>NC_052085.1:10426507-12826507 GCF_015852505.1 Tachyglossus aculeatus | reverse complement strand
TTCTTCTCCCTCCCCTCTCCCTTCTTTCCTCCCCCCTTCTTTCTCTATCCCTTCCTCCCTTTCTCCTCCTCGCCCTCCCCTCTCCCCTTTCTTCTTCCTCCCCTCTCCCTTCCTTCCTCCCCCTTCTTTCTCTATCCCTTCTCCCCTTTTCTCTCCTCCTCTTCCTTTCTCTACCCCTTCACCCCTTTCTTTCTCTCTCCTCCTCTTCCTCCCCTTCCTTCTCCCTCCCCTCCTCCTCCCTTCTTTCTCTCTCTTCTCCCCTTTCTTCCTTCCTGCCCCTCCCTTCTATCTCTACCCCTTCTCTCCTCCTCCTCTTCCTTTCTCTACCCCATTCTTCCCTTTCTTCTCTCCTCCTCCCCTCTCCCCTTTCTTCTCCCTCCCCTCTCTTCTTTCTCTCTTCTCCCCTTTTTCTCCCCCTCCTCTTCCTTTCTCTACCCCTTCACCCCTTTCTTCCCTCTTCCCCCTCTTCCTCCTCTCTCCCCTCTCCCCTTTCTTCTCCCTCCCCTCTCCTCCTCCCTCCTTCTTTCTCTCTCCCCCTTCTTCCCTCTTTCTCTCCTACTCTTCTTTTCTCTATCCCCTTTTCCCCTTTCTTCCCTCCCCTCTCCCTTCCCTCCTCCTCCTTTCTCTCCCCTTCTTCCCTCCTTCTTCTCTTCCTCCCCTCTTCCCCCACCCCCTTCCCTTTCTTCCCTCCTCCTCCTCTCCTCCCTCTCCCCTTTCGCTCTTTTCTCCCCCCCTCCTCTCCTTTCTCTTCCCCTCCTCCCCCACCCCCTTTCTTCCCTCCCCCACTTCTTTCTCTGGCCCTTCTTCCCTCCCCCTCCCCTCTCCCCTTTGTTCCCTTCTTCCCCCTCCCCAGCCCCCTTTCTTCCCACCTCCCCGCTTCTTTCTCTACCCCTTCTTCTCTCCTCCTTCCTCCTCCTCCCTTCTTCCCCCTCCCCAACCCCCTTTGTTCCCTCCTCCTCCCTTCTTCCCCAGCCCCCTTTCTTCCCTCCTCCCCCCTGCTTTCTCTCCCCCTCCTTCCCTCCTCCTCCTCCCCCCCTCCCCTCTCCCCCTCCCCAGCCCCCTTTCTCCCCTCCCCTCTCCTCTCCCTCCCCCTCCTCCTCCCTCCCCCCCCAGCAGCTGCCAGGTGACGTCACTGGTTCCCAGCCCCCGGGCTCCATCATCCCCGGGGTCGCCAACAGGACTGGGGGGGGGGGGTCTGCCCCCCACCCCCAGGGAATCAGGATTGTTCCCTGGATCAGGGCCGCGTTCGCGCAGCTTCGCCCTTAGACAGGTCCGTGCTTTGCTTTGGTTTGGTTTGGTTTTTTTGGTGGGGATCGGGTTGGCTCATCCCCGCTGATTTCATCAGCAGCCCCCCCCCCCCCCGACTCAAAGGTGGGCCCAAACCCCGCTCGGAAGACAGACCCCCCCCCCCGCCGCCCCCCTCCAGCGCCTCGCCCACCAAAACCCTGCCCAAATGGACAACTTGGCGCTCCAAATGGCCCCCCACCCTAAGCGGACAGTTTTACCACCAAATATCCCACAATCTGCGCTCCAAATGTCTCCCCACCCTAAGGGGACAGTTTTACCATCAAATATCTAAATTTGAGCTGCAAATATCTCCCCACCTTAAAGGGGGTAGTTTTACCACCCCATATCCAAATCTGCGCTCCAAATGTCTCCCCACCCTAAGGGGACAGTTTTACCATCAAAAACCTACATTTGAGCTGCAAATATCTCCCCACCTTAAGGGGGTAGTTTTACCACCCCATATCCAAATTTGTGCTCCAAATGACTCCCCACCCTAAGGGGACAGTTTTACCATCAAAAACCTACATTTGAGCTCCAAATATCTCCCCACCTTAAAGGGGTAGTTTTACCACCCCATATCCAAATCTGCGCTCCAAATGTCTCCCCACCCTAAGGGGACAGTTTTACCATCAAATATCTAAATTTGAGCTGCAAATATCTCCCCACCTTAAGGGGGTAGTTTTACCACCCCATATCCAAATTTGCGCTCCAAATGACTCCCCACCCTAAGGGGACAGTTTTACCATCAAATATCTAAATTTGAGCTCCAAGTGCCCCCCCACTTTAAGGGAGCCGTTTTACCACCAAATATCCAACTTCGAGCTCCAAATATCTCTCCACCCTAAGCGGGCAGTTTTCCCACCAAATATCCCAAAACTTGAGCTCCAAATGTCCCCCCACCCTAAGGGGGCTGTACCACCCAATATCCAAATGTGAGCTCCAAATGTCCCCCCACCCTAATGGGACAGTTTTCACCACCAAATATCTACATTTGAGCTCCAAATGTTCCCCCACCCAAGGGGGCAGTTTTACCAGCAAATATCCAAATTTGCGTTCCAAATGTCTCCCCACCCTAAGGGGGCATTTTAAAACCCAACCTCCCCCCCCTCCCCAAGACGTTTTCCACTTGGCCTGAAAATTTGACCTTCTGCATGGGCAACCTGAAACCTACACCATCTGGAAGAGGCAGGCTCCAGTGATCTCTCTCACATAAGCGTAAAAACTTAAGATGGGGCAGGCGGGGGGGTGTCTCTTAGCTTGCCTTCTCCTTCTTAGACCAGGAGCCCCAGTGGGACTTCATAATCTTGCATCTACCCCAGCGCTTAGTCCAGTGCTTGGCACCAGGCGCTCAACAAATACTGCAATTCTTTTGTATTGTACTCTCCATTCATTCAGTCCTATTGGTTGAGCGCTTACTGCGCGCAGAGCCCTGGGCTAAGCGCTTGGGAAAGTACGATATGACAATAAGCTGCCCACAACGAGCTTACGGTCTAGAGCATCTTACAGTCTCCCAAGCACTTGGTACAGTGCTCTGCACATAGTAAGGGCTCGATAAATGCCATTGACTATTACTATTCTATTTATTTTATTTTGTTAGTACGTTTGGTTTTGTTCTATGTCTCCCCCTTCTAGACTGTGAGCCCGTTGTTGGGTAGGGACTGTCTCTATATGTTGCCAGCTTGTACTTCCCAAGCGCTTAGTACAGTGCTCTGCACACAGTAAGCGCTTAATAAATACGATTGATTGATTGATCATCATCATTTTCTCATTTCCACTTAGATTCTTGCCAAAATCCATGGCAGTGGGAAAAGAAACGCCTTGGATTCCTACCCGTGTCCTTGGCCGTCTCTAATCAGGGAAGGTTGCATTTTAAATTCATTCATTCATTCAATCCTATTTATTGACTGCTTACTGTGTGCAGAGCACTGAACTAAGCGCTTGGAAAGTACAATTTGGCAACATATAGAGACGGTCCCTACCCAACAACGGGCTCCCAGTCTAGAAGGGGGAGACAGACAACAAAACAAGTAGATAGGCATCAATAGCATAAAAATAGATGCATTTTAAATGCATATGTAGCCCGGGCACACCTCCTCCAAGAGGTCTTCCTTGATTATGCCCCCGTTTCCTCTTCTCCCACTCCCTTCTGCGTCACCCTGACTTGCTCCCTTTGTTCTTCCCCCCTTGCAGCCCCACAGCACTTAGGTACAGAGCTGTCATTCATTTATAATAATAATAATAATGACATTTATTAAGCGCTATGTGCAAAGCACTGTTCTAAGCGCTGGAGAGGTTACAAGGTGATCAGGTTGTCCCACGGAGGGCTCCCAGTCTTCATCCCCATTTTACAGATGAGGTCACTGAGGCCCAGAGAAGTGAAATGACATACCCAAAGTCACACAGCTGACAATTGGCAACAATTAAGAAGCAGCGTGGCTCACTGGAAAGAGCCCGGGCTTTGGAGTCAGAGGTCATGGGTTCAAATCCCGGCTCCACCACTTGTCAGCTGTGTGACTTTGGGCAAGTCACTTCACTGCTCTGTGCCTCAGTTACCTCATCTGTAAAATGGGGATTAAGACTGTGAGCTCCGTGGGACAACCTGATCACCTTGTAACCTCCCCAGTGCTTAGAACAGTGCTTTGCACATAGTAAGCACTCAATAAATGCCATTATTATTATTATTATTATTATTAATTGGCAGATCCGGGATTTGAACCCATGACCTCTGACTCCCAAGCCCGGGGTCTTTCCACTGAGCCACCCTGCTTCTCTACTTATTTATATTGTTTGTCTCCCCACCCCCATTCCCACGACTGTAATAATAATAATAATAATAATAATAATAATAATAATGTTGGCATTTGTTAAGCGCTTACTATGTGCAAAGCACTGTTCTAAGCGCTGGGGGAGATACAAAGTGATCAGGTTGTCCCAAGTGGGGTTCACAGTATTAATCCCCATTTTACAGATGAGGTAACTGAGGCTCAGAGAAGTTAAGTGACTTGCCCAAGGTCACACAGCAGACATGTGGCAGAGCAGGATTCGAACCCACGACCTCTGACTCCAAAGCCCGGGCTCTTTCCACTGAGCCATGCTGCTTGCTTATTGTTATATTGTCCTCTCCCAAAAGCTTAGTACGGTGCTGTGCCCACAGTAAGTGCTCAATAAATGCGATTGAATGAATGAATGGATGGATGGATGAATGAAGGAATGAATGAATGAATGGGAATATGAACAGTGATGGAGGGCGGCGCCCTCTAGAGGCGGGTTGGGTATTGTCGTTGACTAGCTATGACGTCATACCTATAAGTCTATTTATCTATTTTGATGATATAATAATAATAAGGACGGCATTTGTTAAGCCCTTACTATGTGCAAAGCACTGTTCTAAATTCCGGGGAGGCTACAAGTTGATCAGGTTGTCCCACGTGGGGCTCACAGTCTTAATCCCCATTTTACGGATGAGGTAACAGGCACAGAGAATCAATCAATCAATCGTATTTATTGAGCGCTTACTATGTGCAGAGCACTGTACTAAGCGCTTGGGAAGTACAAGTTGGCAACATATAGAGACAGTCCCTACCCAACAGTGGGCTCACAGTCTAGATGGGGGAGACAGAGAACAAAACCAAACATACTAACAAAATAACATAAATAGAATAGATATGTACAAGTCAAATAAATAAATAAATAGAGTAATAAATATGTACAAACATATATACATATATACAGGTGCTGTGGGGAAGGGAAGGAGGTAATCAATCAATCAGTTGTATTTATTGAGCGCTTACTGTGTTCAGAGCACTGTACTAAGCGCTTGGGAAGTACAAATTGGCAACATATAGAGACAGTCCCTACCCAACAGTGGGCTCACAGTCTAAAAGGGGGAGACAGAGAACAAAACCAAACATGCTAACAATTATCTATTGTCTATCTATAGACAATTTATCTATTGTCAAAATTATCTATTTTGATGATATAATAATAATAAGGATGGCATTTGTTAAGCCCTTACTATGTGCAAAGCATTGTTCTAAATTCCGGGGAGGCCACAAGGTGATCAGGTTGTCCCACGTGGGGCTCACAGTCTTAATCCCCGTTTTACAGATGAGGTAACTGAGGCCCAGAGAAGTGAAGTGACTTGGCCAAAGTCACACAGCTGACAAGCGAAGGAGCAGGGATTTGAACCCATGACCTCTGACTCCCAAGCCCGGGCTCTTTTCACTGAGCCACGCTGCTTGTCTGCTTGTTTTGTTGTCTGTCTCCCCCTTTCTAGACTGTGAGTGAGCCCATTGTTGGGTAGGGACCGTCTCTGTTGCCGATTTGTACTTTCCAAGCGCTTAGTACAGTGCTCTGCACACAGTAAGCGCTCAATAAATACGATTGAATGAATGAATGACCGGGCGCAACGTCATCCCGGCTCATTCCTGCATCCAATCGTATTGATTGAACGCTTCTTGTGTGCTCAGCACTGAACTAAGCGCTTGGGAGAGTAGAGAAGCGGCGTGGCTTAGTGGAAAGAGCACGGGCTTGGAAGTCAGAGGTCACGGGTTCTAATCCTGTTCCACCACTTGTCAGCTGTGTGACTTTGGGCAAGTCATATAATTTGTACTTCCCAAGCGCTTAGTACAGTGCTCTGCACACAGTAAGCGCTCAGTAAATACGATTGATGATGATGATGATGCTATAACTTCTCTATGCCTCAGTTATCTCATCTGTAAAATGGGGATTAGGACTGTGAGCCCCATGTGGGACAACCTGATAATCTTGTATGTACCCCAGCGCTTACTCAAAGAATGTGAGCCTCAAACGGGACAGGGAGTAACCTGAATCCACCCCAGTGCTTAGAACAGTGCTCGACACATAGTAAGCACTCAATAAATAGGACTGAATGAATGAATAGTAAGGACTTAACCACCCCAGTGCTTAGAACAGTGCTCAACACATAGTAAGGACTTAACAAACACCATCATATAGTTTGGAGATATGTTGGGAAGTACTATGAGATCACAGATCCACGTTCACAGAGGCTGCAAAATGGGGAGGGAATCTGGGGAAAAGAGATCTAAATCAGGGAAGAAAGACCAAAAGGGAGAGGCTGTGCTTTTAAAAAGCACTTTGAAAAAGTAAGAATATTAAAATCCAAGGCAGCGGTCCTGACTTCTGTGTTATCCTTCAGGTGGACAATACAACTTTGCTTCAGAGAGAGGGAATACCCGCTTCTAGCTTCTCCCACTATCCTACTTAAGATTCATTCGTTCATCCAATCGAATTTAGTAGCGCTCACTGTGTGCGGAGCACTGTACTAAGCACTTAGCACTGTACTATAGCAATATAGAAAATAATAATGATGGTATTTGTTAAGCGATTACTGTGTGCAAAGCACTGTTCTAAGCGCTGGAGGGATACAGGGCGATCAGGTTGTCCCACGGGGGGGCTCACAATCTTAATCCCCAGTTTACAGATGAAATCACTGAGGCCCAGAGAAGTGAAGGGCAGCGTGGCTCAGTGGGAAGAGCCCGGGCTTTGGAGTTAGAGGTCAGCGGTTCAAATCCCGGCTCCGCCAGTAGTCGGCTGTGTGACTTTGGGCAAGTCACTTCACTTCTCTGGGCCTCAGTTACCTCATCTGTAAAATGGGGGTGAAGACTGTGAGCCCCCCGGGGGACAACTTGATCACCTTGTAACCTCCTCAGCGCTTAAAACAGTGCTTTGCACATAGTAAGCGCTTAATAAATGCTATTATTATTATTATTATTATTGTTATTATTATTATTATGGAGTCTCCCGTCTGAAAACGTCACACCCACACACCCACCATGCTCATTTACCACATCCTGTGTTACCTTAAGGTGCAAAAGATCTTATAGATCACCCTGATGGTCTCCAATCCCCTCCTCCTCCCGGGAATACCGTGAGCCCGGGAGAAACCTGGTTCATCCAGGGCCCCATCTCCCTTGTACTGAACAGAAATGGTTTTTCAGCCAAATCCATTTACACATTTTTCTCACTCACCTCCAGTTCCCGGGAGAAATGGCATTTTCTCCTAGAACGCGGGTCCTGCATTTATTTCCTGTCTCCGGCCTGCCAGATGTTTCCCGTTCACTTTGGGGGGGACTTTCCATGACCATAAATTTATGACATGGGCGGAGAAACTTTTTAAGCTGTTTAAAATGATCCACAAGATCCCAGCCCCCCCTCCTCCCTTTTCCTCAGGACCTTACTATTGCAGTCAATTCATTGCTTAAACATTCTGTCTCCGGCTCAAATTTATTGACTTATTTTCTCTCCGTTATTTTCAGCCTCTGCCCCATAAAACATAAACGCTCTCCGTAATACCACACTGGCATAAGGTGGGGCATAATGAAGGGAAGCAGCATGGCCTTGTGGAGAGAGCGCAGGCCTAGGACTCAGAGGACCTGGGTTCTAGTCCTGCATCTGCCACTTGCCTATTGTGTGACCTTGGGCAAATCACTTTAATAATAATAATAATAATGATGATGGCACTTATTAAGCGCTTACTATGTGCAAAGCACCTTTCTAAGCACTGGGGAGGTTACAAGGTGAGCAGGTTGTCCCACGCGGGGCTCACAGTCTTCATCCCCATTTTACAGGTGAGGTAACCGAGGCACAGAGAAGTGAAGTGACTTGCCCAAAGTCACACAGCTGACAATTGGCGGAGCCGGGCTTTAAACCCATGATCTCTGACTCCAAAGCCCGGGCTCTTTTCCACTGAGCCACATCACTTCTCTGTTCTCTGTTATAGCTTTAATTCTATTTGTTATGTATATCTATTATATATATATGTTTGTACATATTTATTACTCTATTTATTTATTTTACTTGTACATATCTATTCTATTCATTTTATTTTGTTAGTATGTTTGGTTTTGTTCTCTGTCTCCCCCTTTTAGACTGTGAGCCCACTGTTGGGTAGGGACTGTCTCTGTATGTTGCCAATTTGATTGATGATACGATTGATGATGATGATGATTTGATTGATGATAAGATTGATGATGATGATGATTTGATTGATGATAAGATTGATGATGATGATGATGATTTGTTCTGATGATTTTGACACCTGTCTACGTTTGTTTTTGTTTTTTTTGTTTTTTTATGGCATTTATTAAGCGCTTACTATGTGCAAAGCACTGTTGTCTGTCTCCCCCTTCTAGACTGGGAGCCCGTTGTTGGGTAGGGACCTTCTCTATATGTTGCCGACTTGTACTTCTCAAGTGCTTAGTACAGTGCTCTGAACACAGGAAGCGCTCAATAAATACGATTGAATGAATGAATGAATATTACAGGTAGGAGAAGTGATAAGAAGCCACAATCCCTGCCCTCAAGGAGCGTACGGTCTAGCAAGGGAGGCAAATATTAAAATATTACAAGTAGGAGAAGCACCCGTGTATAAAAATATTTATGTAATTGTTGTGGGGTTGGGAGTGGGGTAGTATCAAAGTACTTAAGGACTTTGGATTTAAGTGCCTACGTGACATAGAAGGGAGGGAGAGTAAGGTGGGGATATGGGAGATTAGTCAGGGAAGGCTTCCTGGAGGAGGTATTTTTCCCCCTTTTGGGTGTAGGCTCCTTGTGGGCAGGGATCGGGTCCACCAACTCAATCAATCAATCAATCAATCGTATTTATTGAGCACTTACTGTGTGCAGAGCGCTGTACTAAGCGCTTGGGAAGTCCAAGTTGGCAACATATACAGTCCCTACCCAACAGTGGGCTCACAGTCTAGAAGAACTCTGTTATATCATGCTCTCCCAAGCGCTTAGTACAGTGCTCTGCACACAGTAAACGCTCAATAAATACAACTGATTGACTGATTGATTTTAGTAGGGCCTGGAAGACGGGGAAAGGGATAGCCCGTCGGACGAGAAGGGGCAGGAGGGAGGAATTCCACGAGGAGGATGTCCCGTAATTCCAGGGCCGAACCACATTCGGAATCAGAAGGCTGCAACCCCAGGGAGCCCTTGAAGGGGAAATGCAAAACCAGAAATTTCTCCACACCCGTTGAGGGAAGGAAAATTAAACCCAGGAGCGTAAGTAATCAGATTCTTCTTGGGACATTTCCCTAGAAAAGTAAGTGATCCCTGGAGACATCATGACAATCTAGATGAAAAATCAAGTTTTACCGTATTGAGGTGAGAGCATTTTCAATATAGAAGTGGAGACCAAATTGGATGGCTAACAGCTACCTGCCTCATTTTCATTTTTTGTTTCATTTCTGGTTTCAGTGTGAAATATTACACCTTTCACAAAATCGCCCCGGGGCAGTGGTTTAAATATTAATTAAAACGCGCCACTTGTGAACTGCCTGTCAAGCTTTTCAACTCTTAAACCCATTTGGAATAGACTAATCTAAGAGGATGGGTAGGTCAATAATTTATGACACCACCGACGTTGGGAAAGCCAAGTTAGAAATTACTTTCAAATAATAATAATGATAATAATGGCATTTGTTAAGCGCTTACTATGTGCAAAGCACTGTTCTAAGCGCTGGGGAAGTTACAAGGTGATCAGGTTGTCCCACGGGGGGCCCACAATCTTCATCCCCATTTTACAGATGAGGTCACTGAGGCACAAATGAGGATGCAAACTGGAAATCTTCAGTTTCCACAGCCTGGCAATAGAAAAACTGAAGGGAAGCAGCGTGGCCTAATGGAAAGAACACAAGCCCGGGAGTCAGAGGACCTGGATTCTAATCCCGCCTCTGCCACGTACCTGCTAGGTGACCTTGGGCGAGTCAATTAACAGTCTAGAAATATACGTTACCAACTTGGACTTCCCAAGCGCTTAGTACAGTGCTCTGCACACAGGAAACGCTCAACAAATATGACTGAATGAACGAATACGTTTGTACAGATTTATTACTCTATTTGACTGGAACATATTTACCATTCTATTTCTTTTATTTTGCTAATATGTGTAGTTTTGTTGTCTGTCCCCCCCTCCCCCCACCCCCAACAGTGAGCCCGCTATTGGGCAGGGACCGTCTCTATATGTTACCAACTCGGACTTCCCAAGCGCTTAGTACAGTGCTCTGCACATAGTAAGCACTTAACAAATCCTACTGAGCGCTCATCTTTACCTCATCTGTAAAATGGGGATGAAGACTGTGAGCCCCAAGTGGGACAACCTGATCACCTTGTATCCTCCCCAGTGCTTAGAACAGTGCTTTGCACATAGTAAGCGCTTAACAAATTCCATCATCATCATTATTATTATTATTATTATTATTATTATTATTATATAACAGACACCCACCATGAGCTTCCAGTCTAGAGGACTGAACGGTCAGAACTAGAGCTTCTTTCAGCGTGGCTCAGTGGAAAGAGCCCGGGCTTTGGAGTCAGAGGTCATGGGTTCAAATCCTGGCTCCGCCACTTGTCAGCTGTGTGATTTTGGGCAAGTCACTTCACTTCTCTGGGCCTCAGTTACCTCATCTGGTAAATGGGGATTAAAACTGTGAGTGCCCCATGGGACAAAACCCGATCACCTTGTAACCCCAGCGCTTAGAATAGTGCTTTGCACATAGGAAGCGCTTAACAAATGCCATCATTATTATTATTATTATTATTCTTTCCTGTCAGGCTGCAAACAGCCATGACACCATAAGACCAGGGGCTTCTAAATGGTGTTTATCTATTAATATAATAATATAATGAAATCATATTAATAATCAGATCATCGCTCATTTTGTTGTATCAGACTCTTCCAAGTGCTTAGTACAGTACTCTGCACATAGTCATAATAATAATAATAATAATAATAATGGCATTTGTTAAGCACTTACTATGTGCAAAGCACTGTTCTAAGCCCTGGGGAGGATATAAGGCGATCAGGCTGTCCCACCTGGGGCTCACAGTCTTAATCCTCATTTTACAGATGAGGTAAAGATGAGCGCTCAATAGGATTTGTTAAGTGCTTACTATGCGCTAGGCACTGTACTAAGTGCTAGGATGGATAGGATCAAAGTGGGGCTCATAGTCTTAATCCTCATTTTACAGATGAGGTAAAGATGAGCGCTCAATAGGATTTGTTAAGTGCTTACTATGCGCTAGGCACTGTACTAAGTGCTAGGATGGATAGGATCAAAGTGGGGCTCACAGTCTTAATCCTCATTTTACAGACGAGGTAAAGATGAGCGCTCAATAGGATTTGTTAAGTGCTTACTATGTGCTAGGCACTGTACTTGGATATGATCAAAGTGGAGCTTACAGTCTTAATCCTCATTTTACAGATGAGGTAAAGATGAGCGCTCAATAGGATTTGTTAAGTGCTTACTGTGCGCTAGGCACTGTACAAAGTGCTAGGATGGATAGGATCAAAGTGGGGCTCACAGTCTTAATCCTCATTTTACAGACGAGGTAAAGATGAGCGCTCAATAGGATTTGTTAAGTGCTTACGATGTGCGAGGCACTATACTAAGTGCTAGGATGGATACCATCAAATCGGGTAGCTCACAGTTTTAATCCCCATTTTACAGATGAGGTAACAGGCCCAGAGAGTACTTGGAACAGTGCTCAGCGCTTAGAACAGTGCTTTGCACATAGTAAGCGCTTAACAAATACCAATATTATTATTATTATTATTATTACTATTACTCCTTCAGCATTTTGATTCCACCCTCTCCAGCCCCACAGCACCAAAGTAAAGATCCTTGTCCTCTACTGTTTCCCCTATCTGCTATTGATTTTAATGTATGTCTCCCCCTGAAGACTGTAAGCTCCTTATAGGCAGGGGTCGTGTCTCCCAACCCTATTATACTTTCCTAAGCATGTAGTACAATATTCTTCATAGTAAGTGCTCAATAAGCACTCAATATTACTCTATTTATTTATTTATTACTCTATTTATTTATTTATTACTCTATTTATTTATTTATTTATTTTACTTGTACATTTCTATCCTATTTATTTTATTTTGTTGGTATGTTTGGTTCTGTTCT
This sequence comes from Tachyglossus aculeatus, assembly GCF_015852505.1. Taxonomy (NCBI): domain Eukaryota; kingdom Metazoa; phylum Chordata; class Mammalia; order Monotremata; family Tachyglossidae; genus Tachyglossus; species Tachyglossus aculeatus. The sequence goes on along the minus strand of NC_052085.1, from coordinate 12,814,262 downwards.
CTGTCTCCCCCTTTTAGACTGTGAGCCCACTGTTGGGTAGGGACTGTCTCTATGTGTTGCCAATTTGTACTTCCCGAGCGCTTAGTACAGTGCTCTGCACCTAGTAAGCGCTCAATAAATACGATTGAGTGATTGATTGATAAGGAGCAGCATGGCCTAGTGGAAAGAGCACGAGCCTGGGAATTAGAAGGACCTCCCATCCCAGCTCTGACAATTGTTTGTGATCAAGGGCAAGTTGCTTAACTTCTCCCCCTCGTCCCCCTCTCCATCCCCCCCATCTTACCTCCTTCCCTTCCCCACAGCACCTGTATATATGTATATATGTTTGTACATATTTATTACTCTATTTATTTATTTATGTATTTTACTTGTACATATCTATTCTATTTATTTTATTTTGTTAGTATGTTTGGTTTTGTTCTCTGTCTCCCCCTTCTAGGCTGTGAGCCCACTGTTGGGCAGGGACCGTCTCTATATGTTGCCAACTTGGACTTCCCAAGCGCTTAGTACAGTGTTCTGCACACAGTAAGTGCTCAATAAATACGATTGATTGATTGATATATGTTTGTACATATTTATTACTCTATTTATTTATTCATTTATTTTACTTGTACATATCTATTCTATTTATTTTATTTTGTTAGTATGTTTGGTTTTGTTCTCTGTCTCCCCCTTCTAGACTGTGAGCCCACAGTTGGGTAGAGACCGTCTCTATATGTTGCCAACTTGGACTTCCCAAGCGCCTAGTACAGTGCTCTGCACACAGTAAGCGCTCAATAAATACGATTGATTGATTCTCTCTCATTCTCTCTCTCTCTCACACACACACAAACACACAAGATTTTGGTTTCCTGGCCCTCATCACTACTGGCCATCTGTTGCAAAGCTCCTGCATCCTCTGGTGGCTTGGTGGAATGTCCATTCATTCATTCATTCAGCCGTATTTATTGAGCGCTTCCTGTGTGCAGAGCACTGTACTAAGCGCTTGGGAAGCCCAAGTTGGCAACATATAGAGACGGTCCCTGCCCCCCATCTCAGGCCCACACCAAGGGAAGGACTTACAGCGCAGTTGGCAGCACAGACTCACTCAGTGGCAGCCTCAACAACACAATAGCTTTCTCTGCCCCGGCTGGGGGGGCTGGGGGTCAGAAGGACCTGAGTTCCGATCCCGCTCGGCCACATGTCTGCTGTGTGGCCTTGGTCAAGTCAATCAATCAATCAATCAATCAATCGTATTTATTGAGCGCTTACTGTGTGCAGGGCACTGTACTAAGCACTTGGGAAGTACAAGCTGGCAACATATAGAGACAGTCCCTACCCAACAGTGGGCTCACAGTCTAGAAGGGGGAGACAGAGAACAAAACCAAACATACTAACAAAATAAAATAAATAGAATAGATAGGTACAAGTAAAATAAATAAATAGAGTAATAAATATGTACAAACATATATACATATATACAGGTGCTGTGGGGAAGGGAAGGAGGTAAGATGGGGGGATGGAGAGGGGGAGGAGGGGGAGAGGAAGGAAGGGGCTGAGTGTGGGAAGGCCTCCTGGAGGAGGTGAGCTCTCAGCAGGGCCTTGAAGGGAGGAAGAGAGCGAGCTTGGCGGATGGGCAGAGGGATTGGGGGCATTCCGGGCACGGGGGAGGACGTGGGCCGGGGGTCGATGGCGGGACAGGAGGGCTGAGTAGGTGCGAATGAGGTTGTCCTTAATGTAACTTGGTGATAACAAAGATAACAAGGTGACAACAAGAAGTCGCATCACTTCTCTGGGCCTCGGTTACCTCATCTGGAAAATGGGGATTGTGACTGTGAGCCCCGTGTGGGATGGGGATTTGCAACAGATGGCCAGTAGTGATGAGTGCCAGGAAGCCAAAATCGTGTGTGTGTGTGTGTGTGTGTGTGTGTGTGTGTGTGTGTTAGACTGTGAGCCCACTGTTGGGTAGGGACTGTCTCTATATGTTGCCAACTTGTACTTCCCAAGCGCTTAGTACAGTGCTTTGCACACAGTAAGCGCTCAATAAATACGATTGATTGATTGATTGATTGTGTGTGTGTGTGAGAGAGAGAGAAAGAGAGAGAGAGGAATATTTGTGCATGTGTCTCGGGGGGGTTTTCTAGTTCGAATATTGAAGTGACTCCTCATGATAATAATGACGGTAGGTGGGAAGCAGCGTGGCTCAGTGGAAAGAGCCCGGGCTTTGGAGTCAGAGGCCATGGGTTCAAATTCCGGCTCCGCCAATTGTCAGCTGTGTGACTTTGGGCAAGTCACTTCACTTCTCTGGGCCTCCGTTCCCTCATCTGTAAAATGGGGATGAAGACTGTGAGCCCCCGTGGGACAACCTGATCACCTTGTAATCTCCCCAGAGCTTGGAACAGTGCTTTGCACATAGTAAGCGTTTAATAAATGCCATCATTATTATTATTATTATTATTATTATTAGTTTGTATAGATACAAGCGCTTAGTACAGTGCTCTGCACACAGTAAGCGCTCAATAAATACGATTGATGATAGATCCCATTGCTTAGTACAGAGCCTGGCACCTGGTAAGTGTTAAACAAATAGCACTTGGGAGACTTGGAGAGTTCCCTCATCTGTAAAATGGGGATTAAGACTGTGAGCCCCACGTGGGACAACCTGATCACCTTGTATTCCCCCAGCGCTTAGAACAGTGCTTTGCACATAGTAAGCGCTTAACAAATACCATTAAAAAGAACCCAAACCCATTCTGCACTGAAAAGCTCGCATTCCCAGCTGCTTAGGTCCGAGCTCTGTTGAGGTCGTTATAGGTGGCAAAGCAGAATTGGGTTTCGGTGCTTAAAAGTTCATTTTAAGTCAGCCAGACTCATTTTGACTTTGCAAAGTCCCTTCGAGTTTCCAGTGAACGTAATCCCCCCGTTGATGGGGTAACTATGCCAGACACCTGTCTATGTGTTTTGTGTTTTGTTTCGTTGTCTGTCTCCCCCATCTAGACTGCGAGCCGGTTGTTGGGTAGGGACCGTCTCTATATGTTGCCGACTTGTACTTCCCAAGCGCTCAGCACACAGTAAGCGCTCAATAAATGCGACTGAATGAATGAATGAATGAAATGCCAGGCGTGAAAAAAAAAGTGAATCAGATGGGACACAGTCCCTGTCCTACTTAGGGATTGGGGTCAGGGGGCTGTGGCTGCAAAGGGCGGATTGAACTATAAAAGGTTAAATTTGGCTGAACTCGGGGCAGCAGCTGGTCCCTGGCAGAGAGGCTTAGATGTGACTCAACAACCCCGGGTGACAGGAAACGGGCAATGCCCTTCAGGAAGAGCCAGGATCCGGGCGTGAAGCCTGCACCTGTTTGGGGCAGCTACTTGGCGGGACTATAAGGCCTCAAATCCTCGGCTGGCCAGAGCGGAATGCTCTCAGTCCAATAATAATAATAATATTGGCATTTATTAAGCGCTTACTATGTGCAAAGCACTGTTCTAAGCGCTGGAGAGGTTACAAGGTGATCAGGTTGTCCCACAGGGGCTCACAGTCTTAATGATGAGGGAACTGAGGCACAGAGAACTGACAAGTGGCAGAGCCGGGATTTGGACCCATGACCTCTGACTCCAAAGCCCGGGCTCTTTTTTTTTATTTTTGATGGCATTTGTTAAGCGCTTACTATGTGCAAAGCACTGTTCTAAGCACTGGAGGGGATCCATCCCCCCCATCTTACCTCCTTCCCTTCCCCACAGCACCTGTATATATGTATATATGTTTGTACATATTTATTACTTTATTTATTTATTTATTTATTTTATTGGTACATATCTATTCTATTTATTTTATTTTGTTAGTATGTTTGGTTTTGTTCTCTGCCTCCCCCTTTTAGACTGTGAGCCCACTGTTGGGTAGGGACTGTCTCTATATGTTGCCAATTTGTACTTCCCAAGCGCTTAGTACAGTGCTCTGCACACAGTAAGCGCTCAATAAATACAATTGATGATGATGATGATACAAGATGATCAGGTTGTCCCATGTGGGGCTCACAGTCAATCCCCATTTTACAGATGAGGTAACTGAGGCTCAGAGAAGTTAAGTGACTTGCCCAAGTTCACACAGCAGGCATGTGGTGGAGTCGGGACTCGAACCCATGACCCCTGACTCCAAAGCCCGGGCTCTTTCCACTGAGCCACGCTGCTTCTCGATAGCCTGTCAGGGTCAGTTAAGTACAGGCCGGGAGAATCAATCAATCAATCGTATTTATTGAGCGCTTACTGTGTGCAGAGCACTGTACTAAGCGCTTGGGAAGTACAAGTTGGCAACATATAGAGACAGTCCCTACCCAACAGTGGGCTCACAGTCTAAAAGAAGAGCACTGTGGTTTTCTAAGGGCTGAGGAGAAAGCAGGAAAGCAACAGTGAGGGCTCATGGAAGGAAAGTGGTTGGAAGAGTGAAGGCATCGGAACTTGGAAAGTGGAAACAGCGAGGGACTGAATAATAATAAATGCAATATTCATTCATTCAGTTGAGGGACTGAATAATAATTCATAATCCATTCATTCAGTTGTATTTATTGAGTGCCTGAAGGGCACTGTACTAATAATCATGATGGCATTTATTAAGCACTTACTATGTGCTTAATTCCCCCTTCTAGACTGTGAGCCCACTGTTAGGTAGGGACTGTCTCTATATGTTACCAACTTAATCAATCAATCAATCAATCGTATTTATTGAGCACTTACTGTGTGCAGAGCACTGTACTAAGCGCTTGGGAAGTCCAAGTTGGCAACATATAGAGACAGTTCCTACCCAACAGTGGGCTCACGGTCTAAAAGAAGAGCACTGTGGTTTTCTAAGTGCTGAGGAGAAAGCAGGAAAGCAACAGTGAGGGCTCATGAAAGGAAAGTGGTTGGAAGAGTGAAGACATCGGGTCGTGGAAAGTGGAAACAATGAGAGACTGAATAATAATTCATAATTCATTCACTCAGTTGTATTTACTGAGTGCCTGAAGGGCACTGTACTAATAATCATGATGGCATTTATTAAGCACTTACTATGTGCTTAATTCCCCCTTCTAGACTGTGAGCCCACTGTTAGGTAGGGACTGTCTCTCTATGTTGCCAACTTAATCAATCAATCGTATTTTTTTAGCGCTTACTGTGTGCAGAGCACTGTACTAAGCGCTTGGGAAGTACAAGCTGGCAACATATAGAGACAGTCCCTACCCAACAGTGGGCTCAGAGTCTAAAAGGGGGAGACAGAGAACAAAACCAAACATACTAACAAAATAAAATAAATAGAATAGATATGTACAAGTAAAATAAATAGAGTAATAAATATGTACAAACATATATACAGGAACTTGTACTTCCCAAGCGCTTAGTACAGTGCTCTGCACACAGTAAGCGCTCAATAAATACGATTGACTGATTGATTAATAACAGTAACAGCACTGTTCTAAGTGCTGAGGAGGATACAAGGTGATCAAGTGGTCGCACAGTCTCACGGTCTTAATCCCCATTTTACAGATGAGGGAACGGAGGCCCAGAGAAGTGAAGTGACTTGCCCCAAGTCACACAGCTGACAACTGGCGGAGCCGGGATCTGAACCCGTGACCTCTGACTCCAAAGCCCGGGCTCTTTCCACTGAGCCACGCTGCTTCTCTTCACTAAGCGCTTCGGGAGACTATAATAGACTTAGTAGATCTAATCTGTGAGCCCGTTGTTGGGTAGGGATTATCTCTACTTGTTGCTGAATTGTAGTTTCCAAGCGCTTAGTACAGTGCTCTGCACACTCAGGGCACTCAATAAATACTATTGAATGAATGAATCTCTGGTCTTAAGGCGTTTACACTTTAGTGGGGGAGTTGGGTAAAAGTAGATTAAGCTCTTTGATGATAACAGTGATGATAAGGGTATTTGTTAAGCGCTTACTTTGGGGCAAAGCACTGTTCTAAGCGCTGGGGAAGATACAAGAAAATCAGGTGAGAAACAACAAAATCAGGTCAGACATAGTCCCGAGGGCCTCAGTTTCCAGACTGATGTCTTCTAGACTGTAAGCTTATTGTTGGCAGGGAATGTGCCTGCCAACCCTGTTATACTGTACTCTCCCAAGTGCTTCGTAATAATAATAATAATGATGATGATGGCATTTGTTAAGCGCTTACTATGTGCAAAGCACTGTTCTAAGCGCTGGGGGAGATACAATGTGATCAAGTTGTCCCACGTAGGGCTCACAGTCTTAATCCCCATTTTTACAGATGAGGGAACTGAGGCTCAGAGAAGTTAAGTGACTTGTCCAAGGTCACACAGCAGACTCGTGGCGGAGTCGGGATACAAACCCACGACCTCTGACTCCAAAGCCCGGGCTCTTTCCACTGAGCCACGCTGCTTCTCTGAGCCACGCTGCTTAGTACAGTGCTTTGCCCCAAAGTAAGCGCTTAACAAATACCCTTATCATCACTGTTATCATCAAAGAGTTTACAGGGAGTACTCAATAAATACCACCGTTTCATTGAGCGAATGCCCCGCAAACAGTAAGCACTCATTAAATACCATTGATTGACTGACTGTAAACTTAACTCTGTTTTGTTGTACTGTCCCAAGTGTTTAGTGCAGTGCTCTGTGCACAGTAAGCGCTCAATAAATACCACTGCAGGATTTCTGGTCACCATCCTGAGACGCAGGGCTATGTTCGTTTCCAGGGAATGCTTAGCTGGGACTGTAAAGGCCCTCCCTGAAGAGCCAAGCCAAATATTTGGTAGCAACAGTTGTTCGGCTTCGCTTTCAGCTCTGAAATCCTAATGCGAAAAATTCATCGTCATCACGGAGAACTTCCGTTCATGCCGAGGCTGGGTGGCAAGAACAAAGCGACTTCAGTGATTCCATAGATTTTTTTAGATTTTTCCTCTTGACTTGGGATCTATGCTTTAATCCCCAGTCTGCTGGGAAGAGCTGTCCTCCTTAATGGACTCTTTCTTACCCAAGCGAACACAAGTTTGTCTGTGGCAGAGAATGGAAGCTATGAATGGGCAGATTGACCCTGGAAATTCCGTCTAAAAGGAGTCAAACGGTGCTAAGAAAACCCTAACTTGTGTTGTCCACTAGCGGACTTGACATCATCATCATCATCATCATCATCAATCGTATTTATTGAGCGCTTACTATGTGCAGAGCACTGTACTAAGCGCTTGGGAAGTACAAATTGGCAACATCTAGAGACAGTCCCTACCCAACAGTGGGCTCACAGTCTAAAAGGGGGGGAAGACATGACATGACTGACTCCATTTTGTGTATGCTGACAGGAACCCTCCATTTGTGCAGGCCGAGAGAACGAGTCTGCAACAGATGCCCGCTGTTGGGTAGGGACTGTCTCTATCTGTTGCCAACTTGTACTTCCCAAGCGCTTAGTACAGTGGTCTGCACACAGTAAGCGCTCAATAAATACGATTGATGATGATGATGATGATGAGATGCCTTCAAGGCCATCGAGGAACACCCGTCCAAAGATAACGAGAATTTACCTCCCTATGAACGAGAATTTACCTATTAACGAGAATTTATCTCCCTATTAATGAGAATTTACCTCCTTATGAACGAGAATTTACCTCCCTATTAACGAGAATTTACAGACCTATCTATGCAAGGCCATAGGGCAAATAACATCTTGCACAAGGCCTTAGGAACGGAGAACAAAGAAAATTTGGAACACCCTGCCGGTCCCAATTGAATTCCTGAAATTTCCAAATGCCCCACTCCCATGTTGCTGTAACTCAATAAAAGACACAGTGATATTGGGATGGGGGCTGCCTGTATATACGTATATATGTTTGTACATATTTATTACTCTATTTATTTATTTATTTATTTTACTTGTCCATATCTATTCTATTTATTTTATTTTATTTTGTTAGTATGTTTGGTTTTGTTCTCTGTCTCCCCCTTTTAGACTGTGAGCCCACTGTTGGGTAGGGACTGTCTCTATATGTTGCCAACTTGTACTTCCCAAGCGCTTAGTCCAGTGCTCTGCACACAGTAAGCGCTCAATAAATACGATTGATGATGATGATGATGCTTGTCACTCATCCCTCTCCCGGGAGGTGAACGGGCAGGGAGCCACTTTCCTTCTTTACTGCTCTACCTGAACTCATGTCTCCGAGTCATTTTTCCCATCTTCGTCACCACCCTGGGCACAAGAACCCTGCGGCCGATTTACACTGAGTTAACCTATTTTGCACCCTACTTGTCCATAACACTTGTTTCAACTGCAGATTAAACACTATCAAGCCAGTTACCACTTTGATGACTGGTAAGAATCAGAAATTTTGTTCTAGTCACCCAGAATGTCCCAGATGGGGCTCACCATCTTAATCCCCGCCTTTCCAGATGAAGGAACTGAGGCCCAGAGAAGTCCAGCGACTTGCCCAAAGTCACACAGCAGGCACTTGGCAGAGTCAGGATTGGAACCCAGGTCCTCTGACTCGCAGGCCCGAGCTCTCTCCGCTAGGCCACGTTGCTTCTCCAAACCTCTCTAGTTCTAGCCCGAACCCTAATCCTTGACCCACACCTTCCTTCGATTTATTTTACTTGTACATATCTATTCTATTTATTTTATTTAGTTAGTATGTTTGGTTTTGTTCTCTGTCACCCTCTTTTAGACTGTGAGCCCACTGTTGGGTAGGGACTGTCTCTATATGTTGCCGACTTGTACTTCCCAAGCGCTTAGTACAGTGCTGTGCACACAGTAAGCGCTCAATAAATACGATTGATTGATTGATCGATTGATTCTAGCCTTGGCCCTCCCCTGAACCCTGACCTACCTTGTCCCAGGGATGCTCTTCGACGCTTGACACATGGTCGACATTTTCAGAAACATCGAGGGCCTGGAGAAAAACACCCACCACCATCCATTAATTCAGTCGTATTTATTGAGCGCTTAGTGTGCGGAGCATTGTACTAAGCGCTTGGGAGAGTACAATACAAAAAAAAAAACCAGCCACATTCCCTGCCCACAACAAGCTTTCAGTCTAAAGGAAGACTGCCCGGAAGACGTGAGTGCCTTTATGTGTGTTTAGCAGGAATGTTTGTACATATTTATTACTCTATTTATTTATTTATTTATTTTACTTGTACATATCTATTCTATATATTTTATTTTATCATCATCATCATCATCAATCGTATTTATTGAGCGCTTACTGTGTGCAGAGCACTGTACTAAGCGCTTGGGAAGTACAAATTGGCAACATATAGAGACAGTCCCTACCCAATTTTATTTTGTTAATCTGTTTGGTTTTGTTCTCTGTCTCCCCCTTCTAGACTGTGAGCCCACTGTTGGGTAGGGACTGTCTCTATATGTTGCCAACTTGGACTTCCCAAGCGCTTAGTACAGTGCTCTGCACACAGTAAGTGCTCAATAAATACGATTGATTGATTGATTGATTGATCAAAACGATAGACAATTGTTCAGTGGTTTTGCAAAAAGCATTCCAGAGCGATTCAGTCACTGCCGTCGGCCCCAGGGACTGGGGAATTCTAGCAGGATCAATGAACAAACTAAGGAAATCCCTGATTTAATTCTGTCCGCGTCCTAATGTCGTAGATGTGTGCTTTTTCACCAGTTGGAGGGGAAAAAAAAAAAAGCCCTATTCCCTGTAGCCTAAAATACATTCAAAAGGCAGGGGTAGTATCAACAAAATGAAAACAGGATCTGTTGGCAGGAAAACATTCACCATGAAGAGGGTTACACCTGAAAACAAACTTTAATAACTCTTCTTTCCTAAAATAGTTGTACGTTTTATTTTATTTAATTTTTTAATGGCATTTGAGTACAGTGCTCTGCACACAGTAAGCGCTCAATAAATACGATTGATTGATTTATTACTGTGTGCCAGACACAGTACCAAACTCTGAGGTAAATCCAAGATAATCGGACTGGATACAATCCCTGTCACACACAGGGCTCACCATGTTAATCCCCATTTTACAATAGAGGCAACTGAGGCACAGAGAAGCTAAATGACTTGCCCAAGGTCACACAGCAGACAAGTGGCAGAGCCTGGATTAGAACCCAGGTCCTTCTGACTCCCAAACCCAAGCTCTTTCCACGAGGTCACCCTACTTCTCACTAGGCCACTATGCTTCTTGTCATAGGGAAGCAACGTGGCTCAGTGGAAAGAGCCCGGGCTTTGGAGTCGGAGGTCATGGGTTCAAATCCAGACTCCGCCAGTTGTGAGCTGTGTGACTTTGGGCAAGTTACTTAACTTCTCTGTGCCTCAGTGACCTCATCTGTAAAATGGGGAGTAAGACTGTGAGCCCCCCGTGGGAAAACCTGATCACCTCGTAACCTCCCCAGTGCTTAGAACGGTGCTTTGCACATAGTAAGCGCTTAATAAACGCCGTCATTATTATTATTATTATTTAATACTGAATTTGCCCTGAGAATCCATGAACTTTGAAAAATCTGTACCTTACGTAACTTTACATAAACCAGTCCACCAAGTGGAGAAGGTTATTTCCAATGTGTTATTTCCTTGAAAGAGTTTCGTTTTTTTTTTGCTACAACTACCCTTTCTTCACAATAAGGTGGTTGAAATAAGATTAGGGACGTTGTGCCTCTGGATATTTTACGAAGAGTTTCCCGACGGTCAAAATTCACTTCTGGAAGACAACTGACTTGCCCTTAAAAATGAATTAGGACTTGAGTATTCAAAAGGGACATCACTTTCGGCCTCTTTTTTATGTGATTTTGTAAGCGCTTACTCTACCTCCCAAGCGCTTAGTACAGTGCTCTGCACACAGTAAGCGCTCCATAAATACGATTGAATGAATGAATGAATGTGTCAAGTACTGTTCTGAACACTGGGGTTGATACAATCAATCACTTAACACAAACCACAGTTATTATTATTATTACTCTATTACACTCTCCTAAGTGCCAGTGTGGTCTAGTGGATAGAGCCCGGGCCTGGGAATCTGAAGGACCTGGGTTCCTCAGTAGGCACTTAACAATCAATCAATCAATTGTATTTATTGAGCGCTTACTGTGTGCAGAGCACTGTACTAAGCGCTTGGGAAGTCCAAGTTGGCAACATATAGAGACAGTCCCTACCCAACAGTGGGCTCATAGTCTAAAAGACTGTAAAGTCACTTTACTTCTTGGGGACCTCAATTCCCTCACTTGTAAAATGGGGATTAAGACTGTGAGCCCCACGTGGGACGGGGACACTGTCCAACCCGATTTGCTTGTATCCACCTCAGCGCTTAGTACAGTGCCTGGAACGTAGTAAAGCGCTTAACAAAGGCCGCCATTATCACTATCGATTGAATGATTGATTGATTGACGTCTAGGCTGTGAGCCCACTGTTGGGTAGGGACTGTCTCTGTATGCTGCCAACTTGGACTTCCCAAGTGCTTAGTACAGTGCTCTGCACACAGTTAGCGCTCAACAAATACAATTGATTGATTGATTGATTGACGGCTTCCTGGAGAAGGCGGGATGGGGGGATTTTGGGGGGCCTGGGCTGCCTGCCTCTGTGCAAATACCTTTTCCTTCAGGAGAAGGTTTCTCCCGCTCGAACACATTTTTCCTTCCCCACACGGGGCGGCTGCCGGGATTGGGGGGAAAAGGCGGGATTTTCGGGAATATGATGACGTCATCGGCGAGGCCTCTGACCCCGCCCCCTAGCCCTTTCATTCATTCAATCATTCATTCATTCAATCGTATTTATTGAGCGCTTACTGTGTGCAGAGCACTGGACTAAGCGCTTGGGAAGCACAAATTGGGAACAGAGAGAGACGGTCCCTGCCCAATAGCGGGCTCGCAGTGTAGGAGGGGGAGACAGACAACAAAATTACACATATTAGCAAAATAAAATAAATAGAATGGTAAATATGTACCAGTCAAATAGAGTGATAAATCTGTACAAACGTATTCATTCAGTCGTATATATTGAGCGCTTACTGTGTGCAGAGCACTGTACTAAGCGCTTGGGAAGTCCAAGTTGGTAACATATAGAGATGGTCCCTGCCCAATAGTGGGCTCGCAGTCTAGGAGGGGGAGAAAGACAACGAAAGTACACATATTAGCAAAATAAAAGAAATAGAATAGTAAATATGTACCGGTCAAATAGAGTAATCAATCTATACAAACGTATTCATTCATTCAGTCGTATTTATTGAGCGCTTACTGTGTGCAGAGCACTGTACTAAGCGTTTGGGAAGTACAAGTTGGTAACATATAGAGACGGTCCCTGCCCAATAGTGGGCTCAATCAATCAATCAATCGTATTTATTGAGCGCTTTCTGTGTGCGGAGCACTGTACTAAGCGCTTGGGAAGTCCAAGTTGGTAACATAGAGAGACGGTCCCTGCCCAATAGCGGGCTCCCAGTCTAGGAGGGGGAGACAGACAACTACACATATTAGCAAAATAAAAGAAATAGAATAGTAAATATGTACCAGTCAAATAGAGTAATCAATCTGTACAAACGTATTCATTCAGTCGTATTTATTGAACGCTTCCCGTGTGCAGAGCGCTGTACTAAGCGCTTGGGAAGTCCAAGTTGGTAACATATAGAGACGGTCCCTGCCCAATAGCGGGCTCAATCAATCAATCAATCGTATTTATTGAGCGCTTCGTGTGTGCAGAGCGCTGTACTAACCGCTTGGGAAGTCCAAGTTGGTAACATATAGAGACGGTCCCTGCCCAATAGCGGGCTCAATCAATCAATCAATCGTATTTATTGAGCGCTTCCTGTGTGCAGAGCGCTGTACTAACCGCTTGGGAAGTCCAAGTTGGTAACATATAGAGACGGTCCCTGCCCAATAGCGGGCTCACCATCCAGGAGGGGGGGGACAGACAACAAAACTACACATATTAGCAAAATAAAATAAATAGGATAGTAAATATGTACCAGTCAAATAGAGTAATAAATCTGTACAAACGTATTCATTCATTCAGTCGTATTTATTGAGCGCTTCCTGTGTGCAGAGCACTGGACTAAGCGTCTCAGGCTCCGCCCCTTAGCTCCCTCTCAAAGCCCCGCCCCCTACCTCAGGCCCCGCCCCTAACAACGCCTCAGATCCGCCCCCTAGCAACGCCGCAGACCCCGCCCTTACCTCAGGCCCCGCCCCTAGCCCCCCAAAGCCTCGCCCCCATCTCAGGCCACGCCCCCATCTCCTCCCTCAAAGCCCCTCCCTCTACCTCCGGCCCCGCTCCCTAGCACCGCCTCAAGCCCCGCCCTTAACCCCCCCTCAAAGCCCCGCCCTTGTTCCGCCTCAAGTTCCGCCTCAAAGCCCGTCCTCCACTCAGACCCCGCCCCCTAGCTCCCCCTCAAAGCCACGCCCTCTACCTCAGGCCCCGCCCTCTACCGCTGGCCCCGCCCCTAGCACCGCCTCAGACCCCGCCCTTAACTCCCCCCTCAAAGCCCCGCCCCAGCCCCCCCAAAGCCCCGCCCTCTACCTCCGGCCCCGCCCCAAGCCCCGCCTTTAGCCCCCTCAAAGCCCCGCCCCCAGTTCCTCCTCAAAGCCCCGCCCCCGACCTCCGGCCACGCCCCCTAGCGCCGTCTCAGGCCCCGCCCTTAAACCCCCTCAAAGCCCCGCCCTTGTTCCGTCTCAGGCTCCACCTCAAAGCCCCGCCCCCACTCAGGCCCCGCCCCCTAGCTCCCCCTCAAGCCCCGCCCACGACCTCAGGCCCCGTCCCCTAGCACCGCCTCAAAACCCCGCCCCTATCGCCGCCCGAGGCCCCGCCCTTGTTCCGCCTGAGGCCCCGCCCCCTAACTACCCCTCAAAGCCCCGCCCCCGACCTCAGGCCCCGCCCCCTTGCTCCCCCTCAAAGCCCCGCCATTGTTCCGCCTGAGGCCCCGCCCCTAACCCCCGTCAAAGCCCCGCCCTCTACCTCCGGCCCCGCCCCCTAGCGCCATCTCAGGCCCCGCCCTTAACTCCCTCTCAAAGCCCCGCCCTTGCTCCATCTCAGGCTCCGCCTCAAAGCCCCGCCCCACTCAGACCCCGCCCCTTAGCTCCTCCTTCAAAGCACCGCCCCCTACCGCAGGCCCCGCCCCCTAGAACGGCCTCAGGCCCCGCCCTTAGCACCCCTCAAAGCCCCGCCCCCTCAGACCCCGCCCCCTAGCTCCCCCTCAGTGCCCCGCCCCTAACCTCCCTCAAAGCCCCGCCCCCAGCTCTCCGTCAAAGCCCCTCCCTCTACCTCAGGCCCCGCCCTCATCTCCCCTCAAAGCCACGCCTGCGACCTCAGGCCCCGCCCCCTAGCAGCTCCTCAAACTCCGCCCCCTAGCGCCGCCTGTGGCCACGCCCTTGTTCTGCCTGAGGCCCCGCCCCGTAGCTCCCCCAAGCCCCGCCCTCTACCTCAGGCCCCGCCCCTAGCTCCCCCTAAAAGCCACGCCCTCTACATCAGGCCCCACACCCTAGCTCCCCCTTAAAGCCCCGCCCTCCACCACAGGCCCCGCCCCCTAGCACCACCCCAAGCCATCAAGGCCCCGCCCCACCTAGATCCCGCCCCCCAGTTCCACCTCTAAGCCCCACCCCAGACCTCAGGCCCCGCCCCCTAGCTCCACCTTAAAGCCCCGCCCCCTAGCGCCCCCGAGGCCCTGCCCTTGTTCCGTCTGAAGCCCCGCCCCCAGCCCCCTCAAAGCCCCGCCCCTACCTCAGGCCCCGCCCCCTGCATCCGCCTCCGGCCCCGCCCCCTACATCTGCCTCAGGCCCCCCCCCTCCCCCGACCTCCTCCTCAGGCCCCGCCTCAAAGCCCCGCCCCTTCATTCATTCATTAATTCATTCCTTCATTCATTCCCCACCCCCAGCTCCGCCTCAAAACCCCCGCCCCAAGCGCTTAGTCCAGTGCTCCGTACACAGTCCACACTCAATAACCATGCTCGAATGAACGAATATTAATAATAATGATGGCATTTATTAAGCACTTACTAGGTGCAAAGCACTGTTCTAAGCGCTGGGGAGGTTACAAGGTGATCCACTCATTCATTCACTCAATCGTATTTATTGAGCACTTACTGTGTGCAGAGCACTGTACTAAGCGTACAAGTTGGCAACACATAGAGACGGTCCCTACCCAACAGCAGGCTCACAGTCTAGAAGGGGGAGACAGACAACAAAACAAAACATATCAACAAAATAAAATAAATAGAATAAATATGTACAAATAAAGTAAATATATAGAGTAATAAATACGTACAAACATATATACAGGTTGATCAGGGCGATCAGGTTGTCCACGTGGGGCTCACAGTCTTAATCCCCATTTTCCAGATGAGGGAACTGAGGCCCAGAGAAGTTAAGTGACTTGCCCAAAGTCACACAGCTGACAAGTGTCAGAAGCAGCATGGCTCAGTGGAAAGAGCCTGGGCTTTGGAGTCAGAGGTCATGGGTTCATATCCATTCTCCGCCAATTGTCAGCTGTGTGACTTTGGGCAAGTCACTTCACTTCTCTGGGCCTCATCTGTAAAATGGGGATGAAGACTGTGAGCCCCACGTGGGACAACCTGATCACCTTGTAACCTCCCCAGTGATTAGAACAGTGCTTTGCACATATAGTAAGTGCTTAACAAATACCATTGTTATTATTATTAATTACGATTGAATGGCTGACTGAATAAATATGATTGAATGAATGAATAAATATGATTGAATGGCTGAATGAATAAATAAGATTGATTGAATGAATGAATGAATAAATATGATTGAATGAATAAATATGATTGAATGAATGAATAAATACGATTGAATGAATGAATGAATAAATACGATTGAATGAATGAATACGATTGAATGAATAATAAATACGATTGGTTGAATAAATACGATTGAATGAATGAATATGATTGAATGAATGAATAAATACGATTGAATGAATAAGAAATACGATTGGATGAATGAATAAATACAATTGAATGAATGAACGAATACGATTGAATGAATGAATACGATTGAATGAATGAATAAATACAATTGGATGAATGAATGAATATGATTGATGGAATGAATGAATAAATGAGTAAATACGATTGAATGAATGAATGAATACGATTGAATGAATGTGATTGAATGAATGAATAAATACGATTGGATGAATGAATGAATGAATAAAAATACGATTGAATGAATGAATACGATTGAATGAATGCGATCGAATGAATGAATAAATACGATTGGATGAATGAATGAATGAATAAATAAAAAATATGATTGAATGAATGAATACGATTGAATGAATGCGATCGAATGAATGAATAAATACGATTGGATGAATGAATGAATACAATTGATTAATGAATGAATAAATACAAATGAATGACTGAATGAATAAAAAATACGATTGAATGAATGAATACGATTGAATGAATGAATAAATACAATTGGATGAATGAATGAATATGATTGATGGGATGAATGACTAAATGAGTAAATACGATTGAATGAATGAATGAATACGATTGAATGAATGCGATTGAATGAATGAATAAATACGATTGAATGAATGAATGAATACAATTGATTAATGAATGAATAAGTACAATTGAATGACTGAATGAATAAAAGATACGATTGAATGAATGAATACGATTGAATGAATGCGATTGAATGAATGAATAAATACGATTGAATGAACGAATGAATGAATACGATTGATTGAAAGAACGAATAAATATAATTGAATGACTGAATGAATAAAAAATACGATTGAATGAATGAATACGATTGAATGAATGAATAAATACGATTGAATGAATGAATAACTGCGCCCCCAGCCCCGCCTCCTCAGCCCCGCCCCGGCCCGTGGGCGCTCAATAAGTCCGAGCGAATGAATGAATGATGGAATCAGTGACGTCGTCAGGCCCCGCCCCCAGGCCGCGCGGCCCGAAGCCCCGCCCCGCTCTCGCGGCCGCTAGAGGCGGTGGCGGCGCTGCTGCTCCCGCGGCGGGTCGGGGCTCCTTTGTGCTCGGTCATGGCGGCGGGAGCGGGCGGCGTGGAGGCGGGATTCTCCAGCGAGGAGCTGCTGACGCTCCGCTTCCCGCTGCACCGCGCCTGCCGGGACGGGGACCTGGCGGCGCTGTGCGCGCTGCTCCAGCACACGTCCCGCGCCCACCTGGCCGCCGAGGACTCCTTCTACGGATGGACGCCCGTGCACTGGGCCGCGCACTTCGGGAAGGTAGGCGAGCGGCGCCCGCCGGCCCCCCCCCCCCGCTTCTCGGACGGGGGGGGCCGCTGTCGCTTTAAGGCGCCATTTTGTGGCGCTCCTGGCCGGGAACGGGGGGAACGGAGGGGACGGAGGGGACCGGAAACTGGCGCGCATGCGCGCGAGCTCGCGAACGCTCGGCGGGCAGCGGGGGAGTCTGGCGCGCGATCGCGGACGCCGGGGGGGGCAGCGGGGGAGTATGGCGCGCATGCGCGCGAGCGCGCGGGCGTCGGGGGGGGGGGGCAGCGGGGAAGCTGGCGCGCATGCGCGCGCTCACGCTGACCACGGTGGGGGGGCAGCGGGGGAACTTAGCGCGCGTGCCCGGGAGGGGTAGCGGGGGAGTCGTGGGCGCGCATGCGCGGCGCGGCCGGAGCGTTGAGCGAGGGCGGACCGCGGGGAGACCATTCATTCATTCATTCATTCAATCGTATTTATTGAGCGCTTACTGTTCATTCATTCATTCAGTCGTACTTATTGAGCGCCGACTGTGTGCAGAGCGCTGGGCTAAGCGCTTGGGAAAGTCCAAGTTGGCAACATGTAGAGACGGGCCCCGCCCAACAGCGGGCTCACTGGCTAGAAGGGGGAGACAGACGACAAAACATTGATAAAATAAAATAAATAGAATAGTAAATATGTACAAGTAAAATAAATAAATGCAGTAATTCAGTTGTATTTACCGAGCGCTGACTGTGTGCAGAGCACTGGACTAAGCGCTTGGGAAAGTCCAAGTTGGCAACATATAGAGACGGGCCCCGCCCAACAGCGGGCTCACAGTCTAGAAGGGGGAGACAGACAACAAAACATTAATAAAATAAAATAAATAGAATAGTAAATATGTACAAGTAAAATAAATAAATGCAGTAATTCAGTTGTATTTACTGAGCGCTGACTGTGTGCAGAGCACTGGACTAAGCGCTTGGGAAAGTCCAAGTTGGCAACATGTAGAGATAGGCCCTGCCCAACAGTGGGCTCACAGTCTAGAAGGGGGAGTGAGACGACAAAACAAATAAATACAATAAATAGACTAGTAAATATGTACAAGTAAAATAAATAAATACAGTAATATGGACAAACATGTATATATTCATTCATTCAATCGTATTTATTGAGCGCTTACTGTGTGCAGAGCACTGGACTAAGCGCTTGGGAAAGTCCAAGTTGGCAACATGTAGAGACGGGCCCCGCTCAACAGCGGGCTCACAGTCTAGAAGGGGGAGACAGACAACAAAACATAAATAAAATAAATAGAATAGTAAATATGTACAAGTAAAATAAATAAATACAGTAATATGGACAAACATGTATTCATTCATTCAGTTGTATTTACTGAGCGCTGACTGTGTGCAGAGCACTGTACTAAGCGCTTGGGAAGTCCAAGTTGGCAACATATGGAGATGGGCCCCGCCCAACAGCGGGCTCACAGTCTGGAAGGGGGATACAGACGACAAAACAAACATATGAACAAAGTAAAATAAATAGAATAAATATGTACAAATAAAATAAATAAATGGAGTAATAAATACGTACAAACCTATCTACATATATACAGGTGCTGTGGGGAGGGGAAGGAGGTAAGGCTGGGGGGATAATTTAATAATAATGGCATTTATTAAGCACTTACTATGTGCAAAGCACTGTTCTAAGCGCTGGGGAGGATACAAGGCGATCAGGTTGTCCCACGGGGGGCTCACAGTCAACCCCCATTTTACAGATGAGGGAACTGAGGCCCAGAGAAGTGAAGTGACTTGCCCAAGGTCACACAGCTGACAATTGGCGGAGTCGGGATTTGAACCCACGACCACTGACTCCAAAGCCCGGGCTCTTTCCACTGAGCCACGCTGGGGGAGGAGGGGGGGAGAGGCAGTAGAAGGCCTAATAATTATCATCATCATCATCATCAATCGTATTTATTGAGCGCTTACTGTGTGCAGAGCACTGTAAACGAGTTTATGGGCAGGGGACGAGTCTGCCAATTCAGTTGGACTAAGCGCTTGGGAAGTACAAGTTGGCAACATATAGAGACAGTCCCTACCCAACAGTGGGCTCACAGTCTAAAAGGGTTACATTACATTAAAAGGGTTAAATTGCAGTTGTTAAGTGCTTACTACATGCAAAGCACTGTACTAAGCACTGGGGTGGATTCCTGATAATCAGGTTGGGTGCAGCCCCTGTCCCACATGGGGCTCACAACCTTATTCCCATTGCACTTAGACTGCGAACTTGTTAACTTGAATCCTCTCGGGTGCTTAGAACAGTGCTTGACACATAGTAAGCGTTTAACAAATTCCTTAAAAAAAAAAAATGGGGACCCCTGCCCCAACCGGCCCACGTGGAGCTGTGGGGCCTACTGGCAGCACCCACTAGAAGGTCGGAGACCTGGGTTCTAATCCTGCCTTCACCACTTGCCTGCTGTGCGACCTCAGGCGACTCACTTCACTGGGCCTCAGTTACCTCATCTGTAAAATAGGGATTAAGGATTTGAGCCCAGTCTGATTCCTTTTCATTGATCCCAGCGCATAGT
This sequence comes from Tachyglossus aculeatus, assembly GCF_015852505.1. Lineage (NCBI taxonomy): Eukaryota > Metazoa > Chordata > Mammalia > Monotremata > Tachyglossidae > Tachyglossus > Tachyglossus aculeatus. The sequence goes on along the minus strand of NC_052085.1, from coordinate 12,794,574 downwards.
ACAGTGCTTGGTTTCCAGTAAGAGCTTAACAAGTACCCTTCAAAAAGCTCTCTTCAGTGGGCCTCAGTTTCCTTACCTCTGAAATGGGGATTAAATCCTTGTTCTCGCCCCTTCAACTCTGAACCCCATGTGGGGCAGGGGCGGTGATCTGATTGTACTTATCCCGCCGCTTAGCACATTGTTTGTCCCATAGTAAACGAGTTTACGGGCAGGGGATGAGGCTGCTAATTCTGTTGGACTGGACTCTCAAGCCCTTATAATAATAATAATAATGTTGGTATTTGTTAAGAATAATAATAATGGCATTTGTTAAGCGCTTACTATGTGCCAAGCACTGTCCTGAGCACTGGGGGAGATACAAGGTAATCAGGTTGTCCCACGTGGGACTCACAGTCTTCATCCCCATTTTACAAGGTGATCAGGTTGTCCCACGGGGGGCTCACAGTCTTCATCCCCATTTGACAGATGAGGGAACTGAGGCCCGGGGAAGTGAAGTGACTCGCCCAAAGTCACACAGCTGACAAGTGGCGGAGCCGGGATTTGAACCCACGACCTCTGACTCCAGAGCCCGGGCTCTTTCCACTGAGCCACGCTGCTTCTCTTTATGCTCAGCACAGAGGGGCTCAGTAAATACCGTTGATTGATTCGAAGAAATAACACAATTAAGCACTGTTTTGAACGCCCACAGCTTCAGAAATCGGTGCAGATTTGAATCTCGGTCTCCAGGGGGAACGGCCCCGAGGCGTCTATGTCCTCCTTATTTTGCAATTAGTGGTTATGAGGCCCTTTTATATACGTTTTGCAAAAGCCACGAAATGTGCATCTCTTTTCAAGTGCAGCCTTCTAAGCGGGAAGTCGGTTCTGCCTTGGTGCTATTTGGCCTCTGAAAGGGGATTGGGTTTTTTTCCTCTGTTATTTCTTTGTATTTATTTTTAAACTCTCATTACTGCAGTACCTCCGAGGACTACAGCCTTGCTTCCTCTTTTCTCTCCAGTGCCCCTCTGAAACCTGCTTAAGGGCGCAAAGATGAACTGTTTTTCTGTTATGGCAACGGAATGGTTAGGCCGCTGCTCGGCCGTTGAAATTTGAGATTAGGCGCCAAGCGCCTTTAGGCCGTTTTCATTTTATTGCACATCCATTGGACAGTTTCACATATAAATTTCCCTCCGAAAATCCGGGCTTCCTGATGAAATCCTGTTCACCACGCTGTACCGGCGTAAATAGTGGAACCCTCGACCCAAACCGATCTCTTTTAGACTGTGAGCCCACTGTTGGGTAGGGACCGTCTCTATATGTTGCCAACTTGTACTTCCCAAACGCCTAGTACAGTGCTCTGCGCACAGTAAGCGCTCAGTAAATACAATTGATTGATTGGTTCTTCTGGGTAAGCGTTAACAATCTGATACGGCACCGATGATGACAAATTGAACAGCCAGTGGTGTCTTCAGATCTGCACGAACGTTTGGATCAAGTAGCGTGTTTCCCAGATACTTTTTAAGAAAGGCCAGGCTCTGTTCAAATCAGAACAATGGAAAATGCACTTTAAAACTTTCCGGCAAACTGTGAGGTGTTTCTTTTTAAATTCCGGCTCACTCCACTTCTCATTGGCGTAATAAGGCGCTGAATTGTATTTTCTTTTTTAAAAAAAATGGAAGTACATTGGAAATGTGCAGAGTATCTGCCCCGAAGCTGATTTGTCAGCTTGTTGCTCATGTGTGTGTCTCTCCGGTTCTTTGAAAGCTTTCCACATATGTGTGTGTCTCGCCTCTGGTTCTTTGAAAGCTTTCCACAAGGATGGGCAGCTATTTCTGTGCTCCAGGGCAGCCTCTTTACAAAAGAAGGACAAAGTTTTTTGTTTTGTTTTTGTTTTTAGCTCTTTTCTATTAGCCAGTATGTACAGAAGCTAAGATGTTTCATATGGGGGGAAGTCCTAGTTTTAAGAAAATGAATAGTGGCTGTATTTGCCTTATAGTCATTCATTCATTCAGTCGTATTTATTGAGCGCGTACTGTGTGCAGAACACTGTACTAAGCGCTTGGGAAGTACAAGTTGGCAACATATAGAGACGGTCCCTACCCAACAACAGGCTCATGAAAGTATGGGAGGAGCAGAGATAAGGTTATTAGGTGAGGCGGGCGGTTTCTATTGAAGGAGCATGCAGAGGATGCTAGTGGTGAATATACGGAACATGCATTAAGACTACAAATCATTTATTTTATTCTGTTAATATGTTTTGTTCTCGGTCTCCCCCTTCTAGACTGTGAGCCCACTGTTGGGTAGGGACCGTCTCTGTATGTTGCCAACTTGGACTTCCCAAGCGCTTAGTACAGTGCTCTGCACACAGTAAGCGCTCAATAAATGCGATTGAATGAATGAATGAATGAAGCTGCTGTTTGACATTGTGGGGCAGCAAGCCATTTTTAAGGAACAGCTATTGGAAGGGAAAAGTGTAATAAATAGAAAGCTGGTTAAAAGATAAGAAACAAAGGGTTGTCCACAGCCATTTTCTGGATGGAAAAGTATAAATAGCCTCCCCCCTACTTTTCTCCCAGGCTTCTTTACTGGGACCTATTTTGTCGAGCACTTTATACTCTGGAAGAGGATGTGTGCAGGGAAATATGCACATTTGCCAATGACGCTCATTTCTTCTGGGGGACAAATATCCCGCAGATAAGAATAAAATGCAGGAATGCCTGATTACTGAATTCGGGAATGTAGTTGACAGGCAACATTGGCAGGAGAACGTATCCAAGGAAAAATAATCCAAACTTTCAAACCTCTGTGTGGTGATTGGGCCTTGGACTGTCAGTTTTGAGTCAGGGGAAGAGATCTGGAGGAAGCAGCCAGAAAAGTGGACCAAATGCTATGCGTCGTCAGGAAGGAGGTAGAAATCAATCAATCAGTAGTATTGAGTGCTTTCGATGTGCAGGGCACTGTACTGAGCCCTTGGCAGAGAACAGTACAACAGTTGGTAGACACGTTCCTGGCCCACAGGGAGCAGGGGGATTGATAGGGGGGAGACACATTAATCAAAAACAAAAAGCAGTTTAGTGGCCATATTTTAGTGTCTGCATAATAGAGGTTGGTGTTTTCCATGACGCACTCCCTCTCTTTCAGCATCCATATTCTATCTGTCCACATCCTGTTCACCACATTTCCAAACTTCACCCATTCCTTTCCATTCGAGCTATCATTTGGCTCTTTACTGGCTCCTTATTCCCACTCTTCTCCCACTAGGCTACTCCAGTTTGTGCACTTCTTTTCATAGCAACATAATCCAAAGTGCCTCATTCTCATCTCTCCCACCACTGACTTCTTGCTTACCCTCTCCCCATCCTCAAAGCCCTTTGGAAATCACAGCTCCAGAAAGCCTTCCCAATTAATATCTAATCTTTCCACTTTGTAATCCTCAACTATCACTTCATTACTTCCAGTGTCACTTCAATACCATCAACTAATTGATTTGACCTAGGCGCTTGGGGGAGTTGTGAGAATTTAGATAGATGTGCTTTCTCCTAGAGTGCCTGGCCCTCCTGTTAGTTTATTAGGTCCTGGAGGGCGGGGATCAGATATACTCATTTAATTGTACAGTCCCAAAGGCTCTGAAGAACGCTCTGCACATTAAACTCTGCGTATGCCAGAGTCAGCCAGTATTTCCTGAGCTGGCAGCAGCCTACATACAAGGAGAGCATGGAAAAATCAGGACGTGTGTGATTGAAGTTTTCAAAGCATGTGGAGAAGATGAACTTAGAATCATTTACCAAATCCCCCACCCCAGACCTAGGCAGGGGGTGCATTTTGAAGTTTAAAAGAGATTTTTCTTGAATAATGATTATCATGGTATTTTTTTATTAAGCCCTTAAACGGTGTTACGCACTGGTTTAAATCTGAAAAAACACCAGACTGACGGTCCTCGTCCCAAATGAGACTCACAAATCTGAAAGGGAGAGCAAGTGTTTTATCTCCATTTTGCAGATGGAACTGAGGCCCCGAGCAGTTAAGTGATTCGCACATGGTCACGCAGCAAAGCAGGTAGGAAGGCTGTTGTGTTCAAGGCAGTTTTTGAAAGAGAAGTGACTCTAGTTTTGGCAGAGCTAACTTGAAAGAATTCAGGGGTGTGGCCAGTTGACTAAAAGAAGGTTATGAGGTTTGCTCCTATAACAGTAGAAGGAAGCAAATGAGACAGAACCAGTTCCTGCAGAAAACGGAACCCCGGTGGATAGGAGTATTTGTTTTCAGATGAGAAGTGATAGGGAGCTGTTGGCGATTACTGAGGATGGGAGTGTTATGCCCTGACTGGTGTTTTCGTTAGTAAGGTGATAGATACAACTGCGGAGTTGGGCCGAAAGAGAAGCAGCTTGGCTTAGTGGGCAGAGCGCGGTCTGGTCCTTCTGAATCTCGACTCCACCACTTGTCTGCTGTGTGACCTTGGCAAGTTTTCTGGGCACAGTTACCTCATCTATAGAATGGAGATCAATCAATCATATTTATTGAGCGCTTACTGTGTGCAGAGTACTGTACTAAGCACTTGGGAAGTACAAGTTGGCAACACGTAGAGACGGTCCCTACCCAACAGTGGGCTCACAGTCTAGAAGGGGGAGACAGAGAACAAAACAAAACATATTAACAAAATAAAATAGAATAGATGAAGACTGTGAGCCCAGTGTGAGATATGGTTTGGGTCCAACCTGATTGGCTTGTTCTACCCCAGTGCCTGATGTGTAGTAAGCGCTTAACAAATACTGTTTTTTTAAAAAAACACTCCATACCATTCATCGCCTGGTTCTAGCTGTGAGGGAGAGTTACTGTTTGCACACTCCCATGGGCTTGAGGATATCCAGGATATCCTCGCTGAATCCAGGTCTCCAACTATATCCGAGAGCTTGCGTGAAAGGTCGATGGCCTTTTAGACCGTGAGCCCACTGTTGGGTAGGGACTGTCTCTATATGTTGCCAACTTGTGCTTCCCAAGCGCTTAGTACAGTGCTCTGCACACAGTAAGCGCTCAATAAATACGATTGATTGATTGATTCAAATCTTTCCGCTCTCTGACCCTTTAGCCTTTGAAACCCGCTGGCCTCTTCAAACTCTCCCCAGATCATCACTGAAAACCCTCTTGCCTTTCTGTGTCCACACTCCAAGTGAAAAGTTGGCACCTTTGGAAAGTCCTGGAGTCAGTTAGGTTATAAAAGCCCCATAAACCTGTATTGGTGAAGCACTCTCAAAGATAAGGCATCCAGTTTTAACTGTATTACAGTTTGAAGGTGCCGGCAGGCAGTTGTCCTCTAAATGAAGACAATGATCGCATTGGTTCCTGACTTTACTGCTTAGCCCCTGTCCCACCTGGGGCTCACAGTGTCTTGAGTGCAGGAGGAAGCACAACTGAAGAAAGTAGCCGAGCAGTCAGAGGTGGAGATTTGGCAGTCATTGGTAGAGAGGCACATTTGAATGCATGAGCTCTCCGGAGAAGAAGGAGCTGAAAATCCATAGCTGACACTAGTAGTATCTACATTTGAAGGAGGTGCTCACATGCACACATTTTTGTACTGTCAGGGTGACTTGGTTTAGCTGTGCAAGTGAGCTTTGTCAAGTGTGGAACTTTGTAAGAACCTTTAGGCCAAGGAAAGGGACCAAAGGGGAAGCACTGTAGTTCATTCATTCATTCAATTGTATTTATTGAGCACTTACTGTGTGCAGAGCACTGTACTAAGCGCTTGGGAAGTAGTCTAATGGAAAGAATATGGTCCCGGTTTCTAATGCTGCGGCTCCACCACTTATCCGCTGTGTGACCTTCCTCCTCTCTCTAAACTGAGAGCCCCTTGTGGGATAGGAACTATGTCCCATCTGGTTGACATGTATCTACCTCAGCATTTAGTATGTTCCTTGGAACATAGTAAGCACTTATAGGTGCTAATGAAAAGAACTTAATGGAAAGAACAAGGTCCCGGTTTCTAATGCTGCGGCTCCACTGCTTATCCGCTGTGTGACCTTCCTCCTCTCTGTAATTTAAACCGAGAGCTCCTTGTGGAATAGGAACTATGTTCCATCTGGTTGTCATGTATCTACCTCAGCATTTAGTATGTTCCTTAGAACATAGTAAGCACTTGTAGGTGCCAAGTTAAAAAAAAAATGGACTGGGATCAATCAAGCAACTGAAGACCATAGAGATCTATGTTGGGGTAGAAGACAAGTTCCTTGGAACATAGTAAGCACTTATAGGTGCCAAGTAAAAAAAAAAATGGACTGGATCAATGAAGCAACTGAAGACCATAGAGATCTATGTTGGGGTAGAGGACAAGTTCCTTGGAACATAGTAAGCACTTTTAGGTGCCAAGTAAAAAAAAAAAATGGACTGGGATCAATGAAGCAACTGAATAGAGATCTATGTTAGGGTAGAGGACAAGTCTGTAAATTCTCCCCAGTGCTTAGTACAGTGCTCTGCTCACCCGTAAGTGCTCAATAAATACGATTGATTGGGGGCAGAAGGTTGTTGAGGGGGAGTGGCAGATTTGGAGCCCGAGAACTACCAGTTCTGAGTTGGAGATTTAGAGAGGTAATGGGTTGGCAGCAGAGCTCATTCTTGATGAGGTCCTGTCTGGAATGGAGTTGGAAAGCAGAAGGGGCGGTCCAGCCAGAAGTCAGGAAGTTTTACCCGTGTAAATGTTGACATTGCTGAGGAGGAGTTTGTGTAGTTAGGTGGAGAAGAGGATTGTGAGAATCAATCTATGGTATTCAGTGAAGGTCTTACTATGTGCACAGCACTTGAGAGTACAATACCACAGAATTAGCAGACCGGCTCCCTGCCCATAAGAAGCTCACAGTCTAGAGGGGGAGGCAGACATTAAAATCAACTAGGGGTAAGTTCATAAGTGCTGTGGGGCTGAAGGTGGAGTCAGTAAAGGGTACAAAACCCAAGGGGTGGGTGACAAAAGGAAGGAGGAGAAGGGGAATTGAAGGCTTAATCAGGGCAGGATTCTTGGTGGCAGTATGATTTTTGAGTAAGGCTTTAATGGGGGAAAGAGTTCCAGGTCAGGGGGGGAACATGGGCAAGGGTCAGTGGTGAGATCGAGGTCCAGCGAGTAGGTTGGTGTTAGAGGAGCGAAGTGAACCTGCAGAGTTGTAAGTAGTAAATCCTGTCCTGCTAGCTATTGACAAATAGTCTGAAACAGGTCTGAGGCAGCTCAGTCCATGTGGTCTGATGTGGCCCTGGGGGGTGACTACACTAATGTCTGTGTGTGCTTACGACGAAGGGGCAGTTCCTCGGGGCACCACGGAGGGGAAGAGAGCATGAGGGGACGGTTCCTCACACATATTGGACGGGTGTGTGAGGGCTTGCCTTTCTGGATTGTCCCTTGTCACCAAGAAGAGAAGATGGACTGTCGCCAACCCTGGGAAGAGCAGGCGCCAGATGTCACCGCCAGGAAAAGCCCTTTGCTAATGTTTGGGGAAGCCCCTGTTGACTGGCCCCGGGATCCTGGGCAGGGTCCGCTGGAGAGGGGGTGGTCCCTCCAGGAGCCAACATGACTCAGTCATCTCTCTCCTTGAGGGACTCGGGCCTGAGGGAAGGCCCGGGACCGTCCATCTCCCGGAGCAGAGGGAGAGCCAGGGTGTGAAAGACCGCCTTCGTGGTCCCTAGGGATTTAACAGGGGAGCCCCAATACCGAGCGTTGGTTTGTGTGACAGAGGGCGAGCGTTTGGCAAAGGCTTTCAGCCCCCACTCTGCTCACCCACCAGGGCCTTTTGGAGTAGCCCAGTGACTACTGGGGTACGTAATGAGAAGCAACGTGGGCTTCTGTTGCCGTTCCAGCTCGCACTCTATAAGGGAAATCTGCATCTTCCTCACCACGGGGCTCACTAGCCGGCAGACGTGCCCTTGGAGGATCGCTGCTGGCCAGTGAGCCCTTCGTTTCTGGTGCCGTGGTGCGAGTAGGAAGGCCGCACTTTGGAGGTTCCCTAATTCGCAGGCCCATCCTCCTGGGAGACTCGGGCCAGTCAGTCGGGGGGTTATTTTGCCACCCCGTAGCAAAATACTCGGCAGAGTCCAACCAGAAGACGTTATTAAAGCCTTCACCCTAAGGTGGTCTCTGACCAGGGAGTGAGCGCTCTTGGGGGACGAAGTAGCCCGTCTGAGGAAGCAGAGGCCAAAAGGGCCACCGGCCAAGTCCTGCCTGCCCGGACTGAGGTCTGAGTCGGAGGATTGGCTGTCTCGGCCAGGCGGGAAGGGTACTGACATTTCTCTGTGTCTCTTCCCCGACCTCCACCGTTCTTTTTCAAGTTGGAGTGCTTGATACAGCTCGTGCGAGCCGGAGCCACGCTCAACGTCTGCACCACCCGGTTTGCCCAGACCCCGGCCCACATCGCCGCTTTTGGCGGACACCCGCACTGCCTGATCTGGCTGATTCACGCAGGAGCCAACATTAACAAACAGGTACGCTGTCTTCCTCGCCGCCCGATATCGTTTCTGAACTGTGTCTTAAGTAGGATTACCAAGAAAAAGTGCTCATTTTCAGGGAGCTGGTCTTTGAAAACTGCTAACTACGCAAGCGGGTGGCAAATAGGGCAAGGTCAAGAAACAAGTTAACTTGAAGTGATTGTATATCTCATTCATTCATTCAGTTCATTCAGTCGTATTTATTGAGCGCTTACTGTGTGCAGAGCACTGTACTAAGCACTTGGGAAGTACAAGTCGGCAACATATAGAGACGGTCCCTACCCGTCAACGGGCTCACAGTCTAGAAGCGGGAGACAGACAAGGAAACAAAACTTGTAGACAGGTGAAAGGGAAAACAGAGATCTAAGGTAACCACGGGAATTTATCTTTAGGACAACAGACCAAACCAGAATAACTTTCATTCAGTCATTTATTGAGCGCTTACTGTGTGCAAAGCACTGTACTAAGCGCTTGGGAGAATATAACATTCCACAAATGAGTTTACAGTCTAGAGACTATAACTTTACCTAAATGGGGCCATCCTAGTCCCTAGATGTCGATCCAAAAGATAGTAACTGTAAAACCGAGAGGCAGCATGGCCCAGTGGAGAGAGCACAGGCCTGGGAATCGGAAGGACTCGGGTTCTAATCCCAGCTCCTCCACTTCTGCCATGTTATCTTGGACAAGTCACTTCACTTCTCTGAGCCTCAGTTCCCTCATATGTAAAAATGGGTATTAAAAAACTATGAGCCCCATGTCGGACATGGACTGTGCCCTATCCGATTAGCGTGTATTCATTCATTTGATCATATTTATTGAGCGCTTACTGTGTGCAGGGCACTGTACTAAGTGCTTGGGAAGTACAAGTCAGCCGACATATAGAGACGGTCCCTACCTAATCACAGGCTCACAGTGCTGGGCACAGAGTAAGTGCTTAACAAATACCAGAAAACCCCCTAAAACCTTATACGGGTGAAGTCTGAGAGAGTCAGATGGCAAAACCGTATGGAACTGCTCCCTTACTATTTCTCAATGTGGTTTTTCCCTCTCGGGGCCATCAGGAGACTTTCTTGTGATGGTCTCTGCTCCTGACGGAGCAAGTTTCTCTTTCTGTGACCAGTTTTGCTGCTGCCAGATCCTTGAATGGATTGGGCAGGTCAAAACTGAATTTATCTACAGTTCTCTCAAGTCTCCATCCCACTGGCTCCTTTTAGGGGTATTTAGGGTTGGAAGAACCATTGCGTGTGGCTTATGGGTCAGTGACAGTTACCACAAGTACAGTTGTTGCAGTGGACTGCATAATAATAATAGTGGGTTTGGTTAAGCGCTTACTATGTGCCAAGCACTGTTCAGTGGGCTGGGGTAGATACAAGATTGTCTCCCCCTTTTAGACTGTGAGCCCACTGTTGGGTAGGGACTGTCTCTATATGTTGCCAATTTGTACTTCCCAAGCGCTTAGTACAGTGCTCTGCACATAGTAAGCACTAAATAAATACGATTGATGATGATGATCATCATCAGGTCCCTCATGAGGCTGACAGGCTAAGTAGGAGGGAGAACAGATATTGAATCCTCATTTTGTAGGTGACGGAATTGAGGCACAGAGAAGTTAAGGGACTTGGCCCAAGGGCACACAGCAGCTTCTCATTACATATGCCAGTAGTAATTGGGCTACTCCACAAAGCATGGAAGCCTCCTGTAGATGTTAGGAGAAGCAGCGTGGCTCAGTGGAAAGAGCCCGGGCTTTGGAGTCAGAGGTCATGGGTTCAAATCCCGGCTCCGCCAACTGTCAGCTGTGTGACTTTGGGCAAGTCGCTTCACTTCTCTGGGCTTCATTTACCTCAACTGCAAAATGGGGATTAAGACTGTGAACCCCCTGTGGGACAACCTGATCACCCTGTATCCTCCCCAGTGCTTATAACAGTGCTTTGCACATAGTAAGTGCTTGATAAATGCCATTATTATTATTATGATGATGTGGGTTTATAAGGCAGGCGCCAAGGTCCTGGGCTCTGCTTGATCTGCACTCTCCCAAGCAGGGTAGTGCAATTTTGATCTCTGCAGGGTTTGCTTAGAGCACTTTTTCGTCCTCCTCCCCTCCCCATTTTCAGTGGTTAAATCCTAATTCCATCAAAGCCAAGTTGCATACCTGCCCCAAGGAAGATGAGTGAGTGAATCAAATGGACCCAACTCAATAGCAGGGAAGTGGAAATGGCAAGATGAGACTTGAATCTGGGGCCCGAGACAAGACTGCCTTTTGTGCAGTGTGGTTTCAGTCAAACACAGTTAAAACTTATCCACCCATTTCTTGAAAAGCAGGACTCCCTTGCCGTGGTTTCTGAGCCATCTATGTAGCCAGAGGGGATTTCCCTCCTTTTTCTTTATTCTGCCTGAAAAGGACTTGAGGAAGGAGGGTTTTGTTCTCACTTGAACAAAGCCTCAGTCCTGGAAACCTGAGTGGCAGGAGAATATATTAAGAATGTTGACCAGAAAAACTGGGACACTCCCTGTTTGTGTGAAATTACCAAAAAAATAAAATAAAAAATACTCTTACAGCCTTATTCCTTTCTATTGACCATTTCAGTAGACACTTTCAAAGGTGTCAAAATTAGACCCTTTACTTCGAAACAACGTTCCTAATAAAGAAAGTTATATAAACTGTAGGATGTACTGTTAGGCACTCTACAAAGTGTGAAGTGCATGAGAGCTTGAGAACTAACGCCTTTATTCCCATTGACTCACTTATACCATATTTACCACTGATATCCCAGCCATCAGAGACCTTAAAGAAAAGCAGCGTGGCTCAGTGGTAAGAGCAAGGGCTTGGGAGTCAGAGGTCATGGGTTCGAATGCCGACTCCACCACATGTCTGCCGTGTGACCTTGGGCAAGTCACTTAACTTCTCTGAGCCTCAGTTACCTCATCTGTAAAATGGGGATTAAGACTGTGAGCCCCACGTGGGACAACTTGATCACCTTGTATCCCCCCAGCGCTTAGAACAGTGCTCTGCATGTAGTAAGCGCTTAATAAATGCCATCATTATTATTATTATTAAAAGCGCAAACTCAGTCAGTTGTAAATTTCCTGATATTGTCACTTCTCTACCTCCCCCCCACCCCACCCCATCCCACTCAGTTTTAAGCTCACTTTCGAGAAAATGGGGTTCATCTACTGAGACTTTCACTCCATGGACTGTCATGGACTCGGGGTGACCCACACCAGGCCCTTTGGGAGCCCCAAACCAGGACCAGGCCTGACAGGACAGATGGGGTTGTGAGGTTTGGCGTAAAGATGAAACAGTCTGAGAATAGCATCAGCTCAGAGTAGTTCATCTCTGTTTCTCGTACTTCTAGTGTAGGCCCATTGTGGTACGTCAAGGTGGGCGGCTATTTTTGCCAGAAAGGCACGTAGGGGTTCAGGGGGGCAGGGGTGGCTGTTCCAGGGACCACCCACCAAGCACTCTCAGCCATCATCAGTATGAGGGCAGGAGGGATCTTAAAGTCACCGAGTCGCCACGTGAACCTCACAGCCATCTATGGTGCAGGTAACCAGCCTCTGCTGCTCACGGTTTTGAGGGTTGGGGAACTGCCGCTGGCCTTGATGGCAGAAACAATGGGCTGGGAGCTTAGCTGGACCGAGGACCCACTTTGTTTGTTCCATGGTAATTGTTAAGTGGTTACTATGTGTCTAACACAGTTCTAAGCGCTGGGGTGGGTACAAGTTAACTAGGTCAGACACTGTCCCTGTCCCGGCATGGGGGCTCACGGTCTTAAGCAGGAGGGAGAAAGGGTATTGAATCCCCATTTTACATTTGAGGAAACTGAGGCCCAGAGAAGTGAAGTGATTTGCCCAAGATCCCCCAAGAGCATTTGGCTCCCAGGCCTGGGCTCTTTCCACTAGACCACGTTGCCCACCCCTAATATACATTAGCGCTCTGAACCCTTTCTGCTACGTCGTGGCTAGCTGCAACCCAGAACTTCTTTAGCTTGTAGAAATGGATGGTTTCATGTCTGCAATATAGATGCCCTTCAAGGCCCTGCTGAGAGCTCACCTCCTCCAGGAGGCCTTCCCAGACTGAGCCCCTTCCTTCCTCTCCCCCTCGTCCCCCTCTCCATCCCCCCCATCTTAACCTCCTTCCCTTCCCCACAGCACCTGTATATATGTTTGTACATATTTATTACTCTATTTATTTATTTATTTTACTTGTACATAGCTATTCTATTTATTTTCTTTTGTTAGTATGTTTGGTTTTGTTCTCTGTCTCCCCCTTTTAGACTGTGAGCCCACTGTTGGGTAGGGACTGTCTCTATATGTTGCCAATTTGTACTTCCCAAGGGCTTAGTACAGTGCTCTGCACATAGTAAGCGCTCAATAAATACAATTGATGATGATGATGCCGAACAAATTCACATCGATCAATGGTATTTATTGAGCACCATGCTAAGTGCTTGGGGAAGTACAGTACAAGAGAGTTGGTAGCCACATTCCCTGCCAACCAGCTTAGTCTAAAGGGAATATGGGGAGTAAAGATAGCCATTTTCATGCAGCTGTTTAGTCACTGATTTTTTTTGTTGTTTTTTAGATACACCACTTTCCCTACTACTTCAAATTGGGATTTCTTTTTTTACTACAGGCAGCATTTTTTTTTTCCGAGATAGCATGAGGCTTCCGAGCTCATTTGAGCGGTTGAAAATTATGAGCCTGTGAAATCAAATATGATAGGAAACTTTCATTCAAATACAGTCCGTTCTGTAACATGGGGCTGTTCCTGATCAATCCATCAATCAATCAATGGTATTTATTGAGCACTTACTGTGCGCAGAGCACGTACTAAGCACTTGGCAGAGTACAGTTCTGTAGAGTTGGTGGACTTGTCCTCTGCCAGCAAAGAGCTCACAGTCTAGTGGGAAGGATGAAGGAAAACTCACACAACCATTTCTTCTGATTCTTTCCAGACACTAGTAAGAATGTTCCCTAATTCCCATATAACATTTTATCCAAAATGGACAGTAATAGTGCACGTTATGGGAAGACCAACTGTGTGGTTTGCCCATGTGTTTAAGTAGTGTACGCCAACTCATGTCTAATTTAATCTCTGCCAACTTTAATTGTCTCTAATTTAGTCTTATCGTAACCTCATAGGAGGCTTTGTTGAGACCTTTTAATCCATGTCCACTGTTGTAAATTATATTGTAGCTCAGTTTTTAAACAAACTAGGTAATTATTCTAACCACCTCTGTCATAGGTTAATTAGCTCGGGAGTTCTTTTCGAAGAGGATAGACTGGTTATGTGACATCACATTCTAGAACAGGGGAAATTGCAAATGCTGTTTGGTGAAGGGACAGTGTAAATCAAAAATCTTGTCTAGGATGTGGGTCTTCGATCCTACAAACCTAGACTCTTACAGAAGCTCACAGCTGCTCTGAGCAAGTGTGGGATTTCTCCGTTTCAATTTGAATAGCTATAGACTGTCATCTGCCAGCTCTTCTCCAGCCCAGCCCGCACCCTCCGCTCCTCTACTGCTAACCTCCTCACTGTGCCTCGTTCTCGCCTGTCCCGCCGTCGACCCCCAGCCCACATCCTCCCCCCTGGCCTGGAATGCCCTCCCTCTGCACATCCGCCAAGCTAAACTCTCTTCCTCCCTTCAAAGCCCTACTGAGAGCTCACCTCCTCCAGGAGGCCTTCCCAGACTGAGCCCCCTCCTTCCTCTCCCCCTCTTCCCCCTCCCCATCTCCCCCCACCTTACCTCCTTCCCCTCCCCACAGCACCTGTATATATGTCTGTACATATTTATTACTCTATTTTACTTGTACATATTTACTATTCTATGTATTTTATTTTGTTAATATGTTTTGTTTTGTCGTCCGTCTCCCCCTTCTAGACTTTGAGCCCGCTGTTGGGTAGGGACCGTCACTATGTGTTGCCAACTTGTATTTCCCAAGCGCTTTGTACAGTGCTCTGCACACACTAAGTGCTCAAATACGACTGAATGAATGAACTCTTGTATTCTATTCTCCCAAGTACTTAGTGCAGTGCTCTGCACACACGTGCTTGATAAATACCACTGATTGATAGATTTGAGCATTTGGTAAGTGAAGATGTTAGTTTGGGTGGGGTTTTTCAGATTCTAGTACCACCACACAGAAGAGGCCCATACTCAACTAAGTGTAAATGCAACTGTCAGGTTGTTCACTAACAAAGTAGAGATTTTTTTTTTGTGGGGAGCGTTTAGTGTCAGCTTTTTTTTGTTTATGGGGTCAAACCCAAGATACCCAGGTTGTGTGTGTATTTGCTGAGTTCTCTGTAACTCTGTTCTGAATTGGCTGCTTAATAATACGTACTCAAGGTTTCGTTTTGTAGGAAAGTACTAGCTGAAGCGGCCTCTATCTAAATACTGCCACCACCCTGTTTCTTAGCATCCTCTCCCCCTCACTACCTGTTCTTTTCCCTATTCCATTTTCCAGGGAATCGTCCCCAAAGGGGACTAAAAATCCATCCGGAAAGTTGTGGAATTTAAACCCCATTTTTAACCAAACTTAAAACACAAACCAACTCCAAAATGGATAAAGTCATTTTACAGTTCTCTACTCAATAATAATAATAATGATGATGATGATGGCATTTATTAAGCACTTACTATGTGCAAAGCACTGTTCTAAGCACTGGGGGGGTTACAAGATAATCAGGTTGTCCCACGGGGGGCTCACAGATGAGGTAACTGAGGCCATAGAGAAGTTAAGTGACTTGCCCAAAGTCACACAGCTGACAATCGGCAGAGCCGGGATTTGAACCCATGACCTCTGACTCCAAAGTCCGTGCTCTTTTCCACTGAGCTATGCTGCTTCTCTAGTTTTAACAGTATCCATATTGATTGAGAACCCACTGTTGGGTAGGGACTGTCTCTACGTATTGCCAACTTGTAATAATAATAATGGCATTTGTTAAGCGCTTACTATGTGCAAAGCACTGTTCTAAGCGCTGGGGGGATACAAGGTGATCAGGCTGTCCCGCGCGGGGCTCACGGTCATCATCCCCATTTTACAGTTGAGGTAACTGAGACTCTGAGAAGTCAAGTGACTTGCCCAAGGTCACACAGCAGACAGGTAGCAGAGCCGGGATTCAAACCCACGACCCCTGACTCCAAAGCCCGTGCTGTTTCCATTGAGCCACGCTGCTTCTCAACTTGTACTTCCCAAGCGCTTAGCACAGTGCTCTGCACACAGTAAGCGCTCAATAAATATGATTGATTGAGAGCAATAGCACAGATAATTAAAAATGCAGATAACCAGGCGATTGACTCGGTCGTATTTATTAAGCGCTTACCCTGCACAGAGCGCAGTGGGGAGGGTGCAGTACGAAAGAGAAACCCAGAAAGCCCTTCATGTCCTCTCCTTTAGGAGCAGCTGGTTTCTATTGATAGCTTGCCAGGGAGTTTCCTCCGTCCTGGGGCAGTAGTCTTTACTGTAGGCACTGGTGTAATTACCATTGATCCACTTCTTTCCCTTAGGGCCTTCAGTGTCCCAAGGAGCTTTCCAGGAAAGCTGCTGCTTGCGGTGTGGGCAGAAGAAGCAATGAAAGTGTCTTAGCTTCTCTGAGGCCAAGAAAATCCTGAAAACGGGCGTGCGGGGAGGGGAGGATTGTCTCACCGAACTCCGGGCACCACCGTTTCCCGTTTACTTTTCAAAACCCGTAGCCGAAAGAAGCGGCGAGGCCTAATGAGAAGCAGCGTGGCTCAACGGGAAAGAGCCCGGGCTTTGGAGTCAGAGGTCATGGGTTCAAATCCCGGCTCCGCCAGTTAGCTGTGTGACCTTTGGGCAAGTCACCTTGTAACCTCCCCGGCGCTTAGAACAGTGCTTTGCACATAGTAAGCGCTTAATAAATGCCATTATTATTATTATTAACTTAAGTCACCTTGTAACCTCCCCAGCGCTTAGAACGGTGCTTTGCACATAGTAAGCGCTTAATAAATGCCGTCATTATTATTATTATTAACTTCTCTGTGCCTCAGTTACCTCATCTGTCAAATGGGGATGAAGACTGTGAGCCCCCCCGTGGGACAACCTGATCACCTTGTAACCTCTCCAGCGCTTAGAACAGTGCTTTGCACCTAGTAAGCACTTAATAAATGCCATTATTATTATTATTAATGGAAAGAACACAAGCCCGGGAGTCAAACGACCTTTGGTTCTAATCCCAGCTCTGCCACTTTTCCCTGCTGTGTGACCTGGGGCAAGTCGCTGAACTTCTCCGGGCCTCGGTTTCTTCATCTGTAAAATGGGGATCGCATACCTGTCTTCCCTCTTGCTTAGCCCGTCAGCCCCAGGTGGGACAGGGACTGGTCCAACCCCATTACTTTGGGTCCACCAACAGCCCTTAGTGCAGTACTTGGCACAGAGCGGCACTCGAGATAACGCAGTTATTAAAGAGCGAAGCATTTTTATTAAAGAGCGAAGCATTTTAAGCTGTGTTCCTGGTAAAATGCCTGTTCTGTTCTTGCAGGATTGTGAGGGGGAAACTCCTATTCACAAAGCAGCACGTTCTGGTAGCATGGATTCCATAAGTGCCCTCGTGGCTAACGGGGCTCAAATCGAGTAAGTGGTTTTTGACTTATTTTTAGCAGTGGAGTAAGGACGGGCAGAATTATCGAAATGGACATTTTATGTTAGGATTTATTTTTTTTTCGTTCTATTTTCTAGAAGTTTAGGAATACAAATTTTTTCCTTCTGAATTTAATCTTAGCGTGGGTTGGGGAAAGGAGATCTCATATTCTAGTGGATTTTTGAGCGCAAGCCAACAGATTCACCTCTTTTATTCAGCTCCACCAGTGACTGCTATTGAGCATGTCACTTAGCTTCACTCTCTCCCTAGTATCTTTATCATTGCCCAGAGGTGATTTTTTTTATTGATTATATAGCCGATATCTTTTAGTTTTCAACTTTTGGGAGAATGGAGCTCACTATACATGTAACCTATTCACAGTAGAATACACTTTATCGTAATTCTCTAAGAATATATTTTTGTACCAATCTGTTTTAAATTGCACAAGAAACACTTTATGACTTTGAAGCACATTTAATCTTGAATTCAGTGGAGTTTGATTCTGATATACTGTTTGTATTAACTTTTAAGGTTTACTGTAAAAAAAACCAAATTTTTTTTGTAGTTCTCCAATTTACAGTATTAACAAAATGGATGCAGTTGACTATAAGCTCTTGCATAAAGCAGCAGAAATAACGGTCAGCTCTTGGTTTTGTTTTCTATTTAATGAATTATTTTTACCTAGTAAAAATGGTTTTAAAACTGTTATATCCTAATCTGAAATGTGAACATTGAGATTAAGTGAAGTAAAAGCCATATACAACTAACTTTGTTTAACCCTTTGGTTTCCATTTTACTATTTAGTTTTGTCTGAAACAATTATCTGCTTTAAGAGCAGATTTTCCAAAAGTACTGTCCAAAAAGTGAAGCAACTTAAATTAGTAAGGTGTAGAAGAACACTATTGTCTGCTCATTCCTAGGTGACTTTATACTAGAATCTCAAAACTTTATTTTTACAATGCTTAAACATTGAGCATTGAACAAGAAATTCTGCAATTCTGCAGCCATGCTGCAGTTATTTTTTACTCAATCCTCATATGTGGGCAGGAATGGGAAATCTGTAATGAGACTATGCTAAGATATTAAAAAGTGTTTAACGAACAATTCTGTCACTTGAAAGTCATTAAGAATTAGGCTGTTATACTTTCAAGTTAAGGGAAATAAATTTTATTGTTTTTTTTAAGTTTATAAGGACATTTAATTGACTTTGAATGGATGAGTTAATCCTCTGTTCCAAAAAAAGTCATTCTTGTTTCTAGTAAATGATGCCACCATTGATTCAGTAAGTACTTTTTTTTGCCCTCAATTTCAATGGATATGTCTGCTCTTAATCACAGTATTTTATTTACAATTCTGTCCTTGGTTACAGGGCCCTCAACTGTCTCTTTTCCTCCCACCACCACCATCACAATCTGATTGGGCTTGGCCTCAGTTTAAGAGCCACTCCCTCGAGACCCTGCACTATGGTGATTTCCCTTGGTTAACTTTTTTTTTTCTTAAGAAAAATATGTATTCTAAATGAGACACCTAACCAAAAATTAATTTTGGATTCTTTGGGAGGAGGGAAATATTTTAGTTTGCCAAAAGTAAATTGTGCTTGGCATCTTGATAGCTCTCTTAATTGACCTGTAGTTAAATTTTGTACTAAGTTTAAAATCTGCTGGGGTTCTAACTCAAAAAAGATTTTTTTTCTCCAATAACTGGAAAGGAAAATTTTGTCATTTGGGGGTTTCTGTATGCTTTTCTTTTAAAATTTACCCCTTGAAATCTGTTATTAGTAACAACATTTAAATGCTTGCATTGTGCAGAGCACTGTACTAAGTGCAAGGAAGAAAATAGAAGAGCATTGATTGTGATGCCAACAGTATGGGTTTCATAATTTGAGATCTGTTAATACCGAAGAGAGTTGAAATAATGGTTGCCTGATTTTATTCTTCATGGGCAATACAGTTTCCAGAGTTAAAATATGCAAAATATCCTTTTTGCTGCTCATTGATCTCTCTATCAGTAGTAATATTGTGTTACTTCAGGAGAAGGTGAATTATTTAACTTAATATTTTCCTTAGTATGAAATAGTGGAGAGTAAAGATTTCGACTACCTCCACTCCATTATTTTTCATTATATTCTCAAATTCTTCCGTTTTGCTTGACAGTTCTTCTCTAAAAATGTCCATGTCCATGAAGTATTGTTTACTAGCCATCAAAGTAGGTAACTCTCGATTGCTTCTGAACAGACTATTTTCACATATTTCCCCAGTGTTGTAGCATGTCCGGCTACTCTACAATCAAATTAAGTTTTTAGTGTATGATGTGACTTTATTAGTTTTCTTAACTAGGAGTTGGTGCCAAGTTTTCATTTCTCCCCTTTAGGATCGTTTTTACAATGACTTTGAGCCGAGTATTTTTTTTTTCCATCTAGTGTAAAAACACACAGTCCAATACCGATCGTTTATGGGTAAGCTAAATATGTGTATTCCTCCTCTTTTCTCCCCATTTGTGGTGACCGTAATGATCATTTCAGGTCTCACCAACTCTTCCTATTCAGAGTCTTCAGACGGTTGATATCACATCTAACGCGTGTGCACACTAGTATGCAGTTCTTAATTTTCTGCTTTTAGAGACAGTTTCGAATCTTAAAATTCATCAATCCCATCTTGTCTTATTACTTTAGGTGGGTGTAGATGTATACAGAGAACCCCTTGATGTCTGACAGTATTTGGGGATTTTAGAAAGACAATGCTAAGATTATACTTTGATCTAAGGATCATGTGATTATAAGGAAAAGGTTGGCTTTAAAGGACCATGTCTGTTGCACCTACTGGTGCAGAAAATGAATGTTTTGGCCACCTTTTTATATAATAAAACTAGTAGTACTGTTAGCATAGAGGGCCACGGTATTTGGTGACTTCTTAGAGGTCCAGGAAAGAACTAGTTTGTCCGGGAGTCCTTTAAGCAAGTGGCAGAAATCTTCTCTGGTTCCACTCTGCAGTCTAGACAGAGAAACACAGACATCTGAACTTCAAACGGGGATGTGAAAAGGAATAAAAATGGACTGCTGCTTCCTGCCAACTTGTGTTCTGATTCAGGGGCATGAAACCTCCATCTGCCCTGAACTGTATTTCCACCATTTGCATCTTGCTTAGGAGACCCGATCCACATTAGGAGCTCGACCCAAGAGCCCTTCCCGTGAACTCTTTCAGCACAAATCATTCTGTCATTCTTTAGCAAAGTGGCTATTCTTTTTTAAGACTAAAACAATCATTCCCTTAGGATATTAGTCTTACACTGAAGTGGTATGATATTTTCTTCCCGCTTGGATCAGACTACTGCATCCCAGTTCATAATAGAATTTGCTAATACCATTTAAAAGGCCACAGTGAGCAGCATTCTTGTTTGCTTCTACGAGCTAATGCTGTCCATCCATTGCTGGTCTCCACCCCCCCCGCTTATGAAGGTAACTTTTCTCTATGGAAAAAAGAAATTTGGGAATACCTGGGTTAGTCTCACTGTTTCTAAATTTAAAATAGATTTTGTTTTGTTCTATAGCAGTTGTGGAAAAAACCCTGCAGCTTTTGTCTATAAATAGAACTCTTGTTCTTCTGCTTGGAAGAATTGTTTGGATCCTTGGGTTTAAAAAAATGAGCCAGTTTTCAGTTAAAATGTGGCTTCTGAAAGGAGACAAGTGGCTCATATTTGAAATTCAAGGTTTCATCCGTTACAAGGAAGCAAATGTTCTTTACAACTCATTCTGAAATTAATGTCAGGAAAAGTCCCCTGACTGGATTCATCTTTGAAATGGCCGTAGTCGTCTTTAACGATAGACTTCGTTTCCTGTATAAGATACAGTGAGGCGATGGTTGAGAATAGATAAATTGAATGAGTCGAAAGGAGCCGTGAAATCTCTTTTCCCAAATTGGATACACCTTTCATTTTTAATCAGGACAAAAGTTTTTGAGAATGGATTTTTTTTTATACTTCCTGAAGCAAAATGTTTATTTCTTCATTGAGATCAAGCGCACTTCTATCAATAGTCGTCATTTCATCTCTAAATTTAAAAAGCCCCGATAGACTTGGTCAGTGTTAGAGAGTTTAGCGATTATCTCTTGTGATTTCTCCTCTTTGGAGTGCAGTAAATGATTTCTTTCTGGCTTTTGTTATGGTCACTGTATTTAAATACTGTGTCTTCTGTGTATCATGTCGGTAGCAGGAACGTTATTTTTGACTGCCAGTACCTAGCTGCAAACTTAAATCTTTCTTCATTGATCCCTTTTTTTCTCTGCTTGCAGAACAAACACTTCCTCAGCTTTCTCTTGCCATGTTTATAAAAGATAAAACTAAAGTGTAAGGAGCCCCTAAGGAGTGTTTTCCTTAAGATCAGACAGTCCATGGGAGTATTCCTTGGAAAAACCTCTTAATAGTCAAGACTGGGATATCTGGGCCAGATGGTACAATGACATTTTTGCTCAGATGCAGTCGAACTCTCCTTTGAAACACCAGACTTAAAAAGTGTGCATTCCTTTATGTGCCTATTCTTCGACACCTGCCACAGAGATGTGATTATCATGTTATTTTTTTTTACTCTCGATAAGAGCATAACCCGCGTCATGCTGAAGATCATCCATAATTTGACTCCATGCTGTTGCAGTGCAAAGCCCACTCATAATTCCGGTATCCCGAACCCAAAATGAAAACCTGGCATCAACTCCTTTATCTTTAGGGAGAAATACTTCAAAGTAGTTTCTTCTTAAACGCTGTTCTCTGAAGAACAAACCTTGGGAGTTATTTCCCAGTTTGTGAATGAGGATACCAAAGGGTTAACCTGTATTACACATATTTTTATAACTGATTTTATTGAAGAAATTTTAGGTCAGTCTGCCAAATGCTTCTAGAAAGTTGTGTTTTGTCTCTGTACTTAATGGACGTATAATAATGTTCTGATCCTTTTTCCTTTTTGATTGATTCCGTATATTTGCTTATTTTTATCTAGGCATAGTTACTAATGTATTTGAGATACAGCATACCAAATTTTAAAGTAACCAGAATCGTGAGTTGACTGATGGTTTTTAGTCCATACTGGTAACTTTTTATCGAAATATTGAAAGAATGAAATTTGGCTTCTCGCTGCGGATAATTTAAAGTAATGAAAGGCCTTAGGCGCCTTATCTCGTTAAGGTGGTCACATGATACTGGCCTGACTGCAGTGAATAATATGCTACTGCACTTTATGTATGTGTATGTATTTATCGAATTGTTGCCTGCAAATATGTGATCCCTTGTGATATAAGTTTCCTGTTAATGAACCATTGCCCGTTTTAAATCAAACAGAAGATTCTGAAACTGTAAAAACTACACGTGTCAATGTTTTCCAGCTACGTAATTCGAATTGACTTGATTTTTTCAAGTAATCCTAGAAAGGGGGAGCATTCCATATAGAAACTGCTGAAACTGCCACAGGTGCTTCTCCGAAAACCTTACAGTTGTGGCATTGAATGTTCAGTATCGCTTCCTTTCTGCACACAAGGCATACTGTTGAGGTATTTGTTGCGGTGATTGGTTTAATTGCTAATCTAGGAATTCAGATATAGACTCTTTTAGATTTGCATGCTTTGCTTACCCTAATTTATGGTATCTACCTGTATTTGTAAACTAACAATAGATAAGTTGAGATCAGTATTTTTTAACAGAAGTATTACATTGATATGCAAAATTGTGGTTTATTATCTTACATTGTCACATGGCATTAATACAAAGAGAACGTATGGAAGGTGTTTCTAAATTTAGTTTCAGGAGTTCCTGATGGATTTTATCATTGTTTCTACATTAAAAAAAAAATCATGGGGTTTTCTTTTCATAAAAGACCCTTTGTACCCTTCCCTCAAATACTTGGTGTGACACTCTAAGTGGAAAATGTATGGAGAACTTGCCAAAGATACAGTCAACAGGTTCTTCTTAAAGTACTATTTTCAGTCACTTAGTTTTTCCCCCATCTTAAGCAAGAAAACGTTGAGATCATCTGGTCAAGTAAATTCTTCTCAGAAAGTCTTTTTTATTAATCTTCACTGCAGATAATGTAATGCAAGGGCCTTTTAGAAGAACAAGTGTCAAAGCATCTCTTTGTGATCCATAGTTAGTGAAAGGGATAGTGTCATCAGTTTCATGTCTTGCCATCTGTTTACACAAACTCATTAAAAGTAGTGGAATTTAAGGGGCCCTGCTAGTCTTAGTCAAATATTCTGAGAGTGGATAAAGATGATACCATAGCCATCTTCGAATTTTTAGCAAAGGAAAAGCCACTTTGGGTGTAGGCCATTCCATAAGCATTTTCCTCTGGTCGGAGAGAAGTGGGGCCTACAGTATCTGGAAAAATAAAATCAAGTTCACCACTCATCTTGGCTTTCAACACCTGCTCACCTGGTGTCTGGGTATCAAAGTCACTGCCCTGAAGCATCAAACCAGCTGCTGTTACTCCTCTCCAAACACCTGTGCCCGAAGATGCCTGACGTGACTGGAATGAAGGATGTGAATTGAGACCCCGCGTCATGTACACCGTGTATTTACTGAGTTCAAGTTTGACAGAGGAAAGAACGGAAGAACACTCAAGCTTTTTTCATTTTTTAACCCTGGACAGAACCCAGTGGGAGGTTTGAGGCTTCTCTCAAGATAGTGAAGAGGAGTAGATGATCTTGCCGACTCATTCTATATTAAAGGCCCCCGGAGTAGTCGATTTATTCACTTGCCTTAGAAATAGACTACAGCAGTTTTACTTGGAGTGTTAAGGTACTCTTCACCTAAACTCGATGGTAAGAATGACAAGATACAGCAATCAAAAAAGGATGGAGCTACGAACTGAAGAAAACCCTAAAAATCCAGTGATTTTTTTTTTTACCCCCAAAAGTTCTGAAGTCTCTTGCCGTGAAAATTAGCAGCCCTAGAAGGTAGAAATGGCACTGAGGAAGCGGATCATTGAAAGTCTCCAGCTCTGAATTAAGACAAATATTCACACACCAGAGGTCAGGTCCTTTTCATTCTGCATAGGAAAGTCTTTCATAATTAACTGGTGATTCATTAAATAACCAAGAAAAATAACCGGTGGCTACTTTTGTTGGCCCCAATCGTATTATTTCATTTTTTCAATAATTATTATAGGAATAAATTATGCACCATGAAACGTTAAACTGCTTTTAGGTGGCAAATGTTCAAACTAAGCAAGATTAATATACTGCATACGAGAATAGAAGAACAATTTTTTCCTTGAGATCCTTTTCCAAGTGAATTCTACCTTACCACAGAGTTTTTCCGGAAGCATTTTTAGCTATACTTTGCCTTTTTCCCCACCCTCCTTGGGTCAGACTCTGACCTGATAGACTTAAAAGACTTTTGAAATTTTTACCTGTAAATCATTTTGGCACTCATCTTTTTCTTGTTAGCATACCCTGTTCGACAAATGGTCCAAAAAAGTAAGAATGATTAAGATTCTAGCTACCTGTTTAATTCTTTGTCTTTATTCAGCTTCTTAAAGTTACTAGATCTCATTTGATCCTGCTCCTTGACCAAAAAGAAAGCCTTTAGAGAAACACAGTGATGCTAATTTAGTACAACATTAGTGACATGCCTTGAGAATGTTGGTTAATTGACCTATATTTACATTTATTTGGAAGGGCATTTTAAGGCAACCAGGCTGACAGCCTTCCCCTTTCCTCCTCCAGGCTTCTCTCGTTGAACTGATTTTAGAAATATATACTGGATAAAAAAAACTTTCCCCAAACAGAACAGCGCATAGAGCCTTCAAAGATCACCCAATTCACAGCATCCACATTCTTTAATCTTGGCAGGGCAATTCAGCTGCATTTTGCTTATGTGCCTTGATTAGTTGCTTTTCCATTTCATTTACGGCAGAATCCCCATTAGCCTAGAGAAATTTTGAAGTATATGAGGTGGAGTGTTTTTATTCTTTGTTCAGAACCAGAGAGGCCATTTCTAATCTATCCATTTAATGGCTTTCTTGCAACATATATTAAAGGGAAGGTCTTTCTCTCAGGGAGCTTGAAATCTAGTCACAGATGCTTTACAATCTCAAATTTATGAAAGTGCACCATGTGTGTAGGATTTTTTTTAAAAAACTTGTTAAAGAGATGACTGATCCCACATTTCATCTAGACTTTCTGTTGACATACTGAGATGGCTTTTGGGCACTGGACGCAAAGTTAAGTATCCTAAGTATCATTGATTAGAGAGGGATTCTGACTCTTGAAGCACTAGAGTAAAAACTGCATGTTTTGATGTTCAAGTTCAGTTTTGCTGCCATCACATATGCTTGCAGTACTTCCCTAATGGAAACTGTCAGTATCTTGATGACTTCATTCTACAAATAGAAAAAGATGACCTTTTTTTAAAAAACAAAAAACAAAAACCAAAATATTTTCCTGATCCCTAAAGCATACATGCATAGCTTGATTGCCTTGAATTTTCCTAACAGGTAGTTTGGTTAGGTTAGAATGAATAAAATGGAGATAATTTGGGAAGGATTCAGAAGCTTGACCACCCATTGTTTCACGCTGAGTTCAGTGGAACTATGCTTACAGTACCTTTTAAGGAAAACTTCTCCCGTTGATTTCTGTCCTGGATTTTGTCAGTGTATTCTGGACTGGAAAAAAGTGGTATCAATGGTATTTATTGAGGGTTTACTGTGTGCAGAGCACTGTACTAAGTGCTTGGGAGAGTTGGGAGTAAGAGCTCAGATTGGGTGACTTTTCTTAGCGAACACTTTTTTTTTTATGGTATTTGTTAAGCACTTACTATGTGCCAGACACTGTTCTAAGTGCTGGGGTTGATAGGAGTTAATCAGGTTGGACTCAGTTCATGCCCCTTGCCAATTAAAGATATCTCTGAAGTCTCAGATCAAAGCTCTCATGATTTTTCTAGTTCTGAGTTCCCGTCCCAGACCTGATCCAACCCATATCCCAAACAAGACATTACTGTGGTTGATTAGGAGAGAAAGACCATCCAACTAATATACCTAGTGAATGGAATTTCCCCATCATTATATCAAGCATAACTTGTAAATACATGAAGATTTGATTGCCTAGAGCTGTACTCTAGAATTTGGCAGATCATATTTTTTCCCCTTGCACTCTCTGCCTTTTTCAAATTGAACCAAGCTAGGTTTGTCTTCTCTATGTTACTTTAAAAAAAATGACTAGATGAGTAATATAGCTCTTTATCACCTGGTCTTTGTTCTAGGGTGCACTTCCTTAGAAGCTACGATTACTTGTGACATTTGCAGATATTATTGCTCTTTATACAGATTTAAATGTGTGTGTATATATCTACATATATATGTAGATGGATAAAACACAAGTAAATTTCTGACGTTGAGATTTTTGCGGAGGAAAAGATGAGCAGCGTAAATGCCAGCTCGTGGTCTTCTATGTAATTGAAGAATATCTCCTAAAACCGTGGGTTCTGAATGATTAACCTCAAGAGGCTTCTCCTTCTCATGTATTATTGCAACTGTGATTCCCTAGGGAGTTGCCTTGGGCAAGGGGTTTTTAGAATCTGTTGCTCAAAATACTCCAAGCTGTAGCTCTTTTATTGCTTTCATTGTCTTATCCTTTCTGTTATATTGCAGGCAGTAGACTGAATGAAGTTCACTTGAAAATAAGCATTTTCTCTTATCAACAGTTCAACTCCCCCCAGTCTGTAGCTAACTGAATCTTTTGCTTTCTTACAGGTTTATTTACCGAACAAAGTTTTCTTGTCTTCCAGGGAAGCTTCTACACGGAATAGTTTTGACCCCTAAATTCTTCCTCATTTTATTCAGCTACTTGATCGACAGAGAAATTTAAGCAAAAATCGAGTTGACCCATTTAAAAATGATATGGTATTTTATTTTAGGTCTTCATTTTTCTTCTATCGCTACTTCTCTGAGTTTGAGGGATTTTTTTTTTTTTCCCATTCTTTTACTCAGTACGGACAGGCTCTCTCCAGGAAGTAAAAAGGATTTTAAAAGGAAATACTCTTTAGCAAGAATATAGGGCTAGCTTCTAACCCTCATCATCACAAGTAGTTACTGAATACTCACATCATTTTCAGGGCTAGGATTACTGCCAGTGCTCCAAGAAATGACATATTAAAAGTCTTATTTGCCTTACTCTGTCAAGTCGTCCAAGTGACATGATCGGTCTTAAATTTAAATACCCTTCTTTGACAAGATCTCACTCCACCTTTCCATTTAGTTGTGTCACGTACATTAAATAAAATCTGCATTAAGCAGGGCTAACCAAGGCTTATTAGCGAGCCTACTGCACTTTTGAAATTAAAACTAGCAATTGTAATGTGAATGCCATGGACAATTTATCTGTACCTGTTAAGTTTGTTTTGATTACATAATTAACTTTTTTTGCTCAGGATAAAGCATTGGAATATTAAAGTAAGAATTGGAGGAAGATGCTAGAATTCAAGCAGGTTTCGGTGTAGTCTGAAGTTAACCTAAAGTACAGACTCTTCAGACTAATATACAAAAGGAAGTTTAAATAGGAAGGTATTTTTAAAGGAGCTTAGCCTAGTTTATTAAAAAAAAAATACATTGTCTCCTAAATCTGGCTTAGAAGCCAGATATACATATATATATGTATATATATATATTTATAGCAGTGGAGTTAGCTTTAAAAAAACCCTAAGATTGACTAATTCTTTAACAGAAATTTGCTGTAAATTTTATATTCTCTCTCTCATATCACCTTCAGTTAGTTAGTCAGTTAAAGCAGCAGAAACAGCAGCCAGCTAAGACGGCTAATGGAATGTAATTCAGTGTCTTTGTATCGTGCAGCTTAAGAAATGCCAGTGGCCTGACCGCAGCCGACATTGCACATGCCCAGGGTTTCCAAGATTGTGCACAGTTTCTCTTGAACCTCCAGAACTGTCACCTGAATCGTTTCTATAGTAACGGCACCTTAAATGGGGTTCAGCCAAATGCATTTGCCCATCACGGTAGTGTTGGGGCCAACCGAAAGAGATCCTTTGAAGAGGCGGAATCCGCTGGAGTAAAGAAAGCTAGAACCGAAGGTGAGATTACTTCGGGGTGGAAAAGGTGGTGATTTCACTGAGCATATTCTCTCGGGGCATACGTTTCCCTTGTGCCTAAAGCGCTCTCTCTACAGTTAACGAGAGCCTCAAGGTTATGCCTCAGGAGAATTTGGGGTATCGTTTCTATGGAGCTAACTCCATAGTAACCGTGAAGATTGGCCTATTACCCAAGGGAAACCGATACCAAAAGTTAGCAAGCAAAAATAACACTGTAAAGCCGGTGTGAATAAAACCAACAAATGCTGGCACTCAGTATTCCGATTGCTGTGGACAGATAAACAGAGACTCCTTGATTTACTGTATATGTGTTTGAAATATAACTATTAAAAAAAACCCTACCACTGTGCCTGATTTTTTGTTTTTTATGTATGTGCGTGAGCACGTGGAAATTCTTGTGGTAGGTAGGTGTTCGCTCTTTCAGGTATAAGAATACTTTTTTAAACCCAGACCAGAAATCAGAACTCTTTTCCAAATTGCCTGTTTGGCTTAACCTCAGTAAGACTCTGTCAGAGCACGACATTCCAGTCTAGTTCAAGTTTGTGTGGGTCCCAGCAGGGCAGAAAGTCACTGTGACTTTGGCAGACAAGAAAGGAGTTAAGATATGTTCGTTTACTTAAATTGAAAACGCCCATTGTAATGACTTAATGTTCAAGTCTCACTATAAAAAAAAAATTGATAAAGGTGTGCT
Source organism: Tachyglossus aculeatus (assembly GCF_015852505.1). Taxonomy (NCBI): domain Eukaryota; kingdom Metazoa; phylum Chordata; class Mammalia; order Monotremata; family Tachyglossidae; genus Tachyglossus; species Tachyglossus aculeatus. The sequence goes on along the minus strand of NC_052085.1, from coordinate 12,765,772 downwards.
ACCATTGTATATCTCATCTTTCAAGAGTTCCCAAACAACCTGGCTTCCAACTCTCAGGTCTGGATTCATTTTAAAAAGTGAAAATCGAATCTTCTCACTTAAACTTGACCTGTCCTTTTTTTGCCTTTTTGAACGTCCAGGAGAGTGAGCCAAACAGCAAGAGACGTGGATAAAAGAACGATCCGACGGTGATCCATCTTTTCATGCAAAAAAAAAAAGTTATTTGTGTTCACAGGGGTTACACTTGAGGGACTTGCTGTGAACCACACCACGGCAAACGGTGGTATTTGTAAAGCGCTTACTATGTGTCGAGCACTAAGGCTCACAGTTCAAGAAGGAGGGAGAGTGGTCATTGAGTCCCCGTTTTAAATATGAGGAAACTGAGGCGCAGAGAAGTTAAGTGACTTGGTCAAGGCCACACAGCAAGGCAAACAACCTGGGCAGAGTTCTTGCTGTGACCGATACCACGTTTCCCTGTCGGTCACCTTTTTTAAGGCACCCCAAAAGGAGATGCCGACCTGGTAACGACGACAAAGTAGCCTGGTGTTACAACAGGAGTGAATTCCTCACCATTCAGCAGCCTACAGCTCACTCATGCTGCAAACTGTACAATGACGATGTGAACTACGAAGCGTTAAACAGCAGGGGTTCCCTGTAGATGAGATGCTAATTTGATGGACGAGCACAAATGCTGTTTTCACAGCTTAAGCAGGAATAATTTCAGTGATGTCTTATAAGCTGGAAGAGGCTATAGGACAGCATTACCGTTATTATTTATGAGCCAGGGAGAGGGTCAGGTCAACCCTAACAGGTCTTTGTTTTTCAGGGCAGGACTGCCCAGTGCAGCCCTTAGGAATCACCGATTTATGAGCGTGCCGTGCCACTGCACTGTAAATAGTTCTGCTTCTTAAACCTCCTTTCTCCCCCTCACCACAGCCAACAAATCCCCAGCCATGTGCCATCTGGATGACACCCCAGGTACTTAGGTGATAGCCTTGGGTGTGTAAATATAAGTAGCTGGCAAGGAGGGCAATTTGGTGTTTTAGAAAAAGGATAGTGTGGCTTTGTATTGGAGTGCATTCCTCTATTTTTAAAACAATTCTCAGCTCCCGAGAGCTCCCTTTGCCAGGAATTATTCCCCAAGATTTAAAACAGCATTATAAAGATTTTTTTTTTACTACTAGTTGCCCCAACCCGACCAGAGAACCCAACCAGTTCTCTGCTCCAGAAAGAATTGGGGTATCTTTTAAAAAGGGATCTTTCTTTTGATTTGCGCTGTTCATGGAAAGTATTGCGTGAACCAGTAGACATTAATGCTTTGCCCTACATGCGGATCCTTGGTCGTGTGGGATCACAGCCACATTTTCTATCTCAACGACTTCCAGACAGAAGAGAGTATTTTTAACACGCCGAGGGCACAATAGAAAACTTGTAGGATTCCCAGCTATAAAATGGGATGTGTGATCATTTCATTGGGTGTATCTACGGTTGCGTGGCAGTCCACTGCAAAATTTGGGATTTGATATCGATATATCACAAAACCAAATGTTACACTAGGCACAGCTGTTCCTGAGCTGGTATCAAAGTTGAACCATTTTTCTTTCCTTTCAATTTGTGTTCCATAGCTACGAATTCTTAATTTTTTTTCTTGGAAGTTTAAAATTTACTTCTGCTTGTATTTGTAAATTTCTGAGTCCTGAAAAACAGTTGCATTCACCCACATGTAACTAATTTCTACCCATTTAAAGGAAAGGAACACAGAAATCACAGTTACATGTAATACTAAACTTTGTAAAGATCAAACTCGGGATTTTTTTTTTAAAGCCTGAGCATGGGGTTGAGAAATCATTTAAAGAGAGTTTATAAATTTCAGTACAGTAAAGGTGCAACAGGTAAATCGCTGGTTTGGGAGCTTTTTAATTTTTGGTTTTGCCCTTTTTTTTTTTTTGCTAGAAACCTTGAAGGATGTGACCTGTGTAGTAATAAAGTTTGCCGTATAGTCATTCTGTACAAAGGCCAAATGTGGTCCTTTGGATTGAGCTCATTGTGGGCAGGGAATGTATCCATCGACTCTGCTGTATTGTACTCTTCCAAGCACTTAATACAATGTGCCGCACACGGTAAGTGTTCGGTAAATACTGCAGATTATACAGCGACATTTGGAAATGTGGGCACTTCATAGACTGTACCAACTTCAGCACACATTTCTAAACTTACCTGATTCAGAAATTTCAGATGGAAAAAAGGCTCATTTCAGTTAAGATTAAAAACCTAGTTTAGTCACATAGAGTGATTATCATTAGGTGCCCCAGTGATATACTGGTTTAGATTACTGTCCTATTATATAAAGTAATACACAGCTAGTCATATCTGTGTAGGAAATTTGCACAAGATTGAGCTCCTACTTTAAGCGCTTGGGAGAGTTACAATATAGTGGTCTAGGTACCTGCCCTCAAGGAGTTTATAATCTACCTGCTGAAGCAGACGCTAAAGTAAAATGCAGATAGTACTAAATGTTTGATACAGATTGGGACACCCGCTCTCAAAAGTTCCCTATTCCACAGCTTTCTAAAATATAGCTAAGTCTCTACCTATGTACTCTGAGAGGTTCTGGATATGGAAATGTTACGGTCCTGAAACTGAACTTACTGTTTTGCCCAATGGCCTCAGAAATTCTGTTACTACAGAATTTCATTTTCAGATGCCATTTTGTTCATGATTTCCTTCATGGCGCATTATGAAGACAGTTCTCATTTGACTACAGACAAATAGTTTAAAGCCATAATGAAGGCCTCTTTCAGGGAAAGTATTGGAGGTCTACAAATCTGCAGTTCCAAGATATACACGACTTAATTTCTTTTAATGTGTTTATGCTGCCGTTCTTTTAAACTCCACTTTACTACTTTTTAATAAATGCCTTGGAGGAGGAATGGAGACGAACCAATGACAAAGTACGTTGGTCCCTGATATTCTCCCCTGTCCCCGGAGGATCTCTTGCATGTTATTTTCCTGACAGATGAAATAATTAAAATCTAGCTGTAATATTAAGAGGGGACTGTCAACAGAAATATTTTCCCTTAAGGAAGTATACTTACAACTAGTGCTAAACGGTTAAAATGACTTTTTGCATATGAAAGTGGGAAGCATAATAAAGCCTCTTTGGTAATGTGAAAGATGAACTGCTTGACCAAGGTGCTGTAATAGATGGACCTCGGGATCATGGCTGAAGCACCCATGTGGAGATGAATTTAGAATGTTTCTTTATAGACAGTCCTCAGAAATAAAAGGCTATAAGCATGACCGACCTGAAAGAAATATCATTTTACTGACTGTAAATCCCTCTAATTGTTTTTAAAAAAATTGGCTTAGGAACCTCTGGTCAAACTCCAAATTGGCAGAACATCTAGAGAGACATAGTTAAAAAAAATTCCTATGTGAAAGTAAACATCCCAAGTTTTGGTATTGTTTTATCCCAGATCCTGAACAGGTGTGTTGGATACATAGACTCAATCTAGGCGGTAGGTAGCCAGTATTTTAATTTACATAATGTTTCTGGAGACTAAAGTACAAACAATAGTGCAGTCGGACCTTTTCCAGCCAAGCATTTTGCGGTAACAACTTCTTGGTCAATCAATTACCGTGTGCAGAGCACTGTACTAAGCACTTGGGAAAGAACAAAAACAGATGTGGTAGATGTGTGTTCTTCAAAGGACCTTCTGATGTACAGGGGGAGACTGACATTGATAGATTATAGATAGGGGAAAAAAGATAATCTATCAGGTTTTTATTAAAATTGGAAAAACGATATTTCAGAGTTAACTCTAAAACTAAATGACTTTAAGGAGGCTATTAATATTCTTGCTCAGATCATATTTTACCCAGAAAACTCAGAATGGAGCAACAGGCTCTCTAATTCATTTTGGTCGTCATAACCAGGACAAGAAAAGCTCTATTGGTTACATTAGGGTTTTGGCATAAGTGCAAATTCTGTGAAATCTGCTACATCATTGCCTCCAAACCTGGGTCCCAGGGCACGGACAGGTTTGACTTTTACTTAAAGGGCATGATCTCTCACCTGTTCAGCGGGAGCCCAAGACATTCTTGCTGTCGAGATACCGTGAAGAGAAGAGGAGCAATATATGTGTCTACCCTACTCCCCACACCCTGCCACGAGTCGGTAGGTGAGAAGGTGAAAAGAGGCAGGTGATCGGGCATTTAATATAACCCCTGGGTATTGAGACTGGAAGGCACTCCAAGAATACTCTCAAACTACTAAGAAAAGATTGCTAGAAGTTGCAACAGGGTGCTCAAAAAAGGCTTTCTTGGGAGAATGCATACCTTGCATGTACCCCGAGTCAGATTATGGCTTCAGGGGCTGAAGGTGTTTAGCTGATTGCTTTATCAGAACTAGTTCATTACTTGAAAATAGCCCCTTTTTGTCTTACTGAAATGTCAAAGGGACATGTATCAGCTGAAGGGTGCACCTTGCTATTAATATTGCTCAGGAGTTAGTCAAAGTGGCAAATTAATGAACTACAATATTGTAAAGTTCCTGTTGTAATTGTGCATTTTGGCATTTCCTATGGCTACTTAGTCCATTTCCTGGACTGTAAACTCTGTAGCCTTTGTCGCCCTGAAGAACAAAGTTGTAGAGGAAGTTAACCAAGTTAACACTGTCCTACAGCTTTTTGTAGGAGGAGGTCCAATTTTTCGGAATGTCATAAAATACTACATTCCAGTGTCCTGCCGATAGTCCAAAACATAATGGAGAAGTCCTTAATAGAAGATCCAGCTTGTCAACAGCCCCTTAACTATCTAGTGACAACTAAAAAAATCAGCACTCAAGAAAGGTTTAAAAATATATTGTAAAAATTCAAATCTTTATTACCTATGTAACTACATAGGTAGAGTTATTGCAATAGAGTTATTACAATGTCACTCTACCCTAGTTCCACTATTAATTGGATTAAGGACAAACTCATGTGCCAGACACCAAATCAACAAAACAAACTACACATAAAAAAGTAACAGGAAAGAATCACTGCAATGGGAAGAGTTAAAGTGGATTTTTCTTGCCCAGTTACTAGTTTCATATGGTCCTTAAAAAAGTTCTGAGAGCTTGATCTTTGCATAGGGCGAATGAAAAATTAGTGGCATGGTATGATTGCATCTTGTGGCCACCAGAAGCTACATCTCTGCAACTGCCACTAAAACTAACCCTTTTAAGTGCCCTAAATTCAAGCTGTGGGTTCAATTCCATTAGACATATCTCAGTTCATGTTGGCACTGTCGCATTTATGTGCTTTTGGTGCCTATCAGTTGAAGGGGCACTAGGGTAAGCTATCAGTTCATTAGTTATGCACATCATCATCATCAATTGTATTTATTGAGCGCTTACTGTGTGCAGAGCACTGAACTAAGCACTTGGGAAGTACAAGTTGGCAACATATGAATGATAACATGGGAATGATACTGCACTACCTGGCTTGAGAAGACTGAAGGTCCTTTAGTTTCCAAACCACCTCAAAAGCTGGGGAACTTTACTGATTAAGAATAATTCATTTTGACCGTGGTGCTCATCTGTAGCATAAACTCGGTTGCGAAAACCTGTATTTCACCACCTCGAGCTTGTCTAGATTGAAAACAAAAGATAGTAAAGTGATTGATTACAGCGGAATCCTGCCTGCTGAGCTATTTGGGGGCAGTATTCCTGAGGGTAACACAAAATAGATACAGAGCGGCCAGAGTGAACTGTGTTTATGTCTCTTGTCAGAACGATAGTTGACTTTCAAAGCAGGTGCCCAGGGACCCAATTGAGGAAAAGTGAGTTAGTTATGACACGCCTTTGGTTACCCCTATGAATGGCCTTATGGAGGGTGGATATATTTAACAAGCTCACCTCAGGTTGAACGAAGTCTGGCTTTCTTGGAGTATTCAAGGTATTCAGTCCCAAGGTAATGCGCCTCCATGTATTTATAGGCTTTGACCAAGGGGCTGCATAAGCAGTGAGAAACGGAAGAGCTCTAAAGTGAAGCTTGCATTTGAAATAATGCCATCTGCCTAGAGCGGGTAGCATTTAAAACTAAACTTGTTTTTAAAGAAAGAACTTTGGAAAGAAAACATGGGGGTATTACAGCCAACTTTTTTAGTAGCCATCAAGGATAGTAGTAGGCTTTTAAAAGTGCCTCTTGGGAACTTCAAAAGGACCCATGGCAGTTGAAAACATGCCACTTTTCCAAAGTTATATATTTTTCATAGGAATACAGACTACATGTAATTTCAAAATGCTTCCCAAATACTGACAGGATTGGGAAACAACGTCTAAAAGAGGTTGTTTACTCAAGGTATTAGATATCCCCGACAAGAGCAGGGTTTCTACTTTTTCAGGCCTGTGCTCTCAATATTATTTAAGGTGCATTCTTGCTTAAATCACCCCCCCCCCCCCAATAAACTCTTAAGTAGGAAGGCTAGAAATGACTCCCAAAGATAAGAAAATTGGTTCAGAAAGTTTAGGATCGTAGCATTCCAAGGTAAACATTTCTTGACTCCCTGAAGGCTGAAAGGAAGGAATCAGGTAAGACTTACAAGGATTTCATTCTTCATTTTTTACCCCGTATCCAGGGTATGCTGAAAGCCTAACTGAATGACTAACAGGAAATAATGACTCTACAGAAATAGTTCAGGCCCAGCTAAATTTTATTACGTGGTTATGATCTTATTTGAAGATCACTTCCCATAAAGAAGGCAGCTTAATTTCCTTTCTGTGCTGTTTTAATTTTCAATTCCCTTCCTCTGTGTTTTCCTTTATTGCTACCAAAGCACACTAAACTTTACACTTTTCTGCCCTCTAATGACTAAAGTTCCAGCACCACCTCCCCTACCCACCTCGGCTGTGATTTTGCTGCCAACAGGCATTGCTGAGGCAAATATGGGGCGGAGACGAGCAACTTTGGCCTCTATTTGAATCAGGCAGCGAGCCGGGAGGCTTTTTCTCACATTTTTTGCCTTCCGGAAAATCCTTAGATTAGGCTGGTGTGACGTTTCCACCGTTGTGTATTCCCGCAGTCCATCTGGGAAAGATGTAGACAACCCGCAGCTCACCTGATAAACAGCTGGCTTGGTTCTGAGACCCTGCCAGAAGTAAAGAAAATCTCGCTGCTGTCTCATGCCCACCTTTTCTAAAAAGGGTTTTTAAGAAAAGGTGCTTTTTGACTCAGAACTTAATTGACTTGCAGATTCGAGTCAATAAGTGACTTTTCTAAAGATGCTTTAATATATTTATGTCCAAGGGGCTTTTTTGAAGGCTTATTCATTCAATCATATTGAGTGCTTACTGTGTGCAGAGCACTGTACTAAGCGCTTGGGAAGTACAAGTTGGCAACATGTACAGACAGTCCCTACCCAACAGCGGGCTCACAGTCTAGAAGGGGAGTGTACTCAATAAATGTTGGCATCACTGAATTATTAAAATGCCTACTGGTTCTGCAGTTTTCTCCTTTCCCCTCAATTTCACCCTTAGGTTAAATTCACCCACTTTGGGGATTAGATACCCTGTTTTCTGTTCAAGCCTGCCTTCAAGAGGCATTTCATGGGTTCGAATGCCGGCTCCACTAATTGTCAGCTGTGTGACCTTGGGCAAGTCACTTAACTTCTCTGGGCCTCCGTTACCTCATCTGTAAAATGGGGATTAATGCGAGCCCCCCGTGGAACAACCTGATCACCTTGTAACCTCCCCAGCGCTTAGAACAGTGCTTTGCACATAGTAAGCGTGTAATAAATGCCATTATTATTATTATTATTTAACAGTGTAGGATAATATCTTGTGTTGCTTATTGCACTTCTATTACACACTACGCTGCAAGTTCCTCATGAGCATGGGACATCTACCGGCCCTGTTGTATTCTCCCAAGAGCTTAGTACAGTCCTTAGTACAGTAAATGACGGATCAGGACTGTGCTGTAGTTATGATAGGACTCAATTCCCCATCTCCCCCCACTCCTGGCCCCTTTCAAAAATCATGGGTTTAAAAATTGAAAATTAAAAATTAAAAAATCACGTGGTTGTCAGGAAAGATATTTCTGGAGATTGTTGGAATGTATTTATAAAACATTTTCTATTGTCTGGGCTCAACCGTATCTCCCGTGGGTGGATCTAGACAGCCCCAACCTTGCAGTTTACTTTCACAAACGCAGTGTGGTGAGAACACAGGGAATCTATTTTTCAATGAATGCAAAGTGGAGTCATTGCCCATAGCCTCGACTGACTGAATTGCTTTGCGCCTATCATTTGACCTCTCCAGGCCTCAGTTCCCCCATTTTAGTTCAAAGATTACCGGGGTAACATTTTTCTTTAGGTTTTTTGATTTAGGGAAAATGCGTTTGTCCACATTATCCCACTGTAGTCTGTCTTGAGGGTAAAAGAAGAAAGGCTACTCAGATTTTAAAGAACGTTTCACAGGTTTGCCACAATTACAGAAAGAAAGTTAAAATGGAAACACTATCTTGGCATCATTGATTTGAGGCTGCAGTTCTGAGAAGGGGCCTTTGAATACTCGAGTGATTGTCTTTCTGAATATCCTGAAGTGATTAAGGGAAGCAAACATCTGGGTTCGTCTGGCCTGACCAACAAGTGGAGGGAGGAAGACGGGGCGTCAGAAGAAGAGCTGAGGTTATGTGTGAATTTTTATCACACACGTTCCATTTTTGAAACAGAAGGAGTTCACGTTAACGTTCCTGTCCTAATACCAAGCATCTCTGAAGTAAATTCTGAGAAACACAGCAAAGACAGGGTGCTTGAGTTCCTTGTCTGAAGGGATTAATGCTTGTCCGTCATTCCCTGCCTGGATCACGATTTTCTCCTTTTCCCAGCCCTCTCCTTATCTCCCCCTTACACAGTTCTCCTCGTCGCAGCAAAGCAGGCCGCGGTCTCAGTGATGGAAGGACCCAGCCCAGCCTTGTTTTATGAAAACGGTGTTTTGTGAAATGATCTGGGAGAAGCAGTGTGGCCTAGTGGAAAGTCAGAGAACCTGGGTTCTAATCCCGGTTCTGCCCACTTGGCAAGTCACTTCTCTGTACCTCAGTTACCTCATCTGTAAAATGGGGATTAAATCAGCCTCCCTCTTAGACTGTGAGTCCTATGTGGGGTAGGGACTGGGTCCAACCTGATTTCCTTGCAATCTACCCCAGCGCTTAGAACTGTGTCTGGCACATAGCAAGCGCCTAATGAATATTTATTACTCTATTTATTTATTTATTTATTTTACTTGTACATTTCTATCCTATTTATTTTATTTTGTTGGTATGTTTGGTTCTGTTCTCTGTCTCCCCCTTTTAGACTGTGAGCCCACTGTTGGGTAGGGACTGTCTCTGTGTGTTGCCAATTTGTACTTCCCAAGCGCTTAGTACAGTGCTCTGCACATAGTAAGCGCTCAATAAATACGATTGATTGATTGATTGAATACCATGAAGCAGCGTGGCTCAGTGGAAAGAGCCCGGGCTTGGGAGTCAGAGGTCATAGGTTCGAATCCCGGCTCCGCCACCTGTCTGCTGTGTGACCTTGGGCAAGTCACTTCTCTGAGCCTCAGTTCCCTCCTCTGTAAAATGGGGATTACGACTGTGAGCCCCCCGGGGGAAAACCTGATCACCTTGTAACCTCCCCAGAACAGTGCTTTGCACATAGTAAGCGCTTAACAAATGCCATCATTATTATTATTATAGAAAAAGAAAAAACAGACGTGGACCAGTGCATAGGTTCTTTGAACACTTTTCCTACTGCGAAAATGTAATGGAATATCTGCCTTGCAAGTTCTTTCCTGTGCTGTGTACCTCTGAACCTAACAGTGTATTTTTTTTTCCTGTACAGCCCAGGGCTTTACCTACTCCACATCCATACCGAACGGTGGAACGGAGGACGAAGCTGACAATATGCACATTGATAGAGAGTTTGCCGTCGTACCAGGTGGGAGGGGACGGTTTCCTGTTAGCCTGAACGGCACCCAAATGTTTGAAGACCCCAAACAACATGGGAATGGTTCTGTCGGACCAAAAGAGATTGAAATCTATACCGTTTCAGCAATGCAAACCCCCTGTCGTTGCAAGAATCAATATGCATATTATTTCTAATATCCAGAAATCGCTCTTCCCTGGTTTTTTTTTTTTGCACATTACTGTCCTGTGTCTTGGAAACCTGTACTGTTGTGACGCCGGAGGACGACACAAGGATACGTATTTTTTAGAACCCACACTGCACAGACGTAAAGATTTAACCGATTAGGCAGCCATTTTAAATTTTATTTAGGGTTCTCTATCATGTGCCTTGTTATTGTAGGGGCTGTTCTGGCAGTTTTAAGAGAGGCCCAGAGCTCTTTGTTTTTAAGATGCGTTTTGAGGCTTTTATTTTTATTGCTACCAAATATTTTGCAATGCATACCTTTTCTGTGCGTGATTACTGCTAGTGTTTTCAAAGCAATATGTACGGAATGTGAACTAGTGTTCATGCTAGTTACATAAACAGCTAAAGATGGCTATCGTTTTGACGTGTTGAAAGACTTCAGTGGCATAGTGAATATATTTAAGCATTAGGTCGGGCAAGGCAATAGGGTTATATAAAATCCACTACTCAGAGCAAATGTTTTCTCTAGCTTCCTGGCACTGCATCTATTTTTGCCAAAGGATTCTTATGTGGTAAAAAAAACGTTCAGCATCCAAAGCAACCGTTTCACAATATACAGCTAGAAAGTTAGAAGGTTGAAAGAATCTTGCAGAAAACGCTGGGGTTTGCCTCTGTGAATTTATCCATTTTTGGCACTAGCTAAGTTCCCAAATTTGAATTGACAAGGCAACCCACAGATTGAGCTCTTTCTAGCTCATGAAAGCTTTGTAACAACCCACAAGTGTATTGAGTTGCATTGATTTAATTAAAAGCTCTTAGACCTATTTCTCCTTGCACTTGGGATGGTAAAGCAGAACTGCATTCACCTCATCCATTATTATTCTCCATAGATGTGAATACTCATTTTTATCATCTTGCTGTATTGGACTCTCTTGTTCCTATACATCGACTTCATCGCTGATATAATGGGTTAGATGTTTTCTAAATTAAAAAAATAATATTCGTTCAAGTCTGAAAGCGGAGGCACATGGAGTGTGAAATTCTTTGAAGTGAACTGCTCTCCCAGTTTAAGAAAGAAAAAAATTGGCTCAGGGGAGAATGGGATTTGGGAAAACAGTGGTAATGGAATGGACTCCACCCTAGATATATTTACCCCTAAATATTGGGTCATAAAAGATGGAGAACAAGGGTGCGTACTTTCGGTAATAAAAGCACCCCCGGGCCGGTCTCTCAGTCGTAGTCCGAAGCCTGTCAGGATAAACAGATCCAAAAATCTACCACCAAGTGATAGTTCAAAAGAATCATCTCTCAACTTTTGCAGAGGACAGTGGTGTTCAAAACGACACGCCCACAGGCCAAACGTGGCTTATGTGGCAGCAAAAGTGTGGCCTGCCTGACATTTATAGTAGGTCTTTTTTAAGGAAGCACACATTAATTATGAGGCTAGTAGGCCCCAGTCAGAGTTGAGATGTGCCCCGACTTAATCTTCGAAGACAGTTCCACCTGTCAAATACCCATGTTGTCATTGTCTTGGTAAAAATGCATCAGGGGTGAGCGCTAGTCTTATAACTGTCCCCGGTAGTACTAAGTTGATGAAACTGTTTCTTAAACTCTCGTATTACTGCCAATAAATTTCTGGTCGTGTGGCCCACTGTCGTAAAAGCTCGTCCCTCTTCCAAAAGTCTTAGAAACAGGTGAGGATTGGCTACGCCTGGAGGTATTTTTGGAGCAAAAGCCAGTTCAGACTTAACATCAGAGGGCAAAATCACCATCAGCAAGATATTGTTAGGCAAGTTGTCATGTGACTTAATGGGTGCAGGTCCCTCTTTGGTTTTAAGATCTGAACTTCCAAAGCACGTGTTAGTTTTTTTTCACTCCTTTTCTTCAACAGATCGGCAGGCGTGTATTTATTTTTTCCTTTTCCAGTTTGGGAATTTTGTGATGTGCTGCTTAGCCCCCTGATAAACCTCCAAGCCTCCATCAAGTTGTGGGCTGTTACTGGAGGTCCCCTACGTACTGGTTGATAAAATTAGAAAATAATACAGAAGCACTCAGTCAAGTTGTAGTAAAATGTCCTTTATGGGCATTGTGAGGTTTAAAGGAGGAGCCTGATTTTTGAATACCGAGTAGCCATGCTTAAGACCTTTTGGAGAGTCATCTACTAGCATCGATTATTTGCACTACTGATAAATGTCCCAGTTAGAAATGCCTTACTAATGACCAGACCCCTCTGACTTACTGGGTTGGGGTCAGGGTCTTCTCATAGCCAAATTATCCTTAAGGAAAGGTCGTAGTTGCTTAAAATGTATAAACCCATTTTCCCCTCTGTATGTTCATTCATTCAATTGTATTTATTGAGCACTTACCGTGTGCAGAGCACTGTAATAAGCGCTTGGAAAGTACAATTCGGCAACAGAGACAATCCTTACACAACAACAGATGTGCTTATAAAGGATGGATGGACACTCTGCAGTTATCAAAAGAACCATAGAAATGATACGTTTTGACTTTGAAACTACCGTTATCCACATGATAACTTTAGTCCTGTTAGCCGATGTCATAGTAGTTTTGAAGTAGTTTATAAGCAGTGTGGCTCGGTGGAAAGAGGATTGAATTGGGAGTCAGAAGGACCTGAGTTCGAATCCCGGCTCCACCACTTTTCTGCTGTATGACCTTGGGCAAGTCTCTCAAATTCTCTGTGCCTCAGTTTCCTCTTCTGTAAAATGGGGATTAAATCTTACTCCCTCCTACTTAGACTGTGAGCTCCATGTGGGTCAGGGATTGTATCCAACCTGATTTTCTTGTATTTACCCCAGCGCCTAAGTATAGTGCTTGGTACATAGTAAGCACTTAAGTACCATTAAAAAAAGTAACTGTCTTTTATGATTCGTGTGTTCTTACCCTAAAGCGTTCTGATTTGTCACCGGATATGAATTGATGACTATTAAACAGTTTTTAAACTCCCCAGTTCATTCACTGAATCAAATCAGGTTGCGGGCCTTTAGATTTTTGTGTGTTAAAAGTAGACCAAAGGAACATTCAAGCCAGAGTTCACAGGTGGAAACCCCAGAAGTGTCTGTTGAGCATTAATGTACTAAGTAATGCACCAGAGTAACAGTAAGAGAATGTGTATATTATTTATGTTTGCTTACATGGGAAGAATGCATCTCTTCTTCACTTTCAGCATTGTTAAGGGGTGTTCACTTTTATGACCCTCACTTAAACCAGCCCCTCTCTATAACAGAGCAATATATTGATTGAAAAATTAACAGTATACTCTCAAGGAATAAAATTTTCCATCTTTTTATCCACTCTTAGGAATTTGCATACGTGCACATGTACATAGGAAACCTTGAACTGCAGAATACAGAGCTCCAATCAGTGATATTGAGCACTTACTATGTGCAGAGCACTGTACTAAGCGTTTGGGAGACCACAGCAGAATTAGTAGGACACATTCCCTGCCCATAGTGAGCTTACGGTCTAGACGGGGAGACAGATATTAATAACTTCAGAACTCCAAAGAGCTAAGGCTCTTTGGATCTAGAATTTTTTCTTCCTTAATAGGCAAGCCCAATAAATAACGGGGGGTTGTTGTTTTTTTCCTTTCTGAAAGAGTTTTGAAACCAGCCAACGAAATTTAGTGTGACCTGGATAATCATTGAAATAGCCAAATTCAAAAAAAGTGATTGAAAGGAAGGTCAGAGTGCATCTGATTCTGGCTGGGACTTCAAGTGTGTGTTTGGTGCGGGTGGTTTTCTGAGCATCCTGACGATGCTGATTCTCACTTTATGTGCAGATTAGTTAGATTTGGGTTTCACTAAAGAAAACACCCCTTTTTATGTTCTTGTATAACCTTGCTTAGATGATTATTTAAAAAAACGTACATTTTATGCCATATTTTCATACTGGAGCAAAGAGCTGCCTCACTTGTAAACAAAAGGCATTTTTCTCTAGGATATATCTCTCGGGAGCTTGTTTTAGTGGAATTGTCCCTTCTGAAATACCCTCGTCAATTCCGGGAAGTTTAATGACCTTATTTTCAATTTCAGATGGTTCATTCATTCATTCAGTCATTTATTGAGCGCTTACCATGTGCAGAGCACTGTTCAGTTTGGACTGAATTTTTCAAGTAGATTAGTTACCTCTGAAAATTGTCCAAGATAACATCAACACTTTTTTTAGACTCCCTCACAGAAAAGCTTGGAGGCGTGTTCATTTGCTACCCACCTCATTTTTTGGAGGGAATGATTTAATGCTACCAAAATGACCAGCCATCACCTAGAGAAGCAGTGTGGCCTAGTGAAAGGAGCATGGGCCTGGGAGTAAGAACACCTGGGTTCTAATCCCGGCCCCGCCACTTGTCTGCCGTATGACCTTGGGCAAGTCATGTAACTTTTCGTGAGAAGCAGCGTGGCTCAGTGGAAAGAGCCCGGGCTTTGGCGTCAGAGGTCATGGGTTGAAACCCCGGCTCCGCCAATTGTCAGCTGTGTGACTTTGGGCAAGTCACTTCACTTCTCTGGGCCTCAGTTACCTCATCTGTAAAATGGGGATGAAGACTGTGAGCCCCCGAGGGACAACCTGATCACCTTGTAACCTCCCCAGCGCTTAGAACATGCTTTGCACATAGTAAGCGCCTAATAAATGCCATTGTTATTATTATTCTCTGGGCCTCAGTTCCCTCATCTCCCAAATGGATTTCAATATCTGTGCTCCCTCCTTTTTAATCTGTGAGCGCCCTGTGGGACCTGATGATATTATATCTTCCCCTGAGCTTTAGTAAAGTGCTTTTACAGATGAGGTAACTAAGGTACAGAGAATAATAATAATAATAATAATGATGGTATTTGTTAAGCGCTTACTATGTGCAAAGCACTGTTCTAAGTGCTGGAGGGATACAAGGTGATCAGGTTGTCCCCACGTGGGGCTCACAGTCTTAATCCCCATTTTACAGGTGAGGTAACTGAGGCCCAGAGAAGTGAAGTGACTTGCCCAAAGTCCCACAGCTAAGTGGCAGAGGCAGGATTAGAACCCACGACCCCGGAATCCGAAGCCCGGGCTCTTTCCCCTAAGCCACGCTGCTTCTCATCCAATACAGCCCAATATATATTTCTAATATCCAATACAGCCCAGAAGCGACGCATTTAGCAAAACCTCGTCAACAAACTTCCAAGGAAATAGATTGGGGGGGGGGCCACACACCAAAGGATAAAAGTTCTACGACAGCGCTGAAGGAGTCTCTTGTTCTTAAGGTTTTGTTTCGTTTATTTTCCTTCCCAATGATTCCGAGTTTGGTGACGGGTGTATTTCTCAATGCAGATATGACTAGCGGTAGCCCCGTTTTGATTACACTGACAAACAGTGGCCTCGTCAGTGGACATTCCGACTTCAGCCCCCCGGCGCCTCTCGCCGCGACGGACCCGAGGAATGGCGAAAGTTTCATCCCGTCTAACGGGATCCACTGCCGGATGGCGCCAGGCCCGCCTTTCGCCAACGGTCAGAGAGCCTGCCCCGACGCCGGTCTCGAAGAGCCGGAGAGGACCACGAACGTTGCCTCTGACATGTGCGGGTCCCTGCATCTGAACGGGAGCCCTAGCAATTGCGTCGTTAACAGGCCGTCCTGGGTGGAAGATCTGGGCGATCACCTCCACTACGGGCATTACCACGGGTTCGGGGACACGGCGGAGAGCATCCCCGAGCTCAACAGCGTGGTGGAGCACTCGAACTCCGTTCGAGTGGAAGAGAAATACGACAACACCGTCCTGGGCACGATGCACCTTTATCACGGCTCCTAAAACACCCGCCGGATCTCCACGGAGGGATTCCCGCTACCGACTTTCCTCCGGAAACGTTCTCCTTAGCATTCACTTGGAGGCAGGAAGGGGCGCGGATTTGTTTTCTTTTATATATACCCCGTCCTCTCTGGAAAAAGTAACCCTTGCGGCAGACCCGCTCGCTAGATAGCCTTGTTGGGGGGTCTCAGTCTGCAGCCCAAGCAGGGCCGTTGGATTAAGTAAGGCACGGTTCGGTTGGACTCGCCGGTCCTTTCACAGAACGCCCCTGCCTGTTTTGTCGGCTTTTTTGGTTTCTGCCTTTTGTTCCTAACTCCTGCGCTTTTGGCGTTCTCCTGTTTGCGAAGCCCGAGGTGAGGGCGACCGGGCAGCAGTTCGAGGTCAAAAAAGAAGAAGTTTTCAGTTGTCCCACCCAGGCAATGCTTCTGTTTCCTCCACCCCTCTAAGGCCGCGGTAAAAGGGGTCTCTCGCTATGCAAGAATCGAAATGCGTTTCACCTTAATAAACAGCTCTCTCCCTCCGCAATGTGCCTGTGGAGAATGGGACTCTGACTGAGGGCCAGATCGATTTTAAATGACTCCAGGTGTGGCGTTGATCCTGCCCAGCCTACCGTTTGGACTCCCTGCTTTCGGGAATTAAAGCGGACTGCTTGCCCCCCCCCCCCCCCCCCCCCCCCACAATAAAATCGCAAACAGGTGCAGCCTTGATTAATACCATTTTTCTTCTGCTTTTCTAGTGGATGTGCTTAATGCTTTACCATAGATCACCTATTAGACGGATGTTTGCACGGTTTCCTTTTTCCCGTAACTCTAGGACTCGTCAGGTCGAAATATTTCAATTTAATGGTTTTGGTATTTTTTTTTTTTCCACGTTTCGTTTGGTTTCATGTTTTTGGTTTGGTTTCGTACGATGCTTTTGAAAAAATAGTGCTATGCATATCCTACCCACCAAGCCCCCTTTCCCCGAGATGCCGTCGTGTTTATTAGTTTCACACATCAGCCTTTCCGCGGCTAATGGCTTCACTGTGCAAGTATTGGAATAGAAGTTTTTGCTTTTGTGACTGGCTCATAAAGACCGGTGGAGACTGAGAAATGTCTTAACCAACCAGTGGCCTATGAACTGTACTAACTGTTTTGTTTAAAAAGGGACCTTTCCAAACTGAATCAAACGAATAAAACGTATACTCTCACTTGACTTTGGCCTGATGTGTTGTTTTAATGGAAGGTTTTGCCCTGCCTTCAATCTTAAAACCTTCTGGCCTTCAGACTTCTTGATCTTGGGTTAATGTAGGACCCGACACCAGCCCCGATCTTGGGGGAGGGCCCGAGAAGGAGGCCATAGAAATTGATCGATCGATCAATCATATCTATTGAGCGCTTTCTAAATGCAAAGCAGAGATCATCATCATCATCCTCAATCGTATTTACTGAGTGCTTACTGTGTGCAGAGCACTGTACTAAGCGCTTGGGAAGTACAAGTTGGCAACATATAGAGGCAGTCCCTACCCAACAGTGGGCTCACAGTCTAAAAGGGGGAGAGATGAAATGTGTCGGCAAATATTTGGACCATCAAATTGCTAATGGAAAAGGGACGGTAAAAAAAATATTGGTACTTAATATTCCTGACCCTGAGGTTCAACTGGAAAAACAGATCAGTAAATTGAAGTGGCTTTTCTGCTTGACCCGCTCTCGTCCGTAGTGGTCTTGAGACTGGAGGCATCACAATGCCTGTATGAGAGTTGACAAAATATTCAGGAGCATTCCAGGGGGTAATGATTCAACCGATTCCCTTAGCTTTGTTGCCTCAAGTATTCCAGAATCACTGCCCAAGCGTGGCCGGACAAATAATGACTGAAGGAAAATCTTCAGCTCAGGACTGGCATTTCTTAATCCTTGCCATCCCCATTTCCAACACAAAGCTGCTGTCCCTCCTACTTGGTGAACCCCATGTGGGACCTGATTATCTTGTATCTACCCCAGCATTTAGCACAGGGCTTGGCGCATAGTAAACGCTGAACTAATACCGTTAACGGAGGTCAGCAAGAGTTGAAGGACCTGAATTTGGGGACCGATCCGAACTGCTCTTGGAGACGTCAGGTATGGAGAAGCACGGGCCTAGGAGCCAAAGGGAAATGGGTACTAATCCTAGCTCTGCCACTTTTCTGCTGTGTGACCTTAGGCAAGTCACTTCACTTTTCTGGGCCTCAGTTACCTCATCTGTAAAATGGGGATTGAGGCTGCGTGCTCCAAATGGGACAGGGTCAGTGTCCAACCTAATTTGCTTGTATCCACCCCAAGTGCTTAGTATGTAGCCTGGCACATAGTAAGCACTTAAATACCATTATTATTATTACTATTACGATTATTATTATTATTACATCATTTGCTGCCCCCTGCTGGTATGGAACCACATCCAACTTCCAGCAATAAGTATAATAATAATTGCAGTGTATATTCTCCAGAAATTACTCCTTGCCTGAATGGTGGGATTCCCCACAAATTCTGTTACGGGGCTGGAGGTGAGACAACCCCTGCTGACATGGGGTATAGGGTTTTATATATACACACACATATATGTATGAGTATGTATATACATATATATGCATGAGTATGTATATACATATATATGTATATGAGTATGTACATACATATATATGCATATATGTACATACATATATATGGATGAGCATGCATACATATGTATGAGTGTATATACACATATATGTATGTGAGTATGCATATACACATATGAGTATGTATATACATATATATGTGAGTATGTATATACACATATATGTATATGAGCATGTATATACATATATATATGTATGAGTATGCATATATATGTATGTGAGTATGCATATATATGTGAGTATGTATATACATATATATGTATGTATATACATATATATATGTATGTGAGCATGTATATACACACATATGTATGCATGTATATGCATATATGTATATGAGCATGTATATGCATATATATGAGCATATATATGCATATATATGTATGAGTATGTATATACATATATGTATGTATGTATATGCATATATATGTATGAGTATGTATATGCATATATATGTATGAGCATGTATATACATACATATATGTATATGAGTATGTATGTACATATATATGTATGAGTATGCATGTACATATATATGTATGAGTATGCATGTACATATATATATATGTATGAGTATGTATGTACATATATATGTATATGAGTATGTATATGCATATATATGTATATAAGTAAGTATATACATATATATGTATATGAATATATATATATATATATATATATATATGATGGTATTGGTTAAGAGCTTACTATCCAGCACTTAGAACAGTGCTTTGCACATAGTAAGCGCTTAATAAATGCCATCATTTCTATATGCCAGACTCTGTACTAAGTGCTGGGGTAGATACAAGCTAATCAGGTTGGACACCGTCCCCATCCCAGATGGGGCTCACAGTCTTAATCCCCATTTTACAGATAACGGGCACAGAGAAGTTAAGCCCAATATCACACAGCAGATAATAATAATAATTATGGTATTTGTTAAGCGCTTACTAGGTGCCAAGCGCTGTTCTAAGCACTGGAGTAGATACAAGGTAAGCAGGTTGTCCCACGTGGGGCTCACAGTCTTCATCCCCATTTTACAGATGAGGTAACTGAGGCACAGAGAAGCTCAGTGACTTGCCCAAAGTCACACAGCTGGCAAGTGGAAGAGTCAGGATTAGAACCCAGGCCCCCTGGCTCAGAGGTCCACGCTCTTTCCAGCAGATTACGCTGCTTCTCCTGATCCCTTTTCCCAGAGCTGCCTCCCTCAGAGCAGGGGGAATACCTCAGCTTGTTTGACCTCTCCCCCACCTCTCTGCCTAAATTAAGCTCATTCATAGCGGACTCGTTATGGGCAGGAAACGTGTCTGCTAATTCTCTTGAACTGTACTCTCCCAAGCGCTTAGTACAGTGCTCTGCACACAGCACTCAATAGATACCATTGATTATAATAATAATGATGGAATTTATTAAGCACTGTTCTAAGCGCTGGGGCGGTTACAAGGTGATCAGGTTGTCCCTTGGGGGGCTCACAGTCTTAATCCCCATTTTCCAGATGAGGTAACTGAGGCCCAGTGAAGTGACTTGCCCAAAGTCACACAGCTGACAATTGGCGGAGCCGGGATTTGAACCCACGACCGCTGACTTCAAAGTCCGGACTCTTTCCACTGAGCCACGCTGCTTCTCGATTAGGGAAGCAAGCATGGCACAGTGGAAAAAACCTGTGGCTGGGGATCAGAAGGTCGGGGGTTCTAATCTCAGTTCAGCTACTTGTCTGCTGTGTGACCTTGGGCAAGTCACTTCACTTCTCTGGGCCCCAGTTCCCTCATCTGGAAAAGAGGGATTAGGATTGCGAGCCCCACACGGGACAGGGACTGTGTCCAACCCGATTTGCTTGTGTTCCCCCCCGCAGCGCTTAGTAATAATAATAATAATGATGGCATTAATTAAGCGCTTACTATGTGCAAAGCACATAGTACAGTGAGTGGCATGTAGTGAGCGCTTAACAGATACCCTAACTATTACTGATTGAGAGTCAGGTGACAGAGGCAGTCCATGTTCACGCTTCTGCAGGGTTGCTCAGTGGAAAGAGCCCGGGCTTGGGAGTCAGAGGTGGTGGGTTCTAATCCCGGCTCCGCCCCCTAGTTGTGTGACTTTGGGCACGTCACTTCACTTCTCTGAGCCTCAGTTCCCTCATCTGTAAAATGGGGATGAAGACTGGGAGCCCCACGTGGGGCAACCTGATCACCTTATATTCCCCTCCAGCGCTTAGAACAGTGCGTGGCACATAGTTAGCGCTTAACAAATGCCATTATTATTATTATTATTATTATTATTATTATTATTACATAGGGGTTCATGTCGGTAGTCAGGTGGCAGCACGCAACCCCTTTCAAATCCCTATCGTTTTTTCTGTCCATTGTACATCCAGAAAGCTGCCTGGTCTACCAGCAAAATCCTGGATTTTGGCACACAGAAAGCACTTAATAAACCACATTTACCATACAATAACGGAACAGCCTAGGGTAGTGGCTAGAGCCCGGGCCTAAGAGTCATTCATTCATTTAATTGTATTTATTGAGCGCTTACTGTGTGCAAAGCACTGTACTAAGCGCTTGGGAGGTCCAAGTTGGCAACATCAATCAATCAATCAATCGTATTTATTGAGCACTTACTGTGTGCAAAGCACTGTACTAAGCGCTTGGGAAGTCCAAGTTGCCAACATATAGAGACGGTCCCTACCCAACAGCGGGCTCACAGTCTAGAAGTCTACAGTCAGAAGGTCACAGGTTCGAATCCCGGCTCCGCCACTGCTCGGCTGGGTGGCCTTTGGCAAGTCACTTCTCTGGGCCCCAGTTACCTCACCTGTAATAATAATAATGATGGCATTTATTAAGCGTTTACTACGTGCAAAGCACTGTTCTGAGCGCCGGGGAGGTTACAAGGTGATCAGGTTGTCCCACGTGGGGCTCGCGGTCTCCATCCCCGTTTTACAGATGAGGTAACCGAGGCACAGAGAAGTTAAGTGACTTGCCCAAAGTCACACAGCTGACCAGTGTAAAATGGGGAGGGAGACTGTGAGTCCCAGGCGGGACAGGGACCGCGTCCAACCCAATTTGCTGGTAACCCTACCAGCGCTTAGTATGGTGCTTGGCACGTAGTGAGCCCTTAATGATGATGATGGCATTTGTTAAGCATTTACTATATCCCGAGCAAATACCATTATCATTATTATTATTATTAATAATCCAGATACAGCCCCTGTGCCACATGGGGCTCACAGTCAACACGGGGCAGAGAGCAAGTTTTTGACCCCTATTTTACAGGCTGTAAACTTGTAGGAGGAGAATGTGTCTACCAATTCTTTGTTATATTGTCCCCTCCCACAAGCTTGGCACAGTGCTCTGCACACAAGAAGTGCTCAATGAAAATGATTGATGGGGATGAAACCCATACCGAGCCTACTGTTTGGACTCCCTGCTTTCAGGAAGTAAAGCAGGCTGCTTGCCCCCCAACATAAAATCGCAAACAGGTGCAGCCTGCTGTTCCTTGATTAATACCATTTTTCTTCTGCTTTTCTAGTGAAGCAGCGTGGCTCAGTGGAAAGAGCCCGGGCTTTGGAGTCAGAGGTCATGGGTTCCAATCCCGGCTCCGCCAATTGTCAGCTGGGTGACTTCGGGCAAGTCACTTCACTTCTCTGTGCCTCAGTAACCTCATCTGTAAAATGGGGATTAAGACTGTGAGCCCCCCGTGGGAAAACCTGATCACCTTGTAACCTCCCCGGCGCTTAGAATGGTGCTTTGCACGTAGTAAGTGCTTACTAAATGCCATTATTATTATTATGAGAACCAATTCTTTCTTATATTGTCCTCTCATAAGAGCTTAGTACAGTGCCCTGCACGCAGTAAGCGCTTAATAAATACGATTGAGTGAATGGAGAAACCAAGGCACAGGGAAGTTAATGACTTGCCCAAGGCCACACAGCAGCTGGGATTAAACTCTAGGTCTCCTGGCTCCCAAGTCCAGGGTCTCTCCATTAGAAGCGTCATTCTTGCTCTTTTCTGCACAATTGGAAGGAATCTGTCATCCCCTGTAGACTGTCAGCTCATTGTGGGCAGGAAACGGGTCTGTTTATTGTTATATCGTACTCTCCCAAGCGCTTAGTACAGTGCTCCGCACACAGCAGGCACTCAATAAATACGATAGATTGATTGATATGTGGAAATAGGGCCCATCTCTCCCTTCCTTCAGTCACAAGGATCACATCCTGGGGAAATCGACTCTTTCTCTGACCAGGGACCACTCTAAAAAAGCACTTAATTATAATGTTCCCAAAATGTTCTCACCAGCGGCAGGGGCCAAGGATTTCACAATGAGACTGGATTGAAAACTCCCGGCATGAAGAGAGACGCCCAACTGTGTTGTAAAAGTGTATCTCCTTGAGAAAGAATTACCTTTATTACCCACTCAGAGGCTTCGCCTTCTGTGCTTCTCCCAGCAGCAGAAAGGCACGGCAATTTGTCGATGAAGCTGGGGAAAGAAAGCAGGTGGCCACCTGTGCTTACCTACTTCTCGGAGGAATTAAAGCAGTGGAAACAAGAAAGAGGGTGAAATGGAAAAGAAAAGGCCACAGAAGAAGGGTAGAGAAGAAGAGAGCGGATGGGTGAGCGGTAGAAAATAGGAAAAAGAGAAGGATGCCGTGTGAGACGGCTGCAAAAAGAGGGCAAGATGAAGAGCTGAGCAGAGTGAGGAAAAACCAGAGTCAGGGGAATCAATTGATGGGGTTCAAATCGCGGCTCTCCCAGTTGTCAGCTGTGTGACTTTGGGCAAGTCACTTCACTTCTCTGTGCCTCAGTTCCCTCATCTGTAAAATGGGGATTAAGACTGTGAGCCCCCCGTGGAACCTTGTATCTACCCCAGCGCTTAGAACAGTGCTTTGCACATAGTAAGCGCTTAATAAAGGCCATTATTATCATTATTGTGGTATTTACCGAGCGCTTATTGTGTGCAGAGCAGGAGAGATGGGTTCAAATCCCCACTCCGCCAACTGCCAGCTGTGTGACTTTGGGCAAGTCACTTAACTTCTCTGGGCCTCAGTTACCCCATCTGTAAAATGGGGATTAAGACCGTGACCCCCAACCTGATCATCCTATAACCTCCCCAGCGCTTAGAACAGTGCATTGCACATAGTAACCGCTTAATAAATGCCATCATTATTATCTTCAGAATAGGGATTCAATTTCTGTTCTCCCTCCTACTTAGACGGGGAGTCCCACGTTGGGTCTAATTATCTTGTATCTACCCCAGCGCTTAGTGCAGTGTCTGACCCATGGTAAGCACTTAACAGATGCCACAGTTATTGTATCCTAAAAGAGCAATTCCCTAAAATTTGCACAAGCCTGAATTCACTTGTAATAAAATGTATCATGGAAGCCCACTGATATATGCTAGACAGTCTAATAATTAATCACCCAAGGGTTTTTGTAGCTACTGCACTTCCAGCTCAGGAATGAAACCCTTTCTGGAATGAAGAGTTAAGGGCGGCAGTAGAAACCAAACCAAACACGAACAAAAGGAGCAGGCAATCTTCCCCTGTCACAGAGGAGCAGCTATTCATTGAGAACAGACCAAAAAAACAAACAAATAAACCCAAGAAGGCAGATACTGGCCTGCCTCCTATTAAGGTAGACCCATTTAAGGAGGTTCTCCCGCAAAGCAACATTTGGATTCAGCGCGAACACGAAACGACGCGGAGCTACACCCTCTCGAAACCCGGAAAGGCTGAGAAACAGACCCCCAAAGAGCGAGCGATCGATCAAAATATAGTCAGAGGTCCTTGGCGAGACAGAGACAAAGAGTCAAAGACAAGAGAGAAAGAATCAGAGATGGAGGAGAGACGGAGACAAAGAGTCAAAGACAAGAGAGACAGAATCAGAGACGGACCGTGCAAAAAGACTACGCGTAAAGCCGGAGAAACGGAGAGGAAAACGGATTGTTAGGTGCCCGGTGACACACAGGGACAAAGACCGGAGCCGATGGGAACGTTCTACGGTGGCAGAGACACAGATACAGAAAGATGGAGGTGAAAAGGTACAACAGTCATCTATTATTAACTCTATTTTGCGCTCCCAAACACTTAGTACAGTGCTGTGCACAAAGCGCTCAGGAAGCACTACCGATTGACGGCAACAAAGGAATGGAAAATGAAAAATGGAAATGGAGAAAGAGGCATTGAGGTGTCAACTCTGGTGGATGTTGGGGGGTGGTCTGTGTGTGTGTGCGCCTGTGTTTGTGTGTATTTCATTCATTCATTCAATCGGATTTATCGAGCTCTTACTGTGTGCAAGGCACTGTATTAAGCGCTTGGAATTTGGCGGGGGTGGGGGTGTAGCTAGTTTTCTGAGCCTTGTATTCCCAATAGTGAACACCCCAAACCTCCAACCAGAACCGAGAGTTTTCTATTAGAGCTGAAAATACTCCCAAGTTTTCTACCCCGTTGGTTCTTCATAGCCCATCCCCTCCATTCCTCACATCCTTTCTTGCCCCTGCCCTTAAATTGAAAACTTGGCAGCTCGGATTAAAATACAAACAATATCCCACAGGGCAGTCACACCCATCTACAGAGAGGCCAAGGTAGAGATGGGAAAGGGGCAAGAGACACAGATTTAACGACAGCATGGACCAAAATGAAGTCAGAAACAGGACGAGAGATCCGCAAGAGAGCAATGCTATTCACTGAGCGCTTTCTGGGCGCAGGGCACTGTACTAAGCGCTTTAGAGGGTGCAAGACAGAGGTACAGAGATCACGAAGTCTTCCTGAGTGGAAGTGGAAAGGTGGAGAACCCTTTTTCAATACACCCATGGCTAGAACAAATTCAAGTAATGTGTATAAAGTGGGTCTGCAATTTAAAGGGATTTCTCTCCAAGGAGGGATCCCTTCTTCATTGTTGATTCTACATCTTTCTTACGAACCAGTGAGCGGCCTTTTCTCGGCTCTCAAATACCATTGGATCCACACATTTTTGCATATGACAGAGGATGGGGGTGCATGCTACCTCTTGAACATGGCTCATTTCTCATACTGAGGAGTTCCTGTTGCCTTTGACCATAGCAGTAGCAAGGTTTGAGCACGGGCCTGGGATCAGGAGGTTGTGAGTTCTAATCCCGGCTCCGCCACTTGCCTGCTGTGTGACCTGGGGACGTCACTTAACTTCTCTACCTCAGTCACCTCATCTGTAAAAAGGGATCGATAATGTGAGCCCCATGTGGGCCAGGGATTGTGTCCAGCCTGATTTGCTTGCACCCACCCCAGCGCTTAGTACAGTAAGCCCTTAACAAATACCATTATTATTATTATTAATCTAGATATCACTACCTTTCATAAGAGTACTTTAGGTTCTTGAATTTTCAACATTTGGCCTTCAGATTTACAGTATTATCGCCAATTGCTATTCCACAGCACTGTTCTTACGTTTGTAAGACGGGGTCCAAATACAAACACCGCTTTTAAAAAATCTCCTAATCCAGACCAGTGGTTAATGAGAGGAAGAATAATGGTTTCTGAAATACACTTCTAAATGCTCAGGTAGTCCCAAGCCTGATTTAGAGTCTGTTCCCTGCAGTTTTTTTCTTTCCCCTGAAAAAATTCAATGTAGCAACAAGACTGTAATGAGTTACCTAAATGGCTTTTGAGGCGGTTAAATGATTTGCTTCAACCTGGCACACCGAAACCAACTATTACAGCTTCCATCACAAAGAATACCGTTTTTTATCACTATAAAAACTGTCCAAATTTTCACAGGTAAGTAGGCAATAGAGTTTTAAAATGATGTATTCGCGCTCTTCTGAAAATAGCATGTTTTCAGATCCTCGAAATGAACAGTGTCTCTATCAACCATGCAGCTCGAAATGATTGCGTACCAGAACGAGTATGAAAACACATTTGGTTTTGACATAAGATTCTGAAAGGAAACTTTGTTTTTCATAAATATGCCTTTTTTAAGACTTTTCTCTTTCAAGAAGTGAAACCAGGGACAACAGTTGTACCTGAGTCATTTGGGTAAATTTTAATTTGATTGCTTTCCTGCTTATCACTAATCTTCCAAGTCCTGCAGATCAATCAATCAAATAAATGGTATTTATTCAGTGCTTACTATGCGCAGAACACTGTACAAAGCGCTTGGGAGAGTACCACAGAATTAGCAGACATGTTCCCTGCCCATAACGAGCTGTCTAGCAGATATTTGCTAAATTTACCGGTGAAGAACGTACAGCTTTCCTCTTAACTGCTTTGTATAATTTTTAACAGGAAAAGATGCCTCTCGCAATGCCGTATTCCCCTTAGGACAAAAGCTGGTAAGATGCATCATCTCCTAGGTTAAAAACTCAGCCTCTTCACTTTTCAGCCCGTTTTCATTTTATATAATAGCTTTACGCCATTAAAGTCATTATTACCCTAGCGCAGACTCCTAAGAATGTGTGAATCGGTTTTCACTTGTTTCTCTGGGCTACAGGATTGCTATTTGACTAGTAGCGGTAGTACTGGTAGTTCATTCAGTTGTATTTATTCAGCGCTTACTGTGTGCAGAGCACTGTACTAAGCGCTTGGAAAGTACATTTCTGCAACAGAGACGATCCCTACCCAACAACGGGTTCACAGTCTAGAAGGGGCTCGCAACCAGCAAGTTATATGAATCCTCTTCTTTTGCCCTCTAGACTGTGAGCTCATTGAGAGTAGGGACCGCGTCTACCAACTCTGTTGTCTCATCCTCTCAAGCGCTTAGTACAGTGCTCTGCACACAATAAGCACTTAATGTGATTCTTTTCCCCCTCCTCTTCCTTTTCTCTCAAAGTCCCTTCCTGCCAATCTCTCATCTCCCCTGCCATTCTCCCGCTCCTGCCAATCTCTCATCTCCCCTGCCATTCTCCTGCCTCAAATAGTAATAATAATAATTGAGGTCGTTAAGTGCTTACTGTGTGCAGAGCACTGTACTAAGCGCTTGGAAAGTACATTTCTGCAACAGAGACGATCCCTACCCAACAACGGGTTCACAGTCTAGAAGGGGCTCGCAACCAGCAAGTTATATGAATCCTCTTCTTTTGCCCTCTAGACTGTGAGCTCATTGTGAGTAGGGACCGCGTCTACCAACTCTGTTGTCTCATCCTCTCAAGCGCTTAGTACAGTGCTCTGCACACAGTAAGCACTTAATGTGATTCTTTTCCCCCTCTTCTTCTTTATTTTTCTCTCAAAGTCCCTTCCTGCCAATCTCTCATCTCCCCTGCCACTCTCCCGCCTCAAATAGTAATAATAATAATTGAGGTCGTTAAGTGCTTACTATGTGCCAAGCACTGTACTTAAGCCCTGGGGTAGATACACCACCACCACCAGGTCCAATATGGGGCTCCCAGGCTAAGTAGAAGGGAGAACAGGTATTGAATCCCCATTTTGTAGATGAGGGAACTGAGGCACGGAGAAGTGAAGTGACTTGCCCAGAGTCACAGAGCAGGCAAGGGGCACAGCTGGGATTAGAACCCAGGTCCTCTTGCTCTCTCCACTAGGCCATACTGCTTCCATTCTTGTTAGCCTGTTTCTTCCACTTGTACTTGAACCATCTCTACATCTTTGGCCCTCTCTTTCTGTCTCACCCCTCCTGGACATTCCTCAGGTTTCATTTCCCTCTCGCTAGACTGTAAACCCACCTTGGGCAAGGAACGGGTGCACATAGTAGCGCTTAATAAATGCCATCGTTATTATTATTATTGTTGTACTCTCCCAAGTGCTTAGTACAGCGCTCTGCAAATAGTAAGCACTCGATAAATACCATTGTTTGACTGCTCTCCCAAATGCATAATACAGCGTCCGCACAGTTAAAAACTCAATACTGCAGATGGAGAGATTGTATCGCCTGCCATTATTATTTTCTCTTTGGCAGCATGGTATCAGCGTCCCTCTCCTCTTCTGATGGTTTTGGAAGAGTTTCCATTCTTCTGACGGTCCTGGAAGAGTTCTCATTCCCTTCCTGTCTCTCTTTTACTCGGACAACTCACCCAAAAGCAACAATAATAATTGTGGTATTTGTGAAGCACCCCTTATGTGCCAGGCACTAAACTCAGCTCTGGCGTAGATACAAGATAATGCGTTTGGACCCAGTCCCTGTCCCACAGGGACTCCCAGTCTCCATCCCCATTTTACAGATGAGGGAACTGAGGCCCAGAGAAGTTAAGTGACCTTCACAGAGTCACAGAGCAGACAAGTAGCAGAGCCGTGTCCTTCTGACGCCCAGGCCTGCACTCTATCTACTTTGTGACACAAGGAGCTTCAAGAAGATAGGGTAAGACAGTCCCTGTCCCACATGGAGCTCAGTCTGAGGGGACGAAGAGCCGATATCGTGAATCCTCATTTTAGGGAGGAGGAAACCGAGGCCCAGGAAAGTTAAATGACTTACCCAAGGTCACACTGCGGTCATCTGATTCCCAGGCCGCCCTCTCCGTCTGCCCTTTTTCAGACTTTGGCTCATGGAAGGGACACCCGATTCGTTTGCTGCGGCTTGGGAACTTCTCTAGCGGGTGGAGCGGCAGGACTGAAAATCCTTTCTCCACTTTTTGGCCACGTCACTCGGTCTGAGGGGCCACACTTTGGTGGCTGAGGGCGGAAGACTAGCAAGAAGAGGGACCTAATGGCTAATGGCCATCTCAAAACATGTTTTGTTTTGTTGTCTGTCTCCCCCTTCTAGACTGTGAGCCCGGTGTTGGGTAGGGACCGTCTCTGTATGTTCCCAACTTGTACTTCCCAAGCGCTTAGTACAGTGCTCTGCACAGAGTAAGGGCTCAATAAATATGACTGAATGAATGAATGAATCTCAGGACAACCGTAATTCACATCGGATAAAAACCACGACTAAGTTATTTCATTTCCCTTTGTTTTAACACTGCTGACGTTTGAAGAGTCTACTTGCCTGAATTGCTTTCAGAATTTTCCCCAAATCTCTCTCCCTTGGTTTCTGACCTGTGATTGAAAATTTCAGTGGAGAAACTGAATTCTAAGGACTTTAATTTTACCTTTAAAAAAAAAACACATCTGGAAGGCCTGAGGATGAGTCGGAAGAAAGCTTTTATTTCCCCCGCTTCCCCAAATCAAACTTTAGCCAGAGCTAAAGTAGGGAGCCGTTGGTTTTTCAGAAACGTGAATGATCTAGTCGCGCCGTGAAATATTTGAACCCCGAGCAGAACCGTTTTTATAATGCTAAAAGGGAAATAAAACGCGGCACGTGAAATGTGTTAATGAACCCTACTCCCTAGTAGGAAAAGAAACGGTTCTAACTGTCTCCAATGTA
The DNA here is from genome assembly GCF_015852505.1 of Tachyglossus aculeatus. Lineage (NCBI taxonomy): Eukaryota > Metazoa > Chordata > Mammalia > Monotremata > Tachyglossidae > Tachyglossus > Tachyglossus aculeatus. The sequence continues at coordinate 12,735,965 of NC_052085.1, read as the reverse complement.
CGGATGGCTCTCAGAGAAAGCTCAAGCGCTGAAGTTTTTTATTTGCTAATTTGCTATTATTATTGCTATTGCTTATTTGCTATTTTTTTATTTGTACATATTTACTATTCTATTTATTTTGTTAACGACGTGAATCTGGCTTTATCTCTATTTATTCTGATGACTCGACACCTGTCCACATGTTTTGTTTGTTCCCCCTTCTAGACTGTGAGCCCACCGTTGGGTAGGGACTGTCTCTATATGTTGCCAACTTGTATTTCCCAAGCGCTCAGTACAGTGCTCTGCACACAGTAAGCGCTCAATAAATATGATTGATTGATTGATTGCAGACTGCGAGCCCGTTGTTGGGGGACCGTCTCTATATGCTGCCGACGTGTACTTTCCAAGCGCTCTGCACACAGTAAGCGCTCAATAAATACGACTGAGTGAATGAATGAACTTGCTGGTTTTTTGGTTTTAAAAGGCACCCGCTCGGCGCTTCCTACGTGCCGGGCACCGTACTAAGTGCTGGGGAAGACACGAGCTAATCCGGCCCGACACACGTGTCGCTCACGGTCTGAACCTCCTCTTCGGATGAGGTAACTGAGGCCCGGAGAAGCGAAGTGACTTACCCAAGGTCACGCGCAGCAGACAAGTGGCGGAGCCGGGCTCAGAACCGAGGTGCCGCGACGCCCGGGCCCGTGCTCTTTCCACTGGGCCGCGTCCCTTCTCTATTCGCAACGGTTTGGAAGATTTACCCACTACTTGGATGTTCACTTTGCCGTAATTTGGCCGATGGCTGACGGTCAGTCACACGGATCTCCCCTCCACGGTCATACCCTCTTAAGTTGCTGGCCCTGTTCTGCTTTTAAAAGACACGTTATGATACTTTAAGTGATCGAAGTACACGCCCGGAGGCAAAACGTCCAAGTTTCATTTATTTAATATCACGGCTGTACAACTTTCATACACAGAGAGGGAAATGCTCACTGGTTTTGCAACGGCATTTGGCTGCATTTCCGATTATAATACAGTTAAGTGCAAGTCGACTTAAAAATTTACATTTATACAACTTCTACAAATTAAAGATTGCTACACTTATCTGTGACAGTATAAAGCTTGATTTGTGTTAAGTTTCTCGGCTAAACCACTTTTTGGTTAACTATAAAACGAACTCGGTCATTTTTAAAACGGCCCCGAGGGGTCCGGGCCAGCATATAAAATGTTTCGTCATGTAAAATTTAGCCAGGAACGGTTTAAAAAAAAAAAAATAATAATAACATCTGAATCCTAAACCTTTCGTGACAACGTTTATACTGACACCGGCTGTAGCAGGAACCAACCGCGTTTCACCTTTTCTCGTTCGCTGCCGCCTCGGTCTCCGTCCCAACAAATTCCAGTTTGCGACCTGCGGTATCTTAATTCAGATACGCCCGGCGAGCGAAACTGTTTTTCAAATTTCCGGAAAGGAAAAACCATCTCCTCCTATGAAATTAAAAGGTATGAAGCCGCATTTAGAGAATTCCCTCTCGCCTGCGTTCATTCGGGGTTTTAAGTGCTTCCGGGGACGGGGCGGGGGGTGCCGATATGAGAAATTTGAGCCCGAATCGACGGACGGCTAAATTTAACCGGATTCTGGGACTCTTCTTTATTTTTTTTTTTAGGAAAAACAAAAAAACCAAAAATGCCGATTCCACAGACCACGTTGTTACGGATGTACCAAATGAATCGGAAAACGACGGCTATACGGGGAGGGGGCTGGGAGGGAGGGGGAGGAGCCCGAAACATGCAGTCCCTCCCGACGGGAATGGTTCGTTTTCTCGTCTCCTTTAAAAAAATAGACACTGTGCGATCCTTCCACCTCAACGGCGATGGGGTCGATGGCAATAAATACACTGGCTCGCTTTAGGTTTTCCTTGCCGGTAAAACAACGGGGCGGGGCGGGGGCGCGGGGGCAGGGGGGGGGGGACGTTTTCAACAGACTACCTATTGTACGCCCGCTCTTTTTTGGATTTTTCCAAGGCCTTGTCCATGGTCTTCTCGTTCTCCCCCCGGCATTTCGGACAGTACCACCGGCCCTTGGGTTTGTGGTTGAGTCCCACGCACGAGAAATGGAACCACTCGATGGGACACTCGTCGTTGTCGCAGCCGATCATCTCCCCGTAGGACACCTGGTTGCACAGGCAGTAGGTGGGCTCGTTGGGGTCGATGGGGAGGTCGGCCGGGGAGGGCTCCCTCTCCGCCTTGGCCTTGGACCGCTTCTTCTTCTTGGACGTCTTCGCCTTCTTCTCCTTGGGCGTCCCCGAGGTGAGGTCGTCGTGGTCGTGGTTGTTGGAGGCGTTCTCCCGGTTCTCGTTGTTGCGCTGCCGCCTGGACCGCTTGTTGTTCGGCTTCTCCGCCTGGCCCGGGGTCTCGCTCTTGGCCTTCTCCAGCCCGGCCTTGCCGCCGTTGCCCGCGGGGTCGTTGGCCTCCGGGCGGGTCTCGAACAGATCCACGTGGCTGTCGACCTGGCGGGTCCGGTTCTCCACCAGTTCCACCATCTGGCTGACGATCTGGATCTTCTCGTCGCCCAGCTCCTGGCTCCGGATCAGCGCTCTCTGGATGCAGTGGAGGACCCTCCGCTTCTGGCCCGGGTCCGTCTCCCGCTTGAACCGCTCGTAATAGTCATCCAGCTCTTTCAGGATATCTGCGACACAAGGAACCGAGACGCGGTATTACGCTCCCTCCGCGGGAGACCACGGCAGAACGCCCTCCCGCTCCACCGTCCTACGAGGGGGAGTCACCGGGACGCTTCCCCGTCCCGAACCCCGGCCGGCGATGCGTCTTTCTCCCTTCCGCCGGAAAACCGAACCCCGGCCCCGCTCAGGGTCGGCACGCCGCCGCTCAAAACGCCCGAAGAGGAGCTCGGGGAAAACGCCGGAGCCAAGGATGACCGAACCCTTTGGCTCCGAGGGGAGAGCTGAGGAGGAGAATGGAGGTGAACGGGCGAAACTTGATTCCTATCGTTCGCCCGGGGCTACGTTGTCCATCTGGGGCCTGGTTCGGTTTAATACGGAAATTCCCAATTTACACATCATCATCATCATCATCAATCGCATTTATTGAGCGCTTACCGTGTGCAGGGCGCTGTACTAAGTGCTTGGGAAGTACAAATTGGCAACACATAGAGACAGTCCCTACCCAACAGTGGGCTCACAGTCTAAAAGGGGGAGACAGAGAACAAAACCAAATATACTAACAAAATAAAATAAATAGAAGAGATATGTACAAATAAAATAAATAAATAGAGTAATAAATATGTACAAACATATATAACATATATACACAGCGATGCCATTACCGAACGGGGGGAATTTTCACGGCCCACAACCCGACGCGGTACTCTGTCCATTTTCTCATCTGCGCCGAGGCCGGGAAACGAGGCGCGGGATCGGTGGTGCGGTCGGAAGGGGGATCCCCGCCCCGCGAAATGATGCTTTCTCATCCCCTATCCCCTACACCACAAACTCTTTTGGTCATTTATACGATGAGAAACTCATTTATTAGAGCCTTGACCAAAAAGAAAAAAAAAAAACAAACATTTAAAATGGAAACCAACCTCACGATTTCAGCTTTCCGCCCGCAACACGAAGGATAACTCGGCGGCCTTCGTTTCAGCGAAACCTTTTCTGGTCAGGCCGACGGGAACAGTTTAGTGAATTTTTAGGCTTAAATGTTTCAAGAGACACAGGCAGGGTCTGAAAAAGCATTTGAGGCTGCCAGCTTATTTTTAAGAGAGCCTGAAACCGTCACACTATTTTTTTTTTTATGGATTTGAAACCGTCTTCTACTTTGACAGATGGCCATTTGGGAAGCCAGGTCTCAGCACTTATGAATTCCTTTTCCTCCCTAGCACTTCCAGCACTAAAACATACACTTTTTTGGAGGAAAAAAAAAAATCAGATAGAAGATCAAATGATCCAACCCAGATCCTAAAGAGCTCGGTTTCACTCACAACTTTGGACGCCAGTTAAAACAAAAGTAAAAACAAAACAAAAAAAAACTGAGCCAAACGGAGCTCTTCCAAACTTCCACCTTTCTATTCCACTCTCAGCGGCCGTAATCCCAAATAAACTCTTATTTTCCTCTGCTCCCCAGGATCATTCCCACACAAACCATCCTCACAACCTCCTCCAGGTGGTATTGCTTACACAAACAGAGATAAAGAAAACGAGACAGGTTAAAAAAGCCACAGTTTACAAGTAGACATGAGGACAATTTCTCGGTTTTGAGTTGTTTTCAGGCCGCGAAAGATGGGGACAAAAACTTTTTTGGACAGCAGACCGGATAACGTATTTGACTTAGGGTTTTTTTTTTAAAGTATATTTTAAATACATTTTCCACTTGAGTGAAATACAGTAGGGATTTTAAATGGCCTAAATGGTCTAAGAAAAGAAACTCATCATCAAAAGGACTGTGTCCAACCCGATTTGTTTGTCTACCCCAGCGCTTAGTACAGTGCCTGGCACATAGTAAGTGCTTAACAAATACCATATATGTTTGTAAATATTTACTACTCTATTTATTTTACTTGTACATATTTATTCTGTTTTTTTTTTTTTATTTTGTTAGTATGTTTTGTTTTGTTGTCTGTCACCCCCTTCCACACTGTGAGCCCGCTACTGGGTAGGGACCATCTCTATATGTTGCCAACTTGTACTTCCCAAGCGCTTAGTGCAGTGCTCTGCACACAGTAAGCGCTCAATAAATACGATTGATTGAATGAATCAAAACCAAAAATCTGCTCAGTGCAGTGCTTCGAGTTTCAAGATTGCTGCTTTTTTTTTTTAAAGGTGATGGCATTAAATTTCGCCTCCTCAATCGCTGTCTCAAGATAATGGCTATGGGAACCCCCCAAGGCTCCTGGGGTGACGTTTGAGGATAATTTTTGCTGGTGAACGTGCTGTCTTCACCGCTTGGTCGGTGTGGTTCTCGGCACCTAGGATGTGCTTAATGAATACCGTAACTAGTGTGAAATTGCCAAAAGGGACATTCTGGGCTGCGAAAAGGAAAATTTTAAACAACAGCAACGATAGTAACGGCATTTATTAGGTGGACCCAAGACTTTCACCCCCAGGGTGACACCGGGAAGCAGGGTGTCTTAGTGGACAGCCTGCCGTGTGTCCTTGGGCAAGACACTGCGCTTCTCTGGGCCTCGGTTTCCTCAACTGCAAAATGGGGGCTTGGCATTTATTTATTTATTTATTTATTTTATTTGTACGTATCTATTCTATTTATTTTATTTTGTTAGTATGTTTGGTTTTGTTCTCTGTCTCCCCCTTTTAGACTGTGAGCCCGCTGTTGGGTAGGGACTGTCTCTAGATGTTGCCAATTTGTACTTCCCAAGCGCTTAGTACAGTGCTCTGCACATAGTAAGCGCTCAATAAATACGATTGATGATGATGATATGTTGCCAATTTGTACTTCCCAAGCACTTAGTACAGTGCTCTGCACATAGTAAGCGCTCAATAAATACGATTGATGATGATGATTCTCCTTTCCTTCCTCTCCCCCTCGTCCCCCTCTCCATCCCCCCGTCTTACCTCCTTCCCTTCCCCACAGCACCTGTATATATGTATATATGTTTGTACATATTTATTACTCTATTTATTTACTTGTACATATCTATTCTATTTATTTTCTTTTGTTAGTATGTCTGGTTTTGTTCTCTGTCTCCCCCTTTGAGACCGTGAGCCCACTGTTGGGTAGGGACTGTCTCTATATGTTGCCAACTTGGACTTCCCAAGCGCTTAGTACAGCGCTCTGCACACAGTCAGCGCTCAATAAATACGATTGATTGATTCTCCCTCCTACTTCAACTGGGAGCCTCACGTGGGACAGGGACTGCGTCCGACCTGATAAACCTGGACGTACCCCGGCGCTCTGAACAGCGGTGGACGTGTACGGAGCGTTTAATTTCCATTTATTTCATAAAAACAAAAGCGGCAGCAGTGTGACTAGAACCCAGGTCTCCTGACTCTCGGTTGGATGCTGTCTTCACTAGGCCACGCTGGCGCCTCTCCGCACTACCAAGTTAAAAAAGAGATGCAGTTTTTAAAAGAATTGGGAAAATAAGATTATTTACGTGCCTGGCCAGCCTTTTCTTAATAACAGAGAACGGACTTTACTTTTATTGGATCAGTTTGGAGAACGGATTCTCTCGAGAGGCTCATATATTTTACAGGTCCCAGATGCACTAAAAACAATTCCATCTCCACATTGTCACCGCAGAACCACACTTATAAAACATCAGAGACCGGCGAATACGTCTCTACACCGCTTAACAACCAAGAAACTTTCATTTTGGCACCATTCCTACACTCCCAGGTCAGGGTGATTTGGAATTCCTTTCGAAAACCGTCAACTACTGAGCCTCTTTAATTCAGATTCCTGGAAAATTAAACCCGCGGTCACGTCAGCCCACCGGCCCATTCCCGATTAACCGAGCACTCGACGCCGACCGATGGAATCCGGCTGATTACCGAACGGAAAAATCAATTGTTTCACACAGGTCGGGGCGTCTTTCTCAAGTTTTACGCCGCATCCGGGCGAACCGGCTGAACCAGTCCGTGGGATTGATTTCTACCGGACACGATATTAAGGATTCGACACGGGGGAAACGTTTCAAACCTTTCAATGTCGACACACGGAAGCTAAACCCTTCAACGCTACCCTACGGCGTTTAGGGTATCTGTAATCTGTCCGTATCTGTAATTTATTTATATTAATATCTATCCCCCCTCCTCTAGGCCACAAGCTCGATGTGGGCAGGGAATATGCCTGATATAGCGTTGTAGTGTACTCTCCCAAGTGCTCCGTACAGTGCTTTGCCCGTAGTAGCTGCTCAATAAATACCACTTAGGGATTGGCATCTCTGTTACTTTGCCCTGGGAAAATTTAAATTTATATGTTGCCAACTTGTACTTCCCAAGCACTTAGTACAGTGCTCTGCACACAGTAAGCGCTCTATAAATACGACCGATTGATTGATTAAAGTCCTGTGGGGATCATTAGGCTATCGGTGCGGTCTCAAAATTAAACTGGATAATCGCGTTAGCATTTGGGGAATTTCCAACTGTTGGCTTCAAGTCCCACGTTGAGTCTCGTGTAACAGACACACGTTTCTTGATTTAGTGCAAGGGACTGGTGGCCCAGTCAATCAATCAATCAATCGCATTTATTGAGCGCTTACTGTGTGCAGAGCACTGTACTAAACGCTTGGGAAGTACAAGTTGGCAACATATAGAGATGGTCCCTACCCAGCAGTGGGCTCACACTCCTCACCAGTCTCCAAGGGATTAAGAAACATCATCATCCATGGTATTTATTGAGCACTCACCAAGTCACTCATGGTATTTATTGAGCGCTTTACCACCTGCAGGGCACTGTCCCTAGAGCTTTAACTGTGTGCAAAACGCTGTCCCAACTGCTTTAGCTGCGTGGCTCAGTGGAAAGAGCCCGGGCTTTGGAGTCAGAGGTCACGGGTTCAAATCCCGGCTCCACCACTCGCCAGCCGGGTGACTTTGGGCAAGTCACTTGACCTCTCTGTGCCTCAGTGACCTCATCTGTAAAATGGGGATGAAGACTGTGAGCCCCCCCGTGGGACCACCTGATCACCTTGTAACCTCCCCAGCGCTTAGAACAGAGCTTTGCACATAGTAAGCGCTTAACAAATGTCATCAACATCATCATCATTATGAATGATCAGTGCTTGGCACATAGTCAGCGCTTATCAAATACGATTATTATCACCTACCTGTGTGCAGACCTCTGTCCCAACCGCTGTAACTGTGTGCAGAGCATCACACCGGGCACTTATCCTGTGCAAAGCACTGTGCGGAACACCTGCTGCGTGCAGAGCACCTCCTGCGTGCAGAGCGCTGTGCGGTGCACCTACTCTGTGCAGAGCACTGTGTGGGGCACCTCCTTAATGCAGAGCTCTGTGTGGAGTACCTACTCTGTGCACAGCTCTGTGCGGGGCACCTCCTGCGTGCAGAAGACCTACTCTGTGTATAGCGCTATGTGGAGTACCTCCTGCGTGCAGAGCGCTGTGCGGAGCACCTACTCTGTGCACAGCAATGTGTGGAGCACCTCCTGCGTGCAAAGCGCTGTGCGGAGCACCTACTCTGTGCAGAGCACTGTGCGGAGCACCTCCTGCATACAGAGCGCTGTGCGGAGCACCTACTCTGTGCAGAGCAATGTGCGGAGCACCTCCTGCGTGCAGAGCGCTGTGCAGACCACCTACTCTGTGCAGAGCACTGTGCGGACTACCTCCTACGTGCAGAGCACTGTGCGGGGCACCTACTCTGTGCAGAGCACTGTGCGGAGCACCTCCTGCGTGCAGAGTACCTATTCTGTGTAGAGTACCGTGCAGAGCACCTACTCTGTGCAGGGCGCTGTGAGGAGCACCTCCTGCGTGTGGAGCACCTACTCTGTGCAGAGCGCTGTGAGGAGCACCTTCTGCGTGCAGAGCACTTTGCGGAGCACCTACTCTGTGCAGGGCGCTGTGAGGAGCACCTCCTGTATGCGGAACACCTACTCTGTGCAGAGCGCTGTGAGGAGCACCTCCTGCGTGAAGAGCACTGTGCGGAGCACCTACTCTGTGCAGGGCGCTGTGAGGAGCACCTCCTGCATGCGGAACACCTACTCTGTGCAGAGCGCTGTGAGGAGCACCTTCTGCGTGCAGAGCACCTACTCTGTGCAGGGCGCTGTGAGGAGCACCTCCTGCGTGCAGAGCACTGTGCGGAGCACCTCCTGCATGCGGGGCACCTACTCTGTGCAGAGCACTGTGAGGAGCGCCTTCTGCGTGCAGAACACCTACTCTGTGCAGGGCGCTGTGAGGGGCACCTCCTGCGTGCAGAGCACTGTGCGGAGCACCTACTCTGTGCAGAGCGCTGTGAGGAGCACCTCCTGCGTGCAGAGCATCTACTCTACTCAGGCATCTACTCTGTGCTGAGCGCTTTGAGGAGCACCTCCTGCGTGCAGGCACTGTGCGGAGCATCTACTCTGTGCAGAGCGTCTCCTGCACGCAGAGCACTGTGCGGAACACCTCCTGCATGCAGAGCACCGTGCGGAGCACCTACTCTGTGCAGGGCGCTGTGAGGAGCACCTCCTGCGTGCAGAGCACTGTGCGGAGCACCTCCTGCATGCAGAGCACCATGCGGGGCACCTACTCTGTGCAGGGCGCTGTGATGAGCACCTCCTGCGTGCAGAGCACTGTGCTGAGCACCTGCTCTGTGCAAGGTTTGCTCACCGCCCGGGGCCCGCGCATGCGCAGAGAGCCGGCGGCAGGGTGCAGGGCGGCGGCTCCCGCGCGGTCCCTGCGCCGCCCGCTCACACCCCCCCCCCGTCCGCCATTGTCCCCGGACCGGAAGCCGGCGCGGCGCCCCCGACCGGCCAATGGGAAGCCCGGACGCGGCGCAAGGCCCGCCCCCGCCCCAATGCCGAGCGAGACGCGAGGGCCGGGCCCCGCCCCCCGCCGAGCTCCAATCGGAGGCGGGGCCCGGGGCCGGCCCGCCAATCACCGCCAGCGGCCCCGCGGTCCTCGAGATATTCAAATGAGCCCGGCCCCCCTCGGGGAGGCCGGCAACGGAAAGCCGCCAGGGGGCGGGGCGCCCGCCCTTCCGACCAATCAGGCCGCGGGGGGCGCTCCGGGGCCAATCAGCGCGCGCGGGGGGCGGGGCCGCGGCCCGATATGCTAACGAGGCCCCCTATAAAAGCCGCCGCGAAGGGGAGTGCGGGGGAAAGCGCGGAGGGCGCTGGCGGGGCGGCGGGTGGGCTCCGGAGCCTTTCTCCGCCCCCAACCCCGCTCGGCCCGGCCTATCACCAGCACCCAAAGTTTCCCCCGAAGCAGCTCCCCCGGCCCCGCCAGGAGGAGGAAAGCGGGTTGGAGAGAAGAGTCCCCCCCGCTCCCTCCACTTTATATAGGAGACTTGGATTTAAAGCCCCCTTGATGGGCGCCTTTTTTGTTGGAAAGGAGGCCCAACGTTGCCCAGCACTCTAGGGCTGCTGACCCCTCTTCGGGCGTCCACTACACCGCCCCCTTCCCTCCTACAAAAGGCCGCTTTCGCAGGCGTCGAGACCACCCCCTTTTTTTTCCTCCCTCCCCTTCCTACAGCGTATCAATCGATCGCATTTATCGAGCGCTCACTGCGTGCACTGTACTAAGCGCTTGGGAAGTACAAGTTGGCAACATACACAGTCCCTATCCACCAGCGGGCTCCCTTTTGTTCCGCCGCGCCCCCCCCCCCCCATTTCCCATCCCTAATTTTCCCCCCTTTACCTTGGTACTTGGCGTCGATCTCCCTCATCAGGGAGACGCTCCTCTGCAGGTCGAAAGGCAGGGACTCGATGGAGTCCAGATAATCCTCCACGTAGTTGACCAGGTGAAGCTGCTCCCCGTTGGCAGGACTCAACATGGTTCATCCGAAAGCGCTCTCTCTCCCCCCCGCCCCCAAAAAGCGAGTCCGCGCGGCTTTCCGCTTCCTCCGCCCCTCCTCCGAAAGAGGGGGGGGGGGAGGAAAAAGAGGAAAAAAAAAAAGAAGGGAGAGCTCGAGCCCCGCTGCAAAATGCCCTCGGCTCCACGCCCCGGCTGTCGAGGAGGCGAAGAAGAAGAAGAAAAAGGTAGATCTGCCGCAGCTCCTGCAAGGCTCGGGAGAGGGAGGGAGGGAGGAAAAAAAAAAAAAAGGGGGCGGGCGAGTGGATGGGCGAGTGGGCGACTGAAGCCACCGCACAGACGCCCCCTCCCTCCCTCCCTTCCCAGATGGTGGGGGGAAGGTACGGAGCGGCGCGCACTCACACTCACATAGACGCTGCGCGCGCGCAGGCGCGCGCAGGATGGAGGGGGGGGCAAAGCGGGCCGTGCGAGGCCGATCGGGGGTCGGGGGGGGGCGGGAGCGCAACGTTCAGCGCAGCCTTTCCCCCCCCCCCGCCGCCGCCGCACTTCTCCAACGTGGAAAACCCAAATCCCAGTTTCAAACACTTGGGAAACATTCGGCCCCGCCGCGCAGCGCGCATGCGCAGACGCCCGTGACACCAGCCCGCCCCCTCCCCGCCGAAGAGAGGGACACGCCCCCTGCTGGCCACGCCCCCGCCCGCTGAAGAAGGGCGGGGCGGGGGGCGCGCGCCCGTGCATCGCCGGAAGTGGGTGAGGCGCCGGCTCGGGGGCTGGCCTGAGGGGAGGCTCCAACTTTATTATTATTATTATTATAAGAATGGCATTTATCAAGCGCTTAGTACAGTGCTATTATTATTATTAATAATAATAATGATGGCATTTGTTAAGCGCTTAGTACAGTGCTCTGCACACAGTAGGCGCTCAATAAATACGATTGATTGATTGATTGAATGAATGTAAGCGCTCACTAAATATGAATGAATGAATGAATGGAGCGTTTACTTTGTGCCGAGCGCCGTACTAAGCGCTGGGGGAGGATGCAAGGTCATTCATTCATTCATTCAATCGTATTGAGCGCTCGCTGTGAGAGGATACAAGGTGATTCTTTCATTCATTCAATGGTGTTTATTGAGCGCTCACTGAGGAGCACTGCACTAAGCGCTGGGGGAGGATACAAGGTGATTCATTCATTCAATCGTATTTATCGAGCGCTCGCTGTGTGAGGAGCGCTGTGCTAAGCGCTGGGGGAGGATACAAGGTCATTCATTCATTCATTCAATCGCATTTATTGAGGGCTCACTGTGAGGAGCGCCGCGCTAAGCGCTGGGGGAGGATACGAGGTCATTCATTCATTCATTCAATCGTATTGAGCGCTCGCTGTGAGAGGATACAAGGTGATTCATTCATTCATTCAATCGTATTTATTGAGCGCTCACTGAGGAGCCTCCCCCCCCGCCGCACTTCTCCAACGTGGAAAACCCAGATCCCAGTTTCAAACACTTGGGAAACATTCGGCCCCGCCGCGCAGCGCGCATGCGCCGACGCCAGTGACACCAGCCCGCCCCCTCCCCGCCGAAGAGAGGGCCACGCCCCCTGCTGGCCACGCCCCCGCCCGCTGAAGAAGGGCGGGGCGTGGGGGGGGGGCGCGCGCGCCCGTGCGGCGCCGGAAGTGGGTGAGGCGCCGGCTCGGGGGCCGTTCTGAGGGGAGGCTCCAACTTTATTATTATTGTTATTATTAATAATGATGGCATTTGTTAAGCGCTTAGTACAGTGCTATTATTATTATTATTAATAATGGCATTTGTTAGGCGGTTAGTACAGTGCTCTGCACACAGTAAGCGCTCAATAAATATGATTGATTGAATGAATGTAAGCGCTCAATAAATACGACTGAATGAATGAATGAATTGAGCGCCTACTGTGTGCCGAGCGCCGTTCTAAGCGCTGGGGGAGGATGCAAGGTGATTCATTCATTCATTCAATCGCATTTATTGAGGGCTCACTGTGAGGAGCGCTGCTCTAAGCTCTGGGGGAGGATAGAAGGTCATTCATTCATTCACTCAATCATATTGAGCACTCGCTGTGAGAGGATACAAGGTGATTCATTCATTCAATCGTATTTATTGAGCGCTCACTGAGGAGCACTGCACTAAGCGCTGGGGGAGGATGCAAGGTGATTCATTCATTCAATCGTATTTATCGAGCGCTCGCTGTGTGAGGAGCGCTGTGCTAAGCGCTGGGGGAGGATGCAAGGTGATTCATTCATTCATTCAATCGCATTTATTGAGGGCTCACTGTGAGGAGCGCTGCTCTAAGTGCTGGGAGAGGATACAAGGTCATTCATTCATTCATTCAATCGTATTGAGCGCTCGCTGTGAGAGGATACAAGGTGATTCATTCATTCATTCAATCGTATTTATTGAGCGCTCACTGAGGAGCCTCCCCCCCCCCCCACCCCCCGCGGCACTTCTCCAACGTGGAAAACCCAAATCCCAGTTTCAAACACTTGGGAAACATTCGGCCCCGCCGCGCAGCGCGCATGCGCCGACGCCCGTGACACCAGCCCGCCCCCTCCCCGCCGAAGAGAGGGCCACGCCCCCTGCTGGCCACGCCCCCGCCCGCTGAAGAAGGGAGGAGCGGGGGGCGCGCGCGCGCGCTCGTGCGGCGCCGGAAGTGGGTGAGGCGCGAGCTCGGGGGCAGTTCTGAGGGGAGGCTCCAACTTTATTATTATTATTATAATAAGAATGGCATTTGTCAAGCGCTTAGTACAGTGCTACTATTAATAATAATACGAATAATAATAATGATGGCATTTGTTAAGCGCTTAGTACAGTGCTCTGCACATAGTAAGCGCTCAATAAATACAACTGAATGAATGAATGAATTGAGCGCTGACTGTGCGGAGCACCGTACTAAGCGCTGGGGGAGGATGCAAGGTGATTCATTCATTCATTCAATCGTGTTTATTGAGCGCCCACTGTGAGGAGTGCCGTTCTAAGCGCTGGGGGAGGATGCAAGGTCATTCATTCATTCATTCAATCGTATTTATTGAGCGCTCACCGTGAGAGGATACAAGGTCATTCATTCATTCAATCGTATTTATTGAGTGCTCACTGAGGAGCGCTGTTCTAAGCGCTGGGGGAGGATGCAAGGTGATTCATTCATTCAGTCGCATTTATTGAGGGCTCACTGTGAGGAGCGCTGTTCTAAGTGCTGGGAGAGGATACAAGGTCATTCATTCATTCATTCAATCGTATTGAGCGCTCGCTGTGAGAGGATACAAGGTGATTCATTCATTCATCCAATCGTATTTATTGAGCGCTCACTGAGGAGCCTTCCCCCCCCCCCCCCCCCCCCCGGCCGCACTTCTCCAACGTGGAAAACCCAAATCCCAGTTTCAAACACTTGGGAAACATTCAGCCCCGCCGCGCAGCGCGCATGCGCCGACGCCCGTGACACCAGCCCGCCCCCCCCGAAGAGAGGACCACGCCCCCTGCTGGCCACGCCCCCGCCCGCTGAAGAAGGGCGGGGCGGGGGCGCGCGCGCGCGCGCCCGTGCGTCGCCGGAAGTGGGTGAGGCGCCGGCTCGGGGGCTGGCCTGAGGGGAGGCTCCAACTTTATTATTATTATTGTTATTATTATAAGAGTGGCATTTATCAAGCGCTTAGTACAGTGCTATTATTATTATTAATAATAATAATAATGATGGCATTTGTTAAGCGCTTAGTACAGTGTTCTGCACACAGTAAGCGCTCAATAAATACGATTGATTGAATGAATGTAAGCGCTCAATAAATACGACTGAATGAATGAATGAATTGAGCGCTTACTGTGTGCCGAGCACCGTACTAAGCGCTAGGGGAGGATGCAAGGTGATTCATTCATTCATTCAATCGTATTTATTGAGCGCTCACTGTGAGGAGCGCTGCTCTAAGCGCTGGGGGAGGATGCAAGGTGATTCATTCATTCATTCAATCGTATTGAGCGCTCGCTGTGAGAGGATACAAGGTGATTCCTTCATTCATTCAATGGTGTTTATTGAGCGCTCACTGAGGGGCACTGCACTAAGCGCTGGGGGAGGATACAAGGTGATTCATTCATTCAATCGTATTTATCGAGCGCTCGCTGTGTGAGGAGCGCTGTGCTAAGCGCTGGGGGAGGATACAAGGTCATTCATTCATTCATTCAATCGCATTTATTGAGGGCTCACTGTGAGGAGCGCTGCTCTAAGCGCTGGGGGAGGATACAAGGTCATTCATTCATTCAATCGTATTGAGCGCTCGCTGTGAGAGGGTACAAGGTGATTCATTCATTCAATCGTATTTATTGAGCGCTCACCGTGAGAGGATACAAGGGCATTCATTCATTCAATCGTATTTATTGAGCACTCACTGAGGAGCACTGCACTAAGCGCTGGGGGAGGATACAAGGTGATTCATTCATTCAATCGTATTTATTGAGCGCTCACTGTGTGAGGAACGCCGTTCTAAGCGCTGGGGGAGGGTGCAAGGTGATGCATTCATTCAGCCGTATTTATTGAGCGCTCACTGTGTGAGGAACACTTCTAAGCGCTGGGGGAGGATACAACGTGATTCATTCATTCAACCGTATTGAGCGCTTACTGTGTGCGGAGCGCTGCTCTAAGCGCTGGGGGAGGATGCAAGGTGATTCATTCATTCAATCGTATTGAGCGCTCACTGTGAGGAGCACTGTTCTAAGCGCTGGGGGAGGATACAAGGTCATTCATTCATTCAATCGTATTTATTGAGCGCTTACTGTGTGCGGAGCGCTGTTCTAAGCGCTGGGGGAGGATACAAGGTGATTCATTCATTCAATCGTATTTATTGAGGGCTCACTGTGAGGAGCACTGTTCTATGCGCTGAGGGAGGATACAAGGTCATTCATTCAATCGTATTGTGCGCTTACTGTGTGCAGAGCGCTGCTCTAAGCATTCGGGGAGGGTACAAGGTCATTCATTCATTCAGTCGTGTTTATTGAGCGCTCACAGTGAGGAACACTGTTCTAAGCGCTGGGGGAGGATACAAAGTCATTCATTCAATCGTATTTATTGAGCGCTTACTGTGTGCGGAGCACAGTTCTAAGCGCTGGGGGAGGATACAAGTTCATTCATTCAATCGTATTTATTGAGCGCTTATTGTGAGGAGCACTGTTCTAAGCACTGGGGGAAGATACAAGGTGATTCATTCATTCAATCGTATTTATTGAGCGCTTACTGTGTGAGGAGCACTGTTCTAAGCGCTGGGGGAGGATGCAAGGTGATTCATTCATTCATTCAATCGTGTTTATTGAGCGCTTACTGTGAGGAGCACTGTTCTAAGCGCTGGGGGACAATGTAAGGTGATTCATTCATTCAATCGTATTTGAGCGCTCACTGTGAGGTGCACTGTTCTAAGTGCTGGGGGAGGATACAAGTTCATTCATTCAATCGTATTTATTGAGTGCTTATTGTGAGGAGCACTGTTCTAAGCGCTGGGGGAAGATACAAGGTGATTCATTCATTCGGTCATACTTATTGAGCGCTTACTGTGAGGAGCACTGTTCTAAGCGCTGGGGGAGGATACAAGGTCATTCATTCATTCAATCATATTGAGCGCTTACTGTGTGAGGAGCACTGTTCTAAGCGCTGGGGGAAGATACAAGGTGATTCATTCACTCAATCGTAAATAAGCGTTTAATAAATGCCATTATTATTATTATTACTCAAGGTGATCAGGTTGTCCCACGTGGGGCTCACCGTCTTAATCCTCATTTTACAGGTGAGGGAACTGAGGCACAGAGCAGTTGAGGGACTTGCCCAAGGTCACACGGCTAAGTGTTGCCAACTTGTACTTCCCTAGCGCCTAGTCCAGTGCTGTGCACACAGTAAGCGCTCAATAAAAACGATTGAATGAACGAATAAGTGGGAGAGGCGGGATTAGGTCATGGGTTCGAATCCCGACTCCGCCACATGACGGCTGTGTGACCTTGGGCAAGTCACTTAACTTCTGAGCCTCAGTTACCTCATCTGTAAAATGGGGATTGATTGTGAACCCCACGTGGGGCAACTTGATCACCTTGTTACCCCCCCCCAGCGCTTAGAACAGTGCTCTGCACATAGTAAGCGCTTAACAAATGCCATTATTATTATTATTATTATTATTATTATTATTATTATTATTAGGACTTTCGTTCGGTTGCGGGCTCGGCTCGCCCCCCTCCATCCTTCGGCTCCACGGCTCAGCCCAATCCTTCCTGCCCCCCGCATCTCCCTGGTAACGGTAACTAAGGCCTGCGAGACGGGCGGGTCCGGACAGCCAATCAGAGGGCGCCCTCTGCCTTCCGGCTGCCCAATGGGAGAGAGGGGGCGGGGCTATGAGGGACAGGTGCACGCATGCTCGGCGGAGGAGCCAATGGGCGGGGCGGGGCTCCGCGGGTGGACTACGAGTCCCGGCGTCCCTTGCGACGGGCGCGCCTGCGCACTGCTGCAGCCCCCCCCCCACCTCCCCTTTGTGTCCTGGGGCGGGGGAGCGGCTCCCTCCCCCCCCTTCATTCATTCATCCATCCATTCAGTCGTATTTATCGAGCTATTACTGTGTGCAGAGTACTGTACTAAGCGCTTGGGAAGTACAAGTTGGCAACATATAGAGACAGTCCCTACCCAACAGTGGGCTCACAGTCTAGAAGGGGGAGACAGAGAACAAAACAAAACATTAACAAAGTAAAATGAATAGAATAAATATGTACAAATAAAATAAATAAATAGAGTAATAAATACGTACAAACATATATACAGGTGCTGTCGGGAGGGGATGGAAGTTAGGCCAGGGGGATGGGGAGGGGGAGAGGAAGGAGGGGGCTCAGTCCGGGAAGGCCTCCTACGTATTTATTGAGCGCTTACTGTGTGCAGAGCACTGCACTAGGCGCTTGGGAAGTGCGATAATAATGATGGCATTTGTGAAGCGCTTACTATGTGCGAAGCGCTGTTCTAAGCCCTGGGGGGGGGGGATACAAGGCGATCAGGTTGGCCCCCGTGGGGCTCACAGTCTTCATCCCCATGTTCCAGACGAGGGAACTGAGGCCCAGAGAAGCGAAGTGACTTACCCAAAGTCACACAACTGACAAGTGGCGGAGGTGGGATTAGAACCCAGGACCTCTGGCTCCCAGGCCCGGGCTCCTTCCACTGGGCCACTCTGCTTCTCTGCCTCTTCCCTTTCCCCCTCTCCCCCTGCTTCCCCTCCCCTCCATCTCTCCTCTCCTCCCCCCCAATCTCTCCCCCTTCCCCCTCCCTCCTCCTTTCCCCCTCTTCCTCTCCCCTTCCATTCATTCATTTTTTCAATCAATCGTACTTATTGAGCGCTTACTGTGTGTAGAGCACTGCCCTAAGCTATTGGGAAGTGCAATAATAATGATGGCATTTGTGAAGCGCTCCCTATGTGCAAAGCGCTGTTCTAAGCCCTGCGGGGATACAAGGCGATCAGGTTGTCCACCGTGGGGCTCAGTCTTCATCCCCATTTTCCAGACGAGGGAACTGAGGCCCAGAGAATAATAATAATGATGATTATGATATTTGTTAAGTGTTTACTATGTGCAAAGCACTGTTCTAAGCGCCGAGGGAACTGAGGCCCAGAGAAGCAAAGTGACTTGCCTAAAGTCACACAAATGACAAGTGGCGGAGGTAGGATTAGAACCCAGGACCTCTGGCTCCCAGGCCCGGGCTCTTTCCACTGGGCCACTCTGCTTCTCTGCCTCTTCGCTTTCCCCCTCTCCCCCTGCTTCCCCTCCCCTCCATCTCTCCCCCTTCCCCCTCCCTCCTCCTTTCTCTTCCTCTCCCCTGCCCCTTCCATTCATTCACTCATTCAATCGTATTTATTGAGCGCTTTCTGTGTGCAGAGCACTGAACTAACCGCTTGGGATGTACAATTCAGCAAAAAGGAGACCCTCCCTTTCCCTCCCCTTTCATTCATTCAATCGTATTTATTGAGAGCTTACTGTGTTCAGAACACTGTACTAACTGCATGAAAAGCATAATTCAGCAAAAAAGAAACAATCCCCTTTCCCTCCTCTCCCCTTTCCTCCTCTCATTCATTCATGCATTCAATCGTATGTGAGAGCTGACTGTGTGCAGAGCGCTGTACTAAGCGCTTGGAAAGAACAATTCAGCAAAAAAAGAATCTCCTCCCCTCCATTCATTCATTCAATCGTATTTATTGAGCTCATACTGTTTGCACAGCACTGTAGTAAGCGCTTGGAACATACAATTCGTCAAAAAAGAATCTCCTCATTCATGCAGTCATATTTATTGAGCGCTTACTGTTTGCACAGCACTTGTAGTAAGTGCTTGGAAAGTACAGTACACCACTAAAGAGAGACAATCCCTGCCCACCCCCCTCGTCCATGGAAACTGATGTCCCAAAGAAATTGGGAACTTTTTATTAGCAGCTAATGACACCAGAACACGAGGAACCGTTCCAAAAAGTCATAGACTGTGCCCCCAAACTGCAACAAAACGCAATTCAGCGATTGCTTGCATCCCTCGACAGCCCTGGGCCGCGATGCAGTGAACAGTGGTGACCTTCGTTAACAAATGTTTGCAAGTGGTACTTTCTTTGGGGTGTGGAGGCTATACAGATGCTAAACGTAGTGCGACCAAAACAGATGTCTACGGCATATTTTATAATGCCCCCATTTGGAAGTTTTGAACCTCCTTGTTAATCAACTCGGTCAAACATTTGTTGTGGGAGTTGTTTGCAAAGGCATGGAAACTTGCAAAAGCATGGGAGAGCAAAGCAGAATGAGTAGAGATAAACCCTGCCCTCAGGAGTTTGCAATCCAGCCAGGGAGACAGATGCTGAAATTAGAGATAGGTGGGAGTAATAATAATAATAATAGTAATTGTGGCAATTGTTTAGCCCTTATTATGTGCTAGGCACTGAACTATGTATATATTATATTATACATATATTATATGTATATATGTTTGTACATGTTTATTACTCTATTTATTTTACTTGTACATATCTATTCTATTTATTTTATTTTGTTAATATGTTTGGTTTTGTTCTCTGTCTCCCCCTTCTAGACTGTGAGCCCACTGTTGCGTAGGGACTGTCTCTATAGGTTGCCAACTTGTCCTTCCCAAGCGCTTAGTACAGTGCTCTGCACACAGTAAGCGCTCAATACGATTGATTGATTGATTGATTAACTAAGCGCTGGGGTAGATTGAAGCGAATTGGGTTGGACACGGTCCCTGCCGCGCATGGTGCTCACAGCCTTCATCCCCATTTTGCAGAGGAGGTCATTGAGGCACAGAGAAATTGACGGACTTGCCCAAGGTCTCACAGCAGACAAGGGGAAGACCTAGAATTAGAACCCAGGTCCTTTTTGACTCCCAAGCCACGCTGCTTCGTTGGATGATAGATTGCAAGACATGCTGAAGGGACTCAGGGGGTCTGAGTATTTTGGGGGACTGAAGGAGGAATAGAAAGTGGGAGATGAATCAGGGAAGGCCTCCTGGAGGAGGTGAGATTTCAGAAGAGCCTTGAATAGGGGAGAGCTCCAATCTGTCCGATAAGAACCAGGAGGAAGTTCCAGAACCCTTGGCGGGATCTGAGCATTTAATAATTCACTCAATCAATCAATCAATCGTATTTATTGAGCGCTTACTGTGTGCAGAGCACTGTATTACGCGCTTGGGAAGTACAAGTTGGCAACATATAGAGACAGTCCCTACCCAACAGTGGGCTCACAGTCTAAGAGGGGAGACAGAGAACAAGACCAAACATACTAACAAAATAAAATAAATAGAATAGGTATGTACAAGTGAAATAAATTAATAAATAGAGTAATAAATATGTACAAACATATATACATATATACTCAGTCGTATTTATTGAACGCTTACTGTCTGCAGAGCACTGGACTGAGCAGAACCTCAGTGACAGGAGAGATGAGCGTGAGACCCAGTAGGTGAGCCTGGGAGGAACAAAGGGTGAAAGCTGAGATGTGACAGGAAAATAAATAATAATTTTAGTATTTGTTAAACGCTTATTGTGTGCCAAGCACTGTTCTAAGCGCCGGGGGAGATACCAGGCAATCAGGTTGTCCCACGTGGAGCTCACGGTCTTCATCCCCATTTTTTTGATCATCGTTTATTTGTACAAAGTCGGAACCTCAGGAGATGATTCAAATTAGCCGTTGTCAGTCTTTGAGCGAAACAAACAAAAAACCCCAACATCAACTTAAAGAAATTCTGAATTCTTAAATGTTCACTGGGGAAACTTGATTCCAAGGCCCATTTTCCTTCTGCTGTCGTGTGTTTTGAGGAATACTGCGGTCAAGGTTTTTGAAGCTTTGCCTTAAAACATAAAAAATGCTACCCATGGGTCAAATTCCAGTACTGCTTTTAAAAGCATTTGCCAGAAGGGAGGTGTAGATGTAAAAGATAAATGACTTGCCTACATTAACATTTATTGTTTTCCTTCAATACAACAGGGAAAATGAAATTCTGAAATAATGACAGAGGAAAAAAGTCATCCTCTCGACCTCAGTAATAATAATAATAATGATGGCATTTATTATTACTATGTGAAAAGCACTGTTGTAAGCACTGGGGAGGTTACAAGGTGATCAGGTTGTCCCACGGTCTTAATCCCCATTTTACAGATGAAGTAACTGAGGCACAGAGAAGTTAAGTGACTTGCCCAAAGTCACACAGCTGACAATAGGCGGAACCGGGGTTTGAACCCGTGACCTCCGACTCCAAAGCCCGGGCTCTTTCCACTGCGCCAAGCTGCTTCCCTTCTTAGCAGTAGCATTGGTATTTATGCTGGTATTTATATTGGTATTGGTATTTATAAAATGCTTCTAAAGCCCACAAGTACCTTGAATGATCTACATAATTGGCTAAGCCCTTTCTTTTGGCTCAGGTCCTAAAGGGATTTGGGTTAGAAATAAGATGGTCAAAGATTTTATGTGAGGAAATTGTCTTTCTGGACTCTTTTTAAACACACCAAAAACATAAACAGGTGCTTTTAAGTATCAGACATGTCGCTTAAGTTCTAACAACTTCTAGGACCGCTTCAAATGTTTTGTCCATCCGTGAAAATCTGTTTTAGGGCACTGCCTGCCATTCATCGTATGTCACTTCCTATTTACCGTAACGTCTGGGCTACTGGATTTCATTTATAGACTGTAAACTCCTGGTGGGTAAGGAATGTGTCCACCCAACACTGTCGTAATGTATTCTCCCAAGGGCTTAGTTCAGTTCTCTGCCCGCGGTAAGCGCTTAATAAATACTTATACATATCTATTCTATTTATTTTATTTTGTTAGTATGTTTGGTTTTGTTCTCCGTCTCCCCCTTTTAGACCGTGAGCCCACTGTTGGGTAGGGACTGTCTGTATATGTTGCCAACTTGTACTTCCCAAGCGCTTAGTACAGTGCTCTGCACACAGTAAACGCTCAATAAATACGATCGATGATGATGATGATGATGAAAGAGGGAGGCAGAAAAAAGGAAGGGAGAGAAAAAGACCGAAAAAGAGACGGAAGCAGAGACAGAAAAAGATCATGAGAGACAGAAAGACAGAGAAAGAAGCACAGAGACAGAGACATCATCATCATCATCATCATCAATCGTATTTATTGAGCGCTTACTATGTGCAGAGCACTGTACTAAGCGCTTGGGAAGTACAAGTTGGCAACATATAGAGACAGTCCCTACCCAACAGTGGGCTCACAGTCTAAAAGGGGGAGACAGAGAACAAAACCAAACATACTAACAAAATAAAATAAATAGAATAGATATGTACAAATAAAATAGAGTAATAAATATGTACAAACATATATACATATATACAGGTGCTGAGTCAGAAAGAAGCAGAGAGAGACAGTGGCAAAAAACGTGTCAGGGACAGGAAGGGAGACAGAGGCAGAGAGACACAGACAGGAAGAGCCATAGAGAGACAGAGACAGGAAGAGACACAGTTGTACTTCCCAGGCGCTCAGTACAGTGCTCTGCACACAGTAAGCGCTTAATAAATACGACTGACTGAATGAATGAGACAGGCAGAAAGAGTGACACACACAGAGGCAGCGGTAGAAAGAGACAGGAAGAGACACAGAGGCAGAAAGACGGACAGAAAGAGGGAGGCAGAGGCAGAAAGAAGGGAGAGAGAGAAAAAGACCGAAAAAGAGACGGAAGCAGAGACAGGAAAAGACCACGAGCGATGGAGACAGAGGCAGCACCTGTATATATGTATGTACATATTTATTACTCTATTTATTTTACTTGTACATATCCATTCTATTTATTTTGTTAATATGTTTGGTTTTGTTCTCTGTCTCCCCCTTTTAGACTGTGAGCCCACTGTTGGGTAGGAACCGTCTCTATATGTTGCCAATTTGGACTTCCCAAGCGCTTAGTACAGTGCTCTGCACACAGTAAGCGCTCAATAAATACGATTGATTGATTGATTGACAGGCGTGGAAAGAGGCGAGAAGGGGCGAGCGCGTGCGCATGCGCGCGGGGCTGAGCGGGGCGCGCCCGCCCCTCCCCTGCGCATGCGCCCTGCCGTTCGCGTTCCATTGTTGCAACGCTTCGAAAGCGGGGCTCGCTCATTCATTCGTTCATTTTTACTGAGCGCTTCCTGAACGCAGAGCAGGACAAATCAATCAATCGTATTTATTGAGCGCTTACTATGTGCAGAGCACTGTACTAAGCGCTTGGGAAGTACAAATTGGCATCACATAGAGACAGTCCCTACCCAACAGTGGGCTCACAGTCTAAAAGGGGGAGACAGAGAACAAAACCAAACGTACTAACAAAATAAAATAAATAGAATAGATATGTACCAATCAAATAGAGTAATAAATATGTACAACCATATATACATATATACAGGTGCTGTGGGGAAGGGAAGGAGGTAAGACGGGGGGATGGAGAGGGGGACGAGGGGGAGAGGAAAGAAGGGGCTCAGTCTGGGAAGGCCTCCTGGAGGAGGTGAGTGTGTGATCGGGTCTAGAAGTGGGCTCACAGTCTAGAAGGGGCAGACAAAGAAGAAAACCAAACATATTAACAAAATAAATAGAATGGATATGTACAAATAAAATAGAGTAATATGTACAAACATATATACAGATGCTTTGGGGAAGGGAAGAAGGTAAGACGGGGGGATGGAGGGGGGAGAGGAAGGAAGGGGCTGAGTGTGGGAAGGCCTCCTGGAGGAGGTGAGCTCTCAGTAGGGCCTTGAAGGGAGGAAGAGAGCGAGCTTGGCGGATGGGCAGAGGGATTGGGGGCATTCCGGGCACGGGGGAGGACGGCGGGACAGGCGAGAACGAGTCACGGGGAGGACCTGAGACGGTCCCTCCCCAGCAACGGGCTCGCTGCCTAGAAGGGGGCCCCCGCCCTCACCTGTCTACCGGTGTGGTGCCGTCTGTCTGCCCCTTCTCCACTGTGAGCCCGTTGCTGGGGAGGGATTGTCTCCCTGTCCTGCCCAAGCGCTTAGTCCAGTGCACACAGTAAGCGCTCAATAAATACGACTGAATGAATGAACCGACTCTCCTGTGACCCCCCGCAGGGGGAGGGGGACGAGCGGGAGCGATCCCGCCCCCTCCGGCCTCCGCCCGCCGTTTCCCGCGCGCGCACGCGCGCCCCGCCCCCCCCGCGCACGCGAGCTCCGCCCACTTCCTAATGACGTCACCGCCCCATTTATCCCTTCCGGGCCCCGCCCCCTGTTTCCCGCGCTCGCCCTGAGCCCGCCGGCCATCGGCCCCGCCCCCCCAGCCTCCGCCCACCGTCTCGCGCGCGCCCCCTGCTTGATAGATTACGTCACCCCTTCCCGCCCATTTGTCCCTTCCGATCGCCGCGCGCCCCGCCCTCAGGTGAGGCCCCGCCCCCTCCAACCTCCGCCCGCCTTTTCCCGTGCGCGTGCCTGCTCCGCCAGCCCCGCCCCCTGCGCCCTCAAGCTCCGCCTCCTCCTTCCTGAGCACGTCACCCTCCCCGCCCATATGCGAAGGCAGGCCCCGCCCCCTCCAACCTCCGCCCGCTGTTTTCCGCGCGCGTGCGCGCCCTGTCAGTCCCGCCCCTCCTATCTGAGCACGTGACCCCTCCCCGCCCATTCGTCCATCTGCGCGGGCGGGCCCCGCCCCCTGCAGCCGCCGCCCGCCGTTTCCCGCGCGCGAGCTTGGCCGGCCAGCCCCGCCCCCTCCCCGATTACGTCATCCTTCCCGCCCATTCGTCCATCCGCGCGGGGGTCCCGCCCCCTGCAGCCTCCGCCCGCCGTTTCCCGCGAGGCCTGTCAGCCCCGTCCCCTCCTCCCCGATTACGTCACCCCTTCCCGCCCATTGGCCCATCCGCGCGGGCGGGCCCCGCCCCCCGCAGCCTCCTGCCGCCGTTTCCCGCGCGCGTGCGCGGAGATCCAGCCCCGCCCCTCCGTCCCGATTACGTCACCCCTTCCCGCCCATTCGTCCATCCGCGCGGGCGGGCCCCGCCCCCTGCAGCCTCCGCCCGCCGTTTCCCGCCCCCCTCGCCCTCAGGCCCCGCCCCTCCCCCGATTACGTCACCCCATCCCGCCCATTCGTCCATCTGCGCGGGCGGGCCCCGCCCCCTCCAGCCTCCGCCCGCCGTTTCCCGCCCCCCTCGCCCTCAGGCTCCGCCCCTCCCACCCCGATCACGTCACCCCTCCCCGCCCATTGGTCCATCCGCGCGGGCGGGCCCCGCCCCCCGCAGCCTCCGCCCGCCGTTTCCCGCCCCCTCGTCCTCAGGCCCCGCCCCTCCCCCCGATTACGCCACCCCTTCCCGCCCATTGGTCCATCCGCGCGGGCGGGCCCCGCCCCCCGCAGCCTCCGCCCGCCGTTTCCCGCGCGCGTGCGCGCCCCCTCCTCCCCGATCACGTCACCGCTCCCCGCCCATTGGCCCCTCGGTCCCGCCCCCTCCTTCCTCATTACGTCACCGCTCGGGCGCTCTCGTCACTTCCGGTGTGCTCGCGGGCGGGCTCCTCCACTTCCGGCGTCGTCGAGGGCCTCGCCTCAGGCCGCCATCTTGGCGCGGCGATGCGGGCGCGGGCCGCCCGCGGGGTGTGCGGGCTCCGCGGGGCCTCCCCGGGGGAGGGCCGGGAGGACACCGGCGTCCGCCTCCGAAACAGCCGCCACCCCGAAGGCCTGCAGCCCCTCCTCCTCCCGAGGCCCCCCCGACCCGCCTCCTGGTAACCCACACCGGCCGGCCGAGCGCTCACTACGTGCCCGGCGCTGTGATGAGCGCCCGCGGCGGGCGGGGGGGGGGGGGCGGAGCCCTTCTGACAGAGGACGTGACTGAGGCCCGGAGAAGTTCATAACAATAATAATAATAATGTTAGCGATGGTATCTGTGAAGCGCTTACTATAATAATAATAATAATGACATTTATTAAGCGCTTACTATAATAATAATAATAATGATGGCGTTTATTAAGCGCTTACTATGTGCAAAGCACTGTTCTAAGCGCTGGGGAGGTTACAAGGTGATCAGGTTGTCCCATGGGGGGCTCACAGTCATCATCATCCTCATCATCAATCGTCTTTATTGAGCGCTTACTGTGTGCAGAGCACTGTACTAAGCGCCTGGGAAGCACAAATTGGCAACATATAGAGACAGTCCCTACCCAACAGTCTAAAAGTCTTCATCCCCATTTGACAGATGAGGTAACTGAGGCCCGGAGAAGTTAATCACAATAATAATAATATTAGCGATGGTATTTGTGAAGCGCTTACTATAATAATAATAATCGTGATGGCATTTATTAAGCGCTTACTATGTGCAAAGCGCCGTTCTAAGCGCCGGGGAGGTTCCAAGGTGATCAGGTTGTCCCATGGGGGGCCTCACAGTCATCATCATCCTCATCATCAATCGTCTTTATTGAGCGCTTACTGTGTGCAGAGCACTGTAGTAAGCACTTGGGAAGCACAAGTTGGCAACATATAGAGACAGTCCCTACCCAACAGTCTAAAAGTCTTCATCCCCATTTGACAGATGAGGTAACTGAGGCCCGGAGAAGTTAATCACAATAATAATAATATTAGCGATGGTATTTGTGAAGCGCTTACTATAATAATAATAATCGTGATGGCATTTATTAAGCGCTTACTATGTGCAAAGCGCCGTTCTAAGCGCCGGGGAAGTTCCAAGGTGATCAGGTTGTCCCATGGGGGGCCTCACAGTCATCATCATCCTCATCATCAATCGTCTTTATTGAGCGCTTACTGTGTGCAGAGCACTGTACTAAGCGCCTGGGAAGCACAAATTGGCAACATATAGAGACGGTCCCTACCCAACAGTCTAAAAGTCTTCATCCCCATTTGACAGATGAGGTAACTGAAGCCCGGAGAAGTTAATCACAATAATAATAATATTAGCGATGGTATTTGTGAAGCGTTTACTATAATAATAATAATCGTGATGGCATTTATTAAGCGCTTACTATGTGCAAAGCACTGTTCTAAGCGCTGGGGAGGTTACAAGGTGATCAGGTTGTCCCATGGGGGGCTCACAGTCATCATCATCCTCATCATCAATCGTCTTTATTGAGCGCTTACTGTGTGCAGAGCACTGTACTAAGCGCCTGGGAAGCACAAATTGGCAACATATAGAGACGGTCCCTACCCAACAGTCTAAAAGTCTTCATCCCCATTTGACAGATGAGGTAACTGAGGCCCGGAGAAGTTAATCACAATAATAATAATATTAGCAACGGTATTTGTGAAGCGCTTACTGTAATAATAATAATAATAGTAATAATCATGACAGCATTTATTAAGCGCTTACTATGTGCAAAGCACTGTTCTAAGCGCTGGGGAGGTTGCAAGGTGATCAGGTTGTCCCATGGGGGCTCACAGTCATCATCCTCATCATCAATCGTCTTTATTGAGCACTTACTGTGTGCAGAGCACTGTAGTAAGCACTTGGGAAGCACAAGTTGGCAACATATAGAGACAGTCCCTACCCAACAGTCTAAAAGTCTTCATCCCCATTTGACAGATGAGGTCACTGAGGCCCAGTGAAGTGGCTTGCCCGAAGTCACACACAGCTGACAATTGGCGGAGCCGGGATTTGAACCCATGAACTCTGACTCCAAAGCCCGGGCTCTTTCCACTGAGCCACGCTGCTTCTCTGTGTGCTGTGTGCGAAGCACTGTTCTAAGCACTGGGGAGGTTACAAGGTAATGAGGTGGTCCCACGGGGGGCTCACAGGCGTCAGCCCCGTTTGACAGAGGAGTGAACTGAGGCCCGGAGAAGTTAATAACAATAATAATAATATTAGCGATGGTATTTGTGAAGCGTTTACTATAATAATAATAATAATCATGATGCCATTTATTAAGCGCTTACTATGTGCAAAGCACTGTTCTAAGCGCCGGGGAGGTTACAAGGTGATCAGGTTGTCCCACGGGGGGCTCACAGTCATCATCATCCTCATCATCAATCGTCTTTATTGAGCGCTTACTGTGTGCAGAGCACTGTACTAAGCGCTTGGGAAGCACAAGTTGGCAACATATAGAGACAGTCCCTACCCAACAGTCTAAAAGTCTTCATCCCCATTTGACAGATGAGGTAACTGAGGCCCGGAAAAGTTAATCACAATGATAATAATATTAGCGGTGGTATTTGTGAAGCACTTACTATAATAATAATAGTAATAATCGTGATGGCATTTATTAAGTGCTTACTATGTACAAAGCACTGTTCTAAGCGCTGGGGAGGTTACAAGGTGATCAGGTTGTCCCATGGGGGGGCTCACAGTCATCATCATCATCAATCGTCTTTATTGAGCTCTTACTATGTGCAGAGCACTGTACTAAGCGCTTGGGAAGTACAAGTTGGCAACATATAGAGACAGTCCCTACCCAACAGTCTAAAAGTCTTAATCCCCATTTGACAGATGAGGTAACTGAGGCCCAGTGAAGTGACTTGCCCGAAGTCACACACAGCTGACAATTGGCTGAGCCGGGATTTGAACCCATGAATTCTGAGTCCAAAGCCCGGGCTCTTTCCACTGAGCCACACTGCTTCTCTGTGTGCTGTGTGCGAAGCACTGTTATAAGCGCTGGGGAGGTTACAAAGTCATCAGGTGGGCCCACGGGGGGCTCACAGGCGTCAGCCCCGTTTGACAGAGGGGGGAACTGAGGCCCGGAGAAGTTAATAGCAATAATAATATTAGCGATGGTATTTGTGAAGCGCTTACCATGTGCAAAGCACTGTTCTAAGCGCTCGGGAGGTTACAAGGTCATCAAGTGGTACCGCGTGGGGTCACTGAGGCCCGGAGAAGTTAATAATAATAATAAGAAGAATAATGATGACGGCATTTGTGAAGCGCTTACTATGTGCAAAGCACTGTTCTAAGCGCCGGGGAGGTTACAAGGTAATGAGGTGGTTCCTCATGGGGCTCACAGGCGTCATCCCCATCTGACAGAGGAGGGAACTGAGGCCCTGAGAAGTTAATAACAATAATAATAATAGCGATGATATTTGTGAAGCGCTTACTACGTGCGAAGCACTGTTTTAAGCGCCGGGGAGGTTACAAGGTAATGAGGTGGTTCCACGTGGGGCTCACAAGTGTCAGCCCCGTTTGACAGAGGAGGGAACTGAGGCCCAGAGAAGTTAATAAGAAGAAGAAGAACGATGATGATGGCATTTGTGAAGCACTTACTGAAGTGCTTCACAATGATGATGGTGTTTGGTATTAACAATAATGATAATAGCAGCCTGGCCTAGTGGCAAGACCCTGGGTTTAGGAATCAGAGGACGTGGGTTCAAATAATAATGATGGTATTTGTTATCAATAATAATGATAATAGCAGCCTGGCCTAGTGGTAGGAGCCCTGGCATAGGGATCAGAGGACGAGGGTTCTAATGATAGTAATAATGATGATGGTGTTTGGTATTAACAATAATGATAATAGCAGTCTGGCCTAGTGGCAAGAGCCCGGGCTTAGGGGTCAGAGGACTTGGGTTCTAATAATATTAATAATGATGATGGTGTTTGGTATTAATAATAATGATAATAGCAGCCTGGCCTAGTGGCAAGGCACTGGGTTTAGGAATCAGAGGACGTGGGTTCAAATAATAATAATGGTGTTTGTTATCAATAATAATGATAATAGCAGCCTGGCCTGGTGGCAGGAGCCCTGGCATAGGGATCAGAGGACGAGGGTTCCAATGATAGTAATAATGATGATGGTGTTATTAATGATAATGATGATGGTGCTTGTTATTAACAACAATGATAATAGCAGTCTGGCCTAGTGGCAAAAGCCCGGGCTTAGGGGTCAGAGGATGTGGGTTCTAATAATAAGAAGAATAAGAATAATGGTGGCATTTGTTAAGCGCTTACTATGTGCCAAGCACTGTTCTAAGCACTAAGGTCGATACGAGGTAATTAGGTGGTCCCATGTGGGGCTCACATTCTTTATCCCCATTTTACAGATGAGGTCACTGAGGCACAGGGAAGTGAATTGACTTGCCCAAGGTCACACAGCTGACAAGTGGCGGAGCCAGGATTAGAACCCCCAACCTCCCGACTCCCAACCCCGGGCTGTTTCCCTGAGCCACGCTCCTTCACACTGTGGTGATGATGATGATGATGTTTTTTTTTTAAGCGCTTACTGTGTGCCGAGCACTGTTCTAAGCGCTAGGGTAGATTGACAATGAATAAAAATGTAAATAGACTGTAAGCTCAATGGAGCAGGAAGGCTTCTGCTAATTCTCTTGTGTTGTACTCCCCCAAGCGCTGACTACAGTGCTCTGTGCAGAATAAGTCCTCGATAAATACCATCAACTGATGGAACTGAGGCCCAGAGAAGAGAGTAATAATAATGATGGTACTTGTTAAGCGATTACTATTTGCCAAGCACTGGAATAGATACGAGGTCATCAGGTTGTCCCATGTTGGGACTGACAGTCTTAATCCCCATTTTACAGATGAGGGAACTGAGGCACAAAGAGGTGAAGTGATTTGTACAGTCTAATAATAATTGCGGCATTTCTTAAGTGCTTACTGCGTGCCGGGTACTGTGCTAATCTCTGGGGTAGATACAAAATAATTGGGTCTGTGTATTTTTATTCCCAGGTACAGCTGTGGGCCAACGGTCTATGACCACGCGCACCTCGGGCACGCTTGGTAAGTCGTCTGGGAAGAGCACGGGCTCTGCCCCCTCTCTGCCCCGGTACCATGGGCAAGGAACCTCTCTGGGCCTCAGTTTCTTCACCTGGGAAATGGGGGTTCAGTATCTGCTCTCTCTCCTCCTCATACTGGGAGCCCCTGTGAGGCGGGGGCTGTGAGCTCTAGATTGTAAACCCTTGGCGGTCAGGGAACGGAGTCAGGAACTCGGTTGTATTAGACTCTCCTAAGTGCTAAGACTGAGCTAGTGCTGAGGGCAGTGAGTGAGTCTGTTCCTTGTATTGTACTCTCCCAAGCGCTTAGTACAGTGCTTTGCACCCAAAGTGCAAGTGCTTTTCTTTTTTTGGTCCATCGGATGGACCAATGGGCGGGAAGGGGGTGACGTAATCGGGGAGGAGGGGCGGAGCCTGAGGGCGAGGGGGCCGGGGCTGGCTGGCCGAGCACGCGCCGGGGGGGAAACGGCGGCAGGAGGGTGCAGGGGGCGGGAACTTAGGTGGCGATAACCAAACGGAATGGGGTTGGGAAGCAGCGTGGCCTAGGGGAAAGACCACAGGGCTGGGAGTCGGAGGACCCGGGTTCTAATCCCGGCTCCACCGCTTAGCCGGCTGCGTGACCTGGGGCGGGACACCTCACTTCTCGGTGCCTCAGTTTCCTCCTCCATGAAATGGGGACACGGCACCTGTTTGCCCTCCTACTTGAACAGTGAGCCCCGTACGGGACGGGGCTGTGTCCAACTTGATTATCACAGCCTCCTCTGTCCCATGGAAGGCTCACTATTAAAGTGGAGAGAGAACAGGCCCCTTTATTTATATGGTATTTGTTAGCACTTACTATGTGCCAGGCACCCTAATAAACGCTGGGGTAAACCAATCCATCAGTCTTCTAGACAGTGAGCCCACTGTTGGTCAGGAACCGTCTCTATATGTTGCCAACTTGCACTTCCCAAGCGCCTAGTACAGTGCTCTGCACACAGTAAGCGCTCAATAAATACGATTGATTGATTGCACTTCTCTGACCGATGATCTCTCCCGGAGAAGGACCTTGTATTTATTAAACATTAACTGTGTGCAGAGCACTGTGCAAAGTGCTGGGAGAGTAGAATACCCAGGTGGGAATTATATATGGTCTGGTTCCCTCTGGGGGCTCACGACCTGGTCATTCGATCTTATTTATTTAAATGCTTATCGTGGGCAGAGCCCTGTACTGAATGCCTGGGAGAGTGCAATACAATAAACAGACCTATTCCCTGCCCAGAAAGACCCACTGTAGTGTAAGTAAACAGATTTGTATCCCGCTGTAGTGTAAGTAAGCAGATTTCTATGTCCGTACAGTGGGGCAAGCTTGAAAAGAGCTAATCCCACCTTAGATATAAATTAATCCGTATCTGCTTCTGCATTGCAGCATCGAGGAAAGCACAGTCTGAAACACGATCGGGAGTTACTTCGGTTTTCAAGGTTGTCGGGACCCATAAGAGTTAACCGAAGAGATGCCGACTCATTCTCTTGTTCCTTTAAGGAAAGAGAATCATCACCGAGAATGCGTTAAAATACAGAATTTTTGCGAATTCATTGTAACATACTACTTAGACCAGAAGAGGGTAGATTGCTTTAGGATCCATTTCTGGTTTTACAGGCCGCAGTGCTGAACAGACTTAAGGATCAATCAATCGATCGTATTTATTGAGCGCTTACTGTGTGCAGAGCACTGTACTAAGCGCTTGGGAAGTACAAGTTGGCAACATATAGAGACGGTCCCTACCAAACAGTGGGCTCACAGTCTAGAAAGGGGAGACGGAGAACAAAACATTAACAAAATAAAATAAATAGAATAGATACGTACAAGTAAAATAAATAAATAGAGTAATAAATATGTGCAAACATATATACAGGATCAGTTTTGTGCAACATATTTCTTGTTGGAGCTGTGCTTTTCTTTAAAAAAAACCCAAAACTATCAGGATTCATTTCTCAATCCATTTTAAAAAAATCACTTTTCTCTTTCAGTTCCTATGTGAGATTCGATATAATTCGCAGAATCCTGACCAAGATTTTTGGAATCAGCTTTGTCACGGTGATGGGGATTACCGACGTAGATGATAAAATAATTAAAAGAGCCAAAGAGGTAAATAAAATAAAGGTTGTTGTTAATCTGTCCCGATAAACACTCATAACTCTTTCCGTCTCAAAAGCGACACCGTACCGTTCTTTACAGACTCTTTTTGCGTTATTCAGAGGTGGATTAATTGCTGAAAATACAAATGATCATGTGGTATTTGTTAAGCACTTACAAGGTGCCAGGAACTGTATTAAGCGCTGGTGTGGATACGAGCTCATCAGGTTGGACACAGTCCCTGTCCCACGTGGGGCTCATATTTATTTTATTTGCTGTTGATTTATAAATCCACTGGTGCTTTTTAATCCTTTCTCCTACACTTCTCATTTTATGGGGCTCACAGTTTCAATCCCCGTTTTCTAGACGAGGTAACCGAGGCACAGAAAAGTGAAGTGCCTTGCCCCAGGACACACAGCAGACAGGTGGCGGAGTGGGATTCGAACCCAGGTCCTTCCAACTCCCACGCCCCGGACTCTGTCCACTAGTCCACACTGCTTCTAATGTGGGAACCTTAAATGATGACAGGTTGCCCCCATCAAATCCGTCACACTGTGGTACTTACTGAGCGCTTACTGTGTGCTGAGCACTGTACTGAGCCCTTGGGAGAGGGACAGTACAATAGAGTCGGTCAAAATGTTCCCTGCTTTTAGGGAGTTTATGGGCTGACGGGAAGACAGACACCGAAATAAATTTCGCGTGAGAGAAACCAAGTAGAAGGATATATATATAAGTTATGTGGGGATGGGTGGAATGCCTATTTGCGTGGTGAATCAAATCAATCGTTGGTATTTATTGAGCGCTTACTTTTTTTTTTTAAGGCTATTAAGCGCTTACTATGCGCCAGACCCTCTACCAAGCGTTGTAATAATAATAATTATTATTATTACAGTATTCATTCATCGCTTACTGTGTGCCAGGCACTGTTCTGAGTGCCGGGGCGGCAACAGGCAAATCAGGGTTGGACACAGTCTGTGCCCCACATGGGGCTCATAATCTTAATCCCCATTTTACAGATGAGGTAACCGAGGTACAGAGAAGTGAAGTGACTTGCCCAAGGCCACACAGCAGACCAGTGGTGGGGCTGGGATGATCACAGTCTGGTTGTTCTCCTTTGAGTATTGCTATAGGCACCGATGAGCACTCTCTGCAGCTGAAGGTTAATTATGCTTTCTACTGACAAGAGGTAGTTTTGTTTTGCAGTTGAGTATATCCCCAATTGCGCTTGCCCGCCTTTATGAAGAGGATTTTAAAGAAGATATGGCCGCCCTAAAGGTAATGGCAAAGTTGGTAATGTTAATATTATTATCATCATCATCATCATCAATCGTATTTATTGAGCGCTTACTATGTGCAGAGCACTGTACTAAGCGCTTGGGAAGTACAAATTGGCAACATATAGAGACAGTCCCTACCCAACAGTGGGCTCACAGTCTAAAAGGGGGAGACAGAGAACAAAACCAAACATACTAACAAAATAAAATAAGTAGAATAGATATGTACAAGTAAAATAAATAAATAGGGTAATAAATATGTACAAACACTGTACTAATAATCAGGTCCCCACCTGGGGCTCACAGTCTAAGGAGGGATAAGAGGTAGTGAATTCCTCCCCCATTTCCCAGATAAGGGAACTGAGACACAGAGAAGTGACGGGCCCAAGGTCCCACAGCAGATGAGTGTCAGAGGCGGAATTAGAACCCAGGTCCTCCAACTCCCAGGCCTGTGCCCTTTCCACTAGACCCCGTTGCGTCTCAGTGCGTCTTGAATTTTTTCCCACTTGAGGGTGTCAAGGCCCCGCGGCTGTCAAATCCGGTCGTACCGCCAAAGGCAACTAGTTTATTTTCTGGCCCAGTTTAACTCATAACCATTTCTTCTTCACTTCAGGTTCTGCCACCCACAGTGTATATGAGAGTGACTGAAAATATTCCTCAGATCATTTCTTTTATTGAGGGAATAATTGCTAATGGCCACGCTTATTCAACCAATCGAGGTAAGAGTTAAAACCTTAAAACTCAATACCGATTTGTGCGTGAAAGGGATTTTTGAGGGACTAAACGTTCAGTGTCACCAGAGTCCCTGACAGACATTTTCATCAAGCTCTCGGTATAGTGACTAATTTGAAAAACATTCTCCGCTCGTATATTTTTAGTTCTTTCTGAACCATGTGTTCCCTTGCAGTGTCAATACTGTTTCAGCTGTCCGAACGTTTTTTGTATGTTTTTGGTTTGTTGTTGGGGTTGTGGGTTTTTTTTTTGGTCTTTTCTGGTGTTTTGATGGCGGTAATGCCAGAGGGGCAGTAGGGCCGAATGGATAGAGCACGGGCCTGGGAATCTGAAGGACCTGGGTTCTAATTCTGGCTCCGCCGCTTGTCTGCTGGGTGACCTTGAGCACATCAATCAATCAATCAATCAATCAATCGTATTTATTGAGCGCTTACTGTGTGCAGAGCACTGTACTAAGCGCTTGGGAAGTACAAGTTGGCAACATATAGAGACAGTCCCTACCCAACAGTGGGCTCACAGTCTAAAAGGGGGAGACAGAGAACAAAACCAAACATACTAACAAAATAAAATAAATAGAACAGATACTAATAATATAATATAATAATAATAATAACAATATAATATACCATCATATCATACACATACATTACTATAATATTATAATAACACAATATAATACCATATACTAATATATAATTAATTATTAAGATCAATGTATGATTAATATAATTAATTATGATTATAATTAATTATAAGATAATTATAATCAATTATGATCAACGATTAACAATCAATCTTCACTAATCAATTATCAATTAAATATCAATTAATTATTGATTAATAATTAATATGTTGATTATGACTGGTTATGATTAATATATTAATGCGTTGTATCCTATTGTGACACGTTATGTTATTGTTATATTATATATTATGTATTATTGTGTTATAATAATATAATGATATAATAATAATAATATTATAATAACAATAATAATGATAGATAATAGATAATAATAAATAGAATAGATATGTACAAGTAAGATGGCATTCCCTGGGGCTTAGTTCCCTCATCTGTAAATGGGGATTAAGACTGTGAGCCCCACGTGGGACAGAGACTGTGTCCAACCAGCATGTAGTAGAGTGCCTGACATAGTAAGCATGTTGGAGATACCAAAATGAATTAATAAGCTCTCCTCCACGATGGTTAGGTCCTAGGTAGGTAGGAACAACGTGATTTGCAAGGTGGTACTGGATACAAAATTATTTCTGCGGGGATTATCTCTTTAATGTCCAAGATCTCGGTTGGTGATTGTTTCCCCTCCCCGCACGGTGTTCTTTCCTTAGAGCTGCCCTCACTTCCCAGATATGCTCTTAGGTAATTTTTATAACCGGAACAGCACCACCATTAAAAGTAAGCACTCGAAGAGACAAAATGTTGCTTGGGCAATTTCTCCCGACTGATTTGTTGACAGTGGTATGCAAGCATATCTGGGAACGTTTGTCAAAATACAAAAGCCTCAGCCCTCCTTTGGAAAAGAAAATCTTTATGCCTAGGCACCATCGCTATAAAAGTGGGCAGTGAGTTTTGCTTCTGTTTTTAGTTTTGTTTTTGGGGTTTTATTTTTATAACTGATTGTTATGAAACTGGAAAGCCTGCAGGCCATTTTTCATCTTGAAGCATTGCACTGTTTTCTCCCACTGACATATCTTCTATTTGCTTGCGCACTGTGAATAGAAACCTTTTGTGAAGTTTGGAAAGTCTCGTATTTTGATGTCCGGGGTGGAGGTTTTAGACTCCTGACGTAGGGGCTTGGTGAGGTTGATGGGGTCTGCTTGGCTGATTTACACTGAACGAGGATTAAAAGTAATAATGATACGATTCCTTTATTTAGAGCACTCCAGAGGAATAGAGGTGGGAGGCGTGGGTAGGGAGGCTAGCTTTACAAAAGCCTAGGTGACTTGGGCTGAAACATTTCTCCAACAGATTAATGGCCAAAGTCAACGTTTAATCAGTGGAGTGCGCCTGGACACTCAGATGGAGATTTGAACCACCTAAATTTCAAGGCCACTAATGCAAAGATTGATTGCCTGATTACAGCCACCCTTGACGCTTTTGTGTGCGTTGGTGTGGGAGGGTGGAATCTTGCCTCCTAAAAATCAAGTCCTTATATTCAAGGTCTCTAACTTCCCAAATAGTGGCTAAAGTGGAGAGACAGACAAGATTTCTGGATCATCTTTTTTTTTTTATGGTATTCATTAAGCACTTACTATGTATCCGGCACTGTACTAAGCGCTGGGGTAGATTCAAGCTAATCAGGTTAGACACAGCCCCCGTCCTACATGGGGCTCACAGTCTTAACCCCCATTTTCAGATGAGGCAACCGAGACCCAGAGAAGCAAAGTGACTTGCCCAAGGTCACAGAGAAGACAAGGGGCAGAGCTAGGATTAGAACCCAGGTCCTTTTGACTCCTAGGCTTTTGCTATGTCCACCAAGTCACTTGTTCCCTCTTACCTATTATGGCTCGTCTCCCAGAGCTCCTCAGCTCAACGCTCTCCTATTGACCTCTATGAGCCTTTTAACTGTCCCTGCTTTTCCACATTCTCCTAAAAAGCCACTTCCTTCTCGGCGAGTGAGTTCCATCATTAATCCCCATAATCCATAGTATTTATTGAGCGTTTGCTCTGTGCAGGGCACTGAATTAAGTGCTTGGAAGACTAATAGTAAGTGGGCGTGACCCCTACCCTCAGGAAGCTTCCAGCCTAATTAGTAATAATGATGGCATTTATTAAGCGCTTACTATGTGCAAAGCACTGTTTTAAGCGCTGGGGAGGCTACAAGGTGATTTGGGTTGTCCCACGTGGGGCTCATGGTCTTAATCCCCATTTTACAGATGAGGTAACTGGGGCAGAGAAGTTAAGTGACTTGCCCAAAGTCGCACAGCTGACAATTGGCGGAGCTGGAATTTGAACCCATGACCTCTGACTTCAAAGCCCAGGCTCTTTCCACTGAGCCACGCTGCTTCTCGGTGGTACTGTGGTATCCCTCATCTGTAAAATGGGGATTAAGACTGTGAGCCCCATGTGGGACAACCTGATGACCTTGTTCCTACCCCAGCGCTTAGAACCGTGATTGGCACACAGTAAGCGCTTAACAAATGCCATCATTATTATTATTTGTTCGGTGTTTGCCCTCTGCCAAGCAGGGTGCTGAGTGGATCCAAGATGCTCAGCTTGGAGACAGTCCCCGTCCCAGAAAAGGGTCCCAGATGGAGGGTGGGAATGTAGATATTTTATTCCCATTTCCATATGAGAAAACAGGCTCCAAGAAGGTAAGTGACCTCTCCAGGGTCACACAGCAGGACCGGGATTGGAACCCAGCACGACACCCTATTAACCACCTCAGCACTCTTGAACCTCCATCGGTACTTATCTCTTTATTTGCCGTTGATTTATATATCCACTGGTGCTTTTTAATCCTTTCTCCTACACTTCTCACCTTATGGGAAACTGACCCAGCAGTTATGCAGTTACCTTTGATGACGACGAATTACGATTTACAATCCATGAAAAGAGTTCCTGAGTTCTGACTTGCATGTTGCTCACCTAATTGTTATTTCGTGGTTTTTTTTTTTTTAAAACAGGTAATGTTTATTTTGATCTTAAGGCTAGAGGAGACAAGTACGGAAAATTAGTTGGCGTGACCTCTGACTCAAGGGAAGAGCCAGGTGGGTGAATCTACCCTTGTAATGGAAGGGAGCTTGACTCTGAGGGGTTTTTTTAAATTCTTTAAATAAGGTATTTAAGTGCTCACTGTGTGCCAGGCACTGTTCTAAGTGCTGAGGTAGATACTGGACACAGTTGGACACAGTCCGTGTCCCATGAGGGGCTCCCAGACTTGGGTTCTGCCTAGTTGTTTGTTGTGGGAGAAGGGGAAATCAACAGGCGTTGTTTAAGCGGAAGCCAAGGCCTCCAAGAGGGAAAAGTGGAGGCTGCCATAGTAACAAGGATGGTATGTGTTAAGCGCTTACTGTGTGCCAAGCACTGTTCTAAGCGTGTAAGAAACCTTTAAGACAAATCGTCCCAAGTTAGGAGAAGGATGTTGCTTTTAACCTGTGAGTTTTACCAAGTCAAAGACAAAGGTACAAATGGCACCTCGGCAGAGTTTGTTTCTCAAGTGCTATCAGCTCTAAGAAGTCTTGCATGTCATTATTATTAGTAGTAATAATAATAATAGCAGTAATCATTGTGGCATTTAAGCGCTTACTATGTGCCATTCATTCATTCAGTCGTATTTATTGAGCGCTTACTGTGTGCAGAGCACTGCACTAAGAGCTTGGGAAGTACAAGTTGGCAACATATAGAGACGGTCCCTACCCAACAGTGGGCTCACAGTCTAGAAGGGGGAAGACAGAACAAAACAAAACGTATTAACAAAATAAAATAAATAGAATAAACGGACAAATAAATAGAGTAATACATACGTAAAAACATATATACATCTATACAGGTGCCAGGCACTGTAATAATAATAATGTTGGTATTTGTTAAGCGCTTACTATGTGCAAAGCACTGTTCGAAGCGCTGGGGACGTTACAAGGTGATCAGGTTGTCCCACGAGGGGCTCACAGTTCTAATTCCCATTTTACAGATGAGGCGACTGAGGCACAGAGAAGTTAAGTGACTTGCCCAAAGTCACACAGCCGACAGTTGGCGGAGCCGGGATTTGAACCCATGATCTGTGACTCCAAAGCCCGGGCTCTTTCCACTGAGCCACGCTGTACTAAGCACTAGGGTGGATACAAGCAAATCAGGGTGGCCGCAATCTATGTCCCACATGGGGCTCACAGTCTTTATCCCCATTTTTACGCATGAGGGAACTGAGGCCCAGAGAAGTGAAGCGACTTGCCCAAAGTCACCCAGCAGGCAAGTGGTGGAGCCGGGATTAGAACCCAGGTCCCTCTGATTCTCAGGCCCGGGCTCTATCCGCTGCTTCTCGTGTTCAAAGCTCTGAATAGCGCAAATAGATGAATCTGTTGAGTGAAAGGAGAAGTCGATGAA
Organism: Tachyglossus aculeatus; assembly: GCF_015852505.1. NCBI lineage: Eukaryota > Metazoa > Chordata > Mammalia > Monotremata > Tachyglossidae > Tachyglossus > Tachyglossus aculeatus. The sequence continues at coordinate 12,696,226 of NC_052085.1, read as the reverse complement.
TTCATAAAACAGAAAAGGTTTGGCCCCCCGATGAAGGGTGAGCTGAGTCCCTGGAAGTCAGGCCGGCCAGCGGTTTCGTCGTGTTGGGGACGACCGCGGTTTCTTATTCCTCCCCTCTTGTTAGCAGCAGCCGATGGCGACAAGCGGCACCCCAGCGATTTTGCCCTGTGGAAGGCAGCCAAGCCTCAGGAAATATTCTGGACGTCTCCCTGGGGAAAGGGCAGACCCGGCTGGCACATCGAGTGCTCCACGCTATCGAGGTTCGTTTCTTGGCCGCCGCGGAGCCTTCTCCGATCAACCGGTGGGGTTTGTTCATTTCATTCAGTCATTCATTCAGTCTTATTTACTGGGTACATAGTGAGCACTTGGGGAGCAGCGTGGCTTAGTGGAAAGAGCACGGGTGGGACAACCTGATTACCCTGTATCTACCCCAGTGCTTGGCACATAGTAAGCGCTTAACAAATACCAACATTATTATTATTATTATTATTAACAAATACCATCCTTAGTACAGTGGTTTGCACACAGTAACATTCATTCTTATTTATTGGGCGCTTACTGGGCGCTTTCGTTGTAGCTTTCTTGCAGATTCATTCAGTCGTATTTATTGAGCGCCTTCTGTGTGCAGAGCACCTGTCTGCTGTGTGACTTTGGGCAAGTCACTTAACTTCTCTGTGCCTCGGTTTCCCCATCTATAAAATGGGGATTAAGACTGTGAGCCCCCCGTGGGACAACCTGATCTCCTTGTAACCTCCCCAGCGCTTAGAACAGTGCTTTGCACATAGTAAGCGCTTAATAAATGCCATTATTATTATTATTATTATTACAGAGAGACAGTCCCTTTCCACAACAAGCTTACAATCTAGAGGAGCTTTTACTGTCTAAGAAAAATCCTATCTTCAAGTCATACGAGTCCTGCTTAGCTCACACTGGCTTGTAGATCATGGAAACATTTGGACATTTTTCAGAAATGTCACCGACCAGCTTCGACCGATAAGGAAAGGGCAGCTTATTCATTCATTCATTCAATCAATCGTATTTATTGAGCACTTACTGTGTGCAGAGCACTGGATTAAGCGCTTGGGAAGTCCAAGTTGGCAACATATAGAGACGGTCCCTACCCAACAGCGGGCTCACAGTCTAGAAGGGGGAGACAGACAACAAAACAAAGCATATTAACAAGATAAGTAGAATAGTAAATATATACAAGTAAAATAGAGTAATAAATTTGTACAAACACATATACAGTTTATCCACCTGAAACCTAAAGAGAATTCTAGCTAGTCTTGCTGTAACTGAGTCCACTGCATAACCAGTCGGTTATATTTATCAAGTGCTCACAGTGTGCAGAGCAGTGAACTGACTGTTTGGGAAAGTGCATTACAGTAAAGTTGGCAGATGCCACAAGAAGCTTACAGTTTATAGGAAATTTATACTCATTTTCAACTTGCCTCAAACAGGAGCACAGGATACATCAGGATACCTGCGCTCTAATCCTGGCTCCGCTGCTTATTTCTTAAGTGCCTACTATATTCCAGGCACTGTTGTAAGTGCTGGGGTAGATACAAGCTAATCAAGGTGACACTGTCCCCGTCGCACACGGGGCTCACGGTCTCAATCCCCGTTTTACAGACGTGGTCACTGAGGCCCAGAGAAGCGAAGCAACTTGCCGAGGTCACACAGCAGACAAGCGTGGAGCCGAAATTAGAAGCCACGTCCCTCTGACTCCCGGGCCTGGGCTCTGCCCACTAGGCCACGTGGCTTCTGTGGTTCCCGTCCTGTCTTCCATTTCCCACATCACCTGGGAGCCTTCAGAGGATTCACGTGGAAAATATATCTCGAAGGGGGACTTGACAGTCAGTAATTAATTAATTAATTAATGATGGCATTTGTTAAGTGCTTACTATGTGCAGAGCACTGTTCTAAGCACTGGGGGTGGATACAAGGTGATCAAGTTGTCCCACATGGGGCTCACAGTCTTAATCCCCGTTTGACAGATGAGGTAACTGAGGCTCAGAGAAGTTAAGTGACTTGCCCAAGGTCACACAGCAGACACGTGGCGGAGCCGGGATTCAAACCCGTGACCTCTTACTCCAAAGCCCGGGCTCTTCTCCACTGAGCCACGCTGCGCCATCAGTAGCTGGCTCTGCTACCGAAGAGCAGTGGTGGGGTTGGGGAAAAAAGGAAGGAAAGGATTTTCAGACACCCAAAAGCAGCTACAAAACGATCCCATAACATAACTGCTCTTCCCGTTCGTTGCTGGCTCCGCACTCGCCCAAAATTCGAGCGGATAAAGCCACACCGTGGAAATCCACATTGATCCTGGCCACCGGGAGGGTAGTAAATAGTAAAATTGGGCATCGGAAAATGCGGGGCTTCTTGGATGTCAGTGAACACGTCTTCTCCTTTTAGAACGGGTTATTATTGAGTATTTCACTTGGATGGGCAGGTACGGCAGCTGAAGAATCTGAGGAGTGAAGATGCCACTAAACCCAAAGGGATAATGTAGCTGAACTACGTGCCTTTGAATCCAGATGAACTCCTTGCCGGTTAGAAGGAAATTCTTCAGAGCTCTGATTCTTGTCGGGAAGGGAGAAGAGGAGGTTATTTTCAGGAGCTCTTGTCAAGAAAGAAAGTGAATTTCCTAAGCCTCTCTTTCTCAGAACAAACAGTTTAAAGACAACGTAGGAAGGTGACAGAGTTACATTATTTGAGGATCAGCCGCCTCCTTTTCCCATAGAAAAGAATTTGTGTTTCGGGCAAAGTGATTACAAGTCTGCGTGTGTCGTTCTTTTCATTGTAGGGCTGATGAGGGGAGTGGATCTTTATGAATAGTCTGGAGGAAAAGAAAGATGCCGAAGAAGGGTATTAAAGCGGAATTTGTTTTGCAGTTTGATATTCGGAAGTCAGCTGGATATCCATTCGGGTGGAATAGATTTAGCTTTTCCACATCACGAGAACGAAATCGCCCAGTGTGAGGCGTATCATCAGTGCAGTCAGTGGGGCAACTATTTTCTACATTCTGGTAAGTAGCGGTTCCCGTTCAGGGTCGCCTTTTTCCGATGCGTCCCTGTGGAAACAGACGGACAAATGTCTATTGCCACGGTGGACTGGAATGAATTGAAACCCTGAATTTCGCTTGGCTTGTAGATATTAAGCCCCTTGGGGACAGGATCTCGTCCTCCGATTTTGTCGCATCAAACTGTCTCAAGAGCCTGGGCTAGTTTTCCGCATCCAGTTATCCCACAATAAATACCCCTGATGGCTAGTCTGGGACCTAGCAAAGGCTGTTCCCAAGAACCGGCATCTTCAGAGAGACTGGCTGGAAGGTCGCCTTTGGAAGACAACCACTCGCTAGAGCACGGGCCTGGGAGTTGGAAGGTCACGGGTTCTTATCCTGGTTCCACCACGGGTCTGGTGGAACCTGGGGCGTGTCACTTTACTTCTCTGGGCCTCATTTCCCCCATCTGTAAAATGGGGATTAAGATTGTGAGCCCCATGTGGGACAGGGACTGTGTCCAACCCGATTCACTTGTGTCTACCCCAGCGCTTAGAACAGTGTTGGCACATAGTAAGTACTTAACAAGTATCATCATTATTATTAATAATAATAATAATAATAAACACCCTTGTTCCCTTTGAGGGCAGTCAGTCCAACAGTGGTATTTTTTGAGCACTTACTGTGTGCAGAGCACTGTACTAAAGTCCTTGGGGATGTATAATAGAGTGGGTGCCCACAAGGAGCTTAGTCAGGCAATAATAGAGAAGCAGCCTGTCCTGGGAGTCAGAGGACCTGGGTTCTAATCCCTCTAATCTAATTCTAACTCTAATTCTAATCTAATCCTGGGTTCTAATCTAATCACGCAGCAGACACTCGTCTGCTGCGTGACCCTGGGCAAGTCTCTTCACTTTTCTGGGCCCCCCCTTCTCCCATCCTCCCGCCTCAGACCGCGAGCCCCGTGCGGAACAGGGACTGTGGCCCACCTAATGAAGTTGTATCTTGCCAGCACTTAGGGCAGTGTTTGACACACAAGCATTTAACAGATACCATAAAAAAAAAACCAATAAGTGTCTGAGGCCCTAAGAAATGTCCTGGTTGGGATTGCTGTTTTTCAGTTCCCTGCTGGGCAATTAGGGCATTCCCTTGCCCACACTCCTCTACGGTTGGTGACAGGATCCAAAGGAGCTGGGGCTCTCATCTTCCTGCTTCCTCTCACCTCCCCGTCCACCGAATGAAAATGGCCCAGACAATCCAGACCCTCAGAGTGTCGGGCCCAACTAAATTCTTTTCTTTTTTTTTCCTTTTTAATGGTATTTGTTAAGCGCTTACTATGTGCCAGGCACTGTACTAAGCACTGGGGTAGATACAAGTTAATCAGGTTGGACACAGTCCCTGTCCCACGTGGGGCTCACAGTCTTAATCCCCATTTTACAGATGAGGAAGATGAGGCCTAGAGATGTGAATTAACTTGCCCAAAGTCACACAGGAGACAAGTGGCAGAGCCGGGGCTAGAACCAGCCTTAATACAGTGCTTGACACCTAGTGAGCGCTTAACAGATACCATTAAAAAAACCAAACCAAACAAAAAAACAGGCCCTTTTGACTCCGAGGCCTGTGCTCTATCCACTAGACTACTCAAAAAATACTATAGACTCCCAGGCCCGTTCTCTGTGCCCTAGGCCGTTCTCCTTCTAATCTTTCATTCATTCATTCAGTCGTATTTATTGAGCACTTACTGTGTGCAGAGCACTGGACTAAGTGCTTGGGAAGTACAAGTTGGCAACGTATAGAGACGGTCCCTACCCAACAGTGGGTTCACAGTCTAGAAGGGGGAGACAGAGAACAAAAGAAAGCATATTAACAAAATAAAATAAATAAATAAGCAAATAGAGTAATAAATACATACAAACGTATATACATATATACAGGTGCTGTGGGGAGGGGAAGTAGGGAAGGCGGAGAAGAAGGAGGGGGCTCAGTCTGGGCTACTCTTGGGCGTTGATAGGAAATTTCAGCAAATTGGTTCTCAAGGATTGCATATTTCTGTAAGTCAGATGCCTGAAGTGTACCTTCGGGACCACGGGGAGTGGAAAATAGCTATTAGCCCCTTGTAGGAAGCCTTGTTTTGGGTCTACCCTGAGCAGAGCAATATGGCTGGAGTGAGAAGGCCGTAAACACCGCAGGTTCACTCTGGAAATCATTCTTGGCCCCTGGTTTCCTTGGCTCCGCTCCAGGAGGTTTTATGGGGAGGTTTAAGGGTTTCCGCTCCAATTCAGTCCCTTTCTGTCTGACCTCCCCTTGACTCCTGGGAAAGCTAACACCCTAATCACAGCATTAAGCTGCTTGCACCCGGCTCAGGGGTTCCTCTGGGTGGTCTCTGGGCTGGCAAGTGGCGTCGGATAAGATGTTGGGGTTGGTTCTGCCAGCTTGAGGATCCTTTTTTTTCTCCCTGTGGTACTCATCAAGCACACGCTGTCTGCCAGGCACTCGCGATAGGTACGAGATAATCACGTCAGAGCCAGTCCCTGTCCCACATGGGGCTCCCAGATTAAGGAGGAGGGAGAACAGGGATTGATTGAATCCCCATTTTTTGGATGAGGAAACTGTGGCCCGGAGAAGTGAAGTGAGTTACCCGAGGTCACGCGGCAGATGGGTGGCTGAGCCGAGTCTCCTGCCGGCCCAAGCTGGGGCTCTTCCCGCCCGGGCCCGATGCCATCCGTCGGACAACCGGCGTGGTCCTTCCACCTTGCTCCGAGTTCCAGCCTAGGTGCCGCCGAGCCCCCGGCAGGAGCCAAAATGAGTCCCGGCGAGGAGAGGGACCACCTCCCTCCTGCCGGTTTTCCCTTCCCTGGCGTTGTAGGGCTGAAGGAAAGCAGCTTTCTCTTGAGGAAGCAGCATGGCCTAGAAGAAAGAGCCCCGGGCCTGGGAATTGGGGGACCTGGGTTCCAATCCCGGCTCCACCACTTGCCTGCTGTGTGATCTTGGCCAAGTCACTTCACTTCTCTGTAAAATGGAGATTAAATCCTACTCCCCTCTTTCTTAAAACTTGGAGCCCCATGTGGGAAAGGGGCTGGGCCCAACCTGTCTAGCTTGTATCTCCCCCAGCGTTTAGTACATTGCGTGGCACATCATAAACACTTAACAAGTACCATTAAACCAACAACAAAAAAAGTCCTCCCTGTTACTAAGGCTGTGGGCTTCCTGTAGGACAGGGGAGTATGTCCGACCTGATTCACTCGTGCTTAGCACAATGCTCGGCACAAAGTAAGCACTTAACAAATGTAGTAATAATAATAACCACCATAATGGTAGTATAGAAAGCAGACTTCCTCATCAGCTTCCTACAGGCCTCCACTTCGAAACTGCCTTTAAACCTCTTTCTTTTATTCCAGGGCATTTACATGTTAAAGGAAAAGAGAAAATGTCCAAGTCACTAAAGAACTACATTACCATTAAGGTAAAAAGCCCGCCAAGTTTTCTCAGTCCATGACAGTTTTTAATAAACCTGTTTTCTCACATGTGTGCACCACCAGGACAGCCTGGGTTCCACACATGTGCTAATCAGGTTGGACACAGTCCGTGTCCCGCATGGGGCTCACGTCGAGTTTGTGTGCGCGGGGTGGGTGGTCAGTATCTCTGTGGTCAGTAGAATAGATTCTTCCTTTGGGATAGCTGGAAGATCTTGCCATTTTTCCAAGCTTCCCAAGGGTGTGTTTTTCTCTCTTCTGTGGAGTCCGGAGATGCTGCGGCCAAATTTTGCTTATTCATTCTTTCAGTCGTATTTATTGAGCGCTTACTGTGTGCTCTACCTCCTTCCCCTCCCCACAGCACTTGTATATATTTGTACAGATTTATTACTCGTACTTGTACATATTTACTATTCTATTTATTTTGTTAATGACGTGCATCTAGCTTTATTTGTTTTGATGATTTTGACATCCGTCTCCATGTTTTGTTGTCTGTCTCCCCCTTCTAGACTGTGATCCTGTTGCCGGGTAGGGACCGTCTCTATACGTTGCCGACTTGTACTTCCCAAGCACTTAGTACAGTGCTCTGCACACAGTAAGTGCTCAGTAAATACGATTGAATGAATGAATGAATGAATGCAGAGCACTCCTTCAAGCATGCCTTCGGTCTCCCTCCTCCAGTGTGGAACTCCACACCGCGAAACGGTCACGTGGATTTTGTTTTGCTCCGATTGATCGATCATTCGTTCATTCAGTCGTATTTGTTGAGTGCTTAACTTGTGCAAATCGCTTGGGGGAGTCCAGCCCTTAGAACAGTGCTTTGCACATAGTAAGCGCTTAACAAGTGCCGTCATTATTATTACAGTATAACAACAAACAGACACATCCCTGCCCACAGCCAGCTCACAGTCCAGAGGGAGCTCACAGGGTCTGAAGTCAAAATGAGTCCCGGTTCGGGGAAGATGGGCCTGAATGCTTAACAGGAAGCCTGGGTGTCAAGCATACTCATTTCGCGTCCGGATCATTTGCAGTCCTAGAAGGGACTAATGACTAAAAATTCATTTGTATGCAGGTGTTTTATAGAAGTAAAAAAATCTAAAAGCAAAAAATAAGACCCCAAATGAAAAAAAAAAAAAAGAACTTTGATTAACCACCGGAAAATGGCGATATTTTAGACGTCAGGAGTTTGGCTTGAAGCCATTCTAATGCCCCATTGGGTGACTGCCCCTGTGGGTGCGAGGACAATTGTTTAGACTTTCTTGGGGTAATTCTTGCTGCTCTGAGGCTCTGGCCAGCCTGATGGACCGATTGGTAGATACGGCAGCGGACAGAAAGCAGAAGCATGGACCAAATCTGTCGTCTTTGAAGCCAGCAAGTCTGTATCCGCAATTCAGTCCATCAGTGATACTTGTCGAGCCCTTGCTAGGTGCAGAGCACCATACTAAGCGCTTGAGACAAGACAAGACAGGTGGCAGGTGTGAGATAGTTACAGTCCAGAGGGAATTCAGTCTCCCCAGGGAGAGCTCCCGACTTTAATTTCTCTTTCCTGACTGTCATGTTTCTGCCCCACCACTGATATCTAACCAGTCTAGGAACACGGGGGATCCTGAAACGTGGCACATTTTGAGCGTTGAAGACAAAGAGCTTCAGTCTCTGGAGAGGGTGGAGGTGGACGGATGCGAAACTCTCTTCTGGAAGGAGCATTTGGGAGGGAGGAAAAGACTTGTGGAGTAAATGACACTTCAAAAAAACTCCACTAAAGTCCCATGCTCAAGTCAGTCATGTCTTGGAGAGCCTTCAGCTCCACTTGGTAATATCCCATCGACTCAGGGTTTCAGAAGAACTGTAGCTGAAGAGGGAATTGGTGCTAATTTAATCTTTCAATTTTTCACTGTGTAGTTAGGTTTGATCCTATGACAGACTTTGCCTGGCTCCCATCCTGCATTCAGTCTCAGGAACTAAATAATTACAGGTGCAGTATGGCACCTGTGAGTAGTAATAATAATAGTAATAACTGGAATATTCTAGCGCTTCCTCCGTGCCAGGCCCTGTGCTAAGCACTGGGGTAGGTCCAAGATCCATCGGATCGGACGTGTTCCCTTTCCCCACCTAGGGCTCCTAATCTAAGGAGGGAGAATGGGGATTAAGGGATCTGAATTCGTTCCTTGAAGGTCTTTTGTGGCGTGAAATCGATCAATCGGTGGTATTTAAGCGCTTACTATGTGCAGAGTACTGTACTAAGCGCATGGGCGAGTGCAACACAGCAGAATGAGCGGACACGTTCCTTGCCTATAATGAGTTTACAGTCTACAGGGTAGGGGGATGTGAAGTAACTCACTTATTTGCAGTGGATAATGCAGGGTAATATAACATCCTTAAGCTCATTGTGGGCAGGAAGCGCATCTACCAATTCTGTTGCATTGTACTCTCCCAAGCGTTTAATACAGTGCTCTGCGTACAGTAAGCGTTCAATAACTATACCGTCGACTGATTAACCTGTGATCCTTTATAACAGAAAACATATCAATGACCGGCTCGTTATTTTTGTATTCCATTAGGACTTTCTGAAAAAATTCTCTCCGGATGAATTCCGCCTCTTTTGTATGCGCAGCAATTATAGATCAGGTAAGAAAACAGCTGACTTTCAGCTTGCGCTTTTCGTTTCCAAACTGCTCTCATGCTCCTTTGGGATTTCATTTTGAAATGGCTTCAGTTGCTTCCAGCTCATGTTTCCAAAATGCTTTTTCTCAGTTCCTTTTCGAGGTGAGAGAAACTTTGTGCTAAAAGGTCAAGGGAAACATTATGCTGCTGAAATTAAACCTTCTCTGCTCATGTCAGTAAACACTTACCTAAGGATGCCGTGTTAAGAGCTGATGGACTGTTATAACTAAACTTATAACTTATAAACGTATAAACTTATAACTAAACTTATAACTAAACTATAACTAAACTAAACTGTAATTATAACTAAAAAAGCAGGGTGGTCTAGCGGATAGAGCACAGGTCTGGGAATCAGACGGCCCTCGGTTTAAATCCCGGCTCTGCCACTTGTCTGCTCTGTGACTTCGGGAAAATCACTTAACATCTCTGGACCTCAATTCCCTCATCTGTAAAATGGGGATTAAGACTGCGAGCCCCATGCGGGACATGGACTGTGTTCAACTTAATTTGCTCGTATTTACCCCCAGCGCAAAGTACAGCGTTCGGCACAGAGTGAACACTTGAGATATCATTTTTATAATTTTATTTTCAAATAGAAGACAGCTAGATCATAAGCTCATAATTGGAATTTGAAGTAGGACAGACTTCTCTGAGCAGGTGAGGCAGAGACCCAGGATACCAAGGAGAAGCAGTGTGGCCTAGTGGAAAGAGCCCGGGCTAGAGAGTCGGGGGAACTGGGTTCTAATCCTGGCTCCACCGCTTATCTGCTGTGTGACCTTGAGCAAGTCACTTTATTTCTCTGTCCATCAGTGAGCCCCATGTGGGACAAGGACTGTGTCCAGCCCGATTAGCTGGTATCTACTCCAGTGGTTAGTACAGTGCTTGGCACTTAGTAAGCCATTAACAAATGCAGTTGTTATTGTTATTATCATCAGGGACCCCTCTGGAACATAAAAAACCAGGGCTGTTTTGAGGGCCAGCCCTTATCCGTCCCTCAGAAGGCTCAGACTAGACTACAAAGCCATCAGCGACTTTCTGTTTGGCTTAGCTAACCGGCCCTTGAGCATAAGTTGTTGGATTTTTTTTTTTCCCTTCCTTGCTTCCTCTTGACATGGAAAAATCAGTTCCTAGGTCCCCTGGCCTGTGAGCTTCTGCCAGAGATTTTCCTTTAACATGTCCTGCTCTAATGCGCTGGAAAAACTTTGTTTTTTTGTTACAGCCTCATGGGAAGGATAAAAGTTATATTGTGCTTTTTTAGCCTTTGGGTTTTATTTTTAAACCACTTAGCTTTAGTGGATAATCAAGTCTCCCTTGGTTAACAAGGGTTAGGAAGTTGATTTGCTGGCTCCTGATTTGCAATTGCTCTGCATCTTGATTAGGAGAATTTACTCTTCTTCCTCACCGTACTCCCTCAACCTATAGGGTAGACACTAAATTGTCCTTTAATAATAATAATGGCATTCATTAAGCGCTTACTTTGTGCAAAGCAATGCACATTTCCCCCCATTTTCCCCTCATTGCGACTTTATTTTCATCTCTACGTTCCTGCGGCCTTTCAGGATGGCTCTCCTGGAAATTCAGAATCATTTTCTTTTCCCCCTTTGAGGGGCTCACGAAATAGTTTAAAAGTGACAGCCCTAACTAGATCTTAGTTTCAACTTTCCCTCATTTACTTGTTTCCGATTCCCTCATTGCTTCTTCAACCAGGGGCTCTTGGCTGGGGTTTCTGGGCAGAGGGGAAATGGGGTTTCCTTGGTCTGCTGTCTGCCCTCTTCATCTGGCTAAGAAGAAGGTTCGTCAATCATGTTTATTCATTCAATCGCATTTATTGAGCGCCAGCTGTGTGCCGAGCACTGGACTAAGCGCTTGGGAGAGTACAGTAGAAGATAAGCAAGCGTGGCTTAATGGATAGAGCACGGGCCTGGGTTCTTATTCCGTCTCCGTAACTTGTCTGCTGTGCGACCTCAGGCAAGTCACTTTTCTTCTCTGCGCCTCAGTTACTCATCTGTTAAATGGGGATTAAGAGCGTGAGCCCCATGTGGGACAAGCAGGCGCTTAGTATAGTGCTCTGCACACAGTAAGCGCTCAATAAATACGATTGATTGACACGGACTATCTCCAACCTGATTTAACTTGTACCCCAGTGCTTGGAACAGTGCTTGGCACATAGTAGCACTTAACAAGTACCATAATTATTATTATCTACAAGTGTGTCTGTGTATCTACCTGATTAGCTTATGTCTACCCCAGCGCTTTAGTACAGCACTTTAGCATGGCCTAATGGTTAGAGCCCCGTCCTGGGAGTCCGGAGAACCTTGGTTCCAATCCCAACTTTTTTATTTGTCTGCTCCGTGAGTGTGGGCAAATCACTTCATTTTTCTGTGCCTCAGTTCCCTCATCTGTAAAATAGGATTAAGTCTGCGAGCCCTATCATCAATCGTATTTATTGAGCGCTTACTATGTGCAGAGCACTGTACTAAGCGCTTGGGAAGTACAAATTGGCAACAAGAGCAAATTGGCAAGAAGAGCTGGAGTGCCAGGAACTGTTTCCAACCCGATTGTATCTACCCCAGAGCTTAGAACAGCGCCTGGCACACGGTAAGCGTTTAACAAATACAACGATACTACTAATAATTTTATTATTAAGTCACTTCACTTCTTTGTGCCTCAGTGACTTCATCTATAAAATGGGATTAAGACTGTGAGCCCCATACGGAACAACGACTGTGTCTAACGTGATTAGCTTGTATCCACCCCAGCGTGTAGAACAGTGCCCGGAACATAGTAAGTGCTTAACAACTGCTATTAAAAAGTAATAATAATAATAATATTAATAATAATATAATAATAATATAATAATAATAACGATACTACTAATAATTTTATTATTAAGTCACTTCACTTCTTTGTGCCTCAGTGACTTCATCTATAAAATGGGATTAAGACTGTGAGCCCCATATGGAACATCGACTGTGTCTAACGTGGTTAGCTTGTATCTACCCCAGCGTGTAGAACAGTGCCCGGAGCATAGTAAGTGCATAACAACTGCTATTAAAAAGTAATAATAATAATAATTAGGGGGTGTGATTGAGAGCCAATCCCGGTGACGATGCGATTCTGTCACTAGGCAGCAGCAAAAAAAAACCCTTGCAGCCCGCCCGCGTTAGTTGCGACTCTGAATGAACGTCAAGTCATCACTTCTCTAAGGTGTTCTTGGATTTTTAAAGAACCTTATATCAAGGAGAAAGTGCTTTATAGCATTCGTGTCTTGACCCCCGCACAGCCTGTTGTGGGCAGGGAATGTGTCTGTTTCTTATCAATCAATCAATCGTATTTATTGAGCGCTTACTGTGCGCAGAGCACTGTACTAAGCGCTTGGGAAGTACAAGTTGGCAACATATAGAGACAGTCCCTACCCAACAGTGGGCTCACAGTCTAAAAGACTGTCATAGTGCACTTTCCTAAGTGCTTAGTATAGCGCCCTGCATCCAGGAAGCGCTCAGTAAGTACGATTGACTGGCTGACAGGCTTTCCTTCCAATGTTCTCTCTTGACGGAGGGGCCAGGTGAAAGAAGGAGCCCAAATTCTTCTGTTGTGTTTTCTCTGGAGAAAAGCTGACCTGACCACACTGGACTGTGCTTTGGAGAAAGCAACAGTCAGAGCCCTGTAAAATCAATCAATCAATCGTATTTATTGAGCGCTTACTGTGTGCAGAGCACTGTATTAAGCGCTTGGGAAGTACAAGTTAGCAACATAAAATGCAAATCCTACAGCGTTCAGGAAATTCACACCTCTTTTTCAAAGCAGTTTACCCTCTCAAATATTTGTGCATTAGAAAGGGTGTATAACCATTGGAAAAATCTGTGGGTTTCAAAAAAAAAATCTCCAGGTGTTGGGAGGGAGGGTGGAAGAAAGGAGGCCGGGATTAGAACCCGGGTCATCTGACTCCCAAGCCCGTGCTCTCTCCATTAGGCCACACTGCTTCTCAGGAAGTAACTGGTGGGTTTCCCTCCCACTCTCTGTTTCCCCGTGGCTTCTGCAGCCCTCAGACAGGGAAGGTCAGAAGAGCTGGAGATCTTTTCCCATTCATTCATTCATTCATTCAATCGTATTTATTGAGCGCTTACTGTGTGCAGAGCACTGTACTAAGCGCTTGGGAAGTACAGGCTTCCCTTCCCTCCTCCCTTCAGAGCAGAGGCCTAACCTTACCCAAAAAGCACAAGATCTTCACGGGCCGCGTAACCAGCCACGCACAATCCTTCCTATTTCGGCACCGTGGAAATCAGAGGGACCTGGGTTCTAATCCCCGCTCCGTTACTTGTCCGCTGTGAGACCTTGGGCGAGCCACTTCTCTGTGCCTCAGTTCCCTCATCTGGCAAATGGCAGTTAAAACCACGAGCCCCATTTGGGATATGGACTGTCCCCAGCCTGATGATCTTGTATTTACCCCAGCACTCAGTACAGGGCCTGTTTATATTTATTTTTATTCATGTCTGTCTCCCCCTCTAGACTACAGCTCGTTGTGGGCAGGGAATGTCTGTTTATTTTCGTAAATCTGTTCATTATTGTATTCTCCCAAGTGCTTAGTACCGTGCTCTGCACACTGCAAGCGCTCAATAAGTACGACTGACTGGCACATAGGAAGCGAAAACATAACAAACCCACCCTTATGTTTTCCTAGCAATAGAATACAGCGACGACAGCATGCAGGAAGCAAGGCACCTCCTCCTGGGAATGTCCTCTTTCATCAGTGATGCCAGTGATTATATGAGAGGGCAGCTTCTCTGCAATGCCATCCGGGAAGATATCCTGTGGGAAAGGTAAGATCCGACCACTACGGAGAAGTCCCAACAACTCAGTTTAGGAAAACCGCACTCTTCGCCTTCCTAACGCGAATCGCTAACGCTAACCCCTCTCCGGGGGAGAAATTCCACTGAATTGGTTTGACCCACCTATCTCCCCAATGCTCAAGTCCAAACATTTTGCCCACCCAGTAGACTGTATTTCCGTAGTGATGGATTTTCTTGAAAAGCTCGAGTTGCCCGGCTCTTAATCGATAAGCCCAAATCATCCCTATAAGGGCACTGTGTTAGTCCAAATGTTTTTTAGAGTCTCTGCTATGTTTCTAGTAATTAGGAGGCTAACCAGGCAGGGAATGCGCAGCAGGAGGCCCGGCTCTGACTCCGGTAAAGTGAGATGTGGATCGAAAGGATTAAATAGACGGCACTTAATCCGGGCCCCATCCCTGGGATCCCTTAACTCATCCAGGAAGATGATTGTCTTTTTTCCAAACAACTTCCCTATTGGAGATTTCTCAATGTTCTCTGGTGGTGGTGGTGGTTAGTGGTGTTTTCCGAAACCTTCAGCGGAAGTTGCTTTCTCCCCCTCACCGAACAGCCACTCGGTCATTCTTTTGTGGAAATTTAGGAAACCCAGGGAGCGCGTTCTTGTAAATCGTGCTTCCCACACCTGGAGGGAGTTGGGGCGTTTGTTCGACTTCTCTCCTCCAGACTAGCCCGAAGCCCATCCGGGCGCTTCTGAGAAAGGGCACGCCAAAAATGAAAAGAGATGATCGTAATTAGCAGGGGTAACATGCATCTGTTGTGAAGCGATTAAGGCCAAAGCCAGTTAGCCTGTTGAGCACCTCTTAGGACTTCAGAGAATTGGAGTGGCAATTAGACCGCTTAGACAGTGAGCCCCATGTGGGTCAGGGACTGTGTCCAGCCTGATTATCTTGTCTGTACCCTGGTGCTTAGTAGAGTGCTTGGAGTCAGAGGACCTGGGTTCCGATGCCGCCACTTGTTGGGTGATCTCGGGCAAGTCACTTCCACTTCCCCGGGCCTCGGTTACCTCATCGTTAAAATGGGGATTGGGACAGGGAGCTGCATGTTGGGGCGGGGACCGTGTCCAACCTGCTGAGCTTGTGTCTCCCTCGGCAGACCGTAACCTCACTGTGGGCAGGAAGTGTGTTTATTGTTCTGTTCTATGCTTCCAAGTGCTTTGTACAGTGCTCTGCAAATAGAAAGTGCTCAGTAAATTTGAGTGACCGACTTGTAGTACAAGTGCCTGGCACATAGTAAGCTCTTAACAAATACTATTAAAGAACACCGCACAGTGCCATTTAAAAAAAAATGACTGCAGCATACAAAATAGGAAACCACTCTGTCTATGGGGAAAAGACCGTATGTGACTTCCCCACGTAGTTTATATTCCTGGCAGCGCAGCGTGCCTAGTGGATAGAGCACGGGCCTGGGAATCAGAAGGTCGTGGATTCTAATCCCGGCTCTGCTGCTCGTCTGCTGGGTGACCTTGGGCAAGTCACTTCACTTCTCTCTGTGAACTGGGGATTAAGAACGTGGGCTCCATGTGGGACAGGGACGCTGTCCAAACCGATTTGCTTGTCTCCACTCGTGTTTACTGCAGTGCCTGGCACGTCAAAAATACCACTGTTATTATTACTGTTATTATTATTATTATTATTACGATTATTATAATTATTATAAATATTATTATTATTATTACTATTATTATCCTGATACTACTGCCCTAACCCCGCACTTTATTATCTCCCTAAATTAGAAAATGACCGTCATTTTTGTAGTTCTCAGAAGGCGCCTTTTGTCCAGTAGTTGAAAAACCCGTCACACCTGTGTTCTCTGAATTCTGCCTGTTTCTCCCTCCTCCAAGACTAGCCAGCACCAAAGCGAATATAAAGGCCGCACTTGCAGATGACTTTGACACCCGCAGGGCTGTGGATGCCATTATGGACCTCATTCGCCATGGCAACAGCCAGCTTACGGCTGTTACCAAGGTAACCCATCAGGATGTAGAGGAGAAAAGGGCAGCCGTCCACGAGGCCCCTCGTTCCGGGCAGAGGTTGGTGGGAATCGTGTTTCTTAGAAGAAAAGAGCGGGAACAGACCACCTCCCCACTTGGCCAAAGCCCCGGTCAGGCTCCGGTCCGGCCCCGGTTTTGTTCCGCGGCTCGGAAACTGAGAGAGAAAGTAGGTTGTAATCTCAGAAGGAGGTGACCCGTGAACGGAGGGGGCAATCGGGGGTGGTTTCTGGAATGAAACTTTCCGGCGGGGTGCGGGAAACCCGTCCGGAGGACGGACGTGAGCCAGGAGAGAGACGAAACGGAGGTGCCCCGAGAAGGTTGGCGGTAGAGGGGAGACGTGTGGGAGAGGAATGAGATGAGGCGGAGGGGGCAGCGAGGGGTTTCCGTTTGATAGGGAGATGGATGGGTAACCAGTGGGGGTTTAGGCCGCCTTCCGGACGGCCGGGGCGGGGAGGGCGTTTAAGCAGCCAATTAAAGTTGCCCTAACCTGGGAGAGGCCGACTATTAAGACGCTTCATCGCGTGGTTTGCCGCAGGAAACGGGTTCCCCCAGAAGCCCCACCGTCTACGGCTCCATCATCTCCCTCGTCCAACAGTTTTGCGACACGTTTGGGATCTCTCTGGCCGGCGGCCAGGTAAGGAAGACCGTGGCTCCCTAGAAGCCGAGTGGCGGGGGCTCCGCCCCGTCTGAGCCCCCCCTAACTGTTCCACCAAGGGGAAGGAATCCTGATGGACCGTTTGGGAAGCGGCCCAAGAGGTGGGGACGCAATAGCCAAAAGGAAACGGGTTTGGAAACCCGTGTGTGCGCACGCACATGCAGACAGAGCAGGGTGCTAATTATCTTAGTTAGTGTAATTATGGTCCTGGAGGAGGAGAAAGGGCTGGTTTTTTCTAGCCGTCGGGCGATGCCGTGGCTCAGTCGGTGGTATTTACTGAGTGCTTAGTATGGTAAGCGCTTGGGAGAGAACAATACAGCAGGACGAGCAGACACGTTCTGTGCCCTGGATGTAGGGACAACTGGGGGAGGGAGAAAGTGGGCTGATTAGGAGAAGGCCAGGATTCCCACGGCCACCCCCCTCATGGAGTCCGTCAGGCTGGCAGAGTGGGTTTTCTGAACTCTCACATCTTTGCTCTCAGTGGGCGCTTTTTCCGGGTAAACGCAGCGTCATGGGAAAGGGGAATGGAGGGGAGCTGCAGGCTGGGCATCTGCCTGTCCCGCTTCCAGCTCGACCCCTCCATCACTGAAGTTTGAGCCCTTTCTGTGCGCAGGGCACTGTACTGAGCTACTTGGGAGGAGAGAGTTCAACAGACACGATCCCCGTGCTCAGGAAGGTGGGCTGGGGGAAAGCCCGCCGGTGTCTGGGGCTGGAAGTGGGCCGTCCCGACCAAGAACCAGGAAGAGTCTGAAATCCGCATTCGCCCCAGAAAACGACGGTCAAAATCTCCCAAGTTTCCAGCGCCGGTGTCGTGCGACTCTCCCCCCAGAGTCACCTGGGAAGGGGGGATGAATAAAAGGGAGTGAATCAGGGCAACACAAAGGGGAGTGGGAGAAGAGGAAAGGAGGGCTCAGGTCGAGAAAAGTGTCTCCCCGCTCTCCCAAGCGCCCAGTACAGTGCCCCGCTTCCAGTAAGCCCTCGGGGATAGTGGGAGGACAGAGACCCCCTCGTCGCTGGCGGGCAAACCTCTCTAAAGAAAGCCGACCCCCACCGGCCTCCAAATTGAGCTGTCGGGCCCGTGTCTAGTTTGTGTCAGAACAGGGGAGCTCGGCCACGCTGCAGAGGGTGGTAGACCAGCTGGTCCAGTTCCGGCTGCAGGTGCGAACGTACGCCCTGGCCTTGCCCGAGGCCCCGCCCGACGGGTCCGACGCCCTCTCGCCCGACGACGCCGAGCGGCAGCGGAAAGAACAAAGGCATCGGATGCTGCGGGAGAGGACCCCGCTCCTCCAGGCTTGCGATGCCCTCCGCCGGGACCTGGCCCTCTGCGGGATCAATATCAAGGTGGGTCTGGCCCCGCCGCCCTCCTCCCCACCCCCGGCTCTGCGGTTCTGGATGCTCAGCATCCAGAGAAGCTGCGTGGCTCCGTGGAAAGAGCCCGGGCTTTGGAGTCAGAGGTCATGGGTTCAAATCCCGGCTCCGCCAGCTGTCAGCTGTGTGACTTGGGGCAAGTCACGTCACTTCCCTGGGCCTCAGTTCCCTCATCTGTAAAATCATCGATCGTATTTATTGAGCGCTTACTGTGTGCAGAGCACTGGACTAAGCGCTTGGGAAGTACAAGTTGGCAACATCTAGAGACAGTCCCTACCCAACAGTGGGCTCACAGTCTAAAAGGGGGAGACAGAGAACAAAACCAAACATACTAACAAAATAAAATAAATAGAATAGATATGTACAAGTAAAATAGAGTAACAAATATGTACAAACATATATACATATATGTTTTAGACTGTGAGCCCACTGTTGGGTAGGGACTGTCTCTATATGTTGCCAATTTGTACTTCCCAAGTGCTTAGTACAGTGCTCTGCACATAGCGCTCAATAAATACGATTGATGATGATGATATATACAGGTGCTGTGGGGAAGGGAAGGAGGTAAGATGGGGGGGATGGAGAGGGGCACGAGGGGGAGAGGAAGGAAGGGGCTAATGGGGATGTAAAATGGGGATTAAGACTGTGAGCCCCCCGTGGGACAACCTGATCACCTTGTAACCTCCCCAGCGCTTAGAACAGTGCTTTGCGCATTGTAAGCGCTTAATAAATGCCATCATTATTGTTATTATTATTCACCACCCGGCCCGAGAGAGGCCCACTCCCGTCTGGGGCAAGGGAGGGCTGGGCGGCTCGGTGGGACGCTTGGCGCTGGGGTGACCGCCCTCTTAACTCGCTCATCTGGGGGCCTCCTAGGCCCTGTAACCGTCGCCGGGCCAAGCAGGAGCCCAGCTGGGTCCTGGCAGGAAGGGAAACCGAGGACAGAAGGCCCCAAGAGGGACATCCGGGGTCCGTACGGAGGTGGGAACTGTCTGGCGGCTTGAACGGCGAGAGAAAGTGGCCTTTGGGCACCTTGAGAGAGGTTTGCGTTGCCTGTATTGCAGGACAGAGGCAACACTACTTCAACATGGGAACTTCAGGATCAAAGATCCAACCCCCCACCCCCAGCACCTGGAAAACCGTTGGATTTTAAGAAGCACTTGGAGGGTGCCAAGAACTGAAGCAACTTCTATTTTAGCACCACAACTTGCCATTAAAGCTCCCGTTGGCATGGAAGACAAGTTAGTGGCTCCATCGTTTCTTCCATTATCAAACACGTATCTTTTGTTCCCGTTTTTCTCTTGAATTGTCACCCGTCAGAGTTCGAGAGAAAAGTGGGAACAAAAAATGTATGTATAATGATGGTGTTTATTAAGCGCTTACTATGTGATATGCAAAGCGCTGTTCTAAGCGTATGGCCCATGAAACCCGCCCATTTAGCAACCAGTGGTTGGTTGTTGTCGAGCGGTGAGAGTTTCTGCTTGCCTTTGTAACCCACAGTTCAGTTGCCTTGGGATTTTTTTGTTCAGAAGGAAATCTTCCTGCCTCTTTGGAGGAGGAGCAAACATGCTGTGAAGGCCGAGGATAAAGGCAAACGCGTCTGTTAGATTGTACTCTCCCAAGTGCTTAGGTCGCTGCTGTGCATACAGTAAGTGCTCAAACATGATTGATTGACCGATGTGAATGCTGAAGTGAGAAGTGTGGGCCTCCAGCTTCCCTCCACATGAAATTTAGGCTAGGACATCCATTCATTCTCTCAAAAGAAGCGTCTTCCCCAATGCCAGTTGACGAGCCGGAGCCAGGATTTCAATTAAATGCAAGAGGACTATGGCATAGGGCCAGAAGTCATAGGGAGACTAAGGGGTGGGAATCTGTACACTATAGTTTTCAACTTTATACATACGCTGAAAAGCATCCAGATCTCTAAAATGAACTATCTTTGTTCCGGCCTCTCCGGGGAAGCCTCGTGTGGCGTTCCTTTAGCAGGTGCTGGTGGTTTTATAAGGAAACTTTCTGTGAAAAGGCAGGAATATAAAGGTTGCCCACCACCCTTCCCCCAACAAGCTTTTCAATTTCAACAGAGAACGACTTCATTTTCAATGATAACATACAAGCCTTTTTCATTGAATTCACTATACTTTTATTTTCCGAGGGCAAGAAGCTGCTATACTTCCCAGTTTTAGTCTTTAAAATGACAACTGTAACAAGGTGCTTGCAATGGCGAATAACAGGATTTACAACTTTGGAATACGCGTAAAACCGAGGCATATTAAAAACTCGTACTGACCACTAGGATCCGGCAAATTCACGCTGAGAAATCAAAGGGATTATTTTGGCTTGATCCCCAAATAGCTTTCATTTAAAAGCAAACCCAGAGATCTGCTTTGAACCAAGTGCAACAGCTGGTTTAAACAAGGTTTTACCTTTAAGGGTTCCAGAAGGAGCCAAGGGAGCAGCGTGACCCAGCGGAAAGAGCACGGGCTCGGGAATCGGAGGACCTGGGTTCTAATTCCGGCTCTGCCACGTGTCTGCTGTGCACCCGTAGGGAAGTTACTTCACTTCTCTGTGCCTCCATTGACTCTTCTGTAAAATGGGGACTGTGAGCCCCATGTGGGAGATGGATGGTGTCCATCCTGATGAGCTTGTATCTACTCCAGTGCTTAGCAGAGTGCCTGAGGCACATGGTAGGTGCTTAAATACCATTAAAAAGAAAACCCAAGATGCAAATCATTTACTTTCCTCCAGAGAAGTTCGCAAAATATTCATTCATTCATTCAATCGCATTTATTGAGCGCTTACTGTGTGCAGAGCAGTGTACTAAGCGCTTGGGAAGTACAATTTGGCAACATACAGAGATGGTCCCTACCCAACAGCGGGCTCACAGTCTAGAAGGGGGAAACAGACAATACAAAACACGTAGACAGGTGAAATCAAAATCGTCAGAATAGAATTATAGCTAGAATGCACATCATTAACAAAATGAATAGTCTACTAGTGGGCCAGTAGAGTGAAGGACCTATCCAAAGAGGCTAACACGACGAAAGATTAATTTTAGGCATTGAGAGAATTGGATTTAAAATGTAAAGTCTCAGTAATTCGAGGCAAATATTGCTTTTGGCTGAAAATGTCAAGCCACAGATATTCAGGACTCTTACCGAAGAGTTGAACAAAATGAATCGTGCAGTATCCTCCCCAGCGCTTAGAACAGTGCTTTGCACATAGGAAGCGCTTAACAAATGTCATCATTATTCCCAGGAGCTTAGTATAGTGCTCTGCAGCAGTCAGTGCTCAGTAGTAATAATAATGGCATTTATTAAGTGCTTACTATGTGCAAAGCACTACTCTAAGCACTGGGAAGGTTACAAAAGGGAAACTTATCAAGTTAGAACCTTGACTGAGCCTTCCGTCAGAGTGTTTAAAAACCCAGTTTGAAAATGGATTTCCAGCTTCAAAGAAAACCGGCGGATGGCTTGGGGTGGGGTGAGGCAAGTGCAGCCAAAAGGTTGAGATTCGTTCCCAAGAGGGGACCCAAAAAAGGGGGGATTATTTTGCCAGGAACTTTACTGTTCTGTGCTTTCTGCGGGAAGGGATTATAGGATTAAAAAGTGCAGAGAAACCCACTAAGTGACCGAACTCATTCTAAAAACTAGTCTGCGGTTGACGTGAAAACGCGCTCAGTTGGTTTGGAAACGTCACCACGCCATCTCAGCGAGTTGGAGGTTAAGCCACTGGCACTCTGAAAAGTGAGATTACAGCTAGGAATAAAAGGCCCCCCGCCCCGTAAAATGACTACAAGAATTTCACGAGGGATCAAACGATCAAACCCTAACCGGCAGGCTGGCAGAACCCAGGTTGCCGTTTTCTCCTCCGCAAATGTGCGCGCTCCACTGATCAGATGAGGCCCCCGCACCGGTGAAAGATGCACCAGAAACTTCAAAGAAATATAAATACTTTGTCCAACTTCTCCAAGACAGCATCCGCACGGACAGTAACAGCGGCGGTGGGACAATGCCACGCCAGATGCTCCTGTGATGACAGGCAGGGCGTAGCTGGAATCACGGGTTTAAAAGGGTGATTTCAGAAACTTTCTTCTCCCCTGCTTTCTCTCCCCCGCCCATTTACTTTCAGCTGTAAGTACCGTCGGGTTAAATGCCTCGACTCTGGCTGCCCTGACCGATTTTGTTCCCTTCTGTCCCCGGCCAGGCCGTGTTGGCTTTAACTCTGAAATGCTTTAGAGGAGAGTCGGTCATTTTAGCACAGCTGTCGTTTCGAGTCGTAGGACTGAGCGTTCAACATCCGGATTGCCTTTTGCTAGTTCTGCCAGAGCGCAAGGGACTGGTTTTATGTGGACCAAGGGGCCAGATATTCCAGATTTCAGTGGACCGCAGGGGACAAGAAATCACATTCAAAGGTGCCAGTGAGTTGGATAACATTTTCTTAATAAAGAAGCTAGGCCAAGTAGAAGAAAATGCCGACATAAAAGCCCAAACCCGAAGGCCGGTACGGAAGGGCTAACCCTTACCGACAGACCAGAAGCCAAATCTATGACCCCGGTGTGCCGACCAAGCAGTCCGGATGGGCCGGTGGTGGGAGAATGGTGAATTTCCAGGCCTCACCCTTCCGTTACCGCTAAATAACGCTGAAAAGGACAGGAATACTTGGGCTGTAGTTTTATTACCGCTGCCACCCGCTATTCTGCATTCCCAACTCTTAAAAAGCACCTCCATCAATCAATTTTTCTCATCTTAAAAATAAAAAAGGGTACTTCCGGCAGACCAGTCCTGCCACAGCACTTACAGGAGGCCCGTCGCTTGTACGTAGTATGCGGTGCGGCCGGGTGTTTTGTTCTTCTCTTCCCCTCCATCCCTTTAGCTTCAGGTTTCGAAGAGCCTGTTGAAGGCTGCCCCGACTTGGGCGATCATGTCCGTGGTGGTCATGGAGCGGCCGTATTTCTGGAAGGCCTGGCTGTTACACTGCCTCGTCAGAGAGCAGGCGGCGAAGGCGGCCACCAGGAAAGGATTTTGACTACAAGGAGGGAGGAAGAGCGTGTCAGAGGCTCAACTTGGACCCCGGCAGTCAAATATCCAAAACGATCAAGTAAGACGGCGCTAGTGATAATTATAACGATTACGTGCCGGGCATTGTACTAAGCGCCGGGGTGGAGACGAGCCTGTCAGCCAGGAGATCTGCGTTGCCATTAAATAGGGATTATCTTGCGATTCCGTTGGGAAAATTGCGATCTCCGTTCCTTGAGCTTCTCTACACTAGGCGTGGGAGTCAGAAGGACCCGAGTCTTTTAGACTGTGAGCCCACCGTTGGGTAGGGACTGTCTCTATCTGGTGCCAACTTGTACTTCCCAAGCGCTTAGTACAGTGCTCTGCACACAGTAAAGCGCTCAGTAAATACGATTGATGATGATGATGATGAGTTCTAATCCGAGCACCATCGCTTGCCTTTTGTGTAATCTCAGACAAGTCACTTCACTTCTCTGGGCCTCAGCTGCCTCATCGGCAAATGGGGATGGTGAGTTCCATGTGGGACATGCATATATGTGTATGTATGTTCATACATATTTATTACTCTATTTTACTTGTACATATTTAGTATTCTATTTTATTTTGTTAATATGTTTTGTTTTGCGGTCTGTCTCCCCCTTCCAGACTGTGAGCCCGCTGTTGGGTAGGGACCATCTCTATATGTTGCCAACTTGTTCTTCCCAAGCGCTTAGTACAGTGCTCTGCACACAGTAAGCGCTCAATAAATACGATTGAATGACAAAGGACTGTGTTCAGTCCCAGCACTTAGTACAGTGCCTGACACAGAGTAAGTGCCCAGTGAATACCATAAACAAGTCCAATTCTCCCCGGGCCCACAGGGAAAGAGGCAAGGGCCGCCAGATCCCCCAGGCACTGAAGTGATAATAAGAATAATAATTATTGTATTTGCCAGGCACTGTTCTAAGCACTGGGGTAGATACAAGATAATTGGGTTGGACAGTCTCCATCCCACGGGGGCTCACGGTCCTAATCCCCATTTTACAGATGAGGGAACTGAGGCTCAGAGAAGGTATGTGCCTTGCCCAAGTGACAAGTGGCTTCAGCGTGAAGCAGCAAAGCAGCGTGGCTCAGTGGAAAGAGCCCGGGCTTTGGAGTCAGAGGCCATGGGTTCAAATCCTGGCTCCGCCAATTGTCAGCTGTGTGACTTTGGGCAAGTCACTTCACTTCTCTGGGCCTGTTACCTTATCTGTAAAATGGGGATTAAGACTGTGAGCCCCCCGTGGAACAACCTGATCACCCTGTAACCTCCCCAGTGCTTAGAACAGTGCTTTGCACATAGTAAGCGCTTAATAAATGCCATTATTATTATTATTACTACTTAACTTCTCTGGGCCTGTTACCTTATCTGTAAAATGGGGATTAAGACTGTGAGCCCCCCGTGGAACAACCTGATCACCTTGTAACCTCCCCAGCGCTTAGAACAGTGCTTTGCACATAGTAAGCGCTTAATAAATGCCATTAATATTATTAATTAGCATGTTAGTGTTGCTGAACTCACAAGGGGCCTGGTTGGAGCAGAGATGGAGACGAGTGTGACTTGGGGTGGAAGAAAACGGTGCTTTCTACAAATTCTCCGTCCATTTCTGTGCTAAAACCCCCCGCCCAAAATGACCCGTGACCCTCTGAAAGAACCCAAACTCAGCGACTTCATCCACAGTCCTTTTTAAACACTACAGCGGTCACGGCAGTCGATCCAAGGCGTCACTTAAATAGGTTACTTTGCGGTTGGGAGAATTATTTGATAAAGGGCCTGCCGACTCATTTGTAGATTTTAAAAGGTGGCACTGTATGCTGATTTGCTGCTTGGGCGATGAGAAATAAGAAGGGAAGGATGGTTAGGTCCTAGCTAACTAGAAAGGCTGCCAGGAAGGATTCAGTCTGCAACATGCACGTGGAAGCAGCGTGGCTTAGTGGAAAGAGCCTGGGCCTGCTGTGTGGCCTTCTGGCAAGTTGCTTCACTCCTCCGTGACCTCATCTGTAAAATGGGGATTACGACGGAGCCTTATGTGGGACACGGACCTGATTATCTGCTATCTACCCAAGTGCTTCATTCATTTAGTCGTATTTACTGAGCACTTGCCGTGTGCAAAGCACTTGAGCTAAGCGCTTGGGAGAGTGTAGCATAACAGCAGACATTCCCTGCCCACGAGTAGGTGCTTAAGTACCATTAAAAAACTGCAAAGGAACCAGCGATACCTAAGAGAAAAGGGAAGGGCACCCTACCCGTTGGTTTTTTCCGGTCCGGCAAGGACGGCCCAGTGGGCAAAGACGCCCAGAGAACCCGCCAGGAGGTCTCCTTGGCCCCCGCAGCGCCGACTGCTCCCTTCGTGACCGCATTCGAGGACTGAAATCAGAAACAGGCGTTACCGTCCACGGTCCCCTCCGCCCCGCCGGCCCCGGGGGATGACCGATCCCCCCAAAACACGGACTGTCCTGCACTGTCGATCGCTGAGCGGGAGCGAGCAGAGAGAGACGGTGAACTCCTTCAAAAGTCAAGGCTCCCTAAGAGGTCTTGAAAAGCTCGGGTTCCTAACCCCGCACTCCGGGGGTGGTAACTTAGCCTGAATGCTTCTAAGTACGGAACAGGCCCTTTGGCAACACACACACCCACCCCATCACCCCTGCCAGTTCTCTAAAATACCCCCTGAACTGGAGCCACCCCAATCCCAGAGAACTGGCCCTAATTCTGGCCCCAGAATCGATCTCAGTCTGTGAGACCCGACTTGCCCTTACGGTCTGAGGGGTCACCCCGGTATAACACACTTCTTTTTGATCACCCTATGCCAGAATTCAATTTAGCTCTGAGATTTCCCTCTATTAAGAACTTGGCTTCAATCCCTGAGCGATCAAAAGAAATCCAAATGTGACAGAGGCTCATTCTATAAAAGACACCGAACCACCACCCACATGATTTGGGGCCAATACCCGGTCTCTTATTACCCCTTTCACTCAGGCGAGGAGAAAATGCATTATCCTCTTTTCTTTTTTGTGTACGCTCATGTTCATTTTAGAAGTAAATTCAATCCAAAGAACTTTTCCCCTTACAGGCAGTTTGCATTTGACACGAGTGACATTTCTGAAGATGAAAGAGCCTTTCAAAAGGAACCTTCTTCAGAGAACGTTTACCCTGGAATTTATTTCCACAGCTATTGCACAAGTGCAGAGGGCTGACCAGAGTTGGCTTCAACTCCTCAAACAATAATAAACCTTGGCTTTTTCATGGCACTTTGGTTCCTAATTCTTTGGGAATGATTTTGTTTACTTTAGCATTTTTCTTGACAAGCCCTACATTATATATTCCTTTAGTGTCAACTATTGGAAGGACAAAGCTTCCTTTGAGGTTTCACCTCCCCTGTCTCAAGTAATTTGGAGTTGAGAAAAATGGGCTTCCTTTTACGTGATGTGTCTTAAGTCTGATTTTTTTAAGCTTTGGTCTCTTTTACGTCCACCTAGGATTTTTCCCTAAGGAAAAAGCCCCTTCCTTCAGGGGAAGCGGCAAGGCCTAATGGATAGGGAATAAGGCCTGGGAGTTGGGAAGAACCTACATTCGAATTCAGGCGCTCACCTGTAAAATAGGGATTAGAACCCGGGACCTCCTGACTCGCAGGCCTGGACTCCATCCACTTCGCCATGCTGAAGAGCAATGGGTCTGTTCCTCTACCAAACGTCTGATGGGGGACTAGAAACCAAACCTTTAGAGGTCGAGAGCTCGAAGGCTTGCATTATCTAGTCCCGGCTCCACCACCATGTGTCTGCTGTGGGACCCCGGGCCGGTCACTACGTTTCTCTGGACCTCAGTTCCCTCATCTGTAAAATGGGGATGACGACTGAGAGCCCCATGTGGGGCAGGGACTGTGTCCAACCTGATCACCTTGTACCTACCCCAGTGCCACATAGTAAGGGATTAACTACCTGTATATATGTATGTACATATTTATCACTCTGTTTTACTTGTACATATCTATTCTATTTATTTTATTTTGTTGACGTGTTTGGTTTTGTTCTGTGTCTCCCCCTTCGTGACTGTGAGCCCACTGTTGGGTAGGGACTATATGTTGCCAACTTGGACTTCCCAAGTGCGTAGTACAGTGCTCTGCACACAGTAAGCGCTCAATAAATTGATTGATTGATTAACAGAGAAGCCAACCTAAGGACAACTGGGAAAGAGTGGGGCAGGAGACACTGCTCTGCAAATAGAAAGTAAAATACATCCCATTGCTAATTAAGCCCAACATTCCCCATAAGTTGACGGCTGCAAGTCGGCGAGCGTGGCACCTGAGCCTGAGATTTGAAATGAACACGAGCTCAAGCTGTAAAACCCCATTAGATGCTATCGCTGGCTGGTCAGAATGGCAAAGAGCAAAGGGAAGGTTTGTTCGCGAGGGAAAGAGCCCCGATAGCCCATCCAAAAAAGTCCCGGGAACCCTTTAGACGGGGACCGTCTGGATGACGGAATAATTCACAGCTCACCCTTCCTCCTCTGCAGTGCCGTAAGGCTGAACTCGAAATTTACCCCTACGAGGGTTTAGAAACCAATGAAGTCTGTTAACCCGGCAACCGGGTTACACGTTCCCCAAAGGAGATACCACTTACCCTTTTGACCATCTGAAAGAAGATCTCGCTCTCCTTTCTGGACAATTGTCAGATTCCCAAAGGCTCGGCTGAGTCTTAACACGCATCCGCGGTGATCGTTACCGTCTACGGGATCTCTAACCTGTGGCTCGAGGAGGGAAAGGGAATTACGACCTTGTCCGTAGTGGGCGGCAAATGTGTCTGCCAAGCAGCGCGGCTCAGTGGAAAGAGCCCGGGCTTTGGAGTCAGAGGTCATGGGTCCAAACCCCGGCTCTGCCAATTGCCAGCTGTGTGACTTTGGGCAAGTCACTTCTCTGGGCCTCAGTTATCTCATCTGTAAAATGGGGATTAAGACTGTAAGCCCCACGTGGGACAACCTGATCACCTTGTAACCTCCCCAGTGCTTAGAACAGTGCTTTGCACACAGTAAACGCTTAATAAATGCCATCATTATTGTTATTATTATTATTATTATTAGTTGCCTGAGCACTTAGTCCAGTGGTCTCCATTTGGTAATTAGTCAATAAATACTACGACTTATGGGCTGAGCAGTAGAGTTGGTAGTTAAAAAAAAAACCGACTCCAAAGTGGGGGGCACTTAAAGGTGCCTGATGGGATTTGGGGTTGTGCATTGGGAGAGGGGAAGAAGGAGAAGCAGCGTGGCTCAGTGGAAAGAGCAACGGGCTTTGGAGTCAGAGGTCATGGGTTCAAACCCCGGCTCCGCCACATGTCTGCTGTGTGACCTTGGGCAAGTCACTTAACTTCTCTGAGCCTCAGTTATCTCATCTGTAAAATGGGGATGAAGACTGTGAGCCCCACGTGGGACAACTTGATCACCTTGTATCCCCCCCCCCCCCCCAGCGCTTAGAACAGCACTCTGCACATAGTAAGCGCTTAACAAATGCCATCATAAAAAGGAGAGGGGAAGAAGAGGAGGAGAGGGGAAGAAGAGGAGGAGAGGGGAAGAAGAGGAGGAGAGGGGAAGGGAGGAGAGGGATTTCCTCCCTGCTGTGCACGCGAAAGTAGAACACCGGCCCAGTGGATGTGGCTGGAGAAGCCCTGTAGCCCAGTGGCTCGAGGCCGGGCCTCAGAGTCACGGCACCTGAGTTCTAATCCCGGCTCCGCCACTTTCCTGCTGTGTGACCTCGGGCGAGTCACTTGGCTTCTCTGGGCCTCCGCTTCCTCAAATGCAAAATGGGGATTCAATCCCTACCCTCCCACCTAGACTGGGAGCCCCAGGTGGGACAGGGCCTTTATCCAGCCAGATGCACTTTTCTCTCCCCGCCCCCGGCGCTTAGAACAGTGCTCGACACAAGTAAGCGCACAACAGATACCATAAACAAAATGTGAAGTATCTAGAAGCTGACTGTGAGCCCGTTGTTGGGTAGGGACCGTCTGTATACGTTGCTGACTTGTCCTCCCCAAGTGCTCAGTACGGTGCTCTGCACACAGTAAGCGCTCAATCAGTCAATCAATCAATCGTATTTATTGAGTGCTTACTGTGTGCAGAGCACTGTACTAAGCGCTTGGGAAGTACAACTTGGCAACATATAGAGACAGTCCCTACCCAACAGTGGGCTCACAGTCTAAAATGAATGAATGAATGAAGTTACCACCCGTTTTTCTTCTTCGTTTGTGTACTCTCAGTTAAATTATTTTAACAGCGGTCTTTCAGGAGTAATGCATTTTGGTGACAATGGTCACATGCAGATTTCGGTGGTCCACAGCTATGAAGTATTTATACGTATTATAAACTATTTTAATATATGCAGGGAGAGAAGATCTCCCCTCAAGAAGCAAATCTTGGAATGTCATTTTTACTGTGTTGGGCAAAGAACTCAGCTTGGCCTAATGGAAAAAGAATGGCCCTGAGTCAGGAGAACCAAATTTTAAGTCCGTTTCTGCTACTTGCCTGCTGTGTGACCTAGGATAAGTCGCTTAACTTCTCTGGGCTGTTTCTTCAACTGTAAAATGGGCATTACGTACCCATCCTCCTTCACCCTTAGTCTGCGGGCTTCATTTAAAATGGTTACTATGTCTGAGCTGAATGGACTGTACCTACCCCAGGGCTTAACACAATGTTTGGCAAGGAAGACGCACTTAGTACCACAATCATTATCATCATTACTATTTTATAATTATTAACAACTCACCACGGTTTCATAAAGCCTGCTAAACTCCATAAGGTTTGGCGTCAAGATCGCTCTCTGGTAGCCCTGGATGAGGGCTGGGTGTTGAGTAATGAGCCACAATCCATCCTGCAACAAAAAATAAGGGCAGCAATTGACGCGATCCATTCATCCGAATGTTCATCGCTCAACGCAGAAATGAGAGGAAACATAATACTCACTGCATCGATGACAATAGGAATACCCTTGGCCTTTGCCTTTTCTACGATCCCCTACGAAAAAGTGCCAATTAGATTCAGAAACTTAAAAAACGCCAACTGGCAAAGAACCTGAAAGAAAATCTGGGATCACCAGACCAAATCAGAGTGCTGTAAAATGAATGTAGCTGGGGAGCCCACCTTCTAAAAAGGGAGCAATCGTGAGATTTCGCAAAATTGAGGGCCCACCTGACATCTTAAAACTAGTTGATACTGAAAATACTCCATTATTTCATCGTGGAGAATAGAATATACACACAACGTATGTATGTGGGGGGCGGGTAGAGGGATGCGAGGGGGAGGAAGATGGACAGACAGCAAAGATTCTGCAGTTTCAACCAATATGACACGCTTCTAACCGTAAAAGCAGTTGAGGACCATTTTCCCCCTTGAGATTTCCTCCAGAGAAGACCACTTTAACTCCAAAAAAATGGCATTTTTAAAATGCACTGCCTTGGCCTCAATTAGTCCCCAGTTTCTCGCAGATCAGAAACCTTCCCGTAATAATACACTCCTGGCAGACTGAGTTTCAACCCATATGGATCTCAAAAACGCTCTACCCATATGACATCAGGAAGGGGGGGATAAGGAATGACTTAGAATATATGTTACCTTGGCATTCTCTAGTAGAGTGTCATCTCTCCCTAAACCAGGTCCTATGACAACGGCGTGCAACCTCGGTAACCATTTTTCCACTTCCTGAACGGCATCGGGGCTGTCACTAAATAAAGAAAACAAGCACGGGCAGATTTATTGACAATCCTCTTCGATCACAATGAAGGTCGGGCTCAGAAATTCCTCGTACTGCCGCGAGGAACTCTGTTTGCTTTCGCTCGTAGAAATGATGTCATCTGATGAACTTAAAATTCATACTTGTAAACACGAACCGCGTGGTTGTAGGAATTAGTCTAACGAAAGGGATTATGGATTTATATAGTCTTCACCCTCAGCTATGTCTTCCCCTCTAGACTCTAAGTGTGTTGTGGGCGGGAACGTGCCCATAACACAACGTTACATTGTACTCTCCCAAGTGCTTAGTACAGTGCTCTGCGCACAGTAAGCGTTCAACAACGCTTCCTTTCAGGCGTTCCTTTCATAACGGCTGTGGTTTTTCTTGTGGAAATTATATTCGGCAGGAACACAGCCAAATCATCATCGTCGATCGTATTTATTGAGCGCTTACTATGTGAAGAGCACTGTACTAAGCGCTTGGGAAGTACAAATTGGCAACATATAGAGACAGTCCCTACCCAACAGTGGGCTCACAGTCTAAAAGCCAAATGAAAACCAATGGACGTATTTCAATATTTTAAGTCAGTTTCCGAGGGCCCCAAAATTATAAAAAAAAAAAATTCTGGCTAAAATGACAAAACATTCGGTAGGAATTGTGTATATCGTTTTGGAAGTATCAATTCCAGCTGTAACTCACTAAGTTCTTGTGCTATAAATTGTATTTCCACCCATTCTGCCGTGACAGAGGGTGGCAGATGTTCAGTGCAGTTAACAGATTAAAATAAAACTCCAAACTGTGGTCAACTTCACAAGTCTCTACAATACTTAATCTTCCAAGTTACCAGAAGTCTCCGATCTATAGATGAAAGAGCGCCGTTTTTGTTGTACCAATACTTCTGGTAAGTATATGACTGGTAAGTATATATGGTAAGTATATATATATGGTATATATCTGGTAAGTATATATGACTATATATTAACTTTTGGGCCAGGGAGCACTTTCAGTGCCGCGGGGCTTGGGGAGCAGGCCCGGATTCGTTAGGGAGCCGCGGAGCCCCCCAAGATTCACGTGCCCAGAAACAATTCAGGACTCTCCCCCCATCCCACGATCAGGCCGAGCGGCGGCACTGAAGTGAGGACGGGACCTTTTCAATTGAAAAACCGTGCGTCGTCGCAAGAAAATCCTTACAGAACTGGGTGGACGATCAGCTCGGGGCTGTAAGACTTAATCACAGTTGCTGCATCTTTGGTGCAGAAGACATGAGATAGATCGGCCCCCTAAGAAACAAATCAGCAGAGACGGTTGTCAGTGTTAGGATCCAATAAGTAGAACCAGAACTGCCCTAACTGCGCTGCTTAGAGAAGCAGCGTGGCTTAGTGGGAAAAGCCTGGGCTTTGGAGTCAGAGGTCATGGGTTCAAATCCCGGCTCTGCCACATGTCTGCTGTGAGACCTTGGGCAACTCACTTAACTTCTCTGAGCGTCAATTACCTCATCTGTAAAATGGGGATTAAGACTGTGGAGCCCTACGTGGGACAACTTGATCACCTTGTATCCCCCCCAGCGCTTAGAACAGTGCTTTGAACATAGTCAGTGCTTAACAAATGCCATCATTATTATTATTAACCACTTGCTATTTACCTGCTCGTAATAGACGTTATCTCAAATCAATCCATGGTATTAATCGAGCGCTTACTATGTACAGAGCACTGAACTAAGTGCTTGGGAGAGTACGATTCAACAGGATTCGCAGACCCGTTTGCGGCCCTTAACGAGCTTACAGTCTAGAGGACGGGTTTACGGTCTTGATCTGCAATGTGTGACAGGTTTAAGCGTGCATGGAAATAAACATTTCCAATAATGTTTGCGGCCCTTAACGAGCTTACAGTCTGGAGGACGGGTTTACGGTCTTGATCTGCAATGTGTGACAGGTCTAAGCGTGCATGGAAATAAACATTTCCAATAATGTTTGCGGCCCTCAACGAGCTTACAGTCTAGAGGACGGGTTTACAGTCTAGATCTGCAGTGTGTGACAGGTTTAAGCGTGCATGGAAATAAACATTTCCAATAATGTTTGCAGCCCTTAACGATCTTACAGTCGAGAGGACGGGTTTACGGTCTAGATCTGCAATGTGTGACAGGTTTAAGCGTGCATGGAAATAAACATTTCCAATAATGTTTGCAGCCCTTAACGAGCTTACTTACAGTCTGGAGGACGGGTTTACGGTCTTGATGTGCAATGTGTGACAGGTCTAAGCGTGCATGGAAATAAACATTTCCAATAATGTTTGCGGCCCTTAACGAGCTTACAGTCTAGAGGACGGGTTTACGGTCTTGATCTGCAATGTGTGGCAGGTTTAAGCGTGCCTGGAAATAAACATTTCCAATAACGCGGGAATAGAGCTGTAATCTAGGTGTACAGGGAAACGTGTCCACCGAGAAGCAGCGGCATGGCTTAGTGGACAGAAAGACCTGGGTTCTAATCCTGGCTCTGTTACTTGTCTGCTGTGTGACCCTGGGCAAGCCACTTCACTTCTCTGGGCCCCAGTGACCTCATCTGTAAAATGCGGATTAAAGCTGTGATTCCCCATCATCAATCGTATTTATTGAGCGCTTACTGTGTGCAGAGCACCGTACTAAGCGCTTGGGAAATACAAGTTGGTAACACATAGAGACAGTCCCTACCCGACAGTGGGCTCACAGTCAAAAAGGGGGAGACAGAGAACAAAACCAAACATACTAACAAAATAAAATAAATAGAATAGATATGTACAAGCAAAATAAATAAATAGAGTAATAAATATGTACAAACATAGATACAGGTTTTCATCGTCAACCTAAAATAACGTACAGCTCTACAACCGGCACAACAACTAGACATGTGGACTGTGTCCAACCTGATTGGCTTATATTCATTCAATCGTATTTATTGAGCGCTTACTGTGTGCAGAGCGCTGTACTAAGCGCTTATATCTACCCCAGCCATTAGTATAGTGCCTGGCACGTAGTAAATGCTTAACAAATACCATAAAAAAAAAGAGAGAAAGAGAGAGAAAGGAGTGGTAAAGTCTTCCTTTCCCTCCCACCTCTGTCCAGAAATGAGAAGTGGGTGAGAAGCCAATTTTCCACTTAGAACCAGAGGAGTGGAGGGAAAGTTGTCAAGGGCTGGATAGCCACAGCAACTGAGGAAATAAACCTCTCTTCGGAGGCCTTCTGAAAGAAATCCGGACTCTCCCATCCACCTGGTATAAATCGTTACCAGTCACAGGCACCGAAGAAATCAATCAATCAAAGAAAGACTATTTTTCAGAGCGGCTAAAGCCGCCACAAAAATGACAACTTTTCCCCCGGGCGTTTTTTTCTAACCCGTGCCTAGCAAATTCAAACCTTGCAATGACTCGGGGATAGACAGGCTCCCATCAGTTAAATTAAATGCTTGACTAAAGAACAGGGTTTGAAAATATTAGGAAAGAGGCTTAAGTCTACAGAATCCTAACGGGGGAAAAAAGAATCAATCAATCAATCGTATTTATTGAGTGCTTACTGTGTGCAGAGCACTGTACTAAGCGCTTGGGAAGTACAATCAATCAATCGTATTTATTGAGCGCTTACTGTGTGCAGAGCACTGTACTAAGCGCTTGGGAAGTACAAATTGGCAACATATAGAGAGAGTCCCTACCCAACAGTGGGCTCACAGTCTAAAAGGGGGAGACAGAGAACAAAACCAAATATATTAACAAAATAAAATAAATAGAACAGATATGTACAAGGAAGATAAATAAATCGAGTAATAAATATGTACAAACGTATATACATATATACAGGTGCCGTGGGGAAGGGAAGGAGGTAAGGCGGGGGGGATGAAGAGGGGGAGGAGAAGTGTCTACCACTGTATCGGACTTGTTTTCATCATCAATCATCAATCGTATTTATTGAGCGCTTACTGTGTGCACAGCACTGTACTAAGCGCTTGGGAAGTCCAAGTTGGCAACACATAGAGACAGTCCCTACCCGACAGTGGGCTCACAGTCTAAAAGGGGGGAGACAGAGAACAAAACCAAACATACTAACAAAATAAAATAAATAGACTAGATATGTACAAGTAAAATAAATAGAGTAAGAAATACGTACAAACATATATACATATATACAGGTTTTCATCGTCAACCTAAAATAACGTACAGCTCTACAACCGGCACAACAACCAGACAATAGATAGGAGATTTAAATGAACGTACCACTTTAAGAGCCGAAATGGCTGCAAAGTACGGTGCCCCTGTATACCTAAAAACAAAACGGTATAGATCAGAAAAGTTTTAATCGACTAGACAAGCATCAAAAGCCAGTTTAGCAGCAGATGAAGCTAACAAATGAGGGCTGGATTCACTTTGTCGCTAAGCAAAAAAAAAAAAAATTACAACTTCCCACAATGATCTTTGCAAAAACTGTCAACAGCTCCGCCCCTTGTCAGCTGTGTGACTCTGGGCAAGTCACTCACCTTCTCTGTGCCTCAGTTACCTCATCGGTAAAATGGAGATTAAGACTCTGAGCCCCACATGGGACAACCTGATCACCTTGCATCCCCCAGTGCTTAGAACAGTGCTTTGCACATAGTAAGCGCTGTACAAATTTATTACTCTATTTTACTTGTGCATATTTATTCTGTTTATTTTATTTTGTTAATATGTTTTGTTCTCCGTCTCCCCCTTCTAGACTGTGAGCCCGCTGCTGGGTAGGGACCGTCTCTATATGTTGCCAACTTGTCCTTCCCAAGCGCTTAGTACAGTGCTCTGCACACAGTAAGCGCTCAATAAATACGATTGAATGAATGAATTTCAAAGCTGAATGTGTGCACACATTCTTTTGCTAGGTGTAATT
Source organism: Tachyglossus aculeatus (assembly GCF_015852505.1). NCBI lineage: Eukaryota > Metazoa > Chordata > Mammalia > Monotremata > Tachyglossidae > Tachyglossus > Tachyglossus aculeatus. The sequence continues at coordinate 12,660,613 of NC_052085.1, read as the reverse complement.
TAGTTTATTACGCAACGACAAAATCTCTTCCCGTTTGATTACAACCGGGATTAATTTCAAAGGACTACATGCAATTTCCATTCCCGATCTCCGAGTATCTATGAGGTTAATACCAGATTAATTTTCTTAAGTCACGGAATACTCCTATATTCGTTAGCCCTCTGCAAGGCGAAGAAATTCATGTAAGATTCCAGCGCTTAGAACAGTGCTTTGCACATAGTAAGCGCTTAACAAATGCCTATTATTATTATTATTATTCCTGCTCCAAAAGGCTTCAGGCCAGAGTAGAAATCGGGTCCGTGCTATAGTGAAGTGTCTCCTTTTGGGCAGGGAACGTGTCTGCCCACCTTGTCATCATCATCATCAATCGTATTTATTGAGCGCTTACTATGTGCAGAGCACTGGACTAAGCGCTTGGGAAGTACAAATTGGCAACATATAGAGACAGTCCCTACCCAACAGTGGGCTCACAGTCTAAAAGGGGGAGACAGAGAACAAAACGAAACATACTAACAAAATAAAATAAATAGAGTAGATATGTACAAATAAAATAAATAAATAAATAGAGTAATAAATATGTACATACATATATACAGGTGCTGTCGTATTGTTCTCTCCCTAGCGCTTAGTATAGTGCTCTGCACAAGGTAAGCACTCAGTACAGTCTCTCAAAGTCATACTCTGGACGTGACAACCGCAGCCGGCCCTCTCTTGGGCCCTGAGACGAATAATTTCACGTGACAAAATTGCGCGGGACATTTAATGGTCTCGATCTGTAATAATAGTAACGGGTTTTTGTTAGGTGCTTACTGTGTGCCAAGCGCTGGGGTAGATAGGTCCCACATGGGGCTCACAGTCTAAGTAGGAGAACAGGTATTGAATCTCCATGTTGCAGATGAGGAAACTGAGGCACCGAGAAGTTAAGTGACTTCATTAGTAGCCGGTAGACTCGGTGGGCAGGGATTGCGTTGCCAATTCTGTTGTGTTGTATTTGGCCAAGCGCTTAGTATAGTGCTCTGCATAAAGTAGGCACTCAGTAAATGCCCGCTGTTGTGTAGGGACCGTCTCTATATGTTGCCGACTTGTACTTCCCAAGCGCTTAGTACAACGCTCTGCACACGGTAAGCGCTCAATAAATGCAACTGAATGAATGACTGACCCTAAGATTCATCCGTCACTCAATCAATCAATCGTATTTATTGAGTGCTTACTGTGCGCAGAGCACTGTACTAACCGCTTGGGAAGTACAAGTTGGCAACATATATACAGTCCCTACCCAACAGTGGGCTCACAGTCTAAAAGGAGACCCCATACTTTTAAAAAAAGACATTATTTCAATTATTTCATTATTTCAATTGGCATGCTCAACATTTTTAACTTACTCTTGGCATCCTCCAATGATGCCTATCCTTCCATCTTGACCTTTATGCTTTTTGGGAGTCAGAGGAGGAATGACATTTCTCACCAACTGAAAAATATTCTCCATATCCTTTAGGGAATGACTTTTACGAAATGAAAACGATCTCTCTATAACTGAAAGGCAAGGAAGGTAATTATTGTTTCAGAAAGTTACTAATTTTGACAAATAATAGACATTTCGAAACATTGAAAAACAATGATGCCTATCCTTCCATCTTGACCTTTATGCTTTTTGGGAGTCAGGGGAGGAATGACATTTCTCACCAACTGAAAAATATTCTCCATATCCTTTAGGGAATGAGTTTTACGAAATGAAAACGACCTCTCTATAACTGAAAGGCAAGGAAGGTAATTATTGTTTCAGAAAGTTACTAATTTTGAAAAATAGACATTTTGAAACATTGAAAAACAATGATGCCTATCCTTCCATCTTGACCTTTATGCTTTTTGGTAGTCAGATGAGGAATGACATTTCTCACCAACTGAAAAATATTCTCCATATCCTTTATGGAATGACTTTTACGAAATGAAAACGATCTCTCTATGACTGAAAGGCAGGAAAGGTAATTATTGTTTCAGAAAGTTGCTAATTTTGACAAATAATAGACATTTCAAAACACTGAAAAACAATGATGCCTGTCCTTCCACCTTGACCTTTATGCTTTTTGGGAGTCAGATGAGGAATGACATTTCTCACCAACTGAAAAATATTTTCCATATCCTTTATGGAATGAGTTTTACGAAATGAAAATGATCTCTCTATAACTGAAAGGCAGGAAAGGTAATTATTGTTTCAGAAAGTTACTAATTTTGACAAATAATAGACATTTCAAAACACTGAAAAACAATGATGCCTATCCTTCCATCTTGACCTTTATGCTTTTTGGGAGTCAGGGGAGGAATGACATTTCTCACCAACTGAAAAATATTCTCCATATCCTTTAGGGAATGAGTTTTACGAAATGAAAACGATCTCTCTATAACTGAAAGGCAGGAAAGGTAATTACTGTTTCAGAAAGTTACTAATTTTGACAAATAATAGACATTTCTAAACACTGAAAAACAATGATGCCTATCCTTCCATCTTGACCTTTATGCTTTTTGGGAGTCAGGGGAGGAATGACATTTCTCACCAACTGAAAAATATTCTCCATATCCTTTATGGAATGAGTTTTACTAAATAAAAACAATCTCTCTATAACTGAAAGGCAAGGAAGGTAATTATTGTTTCAGAAAGTTACTAATTTTGACAAATAGACATTTCAAAACATTGAAAAACAATGATGCCTATCCTTCCATCTTGATCTTTATGCTTTTTGGGAGTCAGGGGAGGAATGACATTTCTCACCAACTGAAAAATATTCTCCATATCCTTGGTGGAATGAGTTTTACGAAATGAAAACGATCTCTCTATAACTGAAAGGCAGGGAAGGTAATTATTGTTTCAGAAAGTTACTAATTTTGACAAATAATACACATTTCAAAACATTGAAAAACAATGATGCCTATCCTTCCATCTTGACCTTTATGCTTTTTGGGAGTCAGGGGAGGAATGACATTTCTCACCAACTGAAAAATATTCTCCATATCCTTTAGGGAATGAGTTTTACGAAATGAAAACGATCTCTCTATAACTGAAAGGCAGGAAAGGTAATTACTGTTTCAGAAAGTTATTAATTTTGACAAATAATAGACATTTCTAAACACTGAAAAACAATGATGCCTATCCTTCCATCTTGACCTTTATGCTTTTTGGGAGTCAGGGGAGGAATGACATTTCTCACCAACTGAAAAATATTCTCCATATCCTTTATGGAATGAGTTTTACTAAATGAAAACGATCTCTATAACTGAAAGGCAAGGAAGGTAATTATTGTTTCAGAAAGTTACTAATTTTGACAAATAGACATTTCGAAACATTGAAAAACAATGATGCCCATCCTTCCATCTTGACCTTTATGCTTTTTGGGAGTCAGGGGAGGAATGACATTTCTCACCAACTGAAAAATATTCTGCATATCCTTTAGGGAATGAGGTTTACGAAATGAAAACGCTCTCTCTATAACTGAAAGGCAGGAAAGGTAATTATTGTTTCAGAAAGTTACTAATTTTGACAAATAGACATTTCGAAACATTGCTAGATCTCACCACTGGAAAAAAAAAATGACAAAACCGAAGAACTCTGATTACCCCATCTGGCATCTCCAACACCAAGGATGCTGTTCGTTTCACTTAGTTCATGATTTATTCTCAGCAGGCTCTACCATTTTAAATTTTACAGAAAAATCTCTGCGTCACTAAAATTCTACCTTTACTCATTTGGATGCTCATTTTTAAAAATATAAAACGAATTTCCTAAGTGGCATTTGAAAATGAGGTGATCGGTTCCAGACGGATTTCCTGTGGTACCTTTTTATTTCTATTCAAAATAATTTAGCGATGATGGGGAAAATAGGTGTGTTGTACAGTGCTCGCAGACGGAGCAAAGGCGCTAGCTAAATACATTCAGTCAAATCAAAAAAATTATTCAAGTCTAGACATTTTCTCTATGTAACATGTCAAAGTTTGCTTTGATGAACTCAACTGCTAAGTCAATGGGAAATGTGCTTTTCCCCTCCTGCGCGGACTGTATTGGGCGCTCTTCGCCCCCTCCTGCGCGGCAGCGTGGCTCAGTGGCAAGAACCCGGGCTTGGGAGTCAGAGGTCGTGGGTTCTAATCCCGCCCCACCTCTTGTCTGCTGGGTGACCTTGGGCAAGTCGCCTCACTTCTCTGAGCCTCAGTTACCTCATCTGGAAAATGGGGATGAAGTCTGTGAGCCCCCCCGTGGGACAGCCTGATTACCTTGTATCTCCCTCAATCATTCAGTCGTATTTATTGAGCACTTACTGTGTGCAGAGCACTGTACTAAGCGCTTGGGAAGTACAAGTTGGCAACGTATAGAGATGGACCCTACCCAACAACGGGCCCCAGCGCTTAGAACAGTGGTTGGCACATAGTAAGTGCTTAACCAATACCCTATTTATTATCCAGCGCTTAGAACAGTGCTTGGCACATAGTAAGTGCTTAACCAATACCCTATTTATTATCCAGCACTTAGAACAGTGGTTGGCACATAGTAAGCGCTTAACCAATACTATAGTTCTTATCCAGCGCTTAGAACAGTGCTTGGCACATAGTAAGTGCTTAACCAATACCCTATTTATTATCCAGCGCTTAGAACAGTGCTTGGCACCTAGTAAGCGCTTAACCAATACCCTATTTACTATCCAGTGCTTAGGACAGTGCTTGGCACCTAGTAAGCGCTTAACCAATACTATATTTCTTACTATTTTACTATTACTTTCTTTGTGCATATTTATTCTATTTATTTTATTAATATGTTTTGTTCTCTGTCTCCCCCTTCTAGACTGTGAGCCCACTGTTGGGTAGGGACTGGCTCTATATGTTGCCAACTTGTACTTCCCAAGCGCTTAGTACGGTGCTCTGCACACAGTAAGCGCTCAATAAATACGATTGATTGATTATCCAGCGCTTAGAACAGTGCTTGGCACCTGGTAAGCGCTTAACGAAGACCACCACTATTTTTCCTTGGGCGCGCGCCCCCTCCCACGCGCACAGACCCTATTGGACGCTCGCCCCCTCCTGGGCGGACCCTATTGGGCGCGCCCCCCTTCGCGCGCGCATCCTATTGGACGCTCTTCCCGGCAAGCGCGCATCCTATTGGGCGCGCTCGCCCCCTCCCGCGCGGGCCCTATTGGGCGCAATTCCCCTCACGCTCGGATCCTATTGGGCGCTCTTCCCCTCGCGCGCGGACCCTAGTGGGCGCGCGTCCTCCCCCACGCGCACAGACCCTATTGGACGCTCGCCCCCTCCTGCGCGCATCCTAGTGGACGCTCGCCCCCTCGCTCGCGCGGACCCTACTGGGAGCGCTCGCCCCCTCCTGCACGGACCCTAGTGGGCGCAATTCCCCTCACGCGCGGATTCTATTGGACGCTCTTCTCCTCGCGCGTGGACCCTATTGGGCGCGCTCCTCCTCACGCGCGCGGACCCTAGTGGGCGCGCACCCTCCCCCACGCGCGCGGATCCTGTTGGACGCCCTGCCCCTAGAGCGCGCACCCTATTGGACGCTCGCCCCCTCACGCGCGCGGACCCTAGTGGGCGCAATTCCCCCTCGCGCGGATCCTATTGGACGCTCGTCCCCTCACGCGCGCGGACCCCAGTGGGCGCGCTCCCCCTCGCGCGCATCCTATTGGACGCTCTTCCCCTCGCGCGCGGACCCTAGTGGGCGCTCGCCCCCTCCAGCACGGACCCTATTGGGCGCAACTCCCCCTCACGCGCGGATCCTATTGGGCGCAATTCCACTCAGGCGCGAATCCTATTGGACGCTCGCCCCCTCACGCGCTTGGACCACATTGGGCGCGCTCCCCCTCGCGCGCCCATCCTATTGGACGCTCGCCCCCTCACGCGCGCGGACCCTAGTGGGCGCGCGCGGATCCTGATGGACGCGCTCCCCCTCGCGCGCGCATCCTATTGGACGCTCGCCCCCTCCTGCGCGGACCCTATTGGGCGCAATTCCCCTCAGGCGTGGATCCTATTGGACGCTCTTCCCCTCGCGCGCGGACCCTAGTGGGCGCGCTCATCCTATTGGACGCTCGCCCCCTCACGCGCGCGGACCTTAGTGGGCGCGCTCATCCTATTGGACGCTCGCCGCCTCACGCGCGCATCCTATTGGACGCTCGCCCCCTCACGCGCGCGGACCCTAGTGGGCGCGCGCCCTCCCCCACGCGCGCGGATCCTATTGGACGCTCGGCCCCCCCTTCCTGGGCGCGCGCCCCCCCGCATGCGCAGTGGCCTCCCCCGGCGCTGGCCTGAGCCCCCGAGGCTACCTTGGCTCGGCTGCAGCCAGCAGGCCAGGAGCGCGGCCGACATTGCGGCGACGATCCCGGCGGCGGCGGCCCGGGCCATGGCGGACACGGAGGCGGGGCCGGCGCTTACCTAGCCCGCGGCGCGCGGGGCCGAAGCCGACTCTCGCCACGAGGCAACCGAAGCGGACGACGCCGATCATGGGGCCGCTTCTTCCAGGGCCCCCGCAGGTAAGGCGCTCCGACCTCCGGGCGCGCCTCCCGCAGTCGCAGCCAATCGGCGCTGCCGGCCGGGCTCGCTTCCCACAGCTGTAGCCAATCAGGGCTGCCGACCGGGCTCGCCTCCCGCAGCCAATCAGCGCCGTAGGCTGGGCTCGCCCCCAGCAGCCAATCAGCGCGGTCGCCCGGGCTCGCACCCCCGCTGTCGTAGCCAATCAGCGCTGCCGAGTGGGCTCGTCTCTCGCAGCCAATCAGCGCGGTCGGCCGGGCTCGCCCCCCGCTGCCGTAGTCAATCAGCGCTGCTGACTGGGCTCGTCTCTCGCAGCCAATCAGCGCTGCCGGCCGGGCTCGCCCCTCCTCCCACGTTGCCGTAGCCAATCAGCGCTGCCGATTGGGCTCGCCCCCAGCAGCCAATCAGCGTTGTCGGTCGGGCTCGCCCCCCCCACCCCGCCTTAGTCATAGCCAATCAGCGCTGCCGGCCGGGCTCGCCCCCTGCTGCAGTAACCAATCAGCGCTGCCGATTAGGCTCTCCCCCAGCAGCCAATCAGCGCTGTCGGCCGGGCTCGCCCCCCGCTCCCGTAGCCAATCATCGCTTCTGGCCGGGCTCGCCCCTCCTTAGCCGTAGCCAATCAGCACTGCCGGCCGGGCTCGCCCCCCACTCCCTTAGCCGTAGCCAATCAGCGCTGCCGGCCGGGCTCGTTTTCCCCCCCCCCTTAGCCGTAGCCAATCAGCGCTACCGTTTGGGCTCGCCCCAGCAGCCAATCAGCGCAGGCGGCCGGGGTCGCCTCCCGCAGCCAATCAGCGCTGCAGGCCGGGCACGCCAACGGCAGCCGCAGCCAATCAGCGGCTATTAGAATTTGTGTTTAAATAATAATAATAATAATAATAATAATAATGGCATTTGTTAAGCGCTTACTATGTGCCAAGCACTGTTCTAAATCTTTACCCTTGCAATGGTTTAGAAGAATATCAAGTGGTCCTAATGATTTTGCCCTACCACTGTATTATTGGTAGTGATTCAGTGATTCAAGCACTTATTTGTGTTTAAGTCTTAAAGAGAATTTGTGTTTAAATAATAATAATTATAATAATAATGGCATTTGTTAAGCGCTTACTATGTGCCAAGCACTGTTCTAAATCTTTACCCTTGCAGTGGTTTAGAAGAATCTCAAGTGGTCCTAATGATTTTGCCCTACCACTGTATTATTGGTAGTGATTCAGTGATTCAAGCACTTATTTGTGTTTGTCTTAAAGAGAATTTGTGTTTGAATAATAATAATAATAATGGCATTTATTAAGCGCTTACTATGTGCCAAGCACTGTTCTCAATCTTTACCCTTGCAGTGGTTTTGAAGAATATCAAGTGGTCCTAATGATTTTGCCCTACCATTGTATTATTGGTAGTGATTCAGTGATGCAAGCACTTATTTGTGTTTGTCTTAAAGAGAATTTGTGTTTAAATAATAATAATAATAATAATAATAATAATAATGGCATTTATTAAGCGCTTACTATGTGCCAAGCACTGTTCTAAATCTTTACCCTTGCAGTGGTTTAGAAGAATCTCAAGTGGTCCTAATGATTTTGCCCTACCACTGTATTATTGGTAGTGATTCAGTGATTCAAGCACTTATTTGTGTTTGTCTTAAAGAGAATTTGTGTTTAAATAATAATAATAATAATAATAATGGCATTTATTGAGCGCTTACTATGTGCAAAGCACTGTTCTAAGCGCTGGGGAGGTTACAAGTTCCTCCCCATCCCCCCCCACCTTACCTCCTTCCCCGCCCCACAGCACCTGTATATATGTTTGTACAGATTTATTCCTCTATTTATTTTACTTGTACGTATTTACTATTCTATTTATTTTATTTCATTAATAACGTTTTGTTTTGCTGTCCGTCTCCCCCTTCTAAACTGTGAGCCCGCTGTCGCCGACTTGGACTTCCCAAGCGCTCAGTACCGTGCTCTGCACATAGTAAGCGCTCAATAAACAATAATAATAATAATAATAATGATGTTGGCATTTGTTAAGCACTTACTATGTGCAAAGCACTGTTCTAAGCGCTGGGGCTCACAGTCTTAACCCCCATGAGCCACGTGCTTCTCTCTGCTTCTTAATAATAATCAATAATAATAATAGTACTTGTTAAGCACTTATTACGGGGTAGATGCAAGGCGATCAGGTTGCCCCACGAGGGGCTCACAGTCTTAATCCCCATCTTCCAGATGAGGTAACTGAGGCACGATTGAACGAATGAGAGGACCTGCCTTGTTTTTTTGGCAAGCAACGGACTAATAAAAAGCAAACAACCGCCCCCCGTCCAAATCACATAATGAAAAGTAGCTTTATATATCACATTTTGCTCCTTCCTTGCCTAAAAATTTAACAACTTCTACAATAGCACCAGCGCTGATTCCAACTCGCGTATTCTTATCCAAAGTGTTCACCAAAATAATTACCGTTTTCTGGATATTCATCCTTGTATTCGTCCTCTGCCCCCAGTAAGCGCTCAATAAATACAATTGATTGAATGAATGAATGAATGAATACAAGCTGATGGGGTTGAACACAGTCCCTGTCCACCGTGAGGCTCCCGGTCTTGATCCCCATTTCGCAGATGAGGGAACTGAGGCCCAGTGAAGTGAAGTGACTCGCTCAGAGTCGCCCAACAGACAAGCGGCGGAGCCGGGATTAGAACCCATGACCTTCCGACTCCCAAGCAGCCCCTCAGTTGCTTCGACTCTGCTCGACGCGTTGCGACAAAGTCATTTCCGTGGCTCAGTGGAAAAGAGCCCGGGCTTTGGAGTCAGAGGTCGTGGGTTCAAATCCCGGCTCTGCCAAGTGTCAGCTGTGTGACTTTGGGCAAGTCACTTCGCTTCTCTGGGCCTCAGTTCCCTCATCTGTCAAATGGGGATGAAGACTGTGAGCCCCCCGTGGGACATCCTGATCACCTTGTAACCTCCCTAGCGCTTAGAACAGTGCTTTGCACATAGTAAGTGCTTAATAAATGCCATCATCATTATTATTATTATTAATAATTATTTCCCCCGGGCAAATTCCCATGTTGCTTAATCTCCCTCCGGTCAGGATTGCCCAAGAGCCCAGAAATCTTTCCCCTTCCCCTTTCTAGGGCAGGTTCACTGGGTTTTCCCCTATGAGCATTTATTGAGCTCCGTGTGTACTGTACTAAGCGCTTGGGAGAGTCCAATTCAACAGAGTTGGTAGACACGGTCCCTGCCCACAGTGTGGTTACACTCTGGGCCTGAACTGGTGTGTATATCTGCTTCTATTTTCATAATAATTATAACGATGGTATTTGTTAAGTGCTTCTAGACTGTGAGCCCGTTGTTGGGTGGGGACCGTCTCTCTGTGTTGCCGATTTGGACTTCCCAAGCGCTTAGTCCAGTGCTCTGCACACAGGAAGCGCTCAATAAATACGATTGAATGAATGAATAAATACTTTTGAATGAATAAATACGATTGAATGAATATGTGCCAAGCACTGTTCTAAGCGCTGGGGGGGATACAAGGTGATCAGGTTGTCCCACGTGGGGCGCACAGTCTTAACCCCCATTTTACAGTTGAGGGAACTGAGGCACAGAGAAGTGAAGTGACTTGCCCAAAGTCACACAGCAGACAATAATAATAATAATAATAATAATGGCATTTCTTAAGCGCTTACTATGTGCCAAGCACTGTACTAAGCACTGGGGAGGATACAAGGTGATCAGGTTGTCCCACGTGGGGCTCACAGTCTTCATCCCCATTTAGAGAAGCAGCGTGGCTCAGTGGGAAGAGCCCGGGCTTTGGAGTCAGAGGTCATGGGTTCAGATCCCGGCTCCGCCATCTGTCAGCTGTGTGACTTTGGGCAAGTCACTTAACTTCTCTGGGCCCCCCAGTTCCCTCATCTGTAAAATGGGGATGGAGACTGTGAGCCCCCCATGGGACAACCTGATCACCTTGTAACCTCCCCTGCTCTTAGAACAGTGCTTTGCACATAGTAAGTGCTTAATAAATGCCATTATTATTATTATTATTATCATTATTTTACAGATGAGGAGGCAGGATTAGAACCCATGACCTCTGACCCCCAAGCCCGGGCTCTTTCCACTGATCCACACTGCTTCTTAGTAGCCTCTCCCCCTTGTCCCCCTCTCCATCCCCCCGTCTTACCTCCTTCCCTTCCCCACAGCACCTGTATATATGTATATATGGTTGTACATATTTATTACTCTATTTATTTATTTATTTATTTATTTTACTTGTACATTTCTATCCTACTTATTTTATTTTGTTGGTATGTTTGGTTCTGTTCTCTGTCTCCCCCTTTTAGACTGTGAGCCCACTGTCGGGTAGGGACTGTCTCTATGTGATGCCAATTTGTACTTCCCAAGCGCTTAGTACAGTGCTCTGCACATAGTAAGCGCTCAATAAATACGATTGATTGATTGATTGATTGATTGATTAGAAAAGCAGCGTGGTTTAGTAGAGAGAGCCCAGGCCTGGGAGTCCGAAGGACCTGGGTTCTAATCCCGCCTCTGCCACTTGTTGGCTGTGTCTCCTTGGGCGAGTCCCTTCACTTCCCTGGGCCTCAGTTTCCTCATCTGTAAAATGGGGATGACGACTGGGAGCCCCACGTGGGACAGCCTGATCCTCTGCGGAGGGGGCGGGGCTAAGGAGCAGCAGGGCGGAGCGTGATTGGGCGGGGCTGCGGAGGGGGCGTGGCTAAGCCGTAGGACGGAGCGCGATTGGGCGGGGAATCGGAGGGGCGGAGCTAAGGGCGAGGGGTGGGCTAAGACTTAGTAGGACGGAGCGTGATTGGGCGGAGCTGCGGATGGGCGGGGCAACGGAACGGGAGGGGCGGGGCTAAGAGGTGGGACGGAGCGTGATTGGACGAGGGGCGGAGCTAAGGGCCAGGGGCGGGGCTAAGACTTAGGACGGAGCGTGATTGGACGGGGATGCGTGGAGGGGCGGAGCTAAGGGCGAGGCTAAGCCTTAGTAAGACGGGGCGTGATTGGGCGGGGCCGCGGAGGGGGTGGGGCTGCCGAACGGAGGGAGGCGGGGCTAAGCCGTAGGACGGGGCGTGATTGGGCGGGGCCGCGGAGGGCGGAGCTAAAGGCGAGGGGCGGGGATAAGGCTTAGAAGGACGGAGCATGATTGGGCGGGGTCGAGGAGGGGCGGAGTTAAGGGAGAAAGGCGGGGCTAAGGCTTAGGAGGACGGAGCGTGATTGGACGGGGATGCGGAGGGGGCGGAGCGAAGGGCGAGGGGCGGGGCTAAGCCTTGGTAGGACGGAGCGTGATTGGGCGGGGCTGTGCGGAGGGGAGGAGCTTAGAGCGAGGCTAAGCATTAGTAGGACGGAGCGTGATTGGGCGAGGCCGCGGAGGGGGCGGGGCTAAGCCTTAGGCCGGAGCGTGATTGGGCGGGACTACGGAAGGGGAGGGATGGGGCTAAGCCGTAGGACGGAGCGTGATTGGGCGGGGCCACGGAGGGGGGCGGAGCTAAGGGTGAGAGGCGGGGCTTAGTGGGACGGAGCGTGATTGGGCGGGGCCGCTTTGGGGCGGAGCTAAGGGCGAAAGGCGAGGCAGGACGGGGCGCGATTGGGCGGGGCCGCGGAGGGGGCGGGGCTAAGACGTAGGACGGGGCGCGATTGGGCGGGGCCGCGAAGGGGGCGGAGCTAAGGGTGAGAGGCGGGGCTTAGTGGTACGGAGCGTGATTGGGTGGGGCCGCGTTGGGGCGGAGCTAAGGGCGAAAGGCTTAGCAGGACGGGGCGCGATTGGGCGGGGCCGCTGAGGGGGCGGGGCTAAGACGTAGGACGGAGCGCGATTGGGCGGGGCCGCGAAGGGGCGGAGCTAAGGGTGAGAGGCGGGGCTTAGTGGTACGGAGCGTGATTGGGCGGGGCCGCGTTGGGGCGGAGCTAAGGGCGAAAGGCGGGGCTAAGGCTTAGCAGGACGGGGCGCGATTGGGCGGGGCCGCTGAGGGGGCGGGGCTAAGGCATAGGACGGAGCGCGATTGGGCGGGGCCGCGAAGGGGGCGGAGCTCCGGGGCGTGCGCACGGGGACCGTGCCCGGCGTCGCGCAGAGCGCGGGGGAGTGCGGCCGTGGTGTGTCGCGTCGGCGCCGTCCCGTGGTGTCGGTGCCCGTCCCCGCTCGGGCGATGCGCCGCCCGGACGTGAAGATGGTGCTGCTGGGCCACGTGAACGTGGGCAAGACGTCGCTGCTGCAGCGCTACATGGAGCGCCGCTGCCCCGACCCCGTCAGCACCGTGGGCGGCGCCTTCTACCTCAAGCCCTGGCGCTCCTACAACATCGCCCTCTGGGACACCGCAGGTCAGACCTCCGCAGTCGGTCCGGTACAGTCCAGTCAGTCCATTCATTCATTCATTCAGTCGTATTTATTGAGCGCCTACTGCGTGCGCAGAGCACTGGACTGAGCGCTGGGGAAGCCCAAGTTGGCAACACACAGACGGTCATTCATTCAGTCGTATTTATTGAGCGCTTACTGCGTGCAGAGCACTGGACTAAGCGCTGGGGAAGCCCAAGTTGGCAACACATAGAGACGGTCATTCATTCAATACATGCAACCGTGTTTATTGAGCGCACATCATTCAGTTCATTCATTCAATCGTACTTATTGAGCGCTTACTGCGTGCAGAGCACTGGACTAAGCGCTGGGGAAGCCCAAGTTGGCAACACATAGAGACGGTCATTCATTCAATACATGCAACCGTGTTTATTGAGCGCACATCATTCAGTTCATTCATTCAATCGTACTTATTGAGCGCTTACTGCGTGCAGAGCACTGGACTAAGCGCTGGGGAAGCCCAAGTTGGCAACACACAGACGGTCATTCATTCAGTCGTATTTATTGAGCGCTTACTGCGCGCAGAGCACTGGACTAAGCGCTGGGGAAGCCCAAGTTGGCAACACACAGAGACGGTCATTCATTCAATTCATTCAGTTCATTCAACCGTGTTTATTGAGCGCACATCATTCAGTTCATTCATTCAGTCGTACTTACTGAGCGCTTACTGTGCGCAGAGCACTGGACTAAGCGCTGGGGAAGCCCAAGTTGGCAACACACAGAGACGGTCATTCATTCAATTCATTCAATTCATTCAACCGTGTTTATTGAGCGCACATCATTCAGTTCATTCATTCAATCGTATTTATTGAGCGCTTACTGCGTGCAGAGCACTGGACTAAGCGCTCGGGAAGCCTAAGTTGGCAACACACAGAGACGGTCATTCATTCAGTTCATTCAACCGTGTTTATTGAGCGCACATCATTCAGTTCATTCATTCAGTCGTACTTATTGAGCGCTTACTGTGCGCAGAGCACTGGGCTAAGCGCTCGGGAAGCCTAAGTTGGCAACACACAGAGACGGTCATTCATTCAGTTCATTCATTCAGTCGTATTTACTGAGCGCTTACTGCGCGCAGAGCACTGGACTAAGCGCTCGGGAAGGCCAACTTGGCAACACACAGAGACGGTCATTCATTCATTCAGTCGTATTTATTGAGCGCCTACTGCGTGCACAGAGCACTGGACTAAGCGCTGGGGAAGCCCAAGTTGGCAGCACACAGAGACGGTCATTCATTCAGTTCATTCATTCAGTCGTATTTATTGAGCGCTTGTATGCAGAGCACTGTACTGAGCGCTAGGGAAGTCCACGTTGGCAACACACAGAGACATTCAATTCATTCAATCGTATTTATTGAGCGCTCACTGCGCGCAGAGCACTGGGCTAAGCGCTCGGGAAGTCCAAGTTGGCAACACACAGAGACGGTCATTCATTCAATTCATTCATTCAGTCGTATTTATTGAGCGCTTACTGTGTGCAGAGCACTGGACTAAGCGCTCGGGAAGGACCTGTATATATGTATATATGTTTGTACATATTTTTTACTCTATTTTATTTGTATACATCTATTCTATTTATTTTATTTTGTTAGTATGTTTGGTTTTGTTCTCTGTCTCCCCCTTCTAGACTGTGAGCCCACTGTTGGGTAGGGACTGTCTCTATATGTTGCCAGCTTGTACTTCCCAAGCGCTTAGTACAGTGCTCTGCACACAGTAAGCGCTCAATAAATACGATTGATGATTGATTGATTGATTGACAAGTTGGCAACACACAGAGACGGTCATTCATTCAATTCATTCAATCGTATTTATTGAGCGCTCACTGTGCGCAGAGCACTGGACTAAGCGCTGGGGAAGTCCACGTTGGCAACACACAGAGACGGTCATTCATTCAAGTCATTCAACCGTATTTATTGAGCGCACATCATTCAGTTCATTCATTCAGTCGTATTTATTGAGCGCTTACTGCGTGCAGAGCACTGGACTAAGCGCTGGGGAAGCCCAAGTTGGCAACACACAGACGGTCATTCATTCAGTCGTATTTATTGAGCGCTTACTGCGCGCAGAGCACTGGGCTAAGCGCTGGGGAAGCCCAAGTTGGCAACACACAGAGACGGTCATTCATTCAATTCATTCAATTCATTCAACCGTGTTTATTGAGCGCACATCATTCAGTTCATTCATTCAGTCGTACTTATTGAGCGCTTACTGTGCGCAGAGCACTGGACTAAGCGCTGGGGAAGCCCAAGTTGGCAACACACAGAGACGGTCATTCATTCAATTCATTCAGTTCATTCAACCGTGTTTATTGAGCGCACATCATTCAGTTCATTCATTCAGTCGTATTTATTGAGCGCTTACTGCGTGCAGAGCACTGGACTAAGCGCTCGGGAAGTCCAAGTTGGTAACACACAGAGACGGTCATTCATTCAATCGTATTTATTGAGCGCTTACTGCGTGCAGAGCACTGGACTAAGCGCTGGGGAAGTCCAAGTTGGCGACACACAGAGACGGTCATTCATTCAGTCGTGTTTATTGAGCGCTTACTGTGCGCAGAGCACTGGACTAAGCGCTGGGGAAGTCCAACTTGGCAACACACAGAGACGGTCATTCATTTATTCAGTCGTATTTATTGAGCGCTTACTGCGTGCAGAGCACTGGACTAAGCGCTCGGGAAGTCCAAGATGGCAACACACAGAGACGGTCATTCATTCAGTTCATTCATTCAGTCGTATTTATTGAGCGCTCACAGTGTGCAGAGCACTGGACTAAGCGCTGGGGAAGTCCAAGTTGGCGACACACAGAGACGGTCATTCATTCAGTCGTATTTATTGAGCGCTTACTGCGTGCAGAGCACTGGGCTAAACGCTCGGGAAGTCCAAGATGGCAACACACAGAGACGGTCATTCATTCAATTCATTCCTTCAATTGTATTTATTGAGCGCTTACTGTGTGCAGAGCACTGGACTAAGCGCTTGGAAAGGACAAGTCGGTAATTATAGAGAGAGAGAGAGTCGGCCCCTACCCAACAGCAGGATCACAGTCTAGGAGGGGGAAACAGACAACAAAAAGGCAAAACAAGTGGACTGGTGTCAATATAATAATAATAATGGCATTTGTTAAGCGCTTACTAGGTGCAAAGCACTGTTCTATGTCAATACCATCAGAATAAATAGAATTAGAGCTATAGACACGTCATTAATAAATAAATTAACGTATTTAGTAGACAGGTGTCAAAACCGTAAGATTAATTAATTAATTGTTATTTTACTTGTTATACTTATTATGCTTATTTACTTGTTTTTTGTTCTGTCTACCCCTTCTAATAATAATAATAATGATGATGATGGCGTTTGTTAAGCGCTTACTATGTGCTGAGCACTGTTCTAAGCGCCGGGGGGGGGGGGGGGGAATACAAGGTGATCGTTGGCCCACGTGGGGGAAATA
This sequence comes from Tachyglossus aculeatus, assembly GCF_015852505.1. NCBI lineage: Eukaryota > Metazoa > Chordata > Mammalia > Monotremata > Tachyglossidae > Tachyglossus > Tachyglossus aculeatus. Next base: position 12,644,303 of record NC_052085.1, on the reverse strand, counting down.
CAAGGTGATCAAGTTGCCCCCCGTGGGGCTCACAGTCTCAATCCCCATTTTATTCATTCGTTGTCATTTATTGAGCGCTTCCTGTGTGCAGAGCACTGTACTAAGCGCTTGAGAAGGACAAGTCGGTAACTATGTATAGAGAGACGGCCCCTACCCAACAACGGGCTCACAGTCTAGGAGGGGGAAACAGACAACAAAAAAAAAACAAAACAAGTGGATGGGTGTCAATACTCTCAGAATAAATGGAATTAGAGCTATAGACACGTCATTAATAAATAATTTATTTAGTAGACAGGTGTAAGAACCGTCAGATTAATTGCTATTTTACTTGTTATGCTTGTTATGTTTATTTACTTGTTTTGTTTTGTTGTCTGTCTCCCCCTTCTACTACTACTAATAATAATGATGATGGTGGGGGTTATTAAGCGCTTACTATGTGCCGAGCACTCTTCTAAGTGCCGGGGGAGAAATACAAGGTGATGAAGTTGGCCCGCGTGGGGCTCACAGTCTCAATCCCCATTTTATTCATTCATTCAGTCGTATGTATTGAGCGCTTCCTGTGTGCAGAACACTGTGCTAAGCGCTTGGGAAGGACAAGTCGGTAACTATGTATAGAGAGACGGCCCCTACCCAACAACGGGCTCACAGTCTAGGAGGGGGAAACAGACAACAAAAAAAAACAAAACAAATGGACGGGTGTCAATACTCTCAGAATAAATAGAATTAAAGCTATAGACACGTCATTAATACATAATTTATTTAGTAGACAGGTGTGAGAACCGTCAGATTACTTGCTATTTTACTTATACTTGTTATGTGTATTTACTTGTTTTGTTTTGTTGTCTGTCTCCCCCTTCTAATAATAATAATAATAATGATGATGATGGTGTTTATTAAGCGCTTACTATGTGCTGAGCACTGTTCTAAGCGCCAGGGGGGAGAAAGCAGCGTGGCTCAGTGGAAAGATCACGGGCTTTGGAGTCAGAGGTCATGGGTTCGAATCCTAGCTCCGCCACATGTCTGCTGTGTGACCTTGGGCAAGTCACTTAACTTCTCTGAGCCTCAGTTACCTCATCTGTAAAATGGGGATTAAGACTGTAAACCCCACATGGGACAACCTGCTCACTTTGTACACCCCCCCCCAGCGCTTAGAACAGTGCTTTGCACATAGTAAGTGCTTAACAAATGCCAATATTATTATTATTATATTATTATTAAATACAAGGTGATGAAGTTGGCCCACGTGGGGCTCCCAGTCTCAATCCCCATTTTATTCATTTATTCAGTCATATTTATTGAGCGCTTCATCTGTGCAGAGCACTGGACTGAGCGCTTGGCAAGGACAAATGGGCAACAGATAGAGACAATCCCTGCCCAACAACGGGCTGTGTTGCCAACTTGTACTGCCCAAGCGCTTAGTCCAGTGCTCTGCCCACAGTAAGCGCTCAATAAAGACGATTGATGGATTGAAGGGGGCTGGGTGGCCTTGGGCGAGTCTTTTCCCTTCTCCGTGCCTCAGTTCCCTCCTCTGGAAAATGGGGCTGAAGGCCGTGAGCTCCACGTGGGAAGGGACTGTGTCCAACCCGATTGGCCCGTATCCACCGGGGCGTTTAGGACAGTGCTTGGCACGTAGTAAGCGCTTAACAAGTACCATCATTATTGATACTTGTTAAATGCTTACTATGTGCCAAGTGCCATGTTACATGTTAAGCACTTAACAAGTAATAATGGTGGTATTATTATTATACATAATGTAATATATTATTATATATAATCATAATATAATAATTATAACATATACTAATATATAATAATATAATATGTAATATAATACATTATATGATAATAATATTACTATCATAATACCACCCTAAAACCATGATACCATCATTATTATTACGTTTTAAGCGCTTACTATGTGCCAAGCACTGGTCTAAACCCTGGGGTGGATAAGAGCCAGTCTTGTTGGATCCGGTAGAAGTACCGTAATGATTATATTTGTTGTTATATATTTGTTATTATATAACTGTTAATTTCAGGGGAAGCAGCGTAGTGGGTAGCCCCGACCCGGGGGTCAGAAGGTCGTGGGTTCTAATTCCGACTCCGCCGCTCGTCTGCCGGGTGACCTTGGTCAAGTCATTTCCCTTCTCCGTGCCTCAGTTCCCTCCTCCGGAAAATGGGGGTGGAGACCCTGAGCCCCACGTGGGACAACCTGATTACCTTGTATCCTCCCCAGTGCTTAGGGCACATAGTAAGCGCTTAGCAAAACACCATTATTATTATTATTATTATACAGCATGGCTAAATGGAAAGAGCGAGGGCTTGGGAGTCAGAGGTCATGGGTTCAAATCCCGGTTCCACCAATTGTCAGCTGTGTGACTTTGGGCAAGTCACTTCACTTCTCTGGGCCTCAGTTACCGCACCTGTAAAATGGGGATGAAGACTGTGAGCCCCCCCATGGGACAACCTGATCACCTTGTAACCTCCCCAGCGCTTAGTACAGTGCTTTGCACATCGTAAGCGCTTAATAAATGCCATCGTTATTATTATTATTATTTGGCCTCAAAAAGGAATGGGACCAGAATTCAAGTTTAAAATACCATTTTTGGGAGTTTGTTTTTTTCCCGCGTTGGCCGATCCTGTGTCCTTTGCCCAAACTCTTGGCCTTCACAATCCTAGAGGGATAAATAAGTGATTCTCCCTCCCCAATCTTTTTTCTTTCTTACCTTCGAACTTGTCTTTCTGTTTCATTCTGTAAGAATGTAGCTTTCATTTTAGGTGTTTCTTTCTCACCGTTCACATAGCCGGATATTGGAGTAATCTTCAGTTAGTTATATTTCAGTGGATCCTTATATTGACATGCGGCAGTTGCAGTTTACCGTGATTCGTGATTGAGTTGCAAAATTGATCTTCCTACGACTAAGATTACCCATTTGATTTTATAAAAGCGTATTCGCCATCATTCTTTTAGTAAATGGCAATGTTGAAGATTTGCTTACAATCTCGATGCCTGCTTTTTATCATCATCAATCGTATTTATTGAGCGCTTACTATGTGCAGAGCACTGTACTAAGCGCTTGGGAAGTACAAATTGGCAACATATAGAGACAGTCCCTACCCAAGAGTGGGCTCACAGGCTAAAAGGGGGGAGACAGAGAACAAAACCAAACATACTGACAAAATAAAATAAATAGAATAGATATGTACAAGTAAAATAAAATAATCTTGTTGGACATGTAGAGAAGCGGCGTGGCTCAGTGGAAAGAGCCCGGGCTTTGGAGTCAGAGGTCAAGGGTTCAAATCCCGGCTCCGCCACTTGTCAGCTGTGTGACTTTGGGCAAGTCACTTCACTTCTCTGGGCCTCAGTGACCTCATCTGTAAAATGGGGATGAAGACTGAGCCTCCCGTGGGACAACCTGATCACCTTGTAACCTCCCCAGCGCTTAGAACGGTGCTTTGCACATAGTAAGCGCTTAATAAATGCCATCATTATTATTATGATTATGTTCACAGCCTCACCTTCTTCCCCAGGGTTACCAAACATTTTAGCAGGGGTGATCGGATTTACCTCATCATCATCAATGGTATTTGAGAGTTTCTGCGTGCAGAGCCCTGTGCTAAGCGCTTGGGAGAATACAATCCAGCAGAGTTGGTACCTGAAAATAAATCTTGAACGTTTTGACTGCCTCCCAGAATTTCCGAAGAAAATCTCCTCCCTTTGTCATTCCGTGTATTGTTTGCATCTTGCCAAGAGTACTTGGGGTGAGAGGTGGGAAAACAATTGAGGCTGCTGGATTTCTTGCCCAACAAACGGTTTTAAATGTAGATATCTCTACTTCGGCCATGCCTATCGGGGAATAAATGTCTTTTGTCTCACAAAAGACAGGGTGGGGAAGAAAGATAATCTCTTTTGCATTAAGGAGGACGGAGTGATCGATTTAGGAAGGGTCAGAGGCCAATCAATCAATCCTATTTATTGAGCATTTACTGTGTGCAGAGCACCTTAATAAGTGTTGGAGAGAGAAGCATCATGTCCTAGTGGATAGAGCACAGCCCTGGGAGTCAAAAGTACCTGGGTTCAAATCTCAGCCCTTGCACTTATTTGCTGTGGGACCTTGGGCAAGTCACTTCACTACTCTGGGCCTCAGTTACTTCATCTGTAAAGTGGGGATTAAGACTGAGAGCCCCATGTGGGACAGGGACTGTGTCCAACCTGATTACTTTGTATTTGCCTCAGCGCTTAGAACAGTGCCTGGCACGTAGTAAGCACTTTACAAATACCATGAAGAGAGAGAGAGAGAGAGGACAATATAACAAGGTAACGGACACAGTCCCTGCCCACAACGAGCTTACAGTCCAGAGGGGGAGAGCGTGTCTGGGCCTCCCGTCTCCCAAAATGCCACTTCTGAAAATAATCGTAGTATTTATGATGCTCTTTAGAGTCAGGGTCAGACACAATTCCTGGCCTCTCCCTCCCCGAGGCCCCGAGTCTTACAAAAGAGGGAGATGGGTATTTTCTTCCCAATTTACAGATGAAGAAACCGAGGCACCGAGCAGTTAAACGACTCGCCCTTGGTCTCACAGACGCGTAGGAGGGCCAGGGCAAGAAATCTAGTGCATTTTCCTCTAAGCCCTGCTGCCACTTTTGTGTTTGGTTAGAATTTAGGGAGCGAGCTACACAGCCGTAGGTTTATGGGAGAGAAGGCCCTTTCTTCATTTCTTACCCTAACAGTGAGTCATTCAGCTGAACCCTATTTGGTTCTCGACCCCCAACACAAAAATAACTGAATAATGACTCCCTCTAGACTGTAAGCTCGTTGTGGGTTGGGAATGCCTCTACCAACTCGGTTATATTGTTATTTTGTAGTCTCCCAAGGGCTTAGTGCAGTGTTCTGCACACAGTAAGCGCTCAATAAAGACGATTGATTGATTGCTCTGTACACAGAAAGCACTCAGTAAATTCAGTCGATTGTTTGAGCTGATCTATTCATTCATTCAATCGTATTTATTGAGTCCTTAGTATCTGCAAAGCACAATACTTAGAGCAGGTTTTAGTTAACTGCTGATTGTACCTAGAATGGAATGTTGCCCTGTGCAAATTAAGGAACAATATTCCTGTGTGCATGTCTCTGATTAAAAAAAAAAAATCCAAATATGTTCCCTGTGGAGTATTATGCAAGACACATCCTTAAACAGTTGATAATTTGTACAACAAAAATAAATCTTGGTATTCTAGAAAATTTGGTGCTGTGAGAATGACGAGTTGTATTAAATACCAACTCTTTTATATTGTACTCTCCTAAGTCTCCTAAGTCTATTCTATTTATTTTATTTTGTTAATATGTTTTGCTTTGTTCTCTGTCTCCCCCTTCTAGACTGTGAGCCCACTGTTGGGTAGGGACCATCTCTGTGTGTTGCCAACTTGTACTTCCCAAGCACTTAGTACGGTGCTGTGCACACAGTAAGCGCTCAATAAATACGATTGAAGAAGAAGCAGCTTAGGAGAGTGCAATGTACCGTATATCTACCTCAGGGCCCATTTTAAGACCTTAACAAACCCCAGCATTATCCCTGAGGGGGCAGGAGGAGGGGAACAAGAGGTTGGTAGTTGGAGAGATGAGATTGCAACACAGCCAGGGAGTTGATGAACTGAGAGGAGGAGGAGGAGGGAAGTTCCTCATTTCCCAACTCTTGGATATTAGAGGGAGTAGGCAGGCAATGCAGAATGTGGAGCTCGGGTGGCAAATGTTGTTGGGTAGGGACCGTCTCTACATGTTGCCATCTTGTACTTCCCAAGCGCCCAGTCCAGTGCTCCGCACATAGTAAGCGCTCAATAAATACGATTGAATGAATGAATGAATGAAATGGCCAAGGGCAGAGCGGGTTCTAGCTGTTTGGTAGAGTCCCTCCCTGGCAGCGCATTTCCCATCTCCTTTAGAAGGTTTCATGGTGCTGCCAGTTTGGGGTTTGATTTTCTGTTGGTTTTTAGGGGTGTTTGCAAAGCACCTATTGGGTGCCAATCACTCTGCTAAGCACTGGGGCAGATACAAGACCATTCCTTATGAGGCTCCCAGCCTTAAGCCCCATTTATCAGTTGAGGTAACAGGCACAGCCAGTTAATCATATTTATTGAGCGTTTACTATGTGCTGAGCACTATACTAAATAACGTGAGCCCGTTGTTGGGTAGGGACCGTCTCGATATGTTGCCGACTGGTACTTCCCAAGCGCTTAGTACAGTGCTCTGCACACATGAAGCGCCCAATAAATACGATTGAATGAATGTGGCACACATTCCCTGTCCACAGTGAGCTTACAGTCTGGTGGGGAGCCGGGTGGCCAGAGAAGGGAAGTAAGTAGCCCAGGGTCACAGAGCAGACAAGTGGCAAGGCCGGGATTGGAACCCAGGTCCAGAGAAGTGAAGTAAGTAGCCCAGGGTCACAGAGCAGACAAGTGGCAAGGCCGGGATTGGAACCCAGGTCTTCCGACTCCCAGCCCCGGGCTCTTTCCCCTATCAATCAATCAATCGTATTTATTGAGCGCTTACTGTGTGCAGAGCACTGGACTAAGCGCTTGGGAAGTACAAGTTGGCAACACATAGAGACAGTCCCTACCCAACAGTGGGCTCACAGTCTAAAAGGGGGAGACAGAGAACAAAACCAAACATACTAACAAAATAAAATAAATAGAACAGGCCACGCCGTTTCTAGTTCATCCTGCCGAAGGAGTCAGAGGACCCGGGTTCCACAACTGGAGAAGGAGCATGGCCTAGGGGAAAGAGCCCGGCTCCACAGTTTTAATCTCGGTTTTGCCACTTGCCGGATCACCTGTCCCTTCACTTCTCTGTGCCTCCTCATCATCAATCGTTTTTATTGAGCGCTTACTGTGTGCAGAGCACTGTACTAAGCGCTTGGGAAGTACAAATTGGCAACATATAGAGACAGTCCCTGCCCAACAGTGGGCTCACAGTCTAAAACCTCATCTGTAAAATATTTACCTCGTCTGTAAAATAGGGGATTAAATACCCGTTCTCCCTTCCTCTTAGACCGTGAGCCTCTGGAGAGCAAGGACTCTGTCCAATCTGCCCATACTGTAGTAATAATAATAATAATAATAATGATGGCATTTATTAAGCGCTTACTATGTGCAAAGCACTGTTCTAAGCGCCGGGGAGGTTGCAAGGTGATCAGGTTGCCCCACGGGGGGCTCACAGTCTTCAACCCCGTTTTGCGGATGAGGGAACTGAGGCCCAGAGGAGTGAAGTGACTTGCCCCAAGTCACACAGCTGACAAGTGGGGGAGTCGGGATTTGAACCCATGACCTCTGACTCCAAAGCCCGGGCTCTTTCCACTGAGCCACGCTGCTTCTCTGCATAGAACAGTGCTTTGCACATAGTAAGCGCTTAATAAATGCCGTCATTATTATCTGTATCTACCCTAGAGCTTCATACAGTGCTTGGGGCACGTAGGAAGTGTGTAACAACAACCATTATTGTTATTATTATTATTAGTATCTGGGCAGCCTTGGGAAGCAAGGTAAGCTGATGGAAAGAACACAGGCCTGAGAGTCCGAGGGTCTGGGTTCTGCTCCCAGCTCTGCCACTTGTCTGCTGGGTGACCTTGGGCAACTTCTCTGTGCCTCAGTTCCCTCATTTGTAAAAAAACCACAAAAAACCAAAAGCATTTCTGCCTCCTACTCAGCCTGTTGAGGGACAAGGGACTGTGTCCAACCTGATTATCTTATATTTATCCCAGTGCTCAGTTCATGCAGTCGTATTTATTGAGCGCTTACTGTGTGCAGAGCACTGTACTAAGCGCTTGGTACAGTGCCTGTCACATAAGTGCACAACAAATATTCTCATTCTGGTGATATCACGTACCGTGAGCTGATACAAGCAGTTCGGCACGGAGCTGTTGTCATTATTTTGTTGCCTGGGCCGTTCTCTTTACCTTAAAGGCTTGAGGGGGTAACTGGAGGTTGGGGACACTGAGAACCTGCCCACCCCCATCATTGAGCAAGTACTGGGTTCAAATCCCAGCGTGACTTTGGGCAAGTCACTTCACTCCTCTGGGCCTCAGTTCCCTCATCTGTAAAATGGGAGTTAAGACTGTGAGCCCCACGGGGGACAACCTGATCACCTTGTATCCTCCTCAGTGCTTTGCACATAGTAAGCACTTAATAAATGCCATTATTATTATTATTACTGTGTGCAGAGCACTGTACTAAGCACATTGGGATGGGCAGGAGCCTCACCTGCTACTTCTGTTGTGCTCTCCCGAGCACTTAGTACAGTGCTCTGCACGTAGTAAGTGCTCAATAAATCCCACTATTATTATTATTACTGTGTGCAGAGCACTGTACTAAGCACATTGGGATGGGCAGGAGCCTCATCTGCTACTTCTGTTGTGCTCTCCCGAGCACTTAGTACAGTGCTCTGCACGTAGTAAGCGCTCAATAAATCCCACTGACTGGGAGAATTCGCCACAATCCAGTTGGTAGACAGACACGGTTCCCTGCCCACAAGGAGCTGACTATTTAAAGGGTGTTGTAATCTCCTGGGTGTTTTGGGCCCCAAAATAAAGCCGCCTCTGGAATCAGATCTTGCTGGTGATTGTGAATTGGAAGAATGGAAACTAACTTGAACTCTGTCCTGAGGTATGGTAGCAACATTGTAGTCAAATAGATTGAAAAGATAACCAAACATTGCAACATTGGTTGCATTTCAGATCCTTCTCCCTCTCTCCTCCACCCTGTATAAGACACCCCAGAAGTTCTATATAGTGGGAAAAATTGTTTTTGAACCATCTGTGTAGGGGTTGATTCGGGCAAAATGGCTAATCAAGGTCAAGTATGTTTTTTAAGTGATAACGGAATGATTTTTAGGGCACTTCAGAAGGCAATTTCATGGTTCACCCCACTCTTTTGTAAGGCACAGACCGGAAAAACAAGTAAAATGCAGGTTGTTCAAAATTCCAGCTCACTCCAGCTGCTGTTATCCCCTCCAGCGATCTCCTAATACAGTATCGCCTTATGTGGTTTGGCCGAAGGACTATTTTCCCCCGTTGGAATTTTTCATTCCCGGTATTGTCTGGCATAAAATTAAAATTTCATGGTGCAGAACTGGCAGGATAATCCGAAAGGTTGAAAGCAGTGGGGAAAGATTGGGGCTAGCGATAACTATATTAGTCTTTCTCGTGGTGAGGTTGGAAATTTCACCTTTACCCTTTGACACTCTTGCAAAACTTAGGAAATGAATCGTGTTCACCCTTACCCTTTGACACTCTTGCAAAAATTAGGAAATGAATAGTGTTCACCCTTACCCTTTGACACTCTTGCAAAAATTAGGAAATGAGTAGTATTCACCCTTACCCTTTGACACTCTTGCGAAAGTGAGGAAATGAATAATTTTCTGAACCTGTGTGTGCACACACTGCAGAGCTGTGGCATTCCAGTCCGGGCGTCAGTAGTTGTGGTGAAGAAATACTGGGCCGTGAAACAAATGGCAGAAGTTTTGTTGTTAAGGGAGTTAAGAAAGGGGCTCCAAAATGATTTTTTCCTATGGTAGGTACATAACTTTTGTTTGTGATGTCCTGATTCATAAAAAAAAAAAAATAGAAAAAGCTCATCCTACAGGACCTGCTGTTTTGCTTCCCCTAAGTGCTTAAGAATGGATAATCGGTTGAGGGGGACATTGAAGGTAATCAGGGAAGACTTCCTGTAGGCAGTGGGCTTGCTGGAGGGATTTGAAGATTGAGGCTTGTCACCTGGCAGGTTTGAAGCGGAGGGTGTTCAGAGGGTGGGAAAGGGCATGGACAAGGGATTAAAAGAAGGGAGTCGAGTAAGTCAATCAGTCAATCGTATTTATTGAGCGCTTACTGTGTGCAGAGCACCGTACTAAGCGCTTGGGAAGTTCAAGTTGGCAACATATAGAGACGGTCCCTACCCAACAGTGGAGAAGGGGGAGACAGAGAACAAAACCAAACATATTAACAAAATAAACAGCAACAAGAATATCTCGGGAGGAACAAAGAGGGTGAGCTGGGGTTTGGGCAGTGTGAGAGCAGATACCAATCGATTGATCGATCGATCGATCGAGAAGCAGCCTGGCCTAGTGAATAGGGTTAGGGGCCCAGGAGTCAGAAGGACCTGGGTTCTGATCCTGCCACCTCCACTTGTCTGCTTTGTCACCTAGGGCAAGTCCTTCACCTGTCAGTCAGTCGTATTTACTGTGTGCAGAGCACTGTACTAAGCGCTTGGAAGAGTACAAATAACAGACACATTCCATGCCCACAGTGGGCTAGAGACGAGCCTACAGTCTTACACTTCTCTGGGCCTCCGCTCCCTCGTCTGTAAAGTGGGGATTTAGACGGTGAGCAGCGTGGCTTAGTGGAAAGAGCCTGGGCTTGGGTGTCAGTGGTCGTGGGTTCTAGTGCCGGCTCCGCCACTGATCAGCTGTGTGATTTTGGGCAAGTCACTTGACTTCTATGTGCCTCAGTTACATCATCTGTAAAATGGGAATTAAGACTGTGAGCCCCACGTGGGACAACCTGATTACCGTGTATCTACCCCAGCGCTTAGAACAGTACTCGGCACATAGGAAGCACTTAACAGATACCATTATTATTATCATTATTATTATTATTATTATTATTATTTTGTGGGACAGGGACTGTGTCCAAGCTGATTAGCTTGTATCTACCCCAGCGCTTAGAACACTGTCTGACACATAGTAAGCACTTAAGTTTAAAGTACCGTCATTATTATATGCTTTGGCTGGAAGACGACGGCAGAATTTGGGAATTTTCTTCGGACACCCTGAGCCAGATAATCTGGTCCCTGACTAGGAAGCCACTGAAGATTTCTCTTCTGGGTCTCCCGTTCTTGTCACTATATCATTTATTCTTTCGTTCATTATATATTCTATTATAGCCTCAGTAGGCAGCTGATTCTTGCACTTGGATCTGTGACCTTTGGGCATTTGATGTGCACTCCTCTAGACCGTGAACTGCAAATGTGTCTGTTGTTATATTGTACTCTCCAAGCGCTTAGTACAGTGCTTTGCACACAGTAAGCACTTAAGTTTAAAATACCATTGTTATTATGCGCTTTGGCTGGAAGACGACGGCAGAATTTGGGAATTTTCTTCGGACACCCTGAGCCAGATAATCTGGTCCCTGACTAGGAAGCCACTAAAGATTTCTCTTCTGGGTCTCCCGTTCTTGTCACTATATCATTTATTCTTTCGTTCATTATATATTCTATTATAGCCTCAATAGGCAGCTGATTCTTGCACTTCGATCTGTGACCTTTGGGCATTTGGTGTGCGCTCCTCTAGACCGTGAACTGCAAATGTGTCTGTTGGTCTCCCGTTCTTGTCACTATATCATTTATTCTTTCGTTCATTATATATTCTATTATCTATATTATCATCTATATTCCCCTCCCCACAGCACCTGTATATATGTATATATGGTTGTACATATTTATTACTCTGTTTATTTATTTATTTATTTATTTTACTTGTACATTTCTATCCTACTTATTTTATTTTGTTGGTTTGTTTGGTTCTGTTCTCTGTCTCCCCCTTTTAGACTGTGAGCCCACTGTCGGGTAGGGACTGTCTCTATGTGATGCCAATTTGTACTTCCCAAGCGCTTAGTGCAGTGCTCTGCACATGGTAAGCGCTCAATAAATACGATTGATTGATTGATTGATTGATTGATATATTCTATTATAGGCTCAGTAGGCAGCTGATTCTTGCACTTGGATCTGTGACCTTTGGGCATTTGGTGTGCGCTCCTCTAGACCGTGAACTGCAAATGTGTCTGTTGGTCTCCCGTTCTTGTCACTATATCATTTATTCTTTCGTTCATTATATATTCTATTATAGCCTCAATAGGCAGCTGATTCTTGCACTTGGGTCTGTGACCTTTGGGCATTTGGTGTGCGCTCCTCTAGACCATGAACTGCGAATGTGTCTGTTATGTTGTACTCTCCCAAGCGCTTAGTACAGTGCTTTGCACACAATAAGCACTCAGATGCGATTGAATGATTTGATATTCAACAGGTATTGAATCCCCATTTTACGGTTGAGGACACTGAGGCACAGAGAAGTTAAGTGACTTGCCTAAGGTCACACAGCTAGCAATTGGCAGAGCTGGGATTAGGCCTAAGCACTTTCCACTAGGTCACGAGCAAATCAGATCAGAAACAGTCCCTTTCCCATAGGAGACTAAGGAGTAATTGTCAAGAGTAATAGCTTGTGTTACGGTATAACTGAGTTTTATGCCATAGAAGTTTTACTGTGTCCTTTAGGCTGGGCCCAATTTCATAATGATCTTTCTGGGAACTTAAGAACTATTGAATATCTCAACCTGATGGTGCCTTTTTGATGCGGAAATGGGTATTTCCACAGCTTTCCAATTGTGCAATTGTGAGTGCTCAAAAAAAAGGGAAGGTTTCCTATCGTTCATAGAAGTGCAGTTAGTATTGTTCCTGAAAGTTTCACATCATTAAACCTCTCCCATGGCAGGGCACCATCGCTGCAGCGATGAAGGGTCGAACAGGAAATGAACTGGTTGTTCCATCATGAAATACCAGTGGGAGCTTCAGTCCTGCAGCGGGGCTCCTTGGAAAGAGCCCGGGCTTTGGAGTCAGAGGTCGTGGGTTCAAATCCCGGCTCCGCCACTTGTCTGCTGTGTGACTTTGGGCAAATCACTTCACTTCTCTGGGCCTCAGTTCCCTCATCTGTAAACTGGGGATGAAGACTGTGAGCCCCACGTGGGACAACCTGATTGCCTTGTGTCTACCCCAGCGCTTGGCGTATAGTAAGCGCTTAACAAATACCAACATTATTATTAGTAGTAGTAATAAGCACTTAAAAAAATACCATTATCAACAGTGGGATGAGTCTCTGGACGGGATGAGTCCCTGGCCTTCGGAAAGGCCACTGTACTGCTAATTGTGACTCCATTTACAGCCCCCTGTCCCCCTCCCACATTCCCCACCTGGTTCTCCCACATTTGGGAGGGGTGAAGCTAACTTTAGCATTAACTTTACCCTCATAGTGCTAATCCCATGGGAATACCTCCTCACTCAGCGGAGTTATTAACCTCTCCACTGGAGGAGAACACTGAGTCTCCCAGGCTCGATCTCTGTATCTCTTGGTCCTTTCTTGCTTCTCCCATCCAGGGAAGAAACTCTCGCAGACAGAAATAGTTTGGCCTTCCCTTTAGCCTGCATAAAAGCTACGTAGTGGGAACTCACCAGGCTTCATACTGTGCAATACTCATGTGGCTTTTCGCCCTTCAGTCACTTCCTTATGATATCACGTGTCTAAGAGCTGATGTCTCTTGCAGCGGCTGGAAAGACCTTATGATCCCCAGCTCGTCGGGGGATTAATGGGGCTCCTCTCCCCGAGCTACGTGCCCGGTCGGTTGTGACGGAGGAGACAAATTCATCATTTTTCTGCCAGAGCTGGCGATTTTCCAAGTGTTTAAGTCATCCCCCTTAGGTAGCCTCTCCCGGCAGAGAGGGATCGCAGCAGAAACTACAATGAGGCCCTTTAAGATGGGTTAGAAATTTTGTGGTCATGGGCAGGAAATGGTCAGTGGGGAACTGGGGAAAGGTTGTTTTTCTCCAGTCTTGGTTTCAAGGAAAGTGAAACAGCAACCAACTAACAAGGGAGGAGACCAAGTGTTTAGCTGGTGGTTCCTAGAAGTGGAGTTGGTTAGTGGCATCCCGGCTATTTTGATGTCTCATTTTTTTTTTTTAGGCTGTTTTGACTTTCAGAATGACTTTGAGGCCTGTGCCTATATTCAGAGTTGCTACTGAATGAGGAAGAAGAGTATTTTAATCTCTCCCAGCAGTCTGAGAATGCGGTTTGTTGTTTTTTTTTTAATCATGTGGTCAGCTGGTAATCTTCTGGGCAACTTGTTATTTTTTAATGGAGGAAAACCTTGGAATCTGTGCTTGAAAAACCCGATCCAGCTTGCAGGTGGGAAGAGAGCGGATGCCCCCTGAAATGCGAATTTAGTGCTGTTTCCAGCAGCCGGTGGGTAGAACCCCGGATCAGAGGTGCCTTTGCAGGACAGGTGGGAATTCCCAGATTGTTGGGAGGAGGTGGTCACCCTTCATCCACCCCACATTGCATTGTTGCAGAGGGAGTGGGAGTCCTGATTTGCCCCTCACTGAGGGTCTAATGGTTTGAGGGGCTCTTTGATTCCGATCCCAAACACCCCCCCGCCACAGAGAGCCCACTCTTTAGGGCTTTTGACTCTGAATTATTCAGGAATAATGGGCTTGAGCCATCAAGGATCATCAAGGATACCTTGTCCATGACCATTCCCCCCACTCTTCATCCTCCTCCTTCTCTTCCTCCGTCTTCTCCTCCTCCCCCTCGGCCACTTCAGCCTTTCCCAGAAAGAGGAAACGAAAACATCCGACTGCCTATGGGCAACAGTAGTCCAAGACGGCAGAGAACGTGTCTGCTAATTTCTCTTGACTAGCACCTTCTCCAAGCATTCAGAACAGTGCTGGGTACACAGTAAGCGCTCAATACATCCCGTCGATCGATCGATGGATGGCAGGAACCGGGCTAAAGCGGCAGAAACGAGCCCGGCGTTTTTCCGTGGATGGAGGGGGAGGTCTCGCGCTGTTGGGAACCTCGCGGTGGAGGCGGCGGAGACTTTGATCCGCAGGCTTCTCACAGAGCTCCGCCGTCAGACCCGTCGCGCCTCGCGCCGGAGCGGCCCGTCTTCTCCGGATGCCGTAGGCAAGGGGAGCTTGGTCATCCGGGGGTGTGTTGGGGCATCTCCTCGCTCCTGCTGGGCGGGGGCGTAGGGCGGGTGGGCCGGCTGACCCCCCCGCCCCCGTTTCTCTCCGCAGGCCGGGAGCAGTTCCACGGGCTGGGGTCCATGTACTGCCGGGGGGCCTCCGTCGTCATCCTGACGTACGACGTGAACCACCGGCAGAGCCTGGTGGAGCTGGAGGAGCGCTTCCTGGCCCTGACGGACTCGGCCAGCGCCGACTGCCTCTTCGCCCTGGTGGGGAACAAGGTGGACCTGTCCGGCCAGGCCGGGACCCCGAGGCAGGCCTGCCGCGAGGACGCCGTGGCCCTCTACAAGCGGATCATCAGATACAAGATGCTGGATGAGAAGGACGTGCCCGCGGCGGAGGCCATGTGCTTTGAGACGAGCGCCAAGACCGGCTACAACGTGGACCACCTGTTCGAGACGTTGTTTGACATGGTGGTGCCGCTCATCCTGCAGCGGAGGGCCCAGGGGGCCCCCCAGACGGTCGAGATCACCCCCTACAAGCCGGCCAAGCGGACTCATCAGGGGTGCTGCTCCTGAGCCCCAGAGGCCTCCGGACAACCGGGGCCCCAGGAGGACGCCGCAGTCATTCGAAAGAGCCGACCCCGCCGTGAGTAGGTGGGCTCCGAGGGAGGAGCGCATCAGTCGTGGCGATACGGACCCCCGCCAGGCCTCTTCCCCCGAACCCGTCTCCGCCTGGAGCGGCCCCCCGTTTCCGGCTTCTCCGGGAGCCGCTTCCCTCATCCAGTCTCTCTCTCCTCGACGGAGCCCGAGCCCATTGAGGCCAGCTGGCTCCGCTCAGCGATTCTGCGTCCTTTTAATACGGAATCACCGATAAGCCATTCTCCACTTTTGTACCCGGCCAGCCACGGGCTGCATCTTACTGTAAAATGAACCTGGAAGTGATGATAATAATAATAATAATAATAATAAAAACCCACAACAAATCGGGGTGAAATTCTTTCGCTCGAGACTATTTCCTCAGGCTGCCGCTCCACCGGAGGCTGCAAGCCGGAAGGCTTCTGGGAGGAGCGAGCTTCAGGAGATGTGCAATTCGGGGGCCTGTCAACCTTTGGGCAAGTCATTTAACTTCTCTGTGCCTCAGTTACCTCATCTGTAAAATGGGGATTAAGATTGTGAGCCCCATGTGGGACAACCTGATCACCTTGTAACCTCTCCAGTGCTTTGCACATAGCAAGCGCTTAATAAATGCCATCGTCATCAAGCGACGTCCTTTAGACTATATGCTCCTTGTGGGCTGGGAACACATCTGTCAACTCTGTGGTATTGTACTCTCCCAAATGCTTAGTGCAGTGCTCGATAAATGCCATTGATTGATTGATTGAGTCCCATGAGGGAGAAGGGACTGTGTCTGTCATGTTATCTTGTATCTACCCCAGTGCTTGGCGCGTAGTAAGTGCTTAGCAAATGCCTCACAGTATCCTCACAGATCCTAGCGGGACAAAGGGGCCCGCTGCCGTCTTTGCCGACAGCAGATTTCCAGCTTAACTCCCAGAGGCAGCGGGCTGTTATTTGGGGTCCGTCCGCCGTGGGAGCCGGTGGAAGATTCTGGGAATTTCTGCGAAGAGAGAGAGGGAAACGAGGGTGGAAATGGCAGATTGTAGGCTGCGTTGCCCGCTTGGTTTGAGTGCAGTAGAATTGGGAGGGGAGACCCAAGTCGGGCCCCGGGTAGCAGGAGAGAAGCTGAGGTAAAGGCTTCTCGTGGATCGGGCAACTTTAGTTCTCCCTGGGAAACGTCGGTGCGGGATTTTTACCGTGGACGTACAGCCAAGCGGGCTTCCGTCTGCTTCCTTTGGGTAAGGAGGGGTAGGTGGTTTCTTTCACAAATGCGCCTATTCGGGGTCAGGTCAGCCGGACGGCTCGATCCATTAGACATTTGTTTCTAGGTGTTCTTCTGTCAGTCAGAAGCCTGGTTTCCTCCCTGCAACCCTCCCCGTTTGCTCCAATGTCCAGGGGAAAGATCCAGGCCGCTGTGGTGGCGGTTGCTACTGTTGTTGTAATTGCTGATGCTGTTGTTGTTGTTGCTGATGCTGTTGCAGCTGCTACTTTGGGGGACTCCCTGCAGCTTGGCTTTCTCTCCAACAGGAGCGTTTGGTCCCGTGTCGTGTTTCGAAGACGGAAACCAAATCCCACTCCCCTTTGAGAACCAGGAGGAGTCAGAAGTGGCTTCCCACTCCCTCTTCCTGTTCCCTCAGGATCCTGCCTCTGCAGCCCACGGACACAAAGGCCAAGGCCTCGCTTCAGGTTAGCCTAGCGTTGGGCGCGATTCGGGGGTTGGGAGGGAGAAGTCGTTCCAGAATCCAGATGGAAGTGAATGGAGGGTCCAGGAGCCAAGTAGAAGCAGCGTGGCTCAGTGGAAAGAGCCTGTGCTTTGGAGTCAGAGGTCACGGGTTCAAATCCCGGCTCCGCCAGTTGTCAGCTGTGTGACTTTGGGCAAGTCACTTAACTTCCCTGGGCCTCAGTTCCCTCATCTGTAAAATGGGGATTACGACTTTGAGCCCCACGTGGGACAACATGATCACCTTGTATCCCCCCCAGTACTTAGAACAGTGCTTAGCACATAGTAAGCGCTTAACAAATGCCATCATTATTATTATTATTATTAAGGGGAAAGCTGGAGCTCTGGCATGTACAGCCCCGGGAGCTCTGGAATTGTGGTACTTACGTGCTTACTTTGTGCCAGGCACTGAGTAGGTACAAGATCATCAGGTTGGATACAGTCCCCGTCCCACATGGGGTTCTCGGGAGGGAAAATAGGTATTGAATCCCCATTTTACAGAGGAGGATACTGAGGCACAGAGAAGTGAAAGACCTGACTTCTGTTTGTTCTGAAAAAGCGAGAATCACTTCTTTACTCCTGTGGGTATGACAGCATCTTAGGAAGACACGCGTAGTCAAGGCTGATGGGCAGTGGATGGCCTGTTTTAGGACAGTCTGCCTTCAGGAGAGCCTTTCTTTATTCAGAAAAAGAAGGGAAAAAAGGGCGATTGGGGAGTGGGGAAGAAACGATGAGAGAGAAAGGGGGGGCAGGGGAGAGAGGGAGGAAGGGAGAGTCTCCCTTCCTTGTGATTGACAGGCAGAGTCCTGAATTTAGGGTGGATAAACTGAGGGAGAGCGTGCCACCTCTGGATAGGCTCAGACCCCCAAAAGTGGGGAGCAATCACCTTAGCCTGGCGTCCCAGGACTTTGAGTGCCCCCCTCCACCACCAGTCATTCATTGTTGTACTGAGCACTTACTGCGTGCACAACACTGAGCTAAGCGCTTGGGAGAGTACAATACAATAATAGACACATTCCCTGCCCACAAAGAGCTTTGCAGTCTGGAAGGGGGAGACAAGCATCAGTACAAATAAATAAATGACAGATCTGTACGCAGGTGACGTGGGGCTGGGAGAGAGGGAAGAACAAAGGTGACATAGAAGAGAGTGGGAGAAGAGGAAAGAGGGGGGCTTAGTCCGGGAAGACCTCCTGGAGGAGATGTCCCTTCAATAAGGCTCTATTCCCGGCTCCGCCACGGCGTGCTGTACGACCTTGGGCAAAATCACCTAATGTCTCCGGGCCTCAAGTTACCTAGTATATGAAATGGGGATTTAGAGCGTGAGCCTCATGTATTTTTCAAACTGTATTTTTCAGGTGAAGGAATGGAGACTCAGAGAAGTTGTGACTCGCCCAAGTTCACACAGCAGAGAAGTCCTGGGAAACAGTGTGGCCTAGTAGGTAAAGCATAGACCCGGGACCTGGGCTCTAACCCCAGCTCCACCATTTACTTGCCGCCTTCGGGCAAGTCACTTAACTTCTCCGTTCCTCAGTATCCACAGCTGTAGAATGGGTAGCTGTCCTCCTACTTGGACTGTGAGCCTTATGTGGGACCTTATCCAGCCTGCTCAGCTTGTATCTCCCCCAGCACTTTAAACAGTGCTTGTTGTTGACTTGTACTTCCCAAGCGCTTAGTCCAGTGCTCTGCACACAGTAAGCGCTCGATAAATACGATGGATTGATCAATGCTATTAAAATAAAAAAAAGTGGCAGAACCAGGGCTAGAACCCAGTTCTCTTGACTCCCAAACCTGCGGTCCTGTCACTAGGCCAGGCTGCCACTTGTAATAGTGAGTTCTCACCCAGAACCAAGAAAGTTTGAGTGGGTGTGCAAAAAGCACTCATCTTCCTTGTGTCTGTGGGGAGTGAGGGTAGAGAAAGGCCCCCCTTCCAGACTGTAAGCTCGTTGTGGGCAAGAAGTGTCTGTTTATTGTAGTATCATACTCTCCCAAGCGCTTAGAATAGTGCTCTGCACACAGTAAGCGCTCAGTAAATACAATTGAATGAATGAATACAGCAAATTCCGGGCTTGTGGGCGAGCCCATCACAGATTTTATGAAGTCAGGGGTGAATCGAAACAGGGTCCTGAAGACGGCCAAGATGCTCTTGCTCGTTTTACATCTGTTGGGAGGATTACTAGGTATAAAATGGCCTTTTCTATTTCAGGGAAGAAATTTACCCGAGATTTGACAACCTAAAGTCGGGGCGATGCCTCTCCGCAATAACCACCGGAGCTTCGGGCTAGAGACGTTGTCCTGCGAAGACATTACCCCCGCCCCGTTCCTGGGTGAGTAGCCAACAATCACTCTGGGAATTTTTGAGGGGCCTCGGGGAGGATATCAGCGTGAGGAGAAGCAGCGTGGCCCAGAGCACACCCGTGGGAGTCAGGAGGACCTGGGTTCTAATCCTGGCTTTGTCACTTGTCTGCTGTGTGACTTTGGGCAAGTCACTTCACTTCTGTGCTTTAGTTACCTCATCTGTAATGGGGATTAAGAGTGTAAGCCCCATGTGGGACATGGACTGTGTCCAACCTTGTATCTACCCCACGCTTAGAAGAGTGCCTGGCGCATAGTAAGCGCTTAACAAATACCGAAAAAAGAAAGAAAAAAAGGTCAGGGTAATTGTTAAACTCGGAATCGCCTAGTTGAATATGTGTTTGATCAGGGGTGTTGTGATGTTTTCCACATTAGGGCAAAATCCCACCTCCCCTCTGCCTTTTCCAGCTCCAGGACTCCGTGCCTGGGGCTGTTGTAGGCCAGACCTGTATTGATGGGGAACAGATGTTGGCATTACTGTAAATTTGGAGCAAATTTGCTCACTCCTCCCAACCCCTGAACTCTGGATTTACCACCCTGGGGGGCCACTGAGAAGGAATCTCTCACATGGATTATACCCAACTGCCACATGCCGTCATTTCTCTAGTTTGCTAATGAGTAACTTTCCTAGCCTCCTTGGCCAGCAGAACCAAACAAGTCACCCTTTCGGAGGGGAGGACTAGATCCAGGTGTAAATGATTGGCCCGGTAGAGATTTGTTAAGGCTTTCTAGTTGGTTTGGGAGATGTTTATGACCGACCGGGCAGAGTATGAATACTCTGGGAGGGGAAGGGTTTGTCGGTCAAAGCTCTGTCTTTTCTACCACCCACTCTCCCATCTGGTTTAAAATCTTATTGCTCTGCCTGAAGCACAGATTCATAGGTAGATTTTTTTATATCTGGATTTCCCTTCTGGGGAGTCTGTATCTCACTGGCAGCATTTATGGGTTCTCATCCCGGCTCCGCCAGCAAGTCACTTCGCTTCTCTGTGCTTCAGTTCCCTCATCTGTAAAATGGGGATTGAGACTCTGAGTCCCATGTGGGACAGGGACTGTGTTCAACCTGCTTTGCTGATATCCATCTCAGCGCTTAGGAGAGTGCCTGGCCCATAGTAAGTGCTTAACAAATACCGTAATTATTAGTAACTATCTTCTGGGACATGCATGAGTGGAGGACGGTGTGGGGAAGAGAAAGAATTGATTTTTGTTTTCTAACCACTTGCGAGAAACCAACCTTTTTTGGGAAATTGATGGGAGCCAGGACCTGGATCAGCTGTGGATCGTGGGTGTGGGAAAAGTCGCAACAGGCAGAAAGATGAGGAAAATTAAAACTGCCCACAATTTGAGGATTAAAAAATAAACCCAAACCTTTTATTTCGAGACAGTTACAGCAAGGGTGATAGTCAGAAAATGCACAAACCGTGAGAGGCTGGAAAGATTAAAATCCCCTTGGCAAGTCCTTGTGGCAGTTGAACGGACAATTGTTTCTGACCTGAACAGGTGGCTGTAAGAATGTCCTCAATTCACCTTGCTTTTATGTTGAGAAGTGAGTAAAAAATGGCATTATTTTCCCCCCTATGGCAGACATATCGGGCCATCTTCCTAAACTCACATGGAAGAATGCCTTCAAATCTATCATTTTAACTATACCACTGCTCTAACATTGGGTAGAAAGCCGGGCAGGTGTAGATGGAGTTCAGAGAGTCAACCCCGAATAGGATGCAGTGCAGTGAGTGGCAAAAATCTACAAAAGCGGGTCAGCCTTCCAGGATTTTGGCCCAGACTGCCTTCCCGTCCTTATTTTATTCTCGCCTCGCCCCACTCAAATAAGGGTATACGTGTGTTAGTTTTCTGGTAGAATAAACAGAATATAGGCACTTGTATAAACATGACATTAAATTATTAGCTAAACCTGCTGCTACAGGAAAACAGTGTGGCACAATGGGACAGGCTTGGGCTAGCCTTAACAGCTTGGTTTGCAGGGTTGGGGAAACTAGGAGAAGGTATAGATTTGTAATACAGAAAAGTTAGAGCGGCGGGGACCTACTGCATAAAGAAAGCCATTGTTCGGTATAACGGCTAGCGCTAAATAATGTCGGCATGCTTTTTTCCCCCCTCCCCTCAGAAGAGATAAAAAGAAAAAACAGGACTTTCCATCCAGCAGTTGAGGTAATAAGTTAAGAACAAGCACCAAAGTGATTCCCTCCCCTGCTAAAACGTCAGCGGGCCCGGGTTAGGTTGGCTCCCCGACGACAATGGGGGGTGGAGGTGGGGGGGCTACAGGTTCTTCATGCAGACCTGGCAGCGGCTGATGTGCGTCCGGATGAGGCCGGCCTTGAGGGTGTCGGGGGACGGGCTGCCCTGGAAGTTCTGCTCCGGGATGGTGGTGAGCCAGAAGCTGTACTTGTTGGCGAAGTAGTGGCAGTTCCCGCGGCCCCCGTTGCACTCGATGAACGGCGTCGCCCGGAAATCCTCCAGGCAGCTGCCGGGGGACACCAGCGACTGGCCACCGCCCTCGTCGCCGGCGGCCGTGTGCTGCGGGAAGACGGGGGAGAGGACGTGACGGGGGTGGGGGTTGGCAGCCCGCCCTCAGTGATGATGATGATGATGATGATGGTATTTGTTAAGCGCTTACTATGAGCTGGGGGGATACAAGGTGATCAGGCTGCCCCACCCGGGCCTCACAGCCTTAACCCCCATTTTACAGGTGAGGTAACAGGCTCAGAGAAGTCAAGCGACTTGCCCAGTGTCACACAGCAGACAAGTGGCGGAGCCAGGATTCGAACTCATGACCTGTTGGAGCCCGGGCTCTTTCCACTGAGCCACGCTGCTTCTCGAAGCACTTAGCGCTAATAACAATAATAGTGGTATTTGTTGTCGGTGGAAGTGGCGTGGCCAGAGCCAGGTTCTAATCTAAATCTGCTGGCGGGCCCCGGGGCAAGTCCCTTCGCTTCTCTGGCCCTCGTCGACCTCGTCTGTCACAAGGGGATGGCGACTGAGCCCACTGTTGGGTAAGGGACCGTCTCTATGTGTTGCCAACTTGGACTTCCCAAGCGCTTAGTACAGTGCTCTGCACACAGTAAGTGCTCAATAAATACGATTGATTGATTGACTGCGAGTCCCATGTGGACTGTGTCCAATCCGGGACCTGGCCCATAGAAACAGCCTAACAAATACCACAATTATTATTATATTATTCCATAATATAATAATCATCATAATAGTATAATAATGATGATGGCATTTGTTAAGCGCTTACTATGTGCAGAGCGCTGAGGGGGATACACGTGGGGCTCACAATCTTAATCCCCATTTTACAGATGAGGCAACTGAAGCTCAGAGACGTTAAGTGACTTGCCCGAGGTCACCCGGCGGACATGTGGGAGAGCCACATAAGAGAATTGTTATAATACATTTGTAATGGATACAAATGGAATTAAACGAGCAATGATTTCTTTTCCCTTCCCTCTAATCTCAAGGCCTTCGCTCCTTCCCTAGAGTCCACCGTACAACTGGACATTAGAAGCCAAAGGGGCGGCACAGTCTAGAGGAAAGAATAGAGGACCGCAAGTCAGAAAGCCTGGATTCCTGTCTGCTCCTTGACATCCCTGCTGTATGACCTTGGGTAAGTCATTTGACTTTCCTGTGCCTCTTGTGTTCTCCTCTGTAAAACACCGGTCTGAAGACATAGCCTCCTGCCCCCTAAAATGGCAAGAACAGGGACTGGGTTGGGTCAGATTGTTTTCTATCAACCCTGGTGCTCAGTACAGTGCTTGGCACATAGTGAGCACCTACCAAATATCACCGCTAAAGGGGCAATGGAGAGTAGTCTCTGCCCTGACCAGCCCCAGGCTAATGGAAGGTCACAGTCCTCCCCCACAAATACATCAAAAACAAGGAATTTATACCTTTCATTTCATTCATTCATTCATTGTCGTATATATTGAGCGCTTACTGTGTGCACAGCACTGTACTAAGCGCTTGGGAAGTACAAGTTGGCAACATATACCTAATTTCTACCTCCTGAATCTTTTTTTAGAAAATATGGTTAATGTTCTCTCTGCCCCCCAACAAACCCTTTAGTTAGCCCCTTTAACGTTCATTCATTCAGTCGTATTTATTGAGCGCTTACTGTGTGCAGAGCACTGTACTAAGCGCTTGGGAAGTACAAGTTGGCAACATATACCTATTTTCTACCTCCTGAATCTTTTTTTAGAAAATATGGTTAATGTTGTCTCTGCCCCACAACAAACCCTGTAGTTAGCCCCTTTAACATTCATTCATTCAGTTGTATTTATTGAGCGCTTACTGTGTGCAGAGCACTGTACTAAGCGCTTGGGAAGTATAGGTTGGCAACATATACCTAATTTCTACCTCCTGAATCTTTTTTTTAGAAAATATGGTTAATGTTCTCTCTGCCCCCCAACAAACCCTTTAGTTAGCCCCTTTAACAGCAAAGTGAAGTGAAGTTGATTTAAGAATCTGTTTTCAATCTGCCACAGATTCATTCAATCGTATTTATTCAGCGCTTACTGTGTGCAGAGCACTGTACTAAGCGCTTAGTACAGATCAACTGACTTTGACACCACCCTGGTCAATAGGAACAGAATGTTTGGGGGAACGAGATCGGAGGGTTTGGTCATTTCTAAATACACTATAAATATTTTCTTTTTCTGGGGCATTTCCTTTTTCCCTGCCATTTTAAAAGGTTTAGAGTTTCCTGGGGTTAGCTTTTTGCTTATTTTTTTTATGTCTGCCATCGCTTTGGTGCCAGGGCAGGTAAGTGAACTTGGCTAAGGTCGGGTTTTGGTATTGGATCCCTGCTGAATGGGATATTCTCAAGTAAACCAAGTTGCCTTCATTTTGCTGTGTTTACCACCAGGGAGCTGTGCTTTTAGCAGTTGGTGAACTTTTTTTTTTTTGGGTATTTGTTAAACGCTTACAATGAGCCAGGCACTGTACTAAGCGCCGGGGTAGATCCCAGCTAATAATAATAATAATAATGTTGGTATTTAAGTGCTTACTATGTGCCAAGCGCTGGGGAGATTACAAGATCAGGTTGTCCCATGGGGGGCTCACAGTCTTAGTCCCCATTTTACAGATGAGGGAACCGAGGCCCAGAGAAGTGACTTGCCCAAAGTCACACAGCTGACAATTGGCAGAGCCGGAATTCGAACCCCTGACCCCTGACTCCAAAGCCCGGTCTCTCTCCACGGAGCCACGCTGCTTCAGCTAATCAGTGTGGACATCATTCAGGTCCCACACGGGGCTCACGGTCTTAATCCCCATTTTCCAGATGGGGTCACTGACGCCCAGAGAATAATAATAATAATAATAATGGCATTTATTAAGCGCTTAACTACGTGCAAAGCACTCTTCTAAGCGCTGAAGTGACGTGACTTGCCCCAGGTCATATTGCAGGCAGAGCCGCGATTAGAACCCAGGTCTTCTGACATTTTTAATGGTCCCCAGATCTGCCTCAACCCAACTCAGGGAGCCAAACGAGCGATGCCACCCGCCTCGCTCCCCTTGGCATCAGCCCTGTTGCTTTCTGTCTCCGAGTTCCCCAGGGCTGGAGGTGGCTGGAAGGACGTCTTAAGTCCACCTCTCGCGCCACCATTTAAGCCCGTTTTCTGCAGGTGTGACCCCGGCGGAGGCAGGGGGGTACCTACCATGAGGAAGGAGTAGCCAATCCAGAGGCTGCGCCAGCCATTGGGGCAGTGGGGGATGGACACGTCCTGGCTGTGGACGGCGATGGCCACGGCGGGGGCCTCGCACACGGAGCAGCGGCTGATGTAGGGCTTGATCTCGTCTTCGGCCACGGGCATCATGGGCAGCGGGGCGGTGGTGGACAGCCAGTAGGACTTGTCGTTGCGGCTGGCGTAGTAGCAGACGTCCCCGGGGTTGCAGTACAGGAAGGGCATGGTGCTGAAGCGCGCCAGGCACGAGCCGGCCAGTCCTGCCCCAAAAGAGACGCCCGGGGGTGGGGGTGACGGGACCCCGTTGGGGGAGCCTCCGTCGGCCTCCTCACCTCAGCCCCCTCACCTGTTGCCAATTTGCACTTCCCAAGCGCTTAGTACAGTGCTCTGCACCTAGTAAGCGCTCAATAAATACGATTGATGATGATGGGGTGGAGTTAGTTGTGGCCGGGAGCGGGGGACTCCCCGCTTTCTCATCCCCCGCCAAGCTCCAGGACTCGGCTGAGCCGAGACCCTCCCTCACTGTGAGACTCTTAACTGTTCCCCACTGTTGGGTAGGGACTGTCTCTATATGTTGCCAACTTGTACTTCCCAAGCGCTTAATACAGTGCTCTGCACACAGTAAGCGCTCAATAAATACGATTGATTGATTGTTCCCAGAACCCTCTGCTCGGGCATTGACAGACGGGGTTCCAGGCTTCCAGAGAGAGGGGAGCCTCCCCCTCCCTCACTGTGAGACACTTAACTGTTCCCCACTGTTGGGTAGGGACTGTCTCTATATGTTGCCGACTTGTACTTCCCAAGCGCTTAGTACAGTGCTCTGCACACAGTAAGCGCTCAATAAATATGATTGATTGATTGTTCCCAGAACCCTCTGCTCGGGCACTGACAGACGGGGTTCCAGGCTTCCAGAGAGAGGGGAGCCTCCCCCTCTCGCTAATATCCCAGCGCCGTCATTCGATCGGATTTTACCGAGCACGCCCCGTTTGCAGGGCGCCGTCACTCAGCCCTTGGAAGGGGACGGTGGAACAATAGAACGGACACACTCCCTGCCCACAACGAGCTTCCAGTCTAGAGGGGGAGACGGATGCTAATAGAAATAAACAAATCGGAGGTGTGGGCGTAAGTGAATCAGGAGGTCCCTCCGTGAGATCAGCCGCGAGGGTCCTAGGACCCCCACCCAGGGGCCGTACATACCCAGGTCTTGGTTGTGGGCTTTCTCTTGGCCTTCGAAGTACAGCAGGCTGTAGCCGCTCCAGAGTTTGTTCATGCCCAGGGGACACATGGGTTCCCGGTCCGTCTGGCTGTGCTTCACCAGCAGGTAACCGATGCTGACGCTGCGGCTGGGCAGGCCGGGCATGCCGGGGTTCCCCGGGCGCCCCGGATTCCCTGGAACCCAACGGGAGAGAACGGGCGGTGCCGGCTGTCCCCCCACCCCGGTCCCCCTTCCTGTGCTATTTGCTAAGCACTGGGGGACAGCCAAGTTCATCAGGCCGGACCCAATCCAGGGCCCACACGGGGCTCACAGTCCTCATCCCCTTTTGACAGATGAGGGAAGCGAGGCACCGAGGAGCCAAGCGGCCCGCCCAAGGTCTTGCGCTCGGAGGCCTCACGACCTAGGTCACCCTGGGCTGGACTGGAACCTCATCTCGGTGAACGGAGCGGCGACGGGGTGAGTCACCCATTCTAGTTCTTCCATTTCCTCCTCCTCCCCCTGCCCCCACTCGCTCCTTCCCTCCCTCCGTCTCTAGGGTAATTAATCTGCCCCCACTTACCCTCTTGGCCTGTCGCCCCTTGATGTCCGACAGGGCCCTGGTCGCCCCTGAATCCCGGAAGAGCCGACACCCCTCCTCGGCCCTGAGGCCCAGGATTACCGGGAGATCCCCGGAAACCTAAAGACCGAGCGAGACTGCTGTTATCCAGGTGCCCTCCCCCTCCCCGCGGCCCTCGCCCCCTTCCACGTGGCGGCTCTTACCCGGATGCCCCGGAGGGCCCTGCGGACCCATCTCTCCCAGTAGCCCCGGGGGGCCCTGGTTTCCAAGGGGCCCGGGTAACCCCGGCTCCATGGCGATCCTCTGTGGAATTCCAGGAATCCCGGGCGATCCCAAAGTCCCCGGAGCACCTAGGGCGCAAAGAAAAAGATCACCGCCAGCTCCAGGGAGGGTCCTGGATGAAGCGGATGGGTAAGATAACCTTTTCATTTGCGGCGGTTCCCTACTAAAGTTCCCCCAGACTCAGAAAATACCCACAGTAATAACATCTACGGTGTCAAGTGATCACCGGGCTCAACGGGGTGGAGTTGGAGGGCAAGAGCTGTCGGGGAATTGCATTTTTACTTCGGCACCCAAGTGCCCAGCCTAATAATACAATATCTTAACTTTCAAACAGCTTTGCCTCCTTCGAAGTGGAGCTTCACTTATTCTCTGGGAGTTAGAGGCAGAATTTGGTGGCTTTATGACAAGGCGTTGTTGATCCCATTTTACAGCTAGCAAAATGGAGGGCCAGAGAGGCTAAGGAGGCTTTTGGCAGGGGCCAACAGTGATTTGGGGAAGAGCAAGAAAGAGAGGGTAGATTCCCATAGCCAACATATCTGTGAGTTCCCTATTATTTCAGGAGTGTTCTTCCTCTTATAGTTTTTTCCCTTCTTGAAGCAGTGTGGACTTGGGTTCTAAATCTGGCTGTGCCACCTCTCTCATGTAGGATCTTGAGCGAGTCACTTCTCTGGGCCTCCTTTCTCTCAACAGCAAATTAGGGATTCGATACTTGTTCTCCCTCCTATTTACGTCTGTGACCAACCCAATCAACTTGTATCTACTCCAACGCTTAGAACAGTGCACACAAAGCGCGCTTAAGTAGTACAACAATGAATTAATTAACCCCCAAGGGGAAGCATTCGGTAACCAGACCCTTGGAGAACGCAGTGCCCGCGGGACCAACTTACCAGGGTAGCCTCGGTCTCCTTTGGGTCCTACGGGGCCTTGATCACCGATGTTCCCAAACATACCCTTAAATCCCATTAGCCCTTGCTCTCCCTTAGGACCTGGAAAACAAAGGGCATGTTTACAGTTCACATCTCCACGTCCTCAACCCCTCAAAAGAACGACCACTCCTCTCCCCAACCCTTG
Source organism: Tachyglossus aculeatus (assembly GCF_015852505.1). Taxonomy (NCBI): domain Eukaryota; kingdom Metazoa; phylum Chordata; class Mammalia; order Monotremata; family Tachyglossidae; genus Tachyglossus; species Tachyglossus aculeatus. The sequence continues at coordinate 12,616,020 of NC_052085.1, read as the reverse complement.
GCCGAAAAAGGGAGACGGGTGCCGAAGCTTGGCAGTCGGTACCTTTTGTTCCAGGGATGCCGTAAACTCCAGGTCTGCCTTGGGGGCCAGGATCTCCTCCCCAGCCTTTTGGGCCCGACTCTCCAAAAAATCCCGGGTTTCCATCTTCTCCTTTAGGTCCAGGGGAAGCGGGGACTCCGGGCGGCCCAGGTTGGCCTGGATAACCTGTGGATTTTTGGCGTGAGGCAGTGGGAATCCCGGAGGCAAGCAGCAGGACGAGAGTAAACTCCTCGAGGGCGGCTCTCCCTTCCTCTGGGTGTTCCCCAGCAGCTACGACAAGGCCCCGCGCACGGTAGCATATGCCGGTCCCTATCGTGGCCCCGATTTCCCAAAGGGACCGTCCGGAAAGCCAAGTCTGACTTCTAGAATGCCATTTTCTAAAGAGCCTGGGGACAGGAGCCTCCAATTTGGCTCGAGGTTATGCCGAGACCCGAATGCAGCCCAAGCGTGGGAGATTTTTGTGGATCGACTCATGGACCAGCGGGCCACAGTGGCTGTCTGGCAGGACGGTTAGGGGGTAGAAGAGGTATCCGAGGTGGCCTTGAGGAAAGAACACACGCCTGGGAATCTCCATCCCCCCATCTGACCTCCTTCCCTTCCCCACAGCACCTGTATATATGTATATATGTTTGTACATATTTATTACTCTATTTATTTTACTTGTACATATCTATTCTATTTATTTTATTTTGTTAGTATGTTTGGTTATGTTCTCTCTCTCCCCCTTTTAGACTGTGAGCCCACTGTTGGGTAGGGACTGTCTCTACATGTTGCCAATTTGTACTTCCCAAGCGCTTAGTACAGTGCTCTGCACATAGTAAGCGCTCAATAAATACGATTGATGATGATGATGACAGATCCGGGTTCCAATCCCAGCGCCGCTATCTGTCTGCTGTGTGACTTTGGGCGAGTCACTTCACTTCTCTGGGCCTCAGTTCCCTCATCTGCAAAATGGAGAACCGATGCCTGTTCTCCCTCTTACTTAGACTGTGAGCCCCACGTGGACCTGATGATCTTGTATCTACCCCAGGGCTTAGTACAGTGCTTGGCACATAATAAGCACTTAAATACCATGATTACCGCCCCAAGATTCCTTCCAGCATGGGGCTACTCCAAGTGGAGACGGAGATTGGGACTGGAAGATTCAGTGCCCGTGGTCTGATGATGGGTCATCCCGAGAACGGTTTCCCCTCTGGACCCAAAAGCAGATGTGGTCCGAGAGGGGGAGAATAATAATAATAATAATAATGATAATAAAGTGGCATTTATTAAGCGTTTACTATGTGCAAAGCACTGTTCTAAGCGCTGGGATAGATACAAGGTGTCCCACGGGGGGCTCACAGTCTTCATCCCCATTTTACAGATGAGGTAACTGAGGCCCAGAGAAGTGAAGTGACTTGTTCAAAGTCAAACAGCTGACAATTGGCGGAGCCAGGATTAGAACCCATGACCTCTGACTCCCAAGCCCGAGCTCTTTCCACGGAGCCACATTTTGGACCACTATTTTTCAGCATCATCTTGGGGCTAAGAAGGGAGTTGGCAAATCTGGAAACCAATGCCTGGACTGGGGAGAAGCACAGTGGCCTAGAAGAGTCTCTGCCACTTATCTTGGGTAGGGACTGTCTCTATATGTTGCCAATTTGTACTTCCCAAGCGCTTAGTACAGTGCTCTGCACATAGTAAGCGCTCAATAAATACGATTGATGATGATGATGATGATCTGCTGTGTCACCTTGGGCATGTCACTTCCCGGGGCCTGTCACCTCACCTGTAAAATGGGGGTGAAGACTGGGAGCCCCACGCGAGACAGGGACTGTGTCCAACCTGACTTGCTTGGCCGTACCCCAGTGCTTAGAACGGTGCCCGGCCCACAGTAAGCGCCAAACAAATGCCATCTTGAAAATTAAAGGAAAAAACAACCAACATAAACGCATCCAGTTTCTGCCTGGTGCCCTGCACAGCATGGATTACCTTTTGTTCCAAACAGGCCAGGAGCGCCCCTGTCACCAGGAAACCCGGAGATGTTGGCAATGGGAGAAAGTCCCGGCATCCCTGGAGGTCCGCGGCCACCCGCCGGCCCCCGGTTCCCTGAAGAGGAGAAAACAGAAGTGAACACGCTCGGTCGAGAGAACGGACGGCCTCAAATACCCCGACCGCCACCCCACCTCACCCCCACAACAGCCGGCGGCTGCCCGACGTGACGGGGCTTGGAGCCCAGACCAGACGGTAGGTTTCCGGCCAACGCCCCTCTCCCCGGGAGCGGGAGAGTGGAAGTAGGGGTGGGGACCACCAAGGACACTGAGGAAACATGATTTATATTAACGTCTGTCCCCGCCTCTCGACTGTAAGTTCAGTGGGGCCAGGGAACGGCGTCTCCCAGCTCTGTTGCATTGTTCTCTCCCGAGTGCTTAGTACAGTGCTCTGCACCTGGTAGCCACTCAATAAATACCACTGATTGATGAATCACTTTAAAGAAGTCAGAATTAAAAGTGCATTTTCGGTAATATCTCCCCAGAGTATCCTGCAATCACAGATGGAAACCAGTTTGGGAAAAAACAAAATTTGAGCTCCAGTTAGGGCAGAATAATGGGGAGAAATTGAAATTCAGCTTGGCACTACCATGTGTTACTGAATGAAAACAGGCAGTTGGGAAGGCAAATCTCTAGTTTCAGTTCCATAGGGTGACAGTGTCCCAGGGCATAGAAATACCCTGTGGCCTGGCTGGCCCCCGGGCAGGGAAAAAAGCCATTCCTGAGTACAGGGGCTCTGGGGTTGACCCTCGATTCCACACTGATCCAAAAGGAGCCGGTTTTCCGTTTTTCTCGAATGAGGCTACAACAGGTGAGGAGTCAGCTTCCAAGAAGCAGCGTGGCCCCAGTGGCTAGAGCCCGGGCGTCAGAAGGACCTGACCTAATCCCAGCTCCGCCACTTATCAGTTGTGTGACCTTGGCCACGTTGCTTCACTTCCCTGGGCCTCGGTTCCCTCACCTGTCAAATGGAGGGTGAAGACGGGCGAGCCCCCCCGTGTGGGACATGGACTCTGTCCAACCTGATTACCTTTTTATCATCATCATCAATCGTATTTATTGAGTGCTTACTGTGTGCACAGCACTGTACTAAGCGCTTGGTAAGTACAAGTTGGCAACTTATAGAGACAGTCCCTACCCAACAGTGGGCAGTGCTTAGGAGCATGCCTGGCACACAGTAAGCCTTAACAAATACCACGCAAAAGAAAAAACAAAAATAAGACACCCACCTGTAGGTCCTCTCTCCCCTTTCTGTCCATCTGCCCCGCTCGGGCCAGGTTTAGGGTTGTGGTCCCCTGGTTCGCCTTTTTCACCAGAGGCCCCCAGAAATCCTGGGTCCCCAAAGTCATCTCCCCCTGGTAAGGAGTTAGAACAGGAGTGAGTTACCAGTGCTTGGGCGTCTTATTCTCATCTAAAATGATCCTAAGCCTTGGAGCTCTCTTCCTCCCTTCAAGGCCCTGCTGAGAGCTCACCTCCTCCAGGAGGCCTTCCCAGACTGAGCCCCTTCCTTCCTCTCCCCCTCGTCCCCCTCTCCATCCCCCCATCTTACCTCCTTCCCTTCCCCACAGCACCTGTAGATATGTATATATGGTTGTACATATTTATTACTCTATTTATTTTACTTGTACATTTCTATCCTATTTATTTTATTTTGTTGGTATGTTTGGTTCTGTTCTCTGTCTCCCCCTTTTAGACTGTGAGCCCACTGTTGGGTAGGGACTGTCTCTATGTGTTGCCAATTTGTACTTCCCAAGCGCTTAGTACAGTACTCTGCACATAGTAAGCACTCAATAAATACGATTGATTGATTGATTGATTGATTGGAGCGGAGAAACAGGATGAAATGAAAATTGACAGTTACCCATCTAGCCTGAACACACCCTAGTGTCCTAGGCAGCGGGAGGCGGCTGTGGCCCAGTGGGCCGGACTTGGTGCCAAAGGACCAGGCATTACAAACGGTCGGCGTGACAAACCAGCATGGCTTAGTGGCGCTTAGTAAGTGCTCTGCACACAGTAAGTGCTCAATAAATACGATTGATTGATTGATAGAGCCCAGGCCTGAGAGTCAGAAGGACCTGGGTTCTGCTCCTGGCTGCGCCACGTGACCTCGGTCAAATCGCTTCACGACTGAACGAATCTGCCCCCAATCCCAGAGCCGTGGCCCTAAGGAATCAATCAATCAATCAATCAATCGTATTTATTGAGTGCTTACTGTGTGCAGAGCACTGTACTAAGCGCTTGGGAAGTACAAGTTGGCAACATATAGAGACAGTCCCTACCCAACAATGGGCTCATAGTCTAGAAGGGGGAGACAGAGAACAAAACCAAACATACTAACAAAATAAAATAAATAGAATAGATATGTACAAGTAAAGTAAATAGAGTAATAAATATGTACAAACATATATACATATATACAGGTGCTGTGGGGAAGGGAAGGAGGTAAGATGGGGGGGATGGAGAGGGGGACAAGGGGGAGAGGAAATGCCAGTGTGGTAGAAACTGTTTATAATTCTGCTCTGCTCCTGGAACCCAAGGATTTGGAGGATCCAGCGACGGCCTAAATGCCTTCTACCTTTTTTCCAACTAAACAGAGGCTAATTTTCTCTTGAAAGCCTCCAGAGTGAGGAATTTCTGAAAGAGTTCACTTCTACAGGGCAGTCCAACAAATGAAACAATTTTTTTTTTTAAAAAAAAAGGAAAAGGCAATGGAAAAATACTCAGCCTTCCAGTGTTGGCACAAGGAATGCTTGGCTGAAATTATTCTTTGGGGAAGGGGGGGGTGAGGGTCGAGACGCTGGAAATTTGCAATATAAGATACTCGTCTTCGTGGCTTTCCCTAGGAATAGTTCCCTCCAGGGGAGATATTTGTGATGCTCCAGATGGGAGGGGTTTGATGCGTCACCTGCCTTTGAGAACCCTGGCTTTGTGTGTGTCCCCCGCCCTGCAAATATAAAAGGCCTGGTATGTCCCGCAGCGCTTCAAACCCACAGCAAAGAAGTTATGAAAAGGAGCCCGTGTTTTCCTACAGAAGTGCCAGAAACCATCGCTTCAGAATAAGCCAGCGGCCCAGGGGTAGGCTAGATCCAACATTTTACTACCTCACTGACAAAATCCAGGGGATTCAGTTGTACTAGACTTGGAACTAAAGAATCCTCTAATGGCTCCAGATGTGCACAAGATGCTTTCTTAAAAGGAAATGCCTTTTCTTTTTCTCAAGAGCCCTGGGAATTCCGCTGCCACTCGGGTCCCCGCGGCTCGATTTTTATCCTCGGGCAGAGATCGGCACGTCTCGTTCTGACTTGCTCCCTGGACGGGGTGTGAGTGGGGTGGATTTTAAAGTCCAGGCCCCTAGAAATCTCAGCCCCGCTAGCACAGGAAGAACATCAGGCCTGTTGTGGTGGTGGTGTGTACTGGGGGGTGGGAGGGAAAGAAGGAGGACAGAAAAATATCCATTAGCTTCTCCCTGGCCCTTGCTTCTCTAGTTTCTTCCTAGTTAGAGATTTGCCATTCAGGGGTGATGACGGATTCTCTCCCTGAGGCCCAGGGTCTGTCTCCTGCTGAAGACGATAAGCTCGTTGAGGGCAGGGAATGTGTCTGTTACATTGTACTCTCACAAATGCTTAGTACGGCACTCTGTGCACACTAAGAGCTCAGTAAATATGATCGATTGCAGCCTCATTGAGGGTCAAAAGAACAGTACCTGGTGATCCCGGAAAGCCTTTGGTGCCCGGTAGTCCGTCTAATCCGCCGATTCCTCGTAAGCCAGAGACACCTGTAATAATAATTAATAATAATAATGATAGGATTTGTTAAGCCATCACTATGTTTCATGTACCATACTGGGGAAGGTATGGGATAGCAGTTCCTGTCCCGCGTGGAACTCACAATCTGAGCGGAAGGAAATTAATCCCCATTTTTACATATGAGGCAAGTGAGGCACAGAGAGAAAAAATGACTTGCCAAAGGTCACCCAGCAGGCAAGCGGCAGAGCCGAGATTAGAACCCAGGCCTCTTTCCACTAGGCCTTGCCGTTTCTCCTTAGAAGTGTCACCCACTGTTACCCGACTCCCAGAAACGGGCAGGAGGAGTCAGACTTGAAAACCAATAACAGTTCCTTGGGGAAATGATGCCTTGGGACAGGGAAACATGCACATCTACAATAAAAGAGCAATAGGATTGTCGCCTCTCCTTCCTGTTGTACCGTATAAAATTTCAAAGAAGACATCCCCCCCGCTTGCAGAATATTTCAGGTTTAGTTTTTAATGGCTGGACTTGGAAAACAGGACCAACTTCACACCATTTCTAGTCCCTCTGGACTGATGTTGATAAAAATTTCCCAGGTGGGGTACTGACAGACGGGCGTCACCCAGAGTGACACTGGCAAAACACTGGAACTTTAGTCCCGCTGGGAAGGAAAAGGATCCCGAGGTCAAGACGTGAAACCTAGCCCTGGTATCTGCTAGCCGAGAAGCAAGGGATTCAATCCCAAACAGGAAAAGCAACTTAGAGAGGGCATGGGTTTGCCAAATAACCAGAAGCCACAAGAGACTTTGGGTGGCAGGGTGGAGTTTGAAATCACGTCTCCGGACCGGTTCCTTTAATGATGCCCTCACAGCCCATTTTTTTCCCTTCTTCTTCCACAAAAGGCAAAACTACCGTGTTGAATACTAATCATCTTTGCCCTCTGTTTCCAGTGCGAAAATGGACTACTCTTCTGATTGCCTTCTGCCAGTTTTTAGAGGAGCCAGCCTGGCGAGAGACATATTTGCCTTGAATTCTGCATTGCTTCATGGGCAAGCGTGTCAAGGGAAGGAGTCTAACCTGAAAATCCTGGTAGTCCGGGTCTTCCGGGGTCGCCTTTTTCACCCTGGAATCCACTCCGACCGGGGTCTCCGTGGTGGCCTGGGGAACCTGCCATCCCCGGGGAGCCTAGGGGATAAAGACAGCATTAGTCCTGAAGGCCCAGCAGAGGCGGGGAATCGTGACCCACAGCCAGGAGTTGTCCCGCTGTTCGGAGACGGTGGCTCACGCCCACTGGAACTGCCCAGGAATTGACGGTGCTACCCATCCGTGCCAGGTGCTACCTCTCTAAACAATAACTGTGGTATTCGTTAAGTGCTTACTGTGCGCCAGGCACTGTACAAAGCGCTGGGGTGGATCCAAGCAAATTGGGGTCGGACACACATTTGTCCATCCCACATGGGGCTCGCTATCTCAATCCCCATTTTACAGCTGGACGGGCTGAGGCCCAGATAAGGGAAGTGACTCGTCCAAGGTCACACAGCAGACAAGTGAGGGAGCCGGGATTAGAAGCCATGACCTTCCCCTTCTCCCCCTTTTAGACTGTGAGCCCACTGTTGGGTAGGGACTGTCTCTATATGTTGCCAACTTGTACTTCCCAAGCGCTTAGTACAGTGCTCTGCACACAGTAAGCGCTCAATAAATACGATTGATTGATTGATGACCTTCTGACTCCCAGTTGGGGGCTCTAGGATGGAGGGGGGCGGACAAAGGGAGGCACGGGGTGAGACCCTGGAACTAACTACCTCCCATCCTCTCTTCCACCCCCGCCACCATCCTATCCTGATAATAATAACAGTAATAATAACGATGGTATTTGTTAGGTGCTTACTATGTGTCAGGCACTGTTCTAAGCATTGGGGTAGACACAAGGTAATCAGGTTGGGCGCAGTCCCTATCCTCATGGGGCTCACAGTCTTAATCCCCATTTTACAGAGGAGGTAACGGGCCCAGAGAAGTTCAAATGACTTGCTCAGGATCACACAGCAGACAAGCGGCAGAGAGGGGGACTAGAACTCAGGACCTCTGTTTCCCAGGCCCGGGCTCTAGCCACAAAGCCACGCTGCTCCTCTGCTTATTATTCAGGGGGTGAGAGGGATGAAGAAGACTGGAGTCAGGTGTCCTTTTAGGGAAACCCCGGTGAGCTCTCCTGCTGTGATGTGATCCCTTCTCCTCTCTCCTTCTCATCTCTCTCCCCCCACTTCAAAGCCTTATTGGAGGCCCGTCTCCTCCAAGAGGCCTTCCCCGACTAAGCCCTCCTTTCCTCTTCTCCCACTCCCTTCTGCGCCGCCTTGACTTGCCCCCTTTACTCATCTCCCCTCCCAGGCCCACATCTGTAATTTTATATTTATTTATATTACTGCCCGTCTCCCCCTCTAGTCCGTAAGCTTGTTGTGAACGGGGACTGTGTCCGCTGTATTGTTCTACTGCACTCTGTCAAGCGCCTAGTACAGTACTCTGTCCACAGTAAGCGCTCAATAAATAGGACTGACCGACTCGCTGACTGGCTGGGCTTTGGGGGTGAGGCAGTGGGACTCCACCACCGTGGAGGGCCTTGGTCAGGGGAAACCGCTACTTTGCGCTCTGCTTCCGGGGCTTCGGTTCCCCCTTCTAGACTGTGAGCCCGCTGTTGGGTAGGGACGGTCTCTACGTGTTGCCGACTTGTATTTCCCAAGCGCTTAGTACAGTGCTCTGCACACAGTAAGCGCTCAATAAATACGATTGATTGATTGACTGATCTGTGACTCACCGCTTTGTCCTCTTGAACCAGGTGGGCCTTGAGTCCCCTTCATGCCGCTAATTCCCTGGAGACCAGAGTCTCCCTGGTTGCCTTTCTGTCCTATAAATCCCTTTACCCCTGCAAAAAAAAAAAAATAAAATAAACGAGGCTGTTAAAAGCAGGCTCCCAGCTCCCCGTCTCAGGTTTAGAAAACAAACTTCAGGTGGGAGGTTCTGGCCACCTGCACCCCAGCCAACGCACGAGGAGCTTTCGCTCTATAAATATTAACGCCGCTGACATACTGCTAAAGACAAATAATAACCAAAATAATACCTGAGACTCCAGCTAGACCAGGTGTCCCCTTTACTCCACGCCTTCCCGGCAAGTTTATAGTGTCTCCCCTGTCACCTGTCACAGAGAGAGATGAATGAGGACGGGCCCGCAAGGCTCACGGTACCTTCTCTCTTCCACGTGGCGTTCAGGAGGAAACTCACCAAAGTCTCCCACGGAGCCGCCCTCACCCTCAAAGCCCTTGATGCCGATGTTGCCTTTGTCACCCTGGATGGGGAGGAAACCGAGTCAGTGGCAGGGAATCACAGTGAAAATGCCACCAGCCAAACCCCAAATACTAAGGAAAACCCTTGTCTGGAGTAGGATTTAATTGCTTATTTTACAGGTGAGGAAACTGAGGCATGGAGATGTGAAGGGACTTGCCCGACTCGGCCGACCAGCAGACAAGGGGCGGTACCGGGATTAGAACCCAGGTCCTCGGACCCCCGGGCCCCTGCTCTTTCCACTAGGCCACGCTACTTCCCATCCAGCTAGCCAGTTTCCCTCCTCACGTCCTGTCCAAACTCTGCAAGCGGGTTATAAATACCCCCTGCCTCTGCTTCCTCTCCTCCAACTCCTTCCTTGGCCTTCTTCAACCCCTTTTCTTCCCTATTCCCTCCACTGGGACCCCTTCTCTTTGGCCACCAACGACCACGGCTCAGTGGAAAGAGTCCGGGCTTTGGAGTCAGAGTTCATGGGTTCGAATCCTGGCTCTACCAATTGTCAGCTGTGTGACTTTGGGCGAGTCACTTCACTTCTCTGTGCCTCAGTTCCCTCATCTGTAAAATGGGGATTAAGACTGTGAGCCCCCCGTGGGACAACCTGATCATTTTGTAACCTCCCCAGCGCTTAGAACAGTGCTTTGCACATAGTAAGCGCTTAATAAATGCCATCATTATTATTATTACCAAATCTAACAGACCACTTGCATCCTAATTCTTCCCCACTTCTCGGCTGGCTCCAACGTCGTGGACCGCTCCCACCCTCTGGAAAAAGTCCCTAACCGTGGTAGTTTTCTTTTTTTAATGCTATTTGTTCATCGCTCACTATGCGCCAGGCCCTGTTCTAAAGACTGGGGTAGATACCAAGTATTCGCAACAGTCACAGTCCATGTCACACATGGGGCTCACGGTCTTAATCCCCCATTTACATGAGGGAACTGAGGCCCAGGGAAGTGAAGTGACTTTCCCAAGGTCACACCGCTTCTCTGCCATAGTTATTCGGACACAACCCTCCCTGGTTCTGCACCTAGGTTTCTGGCTCAGTTTCTTTCACCGGCTCTTCCTCCGTCCTTTCAACTGAGGGGGCCCCTCAAGGCTCGGTCCTGCTCTTCTCCATCTCCATTCACTCCCTTGTGGAGCTCACGGCTTCAACCAGCACCTCTAGGGGAACGAATCCCATATCGACCCCTCTCCTCTGCAATGTTGCATTTCTGCCTGCCTCGAGGACACCTCTTTATGGATGTCCCAACAGCCCCTCAAGTTCAATATGTCCAAAAGTGAACTCCTTATCTTCCTTCCCAAACCTTTCCCCTACCTAACTTTCCCATCACGGCTCACAACACCCCTCTTCTCAGACCCTCCGCATCTCTCAGGCCTGTAAGGTCAATAATACCCTCCCTGACTCCGTCCTCCCTTTCCACTCCCATATGTAGTCAGTCAACAAATCCCACCAGTCCTTTCTCCACATTTCCAGAATCCACCTCTCCATCTCCAATCCAAACGGCGCCCGAGCAGTTGCCATTTACCGACCAGGCTACCACAGCCTCAATCTCCTCACTGATCTCTCTGTAGGCTTCCTTTTTCTCGCTCCACACTTCGCTCTGCCACCCAGCTCGCTTTCCTAAAACCACGTCCTCACGCCTCAAAACCGCCGATGGCCGCCCTTTCCTCTCCACGTCGACCAGAAATTCCTCCCTCTGGACTTTAAGAAACGCAGCCCTGCCCCCTGCTTCTTGCTCCTCTCTCACTCCCCCGCAGCGGGGAGGTTGTCCCCATGAGGATGGGTGTATTTGCTGAGTTTGAGGCGAGAAGATGGCCTGGCCTTTGTCATTCAAGAAGAGGAGGAGAGGGCTAGGAGGTAACCCTGGGAAGGCCCCAAAACAGGACATAAGAAACCCAGAAACCCACCACAAGGGCCCGGGATGTGTCTAGTTTTTCCTCCACTGGCCAGTACAGTGCTCTGGACCCAGTGGGCACTCCACAAATACGAGTGAATGAGTGTCCGGACCCCTTAGGCTTCTGACTTACCCTACTTCCAGGGAATCCCGGGAAGCCTCTGATTCCAGGAATCCCGGTGGCTCCGGGGAATCCCTGCCCTCCGGGAAGTCCGGGAAACCCAGTTTCTCCTTTATCCCCTTTGACCTGGCTGGGTTGCCCGGGTAACCCCGGCACACCGGACGCTCCGGGAACTCCTGGCATTCCCTGGCCACCTGGGAAAAAAGATCCAAGAAATGTCAACTCGGGATAAGGGTGACCCTCTCCACATCTTTCTAGACTGGTCTCCATCTCTAGACTGTGAACTAGTTGTAGGTAGGGAATTGGTCTGGTCTGTTGTTGTACTGCACTCTCCCAAGGGCTTAGTGCAGTGCTCTGCACACAGTAAACAGAATAACAATAATTGTGGTATTTGTTAAGCGCTTACTATATGTCAAGCACTGTTCTAAGCGCTGGGGTAGATACAAGCTAATCAGATTTGACACAGTCCCTGTCCCACAATATGGCTTAATCATTTTACAGATTTACAGATCTGTCCATCTTACAGGTGAGATCTGTCCATTTTACAGATTTTACAGATGAGATCACCGAGGCCCGGAGAAGTCAAGTGACTTGCCCAATGTCACACAGCAGACAAGTGGCGGAGCCGGGATTTGAACCCTGGTCCTTTCGACTCCCGGGCCCTGTGAGAGTTCATTCATTTATTCATTCAGTTGTATTGATTGAGCGCTTACTGCGTGTACAGCACTGTACTAAGTGCTTGGGAGAGTACAATACAACTATAAGATCAATCAGTCAATTGTATTTATTGAGCGCTTACTGTGTGCAGAGCACTGTACTAAGCGCTTGGGAAGTACAAGTTGGCAACGTATAGAGACGGTCCCTACCCCTGCCCATAGTGATCTTACAGCCTAAGGGGTGTAAATGAGGCAGTGGGAAGGTGATGGAAAGAACGCTTCAGGGTCTGAATAGGCCACATCTTTTCCCCCTTTTTCGTTAGATTGGTGAAGAATCAAGGGTTTCTGGCCGGCAGGTAGACAGCTGGCCCCTTGGAGGAGGGGGAGAGGGAGGAGAGGAGGAGGAGGATGAACCACCCCACAGGTGAGGCTCATGCTGCCTGGACACTTTCCTACCTTTCAAGCCCAGAAATCCTTTCAAACCAGTCGGTCCTTCATCTCCTTTCTCCCCTTTAAATTGCATCATTCCAGGCAGGATTTTGGGAGGCTCTCCCGGGGGGCCTGGGTCTCCACGGCTGCCTGGAAACCAACAGAAAACGGTCACTTCTGATGCCTCCAAACGAAGCGCCCCATTTACCACGTGACTTTCCGGACCGCCAAACGAATAATAATAATAATGATGATAATACTAACGGTACTTGTGAAGTACTTACTATGTGCCAGGCACTGTTCTAAGCACTGGGGTAGATTCAAGTTAATCAGGTTGGACCCAATCCCTGTCCCACATATGTCACACTCTTAATCCTCATTTTACAGGTGAGGGAACTCGGCCCGGAGAGGTGAGGTCACACAGCAGACATGGGATGGAGCCGGGATTAGAAGCCAGGTCCTTCTGACTCCCGGGCCCGGGCTCTAGCCATTCATTCATTCATTCAATCATATTTATTGAGCGCTTACTGTGTGCAGAGCACTGGACTAAGCGCTTGGGAAGGACAAGCTGGCAACATAAAGAGACGGTCCCTACCCAACACTGGGCTCACAGTCTAGCCACTAGGCCTTGCTGCTTCTCACCGGGGACCACTGCCAACCTCCCTCCTCGCCACCCGGACCCCACTCCCAACACGCCTTGTGACCGAGGGGGATTTAAGCAGCGGCAGTCGAGGCCTCTACAAACTCCACAATGTTGGGAAGCTTGGGTTGTGATGGGACACCGGATGATCTGTTGGGGGGCAGTGTCCTGAGGCCCCTCCCGAGCCCCCCTCTAGGCTCTGAGCTGCGTCTTTCCTGTTTCCCATTTACATTCTTTCATCTTTCCTACTCTGTTGCCAAACCCTTCCCCACTTTACTGTGAGCTCCTGGAGGATCGGTCGCCGTAATCTAAATCTCACTTGGGTATTTTTCCCCAGCACTTAGTACAGTGCTCCGCACACAGTGGAGCCACTATAACCCATTTCCCTGTCTCTCGGGGGTTCACGTTATCAGAAGCCTGGCGGTCTCGGCCACTGTGGACAGCCGGAAGGAGCCGCCTTCCTCCTGACCGCTAAATCTCTTTCCACCGGGGCTGCGACAACTTGGGCTCCAGCCTGGCCCGTGCACAGTAGGTGCTCAATAAATACCACTGTTTGATTGACTAAAGGAACTAATAATAACGATAATTACGGTATTCGTTAAGCACTTACTATGTGCCAGGCACTGTTCTAAGCACTGAGGTAGACAGGGAAGCAGCATGGCCTAGTGGATAAAGCACGGGCCTGGGAATCAGAAGACCGGGGTTCCAATCCCGTATCACTTCACTTCTCCGTGCCTCAGTTATCTTGTCTGTAAAATGGGGATTAAGACTCTGATCCCCAGTTGTGGGACACAGACTGTGTCCCATCTGATTAACTTGTATCTACCCCAGTGCTTAGAACATGGTAAGCGCTTAACAAATACCATCCTCCTCATCGTCTTCTTACAAGATAGTCAGGTTAGACACAGTCCTTGTCCCACATGGGGCTCACACTCTCAATCCTCATTTTACAGATGAGGGAACTGAGGCCTGGCCCACGGAAGTTAAGTGACTTGCCCAAGGTCACTCACAGACAAGTGGCGGAGCCGAATTAGAACCTATGACCTCCTTCGGTGCACCTCTTGAGGACCAGGTTTGGTTTTTTTTTTTTTTAAATGGTATCTGTTAAGCGCTTAATGGGTATCAGGCACTGTTCTAAGCACTGGGGTAGAAACAAGATAATCAGGAGGGACCCAGTTCCTGTCTCATAGGGGGCTCACAGTCTTAATCTCCATTTTGCAGGAGAGGAAATTGTGGCTCGGAGAGTAATAATGATAATAATAACGATGGCATTTATTAAGCGCTTACTACGTGCAAAGCACTGTTCTAAGCACTGGGGAGTGAAGGGACTTGCCCACGGTCACACAGCAGGCGAGGGGCAGAGCCGGGATGAGATCCTCGGTCCTCTGTCACCCAGGCCCTTTCCACTAGGCCATGCTGCCTCTCGACTCCGGAGATCCTCAGTCTCTTGGGAGCAATTCCCCCACGCCCCGCGCCACATAGGTAAGTGGGAAACACACCACCCCAAACTCCGTGAGAAGGAAATGCCATACCTTTAAAGCCTGGGTCCCCCGTCAAACCTTTCGGACCGGGCAGTCCCAGAGTTCCGGTTATTCCTTTATACCCCGGCATCCCTAAACTTCCTTTGAGGCCAACCATGCCTTTGAAACCATCCATGCCGGGGGAGCCTTTGGGGCCTGAGGACAGGAGGAGAGCCAAAGAGACAGGTTAACCGATTAGAAATGACAGCAGCACGCCCGTCTACCCTTAAAACGCCAGAGCCATCCCTTATGGGTAGAACAACTTCACGGGGAGAGCCGTGGCCAGGCGGCTTCATTTTTACCTCACACCCTCCTCAAAACCTTCCATTTTAAGCTTCTGCCTCTAAAGATCCGGAGAGAGGACATTAAACAAAGGTCAGGACGGAGAACAAATCAAGGGCAGAATCGAGCGATCTCTGTTCGCCGTCCAAAAGTGGCAGGTGTCTCGTAAAACAATTCTGGGTTTTGCCAGCCAGTCAACAAAATTTATCGAGTGCTTACTTTGTACAGAGCGCTGTACTAAGCGCTTGGGAAACCATCTAGCAGGCACATTACCATTATATGAAAAAAGAGGCTCTCATCTCCGGATCTCGCAAGCACTAACAATAAATGATGTTGTGTTCGTACAGATAAGCTAAAGAAGCTCCAGACCCTTTCGTGACACAATTTCGGTGGCATTTCCGTCCTTCCCTTAGCTCTACCTGTTAATTGCCACATAGGTCTCTGGAGTTAGTGCAAATCGCTGAGTTCTGAACCCGCAAAGTAAGGACACACGCTCCCTACAGAAAGGGACTGACATTCATCTTTTGAAAGACTGAAAGAACACGGACGGCGGTGGCACAAAACGAGTCAAAACCCACTTTTTTCTTTCTGTTGGAAGTACATGTGGGAAAACTTGGCCAACTGGGTGGGATGGGAACTAAGAGACGGGAAAAAAACTGGATCTTTTGCTCAGATGTCACAGAGTGGAGCAAAATATCCCAATTCTACTACTGATGTAATGCAAATTGGTCTTGATGTAGATATTTAAATCAAGAGTCCCACTTGTAGTCTCTTTCCCAGCACCGAGTACATTGCTCTGCACGCAGTAAGTGCTTAGTAAATTCAATTGCTACTGCTAAAGACGGATTTCAGGAAATCACCAGGAAATAGGTCTGCCTCTCCGTAGGATAGCTCATCGCTGAAACTGAGATGGAAAGTCCCAGCGTCAGAAGAGCGGACTTCCTCCAGTGAAATTTAGCCCCAGGGCCTCGTTGCTAAAACTCAGTCCTTGGCTCGGCAGGACAGAGGATCGCGGGAGGGCTTTGAGATTCCAGTGAGGATCGTCTCTTGGCGGGAAGCAACCTATGTCCCTCAGGGGCCCGCAACCACTGCTGGTTCCCGACTTACCTTTGGATCCTGGGTTTCCGGGCATTCCGTCCATCCCTTGGAGGCCGGGAGAGCCCTGCTGCCCTCTCGTCCCTACAAAGCCACTCTCACCCGGCTCACCACCCAGGCCTTTCATTCCTACGGGGCCGGGGAAGCCGGGGTCACCTCGGTCGCCTAGGTCTCCAGGCTGACCTGCGGAGTCACAAGGTAATGATTAAATAGATGCCGCCTCCCCCAACGCACCCACCCCCGCCCACATCCGTCTCCCCCTCTAGACTATAAGCTCGCTGTGGGCAGGGAAAGTGTCTCATATTGCTCTATGGCACTCTCCCAAGCGCTTAGTGCAGAGAGTACAGACACGGTCCCTGCCCACGACAACCGCCTTGGGTTCGCTGCGAGAGTGGACGCGGGGGCTCTTAACCTCAGTTTACATCTTGCCCGGGGAGGACGCTGGGTTTGCTGAATGCATACTGGATGCTGGGGTTGCAAAATACCACCTCAGTGCCATTGGGTACCCTCTCAATTTTTACGGAATTCAACCAGGAGGAACCCCCCACCACAATGTGAAATGCCTGATAAAAGGTCTGGCGAGCGAGACGGGGCGGGGGTACAACGTGGGGAGAGCGGAGCGGAGGGGAGGGGTCCTCACCTTTGAATCCCAGAGGTCCTGGCGGGCCGGGAGGTCCCTGGTGGCCCGGAAATCCCGGGGAGCCGTGCGTCCCTGTGAGTCCAGGCAGGCCGCGCTGACCGGAAGGGCCCGGGAATCCCGGCTGGCCCTTCAGACCGGGCATCCCGGGCATCCCCTGGCTGCCTGTAGGGCGACACGGGGCACAATGCTTGCAGGAATAACACCACGGCTTCACGGCTCTGACGCGAATCCCTCCCTCCGGGAAGTTCAGAACGCTTTCCCAGCGTTATCGTAACCATCGCCAGATCCCCTCTGAAGCGGGGGCCTGTTCCATTCACTTCAGTATGACCGGTACGGAACGCTGCATGGCAAATCGGTTTTTCCACAGGAAATCTCATTCAGTCGTATTGATTGAGGGCTCCCTGTGTGCAGAGCACTGTACTAAGCGTTGGGAAGGTCATGTATAGAGACGGTCCCTACCCAACAACGGGTTCACAGTCTGGAAGGGGGAGACAGACAACAAAACACGTGGACGGGGGTCAAGTCGTCAGAAATTCAGGGAAGCAACGGCCGAGATGACAGTAATAATAATGGTGCTATTTGTTCGGCGCTTGCTATGTGCCCAGCACCCTATTAAGCGCTGGGGTAGACGCAAGGTAACTGGGTTGGGCACAATTGAAGCGGGAGGAAGAACAGGCATTTAATCCCCATTTAACAGACGAGGAAACTGAGGCTCAGAGAACTTGCCCAAGAGGGCCCAGGAGGCAAGGGGCAGAGCTGGGATTAGAGGGCAGTTCCCCCCCGGGGGCTGTGTTCTGTCCACTAGGCCCTGCTTGAGATGAAATTCAAACTCAGCTCTCAAGTCTATCTCCATGTTCTGGGCTCTGGCCAATCGCCCATGCGAACTTCCAATCAATCAATCAATCGTATTTATTGAGCACTTACTGTGTGCAGAGCCAGTGGAGAGATTAGCAAGAGTAGGAGAAGCAGTCTAAACAGACTTCAGGAAACGTCACAATTTACTGCACACCCCCACTTTGGGCAACCCCCCACCCATCCACCTGAGGATGGTCTGCTGATCACGCTGATGGCCTAGTGGAAAGAGCACTTTCTAATTCCTGCTCTGCCACTTATCTGAGGGCCCTTGGGCAAGGCACTGAACTTCTCTGTGCCTCAGTTTCCTCGCCTGTGGAGTGGGGGTGAAATATCTGATCGCCCTCCCCCTTAGGCTGCAAGCCCCTCGTAGGACAGTGTCAAGTTTCTTACAAAGCTTGGCACGTAGTAATAATGGCATTTATTAAGCGCTTACTATGTGCAAAGCACTGTTCTAAGCGCTGGGGAGGTCACAAGGTGATCGGGTTGTCCCACGCGGGGCTCACAGTCTTCATCCCCATTTTACAGATGAGGCAACTGAGGCACCAAGAAGTTCAGTGACTTGCCCAAAGTCGCACAGCTGACAATTGGCGGAGCTGGGATTTGAACCCCTGACCTCTGACTCCAAAGCCACGTAAAGTCCACCAGCGTTATTTGATGGCTTTTGCCGAAAAGCAAAGTCCAAGTCCCCAAGGCAGACATCTCTCTTTGTCAGCAAGGGGTAACAAGTACTAAGGACCAACGGAGAGGGGCAAATTTACAGAAAAAGTCCCTCGTACGCAACTGGTTTTTGATGTGAGTTGAGGCAGGGTAGCTTTCTTTAGTGGGAAGGAGGAAGAAATGGGGGCTTTCCACTAGCTGGTTACCAGGGGCATATGATGAAGAAACAGGGAAGGATTCTTTGACTTAAATGCCAACTGTCCTCATGTCATCACTACTTTGAAACTTTGCACATTAAAGTTCTCTTTTTCTTCCCCCAAGCCGAGAAAGGAAGTGTCTGCAAAGATAATCAATTCTTTTGTGAAACCCAGTGAAAAGCACTCCCGAAAAATCTAACACATCTGCAGATCTTTTAGACTGTGAGCCCACTGTTGGGTAGGGACTGTCTCTATGTGATGCCAATTTGTACTTCCCAAGCGCTTAGTACAGTGCTCTGCACATAGTAAGCGCTCAATAAATACGATTGATTGATTGATTGATTGATCTGGACTGCCCTAAGGGACTACTTTCAATCAATCAACCAATCAATCGTATTTATTGAGCGCTCACTGTGTGCAGAGCACTGTACTAAGCTCTTGGGAACTACAAGTTGGCACCATATAGAGACAGTCCCTACCCAACAGTGGGCTCACAGTCTAGAAGGGGGAGACAGACCACAAAACCAAACATATTAACAAAATAAAATAAATAGAATAGCAGCCTGGCTTAGCGGAAGGAGCACGAGCTGGTGAGTCGGAGGACGTGGGTTCCAATCCCGCCTCTGCCACTTGTCTTCTTTGTGACCTTGGTCAAGTCACTTGATTTCCCTGTGCCTCAGTTACCTCATCTGTATAATGGGGATGGAAAGTTTTGAGCCCCACATGGGAAAACCTGATTACCCTGTATCTACTCCAGCGCTAAGAACAGTGCTGGGCACCTAGTAAGCACTTAATAAGTACCATAGTTATTGTTATTATTATTAAAAATAAAATCAGCTTTCAAGTACATGTACTTTCTTGTACATATTTAGTCTATCTATTTTATTCTGTTAATAGGTTTTGTTTTGTTCTCTGTCTCCCCCTTCTAGACTGTGAGCCCACCGCTGGGTAGGGACCGTCCCTCTATGTTGCCAACTTGGACTTCCCAAGCGCTTAGTACAGTGCTCTGCACACAGTAAGCGCTCAATAAATACGATTGATTGATTGATTGATCAAGTACCATTAATCGAAGCACCGAAAAGGATGCTTACCTCGGAATCCGGGAGGCCCTATACTTCCTGGTTGCCCTTTGAGGCCGGGAATCCCAGGCAGGCCGGATTCTCCAGGGAGACCACGCTGGGCCGACAGCACTTCCCCCGGCAGTCCTTTCTCTCCGGCCAGGCCGGGGAAGCCCGTGCTGCCTACGGTCCCTGGTCTTCCCTTGGGTCCGGGAAAACCGGATGCTCCCTTATGTCCTCGGGGCCCGGAGAATCCTAAAAAGAAAACACAGCGAGCTATGACTATCTGGACGCAGACTATACCGACTTGGAACGGACGAGATGGGATCTAAGAGTGGACCTTTCCCTCTGACAGCCCCTGGCTTCCTACCTGCGGTGTCCGGCGCTTAGTAGAGTGGCCAGCTCGGCACGTAGTAAGCGCTTAACAAGTACCACGATTACTATTTCGGGGGCGCGGGTCAATTGGCTGAACTTTCTCCCAACCTACGTCCGGCTCTTCTTGGGAACAAGGCTCCAATTCCCCCCTCCCAAGCGCCAGCTTTCTCCTTTCAGTGTCAGAGCCCCAGACTGTTTTCGCCGTCTGCACCATTCACTCATTCAATCGTATTTATTGAGCGCTTACTTGTGTGCACAGCACTGTACTAACTGGTTGGGAGAGTACACTACAACAATAAACACACACATTCCCTGCCCACAACGGGCTCACAGTCTAAAGGCACCGCTCTTTCATTCTGAAAATGGCTCCAGATTTCTAGGTTTTTAAAGCCAAGTGAATTTATTATTATTATTATTTTTTTGGCTCTTCCCGGGGGGCAAATCTTGCAGAAAGGTGTGCACTACGCAATCCTCAAAGCAAATGAAGCCGATGAAAGCGGCTTCCCAAATTAGGGAAAGTCAGAGTTTGGGCTCGGTCTTTTCCGTGGAAAGAAATCTCTTGAGTCCGTCATTTTGGAGAGACTTTTTGCTACGCAATTAATCGTTGTTTCTCTCTGTGGTATTCGTACCAACCCATTAGACATTCACAAGGGAGTGAATGGTAGCATCCTGTGTTCTGGCAGTTAGGCAATTAATGGCTATCTAGGAGCCAAATGATCTCATCATGTCGTTTCCCCTGTCCTTGTAATGAGTGTCTTGATCCCTGGGCACTGACAGCGAGTTACTCCGCCCCAGACTTGAACTTCGATGGACTTTTCAATATGTGGTGATTTTTAATACAAAGTGGGAAGGAAAAAAAGGTTTTGACCTGACTGCTAATGATTTTTTAATTCTGTTGGCTTTAAAGCCTGTGAGCAGAGCACAGTACTTAGAACAATATAACAATATAATAGACACATTCCCCACCCACAACGAGCTTACAGTCTAATGATTTTTTAATTGATGGCTTTAAAGCCTGTGAGCAGAGCACTGTACTTAGAACAATATAACAATACAATAGACACATTCCCCGCCCACAACGAGCTTACAGTCTATTCTGGTAGTTTCCAGTTTTACCTGGTGGGCCTGGAATTCCTTCGCGACCTGGTTCTCCTGGGAGACCCTTAAGGCCCACGTAGCCATCGGCACCTGTTGTTCCTGGGAAGCCTTGAATGCCCTTGGATCCTAGACAACCGAAAAACAACACAACAAATAAGATTCACGTCGGAAGGTTTTAAAAGCCTACCTGCCCACGAAGGGAAGTTAATGGAATTAAATGAAGGCCAGTGCAGGCTACTTAAACGGGCTCACGCTATGTGAAAATATATATAGGAAGACTGGGAACAGGTAGCATAAATCTCTGAGGGGGTGTTCTTGATTTTCAGCCTAAAAACGTTCTGAAAGCTGTGGCTATCTGGGAGATTAACACAAAAACACAAATCATCTCGACTTCCACTAGGCTGGCCTCTGACAGCCCACGTGCAGGTCAGGCAAGGGGAACACGTGATGTCACAGGTGTTACATGCCTGGCACGATGACATGTTTATTTATTGTTTATTTTTTACGGCATTTGTGCAGTCCCTTGCCCCACAAGACTGTCCCACGGTCTTGATCCCAGTCAAAACCTCTGCCCTGCCCAAGGAAAAATGTCCACACACACTTGTGGTTTCAACAAGCCGTGAACAAGCTAGCCAAAGCAACTCGCGCCTATCAACAGTCCCTAAAACGCCAACCATCTCTCTTTCACAAGGAGCAGGGTACCTTTCCATGTGGAAATAAGTCTCAAGTTTCCCCTTTATTTGTTAAACACCCTATCAGTCCCTAAAACGCCATCCATCTCTCTTTCACAAGGAGCAGGGTACCTTTCCATGTGGAAATAGTCTCAAGTTTCCCTTTTATTTGTTAAACACCCTATCAGTCCCTAAAATGCCATCCATCTCTCTTTCACAAGGAGCAGGGTACCTTTCCATGTGGAAAAATTCTAAAGTTTCCCCTTATATTTGTTAAACACCCTCACGTTTAGCAACTTAATACCCCCCCTTTTTTAAGATCCAGTGTCTCTCAGATCCTTTTTTCTTATCAAGTGTTAAAAGGAGAAATGTTAACCACATCAGAATCAATCATATTTATTGAGCGCTTACTGTGTGCAGAGCACTGTACTAAGCGCTTGGGAAGTACAAGTTGGCAACATATAGAGACGGTCCCTACCCAACAGTGGGCTCACAGTCTAGAAGGGGGAGACAGACAACACAACAAAACATATTAACAAAATAAAGTAAATAGAATAGATATGTACAAGTAAAATAGAGTAATAAATACATACAAATATATACATATATACAGGTGCTGTGGGGAAGGGAAGGAGGTAGGGCGGGGGGGATGGAGAGGGGGAGGAGGGGGACTGAACTGAACTCTGGGTTTCAGTTTCCTCATCTCTGAAATGGGGATTCAAGGCTTAATCTCTCTCCTACATTATACTGCAAGCCCCATGTGGGACGCGGACTATGTCCAACCCAATTAACTCGTATCCACCCCAGATCTAATTACAGTCTGGTACATAGTAAGCGCTTAAAAAGTACCACGATTATTAATCGAAAGCAAAAGACTAGTAAGAACGGCACAGCTCCTAGTAGAACTGCTGGGAAGGAGCAGAGCCTCAACTCTTTGGCTAGTGCCACGCCAGAAAGAAAGAAGAAAGAAAGGGCAAGAAAATCTTCCTAAATGTGCTGCAAGACATTACCCTGAAGTCCTGGAGGTCCTGGTGGTCCTGGCTGTCCTCGAGGCGGGGTTATACAACCTGGAGAGAGAGGAAAAACCGGTTAGGGGACACAATCTACAAGGAATCTCCTGGATTTTTCCATTTCTTGTGTTTCGAAGACTATTGCTCAGGCCGCGGTTAGCACAATTGAGGGAATTAATGAAGCGAGAATTTCACAGACAAAAGAAGTTTAATTTCCTCTACTAATGGTATTAGACCACCCGTCACGCAAAAGGCAGAACACGTAAATGCTTCATTTTCTCATGTCTGGGGACAGCTTTTGGTAACTGAATAAAAGTAGGTCAGCCCAAATCAGCGAGAATGAATGCAATTCCGTTCACTCAACCGTATTTACTGAGCGCTTATTGTGCGCGGAGCACTGTACTAAGGGTTTGAGAGTGTACAACAGATTCCCTTTGTCTTCTACAGACCTTTCCCCAGTGACAGACAATTTATAATTTCACAGCATTCTCCTGCTTCGCCTTGGCAACCCTGGGGGTGGGGCTGGGTGATGCGGGATCTTCTAGACTGTGAGCCCGCTATTGGGTAGGGACCATCTCTATATGTTACCAACTTGGACTTCCCAAGCGCTTAGTACAGTGCTCTGCACACAGTAAGCGCTCAATAAATACGATTGAATGAATGAATGAAATAACTTCCTGCCCTTGTAGGCCGCCGCAATTAGCTGCTCTGGGCAGTGCTGACTGGAATCCTGTCGGGTCTGACTGGGTGCTCCAATCAATCAATCAATCATATTTATTGAGAGCTTACTGTGTGCAGAACACTGTACTAAGCGCTTGGCATGTACAAGTCGGCAACATACAGAGACGGTCCCTACCCAACAGTGGGCTCACAGTCTAGAAGGGGGAGACAGAGAACAAAACCAAACATACTAACAAAATAAAATAAATAGAATAGATATGATATGATAGATATGATAGAATAGATATGTACAAGTTAAATAAATAAATAAATAGAGCAATAAATATGTACAAACATATATACATATATACAGAAAAAATAAGTAAGGGACACTGGAAATCGTCCACGCTGCTCATGTGGAGCCAGGGCAAGGGAATGTCTAGGCTTGTTAGGGAATATCTGGAAAGCGCTGGGAGAAGAAGAGTACTGAGGACTGGTGGAAAGAGCCCAAGGCTTGGGAGTTGGGAGACATGAGTTCTAATCCCGGCTCTGCTGCCTGTCTGCTGTGTGACTTTGGGCAAGTCGCTTCACTTCTCTGGGCCTCAGTTTCCTCATCCGTGAAACGGGGATTGACTCCTACTACCTAGCCTGTGAGCCCCGTATGAGGCAGGGACCGCCGCCAACCTAATTATCTTGCGTCTATCCCGGCGGAAAGGGGCTCTAGGTTAATTCTGTATCCTTTAGTGTACCTGGCCAGATTGCCTCTTGCCCGTCACCGATGGGCTTCTTCACTCCGGTGTCACAATCTGTCGGGGAGAGACACACAAGGAGAACGGAAGACGTTTAGCCACGGAAGCCTTATCTGTCCCGTCTCCCGCTCCGCCCACTCGGCCGGACATCCAGCATTATTGGACGCAGGAGGTCTGTGCTGCTGGAAACGCTCTCCCAAGCCGGGGGGGTGGATGGATTTATGGAGGGACTCCCAGAGGGGAAGGCTTCGGGCCTCAGCCAAGGAATGCTACAGACGGACCGAGAGGAACCGCTAGTCATCATCATCATCAATCGTATTTATTGAGCGCTTACTGTGTGCAGAGCACTGGACTAAGATGAAGGAGTGCATCCAGGCTGTGGGGAAACTTGGATTTCACTGCTGCTCTAATGCAGCCTGACTTGTTGGCTAGGCCAAGGCGGAGTGGGCAGGGATGCATATGCTTTGAAGTCATGGCCCGGAGCCTCTGAGGAAGGAAGAGGTTTCTTTCGTACCTGTTCGGCCTGGGAGGCCCGGAAGTCCTGGGAGTCCAGGGCGGCCGGGACTCCCCGAGTATCCGGAGTCTCCGGGGAAACCGCGAGCACCTTTGGGGCCGGGAAAGCCACCTCCTGGCGGACCAGCAATTCCTGGGGAGCCCTTGACCCCGGGGCCTCCCGGGTGGCCGGGGTCCCCGGGTAGACCTTTGACTCCGTCGGCACCCTACGGCAAAGGGGGCATTTACCTTTCGTCCTGCACGGAACCGGGAGCCCCAGGACGCTTTCGACCCCCGCGCCCTGCCCCTCAACACTCAGTAATACGAACTAAACACAGTCTCATAGGAAGAGCGCAGGTCTGGGTGTCAATAATTCCGGCTCCGCCACATGTCTGCTCTGTGACTTCGGGCAAGTCACTTCACTTCTCTAGGCCTCAGTTCCCTCATCTATAAAATGGGGATTAAGACTGGGAGCCCCTTGAGGGACAGGGACTGTATCCAACCCAATTATCTCACATCTACCCCAATTCTTGGTATAAAGTAAGTCCTTAACGAATACCACTGTTTTTATTTATTATTATAATCATTCTGTGCACCGGGCTAGAAGCGATACAGGCTAGCCAATCAATCAGTAAGATTTATGGAATATGTACTATGTACAGAGCCCTGTACTAAGCACTTGATGGAGTACAACAAAGTAAAGAAGATACAATCTCTGCTCTCCGAGAGTTTGCGGTCTAATGGAGTGGGTTAGGGTGGGGTTGGGGGAAGACAGGGACAGATCATAAAATAGTAAGTCAAGAGGAGGAAGACGAAAAGCGGGCTATGTGAGGAAGTGCTTAAGCAATAGGATATAAGCATACCCTATTTTGGAATCAAAACAGCCAATGATTAGAACAGTGCTTGGTATAAAGTAAGTCCTTAACAAATACCACTGTTTTTATTATTATTATAATTATTCTGTGCACCGGGCTAGAAGCGATACAGGATAGCCAATCAATCAGTAAGATTTATAGAATATGTACTATGTACAGAGCCCTGTACTAAGCACTTGGAGGAGTGCAACAAAGTAAGAAGATACAATCTCTGCTCTCTGAGAGTTTGCGGTCTAATGGAGTGGGTTAGGGTGGGGTTGGGGAAAGACAGGGACAGATCATAAAATAGTAAGTCAAGAGGAGGAAGAAGAAAAGATGGATTTGTGAGGAAGTGCTTAAGCAATAGGGTATAAGCATATCCTATTTTGGAATCAAAAGAGGATCTGAAGACGGCGTTTTGGTTGTTGGGTTTTTTTTTTTAATGGTATTTGTTAAGCATTTACTCTGTACCAGGCACTGTTTTAAGTGCGGGGCAGAGCCAAGGTAAATAGGTTGGACACAGGAGAAAGAGCAGGGAATGAGGGGCACTTTCAAAGCCTGGAGTCATGGGAAGGAAGCTGGAGAGAAAAAGGAGCTTCAGTGATCATCAGTCAATGGTAATGATTGAGCACTTACTAAGTTCATGGGAGAGTACACTGCAGTGGAGTTAGTAGACACATTCCCTGCCCACAGTGAGCTTACAGTCTAGAGGGAAAGGCGGTGGACATCTCTAGAGAGAAAGCACACAACAATGGGGAGAAATGGGATCAAACACATTTAGCTCCCTCCCCGCCCCTGGCAGTGACGTAAAAGTGGAAATTTCAATATTTCTCCCGGAAAAAAAACTCTGGCTCCAAAACCTACTTAAGAAAACCCAATCTTCTCTCATTCCAGACTACATCACCCCCAGATGCCTCGTTCCTAAACTTCCCATTTATGCGCTTTTGTTTTGACTTGGGTCACGGGTTCCAAAAATTGGTTTCGAAGTCGCTGATTTTAGCTCTTCTAGGTTTACTTGTCGAAGCACATCACACCTCCCCTACCCTCTGCTGCTTCTTCAGCGCTGAGGAGATTTATGGATTTATGGGAGGAGAAAAGTGGCCAAGGGGCCTCCAGGTCCCGGGCTCTAAACCGGTTTCTACGCGGCTACTTAGATGGCAGATACTTACAGGCGGCCCCGGTAATCCCGGAAAACCTCCCAATCCGTCTGGACCCAGTAGTCCATCGGCCCCCTTGGGACCGGAAATGCCAGGAACGCCCGGGTCGCCCTGGTCACCTAAAAAAGCATTTTAAGTGTGAAGTTGTGCTTTTTCTTAAGGGCCAAGAGGGCTATATTCCCGCAACGCTCACATGAAAAGTTGCTTTACCTTTCGTTGTCACAGTTTGGCGGTCTCCTTTCTCCCCTTTAGGTCCGGGTAACCCTTTCACACCCGGGGACCCCTGCGGAACGACAAGGTTTAATTCCGTTTGGCATAATGATGGAATCAATCAATCAGTCGTATTTATTGAGCGCTTACTTTGTGCAGAGCACTGTACTAAGCGCGTGGGAAGTACAAGTTGGCAACATCTAGAGACGGTCCCTACCCAACAGTGGGCTCACAGTCTAAAAGGGGGAGACAGAGAACAAAACCAAACATACTAACAAAATAAAATAAATAGAATGGATATGTACAAGTAAAATAAATAAATGGAGTAATAAAAATGTACATACATATATACAGGTGCTGTGGGGAAGGGAAGGAGGTAAAATGGGGGGGATGGAGAGGGGGATGACCATGCTACATCTAGACTGTGAGCCTGCTGTTGGGTAGGGACCGTCTATGTTGCCAACTTGTACTTCCCAAGCGCTTAGTACGGTGCTCTGCACACAGTAAGCGCTCAATAAATATGACAATGAATCACTGACATCGTCCAAGAAGCAGCAGCAACAAAATGCATTGATCCATTCAATCGTATTTACTGAGCGCTTACTGTCTGCAAAGCACTGTATTAAGCGCTTGGGAGAGTACAATATATCAATAGACAGACACAATCCCCGCCCACAACGAGCTCACAGTCTAGAAAGGGAGACAGACCTTAATATAAATAAATAGATAAATAAACGGCAGATATATACATATGTACTGTGGGGACGGGAGGGAGGATAATGAAGGAGCAAGTAAGCGGCGCAGGAGGGAATGGGAGGAGATTCATTCAATCATATTTATCGAGCGCTTACTGTCTGCAAAGCACTGTATTAAGCGCTCGGGAGAGTACAGTATATCAATAGACAGACACAATCCCTGCCCACAACGAGCTCACAGTCTAGAAAGGGAGACAGACCTTAATATAAATAAATAGATAAATAAACGGCAGATATATACATATGTACTGTGGGGACGGGAGGGAGGATAATGAAGGAGCAAGTAAGCGGCGCAGGAGGGAATGGGAGGAGATTCATTCAATCATATTTATCGAGCGCTTACTGTCTGCAAAGCACTGTATTAAGCGCTTGGGAGAGTACAGTATATCAATAGACAGACACAATCCCCGCCCACAACGAGCTCACAGTCTAGAAAGGGAGACAGACCTTAATATAAATAAATAGATAAATAAACGGCAGATATATACATATGTACTGTGGGGACGGGAGGGAGGATAATGAAGGAGCAAGTAAGCGGCGCAGGAGGGAATGGGAGGAGAGGACTTAGGGAAGGCTTAATGTGGGCTGAGCACTGTCTAAGTGCTTGGGAGAGTCCACCTTCCCTGCTAGAAGCGGCTCTCGGGAAGCAGGGCTCTCACCTTGAATCCTGGAAAACCAGGAGTGCCGTGCTTGCCGGGGTCTCCGCTGTCCCCTTTCCTCCCGGGATCCCCTTGGTCTCCTGGGATTCCTGGCGGCCCCCGATGCCCGGGTAACCCTGCCCTGTCTCCATCCAAGCACCTGCAGTCTCCGGGGTCTCCTACAGCGCAAAGAGGCGGAGGAAGGAAGAGGCACAGATCAGAAAAATCATCCCTAGTATTGGTGAAGCCCTCTAGACGGGAAGCTCCTTGTGGGCGGGGGATGTGTCTGGTTGTCCTGTACTCTACCAAGCGCTCAGCGCAGTGCTTTGCACATGGCAACCGCTCGGTAAGCACCACCGAATAACTGGATGAAGGAGTTATGGGCCAAGCACTGTACTGGGTGCTGGGGTATCAGATAAATAGCCATCAGGTCAGACACTGTCCCAATCTGACGTGGGGCTCAAACTGGAGAGTGCAGAGGGAACTTACTTCCCGTTTCACAGATGAGAAAACTGAGGAAGAGAGCAGTTAAGTGATTTGCCAAGGTCACATTTTATCTTATTATTATTAATAATGCTATTTGTTAAGCGCTGTGTGTCGAGCACTGTTCTAAACACTGAGATTAAATACAGTTTCCCCCTTCTAGACTGTGAGCCCGCTGTTGGGTAGGGACCGTCTATGTTGCCAACTTGTACTTCCCAAGCGCTTAGTACGATGCTCTGCACACAGTAAGCGCTCAATAAATACTATTAAAAAAAAAAGCTAATCAGGTTGGACACAGTCCCTATCCCACATGGGTTCACAGTCTTAATCCCCTTTTGACAGCTAAGGGTACTGAGACCCAGAGAAGTGATACAAGCAAATAGGGTCGGACACCGTCTCTGTCTCATGTGGGTCTCAAAGTCTCGACCCCCATTTTCCAGGTGAGGTAACTGAGGCACAGAGGAGTTAAGTGACTTGCCCAAGGTCACACAGCAGACAGGTGGCAGAACTGGGATTAAAACCCATGACCTTCAGGTCCCTGCTCTATCCACTCCGCCATGCTGTTTAAATCAGGATTTTTTTTTAATCACCCCAGAACCTCCCTCAGTCTGCTCCCTTCCCTCCCAATTCCCCACCCTCCTCAACTCCCTCCCCCCCGATCAGAACTTACCTTTCCATCCCTTGCTTCCTCTTGCTCCGGGGAATCCGGGTGGTCCTGCTAAACCTGGAATTCCCTGAGATCCTCTGAGTCCATAAAGGATACCTGAGAGAGAGAGAGAGCTCACATGAGATTCCCCACTCCGGGTCAGATACGAAGCTGCCGGAACCCACAGGCAAAAGGGGACTCCATCTCAATCAATCAATTAATCAACCGTATTTATTGAGGGCATATGCTGGGCAGAGCACTGTACTAAGCGCCTGGGATGGTATAATAGAGTTGGTAGACTCTATCCCCGCCTTTAAAGAGCCTGCAATCTAGTGGGAGGGACAGAGCTAAACATAAATTACAAGGTAGGGAAAACAACAGCGTAGACTAGAATAAAGCAGCCAAGCGAGAGCTGAGGTTTTCTGATGCATCGCCCAGGATGTGAAATCGGAAATCAATCAATCAATCGTATTTATTGAGCGCTTACTGTGTGCAGAGCACTGTACTAAATGGATGGATCTCATGGACCTAGGAGACATTATTCCGAAACGTGTTTCGCGGGAAAAGATGGGCCGCCTTCTAGACTGTGAGCCCACTGTTGGGTAGGGACCGTCTCTATATGTTGCCGACCTGTCCTTCCCAAGCGCTTAGTACAGTGCTCTGCACACAGTAAGCGCTCAATAAATACGATTGAATGAATGAAATGAATGCATGTTTTGTTTCGTTGCCTGGCGAAAGGCTCGGCGTTTGGGGGTAAAAGCTGAGTCCAGATATTTTCAGCCTGGGTGAGATCTGCTAGAGGTCTGTTCTTTTCATTCCTCTAAAAAGAGAAGGTTTTACACCCCATCCTTCTTCAACAGAGTGGGCTTTATACAAATATGAAATTTCTGATATGATCATGGGGATGACCTCCTACCCTGTTCCCCTAAACCAAGACCTTTGAACACCCCCATCCCCGCAAAAAAAAGAAAGAAAACGCACATTCCCCAGAGCGTTCTTGAACCCTGTACTTTAGCTCAGAAAGCTTCAGTGGAAGCAATAATAATAATAATGGTGATGGCATTTGTTAAGCACTTACTTTGTGCAAAACACTGTTCTGAGCTCTGGGGAGGATACAAGGTGATCAGGTTGTCCCACGTGGGGCTCACAGTCTTCATCCCCGTTTTACAGATGAGGGAACTGAGGCACGGGGAAGTGAAGTGACTTGCCCAACGTCACACAGCTGATAAGCGGTGGAGCCGGGATTAGAACCCATGACCTCTGACTCCCAAGCCCGGGCTCTTTCCACTGAGCCACGTTGCTTCCCAGCAAGGAAACAGTTGATAGACGCACTTGGGGCAGTAAAACCACATTTATGGAAACAAAGTGAACGTTAACCCTCAACAACCTCTCTGTAAAAAGAAAAAAAGGGTTTGAATCCCAGCTCCGCCACATGTCTGCTGTGTGACCTTGGGCAAGTCACTTCACTTCTCCGAGCCTCAGTTCCCTCATCTGTAAAATGGGGATTGACTGGGAGCCCCACGTGGGACAACCTGATCACCTTGTATCCCCCCAGCGCTTAGAGCAGTGCTTTGCACACAGTAAGCGCTTAATAAATGCAATTAGAAAAAAAAAAAAAGCCCACCAGCTCATTTAAAATAACTGAGAAAGCAAGTTCATCCCTCCTGCATAAAAGCAAATACTACAGTGGTTTACCTAAGGAGTTTCCGCCAGGAATCCCCCGCTGGATTGTAAAGTACCACTTGAAGTGATTGAAAAGAACTGCGGGAACCGGGAGCGGAAATTCCTTAAATGTTCATTTTCTACCAAATAGACAGAGCTTCAATCTGGTGCCCGGCCAGGGAGATGGAGGAGGGAAGTTCACCATGGGTAGGGGGTCTGTTGAGCTTTCCAAGCACTTAATACGTGTAGCGGGCGGAGATCGCATCTGCCAACCCTGAAGGAGTGAATTTTCCCTAGCGCTTAGTACAGTGCTCTGCATGCAGTAAGTGCTCAATAAACTGACTGATTGAAAGGCAAACTGGAGCGCTCGTTGGCCCAGTTATGCTGCTGATTATTTTCTAAACATGGTGGCAACCAACGGTGATTTTTTAAAGATGCATTTTAAGGACTGCCTGTCTCCCCCATCTCCACTGTAAACTAACAACGCCGAGTATAGTACTCTTCCAAGTGCTTAGTACAGTGCTCTGTACCCAGTGAGCTCTCATGAGTGGGGAATAATAATAATAATAATAATAATGACATTTATTAAGCGCTTACTATGTGCAAAGCACTATTCTAAGCGCTGGAGAGGTTACAAGGTGATCAGGTTGTCCCACGGGGGGCTCACAGTCTTAATCCCCATTTTACAGATGAGGGAACTGAGGCCCAGAGGAGTGACTTGCCCAAAGTCGCACAGCTGACAATTGGCGGAGCCGGGATTTGAACCCATGACCTCTGACTCCAAAGCCCGGGCTCTTTCCACTGAGCCATGCTGCTTCTCTGGCTGGACTGTGTCTGTTCATTCTGTGGTAGCGCAGTCTCCCAAGAGCTCAGGACAGTGCTCCGCACATAGTATATGCTCCATAAATACCACTGATAGATTGACTGAATAAATACCATTGTCGATAGACTGTAAGTTCTTTATGGGCAGGGAATGGGTCTGTTTATTGTTATATTGTACCCTTCTCTCATTCATTCAATCGTATTTATTGAGCGCTTACTGTGTGCAGAGCACTGGACTAAGCACTTGGGAAGTACAAGTTGGCAACATATAGAGATGGTCCCTGCCCAACAGCGGGCTCACAATCTAGAAGGGGGAGACAGACAACAAAACAAAACATTCATTCAATCGTATTTATTGAGCGCTTACTGTGTGCAGAGCACTGTACTAAGCGCTTGGGAAGTACAGGTCGGCAACATATAGAGACGGTCCCTACCCAACAGTGGGCTCACAGTCTAGAAGGGGGAAACATGTAGACAGGTGTCATCAACCCTTTCAAGCGCTTAGTACAGTTGTCCGTACACAGTAAGCGCTCAAAAAATGCCACTAACTGATATGCTATAACTGATAAGAGAAGCAGCGTGGCTCAATGCAAAGAGCCCGGGCTTTGGAGTCAGAGGTCATGGGTTCAAATCCCGACTCCGCCAATTAGCTGTGTGACTTTGGGCATCATCATCATCATCATCAATCGTATTTAGTGAGCGCTTACTATGTGCAGAGCACTGTACTAAGCGCTTGGGAAGTACAAATTGGCAACACATAGAGACAGTCCCTACCCAACAGTGGGCTCACAGTCTAAAAGGGGGAGACAGAGAACAAAACCAAACATATCAACGAAATAAAATAAATAGGATAGATATGTACAAGTAAAATAAATAAATAAATAAATAGAGTAATAAATATGTACAACCATAGGCAAGTCCCTTCACTTCTCTGGGCCTCAGTTCCCTCATCTGGAAAATGGGGGTGAAGCCTGTGAGCCCCCCGTGGGACAACCTGATCACCTTGTAGCCTCCCCAGCGCTTAGAACGGTGCTTTGCACATAGTAAGCGCTTAATAAAATGCCATCATTACTATATTTCCCTTCAAAGCCCTACTGAGAACTCCCCTCCTCCAGGAGGCCTTCCCAGACTGGGCCCCCTCCTTCCTCTCCCCCTCCTTCCCCCATCCCCCCGCCTTACCTCCTTCCCCTCCCCACAGCACCTGTATATATATTTGTACGTATTTATTACTCTATTTTACTTGTACATATTTATTCTATTTTATTTGGTTAATATGTTTTGTCTTGTTGTCCGTCTCCCACTTCTAGACTGTGAGCCCGCAGTTGGGTAGGGGCGGTCTCTATATGATGCCAACTTGTACTTCCCAAGCGCTTAGTACAGTGCTCTGCACACAGTAAGCGCTCAATAAATACTATTGATTGATTGATTGAATGAAAGGATGATTCCTCGGTTAATGTTCGAGAAGATTGCCATCTAGTGGTAGAAAGTTTGCATGAGCGAAGGGAAACAGTGCGGTACCAACCAGATTTACCTACTACTAATAATACTAATAATAATGGCATTTGTTAAGCGCTTACTATGTGCAAAGCACTGTTCTAAGCGCTGGGGAGGCTACAAGGTGATCAGGTTGCCCCACGGGGGGCTCACTGTCTTAATCCCCATTTTAATCAATCAATCAATCAATCGTATTTATTGAGCGCTTACTGTGTGCAGAGCGCTGGACTAAGCGCTTGGGAAGTCCAAGTTGGCAACATATAGAGACGGTCCCTACCCAACAACGGGCTCACGGTCTAGAAGGGGGAGACAGGGAACAAAACCAAACATACTAACAAAATAAAATAAATGGAATACATATGTACAAGTAAAATAGAGTAACAAATATGTACAAACATATATACAGGTAAAAAATACATATATTTTACAGATGAGGGAACTGAGGCACGGAGAAGTGAAGTGACTTGCCCAAAGTCACCCAGCTGACAGTTGGCGGAGCTGGGATTTGAACCCATGACCTCTGACTCCAAAGCCCGGGCTCTTTCCACTGAGCCATGCTGCTTACAATCTTTTTTTTTCCATTTTCCCTCATTTTGTCTTCCTACCTAATATCGTTACTGGGGTTTGACTGTTCCAAACAGAATGATAGTTTATAATAATAATAATAATGATGGCATTTGTTAAGCGCTTACTATGTGCAAAGCACTGTTCTAAGCGCTGGGGAGGCTACAAGGTGATCAGGTTGTCCCACTGGGGGCTCACAGTTTTAATCCCCGTTTTACAGATGAGGGAACTGAGGCCCAGAGAAGTGAAGTGACTTGCCCAAAGTCACCCAGCTGACAGTTGGCGGAGCTGGGATTTGAACCCATGACCTCTGACTCCAAAGCCCGGGCTCTTTCCACTGAACCACGCTGCTTACAATCTGTTTTTTCATTTTCCCTCATTTTGTCTTCCTACTTAATATCATTAACTGGGGTTTGACTGTTCCAAACAGAATGATACTTTATTATAATAATAATAATAATGATGGCATTTGTTAAGCGCTTACTATGTGCAAAGCACTGTTCTAAGTGTTGGGGAGGCTACAAGGTGATCAGGTTGTCCCATGGGGGGCTCACAGTTTTAATCCCCATTTTACAGATGAGGTAACAGAGGCCCAGAGAAGTGAAGTGGCTTGCCCAAAGTCACCCAGCTGACAATTGGCGGAGCCAGGATTTGAACCCATGACCTCTGACTCCCAAGCCCGGGCTCTTTCCACTGAACCATGCTGCTTACCATCTTTTTTTTCATTTTCCCTCATTTTGTCTTCCTACTTAATATCGTTACTGGGGTTTGACTGTTCCAAACAGAATGATAGTTTATAATAATAATAATAATAATAATAATGGCATTTGTTAAGTGCTTACTATGTGCAAAGCACTGTTCTAAGCACTGGGAAGGCTACAAGGTGATCAGGTTGTCCCATGGGGGGCTCACAGTTTTAATCCCCATTTTACAGATGAGGTAACAGAGGCCCAGAGAAGTGAAGTGACTTGCCCAAAGTCACCCAGCTGACAATTGGCAGAGCTGGGATTTGAACCCATGACCTCTGACTCCAAAGCCCGGGCTCTTTCCACTGAGCCATGCTGCTTACAATCTTTTTTTTTTTCATTTTCCCTCATTTTGTCTTCCTACTTAATATCGTTACTGGGGTTTGACTGTTCCAAACAGAATGATAGTTTATAAAAACAGTCAAATGAAAATGCAGTTCACCGTGCCCTTAGGATCCAGTTCCTCAAATACTGTAGGAGAAAGTATTTATTGGGTGCTTACCGTGTGCAGGGCACTGTACTAAGTGCTTGGGAGGGTACAGGGATTAAGTAGACAGGATCCCCCTCTCTGGGGCCGAATCAATCAATCAATCAATCGTATTTATTGAGCGCTTACTATGTGCAGAGCACTGTACTAAGCGCTTGGGAAGTACAAATTGGCAACACATAGAGACAGTCCCAACCCAACAGTGGGCTCACAGTCTAAAAGAGTGGGCTCACAGTCTAATGAAGATAAGGAAGAGGAGGACTGAGTCGATGATTTACGAAACTGTTCCTGAGTCTCTGCTCTGAAAACAGGATAGTAAAACTCATGCCAAGGGATTCTGAGGCAATCAATCAATCAATCAATCGTATTTATTGAGCGCTTACTGTGTGCAGAGCACTGTACTAAGCGCTTGGGAAGCACAATCACCATTATAGGTAGCTAGAATAAGCATTGGTTCTTGTTAAAGCTTACTAAGTGCCGGGGGAGATACAGTATAGGCAGATTGGACACGGTCCCTAACCCACCTGGGTCTCACAGTGGGAGGGAGAAAAGTTACTTCAGCCCCATTTCACGGATGAGGAAACGGAAGCATAGAGAAGTTAAGTAACTGGCCCCAAGCCCCACACCAGGCAAGTGGCAGAGCCCGGGCTTTGGAGTCAGAGATCACGGGTTCAAATCCCAACTCTGCCAATTGTCAGCTGGGTGACTTTGGGCAAGTCACTTCACTTCTCCGGGCCTCAGTTACCTCATCTGTAAAATGGGGATTAAGACTGTTAGCCCCAAGTGGGGCAACCTGATCACCGTGCATCCTCCCCAGCCCCACACCAGGCAAGGGGCAGACACGGGTTTAGAACCCAGGTCATCATCAATCGTATTTATTGAGCGCTTACTATGTGCAGAGCACTGTACTAAGCGCTTGGGAAGTACAAATTGGCAACATATAGAGACAGTCCCTACCCAATAGTGGGCTCACAGTCTAAAAGGTCCTCGGACTTCCAGGCTTGAGCTCTCCCCACTAAGTCCATCCCTTACCCTACTCTCATCACCTCCTCCAGAGCGACGGAGTGGACTTTCAACTTTGAACTGTGGCATGAGACGGGTTAAGAATTTTTGTGCCTTATTATTCCCTGCATTCTTTACTTGGGGACAAGGAGTTACCCAAAAGAGGGGTTCTTTCGGTGTTTCCCAACACCTCCTCCCTTATCTTGCCACTACTACCTTCCTGTGATTAGTGGGCTGCTCAGGCTCAGGGCCAGAGGCTTAGAAAAGCTAACTCCTCTACTCCCTAATTCATTCATTACGGTGTCCAAGTAAATAGCAAGCCTTCTTCAAGAAGGGGACGACGGCAGAAGCAAATCCGAGAGCCTTTGGGTTTAATGAGCCACGGGGTTGCTACACGCTGATATTTGCTACTTGCTACCGGCTCCAAGTCAAGTCCGCTAAATAGCGAGCCTTCTTCAAGAAGGGGACAACGGCAGAAGCAAATCCAAGGGCCTTTGGGCTTAATGAGCCACGGGGTTGCTACACGCTGATATTTGCTACTTGTCAGTTGACGGAGACCCAACATCTCATCATCATCATCATCATCAATCGTATTTATTGAGCGCTTACTGTGTGCAGAGCACTGTACTAAGCGCTTGGGAAGTTCAAACTGGCAACATATAGAGACAGTCCCTACCCAACAGTGGGCTCACAGTCTAAAAGGGGGAGACAGAGAACAAAACCAAACATACTAACAAAATAAAATAAATAAAATAAATCTCATCCCTAAAGACAGCGGGTTGAGTGTGTACAAATTCTCTTGGTGTGGCAGGAGGTACAATTTGGGCTTTCCTCAGCAGCAGCATGTGAAATGTCCACAAAAAGAGCTGATAATTCCTTTCCAGAATAAAGAGGGCTGAATGCGAGAGAATAAGGGTTATCAGGACTGGATATACTGCCGAACATAAAAATTACGGAGACTAGGCATCATGACTGCTCCCTGCTAAAATATTCCAAGACAGTAGACTTCAGAAACAATGTGTCTAAAAAGGAAGGAGTTGTGTTCAAAGCTCTTTTTTTTTTTTTTCAGTCACCTACTATTAGTCTTTTGTCTGGTATGTTCCTTCACCAGTGTTTGACAGGGAAACTTAGCGATTTCATTTCTGTTTGTATGTATATATGTTTGTACATATTTATTACTCTATTTATTTATTTTACTTGTACATATATATTCTATTTATTTTATTTTGTTAGTATGTTTGGTTTTTTTTTTCTCTGTCTCCCCCTTTTAGACTGTGAGCCCAATGTTGGGTAGGGACTGTCTCTATATGTTGCCAATTTGTACTTCCCAAGCGCTTAGTACAGTGCTCTGCACATAGTAAGCGCTCAATAAATATGATTGATTGATTGTTTGCAAACTGTTTATGTCAACAATTCCAAACGGGGAGTATGAAAGACAGATGCGCTGCGCCCTGATCAAATGAACCGCCGGTCCCGACTCTAGCAAGAGAGTAAAGGCAAAGGTGGCTTTAACTATATTCTTCTAAAAAGACATGTGATTATGCCACCCCCCTTTATCCTCTTCAGTGTGCTCTAACACAAAGAAATAAAATTTTAAAAAACTAATTTTCAGGACCTATTTGCAAAGGAGCCAACACTTGCAGAAACTTCTTTTCCATCATGGACTCTGTAGTAGTCTATCGAACAATCCACGGTATTGACGGAGCACTTACTCCAGGCTCTGTACTAACTGAACGCTTGGGAGAGTCCAAAATAGTAGCCATGGTGCCCTCAAAGAGCTTTCCGTCTAGCAGGGGAGACAGATACTAAAGTGAATTCCAGGACAGGGGAATATTGCCTCTAATATGGCTTCGCAATAGCAAAGATATTCATCAATCAAGCAATGGTGTTCATTGAGCGCTTACTGTGTGCAGAGCACTGCACTAAGTGCTTGGGAGAGGACAAAAAACAGAGTTGGCAGACCTGTTTAGTTTTCTAAACTAAAGAAATCCAAGGTTTTTCTTGAGCACGGGCTTTGGAGTCAGAGCTCATGGGTTCAAATCCCGGCTCCGCCAGCTGTGCGACTTTGAGCAAGTCACTTAACCTCTCTGGGCCTCAGTTCCCTCATCTGTAAAATGGGGATTAATGTGAGCCCCCCGTGGGACAACCTGATCACCTTGTAACCTCCCCAGCGCTTAGAACAGTGCTTGGCACATAGTAAGCGCTTAATAAATGCCGTTATTATTATTATTGAGGGGATAACACAATCAATGCCGAGTATAAAGTACAATCCAGAAATATGGTTGATTCCCCCTCTCCCTCCATTCATATTCATTTCCTGTGACTGAAGGGGAGATAATGGCAAAGATATCTGCAATGCTATTTTACTTCTACGGCACGGGGTAGTCAATCATTTCAGAGCTGTGTGAAATCCTGCTGTCTGAGCGGAATCAAACTTTAACTACATTAAAAGTTAAACATTGTTCCTAGAGCCCCTAGAAATGCTTTGAAGTGGACTCTCACGTTCACAAAGTATGAGGAGTCATTATTGAAAATGTGGATGAATCTGGAGTGGATTAGGACTGAAAGAGGAGTTGACGTTGAACTACGCAGATGTCTAGGAATGGAAAGGAGGGGAACTTTGTGGTTTATTTTTTCCCCTCTTTTGCTTGCTCGTGAGTGAAATGTCTTTGATGGCTGCCAGCACAGCCACTGGTTACATGGTGAGGGTCACTCCCTCTGAGGGGGACAGGAAGGAGGACAAAACTGTCCTCCTAAACGGGCTCAGCTGCCCGTCTTCCACTAGATCTTTCCTAGCAGCCCCAAGGTTCAACACACAACAGTTGGCTTCCCTATTAGACCAGCCCAGCTCCAAGCTTTGGCCGACGAGGAAGACCGAGCTGATAAAAATCCAGTCGATGACACTGATGTTACCTTGGATCCCCTGCCTTTTACCTTTCACGTTCGATCTGTCCCTACCTTGGGCACGGTTCTGCTCCACAATATTTCCCAGGTCTGCCTTTTCTTTTCCAGTCCTACCGACCATCCCCGTTTGCCATCTTCTGCTGGGATATTGGTCAATCAGGGAATCAGTGGCATTTTTTGAGGACTTACTGTGTGCTGAGCACAGGCCTAAGTGCTTGGGAGAGTTAGTAGACACAATTCTTGCCCTCGAGGAGATCAGCCCTCTGTCCCAAGCTTCTCTCCTCTCCTCTGTAGCCCAAATCATCCTCCGAAAACAATGTTCACAACTCATCAATCCAATCCACAGGAATCTCCAGTGGTTACACATCTCCATTGCATCCATTAGAAACTCCTGATCATTGAGTTCAAGGTCCTCCACCAGCTCCATAAATACCTGCTCTCTAGAATCGCTACATCCCATCCCAAATTAACTTTGTTCCCGTACCTTTCCTTCATT
Source organism: Tachyglossus aculeatus (assembly GCF_015852505.1). NCBI lineage: Eukaryota > Metazoa > Chordata > Mammalia > Monotremata > Tachyglossidae > Tachyglossus > Tachyglossus aculeatus. Next base: position 12,576,860 of record NC_052085.1, on the reverse strand, counting down.
TCTCCCATCTCCGAATCACTGCACAATCAGGTTCCCTGCGTGGAACTCTTCCCCCTTCACATCTGTCGGACCCCAGACCCTCTTCATCTTCACAGCCCTCCAGAAAACCCACCTCCTCCAAGAGGCATTTCTCAATTTCCAATGTCCTGGTTGTTTCAGGTCCAAAGTCTCTCCGAATACATATGTAAATATGGCATTCAGTTCACAGTTCATTTAATTATTCACTTATTTACTACTCTTGCTATTTTGAGAGTTGTAGCTGTGGTTCACCCTTGCCCTTGGATTTGTACCCTTTATTCACCCAACCCTCACAGCACTTACGCATACAAGCATTAATTTATTTCAACGTCTGTCACCCCATCAAGACTGTACACTCATTGTGGGTGGGAATGGGTCTACCGACTCTGTTATAATTGTGCTCTCCCAAGCGCTTAGTACAGTGCTCTGTGTGTAATAAGCGCTCAATAAATACAACTGATTGATTGTTTTTCATCCTGTTCTCACTGAGTGTGGTCACTGTGTGACTGCCCACCTTCCTCCTTGGATAGTTACGTTCTCGATGGTGGGGGCTGTGACCATTTTTACTGCTCACTTCCAAGCCCTTCACCCAGTGCTCTAGACCCTGTGGGAGTCCCTAAACCCACCAGCTGGACTGCACTGTTGTTTCTCAGGGAGAGACAGTGCTCTCATTTTTGAACTACTCACCGTTTAACCCCGGTGGCCCAGCAAGGCCGGGCAAGCCTGGGAGACCGGGTTTTCCGTCGATCCCTGGAAGGCCTGGAAAATACGCTGGAATGCCTGGATCTCCGGTGTCACCTTTGAGGCCCATCTCGCCCGGCCAGCCGGTTCGGTTGTCTGAAATCACACACCACGTCACTCTCTTTCAACCAAAAACGGGCACTTTTGCAGCTCGTTCTCACCCGAATGCCGGCCCGTATTTACCGCTACAGGCCTTTCGCGGAAAGTGCCGCCCTAACGTGGCAGAAGGACCCCGACTCAAAGGGTGCAAGGGTCTGTATGCTCAGATATTCCCCGAATGGTTTGGCAAATAACCCCACGCCCGGCTATACAAACTGGGAGAAGGGAGGGCCAACTGCATTTTTCAAGTGGACCGGTCAATTTTCCATCCTCGTATGACAATCTATGACATGGAGTTTTCTTTGACTTTCCTGTTGAGGGTGAATGTCTCTCTGGGGGTTACCTTTAAATCCATCCGATACGCCAGGCTGACCAGGCAGGCCGGGGTCTCCTTGGTTCCCCAGATCACCCGAAAAGCCCTTAAGTCCTGGCTCTCCTGGCTCTCCTGCAGCACCTGAAATCAATCCGTTGGGTATAAGATAATGTTTTCCAATTCGCTGGAATATAGTATATTCACTATGGAAACACAGTGTATTCAGTATGAAGACACAGTGTACTAATACAACTACTTCGACTACTACCAATCATGGTGCTATTTGTTAAGTGCTTATTATTCATTCATTCATTCAACTGTATTTATTGAGCGCTTACTGTGTGCAGAGCACTATACTAAGCGCTTGGGAAGCACAAGTCGGCAACATATAGAGACGGTCCCTACCCAACAACGGGCTCACAGTCTAGAAGACCGTGCCAGTCACCGTTCTAACCGTTCTAAACGCTGGGATTGGATACAACCAAATTGGGTCGGACATAATTTCTGTCCCAAATGGGGCTCACAATCTTAATCCCCATTTTAAAGGTGAGGTAACTGGGTTACAGAGAAGTTAAGTGACCTATCTAAGGTCACACACAGCAGGCGTGTATTTGAGACGGAGGCACGGTGCATTCAGTTTGGAGGTATTGTGTATTCAGTACAGAGGAATAGTGTATTCAATACGGAGGTTTAGTGTATTTAATACGGAGGTATAGTGTATTCAGTATGGAGGTACAGTGTATTAAATACTGAGGAATAGCATATTCAATATGGAAGTAAACTGATTCAGAGTGGAGAGAAGCAATGCGACTTAATTAATAGAGCACAGACCTGGGGGTCAGAAGGACGTGGGTTCTTGTCCTGGCTCCGCCACTTGTCTGCTGCATGAATTTGGGCAAGTCACTTAATTTCTCTGAACCTCACCTGTAACTGCGGGACATGGACTGTGTCCAACCTGATTACCTTGTATCTATCCCAGCGCTTAGAACTGTGCCTGGCACATAGTATGCGCTTAACAAGTACCATAAAAAAAACCAGAAGTATCGTATATTCAATTCAGAAGTTAGTGCATTCAATACAGAGGTAGAGTATGTATTCAATCAATCAATCAATCAATCGTATTTATTGAGCGCTTACGTGTGCAGAGCACTGTACTAAGCGCTTGGGAAGTACAAGCTGGCAACATATAGAGACAGTCCCTACCCAACAGTGGGCTCACAGTCTAGAAGGGGGAGACAGAGAACAAAACCAAACATACTAACAAAATAAAATAAACAGAATAGATAGGTACAAGTAAAATAGAGTAATAAATATGTACAAACATATATACATATACACATATATACATATATATTCAATATGAAAGTACAGTACATTCACTACGTAGGTACAGTATATTCGACAAGCATCCGGTTACATGCCCAGTCTCCAATGTGCATTTAATTTTACTGTAAATTGGGAGGATCAGATGATTTAACTGCTTTGTTGGTGGTCAGTTTCTAGACCTGTTTCATCTCCAACCAGTATTCTGGAGAAAGCTCAAAAAGAAGTGGTGTCGTAATGGCCCTAAGGGGAATGACTTTTCAGCACATTTCTTGGCTGAAGTTTCTATCGTATCTCCAGGCTTGTTCCAGAAGTACTTAGAAGGTGCAGAGGGGATTCAAAGAGATCCACTGGGTGAGCAGTCCACTGTTGACTACTACAGGGAAATGTTAGAGATATTAGATGATACCTTCTTAAATATTAAGATGATTCACATGATTCTTCCGGCATCCTTTTGCCAGTCAGAGACCACCTACTGGGCTGCTCTCACTCAATAACTGTGTTGCTTATGTTAAGACTAAATTTATACCCACCAGAGTTTAACTACAGAGTATGACGGACCTTAGGGGAGTTTGTTCACTTAGAAATACCGAAGGACATTGTTAATTTGGTGGAAGAAGAGGCTCGTGGAATCTGAAATCTCACAATTTCTGAAAAGGCATGGTATCGCTTTGCAGTAGTGGCAGGAAGGTCAGGAAGCAGGGGACACATACCTTTTCTGAAAATCGGAGGAGGGTACGGGGGAAGTGGCCCTGGGGGGCCCGGGTCACCCATTTCTCCCTAAGGAGAGAAAAATGCATTATAAAGGAGAAAAATGAGATGACAATCACCGAGTGGCCTAACGGAAAGCGCCTGGGCTTGGAAGTCAGAGGAAATGGATTCTCATCCCGGCTCTGCCACTTGTCTGCTCTGTCACCTTGGGCAAGTCACTTCACCTTTCTGTGCCTCAGTGACCTCATCTGTAAAATGGAGATTATTATTAATAATAATAGTAAAGGTATTTGTTAAGCACTTTCTATGTGTCAAGTAAGATTAAGACTGTCAGCCCCATGTGGGACAACCTGATCAGCTTGTTTGTACCCCAGCACTTAGTATAGCCCCTGGCACCTAGTAAGCACTTCACAAATACCATAAAAAAACCAAAAACACATCCATTGTCCATGGAAGTTGGAGGAGGAATCCGAGAACAATGTAAGACATATTACCTGGGAGAGTTTTTACCCCATCATCCTTTAAGCTTTGGAACAATTTAGCTCTAAATGAAACCTCCGCTCTTTTGAGAGCGAACCCCATGGTTTTCTCTCCCAAGATTCAAAAACCAAGCTTCCCAGGTTCAATATTATTCTTTTTTCTACTAGTTTCTTTGATTTCTACTTGGCTTCTCATCCTGTTCTTCTTTTACCAAACAAAATCTTTGAATACCTACAAAGAATTACCTTGCTTTTTCTACGTTTTAGCCAAGCTGTGCTACAACTGATGTAGGTCTTTCGTCTTCCTTCCTAAACCAGACTTGGCCATCATCTTGGTGTTCCGACTGTAATCCAGACCTCACAGCAATTGGGCAAAGATACAAAATCCACCACTTTCACTCAAGTCTTCCAAGAATTCAATCCAAATCCTAACCTTTGGTCCAACTGAACATGACCCAGTTCTGCTGGAATTTAGGCCAAAGCTGATCTGATGTTGTAGAATGCTGAAGCACGGAAGGATTTCAAAATAATCCAACGAAATCACCTTCCAGGGTCAAGGTTTGGGGCAGTCTCTAAAATGGGATTATAAAAATAGATGATCTTCAGGTACACTTTGGCCCAAATATGTGTCTGTACCTGGAGAGGATGTTGGTAAGATTGGCATAGACCTGTGCCTGCTGTTTACAGGTACCTTTCAGGGACATGAGTTACCAGACTCTCCCAATATTCTTCAGTTTTTTTAAGGTATTTATTAAATGCTTACTATGTGCCAGGCACTGTACTAAATTCCGGGGGTAGATACAAGCTAATCAGACTGGACCCAGTCCCTATCCCACATGGGGGCTCAAATTCTCAATCCCTATTTTACGGATGAGGGAACTGAAGCCCGGAAAAGTGAAGTGACTTGTCCAAGATCACACAACAGACAAGTGGTGGATCCGGGATTAGAACCCAGATCCTTCCGACTCAATCAATCAATCAATTGTATTTATTGAGCGCTTACTCTGTGCAGAGCACTGTACTAAGCGCTTGGGAAGTACAAGTTGGCAACGTATAGAGACAGTCCCTACCCAACAGTGGGCTCACAGTCTAAAAGGGGGAGACAGAGAACAAAACCAAACATACTAACAAAATAAAATAAATAGAATAGATATGTACAAGTAAAATAAATAGAGTAATAAATATGTACAAACATATATACATATATACAGGTGCTGTGGGGACGCTCTATCCCCTAGTCCACACTGCTTCTCTAATGATCATTTTTGCTTCTAAGGTGAAAGAAATGGAAAAGCAATACAAAAAGATGTCTTCTGTGACTTATTCAAGGTGATCAGACTTATTTTCTGATGTTTGCAATACAACAGTGATCTTACCTTCATTCCTTTATTGCCACCATAGCCCGGAGGGCCACTGAGGCCTGAAAATCCCTGAAAAAAAAAGAAGAGAATTTTTTAATTTTTTTTTATCCCATTTGAGACAGTATACATGTATTCAAATAGATTAATTTTAGAGACTTTCAATAACGGAGGGATAATTTGGGACCGTACTGCCACTAGGAAATCCATCCTTGCAAAAAGCCACTTGTCTAGGGTAAAATCACCATTTCAGCCTGGTGAGTTTCACATAATTCTCCTTGTGTTTATTTTTCCACTTTGGGGAAGGAGGGCTCTTAAAATATTTTTTGCTGGCTGGGCAAATGCTTGATTTATTTGCATGACTGACGAAAGCTTTCCCTCAAACACTGCAAAGGGTTTACTTTAAATAGTCCCAGGTAGAAGACGCAGTGGAAATGTCAGTGGTGGGCTCAATTTTTTTTTTTTTAAATGGCATTTTTTAAGTGATTACTATGTGCCAGGTACTGTACTAAGCGCTAATGTAGGTAAAAGCTGATCAGGTTGGATACAGTCCACGTCCCACGTAGGGCTCACAGTCTTAATCCCCATTTTACAGAAGAAGTAATGAAGTCACAGAGAAGTGAAGTGACTTTCCCAAGGTCACACAGCAGACAAGTGGCATAGTCAGGATTAGAACTCAGGTCCTTTGACTCCTAAGCCTGTGCTCTTTCCACTAAGCCGTGCTGCTTCTCATTCTCCCATTCCCCTGCATCCTTCGAATGGGACTACTTCGTCCGTGCAGTGGAGGAGAAGACAGATTTGTGACACTGTTTGTAAGTCAGGAGGACAAAGCTCTCTGGTTTGAGCAATCAGTCGATATTTATCGAGAGACTGCTGTGTACAGAGTACTGTACTAAGCGCTTGGGAGAGTAGGGAAGCAGCCTGGCCTAGTGGAAAGAGGCCAGGCCTGGGTTTTAATTTTGGCCCCCCACTTCCCTGCTGTGTGACTTTGGTCAAGTCACTTAACTTTTCTGTGCCTCCGCTCCCTCATCTGCAAAACGAGGATTTCATACCTGTTCTCTCTACTATTACTCTGTGAGCCCCAGGAGGGCTGTGATTATCCTGTATCTACCCCAGCACTCAGAATGGTGCTTGGCATATAATAAGGGCTTAACAAATACTGCTATTATTACTATCATCACCAACTCACCAATAATAATACAATAATACAATACAATACAATAATAATAATAACAATACAACAGAGTTGGTAGAAACGTTCCCCGCCCACAAAGATCTTACAGTCTAAAGGTCGCTTCTCAAAGAGAAGCAATCCATCAGTCAATGATATTTGTTGGGCACTTATTGTGTGCAAAGCACTGTACTAAATGTAGAACTTTTTTTTTTTTTAACAGTATTTGTTGAGCACTTACCACGTGCCAGGCACTGTACTAAGAGCTGGGGTAGATATCGCTAATTGGGCTGGACAGGGGCTCAGAATCTTGATTTCACAGATGAGACAACTGGGGCACAGAGAAGTCAAGCGACTTGCCCAAGGTCACACAGCAGATACGTGGCAGAGCCTGGATGAGAACCCAGGTCCTTCTGAATCCCAGGCCCGGGCTCCATCCGCTAGGCCCCTGCTGCTTCTGCTGCCGCTTTAAGTGGTCCAGCACTTGCCCATTCCAGGGAGGAGGTCAGGGAATTTTTTTCCCCAGTTCATCCAAGGAAAGGTCAACATCCACCCCATCCCACACTGCCAGAAATCTGGCTCTGTACACTCCCCTGCTACAACATGAACAATTCCCTGGGTGTCACACAGCGCATAGGGTAGAAAGAAAATAAAAAGAGGTCATGGTTTGTGCCTCGTGGGCACTGCGGAAACAAGACGGTCAATTCATCAGGTGGAGTGAAAGGAGCGAAAAGGAGAAGAGAAGGGAGAGGCCGTGCCAAGCGCTTAGTACAGTGCTTTGCACACAGTAAGCGCTCAAATAAATACAACTGATTGAATGGACGGGGACATGTTAGCAGGTGCCGAAAAGCGGAGAACGTGGAAGACGGGGGTGAGACTTTCGGCAAGACTTAGGAAGAAAGGGAAGTACGGAGTTGATATTTCAGGGAAAGTTTGAAGATAACTTTGGACGCTTTTCTTTTTGGGCTGCTACCAGGCTTTCATTTTCCTGTATCCTGAAGATAGTCCAGGGAAAAAGCAGGCAGCTTTTCTGTTCTGTACTTACTTTTAGCCCCGGTGCTCCTGGTTCTCCATTGAGTCCAGAAATACCCTAATATCACAAATGAAGAAGTCTCAGTAATAGCTAAAAATACCGTCCTGGAGACATCACAAATCTGTTGAGCCTGGGAGTCACTGTGGCATTTCTATGGACCAAGAAAGTGGTCAAATATATTCATTCTCCTTCATTTATTCTCATTCATTCACTCGTTTGTCACTATGAATGGCAGACGATTTGAATCGCAGCAAATCAATACAAGACCAGGTGTACTATTCAGAAAATGAAATTTTTACCACTTTTCCCACAGCTATCAAAGCATTATAGGAAACTACCAACAAGAAGGTGAGAGAACAGAAAAATGGGCCAATAATGTTAATTTATTTGTGCTTTATGATGATGTCTGTTTTATGATTCTGTCTCTACTCTGCAAAGTGAGGGATAATCAAATAGATTTTTATTGGAAACTGTTCTTTTCCCCATCCTCGAATGCCTCTAAATGTAGAAACAAGGTCTTCGTACAAATTTATAAGATGATAATGATTTACCCTTTGACCTGCAAAGCCCATTATTCCTCCTTCTCCACGTCCTGAAGTGCCCTAGGAGAAAAAGCAAATTTTATCTGTAAAGGACAGAGGGTCCAGGATATATGTTGGCAAGAAGTTGAGAGGCAACTTGCCTGGAACATTCTACCTTCTAACTTTTCCAAACACCCCACCCGAAAAAAATAAAAATCATGCTATAAGCACTGCAAACTCCCACACCAGCCAGTCTAATTTGTAGAGGCAGTGAGAGTCAACTCATGGGACCAATGCAATTTCTAAGCCAGCCATAAACAGCTTGTATGTTATTGATATATATATATATATATATCAATATATATTGTATATATTATATATATTATATATATATATATACACACACACACTAATTTACGTGTAAGACTTCTCATTCAACTTACTGGATATCCTTGTTGTCCTTTTTCTCCCTGTACACAATGAGAGTAAAAGAAAAACACTCTTCAGTATTTAATGACCTGGGAGATGACACGTATTTAAGTCCAACAGTAAAGTGTTAAGTACCCTGCCCTATCTCCAAATAAAAATGCTGCATTTTTTCCCCTCCTTGAAGAGTGAAGATAATAAAGGTTTTTTTTTTTAATGGCATTCGTTAAGTGCAGACTACACGTCAGGCACTGTACTAAGCACCGGGGTAGATGCGCAGTAAGGTTGGGCACAGTTCATTTCCCACATGAGGCTCATAGCTTTAGACCCCATTTTGCAGATGAGGAAACTGAGGCACAGAGAAGTGAAGTGACTTGCCCCAAGGTCACCCAGTAGACAAGTGGTGGAGCCGGGACTAGAACGCTAGCTGGGAGTCAGAAGGTACAGAGATAAAGTAATTTCAAGTCATCGTATGATTTGTCGATAATATGGAGAAGCAGCATGGCTTAGTGGAAGGATGTGGGCCTGGGAGCTGGCTGGCCACTTGCTGGCTGTTAAGCCTCGGACAAGTCACTTAACTTCTCTGGGTCTCAGTTTCCTCATCTTTAAAATGGGGATTAAACACCTGTTCTCCTTCCCCTTTAAACTGTGAGTCCTCTGTGGGATAAGGACCGCGTCTGATCTCATTATTTTATATCTACCCCGGTGCTTAGCACATAGTAAGTGCTTAACAAATGCCGCAATTCTTATCACTCAGGGGAATGCTTTTTTCATTCTGGATCTTTCACTCCACTCTACACAGAGGCAAGATGGAAGAACATTACGTATTTTCTTCTGCTTTTTAGCTCAGCAACACCTGTACCTTATACTGTTCCAAATTTACGATCTCTATGGTACTCTGGTGCTCGTTCTCTGAAGGAAGTCCTGTGGGGCCTGGATGTCCTATTTCACCCTATCGGGGGGGAAAAAAACATAAAGACGACATGAGGAACAAGTGTTTGAAACACTAGGTGATCAGATTTATCAAAACTACTTTACCGAGCGCCTGCTGTGTGCACAGCACTGTCCTAAGCACTTGGGAGAGTGCACTACAACAGAGTCGGTAGACACGGTCCCTGCCCACAACAAGTTTACAGTCTAAGACTGTTAATTTGTTGGCTTGTCCTTACCTTTTCACCTTTTTGTCCATAAAAGCCAAGGCCGCGGTTGCCCTGAAGAGAGAAAACAGCACTTAGCGAAACCTGTGTCATTTACAAGGGTCAATACTCATGCTTAAGTAAAATGAACATTAAAATAACGCTCTTGCTCTCTGTGACCGTGGTGTGGAATTGCGATTTTCCTAGTTTTCTGCTTTTAGTTCCATTAATCTAATGGACAAAAGATCATTTTTCCCATTTGGAGTCGCAAATGAATTGCAACCAATCAAATTCCACCTTTCTAAACTTCCAGAATGAATCAGGCAGATCTAAATTGTGCTCTAAATTGCCTCCTCTAATTCATTCTGCTAAGTTTATGTCTTAGGGCAATTTAAGGGCATACTATATAGGAATCTTAAAATTCTAGAACGGCAAAGGACAGGTCATCGAAGTCATTCCCACACCTCCAGGCAAGCTGACACTGAACCATTGTAGAAAATAATGATCTGATATTTAAAGACCTCATCGAACAGCTAATCCCTTTAAGGAGTCCTTCCTTAAAGCTAATCCAAATTCCAGCTCTTTCTCCACGCGGTATGGATCAGACACATATAGGCACACACACAGCTTTGACATAGGCTCACAGACATGGGTGTTACTCCTGGCACACTGTCACAGACACAGAGTCACATACCCGCAAACCCAGGCACCAACACAGACATGTCAACACTGATGTTAACAAAAACTGATAGCAATAGACGCTAAAGACAGATTCAGGAGCTACCACTGTTACCCACACAAGACACACTGCCGAAAGACACATAAATCCGGTCACTGATGTATACACAGATACTGCCACAGCTCCACGGTATCTGACCCAAAGACAAAGACGTGAAGAAATCGACCCTGACTCCATCACGCACACCCAGATGTTGACAGTCTTCTAGACTGACAAGGAGTCAGAGAACGACTACTCCGTGTTTAGAAAAATGAGAATTATAGGAGTCCCTCTCTACGTTCTGACGACTTGACACCTGTCCACATGTTTTTGTTTTGTTGTCTGTCTCCCCCTTCTAGACTGTGAGCCCGTTGCTGGGTAGGGACCGTCTCTATACATTGCCAACTTGTACTTCTCAAGCGCTTAGTACCGTGCTCTGCACACAGTAAGTGCTCAATAAGTACGACAATGAATGAATGAATGAAAGCAGAAACATTCTGTCAACTATTTACCTTTTGCAAATGAGCAAATCAGAGTTAAATACTTCCCATCCTCACATCCTTCTATTTTATACATTTCTGGTGTTCTCCTTCAAAAACTCATCTGTTGAAATTTTCATCAAGATGTTTCCAGTCGGGCTTAAACACTATTTAAAGGGGTTTCCATCACACTGCCGCTACAGAATTTATTTTCACCAGAGAAACAAAATGCATAAAAGCTGGCCTGATAAAGGTTTCGAATTAAACGCTTACTTGCTGTCCTTTGGGTCCTGGAGGTCCAGGGGGTCCCTGCACAGAAACAACATAGAAAATCAGGTTTTCCCTAGAGGAGCCGAGACAGCGTTGGTGAAGGCAAGCTGGGCAAAACCATGTCTTGCATATTTAAAATGCTGAGGGGAAAGCAAAGAGACTCAAATACACATCGTCTCTGTTGGCCTGGAAGACAACAGAGATGGAAATGAGTAGAGGCAAGAGAACCCACTCCCTTGGAGAACTCATTTGATCGACTGACTGATCGATCGAAGGGAAAGCTCCAACACTGTACTATTCTTCAATCCCAATCCACCGTCATTTCTACTTCCTAGAAATGCTACATTGTACTCTCCCAAGCACTTAGTACAGTGCTCTGCACACAGTAAGCGCTCAGTAAATACCACTGACTGATTCTCCTCCTTGAAGGCTGCCCAACGTGTGCCTTCTAAATCCCAGCTGACCCTTCAGCCAGCTGATGGATGTATTTTTAAATGCTTGGTGACAAAGGTGCACCATTCTAGTTTATTTCCAAGTTTATTATTATTAATTATTATGCTCAAACCCCGATTGCAGATGCCACCGCCATTTGTCGTGCGGTGGTGCTCAATGTTTGTAGCACCCGGAGCTGTTTTCTCTTTGATCTCCTTGTCTCTCTTTCCAAACAAAGCTTTTGCTCACATCCCTCCTTGATGGACAGTAAGAAAGATGAACAGGTTTCATTGTTAAGTGTGACTCTTCCCATGTTGCACATGAGGAAATGTAACCTCATCAATTCAGTTCCCAGTATAGCATCACGCCCGGAGTCAGGAGAGTAATTATTAATAATTATTAATTAATTATTAATAATAACAAACTTGGAAAAATAATCATAATGGTAATTAGAGTATATGTTAAGCGCTTGCTGTGTGTCCAGCAGTGTTTTTAGCATTGGGGTGGGCACAAGATAATCAGGCTGGACATAGTCCCTGTCCCACATGGGACTCACAGACCAAGTGGGAGGGAGTAGGATTTAATTCCCATTATATAGATGAGAAAACCGAGGCACAGAGAATGTGAAAGGGAACCCCTTTATTTCAAGAAAATACAGAACCAGTCGATCATGGCCAATCGATCGATGGTATTTATAGAGCGCTTAACTAAGCCCTTGGGTGTGTATAATACAACAGAAACGGCAGACACGTTCTCTGCCCATAGTGAGCTTCCAGTCATGCCCATTCACCATCCCCCGCTGTTTGGAGATGGTGACATTTGTCATGCCAGTGCTCTGCACATAGTAAGCGCTCAATAAATACGATTGAATGAATGCCATCTTGCTCACCCTGGATGGGAATGGCCCTGCCTCTTCAGGAAGGCCTTCGGGAAGAGCACAGGGCTGGGAGTCAGAAGACTTGGGTTCTAGCCCCGGCTCCACCGTCTGCCTGCTGTGTGACTCTGGGGCCTTCCTGGTGCCTCAGTTTCCCCAGCTGTAAAATGGGGATTGACTAGCTCTTCTTGCAAAAGAGACCGGGAACCCAATGTGGGATACAAACGGGGCCCAATCCGCTGAAAGCGTATCTCGCCTAGTGCTTAGAACAGTGCTCGACACATAAGTGCTTGGCAAATACCGCTGCTATCAGAGAGTGAATGATAATGAAAGGCCCCAGAGCTTGGCCTTGATACATCCTCAAGTTGTGGGAAGTTCTAGAAAAATGAACAGGTTTCATTGTTAAGTGTGACTCTTCCCAAGTTGCACAAGAGGAAATGCAATCTCATCAATTCAATTCCCAGTATAGCATCACGCCCGGAGTCAGGAGAGTAAAATTACTTACGGGTTGTCCTGGGGCACCTACGGGTCCGATGAAGCCTTCAAAACCAGGTCTGCCTGGAGGCCCCTATGTATATGCAGCAAAATCATTTGAAAAGTAAAGAGAATATTATTTAGAAGGTTATTATTACCCAAGTATTACCCCAAAATGTACCCTTTAGTAAACACATTACTTACCGGTTCCCCGACCAACCCTGGTTCTCCAGGTTCTCCCTAAGGAAAAGAAAACACATTTAAGTTAAAAAATGGCAATCCTTTTCAAATATTATTGTTCAATTAACATTTACAACTATAAAAGGGAATGAATGATTGCAGGTTCCTACCCCGCTTGCGGGATGATTAAATTTCAACTTCAACTTGCAAATAAAAGCAGAAATGTTCACCATCCCGCCACCCATTTTTTTTACACACTCAGCCTCCCCCCAGGGAGGCCCACTAGTAAAGAACACAGATTTCACTTACTAAAGTCTAATGTTTGTAAAGGAGCAAGAATGGGACAACCCAGGAAAGGACTTACGGTCTGGACGTAAGATACTCTAGGAAAAAGAAAACTGGGAAATTAGGCCCCAGATGAAATCAAAATGAGTGTAAACCAAGGAATTCCCTGAGAATATTTTAAGGAATTGACTCTCGAAGGTGTTGGTCCAGTTCAGAGGATCGTGGATCAACAATTATCAGCTATTCGGAAGGATAATTCAGGCCCGGAGTAGCATCTGTGACTTGAACTAAATCCACTTTACGATCGGATATATCCAGTTTGGCAAATCCCGCCGCCTAAATTCATCCGATCACCGTTCAGCCTCCGTTCTGCTTGGGCTGGTCAGCTATGGCAACGATTCATTCATTCAACCATATTTGTTGAGTGCTTACTGTGGGCAAAGCACTGCACTAAGTGCTTGGGAGAGTACAGTACGAAAATAAACATACACATTCCCTGCCCATGTAACGGATCTTCCAAGGGGAACGGTCATTTCTTCGGCAGGCAAATGAAACGTGCTCCAAACAGAAGTGGAGTTGAGAGTCTTTTCCTGCCCAGTAAAAATGTGTCTGTTTGTTGTTATATTGTACTTTCTCAAGCGCTTAAGGACAGTGTTCTGCACACAGTGAGAGCTTAAAAAATACGATTGAATGAATCAATCAATCAATGCCCAAGCGGACCAAACATCACTGCAGCTGGGTGATGGCAGGAATGGCTTCTCAAGGGGTAGGATTAACAGATGCAAAACGCACATCAAGAAATGGGATCTCAATTCTTAGGCGCGGTTCCCCCAGGCTGATGGAATATCACCACCTCTGATTCAGACCTGAACTCCTGTAACAAGCGAGGTCTACATATCTTTCACGGGACCTCTCCATCGAGTCGCTTGATTCTCAACCCGGCGAAATTCTTACCCTGTATTTGCTTTGCTCTTCCCAAGGCAATGCGTAGGGTTCACCTTTCTGACCTTTGGGTCCTTGAGGTCCCTAAATTAGTGAAAAAATGAAAAGGAGAGGAACTCCTGATTATCTCGCATCTACCCCAACGCTTTGTGAAGCGCTTGACGCAAAGTGAGCCCTTGACAAATCCCACAGATGTTAAATCTGCTGGATAATATTATTGGAGGTACAGTTTCATGTCCGAGACTCTGGGGAATGCCTCCCGCTTTGGCACTGCACTTTGATTTTGCAGAATTGTGTCTTGCCAGGGGAAAACCAGCTGACCAATTGGCGGGGAGGACACATCCAGGTTAGGGACATAAATCAAAAGGGCGTCCGCTGCTGCCGGTTCTCGTTAGGCATAGGATGGGCAGCCGCATGCTCAAACCCCGGCTGCAAATGCCACCGCGATTTGTCGTGCGGTGGTGCTCAATGTTTGTAGCACCCGGAGCTGTTTTCTCTTTGAACTCCTTGTCTCTCTTTCCAAACAAAGCTTTTGCTCACATCCCTCCTTGATGACAGTATGCCACACGGGTCTCTCCTCAGCCGGGCTACAGGACTGTCAGACAAGGGTCTGTGTCGCCGTGTCCTTGAATCGCTCCCTCTGCCCTCCTGGCTTTCGGCCTCCTAATTTCAACTCTCCCTTCAAGCTTGGAGGAAAACGGGGAGTAACGTGAGGGGACTTTGGGGGACATTGAAACCAAACATTTTAGAAACGACGGTTCCTTGAATAGGGTTCATTGGTGCCAGGCCTGTTCTTAGGATAGAAGTTGAACCTCGATGACCCGAAGGGAAAGGAGTCTCTGAATCCTGAGAAAAGAGACAGGATAACCTCCTCTTCCAGACTCGGCCCAGCAGGGGCCTTCAGACATAAAGGGGAACGATGGGGTCAAGTTCCCCAACCGGGGTCAGTACTTACTGGGATGCCATGGGAGCCAAAGATTCCTGGGGTCCCCGGCTGACCAGGATCACCAGTGGTTCCATTACAACCATCATAGCCTGGTCTCCCCCTGGGACCCCCCTGCCCTGGGTGACCCTGTGGAGAGTAAACATGTGTTAATCTTTCTGCCCATCTGTTTCTCGTTTTTATCATTATTTTTTTTTTGCGCTCGCATAGTTCTTCAACATTCTCACAATTAGCCCAAGAGCCTTAATCCATGGGAAAATACTGTTCCCAAAAAGAAAAAAAAAAGACAAAAGGAAGACCCAGAGACTTAGCTACAGTTGCCCAAGCAGTATGAAACTATCAGCACATAAGGCATTAGAGTTCTACCTAGCTTAATGCCAACTGAGGAATAAAAGGTGTGAGAGGTTCGAAGTGGGGCAAGTTGTGGATGGGGCTGGGGATGGTTTGCAATCTTAGACATAACTGCAGATACACGGAGGATTTCTTAGCTGGATATTACTCTTAGACCTCACCTTCATGGACAAACTGGACTGAGATGATTGGCATGGACAATTATATACCTATACTTATGCATGAAGGTATATCTAAATACAAAGGACAATAGACCTGGATAGATGTATCTATCGTTGTCCTTCGTATTCGATGGAAACGCCGCCAGCAGTGAAGTGTACCTATCGGTGTGCTTGTGTGTACCTAAAAAAGCCCATGTGGATGCCTCAGTCTCGGCTACACTGGGCACACAAAAAGATGTCTTTTGTTGTGTTGCGGTGCTCAATGCCCGGTGCTGTTTTCTCTTTGGTCTCCTCGTCTCTCTTTCCACCCCAATCTTTTGCTCAGAGACCTGCTGGCTTCTTGATGGTAGTGTGCCACGCAGTTCTCTTCTCAGCTAGGCTGCAGCAGTGTCAGATAAGGCTTTCTTTCACCGTGCCCTTAAGACACTTCCTCTACCCTCCTGGCTGTCGGCCTCTTGACTTCTACGGCTGCCTGTACTTCCCAAGCGCTTAGTACAGTGCTCTGCACACAGTAAACGCTCAATAAATACGATTGATGATGATGCTGTTTGGGATCTGGCAGTTACGCCTCACTTTTAGTCTCTCTTCACCCGGGGCTCTACAGCCATCAGATGGACCTGATCTCCCTCTCGATTTCTTTGGAGTGTAAAATTTCATGAACTTTTACGCATCAAAGAAAAAGTGATTTGGTATATTCTCTAGACTGTAAGCTCGTCAGTGGTCAGGGAACATTTCTACCAACTCTGTTAGACTGCATTCTCCCAAGTGCATAGTACAGTGCACTGCATATAGTACGTGCTCAATAAATACCACTGACTGACTGGTGGCTATTGTCCTAGAAGAAAAGCGAGCACATTTAAAGTTGCTTGGGTAATTCAAGAGCAAGGCTAATATGATTTCTGCCAAACTAAACACTTGAGGCCCCAGGAAAAATATTCTAGGTTCTTGTTCGTGGCACAGATCCAGGAGTTATAATCCAGGTAAAGACAGCCTGCTTTTTTGTTGTTGTTGTTGATGGCATATTTTTAAGTGCTTACTATATGCCAGGCAGTGCACTTAACACTCGGGCAGATACAAGCTAATTGGGTTGGACACAGTCCACGTCCCATACGGGGTTCAGTCTTAATCCCCATTTTCCAGATGAGGTAACTGAGGCCCAGAGAGGTGAAGTGACTTTCCCACTGAGCAGATAAGTGGCAGAGCAGGGACGGGAACCCAGATCCTTCTGACTCCCGAGCCCCTGCTCTACCCACTGGGCCACGCTGCTTGGCTCTCGTTTTGGGTCCCACGTGCTTCTTGGGTGCGTCACTGCCTTAGGGCAAGGACTTGTTACATACATTCTCATTTCAACTTTTCCCCTCTAGGCGATGGGCCAAACATATCTTCCAGAACGATTTCCCAAAGACATCTGCAAGCCCTTTGGATTTAGTGTGAAAATTTTGCAACGCGCAAAGACGATTGAGAAACTTCTACAGTTTCACGTGCCCCGAGATGAGGTTTTGAAATAGAATCATTAAGCCAGAACTGAGGCCTCTTATAATGCTGCTTGCTTAATGCTCCTGTCACTGAGCAATGAGTTAGGTCTCACGATGGCATGATCTGGGGGCTAATGACCATAGACAGACAGACTTCTCGATAAACAATTTTTCCTAGGGTTTCACAGTGCCTTTTGGTGTCACAGCATTAAACATGGCTGCATTATTGCATCTGGAGCTGAAGCAAGGGGATATACTCTTTCTCATTCTAAAACGTCGGGATTTGAAAATCAACCACAGTCTTTTAGTCTTTTAGACTGTGAGCCCACTGTTGGGTAGGGACTGTCTCTATATGTTGCCAATTTGTACTTCCCAAGCGCTTAGTACAGTGCTCTGCACATAGTAAGCGCTCAATAAATACGATTGATGATGATGATGATGATCCCAACAGCTAGAGAAAAGATGGTTTCTGTACTTCTTTCTCCAAATCACTGGTTGTTTAAATTTTCACTTGATTTTACTTCTTGAACACTGTGGCATTTTTCATTCGCCTCAGAAGGATAGATTTGTTCCCAATTCTTCTTTTTACTGTAATTACTATTGCCCAGGGTTTTCTGGCTGAAATTATTCAAAAAGATTTTGCTTTGGATTCAGGTATCCAGCGAGAAGAGTGAGGAAGGAAAAAGTGAATAGGACTATTCTTTTCTTGTCTACAACATTCACATTTTCTGGATAATTGTCAATTTTAACTGTGAGCTCAAAAGCGCTCAGCTTCTAGCCATCACTTGGCCATAATGGATTCCACTCTCCACCATGGAACAGAATAAATATCACTGATTGATCAATTGATTGATTGAGGAAACGGCAGCCTGAAGCCCCACTGGGCTTTGACCAATACAGTCTCCATTCGAAACATCCTGAATCCTTTCCTTCAAACTACATTAAAACTCTTCCTTAAAGGAGGAAGTTTGCAATTTGCAGAGGTAAAAATGCCTTTTCTTCCTCCCTCACTGTCTTTCCTTTCAAATTCCTCCCATCAGTTGGCCATCTTACACGCCTCATCTTTGGAATCATGACCGAAGAGAAGGGAACTGCAAGTATGAGATAACAGAGGAAATTCTACATTTTTAGGTAACTTGAGCTGAGTGTAAAAGTCTTTCTCTCTCTCACCATTTATCTCTCTGGGGGGACCACACTCTATGCAAATAGGAAGGATAGGAGCAGGAAAAGGGTGTGAGAACAGAGACCCTGATGTCAGAGAACTGGCCCGGAAACCAGCCCTGGGAAACCCGTTCAGACATTTCTGTGAAGAAGGCTATGAGTCAGTTGGCTTTGTTTATTTTTCTGTGCTACGAGAAGTAAAGTAAACTAGGTTAGAAAAACATATTTTCCTGCACTTGGAGAGTTTTTCCCATGCATAAAGACTGCCTTTTATCTCCCTCCTTTTCCAAACGTGTGGCTATCTCATAGACCGTGCACATTGTACTAATGTTCTTCGGGGCTTTATGACCTACAAACCGTGCAGGACTGTTCAGCCTCTTTTCTACTGTCAAGAAGAAACCTTGAAGTGGACGTTTTACAGATGATGGGGGATTAGAATGGATGCTTTTACGGTTTGAGAGGAGGACCCATTTTATCCAAAAGAGTCTGATCAAACTTACAATTCTCTGGATCCCTCTCACGCCCACAAAGCTAGAAAACAGATTAATGGATGAAAAGCTTCCCCCAGCACTTCACCGGAACATAGTAAAAAAAAAAATGCACAAAGACATTCTTGCCTTTAGTAACACATATTATTCGTGGAAAGAAAACCTGGATTAATATATATACTCTTCTCTTGAAGTGATATATATAGATATAAAATGCACAAAGACATTCTTGCCCTTAGTAACACATATTATTCATGGAAAGAAAACCTGGATTAATATATATACGCTTCTCTTGAAGTGATTCCTTTAAATAGTGTAAAGCACTTAGTTTGAAAACAGGGGTGCAGGGGTGGGGGGGGGATCAGAGACCCACTTTTCCTTCCTCTTAGGTTGCGATCTGTGTGCAGAACAGGCCTCTGTGTCTGTTGAGTACCTGGGATCTGCCCCAGAGCTCAACAAAGCGCTTGGCAGAGCTCTGCACCGATGTGCAAAATAAACTCAAGGGCAAAGTGCTGGGGAAACAGCTACTTACAGGAATGCCATCGGCTCCGCCAAAACCAGGAACTCCTCTTTGCCCCTAAAACCGAAGGGACAAAGGCAGAGATCAGGAAACAAGCACACTGACTTTGGCTCTCCGGGAATCTGGGTGAAATGGGAGGCGGAAGCGTACCGGATCTCCTCTGGGGCCTGATATTCCCGGAGGTCCCCTTTCGCCTTTGTCACCTTTGCGTCCTTGCAAACCCGGGATACCGTGCAATCCAGAGGGTCCGGGAAAGCCTTGAGGACCAACGGGTCCCGGCTGGCCCTGAAATCAAAGCAAGAGAGATACAGCATCATTATCATCGCCGTCGAGAAGCGGCATGGCGTAGTGGAAACAGCACGGGCCTCGGAGCTCGAAGGTCATGGGTTCTAATCCCCGCGCCGCCGTTTGTCTGCTGTGTGACCCTGGGCAAGTCACTTTACTTCCCTGAGCCTCAGTTACCTCATCCGGACAATGGAGACTGAGAATGTGAGCCCCATGTGGGACGGGCCTGTATCCAACCCAATTCGCTTGTATCCACCCCAGAACTCAGTACGGTGCCTGGCACATAATAAGCACTTAAATACCACAATTATTATCATCATCATCATCATCAACAATGGCATTTGTTGAGTGATTACTAAGTGCAGAACATGCTACTGAGCGCTTGGGAGAGTGCAATGCCACAGAATCTGTGGGCCTGTCTCCTGCCCACAACAAGCTTACGGTCCTTCAGAATAGATTTTAATCAACTGTAATTTATTTATTCATATTTCCGTCTCTCCCCCTCTAGGACAGAGGGCAGGGAATTGTTTCTGTTTATTGTTCTCTGCACACAGTTAGCACTCAATAAATATGACTGAATGACTGAAGCTGGGACTTCTTTAGAAAAAAAATTCTCAAATTCAAGTTGGCTATATTCTCAAGATAACTGGATGCACTTCCTTATATTTTTGCTCCTTTCTTTTAATACCAGACTGGGATGAATTGAAACCAGTTTCTGAAATTCAAATTTGCACTTGTTTTCTGTCTCTTTGGATAACATCCCCATTGTCCCTTTCTCAGTTTTAGCCAATAAAACAGCCTATGAAATACCTTTTAATTGACCGGCACAGTTTGAATAGGAACCTCATAAAATAAGATATAATTGAGAAAGACACTACATGAAAATCAGCCTTCCTTAACCACTGAACACTGACACCTATTTAAAGTAGTCTTATGGATGAACTAGATAGAAAAGCAGCGTGGCTTAGCGGCAAGAGCCCGGGCTCTGGAGTCAGAGGTCATGGGTTCTAATTCCAGCTCCACCACTTGTCTGCTGTGTGACCTTGAGCAAGCCACTTAACTTCTCTGTGCCTTAGTTACCCCATCTGAAAAATGCGGATTAAGGCTATGAGCCCCACGTGGGACAACCTGATTACCTTGTATCTGCCCCAGTGCTTAGAAAAGTGCTTGGCACATAGTAAGGGCTTAACAAATACGATAATTATTATCATTATTAGTAGTAGTAGTAGTGGGAGGCTAAGGCGAGAAACACCAATTTAGTCATGCCTCTCCTGATTACTGAACTGAGTTTTGAATTCTTTAAAAAAATGTATAAATGTAATTTATTCATTCAATCATTTATTGAGCACTTACTGTGTGCACAGCACTGGACTAAGCGCTTGATTTACAAGATCGAATGCCATATAAATAATTTCGACAGCAGTAGTGCATTCATTCATTCACTCATTCAATCGCATTTAATACTAACAATAATGGTGGTATTTGTTAAGCACTTACTATGTGCAAAGCACTGTTCTAAGTGCTGGATTTATTGAGCGCTTACTTTTTTTTTAAATGGCATTTATTAAGCACTATGTGCCAAGCACTGTTCTAAGCACTGGGGAGGTTACAAGGTGATCAGGTTGTCCCACGGGGGGCTCACAGTCTTAACCCCCATTTTCCAGATGAGGGAACTGAGGCACAGAGAAGTTAAGCGACTTGCCCAAAGTCACCCAGCTGACAATTGGCTTAGTGTGTACAGAGCACTGTAGTAAGCGCTTGGGAGAGAACAATACAATAATAAACCGACACGTTCCCCGCACAAAAATTAAGTCACGGCAGATCATATTATGTTATCCCCAGAGAGCCAACCTGAAATAATTGAGGGGGATAGGCAGGCCTGGGCTCTTTCCACTAGGCCACACTGCTACATCTACAATGGGAGCAGTGTAGTATGCCTCAGGGCTGACTTAGGGACACTGTGACTCCATTATGTCAGCCCCTCCGCTAGACTGTAAGCTCCTTGAGGGGAGGGTTTGTGTCTATCTACCCTCGTGCATCCTCCCTAGTGCTCAGTACAGTGCTCTGCACCAAGTAAGCACTCAATAACTAATAATGATGGCATTTGTTAAGCACTTATTATGTGCAAAGCACTGTTCTAAGCACTGGATACCATTGATGGATTGCTATATATGTATATACAAAAATCATAAGTAAATATCTATATATATGATACACTGAGAGCCTTGAAAACAGAACACGGCCGTGTCTAATTAGTCAGGATTTAGTTGTAGGATCTCTAAAATCCGGTGACTTTGCTGGCAGTGAAGAATAAAACTGCGTCGAAATCACCAACTGGTTAATCGCCCCTGCTGAATAAGCCTCAAGATGTCCACAGCTTGCGGTGACCTCACCCCATAAACTGATGAGAATTTCTGAAAATCTTACTGAGCAGCGTTCAGCAGCTGTATTTAGCAGGAATTTCCAAACATATGCCTCACTTCGGGAATGTTAACAAATTGACGGAAGAGAGCATCAACAAGCTTACTCTTGAGGTAAACTTTCAAGTATGCTTTTCTACTCCTCTTTATAGATGGAACAACTGAAAAGATTCGGGTGATCAATGTCTAACAAATTATTGTAGAGTTGTGTTATTTTTGGTCCTTTTCAAGACCTGGGGCATGCTTATTGGTTATTCATTCATTCAATCGTATTTATTTAGCGCTTCCTGTGTGCAAAGCACTGTACTAAGTGCTTGGGAGACTACAATATAACGACAAGCAGACATTCCCTGCCCCCAATGAGCTCACATTCTAGAGGATTATTCTTCCCATGAGAAACTTTCAACAGCCAATTTCCCAATTTCACTAACATCTACTTTCAGCATATTAGACTTTATAGCTTTCCTTGTATTATCAACATTATTACCGTTTAGACGTTCATGACATCCCATGTACATATCTATTCTATTTATTTTATTTTGTTAGTATGTTTGGTTTCGTCTCCCCCTTTTAGACTGTGAGCCCACTGTTGGGTAGGGACTGTCTCTATATGTTGCCAATCTGTACTTCCCAAGTGCTTAGTCCAGTGCTCTGCACACAGTAAGCGCTCAATAAATACGATTGATGATGATGATGAAGAAGCAAAGTGGGGTAGGGAAACTAGCACAGGTCTGGAAGACAGGATGGGTTCTAAGCTTCACTCTGTCACTTATTTGCTGTGTATCTTTGGGAAAGTCACTTCACTCCTCTGCGTCTCAGTTTCCTCATCTGTAAAATGGGGATTCAGTACCTGTTCTCCCTCTTAGTCTGCGAGCCCCACGTGGGACAAGGACTGTGTCAGCGCTTGGATGATGCTTGGCACATTGTAAAAGCTTAATAAATACTATAAGTATGAAGAACTTTTGATGTAGCAGCAAGGGAAAATCCCCATCAAACGTGGAACACTTACTCCCTGAAGAAGAAAATTCACAATCTGGTCCAAGATTCACCTACCTTAATTCTTTTTGATTTGGAAGCCTTGACTGACAACCTTTAGTCATTTCCCTTCCGCTGTGAATCTCCCATTGAAAAATTTTTTGTTTTTCTGGGAAGTTTTTGGAATTCAATCCTGGCCCTTTCCGTCCTCCTCCATATGGCACGCCACGTAGCACGGAC
Source organism: Tachyglossus aculeatus (assembly GCF_015852505.1). NCBI lineage: Eukaryota > Metazoa > Chordata > Mammalia > Monotremata > Tachyglossidae > Tachyglossus > Tachyglossus aculeatus. The sequence goes on along the minus strand of NC_052085.1, from coordinate 12,553,858 downwards.
CATCCTGAAGGTCTGACAGGATGGACCACCCCACTGAATGTTGGATCATTTCAGTTTGGGAAAGGGCCAGGAATAAAATGGCAGAAGCCCTGAATCGCCCATTGTTCTCCGGAGTCTCCCAAACCCTAATGGTTTTTGCACTTTACTCGGTCCATTGTTAGGCTCCAACTGACAAAACGGACTGTGGTGGAACCTCGCCAAAGGACAGAATGGACTCAAATGTTTAAGTTGTCAAGGGACTAGAATTTCCATAGGAAATCCTGCCATTAAGGTCAGTCCTGATTTACGGGGAAAGCCTGACTGGAAGATTAGCCGCAAAGCACAGCGGGGATGGTTTTGCAGGAGGGGATTTTCCTTCTTGCTAATCAACATCATTATCCAGACTTCCCTACACACATTCCAAGGTTGGGCTAAGCCAGGTTGGCTTTTTTTTTTTTATGATCTTTGTTAAGTGCTTACTATGTGTCAAGCACTGCCCTAAGCGCTGGGGTAGATACAAGTTAATAATAATAACTTCTTATTGCACCTTGCACCTGTATATATGTATATATGTTTGTATATATATATATGTATATGTATGTATGTATATATGTATATGTATGTATATGTATATATATGTGTGTATATATATATATATGCTTGTACATATTTATTACTCTATTTATTTATTTATTTATTTTACTTGTACATATCTATTCTATTTATTTTATTTTGTTAGTATGTTTGGTTTTGTTCTCTGTCTCCCCCTTTTAGACTGTGAGCCCACTGTTGGGTAGGGACTGTCTCTATATGTTGCCAATTTGTACTTCCCAAGCGCTTAGTACAGTGCTCTGCACATAGTAAGAGCTCAATAAATATGATTGATGATGATGATGATTATTATTTATTTATTTATTACTCTATTTATTTATTTATTTTACTTGTACCTATCTATTCTATTTATTTTATTTTCTTAGTATGTTTGGTTTTGTTCTCTGTCTTCCCCTTCTAGACTGTGAGCCCACTGTTGGGTAGGGACCGTCTCTATGTGTTGCCAGCTTGTACTTCCCAAGCGCTTAGTACAGTGCTCTGCACACAGTAAGCACTCAATAAATACGACTGATTGATTGATTGAATAATGATGGTACTTGTTAAGTGCTTACTATGTGAAAAGCCCTGTTCTAAGCGCTGGGGGCATAAAATAATAATAATGATAATAATGATGGTACTTGTTAAGCGCTTACTATGTGCAAAGCACTGTTCTAGGCGCTGGGGGGGATACAAGGTGATCACGTTGTCCCACGTGGGGCTAGCAGTCTTCAGCCCCATTTTCCAGATGAGGGAACTGAGGCTCAGAGAAGTGAAGTGACTTGCCCAAAGTCACACAGCAGACAAGTGGTGGAGCCGGGATTAGAACCCATGACTTCTGAGTCCCAAGCCCGGGCTCTTGCCACTGAGCCATGCTGCTTCTCATCTTTCTCCCTCATGCCCTCCCTCTCTTTCTTTAACAGTAGTTGTAGTATTCGTTAAGTGCTTACTATGTGCTGAGCACTGTACTAAGCGCTGGGGTGGATGCAAAATAATCAAATCCCACATGGGGCTCACGTTCTAGACAAGAAATTCTAGACAGGGACCGTCTCTATATGTTGCCAACTTGGGCTTCCCAAGCGCTTAGCACGGTGCTCTGCACACAGTAAGCGCTCAATAAATATGATTGATTGATTGATTTTTGCAGATGAGGGAACTGAGGCGCAGCTAAGTGAAGTGACTTGCCCAAGGTCACGCAGCAGACAAGTGGTGGAGGTGGGATTAGAACCCAGGTCCCTCCGGCTTTCAGGCCCGAGCTCTCTCCACTAGGGCATGTTGCTTCTTTTTCTGATTCGATTAAAATACTTAAAAATACAAATGTTAAAAGAAGAACCGACAAGCCAATTTTAATTTAAACAAATAACAATAATGATGATGGCATTTATTAAGCGCTTACTATGTGCAAAGCACTGTTCTAAGCCCTGGGGAGGTTATAAGGTGATCAGGTTGTCCCACGGGGGGCTCACAGTTTTAATCCCCATTTTACAGATGAGGTAACTGAGGCCCAGAGAAGTGAAGTGACTTGCCCAAAGTCACACAGCTGACAATTGGTGAAGCCGGGGTTTGAACCCAGGACCTCTGAGTCCAAAGCCCGGGCTCTTTCCACGCTGCTTCCTAGGGAATCTACTGAATTCTGAATCTGAATACTGAATCTACTGAATCTCAGGAATATACTAATTTGTAGTTTAACTCTCACAGGGGGGTCCTTGAAAATAACATTACAGAAAACACAAATTCATCTAGCTAGAACTGAGTGTGGGAAAGAGTTGGAAGGACTTGTAATACCATCAAGATTAACGTCTATGACGAGGAAGAATTAACATCGAAAAATGATGGTAGCATTTCATTCATTCATTCATTCATTCAATCGTATTTACTGAGCGCTTACTGTGTGCAGAGCACTGGACTAAGCGCTTGGGAAGTACAAGTTGGCAACATATAGAGACGGTCCCTGCCCAACAGCGGGCTCACAGTCTAGAAGGGGGAGACAGAAACAAAACCAAAGATACTAACAAAATAAAATAAATAGAATAGATATGTACAAGATAAATAAATATTTATTTATAAATATAAATAAACAAAACCAAGCATACTAACAAAATAAATAGAACAGATATGTACAAGTAAAATAAATAAATATTTATTTATAAATATATGTAACTATAAAATATTTAAATATTATAAAATATTTATAAATATAAATAAATATTTAATACAGTCTACTATAGACTGTATACTGTACACTGTACTACTATACACTATATAGGAGAAGCAGCGTAGCCAGTGGAAGAGCACGGGCCTCGGAGTCGGAGGATCTGGGTTCTAATCCTAGATCCACCACTTGGATGCCTTGTGACCCTGGGCAAGTCACTTCCCTTCTCTGTGCCTCAGTTCCCTCAACTGTAAAATGGGGATTAGAATTGTGAGCTCTGCTTGGGACGGGGACTGTGTTCCCCCTTCTAGGCTGTAAGCCCGCTGTTGGGTAGGGACTGTCTCTATATTATCATCATCATCATCATCATCATCAATCGTATTTATTGAGCGCTCACTATGTGCAGAGCACTGTACTAAGCGCTTGGGAAGTACAAATTGGCAACATATAGAGACAGTCCCTACCCAACAGTGGGCTTACAGTCTATATATGTTGCCAACTTGTACTTACCAAGCGCTTAGTACAGTGCTCCACACACAGTAAGCGCTCAATAAATACAATTGAATGAATGAATGAACCTGGTTATCTTTGTATCTACCCCAGCGCGTAGTACAGTATCTGGCACATAGTAAACGCTTAACCAATACTATTTAAAAAAGTACTGCACCACACTCAATCGGTACAGTGAAGCGGCAGCGTGAGAAGCAGAAGAGAAGCAGCATGGCTCAGTGGACTTTGGAGTCAGAGGTCATGAGTTCAAATCCCGGCTCTGCCAATTGTCAGCTGTGTGACTTTGGGCAAGTCACTTCACTTCTCTGGGCCTCAGTTCCCTCACCTGTAAAATGGGGATTAAAAACTGCGAGCCCCCCGTGGGACAACCTGATCACCTTGTAATCTCCCCAGCGCTTAGAACAGTGCTTTTGCACATAGTAAGAGCTTAAGAGATGCCATTATTATTATTATTATTATTACAGTGTGTGCTTATTAAAAACTGTACCGCAGCCCAATCAACACAAAAGATGCTCACATAAAGCAAAAATATCACTGGTGCCCGTCTACCCACAGTTCATTCACCTTAAAGTCTACGGTGCAGGAGTGCAAAAATGACTCATATCCGCGGGGAAGGATGAAGAAAGATACAATTTCCAAGGCTAAGATAAGGCTTCCAAGTGAGTCCAGACTGATTTTTCATCTATTTCCCCAGCAGACTAAACCTGCGCTTTTCCGACTGCATCTTGCCGGCCAACGCCTGAATAATAGGAAATCCCTTCCCTTCTGGTCTCCGTCTTCCCTCCCCCGTCTTCCTCCGTCCCCTCCCCAGCCCCCCTCAGTCACTCCGTGTTCGGACAGTGGGAAGGCCACCAGACAGCTCACATCCTGTCCTTGTCCCTCATCTGCTCTTTCCTTCCTCCTCAAGGCTTTAACACGTTCCGGGCTCCGAGGATCCCCTTTTAACTCTGGGTTTCCCAGGTGTGTCCCAACCCTTGGCATTTCCTGCCCTTTTGCTCTGTGGGAGCCATTCTGTCTCCCCCTGAGAAGTGAGGAAAGAGATGGGAAATGTGGAAAAGGCAGGGTTACCGTGCCTACAGCTGCAACCTTACCGTCTTTCAGTCACTCAGGTAGTGTCGCCCATATCCTCCCTCTGGCCTGGAATGCCCTCCCTCCTCGAATCTAACAGACAATCACTCTCTCCCCCTTCAAAACCTTTCTGAAGGCCCATCTCCTCCAAGAGACCTTCCCTGATGAAGCCCTCCTTTCCTCTTCTCCCTCTCCCTTCTGCATCACCCTGCCCCCTTTCTTCATCTCTCCCCTCCCAGCCCCACAGCACTTCTGTACGTATCTGCAATTTATTTATTTATATTAATGTCCGTCTCCCCCTCTAGATTGCAAGCTCACTGTGGGCAGGGGATGTGTCTGTTTATTGTTATATTGTACTCTCCCACGTGCTCTGCACAAAGTAAACGCTCAATAAATGCGATTGAATAAACGAACGATCCTTCCATCTAGGCTTTAGAGACCTCTCAAGTAAAGGATAACCTGAATGTGATTTTGACCAAGCAGAGATCCAATATTTAGCATCTGGTCACCATTTCCAGGAACGTGTTGCACGGACGGAACATTTTATCCACGAGGGTACAGACGTGCTCACAGTGTTAAGCACATCCAATGCGAGATCAGGCGATGCTTACTGTGGGCACAGCACTGAACTAAGCGCTTGGGAAAGTGCAGTACAATAGGGTTGGTAAACATGAGTCCTACCCACGAGGAGCTTACAGTCTTTAAGTGGAGATAATGGTCTCCTTACCTTTTAGGTTAGGACTGGGGCTTTTACTTCAGTTTTAAGTTTCCCAGTGCCCAGGACAGCACTCTGCACACTGTTGGAGCTAAATAAATGTCAGTAATTATGATCGGTCAATCGTTGGGCAGGGATTGTCCCTATTAGTTGCTGAATTGTCCTTTCCAAGCGCTTAGTACAGTGCTCTACACACTGTAAGCGCTCAATAAAGGAGACAATGGATGAATGAGTGTTTACTGAGCACTATTTATTTGCTCAATGGTATTTATGGAGTGCTTACTCTGTGCAGAGCACTGTACTAAGCGCTTGGGAGAGTACAGTATCATAGGGTTGGTAGACACATTCCCTGGCCATAAGGAGCTTGCTGTCCAGAGGAGAAGACAGGCATTAATACCAATAAATACATTATGGGTATAATTTATATGATGATGATGGTGAACTGATCATTTTAATGTGGCCAATTCACAAAATAATCCAATTAATTTTATATTCATTCATTCATTCATTAAATCGTATTTATTGAGTGCTTACTGTGTGCACAGCACTGTACTAAGTGCTTGGGAAGTACAAGTTGGCAACATCTAGAGACAGTCCCTATATTATGTGAAGCTTTTCCCAGAGATTTGGAAATGATGCCATTTGTCACTATTTTCATTGATAGCATTTATTGAGTGCTTGCTATGTGCAGAGCGCCGTACTAAGTGCGTGGGAGAGAGCTGGTAGACACACTCCCTGCTCACAGCAAGCTTACAGTCTAGAGGGGGAGACAGGCATGGATATAAAAAATTAAAAAAAATAATTCATAAGTGAGGCTGAGATGAGTATCGAATGCCCAAAGGTCACAGATCCAAATGCATAGTCTAATTTTAGAAAAATGCACCCCCAAAAATACTGTGGTGGCTTCAACAGTGACCACACCAAAATGCTGACCTAATGTGGCCAGCTTAGCTTTATTTTCTTTCATCCATCAATCAATCGTATTTATTGAGCACTTACTGTGTGCAAAGCACTGTACTAAGCGCTTGGGAAGTACAAGTTGGCAGCATATAGACAGTTCCTACCCAACAGTGGGCTCACAGTCTAAAAATAATGATAACTTTGGTATTTGTTAAGCACTATGTGCAAAGCACTGTTCTAAGCACTGGGGAGGATACAAGGTGATCAGGTTGTCCCATGGGGGGCTCACAATCTTAATCCCCATCCCATTGTCACCTCAAGCAATCAAATCCCTTTCCACTTTGTCCTGAAATCTTTTATTTCGATAAGTGGCTCACTTGACATGAAGTTGCTAGAAAGATCCTTAAAATTCCTGCTCTTTAAGGTGGCTGAATGAAGAGTGCAGCGACAGGGTAAATAGAAAAATCAGCTCAAGGAAGATAAAGAAGGGCAAGAGAACAGGAGGTCCTGAGATTTGCAAGAGAGTTATGCTCATAAAAATTCTTTCAACAGCTTTTCATTCCTGCTGTATTTGTGCATTAATAAAAAAGAAAACACTCTTTCCTTTCTGCAGCGTGGGAATTGGCAGTGGCAATCCACCAAATGTATTTATTGAGCGCTTACTGTGTACAGAGCACTGTACTAATGCTTGGAAGGGTACACTATAACAGACATGTTCCCTGCCCACAATGAGTTTACAGTCTAGAGGAGCTGACATTAATACAAATAAATAAATTTGAATGCTCTCCTTAGGCAATCATAAATACGACTGAATGAATGAATATTGTTTTCCTTGCAAACCAAGGTTTGGAGACACTACCCATTGTTGGGTAGGGACCGTCTCTATATGTTGCCAACTTGTGCTTCCCAAGAGCTTAGTACAGTAAGTACAGTGGGAGAGCACACAGTAAGCGCTCAATAAATACGACTGAGTGAATGAATACTTTATTGTGTGCAGAGGACGCTGATAAAAGCTCCGGAGAGTCTCACAGAGTTGACAGACATGATAGCACTCAAAGAGAAGCAGCGTGGCTCATTGGAAAGAGCCCGGGCTTTGGAGTCAGAGGTCATGGGTTTAAATCCCACTCCGCCAATTGTCGGCTGTGTGACTTTGGGCAAGTCACTTCACTTCTCTGGGCCTCAGTTCCCTCATCTGTAAAATGGGGATTAAGACTGTGAGCCCCAAGTGGGACAACCTGATCACCTTGTAGCCTCCCCAGTGCTTAGAACAGTGCTTTGCCATAGTAAGCGCTTAACAAATGCCATCAAAAAAAAAAAAAGAGCTCACAATCTAGCCCGGGAAGGCTATTTTCTGCTCTCCTCTTGGACTTTTCTAATCATTCCTGCTCCATGTCCCAGTTAAGGATGGAGAAAAGTTGGGCAAGAATTTCCAGACAAACCAACTCTGTTGTACTGTGCTCTCCCAAGTGCTTAGTACAGTACTCTGCACAAAGTAAGCACTCAATAAATACCCCTAACTGAAACCCACAATTTGCTACTGGTCGGCATCTAGTACTTGCCCAAGAGCCGCTAAAGATGCACCCCTCTTAAGACATAGGTGAGAGCACTCTTTTTTTATGGCATTTATTCAGTACTTACTATGTGCCAGGCACCATTCTAAGCACTGGGTTAGATTCAAGCTAACACAGTCCCTGTCCCACATGGGGCTCACCGTCTTAATCCCCATTTTGCAGACAAGGTTACTGAGGCCCAGAGAAGTGAAGTGACTTGCCTAAGGTCACAAAGCAGACAAGTGGCAGGGCCGATATGAAAACCCAGATCCTTCTGACTTCTGACTATTGTGCTCTTTGCACTAGGTAACGCTGCTTCGTATTAGCCCAAGGTCTTAACACTTACTGTTTACAAATGGGCTAAGAAAATGAGACTTTTTTAAGGCTAGGGTTCAGAGTAAGTGGCACTCTACCACAGCCAACCTGCTTCTCCACTGAAAGTATCAACCAGGCTGTTCATCTTTATCCCAAAGCATAACAGTCTGTGTTTGTGGCGTGGTCTAGGAATATGACCCAGAGGTCTAATTCACTTGAGAGTTGGCCAAATAGCCACTTGAAAGCAAAGGTTTTTTAAGGGTAGGGTTACACTAGGTTTGTTCTGTCCCCAAAAAGGAAACCACTGACAAATTATGAAAGGAAATAGGGTGATGTTTTCACTGTGACACCTACATATTTCTCTTCTGTCATTATTTGATAAAAACACAATTCAGCCAAACTTCCAAATTGTTCCCTATAGCATTTTCCTGAAGGAACTTTTCCATTCCTTTCCCTTTTCCCACTCTTTAACTGCTGTTTTCATACAATGGGGATTCGATACCAGGTCTCCCTATTTGAGGCTGTAGGCCCCACGTGGGATGAGGACTATGTAGTAGGAATAGTATTTATTAAGTAGTTACTGTGTGCAGAGCGCTGAACTAAGCACTGGCAAAGAATACACGGGTGGAAATTGGACTCAGTCCCTACTCCTCAGATTGTGTCCAATCGGACTCTTCTGTATCTTCCCCGGGATTTAATACAGCGTTTGGTACGTAGTAAGTGCTTAATAGCTCTATATAATTTGTTAAGCAGTTGCTCCATGCAGAGCACTGTATTAAGTGCTGGCAAAGAGTACCTGTTCTTAAAATGGTGTCCAGTCTGATTAGTTTTTATCTTCCCTAGGGCTTAATACAGTGCTCAGCACATAGTAACTGCTTCAGATATTGTCTTGTCTTATTCTGTCGAATCGTCTCTGACCCACAGTGACTCCATGGACGCATCTCTCCCAGAACGCCCCACCTCCATCTGCAATCTTTCTGGTCCATCTGCCAAGCTAGCTCTCTTCCTCCCTTCAAGGCCCTGAGAGCTCACCTCCTCCAGGAGGCCTTCCCACACTGAGCCCCTTCCTTCCTCTCCCCCTCGTCCCCCTCTCATCATCATCATCAATCGTATTTATTGAGCGCTTACTGTGTGCATAGCACTCTTACCTCCTTCCCTTCCCCACAGCACCTGTATATATGTATATAAGTTTGTACATATTTATTACTCTATTTATTTATTTATTTATTTTATTTGTGCATATCTCTTCTATTTATTTTATTTTGTTAGTATGTTTGGTTTTGTTCTCTGTCTCCCCCTTTTAGACTATGAGCCCACTGTTGGGTAGGGACTGTGTATGTTGCCTACTTGTACTTCCCATGCACTTAGTACAGTGCTCTGCACACAGTAAGTGCTCAATAAATATGATTGATGATGATCCCCTTCTCCCGCGCAGTCAACTCGAGTCTCCACCCTCGAATCTCTCCCTAGCCGCCGCTGCCCAGCACAGGGTGAGTTTTGACTTGTGGCAAACTGTCTGCCACTCGCTAGCTACTGCCCAAGCTAGGAATGGAACGGGTGGCCTCTGCTTGACTCTCCCTCCCAAAATTGTAATAATAATAACGACGGCATTTATTAAGCGCTTACTATATGCAAAGCACTGTTTTAAGCGCTGGGGAGGTTACAAGGTGATCAGGTTGTCCCACGGGGGGCTCACAGTCAATCTCCATTTTACAGATGAGGGAACTGAGGCCCAGACAAGTTAAGTGACTTGCCCCAAGTCACACAGCTGGCAACTGGCGGAGCCGGGATTTGAACCCATGACCACTGACTCCAAAGCCCGGGCTCTTTCCACTGAGCCATGCTGCTTCTCGGCCTGTAGAGTACTGGAGACTCTCCGGGCGCCATCCTGAGAGGGTAATGGCACAAAAATGAATGGCATCGGCTCATTTCATGATTTTTTCCAGGCTCTTCATAGCAAGTCTTTTTTTTTATTTTTGAGCACTCCCCTCCTCAAAAATCTCCAGTGGTACCAATCAATCTGCGCATCAGGCAGAAACTCCTCACCCTGGGCTTCAAGGCTGTCCATCACCTCGCCCCCTCCTACCTCACCTCCTTTCTCTCCTTCTCCAGCCCAGCCCGCACCCTCCGCTCCTCCGCCGCTAATCTCCTCACCGTACCTCGCTCTCGCCTGTCCCGCCATCGACCCCCGGCCCACGTCCTCCCCCGGGCCTGGAATGCCCCCAATCCCTCTGCCCATCCGCCAAGCTAGCTCTCTTCCTCCCTTCAAGGCCCTGCTGAGAGCTCACCTCCTCCAGGAGGCCTTCCCAGACTGAGCCCCTTCCTTCCTCTCCCCCTCGTCCCCCTCTCCATCCCCCCATCTTACCTCCTTCCCTTCCCCACAGCACCTGTATATATGTATATATGTTTGTACATATTTATTACTCTATTTATTTGTTTATTTTATTTGTAGATATCTATTCTATTTATTTTATTTTGTTAGTATGTTTGGTTTTGTTCTCTGTCTCCCCCTTTTAGACTGTGAGCCCACTGTTGGGTAGGGACTGTCTCTATATGTTGCCAATTTGTACTTCCCAAGCGCTTAGTACAGTGCTTTGCACATAGTAAGCGCTCAATAAATACGATTGATGATGATGACGAAGTCTTCCTAACTTTAATTTTAGGCGCTCAATAAATACGCCCCCTTCTAGACTGTGAGCCCACTGTTGGGTAGGGACTGTCTCTAGATGTTGCCAACTTGCACTTCCCAAGCGCTTAGTCCAGTGCTCTGCACACAGTAAGCGCTCAATAAATACGATTGATTGATTGATTGAACGAATCAATCAATCTGATAGAAAATGTGACAGTTCCAATGGCCACCACTAGATGGCAGTCAGCAGTGCTTGGGGGAGTACAATACAACAGAATTAGCAGACACATTCCCTCATTTACATTTACATTTACAGTCTAGATCGAGATCTTTAATTGCTAAGCTACTACTTTTAGAATTGCTATGTCTGGAATATTTAAAATGATTAGAAGCCTTTTCTTCTAATCAGTGTCGGAGACAGGAGAGTCACCTGGAGTTACATATACTGGGTCATTGCCACTGGGGAAGAGGGAAACATGGGTCGAACATGATTGGAAAGAGAGTGAAAAAAATCAACAAAATCTCCTGATGGGGCCACTGCTTGAAATCAATGGTATCTGTTAAGCGCTTACTTTGTGTAGAACAATAATAATGGCATTCATTAAGTGCTTACTACGTGCAAAGCACTCTTCTAAGCGCTGGGGAGGTTACAGGGTGTTCAGGTTGTCCCACGGGGGGGGGGCCTCACAGTTTTCATCCCCATTTTACAGATGACGGAACTGAGGCACAGAGAAGTGAAGTGACTTGCCCAAAGCCACACAGCTGACAATTGGCGGAGCAGGGATTTGAACCCATGACCTCCGACTCCAAAGCCGACACTTTCCACTGAGCCACCCTGCTTCTCTAGAATACTGTACTAAGCCCTTGGGAAAATACAATTCAACAGAGTTGGTAGACAAAATCCCTGCCCACAAGGCACTTTCAATCTACAGAGGCGCTTACAGTCTACAGTCTGTTAAAACAACCTGTTACAGGCAGAAAGACATCTCTATTCGACAGTTTCTCGGGTTTTCAAGTGGTTATATTCGGTTAATTCACATATGCGTATGGTGACAAGCAGCATGGCGTAATCAATCAATCAATCGTATTTATTGAGCGTAATGGATAGAGGATGGGAATGGGAGTCAGAAGGTCAGGGTTCTAATCCTAGTTCCACCACTTGTCTGCTATGTGACCTTGGGCAAGTCACTTCACTTCTCTGGGCCTCAGTTACCTCATCTGGAAAATGGGGATTGAGACTGTGAGCCCCAGGTGGGACAGGGACTGCATCCAACCCGGTTTGCTTGCATCCACCCCAGTGCTTAGAACAGTGCCAGGCACATAGTGCTTAACAAATACCATACCCTTCAGTGAAAAACACCATCCGACTGAGTTTATTTCAGCCTGGTGGAATGATAATATTGTACTGCCCATTGGGCTGAATTGTTCAGACACAAAACCGGGAGTCCTTTACTAGAGGAAACCAAATGACATTAGCATCAATTCCAGAGAAATGACTCAGCTTTGCACATTGTTCTCCTGACCAAGAACAAAGTCAGCGTCTAATCTTCACAAAACAATTGGTTAAAGAGCCCCTTTTTCCCCCCCTTCAAACTTGAAAGCACAATTCCTTTCTTCGGCAATGGACACAATCTATTTTACAGCTTGTGATGTCTACAGCTGAATCTCATCTGGAATCTGTTCCTTCAAAGGGTTTGCACTTTTAGGAAGTCTTCATGACCTAGATGATCAGAGAACTGGAAAATGCAGTCTAAAGAGTCAAATGGTCCACTAAAAAAAAAACTTGGAACATTTTGGAGGGCTGCCCAGAGGTTCTGAGACAAGACAGTGGAGAAGTAAACAGCGTAAAGTGAACCTAATCTACTGTAGAAAACAGGGAGTTTGGTTCCGGACTTAGACCTGAAGGATTTGGAGTAGGGAATCTTTGGCCAATACCACAGTGAAAAACGGTCAGGGGTAATCACCACTTTCCATCGCTCCAGGTAATAATAATAATAATAATAATAATAATAATAATAATGATGGCATTTATTAAGTGCTTACTATGTGCAAAGCACTGTTCTAAGCGCTGGGGGGGTTACAAGGTGATCAGGGTGTCCCACGTGGGGCTCACAGTCTTAATCCCCACTTTACAGATGAGGGAACTGAGGCCCAGAGAAGTTAAGTGACTTCCCCAAAGTCACACAGCTGACAAGTGGCAGAGCCGGGATTTGAACCCAGTCTGATCCAGGTCTGCCCCTCTGGCTGCTTTCCATCGAAGGTCTCCCGGTCCCTGTCTTTGGCCTGGTGGTCCTTCTTACTTTCCTTTCTCTTAGACAGGACACCGGTACCTGATGACATTTCTCCCTTCTGTACACAGCACAAAAAGGAATTCATGACTTTTCCCCAGGCTCTGAACCAGACCGTAACTTAAAGCATCTAAGTTTTGGGGAAAATGTACATGATACAACCACATTTTCAAGGTTCATCACTCAGTTTGGAGAATGTTTGGCTTCAGTATCTTGCGGGTGTGTAATTAATGCTTTTTAACTAACCAGTTTGTCGTACAAAAGACCAGAGGAGCAATATGACATTTAGGGAGAATGGAGCACCTACTGAGTGTAATGCATTGTACCTAAACACTAGGAGAGAAGCCATCTCTTGCATTCTTCTTTTGTCCTGATAAAGAATTCACTGCATTTCATTTTAAGTGCCAGGTCATGGATGCTATTTTCCCCAATGAAAATCAGGATTGAGGATGATTGCTTAACGTCAAATTCATACATTCAGCATGGGTCTCTGAGCCAAATATTATTGTTTGCAAGGGCAAACCGGTAGCGGATTCTTGGAAGCCAAAACTGGCCGTAAAAAGATTTAATAGACTATTTATGACAAGACATTCCATATTTTATGGCAGGCCTCTAATTATGAGTCACCAGAAAGAATTTCCAGTGAGTGAGGACTCCATTTCTATTTGCCTTCACCTTACGAAGTGGCAGCATAGAAAACACAAAGCAGTCATAAAGCTCGTTGGAAAGGGCCCTACAAAAGTCAAGCCATCAAGAGATCATACTAATTAAAAAGTCAGTATTAAAATCCAGCTGGCAGAAACTAACCCTTGGTTCTCTTCTGAGGTAGGACAAGTTTGTGCTTTTTAAAAAACAGTAGTATTAAGCGCTTACTATATGCCAGGCACTGTATCAAGTGCTAGTGTAGATGCAAGCTATTGTGTCTAACATGGTTATGTTGTATCTTCCCCAGCAATTAGCATCTTGTTTGGCACACAGTAAGTACTTAAACACCACAATTAACAACATTATTATTATTATTCATAATTGGTTAACTAAATTGTGCATTCAAAAGATAGATATATGTGTCAAAAAAAGGAGACTTTTCGTTGTTTCACAACTAGAACGTGAGAATTTGGGTAAAGATGAAGCGATTTTGCAATTCACTGTTGTAGAAGGGGTTGGTGTCCACCAACTCTGTAGACTGCACTCTTCCAAGTGTTTAGAACAGTACTCAGTACACTAAATAAATAAATACCATTGACTGATAAGTTTCCCTAACAACAATTCAAAGAGGGCTTCCCTCTTTACTTTTATTGTAAAAATTCTTAAGAAGTATTTTTTTTATGGTACAGTTCATCATCTTCCAATTTTCTAATTGTTCTTTGACATTTCTAATGGCTTTTCCATCTTTTCTGAGAAGTACTAACTGCACCAAATTGCTTAAATTTCCTTTAATGAATCATCTCCACATTAAATACAAAAATCCCCAAAGTCAGGATTTTCCTTTTGAAAAAAACCCCAAAAAACAATTTGACTGCAAACTTCTTGGGAGATAGAGGATTCTTATCATCAACAAATAACACCTGCTTGGATGGGAATGTCCAGTTCCAAAACTGAAAATCGATCAGCCAGCCAAATGGTTTCCGATGTTTTTTTGGAGCTGTGTGGGTGTGTTCTTAAGATCTTAAAAAAAAAAAATTCAGGAAATTTAGTCCAGATGTTTTCAGTTAGTAGGCGTTGGAAGCACCAGTAACTACATCTGTTTTTTAAAAATAATGTTATTTGTGAGAACATTTTCTCTACAAATTGTTCTCTGTTGAAAGTTCCAAAATGTAGCCCTGGCCAAACTTTTAAGCTCCTGAGGTTTACATATGTGAAAATGAAAATCCCTATAGGAAGCTGGACTATGTCAATTTTTCCATTTTACATCTCTGGTTTAAGCAGGACCATAATTATCTCTGCAGTAAAAACCACCTTACATGGTAACATACCCATGAAGCTAATACTAGCTACTAAATTTTCTACTATAATATAAAACTGAACTAACATTTTACTTCATTTGCATACAACTCCTGGAAGTGAAGCAAAGTGCAAAGGAGAAACTGAGGACCAAACCAAGTCCTAATTTTAAAACTCTACTTCCAGTAGAGGTATGTGGAGTCAAATGCCTTCCATATTGTGTGGTTATTTTTTTTGTGTGTGTGTGAATTTGACCTTTTTTTAGATAAATAATTTTTTCACCATAAACAACAAACTCAATTAGAACTCCTTTGAGGAGCAATTAACTCGATTGTCCTATTTTCATTTTCGTCTTTTGCCAAGACCAGGGATCTTGCAGCAAAGCTTTCTGATTATGTCCTTTTTCTTTCAGATACTCGGCCTTTCAGAGAGAGTAACAATTCATTCATTCGTTCAATCGTATATGTTGAGCGCTTACTGTTTGCAGAGCACTACACAAAGTGCTTGGGAGAATACAATACAACAGTAAGTGGACAAAAACCCTGCCCACAATGCTCTTACAGTTTAGAGAGGGGGAGAATGACATCAGTATGAATAAATAAATTACAGATATGATACCAGTGTTGGATGGACTGAATGCTTACTGTGTGCAAAGCCCACACTTACGATGTACATATCTATTCTATTTCTTTTATTTTGTTAGTATGTTTGGTTTTGTTCTCTGTCTCCCCCTTTTAGACTGTGAGCCCACTGCTGGGTAGGGACCGCCTCTATATGTTGCCAACTTGTACTTCCCAAGCGCTTAGTACAGTGCTCTGCACACAGTAAGCGCTCAATAAATACGATTGATTGATTGATTGATGTAAAATTTTCAACTGTACAATTTCCCCTCTAGACTGCAAGCTCATTGTGGGCAGGAAACACGTCTACCAATTCTGTTATACTGTACTCTCCCAAGCTAGAGAAGCAGCGTGGCTCAGTGAAAACAGCACGGGCGTTGGAGTCAGAGGTCTTGGGTTCAAATCCTGGCTCCGCCCCTTGTCGCTGTGTGATATTGGGCAAGTCACTTCACTTCTCTGAGCCTCAGTTCCCTCATCCGTAAAATGGGGATTAAGACTGTGAGCCCCCCGTGGGACAACCTGATCACCTTGTAACCTCTCCAGTGCTTAGAACAGTGCTTTGCACATAGTAAGCGCTTAATAAATGCCATCATCATCATCATTTAGTAAGAGCTCTGTACACAGTAAGAGCTCAGTAAATATGATTGATCAATACAATACAATAGAGTTGGTAGACACATTCCCTGCTCACTTATATTTTTTGAGTGTCTACTGTATGCAGGGTACTATAATATAGGAGGGTATTGGATGTAGAAGACACTACCTCTGCCCTATCAATCAATGGTACTGATTGAGCACTTACTGTGTACAAAAGACTGTACCAAGAGCTTGGGAGAGTACAATATAACAGAATTGGTAGACATGTTCCTTGCCCACAAGGAGTTTATAATTTAAAGCCCTGAGTTTAATCTAGTTTCCTTTCCCTCTTTAGAAAAATAAAAGTTGCAAAACATGTTTGCTGCTCCTTTACATATTTAGAAGATAACTATTTTGTTGTCCTGAGATTCTCTATACAAAGATTTACCTGATAACCCCTTCCTTTATTATTCTCTCCTTTTGCAAGCCAAAGCTGC
Source organism: Tachyglossus aculeatus (assembly GCF_015852505.1). NCBI lineage: Eukaryota > Metazoa > Chordata > Mammalia > Monotremata > Tachyglossidae > Tachyglossus > Tachyglossus aculeatus. The sequence continues at coordinate 12,537,530 of NC_052085.1, read as the reverse complement.
ATTCTTTTCAAAACACGACCCTTTTCCCCCCAGTGATTCATCCTTAAACGGAGGCTGTTAAAAAGAAGGTATTAAGGGGCAATTAATAACTCATGGAAAGACTCCTTTAAAACAGAGTAATTGGGTAATTTATCTATTTCTCTCATCTAGCTCTTAGTGGGCTGGGAACTTGTCTACTAACTCTACTGCACTGTTCTGCCTTGCATCTATTCCAACCCTTAATACAGTGCTTGGCATACAGTAAGCGCTTAACCAATACAGCCCACAAATATTCTTATTATTCTCTCTCAAGTGCCTAGACAAGTGGCGGAGCCAGGACTAGAACCTAAGTCCTCTTTCTACCCCGGTCTTGAATTTTGGTGCACAATGGGGAAGAACTATTTAAAATCTTATGCTTCTTGGGAGACAAAATCCTTTATAGGCTTTATTATATGAACCGTAATCTTCAAAGTGCTCGCAGAAGACAAAACTCTGTAACAAAACTTTTAGTGAGGTTCCTAATTCACATAATACAGTTCCCACAGTATCCCACAAAGGATTTGCGAAAAACTTTGAAATCCAGCTGGCTGCGTGTTTTGGGGGATTCTGTCTTATTTCTATACATGGTCATTGGATCCATTTAGCATATGGACCTGATTCAAGGAAGTCCTTTAGGGACTGCTTAAGAAATGATGAATTTTAATCAAGACTCTTACAGCAGGCCCTTGTGCTATTAGCTAGTTACAGAAGTCAATCACCACAAAGACGGCCTCTTCAAAACATTTACCAGTAAATTTCCCTCTGAAAGAAGCAGGTGGCTTAGATCACTCCCCTCAGCTGGTTACTTGCGCAAATACGGGCATAAGGGAACGAGTTAGGTCACAAATACTATCTTTGAGGTAGATTTAAACTGCTTATGATGTGTAGGTTATTATTCAGCCCCCTTCAAAGCCCTACGGAAGGCTCACCTCCTTCAGACCTTCCCAGACTAAGCCCCCCATTTCCTCTGCTTTCCCTCTCCTCTTCATCACCCCACCTCCCCACCCACAGCACTTGTGTATATAATAATAATAATAATAATAATAATGGCATTTATTAAGCACTTACTATGTGCAAAGCACTGTTCTAAGCACTGGAGCACTACATTTATAATTTTATTTATTTATATTAATAATGTGACTATATTTATAACTATGTATTTATATTGATGCTACTGATGCCTGTTTGCTTGCTTTGATGACTGTCTCCCCCCTTCTAGACTGTGAGCCCGTTGTGGGCAGGGATTGTCTCTGCTACCGAATTGTACTTTCCAAGTGCTTAGTACAGCGCTCGGCACATGGTAAGCGTTCAATAAATGCGATTGAATGAATGAATGAATTCAAGAGAAAAATGGCTGGACCTAAACTGAACAAATTTACGTAGGCAAAAGGGAAGATTTCAAAGTATCTCAATGATAAGCCGAGAAGCAGCGTGGCCTAGTGGATAGAGCACAGGCCTGGGAGTTAGAAGGCCCTGGGTTCTAATCCTGTGCTCTGTCACTTGTTTTGCTGCAGGCCCTTGGTCAAGTCCCAACTTCTCCATGCCTCAATCACCTCATCTGTAAAATGGGGATTAAGACTGGAGCCCTAAGTGGGACATGGACTGTGTCCAACCTGATGAGCTTGTATTTACCAAGGCGCTCAGTACAGTGCCTGCCACATGGTAAGCGCTTAACAAATGTCATGAAAAAAGGTAATCCAAGATCATAAGATTGGGAAAGAAAAAGGAAAATATGGACACAAAGATCAGAGAGTATCTTATTAAGGATGTGCCACATTTGGACTGGTTCCATTCATTCATTCATTCAATTGTATTTATTGAGCGCTTACTGTGTGCAGAGCACTCTTCATTCAATCATATTTATTGAGCGCTTACTGTGTGCAGAGCACTGCACTAAGCGCGTGGGAAGTACAAGTCGGCAACATATAGGGACGGTACCTACCCAACAATGGGCGCTTGGGAGAGTATAAGAGTCGGTAGACGTGTTCCCTGCCCAAAAGGAGCTCACAGTATAAAGTGAGAGGCAGACATTAAAATAAATTGGATAAAATAATACGGGCACAAGTGACCAGGGCAGGGGGTGGGGTGAATAAGGGGTACAATTCCAAAAGCAAGGGTGACACAGTGAGTGAATGTGTGTTTGCCCAGGATACTAGAGGAGGCCTTCCCTGAGTAGGCCCTTATTTCCACTTTTCCTGCTCCCTTCTGCGTCACACTTGCTTGGGTTTGCGCACCCTTTATTCATCCCTCCCTCAGCCCCACGGTATTTATGTCCATATCCCCAATCTACTTATTGTATTAATGTCTGTCTCCCCCTCTAGACTGTAAGTTCATTGTGGGCAGGGAATATCATAATAATAATAATGATGGCATTTATTAAGCACTTACTATGTGCAAAGCACTGTTCTAAGCGCCAGGGAGGTTACAAGGTGAGCAGGTTGTCCCACGGGGGGCTCACAGTCTTCATCCCCATTTTACAGATGAGGGAACTGAGGCACAGAGAAGTGAAGTGACTTGCCCAAAGTCACCCAGCTGACAAGTGGCGGAGCCGGAATTGGAACCCATGACCTCTGACTCCAAAGCCCGGGCTCTTTCCACTGAGCCACGCTGCTTCTCTTATGAAGACATATTCTCTTGGAATATGTCTACCAAATCTGTTATATCGCCCTCCCCAAGTGCTTAGTACAGTGCTCTGCTCACAGTAAGCTCGTAATGAATGCCACTGATTGATTGATTGAATCTTCCAGGAGGGCTCAGAGCTTTGCTCTGCTGCCTTCTGAGCCTCTTAGGGCATGTGAAGATGTGCTCCTAAGGTCAGGAGGATGTTCTCTGATGCTCCATAAAATAAACGTTGGCCGCTCACAGTTCAACCCCCAAAGTGGGTCAAGCATAGAGAGAGGGGAGAGGGTCATAATGATGAAGTTAGTTAGTAATGGTTAGTAAGTGCTTAGTAGAGTGCTCTGCACACAGTAAGTGCTCAATAAATACAATTGAATGAATGGTCACTCTGGGGAGTGGAAAAGATTTGAGTGGAACTCTCACCCCGACAAGACCAATGGAAACCTGGACTGTGCCCACTATCTCCTAAGGATAGTCCTGACTTGTACTCAGGAAAATAATAACAATAATAGTGGTACTTGCTAGAGAATTAGCGTGGCTCAGACGGGCTTTGGAGTCAGCGGTCAGGGGTTCAAACCCAGCTCCGCCAACTGTCAGCTGTGTGAATTTGGGCAAGTCACTTCACTTCTCTGTGCCTCAGTTACCTCATCTGTAAAATGGGGACTGACCGTGAGCCCCCCGTGGGACAACCTGATCAACTTGTAACCTCCCCAGCATTTAGAACAGTGCTGTGCACATAGTTAGCGCTTAAAAAATGCCATCATCATCATCATTATTATTGTTAAGCATTTATTATGCACCAGGCACTGTACTAAGTGCTGGGGTGGGTACAAGCAAATTGGGTTGGACAGAGCCCCTGTCCCACATGGGACTCTTAGTCTTAATCCCCGTTTTACAGATTAGGTGAGGCACAGAGAAGTGAAGTGACTTGTCCTGGGTCACACAGCACACAAGCGGCAGAATATGGATGAGAATCCAGGTTCTCCTGACTCCTAAGCCCCTGCTCTATCCACCAGGCCAAGCTGCAGATTCTGATTCCTAAGTTTCCATGAAAAAAGTTGAAAACGTTTCCATGGTCCATGTGGGCCATGGACTTTGTCCCACCTAATTAGTTTGTATCTACCCTAGTACTTAGTAAAGTGTCTGGCATATAGTAAGTGCTTAACAAATGCCATACAAACATACAAAACCAAAGAAATTGTTTATAACCGCAGGATTACAACTGATTTCAGGTTCTTTTTAATTTATTGCCTGGAAAGTTTTGTGGCCTTAGAATAAACCAACCAATCAAGAACTGCGAAAAGAACACATCTTTAACTTACCACTGTCGAAAATACAAAGCTGATTGTCTTTCCTACACCATTCCAATCTACTCCCTCTTTATTATTCCTACAAAGGGCTTATTCATTCCCAACAAATTGATATGATTATTCCAGACCATTTTCAGCTGTAGTTCACATGCTCATGTTCTCTCCTGCAAAATTACTTAGAAAGGGCAGTTTTGCTAAGCAAAAGCTTTTGGCTTTCCATTTGGACTCCCCCCACCCCCACCCCGCAAAGTCTGCATTACAAGGGCTTTTAAAATCCCCTTGGTAAAATGATCATCAATACGTTAATTTTTTACGTGACCTTGCCAACACATATCATCGCTCCTATGCTTTCAATGGGTGTGCCTGCGACAAAATAAAAACAGAATTTTTTTTCTAATGAGGTCAGATAAATAATCATGTCTGGCAATCCAGTTCAAACGATATAACCTGAAAGAAAACACTACTAACTGAAATCATCAACGATTTGGTTTAGAGTTCTTTGGCACGTATCAAGATGCTTGTTAGATTAAGGCCCTTAGTCATGGGAGGAGAGTAAACACATTCCTGTACTTAGAATAATAAAGAGTCAAGTCAGGAATTTCATCGCGAAGCTGGCTTTCTTGCCCAGGTGATTTTTTTTCCACCTCCCCACACAAGCTCTTCTATTTATTCTCATTATGGTATTTGTTAAACACTTACCACGCGTCAAGCCCCGGGAAAGATGCAAATTTATCAGGATGGACACAGTCCCTGTCCAGTTGGGGCTCACAGTCTCAGTCAAGAACGTGGAGAAGAGGCACGGGGCTTTTCTGACGTATTTGTAAGTAAATAGACTGGGAAACTTATCTTCAGACAAATATCACCGTGGGTGTATAAACAGTCTGCCAGAGCACTTTCCAAAAATCTCTAGCTGTCTCGTAATATTAACAGGACTACATTCACCGCCTTGGCAGCGCTGCCTGGAACAGTGTTATGACCAAGGATGGTAAGACTGTGAATCAACTCAAGTCGGTCCCGTCCGCAGAATGCAGCCTTTGAAGTTTGGTGGGTACTGAAGTGGCAGGGACAAACCAGTCCTTCAAAACAATAAACAAACATTTTGTAGGCTTTAAAGCAATCTGTCTTCAACTCCTCTCTGTGCTTTACTGCAGTAGGGCAGACGTTTAAATACGTCAACATTCCCAAAGTTTCTGAGGACATCTAATTTGGTTCTCACAATAGGGATAGAACTTTTTTTAAAAAAAAGCAGGCTTTGATTTTAATGCACTGCCTCTAGCTTTAGATATGTGAAGTGGCATTACTCCTTTCTGCATATTAAAAAAAAAAAAAGGAACCTCATTTTTGGGATTTTTTTTAGATGGCCTAAAGACTCAAAAAAAAATAATTTGGAAAGGTTCTGGGTCGCCAAGTTCTCTGCTTTGGTTAGTAATGAAAAATCATCTCCAGAAAAACAAAATTCATTTAAAAATCTATAGAACTCCTTTTTTGACTTATGTCCACTTATTTTCGGAGCTTTTTCTAGTAAAGAATTTCTTTTGAAATCAATGGAAACTCTGTGCCCCTGATAAGCCCTGAGACCGCATAGATCCTGGGGTAAACCTTTTTCTCCAAATTTCTCCAGGCCTTCAATCTGACTAAGCAGATACCCCATCCTTACGTATATTCAGTTTGGCTTCACTTACAGGGAATGTAACAGGTGTGGAATTAGTTTTTAAAGACAATTTACTCCTCAAAAATGATTTTTGTCTGATAGGATTGGTAGATTATTAGCTTGTTGTGGGCAGGCAGTGTGTCTACCAACTCTGTTATACTGCACTTTACCATGTGCCTAATATGGTGTTCTGCACACACTAAGTGCTCAATAAATACGATTGATTACGCAGCCCACTCTCATTTACCCAAAGAAGCTCTTCCCCTTGAGTCCTCCCACACAGAACCAGACTTGAGAAATCTGTGTTCAAAAAACCGTGTGACTGGGTGGGAAGAGCACGGGACCTGCGAGTCAGAGGACCTGGGTTCTAATTCTGCTCTGCCACTTGTCTGCTGTGTGACCTTGGACAAGTCACTTTACCTCTCTACGCCTCATCTGTAAAATGGGGATTAAGACTGTAAGCCCCATGTGGGACAGGGACTGTACCCAACCTAATTATTTCGTATCTATTCCAGCACTTAGAACAGTTCCTGGCACAAAGTAAGTGCTTAACAAAGTACTATAAAAAAAAATTAGATGCTAGCAGCAAATACGGCTTCCGGCAATATATCTAAACTGAAAAGGGGCCTGTGTCTGACCTGATTATCTTTTATCTTCCCCCAGTGCCTATGACAGGGCTTGGCCCATACTAAGTGCTTAATATATACCTCTATTTGTTATTATTATTAATTATTATTTTAGAACAGTATAAAACATAACTGCTGGCCACCCTAATTCCACTCTTAGGGAAGCTCGTGGAATGTCATGGTATTCTTTCTTACACACCTAAAATTTCAAAGCCTGACTGATTTGTTTGCAATATCTATTGTGACTGGTGTGCAGGAGTAACAGCAAGCAGGAAAGAGATTAGTGTAGGATAGAGGATGAAGAGTGGGTGAAGCTGAAAAAGGAGGGGAAAAAAGGGCTCCCATTAAAGTGGAAAAACCTCAAAGAGGTCCTACCAAATGTCAGAAGGTCAACAAAAAGGTAATGCTCACCCCAAGAACCAGAGAATTTGCTTTACAATAATGACCCATTCAGCAAACTATTAACTCATTTAAAGTTTCTCTATTTTTTAATGCATTAAATCCCCAGGACAATCTGTGTGTGTGCTAATATATATATATATGTATTTATATATATAAATAAAAATAAAAAATATATAAATAAAATCACTTCATCTTCTCTTTGCTAAGAGTTCACTTCAAAGCCGCTTTGTCGTACTGGGAAATATGTACGTCCCACCCATATATAACTTCATCTGACTTCTCTTTGCTTCTTTGCTTAGAGTTCACTTCAAAGTCCCTGTGTCTTACTGGGAAAATACAGACAGTAGCTAACTTTAGGACATTAGACAAAAAAAAAATATACAGATAAATTAATGGGCTAACCAAAGGATATCACAGTTTTGCACTGTTCCCAGTTTCCCAAACAACTAAGGGTGTCTATACTCTTTTTTGTAAGTGAAAATAAAGAATGGCTCTACATGAAACCATTACTTTTAGATGACAAAGCAAAATTTTGGTGAGACAACAGAACATAGAATTCTTTTGTGTTTTTTATTAAAATGGCATGCTAATAATTCAACTGTGACAAACTCATATAAAATGCTTCATAATTACGTTTCTACATACTGATGAGAGTGGCTGTAGTCTGTGATAAAATGGAAATTAGATTTTAATTTATACATAGTTTCAAGCCCAACAAATTTCAGGATGATGGGACAATAGTTTCATAAACTGTAGCATCAAATAATTAGAATTCTATTTAAAATACAAACTGCTCTACTGTTTCACATGCATCGCCTCATTCAAGTCATATAGATTCCTTCCATTGAAAGCATTCCAAGAAAGTGACATTCAGAATTAAGTCATATAAGTCAAAGAGCGTGAGAATGGACTGTCAGATCCTCAAAGGATTATTCCCGATTGCACTGTAGAAAAATTGTCTTGTGGAAATTAAGCAAGAAATTGCCCTTGAAAGGTATAAAACAAATGTAAAAATATTCAAATTAGGCCAATGAAAGCTTCTTAGCTAATCACTTATGCAATTATTTTTTAAAGGGAGGGGATTATTCAAATAAACCATGGCTGTTCAGATTTTGAAACTGTTCAGTTGAATCACAGCCCAATCTTCTATCAAAGACAAGGAATAGCAGCTAATTCTACAATTCCTTCTCTGATGATAAAGCATTCAGCATTTAGCCCGTTGTTGGGTAGGGATTGTCTCTGTTGCTGAACTGTACTTTCCAAGCACTAAGTACCATGCTCTGCACACAGTGAGTGCTCAATAAATACGACTGAATGAATAAAAGCTTGATTTCTGTAATATGACGGAAATCATGTGGCAAGAAACTGAAGCCTTTGCTCTGCAAATAAGCTAAAACCAAATATTTAAGAAACTTTCTTTTCCCCAAAGTCCTAAACATGATGTAACAATATGGATCTAGGTGCCAATTAGAACGCATTTTGCTGAGTTCTTGGGACCCAAGTCTGTAGAGTCTTTATGATTTCCAAGTTCTTGATGCATTCCCCGTTTGAGTAGATCTATTTATTGATGGCTTCGTGCATAACTGAAAAAAAAAAACTGAGTTGCTTTTGGTCCAAATCTTCAAAGCCTTACTAAAATCTCACCTCCTCCGGACAGCTTTCCCTGACTAATCCCTCAACTTCCCACTCTATTTTCCCTCCATCCTGCACCACCTATCATCATCAGTGGTATTTACTGAGTGATCACTGTGTGCTTGGGAGAGTACAATATAACAGAGTTGGTATACACATTTCCCTGATCACAACAAGCTCACATTCTTGATTCCACATATATGGATTAAACAAATAGTCACTACATAACAAATAAAAGCTAACCTGGAATAAGTTGATTAGATCAAATTTGCATCCTTTCCTGCGTCCTCAAAGGGCCCAAATTAATCCTGTTGGATCTTGGGGAAGGGAATTCCAAAGGAAAAGTCAGTTTCTCACTGAGAATGCTTTATTTCTGGCCCTGCCCCTGACGCTGAAATCTGGGAATAATCAGCAGTGGACCTTCATAGGATTTTAGTTGTCATAACAAAGCACTGGGAAAAGAAAAAAAAAAGTTGCATTTTCTCTCAAAACTTTCATCATAACTCCGTTCCTCTCACCTCCAAAAAAGGAAGTTTCTAAACAGAGGAGGAGGTTGGCATGAAAAATCCCATCAAGGAATATTTTCTTGAACGAGAGCCTGCAGTCAGGAAATACTGGCTAACCACACCAATGTTTCATTATCTGGCTTTGTAATTAATGAGAAGCTTCTTGCTTCTCTTTACACCGAGTTGAATTATGAAAGGTGGATTCACTACATAATTTCTAACCACACCAATGTTTCATTATCTGGCTTTGTAATTGACGAGAAGCTTCTTGCTTCTCTTTACACCGAGCTGAATTATGAAAGGTGGATTCACTACATGATTTCCACTGGAGGTGGGTTTCGGGGGGAGAGTGTCAAAAAAGTGGAGGATGGAAGTTTTAAATGCTTCTAACATTTATACGGTTACTTTAACAGTGACTAGGCAGCCAAAGAATGCCAATGCTCTCTAATGAGCGTCTATTTATCACAGGATTGCCAACTGCTGAGAGTGATTTTCAGAAACAGTCTGAATAGAAGTGAAGGGACTTCAAACTTTTTACTGGCTGATCAAAAGTGGCAGGAAACAGTCATTCTCTGGGCAAGAGAATCAGGGCTGCTCTTCATGATGATCGTGATGGTATTTATTAAGCACTTAACTGTGTCAAGCACTGTTCTAAGCACTGGGGTAGCTACAAGCTAAACAGGTTGGACACACTCCCTGTCCCACATGGGATTCAGAGTCTTAATCCCCATTTTACAGAGGAGGTAACTCAGGTACAGAGGAGTGAAGTGATTTGCCCAAGGTCACACAGCAGACAAGTGGCAGAGCCAGGATTAGAATCCAGATCCTTCTGATTCCTACGCCCGAGCTCTAGTCACATTGCTTCCCCATGGCAAACCCCATCACTGGGGACCCGCCGTTTTAAATCAGGGGATGGTGAGGCAGAGGTTGCTATGGAGATGGTGATGATGTCCCTTTTCTTGCCTCACCCCAATGTGGCAGGCTACCTGTACTTAAGGACATCAAAATTCATTTAATCATATTTATTGAGCGCTTACTGTGTGCAAAGCACTGTACTAAGTGTTTCAGGAGCAGTGGGGCTCACTAATGGAGAGAGAGCATGGGCCTACAGTCAAGCTCTATCACTTGCCTGCTGTGTATGACTTCTCTCCATATCCATAATTTACTCATTTATATTAATGCTTGTCTGTCTGTCTCCCCTTTAGACTGTAAGCTCATTTTGGGCAGGGAATGTGTGCCCCATGATCAACAGGGATTGTGTTTACAATGTGTCTGAGAACTGATTATCCTGTATCTACCTCAGTGCTTTCATGAGCTTTATGAAAAAGACCAATTTTAGATTGTTAATTTAGGCCCCGGCCTCCTTCCACTAGGCCAGGTTGCTTCTTTTGTGCTTTATATACACTGGACCCTCATTAATAAAAAAATCTAAATGGACACTTATCCCTCGTATTTGTTTTTTGACAATAAACAACCCTCATTAAAATAAGAAAAAGCTTTTTACAGTGAGCCAAGTGGAGAACAACTCTGTGATGGATAAAAACAATTCTTTTATAAACACATTCTTTCCAAGAGCCTTCATCTAGCTCCTCGGATTAAAAAAAAAAGAAAGTGGCAGCAGTGTGAAACACGACAGAGCTCAGAACTTCATTCTCTTCCCCACTCAGCAAGCAAAAATAAATTGTACGGCCTCCACTGTGGAGAAATCCCAGTGCCAGGAGTTACAGAAACTTTCCCTTTTCTAGAAGTGTCTGCTGCCATAAAAAGTGCTCTGCCAGTCTCAGACACAAAGAAAAATGTTAACAAAATCACTTCTGCACAACTGTCTGGACAAATGCTTTTTACAGTAAAAATGTTCAGCTGCCTTCCGGGAATATGGTCGTTCGGATAAACACGCTGTTACAGACAGTGACTTACAAAATAGGAATATGATCTCTGGGCCGAGGCTTGCCATAATGTAATTGTGTTCCTGCGTTTCAGAATGTATGGGAATAGTAATCCTCAGCGTTCACTGGCCTTCTAAATAGCCACTCAAAAATTTAAATTTGACTTGGCCTCTTTCCCCTGACTTTGCTATTTTTAGCCTTCTCTGGAAGAGGCAGGATAGAAGTGTTATCCCAATGCCAAAATCAATCAGCCCATGGCTATGCCCACCACAATCAATCAGTGTCATTTATTGAGCGCTTACTGTGTGCAGACCACCGTACTGGGAACTTGGAAGAGTACAATATAGTAGAGGTGGTAGACACGTTCCCTGCCTACAAGGAGATTACAGATTATTGAGTGTAGAGCACTGTGCTAAGAATTTGGGAGAGTACAACACAATGATAAACAGAGACGTTCCCTGTCCGCAATGAATTTACAGTCAGAGGAGCTTATAATCTCAACACACACACACACACACACGAGTTTTGCATCAATAAGAACCATCCACACTATTTTTAGTCAAGGGTTCTATACAGAAATATCAAAAAGAGAAATGCTTTATTTTAAATGAAAAGGGATGAAAAAATATCCTCCCTAAACGTGGGTTTTTCTCTCCCAGAAGGTGCTATCCCTAATCTAGACTGTGAGCCCGCTGTTGGGTAGGGACCTTCTCTATATGTTGCCCACTTGTACTTCCCAAGCACTTAGTACAGTGCTCTGCACACAGTAAGCGCTCAATAAATATGACTGAATGAATAATCTATCCTAGATAAGCAAGCGGAAGGTTCACTGCTTCACAGCAAGAAAAGGAGTAGCAGTGGTTGAACTGTCCAGATGTACAAGCGTTGAAGCAGGGTGGCCCAGTGGATAGAGCACGGGCCTGGGAATCAGAAGGTCATAGGTTCTAATCTCACCTCCTCACCTGACTGCTGTGTGATGTTAGGCAACTCACTTTGCTTCTCTGTGCCTCAGTTACCTCATCCGTAAAATGGGGATTGAGATTACGAGCCCCACGTGGGACGGGACTGCGTCCAACTCGATTTGCTTGTATCCACCCCAGCACTTAGTACAGTGCCTGGCACATAGGGAGCACTGAGCAAATACCATCATCATTACTATAAAGTGTTAAATATTTTAGAGAGGAGGGGGTGGAGAAACGATCTGCTGTTCAATTGAGTCATCCTCTGAGGTGTATTTAAGCTCAGCAGAGTTGAAATCCAGGAAGCATTCTATATTTAGAAACAAGAGAAGAACTCCATCTGGGCAGCAATAAAAAAAAAAACACATTTCTGATCCAAAGCCATCAGACAGCCTGAAAGGTTTATTTTGACCCCAGCTCAAGATTATTCCAGAATTGGGCAGGTGGTGTGACCTGGCAAATTCAATCTGTTTCCCAGTCAGTGGCACACTTCAGCAGCTCCTCAGCTATCTAAGAATCAATCAATCAATCAATCGTATTTATTGAGCGCTTACTGTGTGCAGAGCACTGTACTAAGCGCTTGGGAAGTACAAGTTGGCAACATATAGAGACAGTCCCTACCCAACAGTGGGCTCACAGTCTAAGAACCCCCTAGCTGAAGGCATTCAGCACCAACTCCAAGTCCTTTTCCCTAAAAGACTTACTTGATCAGTCAGTCAAGGTTACTTATTAAGCATTTTCTGTGTACACAGTGGCTGTACTGAACACTTGGGAAAGTTTTTAGACAGTTTTCTGCCCACAGGGAGCTTTATGGGCTAAGGGAGAGAGTCATTGAAGTAAATTAAAGGCAGGGAAAATGGCTGATTATAAGGATCCATACATAAGCATCACGGGGCTGAGAGTGGGGTGAATCTTCAGATCTCAATAACAACAACAACTGTGGTATTTGTTAGGCACTTACTATGTCCCAGGCACTGTACTAAGTGCTGGGATGGATACCAGAAAATTGGTTGGACCCAGGCCCGGTCCCACATTGGGTTTACAGTCCCCATTTTACAGATGAGGTAACGGAGGCACAAAGAAGTCACTTGCCCAAGGTCACACGGCAAGACTGTGAGCCCACTGTTGGGTAGGGACTGTCTCTATATGTTCCCAACTTGTACTTCCCAAGCGCTTAGTACAGTGCTCTGCACACAGTAAGCGCTCAATAAATACGATTGATTGATTGATTGGCGGAGCCGAGATTAGAACCCAGGTCCTTCTGACTCCAAGCCCATGCTCTATCCACTAGACTATGCTACTTCGCAAGCACGTGATCTTTTAAGGACAAGGATGCTGGTAGATTCTCAAATGCAGAGGCGTATATTTGGAATGAAAAACTACAAACTTCACAGTCTCTATGTGTGGCCATCCCTAAAATAACATTCCTTTTGAACATGAGACATTATCCTTGCCCTTGATGCTATCTAATTCTTATTCCCTTGGAACAGTTTGACTTAACTCTAATCTTCAGTGATCAGACGGTTCGTTTTGTATATTATTCTTCCACTGCACAAAGGGTGGCTTTCTAGCTGGGGGATACACTCTTTTTAGAAGAGACTAGGTCAGGACTTTAGTCTGCTGGTACTGCTTAGATCAGCAAACAGGTGATCTTCTAAAGGTGAAATCTGAACTCTACATCACCCCTGGCCATTAAAATGGCAGGTTTCCACCCCAAAAGGAGATTTGGAGAACATTTTCTTAACTGCGAGGTATATTTACTTGCTTACATCTCCCTGATGATTTAATTACAGAAAATATTTTATCATCACTTCTTTTCCCGTGCACGCTCTTTCCTACTATCAATCAATCAATCGCATTTATTGAGCGCTTACTGTGTGCAGAGCACTGTACTAAGCGCTTGGGAAGTAAGTACAAGTTGGCAACTAAGCACCTGTCAAAATCCCTGAAAAGAGTGGCTACATATCAAGGAATAATTCCACTTAGATTTTGAGCCCTGTGTGGGACAGGGATTGTGTCCAACATGACTAACTTGTAGGATGGCATTTGACACACCGTAAGCACTTAACAAATACCATTATAATAGTAATCATAATATTCAAAGGTTTATTAAAGGCTCTTGTCCTCCAAGTGGTCTACTTTGACTAAGCACTCATTTCCTTCCCTCCGACTCTCTTCTGCACTGTCCTGATTTGCTCCCTTTATTAACCAACCCCCTTCAGCCCAAGCACTTATGTACATAGCTATAATTTATTTATTTAAATTAAGGTCTATCTCCCCCTCTAGACTGTAAGCTCACTGTGGGCAGGGAATGTTTCTGTTATATTGTACTCTCCCAAGCTCTTAGTACAGTGCTCCAAACACAGTAAGAGCTCAATAAATATGATTAATTCATAGGGGATGAATTACCACTAGGGGAAGCAATTAGACAACTAATTGTCTAAAGCTCTTGAGGCACTTTTTTTTCTTCTTTTTTTTAGAATAAAGATTCATTACCTGCTCACTCTAGTACTGTGAGGCTCATTGTCGGCAGGGAAAGTGTCTACAGGTTCTGTTGTATCTCCCAAGTGCTTAGCCCAGTTCTCTGCACATAGTAAGCGCTCAATAAATACCACTGATTGAATGGCCCACAACTAAAGAATCCAAGATGAAAAGAATAAAATAATCTAAAAAAGCCTTTGATTCCTGGAAGTCCACTAATGCATAATCTAACTACTGTCCAGTCTGGTAGAGGCACATATTTTTTGTAGGAAGTGACAATTTTCTCTTTGAAAGATTAAAAACTTTTGATGATTGGTAAAGGCTTCAGGGAGGCAAGAGTCATCTGAGGCCCTTCCTAAACGAGTACTTTAAATATCGAGGCAACGAGTAAATAATGAGTAAAGTGATTTTCAAGTTTGTTTTTTCTGGATGCTGTTCTGAGATTATCTTCCATAGCTGGAAAAGGTCGACATCCTGCCATTAACACAAGGAGCTCAACGTTATTCCCACAAGCTTGGACCAAAATGCTTTCCTAAACAAAGTTCATTTGTAAAAATGTGGTGTAGATTTAAGAATCATGTTTATAAGCATTAGTTGGGCAGAACCTCTATCGGCATCTTTTGGTTCAGTCGAGATAAAACCATTTGTGGAGTTTTGTGTACATATTTATGATAATGTCAACACAAAATGAATCATTATTGGGCCACCACACTGATTTCCTCTAATTTCGCATTCAAAGTAGCCTATGATAGAACAAAGTTTAAGCTTAAAAAAACCTTATGTATATGTTATTCAATACTGTTGAACAAAATGTTCATTTTGACAAAAATAAAATCAGGATTTTTTTTAACTAAATGACAGAATTGCTGGTCTGGTAACTATATTCTGAAATAAAGCAATGAGCCAAGAAAGTACACAGATTAAATTGAGTTTAAATGCTGAGGAGAGAAATGGTTCTAAAGACCTCCACCTCAATTCCCTTCTCTAAAGTAGGTACCAGTAACAAATGAAAGTTTAATAATGAATTAAAACCAATAATTAAAAAAAATCAACATGCATATATATTAAGGAACCACAAAAGAAACTAATTTGTTGATCTTGCCTTCTCTGTATATCGCTAGTATCAGTTATATGAAAGGGGAAATGAAGAACTCATATGATGCTCTGGATAAGATATTTTTGGATAAACTGGAGGGGAAAAAGAAGGATGATTCATTGTTTCTAGTGTGCAGCACCTGTTTTGCTCTCATTCCTTTGCAATGTTGTGATCCATACTTTTTTTCCTCTGGGGAAAATGGGGAAAAACAGGCACACACACTATATTATCAAAAGCAAAGATATCTGCTATATTTTGCTAAGTTTTGGGTTTTTTTTAAATGCAATGTGGAAATACTTTTTCTCCATTTAGCTAATCAAAAAACCTGAATTTTTGAAGTTGGGCCGTTGTTTGAAAACAGCACAAAATATGAATGTGTTTTTACGCCCCAGTATTTAAATTTCTTGTTCCTGTTACCACTTATTTTCCCAAAGCTATGGCTGAAAAGAGGGCATGAATATGCCTCATCCCAAGCAGCCTAATTTGCAATATTATTTGCAATGACCTCTCAGATCATCAGGTAGAGTTTGTAATGGAAATTTCTCTCAGCTGTGAAAAGGAAGTCTTTCACCTTGTGAAATTTTTCAGGGACAAAATTTCTGTGAATAAGGCAAAGTTTTCTCCAAAAATGAAGGTCCAAAATGGTCCTATTCAGCATGAATTCTACCCTGGCTCTTTCCAGAGACATTTCTAGATAGATGAGAATTGACTCTTTTCCTTTCTCTAAACCACTTGATACAAGTGCTTTTTACCTTTCTACGGGCTTCTAATTGCCACACAATTAATATCATTACATAACCTCATCTCATAGATGGAAAATCCTCCCCTTTTCCTCTAGAGCTGACAAATTGCTATCTATAAAATTTAAATTCTAAAACACCTTCCTGTGAATTGCTATCTCATTCATTAGCTCCTTTGGTTCTACCATCCTCTATCCTAGAGTAACTGCTGAATTGATAAAATTATTGACCAGAACTTTAGGAAGTAAATCACTTCATCGGATCTATGTGTGAAGAAATCAGAAATCACATTTATTGAGTGGTTATCGTGTGCAGAATACTAAGTGCTCGGGAAAGTATAACATAACAGAGTCAGTAGGCATGCTCCCTGCCTCCAAACCTACAGTCTAGAGTGAGGTTTTAGGTGGGGACCGTTTATAGCTAGAGGAGAAAATAATAGTTGAAAATATAATTACTAAAGAAAAATTTGTGTTACTTCCTTCTAAGAAAAGCAACTGTGCTTTCAAGAAAGAGTAAATTGGAATTTTAAGCACTTATTGATCAACTGCTGCAGTTCCTTAGTTAAAACTATCCACTTGAAAACAACTGGATGGTTCTTTTGCCAAACTCATAAAAAATCTGCATGATCCTTTAGCCCTTTAATAAAATGTACTTCATATCGCAGCTGATTTCTCAGAAGTTTAGTATGTCTTTTTTGGAGAAAACCACTCTTCTCGCCCGACTGGCTCCTGAAGGCTCATAAAAATAAGATCTTCATTCACAAGATAGAAAGAACGATTTTACCATTAAGGAAGGATGCCTATTGAGTTGTGTTAAAGAAGGTGAAACAAAAACACGTGAATATTTTTGAAGTTCTTTGGGGTTTTCTTTCATTTTTCCTCTTGTGTTTTGTGAGTGAATGGTTCACAGCTGTCATTATACCTGCACACTCCCTCATGAGTAAAATGGACCCTACATAATAATAATATGTTGGATAATAATAATAATAATAATACATATGTTGGAGCAGTTAACCAAAGGTATCACTCATAAAATGCCCTCTGGTTGTCTGTTGTTTCAATAATTTAATGTTTTCTCTGTCCATTAATCAATGAGCGCTTATTGTGAGTAGAATAGTGTATTTAGTGCTAGGGAGAATACAACATCCTAGACACAATCCTCCCTGTCCTTGAGGAGTTTATAGAAGGGGTGGGTAGGAGGTGAAAATTCCACAGTGATGGAACAGAATATAAACTTCTGTGACTTCCAAAATGTACTCCTGACCATCCCTACCTCCCGTGGCCCCACCGAGCAAATAGCTAGGGTCAAAAGGGAGCAAAATAATGTCAAAGCACAGGCAAGTGAGTGCAAAAACAATGCAATTCCACTGCTTCTCCTAGTTTCAAAGCCCTCCTAACAATCTCACCTCCTTCAGGAAGCTTCCCTGATTAATTCCCCACATTCCAAGTCATAGCAACCAATCAGTGGTATTTACTGAACACTTAATGTGTGCAGAGCACACACGATCCACAATCCACACGGGGATTAATACATTGAGCCCTGTGTTGGACCGGGACAGTGTCTAATATGATCTTGTGGCCACCTCAGACCGTACTGTAGTGTTTGGCTGCTTGGGAAGCAGCATGGCCCTGTGGCCATACATAAACCTATGTATATATGTTTGTACGTATTTATTACTCTATTTATTTATTTATTTTACTTGTACATATCTATTCTATTTATTTTATTTTGTTGATATGTTTCGTTTTGTTCTCTGTCTCCCCCTTCTAGACTGTGAGCCCCACTGTTGGGTAGGGACCGTGTCTATATGTTGCCAACTTGGACTTCCCAAGCGCTTAGTACAGTGCTCTGCACACAGTAAGCGCTCAATAAATGCGATTGATCGATTGATTGATTGGGAGAGTACAGTAGAGTTGGTAGACATGATCCCTGCTCTCAAGGAGCTAGACTGTAAGCTCGTTGTGGGCAGGGAATGTGTTTGTTTATTGTTGCGTTGTACTCTCTCCAGAACTTAGTACAGTGCTCAACACAAGCGCTTAGTACGGTGCTCAAGCGCTTAGTACAGTGCTCTGCATACAGTAAGCGCTCAATAAATATGATTGATTGATACACAAAGTAAGCACTCAATAAATACGATCAGCTGACTTACATCAATCTAAAAGCCACCTCTAAAACTTATCTGTACCCATCCTTACCACTTGCATTTCTAATTGTATATTCAATTGCTTATTCTGATTTACTCTGATATTTCATCCTGGTGTATTAGTAGTTCTCCCTATCTAATTCTTGTTTTTCCTACTGCTCCTACCCTCCCCCCACTCCTTCCTCTCCCCCTCCTCCCCTGCCTTACCTCCTTCCCCTCCCCACAGCACCTGTATATATGTATATATGTTTGTACATATTTATTACTCTATTTATTTATTTTATTTGCACATATTTATTCTATTTATTTTATTTTGTTAATATGTTTTGTTTTGTTGTCTGTCTCCCCCTTCCAGACTGTGAGCCCGCTGTTGGGTAGGGACCATCTCTATATGTTGCCAACTTGTACTTCTCAAGCACTTAGTACAGTGCTCTGCACACAGTAAGTGCTCAATAAATATGATTGATTGAATGAATGAATGAATATAATTTGTCCATCTGTCTCTTCCAATTGATTGTACTCATCTCATGTGCAGGATAATGGAGGCTGTCTCTGGCATCTGTATATTTTCTCACGCGCATGGTGCATTAAGTGCTCAATAAATACCACTGCTATCAATACTACAGTCCTGCTACCTACTAGTCTCTTTTGAAAGGAGAGAGAGGCCACTGGTGAGGACTGAGAGCAGATGCTCCATTTGAACACAAACAGAGGCAGTGGCATTCCCTCATCCACTTTAATGTCTGTCTTCCCAGCTAGATGGTGAGTTCTCTGTGGGCAGGGAATATGTATACCCAATCTCTTATGTGGTGCTCTCCTAAGCGCTTAGTGCAGTGCTCTGCACACAGTAAGTGCTCAGTAAATACCACTGATTGATTGACTGATAGGGTAGAACTGTCTTTTGCAAATCTATAATAATAACGATGGTATTTGTTAAGGGCTTACTATATGCTAAGCACCGTACTAAGGGGAGTTGATGCAAGAAAATCCGGTCAGACACAGTATCTCTCCCACATGGGGTTCACAATCTAAGTGGGAGGGAGAACAGGTATTGAATCTCCATTTTGTAGATGAGGTAACTGAGGCACAGAGAAGTTAAGTGACTTGCCCAAGGTCACATACCGGGAAAATGGCAGAGCCAGGATCAGAACCCCGGTCATCTTACTCTCAGCCAGTGCTCTTTCCCGAAATAATTCACCTCATTAAGTAAAAGGCTCCTGAACAATTGATTCTTTGCAACTTTCATGGGTAACTTGAAGTTGTCTGGTGCCAATAATACACTCTTTCACGGTTCCGCCAGCATCAGCCATGGTCAACCTGCTTTGACAATACATCATTTGGATTCTAGCTCTGCTCTTATTCTATCAAAGGATGATAGGAGAGACTTCGAAGAATAGAAAACTGAGTACTGATAGAGACGACACTGGAAAATATCCTTAGCTAAAAGGGGATCTACATCTAGCATCCTTTTTTACTATTCTGGAGACTTTAGGCACGTGAAAATTTGCCTCGATACATTCCTTTTAAATACACACCTTTGAGAAGCAGCATGCCTAGTGGAAAGAACACAGGTCTCGGAGTCAGAGGACCTGGGTTCTAATCCTGGCTCCACCGCTTATCTGCTGTGTGAGCCTGGGCAAGTCACTTCACTTCTCAGTGCTTCAGTTACCTCATCTGTAAAATGAGCATTAAGACTGTGAGTCCCATGTGGGACAGGGACTCTGTCCAATCTGATTATCTTGTATCTACCCCACTGCTTAATGCCGTCCCCAGCACATAGTAAGTGCTTAAACAAAGACCATTAAAAAAAAAAATCATGGGAATGCAAAAACAAAATTGTTCAAAAGATTGTCTGTCAACTAGTCAGTGATACTTATTGAGTGCTTTCTGTGTACAGGGCACTAAACCAAGCAATTGGGAGGGCTCAGTTCAGTAGGGTTGGTAGACATGATCCCTATCCTAAAGGAGCTTACAATCTAGGTGAGAGTTTGACAAGCTAGATGAACTCAATGTAATAATATCCACATTTGGATGACACAGGATATTGCAACAAACAAATTCAGGAAAAGCTTTAGCAAAAAACTAAGGCCTTCCAAACGGTTCCCAGTGCCATATTATCGGACCTTGTACCCACAACACACTTCTCCATCTCACTTAAATATAAAAAGGGACGTTAGCCCAGGTCGGGCATGCACAGACGATCCTCTAGAGTCAATAATAAAGCCACATTATCAAATGAAAACTTCCAAGAATAACGGATGGCACAAATATATGGAACGGCTACGCTCCATGTATACCAAATTTATTCCTGATTATGCAACACAAATTGTTGGAGAGAGGTTTCCACTCGAACTCCGTGAACAAAATACAAACCATTAATTCTGAAAGTGCCAGTCTTTCTGGCTTGAGGAGGAATGTGAGGGAAGGAGGTGGCCTGGGTTGCAGTAATAACAATAATAATGATGGCATTTATTAAGCGCTTACTAAGTGCAAAGCACTGTTCCAAGTGCTGGGGAGGTCACAAGGCGATCAGGTTGTCCTACAGGGGGCTCACAGTCTTAATCCCCATTTTACAGATGAGGTAACTGAGGCACAGAGAAGTTAAGTGACTTGCCCAAAGTCACACAGCTGACAATTGGTGGAGCTGGGATCTGAACCCCTGACCTCTGACTCGAAAGCCCGGGCTCTTTCCACTGATCCACGCTGCTTCTCTCTTATTCAAAGCATCCTAGACTGTACGCTCCTCCAGACCGTAAGCTCATCCTCTAGATTGTAAACTCACTGTGGATAGGGAATATGTCTGTCTAGTATTGTACTGTACTCTCCTAAGCGCTTAGTACAGTGCTCTGCACACAGTAAGCGCCCAATAAATATGACTGACGAACAGAGACTAATTCAGCAATATATGTCAGCTTGCTCCTCTGTCAGCTGAGGAGCAGTGTAGCCTAGTGGAAAGAGCACATACCTGGGAGTCAGAAGATCTGGACTCTAATCCCTGTTCTGCCACTTGCCTGATGTGTGACCTTGGGGAAGTCCCTTACCTTCTCGGTGTCTTGGTTCCCTCATCTGTAAAACGGGGATTTAATGCCTGTTCTCCCTCCTAAACTGAGAGACTGGAATTGAGGCTGACCAGATTAACTTTTATCTACCCCAGCACTTAGAACAGTCTTGACCTGTAGTAAGTGCTTAGCAAATACCAAAATAATAATAATAATAGCACTTAACAAGTACCCTTAAAAATAATAATAATAACAATCTGAAAAATCCCCTGGAGAACCTTTTAAAGTTGTTCATGTGACTTTCAAGAGGACTTTTAGAAGGTCAATCAATCAATCGTATTTATTGAGCACTTACTGTGTGCAGAGCACTGTACTAAGCGCTTGGGAAGTACAAGTTGGCAACATACAGAGACAGTCCCTACCCAACAGTGGGCTCACAGTCTAAAAAGGTCCGCTACTTTTGAGATGTTTGACACTATGAGAAAGGGGAGTTCCGAAACAGGAAGAGAGATGATGAAACCGGGTGCTCTAGGCGTAAACCTGAAGTGCTCTTTTGAGGATTTCGAGCATACTAGGCTCCCTGGGAAATCCCGAAGAGATTCAGGGCCGGGGTGGGACCTGTAACCGAGGAATGGAAAATAATTGGTGATTACAGGGAGAAAAGGAAGAACAAATGATGATTCACCAATTCATAGCCTAGGGTGCTGCAGAGGTGATCAGGGAGGAGGGTAAACAACAGACCACTCCATCTTTGAGGTTTCTAGTTGCCTAAAGATGCACGTAATTAAGAGAGAACTATAACAGCATACAGTGTCAAAGAGCAAGGAAGAAACATTAAACGAACAAAAGGAACAATCCCTGCTTTAAAGATCATCATCTTGACATTCTAAAAGTTGGAAGGAAGGAGTATGGTTTTGGACCTGTGCCCCCAAGAACACGAGGTCAGATGTGCTACGGTGGGAGGACGAAACACTAAATTGCCAGGCTTGGGACGGGGCAGGGGAGAGGTATTCCCCAACCCCACATCAATCGATCAACGGTATTTATTGAGCGCTCACTGTGTGCAGAGCACTGTACTAAGCACCTGGGAGGGTATAATACAAGGAAGTCGGTAGATATGTTCCCTGCCCACAACGAGTTTACAGCCTAGAGGGCTGTAAGTCTTTCTGACCCATGAACTCTTCAACACACACCAAACCCCAGCTCACTTAACGGGGGTTCATACAACCCTTCGCCTCCTTTTCACTCCCACTCTCAAAATGAAAAATTGGCACCTCTGTGGGCAACAGGCCTTCTTTTGCCGAAGGTCCTTCTACTCTGCCAGGTTTGGCTCCCAAACATACCCCGAGGCTCGATCGAAAAATACACGCTCAAGCTGGGAGACTCATTGCGAAATGATTTAAAGGGCATCCCAAACTGAGACACTGCTTATGTGGAAAAATTAGTGCCCAGGGAAGTTTTTCTTTTTTTAAAATTGCATAAGCATGTAATAGACATCTCAGATTGAGTAATAGATGTATAAAAATAACCATTGTAATTGCTCAGCCAAATGACTAAGCCATAGGACATTGAAAATGGGAATGGACAGTTCCAGAGCAAGAATTTCACAGGGGTCTTAATAGTGAGGTTTGGGAACAAGTTAATCAGAAATATAAAGGAACAAAGAGCTTTCCGTGAGAGGCATTATGCTTGGTAACAGACAATGAGAATTCTGGAAGTCCAAATACAATAGGGGGGAAAAAACTTCTTTAAAAAGCAAAGGAAACACCTGCTATTTTTAATGGAACAAGAGAATAATAATCATTCCATATGATAATGTTTAAATAATGTAGGCTTCACCATGGGCAATTTGGGTGGCTACAAAAGATGACCCTAAGTGTTTTCATGGTTGATGTGAACAATAAGAACAGCAATGTTATGGTGATGCTTTTGGGTGGCCTCCATCTTGATAACACTGCAAGGCAGATGGCCTGAAACATTTCTACTGACAAAGGGAACAGCTAAGAAAATCATCTAGAAATGATCACTCCTAACCTTTTTGAGACACCACTGTAAATATTTTAAAATAGTTCCTACTGTTGCAAGGGCAGAGAAGACCCTCTCCCAAGCTATAGAAATAACACAAGGCTAATTGGATGGGAATGCTTTACATAATGTTAACCAGCCCATTTCCACATTCCTGATCCATTAGGATCAGTCTAGAGAATTCTTGAAACAGCCTTGAACAATACTGAGGCACAGACTGGCATCATGTGGCAGAACAAAGGGATGAGAAACAAAAAATGCCAGCTGAAGGGTTTTTGAGGCGTCTCATTTTGTCCTTACGTACCCTCTGCAAGTCTGTGTTCTCTTCACAGAAACTGCAAAAAAACCCAAAAAGCGGTTGGGTGAATTAAGCCCGGGGGGTGGGGAGTAAGTCTGGGAAGAGTCAATGGTACCTTTGTTTGTGTAATGAGGGCCCAGAGCTAACTCTCCTTCATTTTAAGCTTCACATAATACTACAAAATGGCAAGAACATTTGGGAATTCCCAGCAAAGGATATGACGATTCTCCAGAGGGGGAAAAAAAAGGGGTGGGAAATCCCACTCCCTTACAGAATGACAATGAAACCCTTTTCTTCCCTCACTTTATCCTCGGTCTTGGTCCATCTTTTTACCTCTGTTCAGTCGAGGGCTGTGTGTTGATTTCAAAGCAAAATGTCATGTCAAGATCAATCAATCCATGGTTTTTGACTGTTTACTGTGTGCAGGGCATGTACTAAGCAAGTACTAAGAGAAGCAGTGTGGCTCAGTGGAAAAAGCATGGGCTTTGGAGTCAGAGGTCATGGGTTCAAACCCCAACTCCGCCAACTGTCAGCTGTGTGACTTTGGGCAAGTTAACTTCTCTGTGCCTCAGTTACCTCATCTGTAAAATGGGGATTAAGACTGTGAGCCCCCCCGTGGGACAACCTGATCACCTTGTAACCTTCCCAGGGCTTAGAACGGTGCTTTGCACATAGTAAGCGCTTAATAAATGCCATCATTATTATTATTATTAAGTGGGAAAGTACCATATAACAGAGTTGGTAGAAATGATCCTTGGGCACAGTGAGCTTTCAGACTACAGGGGGAGACAGACATTAAAATAAATTACAGATAGGAGAAATAGTACAGTATAAGGACTATATATATGCAGCAAGGATATATATATATATCCCATTTTTATCCTTGCTGTGTATATGTATATATATACACATATACATATACACAGCAAGGATAAAAATGGGATCACAGAATGATGTGTCCACCCTAATTATCTTGTAACTAAGTGCTTAGTTGCATGTTTGGCATAAATTCTACAATCAGGTGAGAAAACCTTAAACTCATCTTGGAATTTCAAAATAATTTATCCTTCAGAGTGAAACTCTCTAGTACCGTTAGAAGAAATCTAGAAATCCTATAGGTGGGAACAGAACATCCACAGGTCGGGGGTAATAATAATACTAATAGTACGTGTTTAGACTTTACTATGTGCCAAACATTGTACTAAATGCTGGGTAGGCAAGAAGGTAAGACACGGCCTCTGCCCACATAAGGTGACAGTCTTAGGAGGAGGGAGGTATTGAATCCCCATTTTACAGATGAGGCAACTGAGGCACAGAGCAGTTAAGTGACTAGAAAAAGGTCACCCTGCAAGCAAGCTGGCAGTCAGATCTCCTGACTCCGGCTGTTTTCACTAGGCCACCTGCTTCTCCATTTATCACATCCTTTCGGTGGTCTGGAAATGACTGGGTAGACTATACAAATACAAAAGCCAGAGAGATAGATAAGAAAACATCATAAACAAGGCTCCTTGCATTTCGATTCCGATTGGAATAAGGAGCTCAGAAAGGTGTTCTAAATAGGTTAGGGCACACGGACAGCCAAGGCTGAATACAACGGTTGAGAAAACTTCCTGAGAGTAACTGCTCAACCCAAAACAGTAAGTGACCTCTTCTCTAATTCTGAATGGAGACTGAAGGACTTAATTTACCTTGAATGGCTGATACCACAAATACTAATTTTTGAGGTAGTTTT
Organism: Tachyglossus aculeatus; assembly: GCF_015852505.1. NCBI lineage: Eukaryota > Metazoa > Chordata > Mammalia > Monotremata > Tachyglossidae > Tachyglossus > Tachyglossus aculeatus. The sequence continues at coordinate 12,512,407 of NC_052085.1, read as the reverse complement.
CAAAGCAGAAAAATATCTCAGAGATTTAATAAATTCATTAGAAAATGAATAAATACATAAATAAGTGGGGCAGGACGATTCCAAAGGAAGTTCTTGTCCCTGAAAATGCTGGTTTCCTCTGAATAATCTTATTCATCTTTGTTATCATTTTGGGATTTCCATTACTCATCTTCCCTACGAAGAGAGATGACATTTTTCAAGGCTCCCTTTTTGTAAAATTTTATTTCCTTTTATAACTAAAGAAGTCTTTAATCCTTTAGAATGAAACAAAGTGCTTTTTGTGGCATTTCTTGGTATAGATCCTGGTGCTGTACTTCAGGGTATACACAGCTGGTCGGAGACTCCCATTCAAAGATGCGATGCTCAAAATAAATTCCTAAAAATGTGTCAGTTAACACTGGGAAATCTCTGACTTGGCTAAACAAGCTTCTTTTCGATAGCTCCCAATCTATGGGACCATTTTATTAATGGAACAAGCAGGGGGTTGAGAACTTGAAATTTGCAGAAAGAAATTTCACTTGATTTTTGTCCCCTTGATCTAGGCTTTATAAGTCAGGGCCAGTAACTGGAAGTAGAATTTTTATTTGAAAATCTATTACTGCTTGTAAGCTCCTTGAGGGATTCGTTTCTACTAATTCCAGTGTACTCTCCTTAGAACTTAGTACATTCACTCTGCACAGATTAAAAGCTCAGTAAATATCACTGATTGATTCCTTGAAAAGATCAACCTTGGATGCATTTCTCTTTTCTACAAAACTTGAAGGGCTAACTTAAGAAAGAGTTAAAACTGAAAGTAGCTTCCCAAATTATACCTATTATAATCCTTGTACTGATAGTAACTTCAAAACACCTGGAATTACAGTGTTAGAGACTGGAGCAACTGGAGCAAAATTACTGTTTAACAAAGGACTTCTTTTTTTTGCAACTTTGTAACTACAAAGAGCGGGAATACATTATCCTTCTAGCCTAAAAAGGCACATGGATACATTACTAGAAATGAAGCTTTTTTATTTTATCTTATGCCTTGACCATAACCACAATTCTCCCATCTGGATTAAATAAGGAAACATTGTATACAGGAACTCAAATACGTTTTGTGCTGAAACTAGTCTTTAAATAACCACACTGCTATTCATCCGCTGTCTATTACTAGTATTTCTTGACAGGATATTTCTGAGTGCATCAAGTTTGAATAAGAGAGTAGTATTTTTTCAGAAATCATGGAAATCAGTACACGTATCTCGAAACAAGCCTTGTTAGAGGTTCAACACTGAGCCTGCCAATTTATCAGACGAAGCCTGAACATAAAACAGTTTTAGGCTTGGTCTGGCTGGCCTATAACTAGAATTTTTAGATATGCTAAAGGGAAGGGAGAAAAGGAGTCCTGCTTTAGGGAGATCCATTTTAGTGATGGCAAGGCCCTCGAGAGGTCATATGGCCCAGTCACCTGCCTTCAGGCAGATGAACACCTAAATCACCCCAGGATAAATCATAATATATCCTACTGTAAAAGTACATCAGGCTGGAGATGCCAAGACCCCCTTGATAACGTTCTAATCCCACCTCTGCCACTTGTCTGCTATGTGACCTCATTCAAGTCACAACTTCTCTGTGCCTCAGTTACCTCATCTGTCAAATGGGGACTGAAACTGTGAACCCCAGGTGGAACATGGACTGTGTCCTACTAGATTATCAGTACAGTGCCTAGCACATAGTAAACTCTTAATGCACAAAAAGAAAGTTCTGCTTTAAGTTTGAACCCTCAACTGTAAGCTCGTTGTGGGCAGGGTTTTGTTATACTGTTCTAATGTACCCTCCCAAATGCTTAGTACAGTGCTCTGCACATGGGAAGTGCTCAATATTTACAATGGATTGATCCTGTCACTATCTGAACATGTCAATCGCCCTCTGCATTTTTAAAAGAGATGTGGTTAAACCAGAGTTGTGCGGTATCTGTGGTGTACTAATGATTCCTCCTTTGAACTCTAACCAGTATGTTTCTAACACCTGATTTCATCTTAGAGTAGTATTAATAATAATGAAATTTGTTAAGCATATATAGTGAGCCCACTGTTGGGTAGGGACTGTCTCTATATGTTGCCAACTTGTACTTCCCAAGCGCTTAGTACAGTGCTCTGCACACAGTAAGTGCTCAATAAATACGATTGATTGATTGATTGATTGAGCCTCTTCCTGGTAAGAGCTGGCAGGCAGGAACGGGGTCAATCAATCAGTCAGTGAGTGGTATTTACTGAATGCTTACTGCATGCAGAGCACTGTAGTAAGCACTTGGGCAAGGACAACAGAGTTGAGACACACATTCCTGCCCACAAGGATACTATGCTTTAAAGCTGTCCATCGCATTTCCCCCTCTTACCTCACCTCGCTACTCTCTTACTATGACCCAGCCGGAACACTTCGCTCCTTTACTGCCAACCTTCTTACTGTACCTTGATCTTGACTTTCTCGCCAGTGACCACCTCTCGCCCACACCCTGCCTCTGTTCTGCAACGCTTTCCCTCTTCATACCCGACAGACAACGACACTTCCCACCCTCAAAGCCTTATTGAAGGCCCATCTCCTCCAAGAGGCCTTCCCTGTCTAAGCCCTCCTTTCCTCTTCTCCCACTCCCTTCTGTGTTGCCCTGACGTGCTCCCTTTATTCACCTCCCCTCCCAGCCCCACAGCTTTTATATACATCTCAGCAATTTATTTATTTATGTTAACATCCACCTCCTCCTCTAGACTGTAATAATAATAATAATAATAATAATAATGGCATTTATTAAGCGCTTACTATGTGCAAAGCACTGTTCTAAGCGCTGGGGAGGTTACAAGGTGATAAGGTTGTCCCACAGGGGGCTCACAGTCTTAATCCCCATTTTACAAATGAGGTAACTGAGGCCCAGAGAAGTGAAGTGACTGGCCCAAAGTCACACAGCTGACAATTGGTGGAGCCGGGATTTGAACCCAAGACCTCTGACTCCATAGCCTGGGCTCTTTCCACTGAGCCACGCTGCTTCTCAACTGTAAGCTCCTCGAGGGCAAGGAACGTTTCTACCAACTTTGTTGTACTGTACTTTCCTAAGTGCTTAGTACAGCGCTCCGCACTCCATAAGCACTGACTTTCTCCCGAAGTTTTGCAGTGTCTCTTAGTGGTTATCTTTCAAAAGAAAGCTGGTGACTGAAGTTACAGGTGATCCGCCTCATCTATTTATTTTCCTTGTATATATTTACTATTATTTATTTTGCTAATCAATCAATCAATCGTATTTATTGAGCGCTTACTGTGTGCAGAGCACTGTACTAAGCGTTTGGGAAGTACAAGTTGGCAACATATAATGATATGCTAATGATGTGCATATAGCTATAACTCTATTTGTTCTGATGATTTTGACACCTGTCTACTTGTTTTGTTGTCTGTCTCCCCCTTCTAGACTGTGAGCCTGTTGTTGGGTAGGGACCGTCTCTATATGTTGCCAACTTGTACTTCCCAAGCGCTTAGTACAGTGCTCTGCACACAGTAAGCGCTCAATAAATACGATCGAATGAATGAATGAATGAATCAATGAGAGGAAAAGCTAAAATTATATTTAACTTTGCTCAGCACTGTAAGGAATTATCCAACCATCATCGCTGTCTCACAACCTCATGAGAAACCCATTGTCCAAGAGCAAGTATGGGATTTTTTTTTCATATTAGGTGAAAGTTATATTTTTCAAATCTTTGCAGAGCAAAGAAATCTTTCACAGGCCCAAAAACCTACTCCCCCACCCTTCCTGTCCCTGAAATGAATAAATCAGATTTATTACACCACATTTCAATGGGGTAGAATCACTGGATTTCAAAAGTCTAATAAAAAGGCTACGGTTTTGAAATGAGTGAAAGTTGAGTACAGGCATAGTCTCAGAAATCTCTGCAGCTCAGTTATGTAAGCTCTCAGAATTTATTCTTTTTTAAAAATGGTATTTGTTAAGAGCTTACTAGGTGACAGACACTGTACCAAGCAGTGGATAGATACAAGCTAATCAGGCTGGACAGGATCACGGTCCCACGTGGGACTTAACCCCCATTTTACAGATGAGGCAACTGAGGCCTACAGAAGTGACTCGCCCCAGGTCACACAGCAGACAAGTACAGAGCCGGAATTAGAACCCAGGTCCTCTGACTCCTGTGTCAAGGCTCTATCCACTAGGCCATGCTGCTTCTCACCCTCCCTCTATCTTGTTACAGCTCAGACAAATTGTGGGAGGATTTTCTGCAAATAGTTTGGTTTGGTGTGAAGAAATTCCAACTTGTACTTCCCAAGCGTTTAATACAGTGCTCTGCACACAGTAAGCGCTCAATAAACACGATTGAATGAATGAATAGCTATGCTGATGCCCCGAAGCCTGAGATTTGAACTGAATTTTGCCTAATAGCAATTCTACAATTTTTTTCCCCTTTTCCAAATCTTTAAAGTAACAAAATCCTTCAAGGCATGTTTGTATCCCCTAAAGTTTTAACTTACAAGACCCATCCTTTTTCAAAATATAAATGAGTTACTCCCAAATCAGACATGAACATAAATTTCTTTCTTACACCCCTGTGAAGGACAAGAACTTCCATTCTGAAGTGAATCCGGACTGCCAGCTTCTATGTGAACAGATTTCTTTACCAGTAAACTAATAAATGACAGTGACTATCAATGGTATTTATTGAGCACTTATTGTGTGTGGTGCCCCATACTAAGCATGTGGGACAGTACAATATTTACAGTTCAGAAGGGGAGATGGACATTAATATAGATAAGTAAATTATGGATATGTACCTAAGTGCTATGGGGCTGAGGGAGGGGTGAATAAAAGATGCAAATCCAAGTGTGAGGGTGACACAGAAGGGAGTGGGAGAAGAAGAAATGAGGACTTAGTTGGGGAAGGCCTGTTTTTAATAAGACTTTATATTAAGAATAACTGAACGGCTTTTCTTTACATGGGACATGGCTTAGTGGATAGGCCTGGGAATCAGGTGGCCATGGGTTCTCATTCTGGCTCCACCACTAGTCTGCTGTGTGACCTTGGGCAGGTCACTTCACTTCTCTGTGCCTCAGTTCCCTCATCTGTAAAATGATGACAGACTGTGAGCCCTTCATGGGACAGGTATTGTGTCCAACTCGATTTGCCTGTATCCACCCCAGCGCTTAGTACAGTGCCTGGCACATAGTAAGCGCTTAACACATACCACCATTATTATATCAATTCTAACTCTAGATCTTTTCAGTCCATTGCTGCTTTGATGAAATATCTATGTAAGAGCTGGTTAATAATGCTGACCCCTCCTACACTCTTACTTTCCCCATTCTACATACGTCTTGAGTGCTTTAAGACTAATCCCTGCCCCAAAATACCAGCTTCTTCACTGGTCTTCCTCCCTCTGGCCTCTCCCCTCTGCAGTCCAAGGTTCACTCTGCTACTCAAGGACTTCATAATCTAGGGGAACAAAGGCACCACCTCCAGAAGGTATTCCCTGATTAACACCTCACCTTCTCAATCAAGGTTACTTATTGAGAGCTTGCTGTGTGCAGAACACTGAACTAAGTGCTTGACAGTCCCCCTTCTAGACTGTGAGCCCACTGTTGGGTAGGGACTGCCTCTATATGTTGCCAACTTGGACTTCCCAAGCGCTTAGTACAGTGTTCAGCACACAGTAAGCGCTCAATAAATACGATTGACTGATTGAGAGATTACAATAAAGCCAGGTTGTTAGCCACTTTTCCTTCCCATAAGGACTATACTGTCTAGAGGAATAGATTTTAAAATACATTACAGATTTGTATATATGTCCTGGGGGTCTGACGGTGGGGGGTTAATGTCAAGTGTTTACGGAGTAATAATAATTCATAATTATGGTATCTGTTAAGCACTTACTATGTGCCAAGCACTGTTCTAAGCACTGGGGTAGATACAAGTTAATCAGGTTGGACACAGTCCCTTGTCCCACATGGGGCTCATATTCTTAATCCCCACTTTAGAGATAAGGTAACCGAGGCCCGGAGAAGTGAAGTGATTTCCCTAAGGTCATGCAGCAGACAAGCGGCAGTGCCTGAATTAGAACTCAGGTCCCTCTGACCCCCAGGGCCATGCTCGAAGAGCCCTGCTTTAGGTGCTTCACCCAGATGTGAAGCTTCTATTAATATTAACTCCAGTGCAAAAGATGGGTGGGGGGGTGGGAGAGCAAGGGAGAGTTTCCACTTAGAAATGAGAATAGATAGCCCATTTGTGTGTACTTGGCTTCGGGCCCAAAGAATCATCCAGTAATGTACAGCCCGTGATGCTGGCAGTGACCATATAAGGTTCATTTAGCACAAGTTCACAGGGATTAGAATTCCCTCCCTAGTGAGGAAGTCTGTACAGTCAGGCCTTTTAGTCACTGCTCTGGTAGCGCTGCAGGAAAACACATTGCAAATGACCCTGGAGAAATCTGTGGGAAAGAACAAAATATGCACACGTCTTGCTAAGCAGCGGGATTTGGGCAATCCTATTTTTATATACAGCATGAACCCCTTTGCGGGAGACTGACCAACCCAATGCAGAGAAAGAAACGGACTATTTATTCTGCTCAACCAATTTCCGGACTAATCCATTCTCAAAAAAAATTAGACCGGCTGTGAAAACTTTTACCTCAATATTCATCAAATTAAAGTACCCCTAAAATGGCAGGCATTTGATCTGCCAAATGCCCAAAGCAACCATACCTTAATTTTCTATAGGCAACAGAACTCTTTTTTTAATGGCATTTAAGCACCCACTATGTGTCAAATACTGTTCTAAGCACTGGGATAGGTACAAGTTGATTAGGTCAGAAACAGTCCCTGTCCCGCATGACTGTCCCACAGTCTAAGTAGGAGGGAGAACAGGTATTTAATCCCCATTTTACGGCTGAGAAAACTGAGGCACAGAGAAGTGAAGTTACTTGCCCACGGTCACACAGCAAGCAATCGTCAGAGCAACTGGCAGAGTTGGAATTAGAACTCAGGGTCTCTGACTCCCAAACCCTTGCTCTTTCCACTAGGCCATGCTCTTTGGGCTCAAACTACTGGTCCTTATGATTTGAAATCATTCAAAAAGAAATGGAAAGATGGCAAATACTAAAATGGTCTTTATTGGGCGCTTATTATGTGCTTGGGAGAGTACAATTCAGAGTTGGTAGACCACAATGAGTTTACAGTCTAGAAGGGGGGACAGATAGTCTTATAAATAAATTTATTATACATATTGTGTAATATATATATATAATTATACTGTAAGCTGTAAGCTTCTTGTGGGCAGGGGATGTGCCTACTAACTCTTTTATACTGTACTCTTTCAGGAGCTTAGTAGAGTGCTCTGCACAGAGTAAGCACTCAATAAATATGATTAATATAATTTAAAAATATGTACATAAGTGCCGGGGAATTGAGGGTGGGGTGACTATCAAATGCCCAGAGATTCACCAATTCGAGTGCACAGACAACACAGAAGGGAGAGGGGTGGAGGAAAAGAAGGCTTCATCAGGGAAGACCTCTTGGAGAGGTGACTTGCCCAGTCCTAAAGGAAGTCTGGGTTGGTCAGTATCCCTGATGGTGCACTTATGGGACTAGGAATCCTGGATTTTTATATGGTGCATCCTAACACACTCCGGATTCACTCATCACTCCCTAGTCATTTTTATCATTGTTGTCCTGTGGGCAGGGAAACTGTCTACCAGTCCCTTTATTTTGTACTCTCCCAAGCGCTTAGTGCAGTGTTCTGCACCCCTTACGAGCTCAATTAATACCACTGATCGATTGATAGTGAGGATGTGGTGGTTTGTAGACTCTTTTTAAGGAGTTAGAGTTTATCAACATCTCTAAAATCCACAGCACTTATGTACATAGCCACCTGTAATTCATTTTACTGCCTGTCTGCCCTTCTAATCTGTAAGCTCCCTGTGGGTAGGGACTGTCTATGCATTCTCTTTTGTATGTAGCTCCAGAACTCTTCAATCAATCAATCAATCGTATTTATAAGTGTGCAGAGCACTGTACTAAGCGCTTGGGAAGTACAAGTTGGCAACATATAGAGCCAGTCCCTACCCAACAGTGGGCTCACAGTCTAAAAGGGGGAGACAATAGATATGTACAAGTAAAATAAATAAATGGAGTAATAAATATGTACACACATATATACATATATACAGGTGCTGTGGGGAAGGGAAGAACTTAACTGTGTCTTTATCACATGGGCCAATCAGATTATGGGCAGATGGGCCAAGCGGATCCTAAGATCCACACACCACCTGATAGTCATTTATTTGTTAAGGCAAAAAAAGTAATCTACCTGAGAAATTGTAATTGTCATTTTTTTTTTTTTGGAACAGTGAAATCATTGTCGAGACACTAGAGGAAATGTTATTCCACCGGTTATCCTTTAAACAATATCTCATATCTTTTTTTTTTTTTTTACAGGCCTTGGTAACCCAACACGCTGCTTGTTTGGGTTCTGTTTGGAACTCCTGTTTCCAAGAGATTTGACTTGTTAAGATGCAAGAAGCCCAACCTTTTAAAGGAAAAAAAAAAAAGATCCAGGGCCCAGGGAACTTGACAGGAGCAGGCTGCACCTTTTAACACTAATTTTCAAGCACTTTCATTTTACCTTGCCAGGTGGTTCACACTCACTTAATAATTTTATAATTATCTGCAATATTTTACAAAAGATTTATATCAAGTCCGGATATACAAAAGCACAAATGTAAATAAAGGAAAGCGCTTATTTTCTTGACATGAATGATACCGATTTTTTTAAGAAAACAACTGCTAGAGAGGTAGTGTGGTCTAGTGGGAAAGAGCGTGAATAAGAGAAGATTGGGATCTACTCTTGGCTCTGCCTACCATGAGACCTTGGGCAAGTCACTTAACTTCTCTGTGCCTCAGTTTTCTCATCTGTAAAATGGGGTTAAGATATCTGTCCTTCCTCCCTCTCAGACTGTGAGCCCCGCTGTGGGACAGAGACTGTCTGATCTGATTATCTTGTGTTTATCCAAGCATTTAGACAAAGGTAAATGTTTAATTAAATGCTTTCATTATTAATGCAAAACCCAGAGTAAACATTTTGATTTCGTGACGTAAAGATCACATGGTGCTCCTTTTTTTTTTTTCCCTTAAATGGCATTTGTTAAGGGCTTATTATGTGTCAGGCACTGTACTAAACACTGGGATAGATATAAGCTAATCAGATGGGACATAGTTCATGTTCCACATGGGGCACACAGTCTTAAGCAGTGTGGCTCAGTGGAAAGAGCCCAGGCTTTGGAGTCAGAGGTTATGGGTTCAAATCCCGGCTCCGCCAATTGTCAGCTGTGGGACTTTGGGCAAGTCACTTCACTTCTCTGGGCCTCAGTTACCTCATCTGTAAAACGGGGATTAAGACTGTGAGCCCCCCGTGGGACAACCTGATCACCTTGTAACCTCCCCAGCACTTAGAACAGTGCTTTGCACATAGTAAGCGCTTAATAAATGCCATTATTATTATTATTATTATTAATCCCCATTTGATGGATGAGGGAATTGAGCATAGAGAAGTGAAATGATTTGCCCAAGTTCACAGAGCAGACAAGGAGGGGAGCTAGGTTTAGAACCCAAGTCGCTGACCCCCAGGCCTGTGCTCTTTCTACATGACTCGACTGTGGGACAGGGACTGTTTCCAACCTGATTTACCTGCCCCTGCCCTTAGAACAGTACTTAACACATACTTAAGTGCTTAAATACAACAACAATAATAATAATAAAGTTCTCCTATGCAAGAAATGATAGCTGGCAAATTTTAAAGTGATTCACTCCCATTTAGGGGGTACATTCATTTTACCCAAACACATTTTTATGCCTACGTATGATTTATGTCAACGGTTCAAGAGGCCCACTTTCAGAGAAAGGACTCATTCAAAATTCTTTCTCCTGGAAGACCATGGGAGTTCAATGTGGGACCGAGTGGGTGCGGTTGGAACAGCAGGAGAAATAGGCCAACTCAGGCAAGAACTCCCAGTTATTTCTTCGCGACAATGGCATTTTCCAAAATTCCTTTACTCTCCAAAGGAGACAGACAGAAGAAATCACAGGCCCGATAGAAGAACGTTACCAAAAATAACATCCTCCTTCGCCCCAAATAAATCTACTTGGAGGCAAAAAAAAAGTTCAGACTCAGTGAGGGCAAGCCATACTTTCTTTTACTACAATAAATGTGGGTTTGCTTGTGGCATGGGGATAGAGATCTCTTGGATTACTGAAATATATGAGTGAGCTTCCTTTGAGCCGTTACTTCTTACCTCATTATTCAGGAAACTTCTCAACAAGGAGCATATTTGGTTGCATTTATTTATCAGCTCCCTGCCTCCCCAGTGTTGGAGGGGCTTGAAGGGTCCTCCAGAGAGATGGAAGCAGGAAGGAGAAAGGAGAGGAGCAAACCTGGATAACTGGGAGCTGATTGCTCAATACTATTACGTACCAACTTTTCAGTCTGCCCTTTCCTCTTTTTGGCAGTCTACAGGAGAAATGACTAATCGCCAACCAACAAAAATGCACAGCATTCTGAAAGTTGCCAATAGAAACAGTTCGAGTTGCCATTCTCTACCCAGTATGAGGGCATAACCATTTAAGAGAACAAAAGAAAAATAACGGCCCTGTACGTAACAATTTCTCATAGCCAGGAGTAGGTATACTTGGAAACTTTTCAAAATGACACTATTCAGATGGTTATCCTGGGATTATCCACAGGATAAAGTATGTGCGGTATTGTGGCTTGTCCTTGAAGCAAATAATGCTTCTTCCTTAAATTTTCCAGAAGGGCACATAATGGCTTAATTTAAGCAATCTAAATGTGTTTATATTTAGAAAGGAAGTGCAGGAACAATGAGCGGTAATCAAGGGCAAGATTTTTGTAGTGAAAAATCATCTTTGTATAAACTGAGTTCCAAGCACAAGTGTATGAATCAGGAAAATGTCAGCACTTACACGTCCTCCTTTCTCCGGAAAACACTTGCAACCTGTACTGCAGTCTCTTCCTCCACAGGGAACGTCAAATTTCACACCCTGAAAGACAAACCACAAGGCAAATATTAATTTCCATTACCTTCCACAGCCAAAGATTGCAGAACGTGTGCAGTGGGATGAAAAAATAAAATGCCTTATCCAAAGTCTGGTACTTCAAATAATGAGACATTGGTACAAAAAGTTTGGGGCAGAGGGTTTATCTTTATGCTGTTAATAATAATAATTAGTATTATGGTATTTGTTAAACGCTTACTATGTGCCAAGCACTGTTCTAAGCATTGGGGTATATAAAAGGCAATCAGGTTGTCCCACGTGGGGCCCACAGTCTTAATCCCCATTTTCCAGATGAGGTAATTGAGGCACAGAGAAGTTACATGGTTTGTCCAACGTCATACAGCAGACAAGTGGCGGAGCCGGGATTTGAACCCAGGTCCTCTGACTCCCAAGCCCGTGCTCTTTCCACTAAACCACCCTGTTTCTTGCTGTTAGTATGTAGTTAGGGGTAAATTTTTGACCAACCACAGTTATGGGGAATTAGCACACTAATATGCTGAAAACTATTCATTTATTTTTTTCCCAATGGTTATCCATTTTAATGATTATGCCTGCAAAGCATTTTATTCTTTTAATTCAGTTTCATTCACACCTATCTGGATTACATGGACTGTGCTGTCTCATTTTATAGAAGCAGGCACAACGAGCATGGGCCTGGGATTCAGGAGATCTGGGTTCTAATCCCGGGTCTGCCAACTGCCTGCTGTGTGAAGCTGGGCAAGTCAATTAACTCTCTGTGCCTCAGTTTCCTCATCTGGAAAGTGGAGATTAAATACCAGTTCACCCTCTGACACAGAATAGCAGCCCTATCTGGGACAGAAACAGTGTCCACGTGATTAACTTGTATCCACCCAGCACTAAGAACAGTGCTTGATACACAGTAACCACTTGATAACTCAATAATAATTATTATTATAGATGAAGAAATCCACCTAGATAGCACACGAGAATACCCCGGGTTCTCTTCATACAACAGCCAATTGTCTGAGGCTTTCCTATTGATATTTTCATTTGCATTTTACAGTTTCTCCTGGTTTCCCTATGCAGCACTCACAAAGGATGATAATGATAATAATAGTAATAATTGTGGATTTTTGTTAAGCGCTTACTATGTGCCAGGTATTGCACGGGGTGGACACCAGCAAATTGGATCGGACGCAGTCCCTGCCCCATGTGGGGCTCACCGTCTCAATCCTCATTTTACAGATGAGGTAACTGAGGCACAGAGAAGAGAAGCGACTTGGCCAACATCACACAGCAGACAAGTGTCAGAGTCAGGATTAGAAACCAGGCCCGTGCTCTATCCACTAGGCTACGCTGCTTCTCCCGCTCCCTCAATGAGATGCCCTGAAAAAGGTCAAGAATATATCGGGTTATGCTAAATATTACCTGGTGCTGATACTGATAGAACAGAAGTCACTTTTTGATCTCTTGGAACAACATTATTCTATTTTCTGCTTCCTTCTCAATTTCTAGGAGGCATGTCCCATAGTGATAGAATGAGTTGGGGGTGGGGGGCATGTTTCACTTGTGTGATTTTTTATTTTAAAGCTACGCGAGCATGTGTTGAAATCCTCACAACCCTTGAAAATATCTAAAAAAGTCATATTTCTTTTGGAAGATCATAGAGGTTGATAGGCACATTGCTCTGAACATTCTGAATGAACCTAATAGTGATTAAAACAGTAATTTATGACTCTAGTGTATTTGCAGTACTCTGTGCTTACAATGTATCAACGTTCATCCAATTTTTAAGCGATTGACCGTCTCAAATTTCTCAAAAAAAATCACATTTCTTTAGGGAGATCATAGTGGTTGAAGGCATATTTTTCTGAAAATTCTGAATGAAGTTAATAGTGATTAAAACAGTAATTTATAACTCTAGTGTATCCGCAGTACTCTGTGCTTACAATATATCAATGTTCATCCAATTTTCAAGCGATTGACTGTCTCAAATTTCTCAAAAAAAAATCACATTTCTTTAGGGAGATCATAGTGCTTGAAGGCATATTTTTCTGAACATTCTGAATGAAGTTAATAGTGATTAAAACAGTAATTTATGACTCTAGTGTATCTGCAGTACTCTGTGCTTACAATATATCAATGTTCATCCAATTTTCAAGCAATTGACCTTTCCAACGCATATTTTCACCCAGATTTCAGAATAGGTAGACTAATGCAGATAGACTGTGAGCTTGTTGTGGTCAGGGATTGTCACTGTTTATTACTGTATTATACTTTCCCAAGCGCTTAGTACAGAGCTTTGCACACAATAAGCGCTTAATAGATAATAATAATAATAATGATAGCATTTATTAAGTGCTTACTATGTGCCAAGCACTGCTCTAAGTGCAGGGGGGGGATACAAGGTAATCAGGTTGTCCCACATGGGGCTCACAGTCTTAATCCCCATTTTACAGATGAGGTAAGAGGCCCAGAGAAGTTAAGTGACTTGCCCAAAGTCACACAGCTGACAATTGGTGGAGCTGGGATTTGAACCCATGGCCTCTGACTCCAAAGCCTGTGCTCTTTCCACCGAGCCAGGCTGCTTCTCTAAATACGACTGAATCAATCAATCAATCAATCAATCGTATTTATTGAGCGCTTACTATGTGCAGAGCACTGTACTAAGCGCTTGGGAAGTACAAATTGGCAACACATAGAGACAGTCCCTACCCAACAGTGGGCTCACAGTCTAAAAGGGGGAGACAGAGAACAAAACCAAACATACTAACAAAATAAAATAAATAGAAATAGAATAGATATGTACAAGTAAAATAAATAAATAAATAAATAGAGTAATAAATATGTACAAACATATATACATATATACAGGTGCTGTGGGGAAGGGAAGGAGAATGGGAAGGGAAGGACTGAATGAATAAACCAAAATGCTTTTACGTAGGTAAAAGAGTAGCCTGGTAGTAGAATGGAAGCAGGCCATCTTGGATGGCGTCTAGAGTTCTCTTTGAGGTCTGGAGTCAGGGAGGGAGCAGGTTTAGATGATGATGATGATGATAATGGCATTTATTAAGCACTTACTATGTGCAAAACACTGTTCTAAGCGCTGGGGAGGTTACAAGGTGATCAGGCTGTCCCACGGGGGGCTCACAGTCTTAATCCCCATTTTACAGATGAGGGAACTGAGGCACAGAGAAGTGAAGTGACTTGCCCAAAGCCACACGTCTGACAGTTGGCGGAGCCGGGATTTGAACCCATAACCTCTGACTCCAAAGCCCGGGCTCTTTCCACTGAGCCACGCTGCTTCTCTGAAGGGTCTGGATTCCCCCCAAGCCTGGGCTCACTTTGGGATGTTATCTGTTAAGTGCTTACTATGTGCCAGGCACTGTGTTAAGTGCTGGGGTGGATACAAGCAAATCGGGTTGGACACAGTCCCTGTCCTAATTGAGGCTCACAGTCTCAATCCCCATTTTACAGATGAGACAACTGAGGCATACAGAAGTGAAGTGACTTGCATAAGGTCAAACAGCAAAGCGGTGGAGCCGGGATTGGAATCCAGGTCATTCTGACTTCCATGTCCCTGCTCTATCCACTGAGCCACCCTGTCCCCCTAACCTGCCGTGTAACTGTGGGCGAGTCACTTAACTTCTCTGTACCTCAGTTTCCTCATCTGTAAAATGGGGATGGTACCTACCTGCCTTCTCTCCCTACCTCATGGGGTTGTCGAGGGCTGAAATGAACTAATTAACGTGAGAGCGCTTTGGCAATAAAAGCACTGCAGAAAACCAAGGATTAAAATCACTACAGGAGAAGCAGCGTGGCGCAGTGGAAAGAGCACGGGCTGCGGAGTCAGAGGTCATGGGTTCAAATCCCGGCTCTGCCAACTGCCAGCTGTGTGACTCTGGGCAAGTCACTTAACTTCTCTGTGCCTCAGTTACCTCATCTGTAAAATGGGGATTAAGACTGTGAGCCCCACGTGGGACAACTTGATCACCTTGTATTAGAACAGTGCTCTGCACTTAGTAAGCGCTTAACAAATGCCATTACTATTATTACTACAGGAAACCAAGGTAGTGTATTTAGGCTCAAATTATGTTCCGTCACGTTATTCTAAATGGTTTTCTGACTTCTTAAGGGTAGGTTTTTAGAAGTGTCGCACAATCGATCAGCTTATATTAAAAAAGACAGCTTTTTCAGAAACAACGACCCAAATAGACTGAGGTGAGTCCAGTCAAAAATACGATTTGAAACACAAGACTTTGTTCAATGCCATATTTAAGTCCCTACAGGATTTCTGAATGCGTTGCCGCTCTGCATTTTGTTTGCTTATCTCTGAGAACCAAGCAAACAGCTGCACCATGAGTCCAGCTGCCTCAGCTCCAAACTTTGGACTGCTACGCCTGTTGGAAGCCAATTTTCATTTGCTGGGATACCCCCGCTCCCACACACGATACGGATAATCCGGGATCTGTCATGCCCTAATTGCCGACATAGGCCGGGATCCAAAAGCCACACCTGGTCCAATTGCTGCGGAGAAGAAGTCTCCCTTCCCGCCCCTTCTTTCCCTTATCCCACTTCAGCCATGTTGCTTCTCGGTCAAGGACTTGGGGAGCCACATTCGGCTCTTAATCAATCAATCAATCGTATTTATTGAGTGCTTACTGTGTGCAGAGCACTGTACTAAGCGCTTGGGAAGTCCAAGTTGGCAACACATAGAGACAGTCCCTACCCAACAGTGGGCTCACAGTCTAAAAGGGGCTCACTGGGTCTGGCCTGATTAGCTTGTATCAACTCCAGCGCTTAAAACAGTGCTTGACACACAGTATGAGCTCCACACCATTATTATTATCATCCTCAAGAAATACCATGGATTGACTGCTTATAAATACAAAAATGTAGCTACCCATTCTGCTAGCTCTAATTGACTGATGCACAATTCTGAATAATTTTGGTTTAGCAACAAATCCCCCATTTACTTATTTTTTTTAATTGTATGGTATTCATTCAGCTCTTACTATGTGTCAGGCATTGTGCTAAGTGCTGGGGTAGATACAAGCTAAGCAGGTTGGACACAGTCCTCGTCCCACAAGGGGTTCACAGTCTTAATACCCACTTTACAGATGAGGTAACGGAGGCACAGTGAAGTGAAGTGGCTTGCCCAAGATCACACAGCAGACAAGTTGTAGAGTAGGGATTAGAACCCAGGTCCTTCTGATTCCCAGGCCTACAGTCTATCCACCGGGCCGTGCTGCTTCTCCTCTTTTTGTTTTGCTTTTTCTTTTGACATTGAAGACATTATTCCTATGAGAAACTGTTCTCCTTAAAACATTCCAAGTTCACGGCCCAGCTTCCAGGAATCAATTCTGCTTCCAGTATTCCAAATTTTCTGTTTATGCACAAGAAGTTTTTAAGTGGCGATAGTTAAGTGTTAGTAAACAAATACTAAAACTTTCTTCTCCTCAAATTCCAATTCCATCACTAGAAATAAGAAATACGGATGCATAGAGAGAACAGATGTCTTACTCTCGTTTTAGGCTTATTCAAAAGCAGCAAAAAGACTGGGAAACTGTTGGTCAGGTCTCTGAACTTTACCCATGAATAATGGACGTATAATTAATCAAATTTATAAGAAGATGTAAGAACAAAACTCATTTGTGCACAAACAAAGAATATTTTGTTCTCAACCATGTTTTAAGAAACGTCTTGTCCCCAGACAATCTTTTCATGCCAATACACCTCCAGCCAACAGAAGGAAATTCTCTGCAGAGGATTTACAGAATTGTACACACAGACTTCTGCCACTCTCCATAATAGAACATTGCTCTGGACAGAAAAGATGAATAATGTGTATTATTGTAAAGTAATCCATTTTCTATTTAATAGACACTGATCCACACGTCATGAACTTCGCTGCCTGCCTGGGCTACAGTTCCTTTGAGACTGATCTTTTAACAACGGAGAGACTGAGTGGAGAGCCAAGTTGAGAACAAAGTTCCCTATTTAATTCTATTAGTTTATCAAAACAGGAAATATAAGCCATTTCCTCACATGCAGCTTTAAAAATTAAGGAAATAATTCCAACATGGTACAAATAATACAAGGTATATGCTAGAGGAAATTCATAAAGCAGCCACACCACTCAAGCAATGTTTTTTTTTCTGAAGCCTCTGCCATTCATTCAGATTTCTCTATTTCGGGAAGAATCAGGATGCAATACCTCCAAAACGATAACAATAATTTTGTTAAGTGCTTAAGAATTAATAATAATAATTATGGTATTTGTTAAGGGCTTACTATATGTCAGGCACTGTACTAAGCCCTGGGGTGGATACCAGCAAAACTAGGTTGGATACAGTCCCTGTCCCACGTGGGGCTCATGGTCTCAAACCCCATTTTACAGATGAGGTAACGGAGGCCCAGAGACGTGAAGTGAATTGCCTAAGGTCACACAGCAGACACACAGCAGAGAAGCAGCGTGGCTCAGTGGAAAAGAACACGGGCTTTGGAGTCAGAGGTCATGGGTTCAAATCCCATCTGCCAATTGCCAGCTGTGTGACTTTGGGCAAGTCGCTTAACTTCTCTGGGCCTCAGTTACCTCATCTGCAAAATGGGGATTAAGACTGTGAGCCCCCCATGGGACAACCTGATCACCTTGTAACCTTCTCAGCACTTAGAACAGTGCTTTGCACATAGTAAGCACTTAATAAATGCATTATTTTTAAAAAAAGTGGCAGAGCCGGGATTAGAACCCCTGACCTTCTGCTCCCAGACCCATGCTCCATCCACTACGCCATGCTGCTTACTATGCGCCAAGCCCTGTGGTAATTACAAGATAATCAGGTTGGACACAGTCCCTGTCCCACAAAGCCCTCACCATTTTCAGGATGAGGGAGAACAGGCACTTAATTCCTATTTTACGGATGAGGAAACCGAAGCACTGAGACGTTAAGTGACTTGTCCAAGGTCACACGGCATCTTGTCCAGTGCTTACAACAGTGCTTGCCACATAGTAAGCACTTGACCAATGCCACATTATTATCAAATGGCAGAACCAGGATTAGAACGCAGGTCTATCTCCTGATTCCTCTCCTGTGCTCTTTCCACTAGGCCACACTGCTTCTCCAGGGATTCAGTTCTGTGAATAATGCCTTCACTTTCAGAATGGGTGTGAAATTCTATTTGGTCATTAAGAGTTTAAGTAATTAGTAGCAGAACAGGGCCTATCCACTTGAGGAAAATGAACTCTTTTGGGAAAACGGTACAGTGAAAGCCACAAAAAGAATAGAGTGTTCTGCTTATTGTCGGGACTCAAAAAATATTGTCGATGATGAGATGGAGAGGAGGAAGAAGAAGAAGATGAGGATGGTTAAATTATAGCTCTCTGAAACAAGGACTCTGTCTTGTTTCTTGAGCGTTTCCATTAGGTCATTTCTGGGTGACACTCAATATCAAACAGTAAGGCAAGATCTTGAACGATGAAGTTCTTCACTGGGGTCAGGCTTCCTGTACTGAAACATAGTATCTATCAATCCAGTATCCCTTCGTTTCCAAAAACAGTTTCCTAATTTTGATCGAATGATCGCTTTTATTTTTAATTCTGTTCGATAAAACCACTATAGCAGCCATATCGCTTCGTCTTCGGTTGATTGTGGGAAATGCATTTTTTGAGGCTTTTCTCTTGGGAAACCTACATGCATCACTAATATAAACAGGCAAATTCCATCACAGTCTTTTAGAATAAATGTTTTGATTCAACAGTAAAACATTTTCATTAGAGGAACAAACTTAGAGCTTTCACCGATGGCGGGTGAACACTCAAAGTGCTGGATAGCCTAGTCCATGAGTTCAATTAATCATAGCATTAATTAGACTGAAATGTCCTCCTCCTTACTGAAAAATGCTAACCAAGACCCTTCTGCCCCCACCACCAAATCATGATGGGATCTGAATCCCACCAGTCTGGGATTCAGAGGACCTGGGTTCTAATCCCAGCTCTGTCGGTTGCTTACTGTGTGATCTTGGGGTAGCCACTTCACTTCTCTGGGCCTCAGTTACCTCATCTGTAAAATGAGGATTAAGACCGTGAGTCTCCTTTGGGACAGAGATTGTGTCCAATCTGCTAAACTTGTATCTACCCCAGCCCTTAGTACAGTGCCTGGCATATAGTATGCGCTGAAAAAAACCCCGTGAACACCCCTGCCCCCACAGAAAAAACAAATACCATAATTACTATACAGATCCATAGAGGTCTTTAATCTCTTTAGGGTCTCCAGAGTTCATGGAATTTATGTGCATCATAATCGCAATAGTGATAACTGGCTCAAAAGCCATTTTAGCATCCTGAGATTAGTTCTTTTGTCAGCATGATAGTACTCAAAAAATATAAGACCGAGCCAGTCTGCAGAAGGGCTCTTTAGCCTCGAGATTGAATGCTTGCTCATGCCTACCAGTTAACCTAGGAACCTGGTTAATTGACAACTACCATCAATACTTAACATGGTAGCACAAAAATTTCAGCTACGTGGCCCTGGAAAAAAAGGCGGCTCGTAGGTATCGAGGCGATGCTCACTGCAAAGTTGTTTTTCTGGGCGGGATGTCTGAGGAGGATAGTGGAGAGGTGGATTTCCAAGCAGGTGTCCTGAGGGGAGTTGAAATGAGGCCCATGCGATCTTGGAGGCCCACAGAAAATATCAGTCTGGCACCATAGCAGTCATGCGAGAGGGGTTTCTTTCTACATGAGAGGAAGTTTCCCTCAGCGTGGCCTAGTAGATATTTCCTGGGCCTGGGAATCGGAAGGACCTGGGTTCTAATCCCAGCTCCGCCACTTGTCTGCTGAGTGACCTTGGGCAAGTGGCTTCACTGTGATTCGGTTCCCTCATCTGTAAAACGGGGATTAAGACTGCGAGCCCCACGTGGGATGCAAACTGTGTCCGTTCTCATTAGTTGTATGTACGCTCCTCTAGACTGTATCCTCACTGTGGGCAGGGAATGTGTCTGTTATATTGTTGTGCTGTACTCTTCCAAGTGCTTAGTACAGTACGTGCTCAATAAATACAATTGATTGACTGATATACCCCAGGTCTTAGTAATAATAATAATGGCATTTATTAAGTGCTTACTATGTGCAAAACACCGTTCTAAGCGCTGGGGAGGTTACAAGGTGATCAGGTTGTCCCTCGGGGGGCTCACAGTCTTAATTCCCATTTTTACAGATAAGGTAACTGAGGCACAGAGAAGTTAAGTGACTTGCCCAAAGTCACACAGCTGACAATTAGTGGAGCCGGGGTTTGAACCCATGACCTCTGACTCCAAAGCCCAGGCTCTTTCCACTGAGCCACACTGCTTCTTGGCACATAGTAAGCACTTAAATACCATAAAAAGAAAATCTTCTGTATTGTACTCTCCCAAGCCCTTAGTACAGTGCTCTGCACAGAGTAAGCACTCAATAAATACGATTGATTGAATGAACTGAATGAATGAAGATCAGGAAACCGATATGTAGATGCTGTAAGATACAAACACATCAGCACAGCAGAGAGAAACATTTACAAGCACGTGTTTGGAAATGAAATATCAATCAATAACTGGTATGTATTGAGTAGTTACTGACTGCAGATACTGTACTAAGTGCTTGGGAAAGTACAATCCAACAGAGTTGGTAGATATTTTCCCTGCCCACAAGGAGCTTACAGTCTAGGGTGGTGAGACAGATTTCAATATAAATAAATACATAAATTACAGCTGCGTACTTAAGTGCTGTGGGGTGGAGTGAATACCAGGTGCTCACAGGGGACAGATCCAAGTACATATACGATGCAGAAGGGAGGAGTTGGAGAAAAGAGGGCTTAATTGGGGAAGGCTTCTTATCAATCATGCATGACTTTTCAGCTATATCCACATGAATGGATGGTAATGATAACAAAGGTGTTTTTCAAGGGCTTATTAAGTTCTAAGCACTGTGCTTAGTGTGACGGTAGATACAGGATAATCAGAGCAGATCCAGTACCTGTCTGTCAGGGGGCTCAGAGTCTAAGAGAGAGGGAGGACAGTACTATCCCAGTGCTTAGAACAGTGCCTGGTACATAGTAAGCACTCAAATACCATCATCAACAGTTATTTCACCCCCATTTCATACATGAGGAAACTGAGGCAGAGGGATTTTTATGGTATTCGTTAATAATAATAATGGCATTTGTTAAGCGCTTACTATGTGCAAAGCAGTGTTCGAAGCGCTGGGGGGGATACAAGTTAAGCGCTTACTAAGATCACACAGCACACACAGGATTTGGGACTAGAATTTGGGTCTCCAGGTCTTCCGAATTCCACTAGGCTACGATGTTGCACAAATACCTTAAATATATACCCATCCCTGTTCTAGCATCAGCAGCAATAGTATTTATTGAACACTTACTATGTGCAGAGCACTATACTAAGCTCTTGGGAGAGTACATGTTCCCCACCCACAATGAGCTGATGACTGCATTCTTGAAAACCCTACGTTAACAAAAAAAATCGTATCAGGTCAGCATTGTTTCAGCAGGACATGTAAATGACCATTGGACTTGGGTCTCTATTTAAGCAGTCTGCATTCTGTTTCTGTATCAGTTCACAATTCCATCAGTTCATTAGTGACTTACCCAAGGTCACATGGCAGATGAATGGCGGGGCTGGGATTAGAACCCAAGTCCTTTTGACTCCCAAGCCCATGCTCTAACCACCAGGCCAAGCAGCTTCTCTGTTTCTACCACTTCTGCTGAAGAAGAAGCGTGGCTCAGTGGAAAGAGTCAGAGGTCATGGGTTCAAATCCCAGCTCTGCCAATTGTTAGTTGTGTGACTTTGGGCAAGTCACTTAACTTCTCTGTGCCTCAGTTACCTCACCTGTAAAATGGGGACTGACTGTGAGCCCTCCGTGGGACAACCTGATCACCTTGTAACCTCCCCAGCGCTTAGAACAGTGCTTTGCACATAGTAAGCGCTTAATAAATGCCATCATTATTATTCTTAACTTTCCCAAATGCTTCATACAGTGCTCTGCACACCATAAGCACTCAAATACCATTGACTGATGAACCATCTGTTTCAGTGACTGAAGATATTCAGGAAAATAAATATTACAGAATCTGAAGTAGATATTCTCTAAAGTTTAGAGAAGCAGCGTGGCCTAGTGGATAGAGCCTGGGACTCAGAAGGACCTGGGTTCTAATCCCAGCTCTGCCACTTGTCTGTTGTGTGAACTTGGGCAAGTCACTTAGCCTCTCTTTGCCTCAGTTCCCTCATCTGTAAAATGGGGATTAAGACTGTGAGCCCCATGTGGGACAGGGACTATGTCCAACCATATTTCCTTATATCTACCTTAGTGCTTAGTACAGTACCGCAAATAGGGAAGCAGCGTGGCTCAGTGGAAAGAGCCCGGGCTTTGGAGTCAGAGGTTCAAATCCTGGCTCCGCCAACTGTCAGCTGTGTGACTTTGGGCAAGTCACTTAACTTCTCTGTGCCTCAGCTCCCTCATCTGTAAAATGGGGATGAAGACTGTGAGACCCCCATGGGACAACCAGATCACCTTGTAACCTCCCCAGCGCTTAGAACAGTGCTTTGCACAGAGTAAGCACTTAACAAATGCCAAAAAAATAGGAAGCACTTAAACGCCATTATTATTATTATTGAAGTATTGGCTATTTTGGGACCATTTTATACTTTTTCTACTCCATAAGCAGTTGGCTAACCACAATTTAAACTAGGTGAACTAAAGCAGATCTTCTTTCCTAAGATCACCCAGTGTTCAGAATGGCTTCAGATTTCTTCCAAGACCTTCTGACTCCCTGTCCTCCACTCCATGAAGTAGACAGTGATTTACAAAACACCGTCTGGGTAACAAAGATTATTACCTTTACACACCAAAAATGCTCTTATCAGAGTACAAACAACTAACATGCTGAGATTATAAACAACCAAATAGTGAACTTCCTCAAAAATTTCAAGTGATGTCATCTGGCCCCTCTTACATATCCGTTTTCATTATACTCCTGTCCATTCAAAACAGAGCTGACTCAGTGCAACAAAAGCCAGGAAATATCCATGTTCTGGCAATAAAACAAACATGGAAACAAGGGAGAACTGATAAAAGTACAAGTGCTTTTAGGCTTCCCATTTAAAAAAAAATCAACAACAACATAATAATTAATTCAGGATATTTAGCTGGTTGTTTCAGTTTCAAGTTGCTTGCAAGACTGGCTACTCCTAATTTCTTCTGGGGGAAAGAGTGTTTCGCTGTAGGGTTTTCCAATGAGGGGTTTATACCAGATCCAATATCTAGGTTTTGTGCTCCAAATTAAGGCATCTACCAGGTGCAGCGTGGCTTATTTGACCGGGCATGGGCTTGGGAGTCAGAGGAGCTGGGTTTTAATCCTGGGTCCACCCACATGCTGGCTGCGTGACCTTGGGCAAGTCACGTAACTTCTCTGTCTTTCAGTTTCCTAGTCTGGAAAGTGGTGATTCATCATCAATGGTACTTACTGAGCATTTACTATGTGCAGAGCACGGAACTAAGCACTTGGGAGAGTACAACAGAACACAACAGCGTTAGCAGACGTGTTTTAAGGAGCTCAGAGTCTTGATTTGCTACCTGCTCTCCCTCCTACTGAGACTGTGAGCCCTGTTTTCATCCAAAATGCCCTTTCCATTGACCTCACTTTTTTTTCTAATGTTACTTGTAAAGAATTTGCTACGTGGCAGGCACTGTATTAAGTATGCGGTAGATACAAGCTAATCAGGTCGGACACAGCCCCTGTCCCACATAATAATAATGGCATCTATTAAGCGCTTACTACATGCAAAGCACTGTTCTAAGCGCTGGGGAAGTTACAAGGTGATCAGGTTGTCCCACGTGGGGCTCACAGTCTTAATTCCCATTTTACAGATGAGGGAACTGAGGCCCAGAGAAGTGAAGTGACTTGCCCAAAGTCACACAGCTGACAAATGGCAGAGTCGGGATTTGAACCCATGACCTCTGACTCCAAACCCCAGGCTCTTTTCCACTGAGCCACGCTGCCTTTCCACCTCTTCAAGGCAATACAGCAGTTTCAAAGTCTGAAATGCTCAGTTTTTCTTAAAACGTCTTCGACAATGCTCCACTTTCCCTTAGGAGCAGCTAACCAAGTGCTCTGCTCTGCCTCAGGAAGGGTGGGAATCTTTTGAAGTTGGAGCCAGGCTTCTCCTACAGATGGCCATCCCACAAACATTTGATATCTGGCAAGCCATCAGAATTGGTTTGCAAATCTGGCGGTATTTCCTAGAGGTTTCATGGCAATGGGCAAACCAAAATGTCTGGTAGACTGTAAGCTCTTTCTCTAGGCTGTGAGCTCACTCTCTATACTGTAAGCTCGTTGTGGGCGGGGAATATGTCTGTTATATTGCACTGTACTCTTCCAAGTGCCTAATTCTGCACACAGACAGCACTCAAAAAATTTGACTGACTGAATGACTGGTCAGTCGAGCAAAGAATCTGATTCTACCCGGGTCTGGTTTGAAATTCAAGTCCACTCTTAAAGTAGGGTTTTAGGAAAAGTAAGATAATAGATCCCAAAGTGGGCGACTGATTAATCAATACTGGAGGGATTTGTCTGGGGAAGAATCCTTACATTTAATGAGTAGGACAAGCTGTTAGAATGGAGATAAACGTGTCTGCCAACTCTGTTGTACTCTCCCAAGTGCTTAGTACAGTGCACACAGTACATGTTGTAGTGATAAAGTGTAGTGTAGTGATTGGTTTTGTTCTCTGTCTCCCCCTTCTAGACTGTGAGCCCACTGTTGGGTAGGGACCGTCTCTATATGTTGCCAACTTGTACTTCCCAAGCACTTAGTACAGTGCTCTGCGCACAGTAAGCGCTCAATAAATATGATTGATTGATTAAGTAATGGACTCCCTTTAAAGACGGAGGAAAAGGACAGAGTGTGAAAGCCAGAGTCTAAATGCAAATTGTATTTCACTTGAATCATGTTGGATTCTTTCCTGTGCTTTGCTTATGTGTGTGGGCTTGTATGTGTAAATTTTTTCATCTCTTATATTATCAAACACAGACTTTTTAAGAAATGAGATCTACCTTTTTTTTTCTTTCCTACCTCTAGACTGTAAGCTCTTCCTGGGCAGGGACCATGTTTACCAACTCTGTTATGCTGCACGCTTCCTAGCTCTAAATACAGTGTTCTGTACACAGAAGCTCTCAGTGAAATGATTGATTGTAGAGTATGATGCACAGATCAATTCAATGAGGATATTTATTCATTCAGATGTCCCTTAACCGAACATCTGAGTGACCTCAGGGCCAAGGTGAGCAAAATTCCCAAATCTGTGAAAATGAGAATTCTGTTTTTCAGGACATTTCCCAAGACCTCCAAATACTCCTATTTTACTAATGTGTTCACCTAAACACAAAGCTAAACAAAAGGTTTTTTTCTTCCTGATTCCATTGCTGGATTTGTTCCTGGTCTCTGGAAAAGTTGGAGCATTAATGACTGTTTTCTTTTCTGCTTGAAAGTGGGAGAACACAAAGCCACTGACTCCCTCAAAACCCAGCAAATTGGTTTGTCCTGCAATTTCCATCCTCAGAGGAGATTTAAATAATTTTTAAAAACTACTTGAAACATGTTTCATCTTTTCCACTGTTAGAAAGTCCTCTGAAAAATCACTCATTTTAAACATGATCTGGCATCTCTGAACCCTGGCTAGCCACCCTGGCTTACTGTTTTTGACTCAGAATCCTTAATTTCTTCTTTGCTCTTCCCCTTTACAGTGGTTAAAATACAAACAAACAACAACAAAAAAATTACATACAAACCCCTCCCTTGTTAATCGGCATGCAATGTGAACTGGGAAGATAGCTTGACAGCCAGGATTTCCTAACTGGTCCAAACAAACCAGAGGGAAGGGAGGGGGAGGACCGCTGTTTTAAGTCTTCAGGGTATTTCAAACTCAGTCATCCTTCCGCTTGCAATATTTCCCAGATGTATACAGGAAAACATATCACTCCTTTTCCCAGCTGCCCAGAGGAGTGAATCTTTTTGGCTGCTCCTTAACATTTTTTTTCCTTTTTTTTTTTTTGTTTCTTCCTTCCCCCATCCCCTCAAAGGAAGAGATCTCTCCAAGCACTCAATAAATATGATTGAATGAATGGCCTGGTCCGGTATCTCCTCGATGCAGTGGTAATATTGGGACTGGGCCAAGGTTGGATCAGGGAAGTTTTCAATTATCTTTACTGAAAGCAATTTATTCATTATAAAACTCAGGCAGCCTCTTTAGATTTATCTGTTCTTTTACCTCCCCACCAAGCCTTATGATTTTCAGTGATTTTTTTTTCCCCTCAGTCTTTGAAATGGATTTAAAAAAAAATTTTAATGGTATTTGTTAAACACTTACTATGTGCCACAATTGCTGCCTATCAGTAACTGGCGCATAATAGTATCTGGAATTAACCCTACTATCAGCCCCATAGCACTTAAGTACACATCTACAAATTATCTATTCATTATTAAAGTCTGTCTCCCCATCTAGACTGTAAGCTCATTGTGGGCAGATAATGTGTCTACCAACTCCATTGTATTGTACTCTCCTAAGTGCTCTGCACCCCTGAAGTGTTCAGTAAATATCACTGATTGATAATGGTCCATATAAGTTGGAAAACCTAGCAGGATTGTGTTGTCAAAAGTGGCTCTGCTTCACTTTTTTAATGGTATTTTTTAAGCGCTTACTATGTGTCAAGCACTGTACTAAGCACTGGGGTGGATACAAGATAATCAGGTCAGATATAGTCTGGTCCCACATGGGGCTCACAGTCTAGGTAGAATGGATTGAATCCCCACTTTTGTAGTTGAGGCACAGAGAAGTTAACTGGAAGTTACTGGTAGAGTAGAAGCTCTTTGTGGGCAGGGATTGTTTCTACCAACTCTGTTGTCTTGTTCTCCACCTAGTACTTAGTATGGTGCTTTGCACACAGTAAGCGCTCAATAAATACCAGGGATTGACTGACTGGGTGACATCATTAGGGAATTACCTTACCCAGGAACATATCTGCTTGCTCGATTACCCAGATCACTTGAAGTGGAAAGTAATTAATAATTAATTAATCAGTAATTAATCATTTAATCAATTCCGTTTACTGAGCGTTTACTGTGTGCAGAGCGCTGTACTAAGCGCTTGGGAGAGTACAGTAGGACAGAGTTGGTACAAATGTTCCCTGTCCACAACAGGTTTACAATCAATCAATCGTATTTATTGAGCGCTTACTGTGTGCAGAGCACTGTACTAAGCGCTTGGGAAGTACAAGTTGGCAACATATAGAGACAGTCCCTACCCAACAGTGGGCTCACAGTCTACAGTACTGCTAAGATCAATTAAAACAAAATTATTGCTGCCAACCTGTATGTACTATATAACAGGCAGTTTGAAACAAACACTGGGAAAGTACGCCTTGTGCTCCCCAATGCTTCCAATGATGATGATCAATTAATCAATCAATCGTATTTATTGAGCGCTTACTGTGTGCAGAGCACTGTACTAGGCGCTTGGGAAGTACAAGTTGGCAACATATAGAGACAGTCCCTACCCAACAGTGGGCTCAGAGTCTAAAAGGGGGAGACAGAGAACAAAACCAAACATACTAACAAAATAAAATAAATAGAATAGATATGTACAAGTAAAATAAATAAATAGAGTAATAAATATGTACAAACATAAATACATATATACAGGTGCTGTGGGGAAGGGAAGGAGGTAAGATGGGGGGGATGGAGAGGGGGACGAGGGGGAGAGGAAGGAAGGGGCTCAGTCTGATGCGTTAAGCGCTTCCTCTGCGCTAAGCACTGGGGTAGATAAAAGATAAACAAATTGGACATAGTCACTATCCCAAATGGGGCTCACCTATAAAGAAGAGAGGACCATATTTTCCCCCACTGAAGGTGAGTAAACTGAGGCACAAGTTAAGTGACTTGCCCAAGACTACAGAGCAGGAAAGTGGTAGAGCCGGGGTTAGAATCCAGGCCTCCTGACTCCCTATAGCTTGCGTTCTTTCTGTTATGTTTGTACATATTTATTACTCTATTTATTTATTTTACTTGTACATATATATTCTATTTATTTTATTTTGTTAATATGTTTGGTTTTGGTCTCAGTCTCCCCCTTCTAGACGGTGAGCCCACTGTTGGGTAGGGACTGTCTCTATATGTTGCCAACTTGTACTTCCCAAGCGCTTAGTACAGTGCTCTGCACACAGTAAGTGCTCAATAAATACGATTGATTGATTGATTAGGCCACACTGCATCTCTATTGGATAGACTGGGTTAGGAAAAGCAGCGTGTCCTAATGGAAAGGTCACAATCTGGGAGTCAAGGGACCTGGGTCCGAATTCCCAGGTCCTTGGGGAAGCCACTTAATTTCTCTGTGCCTCAGTTTTCTCATCTGTAAAATGGGAGTTAAATACCGGTTCTCCCTTCCAAGACTGTGAGCTGAGGCCCAGTTCTTGGCACATAAAGAGCACTTAACACAATTTCCTTCATTATTATTATAATTATTATTATTGCTATGATTAAATTAGTAATTTTGGTCACTTAAGTGGAATATTTGGAAAATCTTACTAAAGAGCTGAGTCATTTCAATAATAACCCGCCCCACTAATGAGAAATTTGAGCATCCCAAGATTTAATGTCATGAACTTACAGAACGAGACACTCTGTTCTCCCTCTCGCAAAAATTATACACTTGCAGTCTATGGTGTTTGGACATTTTGATCCACAAATCATTTTCCTTAATCCCAACAGGTGCCTACTACAGATCAAGATTAGGACATACTTCAAACACCTAGCTGTTTACAAGAATGGAGCTAGTCGTGTCGGTGGAGAAATGGTGTTCTAAGCACAATCTGTTGCTTGGGAAGTAAAGATAATTATATTTAGGGGCTACAGTCAGTGAGCGAGAACAGGCAATAGCATCAAACCCTTTGTGACACCGTCTTAACGTTGCCATCATTATCTTGTGCTTCCCAAGCGCTTAGTACAGTGCTCTGCACACAGTAAGCACTCAATAAGAGCCCCTCCTCCCCCTCTCCATCCCCCCTGCCTTACCTCCTTCCCCTTTCCACAGCACATGTATATATGTATATATGTTTGTATGTATTTATTACTCTATTTATTTATTTATTTTATTTGTACATATTTATTCTATTTATTTTGTTAATATGTTTTGTTTTGTTCTCTGTCTCCCCCTTCTAGACTGTGAGCCCACTGTTGGGTAGGGACCAGGTCTATATGTTGCCAAATTGTACTTCCCAAGTGCTTAGTACAGTGCTCTGCACACAGAAAGCGCTCAATCAATCAATCAATCAATCATATTTATTGAGTGCTTACTGTGTGCAGAGCACTGTACTAAGCGCTTGGGAAATACAAGTTGGCAACATATAGAGACAGTCCCTACCCAACAGTGGGCTCACAGTCTAAAAGTGGGAGCCAGAGAACAAAACCAAACATACTAACAATAAATACGATTGAATGAATGAATTATCTTTTCAATTTGGCCCCTTACGATGTCTTCTTCATGTCGATGATGACCCTCCTACCATAAAGGATTACATTTTTGTTTTAGGCCTATTTTGTCTATAGATCAATTTTTGAAACAGATAGTCAAAGAGCTTTGGAAAAGTAGAAAATACAAGTAAAGAAAAGGAGAGTACCCACGACCAATTTGAAGATAAGTACAGTCATCATCTCCCCCTCCAGAGTAGCAGCTCCTTGTGGGCAGGGAACATGTCTACCAAGTCTACTGCATTGTCCCGTCGCAATCACCTAGTGCACTGCTAGACACAGTAAGCGCTCAATAAATACCATTTGACTGATTGATTGAACTGGCTTTTTACAGTACATTACACAATAATAATAATAATAATAATGATGGCATTTATTAAGCGCTTACTATGTGCAAAGCACTGTTCTAAACGTTGGAGAGGTTACAAGATGATCAGGTTGTCCCACGGGGGGCTCACAGTCTTCATCCCCATTTTACAGATGAGGTAACTGAGGCCCAGAGAAGTTAAGTGACTTGCCCAAAGTCACACAGCTAATTGGCGGAGCCGGAATTTGAACCCATGACCTCTGACTCCAAAGCCTGTGCTCTTTCCCACTGAGCCACGCTGCTTCTCTGCCACCCACCTATAGATGCATTTAGATGCTGAAAACACCCTCTCTTTCTTTGCTACTCAATCAAAAGTATTTACTGAGAACTTACTGTGAACACAGCACTGTAATAAATGCCTGAGAGAAGACAATGGATATATGGTCCTTCACCTTAAAGGCCTCACAATCTATAACAATATTCTGCAGCAAGCTTCATGGGCACAGAAGGGGCCCCTTGAATATTTCTTAAGGATGATGGTTTGGAGCACTGAAAATCTAGTCCAATTCATTTTAACATTCAATAGCTTTTCTTTATTCCAAATTTGTGCCATACTCATTCATCTTCATGAATAGTACCATTGTTTTTTAACTGCACAGTACAGTGTCATTTCAATAAAAGGTTGATTATGGCTGAGTCTTCTAAAACCAAACACGATCACCAAGAGAGTTATTAGGATATTTTCTAGGGAAAGATTTCATATTCTTAATACATTTATTTTGTAAAATGTCTTAAGCCCAGGATAGGAGACAGAGTATCTGCTCTCCCTACTGAACAAAATCGTTGTTCTTCACCACTTCATGTGGATGCTAAAATATTGATAATAATACTGACCGTACTGGTTAAGCACTTATGTGCCAAACACGGTACTAAGCGCTGGGATGGGCTCAGCCATCATCATCATCATCATCAATCGTATTTATTGAGTGCTTACTGTGTGCAGAGCACTGTACTAAGCGCTTGGGAAGTACAAGTTGGCAGTCATTTTGAGGGTCTCATTTTTGATAGCTAAAAAATGGCATTTTATTTAGCATAAACCTCTCCATACTACATGAGCATGGAAGGGAAAACAAGGCAGTGTTGCCTAGTAAACAGAGTACGGGCCTGGGAGTTAGAAGGACTCCGGTTTTACTCCCAGTTCCACCACTTGCCAGCTGCGTGACCTTGGGCAAGTAACTTCACTTTTCTAAGCCTCAGTTCCCTCATCTGTAAAATGGGGATTACAACTGTAAGCCCCATGTGGGACAGGGACTGTGTCCAACCTGATTAGCTTGTACCTACCCCAGTGCTTAGTACAATGCCTGGAGTGTAGTAAGCACTTAAATCCCATTTTTTAAAGAAGGGAGGCCCTCTACCTCACTTGAAAACTCCCTCTTTGGCTCACTTACACAGAAGCAGGCAACTGAGCAATGTAAAAATACCACCTGGAGGCAAGACTGTTCCACACCATCCATGCTGGGTCCTCAATCAATCGTATTCCTTGAGCACTTTCATTCATTCATTCAATCATATTTATTGAGCGCTTACTGTGTGCAGAGCACTGTACTAAGCGCTTGGGAAGTACAAGTTGGCAACATATAGAGACGGTCCCTATCCAACAGTGGGCTCACAGTCTAGAAGGCCTGTGGGCTCAAAGTCTAGTGGGCTCACACTTCCTGTGTGCAGAACACTGTACTAAGAGCTTGGGAGTGTACTAGTGCTTAGTACAGCTCACCGCACCCAGTAAGCGATCAATTAATTCCACTGATTGATTGTTCGATTGATTGGCCAACTCTATGAGGAGCAGAGCGTGAATCAAGTTCCAGGTTTTTAGCTGTAGACTGCCAATTATTTAGCTTCAACAGAATTATGAAATGGTAAGGTTTGGTATCTAATGTTCTTAACTGTGTTGCCTACCCACAAACTACATAATACAATTTCTGCAAAAGAAAATATTTTTAATCACGATAAAAATCAGAGGGGAGGAGACGACCAAATTTGGCTTAAGCACACATTATACAACTAACAAATCATCTCAAAAGGACAATAGGAGAGTTATAGCTTAGATTTACAGATCTGAACTAGTCACATACGATCCTTTGTTCAAATTATCCAGTGACTCACAAAAGCCAACGGTAAAACATAATGACCCTGTGTTTCATGATTAGAACACATGAAAACTAGAGACATGATTATTTAAAAAAAAAAACTTTAAAAATGTGAATGTTCTTTTATACTTCAGTAATTGGGGTTGAGATTCAGTTTAGATTTGGCTTAGATTAGCCTAGATTTGGTTGGACTACTGCAAAAATGTCGCAACGGTGTCACTGAATTACGCTTTGTGATCAGGATGAACAACACCGCTTCAAATCTGCCTCGGCATCAGCACCCACATTTGCCATCAGCGGGCACGCTTGGGGCACCGCAGGAGGGGATGGGTACAAATCCCATCTCCTTCAGTAATCACCTCCACAAATCGCAAAGCTCACAGTTTCATCCTGCACAAGGAGACTAGGATGTAGGAATTAGATTGTAAACTCCTTGCGGGCAGGGACCATGCCTACCAACTAAAGCTGTATGGGATTCTCCCAACCACTTAGAAACAGTGCTATGCACATAGTAAGTGCTCAGTAAATACCACAGATTGACTGACTGAGATCTGTAACGTGCTGTCACATTTCAAAAGCTGATCCTCTGTTTTAGAAGCGCTGTTAGCTTTGGGAGTAGCAAACTTGCAAGATTGTTTTGAGAAAAGATTGTATGGAATTTTCCCTTCTTGACAGTAAACATTCCCTAATCGTTGCAGCCACAAATATGCTTTAAACGATGTACTTTCCCAAAGTCAAAATATGCTAGGCTATAAAGCATATGTAGCCCTCTGGGAAAATATAGGCAGCTTTTTGGAGAAGGCCCTGTCTGCCTGAAACTCTTCTTGGAGAAAATCAAATTTGGCATCCTTTGATACTTTTACATCAAGGATTTTTAACACTGGGCTAAATTACACCACCATTCTTAGGCTTGGGATACAAGAGATTATCTTGAAACATCTCTTGGCATTGAAAAGCAGGAACACACAAAAAAGCATATTCTGTACCCTTAATTTTGACATATCCAGAACTTCTGAACTAGCATTTTTCTGTTCCAGAAGAGCAGTGGCCCATGGAATCCAGAAAAGGGCAAAGCATTCTTCAATCTTGTTTCTAATAACAGCAATAATAATAGTACTGATAATTGTGGTATTTCCTAAGCATTTACTATGTGCCATACACTGTATTAAGCACTGGGGCATTCATTCAATTGTATTTATTGAGCGCTTACTGTGTGCAGAGCACTGTACTAAGCGCTTAGCACTATACTATACAAGACAGTCAGGTCCCACTTTGAGTTCACAGTCAAAGCAAGAGGGAGAACAGGTATTGAGTCTCTATTTTTGCAGACGAGGGAAACGAGGCATAGAGAAGGGAAGTGACTCCCAAGGTCACACAGCAGGTAAGTGGCGGGGCCAGGATTAGAACCCAGGTCCTCCAACTCCCAGGCCCGGGTTCTTTCCACTAGGTCACGCTGCTACCTCGAGCTGGTAGATTTCCCAACTCCATTCCCTGATGGAGAAACTCCTCAGATGGATCACTCCATTCTCTGACGGATCATCCCTGGAGGACCTTTCTTCACTGGGTTCTAATCCTGGCTCCGCCACTTGCCTGCTGTGTGATCTTGGGCAAGTCAATCAATCAATCAATCAATCAATCGTATTTATTGAGTGCTTACTGTGTGCAGAGCACTGTACTAAGCGCTTGGGAAGTACAAGTTGGCAACATATAGAGACAGTCCCTACCCAACAGTGGGCTCACAGTCTAGAAGGGGGAGACAGAGAACGAAACCAAACATATTAACAAAATAAAATAAATGGAATAGATGTGTACAAGTACAATAAATAGAGTAATAACTTCTCTGTTTCTCAGTTACCTCATCTGTAAAACAGGCGTTAACACTGTGAGCCCCATGTGGGACAGGGACTGTGTCCACCCCGATTAGCTTGTTTCTACCTCAGCTCTCAGAACAGGGCTTGACATCTAGTAAGCGCTTAACAAAGACCATCAGCAGCAGCAATCTCCAGGTCTTCGGGATCACAGAGTTTCATTTGCTGAGTCAGGAAGGTTATTTAGACAGGAAATATCATGATAATCCTTACTCGAAAGAAAGAATCGAATAGGAACCATGGAATTCTTCACCACAGGCAAATTCAGCGGGAAAGTAGACAAGCAACACTTAGAAGGAATTACTGGTGAATCTGAGTCTTTGTCATTCTTTGGGACTCTGTCCTCAGACCGACCTTCAATGACTGAACCTACGGTAATTGATACTGGTGTCACTGCCCCTATATCTGTGATAGTGGCAGAACTAAACCTGCCGCCTCACTTTGCTAATGTAGCTTTGTAGTTCAAAGCCAACTAAAGCACGTAAAAAAATGATGGGGCACAGCGGGCTGTCAGAAGCTCATTTTTCCATTCTAATTTTTTGTGCTTAACAGTGCTTGGCACATAGTAAGCGCTTAATAATAATAATGATGGCATTTATTAAGCGCTTACTATGTGCAAAGCACTGCTAACAAATACCATCATTATTAGTAGTAGTAGATGAAAAATGATTTTTTTTCCTACAGTGGTTTAGCAAAGTTCGTTTTAAAATATCATTCCTTGAGGTATCAATCAGTCCTACTTATTGAGCGTTTACTGTGTGCACAGCACTGGACTAAGTGCTTGGGAGAGTACAGTATATACCGTATTATACCATAGACACATTGGTAGACATGTTCTCTGACCATAACAAGCTTTCCGTCTTGAGGGCGGGTGGGGAAGAAGTCCACTATTCTGGTGGCCTTGTTTTTTGGGGGGCTATTTCACTGCTTATTTGCCCTGCCTTGGAAGAAGGGTAGTGAAGGAAGAGGAAAAGGATTAAATCTCCAGTCAAATTTTCTACTGTATTCAGGTGTCTTCCCTGCCACCTTGACTATTTTTCCTTTAGAAGAAAAAAGGGCATATTTTCAAATTGGTAATTTGATTTATTTCTCCAGGCTAAAGTAAATGCATCTTTCTGGACTCCCGAAAGCATTTTCAAAAACATGCTAGTCGTATTTTTTGAGCATTTACTATGTGCTGAGCACCGTGCTAAATTCATTCAATCGTATTTATTGAGTGCTTACTGTGTGCAGAGCATTGTACTAAGCACTTGGAAAGTATAATTCAGCAATAAAGGGAGCAAGTCAGGGTGACGCAGAAGGGAGTGGGAGAAAAGGAAATGAGGGCTTAGTCAGGGAAAGCCTCTTAGAGGAGATGTGCCTTCCAAGTCTTTATATAAAACTATTTGAAAAAGAAAGAATACATCTCTAGACTGGAAGCTCATTGTGGTCAGGGACCATGCCTGCTGACACTGTTGTATTGTACGCTCCCAAGCATTTAGTACAGGGCTCTGCACAAAGACCTCAGTAAATACCATTGATTGATTTAGGATAATAATATGCCCTCCTAGAAATCCAAAGTTTATTTTGTTGCTAGGGTTACTTGAAAATAAAAATCTAAAGATATTTTGCCTAAGCTGAAGTTAACATTAAAAAAATTAAAATGAATTTATTCAAAACAACTCAAAAAAAAAGTTTAGCGTTCCAGGGTGACAGGAATATTTATGTTTCTATCAACCATAAAATCAGGGCTTGCAATTTGTGTTTTAAAACAAATCTTAATTTTGGCATTTGGGATTTCCAAAGCCATTTTAATTTTCTGTTTTTCTTCTTGCTACTCATAGTGACCTCATTAAATAGTCCATGAGCAATAGGAGTAAGTGTTCTTTTTCTTGGATTTGGGTTGTTTATGGTGGAAGATTCATTTGTTTAGCTTTTACCAGCCCAAAGAGCCAGACGAAAATTACCAAAGGGCAGGGAATCAAACCCAATTTTCCGGCTTAGAAGACAGGAGGTGCCCACAAAATAACAGATTTACCTAGAGGCGGGAGTTGCTCATGATTAAAAACAGGAACGCAAAACATCCTTTAACATCAATGTTAAAATGGCTTACTCAGTCTAACAGTTTAAAATAGCAACACCTTTCTGGCAAAAAGAAGTTCTTAAAATTATTTACATCTCTTGAAATAGTTGCTGTGAACAAGATTACCTGGATATAGGAAGACTGAAAAACAATCAAGTTAGGGGACACCCCGACTATAGAATTCCACCATGTGGAGAGGAGATAGCTGTCACAGTCAATCTATACTGGGTGAGGAAGGAAAATTCAGGATTCCCAGAAACACGGTATCAATCAAAGGTATTTACTGAGTGCTTACTGCGTGCAGAGCTCAGAACTAAGCGCTTGGGAGAGAACAATACAAGAGAGTTTGGTAGTCGTGATGCCAGTCCACAAGGAACTCAATATTTGGTAATATGGACACCATTATTAAGATAACCCTCTCTCAGGGTCACTCCTGGAGAGTTTCCAGTACTCTATCAGTCTCGACTAAGGAAGGGAGAGTCAAGCAGAGGCCTGCCCAATCCATTCCTAGCTTGGCCAGTGGCTAGCGAGTGGATGGCAATCTGCTACAAGTCAAAACTCACCCATGCTGGGCAGCAGTGGCACGGGAGAGTCGAGGGCGGAGACTCAAGTTTACTGTGTGGAAGGAGGCGATGGTAAACAACTTCCGTCCGGATTTTGACCAAGAAAAGCCTATGGATATACTACCAAAACGATTGCAAATGGAGAGCGGGGCGTTCTGGAAGAGATGTGTCCGTGGGGTCGCTATGGGTTGGAAACGACTTGACAGCATAAGACAAGACATTAAGATAATATTGGATTTTTCAGCTGAAGGAGGAGCAGGATGGCCTAGTTGAAAGAACACAGGACTGGGGGTCAGAGGACCTGGGTTCTAATCCCAACTCTGCCTTTTGTCCGCTGTGGGACCTTAGGCAAGACGTGTAACTTCTCCATTCCTTGGTTTTCTCATCTGTAAAATATGGATTCATTGCCCACTCTCTCTCCTAGACTGGGAGTCCCTTATGGGACAGGGATCGTGTCCTAAACCAGCGCTTAGTACACTCCTTGGCACACAGTAAGACTTAACAAATACCGCTATTTTCATTAAGGCTGCATGGAATCCTCTTTTCACTTGCTCACAGCATGATTCATTTTGCAAAAAAATAGATGTTGATGCTGACTTCATGAACTAAGAATTACTTGGGCAAGTTTAAGAACTCTGAAACAACAGTAACTGACGCGTAGTATTACATTCAATTCAATTGTATTCAATTGAGCGCTTACTGTGTGCAGAGCACTGTAGGAAATACAAGTATTTAACAAATACCTTTAAAAAAACAAACAAAAAACCCAGTATTTACAGAGCTCTTCTGTGGGCAGAGCACTGGACTGAAAACTTGAAGAATGGATCAAAGTAGTATGGTACATTACCCCTACCTTCAAAAATTTTACAATTTAAGAGGACCTTTAGGAAACAGAAAAAGTGTACTTTAAAATTGTTTTTAAAGTTGAAAGGCTCTTGTTCCCAGAAAATTTTAAATGGTGGAAATTTAATAGTTGATGATGTCCAAGAGGTGAGAGATTCCTGACAAGGATGACTTGTTTTTGTAAATTTTGAGAAAAAAACACGTAGCTTGGGCACAGTTTGGGGCTTGGGCTAAATGCTGTATCTGTCAGGCTGCTGGGAAATTTTAAGGTTCTTTTTAAAATGTATTTATGGTACTTGTTAAGTGCTTACTATGTTTCAAACACCGTTCTAAGCAATGGGGTAGATACAGGTTAATTTGGTTGGACACAGTCCCTACCCACTAGGCTCACAGTCTAGGTGAATTCTCACTATAACTCTTTTAAGCACATTTCCAGCGGAATATCTCCACTGAACTCTTGCCCGAACCTCTTCCTTCAGAGGAGGTGCCACCTCAAAGCCAGTGGCATTCTACTCCAGTGCTTCCCAACCCGGTCCCGGCAGCTCATTCCCAATAATACTCAATCCTGGAAAACTAGAGATCTCACAGACTGGCATAGTCCGTGCAGAACACTGGAGTAATCAATCAATCGCTTATTGAGTGCTTACTGTGGGCAGAGAATGGTATTAAGTGCTTGGGAACTGTACTAAGAGGAGATACAATTTAATCAGGTTGGACACAGTCCCTATTCCACATAGGGCTCAGAGGTTCTTACTAAATACTCAAATATTCTCTATTCCAACCAAGCATACATCAATTCAGTGCACTTCCCAAAAGGCAAGGCTTAGATATACCTGCCTATGTAGGAAAGGGCGCACAGGAGATACAAAATAATAATAATATCAACAAGTATAGTATTTGTTAAGCGCTCACTATGCACCAGGCGCTGGACTAGATACAATATAAGCAGAACGGACACAGTCCGTCCCACATAAGGCTCACAGTTTAAGGGGAAAGGGAAGATTAGATATTTTATCCTGAGGAGGAAACTGTGGCACAGGTAAGTCAAGTGACTTTCCCAAGGTCACCCAGCAGGTAATAATAATAATGATGGCATTTATTAAGTGCTTACTATGTGCAAAGCACTGTTCTAAGCGCTGGGCAGTGGTAGCGTTGGGATTAGTGCCCGAGGCTACTGGCCCAGGGCCATGCTTGTTCTAGGGTAGTCTTCCTCCCAACCTCCCCCTTAGATGATGAGGGGGGGACAAAAGGTAGGCTAAGGATATTACGCTCTTTAACCTGTCTGAAAAATTACTTATCTCCAGCACTCCAGAAATGTCCCAAGTGGTTTTGCTGCATTTCCATGAGGGCAAAAAAAATTACTGAAATACATAAGTGGCTTGGTTGCTTAATTTTATCTCATTTCTGATCTCTGCTGGCATTCCATGGAATTTTCCAAAGCAGTTTATTCGACAGATGTTTTTAACTAATGGCAATGCAATGGATGACTGAACCTCTCTAGCGTAAATAAAGTGATGACACCAGAAACAGAGTGGCCTTTATTGAGTGACTTAGAAAGATAGCTCTTTGGTGGAAGAAATGGAGCTTGCAATGATTATTTTTAAATGTTATTTGTTAAGTGCTTACTATGTGGCGGTTACTGTTCTAAGCCCTAGGGCAGATACAAAATAATCAGGTTGGACACAGTCCGTGTCCCACATGGGGCTCACAGTCTTAATCACTATTTTATAGATGAGGGGACAGAGACACATAAAAGTGTCACACAGCAGACAAGTGGCAGAGCCGGGATTAGAACCCAGACCCTTCTGACTCCCACGCCCGTGCTCTATCGACTAGGCCACACTGCTTCTCATTTCAAAGAGAAGCAAGCATATCAATAAAGCATGTGTGTTTTCTATAATCACTTTGGAACAGCTGTGTAAACCCCCAGTGGGACAACCTGATCACTTTGTAACCTCCCCAGTGCTTAGAACAGTGCTTTGCACATAATAAGTGCTTAATAAATGCCATTATTATTACCAGAGACAACGGCGGAGACTCAAGTTTTTACTGCGTGGAAGAAGGCAATGTTAAACCACTTCCGTAACCTTACCAGGAAAACTCTACGGATACATATACCAGATTCACCTTATGACAGAAGATGGGATGTTCTGAAGAGGGTGTGTAACCGGAGTCGCTGAGTTGGAAACAACTCGATGGCATTTGAAGGAGAATGAAAAGTGGTATTTAATGAGCGCTTACTAGGTGCAGCGCACCTTGTTAGGCTTTCAGGAAAGTCCAATTAAACAGAATTAGCAGACACGTTCCCTGCCCATAACAAGCTTACATTCCAGAGGGAACTACGGATTTGCCTGAAGTGAGATTTCCTTTCTGACCTACCCTCTTGCTCTATCTTCTCTCTTATTAGGAGAACTTCCTACATCATTCATAAGAATGTAATACGCAAATACACATTCTTCGGTAGTTTCCTGTTTACAGATCCTTTTTAAACCAGTCTGACAGGGATCAAAAGGGTTAGCCTTAGGATTTGGGTGGCCACGGGCCAACTGGCATCTTGGGGCCTGGAGGGCAGATGGGGTGGAAATACGTGCTACTGTGGATTTTCTTGACTTCTGGAAACGAGGCAGTTTAATGACTAGGTCTACTGAAGCAGTAAAGAGCACTGTGGTTTGCTCCTCTTCTCAACCTGAGCCTAGAGCTGAAATAATAATAATCATAATGATGGCATTTGTTAAGTGCTTCCTATGTGCCAAATACCGTACTAAGCACCGGGGTGGATGTGAGCAAATTGAGTTTGGTTTTGTTCTCTGTCTCCCCCTTTTAGACTGTGAGCCCACTGTTGGGTAGGGACTGTCTCTATATGTTGCCAATCTGTACTTCCCAAGCGCTTAGTACAGTGCTCTGCACATAGTAAGCGCTCAATAAATTCGATTGATGATGATGATGATGAGCAGGACACAGTCCCTGTCCCATGTGGGGCTCACAGTCACAATCCCCATTTTACAGATGAGGCACCGAGAGGTGAAGTGATTAGCCCAGGGTCAGCCAGCGGACAAGTGGCACAACCAGGATTAGAACCCATGATCTCCTAACTCGCTGGCCAGTGTTCTAACCACTACGCCGTGCTGCTTCTCTGTGAAATGGTGGCTTCAGTAGGAACTACCCTAAACCCTCCCAATCAGGGGAAGGAAATATCCCTTATTGTCTCCTCCCCCCGGGCAATGCCACGCATGAGGGAGGGCACAGATGCAGCACCTTCTTAAAACCGGTGTCCCTGATAAAAATAATTCTATTTGTGGTATTTGCTAAGACCCTACTAAGTGCCGAGCACTATACTAAACACTGGGATAGAGACAGATTAATCAGTACATACCACTGATTGATGTCAGACACAGTCCCTGTCCCACGTGGGACTCTCCCTCTGAGAAGGAGGGAGAACGTGCATTGAATCCTATTTTACAGATGAGGAAACTGAGGCCAGAGAAGGTAAATGACCTGCCCCTGGTCACACAGCAGGCCGAGAGCAGAGCCAGGATTAGGGCTCAGGTGCTCTGACTCTCAAGTCTGTGCTCTTTTCACTAGGCCACACTGAGACTCAAGCTCTGGGAGGGTATGCAGACGTCTCTAGCCCGCGAAACCAGTTTGGTTGATCCATTTAAAGACACCTTTCTCCACTCTCCTCCTCCTCCTCACTTCAGGACACAAATATATTGGATGAGAAATGGAAACTAGACTAGACACACGTAAGGTGGGACTAGTATTCCCGGTTAGTCACGAGGGGATGTGTTTCAGGAAGATCCAAATAGCAGGTTACCACTCCACCGACTGACATGAATCCAAAGATGCTAAGTAGCTCTCTCTAGTACTTGAATGTGGCAGAAGCCAATGGAGTTGCTGGAACTCAGACACCAAGTTTACAGACCAGAAATACCAAAATAACTAGTCAGGCTCAAAATAGTCCATGTTTGGGAGTAGAGGGCCTAAATAGAATACACCGCCATTTCAATATACAAAAAGAGCAATAATTCTTGGAAGAAAGGAGGAAACTTTCCTCACTCTCCCTTATCTCCTTCCCTAAAAGGAATTCTTGACCTGACATCGGGGTGAGCTTTTCTCCCACCCGGTTGGGCTATGAGTTCTTGATGTTGAAACAACTTTATTTGC
Source organism: Tachyglossus aculeatus (assembly GCF_015852505.1). Taxonomy (NCBI): domain Eukaryota; kingdom Metazoa; phylum Chordata; class Mammalia; order Monotremata; family Tachyglossidae; genus Tachyglossus; species Tachyglossus aculeatus. The sequence continues at coordinate 12,470,831 of NC_052085.1, read as the reverse complement.
TTCTGTAACTGACGCTACATGGTTCAGATCGGGAAGAAGTGCAAATTCAGAGAAGTTAAAAGCATGTCCTGAATATTTCACACTTCTAAGCACAAACAGAAACATCCGTCATCTTTTTTCGTTTTGCTTACTCCCCTTATCTCCTCACTCCTACATTCTGCAGTTCCTCATTACTCTTCTCCGATTCTCTCCATTTCCTTCTTCTATTCACTTATGTTTCTCCTTCTCCTTTTAGCGCCTTCCTCTCCTCTCTGACTCCCACCCCAAAGGGGTCATTAGTTGGAACATTCTGACAGTCATGAAAGGAAGAAATTTAAAACATATGTGAAGGGAAGCAGCGTGGCCTAGTGGAAAGAGCCCAGGCCTGGGAGCCAGAGGATTTGGGATCTAATCCCAGTTCCTCCACTTGCCTGCTGTGTGCCCTCAGGCAAGTCACTTAACTTCTCTGTGCCTCAGTTTTCTCAACTGGAAAATGGAGCTTCAATATCTGTTTTTTCATCCTACTTTACTGTCTCCTGCCTTAGCTGGTGCCTATCCCAGCACTTAAAATAGCGCTCGACACACAATAAGCACTTAAATAACATTAAAAAAAAGTCCTCCTCAAATTTCTTGGGAAAGAGCCTGGTTGAATGCTCACTGTGGTCAGGGAAAATGTCTTCCAGCTCTGTTATACTGCACTCTCCCAAGCACTTAGTACAGTTCTTTGCACACAGTAAGTACGCGACAAATACAGAAGCAGAGTGGCTCAATGGATAGCGCATGGACCTGGGAATAAGAAGTCCCTGGGTTCTAATCCCAGCTCCGCCACTTGTCTGCTGTGTGACCGTGGGCAAATCACTTCACTTCTCTATGCCTCAGTTTCCTCAGCTGCAAAATGGGGATTCGATACCCGTTCTCTCTATTTAGATCACTAGTCTGCTGTGGGATAGGGACTGTAGTCAGACTAATGACCTTATATCTACCCAAGTGCTTAGTACAGTGCCTGGCACAAAGGGAACTCTTAAATTCCATTAAAAAAACCCTGTACACCAATCATCCCCATCCCCATGTTAAGCAGCAGTTGGTGCCAACATGAGCCAGCCAAGCTTGGCAAGGGAAGGGACAACTCTAATCCCAGCTCTGCCATTTGTCTGCTGTGTGACCTGGGGCAAGTCACTTAACTTTTATTTGCCTCAGTTACCCCATCTGTAAAATGGGGATTAAGACTATGAGCTCCATTGGGACAGGTACTACATATTGTACTCTCCCGAGTGCTTAGTAGAGTGCTCTGCACACAGTAAGTGCTCAATAAATATGACTGAATGAATGACAAGCTACTCAGGCTCCCAAGAGCTAAGACAGACAGGTTCCCCACCAAAATGAGTTTACAGTCTCGAGGGGGAGACAGGCATTAATAAACATTATTTATAATATAAAATTTAGATATATATTAATAATTTATCAGTCATCATCAATGGCATTTATTGAGGGTTTACTAAGTGCAGAGCACTGTACTAAGTGCTTGGGAGAGTACCAGACAACAGAGTTGGCAGACATTTTCTCTGTCAACATTGAGTTGACAGTCTAAGGCACAATGTAAAATATCCAAGTCTTCTAGAAAGGAAAAAAAAGGTCTGATAATAGCAATAATAATAATAATTATAATAATAATAACGTGGTATCTGTTAAGCACTATGTGCCAGGCACTGTACTAAGCCCTGGGATGGATACAAGCAAATCAGGTTGGACACAGTCCCTGTCCCGTGTGGGGCCCACAGTCTCAATCCTCATTTTACAGATGAGGAAACTGAGGCACAGAGAAGTAAAGTGACTTGCCCAGGGTCACACAGCAGATGAAACTTGCCCATGTTTTCAGATTCCTCCCTGCTTTCAGCTTCTCCTCCCTCAGCTGCCCCGATCATTTGGCTACGAAATCATACTCTCCAGGTTTCCCCTCTCCTTTAATGGTGACCCATTTCTCTCCCATTTAAAGCAGAAACTCTGGATCATTGACTTAAGGTTCTCAATTGGTTCTCACCCTCCTCCTTACACACTCCCTTCTCCCACTGCACCCTAGCTTGCACCCCTTGTTTCACTCAAGTCACCCCACTCACTGTACCTCACTATCAGCTCTCTTGCCTCCAATTTCTTGCTTTCACCCTTTCTCCTAAATGGAATTCCCTCTCCCTACAAATCCACTCCAGGCAACAAGTCTCTCCATCTTCAAAGTGTTCTGAACTCCAGGAGGCCTTCCCGGATCACTTTTTTTCTGTCCCAGTCATTATTCCCCAATTACCATCGCAATATCAACTATAAACCAATGTTTTCAAACCCACCCATAGACTTTTTTGTGGAATGGCATATAAAGCCTGCTATTTAAGCACTAATTTAAGCTACCTACCCATTTAACCTCTCCTCAATCTGTAAATTATTTTGTGCCTGTCTAACCTACTAACGTGCAAACTCCTTGAGGGCAGGGGATTGTACCTCCTTAGCTGTTCTCTGCCAAGCGAGTAAAACAGTTATCTGCACGTAGTACACGCTCAATAAAAGCTGTCTTGCTTTCCCCCTCTCTGCCCTGTGTTTCACCATAAAGTTTTGTCGTTTGAAAGACCAAAGGCAGTTCATCAAATGCAATAAAAATGTTATTTTTATACTCCCCAGCACCCCCCTTCACCCTGAAAATGCTCCTTTTGAATATCTCAGATGGTTGGCTTTGTTTTTCTGGTGGAGGAATGATACTACTTTAGCTAGCTCAGTTAACCCATTTTAATTCAAAACAGAAATGAGCCCAAAGAATTCCTTTAATCAAGAAGAGCAAATCTCAACTCACTGAAAGAAGAAAAGCAAATCAACTCAGTTCTTGCTACACTCCTCTCAATTAAAACACAATCATGTCTCTAAGAACTCAGTTAAAAAAAGAACTTTTTGATAAAAAATGGACAAATGATTCACTTCATTTCTTGACCACCTCCTCAGAATGCTGTCAGGAAATAAATTTTCAGAATGGTGAATTCCAGTCAGGTGAACAGCAAATAAACAACTACAGGAATAGTTGTGAGAGCATTTACTGAATGCTCTTTGGGCGCAATACACTGTGCTAAGCACTTAAAAGGTTCAAAACAAAGTGATGCATGCCCTGCACCCAGTGAAAGAAATATAAAATTTGCAGAATATTCTACATAAATAATTGAATGTTTGAATAAACGTATATACAGAAGCGCTGAAGGGAAGCATCCTCAGTATGTGCTAGAGATGATTGGGGTGTTCAGATGACTGGGGATTCGGAGAATTAATCAGGGAAGACTTATTGGAAGAAGTGGGATTTTTTGGGAGGGGGTGTCTACCTACCCTGTTATACTGTTCCCTCCCACAGTGCAAAAATACTGCACTCTGCACACAGTAAGCACTCAGTAAATACTATTGATTAATGGATTGATTGGGAGAAGAGGACCGAAAAGACGGGGAAACAGAGCCAGCTTCTGACATCTGCCCACCTCGAGGTGGAGAAAAATTTGCGGCTTGTCTGTGGTGAAACACAAACTTCAAATGTAAAGCATTTTGGCAGGTGGCCTCTGGAGCAGCATTTTTTTTTAATGATATTTGTTAAGCGTTTACTCTGCACCAGGCACTGTACTAAGTGCTGGGGTAGATGGAAGCTAATCAGGTTGGACACGGCCCATGTCCCACATGGTTTTAATCTCCATTTTACAGATGAAAACTAAGGCACAGAGAAGTTAAGTGGTTTGCCCAAGGTCACCCAGCAGACAAGTGGCAGACCATCCTTCTTACCATTCCCCTCCTCAACACTTTCTTCCAGTGTCCTTGGTTCTGATTTCCATATCCTTGCCTTGGCTGGATGTTCTTAAATTCTTCAGTCCCCCTGTGCCACACCCCAGCATGCACCTCAGAGATGAAATTGGTCCTGAGGGGAGGGACTTTTTTAAAAAAATGGTATTTGCTAAGCACATACTGTGTGTCATACACTGTTCTAAGCGCTGGGATAATTACAAGTTTATTAGGTAGGACAAAGTCCTTGTGCCACATGGGGCTCACAGCCTAAAATAGGAGGGAGAACAAGTATCCCCGTTTTACAGTTGAGGAAACTGAGGCACCGAGAGAAGTAACTTGCCCAAGGCCACACTGCAAGTATTTGAGAGAGTGGGGATTAGAACCCAGGTCCTTCTGACGCCCAAGCCCGTGCCCCTAGGCCACACTGCCTGCATTCACGTGGTGACTGTCAGTATTGGTTGTTGGTCTAGACTGTAAGCTCATTATGGGCAAGGAATGGGTCTTGTTATATTGTTGTGTTGTACTCCCCTAAGTGTTTAGTACAGTGCTCTGCACACAGTAAGTGCTCAATAAATACGATTGACTGAGTGGCTGGTCCCAGTGGGGAGTCTGAGGGAGTGAAGCATGTAGGAGTGAAACTACAGCTCAGAATGAGGGAGAGGGAGGACGTCTTGTAAAGTTGGGAAAAGGTAATTTGGCATCACTGGGCAATCTCAACTGCCCCAAATCACCATGACTACAGTTCTTGGGAGAGAGAAGGGCTTCCTTAAAGGTGGTCATATATGGAAGGCTTTTTTTCAAATCACCTCACAGTGCTGTCTGAGTTCAATAGGCACAGTGCATTGTTACCTTATTTAGACTGAGGAAAAAGAGACTTTGAGCAGGCGCTCACACTAGTCCTGTCAGGAAATGGTCTTGAAGATCAGGCAGGAATTTCCTCTCAGGAAGAATTCCTTGGGTGGGATGTTTTATTTTACCTTTGTTGCCACGTCACATTGACAAATGGTGATAGTTGATTTTTCTTGCTCTTTTGAATTTACATATGGATGTGAGTATGATTTCAAGCATGACTTCAGCCCTTCCAATCATCTGTAATTAAAACATTCCTCCTTGCAAATGGAAACTCAGAACTTGAAACGCATATAAGCAGCTCAAAGAGGCTATATAAACTGATTCTTGGCAAGTCAGCTCCATAATGATGCGATCTATCGAGGGTTTGCTCTGTGCTAAGCAGTGTGCTAAGTGTAATGTAATCTAATGGCTCTGGGAATCAGAATTTGGGAGCATCTACCTGCTCTTTTTTTAATGGCATTTATTAAGCGCTTACTATGTGCAAAGCACTGTTCTAAGCGCTGGATGATAATTTTGATATTTGTTAAGCGCTTACTATATGCCAAGCACTGTTCTAAGCACTGGGGGGGAGACAAGGTGATCAACTTGTCCCGGGTGGGGCTCACAGTCTTAATCCCCATTTTCCAGATGAGGTAACTGAGGCACAGAGAAGTTAAGTGATCTGCCCAAAGTCACACAGCTGATAAGTGGTAGAGCCGGGATTAGAACCCATGACCTCTGACTCCAAAGCCCACGCTCTTTCCACTGAGCACCGCTGCTTTTTGAAAATCTCCAGCAAGAATCCACCTTGCTCCAGAGGGAAAAGACATATACACTCAGTTTTTGTAAACTACCATTATAATTCAGGGGAGGAAAATAACCTTTTTTTCTCCCTGAAGAACACATTACTTTTGAAAAAATGGCTAGTTCTAGTCTTCCATTTGCATCTGTTTGGACGGTCCAAGTTTATGGAACAAATTGGAAAGGCAAGGACTGTGTCCAACTTGATCTTCTATCTACTCCAGTGCCTTAGTACAGTTCCAGGCACATAGTAAGCGCTTAACGAACACTATAATAATAATAATGATGGCATTTGTTAAGCGCTTACTACGTACAAAGCACTGTTCTAAGCGCTGGGGAGGATACAAGGTGATCAGGTTGTACCACGTGGGGATTCATTCATTCAATCATATTTATTGAGTGCTTACTGTGTGCAGAGCACTGTACTAAGCGCTTGGGAAGTACAAGTTGGTAACATATAGAGACGGTCCCTACCCAATAGCATTAAGACTGTGAGCTCACAGGCTCACAGTCTTAATCCCCATTTTACAGACGAGGTAACAAGCACAGAGAAGTTACATGACGTGCCCAAAGTCACACAGCTCACAAGTGGCAGGGCCGGGATTAGAACCCATGACCTCTGACTCCCAAGCCCGGGCTCTTTCCACTGAGTCACACTGCCACTATGGTTAGAGCAGAGAGCCATCTCACAAAGTGGATTGAGTCTTTCAACTCCTCAGTGAGGAGGGTCATTTTTTGGTTGTTGCTGTTGAAACTTACGCTACCAATATGAATACTTTTCGCCCCCAAGTAAAAGATGTGGCATGAAGACTGGAAGAAAAACGGTATAGTCAATGATCCATAGTTCTTTCACGACATAAAGCTTAAAAATTACACTTTAACTCTTTGATGGTCAAAAATTAACCTTTAACTGAAACATAAACTCTCTGGGATGTGAAGAATGCAGCAGCAAAACTCTTCTTTAATACCGTCTCTAGGAGTCCTACATTCCAGATTATACCTTAAGTAGCGGGCCAAGTTTCTGCCGGTTTGAGTGTGGTAGGGCTTCAAAAAATGCCCATAAAGATCTAAAGAATTTGCTCTAAGGGCGAGAACATTTATTGTGGTGAAAGCATGAGAAGCCACAGTGAGCATTAACTAATGCTACTGTACTGTGTGTTAATGTTTAATGCCTCCCGCGTTTTATGGAAACCTTTCCTTCCACCACAGGCCTGTGAAACGGTTGTGAACTCATTTGACCTACCCAATCAAAAAAAAAAAAAAAGGAGTCTATTGTAATGTGCTACTGGACCGCGCTCAGAGAGATGTTAGGCCTTATGGAAATTCCATTAACATGTCTCTTCCTTCCTGTTCCCTCCACCCAATTCAACAGGGACAAAAAAGGCCTTTAAACCGAACACTGGTCCCATTTCTCCCCCCCATTTGGAAATCAGTTCTTGTCAAAGGTTGAATTATATTTATAATACCTTATAAATCAATCCCACTTACAACTTCCATTTCTTTAACCAGGTAGTTGGAGAGATTGTATAGGGCAGACAAGAGAGGATAAAGATGATCTACCCATAACTAGTCAGAATTCAGTTTGCCTAGCATACCACCCGGTTGATGCATACGCCTCATCTCCCATAATTTTTATTCTTGTTTGCCCTGATTCCGGGGAGTGAAACCTAAGCAACAAATTACTGCATTTTTTCAAATGAGCACCTTGCTACACCTATCATTGGTACTTATTGAGCACTTTCTGTGTGCGGAGCACTTATACTAAGCACTTGAGAGATCACAAACTTAGTAGACACATTCCCTGCCCAGCCCACAACGACCAAGAGAAATTCCGACCACATCTTCTAGAGGAGGAACACATTCAGTTTTCTTCACCTTGATACTAGTTGACTTGATTGTATTGTGGCAGGAAGGGTCTGTTTGTTGTTGTAATGTATTCATTCATTCAATCATATTGACTGGGCGCTTACTGTGTGCACAGCACCGTACTAAGCGCTTGGAAAGTACAAATCGGCAAAATATAGACAGTCCCGACAAATTTTGTCACTACTCTGTCCAATATGTCCAACTCATTTTTACTTTACTCCCCCAACCGCTTAATACAGTATTTGGCACACGGTATGTGCTCAATAGGTACCACTGAATGAAAGAATGGTTTTCATAAGAACTTCTCCATAAGAAGTTTCATAAGAACTTCTAACTTTTCATTAGAACTTTGCACTGCTGATGGAATAAGCTCAGTGGACTTTAATGGTAGAAGCAATACTAGATAGTGGATCAATATCTCTCACTTGATGCCAGGTGAAAGCAGCGTGGCCTGACAAGTCAGGGGATCTGGGTTCTAATCCAGGCTCCACCACTTGCCTGCTGTGTGACTTCCCTGCGCCTCAGTTTCTTCATAATAATAATAATAATAATGATGGCATTTGTTAAGCGCTTACTATGTGCAAAGCACTGTTCTAAGCACTGGGGATGATACAGGGTGATCAGGTTGTCTCACAGTCTTAATCCCCATTTTACAGATGAGGGAACTGAGGCACAGAGAAGTTAAGTAACTTGCCCAAAGTCACACAGATGACAAGCGGTAGAGCCGGGATTTGAACCCATGACCTCTGATTCCCAAGCCCATGCTCTTTCTTCTGAGCCACGCTGCTTTTCTACTTCATCTGTAAAAACGGAGGTAAGATACCTATTCCCTTTTCCCCTTCAGACGATGAGCCCCATGTGGGACGTGGACTGTGTCCAACCTATCTTCTATCTACCCCAGAGCTTAGCACTGAGTGCTTGCCACATGGTAAATGTTTAAATTCCACAATTACTGTTATTATTAGCTAACTAGGCTACTGCGTAAAAGACCCTGCACCAATTAAAACCTAACAAAATAAGGGCCGGGAGAAACCACAGAAAGAATGCAGGAATTGGACTGCAAGGTCACTTTCATTCAATCGTATTTATTGAGCGCTTATTGTGGGCAGACCTTATTGTGTCACGAGAAGCAACGTGGTCTAATGGATACAGCAAGAACCTGGGAGTCAGAAGGACATGGGTTCTAATCCCGGCTCTGCCACTTGTCTGCTGTGTGACCTTGGGCAAGCCACTTCATTCTCTGGGTCTGTTTACGCATCTGTAAAATGGGGATTGAGACTATGAGTCCCACGTGGAACAGAGACTGTACCCAATCCAATTTGCTTGTATCCAACCCAGTACTCAGTCCAGTGCCTGACACACAGTAAGCGCTTAAATTATTATTATTATTATTATGGGCAGGGAACATGCCTGCTAATTCTGTTGTATTGTCCCTTCCCTCGCACTTAGTACAGTGCTCTGCACACACAGCAAGCGATCAATAAATATGATTGATTATAATTATTGCTACTGATTGAGTACATTCCCCCATCTGCTCTGAGAGGAATCGAGGGCTTAATTTCTTTATTAATCTATGCTGAGGTTTTGCAAGGCTCAGTCTTGACAATTCTCAGTTTGGCAATTCACATTACACGTGAGCATTTGTCATTGCAAAGTAAACTCAGAAACCAGAGGTTCTTTTTCTTAAATCTGTTTCTAATCTTCATGTTTGTATTGTTCACCGCCCCACTAAGGTTTCTCAAACCAGTGGCCACAACCCCACAGAACTAAACTTCAGGGATCATACAGTAACTGGGCGGTAGTGCTGATAATGCTTTCCAGAGCTACTGTCCCTTAGTTTTTGAATACGCTGCTACTCACACTGCAGACTTATTTCTAGCCCAATTTAACTCAAGGACAGGAGTCCTTTGATCTCTACGAAAGAGAAATGAAGAAAATCAACTTATTTACACAAGCATGCAAAAAGCCCAGGGACCATTACCAGATATTTCCCTTCTTCTAGACGCTCACCCCATGGCAGCCCTGACGGAATCATTCAATTATTTTTAGTATGAAGGTGTCTAAAAGTTAAATATTTATTTTTGACCCGGCTTCCTCCACTAAAAAGTCTGCATGGAATATTCCCTCTGTTTTTTTTTTCTTTATCCTCAATTCCCCCCTGAAATTTTTTTTGTTTATTTTTTATCAGTTTCCTCTTGTTCTATTCTAGAGTTTGTTTTTCTCTTGTTAGTTGCATGTTTTTATCTCGGCCTCTATTTGTGTTCAGTGGCCAGTGCCAGAGCCTATTTTTCGCTGTCATTGTTTCAGCATTTCTTTCTCCCTGTCCCATTTTTACTTCCCTCCTGTTCTTATAGGGCTTATTCTCACCTTCCAGAGTCACACTGTAGCTACAGACCACAGAGTGGCACAGCAGACGTGACCTTCACTACATCCCAAGATACGGAAGAAGTTCAAGGAACAGTTCCAGGGCCCCTACACCGTTTTCACAGTCCTCACCAAAACATTTGAGACAATCGGCGGATCTGGCCGCTGGAAACTACAAAGCAAATCTGGCTGCCCTGAAACATATTTATTCTATTTATTTTATTCTAATACGTTTTGTTTTGTTCTCTGTCTCCCTCTTCTAGACTGTGAGCCCACTGTTGGGTAGGGTCCATCTCTATATGTTGCCAACTTGTACTTCCTCAGCGCTTAGTACAGTGCTCTGCACACAGTAAGCACTCAATAAATACGATTGATTGATCTATTAAGATTCGGAGACTGCTTCCATTTCACTTGTATGCAACCACGCTGGGGGATGCAACAAGAGACGCAGCATGGAGCAGCAGGATGGCCAAGTGGAAAGGGCATGGATTTGACCCCCCGGCTCTGTCAACTGCTTGCTAGGTGACCTTGGTCAAGTCACTTCACTTCTCTGGGCCTCAGTTCTCCCTCCTATTTAGACTGTGAGCCCCATGAGGGTCAGGGACTGTATCCAAACCGTTTTGGTGATTTTGTTTGTTTTTATGGTATTTGTTAAGCACTTCCTATGTGCCAGGCGCTGTTCTAAGTGCTGGGGTAGATACAAGTTAATCAGGCTGGACACAGTCCCTGTCCCCCATGGGGCTCACAGTCTCAATCCCCATTTTCCAGATAAGGTAACCGAGGCAGAGAGAAGTTAAGTGACTTGCCCAGAGTCTCACAGCAGACAAGTGGTGGGGCTAATTAACTTGCTAATTAATTTGCATTTACCCCAGTACTTAGAACAGTGTTTGACACATAGGAAGTGCTTAACAAATACCATAAAATTAAAAAAAAAGGAGAGAGAGCCAGATGCAGGGGTTAGAATATACTTTCACATTCCCAGAACACTCTTCCATTTCAATGGACTTAGATTATCACCCAAATCGGGGAAACGGTCATTCAAGACTGTGTGACCTCGGGGAAGCAGCGTGGCTCCGTGGAAAGAACACGGGCTTTGGAGTCAGAGGTCATGGGTTCAAATCCCGGCTCTGCCAATTGTCAACTGTGTGACTTTGGGCAAGTCACTTCACTTCTCTAGGCCTCAGTTACCTCATCTGTAAAATGGGGATTAAGACTGTGAGCCCCGCGTGGAACAACCTGATCACCTTGTAACCTCCCCAGCGCTCAGAACAGTGCTTTGAACATAGTAAGCGCTTAATAAATGCCATTATATTATTATTATTACTTCTCTGGGCCTCAGTGACCTCACCTATAAAATGGGGATTCCATCCTACTCCCTCCTACTTAGACTGTGAGCCCCATGTGGGAAGGGGACTATGTCCGACCTGATTATCTTGTACCTACCCCAGAGTTTAGAACGGTGTCCTACACATAATGAGGGTTTAACAAATACTATCATTATTATTAGGGGGATTTGAAGGTAGCCAAAGATTTACAGTTCCTCATCTCCTTGTCAGCCCCCAGTTGCATTAGCTCCACTCAGGCATGGGTCTAACACTTCCTCTAAATTATGCCGGGCTCTCATTCACCAGGAAGCATGGGAAACAATTCCAAGCTCTTGAACAAGATAAATTAATAAACCAAAGTGTGCTTCCTACGTTTTGCTTTTAGCATTGCTGTAGACTGAATTCCTTTTAATGAATTAAGTTTACCGTTTCAAAGATACTCCGAATTGATGCATTTTGTCAAATCACCACCTGGTGGAAAATGTGAATAATCCAATTTTACGGGCACCGAAACTGAGGTCCGGACTGGCAAGGTAAACTGTAACCAGGACCCTGATTTCCAGGCTTCCAATCCAGGGCTCTTTCTACTTCACCCACTTGGAGAGAAAGTGATTTTGATGGCCAGCTTCCTAAATGACCCGACCACCTCTCCACAGAACACTTGGGTGACCCCCAAAGCACTGAGAAGCAGTGGGGCCTAATGGAAAGAGCCTGGGCCTGGGGATCAGAGAACCTGGGTTCTAATCCCAGCTCTGCCGTTGTCTGCTTTGATAAGTTACTTCACTTCTCTAGGCCTCAGTTACATCATCTGTAAAAGGGGGTTTAAGATGGTGAGCCCCATGTGGGACAGGAACAGCGTCCAACCTGATTATCTTTTATCTTCTCCAGTGCTTAATGCAGTGCCTGGCACATAATAGGCGCTCAACAAATACCACAATTATTATTATTACCACCATTTTTATGCTCAGGAACCTATTCTGGCCTCCTGCCACCCTGGGGCATCCATCCCAGTCCAAGGCATCTCCAGGATTAAAGTGTGGACCCCTTTCAGGACCCAGGGTACCCCCAGATCTTTCCTGAGCCCCAAAGGATCCCAACAAAGATATGGTCGGTGATGGCCAATGTCACAGAGTTACTGCTTCAACTGTCAGTCAGAGCTTTCAATCAATTGTACTTATTGAGCTCTTAGTGCAGTGCATAATAATGAATAATAATAACGATAGAATTGTTAAACAGCATGGCTCAGTGGAAAGAGCTGGGGCTTTGGAGTCAGAGGTCATAGGTTTGAATCCCGGCTCCGCCACATGTTGCTGTGTGACCTTGGGCAAGTCACTTAACTTCTCTGAGCCTCAGTTACCTCATCTGTAAAATGAGGATTAAGACCGTGAGCTCCACGTGGGACAACTTGATCCCATTGTATCCCCCAGCGCTTAGAACAGTGCTTTGCACATAGTAAGCGCTTAACAAATGCCACTATTATTATTATTATCATTATTACTATGTGCCAGGCACTGTCCTAAACACTAGGGTGGATACAAGGAAATTGAGTTGGCCATAGTCCCTGTCCCCTGTGGGGCTCACAGTCTCAATCCCCACATTTAGGAGAGTACACTACCACAGAATCAGCAGACACGCTCCCTGCCCATAATGAGTTTACAGTCTAAAGTGGGAGACAGATACGAAGAATTTAAAGAATTTATAATATATAAGTTAAAGAGAGGTATATAAGTGCTGTGAGGTTGGGGGTGGGGTGACTATCAAATGTCCAAAGGTCAAAGATCCAAGAGCAGAGATTTTCAGGGTCTTGTTTGACAGCACCTCTCATTTCTCACTGGGAATCCGGCTCCAACGTTGGGGCAGAATTCTGTCTTCAGTGGTATAAAGTTGGCACAGGCTAGTGGTCTGGGACAAGCATTTAGTGAGGACTAGTTCATTCATATTTTTGTTGAAAGGAGAACTTTCGCTTGAGAAGCACGTGCCTTAGTGGAAAAACCCCAGGCCTGGGAGTCCGAGGACCTGGGTTCTAATCCCAGCCCTGCCAGTTGCCTGCTACGTGATCTTGGGTGACTCACTAAACTTCGCTCTTTCCTCAGTTTCCTCAACTGTAAAACGTGCGAGTCCCCTGTGGGTCAGGGACTGTGTTCAACCTGATTAGTTCGTATCTATCCCAGCACTTAGAACAATGCTCAACACGTGGTAAGCACTTAACAAATACCGTTAAAAAAATGACTGTTTTTCCTCCCTCAGACTGTGTCAGAGCTATGTGGGATAGATACCGTACCCCAACTGAATATATTTTATTTACCTCAGTAAATAAATTTACCTCAGGGGTTAGCATATAGTAAGTCTTTAACAAATATCACTATTATTTACATTCAAACCACTAAACACGTTTTGGAGGTTTGGGAGTCAACTGCATTTACTGAACACTTACTGTGTGCAGTGTGCTGTACTAAGCACTTGGAAGAGTACACAAAAATAGAGTTGGTAGACATATTTCCTGCCCACAACCAGCTTAAAGCACAGCACTATATTATTTTTCCTTGGGCCTCCAAATTCCAAACTTTGGCCTAGGCCATTGCCTTTCTAAATCCTTCAAATATTTTGCCATATTTTTTCCTCCCCAAACATCAAAAAAGCTCGTTGTTCCCCCCTTTGTATAACTAACGGAACCTAGAGCACTGGACGCACAAATTAAGAGCAACAAAACAGGATCAAAACTTTTAGTTTTCTCCAACTCTACCTTCTCCCATTCCCTTGGAGGATTTTCAAACACAGAAAGAGGGATATATAAAGGGGAGGAAGGCGGTGGGGAGGGAGGGGGCCTGGGGTGGACCAGACAGCAGAGGATGACTGAACAAACAGAAAGGACAGTCTGATAGACTTTAAAGGTGCTGGAGGGCAGAGATCACATCTACTAAGTGACTAGTATTCATTCAATTGTATTTATTGAGTGTTTACTGTGTGCAGCACACTGTACTAAGTGCTTAGTACTCTCCCAAATACTTAGTACAGTTCTCTGCACCCAGTAAGTGCTCAATAAATACCACTGGTTGATTGATAGGGGGGATGGTAAATACAATAAATTGGTGGGAGGGATGAATATCTTGCTGGGAACAGCATCCTTATCTAAATTCATTCATTCGGATTTACTGAGTGCTTACTGTGAACAGAGCACTGTACTAGGAGATTGGGAGAGTACAATAGAACAATGACTAGACATATTCCCTGCCCACAGTGTATTTACAGTCTAGAGGGGAAGACAGACATTAATATAAATAAATTACAGATATTTAAGTGCTGTTGATGAGTAAAGGGAGCAAGTCAGGGTGACACTGAAAGGAGTGGGAGAAGAGGAAAGGAGGGCTTAGTCTGGAAAGGCCTCTTGGAAGAGATATACCCTCAGTAGTCTAAACAACTATGTACTGAGTGTTGCAGCAATACCTACAGCAAAAGGAGAGTTTAGGCGAGGGGAGTGGAGGGAAGAAAGGGCTTAAGATTCAGGTGAATTTGAGGTTCAGTTAATGTTCACACATCTGGTTTCTCTTAAAGAATAATCATTTGCTCCTCTTTTGTCTCCTTCTCCACTCTGCCCACCTGAAGAACTTCAACTACCAGTCACATACATATAATAACCCACCAGAAGCTGTGCCTACAATTGTGGTTAGTTTTACATGCCCTCTGGAAATAGTCTCCTTGAACAATTTTAACCAACAGGGAATTTTTTCCTTTTTTGGGGGGGGGGGGGGGCTGCGTTGTGGGGAGGGGCCAGCCCAATAAAATTGCAATGGAGAGTAACATTGAGGCAACCTGGATATATTAAGCATTCAGATCTTTCCCAAACAAAGGTTAGCAGAACTAGGATTGGGGAAATCTGTCTACTATCATTTCCCCCTTAATCTAGCCCAGTACATTTCCATCAAAATGAAAATCCTCACCAATCACCTGGATTCCTTTAGAATATATATATTTTTAGGATAAAGATGTGTGGTCCCTAGTACCTTATCGACTTCAATCATTGTTCTAGGGCAACATAGGGCAGACTCCTCCTTCAGAGCAGCAAACAAAATGAAGAGGCAGACCCGGGCTACGGTTTTAATTCCTTGCTATTGTGTGAAATCTTCTCTAAAGAAGGCACAGCTGGGGGGAAACAGCTGAAAGGGGCAACTGAAAAGTTTCCAGGGAGGAAAAAAGGCTCCAGGAGGGATGGGAGCGGGGAGGGAGAGTTGGAGGGGAGATGGCAAATGCTTTTAGCAGCCTTTGGTTCCCCCGCCCCACGACCCTGCCTGAAAGGTTTGGAGGGAAGGGGGTGGTGGGTGTTCATTAAAGTGTCCAGAGGGGGTTAAGAGGTACTCACAGCCTGGACCGTCTGGGACAAGGCCAGAGTCAGCAGGAGCAGCAGCAGAGTCCTACAAGGAGGGAAAGCAGGCGTTAGACTGTGTTGGACGACTCTGGGGCCTGAATCCACGTGGGGTAGAGGGGAAGGCCGTACTCACCGTTGCAGGGCCCGGCGGGCCACGGCTTTCCACATCCCGTCCATCCCACAGGCTGGGAAGCCTAGCAGCCAGCGACCTGGGGACAACAAGCCAGGTTAGGGATGGGGAGGGGGGGGACGCCACCCCTCTTCCTCTCCTTCGATGGCCTCCTCCCTGAAGCCCTCCAAAACTCTCTATTCTATTTATTTTATTTTGTTAGTATGTTTGGTTTTGTTCTCTGTCTCCCCCTTTTAGACTGTGTGCCCACTGTTGGGTAGGGACTGTCTCTATATGTTGCCAACTTGTACTTACCAAGCGCTTAGTGCACACTAAGCGCTCAATAAATACGATTGATTGATTGACTGAAACTCTCGAGAACCCCTTGCCCCCTTCTCTGGCCTTGCCCCTGGTAGCCCCCACAAACCTGGAGACACCCCTTCGTCCCCCCACCCTGTGCTTCCTGCCCGTCCTCTCCCCAATGCTTAGTCCAGTGCTCTGCACGCAGTGAGCGCTCACTCAATCTATCAATCGTATTTATTGAGCGCTTACTGTGTGCAGGGCACTGGACTAAGCGCTTGGGAAGTACAAGTTGGCAACATACAGAGATGGTCCCTACCCAACAGTGGACTCACAATCTAAAAGGGGGAGACGGAGAACAAAACAAATTAACAAAAAAAAATAAATAGAATAGATATGCACAGGTAAAATAGAGTAATAAATACGTACAAATATATATATATATATATATATATATATATATATATATATAGGTGCTGTGCGGAAGAGGAGGCAACCTCGCCACCCGTATCCTGCCCTGTGTTGGCCTCTCCCCAGCGTTTAGTCCAATGCTCTGCACAGAGATCGCCCACTCCTCCCCCCGTGCTGCCCGCACCCTGCCCTGTATTCTCCCCAGCGCTTAGTCCAGTGCTTTGCACAGAGTGAGCGCTCACTACATAGGACTGACTAGCCGCCCCGCGCTTCCCCGTATTGTCCTCTCCCCAGCGCTTAGCCCAGGGCTCTGCACCCGGTGAGCGCTCACTACATAGGACTGGCTAGCCGTCCTGCGCCTCCCCCCCCCCCCCCCAACTCTGTATGGTGCTCTCCCCGGCGCTCACTACATAGGACTGGCTGGCCGCCCTGCTTCTCCCCCCATACCCTGCCCTATAACGTCCTTTCCCCCAGCACTGAGTCCAGTGCTTTGCACACAGTGAGCGCTCAATAAATAGGAGTGGCTTCCCGTACTCTGCTCTGTATAGTCCTCTCCCCAGCGCTTAGCCCAGTGCTGCGCACCCAGTGAGAGGACTGGAGAGGCCTGTGTGGCCGCCTGCGCCTCCCCCCACACCCTGCTCCGTACAGTGCTTTCTCCCCAGCGCTCAGCCCAGTGCTTTGCACCTCCAAGGACTGGCTGTCCGCTCTGCGCCTCCCCCCGTGCTCGGTACGGTGCTTAGCCCAGTGCTGTGCACACAGTAAGCGCTCCCTACCTAGGACTGTCTGGCCGCCCTGCGCCTTCCCCCCTGCTCTGTATAGTGCTCTCCCCAGAGCTTAGCCCAGTGCTGTGCACACATTGAGGGCTCTCTAGAGAGGACTGTCTGGCCGCCCTGCTCTTTAGCGTGTTCTCCCCAGCGCTCAGCCCAGTGCTTTGCCCCTCCAAGGACTATCTGGCCGCCCTGCGCCTCCCCCGCTGCTCTGCAGAGTGTTCAGCCCAGTGCTTTGCCCCTCCAAGGACTATCTGGCCGCCCTGCGCCTCCCCCGCTGCTCTGCAGAGTGCTCAGCCCAGTGCTTTGCCCCTCCAAGGACTGTCTGGCCGCGCTGGGCCTCCCCCGCTGCTCTGCAGAGTGCTCAGCCCAGTGCTTTGCCCCTCCAAGGACTGTCTGGCCGCCCTCCTCTGTAGAGTGCTCTCCCCAGCGCTCAGCCCAGTGCTTTGCCCCTCCAAGGACTGTCTGGCCGCCCTGCGCCTCCCCCGCTGCTCTGTGTAGTGCTCAGCCCAGTGCTTTGCCCCTCCAAGGACTGTCTGGCCGCCCTGCTCTGTAGAGGGCTCTCCCCAGCGCTCAGCCCAGTGCTTTGCCCCTCCAAGGACTGTCTGGCCGCCCTGCGCCTCCCCCGCTGCTCTGCAGAGTGCTCAGCCCAGTGCTTTGCCCCTCCAAGGACTGTCTGGCCGCGCTGGGCCTCCCCCGCTGCTCTGCAGAGTGCTCAGCCCAGTGCTCTGCCCCTCCAAGGACTGTCTGGCCGCCCTCCTCTGTAGAGTGCTCTCCCCAGCGCTCAGCCCAGTGCTTTGCCCCTCCAAGGACTGTCTGGCCGCCCTGCGCCTCCCCCGCTGCTCTGTGTAGTGCTCAGCCCAGTGCTTTGCCCCTCCAAGGACTGTCTGGCCGCCCTGCTCTGTAGAGGGCTCTCCCCAGCGCTCAGCCCAGTGCTTTGCCCCTCCAAGGACTGTCTGGCCGCCCTGCGCCTCCCCCGCTGCTCTGCAGAGTGCTCAGCCCAGTGTTTTGCCCCTCCAAGGCCTGTCTGGCCGCCCTGCGCCTCCCCCGCTGCTCTGCAGAGTGCTCAGCCCAGTGCTCTGCCCCTCCAAGGACTGTCTGGCCGCCCTGGGCCTCCCCCGCTGCTCTGCAGAGTACTCAGCCCAGTGCTTTGCCCCTCCAAGGCCTGTCTGGCCGCCCTGCGCCTCCCCCGCTGCTCTGCAGAGTGCTCAGCCCAGTGCTTTGCCCCTCCAAGGACTGTCTGGCCGCCCTGCTCTGTAGAGTGCTCTCCCCAGCGCTCAGCCCAGTGCTTTGCCCCTCCAAGGACTGTCTGGCCGCCCTGCGCCTCCCCCGCTGCTCTGTGTAGTGCTCAGCCCAGTGCTTTGCCCCTCCAAGGACTGTCTGGCCGCCCTGCTCTGTAGAGTGCTCTCCCCAGCGCTCAGCCCAGTGCTTTGCCCCTCCAAGGCCTGTCTGACCGCCCTGCGCCTCCCCCGCCACTCTGCAGAGTGCTCAGCCCAGTGCTCTGCCCCTCCAAGGACTGTCTGGCCGCCCCCCTCCTCCCCCTGCTCCGTAGAGTGGTCTCCCCAGCGGTCAGCGCAGCGCTGCGCCCCGAGAGGGATCCGGAGGGTCTGGGTCTGTGGGGGCTCACCCGTGGGAAGGGGGGCTTCCCGGCCTCTCCGGGAGCGGCCGGTGCGACGCGGTGCGGCCCCGGTGTGCGGCCCGGGGCCCGGGGCTCCGACTGGGCCGGCCGGCCCCCTCCCCCCTGCCCCCACCCCCCTCGGGCCGGGGAGGGGCCCGGGGGAGGGGCCCGGGGAGGGGGCGGCGTCCATTAGGAGCTCCCGGACCCGCCCCACCGGCCGGACTCCGCCGGAGCCGGGGCTCAGCGCGGCCGCCCGGGACCCCTCGTCCTCCACAGCCAAGGGGCACCGAGGCAGGGAGGCTCCGGCCTCCACCCCGGGGACGCCAGGACCGCCCCTAGGGCCAC
Source organism: Tachyglossus aculeatus (assembly GCF_015852505.1). Lineage (NCBI taxonomy): Eukaryota > Metazoa > Chordata > Mammalia > Monotremata > Tachyglossidae > Tachyglossus > Tachyglossus aculeatus. The sequence continues at coordinate 12,451,960 of NC_052085.1, read as the reverse complement.
CAGGACCGGCTCCAGGGCCAGCCGCAGGACCAGCAGGACTAGCCTCAGGGCCAGCAGGAACAGCCCCCCAGCCACCAGGACCAGCAGGACTAGCCTCAGGGCCAACAGGAACAGCCCCACAGCCACCAGGACCAGCAGGACTAGCCTCAGGGCCAGCAGGTACAGCCCCACAGCCCCCAGGGCCAGCTGCAGGACCAGCAGGACTAGCCTCAGGGCCAGCAGGACCAGCCCCACAGCCACCAGGGCCAGCCTCAGGGTCACCGGGACCAGCAGGACTAGCCTTAGGGCCAACAGGAACAGCCCCCCAGCCACCAGGGCCAGCCTCGGGGTCACCAGGAACAGAAGGACTAGCCTCAGGGCCACCAGGACCAGAAGGACTAGCCTCAGGGCCAGCAGGAACACCCCCAAGGCCACCAGGACCAGAAGGACTAGCTTCAGGGCCTGCCTCAGGGCCAGCAGGAACAGCCCCACAGCCACCAGGGCCAGCCTCAGGGCCACCAGGACCAGAAGGACTAGCCTCAGGAACAGCCCCAGGGCCACCAGGACCAGAAGGACTAGCCTCAGGGCCTGCAAGAAGAGCCCCACAGCCACCAGGACCAGCCTCAGGCCACCAGGACCAGCAGGATGGCTCCCTCACCCGCAGCTTGCCTCCTCCTCCTTGTCGTCGCCCTCCTGCTCCACGAGGACCGGACCAGAGCTGCTGCCAAGGTCAGGTCCCGTCCCGGGGACCCCGGGGACCCCCTTTCCTCTCAGCCTCAGAAGCTCCTTGTTGGCAGGGAACAAGCCTGCCGCCTCTACTAGGCTGGACGCTCAGTACAGCGCCCAGTAAGCGCTCAGTACGCCCCACCGATCGGGGGCGGTGGGGGGTGTTTAGCTCGTAGGGGCGGGGACCTCGGACAGAAGATGCGGGGGTGAGGATTCATTCATTCAGTCCTATTTACTGAGCGCTTACTGGGTGCAGAGCACTGTACTAAGTGCATGGGAAGTACAATTCATTCAATCGTATAAGCGCTTAGTACAGTGCTCTGCACACAGTAAGTGCTCAATAAATACGATTGATTGATTTGAGAACTTACTGTGTGCAGAGCACTGTACTAAACGCTTGGATTCGGCAATGGAGACAATCCCTACCCCACAACGGGCCCACAGTCTAAAGGGGGGGAGGCCATAATAATACTAATAATGATGGTATCTGTTAAGCGCTTACTATGTGCCAACCCCTGTTCTAAGCACCTGGGTAGATCCACCCTAATCAGGTGGACCCACGTGGGGCTCATAGTCTTCATCCCCGTTTTCCAGATGAGGTCACTGAGGCCCAGAGAAGCTAAGTGGCCGGCCCAAAGTCACCCAGCAGACGAGTGGCGGAGGCGGGATTCGAACCCACGACCTCTGCCTCCCAGGACTGTGGGCTTCTCGCCTCACCTGCACATCCACCCTCGCCCATCCTTCTTCTCCCCGGTGCAAGGGATGGAGCAGGCCGTGGGTTTTCCTGGTCATCCGCAGGGACTGGTGGCTCATGTAGGAACCAGATCTGGGCTACTTGCCTGGAAATAACTGCCCCTCCGCATTCCCATGGCCGGTAGGTGGTCCAATAATGGGGATAAAACCGACCCGGTTTGGGACATCACAGGTTGAAGCTTTTTTTTTTTCTTTTGGAAATCACTTTGGTGCGTGTGTGAGACCCTCACGTGAATCCGTATCTCCTCGTTGTATGCACAGCTATTTCCAGTTTGCATTTCCTCTGGCAGGGCTCTCTCCCAGAAAGGGTTTAGGAATTTGCACTTGTGGAAGAGCCAGAGTTTTCAGTATGGACAGATCCCTGCTTTTGGAGCTAAATTTCCTCCACTCAGATTTCCTCATGGCTTTCTCTTTCCCTTTCCCCCCCCGTGCTTCCTCTCTCCCCTTCCCCCCCCCACCCCGTGCTTCCTCTCTCCCCTTCCCCCCCCACCCCGTGCTTCCTCTCTCCCTTTTCCCCCCGTGCTTCCTCTCTCCCTTTTCCCCCCGTGCTTCCTCTCTCCCTTCCCCCCCGTGCTTCCTCTCTCCCTTTTCCCCCCGTGCTTCCTCTCTCCCTTTTCCCCCCGTGCTTCCTCTCTCCCTTTTCCCCCCGTGCTTCCTCTCTCCCTTTTCCCCCCGTGCTTCCTCTCTCCCTTTCCCCCTCGTGCTTCCTCTCTCCCTTTCCCCCTCGTGTTTCCTCTCTCCCTTTCCCCCTCGTGTTTCCTCTCTCCCTTTCCCCCTCGTGTTTCCTCTCTCCCTTTCCCCCTCGTGTTTCCTTTCCCTTCCCCCCCGTGTTTCCTCTTTCCCTTCCCCCCCGTGTTTCCTCTTTCCCTTTTCCCCCCGTGTTTCCTCTTTCCCTTTTCCCCCGTGTTTCCTCTTTCCCTTTTCCCCCCGTGCTTCCTCTTTCCCTTTCCCCCCCGTGCTTCCTCTCTCCCCTTCCCGCCCCCGTGCTTCCTCTCTCCCGTTTTCCCCCCGTGCTTCCTCTCTTCTTTCCCCCTCTCCTCCCACCCCTTTCCCTCTTTCCCTCCCCCTCTCTGCCCCCATCCCCTTTCAGAATACAGGCTCTTCAGCTGCTACTTGGTACTGTTGATTGTGAAAATGGCCCTGAACAGCACATCTACTTTAAAAATGATTTTTGTTAGACACCCCAGGCTGCTTTAAAACTTCCTTGCCTTTTAATGTGTTCTTTCATATGCTGTGTCTTGCATGAGCTTGTCTTCACTAAGACTGGCATCACTTGACACCTGCTTAACTGGGGTCCAAATAAATGTCAATGAAGGCTTGTGGACAGGGAACTTTTATTCATTCATTCAATCGTATTTATTGAGTGCTTACTGTGTGCAGAGCACTGTACTAAGCGCTTGGGAAGTACAAGTCGCCCCCAAGCTCTTAGTACAGTAATTTGTACAAAGTGCTCAAATAATAGGATCAATGAACTAACTCTTTTCAAAAGCATCTAGTATTACACACCCTCTTAGAACTGTGAGCAGTCTAGTCTACCTTCTCTCCCCCTCATTTATTTATTTTTTTGTGGTCTATGTTAAGCACTTACTATGTGCCAGGCACTGTTCAAAATGCTGGGGTGGATAGAAGCTAATCAGATGGAACACAGTCCATGTCCCACATGATGATGATGGTATTTGTTAAGCACTTACTATGTGCAAAGCACTATGTGCTAAGCGCTGGGGAGGTTACAAGCTGATCAGGTTGGCCCACGGGGGACTCACAGTTTTAATCCCCATTTTACAGAAGAGGGAACTGAGGCCCAGAGAAGTGAGGTGACTTGCCCAAACAGTCATTATAGAGGAGAGAACTGAGGCCAAGAAAAGTGACTTGTCCAAGGTCACACAGTAGATTAGTGGCAGAGGTGGAATTAGAACCCAGCTTCTTCTGAGTCTCCGGCCCATGCTCTACCACTAGGCCACACTGCTTCAGGGTTGTTGGGTTTTTTTTTTCTGCCCATGTGATGAAAATGGCAGGCCAATGGTGATGGAATGGAGGATAAACGTTTGACAAAAAAAACTGGACAAGATATTCGTGTTTAAGGAAGGATCTTCTGACTTCCTTTCCACAAAGTCCACTCAGTAATTTTGGCTTAGGGACACAGTTGACCGAAAGATTTAACACTTCCCAGCAAAGGGTGCTAGGTCTTAGTGTCCAAACGAGGCAAAGAAAGTTCACGGGACACATGGAACTTGCAAGTTATAGATGGTCAGTCCATCTTTTTGGTAGCCATAGAGGGGAAAACCTATGTATTGCAGTGGACTTATTTTGGAAAAGCTCAGGACCTCAGTGATATTTTCAGTTTACTTCCCAGGTAGGTTTCAGTCTTCTGCCGCTCACATTGTTTGAGAAGAGGAATCTAACTGCACAGGCTTACAAAAAGGCTTGCCACTTCAAATGAGTAGAATACTCTCAACTGTAAGCTCATTTTGGGCAGGGAATGTATTTATTGTTGTACTTTCCCAAGCGCTTAATACAGTGCTCTGCACACAGTAAGCACTCAATAAATACGATAGAATGAATGAATTTGAGCACTTAATCTGTGCAGAGCACTGCATTCAGGGTTTGGGGGAGTACAGAGTAAGCAGACATCATCTTTGCCCTCAGGGAATTTATAATCCAGCTGAGAGGGCAGATTATTCTAATGTCACTGTTTAAAATAACTGATGACCCTTTGGCCCAAACCCTGAATAAAAGTCCATGTTTCAGGTATTTAATAATAATGTTATTCCTCCTCTTTGGATATTCTTATGACTTTTAAGGAAATTTTTCCTTTCCAATAAGTATTTTTTTTGCTATATAGAAAGTTTTATTGTAGAGATCGGTAGTTCATATTTGGTAATATTTTGCTAAAACACTTATTATGGTACTTTTTAAGCACTCACTATGTGAAACACTGTTCTAAGTGCTGGGGTAGAGACAAGTTAATTAGGTTGGACACAGTCCTTGTCCCACAAGAAGCTCACAATCTAGGAGGGGAGAACTGAGGCACAGGGAAGTTTGTGACTTAACCAAGGTCACCCAGCAAGCAACTGGCAGAGCAGAGATTAGAACCCAGGTCCTCCAACTCCCAGGAGCGTGCTCTTTCCACTAGGCCATGCTGCTGCTTATTGTTTACAGTTGACTCTCTGGGCTATCCATTTTTAATTTTTCATAATCTCCCATAGCCAAATTTTTCTTCCTAGCATTGCCTTAAAGACAAAAAGCCCAAGGAGTCAGAGATAATGAGTTATAGAAACCACACAATTGTGGCTACTAGAAGAACCTCAAACCTCAAATCAAGTTGGTTGGGCTGAGGTGAACCACTTGGGCTACCACACACCACTCCAGGGACACAGAAATTACTCTTTAGATTCTTCCTTTTCATTTGGTCATATTTATTGAGTGCTTTACTCTATGCAGAGCACTGCACTAAATGCTTGGGAGAGTACAATATAACAATAAACAGACACAATCCCAGCCCCCAACGAGCTTACAGTCTAGAGGGACTGCTGTGGCACATAAGCAGGTTTACTGAAGGCCAGAAGGATTGTTCTAAAAATCTTTTCTTTAGCTCTGAAGGGTCCTGTGCTGACAGGGTAAGAGCTTTGGGGAGAGGAGAGAAATGGGGGAGTGTGTTGTCTTTTTTTTTTTTAATTAAATGCTTACTATGTGGCAGGGACCATACTAAGCACTGGGGTCAATCCAAACTAATCAGGTTGGGCCCAGTCCATGTCCCACCTGGGGCTCACAGATTTAATCCCCGTTTTACAGTTGAGGTCACAGTGGGCCAGTGAAGTGACTTGCCCAAGGTCACACAGTAGACAAGGGGCAGAGCTGGGATTAGAACCCAGGTCCTCCTGACTCCCAGGTTCATATTCTATCCACTGGGCAACACTGCTTCCCTGTGAAGGGTCCTTTCTCTTGTGAACATTAACTCCAACCTAAGATATAGAAATATAGGAATAGGCTGGGACTCTATTTCAACAGGGCCGATCCCTCTCTGAGATGTATATTGCTCTCTCCAGCTGCTCCTCATTTGATTCCCCAAGAAAAGGCAAATCTCAAAGATCATTCAGCTGACCCTGCTGATCACAGATCTACTCCAGCTGCTCTCATGGGGCAGCAGGGGCAACTGGAACACAACACAATTGGGTTCTATTCCCTCTGCCACTGCCAGCTGTGTGACCTTGGGCAAGCCACTTAACTTCTCTGTGCCTGTTTCCTCACTAGTAAAATGGGATTCGCTAAATACCTGCCCTCCCTCCCCCTTAGACTGTGACCCCATGTGGGACAGGCAGTGGTCCACCCTGATGATGTTGCCAACTTGTACTTCCCAAGTGGTTAGTACAGTGCTCTGCACACAGTGAGCGTTCAATAAATACGATTGATTGATGATCTACCCCAGCGCTAAGTACAGTGTTGGCACATAGCCCTTAAATATGCTACAGTTATTATGGATCTCGGTAAAGGGAGATTCTAATAACATTTGAGGGTATGGAATCGTATCTGCTGCCCGTTTTTTCTCTTCCAAGTCCTCTGCACTCAATCCATCTTATTGCACACTTACTGTGTGCAGAGCACTGTAGTAAGCATTTGGGAGAATTTCATTCATTCAATCGTATGTATTGAGCGCTTACTGTGTGCAGAGCACTGTACTAAGTGCTTGGGAAGTACAGGTTGGCAACATATAGAGACGGTCCCTACCCAACAGTGGGCTCACAGTCTAGAAGGGGGAGACGGAGAACAAAACAAAACATATTAACAGAATAAAATAAATAAAATAAATATGTACAAGTAAAATAAATAGAGTTATTAGGATCCCTGCCCGCAAGGAGCGTACGGTCTAGAGAGTGGAGGGAATTGAAGTTAAGTGCAGAGCATGAAGTGGAGGGTGTGGATTTGTGCATCTAGACGGGAGGCATGGGCTAAGGGGAGAACATCTAGAGATCAGAGGCCTTTGGGAGATTTTCAGGGAGGAGTTGTGTCAGAGAGAAGGCAGGTGAGGCGGCTGTGGTCAGAATTGGTGAGATCCAGAAAGTTGATGAGGGGGTGAGGTGGGATGGAGCAGGAAATGCTCTCCACCCAGGAAATGCTCAACTACCATTGATGGAGTGATTCCCTCACCTGAAGTTTTCTCTGCCCCATCATCAGCTGACACGGTTGCTACTAGTCAGGTGAGCAAGAGGGGGTGAACCCCTTCTCCAACAGGGGAGGCTGGGGAAGATGGGGAGGAAGTTAATGGCTTTCCAGAGAGGGCTTGGAATTTGGAACCCAAGCGGAGAATCGGTGGTGCTTTTACTTGGAGACTATGGTAGACACGGTCCCTGCCCACAGCCAGATTATAGCCTAGAGTAGGGAGACAGGCTTTAATAGAAATAATTTCCAGGTGTGTGCGTACGTCTTTGCGGGGAGCGGGCCATGGTTGGCTGCCTCTTTGGAGGCCCTTCAAACAGAAAAACTGTCCTCAGGGGACACCTCACTGAGCTGCCAGTGAACAATGGGAATTATTCATTAACCAAACTGCCCACATGTTTCTGGAGCCCATTATATCAGCTATAAAGTAATGAATTGAGATGTTTAGTTGAATGGGCAGTAAGCCAGCAGGCTTAACTATATCTCTCTTGAGAATGGTTTGCCTTCCCATACAATAACTGTGGTACTGGAGTGCTGGCTATGTGCTGAACACTGGGATTGATACAATGCAATCAGGCATAGTCCCTGTCCTAGGTGGGGTTCAGTTTCATCAATCAGTAGTATTGAGCACTTATTATGGGCAGGGAATGTATCTGTTTATTGCTATATTGTAATAATAATGATGGGCATTTATTAAGCACTTACTATGTGCAAAGCACTGTTCTAAGCGCTGGGGAGGTTACAAGGTGATCAGGTTGTCCCAAGGGGGGCTCACAGTCTTAATCCCCATTTTACAGATGAGGTAACTGAGGCCCAGAGAATCAATCAATCAATCGTATTTACTGAGCGCTTACTGTGTGCAGAGCACTGGACTAAGTGCTTGGGAAGTACAAGGTGGCAACATACAGAGACAGTCCCTACCCAACAGTGGGCTCACAGTCTAGTGAAGTGACTTGCCCAAAGTCACACAGCTGACAAGTGGCAGAGTTGGGATTTGAACCCATGACCTCTGACTCCAAAGCCTGGGTTCTTTCCACTGAGCCACACTGCTTCTCTACTCTCCCAAGGACTTAGTACAGTGTTTTGCACACAGTAAGCACCTCATAAATATGGCTGAATGAATGTATGTAGAGCCCCGTACTAAGCACTTGGAAGAGTACACTACAACAACAATTTTAAGCAAGAAAGAGAGCAGGTATTGAATCCCCATTTACAGAGGAGGAAACCGAGGTCCCATTAGGTTAAATAATTTGCCCCAAGTCACCCAGCAGGTATAGATATTATTACTGTTTTGTGATGAATCACCCAATCGGGTATTTTTTGAGCCCTTACTGAGCACTGTGTTAAGTACTTGGAAGAGTCCAACAGAGTTGGTAGACACGTTCCCTGTCCATGACAAGCTTACAGACTAGAAGGCGAGGCAGACACTAATAATTATAAGAAGAATAAATAATTTACGGATATGGACATAAATGCTGTTGGGCTGAGGATGGGGTGAATACCAAATGCCCAAAGGATACAGAGAAGCAGCATGGAGTAGTGAATAGAGCAAGGACCTGGGAGTAAGAAGGTTGTGGATTCTAATCCTGGCTCTACCACTTGTCTGCTGTGTGGTCTTGGGTAAGTCACCTCGCTTGCCTCCGTTACCTCATCTGTACAATGGGGATTGAGACTCTGAGCCCCAGGTGGGAGAGGTACTATGCTGAACGTGATTTGCTTGTATTAGTACAGTGCCTGGCACACAATAAGTGCTTAATAAATAATAATCATAATAATAATAATGGTATTTAAGTGCTTACTATGTGCCAAGCACTGTTCTAAGAACTGGGGGAAGATACAAGGGAATCAGGTTGTCCCACATGGGGCTCGCAGTCTTAATCCCCTTTCTACAGATGAGGGAACTGAGGCACGGAGAAGTTAGGTGACTTGCCCAAAGTCACACAGCTGACAAGTGACAGAGCTGGGATTAGAACCCATGACTTCTCCCAAGCCCATGCTCTTTCCACTGAGCCACGCTGTACACAATTATCATTATTATCCAAGTGCGGCCTCCAGACAAGGAATTAAGGCGGACCCTATTTGAATTTCCGACTGGGAGCTAGAGTACTTGAGAATACTCTGCTTTTCTTTTCAAAAAGGAAATCATCTGCAATAGGTATGTACAAACATAATCGAACTCCTTTTGGAGCTTTTCCGTTTAGAGAGGAGCAGGTGAGTGGGACACTTTTTTTCATCTTTCTAGAGTTTGAATTTTCCCGCCACTGGTCACCGAGAAGACGCAAAGCACAGTAGGATGTTTGAATCCTCTTCAAGTTTCAGTGTAGAATCACACTTCTAGTTTAGGAAGAGTAGGACTGGGGAAGGGAGGAAAGGGAGCCTTTAGGGAGATGTACTCAGAAGATGAGTTTGGGTGATTATTCCCAGGATGGAAAAGGCTTTATTTTTTTTTCTTCTTCCAAAATCCAACCCAGTAGGAGGTGAACTGATCTGACTTGAGAAAAGCAGAAAATCTCTCTGTGTGATGTGCATGGATGAGGGAATTAGAATAACGAAGAAACTCTAGCCCTCCTTTTGATGAGCCTTGCCATGTTTACCATTATAGTCATATAAATTATTTGGGTTACTTCTTGAAGCCGAAAGCTATTAAACTGTCATCATTGGAAGGGCCAGGAATTAGGGAACAGCAGCTATAGAAATGCTTAGAGCAGTGTCCTTGCCACTATTGTCAAACTTTAAAAAACCAACACAAAACTACATAACAATGGAATAATCTTAAACCTATTGCATGTTGGTAAATGGCACATAGAAGGAAGAAGAGACCATATTGGTGAAGCTGTTACAAGTTCAACTGAGCCAGATTTTGTAAAGGTCATGGGATGAAACTGAGCCAGGTGGGCAAATGAACCTCCTTATCCCAGTTAGAATTTCACGTATTTCTCTCTTTCGCAGTTTCTCAGACTTTGAATGAATGAGGCACACCAGTATGGATGAGAAGCAGTGAAGCTTAATGGTTAGAGCACAGGCCTCGGTGTCAGAAGGACCTGGGTTCTAGTCCCAGTTCTGCCACTTGTCTGCTGTGTGGCCTTGGACAAGTCACTTCACTTGTCTGGACCTCAGTTACTTTATCTGTAAACTGGGGATTAAAACTGTGAGCCCCATTTGTGACCTGGATTGGGTCCAACCTGGTAAGTTTGTAGACTGTAGGCCGGTTATGGGCAGGAAATGTGTCTGCTAATTCTGTTGTACTCTCCCAAGAGCTTAGCACAGTGTTCTGCACGTCATCATCATCATCAATCGTATTTATTGAGCGCTTACTGTGTGCAGAGCACTGTACTAAGCACTTGGGAAGTACAAATTGGCAACATATAGAGACAGTCTCTACCCAACAGTGGGCTCACAGTCTAAAAGGGGGAGACAGAGAACAAAACCAAACCTACTAACAAACTAAAATAAATAGAATATGCACATAGTAAGCACTCAATAAATACCATTGATTGATTGCTCTACCCAGCACTTAGTACAGTGCCTGGCACATAGAAGCACTTAACATGCCATGGGGAAAAAAAAATGTGGCACATAATGTCTGCTGTTTCTCCAGGCCTTCACAGATAGCAAAAGCCCAAGTGTTTTGTTCGATAAAGTGTTCAATATTCCCACTTTATGGTTTATTCAGATTTCACTATGGTTTACGTTCAGTTCTGCTTGGCTGGAGGTTGCAAAGAAAATGAGTAAACATATCCCTGAAAGAGGATAGCGTCCCCCAGAATTTAGCAATTGGAATAGGTATTTTACCATAGACTAAACATGCTTTGACAATATATACGGCGATTAAGACTTTATGTAAATAGTTTATTTCTTGGTGTGGGAATAGGTTTTGGATCCTCCTCTGTTTTGATTTTTTTAAATTCACAAACTAACAATAGTGTGTGCAATACTGTGGCTAAAAGATACATAGCCACATGGCCTAGTGGAAAGAGCCCAGGGTTGGGAATCGGGAGACCTGGGTTTCCCACCTGCATGTTGTGTGATCTTGGGCAAGTCACTTGATTTCTCTGGGCCTCAGTTTCCTCATCTGTAAAATGGGGGCTCAATCCCTGTTCTCCCTCCTATGTGGACTGTGAGCTCCTTGTGGGACCTGATTATATTGTGTCTGTTCCAGTACTTAAGGCTTGGCACATAGTAAGCACTATACTAAGCACGTAGCAAGAGAAGCAGCGTGGCCTAATGGATAGAGCCAGAAGGACCTGGGTTCTAATCCTGGCTCTGCCATTTGTCTGCTGTGTGCTCTTGGGCAGGTCACTTCACTTCTCTGTGCCTCAGTAACTTCCTGTGTAAAATGGGGATTAAGGTTATGAGCCCCATGTGGGACAAGAACTGTGTTCAACCTGATTAGCTTGTCTCTATCCCAGTGCTTAGTACAGTGCCTGGCACCTAGTAAGTGCTTAAAAATACCACAGTTATTTTTATTAAGCACTTAATGAGCACCATAATAATTATTATTATAATTTAGCTCTCATCCTCATACTGCTTCACTCTTTTCTTCCATTATACTCCAGCTCGCAATTTTAACTCTCTCTTCTCTGTGCCTCTTTGTTATTATTGATTGATTTGATTGACTATCATTTCTGCCACCCTCAGCCTCCTGCTCAGATCCTCCCCACATCCTGTGGAACTCCCTCCCTCTTTATGCCCAACGGACCAAAGCTCTCCCCATTTTCAAAGCCATTCTGAAATCACATCTCTTCCAGGAGGCCTTCCCTGATTAATCTCTAATCATCCCATTTTGAAACCCCAACTAGCACCTTGGTTTTTCAACATCACCTAAACACTTAAATGATTCCAGGTCCCATCACAGTTCAGCTCATGTCTTACATACTCAATTACTGACTCAGTCATTTATTAAATGTCTTCATTGCTGGACTCAACCCTTTGATGGCAGGGATAACTCTCTTTTTGTACTCTCCCAAGAGTGTAGGACAGTGCTCTGCACACTGTAAGCTCTCAGTAAATGCTTTTGATTCATACAGTGATATTTATTGAGTGCTTACTCTGTGCAAAGCACTGTATTAAACACTTGGGAGAGGAAAATACAACAATAAGCACACACATTCCCTGCCCAAAATGAGATGCTGATAATAATGAATAATTTTCTGGCTTACATGTATTTTCTGGGAGTGTAGGCAGTGGTTGAGTTGGGAGTGTTTTGTATGTATCTCCCTCTTTGCCTTTATCCAACTAATAATACCTGTAACATTTTGGAACTGGACTGATTTGATATTATATGTGGTATTTAAGCACTTACTAAGTGATTTTTTTAAATTTTCTTACTCTGGTTTTTGGTTTGCTTACTCTGTGATAAGTGCTGTGTTAACTGACACAAGTTAATTAAATCAAATTAAACATTTTACCTGCACCATCCGAGGCTCACAATATGAGGAAGCGGGAGCAGGAGTGTTATTTCAATTTTAATTATGAGGAAGCTAAGGTATAGGGCAGCTAAGTGACTTTTTCAAGATCAGTGGCAGAGATAGGATTCAAATCCAGTTCTGACTTTTCGCCTCATCCTCCCTCTGAGGTCCCTCTCCTTTTAATGTCAGTGGTTTTAATGTCTTATGTAGAGGAAGTTACTCTGAGAAGCAGGCTTTGGAGTCAGAGGTCATGGGTTCAAATCCCAACTCTGCCAATTGTCAGCTGTGTGACTTTGGGCAAGTCACTTCACTTCTCTGCTCCTCAGTTACCTCATCTGTAAAATGAGGATTAAGACTGTGAGCCCCCCGTGGGACAACCTGATTATCTTGTAACCTCCCCAGCACTTAGAACAGTGCTTTGCACATAGTAAGCACTTAATAAATGCCATTAAAAAAAAGTTAGCTTTATTTCCATGATCAAAAAGCTCTACTAAGAATGGGCCACATCCAGAGCTGTATTTATCCCGCTATGGGGTTGTCAGTTGTATTGAGCACTTAGCGCGTGCAGAGCACTGTACTAAGCACTTGGGAGAGTACAGTATAACAATATACAGACACAACAGACACATTCCCTGCCAACAACGAGTTTACAGCAGCTTTTTGGAGGCCGGACTGTGCTTAAAGGGAGCTTTTCCGCCGGAGGCAACAGCAGTGAGGGTGGCAGCTACTGGTTTGGTGGAGGGCTGCAATCTGGGCTACTTAAGCACGCACCTCCCTCCCAACCTAGTTCTGGTAGCCCCTGAGCCCCCCAAGCTAATCTGGCCCCAATCAAATCCTATTTTGAGACTGCGATGACACCTCAGGCACCCAGGCAGAACAAAATTTGATGGAGACTTGACAGATCTCTAATCAAAAGTCTCATCAAACATCTAGCACTAGTAACCAGAGCTCATTTGGGCTTCTGGGCACCTGCTGCGTCAGCGATAGAATCAGTCGCTGGAGAAGCAGCACGGCATAATGGATAGAGCATGGGCCTGGGAGTTAGAAGGTCATGGGTTCTAATCCCGGCTCCCCCACTTGTCTGCTGTGTGACCTTGGGCAAGTCACTTCACTTCTCTGTACCTCAGTTACCTCCTCTGTAACATGAGGATTGAGACTGTGAGCCCAAAATGGGACAGGGACTGTCTAATTTGCTTGTACCTACCCCAGTATTTCGTACAGTGCTTAGTAAGCACTTAACAAATACCATCCTCCTCCTCATTATTATTATTATTAAGTAATAGTAGCAAACTTGTTGTGGACAGGGAATGTATCTATCAACTCCATCGTATTGTTCTCTCCCAAGAACTTAGTACAGTGCTCTACACACAGTAAGCACCAATAAATACTGTTCACTGATAATAATAATAATAATGATGGCATTTATTAAGCGCTTACTATGTGCAAAGCACTGTTCTAAGCGCTGGGGAGATGACAAGGAGATCAGGTTGTCCTACAGGGAGCTCACAGTCTTAATCCCCATTTTACAGATGAGGGAACTGAGGCCCAGAGAAATTAAGTGACTTGCCCAAAGTCACACAGCTGACAAGTGGCGGAGCCAGGATTTGAACCCATGACATCTGACTCCAAAGCCCGGGGTCTTTCCACTGAGCCACGCTGCACTGATGGATAGCAAGACCCAAGCTCCCATCGCAAGGACAGTGAATCACTGGTATTTACTGGGAGCTTACTGTGCACAGAACACTGTGCCAAGCGCTTGGAAAACTACACTATAATAGAGGTGTTAGTCATGTCCCCTGCCCATAAGGAGCTTCCAGTCTAATTTGGTCATTTCTGGTGGAACTGCTGTCATTACTGGAAGCGGGGAGAGGCCTGTATTATACTTTCACCAAAAAGAAGGGTGTCTCTCAAAAAGGTCACACATGCCCTCATCAAAAAATGAGGAACCCAAGACTCTCTGCTTCACCAAAAAAAGAGGAGCCTCCTCATTAGCGTCACTTAGTGGAAGAGGCACAGGCTTCGGAGTCAGTGGTCGTGGGTTCTAATCCCGGCTCTGCCACTTGTCAGCTGTGTGACTTTGGGCAAGTCACTTAGCTTCTCTGGGCCTAAGTTTCCACATCTGGAAAATGGGGATTAAGACTGTGAGCCCCACGTGGGACAACCTGATTACCTTGTGTCTATTCCAGTGCTTAGAACAGTGCTTGGCACAGAGTAAGCACTTAACAAATACCATCGTTATTAAGAACACTACCAAAATAGTCACTTCATCGAAGGAGGGGATTGGTTGCCCATCCACCTCCAACAAAAACTCTTTACCATTAGCTTTAAAGTACCCAATCACCTCGCCCCCTCCTATCTTTGGTGATTTTTCTAATACAGTCCAGCACACTCACTTCTCTCTTAATGCCGACCTTCTCACTGTACCTCGATTTCGTGTCTCATCCCTGACCCTTCCCCCTTCATATCTGACAGACCATCACACTCCCCACCTTCAAAGTCTTATTAAAATCACATCTCCCTCAAGAGGCTTTCCCCGACTAAGCCCTAATTTCCCCTCCTCCCTCTCCTGCGTTGCCCTTGCATTTAGCTCTGTCCCCTGTAAGTGTAGATATCCACCCCCTGTCATCAGCACCACGGCATTTATGGACCTATCCGTAATTTATTTTAAAATCCATCTCCTCCTCTAGACTGTAAAATTCTTCTGGGCCGGGAACGAATCTACCACCTCATTTGTATCATACTCTCCCAAGCACTTAGTACAGTGCTCTGCACCCGATAAGTGTGCAATAAATTCCACTGATAAATTGATTTGCAAGGGAACTAAGGAGCGGGGCTGGGTGTGGTTTCTTAGTGTAAAAACAACCCAAGTCTTCGCTGCCACTTTATCCAAGTGAGATGGTTGGTCCCTGAGAACCACACGATAACTATTGTATCATATTTACTGAGCACTTACTGTGTGCAGACCACTGTACTAAGTGCTTGGGAGAGTACAATTCAACAATAAACAGACACATCTCTCAGGTCATCTTCCCAAGGTATTCGTGACTGGATGACATTTACTTTGTTGTTTATGTTGGGAGGTTTCATAATGTGCGTATGTTCTATCTCCTACTTCCAATATTTGTAAATAATTAGTGTCTGCCTATTTCCTCTACTGGACTGTAAGGTCTTCAAGGGCAGGGACCATGTCTTTTACTTGTATTATAATAATAATTATAATTGCCCTTCAAAGCCCTACTGAGAGCTCACCTCCTCCAGGAGGCCTTCCCAGACTGAGCCTCCTCCTTCCTCTCCCCCTCCTCCCCCTCCCCATCCCCCCCCGCCTTACCTCCTTCCCCTCCCCACAGCACCGGACTGTCTCTATATGTTGCCAACTTGTACTTCTCAAGCGCTTAGTACAGTGCTGTGTACACAGTAAGCGCTCAATAAATATGATTGATATGTATATATGTTTGTACGTATTTTACTTGTACATATTCTATTTTATTTTGTTAATATGTTTTGCTTTGTTGTCTGTCTCCCCCTTCTAGACTGTGAGCCTGCTGTTGGGTAGGGACCGTCTCTATATGTTGCCAACCTATACTTCCCAAGCACTTAGTACAGTGCTCTGCACACAGTAAGCGCTCAATAAATGCAATTGAATGAATGAATGAATGAATTGCCAGGCACACTACTAAGCACTGGGATAGATACAAGCAAATTGAGTTGGACACAGTCCCTGTCCCATGAGGGGCTCAGAGTCTCAATCCCTATTTTACAGATGAGGTAACTGAGGCACAGAGAAGTGAAGTGCTCCCAAGGTCACACAGCAAGCAAGTAGCAGAGCTGGGATCAGAACCCATGATCTTTTGACGCCCAGGCCATACTGCTTCCCTCGTAGTATAGGCCAAGCACTGTACTAAGTGCTGGGGTAGACACACTATAAGTAGACTGGACACAGTCCCTGTCCTACAAGGGCCCTGTAAGGGGGAGGGAGAATAGGTATTTAATCCCCATTTTTATAGATGCGGAAACCGACAGCCAGATAAGTTAAGTACCTTGCCCACGGTCACACAACTGGCAGGTGCTTAGAACAGTGCTTTGCACATAGTAAGCGCTTAACAAATACCATTATTATTATTATTATTATCATTATTAAGTGGCAGAGACAGGATTAGAATACAGGTCTTCCAACTCCTCTGCCCAAGGTCTTTCCACTAGGCCGTGTTGCTTCTCTATTGTACTCTCACAAGTTCCTAGTACAGTCACCTGCACAAATTTCTTTTAAGCTTTCCTCCTGATTTCCATTCATTCTGCTGCCTTATTTTCGATCAGTTCTGATTTCTTTTGAGTCAAGGGAATGTGGAAGGTGGCTTTACTTTGATGACTGAAAGGACTGAGTTGGCAATGAGGAAAATGTAAAAATGGGCTTGGGGCGGGGGGCCCGATTTGCCCACTTGTCAATAGGCTAGTGGCCCTTGTTTTCTGATGTAGCCAGTTTGATGTCTGACAAATACATTAATAATAATGGTATTAAGCACTTACTATGTGCCAAGCACTGTTCTAAGCACTGGGATAGATACAAGGTAATCAGGCTGTCCCATGTGGGGCTCACAGTTTTAATCCCCGTTTCCAGATGAGGTAACTGAGGCCCAGAAAAGTTAAGTGACTTGCCCAAAGTCACACAGTTGATAAGTGGAGGAGTCAGGATTAGAACCCATGACCTCTGACTCCCAAGACGGGGCGCTTTCCACTAAGACACGCTGCTTCTCTGAAGGAATGCAAGTCGGCCAGTGGATGTGTGTGGGTATGTGTGGGAGAGTGAGTTGAAGAATTTACTCCATTTGTGCATAAAATGAATCCAAAATATCCAGGTCCTTTTAAGACCAGAAAATGGTGTGCATCCAGAAGTTTTTTTCTATCCTGCCTCACCCTACAAGGCTGGGAATTCAAACAGACACTGGACACCTGCATCTAGTAAACTCTTAGCAAGCACCAGTTTATTACAAAGAACAGTTGGAAACTTCCCTGGACATCTTAGTTTGCTGTTTTCACAAGATAAAAGGCAAGTCATATAAAATAATAGTAAGACATTTATGTTGCTTAGAAAAATAACTTGGCTTTTTTGGTCATGTTGGGTTTTTTATTATTATTATTTTTTGCTGCTGAATCCATGCCCAGAAAAATCTTACATTTTGTCCTGGCTCTTGGGTCCAGAATTGTATGTCTAATTTTTGGGGTCTGGTTATTGGAACTGAATTTCTCAGCCAAAGCATATAAGATGGATACTTTTTTAAAATTTAAATCTCTTTGCCTCTCTTGTATCCACCCCATTCCTACTATAGGATAAAATTGGCAATTGATTTATGTAAGCTATGAACCATGTGGAAGATTTAGATAAACAGGATGTAAGTCAGCAATAGCTCAATCTCTAAGCCAAGGCAAAAAAAAAAAAAATGGGAGAGAGCATGAGAAGAGGAGCTGGGAGAAAGAAATAAATCTGAAAAAGCAAGTTGGCTTACTAAATGTGAATGGCCATGCTTTAATAGAATAGCTTTAACAGTGTCACTCTAGAGGAGTTCTCTTGTTGGAAAATCTCTGGGGTTTGTTATTTAACTCATGAAAGGACAGCCTTGCTTCTGTTTCTTTTCCTGATGATGGACACATTTTAGTGGAAATCAGGTTAGCACAGCAACTTAGCTGAAGAAGTACCCTACTGAATCACTGGCATATATTTGATTTGTGGATCCATGTCACTGAGAATGTTTTAGGTAGTTGCTGGCTCTTTGATTGCACGGGCCAAATGAGAGATCACAAAATGAATTCGCAAATTTTAGCAAGTAAGATGCCTTGTTCTCCCTCTTAGATGGGGAACCCCATTTGGGACAGGGACTGTCTGACCTGATTTACTTGCATCTATCCCAGCACTCAGAATAGCGCTTGACACATAGCAAGCCCTAAACAAATCCCCCAAAATAAAATAAATAATCCCTACTGGCTACTTCTCCATCCTACAAAGAGTTATTTTTTTTATGGTATTTTAGTGTTTACTAAGCTCTGGGGTAGATACAAGTGGATGAGATTGGACCCAGTCCCTGTCCCACAAAGGGCTCCCAGTCTTAATCCCTGTTTTCCAGATGAGGTACCTGAGCCACAGAGAAATGAAATGACTTGCCCAAGATCCCACAGCAGACAAATGGTGGAGCTGGGATCAGAACCCACATCCTTCCGATTCCCAGGCCTGTTTTCTATCTGTTAAGTCATGTTGCTTTCCGCCTCACAGTTTGTATCTGTGGGGTTGATGTGGGAGAAGATAGGGCAGAAAGGCAGTAAAGTGTTGACTTTTCCTTGAAGACCTTCACTACCCACTCACCTTCCTCCACTAGATTTTCTCCCCGTTCCTTCCCAAGCCTGCCCCACACCCAAACAATCGGCTCGCCACTTCACTTTCTCCCATTTCTTACAGCTAAAATTATGAGAATGGTCTTGCCCCTAGCCAAAGGTCCATCAATCAGTGGTATTTAGTGACTGCTTGCCATGTGCAGAATACCATACTAAGACCAAAGATCAGTTAGAATAATATTATTACATAATATTACATAAGTGCCCAGAAAGTCACTTTAGGGGAAGAGAAAGACAAGTTCTAAGGCATTAACATTGAAAAGTTTATTTAGGGGAAAAAAACCCTCAAATTTTGAGATTGTTCTTGTGCTGACATGGCATGCTGCCTCTTGGTGGGACAGAGCTGATAATGCTGTATCTATGTTAGCATTTAGCACATAGTTGAAGCTGCTTATATGCCATAACTATTAATTTTTTAACAGCATTATAGCCAAAAGCATAATAGAACTCATGGAATGGCAGAATTGAAGCGGCATACCTGGGCCACTCATGAGACTGGAATTCTAGTTGGTGACACCAGAATCAATCATTTATTGAGCATTTACTGTGTGCAGAGCACTGTACTAAGCATTTGGGAGAACTCAATACAGCAGAGTTGGAGAAGCAGCATGGCTTAGTGGAAAGACCACAGGCCTGGGAATCAGAGAACCTGGGTTCTAATCCCAGCTCTGTCAATTGCTTGCTGTTTTACCTTGGGCATATAACTTCTCTGTGCCTCATTTTCCTCAACTGTAAAATGAGGATTCAATATGTGTTTTCCTTCCTACTTGGACTGTGAGCCCCATGTGGGACAGGAACTGTGTCGAGCCTAATAGACTTGTCTACCCAGTGCTTAGAACAGCGTGTGACACATACCAAGTGCTTAATACATAACAATAAAAAAAAATAAAAAATGAGTTGGTAGACATGTTCCCTTAATTTTCTTAAAAATACACATGCCAAAAATTTATGGGTAATTGTTCTTGGCAAATCAGTTCTGTGAACATTGGCTGCTGCTTTGGTTATTAATAGGGGTGAAAAAAGAATTTGAAACCTATGCTAACAGGTTTCCAGAATTTCCAGAGGGAAAGTGCAGAAACAAGCTTATTGGAGCTGTCCGGCAGGGAATGCATCTACCAACTTTGTTGTATTGTACTCTTCCAAGCGCTTAGTACAGCACTCCACACTGATGGATACCATTGATTGAATTAAGGTTATTTAATACACAGGTAAAATGATGCACTTAGTACAGTGCCCTGCACACAGTAAGAGCTCAAATACAATTGATTTGACCTAATTTCTCACTATAGTTCACGGAAGATTTGGAAGAAAATGAGAGCAAAGGTCAATTGCCAGCCTTTCTGGTGTGCAAGAAGCACTCAAGAGCATGGCCGGAATTTTTAATTTATCCGTGTAGCGGATGTTGATACAAATAAACCGGGACTTTTAGTCAATAATCATAAATCACAAGCATAAAGCAGGTAATTTTGACATCCTTTCATAACCACATTCTCATAAAGGGAAAGTGACTTGAAAAGTCTTTGTGTACCTCTTCTTCTCTCTCCCACCCCAAACACACACACAATGCAAGATTTCCCACTGTATATCTATTTTTGAGGATTTATTTTATTTCCTAGTATAATGCTGAAGACACCAATCTGGAAAGACTTCCTTTGTCTGAGAGGAAAGTGATTAACAGAATGGAGAGATTGTAATTTATTTTAATGTCTCTCCCCTTCTTCAGTTTAAGCTTCTTGTGGGCAGGGGTTGCTTCTGCCAACTTTTATCATTGTACTTTCCCAAGCGCTTAGTACAATGCTCTTTTGTATACAATAATCGTTCAATAAATACCATCGATTAAGGGGGAAGGAGAACAAGTATTGAATCCCCGTATTGCTGATGAAGAAATGGAGATAGAAAGAAGTGAAATAACTTGCCCAAGGTCACACGGCAGACAAGTGGCAGAGCTGGGATTAGAACTCAGATCTCCTGACTCCCAATCCTGTGCTCTCTCTACTAGGTCAGAACCTGGAAAAATAGTCTGGGATAGTGAAAGCAGATCAGGAATGGATGGCGTTTACTTCCCCATGACAGTACAGACATTCAGCTCTAATGCTTCAGTAGGGCCCGGAAGGATTTTGAAAGGGAGTTGGAGTGATTGTGGTTCAATTATTTTTTTCCCTACTACTCTCTTGAAATATTTGGAGATGGGGGGAAGACACATTCAGACACTTTAATCCTTTGAATGAAAAGCACATTTCAGACTTCCAACTCATAATGACACACAAGAGTTAGCACATAGCACTCTGGATGCCAGCAGAAAGCTACATATGAAATTGGATGATATGGGAATGTACACTTGTGATGAGGTCACGTCATGTATTGTGTTTTGAAAGGGCACTCTGATTTGGTTAAACAGGAGGCAGCTGTTTGGCTAAACCATAAAATGATTAGAATCCTCCAGATAATATGATAAACCGCAACTAGACCTTTTAAACAGGAAACTTGCTTTTCGACCTCTCTGAACAAGACCAGGCTGTTGCTAAGAAATGGTGTTGCCTTAGGAACAGGTGGGCATCCCTGCCTAGCCCAGAATGGTCCAGCGAGGCAGCAGCAGTGCACAGCTGCTCTGGGATTGGACAAGACCTCACACTGTCACAGAAAAGCGGTGTGGCCTAGTGGAAAGAAAATGGGCCTGGGAGTCGAGGGACCTGGGTTCTAATTCTGGATCCTCCACTTGTCTATTGTGGGACCTTGGGCAAGTCACTTCACTTCTCTAGACTTTAGTTCCTTCATCTGTAAAATGGGAATTGAGCCTGCGAGCCCCACGCGGAACCTGGACCGTGTCCAACCTGATTAGCTTTGTATCTATCCCAGCGGTCAGTACAGTGTCTGACACATAGTAAGCACTCAACAAATACCATAAAAGAATAAAAGCAGTGTGGCCCAGGGGACAGAGTACAAGGCTGGAAGTTGGGGATCTGAGTTTAAATTCTTGACTCTGCCACTTGCTTGCCCTGTGACCTGGGCAAAGCATATAATTTTGCTGTGCCACAGTTTCCTCACCTGAAAAATGGAGGTTAAATATCTGTTTTCTATTAGGACTCTAAACCCCTTGTGGTACAGGAACTTTGATCTGATAATACGATAGTCAATTCACATTTACTAGTATTATCATGAGGCTTAACTTAGTATGGGATTTGGGGTGATTATCCAACTCCCTTTCGTCTGGTCTAATCTGACTTGTTTTGGAAAACTAGTGCCATTTGAAGTGAAACAGAATAAAACTACTCATTTGCAGTTCTCTCTGAATTTGAGGTTGCCTATGATTCTTCATATGTATGTAGGCCAATTGTAAAAGAGTGTGTTAAAACCATGTTATTTCAATCTTCACTATCAGGAATTGATTCTAATTCAGACATGGTAGGTATCCTCACCTTCCTTTAGCCTATGTACTGCTGCCAAAGGAAGGCAGATTTTGACCTACTGGATTGAACACAGGTCTGGGAGTTCGAAGACCTGAATTCTAATTCTGACTCCACCACTTGCCTGCTATGTAAGCTTTGACAAGTTGCTTCCCTTTGCCTCAGTTTCCTTGTTGGTAAACAGGGATGAGACATTGTTCTTTCCACTTAGACATGAGAACCCCATGTGGAATAAGACTTTGATTATCTCACATCTACCTCAAAGCTTAGGATAATCTTTGGAATTTAGCAGGGTTTTAACACATTTTTTAATTATTTTTATCATTAAAAATCTATGAACCCTCTGGCCAGCAGGAGAATATACTTGGGCAGTGGGGCAGAACTCCACAGACAGGTTCAAAGAGGCAGGTTGGCTTTGAAGGTTGGACGAGAAGCTTAATGAGTGGAGAAGTCAGAGGTGGAGTTGGGGAAATGCCGATCTAATGGCTGCAGAAAGGTTATTCCGATTGCAGGGAGACAGTCGGGCAGGGCATTAGTGAGACAAGATGGGACAGCTCGGGAGGGCTTTGAAGCCAACAGGAATTTAGATCCAATCGGGAAGGCGACTGTGAGCCTGGAGTGGGCTTGAAGTGGAAGATTGTGCACGAAGCAGCTTGCATGCACAGTCATTTTGGGAGAAGTATTTGAGATTTGGAGAAGGAGAGGGAGATTTGAAGGGAGGAGACTGATGAAAAGATTATGGTAGTCCCACATAAGGGTCAAAATGAATGCATGAGGGATATGAACGGAGTTGAGTGGAACTGGGCTGGCTGCATAAAATGCAGCCTAAGGCTGGGAGCTCTTCACTCATTACGGAAGATGGAGGTGTTTTAGGAGAGGGAGTGGGAAGAACTGGTCAGATGGTGAGAGGGAATCTGAGATGGATTATACTGCTTTGTGGCCAGAAAAACCCACAACTGTCCCAAATTTGAGGGAAGATCATGTGAATTTATAGTGACCTGGGCATCTGGAGCCAACAATCATGTCTGCTTAGGCAGACGTGACTTCAGATGTCAAAATATTAGCTGGGACAGCCTGGGGCAGGCAAGAACAATATTTATGGACTTTGTCCTACTCGTTTGTCACAGAACTTGTCCCTTGGGAGCATGGGCCCTTGGTGAACAGAGAGCATTCTGGGTTTTTCCACTATCTATCACCCTTTTCCAGGGTGATGATAGTTACCCCATGATGGTTACCAGTGGAACGAAGTAGAGGAGCTAATGGGGAACTCTCAGGCAACAGTTGTCAATTGCCAGGCCAATCAAGATACTCACTTTCTTGGCATAACCTCAGTTATTATTATAGAGGGTAGATACTTGTTAATCGGGTCAAATTAACAGTCCCTGTCCAACAGGAGGCTTGCAGTCTAAGTAGAAGAGAGAATAGGTATTGAATCCCCATTTTATAGTTGAGGAAATTGAGGTATAGAGACGTTAAGTGACTGGCCCAAGGTCACCCAGCAGGCAGTTGCCAGAGCCAAGATTAGAACCCAGGTCCTCTAACTCCCAGGATTTTTCAACTAGGCCATGCTGCTTCTCATTATGACAGAATGGCTAATATCAAATCCTCCTGTTTGTTAACTTGATAGTGGGCCCATTACATTAGAGTCACTAAGAAATGGGGATTCTGTGATTTTTTTTAAAAAAATATTATTTGTTGTTGGCTTTATTCCAAGCAACTCACCAATGACAGGACTGACTGGTTGGATTTTTCCATCAGTCAACCAATCAGTGGTATTTATTGAACACCATCTGGGTATAGAGCACTGTACTAAGCACTTGGGGAGACTGTAAATACAAAAGAGTTGATAGACACATTCCCTGCTCACAGGGAGCTTACAGTCTAGAGGGGTAGACGGGCATTAAAATTACCGATATGGGTATCAGTGTTTTGGGCTGAGGGTGAGGTGAATAGTGCTCAAAGGGTTTGGTGGCCTGGGCTGAATAAAGCAAAAAGAGACAACACAAGAGTAATGGATTGGGTGGAAGTTACTAAATGATTACAGAAGCCGAGGAAGGAGAGGAGAACAGAGGGTTGATGGGAGGTGGGATGAGCCATTAAGAAGATGGAGTAGCTGGTAGGTGAAAGGCGTTTTGTGTGTGCGTGTGTGTGTGTGTGTGTGTGTGTGTGTGTGGTATTAAACACTTACTACATGCCGGGTACTGTACAAAGCACTGGGGTAGATACAAATTAATCAGGTTGGATACGGTCCATGGCCCACATGGGGCTCACAATCCTAATACCCGTTTTACAGATGAGCTCACTAAGACCTAGAAAAGTGAAGGGACTTCCCCAAGGTCACACAGACAAAGTGGCAGAGCTGGGATTAGCACCCAGGTCCTTCTGCTCTATCCACTAGGCCACGCTACTTGCCTAAGGCTATAGGGAATACCTGACCAAAGCGCTCATGATCCCCTCTGGACTACAAACTTGTGGGCAAGGAATGTGTCCATTATATTGTTGCATTGTACAAGCCAAAGCGCTTAGTACAGTGCCCTGCACACAGTAACCACTCAATGAGTATGATTGTTCCAAGAAGTGGAATTCTGAAATGGAGGTATGAATCCCTGACAATGAAATTGGTAAAAAGAAGTTTTGGGCAAAGGCGGCAAAACCAAGTATGTGGACGTGAGGGTGGGTTGGAGATGTTGAGTGACCCCGCAAGTTGTCTGAAGGGAAAAGAAGCAGAAGGCGGAGGAGTCTGAAGAATATTTCAGACTGCATTGCCCTTAAAAGGAAAATTCCAGGGTAATATTAAACGTGCTCTTTGTAATTAGATGTCCTGATTAAAAGAGTAAATCACTAAAGAAATTGCATGTCAGCCCTAACAAACTGAAACCATCCAGTAAGACATTTATTATTTTTACGAGGCAAGCTGAAATTTTCAAAAGGAGACTGCCCCTTTTGGTGAGCCTTGGAAATCAAAACCTCCAAGTGGTTTTTTGTCTCCAAGTTACGGGGCTGAGGCGTGTCACTGCAATTCTAAAGCTAAGCCTAAAGTCGTCAGATCGGGACAACCTGTTGCCTGAGCCCACCGTTGGGTAGGGACCGTCTCTATATGTTGCCAACTTGTACTTCCCCAGCGCTTAGTACAGTGCTCTGCACACAGTAAGCGCTCAATAAATACGATTGATTGATTGACTACATTCTAGACCATGTAAACATTATATAAGCACCCGTGGACCAAAATCCATGAAATGCAACATAAGCTTTTTGTGGGGAGGGAACATGTCTACCAACTCTGTTATACTGTATTCCCCCAAGCACTTAGCTCAGTGCTCTGGGCACAGTAACGCTCAAATACCCCTATAAGTCCTCTGGACTGTGAGCTCACTGTGGAAAGAGAATGTATCTTCATCATCATCAATCATATTTATTGAGTGCTTACTGTGTGCAGAGCACTGTACTAAGCAGTTGGGAAGTACAAGTTGGCAACATACAGAGACAGTCCCTACCCAACAGTGGGCTCACAGTCTAAAAGGGGGAGACAGAGAACAAAACCAAACATACTAACAAAATAAAATAAATAGAATAGATATATACAAGTAAAATAAATAGAGTTAAAAATATCTTGTATCGTACTCTCCCAAGTGCTCAGTACAGTGCTTTGCACTTGGTAAGCGCTCAGTCAATATGATTGAATGAGTTTGAATGTGACACTGGAGTCCTCTCTCTCTCTCTCTCTCTCTCTTTTTTTTTAAAGAGTATTTTTTAAGCCCTTACAATGTGCCAGGCACAGAACTAAGTGCTGGGAGAGAGAAAAAAAATAAATACAAGCTAATTGGGTTGGAAATAGTCCCTATATCCCACATGGGGCTCACAGGCTTCATCCCCATTTTACAGTTAAGGTCACTGAGGCCCAGGGAAATGATGTTACTTGTCCCAGGTCACACAGCAGACAAGTGGCAGAACTGGGATTAGACAGAGCTATTTCACTTGAATTTAGCATTCAAGAACGCAGCTGAGATTGGCGTACTCTTCACCTGAAACACTCCAAATCTGAAACTCCTGCCTCATCAAATTACAATTTATTTTTTTTTCTTTATCGTATTTGTTACTTTGTGTTAGGCAGTGAACTCAGCACTGGGAAAGATAGAAGTTAATTAGGTTGGACACAGTCCTTGTCCCCCTTGGAGCTCATAGTCTTAATCCCCCACTGAGGCCCAGAGAAGTGAAGTGACGTACTCAAGGTCATCCATCAGACGAGTGGCGGAGGCAGGATTAGAACCCAGGTCCTTCTCATTCCCAGGGCTATGCTCTATCCACTAGGCCATACTGCTTCTCCCTGGAAAATGTCAAGGGATTTTCTTTATAACGACCTCCTCACCCATTCAAAAATGATTTTAAGGAAGGGTTTTTGTTGGGGTGGTGATAATTGGGGTTGAAGTATCCAGTCCTTTCTAGCTTTGAGAAAACCTCTTTCAGAAGCTGAGGCCAAATTCCTAAGGGGCATCTTTTTTCCCGAGAAACCATTGTGTAAAGCTGGTTTGTACGTGATTCCCACTTCCATTCATTTCTGGCGCATCCTGATATGGGAATGTTTTCCATTTTAATGGCCTTGAGCCCAACTAAATGTATTCCTTGGGCAAGGTCCTAAAGGAGGAGCCAGAGCAGACAGCGGAAGGCCAGTGCCACCAGAGCTTTATTTTGGATATTTATATTTCCACAAGGGGATGGGGCACTATGCGGCTGACACACTGTACCAAAAGAACATGGACAGTAAACTCAATCCAGCTCATCCTGTGTCTGGGCTGAGGAACAGAGACCTGGCTCCAGTTGCATCTGTTGTTTGGGAAGGAAACGGGGGAACGTCAGAAAAGATAAGGTATTAATAGGCCCGGGCCCTTTGTGGATGACGGGTAGGAGAGAATATTTAGATTTGCAGCTGCGTATCGCAACTTCTGTCGGGTATCGGAAATGGCAGGCCTTGAACCAAAGTAGGGCACGGCGTCTGGATCGGGGCTGGCAGGGCCCAGGGGACTCTGGGACTCTTGCTATTGTGAAGAGGCGGATTAAAAATAAATCTGAGTATCATTTCCTCTGAAGCATTTTCTGGTAGCAAGTATCTCTGTCGAAGCTGGCATGCCCAGCAGCAAAAGTGACCTTTATGTTGGCTGTATTGAGCAGCCGTCCCCCTAAGGCCCCTGATTTGTGAATGGCACTCTCGGCACTAAATCAATCCATGGCATTTCTTGAGCGCTTACTGTGTGCAGAGCCCTGTACTAAGCACTTGGGAGAGTACAGTATAATGGATATAGTCCCTGGCCACAACGAGCTTACACTCGGTCAGTCCGTCTTATTTATTGAGTGCTTACTGTGTGCAGAGCCCTGTACTAAGCACTTGGGAGAGTACAGTATAATGGATATAGTCCCTGGCCACAACGAGCTTGCACTCGGTCAGTCCGTCTTATTTATTGAGTGCTTACTGTGTGCAGAGCACGGTACTAAGCGCTTGGGAGAGTACAATACAACAATAAACGGACACATTCCCTGCCCATGACGAGCAGGAGGACACAGTACTACAGAGCTGGTGGACCCGTCCCCAAGCATGTATTACTTTCCTACATTCGCTATGCCGCTGGAGAATAATACAGTTGGCCTTTCTGCAGTCAGAGGAAACTAGATTCCCATATTGCTGTTTGAAAAATCCTCTGTCCATCTAGAGAGAGATTCCAGCTACGGGGAGGTTTGGTGCAGTCAGTTTGTCGTTGGGAAAGGCTGTATCTTTGTGAGGAAATCCTTGTCTGCTCCATCAGCATAACCCTCCCCGCTTCTTGTATGCTTTCTGGGTGCAAGAATTTTAGCTTATCTACGCGGTGCTCTAGCGAAAGGCATTTGTTTGCCTCTTCGGCATTCTAAGATGATCTCTGTTAGATTTTCTCCGATGATTAGCGCCCTTGGAGGAATTTGGAGCCAATACTAAGAAATCGTTCTTCAGAGTTTAAACCAGAAGGCTCTGTAAGCCCCTAACAGGATTCACACTATGAGGTTCAAAGCATGCAGTGCGTTTAGGGGGTCCATAATTTAGGTCTACAATATAGTGTACACCTATCTTATTGGGGGATGTTAATTTAGTGGTAGCAGTCCTGGTTTCATGAATATTGGCTGGACTGATATTGGCTGTTCCCTTACATCTTGAGTTATTTGACTGAAATTTAAGTCTGACACCCAGAAGGGCCAGGGAGAACTTGAAATCCAAGCGAACAATTTCATACTAAGTTACTTTTGTTAGATCTTCCTTGATTGAGTTTTGGTTTTTTGAGTTTAGAAGCCAACAACTGTGGTGCTTTAGCTCTCTAGCACTGTGATCCACGATAAGGAGATGAAGTAATTTGATACTCAGAGCCCTCAATTAGCGAGTTAATGCTCTGTGCTGCCTAATTTAATCTTCCTAAAGAAATTCATAATGACAAAGGCTGACTCTGATTTTGGCATTCCTCAGGTAGCATTTCAGGATGCTAGATAGCCAAAGTATGTCATTATTCATTTGCTAGAATTTATTGCATCTACTGTAGTTGGCACAGAGAAGCAGTGTGGCATAGTGGGAAAAGCCCACTGTTGGGTAGGGACTGTCTCTATATGTTGCCAACTTGTACTTCCCAAGCGCTTAGTACAGTGCTCTGCACACAGTAAGCACTCAATAAATACGATTGATTGATTGATTGAAAAGCAGAAGCCCGGGAGGCAGGGGGACCTGGGTTCTAATCCCAGCTCCGCCACTTCAATCGTATTTATTGAGCGCTTACTGTGTGCAGAGCACTGTACTAAGTGCTTGGGAAGTACAAGTTGGCAACATATAGAGACGGTCCCTACCCAACAGCGGGCTCACAGTCTAGAAGACCACTTGTCTGCTGTGTGACCTTGGGCAAGTCACTTCATTTCCCAGTGCCTCAGTTTCCTCACCTGTAAAATGAGGATTAAGACCCAGAGCCCCACGTGGGACAGGGACTGTGTCCAACCTGCTTAGCTTGTATCTTTTAGACTGTGAGCCCACTGTTGGGTAGGGACTGTCTCTATATGTTGCCAACTTGTACTTCCCAAGCGCTTAGTACAGTGCTCTGCACACAGTAAGTGCTCAATAAATACGATTGATTGATTGAGTGATCTACCCTAGCTCTTAGTACAGCCCATGTTCTAGCCACAGAGTTTTACAGAGTTAGCAGGCCCCGGTTCTATCCGGCAGCATGGCCTAGTGGAAAGAGCAGTGGCCCTGGGGGTCTGAGGACCTGGGTTCTAATCCCAGATCTTCCGCTTGTCTGTTGTGTGGTCTTGGGCAAGTCACTGGCAGTGTGGCTTAGTGGCAAGAGAGTTGGGAGCCAGAGGTCGTGGGTTCTAATTCCGACTCCGCCACTTGTCAGCTGTGTGACTTTGGGCAAGTCACTTACCTTCTCTGTGCCTCAGTTATCTCACTTGTAAAAGGGGGATTAAGACTGTGAGCCCCACGTGGGACAGCCTGATTCTCCCTCTTCTAGACTGTGAGCCCGCTGTTGGGTAGGGACGGTCTCCATATGTTGCCAACTTGTACTTCCCAAGCGCTTAGTACAGTGCTCTGCACACAGTAAGTGCTCAATAAATACGATTGAATGAATGAATGGTATCTATACCAGTACTTAGAACAGTGCTTGGTACATAGTAAGTGCTTAACAAATACCATCGTTGTTATTATTATTCTCTGTGCCTTAGTTTCCTCAATGGCAAAATGGGGATTCTCCGTGAGCCCCATGTTGGACCTGTTTGTCTCTACCCCACCCAGTGCTTAGGACAGGGCTGAGAACACAGTATGCACTTAAGAAATACCATAATTTTTCCATTAAGGAGCCATCTCCAGGCAAAAGGCAAGGAGTCAAACAGCTGAAATACTTGTAAGCCACAGAATTCCCAAAGGCAGGAAACTCCAATAAAATCTCTGTCTTTATCTATTGGCTTACTCAAAAGCCAAATATTTGAGAAACTCTCTCTCCAGTTCATCCCTCCTCTGGGGACAGCAGCTGGGAAAAGCAAACTTGTGTGCCTAAAATGTTTTGGAGAAGTGCTTGCTCCATGCATGGCAGTCAAGAGTTTTAGAAATACAGTCTAAAATCGGTCCACAATAAAACAGAACATATATTAGGGATCATTGCAAAGCAATAAAATGTTTTCAATTTCCCAAGCCACTTTGATGTAAAGATTTTAAAGCAGGAATTATAAATATTAGTCCCAAATATAAGCCTGTTAGTGAAGGGCAAAGGATAGAACGAACCTTAAGGGCAGGAGAAATGTCTGATACTCTCTCACTGTATGTTCCTAATCAATGAGTGATATTTATTGAGCACTTTATGTAGAGCACTGTACTGAGCACTTGGGAGAGTACAATCTAACAGAGTTGTTAGAGCTGTTCCATGCCCACAAGGAGCATATAGCATTGAAGGGGTGACAGACATGAAATAAAGAAATTAAAGATATATATAAGTGCTGTGGGTAGGGTGACTGTCAAGTGCTTAAAGGTTCAGAGTCAAATACGCAGGTGATGCAGAAGAGAGAGGGAAGGAGGGAAGAAGAGGGCTAGTGCCAAGTGCATTTTTTATGGTGTTAAGCACTATGTTTCAGGCACTGTACCAAGCGCTTAACAAATACCGCAGTTATTATTACTAGGCCACACTGCTGTGTCCCTGAATGATGAAGAGGTGACTAACTACAAGAACACATAGTTGCCCCAAGGAGATGCTGCTGCTACAGCGTTTGAAGGCTAGGAAAGTTGTGGTTGCTGAGATGCATTAGTCCAGCCTAGGAGCAGGGAGGAGACAAACCAGGGCATACCGTTACCTAGCCCCATAGTTGTTTCTGATTTCACTTCCTTTCTTCCCTCTGACTCTGTCCTAAATCCTTTCAGATTTAGTCCCTCAGCACTTAGTTCAAGGGCTTCTCACATTTTAAGTGATTCATCCATGTGATGGATGGAACGGCTGCAATAAAAACATCCCATATTCCACAATCCATGAGGAAGGTGGGTCTCGATCAGTAATCAATCAGTGGCATTTATTATGGGCTTATTGGGGACCGAGCACCGTCATAAGATCTTGGAGAATTCAATACAACAGAGTTGGTATAATAGTGATGGCATTTACTAAGCACTTAGTGTGTGCAAAGCACTGTTCTAAGTGCTGGGGAAGTTACAAGGTAATCAGGTTGCCCCACGTGGGGCTCACAGTCTTAATTCCCATTTTACAGATGAGGGAACTGAGGCCAGAGAAGTGACTTGTCCAAAGTCACACAGCTGACAATTGGCGGAGCTGGGATTTGAACCCATGACCTCTGACTCCAAAGCCTGTGCTCTTTCCACTGAGCCACGCTGCTTCTCTAATATTCTGCTTCTCTTGGTATTCACGTTCCCTGCCCACAAGGAACTTAGTCTAGAGGGAGCTTATAGTCTAAACTATAATGGACCAATCTCAGTAAAGAGATAAACATGTCAACGGATAGTATATAATGGACAAACATTAAGGGAGGAACAAAGTTCAAGGAAAAATAGCTTACATTAGTTGTCATACATGGTAGGAAAATTCAACTTGGTCCAGAAGACTGTGAGATAATAGAGCACCCAAAATTTCATCTTTGTCCATTTTTCAGCTGCCTGCCCAATGCAAATATAATTCTATGTAGATACAGATGCCTATATCTATATATGTGTGTATTTACACATATATAGATATATTATCAGGGAATGGGGAGAATACATACCTAAGTTGTCAAGACGTTTCTTGTTAATCAGTGAATCTTAAAACTCACTTTTTATCACTGGATTTCTTTTCAAACAAAACATGTCAGAATTGGTCAAGGGAGCACAGATAAGACTATGCTCTGCTTAGGTATGAAGCTTAAATGTTATGCAATGTACAGCAGTCAGGTTGAAACAAATTCCTGTGCTGTGAGCAAAAACATGTAAGATTCTTGCTTTTACTATTTCATTCATTTTTAGGATTTTTTCCTTTCAGTACAAGCAGGGAATTGTTTTTCCTTTTCAATGGAATAATGGCAACTTTGTGCTCTATTAAGAGAGTTAGAAACTTTTGGAATGTGACTTTTATTTTAAGATTTCATGCAATCTCCAAAAGGCATTTTGCTTTTGACCTTTCTGTGAAGTTAATGGCTGGCCATTTCTGTAGAGTGGCCACAGAGGCGGCTTTCTTGTGCTTAAGAAAGATATTTAATAACGGTGTACTGTAGCACATTCCTGTCTATCTTATTTGATCGCAGATCGTGTTTTGTTGCTTAGTATGTCAGGTAATTATTTTTCATCTTGTCCTACGGTAAACCACTGAGGATCCCAAATATAAGGGGCACATTCAGTGAACCAGAAAGATCCTCTAGACTGTGAGCTTGTTGTGGGCAGGGAATGCGTCTGTTGTCGTCATTGTACTCTCCCAAGTGCTTAGTACAGTGCTTTGCACACAGAAAGCACTCAATAAATACAATCGAATGAATGAATGAAGTGGTGAACAAGGGCAAGCCACAAGAACTGAAAGCAGGGAAATGGGAAGATGTTTGAATAGAAAAAGAGGGACAAAGGAGAGAGAAGTCAAAGGAGGGAATAAAAGGGGAGAGGAGTTGACTTAATGAAATTGGTATTAATTATCCTGCCCTAAAATTAGTAATTGTCACGTGTGTCAAGCATTGTTCTAAGCATTGGGGTCGATTAAAAATGAATCGGGTAAGACACGGTCCCTGTCCCACATGGGGCTCATAGTCTAAGTAGGAGGGAGAATAGGTATCGAATCCCCATTTTACAGTTGAGGAAACTGAGCTACAGAAAAGTTAAAAGACTTGCCCAAGGTCACACAGCAGGAAACTGGCAAAGCTGGGATTGAAACGCTCGACTTTTGACGCTCAGGCCTGTGTTCTTTCCATTAGACTGTGCTGCCACACTCATCATTCAGCCAATAAGTGTGTTCTGCCACAATACAAGGCACTAGGGAAGCAACAAATGATGTTGTATACTCTCCCAAGTGCTTAGTGTTCTAAGTGCTTGGGTAGAAAAAGCTAATTCGGTTGGACACGGTCCATGTCCTTCATGGGGTTCATAGTCTTACTCCCCATTTTACAGATGAGGCAACTGAGGCACAGAGAAGTTAAGTAACTTGCCAAGGTTACACAGCAGACAAGGGGCAGAACCAGGGACTAGACTGTTCTGATTCCCAGGCCCTTGTTGTATGCACTGGGCGATGCTGCTTCCTTATGTCCATAGCTGTAAATTATTTATAGTCATATAGAAGCAGCGTGGCTCAGTGAAAAGAGCCCGGGCTTTGGAGTCAGAGGTCATGGGTTCAAATCCTGACTCCACCACTGGTCAGCTGTGTGACTGGGCAAGTCACTTCTCTGGGCCTCAGGTACTTCATCTGTAAAATGGGGATTAAGACTGTGAGCCCCCCGAGGGACAACCTGATTACCTTGTAACCTCCCCAGCGCTTAGAACAGTGCTTTGCACATAGTAAGCACTTAATAAATGGCATCATTATTATTATTATCATCTGCCTCCCCCTTTAGACTGTAAGCTCCATATGGGTAGGGAATGTTTCTACCAACTCTGTCGTAATTTACTCTCCCAAGTGCTCAGTAAGTAAGCACTCAGTAAATACCATTGATTGATTACCACCCTGTGTTCTGGTTGAAGCTTTGGCTTGGCCCCAAGTGGTTAGGCGGAAGATGGAATTGAGGAGGAGGAAGGAGAGGTGAAGAAAAGGTCTTCCCCCATCAGCAGTCCGGTGAGGGAACACCCAGGCTACGTCACGTGAAACTGCCTCTGTCCACTCCTGGTGTCTGAGGCAGCAGCGAGAAAGTGGATCGTTTCTATCAACTCTGTTGTACTTTCCCAAGCGCTTAGTATAGTGCCCTGCCCACTGGAAGCGCTCACTAAATGTGTTTGATTGATTGATGGATGGACTCCAGGACTCAGTTCTTTCTTCCTCCAGAACTTCAGTGTGACCGGGACCCACATCAGCCCTCCATCAAATACATCCAAGGAAGCGTCAGTATTTTTGATGTGATTATCTTGTCCAGCCCAGGGCTTAATACAGCAGTTTAGCACCTTCTTGGCACTTAACAAATACCAAAATAATAATAATAATTACTATTAAGGAGCAGTGTTGCCTGGTGGAAAGAACACAGGCCTGGGAGTCCGAGGATATGGGTTCTAATCCCGGCTCCACCACTTGTCTGCTGGGTGACCTTGGGCAAGATACTTCTTTGTGCTGTTACTTCAACTACAGAATGGGGATTAAGACTGTGAGCTCCATGTGGGACAGGGACGGCGTCTTGTACCATGTATGTACCCCAGTGCTTAGAACAGTGCTTGACACAGAGTATGGGCTTAAGAAATATCTTTAAAGACAAAAAGAAAGACGAGTGCCCCTCTCCACCTCTGGTCCCGGGGAATTTTTCCTTGACCCTCCCACTGACATCTCCTCTGATGCCCATTTTTATGTATGATCTAATGACTAGCCCCTCTGCCAAAAATGACCAGTCAGTTCAGCAATGTCAACAAGTATCCACATGTGAGGCTGACCTCGTAGGGCGTCATGACCTATCTTGTTGAGTTGTACTGTAAGCAGAAGAAAGCCCCCGTAGGTTTTGTAAAGAGAAGTAGTTATTCACCATAAAAGGAAACTAGGGCAGACAGGGAAACTAAGGTATCGATTCACAATCTGTAAGATGATGAAGCTTCTAAAAGCAAACTGAAAGAAAAGATGCACACGTCCTGCTGGAGCGATGATTTTTTTTTTTTTTAAGGTCTTTTTATGATGCCTTCAGCCTGGAATACTTTACTAGAGAATGAGGATGACAAGAAGCAGCGTGGCTTAGTAGATAGAGCACAGTCTGGGAATCAGAAGGACTTGGGTTCTAATCCCAGCTCCACCCTTGGCAAGTTTCTTCTCAGTGCCTCATTTCCCTCATCTATAAAATGGGGATGAAGAGGGGACGCGGACTTTGTCCAAGCCGATTGACTTGCATCTCCCCCAGTGCTTAGTACATAGTAAGCGCTTAATAAATACCATTTGAAAAAGATAGGAGTTGTTTTCTGACACCATCTTCCAGATTTCCTTTTGGCTTCTGGATCATGGTTGCCTAGATTAGGTCCAAAAAAGACCTCACTACTTTGATGAGGGAAAGGGTCTGATAAGGCCACACCTTATCCAAGGTGGTTTGATAGGTCATCATGGAGATCACTGTAGAATTCTTGAAAATTTTCTGGCTTTTTCAGAGGTTGTCAGTTGTTATTGCAAGATTTTCAAACACTTAAATCATTCTGCGTTCTGGGCACTTCATTACCATCATGGTTATTTGAGTGACTCAGTACTGTCACTCAACTGCTCAGTACAGTGCTATGCATTCAGGATGCGCTCAATAAATCCCATTGATGAGGACAGAGCACCTGTATCTGAAGTACAAGAAGGATCGTATCTTCTACTCCCTGTTGAAGTCTGAGGCCATTTCTAGGAGGGTGTGGATAACAATGTTTTTCCAGAATAAAAATGATTGTGGTGGTATTTAAGCTTTTAAAATGTGCCAAACATATCATGGGGTCCAAGGAATCAATCAATCGTATTTATTGAGCGCTTACTGTGTGCAAAGCACACAGTAATTTACAGTGGTGTCCTTGCCACTTACTGTACACCTTGGTCTTCCTCATCCCTACTGAACATAGGCAAGTTAGGAGAAGCAGCGTGGCTCAGTGGAAAGAGCCCGGGCTTTGGTGTCAGAGGTCATGGGTTCGAATGCCGCTCCACCAACTGTCAGCTGTGTGTGACTTTGGGCAAGTTACTTAACTTCTCCAGGTCTCAGTTACCTCATCTGTAAAATGGGGATGAAAACTGTGACAACCTTATCACTTTGTAACCTCCCCAGGGCTTAGAACAGTGTTTTGTACATAGTAAGCCCTTAACAAATACCATCATTATTATTATTATTTATTATTAAAGAATAATTTGAGTATCTTTTCTTACCCTTCCCTTTGGCCAGATCCATTTCTGAGAGACACTGCCGCTTTCTTTGCCTTTCTTTCTCTTTCTCACATGTATATCAACTGCCCACCTGGATAGCAAGAAGTTATTTGCATTCAGACGCTTTACGTAATTGCAGAAGCATTCATTGTTATTGGGACTTTTGCCCTTAGGGTGCCAGGAAATTATGAATGCGAGTGTGAGCAGGTGGTGTGTATGTAAAAACAACCCCTCAACAACATAATTCAGGCTGAACTCCTTCCTAGTATGGAGGGCCCAGGACTACTACTACTACTTCTTCAATTGTATTTATTGAGCGCTTACTGTGTGCAGAGCACTGTACTAAGCGCTTGGGAAGTACAAGTCGGCAACATGTAGAGACGGTCCCTACCCACTAGTGGGCTCACAGTCTAGAAGGGGGAGACAGACAACAAAACAAAACATATTAACAAAATAAAATAAGTAGAATAAATATGAGCAAGTAAAATATATAGAGGAATAAATACGTACAAACATATGTACATATCAGAGGACTCTCTGATTCTCATCCATCAGTAATCAGTCACTTAGTGCTCACTGTGTGCACAGTGGTGTACTAAGTGCTTGGGAGAGGACAACATAATCGAACTGGTAGATACATTCTTTTCCCACAGTGAGCTTAGAGTCTTGTCTTATGCCGTCGAGTCATTTCCAACCGATAGCAACACCACAGACACATCTCTCCCAGATTGCCCCGTGCTCAATCGTATTTATTGAGCGCTTACTGTGTGCAGAGCACTGTACTAAGCACTTGGGAAGTACAAATTGGCAACATATAGAGATGGTCCCTACCCAACAGTGGGCTCACAGTCTAGAAGGCTCTCCATCTACAATCATTCTGGTAGGGTATCTGGTAGTGTTTTCTTGGTCAAAATCCAGAAGTGGTCTACCATTGTCTCCTTCCGCACGGTAAACTGGAGTCTCCGCCCTCGACTCCCTCCTGTGCCACTGTTGCCCAGCACAGGTGAGTTTTGACTTGTAGCAGATTGCCTGCCACTCGCTAGCCACTGGCCAAGCCAGAAATGGAATGGGTAGGCCTCTGCTTGGCCCTTCCTCCCGTAGCCGAGACTGGTAGAGTACTGGAAACTCTCTAAGTGCAACCCTGAGAGGGGGGATTACAGTCTAGAGGGTATTTATTATGGCAAACAGAGCACTGTATTAAGTGCTTGGGAGAGTCCAATACAACCAATCCATGTTTTTTAGTGTGTGGTTATTGTATGTACCTAGCACTGTACTAATTTATTAGGAGAGTACAACACAGTAGACACATTCCCTGCCCACAACGAGTTTACAGGGGGAGACAGACATTAATACCAATAAATAATTTGCAGATATAATAGTAATAATTTTGGTATTTAAGTGCTGTTATGTGCCAAGCACTGTTCTAAGCACTGGGGAGATAGAAGGTAATCAGGTTGTTCCACCTGGGGCTCACAGTCTTAATCCCCGTTTTACAGATGAGGTAACCGAGGCCCAGAGAAGTTAAGTGATTTGCCCAAAGTCACATGGCTGATAAGTGGCCAAGCAGGGATTAGAGCCCATGACCTGTGACTCCGAAGCCCATGCTCTTTCCACTGAGCCACGCTGCTTCTCTATAATTATTATCATTATTATTATAAGTGCTGTGGGGATGAGGGTGGGGTGAATACCAGTTGCCCAAATACCCATGTATTCTTTCCCAGTATATAGTACAGTGCTTTGCACACAGTAAGTGCTTAATAAATACTAGTACTACTACTTCACTGGGAGATTATTATGTGAGAGCTTGAGGGAGGATTCTGGTTTGTGGGTGATGATTTTCTACGAATATAAACTTGGCTCAGGAGTTGCTGGAGCCATTAAATTTTGTGCTTTGTGGTTTGATCCTTACCTAGGAGATATAGCAAGCACATGGTCCTTCCCATTTAAAGACGTGTCTCCCTACATTCCTGTGGAGGAAGAATGTGGGAGGAAAAAACAAAGAAAAGGAAGTGAATCAATGGCATACATAATGGGTAAACCAGGATGATCATAAATAGAATTTAGCTCCTGTTAGAACCATTACCCAATTGTTTCTACCTCAAATTTTTTTCTAGGAGATGAGATGCTAATTCCATTTCCTAAACTAGTTCGATGTGTCTTTCTTGCAGATTTCCATTCATTCATTCAATCGTACTTATTGAGCGCTTACTGTGTGCAGAGCACTGCATTAAGCGCTTGGGAAGTACAAGTCGGCAACATATAGAGATGGTCCCTACCCAACAGCGAGCTCACAGTCTAGAGTTTCTCTAAACTGTTTCCAGTTTCTCTAGGTGGAGATGAAAAGAGGTCAAGTACTCCTCCAAAGAACTCAAATCTCATCTGGGCTTCCAAGATGAGAATTCTGTTGACTTTAGAGATGGGGGTTTCATTTTGGCAGCCTTTAGAACTGGGTCACGGTCATCTATCCTGTCGAAGTTCTTATTTATTGCTTTGCTCTGCCCTCCAGGGGCCTCTTTTTCCCATTTAGGGGAGTTGGAATGATTTATAAGCACATCCTGTGATGTGGAAAATGTCAGGATCCTGCGATCCAGGGGGGATTCCTGGGATTGGATGTGATCTTGTCCTTTTTTGTGTGTGTGTGATGATTTCCATCACACAGAAGTTTTCCCAGTTCATTCTGGGTCAGGCCATCTGTGCAGGCTGATTAAGAATATCCTGGGGCAGCTTGCATAGATAGGATTGGTGGTGGGGACTGAAGATTAGCATGGGACCCTTTGTTCTTGGATAGCAGTAGTCCTACAGAGGGATTTGGTCAGTGTGGCTCAGGCATGGAGATATTATTCAGATTTGAAATGAGGTTTGAAAACAATTACAAGAAGCTATGGCAGATTTGATAGTCTTCAAAGCTCCGTTCTTCCAGGTAGTTTGGCTGCCAGTTTAACTGCTTTTCGGTCACTGTTTACAGCTGTACCTTTGGTTTCTCAATCGTTACCGCCTGAATTTCAAATGAATCAATCAGTTGTATTTGTTGAGCACCGGCTGTGGCTGTACTGAGCGCTTGGGAGAGTACAATATAACAGAGTTGATAGAGACGTTCCCTGCCCACAAGGAGCTTAGAGTCTAGAGGGGAGACAGATCTGTACGTAAGTGCTGAGGGTGGGGTGAATAACGGGTACAAATCCAGAAAATAGTAATAATAATGATGGCATTTGTTAAGCGCTTACTATGTGCCAAGCACTGTTCTAAGCACTGGGGTAGATGCAAGGTAATCAGGTTGTCCCATGTGCCGCTCACAAGCTTCATCCCCATTTTACAGATGAGGTAACTGAGGCACAGAGAAGTTGTCGCACAGCTGACAAGTGGCAGAGTGGCAAGTAGTGTTGGCCAGATGCAAGAGCAATGGCTGCATTTGAAGATGATCTCCAGCTACCTAGGCATTTTATTGTAGATTTAATAATAATAATGGCATTTGTTAAGTGCTTACTATGTGCTGAGCACTGTTCTAAGCGCTGTGGGGGGGATACAAGACAATCAGGTTGTCCCACATGGAGCTCACAGTCTTAATCCCCATTTTACAGATGAGGTAACTGAGGCACAGAGAAGTTAAGCGACTTGCCCAAAGTCACACAGCTGACAAGTGGCGGAGCCGGGATCAGAACCCATGACCTCTGACTCCCAAGCCTGGGCTCTTTCCACTGAGCCACACTGCTTCTCTTGCTGCTTCACAGATTTAACCCTGTGCCTTCACCAAAGTCCAAACAAAAGTCACCTTCCTCTCCAGACCACAAATTTATCATCCCTCTCTAGATTGAGAGCCCACTGTTGGGTAGGGACTGTCTCTATATGTTGCCAACTTGTACTGCCCAAGCGCTTAGTACAGTGCTCTGCACACAGTAAGCGCTCAATAAATATGATTGATTAAGCTCACTGTAGGCAGGGAACGGGTCTACAAACTCTGGTATTGGACTGTCCCAAGCGATTAGTTCAGTGCCCTGCCCACAGTGCTCAATAAATACCATTCACTAATTGATCGCAATGCTGACTTGGTCTGACTCACCAAGTATGGGTTTGGTCATAGGGTTGTGAAAGTGATGACCTTGGCCAGGACTACGGTCGTAATAATAATGACAATAATAATTGTGTTGGCGGGGGTAGTTAATGTTTACTATTTGCCAAGAACTGTACAAAATCCTGGGGTACGTGCAATCAGATCAGACACGGTCCCTGTCCCAAAGGGGGTTCACAATCTAATGGGGAGAAAGAAAATACATTGAATCCCCACATTATAGATAGGCAATGAAGCATGTTGAAATCGAGTGACTTGCCCAAGATGTCACACAGCAAGTAAGTGGCAGAAATGGGATTAGAACCCAGGTCCTCTCATTGCCAGGCTTCTGTTCTTTTCACCAGCCATGTTGCTTCTTGAAATAATGACCTGGTTCTTTTAAAACACAATAGGATTATGTGATTGTTTTTTTCCTAAACACTGCTTTCATAAGTATATCAGTTTTGGAAAAATCACATAGGTCTATTGGGTTTTAAAAGAACCAGGTTTCAATTGGCTTGTTCAAAACCAAAGACCTATGTACAGTCTTGCCTTGGATGAATGTTCCTCCCCTGTGAGGTTAAAACAATGCATTAGTCTTTTAGGACGGGTTCTTAGTGACCTGCTCTTTTCACTTGTTAGGATGGAATATTTTTAACAACTACGTCTTGTGGGATAAAATTAAGGAACTTGTTAGCTCAATAGGACCGTGACCTTAAATACTACTCAGTTTTTCAGTCAGAAGAACTGACAAGTTCTGTCATCATAAATCTTTTCCACTCCAGACCTACTGAACATTCAGTGTTTATAAACTCAACCTGTAGCTGAATTTCTGATTGTTTAAGCTCCTATGACATTTGGGAGCCCCTTAATCTGGGAGCCCATGTGGGACAGGGACTGTCCCCCACCTGATTAACTTGTATCTACCCCAGGGCTTAGAACAGTGCTTGCATAGTAAGTTTGCTGTAAATACCGTTGCAGTCGTTTGTGGAGTTAGAAAAATCTTAAACTAAGTTAGTTTCCCTTTCCATTCAAAAACCTGTGGTAGTTTAGTGGCTTTTCACGATAATTGAATAGCGAAACATTCCTAAGCAGAGCGGGATGTAGATACTTGAAAGTTTGAAGCTTCTTTGTTTCATAACTCAGACAGCCTCAGATATGTACCAGGTTGCAGTTGAGCAATTCAGGATGCTGATTAAGCCAGAAAAAAAAAATTGGTGTCTTCCTGCTGGGCATAGTTTTCAAACAATCAGGAGGAATTCCTTAAGAATTTTTTCATTGTGAAAATCCCTCCTTAGCATCTTTACCAAGTTCTTCACTTGTTCTGATCTGTGGTGCAGAAAATGCATTGTCTTTATGAGGGATTTGTGGATCTGAATTTCCCACTAAATGATTCAAGGCTATCTAGGAAATGACTCTTTATCTTCCTGGTGTTGGCCAAATGTTCTTATGCTTGTAAAAATTATGTGAACTGTGGGTCTTTCCAAGTTGGGTACATATGGCGAACTGAAAATGCAGCACCATAGGGAGGATACACAGTGGTACAATGAAGCCCCGTCTCAAACCATACTGTTTTTTTATGGTATTTGTTTAAGCACTTATTGTGTGCCGGACACTGTACTACGTGCCGGGGTAAATACAGGCTAATTGGGTTGGACACAGTCTGTGTCCCACATGGAGCACATAGTTAATACCCATTTTACAGATGAGGGAACTGAGGCCCAAAGAAGTGAAGGGACACTCAGCAGACAAGTGGCTGATCTAGAATTAGAATCGATGTCCTATGGCTCTCAGGCCCATTCTCTTTCCACTGGGCCATGCTGCTTCTCATCTATCTATTTACTTATCCAGCAGACAATTGACAGCATTTACTCAGCATTCGTTATGCTAGGGCCTCTGGGGGATTTAATAGGAAGCAGAAGCCATGGTTTCTAATCAGTAAATCAGTGGCATTTATAGAACATTTATTGAGTACAGAGCACTGTGTTAAGTGCCTGGGGAGAGTACAATGCAACAGAGTTGTTTGTTCACAAGGTTACAATCTAGAGTAAAGTTTCTAATACTCTAGCTAGAGAACAAAAAAAAATACCTATATGTGTGTGTGTGTGTGTGTGTGTGTGTACATATACCTATATATCTTTATATCTGTCTGTCTATAATAATAATAATAATAATGGCATTGTTAAGCGCTTACTATGTGCAAAGCACTGTTCTAAGCTGGGGGGATACAGGGTGATCAAGTTGTCCCACTTGGGGCTCAGTCTTCATCCCCATTTTACAGATAACTGAGGCTCAGAGAAGTTAAGTTACTTGCCCAAGGTCACACAGCAGACATGTGGGGGAGCCAGGATTAGTACCCATGACCTCTGACTCCCAAGCTCATCCTCCTTCCCTTGAGGCACGCTGCTTCTCTCTCTCTCTGTGTCTCCCTCTCTCTCTCTGTCTCTCTCTCTCTCTCTCCCTCTCTCTCTGTCTCTCTCTCCCCCCATCTCAGGAAACATCAACCCAAGATCCTCACTGATTACTGAGCAGAAAGCTGTCACTTAATTTCAGGTTTCATCATCACAACATGAAGCATTGTGGGAAGACAGTG
The DNA here is from genome assembly GCF_015852505.1 of Tachyglossus aculeatus. Taxonomy (NCBI): domain Eukaryota; kingdom Metazoa; phylum Chordata; class Mammalia; order Monotremata; family Tachyglossidae; genus Tachyglossus; species Tachyglossus aculeatus. The sequence goes on along the minus strand of NC_052085.1, from coordinate 12,409,505 downwards.
AAGTAGACAACCATGTCAACAGGGCAAACATGTTTTTTCAAAATGAACTGAAGCACCGTGGCCTTGTAGAAAGAGTACTGACAGGGAATCAGAGGACCTGAATTCTAATCCCAGCTTTGCCAGTTGCCTGCTGTGTGACCTTGGGAAAGACACTTCATTGTGCCAGATGTAATTGAAATATGTGTATGTGTGTGTGTATATATGTGTATTATATATATAGCATAAATAATAATAAATGTAACAGAAACATATATACACACTCCACACCAAATACAGCTAAACACATTTGAAGGGCAGCTGGAGTAATTGGAGTAGCTGAAGGGAAACTGAGTTAGCCTGGAAAGTCTTAGAATAATAATAATGATGGTATTTGTTAAGCGCTTACTAAGTGCCAAGCACTGTTCTAAGCGCTGATGGAGAACAGTCTTGAGCTGGATTTTGAAGGCCCTTGGGACATAGTTAACAGAGGAAAGCCAGGATATTAGCTGTGATGAAGGGTCTACACTGTGGCCAGAAGGTAGTAAATGGGTTGGTTTGGCTAGAATGGAGAGTGCCAGCCAGGTGGCAAGAATGGGGCAGCACCTAGGCAAGGGAAAGGTGGATTTAAGTAGGGGCATGAAGCTCATAATTAGAAGTATTAATTGGATTTGATAGGTTTTTTAGGGCTACTGTAGGAGCCTTGGGAATAGGATAGGGTTTGAACTGTTTATGGGGATTGTTATTTTTGGTGTGAAGACAAGAGAGGTTTAATGGGAATTGTCTGTTGTGTGATCTTTGGCAAGTTAGAGAAGCAGCATGGCTCTGTGGAAAGAGCCCAGGCTTTGGAGTCAGAGGTCATGGTTCAAACCCCGGCTCCGCCAATTGTCAGCCGTGTGACTTTGGGCAAGTCACTTCACTTCTCTGGGCCTCAGTTACCTCATCTGTAAAATGGGGATAAAGACTGTGAGCCCCCCTGAGGGACAACCTGATCACCTTGTAACCTCCCCAGCACTTAGAACATTCTTTGCACATAGTAAGCTTTTAATAAATGCCATCATTATTATTATTAGGTCATTTCATTTCTCTGGGCCTCAGTTTTCTCACTTGTAAAACGGGTATTGAATGCCTGTTTTCCTTCTCATCTGTGGGCCCCATGTAGGGCAGGGACTGTAAATCTGATTTGGATTATATCTACCCTAGCACTTAGCACAGTGCTTGGCATATAGTAAGCACTTCATGAATGCAACAATTGAATTAAATTAGGTGGCTCTTGCAGTGAAGGGGTGAAGGTCTGATATATAACCTTCGGGAGTGGGAAGGCAGAGTGAAATCAAGGCACCGTCAGGGAGGAAGAGTCAAAATGAACTGTATGTGAGGATGATAGCCAAAGTGGAAAGAGCTTGGGCGATGTGAGGTAGAAGGGGGTGAGGTGATTGAGGGCTTTAAAGCTGATGGTAAAGGAAGTGCTATGGGACTTGGGTGAGGATCAAAGGTTTAAGGGTAGGCCAGTAGGATGGGGAAAATAAGAGTTGCATCACTGACACATTTGTTCTTGAAGGGCCTGTTGGTAGCCTTGTAATTGCTTCATCACAGGGAGAAATGCCTTTCTCCCCATCAACTGAAATCTTTTATAATAATAATAATGATGATGGCATTTGTTAAGCACTTACTATGTGCAAAGCACTGTTCTAAGCACTGGGGGGGATACAAGGTGATGAGGTTATATCGTTCCTCCCATAGCCCAACTTCCCAAGTATATTCCAAACCCCACAGGGCGCCTAGGTTCCCACGTTCGGAAGCAGGAGTTGAACCTAGGAAACAGAGAAGGGGCCACCTTTAAATAACAGAACTTTAAGGCCGTAACGTGAGACCACTCCAGCAACAGCTCAGTTGGCTCTGAACTGAGTCGGAAAAGAAGTGGGAGAAAAGAATTTTGGTTTGAAGAATCATAAAGTCAAGGGAGCATTCTGAATGCTAATTTGGCTTTTGACCTGCTGGGCTGACGCCTGACTGTCCTAGAGTCCTGCTGACTTTTCCCCAGAGCCAATTCCTCTAGCTCCAGGAAACCAGGGGGTGGAGTGGAATTTGTCCACCCTCTCCTGACCCTCCCGGCCCCCACAGGGAGGTTTGCGCCTTTCCCTCCAAGCAGCTAAACATTTAGACCGTCACACGAGGTCTAGATGAGGGGACAGGGCATCAGGGAAAGATGCTGCGCTTGGAGCCTTGGGCTACAGGAGACAGAGATTGGGTGAGGGAAGAAGCAGGGTGACCTAGTGGAAAGAGCACAGGCCTCGGTGTCAGAGGACCTGGGTTCTAATCCTGGTTCCACCACTTGTCTACCCTGTGATCTCGGGCAAGGCGCTTCACTTCTCTGGGCCTCAATACCTCATTTGTAAATTGAGAATTAAGACTGTGAGCCCCATGTGGGACAGGGACTCTGTCCGACCTGATTGATGGTATTTAAGCGCTTACTATGTGCCAGACATTGTACGAAGCACTGGGGTGAATCAGGTTGGACACAGTCTTGCATCTACCCCAGTGCCGAGTACCCTATCTGGCACAGAGTAAGCACTTAACAAATACCCTAAAATAAAGGAAGGGAGTACACTGTCCTTAACTTTTTTTGTGCTTCAATTTCCTCCTCAGTGCAATGGAACTTAATACCTTTTATACCTCCCCCTAAGACTGCTAGTTCTTTGGGACAGGGACTGTATGCAATCTCGTTGTGTGGTACCTACCACAAGGCTTGGCATTTAATAAGAACTTACATTCTTCTAGACTGCCACTGTCGGGTAGGGACCGTCTCTATATGTTGCCAACTTGTACTTCCCAAGCACTTAGTACAGTGCTCTGCACACAGTAGGCCCTCAATAAATATGACTGAATGAATGAATGAATTCCACAGTTGCTATTACTCTTTATACTTGTCATACTGTATTTAGTACAGTGCTCCGTTCACAGAAAGCACTCAATAAATACCACTGATGGAAATAATTGAGAGACCTAGAATAACTCAACCCCCTATCTGTTACCGACTCGATGATTCGGAAGAAACAATTCTCTGTTGGCAGGACTCTCTTGTTTTCTCCCAAGTGCATAGTACAGTGCTTTGAACATAGTAGGTGCTTAGTACATACTACTGGTTGATTGATGTCAAAGATACACCCTCAGTTCTAGGGGAAGTTTCCTGTGCTCCTTATCCGAGTGGGGTTAATCAGTCATATTTATTGAACGTTTATTGTGTGCAGAGAATTGTACGAAGCACTTGGAAGAGTACAGTACAACAGAGTTGGTAGACATGGTCCCTGCCTGCAATGAGCTAACAGTCTAGAGGAGAGACTGACATTAATATAAATAAATACATTACAGATATTTACCCAAGTGCTGCAGGGCTGAGGGAGGAGTGAATAAAGGGTGCAAATTCTAGTGCAAGGACAGTGTAGATGGGAGGGAGAGAAGAGGACTCTAGCCTCTAAACCCGTTGTGGGCAGGAAATGTGCCTGTTTACTGCTGTACTCTCCCAAGCCCTTAGTACAGTGCTCCGCACACAGTAAGCACTCAAATATGACTGAATGAATGAAGAGGAAATGAGGGCTTAGTAGCTGTATCAATCAGTCAGATTTATTGAGCGCTTACCGTGTACCGGTTAAATGTAGCTTAACTTTCATCACGAGCTTATTGGGTAATTTTCTCAGTTGTGTTCTCTAGGACACTGATTAGGAAATGGGTCCTTTTTTTTTTTTTTAAGTGTGCAACTTGGGAATACATCTGGTGCAGTAAAAATATTGCTAAACAATAGCTCGGATGAGGATGTCCTGAACTTTTTGACTTAATATGACTTCTACAGATGTCCTGGCCTTAAAAAGGCTTGTGTGGTGTGCTTTGAGTGATTTTTTGCATGTGGCTACAGTCCTTATATTTGGAGAAAGGCTTAAACATTGTAAAGGTTTTTTTTAACCTTCCCATAGCCCAAATAGCTATACATGCAACTCTTTTACTTATTGAAAACAGCTGGAGCCGGAAAATGTGAAGAAGGACCCCAAAGTAGTGTATGTATTGTAAATAAGTGATGCTTCTTTGGACAGTAAAAAGCTTGTGAATTTTTGACCATCCTTTAGGAGTAAGGACCCCAGTTTTTTCTCTGTAGATCAAACAATTATACTTGAGAGCTTACCGTAAGCAGAGCACTGTACTAAGCACGTGGGTGAGTATAGTATGACACAGTTGGTTGACACGTTCCTTGCCCACAGTGAGCTTAGTCTAGACGGGGAGACAGACATTAATATAAATAAATTATGGAATGTGAAAATGAAAAAAGGGATGCAAATCCAAGGGCAAGGGTGATGCAGAAGAGAGAGGGAGAAGATGGACTGCGTGCGACAAAACACTGGTAAAATGCTAATATTGGTGGTATTTTAAGTGCTTACTATGTGTCAAGCACTGTACCAAGCCCTGGGGTAGATACAAGATAATGAGGCTGTATACAGTCTGTGTCCCACTTGGGCCTCTGAAGGAGGGAAATCAAGTACTGAACCCTCCCCACCATTTTTTAGATGAAGAAACGGAGGCACAGAAAAGTTAAGTGATTTGCCCACTGTCAAACAGCAAGCAGTTGGTGGAAGCAGGATTAGAACCCAGGTCCTCTAACGCCCAGGCCCTTGCTCTTTCCACTAGCCTATGCTGCTTCTCAACATTCATTCATTCATTCAATCGTATTTATTAATGATGGCATTTATTAAGCGCTTACTATGTGCAAAGCACTGTTCTAAGCGCTGAGCACTGTTCTAAGCACTGTTCTAAGCTTTATTGAGTGCCTACTGTGTGCAGAGCACTGTACTAAGCACTTGGGAAGTACAAGTTGGCAACATATAGAGACGGTCCCTACCCGACAGCAGGCTCACAGTCTAGAAGGGGGAGACAGACAACAAAACATATTAACAAAATAAAATAAATATGTACAAGTAAAATAAATAGAGTAATAAATATATACAAACATATATACAGGTATATACGCATATATGCATGTCCTACATGGAACTCACCATCCCAATTTACCGATGAGGCAACTGAGGCCCAGAGAAGTGAAGTGACTTGTAACATTCAAATAATCCATCCTAAAGTATCTCCTTCAAGAGGCCTTCCCTGACTAACCCTTCATTTCCCCTCCCCATCCACCCTCCCGTTTGCATCCCCTAAGCTTTTGGGTTTGTACCCCTTAGCCACTTGGAGATCCGTCCCACCCCAGGCACCATAGAACTTACCAACATACCGATACTCTGCCATTTTCCAATCTTTTAACTTATTTTAATGTCCATCTCCCTCTGTAGACTGTAAGCTCATTGTGGGCAGGGCCCGTGTCCATCAACTCCGTTATACCGTATTAATAATTATGGTATTTAAGCGCTTACTGTGTGCCAGGCACCGTAATAATAATAATAATAATGGCATTTATTAAGCACTCACTATGTGCAAAGCACTGTTGGAAGCGCTGCTAAGCACTGGGGTGTTTGCAAGCTAATCGGGTCAGATGTAGTCCCTGTCCCACGTGGGGCTCACAGTCTCAATCCCCACTTTACAGATGAGGTAACCGAGGCTCATCCCCATATGTGCTGTGGGGTTGGTTTGTCCCACTTCATCCTCCTTGCGCTTGGCAATGTCTGGTCTTTCTGGAAATGCGTGGCCTCTTCTGCCCCTCCCCTCCCCTTATTTATGGATAGTGTCGATTTTTATTACGAATAATAATTGTGGTATTTAAGCGCTTACTGTGTGCCAGGCATTATACTAAACGCTACGGTGGATACAACCCAGTTTGCTTGTATCTACCCCAGTGCTTAGTACTGTGCTTGGCATGTAGTAAGTGCTTAAATACCACAATTATTACGATTATTATTACAAGCAAATCAGGTTGGACACTGTCCCTGTCCCACGTGGGGCTCACAGTCTCAACCCCCATTTTACAGATGAGGGAACTGAGGCACAGAGAAGTGAAGTGACTTGCCCAAGGTCACACAGCAGACATGTGGCAGAGCTGGGATTCGAACCCATGACCTCTGACTCCAAAGCCACGCTGAGCCATGCTGCTTCTCTAATGATGTTTGATAAAAGTGCGTAGTCATTCATTCAATCGTATTTATTGAGCGCTTACTCTGTGCAGAGCACTGTACTAAGCTCTTGATAATTATGGTATTTGTTAAACACTTACTATGTGCCAGGCACTGTACTAAGCGCTAGGGTGGATACAAGCACGTGGGGCTCAGTCTCAGTCCCTGTTTTACAGATGAGGTAACTGAGGCACAGAGAAGTTAAGTGACTTACCCAAGATCACACAGCACAGTCCAGTGCTTCATGCAAAGTAAAAGCTCAATAAATGCCGTCAACTGAAGCAGCACAGGCTTGGGAGTCAGAAGGATCCCGGCTCTGCCATTTGTCTGCTGTGTGACCTGGGGCAAGTCATTTCTCTTCTCTGGCCTCAGTTACCTCTTTTGGAAAAGGGGGATTAAGATGGTGAGCCCCTTGTGGGACACAGCCTGTGTCCAACCTGATTATCTTGCCCCTACCCCAGTGCTTAGAACAGTGCCTGGCACATAGTAAGTGCTGAACAGATACCATTTAAAAGAAGAAAAAAAAACCTGATAAAACCCAGCCTTTCCATCAGAACCTGTGTTACACTAGAAATAAAAACCGGCTCCAATGCCGTTGATCACTGTAATAATATATAAAGCATTACCCCCACAATAACATATAAACATGAAGTCGGAAGGTAGCCTGATGCATTTCCTTTGTATAGAGTCAAATCTTTGATTATCTATGATTCAGAATTTTGTCTTCGCACACAGAGTGCTTGTATCTGCTCCATTTACCAGGGAAGAGAAAACGTGGGATGGATGGGGAGGGCATTTCTGGCCCCAAGAGTTGGTCTTTGCTTCTGCCCAGTCTGAGTCAGATCCTTCAGAAGAGTTGGCCGACCCATTTGGAAAGAGGCCTGCAGCACATGTCGTCCTGCGCTGAGCCAGGGAAGCAGAGGATGGGCCAGATTTAAAAATAATAATAATAATAATGAACAGCGATTTTCCCCAAGTCCCCATAAAGACGTTCACCCACCCACCCACCCACCCACACAGTCATTGGAGATCAAACATCCCCTGAGGTTGCCTTGATGAACAGCAAGAAATGGATCTTAGTCCTCTTCCTTGTGCAAACATTTTCCAGATGTTCCTTGGACCTTGGGACATTTGATATTCATTCCAACCCCACAGCACTTATGCACATATCCTTAAATTATACATTGTACATTACTTATTTATTCATATTAATCTCTGTCTCCCCCTTTAGACTGTAAGCTTGTTATGGGCAGGGAATGTGTCTGCTAATTGTGTTGTATGGTACACTTCCAAGCACTGCTCTGCACAGAGTAAGTGTTCAGTAAATATGATTGATCTGGAAACATCCACTAGGGCTCAAGCCCTCTGTAGACCTTCCCTAGCCTAGGCTTAGACATCTTCAAAATAAACTCTGCATCCTGCAGGTTCCTTCCCCAACAACCCCAGGATTGGACTGGGCCGTTAGAGCCTCTAAGGAAGAACCCAATCCCCTCGCCCCCTCCTACCTCACCTTGCTACTCTCGCACTACAACCCACCCCTCGTGCTTTGCTCCTCTAATAATAATAATAATAATGGCATTTATTAAGCACTTACTAGGTGCAAAGCACTGCATCCCTCCATCTCATCTGTCTGGCCGCCTTTTTCTCGCCCACATCCTGCCTCTGGCCTGGAAAGCCCTCCCTCTTCCTATCCGACAGACAATTCCTCTCCCCACCTTCAAAGCCTTATTAAAAGCCCATCTCCTCCAAGAGGCCTTCCCTGACTAAGCCCTCATTTCCTCTTCTCCCACTCCCTTCTGTGTCACCCTGATTGCTCTCTTTATTCAGCCCTTCCTCAACAGCACGACACTTATGTCCGCATCCGTAATTTATTTATATTAATGCCTGTTACTAAGGAGATCTGGAAGAAAACTATAAATATTACAAATTAGCGAGGAAGAGCCTGTAAACCTTAGCCTGCCTGTGTGCTGTTTGTGAGACAGGGATTGTGTCCAACCTGACCGTCTTGCGTCTTCCCCAGCGCTTAGTACAGTGCTTTGCACATAGTAAGTGCTTAATAAATGCCATTATTATTATTATTATTATTGTAAGCACTGAATAAATATGAGTGATTGACTGTAGGCCAAAGCTCTTCCACGGGGGTGGTGAGAAATGTTTCTCTGGATTTGTTTTGGCAAAATCCATCAGATGCCAAGGATAGGTTTGGGAATTCCACAGAGGGAGCAAACAGAGACTTTAGGGCTTCCAAACCAGACTTGGAATATTTGTTCAACCGCAAGCCGAATGGATTTGCCAATTTTTGAAATTATTAAAAATCTCAGACTGGTGCAGTTGCTGTGGTTGATGGAACTTAAAAATCTGAATGTCAAGTGTGGAGTCTTCAGTTTTCAACTTGGGTCTCCTAAAGGATGAGAAATGAGCCAAAGGTTTTCTGCTTCTCATACTAATCAGCAGCATTTACCCAGCACTTTCTGGGTTCAACTCACTGTAATAAGCGTCTGGGAGAGAGACAGCAGAGCCTAGTGGAAAAAGCACAAGCATGGGAATCAGAGGGCCTGAATTCTAATTCTGCCTCCACCACTGGTCTGCTGTGTGACTTCGAGCAAGTCCCTTGATTTCTCTCCTCCTCAGTTACCCTGTCTATAAAATAGAGATTAATAACAATAACTATGGTATTAAGTGCTTACTATGTGCCAGGCACTGTACTAAGTGCTGCGGTAGCTATGAACAAATTGGGTTGGACACAGTCCAGCACAAATCAAGACCGTGGGACATGGACGGTGTCCAACCTGATAAGCTTGTATCTACTCCAGCGCTGTGACCAGTGCCTGGCACATGGTAAGTGCTTAACAAATGCCATTATTATTAATAAATACCATTAAAACCTTGTAATAGTTGAGACAATCCCGGTCTCCAATAAGTCTACAATTTGGGGAGGAGACAGACAGTAAACAGATTATAGGTAGGGGGAATAAACAGTTTAAATTTGTGTATCTAAGTGTTGTGTGAAGAGGATTGGAGTGAGCACCTCCCTCCTCAAGCACTTAATAATGATGGCATTTTTTAAGCACTTACTATGTGCCAAGCACTGTTCTAAGCACTTAGTATGGTGCTCTGAACATAGTACTCAATAAATATCATTCATCATTAAGTGCCAAGCTCATTATGGACAGGGAAAGTGTCTGTTTATTGCTGTACTCTCCCAAGTGCTTAGTACAGTGCTCTGCACACAGTAAGTGCTCAGAAAATGACTGAATGAATAGAGGGAAAGCATATCAGGCTAACAGTGATGCTTGCCCCTTCACACTCCTTGTGGAAATGATAGAGGATGAAGCATAAGGAAGAACAGTGGTTAGTACTGTACTGAAGTGCTCAGTAAATGCAATAGATTAATTCATTCCTTCAATTGTAGTAACTGAGCACTTAATGCGTGCCTAGGAGCATACAACTGATGAACCTTAAGAGATAACGGAAATTTATGGTGATGACGTTGAATTCCAGTAGAAAAGGTATGACCAGGGACTAACTACCCATTTAACATAAAAGGATGGCACTTTTATTACAAATACTTTCATGAAACCTTGTGGGAAGTTTGGAGAAGTTTACCGTTTCCTATTTTGAAGTTTGTACATTTGATTAGAGCTAAAAAGTCGTAACGTATATTTCTGTTTAATTTGGACACCTGGCGAATTTAAGAAAACATCCATCAGCATAATAGGAGTCTAATATTTTTGTTCACTGTCCTTGATGTCAGTGAGAAAATCCAATTGACAGCACTGCAGTAGAAACATCAGAGGTCTGTGTATGAAACAAGGGCCGGATATAACTCTTGAGTTAAAACAGATGCTAAACTCCAGCTGATTCAACCCTTGCCCTGCTTTCTGTTCCTTCATAGAATTCAGCCGAAGATGAGCCATCTCATTTTGTTTATGCACTGGGCATTTTGATCCCTTGAAAAACAAAATTTTGCGTTACATTTGTGTTTCGGCTTTTGTAAAAAAAAAAAAAAATTAAAAGCAAGAAACTTGGGTACAGGGGTCTGGAAAAGCAGTACAATAGGACCATTTGATTTGTACAATAAAAGGTATGTTCTGGTTTTTAAAAGGGGAAAGTTCAAGTTGTGGCAGCTTCCTGTCTAGTCAACAAAGAAACATAAAAGGAGGAAGATTGACAATTCTGTTTCCTTTAACTTTTGGCAACTCTAATATGCTAAAATAAGATTTCCTATGACGTTTCACGCCACCCTCTATCAGGAGAAAAACCAGTAAGATGCATTTGCTTTCAAAATATTAATTGTTTAAATTTGATGGAAAATTAAGAATGAAGAAATAGTACCATTGTCCGTATTGCCATGCTGCTTGGTAAGAAGCAGTGGCCTACCTCATCTGTAAAATGGGGATTAAGACTGTGAGCCTGTGAGCTCACAGTCTTAATGCTATTGTGTAGGGACCGTCTGTATATGTTACCAACTTGTACTTCCCAAGCGCTTAGTACAGTGCTCTGCACACAGTAAGCGCTCAATAAATACGACTGAATGAATGGATGAATAGTAGAAAGAGCACAGACTTGGGAGTCAAGAGACTTGGGTTCTACTCCCTGCTCTGCCACTTGGCTGCTGTGTAACATTGGGCAAGTCACTTCACTTCTCTGGGCTCCAATATCACCATCTGTAAATTGAGGATTAAATACCTCTCCTCCCCATTAGACTGTAAACCCCATGTGAAACAGAAATTGAGTCCAAACTGCATATATAGTCTATCCACAGTGCTTAGTATGGAGCTTAGCACATAGCACTTGTCACATAGCACCTCTATTATTATTATTATTATTATTGTTACTCTTGCAGTGTTGAAGAAATAATCATATGAATGGCTACTTACAGTAGCAACTAGTAGTATCTTCTCATTTTAGCATAATTCAAACTGGATAGATGAAAGGTTTGAAAAATTTGGAATCAGTCATATTTATTGGGTGCTTGCTGTGTGCAGAGCACTGACTAAGCTAAGTGCTTAGGAGAGTACAATAGAACAATATAACAGACAACTTCCCTGCCCACAGCAAGCTTACAGTCTAGAGGAAATGGTGGAATGTTAAGATTAAAAAAACTGTACACTAGACTCTAAGCTCATTTTGGGCGGGGAACCTGTTTGGTAATTGTACTGTACTCTTCCAAGCGCTTAGAACAGCTCAGTAAATGCCACTGATGATGATGAAATAGGCAATGCCAATAAACAGTGTGTTTTTGGTTTTGTGCCAGGCTCCTCCATGGTTTGGCAAGGTTTCAGGGCAAAAATCTCCTCCTCCTACAGAAATGACTAACTTGATTTGAAGACCAATAGTTAGAAATGAGCTAGAACACGCAAGGAGTAATGCGCCTGGAAGGGTCTCCGCGTCAAACCCAAACCAGAAGCTTGTAGTGAGCTTTGAAAGATGGCAGCCAGAGGCCTGGAAAATTTGTGGCCTTGTCTGAATAAAGGTAGGACATGAGAATTACGTGAGATGGAAAAAACCAAGTGTGCTTCTAAAATGTAAATGGAGCGTAAACACATCATAGATGAACTGGGAAGGCCTGCCAAGAGACCGTAACAATGATCCAGCCGGGAAAGGACTAAAATGTGAACTAGGACTTTGTCCACAGTCAAAGTTGTATCTGCAGATTTTAAACAGATGATAATATCCAAGGCTCACTGTCTCAAGTATAGACCAAACTTGATCAATTCATGCCATGGGGAACATCCAGAAACCAATTCTGGGGAAAAACATGTGATGGAATGAGTGGAGTGAACTAGTTGATAAAATGGAGCTGATCAAGTCTCATGATGTTTTTGACACATTCCTTTGTCGGCTCGTGAGAAGGGATCCTGGGATCTGTTCCTTTCATTAAGGCTCCGATAGTTTATAATAATAATAATAATAATAATAATAATAATAATAATAATGGTATTTGTTAAGCGCTTACTATGTGTCAAGCACTGTTCTAAGCAATGGGGAAGATACAAAGTAATCAGGTTGTCCCATGTGGGGCTCGCAGTCTTAATCCCCATTTTACACATGAGATAACTGAGGCACAGAGAAGTGAAGTGACTTGCCCAAGGTCATACAGTGGACAAGTGGTGGAGCCGGAATTAGAACCTGTGACCTTCTAGCTCCCAGGCCCAGGCTCTATCCACTAAACCATGCTGCTTCTCTAGATAGTTTGTCGAGTTTTTAGCCCCATTTGGAAAATACAGATTAGACAAATCCACTTCAGGAAGTGTTTCCAAAAGTTATTGTCTGTAACATGAGATGTGGCATTTTAGAAATGAGGGTGTACAAACCACTGGGGTATGTCTTCCTTTCTTTTTTTGAAAAGAGGGCTTATGTGTGAAAATGCCGAGGTGTGCTTTATCTTACAGATGAGGAAAAGTACTCACAAAATGAAAAGTACATTTTATTTGGATTTTGTCTGACTTCAAAATAGCGGAAACACAGGGCAATCATTTTAAGTACTGTAATGGACAGGTACATTAAAAAGTCAGTCACTAGTGTTGCTAAGACTTCTTAAGGGTCCTCCCAGATTATATTAGCGGTTAAGTAGCAAGCTGTAACATTTTGGCTTATTTAATGGGCAGGAACAGAGTTGGAAGTGCATTTGATAACCAGAACAGATTTAGGATTGCTCACTCTTAGGCAAATACTTTATAACATTGTAATTGTCTTCTGAATGATTTCAGACTTCTTTTTATAGCATTTTTATTTCTTTAAATAAGTAGTTCATGAACAGTATATTGGCTCTCTGGATCCTAATGTTCATTCTGACATCTTGAACAACTTCAAATAGCTAAGAGCATGAAACTATTTAACTCATGACCTCAAACACAATTCTATTTCTTTTACAGGATAGTTTGCTAGTCTGTGGTGGGGGAATTGTTAGAAATGAAATGTCATTCTTCACACAGTTCCTATTGCACAACCTTTATAAGTCTGAGGGTCGAGAGAGGATATACCCAAGTTCGGGCTCTTCTCAATCTACTACGGAGTCAAAGAACCTGAGTTCTAATCCCGCCTCTGCCACTTGTCTGCTTCGTGACTCTGGGCAAGTCATTTCATTTCTCTGTGCCTCAGTTCCCTCATCTGTCAAATGGGGATTAAGACTGCGAGCCCGCATATGGGACATCGACTATGTCCAACCTGATTATCTTGTATTTACGCCTGTGCTTATAACAGTGCCCGACACATAGTAAGCGCTTCTTAAATACCATTTAAAAAGTGTATAAAGAAGAAGGCTACCTGACTTCAAAAACAGTGCCTAGAAATACATGCCATTTCATTCACACCTTTTCCTTTGAGATTAGGAATTTTATACTATAGATAATAGTGATATTTTAAATAGCCTTCTGAAGGAGTGGTGCAATAGCACAAATGCCATAGATACTTTCAACTACCCTACTTCTATCAGGTAAAATATTTACATTTTTTGTTTGTGTCTGGCTTTTAAATTGAAACTGACTCCTTGCTGCAGGGGTCAGTTAAATTGCCGAGTTATTCCACAATGATACTTTCACTAATGAACAAAATTCTCATCCTAACACATGGATATTTCAATTATGATGCTATTTAACCATAGTATTCATTCATTCAATCATATTTATTGAGCGCTTACTGTGTGCAGAGCACTGTACTAAGCGCTTGGGAAGTACAAGTTGGCAACATCTAGAGATGGTCCCGACCCAACAGTGGGCTCACAGTCTAGAAGGGGGAGACAATCAATCAATCAATCGTATTTATTGAGCGCTTACTGTGTGCAGAGCACTGTACTAAGCGCTTGGGAAGTACAAGTTGGCAACATATAGAAACAGTCCCTACCCAACAGTGGGCTCACAGTCTAAAAGAGTGGGCTCACAGTCTAAAAGACAGAGAACAAAACAAAACATATTAACAAAATAAAATAAATAGAATAAACATGTACAAATAAAATAGAGTAATAAATACGTACAAATATACATATATACAGGTGCTGTGGGGAGGGGAAGGAGGTAAGGTAATTAGTAGTAATTTTAATTGTGGTATTTGTTAAATGCTTCCTATTTGCCAAGCACTGAACTAAGCAGCTGTAAGAGATCTTAAAAAGGTCATAATAATAATAATGATACTCTATTTATTTTACTTGTACATATTTACTACTCTATTTTATGAATGATATGCAAATAGCTATAATTCTATTTAGTCTGATGTTTTTGACACCTGTCTACATGTTTTGTTGTCTGTCTCCCCCTTCTAGACTGTGAGCCCGTTGTTGGGTAGGGACCGTCTCTATATGTTGCCGACTTGTACTTCCCAAGCGCTTAGTACAGTGCTCTGCACACAGTAAGCGCTCAATAAATATGAATGAATGAATGATGGGCAGTGGGAAGCACTGGAGAATTCCGACATAGATCAAGTTTCCTAATTGCCCAGCTATAAAAAAACAAACCTCTCACATGGGGAGAACTGACTAATGAGGGTGAGAATGGGGAAGATGATCTCCATCTGTAGTTTTCTTCCCATCCCAGCCTTACTTGGGCGTGTAGACATAGACAGTGAGTCAGCAAACCTGGGAAGCTAGCCCAGGACATTGGATTTTATTTTTTTTAATTGAGGCCTCCAGACAATTCACCCACCCACCAGTCCAGCGGTGAATGAACCGAGACCACCTACTCATTTCACACAAGCATTCCACAACAGCTGTCCCACGGCAACTAATTTTAGACCTTGTTGCCTGCAGCTGGATGGAAGCAAGGCAGGAAATAAGGCTCTCTCTACGCTAAAGTCACTGACCCGAAGGTGAACGCAAACCCTGTCTCCCATTACCGTTCCCAACCTCTCTGCCCCGAGCCACAGTATTTAATGTCCCTCGCCCCAAGTTAGTGGAATAAGGAGAATAAACAGAGAAATGAAAGTGAGTCAACAGCGACTGTAGGATGGAGGGGGAAAAAATGAGAGCCGAAAAACAGGCAAGCACATGTTGATATTAAAAGTAAAACAGTAAACGTTCCCGTTTCCTCACGACTCAGACTTTGTAGGCCAAGCGGATTAATGAGAAACAGATCGGATGTGTCAATCTCATGCATTAGTTTCCCAGATGAACCATGAGAAAGCGGTGTGTTGGAACTCTCATATTTTTTTAAAATGGTATTTGCTACACGCTTTACAATGTGCCAAGCACTGTACTAAACACTGAGGTAGAGATGAGTTAATCAGGTTGGACACAATCCCTGTCCCACATGGAGCTCACAGTCTTAATCCCCATTTTAAATATGAGGTAACTGAGGCACAGAGAAGTAAAGTGACTTGCCCAAGGTCAAACAGCAGACAAGTCACAGAGCAAGGATTAGTCATTTTTGGATTTCACTGGGATGCTCCTGATTTGGTTCTTGGGTTTTTTTTCAATGAGGGGACCCAGACATTTGAGCATATCGAGTTAGGTAGGCCAAGAAAAAGTAGACCCCATGAAAATTAACATGTATGATCACTGTTTATTCACTCATTCCTTTACCTCAGGTAAAAAGTTTACTTTCAGATGACTACATCTCACAATTTTTGTGTATTGGATATTGATTTTATTTCCTTGTGGTATTTGTTAAGCACAAATGTTTCCGACAAAGTGATGACTCCTAGTGAGCACTGGATAATTCAATCAGACCCAGCCTCTGTCCCATGCAGGGAATCACAGGCCTAAGGAGGTAGGGAGAGAAGGAATCTTATACTCATTTTACAGATGAAGAAACTGAGGCGCAGAGAGGGTAAAATCCCAGCAGGCCAGGAACAGAGCTGGGATTAGAAACTGGGTTTCCTAATCCCCAAATCTCATGCTCTTTCCATTAGGCCACATTACCCCCAAATTTCTTTTTAATTTTAGTATTTTTTTTGGCAACTCAACATGTGGACATTGTGACAATTAAGTGCTCCTGCACCCCCAAAGCAACCTGCCCCTTTCATTCAATCATTCAATCATATTTATTGAACGCTTACTGTACTAAGCGCTTGGGAAGTACAAATCGGCAACATACAGAGATGGTCCCTACCCAATAATGGGCTCAGTATTTCAGGTGGTGATCATGTTTTGGTCAGGGAGAAATTATTCACATAACTTTCTGAGGTTCAGCTAGACAGAAGGCTAGAATAACAGTACGGGCAGGGAATATTTTGACATTTTGCACAGCAAAGGGAATGTGAAAAATGAATTTGGGAGATAAGCTCCTTGTGGGCTGCTTGTAGTTTGGCAGTCCTCCCTATTTCCCTATTTGGTGAGTTGTGAAATGTGTAAAAAAGCTATGTTAAAGGAGGGATTTTAAAAGTCTTACTTCAACCAGAAGCCAAAAACAGGGTTTCAGGAAATTGGGGCCGTCACTCTTTAACTGATTCCATATGAATCTTCCTTCGGTAGAACGGTTCCAGTAGGCAAAGTTAGAGGACCAGGTCTCATTGATCAATCAATCAATGGTTTTGACTGAGCACTTGTGTGCAGAGCACTGTGCTAAGCACTGGGGTGCTGAACAACTATGGCCAGGGGTTTAAATCTCTCCTTTTGGGTAAAAAGCCACTCTGAAGGCAGAGTTAGCTAGGCATTTCTTTAATTGTCATGGGACACCCCACTGAGGTCCTTTTAATGTCAATTGGAGCTCGGGGCTTTAGATCAGAGCAAGACAGGAAATAAGGCTCTCTCTCTACTAAAGTCACTGACCTCCTCCCCCATCCCTGCACCACCCAGTTGCTCTTAAACATAGTCTTTTAAAATGTTAACAACTCTTTTTCAATATTTATGCCGGAGACTCTTTTTGAACTTCATTCGGGCAGTTCAAGGATAATGGAACAATTGTTTTTTCTTTCCTTTCTTTTTTCTTAAAAGGAAAAACAATTCTATTTAAAGATTAATGTAAAGAAATGTAATTATAGAGGAAAACTGGATCTACGCCCCTTGGGGTCTCATTCATATTTTAGATTTAGATTCATTTACTTTCTTTTATACATTATCCACACTATGGTGACCTCTGAGGTTGTATTTAAGGAAGCTGTCAGGCCTCAATAGATGTGTGGGATTCCACCAGGACAATCACATTTGAAATGTAATCCACCCCCGTTTAGGGATCTTATCCTCTGCCCCAAAGTTTAATCTTGGGTTCACCCTGCCAAAGGAAGAAGCTGAATGAGGTCTCTATTTAGTGCGGTCCTTTGAATTAAGCTACCGACACGTAAGGAAGTATATGTATGTCCGTTGAGCTATTTGTGTTTGCTTTTTAATTTGTTAAGCATGTGACAAACACTGCTGTAAGAGCTGGGGTGGGTATGAGTTAACTAGGTAGGACACAGCCCCTGTCTCGCATGAGGCTCACATTGCTTAGTACAGTACTCTGCACATAGTAAGCGCTCAATAAATATGATTGAATGAATGAATGTCTACCCCATTGCTTAATACAGTGCTGGACAGATAGTAAGACAGTGGATGGTTGGATCTCGGGAAGGGGAGAAGTGGAGAGAAATGTGTTCAAATTCTTAGCAAAGAGTACATGTTCTTCACATTGTAGAATCTGAAACAGATGTTTACGGAGACCACTGGTGGAACACAATATATTCCAGACATCTGGGGGAATAAACAACTCTTTTAAAGCTCCTTCTGATGTGCGGCCAATAGAGCTGTCTCGCTAGAGGAGGTTGCACAGATCTTTTGATTTTGCTGAAAGATCCAGATAATAATTTTGGTATTTGTTAAGTGCTTACTATGTGCCAAGCAGTGTTATAAGCACTGGGGTAGATACAAAGTAATCAGGTAAAACATAGTCCCTGTCCCACAGGGGGCTCACAGTCTTAATCCCCATTTTATAGAAGAGGGACGGAGAAGTTAAGCGACTTGCCCAAGATCACACAGCAGACATGTGGCAGAGCCTGAGGTTAGAACTCTTATCCTGAGGTTTCCAGGCCCGTGCTCTTTCCCCTAGGCCATGCTGTTTCTCAATGCAAAATGCAGTCTTCAGGAAATCAGGGGATTTGCAATGAGTCCTTTAAAACACTGTCACAAAGTAATGTATCATTTGGACTCCTCCTGTGCCTTATTTACCTTCTGAAAAATAAACTGTGTTAGTTCCACCATGGATCTGGGCCTCTTAGAACAGTTGTTAGACGCTACTTTAAAAATTCTATATCAGCGGGAACAGCAAATACAGTAACATTGATCCCATTCATGAAAATTATTTCAAGGCCTTTTTGAGGATGACTCGCTCCCTTTATTCATCCCTCCTCCCAGCCCTACAGCATGTATGTCCACATTGTAATTTCTTTATTTATATTCATTCATTCATTCAATCGTATTTATTGAGCGCTTACTGTGTGCAGAGCACTGCACTAAGCGCTTGGGAAGTACAAGTTGGCAACATATAGAGACGGTCCCTACCCAACAGCGGGCTCACAGTCTAGAAGGGGGAGACAGCAAAACAAAACATATTAACAAAATAAAATAAATACAATAAATATGTACAAATATAATAGAGTAATAAATACATACAAACATATATACATATATACAGGTAATAATGATGGCATTTGTTAGGCGCTTACTTTGTGCCAAGCATATTGATGTCTGTCCCCCCTCTAGACTGCAAGCTCGTTGTTGGCAGGCAATGTGTGTGTTTATTGTTGTATTGTACTCTCCCAAGCACTTAGTATAGTGTTCTGCACACGGTAAGAGCTCAATAAATATGACTGAATAAATCAATCAGTGAATGAAGAGGGTTCTTTCTGGTTATGTGTGTCCAGGGGAAGCTATGGGGAAAAAAATCAGTGGATGCAACGTGATCCCAGCGCTTAGAACAGTGCTTTGCACATAGTAAGCGCTTAATAAATGACATTATTATTATTATTATTATCTTTGGGTAACAATTCTGTTGTCTCTTTCATCCTAGAGAACTTTCCAGAGGAAGCATTCAGAAAGAAATGTAGTGTTTCTTCCCTAGTGCTGAAATCCAGTGCTTGTTTGTGAGAACACTTGTTTAGGAGAGGACAAGGTGGGGCATTTAGAGACAACTATGGAAGCTAATTTGCTTATAAGCTTATAGTTAGGGACAGGACTCAAGTACTATTGATTTTTCATCTTCAATCCACGCATACTTCACACTGTCGACTTAGTTCCCTATATGCAAATTTCAGATAGTTATGTAGACCGGCCCCACAGAGATATTTTTAAAGTTATTAAATTGCTTTAAAGTTCGGGGTTGAAGAGCCTAGTCAGAGCAGAAATTATTGATAACTTATCATCATAGTCATACTCTCTATATGACAAGCAGTGTGGCCTAGGAATCAGAGGACCTGAGTTCTAATCCTAGCTCTGCCACTTGTCTGCTACATAACTTTGGTCAAGTCACTTAATTTCTCTGTGCCTCAGTTCCTTCCTCTGTCAAATGGGGATTAAGACTGTGAGCCCCATGTGGGACAAGGACTGTGTATCTACCCCAGTGCTTAGTACAGTGCCTGGCACCTAGTAAGCACTTAACAAATACCATTAAAAAAATTGCGAGCCAATGAAACAACCCTTTCGGAAACGAAATTCTACTTGAACCATGAAACAAGAGTCTGCGCAAGTTATTTCAGTTTCATTTACAGAAAATAAAAATGCACACAAATGGTGAACTTGATTAAAGCATAATATTGTGATTTACCCAGATCTACTTCTTCAGAATATCAGGTCACACCTAATGCAAAAACTTGAAAGTGTCCTTTTTATAGTGTCGCACTGTACACCCTGTCCCTTTTGCTGGAATTGTAGAAAGCATTCCGTGACTCCATTCCTTGTAGATGGAAAAGTTATTGATCATTGAGCATGCCATGATTAATCCTCTCACCTTCCTGGACATCCCATCCTGTCGGGCATTCTGGCACTCTTGGATTGATATTATTTACCTCATTTTTCTCTCTCATCTGTGGGGTTTTCATCCCCAGCTCGCTCTCCTTTCTGTGTCAGCTAGGCATTTGGATCTGTGACCTGAGAATCTGACCTACCCCTAACCCCACAACACTTATTTACATATCTTTATATATTACAAATTAATTTATATTCATGTCTGTCTCCCCTTCTAGACTGTAAGCGTCTTATGGGAAGGGAATGTGTCCATTTATGCTGTACTCTTCCAAGCTCTTAGCACAGTGCTCTGCATACAGTGAGCACTCAATAAATACAGTTGAATGAATAATTATTTTTTTGTTCCCAATGGCCACCATCCCAATCCAGGTCAGGAAGGAAAACTGTATCATATGGACAGATATAAAATGTGGCTGGGCTTCAAAGTGGACTCTGGAAATAGCTCAGAACGTAAGAAAGCGATCCAGAATTACAGGAGATTGTTTTCGCGTGACTAACTGGCAGGACCCCAATTCTGAATTTGGAAATTAAGCACAACTCACTGTCTTGGAGGCATTTGTTCAAATTGGACTTCAGAAAATAGCTCCAGTTGTGCTTTGTTTAGGCTGCAGACTAGTATGGAAATAGGGCTAATATCTGAGTTTCCTGTTACGTAAAAAGCTTTTCTTCCTATGCCTGCAAGACTGTGAACTCCGATTCTCTAACACTCAAGGAGCTGCAGTCAGCTTGGTTGGAAATAGTTCTGGACTATCTCCTAACCTTAAAAAAACCCAAAAAACCCTCCAGTCACTCAGCAAACCTACTTAAATTTCACCTCAGATTTATGTCAGTGACATTCACATGTCTGTCTTCTACAAATATGAAAAATGCAAATATATATTTCATATAAATATATAAAAAACTGTATTTATTGTGTAGTATTTTTGAGGAAGAACACATTGAAATCCTTTTCCCTTGAAGAGTGATGCTGTGAATTATTCAGAATTATTACCATAGACTTTTGCTTATATAATAGCAAATTAACTATAATGAGCATTTCATAGCATCTTTATGTAGATCTGGTTGAGAATGAATTTACAGATGGGTAGGGGCTGTCTCTATATGTTGCCAATTTGTACTTCCCAAGCGCTTAGTACAGTGCTCTGTACACAGTAAGCGTTCAATAAATACGATTGATGATGATGATTAAAAATCAGCAACAAAATAAACCTCTCCCCCACTGATTCTTTTCTTCTAGCTTTGCAAATGCTCAGTACATAATCCTTTCTCAAACCAGACTTTATTAAATAGTTTTTACAGATATCATAGCTCTTACAGAGGTAGAAAGTTGAGCGATACTAATACATTTACTGGTTAGGGAAGATAAAATTGGTTTATTTTGAAGCAGTGTGGTCTAGTGGAAAGACCTGGGGGCCTAGGAGTCAGGAATCTTGGGCTCTAATTCTGATTCCACCCCTTGCCTGCTTTATGACCTTGGGCAACTCAGTTAACTTCTTTGTGCCTCAGTTTCCTCATGTATAAAATGATGATTTAGTCCCTTTTCACCCCACCCAGTTAGGCTGAGAGCCCCATGTGGGGCAGAAACTGTGTCCAACCTGATTATCTTGTATCTACTTCATCGCTTAGCACAGTGCTTGGAACAGAGTAAGCGCATACCAAATACCACAATCCTGATTATTATTCACAATGTCGTATTCACACATGTAAATCCTTAAACCCTCTTTATGTTATTTCCAGGGCGGATGTGGCAGTCAAGGCTGTGGAAAATGTGACTGCAGTGGAGTGAAAGGACAAAAAGTGAGTAGCCCAAGTTTCCTTGTCTAATCTTTCTCTGGAATTGTTACCCTGGAAATCATCAAGCACCGCTTTGAGCATTCAAACTCACCCAGTAGTCCGGACTCGAGATGGTACCTGGCTTCGGCTATTCTGAGCTGCCTTTTTGTCCCCTTTTCCCGGAATCCCATACAAAAGAATTGTAGGGGTCATTATTCACCCTTCTCAAAAGCACTGTCAGAGAAAGCTGTTCCAATTGCCATCACCAATTTGCCTGGGGCAAGAAACAGTGAACTAGTCCAAGGACCAAATGGGGAGTAGAGGGGGCAGGTGGAGTGTTGCCTCCGGGATAGAGGACGGACTTGGGAATCAGAAGGACCTGGGTCCCAATCCCGGCTCCGCCACTTGTCTGCTGTGTTAACCCCTCTGTCTTTTTTGATCTAGACTGAAGGGCCTTAAACACATCAGTCTACACCCTGCTCATTCCCCTGATGGTATGAGCTGCCATTCTCAGCCACTTTTCCAGCTGTAACAGTTTCTACTATTGTACAATACCAGAATATTGTAGAAGATCATCGAGGTAAGGTAGGAGGAGGTGAATTGATTGGGTGCTTTAAAGTCAGAGGGCTGACTTTTTGTATCGCACAGCCATTCCTTGCCTCAAGCATACCTGGCATCTCTCCTAGAAGTGTTCGGAAAGATCAGGGGAAGAAACTCTTTATATGAGAAGCCCGGTATTCAGGTGTGTGAGTGTGTGTTTGTGGGGAGGGGTGAATTTTGTGCCCTTAGCAAACTGGCAATTACATCCCTAATGGGGCACACTGTCCAAAGGCTTCCCATTAACATTATTCCTTTTGTTTCCACTAATTTGTATCTTTGCCTGATTTTTTTTTTATTGTATTGAGCACTTACTAATGTGCCAGGCACTGGCAAAGAAGTGAAAACAGTATATAACCACCATCTTGGGGAGTGGGGGAGAATATATGACTCATTTTAAACCCGAGGGATTTACACTGAACAATGAGTTATATGGCAAAAGCCCTGCTTAGCTCCTAGAGACTGGGGTTATTACACCATTTTCCCCTGAAATATATGAGCAACAATAATAAGTGTTCAGCATTTACTTTCATCAGTGGCATTTATTGAGCACCTACTGTAGGCAGAGCACTGTACTAGTATTTGGGAAAGTACAACAGAGGTGGTAGAGCTGTTTCCTGCTCACAACAAGCTTAATTGATTTCAATCATAAATGATTTATAATATGTAATTTATAGATATGTATATGAGTGCTGTGGGGTGAATAACAAATGCCCAAAGGTCACAGATCCAAGTGCGTAGACGAAGCAGGAGGAAGAGGGAGCCAGGGAAAGGGGGGATTAATCTGCAGAAGGCCTCTTAGAGGAGATGTGTCAAGCACTATGCTAAATCCTGGAAGAGATATAGGATAATCCAAGCCCCCCTTTTTGACACGGGGCTCACGGTCACAGGTATATACTTAGGCAGAAGTGTAATGTTCCATGAGGGAGATCTATGTGTTCTCGGAACTCTGCCATTTTGGGACTGAGTGCTATGTTTCAAGAGGCCAAGCTCTGAGCTGTAGTGTTATCTCTTCACGACGGGTACACCAAACAGTCTTCTTGAGGTGACCCTAATCCTGTAGAAAATTCACGGAATTCCACTTTACAGAGAAACTTTTTGTTCATTTATCAGTATTTTCTGAAGCACTAAGTAATCTTTATGCCTGTCAGCGAGTGTCGCTACTGTTAGCCGAATGGCATTTACATGGATGGAAATAGGAAAAGATGTTTAAATCTCACTGTCCGCTGAATTATGGTTCATTAATTCTGTTGGCTTCGGAGTTTCACTGAAGTCTAGCTACAGATTGTCTGGTCTAAGAAAATACCTCTCTCGCTACATGTATTTTAGCATAGCAAGTCCTATGGGGTAAAGAGCCTGGGTATCCCAAAAGCAAAGCCTGAGATTACCAAGGAAATGCATGTGTTTGTTAATAATAATAATAATAATTATTATTATTATTATTATGGTATTTGTTAGGCACTTACTGTGTGCCAAGCACTGTTCAAGGGCTGGGATAGATACAAAGTAATCAGGTTGTCCCGCGTGAGGTTCACAGTCTTAATCCCCATTTTACAGATGAGGTAACTGAGGCACAGAGAAGTTAAGTGGCTTGCCCAAGGTCACACAACAGACAAGTGGCAGAGGAAGGTTTCGAACCCAAGACCTCTGATTCCGATGTTTAAAACAGAACTCATCATCTTCTCCCACCCTACCCTACCCTCCTTACACTGTAGACAAGCACCACCATTCTCCTGTCTCCCAAGCTCATGACCTTGGCATTATCCTTGACTCATCTCTCTCATTTAACCCTCATATTCTCCTATTGGAAAGCAGTGTGTCCTAGTGGAAAGAGCATGGGCTTGGGAGTCAGAAGGTCATGGGTTCTAATCCCGGCTTTGCCACTTGTCTGCTGTGTGACTTTGGGCAACTTCTCTGTGCCTCAGTTACTTCATCTATAAAATGGGGATTAAGACTGTAAGCCCCATATGGGGCAACCTGATTACTTTGTATCAATCCCAGTGCTTAGAACAGTGCTTGGCACATAGTAAGTGCTTAACAAATACCATAATCATCATTATATTCAGTGTCACCAAATCCTGTCAGTTCCACTTTCAGAACATCTCTAGAATCTGCCCTTTCCTCTTCTTCCAAACTGCTACCCCATTAAATCAAGCACTTGTCCTATTCCACCTTGATTACTACTACAGCCTCTTCGCTGACTTCCCTGTCTCCCCTCTCCAGTTCAAACTTCACTCTGGATCTCAGATCAGTTTTTTGTCAATCTGTTCAGTCCATGTCTCCCCACTCCACAGAAACCTTCAGTAATTGCCCATCCACCCCTGTATCAAATAGAAACTCCTTATCATCAGCTTTAAGGCACTCAGTTAGTTCCCTCCCTCCTACCTTACCGCACTGATATTCACTATAACAATTCCACCTGCACATTCCACTCCTCCAACACCTTCCTACTCTCTTTATCTTGATCTCGTCTATCCAGCTGCTGACATCTTGCTCCTTTGGTCCTCTCGGTGCCAAAATCCCTTTATTCTGACTCATTCCCTGCCACGGGAATATAACTGATAAAGCCTCATTCCCCCACCCCCAGATTCTAGGAATGAATAATCCCTTGGTCATTTAATAGTACAACATCAGCATGATGCTGACTATTTCTTTTTCTAGTTATTTCGGTCCGAGTTAAACAGTTATACACAGCAGACATTTACTGGAGTTTGGAATGCTTTGTTTCATAAAAATTATTTTGAGATATTTAGAATAAAATAATTGTATCTCCACAAATACACCCCTCTCTGTCTTATACGATTCATTCTCAGCATACTTTAACCTCAGTGATATTGGAATTTGTGTCCTTGTTTGGGGAAAGGGGATAGATAGATCATCAATCACAAGGAACTCCTGTCTCTTAAATGCTTTCCTCATCACCTCAGTCTAGCAGCAGGAATATCTAATCAAAAGATCCTTAATTTCCCCCTCCCCCTACCCCCCACTAGAACAGATAGCTTTGAAAAAGAAATCAGCCCCATTGTTGAAACTATGCATCTTATCTGATCTGAAAGGGAAAGGGATGACTGTAGCCAATTTGGAAAAGAGTCAAAGGCCCTGACAATCTGGAAAGAATTCCGTGCCTTGGGTTCCCTCAGGATATTCCTTTCCCTTGGGATATTCCTTTCCCTTAAGAAATGGAGTAGAGATCCTTCTAGGTAAACCTGACCCTGGGTCTCCCTTAAGACCCATTATGCAGTTGGGCCAAAATCCCTTCTTGCAACCTGACTGCTCTGGATCAGGTAAGATCTATCTGCTTCTTCTCGATCTTGGGAGGAGCTGATGTCCTCCTCCTGTAGAACTTTCCCCCTAGACTGACTAAATATCTATTGTTCAAGGAGTCCATTGACTGAATATTTTTTAAGGCAGGGTGGCTTCGGGCCAATAACAGCCAGACCTTTCTGGAAAATTGAGCTAAAATGGTAATGAGGGAGAGCTTATCGGAGGACCAGGAAGAAACAAATCCGATCCTTTGGGGCTCAGGGCAGACCTCCAAGTCCTTAGACTTATGCATGCTCAGCATGGGCCTCCAACGTACTTAACCCCACTTAGAAAAAGAGTTCAGGACCCACCCAACTATTGGGCAGAGAAGGTCAGTTGGGTCAGCGGTCCTGGTGTTTGACCTCCCCCAACCCTTCCACCTGGGAGAGGTTAAAGGACACCCCACCTAGATAGCAGACATTCCATTCCTTTCTACTGAGGGAAGTCTGCATCGCCCAGGACGGATGTGAAAAAACAAGGCGAAGAGTGTGTCTCTTCCTGCTGCCAAATAGAGTTCCATTTTGGCAATGTATTTTGTAGTCTCTTCAAGGAAATCACAGGGAGAAATAGCCTTGTAACTTTCTGGGAGGGCTTCCTGGGGTTAACTAGCTGGTTGATATGATGAGATGCTACCCCCACCGCCCGGCCCTTGGGAGTCAGAGGACCTGAGTTCTAATCCCAGCTCTTCCACTTGTCTGCTGGGTGACCTG
This sequence comes from Tachyglossus aculeatus, assembly GCF_015852505.1. Classification (NCBI taxonomy): domain Eukaryota; kingdom Metazoa; phylum Chordata; class Mammalia; order Monotremata; family Tachyglossidae; genus Tachyglossus; species Tachyglossus aculeatus. The sequence continues at coordinate 12,383,175 of NC_052085.1, read as the reverse complement.
GGGCAAGTCACTTCACTTCTCTGGGCCTCAATTACCTCATCTGCAAAACAGGGATTTAATATCTGTTCTCCCTCCTACTTAAACTGTCAGTCCTGTGTGGGACAGGAACTGTGTCTGACCTGATTATCGTGTATCTTCCCCAGTGCTAAGAACCATGCTTGGCACATAATAACCACTTAACAAATGATTATTATTAATTTATTATTATCATTACTCTCCCCACTCTTGGGGGTGGGCCCAAATCTGACCCGAGCCTGTGGGCATTAGAGAGTCTCATCTACTGTTCTCTAGACTGTAAGCTCATTCATTCATTCAATCATATTTATTGAGCGCTTACTGTGTGCAGAGCACCATACTAAGCGCTGGGGAAGTACACGGTAACATATAGAGACGGTCCCTACCCACTAGCGGGCTCACAGTCTAGAAGCTCATTGTGCACAGGGAATGTGTGTACCAGTATGGTTGTAAAGTACTTGCCCAAGAGCTTAGTACAGTGCTCTGCACGCAGTGAGTGCTCAATAGATGCCACCAATTGATCAAATCCTTCAACTCTGTAGAAGTGCCTTCTAATGCTGCTCCTGTAACCTAAGAATCCCAATAAAGCTTGTAGTAAGCACTGAGGGAAGTGCTTATAGGAAGCACTCAATAAATACAATTGAATGAATTTCAGTGAGAGACCTTCATATATGGGACACCTTTTAAGAAAGTGGTATATTTTTCATAAATTCAGTCAATCAGTGAAATTTTATTGAGCACTGGCGGTGTGTAGAGCACCGTACTGAGTGTTTGGGGGAGTTCAATCCTTTTAGAGTTGATAGAGACAATCCCTGCCCTCAAGGACCATATAGGCTTCTATGTAAAAATGACTTGCAACCTTATCCAACTTGTACTTCCCAAGCGCTTAGTACAGTGCTCTGCACACAGTAAGCACTCAATAAATATGATTGATTGATTATCCATTATTGTTCTAATGCAGTAGAACAAAATGAAGTGAAACTGGTGATCGAAATTATCATTATTGATCTGGGGCAGCCAAGGGGACTGAGAAAATGATCCAAAATGATCAGGAGAAAAGTAAGAAAAGGAGACAGTAAAAGGTTAGAGAGGCGCTCACATTAACACTCGTACATGTGCACTCTAGTTCATGCACTCTCTCCTCCTCTCTATTTAATGGTATCTGGTAAGTGCTTACTGTATGCCAGGCACTATACTCTAATCAAGTTGGACACAGTCAGCCCACGATCCACACGGGGATTAATACATTGAGACCTGTGTGGGACCGGGTGAGTGTCTAATATGATCTTGTAGCCACCTCAGAACATACTGTAGTGTTTGGCTGCTTGGAAAGCAGCATGGCCCAGTGGCCATACATAAACATATGTATATATGTTTGTACGTATTTATTACTGTATTTATTTATTTTACTTGTACATATCTATTCTATTTTATTTTGTTAATATATTTTGTTTTGTTCTCTGTCTTCCCCTTCTAGACTGTGAGCCCCACTGTTGGGTAGGGACCGTCTCTATATGTTGCCAACTTGTACTTCCCAAGCGCTTAGTACAGTGCTCTGCACACAGTAAGCGCTCAATAAATACAATTGATTGATTGATTGGGCACAGGCCTGGAGTCAGAGGACCTGGATTCTAATCCTCACTCTGCCACTTTCCTGTCACGTGATCTTGGGCAAACCACTTAACTTTTCTGTGTCTCAGTTTCTTCAACTATAAAATTAGGGATTGAATACCTGTTCTCCCTGCCACTTAGACAGTGAGCCCCATGTGAGACAGGGGTTATGTCCAACCTGATTAACTTCTCTGTGTTCCACCAAACACTTAGAACAGTGCTTGAATGCTTAGAACAGTGCTTTGCAGAGTAAATGCTTACTAAATGCCTTAATTATTGGCACCTATTATTAGTATTATTACTAAGCAGCTGCCTCAGTTCAGTCCTCTAAATTGACATTTTTAACCACACTCCCAAAGCCAACAGAAGCAAAGTTTTATGGTACAACATTATATCTGTTGAGAACTGAAATAATGTAGTGGTCAATTTGTCTCAGCTTCAGGAACAGTGATTCAATCAGTGGCATTTTGTTTCATTTTTTAATGGTATTTGTTAAGCTCTTACTATGTACCAGGTACTGTACTACACACTAGAGTAGATACAAGTTAATCTGGCTGGACACAATCCATGTTGCACAGTCTTAATCCCCATTTTACCGATGAGGGAGCTGAGGCACAGAGAAATTAAGGGACATGCCCAAGGTCACACAGCAGACAAGTGGCAGAGCTGGGTTTAGTACCCAGGTCCTTCTGGCTTCCAAGCCCATGTTCTACCCACTAGGCAACACAACTTCTCGGTTTATGGAGTGCTTATTGTGCGTAGAGCCCTGTACTAAGCGCTTGGGAGAGTACAGTACAGCAGAGTTGGTAGACACAGTCCCTGCTCACAACAAGCTTAAACTGTTGTATATCAACCATTTAACTGATATTGTACAACTGTTTTCCTAGGCACACTACCAGACTGGTGGCTGATGACATATTTACTTCTTTCCCCACAGAACATGACTAATCAAAATTGTAGGAAAGAACTCCAGGAACTGGATGTCCTAAATTAACACAGAGGTCTCCTATGTGTTTGTAAGCACTTATCCCAACACTCCCGCAGGAATTTCCCCCTAAAGCCAAAACTCCAAAATGTACTCAAATTCATTAGGCTGAAATGTAGCCAGGCGTGATTGCCAATGTGAAATCTAGCCCACACCCACTGTTGAACTTTCTCAGGAACAGGATTCCAAAAGCAAATTCAGTTTTATCCTATTCTGCAGAGTCTTATGCAACATGCTTCCTGCAAGGGTCGAAAGGAGATGCAGGCCTAGCAACAATCATCAAGACGTTATGTCTGTCTCTCCGACTGGATTGTAAGCCCCTTGAGGGCAGGGATTGCGTCTACCAACTCTACTGCGTTGTACTCTCCCAAGTACTTAGTACAGTGGTCCACACACAGGAAGCGCTCAATAAACACCATTGATTGTTGTTAATAATAATAACACTGATAATATTATGCACATTATTACGCCAGATACTAGCAAATGGGGTTGGACGCAGTCCCCGTCCCACATGAGACTCACAGTCTTAATCCCATTTGACAGATGAGGTAACTGAGGCACAGAGACGTGAAGAGACTTGCCCACGGTTACATAGCAGATAAGTGGCGGAGCCAGGATTAGAACCCAGATCCTCTGAATCCCAGGGCTGTGCTCTATCCACTAGGCAATGCTGCTTCTCTGTTATTCTGAATCCATTAGCACCTGTCTCTGTACAAATGGAGTTATATAATAATAATAATAATAATAATAATAATAATGGAATTTATTAAGGGCTTACTATGTGCAAAGCACTGTTCTAAGCGCTGGGAAGGTTACAAGGTGATCAGGTTGTCCCACGGGGAGCTCACAGTCTTAATCCCCATTTTACAGATGAGGTAACTGAGGCCCAGAGAAGTTAGGTGACTTGCCCAAAGTCGCACAGCTGACAATTGGTGGAGCTGGGATTCGAACCCATGACCTCTGACTCCAAAGCCCGGGCTCTTTCCACTGAGCCACGCTGCTTCTCATATCTATCTTATGTGACCTAGTAATAAGAGAACAGGCCTGGGAGTCGGAAGGCCTGGGTTCTGATCCTGGCTCCCATATGTACCTGCTGTGTGACTTTGGGCAGGTCACTTCACTGGGCCTCAGGTACCTCATCTGTAAAATGGGGATTAAGACTATGAGCCCCACGTGGGACCTTGGGGATTAAGACTGTGAGCCCCACCTGGTTAACTTGTGTCCCCTCAGTGCTTAGAACAGTGCTTGGCACATAGTAAGTGCTTAACAAATGCCATTATTATTATTACTAGTATTATTATTATTATTTTCAGGGCCTCAGGTACGTCATCTGTAAAATGGGGATTCAGTGCCTGTCCTCCTTCCCTCAGCTCTATGACTTGTCTTCTGTGTGACCTTAGGCAAGTCATTTCACTTCTCTGTGCCTCAGTTACCTCGTCTGGAAAATGGGGATTGAGACTGTGAGCCCCATGTGGGACAGGGACTGTTTCCAACCTGATTTGCTTGTATCCACCCCAGCGCTTAGTCCAGTGCCTGGCACATAGTAAGCACTTAACAAATAACCATAATCATTCATTCATTCAATCGTATTTATTGAGCACTTACTGTGTGCAAAGCCCTTGGAAAGTACAAGTTGGCAACATATAGAGACGGTCCCTGACCAACAGCGGGCTCACAGTCTAGAAGGGGGAGACAGACGACAAAACAAAACATGTGGACAGGTGTCAAGTCATCAGAATAAATAGCTTGTGAACCCTGTGTGGGACAGGGAACTGGGTCCAACCTGTTCATCCTGGGTCTTCCCCAGATCTTAGAACAGTGCTTGACACCTAGTAGGTGCTCAACAAATACTATTATTATTATCATGATTACATAGCCTGTGAGAACAATGTGGCACAGTAGAAGGCCAGCCAGCCTTCTGTCTCTAACCAATCAATCAGTCAATCCTATTTATTGAGCGCTTACTGTGTGCAGAGCACTGTACTAAGTGCTTGGGAAGTACAAGTCGGCAACACATAGAGACAGTCCCTACCCAACAGCGGGCTCACAGTCTGGAAGGGAACAGTGATAAGAGGATCCCTGGAGCCAAGCTGATAGCCGCTCCTTGAGCCTACCTCAGAGATCAGAATGAACTCTTACATTAACATAAAAATTACTGAAGCACTCATCCCGCACAACTCGTTGTGGGAACAAATTCAAAACGCTCACTTTTTCCCGCTTCATTGGTTTCGAGTCTCTTCCCCTTCAAGCTTCAGTGGGTGCCCCTTACTCGGATTTGGGTAGGATTTTCTGGGGAAAAGTTTTGGGCTCACCCTTCCCACACTCTTTGTGCCACTGGAAACTTCAATCATGTCTTTCCAGGTTGGGATCCTGTTTCAGTTTCCTCATGAGAATAAGGATTCTTTCTCCCCCTGATGCTTCAGTTGCCTTTCTTTAAGCCTCCTCCAGCTGTGTCTTACCCTTCCTGCGTTGCAGCAACCAGAACTAGACACAGTTTTCTGGGGGCAGGCATACTTTGGTTCTGAGAGTGGCAAAATAATAATAATAATGATAATGATGGCATTTAAGGAGGTAGGGCAGGAGGAAGGGGGGGGAGAGGAAAAAGGGGGCTCAGTCTGGGAAGGCCTCCTGGAGGAGGTAAGCTCTCAGTAGGGCTTTGAAGGGAGCAAGAGAGCTAGCTTGGCCGATGTGCAGAGGTACAGTAAGTGCTCAATAAATACAATTGATTGATTGATTGATTCCATGCCGGGCGTCGACGGCGGGACAGGCGAGAACGATAATCCCAGCTCTGCCACTTGTCTGCTGTGTGACCTTGAGCAAGTCATTTCACTTCTCTGGGCCTCAGTTCCCTCATCTGTAAAATGGGGATTACGACTGTGAGCCGTAAAGTGATACGGGGACTGTGTCTGATCCAATTATCCTGTATCTACCCCAGCGCTTAAAACAGTGCCTGGCATATAGTCAGCGTTTAGCACATACCATAATTATTATTATCATTATTATTATGAGAAAACTAAGGGACAGAAAAGTTAAGGTGCTCTGTTATATTGTACTTTCCAAAGAGCTCAATGTAGTGCTCACACACAGTAAGCACTCAATAAATGCCACTAACTGGTAGTCGCTTTTGAACTCTCCAGCTGTACTTCCCACTGTCCTGCCCATTATCCTTCTAAAGGGGCGGCTCTGTTCTTGCTCCCAAATGGGAGAAGCACGGCAGTGTCCTCCATACAGTGGAGGGGAAGCTTGAGCTAAAACATGCCTTGGACCATTTTAACATGAAAATCTCAGGATTTTTAACACCATCAGGGCAAGTTGGTTTTCTTTCTGCGCGGAACAGAAGTAGGTGGGAATCAAACGTCTCAACTCACTTAACTTCGGAACACTTTAGTGTGAGAACATGAAGCTGTCTGGGACCCGTAATCTCCGTCCTTTCTATTTATGGAAAAAATTATTCTCTGTAAACAAGACACTAACTAAACACTGGCAGACAGGAAAATAGCTCGTGGAGAAGACCAAATGACTGTTTTATTCCGGATCAAGAAAGGTTTTTTTGGTTTGTCTTTTTTTTTTAATCCTGACAAATGGGGCCGAAAACTGTTTTAACTGCAGTTAGGTGGTGGAAGAACATTTAACATTTTACAGGCTTCTCCAGACAGTAAATTGCGTAGGATGGGCGTGGAAAACTTCACCCTCCCAAATGATGTTACCAGAACCCATGTGAAATGGCTTAGCACAATGTGTAATTAAACAGAGGAAGAATTAGTCAGACTTGATTAACAAAGCAGGTGAACATAGAAGAAAGTGGTCCCTTTTTTGTTTAACCTTAATGCTGCAGAGTTAACTTCGGGAAACAAAGTTAAATCCAGAAACTCCAATCCATTGTCTGCCCCTCCCTGAGGGACAGTGATGGGGTATAATTCCCCCCTGTGCAGTCTGACCTACAGTGCACTGCACACAAATAAGAGAAGCAGCGTGGCTCAGTGGAAAGAGCACGGGCTTTGGAGTCAGAAGTGGAAGAACATTTAACATTTACATCTCAAATCCCAAATTTGATTACACATTTTACAAACATTACAGCTCAAATCCCAGCTCCGCCAATTGTCAGCTGTGTGACTTTGGGCAAGTCACTTAACTTCTCTGGGCCTCAGTTCCCTCATCTGTAAAATGGGGATTAAGACTGTGAGCCCCCCCCACCCCCCGTGGGACAACCTGATCACCTTGTATTCCCCTCAGCGCTTAGAACAGTGCTTTGCACATAGTAAGCACTTAATAAATGCCATTATTATTATTATCATGATAAGTGCTTCGTAAATACTACTTCTATTGCTTGTCTGTAGTATTTCTTAAGCTCTTACCATGTGCCAGGCACTGTATTAAGCACTGGAGTACATACAAACTAATCAGACTGGACACGGTCCATGTCCAACATGGGGCTCACAGTATTAATCCCCATTTTTCAATAAGGTAACTCAGGCTCAGAGTAGTGAAGTGACTCACCCAAGGTCACCAAGCAGACAGGCAGCAGACTCAGGATTAGAACCCAGGTCCTTTGGACTCCTAGGTATGGGTTCTTTCCATTGGGTCATGCTGCTTTTTCGTTGCGTTCCATGTGAGAATGTGCATAAGGCTTTAGAAAATGAGTGATAAGATTCACTTCTAAATGCTCCTGAGTTTCTTCCTTCTGTATTGACCATGATGAGAAACTCTTTGGAATTCTGCTTTGTAGGAGAGAGATTGAACAAGGAAATGAAAAAGAGGGGAACAGAGAGAGAGATGAAGAGGCTTGAGAAAAAAAATCTTTAATACTAAAGAAATATTTTCACAAGTCTCCAAGAGCTGCTTTGAAGATGGAAGGAGTAGGTTAAACTTTCTCTTAGCCCAGTGGAATTGCCATTTTGTGTTTAGTGGACTCCTCATGCCTTGAATTTATGCTTATCGTTAATCAGTGGTATTTACTGAGCACTTACTGTGTGCAGAGCACTGTACTAAGAGCTTCGGAAAGTATAATACAACAATAAAGAGACAAATTCCGTGCCCACAATGAGCTTACGGTCAAAAGCGTGAAGCAGCGTAGCTCAGTGGAGAGAGCACGGGCTTTGGAGTCAGAGGTCATGGGTTCAAATCCTGGGTCCGCCAATTGTCAGCTGCGTGACTTTGGGCAAGTCACTTCGCTTCTCTGGGCCTCAGTTACCTCATCTGTAAAATGGGGATTAAGACGGTGAGCCCCCACCATGGGACAACCTGATCACCTTGTAACCTCTCCAGTGCTTAGAACAGTGCTTTGCACATAGTAAGCACTTAATAAATGACATCATTAAAAGCGGGAGGGAGAAGTTCAGGTGGCCATTCAGACTCTTTTATTTTTAATCTACTCCAATTGCACGAACCTTCATTAAGGAGGTATATGTGAATGTGCATATTAGAATTAAGTGGCTAGCGCTTAGAACAGTGCTCTTTGCACATAGTAAGCGCTTAACAAATGCCATCATTATTGTATGGCACTTTTCAGCCAGGCCTTCTAGCATCTTTAATGCATTATTAGTTCTTCAACGTTCACAACAGGGTTGTGAAGTAGGTGACAAGTATTTTGCTCTTCCTCGCAAATAAGGAAAGCAAAGCAGAAGCAGCATGGCCCAGTTGATAAGAGAACTGGCCTGGGACTCTGCAGGGACCTGGGTTCTAAACCTCATTCCACCACTTGTCTGCTGTGTGAACTTGGGCAGGTCACTTCACTTCTCCATGCCTCAGTTTCCTCATCTGTAAAATGGGGATTAAGACCAGGAGCCCCATGTGGGACAAGGGCTGTGTCCAACCTGATTAGCTTGCATCGACCCCAGTGCTTAGTACAGTGCCTGGCGCGTAGTAACCGCTTAACAAATATCACTAAAAAAAAAATAAAAAGGCAGAATTGTTCCAGAATTTGCAGCAGGGTGAGACAAAGAACTAAGCTCTTGACTGGAAGCTCATTATGGGTAGGGAACTTGTCTGCTAACTGTGTTGTCTGGTACTCTCTGAAACACTTAGTGCAGTGCTCTGAACAGAGTAAGCACTCAGTAGATAGCGTGGCTCAGTGGAAAGAGCCCGGGCTTTGGAGTCAGAGGTCATGGGTTCAAATCCCGACTCTGCCAACTGTCTGCTGTGTGACTTTGGGCAAGTCACTTCACTTCTCTGTGCCTCAGTTCCCTCATCTGTAAAATGGGGATTAAGACTGTGAGCCCCACGTGGGACAGCCTGATTACCTTGTATCCCCTCAGCGCTTAGAACAGTGCTTGGCACATAGTAAGCACTTAATAAATGCTATTATTATTATTATTATTAGATACCATGGGTTATTTATTTATTTATTATTTTATTATTCATTTATTTTATTTGTACATATCTATTCTATTTAATTTTTTTAGTATGTTTGGTTTTGTTCTCTGTCTCCCCCTTTTAGACTGTGAGCCCACTGTTGGGTAGGGACTGTCTCTATATGTTGCCAACTTGTACTTCCCAAGCACTTAGTACAGTGCTCTGCACACAGTAAGCGCTCAATAAATACGATTGATTGATTGATTAGAACATAGCCCTCTGGATGCCGAGGTCCAACATATAACCAGCCCACCCACACTCCCAAGCCTGATATTTGAAGCCGGTGGGGCACTACAATTGCTTAGGTCCCAAACGAGCCAGCCTGTCCTTCTTAGGCTCCACTCTCAGCTTCTGCAAATAATCCACTTTGTTCCTTGGAATAAGAGACACAGAACAGGCGTCTAACCAAGAACTTTGGGCCTGCCAACACGTGGCTTTGGAAAAAACACAAGCTCTCAGCAGCAGTCTTTTGTTTTTTTTTTCTTTATGGCATTTGTTAATTTCCAGATAGTCTTTCAGGGATAAGCAGCTTGGCTCAGTGGAAAGAGCCCGGGCTTGGGAGTCAGAGGTCATGGGTTCTAATCCCGGCTCCGCCACTGGTCAGCTGTGTGACTTTGGGCTAGTCACTTAACTTTACCTCATCTGTAAATTGGGGATGAAGCCTGTGAGCCCCACGTGGGACAATCCTATTACCTTGTGTCTACCCCAGTGCTTAGAACAGTGCTTGGCACATAGTAAGCACTTAACAAATGCCATCATTCTTCTTATTATTATTTGCTTTAAAAAACGAATTGGATTGTTGAAAGGTACTGATTACATTAGAAATCCAGGGTAATTACTGAGCACACTTCCCCTACAGCTGATATCCCTCAGCTGTCCAGTCATGGGGTGGATAATTCATTCTCCAGGAGAATTTAGTTTTTGGTCTTCCTGTATCAACCACAATCCCATGCCAAAAAAATCAACTCCCAGCCCAGAAGGCATCAGCCTGTATCCACTCTTGGTAGAGTGCTGCATTGAAATCCTCCACCAAGAGAACGGTCTCTTAGAGGTCCTCTCGCAACTGAAAAGCAGTGTGACCTATTGCGTAGAGCCCACTCCTGGGAGTCAGAAGGACCTGGGTTCTAATCCTGGCTCCGCCACTTGTCTGCTGTGTGACCTTGGGCAAGTCACAAAAACATTCAGACTACAGTAGTTTCCCCACTACTTAAGAACTTCCAGTGATTATCCACCCACCTCTGCATCAAACGAAGAGTCCTCACCGTTGGCTTTAAAGGCCTCAATCACCTTGCCCCCTCCTATCTCACTTCGCATCTCTCCCACTACAACCCAGCCCGGCTTTGTTCCTCCAGTGTGAACTTTCTCACTGTCCCTCGATCTTGTCTATCTCACTGCCAACCTCTCGCCCAAATCCTGCTTCTGGTCTGAAACGCCCTCCCTCCTCATATCAGACAGACCATTGCTCTCCCCCACTTTGAAGGCATATTGAAGGCACATCTCCTCCAAGAAGCCTTCCCTGACTGAACCCTTCTTGCCTCTTTTCCCCCCTCCCCTCTGCGTTGCCCTGACTTGCTGCCTTCTTTCGTCCCCCTTCCCAGCCCCATGGCACTTAACATACCTGCAGTTTATTTATTTATGGATAGCAATGTCTCTCTCCCCACTCTAGACTGTGAGCTCATTGTGGACAGGGAAGGTATCTGTTAAATTGTTATATTGTACTCTCCCAAGCGCTTAGTACAGCGCTTTGCACAGAGTGCTCAATAAATACGACTCAATGAATGAATGGCTGAATAAAGTCACTTCATGTAAAATGGGGATTGGGACTGTGAGTGCCCCGTGGGATGATGCTTCTCAAAATGCCACAATTATTATAAGCCTTTCCCTTTTCCCAAGTGCCTAGGACAGTGCACTCAGTGACTGTGAGAAATAAGGAATGAATAGAGGGTATCACCAGAGTTTCAGGACATCTCTGATGGTAGCCGCTCCAGGAGGCTTTTGTAGCCTCAACTTTGACCCATCTGCTAGTGGGGGCAAATCCAATCCTGGATGCAGTGGGAAGATTGGGTCAGGAAAGAGTGCCAATGATTTATTCTTTCAGCCAGTAATAATAATAATAATACTTGTAATTATTTAATGCTTATTATGTGGCAAGCACTGTACTAAGCATTGGAATAGATACAAGATGACTGTAAGCTCATCGTGGGTAGGGAATGTCAGTTTATTGTTATATTGTACTTTCCCAAGCACTTAGTACAGTGTTTTGCACACAATAAGGGCTCAATAAATGATTGACTGACTGAATGAAGATGAGAAACAGCATGGCCCAGCAGATAGAGCATGGGCCTAGGAATTAGAAGGACCTGAGGTCGAATCCAGGTTCCGCCACTTGTCTGCTGTGTGACCTTGGGCAAGTCCCTTCCCTTCTCTGTGCCTCAGTTACCTCATCTGGAAAATGGGGATTAAGACTGTGAGCCCCACATGGGACATGGACTGTGAGCAACTTGATTAGTTTGTATTTACCCCAGTGCATAGAACAGTGCCTGGCACATAGTAAGCTCTTAGCAAATGCTATAAAAGAAAAAAATACAAAAAAAAAAAGGATACAGTCCCTGTGGCACATGGAGCTCACAGTCTAGGAGAGAGAGAACAGATCTTTAATCTCCATTTTACAGCTGAGGAAACTGAGGCATTGAGAAATTAGCGACTCGCCCAAGGTCACACAGGAGACAATAAGGTCATCCTCCTCTAAGACCATTTAGATGTAGCTCATTCTAGTAGTAGCTCTAGACAGCTCCTTTTTGGCAGGAAACACATCTACCAAACTGTACGGTCACAACTGCTTAGTACAGTGCTCTGCACATAGTAAGTGCTCAGTAAACAGACTGATTCTCTTTAGACTGCAATCAGTTGGACTCAGTGAGGTGAGACTTTCCACCCCTCTTATTAAGGCAACAAATCTCTGAGAAATAAGTTCATCTCAGTAGTTGATTTTAAATATAAAACTTGCAGTTTTTTATGAGGTATTTGTTAAGCACTTACTGTATGTCAAACACTGCTCTAAGGGCTGGGGTAGATAACCAAGGTAATCGGGTTGGAAACAGTCCCTGAGTCACAGGGGGCTCACAGTCTTCAATGGGAGGGAGGAGGATTTAATCCTCATTTCACAGATGAAGTAGCTGAGGCACAGATTGGTTAAGTGACTTGCCCAAGGTCATACAGCAAAGAATTGGCAGAGCTGAGATTAGACCCCACATCCTCAGACTCCCATGCCCTTGTCCTGCTGTTCGTGGCATCTTATTCTTAAAATGAATTAGTAAATTGGCACGTTTAAATTTTGAAATGAAATGCAGCTGAGGACGGAGGAGGAATACTCCTTATTTTGCCAGCTACTATTCACATTCTATTACTGGATTTTAGTTTTTGCCTGGAGGCTTCCTCTGTTGTATCCAATAATTAAACCCAAAACTCAAGGAAGTTCCTCCAACAAAGCTTGCATTTAAAGTTCACCCAAATTAATTTATTTTGTAAAGTGAAGTCTGTATAATATTACATTACAGAGTTGGGACAAATAATTGTAGAAAGCCTTGGAACTGTTCTGACTGATGATTTGAATGTAATTCTGGAATTGTCAAGTCAGTAAGTTCTGGAAAAAAAACTACCCTTGGTGATGAGATACTTGAAAAACCGTGTGAGGCAAGAAGGCTTGGACTCTCCTAATCAGACACTGCTGGCACTAAAAGAATTCCCAAGTAGCTCTTAAAGTTGGTAATAAGTTGTCTAGGGAGTTTGAAAAGAACCACCACAAAAGATGGAAAAGAACAACTAATGTCTAGTTCCTAAAATAACTTATTTCCTAATTAAGTATTTGGTGGGAGCCAATGGGGCAAAGATAAAGTAGCAGTTCACTGAATCATGGATTCTTGAATCTTATAGCAATATCTTAGGAGCAGTGGAGAAATTATCTGCTTGGCCTAAACATCATTATCTTAACCACAAACTCAGATAAAGTATGTGAAAAGCATGGAGTGGGAGGGAGATAGTGACCTTGCATTTTTATTACCTTAGAATTGTCCCGTGCTTTTCCTGGAAAAATACGCTGTTAGCCTCAGGAAAATTAGGAATCTTAAATACAACATCCTGTGAAGATGTAATTTTAATGCATTTCTGTAAGGCAGGAAAAAATAGCATTTTTAACCTTCTGAAGTGAGAGATACTTAGTTTGGGCATTTATTAAGGACTTACTGTATATCAAGCCCTGGCCTAAGCATTATGGGGCAGACACAAGATTATCATTTCAGATATAGTCTTTGGCCCACATGGGATTCATAATGTAAGTGGGTGAAGATAGACATGGAGTAGTAGAAATAGTATTTACTGAATTTTTTGGGTGCAATACACTGTACTAACAGCTTGGGAAGTACAAAATAAACCAGTGGCACATTACCTGCCAAAGAGTGAAATATAAACCACAATGTTACAGATAAGAAGAGCAAATTAAAAAATTAATTATTAAGACCATGGACATAAGTAGCCAAACAGAATATCAGGAAGCCCCTGCCTGCACTAAAACTTTTGATTTTTGGAGGAATTTCGGATGATGGATTTTATATTTCTGTCACTAATTAACCCTTTAACTCTATTCTGTGTGGGTCAATTTATGTGTTGCTGTGAACCTCAACTCTTGCATTTATTTCCCTACATACATTTAAATTTATAATTTTTTGAACCTCAACTCTTGAATTTCCTTACCTTCATGTATTTAAATGAGCAACTATAACATTTCATCACATCTGATGTTGTAATTCCCCTTCCACAGTCTTTCTTGGAAATAGTTTCCCAAAAGGATCCCCTTGGCAAATCTTTCAAATATTTAGTTGCTGCCTCTACTGAACATAGCTCCAGTGATAGATGAAATTACTGAAAAAAAACCTGTTGCCATAATATCTCCAAATGAATTAGAAATGAAGGTTATTGTTAAGATGCTTTCTAGATACTTACCGGACTCCGGGTGAACGCAAGACAAAAAGCAGCCCACGACCCCGTTTTCGTCATTTTTTGACTTTATCCAGCATTCAAGCACTCCCAGATTCCTCACACACCCATTCACGTCTTCAAACTCCTTAACATCATCATCCTGAAGTCATCGTGTACAAATGGATATTTTCTAACTGTACTAATATTTTCAGCACCTGAGGAGATTTAGAAGCTCAACCATTTTTTGAAATGGCAAGGACTAAAAAAAACCCCATACGGAAAAAAGATTATAAAATATAGATATTCTTAATGACAGTTTTTTTATAAAATTGAAGGGGTTGTGAACTATTAAATATTGTCTTAGGGCAAGGGATCAACTCTCCTAAGTGCTTAGGAGTTATACTAAAGTGCTAAGTATTGTACTGTCCTAGGTGCTTAGTACAGTGCCCTGCATACCATAAGCACTCAATATAACCATTAAGTCCCCCTCCTATGCGTATTGGTGTGTTGATTGAAGAGGTCAGGCAGATTTGGCCCATTCCTTAGCAACATGACAGTTAAAGTGAGACCCCTCCACCCACCCCCGCCCCGTGGTATTTTAGGAAATAATTTCTCCCTCTGGGCTGTGGGTCAGTACAGTGGCAAAAAGGAAACTGATCATTTTATGGACGGACTTTGGAGACACAGCTTCATTTCTTTTCAAAAAACAGGATATAGGAAGGGAAGATAAAGTTGGGCCAGACATTTAGGGACAGGATACAGAACAAAGGAAAATGGGTTTAAACTACCACCGAAGGGATTTAGGTCAGATTTAAGAAGAATTTCCTGACAGTAGGGGATGTTTGACAGTAGAAAAGGGTGGTTGTGCAATTTTCTTCTCTGGGGAGGTTTTTAAAAAGGCCGAACATGCCAAGGGATGTTATAAATCAAGATTCCATTCAATCCTATTTTTTAAGCGCTTACTGTATGCAGAGCACTGTACTAAGCGCTTGGGAGACTACAAAAGAACTAATAACCAGACACATTCCCTGCCCACAACGAGCTTCCTTCTCCCTCAGATTTATGGACATTTTCTGGCTTCTGGCCCCCAACTTCCACACTGGGCACTGCCACCGTTAAATGGCTTGGAAATTACCTGAAAACCTGGAACTAGAAATGGTTGGAGTTCAGTTTATCTAGCACAGCCCAGGGTAAAAAAAAAAAACCCAGCTGCCTTACTGAAATACATTTTTGTCCCTTTTTTGATAGTGTGGATGTAAACTGAGTCAAAGATATGTAGAACATATTTCATGCGGGTATTTGGTTTTTTTCCTTTAAAAGGGTAAGTATTTTACTGCACGGTAAAGGAAACAGTTGGTCTTTAACAGATAGAGGTTTTGTCAGTTTCACTGACCACTGTTCGATATTCCAAGAGGGCAGAAAATAAAATCTGATTACAAAACAATCATGGAAGAGTACAGTAGAGTTAGTAGACATGATCCCTGCCTTCAGGGAGCTTACATTTCATCTGGGGTACAGACAATGAAATAAATTAGAGGTAGACAATGAAATAAATTAGAGGTAGGAGAAGCAAGTGACTGTAAGGAAATGCAGATATATACTATGGAGGATGGGGGGTGAGTACCTAATAATTGTATTAAGCGCTTCCTATGTGTCAAGCATTGTTCCTAAGTGCTGGGGCAGATATCAGATAATTGAGTTAGAGACAGTCCCTGTCCCACATGGGGCTTACAGTCTCCATCCCCATTTTACAGGTGAGGTAACTGAGACACAGAGAAGTTGTGACTTTCCCAAGGTCACACAGCAGACAAGTGGCGGAGCTGGGATTAGAACCCAGGTCCTTCATTCATTCATTCGATCATATTTATTGAGCGCTTACCGTGTGCAGAGCACTGTACTAAGTGCTTGGGAAGTCCAAGTTGGTAGCATATAGAGGCGGTCCCTACCCAGTAGCGGGCTCACAGTCTAGAAGGGGGAGACAGACAACAAAACAACACATATTAACAAAATAAAATAAATAGAATAGTAAATATGTACAAAATAGAGTAATAAATCTGTACAAACAGGTGCTGTGGGGAGGGGAAGGAGGTAGGGCGGGGGAGAGGAAGGAGGGGGCTCAGTGTGGGAAGGCCTCCTGGAGGAGGTGAGCTCTCAGCAGGGCCTTGAAGGGAGGAAGAGAGCTAGCTTGGCGGAGGGGCAGAGGGAGGGCATTCCAGGCCCGGGAGATGACGTGGGCCGGGGGTCGACGGCGGGACAGGCGAGAATGAGGGACGGTGAGGAGGTGAGCGGCAGAGCAGCGGACGGTGCGGGCTGGGCTGGAGAAGGAGAGAAGGGCGGTGAGGTAGGAGGGGGCGAGGGGATGGACAGCCTTGAAGCTGGGAGTGAGGAGTCCTAGGCCCGTGCTCTATCCATCAGACCACGCTGCTTCCCATACCTTAATGGTTATGGTTACTGAGCAAATGCCGATTTGTACTTCCCAAGCGCTCAGTACAGTGCTCTGCACACACTAAGCGCTCAATAAATAGGATTCTCATCATTCTCTTCTTAGCAGACCCAGATCTGTGGGTCCCGGGAGACTGGAGTGGAGGGGAAGGAGAAGTTACGCCAAAGTGAATGTTGCTGTAGAGAGAAGTGATTAATAGAATAATAACTGGGATATCTGCGCAGTGCTTATGTGCTAAGCACTGGGGCAGGAACAGGACCAGAGGTAGGCCTAGTCCCACACAGGGCATGCAGTCTAAGGGATTTGCAATCAATCGCCGGTATTTATTGAGTATTTATATTTTTTACTTATATTTATTACCATACTTATTACTCTATCTTACTTGTACATATCTATTCTATTTATTTTATTTCGTTAGTATGTTTGGTTTTGTTCTCTGTCTCCCCCTTCTAGACTGTGAGCCCGCTGTTGGGTAGGGACTGTCTCTATGTGTTGCTGACTTGTACTTCCCAAGCGCTTAGTACAGTGCTCTGCACACAGGAAGCGCTCAATAAATACGATTGATTGATTGAGTGAGTGCTTACTATGTGTAAACGCTTGGGAGTGTACAATGGACCAGAGTTAGCAGGCAAGTTCCCTGCCCAAAGTAATTACAAATTACCAATCATGGTGAGAGAGACAACTTTAAAATTATTCCAGTGAAATGACAACGAATGCTTAGTACAGTGCTCTGCACACAGTAAGCGCTCAATAAATACGATTGATGATGATGAATGGGGAGTCACACCTTTTAAAATGGAAGTGCTTTTTTACATAAGAATTTTCTATTCATCATGTTGAAGTTAGAAGTGTTTTTCTAGTTGAGTTTAAGAGTATTCCATTAGAATACTGAAACTGCATTAAAAGTCTTGATTTCCAACAACTTGATGTCCTGTAGGCCTCGACATGAATTTATTTTGGCCACAGCCTGCAGCTAATTGACTTAAACCCTGAATACATAGAATCATAGACAAAGATCTAGGATCATAAGGAATCAGAGGGGAAGCAGTGGGTCCTAATGGAAAGAATATAATAATAATAATAATAATGGCATTTATTAAGCGCTTAGTATGTGCAAAGCACTGTTCTAAGCATTGGGGAGATTACAAGGTGATCAGGTTGTCCCATGGGGGGGCTCACAGTCTTCATCCCCATTTTACAGATGAGGTAACTGAAGATTACGAGGTGATCAGGTTGTCCCATGGGGGGGGCTCACAGTCTTCATCCCCATTTTACAGATGAGGTAACTGAGGCCCAGAGAAGTGAAGTGACTTGCCCAAAGTCACACAGAACATGTGTCTGAGAGGTAGGGGACCTGGGTTCTAGTAATAATAACTGTACTTAAGTGCTTACTATGTGCCAGGAGCTGTACTAAGTGCTGGGGTGGATTGGGTTGAACACGGCCCCTGTCCCACGTGGGGCTCACAGGCTCAACCCCCATTTTACAGATGAGGTAACTGAGGCACAGAGAAGTAAAGTGGCTTGCCCAAGGTCACAGAGCAGACAAGTGGTGGAGTCGGGATTAGAACCCATGACCTTCTGGGTGCTCTATCCACCAAGCCAGGCTGCTCATCCTTACTATTCCCAACTCCACCACTTCCCTGCTGTGTGACCGTGGGCAAGTCACTCAACTTTCCTGTGCTTCAGTTTCCACGAGTGGAAAATGAGGATTAAATGCCTGCCCTCCCTCCTACTTAGACTATGAACCCCACGTGGGACAGGGGCTGTATTGGACCTGTTTAATTCATATCTACCCTAGCGCTTAGAAGAGTGCTTGAAACATAGTGCTTAACAAATAAGAAAAAAAGAAGAAGAAAGAAATGAAAAAAAAGGTGGATCCGGGAAGACTCCCTTCCACAAATTTTTTCCTTGTGGAAAGATGTTTGGTCTCAAGTCTCCCTCTTGTGGTAAGAGAACACTGCAGCTCGGGTGGATTTGTTCCTAAGCAGGAATCTTCATTCAATCCTATTTATTGAGCGCTTACTGTGTGCAGAGCACTGTACTGAGCGCTTGGGAAGTACAAATCGGCAACATATAGACACGGTCCATAGTGAAATCCTGCCTGGTAAGAGAACACTGCAGCTCGGGTGGATTTGTTCCTAAGTGTGGTACAGGAATCTTCATTCAAGCCTATTTATTGAGCGCTTACTGTGTGCAGAGCACTGTACTGAGCGCTTGGGGAGTACAAATCGGCAACATATAGAGACGGTCCATAGTGAAATCCTGCCTGGTAGGAGAACACTGCAGCTCTGGTGGATTTGTTCCTAAGTGTGGTACAGGAATCTTCATTCAAGCCTATTTATTGAGCGCTTACCGTGTGCAGAGCACTGTACTGAGCGCTTGGGAAGTACAAATCGGCAACATATAGAGACGGTCCGTAGTGAAATCCTGCCTGGTAAGAGAACACTGATGCTCTGGTGGATTTGTTCCTAAGTGTGGTACAGGAATCTTCATTCAAGCCTATTTATTGAGCGCTTACCGTGTGCAGAGCACTGTACTGAGGGCTTGGGAAGTACAAATCGGTAACATATAGAGACAGTCCATAGTGAAATCCTGCCTGGTAAGAGAACACTGCAGCTCGGGTGGATTTGTTCCTAAGCAGGAATCTTCATTCAGTCCTATTTATTGAGCGCTTACTGTGTGCAGAGCACTGTACTAAGCACTTGGGAAGTACACATCGGCAACATATAGAGAGGGTCCATAGTGAAATCCTGCCTGGTAAGAGAACACTGCAGCTCTGGTGGATTTGTTCCTAAGTGTGGTACAGGAATCTTCATTCAAGCCTATTTATTGAGCACTTACCGTGTGCAGAGCACTGTACTGAGCGCTTGGGAAGTACAAATCGGCAACATATAGAGACGGTCCATAGTGAAATCCTGCCTGGTAAGAGAACACTGCAGCTCGGGTGGATTTGTTCCTAAGCAGGAATCTTCATTCAGTCCTATTTATTGAGCGCTTACTGTGTGCAGAGCACTGTACTAAGCACTTGGGAAGTACACATCAGCAACATATAGAGACGGTCCATAGTGAAATCCTGCCTGGTAAGAGAACACTGCAGCTCTGGTGGATTTGTTCCTAAGTGTGGTACAGGAATCTTCATTCAAGCCTATTTATTGAGCACTTACCGTGTGCAGAGCACTGTACTGAGCGCTTGGGAAGTACAAATCGGCAATATATAGAGACGGTCCATAGTGAAATCCTGCCTGGTAAGAGAACACTGCAGCTTTGGTGGATTTGTTCCTAAGTGTGGTACAGGAATCTTCATTCAATCCTATTTATTGAGCGCTTACTGTGTGCAGAGCACTGTACTGAGCGCTTGGGAAGTACAAATCGGCAACATATAGAGACGGTCCATAGTGAAATCCTGCCTGGTAGGAGAAGACTGCAGCTCTGGTGGATTTGTTCCTAAGTGTGGTACAGGAATCTTCATTCTATCCTATTTATTGAGCGCTTACTGTGTGCAGAGCACTGTACTGAGCGCTTGGGAAGTACAAATCGGCAACTTATAGAGACGGTCCATAGTGAAATCCTGCCTGACAGGTAATTCTCACAGTCAAGCAAAACAAAAGTGGAGAAGCTGTTAGGATGTCATGTGCCCCTGGAGAACAGGAGAGTCTGTTTACAAACACAGAGAAACACTCGCACATGCCTACGACGAAGTCACTGTTGTAGCGTATTTCTTTTTCTTTTAAGTGTTACTTATTAAGCGCTATTTTAAGGTATTTGTTAAACACTTACCATGTGCCAGGCACTGTACTAAGTGCTGGGGTACATTCAATCGTATTTATTGAGCGCTTACTGTGTGCACAGCACTGTATATGTTACCAACTTGTACTTCCCAAGCGCTTAGTCCAGTGCTCTGCACACAGTAAGCGCTCAATAAATACGATTGAATGATTGAATGAATGTACTAAGTGCTAGGGAAGTACAAGTCGGCAACATATAGAGACGGTCCCTACCCAACAGCGGGCTCACAGTCTAGAAGGGGGAGACAGAGAACAAAACAAAACATATTAAGAAAATAAAATAAATAGAATAAATATGTACAAATAAAATAGAGTAATAAATACGTACAAACATAATAATAATAATTACAATGGCATTTGTTAAGCACTACGTGCAAAGCACTGTTCTAAGCGCTGGGGGGGATACAAGGTGATCAGTTTGTCCCACATGGGGCTCACATAGATACACTCAATCAATTGTATTTATTGAGCACTGTACTATACACTCATTCAATTGTATTTATTGAGCGCTTACTGTGTGCAAAGTAAGCACTTGGGAGAGTCTGTACCGCTTAGGCACTGGATGTTCATTCCACCAATCAATCAGTGGTACTTGCTAAGCGCTTACTGTGTGCTGAGCACTGGGCTAAGCACTCGGGGCCCCATGGTAATCGCAGTCTTCACCTCCCACCATCTAGTATCCCTGCCCTCGGGGTGTTCCTACCCATTTTAAGAGAGAAAGAAGCACCGTGGCCCAGTGGATAGAGCCCGGGCTTGGGAGTCAGAAGGATCTGGGTTCTAATCCCAACTCCACCACCTTTCTCCTGTGTAATTTTGGGCAACTTTGAGCGCTTACTTTATTCAGAGTAATAATAATGATAGTAATTGTTAAGCGCTTACTGTGTGCCCAGCACTGTTCTAAGAGTACTGTACTAAATGCTCGGGAGAGTAGAGAAAATAATAATAATAATAACAATAAAAATAATAATGGCATTTATTAAGCACTTACTATGTGCAAAGCACTGTTCTAAGCGCTGGGGAGGTTACCAGGTGATCAGGTTGTCCCACGGGGGGCTCACAGTCTTCATCCTTTTAGACTGTGAGCCCACTGTTGGGTAGGGACTGTCTCTATATGTTGCCAACTTGTACTTCCCAAGCGCTTAGTACAGTGCTCTGCACACAGTAAGAGCTCAATAAATATGATTGATTGATCCCCATTTTACAGATGAGGGAACTGAGGCCCAGAGAAGTGAAGTGACTTGCCCAAAGTCACAGAGCTGACAATTGGCGGAGTCAGGATTAGAACCCATGACCTCTGACTCCAAAGCCCGGGCTCTTTCCATTGAGCCACGCTGCTTCTCATCGCACATCCCTCCCCTTCCCCACAGCACCTGTATATATGTATATATGTTTGTACATATTTATTACTGTATTTATTTATCCATTTATTTTACTTGTACATATCTATTCTATTTATTTTATTTTGTTAATATGTTTGGTTTTGTTGTCTGTCTCCCCCTTCTAGACTGTGAGCCCACTGTTGGGTAGGGACTGTCTCTATATGTTGCCAACTTGTACTTCCCAAGCGCTTAGTACAGTGCTCTGCACACAGTAAGCGCTCAATAAATATGATTGATTGATTAAGCACTTACTATGTGCAAAGCACTGTTCTAAACGCTAGGGAGGTTACCAGGTGATCAGGTTGTCCCACAGGGGGCTCACAGTCTTCATCCCCATTTTACAGATGAGGGAACTGAGGCCCATAGAAGTTAAGTGGCTTGCCCAAAGTCACACAGCTGACAATTGGTGGAGTCAGGATTAGAACCCATGACCTCTGACTCCGAAGCCCGGGCTCTTTCCATTGAGCCATGCTGCTTCTCATCGCACATCCCTGTTCTCAAGAAGCTTACGATCAATGCTAATGGCAGGAAAATTGATGGTCATGAAACCTCTCCACACAGCAACAATGCTCAAATGAAGCCAAGTGTTTGCTATGAGACTTTATTTAAAAAAAAAAATTAATTCCATCCATGCATACTGTGTATCCACCTCATTTCCTGGGAGGGGCCTGAGTGGATCTAAAAGAAAGTGAAGAAATCATCGCAATGAATGTGACTCCATTCCCGGCCCATTTTTTCACGGAGTCTGTTGGCCCTTGTTTTTCTTTCTGACCGCCACAGCCTTTGTGCCGTAATGCCTAATGGAATGACATGAAGGCCACTTCCTGTGAGACTGGTCCCAGAATTTTTCCATGAACCCCTGACATCCACCAAAACCTCCCCGGAACTTTCCCAGTAATGTCACCGGTCCAGGAAACCGTGCTGCAGACCTTGGAGTTGCGGAGGTCTGCAAATCTCCGTATGCCGTCCTCCGAGCTAGATTCGAGCTAGATTCATTCATTCAATCGTATTTGATCCTAGTGTTCTGGTCTCCAAATCCCAGATAGGGTTTTCCTGCATCCAAATTTTCCAGTTCACATGGGAAATACTCTTCATTCCATTATTATTATTATTATTATTATTATCATTATTCCACAGGTAATCTCCAGGTAGTGAAGCAGTGTGGCTTAGTGGAAAGAGCGGGGGCTTGGGAGTCAGAGGTCATGGGTTCTAATCCCGGCTCTGCCACTTATCAGCTGTGTGACTTTGGGCAAGTCACTTAACTTCTCTGGGCCTCAGTTACCTCATCTGTAAAATGGAGATTAAAACTGTGAGCCCCAAGTGGGACAACCTGATTGCCCAGCGCTTGGAACAGTAAGCACTTAACAAATACCACCATCATTATTATTATAACAATGTCCTGGTTTCCAGGTTATCGATCAATTACATTTATTGAGCGCTTATTAGGGGGAGAGCTCTGTACTAAGCGCTTGGGAGGGTACAATGCAACTGTCTGCCCACAAGGAGCTTACAGTCTAGGTTTGGGGATGATTGCCTTAAGGGACTTTACCCCACCATCTAACAGACAGTAGAATAAATGAAAAAAATCCATTCCCTTCAATCAATCAATCAATCAATCAATTGTATTTATTGAGCGCTTACTGTGTGCAGAGCACTGTACTAAGCGCTTGGGAAGTACAAGTTGGCAACATGTAGAGAGGGTCCCTACCCAACAGCGGGCTCACAGTCTAGAAGGGGGCGACAGAGAACAAAACAAAACATATTAACAAAATAAAATAAATAGGATATGTACAAGTAAAATAAATAAATAAAGTAATAAATACATACAAACATATATACATATATACAGGTATGCGAAATGCTTTGAGTGAGTGACACTTTAAAAACTACACAAATAATTCCAAATAGCAAATGTTCCCTTTTTTAGGGCTTACTAGGTGTTAAGCTCTATTCTTAGTGCTGGAGAAGGTACAAATTAGTGAGGTCAGACATGGTCCCTGTCTCAGTAGGAGGGAGAATGGGTATTTAACCGTCATTTTACAGATGATGAAACTAAGGCACAAAGAAGTGATTTGCTCGAGGTCACACGGCAAACATTTGGCGGAGTTGGGATTAGAACCCAGGTCTCCTGACATCCAGGCCCACAATGAAGAGGTTGTTCCCTTTGATAAGGCCAAATGTACATCAGCTTTATTATAATAGTAGAGTGGCATTCCACTATCTTTCGTGGCAAGAAGTTTCATCCAAACATTTTATTTTGCTCTTCATGACTGTGAGCCCACTGTTGGGTAGGGACCGTCTCTATATGTTGCCAACTTGTACTTCCCAAGCGCTTAGTACAGTGCTCTGCACACAGTAAGCGCTCAATAAATACGATTGATGGATGAGGGCAAGAATACAGTAGTTCATTTTCAGACACCATTTTTCCCTCCTCTTGGAATCAGGATTTTCGGAAGTATTTCCTGCTAAGAGGGCATACTGAGTAAATAACGACGATGGTACTTGTTAAGCGCTTACCATGTGCCACACCCTGTTTTCTGCATTGTGGTAGATGTAAGCGAATCAAGTTGGACACAGTCTAAATCTGGATTTTACAGATGAGGCAACTGAGCCGCAGAGAAGTCAAGTGACTTCCCCAAGGTAACACAGCAGACAAGTGGAGAAGCCAGGATTAGAACCCAGATCCTTCTGACTCCCGAGCCCGTGCTCTATCCACTAAGCCATGCTGCTTCTCATAAATATTTGCAGTTGTTACATGAAACGTGCGTGAAACCATGCACGAGCCATGCTTCATAAGAATTGTTCCTGTTTTCCCCCGGTAGGGACTGTCTCTATATGTTGCCAACTTGTACTTCCCAAGTGCTTAGTACAGTGCTCTGCACACAGTAAGCGCTCAATAAATACGATTGATTGATTGATTAAATCTGAAATTCATTCACTCATTCAATCAATCGTATATATTGAGCACTTACTGTGTGAAGAGCACTGTACTAAGCACTTGGGAAGTACAAGTCGGCAACATGCTGGTCCCCACCCAACAGCGGGCTCACAGTCTGGACGGGGGAGACAGACAACAAAAATTCAGCATTTGAGGAGGTGGCTGAATTAGTTGCTTGTGACATATGACACATGGAGGGGCTGTTTTGGTTATTAAACACCTAATAAAAATAGTATACGTCACAGAGCCAAAATGAGAAACTGTACAAACGGTCAGCGTTTGCCATCCCCTTCATTTCCAGAGTTGTCGGAACCAGCACATACAGTCGGAACGTGCGGCTATTTCCCACGTTAAGTATGTTAAGTATGTTAAGGCGTGTTTTTCTGCGTCTTCCAATTAACATATAGCCAGTGGGGGTGGGGGGGGGGAAAGGATGGTTGAGTAGTTTGTTCTCTCAGCTTCGATTCCGGAACATCGTGAACCGAACTCTTGAAGAAGCTAATTCTCTGACTGCATTCTTGCCTTTTTGCAGCTGTACATTTTGGAACGGGACTAGCTGGGGTACAGGGTCACACGCTGCACGTCTATCCTTTTGGAATTTGTACATCACCACTTGAGATTTAAGGCCTAAAAGGAAATAAGAGGTTACGTGGTGCTTGCCAATTTACTGTACAGTTGACCAAAGCCTTCTCCCGTCTGTCCCCCGTCCTGCAGTTCCCATGGTAAATTTGGACGAGACAGTAAATATTAGAATATTCATGGGAGCTTTGTGCGAACATGAGAACTGAAAGGGGGGAAAAATGTCGGAAGGGAGAGAGATACGTAAACGTTCCTTTTAGTGTGGCCTCACTTCCTTGCGGCGACTTAATTTCAGTTCTCTTGGGAGGCACAAATTGCTTCACTTGTCTAATGGCATTGGGAAAGAACGCAAACCTTTGGTTCTAACTGGGACTGGGAATCCAGATTCCTGGAGTCTATTCCCCAGTGGAATTTCTTGGTCACTGAGTAATAGGCAACAAGTTCCTTAATCTCTCGGGGCCTCAATGTTCTCATCTGTAAAATGGCCATAAAGGGTTGCAGCCTCAGTCTGGCTTCACGTTGGCCAACCATTTGAGCTCCTCCTGGGAATTACTGTGGTCTAGTGACCCAGAAAAACAACTAGATGGAGAGAAGGAAATCCGATTAAAATTGCCGGTGCCAACTCTGACTCACTGAGAAAATTTCTGCAAGTCATTTCGGCTCCTTCCCCTACTGAGCTTCCTCTTCTTTACCATGGGAATGAGAATGCTGAAAATCACATCGCCTCTGTAATAGGCCTTTTAAAGCCAACAAGAGAAGCGGCATGGCCTAGTGGATAAAGCGCCAATCTGGGAGCCTGGGGACCCGGGTTCTAATCCTGACTCTGCCACTTGTCTGCAGTGTGGCCTCGGGCCAATCGCTTCTCTGGGCCTCAGTTTCCTCAACTGCAAAATGTGGACTCAGTACCTGTTCTCCCTTCCTACTTAGACTGTGATCCCAATGTTGGTCGGGGACCGTGTCCCAATCGATCAGACTTATTGAGCGCTTACTGTGTGCAGGGCACTGTACAAAGCACTTGGGAGAGCATGACACAACAATATAATAATAATAATAATAATGGCATTTATTAAGCGCTTACTATGTGCAGAGCACTGTTCTAAGCGCTGGGGAATTTACAAGGTGATCAGGTTGTCCCACGTGGGGCTCACAGTCTTCATCCCCATTTTACAGATGAGGGAACTGAGGCCCAGAGAAGTTAAGTGACTTGCCCAAAGTCACACAGTTGACAAGTGGTGGAGCCGGAATTTGAACCCATGACCTCTGACTCCAAAGCCCGTGCTTTTTCCACTGAGACATTGCCCACAACGAGCTTACAGCTTGCAGGAGCTGATAATAATAATAATAATAATGATGGTATTTGTTAAGCGCTTACTATGTGCAAAGGACTGTTCTAGCTGATGATCTCCTATCTACCCCAGTGCCTAGAGCAGTCCTTGACACATAATAAGCACTTAACAAATACCATAAAAAAAACCCAAAAAACTAAAATAAATGCTGGACAACTTAGAAATTGCCTAAAACACAAAATAAAAGCCCTAATTTTACCACTATGTAAAACTTTTTTACACCCAAGTTTGGAATACTGTGTGTAGTTTTGGTTGTTGCATATTACCAACTTGTAATAGTTTTTATTAAAGGCTTACTTTGTCCAGAGCACACTGTGCTAAGCACTGGGAAAAGAGTACACAGGAGGGAATTAGATAATAATAATAATAATTATGGTATTTGTTAAGCACTCACTATGAGCCAGGCACTGTACTAAGCGCTGGGGTGGATGCAAGTAAATCTGGTTGAACACAGTCCCTGTCCCACGTGGGGCTCACAGTCTCAATCCCCATTTTACAGATGGGGGAACCGAGGCCCAGAGAAGTGAAGTGACTTGCCTAAGGTCACAGAGCAGACAAGTGGTGGAGCAGGGATTAGAACCCATGACCTTCTGATTCCCAGACCCATGCTGTATCCACTTCACCGTGCTGCTTCTCACAATCTATGTTTTGAAGTCCCCTAGACTATCAGCTCCCTGTGGGAAGGAGCTTGGATTTCCAACCCTCCCTCAGCCCCACACCACTTATGTCCATGGCCATAATTTATTTACCAATCATTCAATTGTGTTTATTGAGCATTGACTCTTTTATTGGCACCTGAAGTATTTTGGTCGGTAGTACCAAGAATTAAAGATTTATAGTCTGTGCCCTCTTTTTTATAATGGCATTTGTTAATAAATAAATAATGAATAAATAAAACTGATTCATTGATACGGCAATTTTTTAAAAGTTGCTTATCTAATCCTATTGTTTATTAGCGCCAGAGACAACACAGGCAGAGACTGGACCTCAACTGTATGTCTAGCCTCCCCCTAACTATTTAATGTCGTCAAAGGGAGGATAATGGTGCAACAAGATTGACTAAGCCCTCCTTCCTACTTTTCCCACTCCTTTCTGCGTCATCCTGATTCGTTCCCTTTATTCATCCCTCCAACCAACCCTACAGCACTTATGCACACATCTGTCATTTATTTATTTATATTATTGTCCGTCTGCCCCTCTAAACTGTAAGCTCATTGTGGGCGGGGAATGGGTCTGTTTATTGTTATATTGTCCTCTCCCAAGGGCTTACTCCACTGTTCTGCACATAGTAAGCGCTCAATAAATACTATTGACTGGCAGATCGAGATTCCTATTTCCTAGCGTCTCTCCATTTTGGTTGACTTTTCTAGCACTGGGAGATATATGCGTAAAAATGAAGGGCGGTGGGAGAACTCCCATTCAGCCATTAGAATGAATAGCCCTCCCAAGACTGACTCGGCCTGGCCTTTCCTCCGTAGGGAGATCGGGGTCTTCCTGGATTACAAGGTGTGATTGGGTTCCCTGGAATGCAAGGCCCCGAGGGACCACACGGACCCCCAGGATACAAGGTAAGATGTGGAACGGCAGTCATTTCTCCAAAGGAAAGCTAACCCCAATAGTTGTTGCGGGGAATGTGGTTTCATATATTCCATTTTTTTTTTCCAGGGAGACAGTGGAGAACCGGGCCTTCCAGGAACAAAAGGAACAAGAGTGAGTGCGGTGGTTACTCAAAGATTTTTTGAAGATGGCGGAGGAAGAGATGGGAAAGGAGCATTTTAGACCTTTGGGCTGCTGTAGCGATACGTTGGATATATGCAGTGAAAAGTTAATGAAAGAGCTTGGATCGATTTTTCTCATAGTGACTCGTCTCTTGCCTACGTATTTTCTGTACACAGCCTGTCAAGTTAGTATTTTGGAACCTTATTTATGTATGCACTGGGACCCGTCCCATTTATTTCTCAGTGAAAGGATCTCCAGTTTTTGAAATGAAGTGACATTTTGAAAAATGAACTAGGATCCCTCTAACTCTCTCTTCAGGCTCCCCAGCCGCCCCAACCCATGAGAAGTCCAGGGCCAAATGTTAAAAAAAATGGGGGAAGAGAATTTCATCTCGAAAGTCAGCCCTTTTTCTTTAAATTGAAAGGAAATTGGTAGTGCCCAAGGGCTTTGATGAGGTGGTAAGCAATCCCAACCTTATAGGCTAACATTTAGTAGTTCATGATATTTTCATTAATAAAAATTCATAGATATGGAAAGTCAAAATGTTTTCTCTCCCGGGGCAAGAAAAATTGTTGGGGGTTTTGTGGAATGGGAGCAGTGTTGCAACACACAGCATTTATATGTTTCCTCAATAGCAAATTGACTTTATAAATGCCACCGCATATTTTGGTGGGCTGTGTTTGGCCATTTTGCCCAGTGCAGTAGTGAATGAGGGCAGACTTGCTAGCCTGCTGATTCTGTGAGAGGAATGGCAAGAGGAGACTGGGTTATTTTTTACAATTTAATAATTTCTTGTTTTCTCATTCCTTACAGGGTCCACCAGGCATCTCAGGTTTTCCCGGAACTCCAGGAATTCCCGTACGCATAGCGCATATTGCGTGTTGTGTGGAAACGGTTTAGATTTTAATGTGTATACTAAGTCCTTCCTCGGTTCACTTGTTCTTCATTCTCTTCAATGTGTAGGGTATTCCTGGCCAAGATGGCCCACCTGGCCCCCCTGGTATTCCAGGATGCAATGGTACAAAGGTGAGGTGTGGATTTTTCAATGAAACTAGTTTCCTTTGCCCATGAGTTTTTATGAAGGTTGTTAGAGGTTTCTACTCTCCGAAGTACAGTGCTGGGTCAGATGACTCACATTTAGCCACATTTTACCTTAGGGATCTCAGATTCAGACCACATAGATGACTTTTAAATCTTACTGCCTGAAGAATTCCAGTTGTCCTTCATATAGCTTCTAGGGAAACACCTAGGCATCCGTTGCCCTATTTTAGAATTGCCTTCTGAAATATACCCTTCAGTGGCCACTTTCAAAGTGAGCCACTATCACTAAGTCGGTAAGGTTACCTGTTTTTCTCCCCCTCTATTGTAACTGTTAACACTACCAGTCACATTTTCTAGCTTACAAGACACACACTGCTCAGGTTAACACACAGGAGGTGAGTGTTACCCACAGGTAGTAGTTGTCAGGAAAAGAACCAGAGTGAGATATTTTACACAGCCAAATTTGTGTGAGGAAAGGGAACTGATAAGATATGATTATCTGATAATAACTGATAATATCTGGAGTAAGTATTTTGGGCAATGAGACACAGGTCATATAGACTATTAGAGCAGAAAATAAGGCTAAATTAAAGACTTGCCTTTCTCACTTGCCAGGGTGATAGAGGCCCAGCTGGACCTCCAGGTATACCTGGATTCCAAGGACAGACAGTAAGTACACCTTTCTTTTTTTCATTTGAGAACTCATCTCTCTTGTACTTCTTTCTGCACAATCCTCAAGTTGCTCTTGATAATTTGGCTAAAGAAGAAAATAATTTCCATTTTTTCTTTTCTAGGGACCCCCAGGGTTGCCAGGAATTAAGGTACAATTCTTATTAGCAAACTATTGTATGGGGGAGTGGGGAGGGAGCGCATTTGATGACATCTGGTTTTAAATGGGAATCTATCCCTTCCAACATCAAATCGAGAGAATGTCACGGTATTCACTGATTGACGCTGATGGTATTTGTTAAGTGCTTACTCTGTGCCAGGCACTGTACTAAGCGCTGGGGTGGATACAAGCAAATTGAGTTGGACACAGTCTCTGTCCCATGTGGGGCTCACAGTCTCACAGATGAGGTAACTGAGGCACAGAGAATTGAAGTGCCTTACCCAAAGTCACACAGCAGACAAGTGGCAGAGCCGGGATGAGAACCCACAACCTTCTGATTCTCAGGCCTGTGCTCTATGCACTACACCGTGACTACGTGCCTTTGTAGCTTGGCTTGAAAAGAACCCGGAAAAACTTTTAAGATGCCCTGCTGTTTGCCTCTTGAAACCGTGGCACAGTTAGTGGTTCAATCGTATTTATTGAGCGCTTACTGTGTGCAAAGCACTGTAGGAAGCGCTTGGGAAGTACAAATCGGCAACATATAGAGACGGTCCCTAACCAACAACAGGCTCACAATCTAGTGGTTCGGTCAGAGATACGTACTGATCCTCTGAATTGTCAGTGAAATTATTTGGGTCCCCGTCCCCCGAATCTTGCACCCTGCTTAGATTCTTTTACTGCTAAAGTGCTCTCCAGGGCACATGGATTCTCAGTTTTAATTTATATTTTGGCCTTTCCTTTCCCAAGGGAGACCCAGGTGAAATACTCAGCCAGCTGCCTGGAATGCTGTTAAAAGGCGAAAGAGGCTTTCCTGGTATTCCTGGACCAGCGGTAAGTTTTGCTTCCACTATCAGACAAGTTCACAAAGACATATATCAGTATTTCCAATCTGAAACTTTTGTTTGTTGGTTGTCTCCCCCAACAGGGTGCCCCAGGACGTCCTGGGGAACAAGGCCCCATTGGCCCTAAGGGATATCTAGGACCACCAGTAAGTCTTTTCAATTCTAGTATTTGTAGTATTTGTTAAGCGCCTACTCTGCACTAAGCACTGTACTCAGCACTGAGGTAGAAAGAAGGCCACTCAAGTTGGAAACAGCCCCTCTCCCACATGAGGCTCACAGTCTAGTCACTCATTCAGTCATATTTATTGAGCGCTTATTGAGTGCCACGCGCTGTACTAAGCGTTTGAGAGAATACAACAACAGACACATTTCCTGCCCACAGTGAGCTCACAGTCTAGAGGGGGATACAGGCATTAATATATATAAGTAAGTAAATAAATAACAGATATATACATATGTGCTGTGGGGGTGGAGGGAGGATGAATGAAGAGAGCATGTCAGGGCAATGCAGAAAAGAGTGGGCCAAAAGGAGAGGACGGCTTAGTCATGGAAGGCTTCTTGGAGGAGATGTGCCTTCAATAAGGCTTTGAAGTGGGGAAGAGCAATTATCTGTCTGATATGAGGAAGGGGGGGTGTTTCAGGCGAGAGGTTGGCAGCGAGAGAGATGATCTGGAGGTACAGTGAGAAGGTTTGCGTTAGAGGAACCAAGTGTGTAGCCTGGGTTGTGGTAGGAGAGTAGCGAGTCGAAGTGGGAGGGAGACCAGGTACTGAATCCCCATTTTACAGACAAGGGCACTGAGGCACAGAGACGTTAAGTGACTGGTCCAAGGTGGCTCAATGGGCAAGTGGAGGATCTGGGATTAGAACCCAGGTCCTCTGACTCCCAGGACTGTGCTCCTCTTACTAGACCATGCCACTTCTTTCATTCAATCATTCATTCAATCGTATTTACTGAGCGCTTACTGTGTGCCGAGCACTGTACTAAGCACTTGGGAAGTACAAATCGGCAACATATAGAGACGGTCCCTACCCAACAACAGTCTAGAAAGTCTTCACAGGGAAGACATCAAGGAGACCAATATGTGAGGGTTTTTAACTCACCAGCGGTTTCTTGCAAAAAATCTGATGTCTTGGGATATTGTTCTCGGAATCCTGGGCCAAGGACAGTGTTCACCATAATGAATCTGGACATTCTGTGGGTATAGCGAATCAATTATGATTGCTAGCTGAAAGCACGTGCCTTCGAAGGAATAACAGAAGCCTAAATCAATCGTCCATTTATTAAAACTGGTGATGCCATTTCAGGTATTTATTGCGCAAGGTCATCTGCCCTGTTAATGATCTAGGTATTGCATACCTGGAGGCATTCCAGACATGAAAGAATGCCTGTTGAAAGGAATAAGAGCCCAAGACCCATTGTCTAGTGGTGGCAACTTTTTTCTGTACTCGAAACCCTAGAAAGCCTGGGTGTTTGCCAGTCTAACTCAAATTAAATGGGGTTCCTTCATCTCCCTAAGAAATCTCAAGAAGAGATAACCAAAGGAGAGCAGGCTGCTTTGGCCAGTCAGAGCAGTGCTTCAGAGGTAAAAAAAAAAACAAAAAAAAAAACAAAAAACAAAGTCCTGGGTGAGGCCTGGGACATCCTGCGTACGTCTCTTCTAGAACTGAGCCTTCTCCGGGTTCGTTTTGAAGTTGGACATATTTATGCCTCAAGGAAATATGCTGTCTGTGTCCTCATAGAAACTAATTGGACTAGGTTGCTTGGGGAAAGGAGAAAAGAACAGAGCAAGTGAAAGGCATTTCATGAATGGCGAACGGTCAGTTTATCAATACACCAAATCAATAAAAATGTCTTTTTTCCTAGGGTCCTCCTGGCCCACCAGGCCCTCCAGGAGAAAAGGTAATGATTCTCTCTCTCTTTCTTTCTCCCTCGTTTGCTCTTGCTCGTTTTCCAGTCTTCTCACTCTAGGGCGCCTAGGTAATGCTGCCGTGAACTTATCCGTAGTCAGAGGAAGAGGATGAGGAATAGGGTCTGTTGGAGGCCCATGCGAGTGGGTAGTTTCCGAACACCCTCATTGTAGCGCAGAATTTTAGGAAAGAAAACAACATTCTTTCCCTTTCTAGTTTTATCTCCAGTAAAACCTCACGTAGCATGACTTCAGGAATCACAAATTTGGCAACTTTCAGGTCACAGATCGCGCTTTGAATAGACCCTGATTAGATATGTTTGAGGTCAAATGTAAACTGTCTTCAGTGGGAATTTAATTAGGGAAAAGGTCCATCCCATGTCTGCAAATGGCTTAAAACTCCATTAGAAGTTTCACCAATGGTAAAATTATCTCTAGCCAGAAAATTTTGAGTATTGAGGGAAGGCAAAAAAAAAAAAAAAATGGGGGAAAATCATTTACATTTAAGCTCAGTTCTAAAGGATGTGTCCCTTTATATCCTGCCCTGTTCCTGGTCTGGTTGGCCTGGATCTCAGCCACTCAATCAATCAAAGGTATTTATTGAGTGCTTACTGTGTCCACAACACTGTACTAAGCTCTTGGGAAAGTACAGTATAACAGAGTTGGGAGACATGGCCCCTGCCCACAATGAGCAATTCCTCGAGCTCTAGGATTTGGAGTCTTTTCCCCTATCTATTGGATTTCACATTCTCTTTATTGCTGTATTGTCCTTTCCCAAGCACTTAGAACAGTACTCTGCACATGGTAAGCGCTCAATAAATACGATTGAATGACTGAATGCCAAGAACAGGATCCCAAAGTGGTGCGGGCAAAAATCAAGGAGTTAAGGGAAAAAAAAAAATCAATCAATCATATTGATTATGAGCTTACTGTGTACAAAGCACTGTGGATTATGCTTGGGAAAGTATAATACAACAGGGTTTAGCAACACCTTCAGTGCCCACATGGAGTTTACTGTCTAGAGAAGGAAAGAGGTGGTGATGTGAGGGAAACAGGAATTAGAGGAGAGACTGGCAAAGAGAAGGCAGTCCTCCCAGCCCTGAATCACAGACAGTATTTATCAAAACCTTGAGGACTGATTCTGATCCTGTTTTTCATTTGTTCGGTGATTTCTGGAAACCATTTCATAAGATGTGGTGCTTTCCACGTGAAGTTGTACTTATGCTTTTTTACACTGTTTCTTCCAAGTTTCTCTCTTTCTTTCTTTTTCCTTTTCCAATGCCACAGTCCTAATGAAGCTGGAAATTGATGAGACCCTTAAATGTAAGCAGTCATCTAACGGTCAAGGGATATCTCACACTTCCCATTTTTTTTCGTACTCGATGACATTTGAAATAGACTTTTCCAGATCTATATAACAGCTAGCTGTGATGTTTGAATTCTTTTTTTTTTTAAATAAAGTAGTTAAGATCATGGTTCTGGATATATTGGCCCAGTTCTATGTTTTACCATGCTCCGTACCTGTGAGATTTTGGTTGTTGTAGTAACTTTGATTTCATTTTGATCAATAGGGACAGATGGGCCTGAGCTTCCAAGGCCCAAAAGGTGACAAGGTAAGCTGACTTTTGGAAGACTTTCTTGAAAGCACTGTCGAAGTTAGACCTGTGCCCTCGAGTTTGTAAGCGGGTGAATAAACCTAAGCTCTGAATGTCACCTGGGGAGACGGAGCTTATTCAAGGAATGTCTCCCAATGAGTTCCAAACTAACCTCTGGTTTTTGTCTCTTTAGGGGGATCAAGGTGTCAACGGACCTCCGGGACAGCCAGGACAGGCACCTCACAAGAAAGAAAAAGGGAATTTTGTTTCTTATGTACAAAAGGTGAGACTGTCTGGAGCACCGCTGTCTGAAAGCTTCTGTGTGGGTTTCTCAAGTAATGCAAATATTAAGGGCAAATGATAATCCATCGATCGCATTACAGCGCTTACTGTGTGCAGAACACTATGCTAAGCACTTGGGAAAGTACAATACAATACACGTTTCCTACCCACAGTGAGCTTCCAGTCGAGAGGGGGAGATGGAGATAATAAAAATAAATTGTGGCTATCAGCGCTTAGTGCTTAGCACATAGTAAGCACTTAAATGCCAACATTATTATTATTATTATTATTTACATAGAACTGTGGAGCTGAGGGAGGGGTGAATAGAAGGTGATAATTTGAAAACACCCCAGTTTCTAGTTTGGAATGGTGTCCTATTTTTTTTTTTTTAAATCTGTGCTCTAAATTGGGAAAACATTTTGGGGACCCCAAATACTCACCATCCCCCATTTTCCCACCCATGCACTCAGTCCCGTCTCCTACTCCACTCCACTCTGACCCCTCCATATCCTTATTCTCATTCCTTCTTATCTGTAATTTATTTTAACATCAGTGTTCCCAGCTTGACTGTATGCTCCTTGAGGGCAGGGAGGGTGTCTACTTATTAACAATAATAATAATGATGGTATGTGTTAAGCGCTTACTATTTGGCAAGCACTGTTCTAAACACTGGGGTATATATAAGGTAATCAGGTTGTCCCAGTGGGGTCCATAGTCTTAATTCCCATTTTACAGATGAGGTAACTGAGGCACAGAGAAGTTAAGGTCACACAGCAGACAAGTGGTAGAGCAGGGATTTGAATCTGTCTTCTGACTGTCAAGCCTGTGCTTTTTCCACTAAGCCATGCTGCTTTTCTATTTTCTTCTCCTAAGTACAATGTTCTTGAGAGAGCAAGCCACAGTGAACCCCACTGATTGATTGGTCTCCTTTGGCAGGAATTTCTCCAGGCAGTCTCCGACACCTAAGGTTCAGTGTCCGTCAGACCTCCCCATTTTACCTCTTTCCCATCAATTCCAAATGTAGCTGGCAGCAATTCTCCAGGCTGCTTAAAGCATATTTGTATTTTCTTTCATTTTTTAATTATTTTTTAATTATTTTAATTATTAGTAGCAATAATAGTTGTTGTATTATTTAAGCACTCAATGTGTACCTCACCTGTAAAATGGGGATTAAGACTGTGAGCCCCTTATGGGTTATGAACTGTGTCTGATCTGATTAGCTTGTGCAGTATACTAAGTGCTGTGTCTGATCTGATTAGCTTGTGCAGTATACACAGCACTTAGTAAACTGCCTGGCACATAGCAAAAGTTTCACAAATACCATTAGAAAAACAACCACACACAGACACACACACAAGGGTATGCATATAATCAAATCATAAACAGTCATTTTCCTATGAGGGCCTTGTCGTCTAAGGAGGGAGGAGAACGGGTATCCCCATTTTACATATGAGGAAACTGAAGCACAGAGAAGTTAAGTGACTTGCCCAAGGTCACCCAGCAGGAGGGTGGAAGAGCTGGGGTTAGAACTCGGGTCTCTTGTTTCTCAGTGTAGTGCTCTTTTCATTAGGCCACACTGCTTCTCAATGGCTGAAAAGACATAATGAAAATGCTTCCTTTCCCATTATTAATTCTTACTGGCACTGAGAGTAACTGTTAAATTTAATTGAATGATATTAATGGTCTCTTTCTATTTACTTATTTATTTATTTTTCATTCCCTCAGGGTGAAAAAGGTGAACCTGGGATTCCGGTACGAACCATACTTTTGAACTATTTTGCTCAAAGGGATGATTACAAAATGGACTATAATTTGTGGAACAATTTGTAGTTTGTGTTTTGTAGGCCTTGGGATTTTCAGGTTAAGGATACGTTCACCAAAAAATAAAGTTACCATTAAAAATGCTGACATGCCTTTGTTATTTTTCAAAGGGATTTCCAGGCTTTGGAGAAAAAGGAGAACCTGGAATTCCAGGACCACGGGTAAGCGTGTTACATTCCCCCCTATATCCTCTGCTTCACCGTATCAATCAATCAATCGTATTTATTGAGTGCTTACTGTGTGCAGAGCACTGTACTAAGCGCTTGGGAAGTACAATTCAAAGTACAATACAGTATCGATTACCGGGTAACCTGCTTGCCCTAAATTGTGGGATTAAGCCATCCAGGGGACTTCCAGAGGTTCTCAGGGCCCCTTGTCATTCCAAGCTGATAGGCCCCTCTCCTGTTTTAGGGTCTGGAAGATCTCTCCGTGAGACCTCTGAAGTTTAAGATCTCTTCCTCCGGGGAGGGTTGTAGACTGAGGAGTTGTCTTAGTGGACACTCTTCAGTGTCAGTGCTGAATTTAAAATGGCCAGGGTGAAATCCAGAAAATACACTTCACTTTAATTACTAGCAATGTTGCCTTACTAGAAGAACTGCTGATGGAAAAACACCTGTGTATTCCCCAGCTCCCTCATTTCAGCAGAGAGCTTGAGTCTGGAAAAGTGTTTGTCTCTCTCATCATCCTTGCCCTCATCACCATAATTGCTATTTAATGACCACCTATTACACCAACAGCACCAACAGTATTTATTTATTTAAGGTTTATTCATTCCCACCATTTGCAATGAGTGCTAATTTTTTTATTTTATATATATATATATATATTTTATTTTTATTATTATTTTTTTTTTGGCCAGTGACTACCCCCTGCTTGATGAAATTCTCAACACCTTGCATTTTTCCTCCCCCATGGGACTGTGTGCTCACGTTTTTAAAAGTGGTATTTGTTAAGCGCTTCCTATGTGCCAGACACTATTAAATTCTGGAGTAGATAATCAGATTGGACACAGACTATGTCCCACATGGGGCTCACAGTCTATCCCCATTTTACAGATGAGGTCACGGAGGCCCAGAGAAGTGAAGTGACTTGCCCCAGGTCACACAGCAGACAAGTGGCGGAGCTGGGATTAGAACTCAGGTCCTTCTGATTCCCAGGCCCGTGCTCTATCCACGTGTCTAGCAACTCTGTTCTATTTTACTCTCCCAAGAGCTTAATACAGTGCTCTGCACACAGTAAGCAGTCAATAAATACGATTGAGAGAATGATTGCATATAAACTTTAGGGTTTTTTTGTCAGTTGTTTTGATTATGTCACTGTCAGACTGTAAACTCCTGGAGGGCAGAGACCAAATCTTTTTTTGCTGGAGAGTGTATTCTCCTCAAGTGCCAGGTTTCCATCAAATAGGTGGTCAATAAATGGTGCTGATGATTATTAACGTTAAATTACATTGTACTGAAGTAACAAATCATACTTGGGCTACTTCTTAAGCGCTTATTATGTGCCAAGCAATGTACTAAGTACTGGGGTACATAAAACACAATCAGGTCAAGGCATAGTCCCAATTCCACACAGAATTCCCAATCTAAGTAGGATGGGGAAAGCCTATTAAATTCCCTTTTTACAGATGAGAAGTTAAGTGACTTGCCCGTGGTCACAAAGCAGGCAAGTGGCAGAGTCAGGATTAGAATACAGGTCTTTTGACTCCCAGGCCTGGCCTGTTTCCACTAGTCATGCTGCTTCTATTTCCTGTCACCACCATTGCCTGTTTCACGAGATAAAGACCCCCAAATTGGCTCATTATAGAGACGGGTACCTGACCTCGATGCTTCACTGGTATGTTGTGTGTGTACTCTGCTGATAGTTAACATTCTGCTGCACAGGGAAAACCAGGAAAAGATGGTGAAAAAGGAGAAATGGGACCGCCTGTAAGTATTTCCTTAAAATCTGTCGGCTTTTTTTAAAAAATTCTTCCTTTTTTTTTTTCTAACTATCCTTTTCATTAACAAGATTTGTTTGGCTGGAATTAATAATGAACAGGAAATGCAGGTTCTAGATTGGTGATGATGATGGCACTTATTAAGCACTTACTACGTGCAAAGCACTGTTCTAAACGCTGGGGGGATAACAAGGTGATCAGATTGTCCCATGGGGGGCTCATAGTCTTCATCCCCATTTTTACAGATGAGGTCACTGAGGCACAGAGAAGTTAATAATAATAATAATTTTGGTATTTGTTAAGCGCTTACTATGTGCAAAGCATTGTTCTAAGTGTTGGGGAGGATACAAGGTGATCAGGTTGTTCCAGGTGGGGCTCACAATCTTAATCCCCATTTTATAGATAACTGAGGCACAGAGAAGTTAAGTGATTTACCCAAAGTCACACAGCTGACAATTGGCAGAGCCGGGATTTGGGCTCTTTCCAAGCCCAAAAGACTTTCAAACCCTCTCTTTGGAACGTAAAATTGGCAGCTTCATCATCAACATCAGAAACACATCTCTTTGGCGGTCAACTCCATGCTCAAGCCTTCCCTTTGGCCTGCAACTCCCTTCCCCTTCACACTGGACAGACTATTGCTCTACCCTCCTTTAAAGCCCTAATCAAATCCCGTCTCTCCCGGGGAGCCTTCCCTGACTAACCTCTCATCTCCCCATCCTATTTTCCCTCCCTTCTGCATCACCTTTGCATTTACGTCCTTCCCACTAAGCACTTATGCACATATCTTTATAGTACCTGTAATGTATTTTAACTTCTTTCTCCCTGGCTATGTGATAAGCCCTTTGAGGGCAGGGATCATGTTTCCTGAATCTGTTGTACTCTCTCAAGTGCTTAGTTCAGTGCTCTGCAAACAGTAGGCACTACTTAAATACCATTTGTTGATTGATTTTTTTTATAGTATCTAATTGCTTACTATGTGCCAGACACTGTTCAAAGCACTAGGGTAGATACAAGATAAACCAGGTTGGCACAGTCCCTATGCCGCGTGGGTCTCACACTCTCAATCCCCATTTTCTGATGAGAGGACTGAGGCACGGAGAAGTGAAGTGACTTGCCCAAGGTCACAGAGCGGGCAAGTGGCAGAACTGGGATCAGAAACCAGTTCCTTCTCTCAGAACCGTGCTCTATCCACTGCCACCCTGCTTCTCAAAAACTAGTAGCCCCATTCTTGACATTCACAAGAAAATACCAAAACTAAAGCATTTTGCCAATTCATACACATCTTTGCGAATCAAAAGCAATAACCGTTTTTAAATTATCCTGGTGTTATTTTAAAAAAGAATACTTTGATTCCTCGTGATCCATTTTTCAGAAGGACCAGCAATCAGCTTGGTTCTTTAAACAAATATGTCCCACCCCCACAGAAGTTGGATCTCCCCGCATCAGAAGGCATTTGTTCACTGGGAAAGCTATTAAATTAGAACTGATTCCTCCATCCGCCCAATCAATCAGTGGTATTGAATGAGTGCTTATTGATTGATTGATGCCTATTAATCATGGTATTAAGTGCTTACTATGTGTCAAGCACTGTTCTAAACATTGGGGTGGACACAGGGTAATCAGGTTGTCCCACGTGGGACTCACAGTCTTAATCCCCATTTTACAGATGAGGTAACAGAGGCCCAGAGAAGTGAAGTGAGTTGCCGAAGGTCACAGAGCAGACAAGTAGCAGAGCCGGAATTGCCCGTGCTCTTTCCACTAAACCCTGCAGCTTCTTGTCACCTCCCCTTCTACAGTTAAAGTGCTGAACCTGTTCTTTCCATTTCACAGGGCTTCCCGGGAGAAGTTGGATTCCCAGGCCACCCAGGGCGAGACGGTCCTAAGGTAAAGAATGAGTTGATATTTAATAATAATGGCATTTGTTAAGCGCTTACTCTGCGCAGGGCAGCTTCAGCGTACTTTTTGTGCCCCAGTCTCGAATGTCTTGCCGTTGACCCCTTTCC
This sequence comes from Tachyglossus aculeatus, assembly GCF_015852505.1. Classification (NCBI taxonomy): domain Eukaryota; kingdom Metazoa; phylum Chordata; class Mammalia; order Monotremata; family Tachyglossidae; genus Tachyglossus; species Tachyglossus aculeatus. The sequence continues at coordinate 12,342,791 of NC_052085.1, read as the reverse complement.
CATGTCCTCCCCCTAGCCTGAAACTCCCTCCCTCTCCATATATGCCAGACCATCACTTTCCCCACCTTCAAAGCCTCATTCAGGTCACATCTCCTCCAAGAGGCCTTCCCCGATGAAGTCCATTTTTCCCCAGCTCCCTCTCCCTGCCGCATCATCTGTGCAGTTGGATTTGTGACCTTTGGACATTTGAGATTCGCCCCACAGTCAGCTCCAAACAACTTCTGTACATATCGTTCAATTATATATTATGAATTATTTACTTATATTAATGTCTGTCTCCCCCTCTAGATTATAAGCTTGTGGGCAGGGGTCAGTTGGACTGCATTCTGCCAGGTGCTTAGTACAGTGCCCTGTACACAGTAAGCACTTAACAAATACTGATGATGATGAATCCATTTTAAGAATTTCTTAAAATTTACAAGCAAACCTCTAAGTATGCTTTTTTCCCCCTGCTGAGCTCTTTTAAATTAATCTATAGTCATAAAAGGGAGACATTTTATTATTGTCCAAGTCTCTTGTTTCCTAGTTTTACACCTCATAGGAAGATCAGATTTATCTCCTTATTTTAATTTACTTTACCATTCCTGCTCCACAAAGCGCACTGAAATGGACCTGAAACATCTAAGTGCAATAACAGGTATTAATTTGGGTCCGTGGAAAGTGTGTATGCTATCTGACTTTTATAGCGTAAAAAAAAAAAAAACCTTGCCCATATTACCAGCGCAGAAGTTTGCACAATAATCTCACATAAATGTATTTCTTTATAGGGAGATAAGGGACAGGCAGGTCCTCCAGGAGAGCCAGGAACTGTAAGTAAACCAAAGTTTTCCATTTGAATGTTGATTTTTGTTAACTTAGAAAGAATGCTCTACACTGATACCTAAAGCTTGTAAGAGGCAAATCTCTGAGACAGAAATTTTATTTGGAAAAATCGGTCTCTGATTGTAAAAATCATAGCAGTCATGGCCCTTATGATGTCCATTGATGGGGAAACCGATTTGAAGTGACTGACTGCCATTTTCGGCTGGGGGTGGATTCAGGGGCGGAGGCAGCTATTTTCTGATCGGATCCTCATTTTCCCTGGACCTTTGGTCTTGGGTTGGTGGAAACATCTACTCAGAGAGAACGTGTCTACCTATTCTGTTGCATCGTGCTGTCCCAAGGGCTCAGGTAAAGTGTTCGGCACCCAGTAAGCGTTCATTAAATACCACTGATTGATTAGGTTAGTCCTTTCTTGTTCCATTTGAGCAGGTTTGGGGTCCCATTATGGAGACCCCTGTATGAATGACAAGGACAGAAAAGGGGTTGCCATCAACTCTCTGGCAAGTCTGCGGAGGGCACAGAATCACTGAAAATATAATGGTTTTCTTGTGAGGGATTCCCAGACATCATTTGAATTTCCTTATGTATCAAATGGTCCTTGCCCGATGAGTGGTATGTTGCAGACTCCCAATGAACTCACGGTGCCAAAGTATTTCCTAATTTTAAGAGTTAAGCCCTTTCCTTCATGACGCTCTCCGTACTCTGGGTTAGACACCCGCAAGCAGGTGAAAGCTGGAAGGAAAGATTGCATGGCATTTTGTGGTCAGTCTTCCTCCCGCCCTCGCTGTGTTTCAGTTTACAAGCATGAAGCCTGGAGAAAAAGGAGAACCAGGTTTTCCGGGGGGTCCAGGTCAGAAAGGTGAACCAGGCCTCAAAGGTATGTTAAGTCTTCTTGCCTCTTGAAGACGATGAATCCATTTTAAGAATTTCTTAAAATTTACAAGCAAACCTCGAAGTATGCTTTTTTTCCCCTGCTGAGCTATTTTAATCTACGGTCATAAAAGGGAGTCATTTTATTATTGTCTAAGTTTCTTGTTTCCTAGTTTTGCACCCCAGGGTCCTCTGACAAGGGATGGGGGGAAGGGAGGTGATAGGGAGGAGAGTTTAGGGGAGGAGCAATGTTGTATTTCTTAAGCCTAGCCTGAGCTGAGACCTGTTGGTTGTCCAACTTGTACTTCCCAAGCGCTTAGTACAGTGCTGTGCACACAGTAAGCACTCAATAAATACGACTGATTGATTGATTCATTCATTCGCAGCAGCACAGGGGACTGAGGTGCAAATGATGGGGCTTGATAATAATAATAATAACTGTGGTATTCGTTAAGCGCTTATGATGTGGCAGACACTGTACTAAGTGCTGGGGTGCATACAAGCAAATCGGGTTGGGACCCAGTCCCTGTCCCAACATGGGACTCACAGCCTTATTCCCCATTTTCCAGATGAGGGAATTGAGGCCCCGAGAAGTGAAGTGACTTGCCCAAGGTCACATAGCAGATGAGTGGTGGAGGGGATCAGAACCCAGGGCCCTCTGACTCCCACACTCTATCCCCCAGGCCATGCTGCTTCCCTGTGAACTGATTTTACTTTTAATTGTTTCAATTGTAGGGATTTCAGTGATTATTGGTGGCAGTCGATGACCATGACTTAATTAGTTGGGAAGTAGCTATTAGCATGCAGTGGGGAGAAATGCTCACCCCTCCATTCCTGATTTTCTTGCCTCATTTCCGTGGAGCTCACTGCCCCCTAATCCAGGACCCCTTCCAAACTACTGATTATATTTGCATTTCAATTTGCAAACTACTGCAGGTGTTTAGGGACAGCGTGTAGAAGCACCCAGCTAGTCGTGCTCTTCATTGGTAGGGACTGTCTGTCTTCCCTCTAGATTGTAAGCTCCTTGTGGGCAAGGAACCATCATCATCATCATAAATCGTATTTATTGAGCGCTTACTGTGTGCAGAGCACTGTACTAAGCGCTTGGGAAGTAAAAGTTGGCAACATATACAGTCCCTACCCAATAGTGGGCTCACAGTCTAAAAGGGGCTTACACAATGTTGGCGTGTACTCTCCCAAGCGCTTGGTACAGTGCTCTGCACACAGTGAGCGCTCAATAAATACCATTGTGTGGGGTTTTTTTTAATATTGGCTTGTGTCCTGATTATCGCCTACTGGACAAGGCCGAGGACAACGGGGATTGCTTGGTTTGCAAAATCAACATTACAAATTCATTTTTTCTCTTTCTTTCTCCCTTCCTCGTTTTGATTTTCAGGTTACCCAGGTATACCAGGCCTGCCAGGCCCGCCAGGTAAGAATGTGTTTGTTTTCATTTGTGATGGAATTCTTCTTCAATTCTCTTTGCTTACTATTCGGAGTCACAAAGATGTGGGTAAACATGAAACACTTCATGTGCAAGTTAGAAACAAATTCATAGTCACCGATCCCTGCAGGCCTGGATGCCCCTTAGGTCCACACGTTTTTGGTGTTACAAAGAAAGGTCCTTCACTCTGGTTAGAAAGACAAAGTATTTCTAGGATGCACCAAAATGACCACTGTTTCGCCAATAAATACATCTCTGCTGTAAATACCACTGAAATTCAATCATCAGCACATTGATTCTCCCAGTGACTATTTCAGTGAATCAAGGTGAATTCTGAGCATGGATAAATCTATGCGCAACTGAGGACGATTGGGTTGCTTGCGCCTAAACTGGTTTTAGTGTCTGTCTTCCCCATCTAGTAGTAAAATCCTTTAGAGCATGATTAACAATCAAGCGCTTAGTACAGTGCTCTGCACAGAGAAAGCGCTGAAGAAATACTTTGACAGTAGGGAGTTAGGAAGGTGTGTCTCCTGGTGTTGGCATGGGGATTGTGAAAGGAAGGCTGGCAACACCTACCTCTAGACTGTAAACTCGATGTGGGCAGGAGGCGTGTCTGTGATATTGTTCTATTGTCCCCTCCCAAGCGCTTACTACAGTGCTCTGACCGAGGTAAGCGCTCAATAAATAAGACTGACTGACCTACCCGTTTACCCAGGGAAGAGCGACTGTGTACGTGATTATCTCTGCCCCAGCCAATCAATCAATCAATCGTATTTATTGAGCGCTTACTGTGTGCAGAGCACTGTACTAAGCGCTTGGGAAGTACAAGTTGGCAACATATAGAGACAGTCCCTACCCAACAGTGGGCTCACAGTCTAAAAAGGGGGAGACAGAGAACAAAACCAAACATACTAACAAAATAAAATAAATAGAATAGATATGTAAAAGTAAAATAAATAAATAATCAGTTGTCTGTGGGCAATCACAATTCACCATGGCCCCTCGTGTGATGACCGTTCTCCAGATTTAGCCTCCAAAATTGACCCTGCATGTGTTTATACAGACCACGGGGCTTTGCTGTCGTCCAAGGTCAGTTCCAGTTTCTGAAAGACCAAAGTGGTTTGCCAGGTGCTCAGAGATAGACTGTTTCTGGTGGGTTTATCGATTTGGTATCTTTGCCCAGGAGCTCAGTCAAACGAAGGTGTTCCATCTGTGGGTTTCTTCTTGTGGGGGGGTTGTGGTTGCTTGGAATAACTCTGCTCTTCCCATTTCAGGGCTCCCTGTCCCAGGGGCTATGGGACCCCCTGGACCACGTGGGGAAAAAGGTGAGAAAGGGGGTCAGGGACCTCCCGGACTGCCGCTGCAGGGACAAAGTGGAAGAGATGGGCATCCTGGACCCCCGGGACCCCCCGGCCCGCCTGGATTGCCTGGCAGCGCAAGTAAGTACCCTTGGGGTTTCTGCCGTGTTTCTCAGTTGCTGGTGCCGAGGGGATGATGGAGCAGAGGGATGGCCTCTCTGAGGAATCAGAAAAGGCTCTCAGCACTTCCCCTTTTGTTTCCTTACCCTCTGGACACCCGAGGCCCAAAATATACCTGGGCCCCAGTTACCTGGGTGTTTTGGTCCCGAAACGCTGAAGTTTCAAGATAAGCTTCCAGATAATGGAAGCCAAGGTATATTTTTGCACTTCAGGTTATTTGGAAAGCTTAAAGGGAATTACTCTGACCTTGGGAAACGGGGAAAATGCTTAGTACCTGGTACATACCAGTTTTATTATTAGCAACAGTAATAATAGTTCTATAATATAATAATAATTCTAATCCTGAGCTCTGCCACTTGGCTGTTGTGTGACCCTGGGTAAGTCGCTTCGCTTCTCTGGACCTCAGTTTCCACATCTATAAAATGGGGATTCAACACCCATTCTCCCTCTTACTTAGAAAGTGAGGCCCGTGTGGGACAGGGACTGTGTCCAACCTGATAAACTTTACCTCAGTGCTTAGAACAGTGCTTGACTGTAAGCATTTAAGTATCATAGTAGTAACTTTACCGGTGAGAAAACTGAGGCCCACAGAAGTATCGCTCAAGGTCACAGAGCAGATGAGTGGCCCAGTCAGGATTAGAAGCCAGGTCCCATGACTCCCAGCCCCGAGGTTGTTTCTCTTTATGCTGTGTAGTGGGAAGCAGAAAGCTTCCACTGTTGTCAAGGGATGATCTTCCCTGGACTTAGGCCACACTGCATCTAGGGTAAATTCACCGTGCGTGGAGATTGAAGGCCCAGTGGGTGAGGCAGCATGTAAGTACATAAATAAGTAGAGAAACAGGGTGGCCTAGGGGATAGAGCACAGGCCTGGGTGTCAGGGGAACTGAGTTCTAATCCTAGCTCCACCACTTGTCTGCTATGTGACCTTGGACAAGTCACTTCACTTGTCTGGGCCTCAGTTACCTCATCTGGAAAATGGGGATTAAAACTGTGAGCCTCATGTGAGAAATGGAACATGTACAACCTGTTTAGTCTGCATTTACTCCAGTGCTTAGAACAGGGACTGGCACACAGTATGCCCTTAACACATACCATTAAAAAAAAAATCCTTCCAAGGATGTGTCTTTTCTCACCCACAAAAGTAACAGTAATTGGGGTATTTGTTAAGCGCTTACTTTGTGCCAGGCACTGTATTAAGCGCTGGGATGGGTACGGTCCCTGTCCCACCTGGGGCTCACACTCTCAATCCCCATTTTCCAGGTGAGGTCACCGAGGCCCAGAGAAGTTAAATCACTTGCCCAAGGTCACACAGCAGACCGGTGATGGAGCTGGGATTAGAACCCAGGTCTCTCTGACTCCCTGGATTGTGCGCTATCCACTGGGCCACGCTGCTGAGCCAGATGTTCTTTGGCATAGCCCCCTGACTGTCCCCAGCCGCAAGGGAAGGGTGCTTTGGGATCGGAACAAGAAGCACATGTTCATCAAATGGTGGGGGGCGGAGGGGGGGACCTTGGGCAGCTGCAGTTGTCCCCAAGGCCGGAATCCCAGGGTTGAATTCCTGCTATCCCTACAGCTGTGCGGAGCAGCGGCCTCACACAAGAGCTTCAAGAGAAAATCCAGCTGGTGGAAATTGGTCTTTGGTTTAGCCATCGATAGACAGATAACCTCTTCCACTGTGGGGTTAGGAAGTGGATTTTCCATTGAAGGCACTAAAATTGGAATCAGGTTTTAGAACTTTTTTCTTTTCTACACCTGGGTGGACACGTTTTTAAATGATTTTAAAATAACAATGTTAGTACAAATAATTGTATTTGTTAAGCGCTTGCTACGTGTCAGGCACCGTACTAAGCACCGGGGTAGAATAGGGCACCGGGTTCCAAGATGGGCCGCATAGTCTAAGTTGGAGGGAGAACAGGTAGTGAATGCCCATTTTGCAGATAAGAAGTGAGAAGTGAAGTGACTTGCCCGGAGTTAAACAGCAGGTAAGTGGGGGTGGTGGGATTGGAACCCAGGTCTTCTGATGCCCAGGCCCAAGCTCTTTCCGCTAGGTCACGCTGCTTAAAAGAAATTGCATCAAGATTTGACATGGGCAGCTGGACTTAAGACTGTTCCATGCAAATCTGCAAGACAAGCAAAGCAGAGAAGCAGAGGGGTCTAAAAGTCCACCCTGTTGGAAGCAAATTTATGCCAGATATGAGAACTCTGCAGGATTTTTAATGAAGTGTGTTGGAAGCGTCTGAGAGACTGTGGATTTCGCCATCCATTCCGGCTGGAGAGTCTCTGGCAGTCAATTTAAGATGAGAAATTCCCAATCATAAAGTAATGGGACATAATTTACTAGTGAAAATATATTCCAAACACATAATATACCTTGGGAGATGATACATTTTCAAGGTAATTGCCACCTAGGGAAATATTAATGACTCATTAACCATGCAGCAGTTAGATTTAAATACTTCCATTTAGAGTTTTCTCGACTGCTGAGTTTCACACTATGCTATTCTCTCCCATATGGCTTAAGTTAGCTAACGGCCATCTGTGCCTTCAGATATTCTTAATAGGCCAAAGCTGTTTGGGATGGAATCGCAATCTTGAATTTTATAATGTCTCGGTTGCAATCTCCAAAGTCCTGCTCTGGATCTCAAATCCTACAGGTTTGATTCTTCAGTGGGTCTCGGAACTGGGTACTCCCAGACTTAAATTCACCTTTCCTTGCTCTCCCCGAATTTTCGGCTGCCAGGGTGTGGAATGAGCTGGCATTGACCGGTTTGGCATTATAATAATAATAATGGTATTTATTAAGCGCTAACTATGTGGAAAGCACTGTTCTAAGTGGCATCCCTCCACGCTATCGGCGATTGTCGTATTTGTTAAGCACTTACGATGTACCCAGCCCTCTACTACGGGCCTGGGTGGATACAAGATCACCAGGTCCCACCTGGGGCTCACAATCTAAGTATGAGGAAGAATGGGTATTGAATCCCCTTCTTGAAGATGAAAGAACTGAGGCATAGGGAAGTTAAGTCCAGAGGGGCCCATGAAGGAAGTCGCTCTGATCTCCTTGTCCTAAATCCCGTAGGGCTCGTTACCCACAAAATGTCATCGTTTTTTGCAGGAAAGTCAGTCAAGAGGGAGGTGATTCAATTATGGTAGCCACGTGTGATGGAGAGGTCGCTGAATAGCCATTACTGTTATATCCACTTAGACCATCTACAGTATTGTGCTCTCCCGAATGCTTAGTACAGTGCTGTGCACACAGTAAGCGCCCAATAAATGCAATCGACTGGTATTCCAGGTTAGCAGGAGATGCTCCCCAAGAAAATGCACAAAGGGAAAGATGAGCAGTTGTCCATCCACAGAGAGCGAAGCAAGGGGAGACGAAATCAGATGCAGAATTAGTGATTTTGGTTGGGCGGAGGACACTTCTTAATCCTCAGGGAGATTCAATACAGGGACAGGCTACACGGGGAGACTGTGGCGATCCGGAAATGGACATGAACAGTATGTCCGACCTAAATGGCTTTGACTATCCCTGGACCCGTGGCAGGGGGCTGGATCAGATTCCCAGCAGGGAATGTGTCTACCGACTCTGTTGGGTCGTCCTCTCCCGAGTGCTTAGTACAGTGCTCGGCCCACAGAAAGCGCTCTATCAATACCATTCCCGAGCAATTAGTACAGTGCTCTGCCCACAGAAATCAATACCACTGATGACTGACTGATGGATTGATTGAAGGTATCGAGGTCTTTTCCACCTTCTCGATCAGGTACTGGGACCCAGGTAGCTGAGACTTCTTTAATTAATGATAGTATTTGTTAACCGCTTACTATGTGCCAAGCCCTGTGCTAAGCACTGGGGTAGACTGTGAGCGCTTAGTACAGTGCTTTGCACACGGTAAGCACTCTATAAATATAATTGAATGAATTAATACAACGTTATCAGTTTGTCCCATGTGGGGCTCACGGTCTTCGTCCCCATTTTACAGAAGAGGTAACTGAGGCCCAGAGAAGTTAAGTGACTTGCCCAAATTCACACAGCTGACTTTGATTTGAACCCATGACCTCTGACTCCCAAGCCCAGGCTCTTTCCACTGAGCCACGCTGTGCCTGGCACATAGTAAGTGCTTGACAAATACCATTTAAAGAAAAAGTGCTACAGAACTGAGGATGGGGTGAATACCAGATGCCCAAAGGGTACAAATCCAAGTGCGTAGAGCCCCAAGTCCAACTTGTACTTCCCAAGCGCTTAGTACAGTGCTCTGCACACAGTAAGCGCTCAATAAATACGATTGATGATGATACCTGATCACCCTGTATCTTTCCCAGTGCTTAGAACAGTGCTTTGCACATAGTAAGCGCTTAACAAATGCCATCATTCAAGCGCTTAATACAGTGCTCTGTACACAGTAAGTGCTCAATAAATATGATTGAATGAATTTATTTTTATTTTATTTTATTAAACACTGGGATAGGATATAGGATAATCAGTTTGGGCACAGTCCCTGTCACATATAGAGCTCACAGTCTTAATCCTCATTTTACAGATGAGGTAACAGAGAAGTGAAGTGACTTGCCCAAGGTCACACAGCAGACAAGTGGCAGAAACAGAATTAGAACCAGGTCCTCCAACTCCTAGCTCTGGGCTCTTTCCACTAGGCCAGCTGCTTCTCGGTGCTTATGTTCATAATCCTTAAGTTATTTATATTAACGCCCGTCTTCCCATCTAGACTGTAAACTCTTTGTGGAAAGGGAACATGTCTACAAACTCTGTTACACTGTACTCTCCCAAGTGCTTAGTACAGTGCTCTGCATACACCAAGCGCTCAGTAAATATCATTGATTGACTGTGTGTTTGCTAGATAATAATAATAATAATAATGGCATTTATTAAGTGCTTACTATGTGAAAGCACTGTTCTAAGCGCTGGGGAGTTTACAAGGTGATCAGGTTGTCCCACGGGGGGCTCACAGTCTTAATCCCCATTTTCCAGATGAGGGAACTGAGGCCCAGAGAAGTGAAGTGACTTGCCCAAAGTCACCCAGCTGACAAGTGGCGGAGCCGGGATTTGAACCCATGACCTCTGACTCCAAAGCCTGGGCTCTTTCCACTGAGCCACGCTGCTTCCCAATCTGATCTGCTAGATCAGATTTTGGGCATTTCTAAATAACTTCCTTTCCTCCCCATGACTGTCAATTCCTTCCAACAGTAAATATATCTTTGACTAATTGAGCTGCTTCCCCTGCCCTCACGCATCCTTTTCCCTCTAGACTGTAAGCTCGCTGTGGGCAGGGAATGTCTGTTTATTGTTATACTGTCCTCTCCCAAGCACTTAGTACAGTGCTCTGCACACAGTAAGCCCCGCTAAGTACGATTGAACTGAATAAATGAATACTCCTGCCTGTTGAGCATCCTGCGGGGACCAGGAGGAGTTGTGAAATTCCATTTGAGATTCCCACTGAAAAGCGGTCCCACGGTGACTCTTCAGGCCCACCTAGCCTTCCTGTCCCACTCCTTATCCCGAAACCCAGCTCCTGTTACGGAGAGGGAAGCAGGACTCTACCACAGGGTTTTCCCCTTTCTCGTGCCCAGTTAAGATTAGTGCCCAGGGTCCAGAAACTGCAACATCATCATCATCATCAATCGTATTTATTGAGCGTTTACTATGTGCAGAGCACTGTACTAAGCGCTTGGGAAGTACAAATTGGCAACATATAGAGACAGTCCCTACCCAACAGTGGGCTCACAGTCTAAAAGGGGGAGAGATTGCAACATGTCAATCAGTCAGTCGTATTTATTGAGTGCTTACTCTGTGCAGAGCACTGTACTAAATGCTTGGGAGAGTACACTACAACACTAAAAAACAGACACATTCCCTGACCACAACGAGCTTACAGGCTAGAGGGGGAGAGCTCCTCAGTGTCCAGGCAGGAACCAGCGTGGCCTAGTGAAAAGAGCACGGGACAGGGAATCAGAAGACCTGGGTTCTATTCCTGGCTCTGCTAGTTGCTTGCTCTATGACCTTGGGCAAGTCACTTAACTTTTCTGTGCCTCCATTTGCTCAAATATAAAATAGGGATTCAATACCTGTTCCCCTTCCTACTATAATCTCCATGTGGGACAGGGACCTTGTCCAACCTGCAACTAGAACCGTGCTCGACACATTAGTGAGTGTTTAACAAATACCATAATAATACTAACAATAATAGATTCTTAGTTCCTTGCTCATTTTGTCATCCTCCTTCAAAAATATAGAAAAATGCCAGGGCCGGGAATTTCTTTAAAAAGAAAAAAAAAAAGAAGGGGAATAACAGCAATAGAATCTATTTAGCACCTACTTCTGGTGATACAACAGATGTTGTTTGAATTATGGTAGTTTGATCCTTTTCCCACGAACGATAAAACCTGTTTAGAATTAAACATCAACAAATTGTCAAGCATCAATCTGTCCCCCGGGCAATTTATATGGCTCCAAGACCAGAGGAAGTCTGCTGGGAATTAGTAAAAGGGGAGATTGAGTGTTAGGGATAAAGAGCAAATGATACTCCAACAAATCTTATCCTGTTTTGGTACACTTCTTTTTTATGTTGATGTGCTGTCTTAATTTTGGAGGAAACACAGTTGTGAGTCTGACAATAAGCATTCAATAGAAAGCTCTGGGCATACCCAAGTGACTGCAAGAAGGGGCATCTAGAATGAGGCCACCCCACAACAGCATTACGTTAATTTGCACACACTTTGAACTCATTTTTATAACTTTTTTTATTCATTTTTTCCTCTAGACTGCAAGCTCATTAGGGCAGGGACTGTGTCTGTTATATTGCACTCTCCCAATCAATCAATCAGTTGTATTTATTGAGCTCTTATTGTGTGCAGAGCACTGTACTGAGGGTTTGTAGAGTAAAACATGACACATTCCCTGCCCACAACTAGCTTACTTAATGCAGTGCTCTGCACACAGTAGTCATTCAATGAATAAGACTGATTGATTGATTCAGTAAATCAACATTTTAACTAAAACCTGCACTGTAATTTATTTTTCTGCCACCGTTTCTGGTTTTTTGTTTTGTTTTTTTTTGTTTTTTTGTTTGTGTGTGTGTGTGTGTGTGTGTGTGTGTGTTTTTTTAATGGTATTTGTTAAGCACTTACTCGGGGCCAATCAGTGTACCGAGTGCTGGGGTAGATAGAAATAAATCAGGTCGGACAAAGTCCATGTCCCACATTGGGTTCACAGTCTTAATCCTCGCTTTACAGATGAGGTACCTGAGGCACAGAGAAGTGAAGTGACTTGCCCAAGGTCACATGGCATCCGGGTGGTGGAGGCTGGATTAGAACCCAGGTCCTTCTAACTCCCAGGCCTGGGCTCTGTCTGCTAGGCCACATTTTGATCTGAAGCCCGTCAGTGCCACTCACTGGTCCGATATCCTGAGTGACCCATGACCCATCAACATCCTGCAGGGAAAAGTGGGATCGTGGGAAACAATGTGGATTTTCTCATCTGCCTTGTTTCTAGATGGAGATTTGGACTGCGAGCGTGGACCGCCAGGAGAGCAAGGCCTTCCAGGACCTCCAGGACAAGCAGGATTTCATGGGGAGATGGGACAAAAAGGTATTTTCTTTGACACCTGTGTAGACTTTTCTTTCTCAGAGTAGGCACCTGGAGACTCAGATCCTTAGGGATGGGGATGCTGAGTCTTTCCTTGGCTGTATTTCCTCCAGGAGGCCTTCCCAGACTGAGCCCCTTCCTTCCTCTCCCCCTCGCCCCCCTCTCCATCCCCCCATCTTACCTCCTTCCCTTCCCCACGGCACCTGTATATATGTATATATGTTTGTACATATTTATTACTCTATTTATTTTACTTGTACATATCTATTCTATTTATTTTATTTTGTTAGTATGTTTGGTTTTGTTCTCTGTCTCCCCCTTTTAGACTGTGAGCCCACTGTTGGGTAGGGACTGTCTCTATATGTTGCCAACTTGTACTTCCCAAGCGCTTAGTACAGTGCTCTGCACACAGTAAGCGCTCAATAAATATGATTGATTGATTGATTGATTTGGATTTGCTCTCCAGGCACATTTCTAGATCTTGCTGAGGTAATTCCGTTTAGATTGTGATCTTCTGGAAACTTTGAGTGGGAAAACGTTCTTTCTCTGGGCTGGGAATATCAGGACTCGGCTCCTTGAAATGGAAATTGTAACCGTCTGAAAGAATCGAATCAACCAAACGACCTGTTTGGTTTGAAAAATCGCTAGTCCTCTTTGGGCGGCAGGGTGGGGAAAATGGTTTTCCACTGATCTCCAGGTCCTCAAACTGAGCTGATCATGTGGGTCGGCTCGGGGTAGAGGTAAAAAGAGCTCCTTCTCCTTCCCTTCGGAATCCGCTTCTCCCCAAAAATGTCCTTAGGTGGGATTGAAATGACAGTCGCACCCTTGAAGTCAGAGTGCGCCTGTTGGTAGCTGAGAAGCAGCGTGGCTCAATGGAAAGAGCCCAGGCTTGGGAGTCAGAGGTCATGGGTTCTAATCCCGACTCCGCCACTTGTCAGCTGTGTGACTTTGGGCAAGTCACTTAACTTCTCCATGCCTCAGTTCCCTCATCTGTAAAATGGGGATTAAGACTGTGAGCCCCACAAGGGACAACATGGTTCACCTTGTATCCCCCTTCCTAGCGCTTAGAACAGTGCTTGGCACATAGTAAGCGCTTAACAAGTACTATCATTATTATTATTATTATTATCTAAAAATGGCAGCAGAAGGTGTTGCCAACTCCTTTGACTTCCACCGGAGGTCTCCAAGGACTTAAAATGTTATTCTGCACATTGTAGGTGACCAGTACAGTGATCTTAGCATGATCAGTGCTCATTGCGGTGCTATGCACTGAGGAGATATTACCGATGGGGCTGCTGTTGGAGGGGATAGAGACCGGGAGTTAGCAAGCCCTCTTTGGAGAATGCCCCATCAGGGGTTTTGGTAGTCCCTCGCAAGGCATAGCATCCCTGGGGTTAGGCAGCTGGGCATTCATTCATTCATTCAATCGTATTGATTGAGCGCTTACTGTGTGCAGAGCACTGTACTAAGCGCTTGGGAAGTACAAATCGGCAACATAGACGGTCCCTACCCAACAGCGGGCTCACAGTCTAGAAGGGGGAGACAGAGAACAAAACTGTGCTGGGCTAAAGCACGGCCCCCAAGGAGTGGCTTCCTTTTCTTGAGTGATGGGGAAAGGAGAAGGAGCTGGACTCGCTTTCCTTCCACCAACACAGACCACACTTTGATGAGTTTTATCTTTCTCAGCTCACGATCCATTTTTCTCATGCCTGTTCCTTGTATTTCAAAGGTGATAAAGGAGAAGGCTGCCTCACCTGCGATTTTGGAACAGTCCCTGGACTCCCAGGACCACAGGGACCTAAAGGAGAAAAAGGTAGAAAGCAAATGGAAAGGACTGCCCTGAGCAAAGCTCCCCACTATGGGTTCCATGCATCCCAGCGTCGCGCTCCAAGATAAGCAGCTCCAGCACGAATCGTGAAGGAACCGAACCTCACTCATTGGACGGGAGACCGGCATGAGAGGCTGAAGCGGGAATCTCAATTAAGCGCAGTAGTTTGAGTGCAGGTTGCTCCTCGCAGTGTGGCACCATTGTGCGTTTTTACCATTCCATTACCTCAACAAGTTCCCTCTGCTGAGAGTCAGTACCCAGGCTTTGATCAGGATTGATTCTGTAGAGTTCGGGCCAGTCAGATAAATGATGCCGTTTTATCAAACGTGAATGAGACGCCACTTTAGAAGGGGACCGCTATCAAAATGAGCGATGGCTCCTCAGGGCCACGTGGGCGATTTCTGTGTTCATGCCACTGGCCGCTTTCGGGTTTTTATCGGCGACAGATTGGCTGGGGTTTACAGCAGAGGACCTCTCCCGTGACCATTCACGTTGGATAGAAACCCCCCCTCACCTGCCCGCCTTGGGGAGACCTTTAAGGTGTGAGAATGAGGACTGTCTATCTTTGTTGGATGAGATGCCATGTTTTCTTTTCTACTTCCCAAAGGCTTTCCGGGGCAGTTCGGGATCAAAGGAGATCGAGGTCAACCGGGGCGTGATGGCATGGAGGGATTACCTGTAAGTATGCAAACTGGGGCCCAAGAGCACGGATCTGGGGGTCGGAAGACCTGGGTTCTACTCCCGGCCCCGCCGCTTCGCTTCTCTGTGCCTCATTTACCTCATCTGGAAAATGGGGATTAAGTCCGTGAGCCGTATGTGGGACAGGCAGGGACTGTGTCCAGTCTGATTATCTTGTATCTACCCCAGCACTCAGTACAATGCCTGGCACATAGTAAGCGCTTAACAAAAATACCACCTTTCTGGGCAGTCTGGGGTTGAGGCAATTGGGTCTTCCAATCAATCAATCGATGGTATTCATCGAGCGGTTGCTACGTGTACAGCACTGTACTGAGCACCTGGGAGAGTATAACAGAATTAGCAGAAGCGTTCCCTGCTCATAATGAGTTTACAGTCTTTCGTGATGCTAACTTTAAAGAAGTAGAGAAGCAGCGTGGCTCAATGGAAAGAGTCCGGGCTTTGGAGTCAGAGGTCATGGGTTCAAATCCCGGCTCTGCCAATTGCCAGCTCTGTGACTTTGGGCAAGTCACTTAACTTCTCTATGCCTCAGTTACCTCATCTGTAAAATGGGGATTAAGACTGTGAGCCCCCCATGGGACAACCTGATCACTTTGTAACCTCCCCGAAGCTTAGAACAGTGCTTTGCACATGGCGCTTAATAAATGCCATTATTATTATTATTTAAAGAGCATGCCGGCCCATGGCCAGACTTTAGGATTCCAGTTATGTGGGTTTTTGGGGTTTTTTTTTTTGACAGAAACAGAACTTCTGGGGTTCCTTGGTTTGTAATTATATAGTGCTTTTCCATCTAGTGGTAGTGCTTGCGGAACTACATTATGCATAGGTTGAATAATTTCCCCAAGCAAATGGAAAATTGTAGCAGTGTGCCACCACCTGACATTTCTGAAGAACTCCCATATTCCGTTATCCATATGGATAGGGCTGCCCGCTCTATCAGTGGGATTAAATGCTTAGTACAGTGCTCTGCACACAGTAAGCGCTCGATAAATACGACTGAATGAATGAACTGAGGAAAGACACTGGAAGTGAAGAGGGACGCTCGAAGGGAGCCGAAGCGTGCTTCCCTTTGAAGTGTTCTCGTGACTTTTTTGGCTCTACAGCTTTTCCCGAGGAATAGGGGAGCCAAGTTGGGAGCTACCGTTGTTGACAATTTTCCCAAAATAAACCCAGAAGTGAAATGAATCAGTGAAGCCCCGGCAATCGTGGAGATGAAAGACAGAAAAACTTGGAAGCAAGGAGAAAAGCTGCTTTTAACTTTTCCCACTTTCCTTCCTTTGCTCATGTTCCCAGGCGAGCTGGTCTTCTACCTGAAGTAGTGTGTTGTAGTGGAAAAGAGCAAGGGCCCGGGAGTTAGAGGACCTGGGTTCTAATTCTAGTTCCACCACTTGTCTGTCACTTCACTTCTCTGTGCCTCAGTTACCTCATCTGTAAAGTGGGGATTAAGAATGGGAGCCCCATGTGGGAAGGGGACTGTGTCCAACTGATTACCTTGTATCTACTCCTGCACTTAGTGCAGTGCTTGGAACACAGTAAGCGCTTAACAAATACCGTAAAAAAAACCCTGCTAGCTTTAAATCCACTGCCCCTCTAATGAAATATTGAAGGGGGAGATGGGAGAAAAAGGAGATACAGTTGAGGTGGGGGTAGAGTTTGTAAATTCCACGAGGGCAGGGATTATTTGTGACTCTTTTATTGTGCTCTCCCAAGAATCTAGTATAGTGTTCTGCACTCAGATGAGATTCAGAAAATCTGGAAATACTATTGAGTGGAAGAATAAAGGACAGACTAACCCTATGTGACTTTCTACAGGGTCCACAAGGTAACCCAGGACTGATTGGGTACCCAGGAGCAAAGGGGGAACCCGGAGATGTTGTCTATGGCATACAACTCAAAGGCGATAAGGGGCAACCAGGATTCCCGGGTCAACCGGGCACGCCAGGAAGGACAGGACAACCCGGAAGAGATGGCCAACCAGGTCTTCAAGGTCCCAAGGGATCCCCGGTATGTGCATTTCTAGCGCCTGGTCTTTGGGGGTGCATCTAGAGAACTGGATTTCTTGGACTACTGAACGATCGTGTGGGTGACGGGAACGGAGGCGGCGGGTGATTTCCGGAGAGACTCGAGTGAGTGTGCAAACCACAGGGCTACGTTTTAAGTAAGCGCTGTGGTACCTTGGTTCCATTCTACCACTTTGTTAAGGGAGGGTCAGACCAGATTGCTTGGAGCAGTAGATTCCTCTAACTCAAAATGACTGCCTTCCTAAGGACCCTAAGGACTGACAATGCCCGAGTGGAAAAGAATGGTGAAGGCAGGTGTCGGTCAGCCAGAGCCCATCAAGGCGACCTCTGTGACCTCTGTCTTTCTCTTGTCCAAACCAGGGCTTAGAAGGATTGAAAGGAGACCGCGGTTTACCTGGAGGACCTGGATTTCCGGGGAGTCGTGGTGACATAGGTCCCCCAGGCCCTCCCGGCATCGGACCCAGCGGCCCGGCCGGTGACAAAGGACAATCCGGATTTCCGGGAAACCCAGGGCCCCCCGGCCTGCCCGGTAAGAAGCCAGACCCCTCGAGGCGTTGGCATGATTGACGCCATTCTCTCGCCTTTCCTCTCCCCGAGGGTGTGACGTGTCCTCTGGGGAAAGCAGAGCGGGTGTGTACGGGCCTGTCCGGTCCGCAGATATGGGGCGGTATTTTCTTCTTTATGGACCTAAAAGTCTGGGGCTCGTGGACAAGGACCGTCAGCAAGCAGTGGTTCTTGTTAAGGCCCGGCGGGGGCGTTTAAAAATCAGGGGAGCAAAGGGAAATGCGTTCATGGCTTTTCGTTTTCATTTTTAGGGCCGAAAGGCAGTGACGGACAAGTCATTTCTTTGCCGGGACCCCCCGGGGCAGTGGGGCTTCCGGGAACTCCAGGATTCCCAGGACCACAAGGTATCGGACCGACCCAGGATTGTGGGGAGGGAAGTCAAAAAGGGGGGTTGGAGAGGGATGGTGAGAAGCTCCACATACACCTCTTCTGCCAGCCCTCCCCTAAAAGCCTTCAACCGGGCCCTTTGTCCTTGACTCCTCCCTGTCTTTCAAGCCCCACTTTCAGTCTGTCACCAAAGCCTGCCCGTTTTTCCTCCACAACATCTCTAGGATGTGCCCTGCCCTCTCTGTCCAAACTGCCACCACACTGGCCCAGGCACTGGTCAGAGCTCTGCTTGACTATTACATCCACCTCTTCCCTGATCTCCCTCTCCGATCCCCTTGAGTCTGCTGCCCAGATCGTTTTTCTAAAACGGGTTTCTCATGCACATCTCCCCACTCCTCATAAATCTCAAAGGGTTGCCCATCCCTTTCCGCATCAAGAAACTGCCCGTTCTGCCACTTGTCTGCTTTGGGACCTCGGACGAGTCACTACACTTCCTCTGTTACCTCATCTGTAAAATGGGGATTAAGACTGGGGACCCTCTGTGGGATGGTGGGGGGACTGTGTCCAATCTGATAATTTCCCCCCAGCTCTTGGTACGGCGTCTGGTGCATAGTAAGAGCTTAACAAGTTCCGTAAAAAAAACCCCACAAAAACCAAACACCTGATCGTTGACTTTACAGCACTCTATAAGCAATCTTTCTCCTGCTTATTCATTCTCTTTTCCCAGTACATTCTGCTTCACACTCTGCATTCCGCTTAAGATAATCTGCTCCCTGTGCCTCATCTGGTCTCTCTCTCACCTCTGACCTCTTGCTCACATCCTCCCCACCATCTGGAATTTTGACCCTCCCCCATCTTCAGAGCCCTTGGAAATCACATTATCCTCCAAGTGGTCTTCCCAATGAATTTCCAATCTTCCCACCTTAACTCACCCAGTGGGACAGGGACCGTCTGATCTGATGGTCTTGCACAGTGCCTGGCACAGAGGAAGTACTTAATAAATACCATCATGATTATTATATTGCCCCTGACGGCCACTTCAGCTCTTCTGGACCGCCCGCTAAGTGCTTAAGTACCCCCAACTTTCCTTAGCATTTACACATGTATCTTACATAAGATACACGAGAAGCTGCCTGGCCTAGTGGAAAGAGCATGAGCCTGGGAATCAGAGAACCTGGGTTCGAATCTCGGCTCCGTCACTTGTCTGCTGTGTGACCTTGGGAGAGTCACGTGACTCCTCTGTGCCTCAGCTACCTCCTCTGTAAAATAAGGATTAAGACCGTGAGCCCTGTGTGGCTCAGGGACTGTGTCCAACCCAATTATCTTGTATCTACCCTGGCGCTTACTTCAGTGTCTGGCATAAAGTAAGCACTTAAATACCGCAATTATTATTATTATTCCCTTCCTTATCACATAAGAGTGGACTCATGCACCCATCTCTTTTTCCTTCTTCCTTTTACATTAGTGTCTGCCTCCCCCCACCTGGTTGTAAGCGAGGATCAGTGATTGTGTCTACCAATTACATATTCCCCACAGCACCTGTATATATGTATATGTTTGTATATATTTATTACTCTATTTATTTATTTTACTTGTACATATCTATTCTATTTATTTTATTTTGTTAGTATGTTTGGTTTTGTTCTCTGTCACCCCCTTTTACACTGTGAGCTCACTGCTGGGTAGGGACTGTCTCTATATGTTGCAAACTTGTACTTCCCAAGCGCTTAGTACAGTGCTCTGCACACAGTAAGCGCTCAATAAATACGATTGATGATGATGATGATGATATTCGCGGGTGCTCAGTAAATAGTATCGAATGCACATTTGATTCTCTGTGTTCTTTTCTTGAAAGGTGACAAAGGGTTCCCTGGAAACCCAGGAAGGCCAGGAATCCCTGGAGAGAAAGGTTCTCCCGGCCATCCGGGCATCGGGTTCCCCGGGCCTCCTGGACCACAAGGTACAACAAGTCGAGTGTGAGGAAGTGCTGGACCGAAACTCAAGGGCCCTGGGTTGGGAGGCGGGTGATCCGGGCTCTGCCGTGGATTAGCCAGGTGACCTGTGGCGTGCCTTGCTGGGTAACCATTTCCCTCATCGCTCAAGTGCGGCCGGGCCTGGTGGAAAGAGCCTTGGAGACAGAGGATCAGAGGACCTGGCTTCTAATCCCAGCTACCCCACTTCTGCTTGCGAGACCTCGGACAAGTCACTTCACTTCTCTGTACCTCAGTTACCTCATATAGAAAATGGGGATTAAATACTAATGATGGTTATTTGTTAAGCGCTATGTGCAAAGCATTGTTCTAAGCGCTGGGGAGGTTATAAGGTGATCAGGTTGTCCCACGGGGGGCTCACAGTTTTAATCTCCATTTTACAGATGAGTAACTGAGGCACAGAGAAGTTAGGTGACTTGCCCAAAGTCCCACAGCTGACAGTTGTCAGAGCCAGGATATGAACCCATGACCTCTGACTCCAACGCCTGGGCTCTTTCCGCTGAGCCACGCTGCTTCTCTTAAATCTTCCTCTCACTGCCTTAGGTTGTGTGCCCCATATGGGACAGGGACTGTGTCCAACCTGATTATCTTGTACTCACCCCACAGCTTAGAACAGTGCTTGATAGATAGTAAACACTTAACAAATACCATCTGAAAAAAAATGGGGGTAATACCACCAAAATCCTTGTGAGGTGAAGGTGACAATAGCTAGGATGCTCCCCGAAGACAGTCTTCCCTTGTGTTTCTACATCACGTCTTTTTTTTTTTTGATGGCATTTGTTAAGCGCTTACTGTGTGCAAAGCACTGTTCTAAGTGCTGGGGGGGATACAGTGTGATCAAGTTGTCCCACGTGGGGCTCACAGTCTTAATCCCCATTTTTACAGACGAGGTAACTGAGGCTCAGAGAAGTTAAGTGACTTGCCCAAGGTCACACAGCAGACTTGTGGTGGAGCCGGGATTCGAAACCATGACCTCTGACTCCAAAGCCCGTGCTCTTTCCACTGAGCCACGCTGCTTCTTTTTTGAAAATAAGGACACTATCTGTGGGGTGGGCATTGAGCATTGTGGTTCCATGCTGCGAAGCAGTGTGGCTTAGTGGATAGAGCAAGGGCCTGAGAGTCAGAAGGACTGGGGTTTTAATCCCGGCTCTGCCATGTGTCAGCTGTGGGACCTTGGGCAAGTCACTTTCACTTCTCCGGGCCTCAGTAACCTCATGTGTAAAATGGGGATTAAGAGTGTGAGCCCCACGTGGGACAGGGACTGTGTCCAGCCTGAATCATTGGTCTCTATCCCAGTGTTTAGAACAGTGCTTGGCACATAGTAAGCGCTTAAAAAAATACTATAATTGCTATTATTTACTCCAGGAGGCCTTCCCAGACTGAGCCACTTCCTTCCTCTCCCCCTCGTCCCCCTCTCCATCCCCCCCATCTTACCTCCTTCCCTTCCCCACAGCACCTGTATATATGTATATATGTTTGTACATATTTATTTCTCTATTTATTTATTTATTTTACTTGTACATAGCTATTCTATTTATTTTATTTTCTTGGTATGTTTGGTTTTGCTCTCTGTCTCCCCCTTTTAGACTGTGAGCCCACTATTGGGTAGGGACTGCCTTTATATGTTGCCAACTTGTACTTCCCAAGCGCTTAGTACAGTGCTCTGCACACAGTAAGCACTCAATAAATACGATTGATGATGATGATGATGATTATGAATGGAGCATGTGGCTAGAACCCACTCAGTTCTTCCCGCTGGCCCCCTGGGCGGGAGCTCGAGTGGAATGCTCCGCTTTCTGTTTTCCTGCTGGAGGTGGAGGAATAGGGGAACTCGGGGCTCAAAGACACGGAGCAGAAGAAGGGTTGGACTGACTGACGTTTTGTTTCTTCCCCAGGTGCGGTTGGTGTGCCCGGGGCAGCGGGGCAACCCGGAACTCCAGGACAACCTGGACTAGATGGTCTCCCTGGAAACCCAGGGCTACCGGGACAAAAGGTAGGCATCCTTCCGGTCATCTTCAATGGGATTTATCGAGCATTTCCTGTGGGGAGAGCACTGCACTGAGCGCTTGGGAGAGTACAGTACAACAGAACTGGCAGACACGTTCCCTGCCCACAGTGAGCTTACAGGAAACAGATTCATTCACTCATTCAGTGGTATTTATTGAGCGCTTACTGTGTGCAGAGCACTGTACTAAGCGCTTGGGAAGTCCAAGTTGGCAACATCTAGAGATGGTCCCTACCCAACAGCGGACTCACAGTCTAGAAGGGGGGACAGACCACAAAACAAAACATATTAACAAAAGAAAATAAATAGAATAAATATGGCACGTAGAAGGGCTTAACAGATGCCACACTTGCTATTATTATGATCATTATTATTGTTACGATTATTACTATTCTTCATGAAACGTACCCAGAGAATAAATGAACTTTTTTCACCGTATTTTGGTGCTCTTCATTGTATTCTGACCTGACCCGTTCTTGACGACGTCCAGGGTGAACCCGGCGTAGGTCTGCCCGGACACAAGGGACAACCCGGCGTGCCCGGAATCCCCGGTATTCCCGGCCAGAAGGGGAATCCTGGCGGACCCGGCATCCCGGGTGCACAAGGACAAGTCGGACCGCCCGGTTTGCAAGGAGAACAAGGTAACACAGAAGGGCAGATCCCTTGCCCCCTCCCACCCTGGGAACGCGGTGCGGTTAGGCCGACTCCATGGACGACCCCTGTTTCAGGAGTGTTAACTTTTCTGTTTAGGCATTCCAGGCCCGCCTGGCTTACAAGGTGTCCCGGGATTGCCGGGAGCCCCGGGAATTGGCCCTCAAGGACCCATGGGCCCTCCGGGAGGCCAAGGACCACCAGGATTGAAAGGTGACTCTACTTGTTCCTTCTACATTTCTCACCTGGAACATTTCATTCCCTTTTAATAATAATGATGGCATTTATTAAACACTTACTATGTGCAAAGCACTGTTCTTAGCGCTGGGGAGGTTACAAAGTGATCAGGTTGTCCCACGGGGGGCTCACAGTCTTAATCCCCATTTGACAGATGAGGGAACTGAGGGCCAAAGAAGTCAAGTGACTTCCCCAAGGTCACACAGCTGACAACTGGCAGAGCTGGGATTTGAACCCATGACCTCTGACTCCAAAGCCTGTGCTCTTTCCACTGAGCCACGCTGCTTCTCCGTACCTCTTCTTTTACCTCTCTGTCCCCTCCATACCATAGACCGTATGCTCCTTGTGAGCAGGGATCAATGCTATTCATTCATTCAGTTGTCTTTATTGAGCCCTTACTGTGTGCAGAGCACTGTACTAAGCACTTGGGAGAGACAAAGCCCCACTTTTCCTCAGCTCCCACTCCCTTCTGCATCACTCTGACTCATTCCTTCTGCTCTTCCAACCCCTCCCTTCCCCACAGCACTTGGGTATATACGAATATAGGTATAATTCTATTTATTTCTATTGATGCCTGTTTACTTGTACTGATGTCTGTCTCCCCACCCTTCTTGACTGTGAGCCTATTATGGGCAGGGGCTGTCTCTCTTTATTGCTCTATTGTACTTTCCAAGCACTTAGTAAAGTGCTCTGCACAGAGTAAGTGCTCAATAAATATGACTGAATGAATGAATGAGAGCACAATATGACAATAAACAGACACATTCCCAGTCCACAATTGCTGCCAACTCCATTATGTTCTTCTTTCCCAAGCGCTTAGCACAGTGCTCTGCACACAGTGAGCACCGTGGGTCTGAGGGTGGGATAGACTGTGAGCCCACTGTTGGGTAGGGACTGTCTCTATATGTTGCCAATTTGTACTTCCCAAGCGCTTAGTACAGTGCTCTGCACACAGTAAGCGCTCAATAAATACGATTGATGATGATAAATAAAGTGTACGAATCCGAGTGCAAGGGCGACACAGAAGGGAATATGGGAAAGTGAGGGTTTAGTCGGGGAATGGCTAGATGAGAAGCAGCGTGGCTCAGTGGAAAGAGCCCGGGCTTTGGAGTCAGTGGTCATGGGTTCGAATCCCAGCTCCGCCACATGTCTGCTGTGTGACCTTGGGCAAGTCACTTCACTTCTCTTAGCCTCAGTTCCCTCATCTGTAAAATGGGAATTAAGACTGTGAACCCCGGCGTGGGATAACTTGATCATCTTGTATCCCCCCAGTGCTTAGAACAGTGCTTTGCACAAAGTAAGCGCTTAACAAATACCATCATTATTATTATTCTTATTCTTGGAGGAGATGTGATTTTAATAAGGCTTTGAAGTTGGGGAGAGTGGTGGTCTGCTGGATCCGAAGAGGGAGGGAGTCCCATAAGGGAGTCTCTTGTCCCGGGAGCAGGGGCTGATAGGTAATATTATCCAGCCCGTTTTATGGCCCAGTTTTTTGCTCTCTGTATCACACCCCATGCTTCCTGCTTCCAGCCAGCTGCTGGGACAATTGAGGGGAGAGTTACCCAGGGTGGTCAAGAGACCCATTGTTCCTGGAAGCATTATTTGCTCACTTCACCTTCCGTCACAGAAATACACCCATGCCTTCTGATAAGATACATACTTGTGGAAATCTTTAATGGAAGCACCGACCTCCCAGAGATGATGGCTCACATATACTAAAGGCTGTTTCCCCCTTTCCCTTCTAGGCCTTCAAGGAATTAAAGGAGAGAAGGGATTCCCCGGTTTTCCAGGCCTGGATATGCCAGGCCCCAAAGGCGACAAGGGAAGCACCGGATTGCCGGGCCCAACAGGCCACGCGGGCGTACCCGGCCCCCCCGGTCCCCAGGGGAACGCCGGGATCCCCGGTTTCCCAGGTAAGCTTGGGCTGGAAGTTCTGCCGGCACGTTCCCGGAGACACGGCCGTTTTCGCCCCCGGCCTCCTGGGAGCGGCAACTGTAGGCATGGGGCTCTGGGACCTGCTCACGGTGCCTTTCCTCTTCCCCTTCCCTCAGGCCTCAAAGGAGAAATGGGGGTCAT
Organism: Tachyglossus aculeatus; assembly: GCF_015852505.1. NCBI lineage: Eukaryota > Metazoa > Chordata > Mammalia > Monotremata > Tachyglossidae > Tachyglossus > Tachyglossus aculeatus. Next base: position 12,318,181 of record NC_052085.1, on the reverse strand, counting down.
GGGGACCCCCGGGCAGCCGGGCCCTCCAGGACCAGTGGGCACACAAGGATTCCAGGGGCTGAAAGGTACGTGCTGCTGGGAAGGAGGTGAACTAGTCTGTGTTCGGTATTTTATTCCCGACGTCTAACGGAGGCAGGGAGCTTGGCGCTGCGCTCTGCCATTCAGAGTGTGTGTAACTCACAAAACCGCGACCATGGAAATGGATGTGGATTCTAAGATGTGGTCAGTCTACTTTCTTTCTCTCTCATGTTTGCAGCTGGGATTTAAGCACATAACAGATTCTCTTGATCAGAGTCCTCATGGGTATTAGAGGGAACTGGCAGTAACGCCAAGACTTTTTCAGCCTTTATAAAAATCAATTTGTCACCAGCCCGATGAGACTCTCCTGTGTCGTTTGTGCAGGGCGGGTCTGGTTCCCTCAGGAGTCTGGGAGAATCCTGGGTGGAAGAGGGAGGAGTAGGGCTGAGCCACTTAGGCTGCTCTGAGCCAGGTTTAACTCCAAATGGTCTCTTGCTTGGAGCCGCTCAGAGGCAGTCGGAGGCCTTGGGAGCAATAAAAGAGCTTCCAAATCTCCCCCTCCCCGCCACCACCAACTCTTCTTGCCAGGGATTTCCCAGTATACATTTCCAAACCCACCCATCCTTACGGCTCTTGGCGGAATTTGGGGAAAAGGCCACTGGGATCAGCAAGGCTAGACGTTTCAGGACGAGAGCGAGTAAATCGACAACTTGAAAATGGGGGTGAAAAAATTTCAAGATAACTTTAAGTTTAGAGGATATGTTCTTACAGATCTTTAGGGTCAGAGTCTTCTACGTAACCCGACTTGTCACTGTTCATATGAGTTATTTTATCCGTGGTACGAAGACTCTGGGTCAACCACTTTATTGTGTCTCCGATTTCTAACAACTTGTTTAACAGGATTTCACGAAATATTTGATAAGGTAATGGTCAGGAGATGAACTGTTTTTTGTTCAGGGTCATTTTTTTTATAATAATGATGGTATTAAGTGCTTACTATGTGCAAAGCACTGTTTTATTCATTCATTCAATCTTATTTATTGAGCGCTTACTGTGTGCAGAACACTGTACTAAGCGCTTGGGAAGTTCTAAGCGCTGGGGAGATACCAGGTGATCAGGTTGTCCCTTGTGGGGCTCACAGTCTTAATCCCCATTTTACAGATGAGGGAACTGAGGCACAGAGAAGTTAAGTGACTTGCCCAAAGTCACACAGCTGACAATTGGCGGAGCTGGGATTTGAACCCTTGACCTCTGACTCCAAAGCCCGGGCTCTTTCCACTGAGCCACGCTGCTTCTCACTGCTTTATGTATCAGAGCCCCTTATGAGGGTCTTGAATTAGGGTCCCTTATTAAGGTCTTGTATTCGGGCTCTGTATTGAGGTTCTGTACTTTTTTTTATGGTATTTGTTGAGCACTTACTATGTGTACTTTTTTATGGTATTTGTTGAGCACTTACTCTGTGTACTTTTTTTATGGTATTTGTTGAGCACTTACTAGGTGCTGGGCACTCTTCTAAGCACAGTCTCACGTGGGGCTCACAGTTTTCATCCCCATTTACCAGATGAGGTAACTGAAGCCCAGAGAAGTGAAGCGACTTGCCCAAGGTTACACAGCAGCAGACACGTGGCGGAGCTGGGATTAGAACCCGGGTCCTAGCCACTAGGCAAAGCTGCTTCTCTAGGAAAAAACCTGCCCCCTCTGAGGATCAAACTCAGGACCTTCTCTATTGAAGTCTTGTATCCAGGCCTACTTTTTTGGTCTTGTATTGGGGTCCAGTTTCGGAACACTATACAGTGTTAATCGTATCAATAAATACGATTGATGATATAGAGGCCTCCATCGGGGACTTTTATTAAGGTCCTATATTCTGATCGGCTCCCGTGATTTCCTTTCTCTGCAGGGGATCAAGGTTTCCCAGGGTCTACAGGGCCCAGGGGAAATCCGGGCTTCAAAGGTGACAAGGGCGATGCTGGGCTTCCCGGAAAACCGGGCTCAATGGATAAAGTGGACATGGACCACATGAAAGGCCAGAAAGGCGACCAAGGAGAAAAAGGTACTGTTTGCCTTTCACGCTAGGAATTACCACGTTTGGTAATTATGGTATTATGGTATTTATGGCATTATGGTCTCATGGTATTTGGTAAGCGCATACTCTTGTGTCTAACGCTTTTCTGAGCACTGGGGTAGAGGCAAGTCAATTAGGTTGGATACAGTCCCCATCCCGCATGTGGCTCATTGTCTAAGGAGGAGGGAGAACAGGAGGACTGAGGCAAAGGGAACAATAATAATGATGATAACATTAATAATTGTGGTATTTGTGAAGCGCTTACCATGTGCCAAGCACTGTTCTAAGCACTGGGGATAATGCAAGCTGATCAGGTCAGATACAGTCCCTGTCTCACACAGGGCTCACAATCTAAGTGGGAGGAGAAAGTGAAGTGACTTGCCGAAGGTCACAAGTCAAGCAATTGGCAGAGTCGGGACTAGAACCCAGGTCTTCTGACTCCCACGCTCTTTCATTCATTCATTCATTCATTCATTCATTCAATCGTATTTATTGAGCGCTTACTGTGTGCACAGCATTGGACTAAGCGCTTGGGCAGTACAAGTTGGCAACATATAGAGACGGTCCCTACCCAACAGCGGGCTCACAGTCTTTCCACTAGGCCACCTGCTTCACCATTATTCTCTTCCATTCGGAATCTGGAAAAAATGATTAACCACTGCACACCACAAGGACTTATGGATTTCTTTTTTGAAGTCATTATTATTATCACTGTTGCTATTATTTGTATTATTATTATTATATTTGGTAAGCACTTACTGTTCTTGGCCCTGGGCTAGACTGTAAGGTCAGACACAGTCCCTGTCCCACATGGGGCTCACAGTCTAAGTAGAAGGGAGAACAGACATTTAGTTCCCATTTTATAGATGAGGAAACTGAGGCACAGAGAAGTTAAGTGACTCATCCAGGGTCACACAACAGGCAAGTAGCAGAACCAGGATTAGAACCCCTGATCCTCTGACCCCCAAGGCTATACTGCGCCTCTCTCCTTTCTTCAGAGACTTGGTGTTTTCAAAACAAATACTGAATATGGTGGTCTTTGTCCCACTTTTGAAATGCATCTATGGGTAAAGAAGTTAAAAAAGGACACCACAAAATTCAGGCAAAGAAATGGCTGTAGGGGAACAGGACTTTATTGGCCCGAATTATCCAGATTTGCCATCTTTAGCCAATTCTTCAGATAATTCTTCAGTTCTCCACTTATTTTCTCTCAACAACATCAGCATTGTGACATCAGCCTTTTAATAGCATGGCAGCTACAAGACTCTGGAAGCCGCCTGAAACATTTATAAGACATTACACATCCTGGGAGGTCATGGGAGGTCCAGTTTTGACCACAGGTTGCCAATGACAGCAACAGTTAAACGCAGTCTTCTCTTGCTCATGGTATATTTCAGGGGTGGTCAGGTCCTGGAAGCTCTGGGGGTTCGTTTAACTCCCCTCCCTTTCAAAGAATAATTCGTTTAAGGGGTCAGTTCTTGAATTTTTTTTGTGGTATTTAAGCACTTACTGTGTGGCAGTCATTGCACTAAGCGCTGAGATAGCTATAAGGTTTTCAGGTTGAACACAGTCCCTGCCCCACGTGGGACTCCCAGTCTTCATCCCCATTTCACAGATGAGGGAACTGAGGCCCAGAGAAGTGAAGTGACTTGCCAAAGGTCACACAGCAGCCAAGTGATAGAGCCAGGATTAGAACTAAAGTCCTTCCAGCTCCCAGGCCCCTGCTTTTTCCAATGGGCTACACTGCTTCTCCATGCTGTGGTTTATCCCCCACAACACACACATACACCTTTTTCAGTCTTCCCCCTCTCCCCTTCCTTTGCCCAACGAAACAATAACAAAACGAAATCCACGGAGTGAAAACAGCCCAGGCAGAACAAAATCCATTCGTCCTTCGTTACAATTCATTAAGTACAGCTTCTTCATGTAATCATGGAGCAGAGTGAATGAAAGTTTGAAACTGACTGGATGCGCTGGATTAATCCAGCTCTCTTAATGAGAGGGGGTTTTTTTTGTTGTTTTGCTTTTTTTCCCCCACTTTCTGCCTCCTGTTCTCTTGTGGAGTCATTTAGTAAATCCCGACTGAAAAGCACTTTAACAAGGGCTTTCTTCTAAGTCTACTGGGAGCTGGTCAACAAATTAAAACTAGTTAGCCCCACTGATCTTTTAGTCAAAAGGCGACTCCACTTTCATGGAATTTGGCTGTCGGTCCGGGGCTGGGCGCTTAACCAAAAAGTTTTCAGGCTGCCGGTCCTCACTGCATTCTGTGAGCCCGTCAGCCGAAAGAATGTCACCTTACTTTCAGAAACACAATTCCCTGCATTTTCTCTTATTCTGTTATTACTGCTCTCGGTTGTAAGCTTGTCTGCAGACTGTAAACGCGTTGAGGGTAGGGAATGTGTTAAGACTGTTATATTGCACTCTCCCAGGTGCTCTGCACACAGTCAGTGCTCAATAAATACAATCGACTGATTGACTCTCTTCTTTTAATCTGGATCTAGAGACAGGTAAAAAAAAAAACAAACAGGAGTGAGGGAGGTGCTATTGAAATTCACCTGTTTGAACTCTTTAATGAGTCAAACAACGGTATTTACTGAGTGCTTTCTGTATGCAGAGCCCTGTATTAAATGCTTGAGCATGATTAAATTGAGTGGTACTAAACTTGGGGAGAATTTGAGGAGTAAACCAGGCTTCCCAAGAGGGTTGAAAGATATCATTCATTCATTCATAAATAAATACGATTGATTGATTCATATTTATTGAGCGCTTACTGTGTGCAGAGCACTGTACTAAGTGCTTGGGAAGTACAAGTGGGCAACATAAGATACCAGAGTGAGCCGTATTTTTAAAAACTAGACAGGCAAATATGCAAAAGTGGGAGATTAGGTACATCGACGTACATTGCTGTACATGTCTTTATATTTTTATTTCTGCATCCCTTAGGGCAGCTTGGGCCGTCTGGGGACAAGGGGTCAAGAGGAGACCCTGGAACTCCAGGAATGCCAGGGAAAGCCGGTCAAGCGGGAACTCCTGGCCATCCAGGTGAGTATGCCCTTCTCTGGCACCCCGGGGGGGAAGGTGGGTGAGTGCCAGTCAAGACTCTGCCAGGCTTATCATCCCAAAATGACATTATTTTTCTCTCCGTTTTTAGGACCTAAGGGTGATCAAGGTCTCGATGGGTCCCCAGGTTTTCCAGGATCACCAGGCCCTAAAGGATCGGCCGGAGGAATGGGCATGCCAGGTAAAATGGGGAGACGTCTCAGTCATACGCCAGCCCGGCATCAGGATGGCTAGGAGATGATGAAATCACCGGGAAGGGGGAGGAGAACGTAGCCACAGACTTCTGTCTGTCCCTGCTCCCATCGGAAGAACGAGATCTGGCATAGCGTGGCGAAGTGGGAAGAGCCCGGGCCCGGGAGTTAGAGGACCCGTGTTAGAATTCCTACTCTGAGTGACCTGGGGCAAGTCACTTAACTTTCCTTGTCTCAGTTCCCTTATCTGCAAAATGGGGATTCTGTACCCATTCTTCCTCCTGCTTAGACTGTGGGCCCCCCTGAGGGACCTGATTGACTTGCGTCCACCCCAGTACTTAGGACAGTGCTTGGCACACAGTATGCGCTTAAAAGAAATGCCCTTATTATACGGGGGTAGATGTAAAAGATTGGTATTGAGCACTCCCCAGGTGAGTGGGAAAGGGCCTGGGCCAGTGCACAAAGTTCTGAGGTGGTTTCAGGCTCTCCTGTCTCCTCCCGTCCCATTTCCATTGTTAGCCAGGACCCCAAGAGACTCCTCCTCCAGCTCCCCATCCCCAAGTGATGCCGGTGGTATTCGGGAATTGAATTATCCAACAGCATACGACACCCTTCGTGTGCACAGAACTGAGTTCGTGACTCAGGCCTGGGGATAAGGGTCCACGAGGGACCAAACGCCCCTCTCCACCCAAAGACTCAGGACCCTGATGTGCTGACTCCCGGGAAAACACCCAGGACCCCAGGGACCGAAACAGATATGCCCCTGTAGATGGATGCCTATAGAAAAGACCCAAAGGCCTTGTAGAGAAACCCAAATATCAAGACATCTGAGAGAGAGAGAAAAAAGTAGCGGGAGAGAGTGCGAGAGCACAACTGGTTCTGGACTCTGGCTCCCATTTTATCCCCCACGATTGGCCTGAGTGCCCCCCAAGAGGACAGAGTCATGTGGGTTACCACCTTCTTTGCCCACACTGTCCACTGTGCTGGCTTAGAATGCACTCGGGGGCTACGTAAAAATTGTCATCTTTGCCACAGCACTTATGCGGTTGCTTTGACCAGGGCACAGATCCCCTCCATCCCTACAGGGTTCCTCGTCCATTTCCAATGGGCACCGCCAAGTCTCTCTCGGTACCCACGATCCTATCTTGGGGAGCTGGTTCCTCTAGAAATGGGGACCTCCTACCATCAGGGACAGCTCACCATTAACCCTTTTCTTCCCTCCCCCCACTATCAAATAATAATACTAATGATTATGGTATTTGTTAAGCACTTACTATGTGTCAAACACTGTTCTAAGAGTTGGGGTAGACACAAGTTAATCAGGTTGGACGCAGTCCCCGTCCCATATGGGGCCCACACTCTCAATCCCCATTTTACATATGAGGTCACTGAGGCTCAGATGAGTGAAGAGACTTGCCCAAGGTTACATAGCAGACACGGGGCATAGCCACGATTAGAACGCAGGTCCTTCTGACTTTCGGGCCTGTGCCCTATCCACTAAACCACACTACTTCTCCTGCTTCTAGCCCCTTTGTGGCCTGGATGACCAGGGCTTTCCCTGCTGGTTCTCAGGAGCTGACCCGCTCCACCCATTCAAGAACCCACAACCTGGCAGGAAGGAAACTTCCTTGCATTCCTTGCTTGCATTGCGGGTTGAAGGCTGGTCGGCCTTGGGGTGAGTGCCTGTCTGCTGTGCTTTCAGGTCAACCTGGAGAAAAAGGTGTCCCTGGCCTGCCAGGGTCCCCGGGAGACCCCGGCTTCCCCGGATCCAAAGGCTCAAAAGGAGAGAAAGGAGTAGCGGGTGCCCCTGGAATCGGCGTTCCGGGTTATCCTGGAGAAAAGGTATCCCATCCTTCACTGTCAACTGCCTTTTCAATCAATCGCTCGGTGATATTTATCGAGCACTTCCCATGCGCAGAGCACTATACAAAGCTTTTGGGAGAGGACAGTAGAGTCCGTAGGCACTAGCCCTCCCTTCGAGGAGCTCACAATCTAGCGAACCAGACAAACATAAAGAGAAATTACAGATAGGCAGAAGCCCCTCCTTCCACATTCACAACTCAAAGGCAACTGATTGTAAATGACGGTAGAGTCATTTCTGAAAAGTGTTTGTTTGAGAGCTGGGTGACCCCAAGGGGATCATCTGTTCTTGTTGTTGCAATTTTGTCACAGCTTTTCTTCAAATGACACAAGACTCTCCACGAGAACCTAAATCATTGCCTGGTAGTAATGAGGAGTTAGGGGTGAGCCCTTTCTAACCACTCGAGGACGAGGTAGTTCACTCTCATGTTGGCCTTTATGCAAATAATCAATTGATCATCAATCAATCAAAAATAATTATTGAGAGCTTACTGTGTGCAGAGCACTGTACTAAATGCATGGGAGAGTACACTAAATGTAGAAGACATGATCCCCGGTCACAAGGAGCTTACAATCTAGTGGAAACAGACAAGAAAATAAATTATAGAAAGTCAGTCAGTCAGTTATATTTATTGAGAGCTTGACTGCGGGCAGAGCACTGTACTAAGCACCTGGGAGAGTACAATATAACAATAAAGAGACAGAAGGAAGAAGTAAAGAATACCCAGGAGGTGCTGAAGTGCCATACATGAAACTAGAAATGATGTTTTCTGATACTGGATGATTTTTCCAGTGCGTGTCTCAGTGGAAGATATGCCCAGCCAGACCATCAGGCTGGGAGTGTTGGTATTGAGTGTGCCTGAGTGTGTATTATTTCTCCTCCCAGGGAGACGCAGGACTTCCCGGTTTTCCAGGAACCCCTGGAGAGAAGGGGGATAAAGGCAGCCAAGGGATTCCAGGAATGCCCGGCCCACCCGGTCCCGGAGGCCAACCTGGGAGTTTGGGCTACCCAGGCAAGTGAGATGTTGTTCCCTGCCTTGAAGCGTGGCCAGATCGGTCAAACGGAAAGCTAGGAAAACCAACGGTACTCTTCTTTCCAACAGGAAGTCCGGGACTGCCTGGGGAAAAGGGGGACAAAGGACTTCCTGGCTTGGATGGCATTCCAGGACCCAAAGGTCTCACAGGTACGGTCTCCCTTCAGTCCGCCAGGCCCTGCCAAGTCAAGGTTTGGGACGAGCCGAGGATATTCTCTGAATTCCTAAGGATGCCTCAAAATCACCCCGACCTTGTAGGGTGAATGTCGGTACTGGTGTTGACTCTGTGGGTACTTAGAGAAAGCTATCCAGTGGCTCTAAAAGTCACATGCTCATTTGCTGAGAGATGGCTTTCCCTCCTTTATCCTACAAGTCACCCCTGAAATGGCCAGTTGTGGTTGAGTTGGCTTGAGTCTCGTGTCTTCCTTCAAAATTTCAGCGGTGATTCTGGGCTGGGTAAACAAGGGGAAATTGGGTTTCCCATCGGTGATTGTAGTGGGGGGCAGGTCGTCCATTTGCACTTTTGATGGGATTTTCCAAGGATGAATGACTAACAACGGTCATTCTCTTTCAGGTTATCCCGGCCAGCCAGGACCTTCTGGTCCCATTGGTCAGAAAGGGGAACCCGGGAGCGATGGAATTCCTGGACCAGCTGGCGAGAAGGGTGAACCAGGTATACCCCACACCCCTGCTTCCCGAATCATTTCCCTTCTGGGACAAACACTTGCCATATGTTAAGGCAGTCTTGTAATAATAATAATAATTATTATTATTATTGTGATATTTGTTAAGCATTTACTATGTGCCAGATACTGTGCTAAGCGCTGGGGTATATATAAGGTAATTGGGTTGGACAAAGTCCCTGTCCCACACTGGGTTCACTGTCATAAACCCATTTTACAGATGAGGGAACCGAGGCCCAGAGAAGTGAAGTGTGTTGCACAAGCTCACCCAGCAGACAAGTGAAGCAGCGTGGCTCAGTGGAAAGAGGCCGGGCTCTGGAGTCAGAAGTCACGGGTTCAAATCCCAGCTCTGCCAACTGTCAGCTGTGTGACTTTGGGCAAGTCACTTAACTTCTCTGGCCTCAGTTCCCTCATCTGTAAAATGGGGATGAAGACTGTGAGCTCCCCGTGGGACAACCTGATCACTTTGTAACCTCCCCAGCACTTAGAACAGTGATTTGCACATGGTAAGTGCTTAATAAATGCCATTATTATTACTATTATTAAGTGGCGGAGCTGGGATTAGAACGCAGGTCCTTCTGACCCCCAGGCCCGTGCTCTATCCACTAGGTCACGATGAATGGAAGCACTGCCCCCTCTCCTTCCCTTAGCTACTCAATCAATCGTATTTATTGAGCACTTACTGTGTGCACAGCACTGTACTAGGCACTTGGGAAGTACAAGTCGGCAACATATAGAGACAGTCCCTACCCAACAGTGGGCTCACAGTCTAAAAGGGGGAGACAGAGAACAAAACCAAACATACTAACAAAATAAAATAAATAGAATAGATATGTACAAGTAAAATAAATAGAGTAATAAATATGTACAAACATATATACATATATACAGGTGCAGACCCATGGCCCCCATATCTTACATGAAGTGGCACGGTGAAATCCCTAACCGCTCCCCTCTATGTGGCCATCACCACCCTTTGATGGTGGAGTGATTTTTTTTTGTTTTAATGGGCAGCTAATGATTATCAGTATGGAATTTTAAGTGCCCGGTACGTTCCAAGCACTGTACTAAGTGCTGGAGTCGATACAAAATCGGCACATTGGACATAGTCCCTACCCCTCATGGAACTCGCAGTCTAAGGGAGAGGGAGAAGAGATATCGAATCCCCATTTTACAGATGAGGAAACAGAAACACAGAGAAGTGAAGTGACTTGGTTTTGAGTGGGAAGGCAACTGGGGCTCCCCGTGGTTTATCTCTGCATATCTACTCACCCTCGTGACCTTCGTCTCGTAGGTCTTCCAGGAAGAGGACTTCCAGGATTTCCAGGTTCCAAGGGAGATAAAGGTAATGGTCGACCAGACGTGTAACGGTTTCGGCAACCGCTTTCTCTGGCAATTTCTTTCCACCCTGTGGTGTAGCAGAGAAGCTACCGACGATACGTCTGCAAGACTGAAGCAGCCTGTTTCAGTGGCAGCATCTTGGACTTGAACGAGATGTGCCGTGATATAGGCAACTGTTTTCTGTTTGAAATTTTCTGCACCGTGTGCCCTGCAGTGTGAGAATGTGACTGATGGATCCATATGGCGTATAGTGCGTTTTTGTGAAAAGAGTTGTGGATTAGAGTTTCTGCACTGATTTTACACAAGCGTACAAACCCAGAGAGAACTATTCTGGTTACTTTAATGATGACAGGAAGTGCTTGGAATTTGGTCGCTGTTATTTTGGAGGCAGACTAGCTGGTTATTTAGCTGGAGGATGGCAGGCATCATCAAAATAGGGAAAAGTCCGAAGGTGATGTGGTTCGTTCATTCAGTCGTATTTATTGAGCGCTTACTGTGTGCAGAGCACTGTACTAAGCACTTGGGAAGTACAAGTTGGCAATGTATAGAGACGGTCCCTACCAAACAATGGGCTTACATTCATTCAATCGTATTTATTGAGCGCTTACTGTGTGCAGAGCACTGTACTGAGCGCTTGGGAAGTACAAGTTGGTAACGTACAGAGACGGTCCCAACTGAACAACGGGCTTACATTCATTCAATCGTATTTATTGAGCGCTTACTGTGTGCAGAGCACTGTACTAAGCACTTGGGAAGCACAAGTCGGCAAAGTACAGAGACGGTCCCTACCAAACAACGGGCTTACATTCATTCAATCGTATTTATGGACCGCTTACTGTGTGCAGAGCACTGTACTAAGCGCTTGGGAAGTACAAGTCGGCAACGTACAGAGACGGTCCCTACCAAACAATGGGCTTACATTCATTGTCATATTTATTGGGTGCTTACTGTGTGCAGAGCACTGTACTGAGCGCTTGGGAAGTACAAGTCGGCAACGTATAGAGACGTGGTTGCCCCAGTAAAAGTAACCACCACTTTATACACTGCATCAAGTGTCGAGGGGAATTACACATAAAGTTCTTGCCTTCAAGGATCTTAGAAACTACTGGGAGAGGCCAAAGCCCAGAAGCAAAGGGAACCCTCAGTATCCCAAACCCACCGAAAGCATACTGAGAGACCCACAGAGTTGGGGATCAATCAGTGGTACTTTTTGAGTGTTTACTATGTGTGCAGCACTGTTCTAAACGCTAGAGAGAGGACAATAACAACAGAATTAGCAGGCACGTTCCAGGGGAAGTGGGGCTGCTAGGAGGACAGGGAAAGGACAGGCTTCAAAGAGCTAACAGGCCAGAAAGCCACCAGTCGGATCATTTTCAGCCCTGAGGAGAAACTCTCGGGACTGGTCAGAGTCCTGCCATGGACAAGCCTGGGAGCCTAGCTCAGAAGGCCATGTTGTGGTGGAGGGGGTGGCTATTTTCTCCACAGAATGGACTTCTGTGGTTCTGACTGAGGGACTGGAGTCAGGGAGAAGTGAGGTGAGGTGAGACTGGGTGGGGTTTTGAAGGAGGCAGAGGGGGGAGTGACTGGTGGAGAGGAACGGAGTGGAGGGCGAGAGGGGAAAGTTGAGTTGGGAATGGGGAGATTTCCTGGATGGCCCTGATGGAACCTTTTTGAGACATGATTTCCACAGCACTGCAGGGACTTGGCCTAAGGTACCCCAGGGCCTAGTGGGAGTACGGGGCCTCTCACTCCTGCCCCACATTGCACGCAGCTTCTGGTGCCACGGGCTGACCGAGTCCCTTGCCCTCAGGGGTCCCAAAGGCCAGGCCTGCTCTAGTTCAGTGCCAGGGGACATGGGGCTGCTCCATGATGATTTTGGTATTTGTTGAGTGCTTACTATGGTTCTGTTGTAAGCGCTGGACTAAATACAAGTTAATCAGGTTGGACACAGTAAGGCCTCACTTAACAGGCTGCCCAAACCAGATCCCTGGGCCTTCCCAAGGGCTGGGTAAAACTACTTCCAGAAAGCTTTGCAGTGGGTGTAACTTCCCAGAGCCATCTTTATCTGGACCCCAGAGGGTCCCAAAGGGGATCAGGGACCACAAGGTCTGCTTGGCTTACTTGATAAGGGAACAGAGGCCTGAAAGCGGGAGAGATGGAGTTTGCCAGGAAATCCATTAGATCCTGGGCAAGGACAATGAAAAGGATCTTCTTTCACCCCTCCTATCTGTTCTCCAAATGCCCACCACTGTGCTCTGGACATAATAGGACCTAAGCTGCTGGCCTAGTATCCTCGGGCAGGGAACATGTCCACCAAATCTGTTATATTGTACTCTCCCAAGTGCTCAGTACGGTGCTTTCCCCATAGTAATTGCTCAATAAATACCACTGATTGATTTGATGGTATCTGTTAAGCGCTTACCCTGTGCCAGGCACTGTATGAAGCACTTGGGTAGATCCCAGATAATCAGGACGGACAGGGTCCCTGTCCCACATGGTTACTGAGGCACAGAGAAGTGAAGTGACTTGCCCAAGTTTATACAGCAGACAAGTGGTGGAGCTGGGATTAGAACCCAGGTTCTCTGACCCCCAGGCCTATGCTCTTTCCAGTAGGCCATGCTGTCTACAGAAGGTGTTAGATTTGTACCCAACTCATAATTCTAACCCAACAGAACCTGTCACCAAGTTCAAACTGAAATGACTGGAAGCATGGGGCAATATCCCAAATCCAGGTTCCTGGAATTCTAGCTTTCTTCTCCTTCTTTAGAAATGGACATAGTGTAGGTCTAGGGTATCATTTAGTTCTGGGAAAGGAGCTAGGAAGTGAAAAGATTAATCCAGCTTTTTGGACATGCCAGAGAAAAGGCCCAGGGTCATTTCTTTATTGGTAATCACTCAACAGTACTTATTGAGCGCTTACTCTGGGCCGAGCACTGCAATAATCGCTTGGAAGAATACAGACTTACTAGAGACGATGCCTCCCCTCAAGGAGCCTAAACCCTAGTCGGTGAGACACGCCGCGAAAATAAGTAAATGATAAGTAAGGGGAGCAATAATCACGTTACGCATTTCTCCAAACAATGGCAATGGACTTCACCCTTGTTGATGTTTTATTCCTTAGGTTCCAAGGGAGAACTGGGTTTCCCTGGATCGCCAGGAAGTCCAGGAATTCCGGGTCCCAGAGGAGATCAAGGATTCACGGGTCTCCCCGGTCCCCAAGGTCAACAAGGACCCCCTGGAATTCCAGGTCAAGCTGTTGGAGGTCCCAAAGGAGATCGGGGCCCACAAGGACAACCTGGCTCACCCGGTAAGGGAGCGGTGCTATGCATCTGATGGCCTCACTGCCCCGGGAGTAAGCGCAGCTTCACCGGCCTTCTTGGGATGGTCCCAACTTCCCAAGCCAGGGGAAAGGGTGCCGAGATTGTCGAGAGGTGCCGCCCCAGTTTACTCACAAGATGACTTGTTCAAATACTTCAAGGCCTGCATGTGTATAGCCATGACAGCTGGCCTTCCACCTGTCATTCGGTGGGAGAATCCAACCACAACATGTCGGCTCGTATTGTTGAGTAAAGGCAAAGCAAGGACCTTTTTGGTCTACTTTGAGAAACAAAATACAAACCCTCACAACAGACTTTTTACAGCAGGAATGGTAGGCTGGAGTCAATGTGGGGGTGATTCAGAATAGTTCTGTTTAAACCAGCTGGCCTCCGACACATTTAAAGTAACTGTCAGAGAGGTAAGTGAGGGGCGAAGGGGACAATTTGCTCAACAATCATAGAGAGATTAGGCTCCCTCACTGCCCAACACACGGGGAAACACATACCATAGAAAGCACTCATTCGCACTCAGTCATAACACCAAAATTAAAAGCTATCGCTACTATTGAAACTTTTCACTAATTCAGATGGAACTCTTTGACCTTTTGGGCAAATGATTGAGGTTTTTCCACGGAGGTTTCAGAAGCACCCAACTGACCACACTTTCATTCAAGACACTAATTTTTCCTCCACCCCTCCCATTACATTTGGGAGCAGTGAGAATCGGTCATTCATAGGTACCTATTACATATTAAGGGTTATCGTTCTGATTTTTAGTACAAGACTTCTCTTTGGGCCTTCTCTAGTTTCCCCAGTGGGCACAGCTAACTGGTGGAGCTAATTTTCCATCCCCGTATTTGCTGGGCTTTCACAATTTTCAGGCGGCCACGTGCCATCAGGCTTATGATGTGCACCGCTACACAGAGTCTTGGTGGTTGCCCAGACTATTGGGGTTAAAGAAGAATGTATGTTTATTTGTGTGTTTTCCACTTGTAGGTGTTCCGGGCCCCATGGGGCCTCCTGGACATCCAGGATTAGATGGAATTAAAGGAGAAAAAGGAAATCCAGGTTGGCCGGGGACTCGCGGCCCTGCTGGTGACAAAGGTGACCCAGGAATTCAGGGCTTGCCCGTAAGTTGTTCAGTTGGTTTTCCTTACAGTTCAACAGTCATCACCTAGCATTTTCGGGGAACTAATCCATTTTGGTATGAATTCAGTTCCCATCTCCCCTTCCTCCTCTCCATCCCGTAACCTCCTCATGTCCTGTGACCTTTGGTCATTTATTTGCCCCACCCTCAACCCCATCGCACTTATGTACCTATCTTTAAATGACAGATGGTAAATTCTTTATATTACTGTCTGTAGCCCCCTCCAAACCATAAACTTGTAGTGGGCAGGGGGCATGTCTACCAACCTTGTTCTGTACCCTCCCGAGTGCTTAGTACAGAGCTGTGCATACAGTAAGCGCTCAATAAATACCTCTGATGGACCGACTGACAGTCTAAGCCTCACTGGCTGCTTCTTCCTTGGCCTAGTTGAGTTGGAACTCTTCTTGGCAGTCTCTGTGTCAGACAACTGACCCCTCACCCCC
This sequence comes from Tachyglossus aculeatus, assembly GCF_015852505.1. Taxonomy (NCBI): domain Eukaryota; kingdom Metazoa; phylum Chordata; class Mammalia; order Monotremata; family Tachyglossidae; genus Tachyglossus; species Tachyglossus aculeatus. Next base: position 12,303,022 of record NC_052085.1, on the reverse strand, counting down.
ATTTTGTTAATATGTTTGGTTTTGTTCTCTGTCTCCCCCTTCTAGACTGTGAGCCCACTGTTGGGTAGGGACTGTCTCTATATGTTGCCAACTTGTACTTCCCAAGCTCTTAGTACAGTGCTCTGCACACAGTAAGCGCTCAATAAATACGATTGATTGATTGATTGATCCTCCCTCTGGCTTCATACTTTACAGACCAGGGTTAAAACCCAGGTCCTTCTGACTCTTAGGCCTGTGCTCTAACCATTAAGCCACGTTACTTCTCTTTAAACAATGCTGCTGTTACACTCCCCACTCAGTATCACAGGCTTACAAATAATTTACACTGAATTCACAACTTTTGGTTTCAAACGGCAATACTTCCGACTCACTCCCTCTCCTCTAAGACAGATTTATTTTGCTGTACATTGCATGTGCGTCGGGAAATTGCCAAGTATATACATTTGTTTCCAGCCCGGTTATTACTCTGTTGTGGTTGCACTGGGAGTAATTTATCTGTTATTTATATATTCCAGTTTTCATTCAGTGGGTAGGATGCGAATATAATTGATATTTTTACTACAAGTCAACAAATATTAAGACGACTTGCTGAATAGCATTTTTGCTGTGTCTTTTTCATGAAGTCAAAGTGTGAAACCAAATCCGTGTACGATAGCAAATATAGGAAAAAATGCATCGCTGCTGGCCCTGAAATGGAAAGAGAATAGCTAGAAAGTGAGAAATTTGTTTCAAAAATCAGTTACGATGACAAAAAGGAAAAGAGCTTTCTCTCTACCTCTCGGTTTTTCAGTATGATATTTGAAACCATGCTTTAGAGAAAAGGGAACAAACTAAACTTGAACATTGGGATTGTTTTCAAAGGATGACATGTTTGCTGACTTCAGGTTCTGACGAAGCCCAGGTTTTCAAAGGCAGATTGGTGTGTGAACACACACGCTGCGTAAACTCTCAAGTATGGGCACGGTACCGGCTCTGAGCAATTATAATACATGAAATGTAGAGCTGCTTAACCCTCCCTGCCACTGTACCCAGTCACTGCTAAAAAATCAATATAATAATAATAATAATAATAATAATAATAATTGCAGTGTTTGCTAAGGGCTTACTACATGCCAGGCACTGCTAAAAAAAATCAATATAATAATAATAATAATTGCGGTGTTTGTTGAGGGCTTACTACATGCCAGGCACTGTTCTAAGCACTGGAATGGATACAGGCAAATCTGGCTGGACACTCTCTTGTACGTACAGCCTGTAAATATTATGGTTCTTCAAATTTAGGTTTGGGTTTTTTTTCTTTTTCCTTACATTTGTAGAAAGGGGTTATGGCGAACACGATCATTTTTCTTAAGTATTGAAAGGTTCAGCCTTTTACTGACTAGTAAGATAATAGCAATCAATGTAGAGTCTTAGGCTTTTAGAAGAAATGGATTTCTGGTAAAAAAAAAAAAAAATGACATAACTTGCCTGAACCCCTTTCCTAGCTCCCTAAATTAGAGAAGCCCTGGATATGTGTTTGGATAGACTGTGACCCCGGTGGCTGAATCCTGTTTGTCTTTGGCACAGGGTATTGGTGGGGTGCCAGGAGCAGCTGGTACTAAAGGTGACATGGGACAACCAGGAGTTCCAGGATTTCCAGGTAAGAAAAGAAGTTTCGGTGCAGATATGTGTACGTAAACATAATATGCAAATTGTGTGATTGTGTGTGTATGTGTATATATATAGCGCTATATGTACAGAAACACAGGTGGTGATAATGTGAGTGTATGTCATTGAATTTTTTTCAGCCTCATACCTGAATCCATTCTCTCCATTAGTAGGTCTATCTCTGTTGTGTTGTACTCTTCCAAGCACTTAGTACAGTGCTGTGCACAGAGTAAGTGCTCAATGAGTACAACTGATTTATAGTAGCATGAAGAACAGCTTGCATGGACACACACAATCGCTTTCTTTTGCTGTCTCTCCTACACACTCTCTACTCCAACCCTTCTTCTATGAATCAAAGCAGACTTCTACACAGTTGTTCCAAATTTGACTAAAATTGGAGCCTCTACAAGAAGGACCAAGTGAAAACAGGGCGGCCCATGGTTCATTTCTGTTCATGTTTTTACTGTCTGCTGGGAAGTCAGTTTGGATGGTCTGTCCTGTGTGCTGGGTGTTGAAGTTATTGCCCTTGGTCCTAAGTACCAAGTGCAGCTGCTGCTGCTTGTCAGCAGGAAGCAGCGTGGCTCAGTGGAAAGAGCCCGGTCTTGGGAGTCAGAGGTCGTGGGTTCTAATCCCAGCCCTGCCACTTGTCTGCTGTGTGACCCTGGGCAAGCCAGTTCACTTCTCTGGGCCTCAGTTACCTCAGCTGTAACATGGGGATGAAGACTGTGAGCCCCACGTGGGACAACCTGATTACTTTGTATCTACCACGGCGGTTAGAACAGTGCTTGGCACATAGTAAGCACTTAACAAATACCATTATTATTATTGTTATCCTCCCTCTCCTCCTTCCACACAGTCAACCAAAGGGGATCAATTGGTGAAGTGGTGCAGAGTAACATTCTGTAAAGTGGTGGCATTTTCTACAGTCACATCACCCCTGTGGATTTCTTGGCGTTCACCCGGATGTTTTTCCTTTTTGTGCAGGTCAGAAAGGTTCCCCCGGGATCCAGGGCTTCAAAGGAGAACAAGGAGATCAAGGTTTCCCTGGAGCTAAAGGTAAACGACGAAGCCACCAGATCCATTTTCACCAAGAGACCGTTGGGTTCTGTTATTCTGACGGTCCCACCTGAAAAGGTGCCGGCATGGGGATGGGGAAGATTTCTGACTGCATCCTTCATCCCGACAGGTCTCCCGGGCCCCCCCGGCGCCCCCGGGCCTTCCCAGGTGTTCAAAGGAGAACCCGGGCAGCCCGGCCTGGTGGGCCCAGCAGGCCCCAAAGGTTTCCCCGGCCCTCCGGGTCCCAAAGGACAACAAGGTAGGAACGACGGGACAATCTGCTCTGCTTCACCCCAAGGGGCAACCGGGAACAGCCGCTGGGGTTAGGGTTAAAGCAGAGAAACCATGGTGCTTGGCTGGCCGATGAGCATCGCCCAACTCTTCCAAACACGGGGGATGATTCAACGAGGGTTGGGGCCGACGGGGGCGTTAGGGCCATTTGGCTCTCCCAGGTCCCAGATGGTGGGTCTCTGGGTTGAGAGGGTGGTAGTCTGGGGGCAAGGGCGGAGGAAAAACGGTTTGTCGGCGGGGTTCGCTCCCATCCTCTAGGTGTGACTGGATCTGTGGGGATCCCTGGACCTCCCGGCATCCCAGGCTTTGATGGCGCGCCCGGACAGAAAGGAGAAGCAGGACCCGTCGGTCCACCTGGTAGGTTTGCTCCTTTGTTTCTCTATCTGGAAAAATTAGGTTTCCAAAGTTTTAGGTGCCCGGGCCCAGGTGAACAGGAGAACTCTAGACTGTAAACTCGTCATGGGCAGAGAATGTGTAGGTTTGTCTTTACAATGTCCTCTCCCAAGCACTTAGTACAGTGCTCTGTACCCAGTAAGGGCTCAATAAATATGACAATGAATGAACTCTCAGGCCGAGGCCAAACGGAGCTGTTGGGAGAAAAACTGAACCACTGAAACATCCATCGGGAAAAGTTGGATTGCTAGTCTGAAACCAGGTAGCAGAACTATCCCCTGCCTACTGCTATCAAATCTACTTCTGTTTTCCTCTTCTTCTTCCTCATCTACCAAGGCTCCTTACCCATAGCCCTACAACCCCATCCTTACAGAGCTCCCATTTCCCATCTGGAGGGTTTCTCCCTGGTCTGCCCAGCCCAGATGCATGGGTCAGGAAATGGGTAGCTATATCATGGCCACCCGTGTCATGGAAAGAGAAGGTAGGCCAGGGAAATGGGGGAAGGAGGAGAAGGAAATGAGGAGAAGATGAAACATGAGGTACCATTTTGGGTCAGTCCCGCAATCCATCCAGCCCAGAACTCTGTCTCCGACAATGAAACCCAAACACTAGGAGATACTGTATGACAGTTTCTCCTGAAAATGATCTCTCCAGTTTTCCCTTAAGGGCGACAGGGAGGAAAAGACAGAGGGAGAGACAAAACTGGAAAGAAAGGAAAGAAGAATGGGGAGGGAAATGCAGATAGAAGGTAATGAGATGGGTGGGGCAAGAGAGGAATGGGGAAGACAGAAGCTCTCTCATACTTTTAATTTTCATGTCTGTATTGCTAGATTGACTCCCAAAGTATTTAGTGCTCTGCACAGAGTAAGCGCTCAATAAATACTATTGATTGATCGTTTGGGAGGTACAGGACCTGACCCTCTCTAGACAAGAGATCCGACATTTCCTCTTCAGTGTTAGTCACTTCTGGTCAGAGGAACTGAGACTTCAACATTCAATAGATTTTCAGTGTTTCGATGACTTTTGGTGCATTTTGTTGGTTTTCTGATGTGTTTTGCTTGATTTTTTTAACACCTCCTACTGACTTTGATGAATGAGTTTTTTTGACATCCAATCTTTCGCTGTTTCAAATTCAAAGACTTGTTTCCCAGAACCCTGAATACTAGTGAGACGCAATCACAGTAAGCCCTGCAGCAGTTGAAATTCTGAACTCAATCCTGCTGCTTTTTTCTCAAGAGCCGATTTCAAAGTCGAGAAGGAAATGGAGAGGTCAGGCAAAGAGACTCAGCAAGTGCTTAAATTGTTGTTGTGAGGGTTGGAGAAACTTGATTTGTGCTCTTGAGGGAGAGGCATGACTGAAGGGTACCGCTTTGATGGGGATACCAAGAACTAAAGATGCTATAAATTCCAAGCAAGTAGCAGTGCCGTGAACTCACTTTCAGTAAGACTGGTTGGCTCACCACTGTCTGCGTTTGCCCACTACAGCTAAAAGGGGTCACTCATTTGATCTCCTTAACCCCATTCCATACCCCTAACCTTTCCACCACATCATCAGTGGTATTTACTGAGCACTTACTACACGCAGATCACTGTATCAAGTGTTGGAAAAATACACTACTACATGTAACTTGTTTAGCCTAATGGAAAGAGCATGGACGCAGGAGTCAGAAGACCTGGATTCTAATCCCAGCTTCACCATGTGTCTGCGGTGTGACTTTAGGCAACTCTTTTCACTTCTCTGTCCTCTGTTCTCTCATCTGTAAAATGGAGATTCAGTCCTGTTCTCCCCCCAATTAGATTGTGAGTCCCATGATCAATCAATCAGTGGTATTTATTGAGCTTGTATTATATGCAGGGCACTGTTCTAAGCACTTGGGAGAGTACATTATCTCGTCTCTACTCCAAGGCTTAGTACAGTGCTTGGCACATAGTAAACACTTAGCAAATACCCACAATTATTACTTTAACTACATGGCCTTCGGGCGTCTGTGGAGAGAAAGATAAGAAGCTAGGAGGAATGTATTATGGGAAGGGTGTGGAGGGCATGACTTTCTGGTCAAGAATCTGGGTTCCTCCAGAGGCCCAAAGTGACCCTGCCCACCTCAGGGGACTCACTGGCCAATGATTCCATAATGAAATCTGGCTGGATGAATATTAGCACAGAGAAGGGGGACCTTTAACTAGTGGGAAATACCTACTCTTGTAACTGTACGGTGTTTTTTTGTTCTCTATAATCACCTTCCCTCCCACGGCCAAGCAAAAGGATCTTTTGTGTTCGGTCCTGTTAGAAAATCGCTGCAGAGATTTCTGTAAAATTCCTACACGATGACTAATTTCATGCTTGGTACCTCCTCCTCCTCCTCAACAGCATGGATGAAGCCCCTCCTGTATGCCCACCCCCTTGGGAACACACACTAGAAGTGAAAGGCCTACCCTTTCTACCCTACCCTACTAAGCAGCTCAATCTAGGGTGAAGTGATACAGATGGATACTTGAGTCCAATAAGCATGGCCTAGTGGAAACAGAATAGGCTTGGGAGTCAGAGGACCTGGGTTCTAATCACGTCTCTGCCACTTGCCCGCTCTGTGTCACTTAATTTCTCAGGATCTCGGTCTCCTCCTCTGTCAAATGAGGATTCATAATCGGTTCTTCCTCCTCCTTAGCCTGGAAGCACAGTGTGGGATAGGGACTGTATCTGAACCTGATTATCTTCCATCTACCCCGGGGCCTCATACAGTGCTTGACGAATAGTGAGCACTTAACAAAGCCACCATTAATATTATTATTCCGATGATCATCATCATCAACAGTAAGGGAAATAAACTGAATCCACTTCTTTTCTCCAGGCCCCAGAGGATTCACCGGCCCACCAGGTCCTGACGGACAACCAGGAGTTATGGGACCACCAGGGACCCCTTCGGTTGACCACGGCTTCCTTGTGACAAGGCATAGCCAAACAATAGATGACCCTCAGTGCCCACCTGGAACCAAGATCATGTACAATGGCTACTCCTTGCTCTACGTTCAGGGCAACGAAAGGGCTCACGGTCAGGACTTGGGTAAGTGAGATTTCCACCGAAATCTGCCGGCCACCCGACAAACTCAGAACGAGCGGTCACTGCGGCTGGACACACGAGTTTGTCATATGTTTCGCAAAAGGCCATCACGGACAGACAAGGAAGCCCTTCGGCATATAATCAACTAGCCAAAGTCTTTTCCTAGTCAGTTATGTGGTTTAGTGGAAAGAGCCCGGGCTTGGGAGTCAGAGGCCATAAATTCTGATCCCGGCTCCGCCACTTGTCAGTTGTGTGACTTTGGGCAAGTCAGTTAACTTCTCTGTGCTTCAGTTACCCCATCTGCAAACTGGGGATTAAGACTGTGAGCCCCATGAGGGACAACCTGATAACAGTGCTTGGCGCATAGTAAGCACTTGACAAATACCATCATTATTATCATTATTATTATTATTTCACTGGCCACCGATTCTGCCTGCTAAAGGGCAGGGAACACAGAAGTCAAGTTTGCCTCAGGCTCAGCCTTTTGGGAGGAAGCCAAACTGGGTCGGAAAGTTTACCAAAAGCAGCAGTAAAGTGTAAAACGCATATTGCCCTGGTCTTCACCAGCTTCTGTCGGCTCCTACGTCATGAAACACACTCTAGAACCGTAGTCAAAATTGGTGGTACTAGGAGGAAATTTCAAGGAGGAAAACGCAAAGTCAAGACCCTTAAAAGCTCATGGGGGATAAATGCTGATGAGCTGTATCAGCTTCCATAGGCGGTTATAGTCATCCTAAATGATGCTCTTCGATGGCTTCTTATTCTTAACCTCAAATATCGCAAAAGCGTATCTTTTGGGAGACTTAAAATATCATTAGAGGTGGCTGAGATCTATCTTCTCCCTGAATATGAACCTATAGCCCTTTGGGTGCTAATAGAGTCACAAGGATGTGGGTTCTAATTCCGGTTCAGCCACTTGTCTGCTGGGTGGCCTTGGGCAAGTCACTTCACTTCTCTGGCCTCAGTTACCTCATCTGTAAAATGAGGATTAAGACTGTGGAACATGGACTGTGTCCACCCTAATTAGCTTGTATCTACCCAGCACCGAGAACAGTGCTTGGACCCCTACTAAGTGCTTAGCAAATATCATTATTATTATTATTATTACTATTATTGTTACTACTGTTAATTGACCTCTTGGCCCAAAAGTGGGGAAGGGCACACAAGACTCTCCAACTGTTTATGTACCTTTCTTTTCTATTTTTTTCCCCCCCAAAAACATCACATGCTGTGTTTTTCCTTGCCTTTTCAGGTACAGCTGGAAGCTGTCTACGCAAGTTTAGCACTATGCCTTTCCTGTTCTGCAACATCAATAATGTGTGCAACTTTGCATCGAGAAACGATTATTCCTACTGGCTGTCGACCCCGGAGCCCATGCCAATGTCGATGGCGCCCATCTCCGGGGACAACATCAGGCCATTTATCAGTAGGTGAGTCGTGCCTGGATGACACTGAAGCTGCCAAGGCAGAACCTGGATCAAAGCCTCTGTGTCCTTAGGGAGGAAGCCACACTGTGCTGTTGATATTCCGTGTATTTCAGGGGTAGAAACTGAGAATTCGATGGAGTAGGTAGGAACGTTCCCCGCCCATGAGGAGTTGGGATTGGAAAACAGAAGGCTAGGGAATGGCTGAGAGGTCCAGGAGGTCTCTAGCAGGAGGCTGCTAAGACAGTCTTTGGGTTTTGGAAATAAAAGTCACAGCTCCACAGATAACATTTTCCTCAGCAGCCCTGATTCGTGAGTCCTCCCTGTGTTTCGAAGCGTCCTGGACCCACCTGATAGAAAAGCTGTTAAGCCCTGGGAAATCACTCCTAGATTTTCCCTACTCTCACTGCTAGTTAAAAAGATCTATTTATGCCCCTATCGATACAGCACTTGCTACTGCCATAGCAGCAAAATAAAAACCACAGTAAACTGTGGTTTTGCTGGGTGGACCAGAAGTTCCAGATGAATCCATTATTTTAAGCTCTGGAACATAAGCCCTTAACTGTTAGTGTCCTTTCTCCTTATGGGTTTTTCAGGCTCTAGGAAGTTGGGATGTTTTCCATTGAGTTTCACTGGTCCTCCTGTGAGCTCTGATTCTGTTCTGCCTCCAATCAATCACCGCTTACTGTATGCAGAGCACTGTACTAAGTGCTTGGGAAGTACAAGTTGGCAGCATATAGAGACAGTCTCTACCCAACAGTGGGCTCACAGTCTAAAAGGGGGAGACAGAGAACAAAACCAAACATACTAACAAAATAAATAGAATAGATATGTACAAGTAAAATAAATAAATAGAGTAATAAATATGTACACAGCTCCACAGCTCTCAGGGCTTATATATGTGTCCAGATGACCATATGTGACCAATTCCTTCTGGGGTTTCAAATCACAGAGCCCAAATGTCTCCCCACGAAAAAGGATTTGACCCAAGCACGTCAAGGAACCAAGGAACGTCTTGGAGAGCTTGATAGGGTGATTTAGGAAAATCCCCTTTGGAGACTAGGAGATGTGTCCGCCTCTTTGTTTCTGAGTGCGATGTTCATTCATTCATTCATTCAATCATATTTATTGAGCGCTTATTGTGTACAGAGCACTGTACTAAGCGCTTGGGAAGTACAAGTTGGTAACATATAGAGATGGTCCCTACCCAACAGCAGGCTCACAGTCTAGATGTTATACGAGCTTCTAGATCACTGCCGTCCCCATCTGCTTCTCCCTGTCCGTTTGTGCGTTCCAGTGTTTGTGACTGTGTTTTAAGTCTGTGTTTTTTAAGTCTGTGTCTCTCTGGTCTTTTCTCTTTGTCCCCAGCTCTCTATGTGTCTCTTCCTTCTAGTAGCTGTTTTTCATCTGATTTTGTGTGAGTTTTTATCTCCCTGTGTGCCCATGGAAGTCTTGTGTGTGCATAGGCATGATACTGCCTGAGTTCTCTGCAATTTTCATCATTGATGATATTTACTCAGCGCTTACTTTGGGCAGAACACTGTATTAAGCGCTTGGGAGAGTACAATACGACAGATCTGATACAGAAGCAGCATGATATTGTGGATAGCGCACAGGCCTGGGAGACAGAAGGTCGTGGGTTCTAGTCCCTGCTCTGCCACTTGCCTGCTGTGGGACTTTGGCGAGTCACTTGACTTCTCTATGCCTCATTTACCTCATCTGTAAAATGGGGATTGCAGCTAGGAGCCCCATGTGGGACAGGAACTGTGTCCAATCCAATTTGCTGGTATCCGCCCCAGTGCTTAGTACAGTGCCTGGCACGTAGTAAGTGATTAACAAATAATAATAATAATAATGATGGTATTTGTTAAGCGCTTACTATGTGCAAAGCACTGTTCTAAGAGCTGGGGAGATACAAGGTGATCAGATTGTCCCACGGGGGGCTCACAGTCTTAATCCCCATTTTACAGATGAGGGAACTGAGGCCCAGAGAAGTGAAGTGACTTGCCCAAAGTCACATAGCTGACAAGTGGCGGAGCCGGGATTTGAACCCATGAGCCCGTGCTCTTTCCACTGAGCCACGCTGAACAAATACCACAATAATAATAATAATAAAAATGAGACTACCTCTCCAGACTGTAAGCCCGTTGTGGGCAGGGAATGGGTCTACCAACTCCAATACATCGTACTCCCCCAAGTGCTTAGTACAGTGCTCTGCACACAGTAAGTGGTCCAAAAATACAACTGATTGATTTCTTCTCCTTGCCATCCTGTCCCATCCAAAGGCCCTGGGCCTGGCACAGACAGATGGCAACAGCTGCAAAAGGCCAATTTCAGAAACAATCATTTTTTTTCCACCCAACCTCTCCATTCATCTATCTGCATTTGGGCGAACACTGCTGAGACACACGCACCCCCTCTGAAAACCAATCATTAATTTGAGTTCTCCATCGGTCCCTGCCCCTTTTTTCATGCAAATAGCAGAGCACAACAAAAAGTGGAATTATTAACCCCATTTATAATCCTTTATCAGCACTGTTAAGGTTCTTTTCATCCTGAGGCAGGAATGCCTTCTCCCTCCCCCTCCTACCCAGCAGCACTGACTTCTTTTTTCCTTGCCTTCTTAATGGGCCGAACCTCCCTTTTCCCCAGCTGTGAGAAGAGTGTTCTCTAAGTACAGGATCCTGGGGTCGGGATGGTTGTCAGGGTCATGGATGCTTTGTGTTATTTGCTCCCGGGGGTAGTTGAGGCTTTCCACTTCTTTGTGGGTGAGCCATCTCGCCCTGCCTCAGCACTTACGTTCTGCTGAGTGATTTTCCAGGACATGGAGTCAGTTTGTCCTAGTGGGACACACCAATCCTCCCAATCAGCCTGGGGGGAGGCAGAAAATAATAGCCACTATCCCCCCAACCCCCAAGGAACCATTTAGCTTTTCCTCTTGTCTGAGGACATCTGCATTCAGACTAATATGAAATCTTCAAGTTCCCCCACTCTTCCCCTCCTTCTTATTTCCCCCCTCTGTTTTTTGTGGGGTTTTTTTTTATTTAAGCGCTTACTGTATGCCAGGCTTAGAGGAGTACTTAACAAATACCATAATTTTAATTATTATTATTACCGGGGTACCAAAAAGCTCATCAGGTTGAAAACAGTCCCAGTCCCACATGGGGCTCACAGTTTTCATCACCATTTTACAAAGGGAACCGAGGCCCAGAGAATTGAATAGTGGTGGTATTTGTTAAGTGCTTACTATGCTTGCCCAAGGTTACCCTGCAGACAAGTGGCAGAGGCAGGATTAGAACCCATGTCCTCCCACCTTCCAGGCCCGTGGCTCTATCCACTAGGCCACGCTGCTTCTTTGTGTTTGTCCCACATATCTATCCATCTGGCCCTCTGCCTCACTGGCCATGGGAGCAGAACAGAGAGGTCTCTCATTGCCTCTGCTAGAATTTGCACATAGTAAGCGCTTAACAAATGCCATCATTATTATTATTATAAAAACAGAAATCATTACTGCACATGCTAAGTTCAGGTCACAAGACACGTCCACCTCTTAGTCTATCCCAGTATGAGAAAGCAGCGTGGCTTAGTGGCAGGATCCCGGGCTTGGAAGTCGGAGGTCATGGGTTCTAATTCCACCACTTGACAGCTGTGTGACTTTGGGCAAGTCACTTCACTTCTCTGGGCCTCAGTTCCCTCATCTGGAAAATGGGGATTAAGACTGTGAGCCCCACCTGGGACAACCTGATAACCTTGTGCCTGGCGGTGCTAGGCACATAGAAAGCACTTAACAAATATCATTATTATTATTATTAATAATAATATTGTTATTTCTCTCTGTGGAACAAGGCATAGACTGTAAGCTCATTGTGGGCAGAGAATATGTCTATTTATTGTTATATCATTCTCTCCCAAGCGCTTAGTAGAGTGCTCTGAACACAGTAAGTGCTCTTTTAGACTGCTGGGTAGGGACTGTCTCTATATGTTGCCAACTTGTACTTCCCAAGCGCTTAGTACAGTGCTCTGCACATAGTAAGCGCTCAATAAATACGACTGATTGATTGCTCAATAAATACGAATGAATAACCCTGGTGCGATGGGCCCAGTTTTCTCCATCAACAGATAAAGGATCAGCGGATGAATGAATCCAGTCAATCAGTCAACAGCATTTACTGAGCGCTTACTGTATGCACCATACTGAACTAAGTATTAGAAAAGTACAAAAGAGTTATAATCAATAGTATTTCTTGAGTGCTTACTTTGGGCAGGGTACTGATCTAAGTGCTTGATTATAGCTCTGTTGTGCTCTTCCAATCAGTCCGTCAATCAGTGATATTTATAGAGTGTCTGCTGGGGGCAGAACACTGTACTAGGCGCTTGGGAGAGTATAATGGAGTTACTATCGGTCAATGATATTGAGTGCTTCCTGGAGGCAGAGGACTGTACTAAGCTACTGGGAGAATACAACCAAGTCAGCATCAATCGAAAGGGCCCGGGCTTTGGAGTCAGAGGTCATGGGTTCGAATCCCGACTCTGCCACAGGTCTGCTGTGTGACCTTGGGCAAGTCACTTAACTTCTCTGAGCCTGTTACCTCATCTGTAAAATGGGGATGAAGACTGTGAGCCCCGCATGGGGCAACCTGATCACCTTGTATCCCCCCCAGTGCTGAGAACAGTGCTTTGCACATAGTAAGCGCTTACTAAACGCCATCATCATTATTATTGAAGCAGTGTGGCTCAAGTGGAAAGAGCCCGGGCTTTGGAGTCAGAGGTCATGGGTTCGAATCCTGGCTCTGCCACGTCTGCTGTGTGACCTTGGGCAAGTCACTTAACTTCTCTGGGCCTCAGTGACCTCATCTGTAAAATGGGGATGAAGACTGTGAGCCCCCCGTGGGACAACCTGATCACCTTGTAACAGCCCCAGCGCTTAGAACAGTGCTTTGCACATAGTAAGCGCTTCATAAATGCTATCCTTAATTAATTAATCGATATTTCTTGAGCGCTTGCTGTGCACAGAGCACTGCATTAAGTGTTTGGGAGAGTACAACAGAGTTGGTATCAGCCGATATTATCAAGCACTTGCCGTGGCAGAGCACTGTACCAAGTGCTCCCTGCTTTATCTCACAGTCTTCATTTCCAGCTCTTAGAACAGTCCAGGGTGCTTTGCACATAGTAAGCGCTTAATAAAGGCTATCATTATTATTATTATTATTATTATTTATTATTTCCATCTCGTTCTCCAGAAAGCCAGCTGTACTAAGTGCCCGTGTTGTCTGTCCTTACAGGTGTGTAGTGTGTGAGGCGCCCGCTATGGTCATGGCAGTGCACAGCCAAACAATTCAAATCCCGCCGTGTCCCAATGGATGGTTATCGCTCTGGATTGGCTACTCCTTCGTTATGGTGAGTGTTTCTGGGATCAGAGAAGACGGAAGAAGCGGCGTGGTCCAGTGGATAGAACGCGGGCCTGGGAGTAAGGAGGACCTGAATTTGAATCCCATATTCGCCCCTACTCTGCTGTGGGTCCTTGGGCAAGTTGCTTCACTTCTCTGGGCCTCAGTTACTTCATCTGGAAACTGGGGATTGAGACTGGGAGCCCTCTGTGGGAGAGGGACTGTGTCCAACCCGATTAGCCTGTACCTCCCCCAGTGCTTAGTACAGTGCGTGGCACATAGTAAGAGCTTAACAAAATACCATAAAAAAAAAACCCAGGCTCAGGATGAGTGATGCCAACTTGTACTTCCCAAGCGCTTAGTACAGTGCTCTGCACACAGTAAGCACGCACTAAATACGATTGAATGAATGAATTATGCAGCTGTCTGAGCTCAGAGCTTTATAATAATAATAATAATAATAATGGCATTTATTAAGCGCTTACTATGTGCAAAGCACTGTTCTAAGCACTGGGGAGGTTACAAGGTGATCAGGTTGTCCCACGTGGGGCTCACAGTCTTAGTCCCCATTTTACAGATGAGGTAACTGAGGCCCAGAGAAGTTAAGTGACTTGCCCAAAGTCACACAGCTGACAACTGGCGGAGCCGGGGTTTGAACCCATGACCTCTGCCTCCAAAGCCCGGGCTCTTTTCCACTGAGCCACGCTGCTTCTCAGTTATGGATCATTTGGTCTTAGAATCTCAAGCAGAAGTGGTCGTTTTCCACATGAATCAGGATTTTAGAACTGCTGCCTTTCACCTGCTTTCCAGGCTCTTTCCTACAAAACCAACTGCAGCCCCAGGTTTTCACTGGACCTCTTGTCCCTGTATGTTTGTGTGTGTGTGACTATGTAGGCATATACACACCTACATAGAGCCAAATGTAGATTCATTCATTCGGTTCTATTTTTCTGAGCACTTACTGTGTGCAAAGCACTGTACTCAGTGCTTGACGGAGCCTCATTGGCCAGCGCCAAGTCCAGCAGGCTCACCTGCCCTAGCTCAGTGGGATGGAAAGCTGGAGTTACGAAGTGGGGCAGGGACTGTCTCTGTTGCTTTATTTTACTTCCCAAGCGCTTAATACAGTGCTCTGCACACAGTAAGTGCTCAATAAATATGACTGAATGAATATGTGCATGTACCCACACCACCACCCTTGACACACACATACATGCATATATCTAAAGGTAGACTCAATAAATTAATGGCATTTACTGAAAGCTTACTATGAGCAGGGCACTGTACTAAGCACTTGGGAGAGAATGATGCAACAGAATTAGCAGACAGTAGTAGTTTAGTAGTAGTTTAGTTTAGTAGTAGTTTAGTAGTAGTTTTAGTAGTAGTTTCCTATGCATTGTGAGCCTACATACCACAGATAGACACTCAAATATTCACATATCCCCTAACTTAAAAAATATCATTGTAAAACTGATTGACCACTAACTAGGTGCTAAGTCCTGGTTTAAGCCCTGGGCAAGTACAAGATAAGCACTTAAGACAGGGTCTCTGACCCACAATCTGAGTCAGGAGAAGAGACACACCGAATAAGAATAACTTATAAACAACATTAAGAGCCAATTATCTATACACACACACACACACACACACACACCCATATATATACATATATATATATATAGGAATACATACATACATATATATATTTAGAATATACATATATGTCTATATACACATAGACATATATTCTCTGTAGTCTATATACATACATATACATTCTATATTACATACTATATATATTGAACACACACAAACACACACACATTTCTACCCATATATCTTACTAAGGAGCTTCGTTTGACCCATCTGCTTAATACACACACACACCTATGCATATATATACAAATTTATATACAGAATGTACGTCTATATACATATAGACATATATTCTCTATATAGTTTACATACATACATATACATTCTATATATATTAAACACACACACACACACACACACACATATTTCTACCCATATACTTTACTAAGGAGCTTCATTTGACCCATCTGCTTAAAGAGTCACCTAAAGGTAGAGTGGGAATTTTCTGCAAGGTTATTTAGGATTTTGCTAATTGTCATCTGAGGGCTCTTGATGAGCAATATTTGCCTGAGTTTTGCTAGCTGAGCCTTGGTAATAATAATAATAATACCGATGGCATTTGTTAAGCGCTTACTATGTACAAAGCACTGTTCTAAGCGCTGGGGAGGATACAAGGTGATCAGGTTGTCCCACTTGGGGCTCACAGTCTTAATCCCCATTTTACAGATGAAGTAACTGAGGCCCAGAGAAGTTAAGTTACTTGCCCAAAGTCACACAGCTGACAATTGGCGGAGCCGGAATTTGAATCCATCACCTCTGACTCCAAAGCCCGTGCTCTTTCCAATGAGCCACTTGATGATCACTAAACATCACATCTCCTCTGGCAGGCACCAAAATGCTGCTACCACAAATCACGGGGAAACCATCCTAGCTGAAATGGTCCTTCCTATTGCTTTACAATGATGACGATGATGGTAGTAATAATAACAGTGATGTTAGTTAAACACGCTGTGCCAAACCTGGAGTGGGTACAGTACAGTCAGATTAAATACGGTGCCTGTCCCATGTGGGTCTCGCGGTCTAAGTGGGAGGGTGAAGAGGTTTTGAATCCCCATTTGTGGAGATGAAGATAGGCCCAGAGAAATTAAATGACTTGCCCATGGTCACCCAAAATTGCCCTATCCCACCAGCCTCTGGTTGGGTGGGGAGAAAAGGCCTCTTATGTAATTATTATCTCTTTACATTGCGCATAATCCTAGAAGCACAAGACCCTCTTATCTGCCAAGATGAATACGTAAATAAGAACTAAATCCCTCCGGGAAGGCTGATGTCAATAAGATTTGCTCAATCGACTACAGTGAGAATCCTTTCCAGGATCAGACGCCTTCACTGATAATCTACCCCTGCAAAAAAAAAAAAAAAAAAAAAAAAAAAACAAGCAGCTACCATTTCTCCATTCTAAAGGCTGAAACACTTAAAGCTCTGCCGAGAATTGAAATCACGATTGTTTGGAAACAGTCGGTGTGCGAATTTACAATTTAGCGGTTAGAAATGAATAATGAAAGTGTATAATTTTCACTGAAGGATGGAGATTGCATTTTCATTCCAGAGCCATAATGAAGGCTGATGGAATCTGTGTTGGTCCAAGCCCGTTTCAGCCTGGTGGGTAGAGGTGAAAGGGAAAGAAGAAAAGGATCTTTTTTTTTCCCTTTCCATTCCCTGCACTCTTTTATCTACACATAAGGCCTTGGAAGCCGATTTCCAAAAGTTGTCAGAATCAAAAGCTCAGAGAGGATAATGACATTCGGAAGAACAGGGGATGCTTAAATACCTATGAGCCACCTTCCTTTTTCACGGTGTTCGCGGCAGTTTCCGAACCAACGGCGACTGTTCTGTGAAATTTGTTAGGGGCCCCTCTGCCTGTGGAGTTGATCCACAAGGGAGAAAAGCCAGCGTGAGCAGGGCACTGGTTATGTCCGGTTCAGACTGCAAAGTGCGAGGCTCATCTGAAAAAATCAAATCGCTTTCTCCTCTGCCCACTGAAAGAGTTTGAATGGATAATACATGAAATGCGCCAAGAGATATTTCTGTACTAAAATCCCAGCCCGGCCGGGTAGGGTGGATGACAGAATTAGAAGTGGACTCAAATCCACCACCTCAAAGCGAGGTATTTTCATAAAGCCAGACCCCTGGTCGGAGCCCCCAGGAGGACAGGATTTAAAAAACAGAAAAAGAAAACCGTATGAAATGGGAACATTACTCTTCCGGAGAAAAGAAAACTGAGGGTGGGTGGAGGAGGAAGCTTCTCTGACACTAGCTTTAATCATCTGACAATCTGGGCTCTGAAGAACAGCTTGCGAACAGTGGGGGCTTTTGCGCTTGACACCTTGGCAAACTTCTATTTTTAGTGAAATGCCGGCAGAACTTTTTGAGGGCCCACAGCAGATGGGATGAGGCTTCTGAGGTTGCAACAGAAAGACCTACCTCTAATTCAGCTCGCTCTCTCGGAAAATAGATGGGTCAAAGATGACCCGTGTCAAGTCGTTTTCCAAGCTCGCACCCTGAAGACCCTTGAAACGGCATGGCCTGGTGGCCCATTTTACAGAGGAGGTAACTGAGGCCCAGTGAAGAGATTTGCCCAGGGTCACCCAGCAGACAAGCGGCGGAGCCAGGATTAGAACCCAGGTCCTTCTCCCAGACCCGTGTTCTACCTAGGAGGCGAGGCTGCTTCTCTAGTGTAGAACAAGTCGCGAGCCAAATGTGGCCCGTGGACTTGAGGCACGCAAGATCCAGGTGGGAGGTGGGGACGCTTTGGGCGCGGCCGGGATCTGGAGTCGCCCACCCTCCCGGCGGGGCGTCCTCACCAGTGCACGGGAGCCTGGATGAAACAGCAGGAATCCGCTTTGGCCTCCCTTCCGCATGGCCTCGTGGATTGAGCACAGGCCTGGACGTCAGAAGGTCATGGGTTCTAACCCTGGCTCTGCTACCTGGCTGCAGTGTGGCCTTGCCTCAGTTACCTCATCTGTAAAATGGGGATGAGGACTGTGAGCCCCATGTAGACTGTGACCAACCCGATTTGCCTGTATCCACCCCAGCGCTTAGTACGGTGCCTAACACATAGTAAGAGCTTACCAAATACTACAATTTTGATTCTTTTTCCAGTGGGCGGTGCTGCCCCCCACGCCTCTCCCATGCCCGGGTTAGCCGCCTGGCATCTATACCTCCTCCCTCGTCTTTGGCATTCCCAGGAGCCGCCTTTCATGGGCTATTCTCCCAGCGGCCTTAGGTTCCCATATAGGCCTGCTAAGGAGACACTTGCTGTGGCTTGGGTCCAAGTTGTCACACATGTCCAGCCCAGGAAGAACAGTCAGCCAGTCGTATTTTTTGAGCGCTTACTGTGTGCAGAGCACCGTATTAAGCGATTGGGACAGTACAGTATAACAATAAACAGACACCATTCCCTGCCCACATCGAGTTTATGGTCTAGAGGTCGAGCTTACAGTCTAGATACTGTCTCATTCATGCGTTCAATCGTATTTATTGAGTGTTTCCTGTGTGCAAAGCACTATACTAAGCACTTGGGAGAGTACAATATCCTTCATCTTGGCTTCAACCTGTGCTGTTGCTTCTCCTCAGGAAGGTGGAAAGTACTATTTGGGAATGCCTGCCATTCCTGCAACTTTTTTTTTATGGTATGATTAAGTGCTTTCTATGTGCCAGGCACCAAACTAAGCACTGGGCTAACTACCCGCTAATCAGGTTGCACACAGTCCGTGTCCCACATGGGGCTCACTGTCTTAATCCCCATTGACAGATGAAGTCATTCATCCATTCATTCAATCGTATTTATTGGCAACATATAGAGACAGTTCCTACCCAACAATCAATCAATCAATCGTATTTATTGAGCGCTTACTGTGTGCAGAGCACTGTACTAAGTGCTTGGGAAGTCCAAGTTGGCAACATATAGAGACGGTCCCTACCCAACAGTGGGCTCACAGTCTAGGTTCGAATCCCTACTCCGCCACATGCCTGCTGTGTGACCTTGGACAAGTCACTTAACTTCTCTGAGCCTCAGTTACCTCATCTACAAAATGGGCATTAAGACCGCGAGCCCCACGTGGGACAACCTGATCATCTTGTATCCCCCCCCCAGCGCTTAGAACAGTGCTTTGCACATAGTAAGCGCTTAGGCCCAGGGAAGGTAAGTAATAACCATGATGGTATTTGTTAAGCGTTTAGTATGTGACAGGCACAGGGGTAGATACAAGGTAATCTGATTGGACCCAATCCCCGTCTCACGTGTGGCTCACAGTCTTAATGCCCATTTTTCAGCTGAGGTAACTGAGGAGCAGAGAAATGAAGTGACTTGTCCGAGGTCACCCAGCAGAAAAGCGGCAGAGCCGGGATTAAAACTCAGATCCTTCTGACTCCCGGGCTCGATCCACTGGGCTACTCTGCCCCTCTGTTCCGAGGCTCCCTCACAGAACCAGTCTGCCTACCCCACTGAGTTACTGGGCCACCCGGGACTGACCGTTGTCCTCCATCTTCCAGCACACCAGCGCGGGGGCTGAGGGCTCCGGCCAAGCCCTGGCTTCCCCGGGTTCCTGTCTGGAGGAGTTCCGCAGCGCGCCGTTCATCGAGTGCCACGGGCGGGGAACCTGTAATTACTACGCCAACGCCTACAGCTTCTGGCTCGCGACCATAGAACGGCATGAGATGTTCAAGTAAGTGGGACTAAAACCACTTTTAACTCTCAAGGCAGCGTCTCAAAGGCAACTTCCGAGTAATGGACAGGGCTACGTCTTGGTGATGATTATGGTACTTCATCATCATCATCAATCGTATTTATTGAGCGCTTACTATGTGCAGAGCACTGTACTAAGTGCTTGGGAAGTACAAATTGGCAACATATAGAGACAGTCCCTACCCAGCAGTGGGCTCACAGTCTAAAAGAATGAGAATCTTGGTGATGATTATGGTATTTGTTAAATGCTTACAATGTGCCAAGCACTGTTCTAAGCACCGGGGTAGATACAAGCTAACCAGATTGGATGCAGTCCCTGTCCCACCTGGGGCTCACACTCTCAATCCCCATTCTAAAGATGAGGGAACCGAGGCCCAGAGAAGTGAACTTGCCCAAGGCCACGCAGCAATCAGTCAATCAATCAATCGTATTTATTGAGTGCTTACTGTGTGCAGAGAACTGTACTAAGTGCTTGGGAAGTACAAGTTGGCAACATATAGAGACGGTCCCTACCCAACAGTGGGCTCTCAGTCTAGCAGATATGTGGCAGAGCTGGGATTAGAAACCGTGTCATCATCATCAATCGTATTTATTGAGCACTTACTGTGTGCAGAGAACTGTACTAAGTGCTTGGGAAGTACAAGTTGGCAACATATAGAGACAGTCCCTACCCAACAGTGGGCTCACTGTCTAGCAGACATGTGGCAGAGCTGGGATTAGAAACCGTCCTTCTGAGTCCCAGGCTCGGGCTCTATCCACGTGGCTACCCTGCTTTTTTATTTGGGTGGAACGAATATTTGACATTGTTGAGCCCTGACAGCTCAAAGTCTGGCCTGAGGACCCCTACTCCTAGCTCTCTTCCAGGTGCCATCCACTGAATGATTACCTTTAGGATGAACCTACAGATACTTTGTTTCCGTCAATCAATGGTATTTATTGAGCGCTTCCTGTGGGCAGAGCGACCGAGTTGGTAGGCCTGTTCCTTGCCCACAGCAAGCTTACAGTCTAAAGCCTTCCAAGATGCGTATTTAAAAACCAAGCAAGAGAAAGCTTGTGCCGTGAATTTTCTCAGTTTACGTAAAGATTTGTTTTAAATACCCTGGCCTCGGAGTCTGCTTCGATTCTTTAGCATGCCTCTGTTGCTTAGCAATAGGCATTTCGGAGGTGTAACATGAGTTTTAGTGAAAAATCTGGCCCTTGGTTGATATTAGCAATAGTTACATTTTTAGTACCCAAGTCTCACTTCTGTCTACTGTTGTAATTAGCCCTGACTGAGCTTTCCATTATAATTCATTTGCGGGCCAACGCAGTCCCCGCTGGACATAAGAAAACTGTAATCCTGGGTCGAGTACCAGCTATAACATCTTCTGAAGGCAGGGCAGAATCTGGGGGAGTTTGAACAATTACCTGCAGTTCACCCTTGACATGAAACAACTCTTCTGCCTTGGAAGTACCTCTTAAGTACCCCTCCCAGTACCTCTAGACTGTAAGCTCCTTGTGGACAGGGACTGTGTCTGTTTATCGTTGTGTTGTACTCTCCCAAGTGCTTAGTACAGTGCCCTGCACCCCGTAAACCCTCAGAAATTACGACTGACTGACTGCTCTGCACAGAGTAATAAATACCATTCATTGATTGGAGAGAGCAGTCTCCCATTCTCACCCCGAAATTAGGTTTTATGGATTTAACATGTCCACAACAGAACTCCTTATCTTCTGAACCAAACCCTGTCTTCCTCATGACTGACTTTCCCATCTCTGCAGACAGCCCCACCATCCTTCCTTGGTGTTTCCCTTGACTCCTCTCTCTCCTTCAACCCACAGATTCAATCCACCCCTAAATCCTATCGGTTCCAGCTTCGTGATACAGCTAAAATCCACCCTTTCCTCTCCATCCAAACTGCTACCGTGTTAATCCAAGCACTTATTTTATCCCGCCTTGATTACTGTATCAGCCTCCCTGTTTCCTGTCTCTCCCCACTCCGATCCACACTTCACTGTGTTGCCTGGATCACTGTTATATAGAAACGTTTGGTTTCTATGAGTTTCCCCATTCCTCAAGACCCTCGGGTGGTTATCCATTCACCTCTGCATCAAAGAGAAATTCCTCCCCACTGGCTTTAAAGCAGTCCATTGCCTTGCCCCCTCCCACCTCACCTCGCTACTCTCCTACCTCTGGCCTGGAACGCCCTCCCTTTTCATATCTGACAATGACTCTCCCGCCTTCAAAGCCTTATTGAAGGCCCACCTCCTCCAAGAGGCCTTCCCTAAGCCCTCATTTCCTAGTCTTCCACTCCCTTCTGCATCACCCTGACTGGCTCCCTTTATTCATCACCACCTCCCCTACCCAGCCCCACAGTACTTATGTCCATTTCTGTAATTTATTTATTTATATTAATGTCTGTCTCCCCCTCTAGATTGCACATTCGCTGTGGGCAGGGAATGTAACTGTTAAATTGTGTTGTGCTTTCCCAAGTGCTCTGCGCATAGTAAGCACTCTATAAATATGACTGATTGGTTGGGGAAGACCAGAGGACTCCATCAGTTCATTCACTCATTCATTCAATCGTATTTATTGAGCATTTACTGTGTGCAGGGCACTGTACTAAGCGCTTGGAAAGTACAAGTCGGCAACATATAGAATCGGTCTCTACCCTATCAATACCCAACCCTACCAATTCAGAGAAACAGCCTGGCTCAGTGAAAAGAGCCCGGGCTTGGGAGTCAGAGGTCATGGGTTCTAATCCCAGCTCCGCCACTTGTCGGCTGTGTGACCTTGGGCAAGTCACTTAAATTCTCTGAGCCTCAGTGACCTCATCTGTAAAATGGGGATTAAGGCTGTGAGCCCCACGTGGGACAACCTGATCACCTTGTATCCCCAGCGCTTAGAACAGTGCTTTGCACATAGTAAGTGCTTAACAAATGCCATCATTATTATTATCATCATCAATCCACTGAACTATTTTTGGTCCGAGGGCTTCCTGCCACAGGTACTGAAAGCTCATATGGAGGGTTCAAAATTATTGTATTGTAAACTACAGAAACAGTGGTTAGTCAAGGAGTTTATTAAACACTTACTATAGCAAGAAACAGCACGGTGTAGTGGTTAGAGCATGGGCTCGGGAGTCAGAAGCTTATGAGTTCTAATCCCTGCTCTGCCACTTGTCTGCTGTGTGACCCTGGGCAAGTTACTTCACTTCTCTGGGCCTCAGTTCCCTCATCTGTAAAATGGGGATTAAGAATGTGAGCCTCATGTGGGACAGGGGCTGTCCAACCCGATTTGCTTGTCTCCACCCCAGTGCTTAGTACAGTGCCGGGCACATAGTAAGTGCTTAAACACCATTATTATTACTGTTATTACTATTATTATTATTAATAAGCACAGCACTAAGTCCTAAGGAAGGTACAAGGAAGTTGGATCAGACACAATCCCTGACCCACTTAAGGTCTAAGAGGTGAGCAGGTACTTTATCCTTACTTTCCAGATGGGGAAACTGAGACCCAAAGAGTTTAAGGGACTTGCCCCGGAGCCTGGCGGCAGAGCTGGGACTGGGCTCTGATCTCCTCCTCCTGCTCCCATGCTCTTTCCACTGCTCCGCACGCCTCCTCGGAACCCTTTATTGAGATGGCAGAGCTAAAGGCAATGCATAAATGAGCCCACAGACCTCCTCCTTAGGGTCCTACGCTGACATGTACGTTGTTGGGGTTTGGCTTCCTTGAGCCTGACTGTGATGCTATTCTGGAATAACTGTAAATTACGAGATCTGGATTTGGGAAACTAATAGTTGGACAAGAAGCAGCATGGCGTAGCGGATAGAGCACGGGCCTGGGATTCAGACGGTCATAGATTCTACTCCCAGCTGCACCTCTCTGTGCCTCAGTTACCTCATCTGTAAAATGGGGATTGAATCTGTGAGCCCCACATGGGACAGGGACTGTGTCCAACCCAATTTGCTTGTATCTACCCCAGTGCTCAGCAGTGTGCCTGGCACATAGTAAGCGCTTGCATACCACAATCATTATTATTATGTCTTTGAAAAGAAATAGAGCCACAAGGCTGCATTATGGATCAATCAATCACATTTATTGAGTGCCTACTCTATACAGAGTATAGACTCCGTACTGTAATATACTCTATATATTAGAACTCTGGTTCTAATCCCAGCTCCGCCACTTGTCAGCTGTGTGTGACTTTGGGCAAGTCACTTCACTTCTCCGTGCCTCAGTTCCCTCATCTGTAAAATGGGGATGAAGACTGTGAGCCCCACGTAGGACAGCCTGATTACCTTGTATCTTGCCCACCACTTAGAACTGTGCTTGGCAAATAGTAAGCGCTTAACAAATGCCATCATTATTATTACTATTATTATCACAGAGCACTGTACTGTTTGGGATGAGCACAGAGCTCAACGTAAATATCTGTAAACTATTTTTAAGGTATTTGTTAAGCGCTTACTGTGCACCGTGTACCGTACTGGGCGCTGGGGTATATACAAGATAATCAGGTAGAACACAGTCACTGTCCAATAAGAGGCTCACAACCTTAATCTCCATTTAACAGATGAGGCAACCAAGGCCCAGAGAAGTGAAGTGACTTGCCCAAAGTCACACAGCAGAAAAGAGGCAGAGCCAGGATTAGAACCCAGGTCCTCTGATTCCCAGGCCCATACTCTTTCCACTAGGCCACCCTAGAGTGTAAACCAGCTGTGGGCAGGGAATGTGTCTATCAGCTCTGTTGCACTGCATTCTCCCAAGCATGCACACAGTAAGCGCTCAGTAAATACCATTGATAATAATAATAATGATGGTATTTGTTAAGCGCTTACCTTGTGCCAAGCACTGTTCTAAGCGCTGGGGGGGGGGGATACAAGGAAATCAGGTTGTCCCACCTGGGGTTCACAGTCTTAATCCCCATTTTCCAGATGAGGTAACGGGCACAGAGAAGTGAAGTCACTTGCCCAAAGTCACACAGCTGACAAGCGGCGGAGCCAGGATTAGAACCCATGACCTCTGACTCCCAAACCCGGGCTCTTTCCACTGAGCCACACTGCTTCTCATTGATGATGATGACCCTCACCGCGGACGGTCACGTGCGTCACCGATAACCTGTTTTTTCTTTTTTTCCCGGCCGGTTCGTTCACAGGAAGCCGACTCCTTCCACCTTGAAAGCGGGAGAACTGCGGACTCACGTTAGCCGCTGCCAAGTCTGTATGAGAAAACCCTGAGGACTTCTGACCTTCAGCTAACGTCACACTATGGTGCTATCTGTTTTAACAGCAATGAACCCTAGAAATATAGCCTATGTACCTCACTGTTGTCGAATATGAAAACAGTAAAGTGCCTTATAGAAATCTGCATAACTAACACCCCACCGCCTCCCTGCTTTTGCTGGCCCTCTCTCCTTGCTGAAGAAAAGAGACAACCAAGATAAGCTTCAAACCTTGACATACCAAATGGCGCTTTTGAGCAAAAAGGATATCTAGAAAATGCACTGATTGTTGAACAAGGCGAGAGCTCAGTCAGAAAACTCAAAAGGTGCTAGGAGGTATGCAGTACCTTAGATGCTGTTTGATCCTCCCACCCCACCCGTGTCATTTTTGTATTCTATTTGGATTCAGTTTTTCCTCCCCGGAGACTAATGGCCTGTTTTTACCCATTTTCCTGGAGTTTCAAATTTTTGCGGATTCCTCGGTATGTACGTATTGTTTCTGTACAGAGTAACCCGAATGTAAAGACAAGTTTGGGGACCGTCAAATGGAGTTAAAAACTAAACAGTCGTATCGTCCAAACCATATGGGTAAACTACGTCTTTCTGCTGCGTGTGGTACTATGCATCTTCTCCTACAGAAAAACACAATTTTCCTGTGGAATAACGGGGTCCAAAAGTGGTCAGAAAAAGATATATATTATATATATATTAGTAATTTATATAGATATCAGCAATTAGGCAAATCAAGTTTAGTTCCACTATTAAAATGAAGCTTAGATTCGTTTTCCTCTTTTTAAAAAGTCCATTGTCTTCTGAGTTACATGTCAACTGAAACCAAAGTATTTCGGGTGCCCCAGTGGTCTTTACACAGGTCACTTCAATACCCAAATGACTGCTGCCAAAGAGAAACAAATCCAGGTCCATGGCTATTCGTGTTTATTATAGTAAACCATGTACTTTGAGCTTACTGTTTTTATTCTGTATTTAATAATTTCAGGGTCTTAAACACTAATCACACACTGAATGACTTGATTTTCAAAGCTGAACAGGCCTGACTTGTTAATATTCCTCATTACGTGGCGAGGTTGCGTCAGTATTCTTGTTTAAGCCTCTCGGGCCTCACTTTCTGGCCCGCCATCCCTTGCCGTTTTGGACGGGGCTGGTCTAGACCGAGGATGACAACGACAGAAAAACGCCAGAAGATTTTTGACGAGGATTAAGGCCTTTTGTGTAATTTCTTAAAATGTGTATTTCTTAAAAATTAAAATTCGTAATAAAACTATTTGTGTAAAAAACAAACACCACCTCTTATTAATTTGTGACCGGTGTGGATCCAGAATCGTTGAATGCCTATTACTGCGAAAGCATCTAATAAATGCACAAGCTTAATGCAATTTAGGTCATTTTTATTCTGTATGGCTTTCAAATACTCTCTGTATTTTAGACTGGGTTGGGGGGTGGGGTGGGGTTAAAAAAATATCACTGGAAATATGTGTGATGGAAACATTTCATCAGAGAAATGGCCTTGGGGGATTTGAGTCGCTGATCAAGTCTGGCCCAGTCTATTTGTAAAAAATAAACTGACCCAGAGGTAATAACCCTGTAACAGTCAATCAATCAAGGTACTGTACAATAATAATACTGTACAATAATAATAATAATAATACAATAACGGTATTTAACAAATACCGTTAAAAAAAATAAAATGAGAACGAACCAGGGTTGGGCGCAGTGACAAATTGTTGTATTGTTATATACTGGGGATTTTACTGTTGTGTTATACTCTCCCAAGTGCTTAGATCTGCACACAGTAAGCATTCAATAAACACAACTGAATAACAATCAATCAAGGTACTTACTGAGCACTTACAAAGACTATGGGCAGGGAATGGGTCTTCCAACTCTAGTATACTGTCCTCTCCCAAGCGCTTAGTACAGTGCTCTGCCCACAGTAAGTGCTGGATAAATACCAGTGATTAATGACTAATTGATAACTGCAAAGTGCTTAGCAATGTACTAAACCTGGGCTTTAGATGTGAGTTTTAAACTATGTGGGGAGAAAACTCAATTCGCAGTAGAAATGTCTAACACACTGATGGATGGTTCTGGCTTAAGGTGTTTATTTGATTTCCCCTCTAAACTGTAAGCTCGTTATGGGCAGGGAATGTTTCTCCCAACTCTGTTCTACCGTACTGTCCCGAGAGCTTATTGCAGGGCTCTGCAAACGGGAAGCGCTCAATCCAAGAATCCAAGTCCCTTTCCTTTTCTCCTCTAACCCTCAGGGTCTTTTCCAGACTTTATATTGTGAGTTCTTCAGTCCATTTCCCCACTCCCAGCTGTTAAAGGTGCAACAAAAATCTCATCTGGATCTATGGCAGACAGTACCCTCCTCCTCCTCTCCCCTCCCCAGTCACTGGTCCTCTACTTGCCATCCTGATTGGGACTTCTGCAGATCCCAAGCCCATACCCGGTGGCACGCGCTCCACCGAGCAGTGAGCCAGTGGCCTCGTGGAAAGAGCTCGGGTCTGAAAATCAGAGGACCTGGGTTCTAACCCCAGGCCCGTCACTTGTCTGCTGTTCAACCCTGGACAAGTCACTTGACTTCTCTGTACCTCGGTTCTCTCATCAGTAAAATGGCATTAAGACTGAGAGCCCCACGTGGGACAGGGACCGTGTCCAACCTGTTTAGCTTGTATCTACCCCAGTGCTTAGTACAGTGCCCGGCACAGGGTAAGCATTTAACAAATACCATTAAAAAAAATAAAATGAGAACAAACCGGGGTTGGGAGCAGTGACAAATTGTTGTATTGTTATATACTGGGGATTTTATTGTTGTGTTATACTCTCCCAAGTGCTTAGCTCTGCACACAGTAAGCCTTCAATAAACACAACTGAATAAAAGAAATTGCCCAGTGGACCCTAAAGGCCCCCACCTGTAATAGGACATTTTGAAGAAGGAAAGTGGAGGTGGCACTTGATCTGGTGGAACAACAGCGAAAAACCCCTAAAATGGCATTAAGACTGAGAGCCCGACATGGGACGGGGACTGTGTTCAACCTGATTAGCTTGTATCTACCCCAGTGCTTAGTACAGTGCCCGGGATAGGGTAAGCATTTAACAAATGCCATTAAAAAAAATAAAATGAGAATGAACCAGGGTTGGGAGCAGTGACAAATTGTTGTATTGTTATATACTGGGGATTTTACTGTTGTGTTATACTCTCCCAAGTGCTTAGATCTGCACACAGTAAGCGTTCAATAAACACAACTGAATGAAAGAAATTACCCAGTGGATCCTAAAGGCCCCCACCTGTAACGGCACATTTTGAAGAAGGAAAGTGGAGGTGGCACTTTTCTGGTGGAACAACAGTGAAAAACCCCTACAAACTTTTCAATAACTTATATAAGCTCCTTTAGAAAAATGTTTGTGTTATAATTTGCACCTTGTGAAGCCATCTGAGTCACTGCAATACAGTAACCGACATGGTGGGATTCTTTGTGAGATCGTGGTCGCCTGGAGGACGTAAGACAGATGCTCTTATTTTTAATATCGAGCAGTGGGAGGGAAACGTTGAGTCAATCTGGGATTCTGCTGGGAGACGGGATCTGTGGTTAATTACACGTGTGTATTCTTTCCCAGCACTTAGTACAGTGCTCTATGCACAGTAAGCACTTACTAAACACCATTACTACTACTACAAAAATTAGATTAAGTACAGATCGATAAATATGGGTTGTGATGGAATCATCAGTGGCTTTTTATGGCATCTGATGAGCGCTTACTATGTGCCAAGCACTGTACTAAGCACTGGGGTAGATACAGGATAATTGGGTTGGACACAGTCCCTGTCTTACGTGTTGGTCACAGTCGTAATCCCCATTTTACAGATGAGGCACAGAGAAATTGAGTGACTTCCCCCAGGTCACACAGCAGACTAGGGGTAGAGCTGGGATTAGAGCCCAGATCCTTCTGAATCTCAGGCCTGGGCTAGTAGGCTATGCTGCTTCTCACTATCGTTGTCGGGTCCCAGTAACCTCATCGAATGCTGAAAAGGGGCTGGGCTTGGTCAATTTTAAGGTGAGTTCCTGTCATCCAGGTATTTTCATAATTCGATTATTCAATGGCATTTTTTAAATAGTATTTGTTAAGCACATACCATACACTAGGCACTGTACCTAAGTGCTGGGGCAGATACAAGCTAAAATCACAGTCTCTGTCCCTCACGGGGCTCGCAGTCTTAATCCCCTTTTTACAGATGAGGGAACTGAGGCCCAGAAAACTGAAGTGACTTGCTCAAGGCCACAAGGCCAACAAAGGGTAGAGCCGGGATTAGATTAGAACCCAGGTCTGCTGACTCCCGGCCTGGGCTTTTCCACTAGGCCACACTGTACCTCCTCCTGTGTTCAGGACATCTCTGTCTGAACGTCCCGCCAAAACCTCAAGTTAAACGTGTCCAAAACAGAACTCCTCATCTTCCGACCTATTCTCCCCAGGCTTATCCATCACTTGTAATGATGATGATGATGATGGTGATGGCATTCGTTAAGCGCTTACTATGTGCAAAGCACTGTTCTAAGCACTGGGGGGGGATACAATGTGATCAAGTTGTCCCACGTGGGGCTCACAGTCTTGATCCCCATTTTTACAGATGAGGTAATTGAGGCTCAGAGAGGTTAAGTGACTTGCCCAAGGTCACACAACAGACTTGTGGTGGAGCCAGGATTCGAACCCATGACCTCTGACTCCAAAGCCCATGCTCTTTCCACTGAGCCATGCTTGTAGACAATAACACTATCCTCCCCATCTCACAAGCCCCATAACCTCAACATTGTCCTCTACTCATCTCTCTCATTCAACCCACATATTCAGGCTGTCACCAAATCCTGCCAGTTCCAGCTTCCCATCACAAAAATCCGTCCATCGCCTTCATCCAAATTGCTGCTCCTCAGTGATCCAACCACTAACCCTGTCCTGCCTTGACTTTAGCATGTCTCCTGTCTCTCCTCATTCCAGTCCACGCTTCGCTGTGCTGCCCGGATCGTTTTTCTACAAAAATGATCAGTCCGTGTCTCCCCTCTCCACAAGAAGCTCCACTGGTTGCCCATCTAGCTCGGCATCAAACAGAAACTCCTTACCACCAGCTTGAAAGCACTCAATCAGCTTGCCCCCTCCTACCTCAACTCACTAACCACCTATTACAGCCCAGTCTACAGGCTTTGCTCCACTACTGCCAGTTTACTCACTGTGCCCCGACCTCATCTCTCGTCACCGATCCCCTTCCCACATCCTTCCTCTGGACTGGAATTCCCTCCCCCTTCATATCCAAAGCTCATCAACCGCCCCTCCCTTCAAAGCCTCATTAAAAGCACATCTTCTCCAAGAGGCCCTCCCCGACTAAACCCCCATCTCCTCTTCTCCCACTCCGTTTAGCATCACCCTTGCACTTGGATTCGCATCTTTTATTCACCCACCCTCAGCCCAACAGCACTGTGTCTGAATAATAATAATAATAGCATTTATTAAGCGCAAAACACTGCTCTAAGCGCTGGGGAAGTTACAAGGTGATCAGGTTGTCCCACGGGGGGCTCACAGTCTTCATCCCCATTTCACAGATGAGGCCCAGAGAAGTTAAGTGACTTGCCCAAAGTCACGCGGCTGACAATCGGCGGAGCCGGGATTTGAACCCACTACCTCTGACTCCAAAGCCCGAGCTCCTTCCACTGAGCCACGCTGCTTCTCTGATTCTGTATCCGGAATTTATTTACACTGACTAGACTGGAAGCTTCTGGTGGACAAAGAACCTGTCTACCTTCTGTTATATTGTACTCCCTGATGTGCTTAGTATCTTGCTCTGCGCACAGTAAGCACTCAATGAATATGATCGATTGACTGCTTTCATGACTATCACCAACCTCCCCTCCATTCCTAGACTGTGTGCCTCTTGAAAGCCAGGGAATGTGTCTAATTCTCATTCATGTTCTTTTTTGCAACGTTCAGTAGGGTGCTCTGTTAAAATCAGATGCTAAATACGTCCTATCAATACAGTACCACCACTGGCTGCCTCTGAGGGCCTTCGGTGGTCAGGTGTATGTGTCTCATCAGGTGCGCCACATTTAAAAATGACTACATTTGTGGAATTTGGAGCTTCAGTCCAAGAGAAGGCAGCACCTGAAGTCCAGGCCTGCTCAGTGGAAAGAGCCCGGGCTTTGGAGTCCGAGGTCATGGGTTCGAATCCCGGTTCTGCCACATGTCTGCTGTGTGACCTTGGGCAAGTCACTTAACTTCTCGGAGCCTCAGTTCCCTCATCTGTAAAATAGGGACGATGGCTGTGAGCCCCACATGGGACAACCTTGTATCCCCCCCAGCGCTTAGAACAGTGCTTTGCACATAGCAAGCGCTTAACAAATGCACCTCCTTCAGGAGGCCTTCCCAGACTGAGCCCCCGCCTTAGCTCCTTCCCTTCCCCACAGCACCTGTATATATGTATATATGTTTGTTCGTATTTATTACTCTATTTATTTTACTTGTACTTACCTATTCTATTTATTTTATTTTGTTAAATATGTTTGGTTTTGTTCTCTGTCTCCCCCTTCTAGACCGTGAGTGCACTGTTGGGTAGGGACCGTCTCTATACGTTGCCAACTTGTACTTCCCAAGTGCTTAGTGTGTGCCCTGCACACAGTAAGCACTCAATACGATTGATTGATTGACTGATTGGCATAGGGAAACGCCTGCTTCAGAGCCGAGGCATCGCATGATTTGGATAAACCCTGCTTAGGCCCTGCTGAGAGCTCACCTCCTCCAGGAGGCCTTCCCAGACTGAGCCCCTTCTTTCCTCTCCCCCTCGTCCCCCTCTCCATCCCCCCATCTTACCTCCTTCCCTTCCCCACACCACCTGTATATATGTATATATGGTTGTACATATTTATTACTCTATTTATTTATTTATTTATTTATTTTACTTGTACATTTCTATCCTATTTATTTTATTTTGTTGGTATGTTTGGTTCTGTTCTCTGTCTCCCCCTTTTAGACTGTGAGCCCACTGTTGGGTAGGGACTGTCTCTGTGTGTTGCCAATTTGTACTTCCCAAGCGCTTAGTACAGTGCTCTGCACATAGTAAGCTCTCAATAAATACGATTGATTGATTGATTGATTGATTGATTGTCTCCCCCTTCTAGACTGTGAGCCCACTGTTGGGTAGGGACCGTCTCTATATGTTGCCAACTTGTACTTCCCAAGCGCTTAGTGTGTGCCCTGCACACAGTAAGCGCTCAATACAATTGATTGATTGATTGGCAAAGGGAAACGCCTGCTTCAGAGCCGAGGCATCGCATGATTTGGATAAACAGCCGCCCCTCGGGCAAGCTGACTTCAAGATGAGGGTGTAGCGACCTGTCACCATTACACAATGTCACCGTAGGCTGTGTTCGGGACAGGCTGCGGGGGGTGGATTTTTGCCGCTCTGTTTGCTACCCCGCTCTCTATAGCAGCCATCGCCCCCACGCTAGCTGCGGGAGAGGAGTTCTTAGCCTTGTTTTCCTTCTCTCCCTCCTGCCGGCTGCTTGGGAGCGCGTGGGAGAGGTTCTGAATCATTTGCAGCCTGATTGTGTGGGGAGCGCTTTCTTCGATTAATGCCAAATTTGTGCTTCCTGTGGGCCGGGGACTTGAAGGCCGGAGCTTGGAAGCTGGGTGACACACGAACAGACACCGCTCCCTGCCCCTTCAGCGCACAACCTCTGCCTCGTAGAAAGGACATAAAAAGAAATCTCTTCCGTGCCCTGCCTCGCGTTAAAAAGCCCTCCTTGAGATGTTCCTTGTCACTGCTGCTGTGTACATATTTATTACTCCATTTTACTTGTACATATTTATTCTATTTATTTTATTTTGTTAACGTGTTTTGTTTTGTTGTCTGTCTCCCCCTTCTAGACAGTGAGCCTGTTGCTGGATAGGACCGTCTCTCTATGTTGCCAACTTGTACTTCCCAAGCGCTTAGTACAGTGCTCTGCACACAGTAAGCGCTCAATAAATACGATTGAATGAATGAATGAATGAATGAATGAATGATGAGGATTCGGACCAAGGGAATTTGTGCTGACTGATGTATTCAATAAAGGGTATTCAGTTACCCTTAATCGGTTGAAAATTCAGAGTGCACTATTGAAATCAAAATTCATTAGGCACTGCTGCAAGCCTGAGCCTGGTGTTTTTTTTTTCTTTTTCTGCAGACCGACACTATTTGAATTCAATAAAAAAAAAACCCTGCAAACTAATTCTCTTTATAAACTGATGGTGGCACCGTTGTATTCCTTTTAACACTTCTGGGATATTCGGTTCACCTTGGGGTTAAGTTTCCACCGACAACAGTTTCTTTCCACGTGAAGTTGGATGAAGTTAAAACCCTGAGGCCCGGCATCTGCCTTGGGTCAGAAATGTTCTGATGACACTGAAAAGGAGGAGGAGGAGGAGGCGAAACACTGCTCAGACTATAGCAGGGAACTTTTCCATTCTACTCAACGAATGGGTAATGTTGACGGCGCTGGAGAAGCTTTTTCTCTTTATGGTATTGTTAAGCACTTACTATGTGCCAGGCACTGATCTAAGCGCTTAACCATGATGATTATGATGTCACACGGCAGGGATCAGGCTCCTTCTTCCAAAATCCAACAACCTCTACTCCATAATGATAATAATGGTATTTATTAAGCGCTTACTATGCGCAAAGCACTGTTGTAAGCGCTGGGGAGGCTACAGGGTGATTAGATTGAAACGGGGGGCTCACAGTCTTAACCTCCATTTTACAGATGAGGGAACTGAGGCACAGAGAAGTTAAGTGACTTGCCCAAGGTCACAGAGCTGACAATGGGTGGAGCCGGAATTTGAACCCATGACCTCTGACTCCAAAGCCCGGGCTCTTTCCACTGAGCCACGTTGCTTCTCGACCTCTCAGCCGCCTTCAACTCTGGGGACCACCCCCTTGGAAAACTTATCTAATCTTGGCTCCTCTGAGGCTGTCCTTTCTTGGTTCTCCCCCTATCTTCTGGGGTTTCCTTCCATCCTTTGATGTGCTTTATTTGGGGTGATGACACACCTGTAGCTTAGCTGATTATGGGTGAAGTCTGAGTTGGGTTTTGCCATCCTGTCCCCCTGGGATTTTATTTTTTTTTAATGGTATTTGTTAAGCACTTACTCTGTGCCAGGCACTGCACTAAGTGCTGGGGAATTTAAAAGCTAATAATAATAATAATAATAATAATGATGGCATTTATTAAGCGCTTACTCTGTGCAAAGCACTGTTCTAAGCGCTGGGGAGGTTACAAGGCGCCCAGGTGGTCCCACGGGGGCTCACAGTCTTAATCCCCATTTTACAGATGAGGTAACTGAGGCTCAGAGAAGTGAAGTGACCTGCCTGAAGTCACACAGCTGACAACTGGTGGAGCCGGGATAGGAACCCATGACCTCTGACTCCAAAGTCTGCGTTCTTTCCACTGAGCCACGCTGCTTCTCTAATCAGGTTGGACATGGTCTATGTCCCACATGGGGCTCACAGTTTCAAATCCCATTTTACAGATATGGTAACTGAGGCCCAGAGAAGGGAGGTGACTGGCCCCAAGTCCCTCAGCAGACAAGTGGTGGGGCCGGGCCTAGAACCCAGGTCCTTGATCTAGCCACTAGACCACACTGCCTCTCAGAGAACATGTCTCCCAACTGTCAAACTGTACTCTCCCAAATGCTCTACCCATAGTAAGCGCTCAATAAATTTCACTGATTGATTGGGGAGATGTGTGCAGAACGATGTTTTAGTAATAATAATGATGATGGTATTTGATAAGTACTTACTACGTGCCAAGCGCTGTTTAGATACAAGGTTAACAGGTTGTCCCACGTGGGGCTCACAGTCTTCATACCCATTTTACAGATGAGGTAGCTGAGGCAACAGAGAAGTGACTTGCCCAGGGTCACACAGCAGACAAATGGCAAGGGAGGGCAGGGAGTCAGAGGACCTGGGCTCTAATACTTGGACAAGTCACTTAGCTTCCCTAGGGCCTCAGTTTCCTCATCTGTAAAATGGGGGCTAGAAATCTGTTCTCGCTGTGAGCCGGGGACGGGGACCGCATCTGAGCTGATCCCCCTTCTAGACTGTGAGCCCACTGCTGGGTAGGGACCGTCTCTATATGTTGCCAACTTGTACTTCCCAAGCACTTAGTACAGTGATCTGCACACAGTAAGCGCTCAATAAATACGATTGGTTGATTGATTGATTGATTGATTGGACCTTAGGGCCTAGCACAGTGCTGGGCGTTTGGGAAGCCCTTAACAAATACTACGACTGTTGATGACGCGAGAGGGGAGAAGGGAGAAGCAGGAGGACGGGCCTTATCTAGGGCATCTCTCCCGTCTCTTTCCGCCTCAGCCCGAGTGGCACACGGCCTCCGTCCCGTGACCTGGCTGTTCCTTTGGTGTTTGTTTACGCTTTCACCGGATTACCCAGGGGATATTGGAAGGCAAACTTGCAAACAGGACATGCAAGGCAAATAAGCACATTTTAATTACTTCCCAGAATGAGCCTGATCATTGCGTTCCCTGGAAAGACCCACGAGGGCTCGCTGAACATCCCGGAAGCCCCAAACCGGAGAGTGGGTGGCCGTCCGCGCTCCCCTGGTGATGGATGTGAGGTGGGAGGCCAGCACCCACATAGTCAACCCAAATCTCTCTCGTTCAACCCACAATCTGTCACCAAATCCCGTCAGGTCTACCTACGTGAGGTTGCTAAAATCTGCCCTTTCCTCTCCACCCAAACTGCTAGCACCCTGATCGAAACGCTCGTACTGTCCTGATTACTACATCATCCTATATCCATATAGAAGTTTCTCGTTCCCTGAGAGGGGCCTGTCTGCCTCCGATCGATCGCCAACGATTAATCTGCTGTAGGTGGTGCCCGTGGTTTTGACGAAGCCCGGAGCTGGAGTCCACGGCCGGGGCTACCAAAATCCACAGCAGCAGCCGTCGCCCCAGTCCGAGCCTGGATATGGAGTCCAAAGCCGGAGCCTGAAGCCAGAGCCCGGAGCTCAGGCTTGGTCTTGGAAAACTAATCCTGGCTCTCCCACTTGTCTGCTGTGTGACCCTAGACAAGTCACTTTGCTTCTCTGTGCCTCCATTACTTCATCTGTAAAACGGGGATTAAGACTGGTGAGCCCCATGTGGGACAGGGACTGTGGTCAACCTGTGGTCCCTCCCTCTGCCCATCCGCCAAGCTAGCTCTCTTTCTCCCTTCAAGGCCCTACTGAGAGCTCACCTCCTCCAGGAGGCCTTCCCACACTGAGCCCCTTCCTTCCTCTCCCCCTCGTCCCCCCTCCATCTCCCCCATCTTATCTCCTTCCCTTCCCCACAGCACCTGTATATATGTTTGTACATATTTATTACTCTATTTTACTTGTATATATCTATTCTATTTTATTTTGTTAGTATGTTTAGTTTTGTTCTCTGTCTCCCCCTTTTAGACTGTGAGCCCACTGTTGGGTAGGGACTGTCTCTATATGTTGCCAACTTGTACTTCCCAAGCGCTTAGTACAGTGCTCTGCACACAGTAAGTGCTCAATAAATATGACTGATGGATGGATGGATGGATGATTAGCTTCTATCTACCGCAGCACTTAGTACAGTGCCTGGCAAGTAGTAAGCGCTTAATAAATACCATAAAAAAAGCAGTCTGGGAGGGGTCTATTAGCTCTGGAAGGCCTACCGTCCACTCTGGGCAAAAGTTCCTCCCCAGACCTTTACTATAAGAGCGGCTGATGTAGCACCCTGACACACCGAGGCTGCGGAAAAGTGGGGATGGAAATTCTCAGACTCCCCGGGGCCGTTACCTTTCTCTCTGAAACTGCTTGAAACTGGCAGCATCAGAGACACAGAGAAGCAATGTGGCCTAGTGGGAACCAGGGAACCTGGGTTCTGATCCCAAACCCGCTAATAGCCTGCTGTGTGACTGGGCAAATCACTTTGCTTCTCTGAGCCTCCTTTTCCTCATCTATGAAATGGGGATTCAATGCCTGTTCTCCCTCCTCTGTGGACTGCGAACTCCATGGGCCTATGAGGCTGTGCCTGATATGATTATCTTGCATCTACCCCAACGCTTATTATAGTGCTTAACACTGGAATTTGGTCAGAGCTTATTGTGTGCCAAGCACTGTATTAAGCGCTACGGTAGATAGAAGGTAATCCGGTAGGACACTGTCCCACGTGGGCTTACAATCTCTTCCTGCTTGGCACCTAGTAAGTGCTTAAGAAATACCACAATAATGATCAATATTATTATGAGCCAGTCACGACTGCAGTTTAGGGTGAAGGGATGATGAAGCTCTTTTCTAACTGCAAAGATGCCTGAGTTCGCACCTTGTGATTCTGCCTTAACCCTAATAATAGTAATAATAATAACTGTGGTGTTTGTTAAGTGCTTACTATGTGCCAGGCACTGTACTAAGCAATGAGATAGATACAAGCTAAATAATAATAATAATTTTGGTATTTGTTAAGCGCTTACTACGTGCAAAGCACTGTTCTGAGCACTGGGGAGGATACAAGGTGATCAGGTTGTCCCATATGGGGCTCACAATCTTAATCCCCATTTTACAGATGAGGGAACTGAGGCCCAGAGAAGTTAAGTCACAAAGCTGACAAGTGGCGAACAGGTTGGACACAGTCCCTGTCCCTCATGGGGCTCATAGTCTTCACCCCCATTTTACAGATGAGGGAACTGAGGCACAGAGAAGTGAAATGACTTGCCCAATGTCACCCAGCAGACAAGTGGCAGAGCCAGGATCAGAATCCACGTCCTTGGGCAAGTGAGTTCACTTCTCTGTGCCTCAGTTACCTCAACTGTAACATGGGGACTGAGACTGTGAGCCCCTCGGGCAGGGAGTACATCCAACCCGATCTGCCTGTACCCACCCCAGCGCTTAGCACAGTGTTTGGCACATAGTAAGCGCTTAAATACCACAATTATTATTACCATTCATTATTTGGTCCTCATTAGAAACTCAAGGCAGAAGCAGCGTGGCTCAGTGGAAAGTGCCCGGGCTTGGGAGTCAGAGGTCATGGGTTCTAATCCCGACTCCGCCACTTGTCTGCTGTGTGACTTCGGGCAAGTCACTTAACTTCTCTGTGCCTTAGTTCCCTCATCTGTAAAATGGGGATGAAGACTGTGAGCCCCACGTAGGACAACCTGATTACCTTGTATCTCCCCCGGCGCTTAGAACAGTGCTTGGCACACAGTGAGCGCTTAACAAATACCATCATTATTATTCCACAGTGGACGACTGATCTTCTACTTCAGCTCCATCCCCCAAACTCAGGGGGAACTGTTTAGAATGAAAAGTGGCAGAACTGGGTGTGCCTGATGACTCTCACACAGATGCATTTTAAAAAAACAAAAAACCAGCTCTAATTTCCAGACTTTGAGGCCCATTAGATGGTGCCTCCAGGGAAGTTTGGAAATTTCCATCCTCGGGGACAGTTAAAAACCCAATGGGAAGGACTGCTCAAAGACACACCGTGGGATCACTCCCGAGATGGCAAGTGTCTGAGATGTGCCCTCGGGAAACCATTCCTGACGTCGCGGATTCTGACTTCAACCGAGAAGAGGCAAGAAATCCTTATTTGGAGAGAAAATCCTAAGCCTCGTAACTTACACTTCCACCTCATCATATTTTTTTTAAACTGGTATTTTTTAAGAACTTACTATGCATCAGGCACTGTACTA
The DNA here is from genome assembly GCF_015852505.1 of Tachyglossus aculeatus. NCBI lineage: Eukaryota > Metazoa > Chordata > Mammalia > Monotremata > Tachyglossidae > Tachyglossus > Tachyglossus aculeatus. The sequence continues at coordinate 12,264,463 of NC_052085.1, read as the reverse complement.
GATGCTGGGGTTGATACAACCTAATCAGGTTTCACACAATGCACGTTCCACATGGGGCCCGGGGTCTTCAACCCCATTTTAGAGATGAGGTGAATGAGGTTCAGAGAAGTGAAATGACTTGCCCAAGGTCTCACCCATCAGGCAAGTGGTAGAGCTTGGATTGGGGCGCAAGATCATAAGCCTGGGAATCAGAAAACCTGGGTTCCAATCCCTACTCCACCACTCGCCTGTTGCGTGACTTTGGGCAAATCATTTCTCTGGGCTTCAGTTTCCTCATCGGTAAAATGGGAATTCAATACCTGTTCTCCCTTCCCGTTAGACTCTGAGTCAATCAATCAATCAATCGTATTTATTAAGCGCTTACTGAGTCCTTATTGAGTCCTATGTGAGACAGGGACTGATGATCTTTAATCTACTCCTGCGCTTAGTACAGAGCTTGGCTCCTCCTCTAATAATAATAATAATGGCATTTCTTAAGTGCTTACTATGTGCAAAGCACTGTTCTAAGTGCTGGGGAGGTTACAAGGCAGTCAGGTTGTCCCACAGGGGGCTCACAGTCTTAATCCCCATTTTACAGATGAGGTAACTGAGACACAGAGAAGTTAAGTGACTTGCCCAAAGTCACATAGTTGACAATTGGCAGAGCCGGAATTTGAACCGGAATTTGAACCGGAATTTGAGAAAGGGGGAAGATTGAGTCCTCTGACTCAATCAATCGTATTTATTGAGCGCTTACTGTGTGCAGGGCACTGTACTAAGTGCTTGGGAAGTACAAGTTGGACTCCAAAGCCTGTGCTTTTTCCACTGAGCCACGCTGCTTTTCGACGCTGCTCCTCTAGACAGGAAGCTCACTGTGGGCAGGGAACATGTCTAGAGAAGCAGCGTGGCTCAGTGGAAAGAGCACAGGCTTTGGAGTCAGAGGTCATGGGTTCAAACCCCGGCTCCGCCAACTGTCAGCTGTGTGACTTTGGGCAAGTCATTTAACTTCTCTGTGCCTCAGTTACCTCAACTGTAAAGTGGGGATTAAGACTGTGAGCCCCTCGTGGGACAACCTGATCACCTTGTAACCTCCCCGGCGCTTAGAACAGTGCTTTGCACATAGTAAGCGCTTAATAAATGCCATCATTATTATTACCAACTCTGTTTTGTACTCTTCCGAGTGCTTAATACATTGCTCTGAACACAGTAAGCACTCCATAAATACCACTGACTGATAGTAAGCACTTAAAAAATGCCATTATTACCAGTTTTTCCAAAATGTCAAAACTGTTCCAGACCAGGAGGAGGTGACCAAGAGAGCCGTGCACCTGGCAATCCTTCATGCATTGCCCCCAAGGAAAAGATTTTTGACATACAGGTAGGCTTGGAACTTTAACACTCATTAATTCATTCAATCGTATTTATTGAGTGCTTATTGTATGCACAGCACTGTACTAAGAACTTGGTAGAATGCAATACAACAATAGACAAACACATTCCCTGCCTACAAGGAGTATACAGTCTCGCAGGGTTTACCTGGCAGTTGTGAAATTGGGAGAGAGGCAGTATTTTAGGGTTCACTTTTGCCCTGTCTTTAAAAACCTTCATCGATCAATCAATGGTATTTATCGGGTGCTTACTCCGTGCAGGGCACACGAAGCAAACCAAGAAGCAGCAGAATGATGATGATGATGATGATGATGATGGCATTTATTAAGCGCTTACTATGTGCAAAGCACTGTTCTAAGCACTGGGGAGGTTACAAGGTGATCAGGTTGTCCCACCGGGGGCTCACAATCTTAATCCCCCTTTTCCAGATGAGGGAACTGAAGCCCAGAGAAGTGAAGTGACTTGCCCAGAGTCACACAGCCGACACAGCTCCCCTTTTAGACTGTGAGCCCACTGTTGGGTAGGGACTGTCTCTATGTGATGCCAATTTGTACTTCCCAAGCGCTTAGTACAGTGCTCTGCACATAGTAAGCGCTCAATAAATACGATTGATTGATTGATTGACAATTGGTGGAGCCGGGATTTGAACCCATGACCTCTGACTCCAAAGCCCGGGCTCTTTCCACTGCACCACACTGCTTCCCGTCATTCTTCCCCAGAATGACGAACACACCGAGCTCGATTCCCGGTAACCAGACTGGTGGCGAGTCCACCCGCGTTCACAGAAAGATTCGAAACCGATCCTGCTGACATCTGGGTCCTTGGGTAAGAATAAGAAGTGGTGAGAAGTATTTGTGTTCCTCGTTTATACTCCTTGAAGGCTACTGACTTGGTCTCCTTTCACTGCTCTGAGGTCAGAAGAAGAGGAAAAACAGGGAAAGGGAGAAAGGGGGAAGAGAAAACTTAAGCGGTGAGGATATTCTGCCTGTGTCCTAAGAAGTAGGACAAAAAAGCTGCGGACTTTCTGAGCCCCTTGGAGAGGTCAGCCGTCCGGAAAGAAACGTTCCCTATTTCTAGTTTCATTACTCTTTTATCCTCCCGATAACAGTTCTTTCAAAACGATTTTTAGGTACCTGGCTTTTCTGGGAAAATGGGCCTCTCGGAGGGTTTATGAATACCTCAAGCTTCAGAGCTGGCCAGTAAGCCACCCAAACTGTTGCAATTAGAGAAGCTTCATTCCAAAGGTAGAGCATCTGATGGAGAAGAGGTGGAGGCAGCATCTCCGCATATAACACAGTTTTGCCAGAGGTACTGCTGGTAGTGCATTCAAGTTGTAAGTATTTTTATGTTTGTCTCCGCCCTTAGAGTGTAAGCTCCTTGTGGCCACTCAAACTGTTTCTACAATTACTACTAGTAATAATAATAATAATGATGGTATTTGTTAAGCGCTTACTACATGCAAAGCACTGTTCTAAGCGCTGGGGGGATACAAGGCGATCAGGTTGTCCCACTTGGGGCTCACAGTCTTCATCCCCATTTTACAGCTGAGAGAACTGAGGCCCAGAGAAGTGAAGTGACTTGCCCAAAGTCACACAGCTGATAAGTGGCAGAGCAGGGATTTGAACCCATGACCTCTGACTCCAAAGCCTGGGCTCCTTCCACTGAGCCACGCTGCTACAAGTACTTCTACTACTACTTTTCTGGCTCAGTGGAAAGAGCCCGGGCTTTGGAGTCAGAGGTCATGGGTTCAAATCCCGGCTCCGCCAATTGTCAGCCGTGTGACTCTGGGCAAGTCACTTCACTTCTCTGGGCCTCAGTGACCTCATGTGTAAAAGTGGGGATGAAGACTGTGAGCCCCCTGTGGGACAACCTGATCACCTTGTAACCTCCCCAGTGCTTAGAACAGTGCTTTGCATATAGTAAGCGCTTAATAAACACCATCATCATTATTATTATTATTACTTTTAAGACTACTGCTTCTGATGCTACTAGTACTACTTCTATAAGTACTACTACTCCTATTATTACTCCTACTGTGAGCAAAGCCCTGTACTAAGCGCTTGGGAGAGAAGCAGTTTGGCCTAGTGGATACAGCAAGAGCCCAGAAGTCAAAAAGACCTGGGTTCTAATCCCTGCTCCGCCACTTCCCTGCTGTGTGACCTTGGGCAAGTCACTTCACTTCTCTGTACCTCAGTTACCTCATCTGTAAAACGGGGATTTAGACAGGGAGCCCCATGTGGGACGGGGCTGTGTCCAATTTGATTAACTTGTATCTACTCTGGTGCTTAGAACAGTGCTTGACACACAGTAAGTGCTTAACAAATACCATTATTATTATTACTACTACAAGAGAACAGAGTTGGTAGACATGTTCCCTTCCCCCAGGGATCTTAACAGATACTCTTAGGATTCATCCTCCCCATCAATGTACAGCGGACAAAAACACAGAGGGAGTCCACAATGCTGCCTTTTTAGCTAAGAGAAATACAGCTCTAAACCAAAGTTCCGACAAACAAAATGCCGACAGACCCGCTAAACATTAGTAAATGTGAACAACCAGCTCGATGACTTACATCTGCAATATGGCAATTTACACTCGGAAAATCTATATTAATATCACCAGGCAACCACGGAGCCTACTACCCACATCGCAACCGTCGGACCTAAACAAATCTGCTGATTTAGTTATCATTCGAGCCGGGGAAGCAGTGTGGCCTGGTGGATAGAGCCCAGGCCCGGGAGTCAGAAGGACCTGGGCTCTAATCCTGGCTCTCCCACTTGTCTGCTGTGTGACTTTGGACAAGTCACATCACTTTTCTGGTCCTCAGCGACCTCATCTGCAAAACTCTCTATATGAGAGTTGGTAGACACACTCTCTGCCCACAACGAGCTTACTAGAGAACTGCAATAGCCCGGCCTACCAACCCAAAAAGAGTTTTGAAAGACTAAAGAGAGAATCACTCCGGTACACTACGGAGGATGCCTCGATCCACCTCTGTTGTATCATACTGAGCCTATCGGGAGTGATAGAAAACCAACCCCAAAACACCACGAAACTGCTTTTAGCCACAGAGATTTAAAAAGAACACCAACAAAGAAAACAGGGCTCAACTATCTGAACGTATTTTTTTTTCCACATCAAAGAGGAAAGGGAATGATATTTTTTCCACGGTGAAAACAAACAGCTCCGTTTCACAACCAGCCGGGCCAGAGAGATGTCAGGGGAAGGTATGGTTTGAATAAGAAGGCACTAAATGGAGGGCTTGATTGTGTTTTCAAGGACAGCTGCAGTTTATTTCTTTGAATTAGTAAGGCTCTGACCACACAGCTCTCCCCTCGTGCTTCGCACGGACACAATGCCATCATTCTGAGAAACTGTGTCGGAAAGCGGAGGACAACTCGCACCACTGCTTCGTTTGTAAGCCCGGGGCACCATCCACTCGAAAGGAGATCTAGACGAAATGCGACACATGTCCGGGACCACCCGGGTCACATCACGGTCGTCGGCTACCGGAATTTCCGTACGGGGCCGGAAAATGGATAGAAGCCCCTGCCGGGTCAAATGGCCAAGGTTAGGAGTCACACATAGCAACCTAGGACATCCTTGAAATTGACTATTCCTTGGTTATTTTTCCAATACCTGATCGCGCTAGCCATCTTTTTTTCCCAGATGGTATTTGTTGGACTGTGTCCAACCTGATGATTACCTTGAATCTACCCCAGCACTTGCAACAGTGCTAGACACTGTAGTGAGCGCTTAACAAGTACCATTATTATTACCCCAGTGCTTAGTATAGTGTTGGGAACTGAGACGTTTAATAAATACCTCGATGATGATGTTGATGACGCTAGAGGATTTGGCCCTGAGGCACACAAAGCAACTAGTCCAGTGCTGTGTGCTCTACAGAAGCAGCATGGCTCGGTGGAAAGAGCACGGGCTTTGGAGTCAGAGGTCATGGGTTCAAATTCCAGCTCCACCAATTGTCAGCTGTGTGACTCTGGGCAAGTTACTTCACTTCTCTGTGCCTCAGTTCCCTCATCTGTAAAATGGGGGTGAAGACTGTGAGCCCCACGTGGGACAACCTGATCACCTTGTAACCTCCCCAGTGCTTAGAACAGTGCTTTGCACATAGTAAGCGCTTAATAAATGCCATTATTATTATTACTATTACAGACACTAAACAATAAAGCTGGCAGCATGGCCCAGTGGACACGGCCTGGGCCTAAGAGTTAGAAGGATCTGGGCTCTAATCCCAGCTCCGCCACTTGTCTGCTATGTGACCTTGGGCAAGTCCCTTCACTTCTCTGTGCCTCAGTGACCTCATCTATAAAATGGGGATTAAGACTCTGAGCCCTATGTGGGACAGGAACTGTCTTCCACTAATTAGCTCGTGTCTACCCCTGGGCTTAGAAAGTGCCTGGCACATAGTTAGTGCTTAACAAATACTATTTTTTAAAAAAAGATGGCAAATCCCGCTGATGTTGATACTGAGACTCTTCCTCCTGCTAGTTCTAAAATTAGAAACTCGGTTGAGATTACCATCTGCCAGAGTCACTTGGGGAGAAATTAGGGCTTCGGCTCTGGGTGGAGCGGGGTTTCATTTTCCCAGTATATCTCCTTCCCGGCTCAGAGTACCCCAAGTAACTCTACCTCCCGACTGCTTGTGGTTCGTCAGCCTCGTTTCAAGCTCCAAGAACTCCCTGGCATTTCCCAGTCGGAAGTACGTTAAGATCAGCGAGGGAGCTTACATTTCATTTAGCTCTCTAGTCTGTGATTACACACATTTCATAAAGCTCCCATCGAAAGAAAAACGGTTCACTCTTCTTCCACACATAATCCCTTCTGGGGTTCATCGGCAAACTTTTTCCACTTTAGCCTCAGGTGGGGATTGCTAGGTCCATAATAACGACATGTGTTGTCAAAAAGGCTCCAGGTTCCTCAATCAATTAATTAATGGTATTTACTGAGCGCTTACTATGTGCAGAGCACTCTACTAAGCTCTAGGAAGGTACGCTATATCAGAATTGGCAGATATGCTCCCTGCCTATAACCCAGGTTTCCAGTTCCAGGAAAACTGGGGATCAACAGGCGGTCTCTGTGGCGGACCTCCCTTCATCCCACCCTTTCATAGCTACAGGCACTGAAATTGAACTCCAATAGACGAGAGAGGGAATAATCATTCTCTTAGGCCGTCTCTCACACCACCAATAACAATAATAATAACAACTGCGGTATTTGTTAAGTGCTTACTATATGCCAGGCACTGTATTAAGTGCAGGGGTAGATACCAACTAATCGGGTTGTACACAGGCCTTGTCTCACAGGCTTACTCCCCATTTTACAGATGAGGTTACTGAGGTACTAAGAAGTTAAGTGACTTACCCAAGGTCACGCAGCAGAAAAGCGGTGGAGTCAGGATTAGAACCCAGGTCCTTCGTTTCCCAAGCCCAGGCTCTTTACGCTAGGCCACCCTGCTTCTCGGGACCTAGTAGGTTCATTCTCCTCAGAACACCCCGAAATAAACCAATTCCCCATTCCCCCTCATATCATCTATTAAACAAGGCACCAGAGAGCTCCTAGACCAGCAGCTCAAAAAACTAGGGCAGAGTCTGCAATACTTTGCAAATCAATGGATTACTGAAAATATGTACCAGTTGAGACCTAATTCAGATAGCAAATAATCTAATTACACTCCTGGGGCTAGTTCTCTCTCCCCCCAGAGCTCAACAGGAACAAACACAAATCTGATTTTCCTGCTTATTGTGTATAGTAATTAAAGATGCCGTGTGCTTATCAGTCAGGCTAAATACAGCATTTGGTTTCAACACACACGTTCCCAGGCCTCAAAGGATGCTATTAAAGAAGAACAGCCGAAAGTTGCTCTAATTTTAAAGCGATCATCCTGAGGAGATCTGCTTTTATTTTCACTCCTTTTCTCTCCCTCACTTTCTCCCCGCTCTGTTAAATATGTTGACCTAGATTCTCTCAGTGGGAAAGTTGTGGGAAACTCAGCACTAATAGCCTGCAGTATGTCTGTTCTGACGTTGTATTATTTCTCTTGAACGGTTGTTGAGTATCAACTTTGTGGCAACCACTGGACTGGTCCCTGGAGGACACAGAAGAGCATCGTTTTAAAACAGCATCATCTGCCCCCACCTAGTAGATACAGCACGAGCCTGGAAGTCAGAAGGACCTGGGTTCTAATCCTGGGTCTGCCACTTAATGACCCTGGGCAAGTCCCTTCCCTTCTCTGGGCCTCAGTTTCCTCATCAGTAAAGTGGACATTAAGAATGTGAGCCCCATGTGGTACATGGACTATGTCTGACTTGATTAGCTTGCATCTACCCCAGTACTTGGTACAATGCTTGGCATGTATAAGCACTTAAAACTATAAATATATATATATATATATATTAGATATATATATATATCAGATACATATATATTAGATTATATTTATTCTGAAGATGATACCTGCCCTCAGGAGTTTACAAACCAGGGGTGAAGACAATCACAGAAAAAACTCACCATTTATTCATTCAGTCAATCACATTTATTGAGCTCTTACTATGTGAAAAACACTGTACTAAGCACTTGGGAGAGGACAATATAACAATAAACAAATTCCCTTCCTAAAACGAGCTTACACTTGGCATCCAAGTATTATATGGGAGCGGCATTTTGGGGCTCCCTTGCCCCTTCTAACACATTCTCCCCAACCCCAGTCTGATAACAGAAAAATCTCAACCCCCTAAACCTTCCCAAAGATGCCCACTCCATCCGTCTACCTGCTCCATGACTCAGTTGTGCGGCCAAATGGGGTCTTCAAAGTCTTCTACTACTGCTAGTAATAGTGATAATAATAATAAGAAGAAACGTTGCTAACAATGGTACTTCATTCCATCATATTTATTGAGCACAACTGTATGCACAGCACTATACTAAGCGCTTGAAAAGTACAATTCGGTAACAGGTAGAGACGGTCCCTTCCCAACAACAGGATCACAGTCTTGAACACTCACTGTGTGTCAAGCACTGGACTGAGATATGAGGTTTAGTACTTCAGGCTATCTTACCTCAATCTCATCTATCTTGCCACCGACCTCTCACCCACGTCCTACCCCTGGCCTGAAACGCACCACCCCAACCCCCTTCATCTCTGACCGTCACCCTTCCGCCTCCTTCAACGCCTTATTGAAGGCACATTTCCTCCAAGAGGCCTTCCCTGATTAAGTCCTCTTTTCCTCTGCACCACTCGAACCCTCTTCCTTCCTGTGGTTAGAGGCTAAGCCCACCCAGGTCCCCTGTCCTGAACACACCAATCCAGCCACTACCAACACCGGGGATTGCCCGGGGAACAACCGATTCCCTGAACCGCAAGGTCCCAAGATGGGAAGACCAATATGTCCTTTCTTGGCCTGAGACGAGCAGATCGATGAAAGACAGGGCCCGAGACACATCATTCTATCACATAAAATTGCCTTTTTTGTCAGGAGTTCAAAGTACCTTAATCCCGGTGCTTTGAGGGGCAGTAATTCAGTGCTGTTTTCCTCTGGAGGCTCAAAGAAGTGGAAATCGTTCGCTGCTGCTGCAAGAAGAATTTGGGCAGAACCCAGGACTTACCAGGATCTTGTAGACGTGGCTCGGTCCCTGCTGGGGAGGCATCACCTCGAGGCTGAAAAGCTGCTCTCGTGGTCTCTGTTCCTAGAAGAAAAGAACCAGGCTATTTTACTCCGTGGCTTGTCACTCAACCTATGTTCTACAGAAGAAAGGGATCGTGCTACTGTCATGTGGCATCTGTTCTCTAGAAGAAAGGGACTGGGCTATTGTTTTCTTTTTTCATGTTACTTGTAAAGCACTTACTATGTGCCAGACACTGTACTAAGGGATGGGGGTACATGATAATGATAATAATGATGCTATTTCATTCATTCATTTAATCGTATTTATTGAGCGCTGTGTGCAGAGCACTGTACTAATCATTTGGGAAGTACAAGTTGGCAACATATAGAGACGGTCCCTACCCAACAACGGGCTCCCAGTCTAGAAGGGGGAGACAGACAACAAAACAAAACATGTGGACAGGTGTCAAGTCATCAGAATAAATAGAAATAAAGCTAGATGCACAGCATTAACAAAATAAATAGAATACTTGTTAAGCTCTTACTATGTGCAGTGTATTAAGCGCTGGGATAGATCCAAGCAAATGGAGTTGGACACAGTCCCTGTCCCATGAGGGGCTCAGAGTCTCAATCCCCATTTTACAGACGAGGTAACTGAGGCACAGAGAAGCAAGATCACACAACAGACAAGTGGCAGAGCCGGGATTAGAACCCATGACTTAGTGCAGAGCACTGGATGGCACTGTACTCAATAAACATTTTTGTTTGACTGATTAGAGGAGGAGAAGAAAGTCTTTTCCCAGTTCCGTCCCTGAGAGATACTTGCTAACATCCTTCTAGGCCTTCGGTTCCTACTGCGGGAGAGGAGGGTGAAGAAACCATCACTACGTTAAATGCTAAGTTAATTTTTGGTAGGGCCAAACATTTTTCCTTATCTAATTGTTTCCTTCAATCTGATTCCATCCTGCTCCCTTCTGCTTTAGGGTCAAGGTTTCCTTTCAAAGCCTATAACAACTCCACGGGCACAAAAATGCTCCTGACACGGTTACTGACTTCACAGAAAAATGTCCTTTGACAATAAGGCGGTCCGGCTTTGGGCAACCATTTCTGAGGCCCAGCCACACGCTCCAGACCTCCCAGGCCCAAGAGCAGAGCTGTCCTAGATAATAACTGGGCTATTTGTTAGGCGCTTAGAAGGTGTCGTGCACTGTGGTAGATACAGTGCTAAGCACTTGGTACAGTGCTCTGCACACACTATGCGCTCAGTGAATACGAATGAATACAATCGGACCACACACACGGGCCCTAGCCCACAAGGACTCACAGGCTAAGAGAAAGGGAGGAACAGTTATTTAATCCCTATTTTAGGATTTAGGAAACTGAGGCAAGGAGAAATTAAGTGACTTCAATCTTCTTTACTGAGCGTTTACTGTGGGTAGAGTACCGTACTAAGCTATTGAGAGAGAACAGTATAATGGAATTGGTAGACACGTTCCTTGCCCTCAACGATCTTAGAGTCTAGAGGGACAGACAGACATTAATATAAGTTAACATATTAACTTATATTAATGTCCTATTATATTATATTAATGTTATTAATATAATATAATAGGACATTAATATAAGTAAATTAGAGATATGTGCATAAGTGCTGTGGGGCTGAAGAAGGGATGAATCAAGGGTGCAAAACCACGCGAGGCTCAGCGGAAAGAGCCCAGGCTTTGGAGTCAGAGGTCATGGGTTCGAACCCCTGCTCCGCCAATTGTCAGCTGTGTGACTTTGGGCAAGTCACTTCACTTCTCTGGGCCTCGGTTCCCTCATCTGTAAAATGGGGATTAAGACTGTGAGCCCCACGTGGGGCAACCTGATCACCTTGTAACCACCCCAATGCTTAGAACAGTGCTTTGCACATAGTAAGTGCTTAATAAATACCATCATTATTATTATTATTATTAAAGGTGATGCAGAAAGAAGTGGAAGAAGAGGGAGGCAGCATGGTGTAGTGGATAGAAAACAGGCCTGGGAGTTGGAAGGTTGTGGGTTCTAATCCTGGCTCTGCCATTTGTCTACTGGATGACCATGGGCAAGTCATTTCACTTTCTCTGTGCCTCAGTTAGCTCAGTGCTTAATAAATGACATCATTATTATAATAAATACGATTGAATGAATGAATGAATGACATAACCGAGGCCCAGAGAAGTGACTTGCCCAAAGTCACACAGCTGACAATTGGCGGAACCGGAATTTGAACCCATGACCTCTGATTCTGTATATATGTTTGTATGTATTTATTGCTCTATTTATTTTATTTGTACATATTTATTCTATTTATTTTATTTTGTTAATATGCTTTGTTTTGTTCTCTGTCTCCCCCTTCTAGACTGTGAGCCCACTGTTGGGTAGGGACCGTCTCTATATGTTGCCAACTTGTACTTCCCAAGCCCTTAGTACAGTGCTCTGCACACAGTAAGCGCTCAATAAATACGATTGATTGATTGATCTGTAAAATGGGAATTAGGATTGTGAGCCCTATGCAGGACTGTGTCCAACTTGACTTGCTTGAATCCATCCCAGCACTTAGTAGAGTGCTTGGCACATAGTAAGCACTCAACAAATATCATCATTATTAGTATTATTATTATTATTATTATTATTCCCCTGAATAATAATAATAATAATAATAATAATGGCATTTATTAAGCGCTATGTGCACAGCACTGTGAAAACTGAGTGTTCATTTATCATGTAAAGCCCATTCATTCGGTGGATTTCCCCACATCTTATGCCCTGCTGGGACCTTTAGGTTCCCTGGTTTAGATTAGATCTGTCCACACCTTCCCATGGGAATCAGACTTTAACTTATAGAGCACTGTGAAACACACTCAATGACTTATCCAGGTCCATTTTAGGTGCTCCCTAGGTACCACCAGGATTTCATTCATTCAATCGTATTTACTGAGCGCTTACTGTGTGCACAGCACTGGACTAAGCGCTTGGGAAGTACAAGTTGGCAACATATAGAGACAGTCCCTACCCAACAGTGGGCTCACAGTCTAGAAGGGGGAGACAGAGAACAAAACAAGACATATTAACAAAATAAAATAGAATAAATATGTACAAATAAAATAGAGTAATAAATCCGTACAAACATATATACATATATACAGGTGCTGTGGGGAGGGGAAGGAGGTAAGGCGGGGGGGAGCAGGAGAGGAAGGAGGGGGCTCAGTCTGGGATTTCATCGCAAGAAACCCCGAAAAAATTACTTTTCCTGAAATCTATCACAATCAATGGTATTTACTGAGGGCTTGCTGTGTGCAGAGCACTTCCCCACAGCACCTGTATATATGTATATATGTTTGTACATATTTATTACTCTATTTATAGACTGTGAGCCCACTGTTGGGTAGGGACTGTCTCTATATGTTGCCAATTTGTACTTCCCAAGTGCTTAGTACAGTGCTCTGCACATAGTAAGCGCTCAATAAATACGATTGATGATGATGATGATGATTTATTTTACTTGTACATATCTATTCTATTTATTTTATTTTGTTAGTATGTTTGGTTTTGTTCTCTGTCTCCCCTTTTAGACTGTGAGCCCACTGTTGGGTAGGGACTGTCTCTATATGTTGCCAATTTGTACTTCCCAAGCGCTTAGTACAGTGCTCTGCACATAGTAAGCGCTCAATAAATACGATTGATGATGATGATGTACTAAAACGCTCGAGACTGTAAATTCGTCCTCTAGACTACGAGTTCGCTGTGAGCAGGGAATGTGTCTGTTATATCGTTATAATGTACTCTCCCAAGCGCTTAGTACAGTGCCCAGCAAGCAGCGTGGCTCAGTGGAAAGAGCCCGGGCTTTGGAGCCAGAGGTCACGGGTTCGAATCCCGGCTCCGCCACATGTCTGCTGTGTGACCTTGGGCAAGTTGCTTCACTTCTCTGAGCCTCAGTTCCCTCATCTGTAAATTGGGGATGAAGACCGTGAGCCCCACGTGGGACAACCTGATCACCTTGTATCCCCCCCAGCGCTTAGAACAGTACTTTGCACACAGTAAGCGCTTAACAAATGCCATTATTATGATTATTATTATTATGGTAAATGCTCAAGAAAAATCACGAACAAATCTTACATGTTTGCCCTTGACTTTGCGAAGACGGTCAAGACACCAGGACTTAAGCTGGAGTTTGGCTCCTTCTTATGCAATATCATTTTACAAACCAGTTCCTAGAAGCCTCCGGTGAATAAGGTTCACCACGGCGAACTCCATCTATCACCGTCTTAAATACCCGGTTAGCCTCCGCTTGAACGGACGGCGAGGGAAAACGATCGCTCCCTTTGGAACGGTCATGGGGATGTCCTATTAAAAGTCATTCCGTCTATCACGAGGGTGAGGCTTCGGAAAGTGCCGGATATCATGTGTTATGTTCTGAAATCACCCAGGAGCACCGAAATACTTTTCTACTGAGTGATCTGTTCTTTTCCGGAGACCTGTCGGCCTCACACACACACACAAAAAAAAGTAGAAAAAACTTCCCCGTGACTTTTTCCTACCTTGGAAGGTCACAGCTAATGAATTAAAAGTAGAAATTGCACAGGCTTGGGAGTCGGGGGACCTGGACACTAATCCTGGCTCCGTCACTTTTTTATTTCCCTTTTTATTCTTTCAATCGTATTTATCGAGCGCTTACTGTGCGCAGAGCACTGTACTAAGCGCTTGATGGTATTACAGTATTTGTTAACTACACGCTAGGCACTGTTCTAAGCGCTGGGGTAGATACAAAGTAATCAGGTTGGTCACGTCCCTGTCCCACATGGGGCTCCCAGTCTTAATCCCCATTTTACAGGTGAGGTCACTGAGGCCCAGAGAAGTGAAATGACTTGTCTAGGGTCACACAGCAGACACGTGGCAGAGCCACACCCTTCGACTCCCACGCCGGGACGCTTTCCACTAGAAAGAAGGGGCCTTAAAGGACCCCACAGCACCTGTATATATGTATATATTTTTGTACATATTTATTACTCTATCTATTTTACTTGTACGTATCTATTCTATTTATTTTATTTTGTTAGTATGTTTGGTTTTGTTCTCTGTCTCCCCCTTTTAGACTGTGAGCCCACTGTTGGGTAGGGACTGTCTCTATATGTTGCCAATTTGTACTTCCCAAGCACTTAGTACAGTGCTCTGCACATAGTAAGCGCTCAATAAATAAATTCCAGTGAGGCTCAATCTCACCCCAGAGAGCATTAGAGGAGCAGTGTGGCTTAATGGAAATCGCACGGGCTTGTGGAACTGTACCAGACGTTAAAAACGTAAATGTCCCTGGACAATGCCCAGATAAAGTTTGGGATCCCAGGTGTCGGAAGCAGAGAAGCAGTGTGGTCCAGTGGGTAGAGCCTGGCTTGGGAGTCAGAAGGACCTGGGTTCTAATCCCCGCTCCGCCACTTGTCTGCTGTGTGACCTTGGCCAAGTCACTTCACTTCTCTGGACCTCAGTCACCTCGTCTGTAAAATGGGGATTAAGACTGCGAGCCCCGGGTGGGACAGGGACTGTGTCCAACCTGAATAACTTGAATCTTTATTCAAGAATTATTACTCTATTTATTTATTTTACTTGTACATATCTATTCTATTTATTTTATTTTGTTAGTATGTTTGGTTTTGTTCTCTGTCTCCCCCTTTTAGACTGTGAGCCCACTGTTGGGTAGGGACTGTCTCTATATGTTGCCGACTTGTACTTCCCAAGCACTTAGTACAGTGCTCTGCACACAGTAAGCGCTCAATAAATACGATTGATTGATTGGGTAGGAACTGTCTCTATATGTTGCGAACTTGTACTTCCCAAGCGCTTAGTACAGTGCTCTGCACACAGTAAGCGCTCAATAAATACGATTGATTGATTGATTGAATCTACCCCGGCGCTGGAAGAGTGCCTGGCACGTGGTAAGTGCATGACAAATATCTTAAAAAAATTTAAAAAACATGAGTTCACTAAATATTCATTCATTCATTCAATCATATATATTGAGCGCTTACTGTGTGCAGAGCACTGTACTAAGCACTTGGGAAGTACAAGTTGGCAACACACAGAGACGGGTCCCTACCCAACAACGGGCTCAAAGTCTAGAAGGGGGAGAAAGACAACCAAACAAAACATGTGGACAGGTGTCAAGTTGTCAGAACAAAGAGAATTAAAGCTAAATGCACATCATTAACAAAATACAATAGTAAATGTGTACAAGTAAAATGAATAGAGTAATAAATCTGTACAAACATATACACAGGTGATGTGGGGAGGGGAAGGAGGAGAGGAAAAAGGGGGCTCAGTCTGGGAAGGCCTCTTGGAGGAGGTGAGCTTTGAAGGGAGGAAGAAAGCTAGCTTGGCGAATGTGTGAGCCCACTGTTGGGTAGGGACTGTCTCTATATGTTGCCAACTTGTACTTCCCAAGCGCTTAGTACAGTGCTCTGCACACAGTAAGCACTCAATAAATACGATTGATTGATTGATTAATTGAATGTGTGGAGGGAGGGCATTCCAGGCCAGGGGGAGGACGTGGGCTGGGGGTCGACAGTGGGACAGGCAAGAATAAGTAGTTCCTAATTACCTGGGGAATACTTATTTCCCAGACAAACAGGGTCATGTAGGAAACCGACTTTGATTTCATGAAATCAAAGAAATTAGAGGATCAAGCCAAAAACAAAATTCAAAAAGTTGGGAAGCAGCACGGCCTGGTGGAAAGAGCGCAGCAGGCCTGAAAGTCTGATTCCAGCTCTGCCACTTGCCTGCTGGGTGACCTTGGGCAAGCCGCTTAACTTCTCTGGGCCTCGGTTCCTCACCTGCTAAAAAAAATGGGGATCCGATACCTATTCTCCCTCAATCAATTGATCAATCGTATTTATTGAGCGCTTACTGTGTGCAGAGCGCTTGGGAAGTCCAAGTTGGCAACATATAGAGACGGTCCCTACCCAACAGTGGGCTCACAGTCTAAAAGGGGGAGACAGAGAACAAAACCGAACATACTAACAAAATAAAATAGAGTAGATATGTACAAGTAAAATACTAACAAAATAAATTAGAGTAGATATGTACATGTACAAGTAAAATAAATAGAGTAGTAAATGCGTACAAACATATATACATATATACAGGTGCTGTGGGGAAGGGAAGGAGGTGCGTCCGATCTGCTTCTGCTGTATCTACCCAGCGCGTGGCACGGAACAAATACCGCAGTTATTATTAATCCCTAAATCCTCTGTTTCGATCACATGCCGGGTGGCCCAAGGTGTTCCATCCACATTCCCAGATCGGGTTGCGCTTAAGGGACTGACGTCAACCCGAGAAACCCTGCCTACCGGGAACGGGGGAAGAAGTAGGGCCAGGTGGGTCACGGTTGGCAGCTCGTTCTGTTGGTTTCAGCTTGTTCCTGACATCTGAACTTATTAGGAAGCGGAGGGACCAGTTCCCGCCGGGCCGGACCCTCGGAAGCGGCGACTCCCGGACAGATTCCCCCAGGCGTGCGTCAGTCGGATTCCCTACACGCGCAGATCTGGTTTCACCCGGCAAGGTGTCCATTCCCCGTTCCCCTCCCCGCTCCTCTCCCATCCCTGGCCTTCTGCTGGGTTTGTGCAAGCAGGATGCAGACCTTTTTGGGTGGTTGTTTTTTTAAAAAAAAAAACGGTATTTGTTCATTCATAATAATAATGGCATTTATTATAATAACGGCATTTATTAAGCGCCTACTCTGTGCCAAGCACTGTTCTAAGCGCTGGAGAGGTTACAAGGTGATCAGGTTGTCCCACGGGGGGCTCACAGTCTTCATCCCCATTTTACAGATGAGGGAACTGAGGCCCAGAGAGGTGAAGTGACTTGCCCAAAGTCACACAGCTGACAATTGGCAGAGCTGGGATTTGAACCCGCGACCTCTGACTCCAAAGCCCGGGCTCTTTCCACTGAGCCACGCTGCTTCTCAATGAAGGAATGGAAACCTTCCTGATTGGCAATATGTCATGCTTAGCCAATGACATATGACAGCGGGCTCACAGTCTAGAAGGGGGAGACAGACAACAAACCATATTAACAAAATAAAATAAATGGAATATGAACAAATAAAACAGAGTAATAAATACGTACAAACATATATACATATATACAGGTGTTAAATGCTTAAATGTTTAAAGGCCAGAGGAGGCCCCATGGTGTAATGGTTAGCACTCTGCACTCTGAATCCAGCGATCCGAGTTCAAATCTCGGTGGGACCTCTAACTTTAAACTTTTGAGGAGCGGCGGGGCTTGGTGGATAAGAGCCCGGGCTTTGGAGTCAGAGGTCATGGGTTCAAATCCCGGCTCCGCCACTTGTCAGCTGTGTGACTTTGGGCAAGTCACTTCACTTCTCTGAGTCTCATTCCCTCATCTGTAAAATGGGGATGAACACTGTGAGCCCCACGTGGGACAACCTGATCACCTTGTATCCCCCCCAAGTGCTTAGAACAGTGCTTTGCACATAGTGAGCGCTTAATAAATCCCATTATTAAAAAAAATGCTTAGTACGGGCCAGGCACCGTGCTAAATGCTGTGATACATACAAGCTAATCAGATTGAACACTTGTCAGCTGTGTGACTTTGGGCGAGTCACTTAACTTCTCTGGGCCTCAGTTCCCTCATCTGTAAAATGGGGATGAAGACTGTGAGTGCACCCCGTGGGACAACCTGATCATCTTGTAACCTCTCCAGCGCTTAGAACAGTGCTTTGCACATAGTAAGCGCTTAATAAATGCCATTAAAAAAAAAAACACAGTGCCTGTCCCACACGATAATAGTGGTATTTGTTAAACGCTTACTATGTGTCAAGCACCGTTCTAAGCGCTGAGACGTACAAGCTAATTGGACAGGACACGGTCTCTCTCCCACGTAATAATAGCTGTGGCATTTGTTAAATTCTTACTACGTGCCAGACACTGTACTAAGCACTGGGGTGGATACAAGGAATTCAGGTTGGACACAGTCTCTGTCCCACATGGGGCTCATAGTGTTAATCCCCATTTTCCAGATGAGGTCACTGAGGCCCAAAGGAGTGAAGTGACTAGCCCCAGGCCACCCAGCCGAAAAGTGGCGAGCCAGGATTAGCACCCACGTCCTCCCGACTCCTAGGGCCAGGCTCTATCCCCTAGGCCACCCCGCTTCTCACCCCATTTCCCGCCAGTGCCCGAAAAACTTGGAACACAATTAGCCTTGTCAATTATTTCACCGGTCCGCCGTATACGGCTGACAGCTTTCCTGAGCAATTCAGTCATCCCAGAGGCCGTGATTATGAGCGGTGTTTACATGCGTCTGCGATGTACTAGACTATAAATAGAAACCGTTTTCTTAGCACCCTGCCATGCTAGATTTTTCTTTTTCTTTCCCAGTTTGTCAGCTTTAATCCCAGGGGGAAGACAAAATCCACAAAATAATGGCAGATTGACAGAGGTGATCATGATTGCGGCATTTGTTAAATTCTTACTATGTGCCAGACACTGTACTAAGCACCGGGGTGGATACAAGCAATTCAGGTTGGACACAGTCCCTGTCCCACATGGGGCTCATGGTGTTAATCCCCATTTTCCAGATGAGGTCACTGAGGCCCTCACTATGAGTGAGGTCACATGGGTGTTCTCCCAAAAGATACATGAGAGGCGTCTGTGTGGCCTTTACACTTGGATTTGTCCCTCACAGCCCTTAGGTATCGGACTATAATTTATTTTAATGCCTGTCTCCCCATCCAGACTGTAAGTTCCTTTTGGATTTGGCCTGTGCTTACCAACTCTGTACTCTCCAAAGCGCTTATTACAGTGCTCTGCACACAGGAGCACTCAATAAATATGATGGATTGACTGACTGCTAGTAAGAGGAGTACACCCAGTTTTTCCAAAACACAAAAGCCAAAAGCACGTCGACTAATGCCATTCATTCATTCCATCGTATTTACTGAGCGCTTACTGTGTACAGAGCACTGTACTAAGAGCTTGGGAAGTACAAGTTGGCAACATCAAGAGACGGCAAATCAGTCCACCGGACATTGGTTTGGCTGTAGGATCCATCAGTCAACCCACCAATTGGTGATATCTGCTGAGTGTGCGGGAAAGTATGTGTGAGGGATAAGAGACGCTCTTTTTTTTGGCATTTGTTAAGTGCTTACTATGTGCAAAGCACTGTTCTAAGCACTTGGGGGGATACAAAGTGATCAGGTTGTCCCACGTGGGGCTCACAGTCTTAATCCCCATTTTACAGATGAGGTAACTGAGGCTCAGAGAAGTTAAGTGACTTGCCCAAGGTCACACAGCAGACATGTGGTGGAGCCGGAATTCGAACCCATGACCTCTGACTCCAAAGCCCGTGCTTTCTCCACTGAGCCACGCTGCTCTTGGAATTCAGGGGCTCAAGACACTTTCTTCGAGTCGGAGCTCAAGCAACGTAGAGCTCAACTGCGTTGGCTAAGCATGACATGTTGCCAATCGGGAAGGTTTCCATGCCCAAATTTGCCCGGTGGCAGCATGTGTTACAATCACGTAGCGTGGTGGCAGGGAAATATGCAATACACCCTCAGGTAACGTGCGTCAGGCGCTCAGTATCAATCCATCAACAGTCCCCTTCTATTCTCCAACTACACCCACTCCCGCGGAGGACTCATTCACTCCCACGGCTTCGTCTAGACTGTGAGCCCGTTGTCGGGTGGGGACTGTCTCTATATGTTGCCAACGTGTCCTTCCCAAGCGCTTAGTATGGTGAGCGCTCAATAAATACGACTGAATGAATGAATGACTACCACCTTTACACGGATGATTTCCAGATTTACCTCTCCAGCCCTGATGTGTCTCCTTCTCTGCATTTCCTCCTGCCTTCAGGACACCTCTACTCGGATGTCCCACCGACATTTCTAGACTGTAAGCCCGTTGTTGGGTGGGGACTGTCTCTATATGCTGCCGATTTACACTTCCCAAGCGCTCAGCCCAGTGCTCTGCGCACATAATAAGCGCTCAATAAATACGACTGAATGAATGAATCTCAAACTACACATGTCCAAAAGAGAGCTCCTTAGCTTCCCACCCAAACCATGTCCACCCCCTATCTTTCCCATCCCCGTAAGACCATTCCACTAGCCAATCTCACAAGTTCAAACCTATGGCATTTATCCCCTGACCAACTTTCTCATCTTGTCTTGTCTTTTAGACTGTGAGCCCACTGGTGGGTAGGGACTGTCTCTATATGTTGCCAATTTGTACTTCCCAAGCACTTAGTACAGTGCTCTGCACACAGTAAGCGCTCAATAAATACGATTGATTGATTGATTGTCTTATGCCGTCGAGTCCTCTCCGACCCACAGCGACGCCATGGATACATCTCTCTCAGAGCGCCCCACCTCCATCTGCAATTGTTTTGGGAGTGGATCCGTAGTTTTCTTGGTCAAAATCCAGGCTTGGTTTACCATTTCCTTCTTCCGCACAGCAAACTAGACTCTCCACCCTCGACTCTCCCATGCCATTGCTGCCATTCAACCCACATATTCACTCTAATAATAATAATAATGGTATTTGTTAAGCACTTACTATGTGCAAAGCACTGTTCTAAGCGCTGGGGGAATACGGGGTGATCAGTTGTCCCACGTGGGGCTCACAGTCTTAATCCCCATTTTACAGAGGAGGGAACTGAGGCCCAGAGAAGTGAAGTGACTTGCCCAAAGTCACCCAGCTGCCCGCTATTGGGTAGGGACCGTCTCTATATGTTACCAACTTGTACTTCCCAAGCGCTTAGTACAGTGCTCTGCACACAGGAAGCGCTCAATAAATACGATTGAATGAATGAATGAAAGTGGCGGAGCCGGAATTTGAACCCATGACCTCGGACTCCAAAGCCCGTGCTCCTTCCACTGAGCCACGCTGCTTCTCCAAAGAACCACTCTGCCACCAAATCTTGCACAACGTCGCTAAAATCCACTCTATCCTCTCCAACTGAACTGCTGGCATGCTGATCCAGGCACTTAGAGAAGCAGCGTGGCTCAGTGGAAAGAGCCCGGGCTTGGGAGTCAGAGGTCATGGGTTCGAATCCCGGCTCCGCCACTTGTCAGCTGTGTGACTTTGGGCCAGTCACTTCACTTCTCTGTGCCTCTGTGACATCTGGAAAATGGGGATTAAGACTGTGAGCCCCACGTGGGCCAACCTGATCACCTTGCATCCACCCCAGCGCTTAGAATAGTGCTTGGACTATAGTCCAAGTCGGCAACATATAGAGACGGTCCCTACCCAACAACGGGCTCACAGTCTAGAAGGGGGAAGACAGACGACAAAACACATGTGGGCAGGTGTCAAGTCATCAGAACAAATAGAATTAAAGCTAAATGCACATCATTAACAACATAAATAGAGTAGTAAATTAGGGCTCTGTTAATACCTGCAGGTTTTGGAGGCACAGTGGGGATCTCCCAGAGAAGAGGAGTGTAGCGATGACAGGCAGGCGCTCAGTACAGTGCCATGCACACAGTAGGCGCTCAATAAATAAGACTGAATGAATGAAAAGCAGCGCCTCCCCACTGCGCATGCGCAACCACGACGCCTCCGCACGTGCCGAGGACGCGGAGACTGAGAGCGGCCCAGCCTTTTAATGCCTCGTCTCATTTGCATAACCCCGCCCCCTGAGTGCCTTCTCCACCCCCGCGCGAGCGCTCATTAGTCCCCGAGCTGTCAGTCAAATTCCCCGGCTTCCGATTGGCGGTTGGACAGGGCGTTGGCCAATGGGGCCCGCCCGCCGCCCTTGGTCCCGCCCCCAACGGGCGCGGCTGGGCGCCTCGTGGCCCCGTCCGCCATCTTGGAGCCACGTGCCTTGAAGGGCGGGGGGGAGGCACGAGGGGGGGCGGGGCCTAAGACGGGGTTGCTTCATTCATTCATTCCATCGTACTTACTGAGCGCCTACTGGGGGCAGAGCACTGTACTAAGCGCTTGGGAGAGTCCAGTAGATCAATATAAACATATACATTCTGAAGCAATGTGGCTCAGTGGGAAAAGCCCGGGCTTGGGAGTCAAGGGACGTGGGTTCTAATCCTTGTCTGCTGTGTGATCTTGGGCAAGTCACTTAATCAATCAATTGTATTTATTGAGCGCTTACTGTGTGCTGTACTAAGCGCTCTGTGCCTCAGTTCCCTCATTCAATCACATATTTTGAGCGCTTACTATGTGGATGGAGACTGTGAGCCCCATGTGGGACAACCTGATTACCATGTATCTACCCCAGGACATAGTAAGCGCTTAACAAGTCAAAGGGCGTGGGTTCTAATCCTGCCTCCGCCACTTGTCTGCTGGGTGACCTTGGTCAAGTCACTTAACTTCTCTGTGCCTCAGTTCCCTCATCTGTAACATGGGGATTCATTCAATCGTGTTTATTGAGCGCTTACTGTGTGGATGAAGACTGTGAGCCCCACACAGGACAACCTGATTAGCACGTATTTACCCCAGTGCTTAGAACAGTGATTGGCACATAGTATGCGCTTAACAAATACTATTATTATTATACATTCTCTGCACCTGGCAAGGTTCATTCATTCATTCCATCGTATTTATTGAGCGCTTACTGAGTTCAGAGCAGTGTACTAAGCGCTTGGGAGAGTCCAGTGGATCAATATAAGCAGATACATTCTGAAGCAGTATGGCTTAGTGGAAAGAGCCCAAGCTTAGGAGTCAAAGGGAGTGGGTTCTAATCCTGCCTCCGTCACTTGTCTGCTGGGTGACCTTGGGCAAGGCACTTAACTTCTCTGTGCCTCAGTTCCCTCATCTGTAAAATGGGGATTCATTCAATCGTGTTTATTGAGCGCTTACTGTGTGGATGAAGATTGTGAGCCCCACGTGGGACAACCTGATTACCATGTATCTACTTAACTTCTCTGTGCCTCAGTTCCCTCATCCGTAAAATGGGGATTCATTCAATCGTGTTTATTGAGCGCTTACTGTGTGGATGAAGATTGTGAGCCCCACGTGGGCCAACCTGATTACCAGTGCTTAGAACAGTGCTTGGCACATAGTAAGCACTTAACAAACACTATTATTATTATACATTCTCTGCCCCCGGAAAGGTTCATTCATTCATTCTATCGTATTTATTGAGCACTTACTGAGTGCAGAGCACTGTACTAAGCACTTGGGAGGGTCCAGGGGATCAATATAAGCAGATACATTCTGAAGCAGCATGACTTAGTGGAAAGAGCCCAAACTTAGGAGTCAAAGGGCGTGGGTTCTAATCCCGACTCCGCCACTTGTCTGCTGTATGACCTTGGGGAAGTCACTTAACTTCTCTGTGCCTCAGTTCCCTCATCTGTATAATGGGGATGAAGACTGTGAGCCCCATGTAGGACAACCTGATTACCTTATATCTACCCCAGTGCTTAGAACAGTGCTTGGCACATAGCGCTTAACAAATACCATTATTATTATTATTATACGTTCTCTGCCCCGAAGAGGTTCATTCATTCATTCCATGGTATTTATTGAGCGCTAACTGGGTGCAGAGCACTGTACTAAGCGCTTGGTAGAGGACAATGCAACAATATAAACAGACACATTCCCTGCCTGCCACAAGGTTCATTCATTCATTCCATCGTGTTTATTGAGAGCTTACCGGGTGCAGAGCACTATACTAAGCGCTTGGGAGAGTCCAAAAGATCAATATAAACAGACACATTTTCTGCCCACACTGAGGTTCATCCATCTATTCCATCGTATTTATTGAACTGAAAGACTCCAACTGCACACTCCCCCCGTCATCAGCGTGGCTCAGTGGAAAGAGCCCGGGCTTTGGAGTCAGAGGTCGTGGGTTCAAATCCCGGCTCCCCCAGTCGTCAGCTGTGTGACTTTGGGGAAGTCACTTCACTTCTCTGGGCCTCAGTTACTTCATCTGTAAAACAAGGATTAAGACTGTGAGCCCTACGTGGGACAACCTGATCACCTTTTAACCTCCCCGGCATTTAAAACAGTGCTTTGCACATAGTAAGCGCTTAATAAATGCCATTATTATTATTATTATGATCCATCAATAGGAAACGGAAGGCCCACAAAGCGTGGCCTGCAGGAGCAGTGTCTCATATTTCAACAATAATATGCCTGGGAGAGGGATAAGATTAATAAATAAATGGCATCGGAGGGTATTTGGGACAACTGTACTGTTGGTGGCCAAACATCAGATGATGGAGTCATCAGAGATTAACCTTGGGTATTTGCGTTTTCACAACTGTTATGACTAAGGGAGATGCCTTCGTAAGGGATTGCCTATATTTATTTGGAGCTCAGAGTGATAAATGTCCCATAAAAAATAACAGCAGGGTCTATTTTAACTGGAAACAGTGGGTTGATTTCTCACTTTTTCTTGACTCTTGTGATTCCCTCCGAATTTACCACTGCTGCTGGTGTTTTCAGTACTGCGAACAAAAATTCCGAATTTGAGGAAGATCTCAAAGGTTGATGCTGTCTGTCCAGGGAGAGGGAGGACATGGGTAGGAGTTTATTGACAACATATGGATATATGCCCTTCTAATCTGTGCATACATGTGCATATTTGTATGTACTTTTTTTTAAAGTTAAGGATTACTGAATGCAGGAATCAGGGACTACAGTTATCGTGACCCTTTTGAAAACCTGAGAAAATTGTCTTTATCTCTGGCCACATCTTGTAGGTGGCAGAACCATAACAGTGAGGGTGTGATGTGACTCTTCTTTTGATGTGGGCCTTCTTCAAGGCCCTACTGAGAGCTCACCTCCTCCAGGAGGCCTTCCCAGACTGAGCCCCTTCCTTCCTCTCCCCCTCGTCCCCCTCTCCACCCCCCCATCTTACCTCCTTCCCTTCCCCACAGCACCTGTATATATGTTTGTACATATTTATTACTCTATTTATTTCACTTGTACATATCTATTCTATTTATTTTATTTTGTTAGTATGTTTGGTTTTGTTCTCCATCTCCCCCTTTTAGATGGTGAGCCCACTGTTGGGTAGGGACTGTCTCTATATGTTGCCAACTTGTACTTCCCAAGCGCTTAGTACAGTGCTCTGCGCACAGTAAGCGCTCAATAAATACGATTGATTGATTGATTGATTTGTTCTCCATCTCCCCCTTTAAGACTGTGAGCCCACTGTTGGGTAGGGACTGTCTCTATATGTTGCCAACTTGAACTTCCCAAGCGCTTAGTCCAGTGCTCTGCACACAGTAAGCGCTCAATAAATACAATTGATTGATTGATGTGGGAAAGCCATAAATCAAACCGATTTCAGCATTCTTAAGGGACAACTGTGCAAAGGTTAGGGGGAAAAAAAAATAAAAACAGTGCTTTTCAAAAGCCAGAGATTAATCACTAGCGGGCCCTGAAACGATTCCAGCATTCTTCCTAAATCCCCGGAGCAAGCAGGGCCGTGTTCCGATTAGTACGTTCCCTGCTGTTTCAGACACGCTCTCAATTGAGTTGAAGTCGTTCACTGTTTCTCAATTCCTCAAAACAAACCAGGCAACGATTCGGTTGGCACCACGCGATGGCTTCTAAGGCCAAGGAACTTAATGGAATGGTAGTGGGCCTTCGTGAACTCATCCGGTCCTTTATTTCAAGAACGTCTCTAAAGTTGTCACCAAAGGATGAGTCGGAGCCATGGGATATATACACACATGGGTCGATATCTATCATTTGGCTTCTAAGATGAATCTGAGGGTGGTTGATCGGAGGCATTTGTGGGACGATCACTCTGTGCAGAGCACTGTACTGAGCACTTTGGAGAATATGATAGTGTTGGTCGAGATAATCAATAAATAATCATATTTATTGAGCGCTTACTGTGTGCAGAACACTGTGCTGAACGCTTGGAAAGTACATTGTCACTGAAAGTAAGAGCTCGATAAACACGACTGAATGAATTAATCCACCTGTATATATGTATATATGTTTGTACATATTTATTGCTCTATTTATTTTATTTGTACATATCTATTCTATTTATTTTATTTTGTTAGTATGTTTGGGTTTGTTCTCTGTCTCCCCCTTTGAGACTGTGAGCCCACAGTTGGGTAGGGACTGTCTCTATATGTTGCCAACTTGTACTTCCCAAGTGCTTAGTACAGTGCTCTGCACACAGTAAGCGCTCAATAAATACGATAGACTGACTGTCTCTATATGTTGCCAACTTGGACTTCCCAAGTGCTTACTACAGTGCTCTGCATACAGTAAGTGCTCAATAAATACGACTGATGATTGATTGATAGTAGTTTCAAGTAGGTTATTTGGGGAAGGCTCAATTTGCATTCATTATTCATTCAATCATTAGTCCTAACCTACTCGGTGAAGTGGCATTCCTCATTACTCACGGGGTGGAAAATGCATGTTTGGTTTATGAGCCTTCTTTCTGACAAGAAATGAGAGTAAAATATTAAAACCGCCTTTTTTTTTAGCAAGAAAGCGGAGGTAAAATATAGCTCCCATCCCTTAACTTTCAATTCCTCCATCTGTTCTAATGGGGGGGGGTGATTTCTGAACTAATTACAGGGATAATGTAGTAATTAAAACCAAGAGCCCAGATTACCATTTTATGGCCATATGCATTATACTGCTAAAATTCCTGTTTGACATTTATGGTCACTACCTGAAAAGCTTCCCATCGTTCCTACTCTGTTTAAATTTTCATAGACGAATAGGCAGGAATCATGTTTTGTAATTCTATTGTACATGGTACGTGCTCAATAAATACCATTGATTGATTGATTGATTGATCCCAATTCAATACATGGCTACGGGAATGAGTTCTCCACGATACCACCGTTGACGATATATCCACATTCTCAAGGACTACATCACGTCCATCATGTGTGAAATGCTTTTACAATCCCTCCCCTCAGCGTGGTAATAATCTGAGGGAGACGCATCCAAAATAATTGACCCGAGAAAAAGTAACTGTGGCATTTGTTGAGCAATTACTAGGTGCCAAGCACTGAGGTAGATACAGAACAGTCAGATCGGAGCTAGTCAGTCGCATTAGTCGCATTTATGTTGCCAACTTGTACTTCCCAAGCGCTTAGTACAGTGCTCTGCACACAGTAAGCGCTCAATAAATACAACTGATTGATTTAGAGAAGCAAATGTGGCTCAGTGGAAAGAGCCCGGGCTTTGGAGTCAGAGGTTGTGGGTTCAAACCCCCGCTCCGCCAATCGTCAGCTGGGTGACTTTGGGCGAATCACTTCACTTCTCTGTGCCTCAGTCCCCTCATCTGTAAAATGGGGATTAAGACTGTGAGCCCCCCGTGGGACAGCCTGATCACCCTGTAACCTCCCCAGCGCTTAGTCTGGTTTTGCACATAGTAAGCACTTAATAAATGCCATTATTATTATTATTTACTGAGCACTTGCTGGCTGCAGAGCACTGTACTAAAGTGTTTGGGAGCATACGCTATAACAATATAACAGACATTTCCCTGGCCACAGTGAGTTTGCAGTCCAGAGGGAGAGTCAGACATTAATATAAATAAACGACAGATCGGGACATAAGTGCTGTGGGGCTGGGAGGGGGGATGAATAAAGAGAGCAAGTTAAGGTGACAAAGAAGGGAATGGGAGAAGAGAGGAGGGCTTAGTCTCCTTCCCTTCCCCACAGCACCTGTATATATGTATATATGTTTGTACATATTTATTACTCTATTTCTTTATTTATTTATTTTACTTGTACATATCTAGTCTATTTATTTTATTTTGTTAGTATGTTTGGTTTTGTTCTCTGTCTCCCCCTTTTAGACTGTGAGCCCCCTGTTGGGTCGGGACTGTCTCTATATGTTGCCAACTTGGACTTCCCAAGCGCTTAGTACAGTGCTCTGCACACAGTAAGCGCTCAATAAATACGATTGATTGATTGATTAGTCAGGGAAGGCCTCTTGGAGGTATATGTTTGTACCTGTATATATGTTTGTACATATTTATTACTCTATTTTACTTGTACATATTTACTATTCTATTTATTTTATTTTGTTAATATGTTTTGTTTGGTTGTTTGTCTCCCCCTTCTAGACTGTGAGCCCGCTGTTGGGTAGGGACCGTCTCTAGCTGTTGCCAACTTGGACTTCCCAAGCGCTTAGTACAGTGCCCTGCACACAGCAAGCGCTCAATAAATACGATTGAATGAATGGAGATGTGCCTTCTATAAGGCTTTGAACGGGGGAGAGTCATTGTCCCTGTCCCACGTGGGGCCCACAGTCGAAGGGGGAGGGAAGCAGGAGTTTTACAGGTGAGGAAACTGAGGCACAGACACATTAAGGGACTTGAAAAGGTCACACGCAAGGCAAGAAACGAGGTCTTCTGACTCGCCATCCTACGCTCTTTCCACTTGACCACACTGATTCTCCGAAAGGGCTCTTCTCCTCAAGCAATCGATCAATCCGACAGTGGCATTTCTTGAGCGCTTACTATGTGCTGAGCACTGTACTAAGCACTTGGGAGAGTGCAGTACAGCAGAAATGGCAGACATGTTCCCTGCCCATACCGAGCTAAGTCTCAGGCACAGATTTCCAGAGGAGACCAACAGATAGGTTTAAAACCAGAGGTAGTTTCCACAAGAAACAAGTGCATTAGTGCCATGGGGAACTATCTTTATAATAATAATAATAATGGCATTTATTAAGCACTTACTATGTGCAAAGCACTGTTCTAAGCGCTGGGGAGGTTACAAGGTGATCAGGTTGTCCCATGGGCGGCTCACAGTCTTAATCCCCATTTTACAGATGAGGGAACTGAGGCCCAGAGAAGTGAAGTGACTTGCACAAAGTCACGCAGCTGACAATTGGCGGGGCCGGCATTTGAACCTGTGACCTCTGACTCCAAAGCCCGGGCTCTTTTCCACTGAGCCTGGGATCGATTGATCGATCGATCGATCGATCACTGCGGAAAATAGTGCCAGTTACACCTTAACTCTTTCGGCCCTGCTGGCAAGTCCAGACTGGCTGTCGTCCTCATAAATGTCAGTTAAGTGCTTACTATAATAACAACAACAACAACAACAACAACAACAACAACAATAATAATAATAATAATAATAATATGTGCCAGGCACTGTATTAGACTGTGAGCCCCACGTGGGACAAGGAATGCATCTGATCTGACTGTCCTCTATCATCCCCCGACTTTGGCTCACAGTAAGTGCTTAACAGATTGTCGAGGGAGGACAGGAGCAAGAGACTGCATAAATGGTACTGTAGAAGACTGTATAAATATGTAGAATACGTATATATAAAAATATAAATAAAAATATAATAAAAATAATAATAAAAATAAAAAATAAAATAAAAAATAAAAATATATAAATACATATAATTATGTATAAATATATATATACAGGTGCTGCGGGGAGGGGAAGGAGGTAAGGCAGGGGGGATGGGGGGGGGAGGAGGGGTATATGACCTTGGGGCAAGTCACTTCACTTCTCTGGGCCTCAGTTGCCTAAAATGGGGATTCAATCCCTGTGCTCCCTCCTACTTAGACTGTGAGCCTAATCAGTGGTATTTATTGAGCGCCGCCTGTGTGCAGAGCACTGTACTAAGCACTTGGGAGATCACAACATAACAGAGTTGGTAGACACGGTCCCTGCCCACAACGAGCTTACAGTCTAGAGGATGAGTTTACCAGGCGTTCGTAGCCAGAGGACAGTGATCCAAGGGGAGATTTAACTTCCTGACAACTCGGTCGCCTGAAATATCAGCCTCACCAACGCCGAGCCCGGCCCGAAAAGTTTCCTCAAAAGAGGAGCGAAAACACGTCACACCCTCGGCTGAACTATCAGCCTCACCAATGCCGAGCCCGGCCTGAAAATTTCCTCAAAAGAGGAGCGAAAACACTTCACACCCTTGGCTAGACTGACGGGTAATGTGTAATCCAGTTTTTCTGGCAAAGGAGCGCTTCGCAAGCTGCCAATCCGGAGCTGTTGCGGAGCTAGTTCCGGGCACGATCACAATGGAAAACCTTCTGTTTGCCCGGTGGTGGCTATTTGCGTTGTTCCCATTAGGTTCCCCTGGCAGTTCCATGACACATCCCAATCCAACTCAGACATTTCCATTCCCACTAAACGAAAGTTACAACACTTTTCCCCTTTCCCGAAAATCGCCGGACACTCTGGAGTTACGCGGAGTTACGAAATCTGGGCAGGGAGGGTGTTCCGCCTACAGTTAAGCTTGGCTTGGCATTGTCTGGCATTGTTCGAATCCCAGCTCCGCCACATGTCTGCTGTGTGACCTCGGGCAGGTCACTTAACTTCTCTGAGCCTCAGTTACCTCATCTGTAAATGGGGATTGACCGTGAGCCCCAAGTGGGACAACCTGATCATGTTATATCCCCCCCAGCGCTTAGAACAGTGCTTTGCACATAGTAAGCGCTTAACAAATGCCATCATTATTATTATTATTATTATTATGTGGGATAGGGACTGTGTCCAAACTGATTATCCCGTGCATACCCCAGCTCTCAGAACACTGCCTGCCATATAGAAAGCGCTTAACAAGTACCACAATTATTATTACTCTTACAGTGCTCTGCACTCAGTAAGCACTCAATAAATCCCACTGATTGACTGAGGCCCACCCCAGAGAGCTTTCTCTTTTATGGTATTTGTTAAGCACATACTACGTGCCAGGCACTGTACTCCGCACTGGGCTAGGTAATAATTGGGGTATTTGCTAAGCGCTTACTATGTGCCAGGCACTGTACTAAGTGCTGGGGTGGATACAAGCAAATTGGGTTGGATACAGTCCCTGTCCCACGTGGGGCTCACAGTCTCAATCCCCATTTTACAGATGAGGTCACTGAGGCCCAGAGAAGTGAAGTGACTTGCCCGAGGTCACACAGCAGACAAGTGGCAGAACCTAGATTCATTCATTCATTCATTCATTTATTCAATCGTATTTATTGAGCGCTTACTGTGTGCAGAGCACTGTACTAAGCGCTTGGGAAGTCCAAGTTGGCAACATATAAAGACGAGGGGGCACGTTCCTGCTATACGAAGTGGGGGGGGGGGGGCGCTCCTGCTTCATCCATTCATTAATTCAATCGTATTTATTGAGCGCTTACTGTGTGCAGAGCACTGTACTAAGCGCTTGGGAAGTACAAGTTGGCAACATATAGAGAGGAGGGGGCGTGCTCCTGCTTCATTCATTCATTAATTCAATCGTATTTATTGAGCACTTACTGTGTGCACAGCACTGTACTAAGCGCTTGGGAAGTACAAGTTGGCAACATATAGAGACCAGGGGGCGCGCTCCTGCTACACGAGGGGGGGGTGCTCCTGCTACACGGGGCGGGGGCTCCTGCTATAATAATAATAATAATAATGGCAACGTATAGTCCCTTCTAGACTGTGAGCCCACTGTTGGGTAGGGACCGTCTCTCTGTGTTGCCAACGTGTACTTCCCAAGCGCTTAGTACAGCGCTCTGCATACAGTAAGCCCTCAATAAATACGATTGATTGATTGATATAGAGACGGTCCCTACCCAACAGCGGGTTCACAGTTTAGGAGGGGGAGACAGCCAACAAAACAAAACAGATTAACAAAATAAAATAAATAGAAGCGATATGTACAAATAAAATAAGTAGAGTAATAAATACGTTCTAGATTAGAACCCCAGTCCTTCTGAGATCCAGATCAGGGCTCTATCCACTAGGCTCTATCAGATGACTCAGTATCTATTCTATTTATTTTATTTTGTTAGTATGTTTGGTTTTGTTCTCTGTCTCCCCCTTTTAGACTGTGAGCCCAATGTTGGGTAGGGACTGTCTCTATATGTTGCCAATTTGTACTTCCCAAGCGCTTAGTACAGTGCTCTGCACATAGTAAGCGCTCAATAAATATGATTGATTGATTGATTGATTGACACCCGGGGTGATTTCTATTTCTTTGTTGAGGACTACCTGAAGGACTGTGGGTTGGGTAGGGACTGCCTCTATGTGTTGCCAACTTGGACTTCCCAAGTGCTTAGTACAGTGCTCTGCACACAGTAAGCGCTCAATAAATACGATTGAATGAATGAATGACTCCCATCTACCTGGGAGGTGGCCCCGCCAAGGCTCACTGGCCTGCATTCCACCGTCACCTTGGCTTTCGCCCCCCAAACAAAAAAACAATCAGTGCGAGAACTTAACGTGTGTGGCCTTTCAAGCGGCAGTGAATCCGGAATTTTGGGTGCTTTCCTGGAGTTTTTGGTTTATAGCCTTGGTCTTCTAGGTATTTTCCAGGGGTGATCTCTCTGGGCCACCAAACAAAAAAAATCCTAACACTCTTCACCCCCACTCTCTTCTCTAAGCACCGGTCAGTCCCCCCAAGACCACGCTCTTTCCTCTAAGCTAGACTGCTCTCAGTCCAACCTGTTACGAACAAAAAATTCATTTAAAACAATGGAAAAACTCTTCAAACCGAAACTCAGATTGGAGGAGATGGATAACCTCTCCATAGGAAGAATGCTATATTAAAATTACATTAAGGATGAAAATTAACTAGCCGGACACCAAAGTTGACATCAAATGGGCTGGCTCTTACTGTCTCTTGCTTTCTGGGATTTTAAAAACACACTTAAATGTTGTGTATTGCGGTTCACTATATCTACGTAGGTGCAAATAAGGGCAGTGATCAGGCTGTTTCGTTTACCATTAAGGAGTAGTCAGTCATTAAATTAAGAACTATCAAATGAGCAGATTCATTAGTAGTAACGAAGCAATCTGGCTTTCTTAGAAGTCTTGAGCACAGCTGGATTCAGCTAGTTCAATTTAGACAACTCTACATGAGGAAAGCACCAATCTATAATTTTAGGTCTATTATTAATCACTGTCACTTAATATTTATTATTATCCATTTATAATACGAACATATCCTCATCAGTCAGAGTGCCATTTGCAGAGGGGATTGAATTTATTGGTTTCACTGAAATTGCCTGACATGTCACTTTCTTGTAGCCTGATCATTTCTGGTGTACTGGACATGCATTACAAGAATACACAACTTAGAAATGTGAAGGATAAATTCTAAGCAATATATATCGGAATAACTTTTCCATTCCGATACGGAAGAGAAGAAATAATAGCTTGATTCACGCGTTGGGTTGGAAACATAAATTCGTAGACAGGAGGACCCCAGTGGGTTACTAGAGGGGAAAGTCACAGATAGGGAATAATAATAATAATAATAATAATAACTGGCATTTGTTAAGCGCTTACTATGTGCAAAGCACTGTTCTAAGCGCTGGGGAGGATACAGGGTGATCAGGTTGTCCCACGTGGGGCTCACAGTCTTCATCCCCATTTTACAGATGAGGTAACTGAGGCCCAGAGAAGTTGAGTGACTTGCCCAAGATCACACAGCAGACACATGGTGGAGTCGGAATTCGAACCCATGACCTCTGACTCCAAAGCCTGTGCTCTTTCCACTGAGCCATGCTGCTTCTCGAAGTAGCATAGCCTAATGGCTAGAGCTCGGGCCTGAGAGTCTGAAGACCCAGGTTCCAATCCCGGCTTCTCGACCTGTCTGCTCTGTGACCTTGGGCAAGTCATTGCACTTCTCCGTGCCTCAGTTACCTCATCTGTAACATGGGTATTAAGCCTGTGAGCCCCAGGTAGGACACAGACTGTGCCCAATCTAATTATCTTGTATCTACCCCCAGCACTTAGCAGTTGTGCCTGGCACATAATAAGCACCTAAAGGATACCATTAAAAAAACCCCAAAAATCAAAAACAAACTGGTTTGTACCCCAGTGCTTAGAACAGCAATTAACACATAGTAAATGCTAAATATAATATAGTAATAATATATATAATAATAATAATGTATAAATAAATATAGTAATAATAACAATAATAGCACGCTTGGGGAATAAGAAAACCTGGGTTCTAGTCACAGTTCTGTAATCACTGGTATTTATTGAGTTCTCACTTTGTGCTGAGCACTGAACTAAGCACTTGGGAAAGTAGAGAAGCAGCACAGCACAGCAGATAGAGCAGGGGCCTGGGAATCAGAAGGTCAGATGTTCTAATCCCGGCTCTGTCACTTGTCTGCTGTGTGACACTGGGCAAGTCACTTTGTATCTCTGTGCCTCAGTTACCCCTCACCTGTAAAATGGGGATTGAGACTGTGAGCCCCATGTGGGCCCGGGACTGTGTCCAACCCGATTTGCTGGTATCCACCCCAGCGTTTAGTACAGTGCCTGGCGCATGGTAAGTTCTTAACCATTATCTTAACCATAATAACCATTGCTATTATTAGAATATAGTAGAGTAGACATGATCCCTGCCCGCAAGGAGCTTCCAGTCCCCGGAAGTAGGGAAACGTCCGCTGGAGTTGGGCCATCAGGGCATTCCGGGAGGTGGAGTTTATCTAGGAGGAATCCGGACGGATAGCGTGTGAACTTATGGGTGCCATTTCCTCCTTTCATCATCATCATCATCAATCGTATTTATTGAGCGCTTACTGTGTGCAGAGCACTGTACTAAGCGCTTGGGAAGTACAAATTGGCAACATACAGAGACAGTCCCTACCCAACAGTGGGCTCACAGTCTACCTCTTTACCCTTTTGCCCTAGCTGTATGCAAGGTGAAGAGTTTCAGACATTTGCAGAACCCCAAACCTGAACAATAAGCCAAATTCTAGGCATTAATGTCATACCGTTTTGTACAGTGCTTTGCACCCAGTAAAGCGCTCAATAAATACCTTTGATTGATGTACTCGGGACTGTAAGCTCCTTGTGGGCAGGGAATGTGTCTACCAACTCTGCTGTACTGTCCTCTCCCCAGAGCTTAGAAGAGTGCTCTGCACACGGTAAGCGCTCAGTATGTCCCACAGGTTGATGTCCGGGTCTCTTGTTCTTATTTGGGGAGTTTAAAGTACAGATATTTGTTTTTGAAGTCTCCCGAAGCGTTTCATCTGATTTACGTAGCCCTGCTGAATGAGACCCGAGCAGCAGAAATGGGTTTGAATCAGCATTCAAAGACGGCTATGTTCATAAAAGGTGTAATAATATTCGGTCGGCAATCGTTCATTACACATGCTTCCAATTTCAATTTCCTGTCCATTTTTCAATGAGATTACAAAACATGGGTTAACAATGTTGCCCACAGTGGTTGAGGGCTGTCACACGCTCGTTACAGAAAATCAGACCGGAATCTTCGTTTCTAATCTTATATTAATGAGGTATTTGGTTTTCCCAAAATAGATCCTTTTTATTATGCCCTACTAGACTCCCATTTGTAGAGACTTCATGCAGTTTGCTTTCTATCCAGTGTGTCCTGCCAAAACACAATCTTACTCTTACTATGACGCCTCTGTATACTCAGTCCATTCATTCAATCATATTTATTGAGTGCTGACTGTGTTCAGAGCACTGTACTAAGCGCTTGGCAAGTACAATCCAGCAACAGAGACAATCACTACCCAACAACGGGCTCACAGTCTAGAAGGGGATTATGTTTATAATGATTATATTTATTGAGCATTTACTGGGTGAAAAGCACTGTACTAAGCCCTTAGCGCTGTACTAGCAACTGAGAAGCCTGAGGAATCTCTTTCGCCTTGATCTAATAATTAATAACGATGGTATTTGTGAAGCGCTCACTATGTGTCAAGCACTGTTCTAAGCGCTGGAGTAGATACAAGTTAATCAGGTTGGACACAGTCGCCGTCCCTCATGGGGCTCACACTCTTAATCCCCATTTTTTACAGATTGAGGTAAATAAGGCCCAGAGAAGTGTAGTGTCTTGTCCAAGGTCACACAGCAGACACGTGGCAGAGCCGGGATTAGGACCCAGGTCCTTCTGATTCCCAGGCCCGTGCTCTATCCATTAAGTCCATTTTTCCTGTGTTCCCGACGCCGACAGGTCCAATGCGCTTTGCTTTATTTAAAAAATAAGGGGTTTCGATCGCCGTTCAAATAAGAAGAGGCATGCAAGAAGGAAAGGGGCCCTTCCACAGCTGGTTAGCATTGTGGAGAAATGAACCTCAAGCTATTAGTTCCACTATATGTAAGGTCGCAGTAGGTGTCCTCTGGATGGGGAGGAAATGAGACCAGACCCTAAACTTAGTGAGCGGCTCAATTTGGGGAAATGATTTAACACTTTCAGGTCACCAGATAACCACTTGCAGCACAGGTGCACATAATTTACTAAAGGGACCCTCTTGGGTTGAGACTTAATATTTTTCAAGAGGTGAGCCATTTCCTCACCCAAGGATACAGCTCAATATCTCCGGGGAAAGACCGCCAGAATGTTAAATACGTCACAAACCTCGCTTCGGGACATTTCCTAACGTCTTCAGTCGGCTCGACTTTGGTTAGAAAAGCTGAATTCAGCTCTGGAGACACTCTACTGGATGATCTCGACGAGAAAGCTAACAAGACCGCCTCCCTTCCCGGGTTCCTGCTGTAGCTGCCTGGTTCCTTTTTACTTTTCGGTTCACTTTGGACAGAAGTTGAAAGTGGAAAGAGCACAGGACTGGGAATCAGAGGACTTGAGGTCTAATCTTGGCTCCACCACTTGCCTGGAGTGTGAGCTTGGTGTGATCAGTTCCCTTATCTATAAAATGGTGATTAAATACCTGTTTCCCTACTACTCAAGAAACTCTAGTGGTTGCCCATCCACATTATCATCAGACAAAAACTCCTCACCATTGGCTTTAAAGCACTCAATCACCTTGCCCCCTCCTACCTCACCTCCCTATTGTCTTACTACAACCCAAATTCGTTCCTCTACTACTAACCCTTTCACTGTACCTCAATTCATCTATCTCACCGCCAACCTCTCGCCCACATCCTACCTCTGGTCAGGAACACATTCCCTCCTCGTATCAGATGGATAATTGCTCTCCCCCACAACAAACCTTACTGAAGGCACATCTCCTCCAAGAAGCCTTCCCTGACTAAGCCCTCCTCTCCTCTTCTTCCACTCCCTTCGGCGTCGCCCTGACTTCATCCTCCCTCTCATTCCCACAACACCTATGTATATATCATCAATCGCATTTATTGAGCACTTACTATGTGCAGAGCACTGTACTCTGTAATCTATATTTTTATTTATGTATATTAAAGTCTGTCTTCCCCTCTAGCCTGCGAGCTTGTTGTGGTGAGGGAATGTGCCTGTTGTTTTATTGTACTCTCCCAAGTGCTTAGTCCAGTGCTGTGCACACAGTAAGTGCTCAATAAATATGACTGAATGAATGAATGAACCCGTTCTCAATCAATCAATCAATCAAATTTATTGAGCGCTTACTGTGTGCAGAGCACTGTACTAAGCGCTTGGGAAGTACAAGTTGGCAACATATAGAGACAGTCCCTACCCAACAGTGGGCTCACAGTCTAAAAGGGGGAGACAGAGAACAAAACCAAACATACTAACAAAATAAAATAGAATAGATACGTACAAGTAAAATAAATAAATAAATAGAGTAATAAATATGTACAAACATATATACATATATACAGGTTCTCCCTCCCCTTTAGTCTGTGAATCTCATCTGGGACAGGGACTGTGTCCGATCTGATTGTATTTTATCTAAGCACTTAATGAATATTATTTTTACTATTATGGTATCCCAGTCAAACAATCCAGCGCTCTACTAAGTCAAAAAATAAATTGCAGCAGTTTTGAGGATAATTTAGGCCAAATGAATATTTTGTGCTGAACTGTTGATCAATTTAAGTGAATTAACCTGAATTAGTCTGAAATACCGGCAGTATCTTTTACCTGAATTAGCCAGACTATCTCCTACTAGACCATACACCCGCCGTGGACAGCGATCTTCTCTGGGATCTTGTCTACCAACTCTGTTATACTGTATTCTCCCAAGCGCTTAATAGAGTGTGCTGCACATGGTAAGCACCCAATAAATACCACTGATTGATTGCTTCTGCTTTGTGTTTGATATTTGTCCAATTGTCTGTGAGTTTACTGGTCCTTACCAAAGTTGTCCATTATAAATAATCAGCTCTCTGAGACAGCCTCAGTCTGTTCCAATTTCTACAACCCTAGAAATTAGGGCTTTATTTGTCCACTGAGCAGCGATTTCTCCGGCCTTTTTCAGTTCTCTGTGCCTCTCATCCCATTTGGCCCTAAGTGAGGCAAGTTCGGTCTTAGGAATAAAAACGCATATCAATATTTAATAATAACTCAATCCCCCAAGGCCCTATGTTTAATTTAGGGAGGCGGCACTAGAAAACACTCAGCTGGAACCCCTGTCACATCATATTAAAGCTACAACATACTGCCTTCCTTTGCCCTCGCAGGGCCTTGCCTTTCCAACCTCCCTACAAAGCAATCGGTCGACCACTACCATCATCCTTGTCGTCCGATGGCTTCGCAGAAAAGTTGGGGAAGCTGGGCTTTGACCTTGTGAGAAGTGAGTAAGGTTATTTCAATCAAGCTGTGTTTACTTGGCGGCTGTAGGGTGGTGGACGGGGCTTTATTTGTCAATAAAGGTCTCTTGGCTCAAAGATGATATAATGATAACAACAATAATAATCAACATAATGGTAATAATAATTGGGGCATTTGTAAAGTGCTTATTCTGTGCCCAGCAACGATAAGTATTAGATAATCAGGTTCCACATGGGACTCAGAGTCAAAGTAGGAGGGAGAACAGAATATCCCACTAGGTCAAAATTATGACAGCAAAATGGGGTGTCCTGGTCCATGGCCTTTGTTGACTCAAGAGAGTATGAACCACTGCTTTAATCAAGTACTCTCAACATTTTCCCTTAGCATTATGGAAAATGATTGTGTGTGTGTGTGTGTGTGTGTGTGTGTGTGTGTGTTTGCCGAGGGGATGTGGTTGGGTGTGTGCGTGGTGGTATATGTAAACTCATTCTCTAGACTGTTAGCTCCTTGTAGACAGGAAAAGTACATAGCAACTTGTAGTCTCCCAAGTGCTTAGTACAGTGCCCTCCACACAGTTAAGCACTCAATAAATGCTGCGGACTGACTCTGTGTATGTGTGAGTTTGTGTGTGTATCCACCCCAGCACTTAGTACAGTGCCTGGCCCATAATAAGCACTTCACCAATACCACAATCATTATTATTGTTTCCGGTATTATTATTCCTGGAGACACTGTCAGAGTTTTGTTTTCTGGGGGGCGGGGGGCGGGTTATGGTATTTGTTAAGCGCTTACTACATATCGAGCACACACACACGCATACAAACTGACAAGAGAATGCAGAAAGCGGATTATAAGTGTCCAACTAAGGTTCTGGCCCAGGGTAGCATAGTACTCAGTGCTTGGGAGAGTACAGCAAAGTACATGGACATGATCTGTATTTATGTATATATGTTTGTACATATTTATTACTCTATTTTACTTGTACATATTTATTCTATTTATTTTATTTGGCTTATATGTTTTGTTTTGTTGTCTGTCTCCCCCTTCTAGACTGTGAGCCCGCTGTTGGGTAGGGACTGTCTCTATATGTTGCCAACTTGTACTTCCCAAGTGCTTAGTACAGTGCTCTGCACACAGTAAGTGCTCAATAAATACGATTGATTGATTGAGAATGGGTATTGAATCCTCATTTTGCAGATGAGGGAACTGAGGCACAGAGAGCTTAAGTGACTTGCCCAAGGTCACCCAGGAGGTAAGTGGCGGAGCTGTTGTTAGAACCCAAGTCCGTACTCTTTCCATTAGGCCATGCTGCTTTCCTGTTTTACGGATAATTATGCGCTTTAGGAGGCTGTTTCTCTTGCTTCATTTTCTGTCTTTATATTGGGTAAGACTTGGATTCATCCTGAAAGCAACCATCGGGTCTGTCATTCTTCCACGGCTCCTTGTGTCAGGAGAATAAATCTGAGAAAGTACAAAAGACGCAGCAGACGTGTCGGACTCTAAGCTCATTTTAATGTCACAGGCATGTGTAAGACCAAAGGCCTTGAATGCTAAATGCTGGATACGCTCACATCAATTTATACCTGAAAGATGTGAAATCGAGTGACATGTCAGGTCTTCAACGCGACCTTCTTTTTCCATTTGAAACATAAAACATGAATCACTGCCTCGAATGAAAAGTAGAAGAGGGATAGTTTAAATAGAGGCCTTCCTTGGATTCTGATCTGTTGTTTGCAGTGGCTCGAGGGACGAGGACAATAACAGCATAATGGAACTGAATTCTTTGAACAGATTCAAAGAGTGAATAGTAACGGCCCGCATGCCATTATGTCATTACTTAAAGAAGCACTGAGGCTGGGATTTCATCATGGACTTACTAAAGTCCTTTCAAGAGCGATGCTGGAGGGACACATCTTGAACGATTTCAAATGGCGAGGCATCCCTCTCTCCGTGGAAAAAATTATGCCTGAAGATGGGCACGGGTTTCTTTGACAAGCAGCATGGCATAATGGATAGAGCATTGGCGCGGAATTCGGGAGGTCATGGGTTCTGACCCCGGCTCTGCCACTCATCTGCTGTGTGTCCTTGGAAAAGCCACTTCACTTCTCTGGGCTTCAGTTACCTCATCTGTAAAACGGGGATTCAGGCTGTGAGCCCCATGTAGGACAGGGACTGTGTCCACCCTGATTACCGTGTATCTATCCCAGTGCTTAGAGCAGTGCATGACACATAGAAAGTGCTTAACAAACACCATAATTATTATTATTATTATTATTATTATTATTATTATTATTGAGACTTACGGTCCCCCGCTTCCTGGGCAAGTCAGTGTGACTCAGTGGAAAGAGCCTGAGCTTGGGAGTCA
This sequence comes from Tachyglossus aculeatus, assembly GCF_015852505.1. Lineage (NCBI taxonomy): Eukaryota > Metazoa > Chordata > Mammalia > Monotremata > Tachyglossidae > Tachyglossus > Tachyglossus aculeatus. Next base: position 12,223,735 of record NC_052085.1, on the reverse strand, counting down.
GAGGTCATGAGTTCTAATCCCACCTCCACCACTTGTCAGCTGTGTGCCTTTGGGCAAGGCACTTAACTTCTTTGTGCCTCAGTGACCTCACCTGGAAAATGGGGATTAAGACTGTCCCACATGGGACAACGTGATTACCCTGTATCTCCCCCAGCGCTTAGAACAGTGCTGGGCACATAGTAAGCACTTAACAAATACCATTATTATTATTATCATCATCACCTGATAATATTTCCAAGCATTTCCAAAACCATCATGGACAACTGTAATGTAACAGTCATTTCAAAGTATGCATTGAGTTCCTTTTGGCTCTTGGAAAAGTAAAATCAAAAGAAAATATCTACTGGACTTGCTAGACGTGCCTACCGTTTGAAACAGTGATTTCCGTTTGCGATGATCATGCGTGAGGAGGAAAACAAAGTCATATTTGCGAAGGATTCTTTTCATAAGGAGGGGATGCAAAACTTGGAAGGAACAGGTTCTTGTCAAGACATTTCTGGATGGACTGAAGGAAGCGGATTAAATCTTGGTTCCCATTAAGTTCAGTCCATTGTAGATCACAAGAGCAGTGAATTTTGATCTTGTCTTAACCTGGCTTCGATGCCACCAGCTGGCTTGCCTCAGTCACCATTGTGAGGAGAGAAAAAGCTGGGGAATCTTAAGGTCTGGCAGACCTACGGTTACAAGTCTTTTGACTTTTTGATGACAACCGAAAGTTGACAATGAAGCAACCTGGCACCTAACTCCCCTGATGAATCTAAAAAACTTGCAGGCCCCGCTGTGAAAAATTCCATTTCAATTCATTCATTCATTTGATAGCATTTATTGAGCGCTTACTGTGTGCAGAGCACTGTACTAAGCGCTTGGAAAGTACAATTCAGCAATAAACGAATTCACCTTCCACGTTCGCATCGGAAATGCAAATAGATACCCTTTTCTGGTATTCAACGACTAAACTCAGAAGTCAGAAAACCATCTGTGCCAATAAACAGGTTTACTTGGAATCAATATGGTGAACGGCAGAAGATAAATTGTGCCCGTCCTAGTAGACATCATAATCTTCCCCTCATATCAGTACACAGCAGCCCTGCTCACCTGTGCCTCCTTCAGAGTTTAGTGAATTTCTAGTTGTAAGTTACATCTAAGTCTGTGATTGCTTTGGCCCATAAATATGCTAATGGATACCATCAGAGAGCCACGAAAAAACATTTAAAGATGACTTACAGATGTATAAAATAAAGTTCAATAACATTCCAGGAATACACTAGAATTGCACACTTCTTTCAAGAAGAGGGTAATCTTCCGCAAGCAGTGGCCAGGATTCTGGTTCAAAAAATGCACACAATTCCATGTTTTCCCAGGTAGTTTATCCCTACTGTAAAGGACTGAATGTTAAGAGCGAAGGTTACCCATCCTAAATGCATCTCCTACTGGTTGGGGCAATGGAGTCAGCCATAGGAGCGACTCTGAGAAATAATCAGTGATCGATAGCATTGATGAATGTGCACAGCACACCATCACTTTGCTCCCTCCTATTTTCCCTCAGTGGTTTCCTGCTACAACCAGTATGCTCGCTTTGCTCCTCTCACACCAACCTACCTCGATCTCATCTATCTCGCCGCCGACCCCTCGCCCATATCCTGCCTCTCCCTTCATACCTGACAGACCGCCACTCTTCTCAACTTCAAAACCCTCCTAAAATCACATCTCCTCCAACTAGCCTTGTCCGACTAAGCCCTCATTCTCCTACTCCCTCTCGCTTCTTTGTCACCCCTGCGCTTGGATTTATACTCTTTATTCACCCCACCCTCAGCCCCACAGCACTTAGGTAAATATCCATAATTAATTTTAATATCTGTCTCCTCTTCTAGACTGTACGCTCCCTGGGAGTAGGGAACGTGTCCACCAACTCTGTTATACTGTATTCCCCCAAGCACTTAGGACCTTCCTCTGTACATGGTAAGTGCTCAGTAAATACAACTGATTGAAGCTGTATGTTCCCTGCCCTTAAGGAACTTACAGTTTAATGGGGAAGACAGAAAAACCTGTCCACATGTTTTGTTTTCTGTCTCCCCCTTCTAGACTGTGAGCCCGCTGTTAGGTGGGGACCATCTCTATATGTTGCCAACTTGGACTTCCCAAGCGCTTAGTCCAGTGCTCTGCACACAGTAAGCGCTCAATAAATACAACTGAATGAATGAATACTCTTTATTCACCCCACCCTCAGCCCCACAGCACTTAGGTAAATATCCCTAATTAATTTTAATGTCTGTCTCCTCTTCTAGACTGTACGCTCCCTGGGAGTAGGGAACGTGTCCACCAACTCTGTTATACTGTATTCTCCCAAGCACTTAGGACCGCCCTCTGTACACGGTAAGTGCTCAGTAAATACGACTGATTGAAGCTGTATGTTCCCTGCCCTTAAGGAACTTACAGTTTAATGGGGAAGACAGAAAAACGTGTCCACATATTTTGTTTTGTTGTCTGTCTCCCCCTTCTAGACTGTGAGCCCGTTGTTAGGTAGGGACCGTCTCTATATGTTGCCAACTTGGACTTCCCAAGCGCTTAGTCCAGTGCTCTGCACACAGTAAGCGCTCAATAAATACGATTGAATGAAAACTTGATTTATACACAATGAAAGCAGGAGGAAGCACCAGGAGGAAAGACAAGATAGCTGAACAAATAACTGAATGTACAGATAAATGTCTTGTCTTGCTCTTCCATGGGCACATCTCTCCCAGAGAGCCCCACCTCCACCTGCAATCCTTCTAGTAGTGGATCCATAGAGTTTTCTTTATTACAATCTGCAAGTGGTTACCATTGCCTCCTTCCACGCAGTAAACTTGAGTCTCCACCCTCGACTCTCGCCCGTGCTGCTGCTGCCCAGCACAGGTAGATTAATAAAATAAATATCTAAGTGTACCTAGGTACCTGAGGGCTGATCTTAGGAACAAAATGCCCAAGTGCCCAACTGCACAAAATGGAAACAAAGTGTTAGAGGGGACCAAAATATCGAGCCGTTCCAGTTTCAAGATGCTGGTTCCAAAAAATTCTGGGTCAGTAGTGCCTGAAGGTTGGTAGGACAGGCAGGCTACTGAGTTGTCCTAGAGAGACAAAATAGCCGAGTATTTTCTGCCAGCATTTTAAGGAGGGTAATGGCAAAATGCAAGGAAAACCCTGATTTGAAAAATGAGAGCAGGTGGGGGGAAAGTGAGGTACATTTTGGTTTATATCTGTAGGCTAATATTTTACAGTTGAAAGCCACAGCAAAAATACAACCTCTACCTGGACAGTTTTATTGATATTTTGGTTATAAATTTAGAAACACAGGATGTAAAGATGCTTTTTATAAACCTCACAGCCTATAAAGTCACTGGAAAGCTGGCCGAAATCCACAGCTTTTACGTATTTTAGGAATAATTCTCATGCTGTTCCTCTGCCAACTCCTTCCAGAAAACAATTAATTTGCTTCACGTTAGTTGCTGCTGAATGCTACAGTTATTTCAGTTTTTAGCCTTAAAAGTATGTGGTCAGACTTGCCAATAACATTTGGCTACCTCTCCTCTCTGTTTTATTTATGCTTTATCTGCTTCTTTGCTGTAGCATTGAATATCATACTTATTAATACCAAAAAAAACCCTTCAACTGAAACGATACCCCTGCCCCCATCCCATTTATAGTTAATGTACTTTTTAACTGAGTTTTTTCAGTCTTTATCGCTAGGCTAATTTTACAAGCCTGTAATCCCGCACCTCACTCCGCTCCTTTACTTGAATCCACAGAAATAAAGCCTTGAGCTCCTCTAGGCTGCAAGCTTGTTGTGGGCAGGGAACTTGTCTACCAACTTGTCTGCTGGGAGACCTTGGGCAAGTCACTTCACTTCTCTGTGACTTAGTTGCCTCATCGGTAAAGTAGGGATTAATAATAATAATAATAATAATGGCATTTATTAAGCACGTACTATGTGCAAAGCACTGTTCTAAGCGCTGGATTAATCCGTTGAGCCCCATGTGGGACATGGACTTTCTCTAACCTGCTTAGCTTGTACTCTTCCAAGTGTTTAGTACAGTGCTCTGCACACAGTAAATGCTCAGTAAATACCACTGATTGATTGACTGCACCCAGGAAAAGCCCTGGGATTCACTGATGAGAAAATCTTCCTATGAAGAGCAGAGATTGCCCCCAGGGAGAGACCCAGAAGCCATATTTTCCCTCCGACTATAATGAAATAAGCTCCAGGAACCATAATGTTTTGACATACGAATCACTGATTTCCTCAGCTGAAGGCTGCCGGTAGTTTTCTGGGTCCACCTGAGGACGGAGAAGAAAACTCTAGAACCAAGACTATTTTGGTGGCCAGGTCTGACATCCTAATTAATATTGTGGGGTAAAACTTCATTCAGTTGCCAGAAATCAAATGCGTGGCAGTCCACTGGGAAGGAAAAAAATAGATTCAACACTAATTCTATGTGGCTTAATAGTGGTGATGGCATTTGTTAAGTGCTTACTATGTGCCAAGGGCTTTTCTGGGGTACTAGAGGTTGGATGCAGTCCCTGTCCCACACAGAATTCACAATCTTAACCCCCATTTTATAGATGAGGTAACTGAGCCAAAGAGAAGTGATTTGCCCAAGGTTCTCATTCCACCTCTGTCGCTATGTGTCACTTTAACAAAGAAACCTCCTCTGTGCCTCAGTTTCCCCATCTGTAAAGTGGGACTAAAATACCTGCTCTCCCTATCTCTTAGGCTGTGAGCCCTTGGTGGGACACGGGATATACCTAATTCTGTACATAGCCCAGTGCTTGGACACGGAGTGCACTTTTAATAATTAGCACAGTTATTATTGAGAAGATGAGGAGGTATTTTCAATGGCCATAGTTCGAGCTATTGCCTTGCCCACTGATGGGTAGGGCCCGTCTCTATATGTTGCCAACTTGTACTTCCCAAGCGCTTAGTACAGTGCTCTGCACACAGTAAGCGCTCAATAAATACGATTGATTGATTGATTGCTATAAAGAAAGCAATTTCAGATGGGTCACACAAGCCACTGGCAGGTGGTTTTTTTAACTGGGACCCTCTGTGTCATTTAATGACGACTCTGGACCACTAGTTCATCACCCAAACTTATTTTGTTCCAGAAGAAATCCGTTTTCTTTTGAGTAGGTTGCTAGGTTGGTTCCCCGGGGGCATTCATTCCTGGCCTATTTTCAGCCAATGATATTAACAAAGTTCAAAAGCAGGGTACCCTGCTTCCCACGGGACTGGACAGGAGGCCACGCACTGCCTGCTGCCATGGTTTAAATGTCAAATAAAAACTTTCCCCCATGGCCTGAGTTCCCATGCCACCGGAGCTCTGGGGTCCGTTGGGCTTCGGTCCAGAGCCGGAGTTCCCTGCTAAACTAGGAGCTCTTCCGCTCGTCTGGGAGCTCCTCCGCAAGACTGTGAACTCCCTGCTACACTTTGCTCGTCCCGTTACACTGGAAGCTACCTACTAGACTCTGATTAGAGTTAGAAGGCCCTGGGTTCTAATCCCGGCTCCACCACGTGTCTGTTTTGTGACCGTGGGCAAGCCGTTTCACTTCTCTGGGCCTCAGTTAGCTCCTCTCTACAATGGAGATTAATTCTGTGAGCCCCATACGGGATATGGACTGTGTCCAAACTGATTAGCTCGTATCTACCCCAGCGCTTAATACAGTGCCTGGTACATAGCAAGTGCTTAACAAAATACCATAGAAAATAACAAAACAGAAATACATCATACAACAGAAAGACACAGAAGGAGAGGAGAGGAAGGAGGAGCCTCTTAGTATTACTAACCTCCGACTGAAAGTCACGGAAATGACTCCAGAGGAGGAAACTGAGGCACAGAGGAGTTGCCCGATGTACCCAAGGCCCCAGGGCATGCAAGTGACAAAGTTGGGATTAGAACCCAGGTCCCCTGATTACCAGACCCGTGTTTTTTTTCCACTCTCAGACCCCAGATCTCTTGAAAGCCTCACACACCAGTTTCCAGTTGGGGAATTTTACTGCAATGTCTGAGGGGTTGAGGGGAACCATCCAACTTCTGGAGAATTAGTTGACAAAGAAAACATGTTTTAGAGACACATTTACTTTCCTTCTAATCCCTCCCTATCTTCCCATCGTCCCTCCTGGTGTTTATGTCCGCTGATAGGAGTGAGGAGCATGACATCACAAGCAATAGCAGGATTTCAAACGGCTCATAAAGGCCGCCCCCCAAAATGTCCGTCAACCTATGTCTAAACTAGGAAAATAGTATTTTTTCCAAAGAAAGTGCTAACTTACTTTATGAAACAGGATCACTAGTTCTTGAATCCTGAACAGTGCTGTGTAGGTCAGCAATTAAGACTAAGGGAAAAATAAATCAAGTTGATGGATGAAAACGTCAAGTTACCTTCCTATTGTCTTCATAACTCTCTCAATTCTAGATGTGTGTCAGTGGACCCAGGGAGACGACAGAGGCTTCTTTGATCCCGGTCACAAGCCACACCATAGAGATGCCCTATTGAAAATGGAAATCTAACTCAAAAAGCGTTTTTTTAATTTTTAATTTTTATTTTTATTGGCGGAAATACACAGGGAACTTAGAATTTACCTAACTTAGAGTTGGCATTATGAAGTAAGAAGGCTGGTCCTTGCTCTCAAGGGGAAACAATTCAGTTGTATCAATGAATTAAATATATCTGTATCCCGGAATACATGGTCGATATTGGGGTAAAACATATGCAGGAGGAGTTTTGCCTTAGGAGTCTTCCTACACTGAAAAAAAAAGCCTTCATCATCATCATCAATCGTATTTATTGAGCGCTTACTTGTGCAGAGCACTGTACTAAGCGCTTGGGAAGTACAAGTTGGCAACATATTCAGCTGGTCTACAAAGCCACTGTTGATCAGTTAGTCTTAGACAAACTGAAAGCCAGCATGGCAACTCTGTGATCAATAACTTCAACTACGCTACAGTCTTTCCAGCAGACTCAGGTGTAGTTGCATGTAAATTATTTTTCGATTGTACAATATAACAATAAACACGCACATTCCCTGCCCACAGCGACCTTACAGTCTAGAGGGGGACACGGACAATCAATATAAATAAACAACTGAATTTGATTTCTTCCCCTGCCTGGAGGTGGGTCTAGATTGGAAAGGCGCTAGTCTGCTCTCTATATGTTGCCAATATAACTCTTAACTCTATATGTTGCCAATTTGTACTTCCCAAGAGCTTAGTACAGTGCTCTGCACATAGTAAGCGCTCAATAAATATGATTGATGATGATGATGATGCTCTCCGAGTCAAAGATTTGGACATCAGCGGTAGGTGGAAAAGAAAATGCGGAATACGGAGTGTGCCTTTATTTTTTCCAAAGTGCTTTAAACATTATGGATTTCATTTTGTTCCCAAAACATCTCTGTGGGGTAATAATGATAACCATTGCCCGTCTTCCCCTCTAGACTGTAAAGTCGCTGTGGGCAGGGAATGTGCCCACATTCTCTCCCAAGCGCTTAGTACAGTGCTCTGCACACAGTAAATGCTCGATAAACACAATTGAATGAATGAATGCACACATGCCAGTTGGCTCAATATTTGCCCTGTTCCGATAAATGGGTAGGAAAAAAGGCCTGCCCTCAACAGCTCCATATGCCTCCTGTATCCTAAATCCCGCTCGGCCTTCCAAGCACACGCCAATTAATGTCTGAAGGGATGGGAACAAAATCGGATCTGGGAGCCCACAGTAGACATCAGATTCCCTCCATCCCAAAACAACAGAAATGATGTATCAGTCAAATCCTAAGTCATTTTTTATGTCTTTTCCAGGTCAAAGGCTATAAGGAAGAGGGGGATGGAAGAGGGAAGACGGAGAGGGTTAGGAGTGGGGATATTTTCAGCATTCCTTTGCTAATCATTAGTCATTTCTAAGAATTTTCTCCATCTGTTGGTCTCCTAATACTGTCTAGACAATCTCAGTCTTACATAATTCATAACGATGGCATATTTTCCTGTTTACTACAGAGTTAGCCTACAAAGGTCACCGGTAGGATAATTTTTGAAAATTTTCTCTGGAACGTTTCTCCACAATCTGAAAAACTCAGGGGAGCCACAAACACTCCTCTCTGGTGCGGTAGATTCTGTAGTAAAGCTCGATAAAAGCTTGGGTCCGGTCATTAGTAACCCCCAGGAACCAGAGGAGGGATGAATACGCAACGACTCTTTTTAGGATAGAAACTGGAACAATACAACTCCGTTGTACCGTACTCTCCCCAGTGCTTAGTCCAATGCTCTGCACACAGCAAGCCTGCAATAAACACCGTCGATTGACTGGTTGATTGATCAGGTAAGCAGCAGGAAAGGTATAATGCCGGTTTTCCTTCTTTTAAAATGATCGGCTCACGGGAGAATTTCAGCGGGAAGCATTCGTTCTACCGTGTTTAAGGCTGGGTGGGAATTTCACTGATGTGGTTTTTAAAAGCTAATGCTAAATGAAGCTCTTCTTCTCGGAGCTAGGAGAACTCCTCAACCCCTGCAAGAATTCCACATGGCCACAGCAAAGTCAGAATATGACTGTCATGAGGAAAACGATGAATTCAAAGACCCAACTTTCCACCCCAGGGTGGGTGGGTGATCTTTTTTTTTATAGCACTCGTTAAGAACTTCCTACGTGCCAGACACTGTACTAAACACTGGGATAGATACAAGCTAATCTGGCTAGAAGGTGGCGAAGCAGTGCTCTCGTCTCCTCATAACTTAATAAAAATTGTGGTATTTGTTAAGCACTTATTCTGTGCCAAGCACTGCACTAAGCACTAGCGTGGCTCAGTGGAAAGAGCACGGGCTTTGGAGTCAGAGGTCAGGGGTTCAAATCCCAGCTCTGCCACTTGTCAGCTGTGTGACTGTGGGCAAGTCACTTAACTTCTCTGTGCCTCAGTTACCTCATCTGTAAAGTGGGGATTAAGACTGTGTGGGACAACCTGATCACCTTGTAACCTCCCCAGTGCTTAGAACAGTGCTTTGCATATAGTAAGCGCTTAAAAAATGCCATTATTATTATTATAGATGCAAGACAAGCAGATCAGACACTGTCCCTCTCCCAGAAGGGGCTCAGACTCAAAGGGGGAGGGAGAACCGGTATTTTACCCCCATTTTTACAGATGAGAAAACCGAGGCGCGGAGAAGTGACTTGCCCACGGTCATACATGTGACAAATGGCAGAGATTAGAACCCAAGTCCTCTGAATCACAGGTCTGTTTCTTTCCACTAAGGCACACTGCTTTTTTGATGCCTGTACCTGCTTTCTTTCAATACGTGGAACCTTGGGGAACGGTCACAAGACTTCAAAGATGCCACGATAATCACCATTTTCCTCACGCTCCCACCATTATATTCACTATGCCCACCATTACAGTATTAATGGTACTTGTTAAGTGCTTACTATATGCAAAGCACTGTTCTAAGCACGGGGGTAGAAACGAGAAGTAGCCCGGAGTAGTGGATAGAGAAAGAGCCTGAGAGTCAGAAGGTTCATGGTTTCTAAATCCGGCTCTGCTACATATCTGCTATTTGACCCTGGGCAAGTCATATCTCTGTTTCCCAGTTAAATCATCTGTAAAATGGGGATTGAGACTGTGAGCCCCACATGGGACAGGGATTGGGCCCAACCCAATTTGCCCCAGTACTTGGTACAGTGTTTGGCACAGAGTAAGCGCTGAACAAATACCGTTATTATCATTAAGTTTATTTATTTTATTTTGTTAGTATGTTTGGTTTTGTTCTCTGTCTCCCCCTTTTAGACTGTGAGCCCACTGTTGGGTAGGGACTGTCTCTATATGTTGCCAATTTGTACTTCCCAAGCGCTTAGTACAGTGCTCTGCACATAGTAAGCGCTCAATAAATACGATTGATGATGATGATGATGATTAAGTTAATAGAGTCAGACACAGTCCCTGTCTCATATGGGCTCACACTCTGACCTGATTATCTTGTATTTACCTCAGCGGTTAGCAAAGTCGTCACCCATGAGTGTTTCAGGCACACGTCGATAAGATCTCACCATTATCTTAAAAATCGCCTGTTCTCTCTCCTCTTTTAGACTGTGAGCCCTGTGTGGAACAGGGAGACTGTGTCTGACTTGATGATCTTGTATCTCCTCTCTAAGCTCCGTAGAGTCCTATAATGAAGAAGAGAGTATTGATCGCTCATCAGTGTTTTCAGGCACACATGGAGAAGATCTCACCTTCAGCTTCAAAAATGAAGGACAACTCTTTTTCTAAATCTATAGGCCCCCAAAACACCCAGGATAGTGCTCTGCACAGAACAAGTGTTCGATACAAAACACCCAAGATAGTGCTCTGCACAGAACAGGTGTTCGATTCTAGACTGTAAGCCCGTTGTTGGGTAGGGACCATCTCTATATGTTGCCAACTTGTACTCCCCAAGCGCTTAGTACAGTGTTCTGCACACAGTAAGCGCTCAATAAATATGATTGAATGAATGAAACGAATGAGAAACACAGTTGAAGACAACGATGATGATCATCTAAACAATCACATCTTTTTAAGTGTATTTCCTAGGTCTTTAAATTGCCAATTCCCCGATCATTATTCATTTCCATAAATTAGGGTTCATGCCTAAAAATCTTTTCCGCTTCACTTTTTACTATTTATCAGTTACTCCTGCAAGAACTGTTATTACTCTGTCTGATAGGCTCCCAGCCAACTCTGCAGCAACAGCCTTTACCACCATCTCTCTAGCTCAGAGCCAAGGCAAGGAGCCAGCTGTATTTCATTTTAAGCCTGCATTTTAGGCAGAGCACCAGGTCGTTTTTCTCAGCCAATAATAATCATCATGATGATGGTATTTGTTAAGCGCTTACTATGCGCCAGGCACTGTTCTAAAGCAGCATGGCCTAGTGGCTAGATCCCGGGCCTGGGACCTGGATTCTAATCCTGGCTCTGCCGCTTTTCTGCTGGGTGACCTTGGACAAGTCATTTCTCTTCTCTGGGCCTCCACTACCTCATCTGCAAAATGGGGATTAAGACTGTAAGCCCCATGTGGGGCCTGGATCTATCCCAGGGCTTAGTACAATGTCTGGCAAATAGTGAGCACTTAACAAATAAAAAAAGTAAGGGTTTTAGATGTCAGTCAGAAAGGATGTATCAACCATTGTGCTTTCCCACCCCATGAAGAATGACAAACGAGAGCGCCCAGAGGGAAGAAGGCTTTTGTCCACTGCTCTGAGCAAGGAAGGAGGGTGTTCCTGGAGTGCTACGTTCATTATTCTCCTTCTTAACTCAAATGGATATGAATCAATCAGTGGTATTTATTGAGCGCTTAGTGTGTGCAGAGCACTAGAAGAGTGTTACCATCAATAGTATTTATCAAGCGCCTACTGTGTGCAGAGCACTGTACTAAGCCCCTGGGAGAGTAAAATGCAACAGAATTGGTGGACATGTTCCCTGCCCACAACCAGCTTACACTCTAGAGGGGGAGACAGACATTAATATAAATAAATAATGTATAGATATGTACCTAAGTGCTAAGGGGCTGAGGATGGGGTAAATCTGAAAAGACCAAAGGTCAAAGATCCGAGTGTAGATGCAGTACAACATAGTAGATACATATATTTTATATATATATATACATATATATAATTTCAAAACGCCACTTTTTCTGCACTATACACATGTAGCAGAAAGGTGGCCTTTTGAAAGAAAAGATAGTCTTTCTAATAGAGGCAATGCTACCCTTGGTATGTGTGTGCGTATGTATAAATATATACATATGTGTGTATGCGTGTGGGTATAATCAGTCGATAGACACACACACACACACACACAGAATTTCTTTTTTCTTCTAATATGATCCAAGTCAAAATAAAAACAGTCCAATAAAATATGATCATACAGGAATTAATCCACTCCAACTGATGCATTCGCATAATTGGTTTATATTAATAGAATGGAAATGCCGCAGCTTTTTACAAGGCATCTTAATATATGCGCCTGCGACACTGAGGTAACATTATCGTACAGCATGTTCTCTTTCCAGTTTTAAAAGTGGATTGAGGTGCTGTTCTTCAATCCATTTTCCCTGCGTAACTCTGGCTTCCATCAAACCTTAATGCAAAAACCAAAATTGCAAGTCCATCATTTGTATTATAAAAAGTAATACTATTCATTGAAAAATTCTCTCAGTAGGGAAAAACAGTTTTGAAAGTTCAAGAGGGCCAGGAAAAAAAAAAAAGGAAGAATAAGCCACATTAAATCAATATTTCGGGATAGCTGGGCTAGTTCTGACCTTAGAGGCTGCGGTGCTGAATTTTCAAAACGGCTCTCAAGAGGACTGGTACATTAGAAGGTGCCACATTATGCTCAGTTGTTAGGTGTGCTTTGCACACAGTAAGTGCTCAATAAATACGATTGAATGAATGAATCAGAAAGTGCTGGGCAATTGGCTTGCAGGTATAGTCTAACAAACAGTTGTTATAAACTATCGCCTGAGTATGTACTGTGTGCAGAGCACTGTATTCAGGGCTTGGAAAGACATAATCCCTGCTCAATCGATCAATCAATCAATCGTATTTATTGAGTACTTGGGAGAGTCCAATACAGCAGAGTTGGTGGACACGTTCCCTGCCCACAAAGAGTTCACAGTCTAGAGGAGTTTACAATCCAGTGAAAGCTGTTAGATGCAATATCATTTCCAGATAGAGGAGAATAGAAAGATGGGTTAGGCGAGGAAATGCTTAAATAGTAAGAAATGTCACCGATATGTGCAAAAATGCTATGGGTGCCTATGAGTGAAACTTCTAGACTGCAAATTCCATATGGCCAGGGGACAAGCCTACTGACTTTGTCATATTAGAGTCTCCAAAGCGCTTCATACAGTGCTCCGTACGTAGTAAGCACGAGAAGCAGTGGGAGAACAGGCCTGGGAGTTCCAAGGACCTGTGTTCTAATCCTGGCTCCACCATTTGTCTGCTTTGTGACCTTGGACAAGTCACTTTGCTGTGCCTCGGTTACTTCATCTGTAAAATGAGGCTTAAGACTGTGAGCCCCACGTGGGCCATGGACTATGTCCAACCTAATTAGCTTAAATCTAACCCCAGCGCTTAGTACAGTGTCAGGCACATCGTAAGCCCTTAAATAATACCAGAAGAAAAAAAGCACTCAATAAATACCACTCAAGTGGTAACTGGGAGGGCATCCGTTAGGCAGAAAAAAAAAATTTGTGGAATGCCTTCCAGAGCAGGTGGGATTTCAGGAGAGCCTTGAATATGGGGGGAGTTAAAGACTGAGGAATTTGAAGGGCAAAGGAATTCCAAGCAGGAGGGAGGGTAAAGAATGAGGTGCAATGAGAAGAGTAGCTTGGGTTGTATCTGAAGAGAGCTGATAAATAAAAGGGAAAGAACTGATAGAGTTGCCTCCATGTCGGGAATTTCCGCATGACGTAGAGATCCATCAGTCAATGATATTTATTGAGTGCTCGCTACATGAAGAGCACCGTATGAAGTTTTTGGGAGAGTACGACACATTCCCTGCCTATAATGAGTTTACAGTCTAGAGATAAATGGGTAACCCCTGAAGGTTTCTGAGAAGTGGGGAGACTTGCCCAGAATGACATTTTTGAAACATGATCCAGGCGGCAGAGTGAAATATGGACTGGAGAGGGGAGAGACTGGAGACCAGGGAGAGCAGGGAGGAGGCTTGGTGCACTAGTCAGGATACGATGCGTGCCTAGACCAGTGTCATGGCCGTTTGGAAGGAGAGGATGGGGCAGGAGTGGGAAATATGGACAAAGAAAGAGCACATAAGAATTTGGTTACAGACTAAATATGGGGATTGAAAGAGAGAGAGGAGCCAAGGATAGAAAGCAAGATTGAAGATTTGAGAGACAGGGAGGATGTTGTCGACTGTAATTGGGAAGTTAGGTGGATGAGAAAATTTGGGAGGAAAGATGAGTCTGCTCTCCAGATCACATGCTTTATTCCTTGTACCACTACTACTACTATTACTACTTGTAATAATAATAATAATGATGGTATTTGTTAAGCACTTACTATGTACAAACCACTGTTCTAAGCACTGGGGTAGATACAAGGTAATCAGGGGGACCCAAGTAGGGCTCACAGACTTCATCACCGTTTTACAGACGAGGGAACTGAGACCCAGAAAAGTTAAGTGACTCACCCAAAGTCACACAGCTGACAAGTGGCAGAAGCAGGATACTACTACAGATTCATGCCGAAAAACACACTTTAGCAGGCATTTGAATAGCGCTACTTGCTGTACTTCATTAATTACTAATTCATTATTTTCATACCTTTGCTTCTCTGTTTTTTAGCCTGTTCACACTGTAGCTGTAGCGTTGATGTCTGCATAGCTCCCCTATTAGAATTCAAGCTCCTTGAGAGCAGAGATTTGGTCTGCTGCTTTTATTGTATGTTCCCAAGTGCTCTGCACAATACTCGGAAGGCACTGAGAAGCAGGGTGGCCTAGTAGATGGAGCACAGGCCCGGGAGCCAGAGGACCTGAGTTCTAATCCTGGCTCCATCACTTGCCTGGTTTGTGACACTGGACAAGTCACTTCACTTCTCTGTGCCTCAGTCTCCTCATCTGTAAAACGGGGATTAAGACTGTGAGCCCCATGTGGGACAGGGACTGTGTCCAGCTTGAATCTACCCCAGGGCTTGGCACAAAATTAGCGCTTAAACAAACATCATTTTAAAAAAATGCTTCGTCTGATATTTTAGGGTATTGGACTGTGAGGTTATCGGGTAGCTATTGGGTAAGCAAAGAGAAGAGTTAAATGGGCAGGAGAGATGAGGTGAAAGGAAAGTAGGGGAAGAGGGAGAGGAAGAGGAAAAAAGCAAGAAGCTGAGAAAAAAGGCACCAAAAGTAAATTAAAATAGCCATGGCACTATGTGTATTTTCTTTGTAAATCAGGAAGACAAGAATCATCCCTTCTCCCTGTGGTACCCCTCCAAAGAGAGAAAAAGCAGCTGTGTCTTCACATTGTCCTGCTGAAGAACAATGAAAGCTACAGGCTGGGAAGATTCAGTTTCCAATTCTGGACTATGGGGTGGGGTTTCATTTCTGGTTTTGAAGAGGCCGACTTCTCCAGAGTTGCACGAGAAGATCCTCACCAGAGCTGGAATATAGAACAGCTGTCAAAGTTAGTTAGCTTTAACGCCTAAAGGGCCTACCCAAGTCCCTTAGATACTCAAATATTTATCAAGATGGAACACCCACCCCACCCTCCATTCATTGAAAAAAATAAGGCAAAAATTATTGACAAAATAGTTTTTTCCCTCTCTATCTTCATATTTTTAAATAGGTGGTTGTTGAAGTACCCTTTTTCTAAGGAGGAACATTTTCTTCAGTCAAAAGCCCATAACTTTATGAAAATCCATATTTTTGTCATATGCCTCAAATATCAATACACTATGAGAACATCTTCATACAAAATGTGTGGTTTGGATACTGCCTGCGTCAGCATCAGCCTGGGGATCATATAGAAGTTATGGCTATTTCATTATAATGTGATGTGAGTGATGAATGTGCTTTGAAATGCATTTCACTCTCCTGTGTTTTTCCTGTCCCATGATATGTGCTTTTTTGGTCATCCCCTTCATCATTCAATTGCAGAACGTAAACCAGATGCAAAATCAGAAGAGAATAATATAGGTTTAAGTGATGCTTTTCAAACCATTTTTCATTTCAACTTTTTCTAAGATGTGGAATTTAAAAAGAACTTTTCTAAGGGGCTGGTAGTCAAGTGGGCCAAGCCAAGCCGCTGGGCAGCCTTCCCGTTTCCACCCACTTTACTGTGCCTCAGTTTCCTCAACTGCGAAATGGGGATTCAATACTCATTCCCCCTCCTACTTAGACTGTGAGCCCCATGTGGGACAGGGACTGTTTCCCACCCGATTGACTCATACTTACACCAGCGCTTAGAACAGTTATCGACACAGAGTCAGCACATAACAAAAGCCATGAAAATTTTTTATAAAATACGGCGGAAGCATTGTCACAACCTCAGAGGAGCTCAGTGTGGGCAGAAGGTCAGAACACAGAAAGTTACAGCTGTATTTCACAGCTTTTCCGTGGCCATGAGGTATCTGGGGACCTTCAAGAAGTGTTTAGCTGATTTGTAGTCCTGGTGACATTTTAGATGGCTTTATTTGGGCCTGTTTTCTTTGGGGTTTGAATTATATTCTTTTCTCCAGTGGTTGCACACTCTCCACCCCTCCCAACACCACTAGATTGCAGTGCTTAGTTCACTGTAAGCTCTCAATCACGGTTAGCAATAAACAACACACATAGTTTGTCCACGTTTCGCAATAAACACACATAGTTTGTCCAAGACATACAATGTTTTGCTTTCAGAGAAGCTGGCTGAACTAATTAATTAATGGGCAGTCCCTCAAATAATTCTCCCAGTCTCCCTCAGCACTCCTATACATATCCTTATACTTTTCCATTTCTCTAGCAGCTATTAATTTCAATGTCCATCTCCCCTTCTAGACCGTAAGCTCCTTGTGGGCAGGGAACGTGTCTGCCAACTCCGTTTTAGTGTACCCTCCCAAGCACACAGTAAGCGATCAATATATACGATTGGTTGATTGATTAGATTCAAGGATACATGGTCCGCCACCACACTTCAGACTTTTATTCAGTCAATCGTATTCAGTGAGCACTTACTGTGTGCAGAGCACTGTATTAAGCGCTTGGGACAATATAACAATATAACAGACACATTGCCCTGCCTGCAGTGATTTCAGTTTAGAGGAGGAGACAGACATTAATTTAAATGAATAAATTACAGAAAGGTACATGAGAAGCAGCGTGGCTCAGTGGAAAGAGCACGGGCTTGGGAGTCAGAGGTCATGGGTTCAAATCCCGGCTCCACCGATTGTCAGCTGTGTGACTTTGAGCATGAATCTATTAATTGTATGAATTTATTACTCTATTTCATTTGTGCATATTTATTCTATTTATTTTATTTTGTTAAGATGTTTTGTTTTGTTCTCTGTCTCCCCTTTCTAGACTGTGAGCCCACTGTTGGGTAGGGACCGTCTCTATATGTGCCAACTTGTACTTCCCAAGCGCTTAGTACAGTGCTCTGCACACAGTAAGCGCTCAATAAATACGATTGAATGAAGCCACTTCATTTCACCAGGTCTCAGTTACCTCATCTGTAAAATGGGGAATAAGACTCTGAGCCCCACGTGGGACAACCTGATCACCTTGCATCCTGCCCAGCGCTTAGAATCAATCAATCAATCAATCGTATTTATTGAGCACTTACTATGTGCAGAGCACTGTACTAAGCGCTTGGGAAGTACAAATTGGCATCACATAGAGACAGTCCCTACCCAACAGTGGGAACAGTGCTTTGCACATAGTAAGCACTTAACAAATACCATCATTAATTAATTAATGAGTGCTGTGGGGCTGGGAGGGAGGATGAATAAAGGGAGCAAGTCAGGGTGAGGCACAAGGGAGTGGGAGAGGATGAAAAGAGGCCTTAATCAAGGAAGGGTTCTTGGAGGAGATGGGCCTCTCATTAAACTCTCTTTAATGTGCTGTTTGATTTGGATTTCATAATAATAATAATTATGGTACTTGTTAAGCACTTACTATATGCCAAGCACTATTCTAAACACTGTAGTAGATACAAGTTCATCAGGATGGACACCGTCCCTGTCTCACCTGGGCCTCACCCTGTTAATCTCCATTTCACAGACGCGGTAACTGAGGCACAGAGAAGTGAAGTGACTTCCCCAGGATCACACGGCAGACAAGTGGCAGAGCCAAGATTAGAACCCAGGTCCTTCTGACTCTCAGGCTTGTGCTTTATCACTAGGCTACATTGCTTCCTCAATACTCTTCTGAGACTCTGCTATCTGCCATCTCCAACGACCTCATTCTGGCAAAATCGAATAATCCCCTCTCTGTCCTAATCCTCCTTGACCTTGCTACCGCTTTCAACACAATTTATGATCTTCATTTCCAGCCTTGATTTTACAGACCTCGCTCTCTCTTGGAGTACTCCTAGCTCCCTTTGTGCTCCTGTTCATTCTCCTTTGCTGGGATCTGGGATTATTATCAACCTTTAATAATCAGGGGGTTCGCCAAGGCTCTAATGGGGGAGGTCCCCCAAAGCCCAGTTCTCTACCTTCATTCTCCCAAAATACCCCTCCACTCACGTTTGATCATGCTTCTTCCAACTCACGCTGTTTTCACTGGTCAAATTTATTTCAAGATTTACAAATGTTGGCTGAGATTTTTCCTAGCATCTGCCCCAGTTGTGCAAGATTAGTTTTTGAAACAATGGAGCAGAGCAATTTCCATGTTACAGCAGAGACATGTCACCATCATTTATAATTCCATAATCACCCTATCATTGATTTTTTTATACTACAACATTAAAGCACTGAATCTCACCGAAAGAAGCTGGAAAGAATTTTAAATTCTCTAACACCTACTGCAAATGAAGTACATTCTGATTTGTAAAGGTGACCTTGGGTATTTGAGGGTGGGGAAAAAAAATTAACGAAATGAAAGCAAAAAGGAAATAACTAATCCCAGTACTTTGAAGTCCATTTGAAATTTAATTGACCATTAGGTTACCAACCATCTTGGCATACTACCATTTAATAATGAGAAATTCAATCTTACGCTAGGAATTGGAACAGCCTCATTCATCAAAAGCTACCCACCGTTTACATTGGTTTTCCATGGAGATTACTGGGAGAAACTGCAGAACACACAGTTTTGAGTAATTTATGAGTTTTTCTAGTCGTGTTACAGCAATTCAGTTCTGGCAATAATGAAAATGTTTGTCGACAAATATGATTTAATTTGAGTTGGCCAAGGTAATGATGGAGCTCAATCCCTCCTGTCACTGGAGCTCGAACTGACTAACGAAATAATTGAAACCAAAAGGCAAAGGAGAATTTGGGGTGGCTGATAATAGACAGCCCCATTTTAAAAAGATTTAACTGAAATATGGTGATTATACAGCATTTCACCAAGCAACAGTACCCTGGGTGTTCATTATGATTTGGTGGGCGTAATTTACAAATTGTATATGCCCAGCAATTACCCTAATAATATTAGTCCTCTTGTCAGTTTTTTTACAAAGGATGTCATTCATATAATGATAATAATAGCAATAAAAATAGTGCTCTGCACGTAGTAAGCTCTCAATAAATACCATTGATTGATTAATAATAATTGTAGTATCTGTTGAGTGCTTACTATGTGCCAGGCACTCTACAAAGTGCTGGGGTTAGATACAATCAATCAATCAATCATATTTATTGAGCACTTACTGTGTGCAGAGCACTGTACTAAGTGCTTGGGAAGTACAAGTTGGCAACATATAGAGACAGTCCCTACCCAATAGTGGGCTCACGCTGCTACTCTAGCGATCAATGCAATCACATCTTCCCATAGTATTGTGAATTTTGGAGAGGATGCAAGAAAACCTCACATTTGGATATCAATCGATCAATCAGTGGTACTTACTGAGCGTATATTACGCGCAGAGCACTGTTCTAAGCTCCTGGGAGAGTACAATACAACAGAATTAGCAGACACATTCCCTGCTCATAATTGAAAGCCTCTGGCTTGGGACGCCCGCCCTCCTTCTTCATATCTGATGGACGATCACTCTCCCCTCCTTCGAAGCTTTATTGAAAGCCCATCTCCAAGAGGCCTTCCCCCGTCTACACTCTCATTTCCTCTTCTCCCACTCCCTTCTGCATCACCCTTGCACATGGATTTATCCATTTTTTATCCACCTCTTCCTCAGCCCCACAGCACTTATGTACATATCTGTAAGGTATTCATGACCAAAGCCTGCCTCCCCTTCTAGACCATAAGCTCATGGTGGGCAGGGAACGTGTCTACCAACTCTGCTACATTGTCCTTTCCCAAGCGCTTACTACAGTGGTCTGTACACAGTAAGCACTCAATGAATACGACTGATTGATCACAGCATCATGGAGCTGCGTTGATCATATACACGGGATTAGTATTAAAATGTGAGTTTTCCTTTCATATGAGACTCCATAAGAACAGTCCTTTAGACTGTGAGGTCAGGGACCGTGTCTGACCAGCGTTTAATACAATGCTGGCACACAGTAAGCTATAAGAAAGCACAGTATAGGTGAACTGACCGCATTTCATTCTGGCATTCAGAAAGTTGAACACTGGGACAGTCCTTGTGAGTTCGCTGTGGGCAGGGAACGCACCTGCTAGTTCTGTTGCATTGTCTTCTCCCAAGCGCTCTGCACACAATAAGTATTCAATAAATACCACTGAGGAGGATGGTGAGGTGAGTTGTAAAAGGAGGAAAGAAGTCGACATACTAGAAACCTCTGCGTGAAACTTCCTGATCGTGTTTTTAAAATCAGAGGCATTGCAAGCTCAAGGCCAGGGGGACGTGTCTTTTTATCCTCACGGCATGTTCCCATAGGAGGTGTTCAGTAGAGTACTGAGAACACAGCAGACCCCCAATAAAAACCGCTGAATGAATAAACCTACACAAATGGGTTTTTGTCTTAAAAAGTCAAAAGAAAAATAACTGACTGTTTAATAATAAATAAATAACATGACTCATCTTAGGACCTCTTATTTTTCAATTTAGGCATTGCGTAAACGTATCCCGATGCCTTTCAACATGAAACAGGCATAAACCAATTTCACTCAGATTAGGTTTGTGTCATACTTAAAGTTCTGTATCCACTCAGTTCAAATCAACCTCTTACACAAGCTTGTACTTGTTAAATCCTGCCTAAGATCTCCAAAAGCCTGCTTTTAATGGATGGCTCTTGTTAGTGAAGAAAGAAGCTTGGAAAATCACACTGAACTGTTTGGATTCATAAAATCTACCATGCCAAACTGACCCACTGCTATTGAAAACATTCACATCTTTCTAAAAGACACACTGTGTATATACTTCCATGTTTTCCCAAAGTCACACAAACTGTAAGGCTTCCAAAACATGTTAATTTTAAAGTGATAGGAAGTTGGAAGATACCTTCAAAATGATTTTTTATAAATGACACTGCTAAAGGTTATTTGTAAATATAACCCTACCTGAACATTTAAGGGGGCTTTTTTTTAATGGAATAATAATCGTTGTGGTATTTGTTAAGCACTTACTCCATGCCGAGCACTGTGGTAGATACAAGATAACTAAGTTGGATTCAGCTCCTGTTCCCCATGGGGCTCACAATCTAGGCTGACAGGAGAATGGGTGTTTAATACCCATTTTACAGATAATAATAATAATAATAATAATGGCATTTGTTAAGATGAGGAAGTTAAGCGACTTGCCCAAAGTCACCCAGCAGGCAAGTGGCAGAGCCATGTTCTGAAACAACCAACAAGAATCTAATTCAAAGACGAGGAAAGATTTTCAACAAAAGTACCAAGTACTTTGCTTTTGTTCACTTTTTTCCCCTTTTCTGTCTACCTGGATATATTGCATATTTATTGACCCGCTCTTCATGTCATTTAATATAAGATGCTTGATCTCACGTCATGAATCAGAAATTTTACGAACACAGATTTATAGAAATGGAATGGAGACTATTAAGTATGTTGAGTTTGTGATGCCTCAATAAATTGCCTTGAGCTGCATGAATATTTAATGCTTATGCGGAAGGGAGCAAAAGAACAAACACATCTTATTGTTTGAACATGTTCTGGCGTCTGAAACACGTTAAACTCTAAAAATCTGTCTATTATTTCAAATAAATGAAGTCACTCACGGGGGCGGGCGGGGGGCTCTTTCGGAATTTAGAGAGCACGAGCTGTCTCTTTTCAAAAGGCTTGAATTCCGCCACCGACCCCAACTTCGGAGTATTTGTGATACCTCAGCTTTGAAAGGAGGAGGAATAACTTCCTTTCCATGAGGGTAATAATAATAATTATGGTGCTTCTTAGCTCTAGCTCTAGGGCAGACACAAGATAATCAGGTCAGACACAGTCCCTGTCCCTCGCAGGGCACCCAGTCCAAGAGGGCAAACAGGTATTTAGTCCTCGTTTGACCGCTGAGGAAACTGAGGCCCAGAGAAGTTAAGGGACTTGCTCAAGGTCACACAGCAGCCAAGCGTTGGGGACAGGATTAGAACCCAGGTCCTTGGACTCCCAAGAGCTGAAGAAATGGCCTCGGCTGACAAGGGAGTTGGAGGCGCTGGCTTAGCTGGTGGCAGTGAGTAGGAGGAAGGAGACAGATTCATGTGTATATCTGCACATATTTATTTTTCTATTTATTTTATTAATGATGCATATATATCTCTAATTCTACTTATCTATTTTGATGCTACTGTTGACTGTCTACTTGTTTTGTTTTGTCGTCCATCTCTCCCTTCTAGACTGTGAGCCTGTTGTTGGGTAGGAACTGTCTCTACCTGTTTCCGAATAGTACTTTCCAAGCGCTTAGTACAGTGCTCCGCACACAGTAAGAGCTCAATAGATACGACTGAATGAATGAATCTTGGGAGTGTTGCTGGTGAAAGGTACCTGGGGCTTTATTCATTTATTAATTTACTTTTAAATTCATCTAACGAATTTTATATAAGTAGAAAGAGAAGTCCTGTAAGGCACGTCACTCTAAGCTGTTGATTCTCATTTCGACCGGTCTGCATGATATAGAAAAATCACGATTCACACGGTAAAATGAAACCACGACCCCACGAACATCTGCTGACGCTTCATTCAAAATTCTTGAGCCGTCGGTTTCGGGGGGAGAAATTATGATATCAGAAAACCCACAGGCATAAATCACACGTACGGCTTTGACGAGCGGGAGAGCGCACAGTTCGTTGAGTAAGGGCCTGTCGGACGAAGAATGCGGCGAAAATGAGTTGGACAGCCAGGGTACGATTTGCATAAGAAATGCGAGCCAGATGTTGAGACCCTTCGGGGTCCATGTGCTCATTTTCTTCTGGCCTCCTTTCATACCACGCTCTGCCTAGTAAAATCCGTACCCTGACTTTTTCCAGCAGGCCGTCTCAAGCAACCACTTCAAAGGAGTCCCGCAATTTCTAGCCCAACTGAACTTGCTTAACCTGTAATCGGAGAGGCCTCTCTCCCGAGGGATTGCCTTTGTCGGTCTTTTTACATGCTTCCTTGCTATATTGGAAAACGCTCTTGAAATATTACCCTTTCTTATTCCAGCAGCGTACTACCGGATCTTTTTTGGTTTTTTTATTTGGTATTTGTTAAGGGTTCTAAGCGCTGGGGCAGATACACGGTAATCAGGTTGGGCCCAGTCCCTTTCCTACATGGGGCTCAAACTCTTCATCCCCATTTTACAGATGAGGTAACTGAGGCCCAGGAAATGGGAAGGAATGCAGGGAGGAATTATGAACACCTGGCTCCACCCAGAAAATGAAAGCCATTGGGCTGAAGGGCCCCCATTTTCAGTGACACAGGAGTTTTCAGGACTTGTCAATCAACTGCTCAATTGATCGTATCTACTGACTGCTGATTCTGTGCAGGTCGCTGTACTAAGCCCACTTGTCGGCATGGCCTAGTGGCAAGAGCACGGGGCTTGAGGGTCGGAGGATTCGGTTCTGATCCCACCTCCGCCCCTCGTCTGCTGTGTGACCCTGGGCAAGTCACCTCACTTCTCTGCGCCTCAGCTATCTCATCTGTAAAATGGGGATTAAGACCGTGAGCCCCACAAGGGACAACCTGATTACCTAGTAGCGACCGCAGTGCTTAGAACGGTGCTTGGCACATAGTAAGCGCTTAACAAATAACATGTTTTTAAAATTATTATTATTATTACGGTCCCAGGATCGAGGTTTTAATAGCGGTAATCCAAGATGGCTAGTGCCATCAGTGGGTCTTTGCTGAACACAGAAGAGACATGAATAACAGTCCTGTAAGCTAGACTAAGAAGACTATCTGCTATTATAATGCACGGAAGTTTTATGAAGTTTCAGGATGGGAAGCAGTGTGGCCTAATGGATGGCGCATGGGCCTGGGGGTCAAGAGGACCTGGGCTCTGATCCTGGCTCCGCCACTCGTTTGCTGGATGACCTTGGGCAAGTCACGTCACTTCTCTGGGCCTCAGTTACCTCATCTGCGAAAAAGGAATTGAGGCTGGGAGTCCCATGTTTCCACCCCAGCCCTTAGTACAGTGCCTGGCACATCGTAAGCACTTAACCAATACCATAATTATTATTTTTATTACTATTAATAATATTCATTCCTTCAATCATATTTATTGAGCGTTTACTGTGTGAAGAGCACTGTACTACACACTTGGGAAAGTACAATACAACAATAAACAGAGGTAATTCCCGTGGGTCTACCAACTTTGTTCTCTTGTACTCTCCCAAGCGCTTAGTACACCGCTCTGCACAAAGTGCTCATTAAGTCAATGATGATCTATCGATTGATGATGTTTATTGAACACTTACTGTACTGTATGTACTACGTGCTTGGAAGAGTACAGTACAACAGAGTTGGCAGACAAGTTTGCTGCCCAATCAAGAGGGGGAGACTAAGTCAAATATCCCTTTTATATTTTATTCACTTGCTGAGAGCAACCCCACTAGGCCAGAGGGGAAAAAAAGGAAGTCGTGAATTTAGAATTGGTCAGACAATACACCTGTTTATCTCTCCTTGGTTGAGAGTAAAACCCTCTAATGATAGGAGACCCTTGTATCATCTGTCTTCTTAAATTGTCAACATTTTCTTTTCTGCAAATATTTTTCTATTAAAATCTACGAGGATTTGGGGAATGTTCTTTAAAAAGGAGGAGCTCTTGTTTTAGCTTAGGAAGCAAAACCTAGTAGAAATTTTATGATAGGTTTAATTTCTATTTTTATTGTTAAAACAAATGTTTTCGCACTACATTTAACAAGCTATTTCAAAAGAAAATAGTGTGAGAATTAATAGGGTGCTTCATTAAACATTTTGGAAACATTTGGTTTGGTATTATTCAGCTAAGATGTAAAGGCAAATGTTTTTAGAATCTTAGCTATAATTAGCAAATTGTTTTGTTTACCATCACCCCCTTTTTTTGTAAAATTGAGACTGAAAACTGCAAACATTCGTTCAGAAGCTTTTGACTTTGCAGTTCAGCTGAGGTGATTTATTTTAAGCTCAATTTTGGTTATGCTTCCAGCCTGTCTTTCATTTGGTTCGCCCCGTCAGTTTTCAATTTTATAGTGACTTGAGAAAAAGTTCTGAAATGTGTTAACCCAGCTACATCAATCCTAGCTATAAAGCCTGCTGAAACAGAGTATCGAACCTGTACTTTGGAAAAAAAAACCCTGCCATTTTGAGAGATGGATCACCATCATCAATGGTATTTATTAAGCGCTGTGTGCAGAGTAATAATAATAATGATGGCATTTATTAAGCACTTACTATGTGCAGAGCACTGTTCAGAGTACTGTACTAAGCACTTGGGAGAGTACAACTCAACAGAGCTGGCAGCCACATTCTGATCACATTTCTTGGGTTATTCTTCTGTTATCTTTAGGTCGAATTTTGAAAACTATAGAAAATTAGGTTTTCAGGCACGCCAAGGGGCAAACCTTCAGAATAGGGATTGACTCCTCCTTTCAATTTAGGCTGTGAGCCTCATGTGGGACAACCCGATTATCTTGCAACTACTCCAGCGTTTAGTACGGTGCCTGGTACTTAGTAAGCGATTAATAAGTACCATTAAAAATACCCAACAAGAGCAACAACAACAACAATGAAACTAGGAGAAGGGTCATGGGGCAAAGGATAAACACTTCATCCAAACAACGCATCCTGATTTTCTCCTTCACTTGTCATACTTCCATTTCCCTTTACAATCTACTCCTTTTCCTCATGCTCATCTGCCTCTCTCCAGAAAACCGAGCAACGAGTTACTTTTAGAGATGTATTTGGTTTCATGATGATCTCCAGGGATGAAACAGACGGTTTTGTTCTGCTTTGGATAAAAACACTCAGTTTTTTACTAAACTGCAAGGCAACATCAGCAGATTCCATGGCATGAGTGCGGTCAAAAAGCAGCGTGGCCTAATGGAAAGAGCCACAAACTGGGAGTAAGAGGTCCAGGGTTTTAATTCTGGTTCTGCCAGTGGGCCGCTGTGTGACCTTGGGCAAGTCACTTCACTGCTCTGGGCTTCAGTGACCTCATCTGCAAAATGGGGATTAAGACTAATGTGGCCCAGGGACCGTGTCCAACCTGATTAACTTGTGTTTACCCCAGCGCTCAGTAGAGTGCCTGCACAGTTAGCACTTAATAGTATTTAAAAAACACAGCAAAAAAACAGATACCATAAAAAGTAAGACGGACGTATATTAGTTTTCCGAGGATGCATATTCAAATGATTTATTAATGCCATTCAGATATACTGTGAAATTTTCCTATGAGTTATTGGAGGAGTTAGGAAAGGATCACCTCATTTTATGCAACAAAGTCCTCCAAAAGGGTCTAAACCACCTTCCCCTGGGGCCCACCTCACTTCTACAAGAACGAAATCCACAAAACAATTAAAACATCTTTTCCCAAGGCCTGACTGAAATCCTTTTCATGGAAAGGTGTAACTTTCCCGATACGGATTACGTTTCAAGGTATTTTTGAGTCCAGGCAAAAATGCTCTTCACAATCATTTACACTATTGCTGAGAAACCTGAAATTTCTCCTATGTCAATTAATATTCAAAATTACCAAATACCAAATTGCCTACATAATTGGCCCCTGGCACTGCTCAAACAGCGGTTTGGATGACAGAGAGACAGAGAGAGAGAGAGAAAGAGAGAGAGAGAGAGAGAGTATAAATGACATATTTCCAAGTTCTAAATGCATGTACTCTTATCAAAGAACAAAGAAATTCCCAACTACTCTAGGATAAATATCTGGCAACCTTTTTCATCCTCCAGGAACTGCAGTGTGCTAGTGGTCCATTGTATTAAGTTTGCACAGCTGATTTATCTTAAAACAATAGTGCTCTACATCAGGTTATAGTCTTACCATGTAAATCAGGCAGCTGGGTAGATGCCCCAAGCAGGGGTGTTGATCAAATTCTTGTGAAATTTCAGTTGAAAATACTAGCAAAGGTCACTGGGGAAGTAATCTAGTCTATTCGTTTTGATGGAATGCCTCATGGAAGCGCTAGAAGAACAGGTCCGTTTCCAGTGCGGGTTCGTACGTTCAACAGATGAATATTCATCATCTGTAGACCTGATTAAAACAAAGCAAAAGGGAAAACGGGTCATATCCTAGAGAAAAAAATTTCCAGTAGACATGCACATTCATGAAGTCAAACTGTCCCAAAGTAGAACTTACTTTTAAAGATGCAGTACCCCTGAAACCACTTTTTAGACCTTTAAGCACCCTCTGAAGTGGGTCATTTGCCGTTGTTTAGAGATTTGTTATTTTAATTTGCAAGACCAATCAATCAATCGCATTTATTGAGCACTTACAATGGGCAGAGCACTGAGCCGAGCATAGTGAATAGAGCATAGGCTGAGTCAAAAGGTCACGGGATCTAATCCCGGCTCCACCGTTTGTCTCTGTGTGAACTTGGGCCAGTCACTTCATTTCTCTGGGCCTCAGTTACCTCATCTGTCAAATGGAGATTGAGACTGTGAGCCCCACATGGGAGAGGGAAGATGTCCAGCTCGATTTGCTCGTATCCACCCCAGCATTTAGTACAGCGACTGACACATAGCGAGCGTTTAACAAATACCATCATCATTATTATTATTATTATTATTACTAAGCACTTGGGCAAGTACAACACAACAATATAACAGACAAATCCCCTGCCCACAAGGAGCTTACAGCCTAGAGGAGGTGACAGACATCAACATAAATAAAGAAATTATGGATATGTACGTTAAGGGCTGTGGGGCTGAGGTAGGGGTGAACAAAGGGCAAAGATTTAATTGCGAGGGTGATGCAAAAAGGAGCGGGAGAAGAGGGAAACGAGGGCTTAGTCGGGGAAGGCTTCTTGGAGGAGAGGGGCCTTCAGTAAGGCTTTGAAGGTGGGGAGAGCCATCATCTGTCGGATATGAAGAGGAAGAGCGTTTCAGGCCAGAGGCAGGGCGTGGGCGAGAGGTTGGCGGCGAGACAGACAAGCGCTTAGTACAGTGCTCTGCACACAGTAAGCGCTCAATAAATATGACTGAATGAATAGACGGGATTGAGGTACAGTGAGAAGGTTAGCATTGGAGAAGCGAATGCTTCATTCGGACATGACTAAATTGAGCTTTTCTCATTATAAAAGATGAAACTGTCCCATTTCATTCATTGTTAGATTTGATCTTAAGTGCTGAGCAGGTCAGCACCTGCTTGCCAAGTAAAATGCGCCTTCAGTGTTGGCAGCTGGCCATAATAATCAATCAATTCATTGTATGCATTGAGTGCTTATTGCGTGTGCAAGAGCACTATATTAAGCGCTGGAAAGAGCAATAATAATAATAATGACAGCATTTATTAAACGCTTACTTTGTGCAAAGCACTGTTCTAAGCGCTGGGGAGGTTACAAGGTGATCAGGTTGTCCCACGGGGGCTCACAATCTTAATCCCCATTTTACAGATGAGGTAACTGAGGCACAGAGAAGTTAAGTGACTTGCCCAAAGTCACACAGCTGGCAATTGGCAGAGCTGGGATTTGAACCCATGACCTCTGACTCCAAAGCCCGGGCTGTTTCCACTGGGCCACGCTGCTTAACATGCAGTCGATTGACATGTTCCCTGAACGCGAGGAGCCATATAGAGGTCTCCCAGGTGATGCGACATATCGGCAGTTGTTATGGGCCAATTTTTGCTTCAAGTTTGAAAATGGGGAGAAAACCCAAAGGTGGGGCGATGGCCTGTTTTGAAGAAGAAAACACTATACGTCATCTGAGGGAGGGTACAACCCAGGAGCAAGCTAACAGCGTGTGAATGTTTGAAACGTTCAGGTGAAAAGGGAAAAGGAGGGAAAAGGGAAAAGGAGCCCTCAGCTGAGAACAGGGATTATTCGGACTACTAAATTTCTTTCCTTCAAATTCAGTGGGAATAAACTTCCCCGACGGAGGTCAAAGAGATTCAAGAGCATCGTAGTGGAAATTGGTCTGTTCTTTTCCTCTAACAAGCCGGTAATCTTAAAGCTACAAGAAAACACATCTGTCATGACTCTTTTTCTCGATTTGCTGACCTCTGGCTTTGGGACTCCAAGCAACAGCCAAGTTTCACTCCATGCTCGTCTGTTAGAGCTGCTGATACACGTGCTAGGAAATCCTAGTACCTTATTTAAAGCAAGGATGTATTCAGAGTCTGGCCAGGAAAAGAGAAGGATGAACTGATTGGGTGAACCGTTCTCAAAGCAAGTGGTCTTGGGTCCCGCCTCGGAATCCAAACCACCTAAGCCTCTATCACTTCAAGGGGGTAGGGCTGGAAAAGCACAAATAATTGGATCGTATCTCTCTCTTTCCCAAAGTGGGATATGAATCACTAGAGCCCCAAGCCAATAAAATCGGGCCATATTAATTTCCTCAAGCCCCAAGATTGCAAGACTCCTTTTATCTATACTCTACCACCAAAACATGTTCTGCTATTGCTAGGCAACATTTATTAACATAAAAAAGACGACAACAAAAATGAAAGCAAATAGAAAGGCAAAGTTCAATGTCGATTAAAGCAGTACCTTCATATCCAGATAGATGATATTTCCCACCGTCGATTGTTATTTTTTATTAGGGAAAGGCTTGGAATAAAGATGAGGGCAAGTCGCCTCTAACATAAAATTTCCCACTTTGGGGAAATTTTGTAGCACAGCTGTTTCATGTAATTGTATTTCACCATCATTCTGGGTAATAACTCCTCCCCCCCCCGCCCCAACATTATTATTTAATGTGCGTTTCTATGCAAATAGTTGAAAATAGATCACCCTTTCTAAAATGCCAAACCTAAAATTATTTATCCTCAAGACTTAATTAAGATTTCATTTGAAAAGTCTTTTGTAAATTAAGCAGGAAACACACTGGAAAAAAACACACCTCATGATTTAATAACAATTAACAGATTACGGTGACACAAATCATTCCTTAAAGCGATTCGAACTTCCCAGAAAGACACATATATAAGGGGCGAAAAGATATCCTCCAAAAGACATCCTGACTTCTGGCCCATTCCACTGGAAAATTATGATCGCACCTAAATAGATGCCTAAGTGAGCCTTCGCTTTTTATCAAAGACGGAAATGGGGAGGAGGAGTCCACCCGGACTCCCAGCAAAGCTATGACACAGGCCCCAAAAAGGAATGGAGTGAAGGGTTCGCTGTCGTCACTGACATGGGTGTTTATAGGTTTACCAAGTTTGGGGGGAGAGGAAAGAAGAGGGGAGGAGGAGAAAGAAAAGGAGGAAAGGGGAGAAAGTGAGGAGGGAAGGGAAACATGGAGAAGGGAGATGGAGGAGGTGGGGAGGAGGGAGAAGAGATGGAGAAGGGAGAGGGTGGAGAGGGAAAAGAGAGAGGAAAAGGGAGAAATGGGGAGCAGCCAGAGGGGGAAAACAGGAGGGGAAAGAGAAAAGACTCTTCCAAGAGCTTAGTAATGAGATCTGCACACAGTAAATGCTCAATACATACCATTGACTGATAGGGAGGAAAGGGAAGATGAGAGAGGAAGACAAGGAGGACTCTCCCAAGCGTTTAATACAGTGCTCTATGCACAGTAAGCACTCAATAAACACTATTAATAATAATAATAATGGCATTTATTAAGCACTTTCTATGTGCAAAGCACTGTTCTAAGCACTGGGGAGGTTACAAGGTGGTTACAAGGAGGTTACAAGGTGGTCCGGTTTCCTCATCTCCCACTCTTCTGCATCGCCCTGCGTCGTCACCTGTATATATGTATATATGTTTGTACGTATTTATTACTCTATTTATTTTACTTGTACATATCTATTCTATTTATTTTATTTTGTTAACATGTCTTATTTTGTTGTCTGTCTCCCCCTTCCAGACCGTAAGGAGGAGGAGCGAGGCAGGAGGGCGAAGAGGACGCTTCCAAGCACTTAGTACAGTGCTTTACACATTGTAAGTGCTAAGTACCACTGATTGATAGGGAGGAGGGGGGAAGAGGAGAAAGAAGAAGGAGAAAGTGGGAAGGGGGGGGGGTGATTTCATGCAATCGCGCAGGTCTGCAGGAGAGATTGTAAGGTCATTGTGGGCAGGGAATGTGTCTGATATCGTACTGTACTTCAGCGCTTAGAACAGTGCTTGGCACACAGTAAGCACCATTATCATGATTATTATTATTATTATTATTCCATTCATTCAGCAGCGTGGCCTAGTGGAAAGAGCCCGGGCCAAGGCAGAGGATGTGGGTCCTAACCCCAACTCTGCCACAGGTCTGCTGTGTGACCTTGGGCAAGTCGCTTCACTTCTCTGGGCCTCGGTTCCCTCGTCTGTAAAATGGGGCTAAAGACTGCGAGCCCCATGCGGGACAGGGACTGTGTCTGATCTGATTACTTTGTATCTACCCCAGCGCTCAAGCGCTTAGTACAGTGCTCTGCACACAGTAAGCGCTCAATAAATACGACTGAATGAATGAACAGTGCTTACCACATAATAATAATAATGATGGCATTTATTAAGCACTTACTATGTGCAAAGCACTGTTCTAAGCACCGGGGAAGTTACAAGGTGATCAGGTTGTCCCACGGGGGGCTCACAGTCAATCCCCATTTTACAGATGAGGTAACTGAGGCACAGAGAAGTTAAGTGACTTGCCCAAAGTCACACAGCTGACAATCGGCTAAGCAGTTAGTACAGTGTTCTGCACACAGTAAGCGCTCAATAAATACAATTGAATGTATGAATGAATTGGCGGAGCCAGGATTTGAACCCATGACCACTGACTCCAAAGCCCGTACTCTTCCCACTGATCCACGCTGCTTCTCTACCTTAGTAAGCGCTTCGCAAATGCTACAATTATTATTTCTATTGTGTGCTTCCTGGGGGCAGAGCACTGTACTGAGTGCTTGGGAGAGTACAATCATTATTGTATTATAATTGTACAATCATGAGAAGCAGCGCGGCTCAGTGGAAAGAGCCCGGGCTTTGGAGTCAGAGGTCATGAGTTCAAATCCCGGCTCCGCCACTTGTCAGCTGTGTGACTTTGGGCAAGTCACTTCACTTCTCTGGGCCTCAGTTCCCTCATCTGTAAAATGGGGATGAAGACTGTGAGCCCCCCGTGGGACAAGCTGATCACCTTGTAACCTCCCCAGTGCTTAGAATAGTGCTTTGCACATAGTAAGTGCTTAATAAATGCTATTATTATTATTATTATTATTATTATTACAATGTAACAATAGAACAGACACATTCCCTGCCCACAACGAGCTTACAGCCTAGAGGGGGAGATAGACATTAACAAAAATAAATAAATGACAGATATGGCCATAAGGGATTTGGGGCTGGGAGCGGCGGATGAATAAAGGGAGCAAGCCAGGGCGACCCAGAAGGGAGTGGGAGAAGAGGAAAGGAGGGCTTAGTCAGGGAAGGCTTCTTGGAGGAGGTGTGTCCTCAAAAAGCCTGGGGGTAGGGGGGGGGAATAACAATAATAATTATGGTATTTGTTAATAATAGTAATAATAAATGTCCCCATTTGACAGATGAGGTGCTTAGAACAGTACTTCTCACATAGCAAACGCTTAACAAATACCAACACAATTATTATCATTATCATTAAAGAGCTAAAAATATTCATCACCCCTCCCAGCCACCTTGTATCCCCCAGTGCTTAGAACAGTACTTCTCACATAGTAAACGCTTAACAAATACCAACACAATTATTATCATTATCATTAAAGAGCTAAAAATATTCATCCCCCCTCCCAGCCCTTCAACACTTATATACAAATCTGTAAAATTTATTTATATTAACGTGGGAAAACCTGATCATCTTGCATCCCCCAGCGCTTAGAACAGTACTTCTCACACAGTAAGCGCTTAACAAATACCAACACTATTATTATTATTATCATTATTATTAAAAAGCTAAAAGCTAAATATAAATTAATTAATTCATAAATGAATTATAAATAAATTTATAAATTATGTATATAGATTATTTGATACATTTATTAAAAATTTGATTTTTCTTAAAATTTTAATTTATTTTATAAATTTTTAAAATGTATTAAAAATCGTAATTTATAAAAAATTTAGGATAAATAAATTTATTTTTAAAAATTACCTTATAAATTTATAAATTTAAAATCCACAAAAAAATTGTATAAATAAACAAAATTATTAATTTTAATAAATAATTTATTAATAGTGATTTTGGACGTATAAAAATGATTAATATAAATAATGATGATAATAATTTATTGATAAATTAATAAAAATTAAAAGCTAAAAATAGCTTAGTAGTTAGAGAAGCAGCGTGGCTCAGTGGCAAGAGCCTGGGCTTGAGAGTCAGAGGTCATGGGTTCTAATCCCAGCTCCGCCGCATGTCTGCTGTGTTACTTGGAAATATTAAATTCTCTGAGCCTCAGTTCCCTCATCTGTAAAATGGGGCTTGAGATTGGGAGCCCCACGTGGCACAACCTGATCACACTGTATCCCCCCCAGCGCTTAGAACAGTGCTTTGCACATAGTAAGCACCTTCAAATCCCGGCTCCGCCACTTGTCAGCTGTGTGACTTTGGGCAAGTCGCTTAACTTCTCTGTGCCCAGTTACCTCATCTGTAAAATGGGGATGAAGACTGTGAGCCCCCCGTGGGACAACCTGATCACTTTGTAACCTCCCCAGTGCTTAGAACAGTGCTTTGCATGTAGTAAGTGCTTAATAAATACCATTATTACTATTATTATTATTAAGTGCCATTATTATTATTAAGCACTTAAATACCATAAAATAAATAATTATATGAATTATACATTATTAGTATTTATTACATTATGCATTGTTACATTAATAATACCTTTACCTACATATATTAATACCTTTTTTAATTAAAAAAATCAAAAGTGCCCCAATTTGGAAGTGCTAGACTGTAAGCCCGTTGTTGGGCGGGGATGGTTATTATTTGTTGCTGAATTGTACTTTCCAAGCGCTCTGCACACAGTAAGCGCTCAATAAATACGATTGAATGAATAATAATAATTAGTATCATCTGGAAGCAACGTGGCTCAGTGGAAAGAGCTTGGGGTTGGGAGTCACAGGTCATGGGTTCGAATACCGGCTCCGCCACTTCAGTCACTCATTCAATCGTATTAAGCGCTTAATAAATGCCATTATTATCATTATTATTATTATTAATTATCTGGAAGGGGACGTGGAGGGGGGGTGTGGGGTTGATGCTGCTTTGGAGAAGCAGCGTGGCTCATTGGAAAGAGCCCGGGCTTGGGTGTCAGAGATCATGGGTTCGAATCCTACCTCCACCAGCTGTGTGACTTTGGGCGGGTCACTTCACTTCTCTGGGCCTCCGCTACCTCATCTGGAAAATGGTGATGAAGACTGAGTGCTCCCCATGGGCAACTTAATCTCCTTGTATCCCCCCAGTGCTTAGAACAGTGCTTTGCACATAGTAAGTGCTCAATAAATGCCATCATTATTATTATTATTACCCAGGCTCCGCCAGTTGCCAGCTGTGTGACTTTGGGCAAGTCACTTCACTTTTCTGGGCCTCAGTTACCTCATCTGTAAAATGGGGATGAAGACTGCGAGCCCCTCGTGGGCAACCTGATCACCTTGTAACCTTCCCTGTGCTTAGAACAGTGCTTTGCACATAGTAAGCGCTCAATAAATGCCATTATTATTATTATTATTATCCCGGCTCCGCCAGTTGCCAGCTGTGTGACTTTGGGCAAGTCACTTCTCTGGGCCTCAGTTACCTCACCTGGAAAATGGGGGTGAAGACTGCGAGCCCCCCGTGGGCAACCTGATCTCCTTGTATCTCCCCCAGAACTTAGAACAGTGCTTTGCACATAGTAAGCGCTCAATAAATGCCATTATTATTATTATTATTATTATTATTATCCCGGCTCCGCCAGTTGCCAGCCGTGTGACTTTGGGCAAGTCACTTCACCGCGCTTAGAACAGTGCTTTGCACATAGTAAGCGCTTAATAAATGCCATCATTATTATTATTATTATTCACTGGGCCTGTTACCTCACCTGGAAAATGGGAATGAAGACCGCGAGCCCCCCGTGGGCAACCTGATCTCCTTGTAACCTCCCCTGCACTTAGAACAGTGCTTTGCACATAGTAAGCGCTCAATAAATGCCATTATTATTATTATTATTATCCCGGCTCCGCCAGTTGCCAGCTGTGTGAGTTTGGGCAAGTCACTTCTCTGGGCCTCAGTTCCCTCATCTGTAGAATGGGGATGAAGACTGCGAGCCCCCCGTGGGCAACCTGATCTCCTTGTATCCCCCCAGCGCTTAGAACAGTGCTTTGCACATAGTAAGCGCTCAATAAATGCCAATATTATTATTATTATCCCGGCTCTGCCAGTTGTCAGCTGTGTGACTTTGTCAAGTCACTTCTCTGGGCCTCAGTTACCTCACCTGGAAAATGGGGGTGAAGACTGCGAGCCCCCCATGGGCAACCTGATCTCCTTGAATCCCCCCAGCGCTTAGAACAGTGCTTTGCACATAGTAAGCGCTCAATAAATGCCATTATTATTATTATTATCCCAGCTCTGCCAGTTGCCAGCTGTGTGACTTTGTCAAGTCACTTCTCTGGGCCTCAGTTACCTCACCTGGAAAATGGGGGTGAAGACTGCGAGGCCCCCGTGGGCAACCTGATCTCCTTGTATCCCCCCAGCGCTTAGAACAGTGCTTTGCACATAGTAAGCGCTCAATAAATGCCGTTATTATTTATATCCCGGCTCTGCCAGTTGCCAGCTGTGTGACTTTGGGCAAGCCACTTCACTGGGCCTCAGTTCCCTCATCTGTAAAATGGGGATGAAGACTGCGAACCCCCCCAGTTGGACCACCTGATCACCTTGTAACCTCCCCGGCGCTTCGTACAGCGCTTGGCACATAGTAAACGCTTAATAAATACTATCATTATTATTATTACTAAAGCTGAGGCCCGTCCTCCTCAGGCCGCCCTGTCAGCCACGCTGAGGCGACGGAGTGGGGGGAGAGGAGGGCGGGAGTTGTCATGGCAACGAGCCTGGGACCCGCTCCCGGAAGTGCCGCGCCCTCTAACGGGATTGGCCGACGGAGGCCACGCCCCCTTCCCCGAGGGCGGGGGGCGCGCTCCCGCTACATTCATTCATTCGCTCGTTCATTCATTCATTCATTCAATCGTATTTATTGAGCGCCTACTGTGTGCGGAGCACTGTACTAAGCGCTTGGGAAGTCCAAGTTGGCAACATACAGAGACGGTCCCTACCCAACAGTGGGCTCACAGTCTAGAAGGGGGGGACAGACAACAAAAAAACCCCATATTAACAAAATAAAATCAGTAGAATAAATATGTACAAATAAAATAAATAAATAAATATCATCATCATCATCAATCGTATTTATTGAGCGCTTACTATGTGCAGAGCACTGTACTAAGCGCTTGGGAAGTACAAATTGGCAACATATAGAGACAGTCCCTGCCCAACAGTGGGCTCACAGTCTAAAAGGGGGAGACAGAGAACAAAACCAAACATGCTAACAAAATAAAATAAATAGAATAGATATGTACAAACAAAATGAATAAATAAATAAATAGAGTAATAATAACGTGCAAACATATATACAGGTGCTGTGGGGAGGGGAAGGAGGTAAGGCGGGGGGGGATGGGGGTAAGGAGGGGGAGAGGAAGGAGGGGGCTCAGTCTGGGAAGGCCTCCTGGAGGAGGTGAGCTCTCAGTAGGGCCTTGAAGGGGGATGATGGTATTTGTTAAGCGCTTACTATGTTCATTCATTCATTCAATCGTATTTATTGAGCGCTTACTGTGTGCAGAGCACTGGACTAAGCACTTGGGAAGTACAAGTTGGCAACATCTGGAGACGGTCCCTACGCAACAGCGGGCTCACACTCTAGAAGCGGGAGACAGACAACAAAACACATTAACAAAATAAAATAAATAGAATAAATATGTACAAATAAAATAGAGTAATAAATATGTACAAACATATATATATATACAGGTAATAATGATGGCATTTGTTAGGCGCTTACTTTGTGCAAAGCACTGTTCTAAGCGCTGGGGAGATTACAAGGGGGGGCTCACAGTTTTAATCCCCATTTTACGGATGAGGTAACTGAGGCCCAGAGAAGTGAAGTGACTTGCCCAAAGTCACACAGCTGACAGTTGGCGGAGGCAGGATTTGAACCCATGACCTCTGACTCCAAAGCCCTGGCTCTTTCCACTGAGCCACGCTGCTTCTGTTTATTGAGCGATTACTGTGTGCAGAGCACTATACTAAGCGCTTGGGAAGAACAAGTTGGGGTGGCGCTCCTGCTACACGAGGGGGGGGGGGCGCGCGCTCCTGCTTCATTCATTCATTCATTCATTCATTCAATGGTATTTATTGAGCACTTACTGTGTGTAGAGCACTGTACTAAGCGCTTGGGAAGTACAAGTTGGCAACATATAGAGACAGTCCCTACCCAAAGGCGGGCTCACAGTCTAGAAGGGGGAGACAGACAACAAAAAAACCCCATATTAACAAAATAAAATCAGTAGAATAAATATGTACAAATAAAATAAATAGAGTAATAATAACGTGCAAACATATATACATATATACAGGTGCTGTGGGGAGGGGAAGGAGCCGAGGGGGCGCGCTCCTACACGAAGCGGGGGGGGGGGGGGCGCACTCCTGCTTCATTCATTCATTCAATCAATAGTATTTATTGAGCGCTTACTGTGTGCAGAGCACTGTACTAAGCGTGTGCAGAGCACTGTACTAAGCGCTTGGGAAGTACAAGTTGGCAACATATAGAGACGAGGGGGCGCGCTCCTGCTTCATTCATTCCCACGTCATCCCCCGGGCCTGGAATGCCCTCCCTCTGCCCATCCGCCAAGCTAGCTCTCTTCCTCCCTTCAAGGCCCTGCTGAGAGCTCACCTCCTCCAGGAGGCCTTCCCACACTGAGCCCCATCTTTCCTCTCCCCCTCGTCCCCCTCTCCATCCCCCCGTCTTACCTCCTTCCCTTCCCCACAGCACCTGTATATATGTATATATGGTTGTACATATTTATTACTCTATTTATTTATTTATTTATTTATTTATTTTACTTGTACATTTCTATCCTACTTATTTTATTTTGTTGGTATGTTTGGTTCTGTTCTCTGTCTCCCCCTTTTAGACTGTGAGCCCACTGTTGGGTAGGGGCTGTCTCTATGTGATGCCAATTTGTACTTCCCAAGCGCTTAGTACAGTGCTCTGCACATAGTAAGCGCTCAATAAATACGATTGATTGATTGATTGATTGATTGATTTATTGAGCGCTTACTGTGTGCAGAGCACTGTACTAAGCGCTTGGGAAGTACAAGTTGGCAACATGTAGAGACGAGGGCGCGCGCTCCTGCTACACGAAGGGGGGGCGCGCGCTCCTGCTTTATTCATTCATTAATTCAATCGTATTTATTGAGTGTTTACTGTGTGCAGAGCACTGTGCTAAGCACTTGGGAAGTACAAGTTGGAAACATATAGAGACGAGGGGGTGTGCTCCTGCTTCATTCATTCATTAATTCAATAGTATTTATTGAGCGTTTACTGTGTGCAGAGCACTGTACTAAGCGCTTGGGAAGTACAAGTTGGCAACATAGAGAGACGAGGGGGCGCTTTCCTGCTTCACGAGGGGGGGGTTGCTCCAGCTACACGGGGGGGCGCTTCTGCTACACGGGGGGTGGGGGCCTCCTGCTATAATAATAATAGTAATGATGGCATTTATTAAGCGCTTATGTGTAAAGCACTGTTCTAAGCGCTGCGTCACGTGGGGGAGGGCCCTCCTGCTACACGGGGGGGGGGGGCTGGTGCTCCTTCTTCACGAGGGAGCTCGTGCTCCTGCTTCACGGGGGGGGGGGGGGGAGGGGGTCGCTCCTGCATCACGAGACTGTGACTGTGCCTCTAGACTGTGCGCCCACTGTTGGGTAGGGACTGTCTATGTTGCCAACTTGGTCTTCCCAAGCGCTTAGTACAGCGCTCTGCACACAGTAAGCGCTCAATAAATACGATTGCTTGATTGATTGACTGAGGGGGGCGCGCGCGCGCTCCTGCATCATCATCATCATCATCATCATCATCAATCGTATTTATTGAGCGCTTACTATGTGCAGAGCGCTGTACTAAGCGCTTGGGAAGTACAAGCTGGCAACATATAGGAGACGGTCCCTACCCAACGGTGGGCTCACAGTCTAAAAGGGGGAGACGGAGAACAAAGCCAAACATACTAACAAAATAAAATAAATAGAATAGGTATGGACAAGTAAAATAAATAAATAAATAGAGTGGGGGGCGCTCCTGTTGCACGAGGGGGGGCGCTTCTGCTACACGAGGGGGGGCGCTTCTGCTACACGGGGGGGGGGAACGCTCCTGCTACACGAGGGGGGTGCTCCTCCTTCACGGGGGTGGGGGACGCTCCTGCTTCACGAGGGGGGCGCGCGCGCGCTCCTGCTGCACGAGGGGGGCGCGCGCTCTCCTGCATCACGGGGGGGGGCTCCTTCTACACGGGGGGGGGACGCTCCTGCTATACGAGGGGGCGCGTGCCCCTGCTTCACGAGGGGGGAGACGCTCCTGCTACACGAGGGGGGCGCGCTCCCCTGCTTCACAAGGGGGGGGGGGCGCGTTCCTGCATCAAGAGGAGGGGGGTGCCCCTGCTTCACGAGGGGGGGGCTCCTGCTTCACGAGGGGGGTGCGCACTTTCCCCAGCTTCACGAGGGGGGGCGCTCCTGCTACACGAGGGGGGCGCGCGCTCCTGCTGCACGAGGGGGGCTGCTCCCCAGCTTCACGGGGGGGGGCGCTCCTGCTTCACGAGGGGGGCGCGCGTTCCTGCATCACGAGGAGGGGGGTGCCCCTGCTTCACGAGGGGGGTGCGCACGCTCCTGCTGCACGAGGGGGGCGCTCCCAGGTTCACGAGGGGGGGCGCTTCTGCTACACGAGGGGGGCGCGCGCTCCTGCACCACGAGGGGGCGCGTGCCCCGGCTTCACGAGGGGGGTGCGCACGCTCCCGCTGCACGAGGGGGGCGCTCCCCAGCTTCACGAGGGGGGGCGCTCCTGCTACACGAGGGGGGCGCGCGCTCCTGCATCACGAGGGGGCGCGTGCCCCGGCTTCACGAGGGGGTTGCGCACGCTCCCCAGCTGCACGAGGGGGGGCGCTCCCCAGCTTCACGGGGGGGGGGCGCTCCTGCTACACGAGGGGGGCGCGCGCTCCTGCCTCACGAGGGGGGCGCCCCTGCTTCACGAGGGGGGTGCGCACGCTCCTGCTGCACGAGGGGGGCGCTCCCCAGCTTCACGAGGGGGGGCGCTCCTGCTACACGAGGGGGGCGCGCGCTCCTGCATCACGAGGGGGCGCGTGCCCCGGCTTCACGAGGGGGGTGCGCACGCTCCTGCTGCACGAGGGGGGCGCGCGCTCCTGCTTCACGAGGGGGGCGCTCCTGCTACACGAAGGGGGGGCGCGCGCTCCTACGTCACGAGGGGGGGGGACGCTCCCGCTACACGAGGGGGGGGTACTCCCCTGCTTCACGAGGGGGGACGCTCCCGCTCCACGAGGGGGCGCGCTCCTACATCACGAGGGGGGCGACGCTCCTGCTACACGGGGGGGGTACTCCCCTGCTTCACGAGGGGGGACGCTCCCGCTCCACGAGGGGGACGCGCTCCCGCTCCACGGGGGGGGGGGCGCGCTCCTGCATCACGATGGGGGCGCTCCTGCATCACGAGGGGGGACGCTCGTGTTACACGAGGGGGCGCGCTCCCGCTCCACGGGGGGCCGCTCCCGCTCCACGGGGGGGCGCTCCCGCTCCACGGGGGGGGGCGCGCTCCTGCATCACGAGGGGCGCGCGCTCCTGCTCCACGGGGGGGCGCGCGCTCCTGCATCACGATGGGGGCGCTCCTGCATCACGATGGGGGACGCTCGTGCTACACGAGGGGGGCGCGCTCCCGCTCCACGGGGGGGGCGCGCTCCTGCTTCACGATGGGGGCGCTCCTGCATCACGAGGGGCGCGCGCTCCTGCTCCACGGGGGGGCGCGCGCTCCTGCATCACGATGGGGGCGCTCGTGCTACACGAGGGGGCGCGCTCCCGCTCCACGGGGGGGCGCTCCCGCTCCACGGGGGGGGGGGGCGCGCTCCTGCATCACGATGGGGGCGCTCCTGCTCCACGAGGGGCGCGCGCTCCTGCTCCACGAGGGGGGGGGGCGCGCTCCCCTGCTTCACAAGGGGGGGGCGCGCTCCTGCTCCACGAGGGGGCGCACGCTCCCGCTCCTCCCGGAGGAGGGTCGCGCGCCCCCGCCCTCCCTCCCTCCCGCGCGCGCCCGGGGCCGTGTGTGTGTGTGTGTGTGTGTGTGATGTGTGTGCGAGGTGCGTGACGCGCGGTCACGTGTTGTTTTGCTCCCTAGTTGAGGCGGCCGGCGGGCGCCGCGGGGCTCAGTGGCGGGCCGGGCCGGGCGGTTGGCGGCCGCATCGGGCAGCGCCGGCCGGCCCCGAGGAGCCCCCTAGCGGGCCGGGGCCGCCGCGTCCCCCCCCGGCGGGCATGGCCAGCCCCCGGGCGTCCACTACGTCGCCGCCGCCCTCTCCCTCCAACCTCAACAACAACAACAACCACCCGCCGCCGTCGTCGTCGCCGCCGTCGGGGGTGCGCAAGTGCGGCTACCTGCGCAAGCAGAAGCACGGCCACAAGCGTTTCTTCGTCCTCCTCGGGGGCCCGGCCCAGCCGGCCCGGCTGGAGTACTACGACAGCGAGAAGAAGTGGCGGAGCAAGGCGCCCAAAAGGGTCATCTCCCTGGCCTCCTGCCTCAACGTGCACAAGAGGGCCGACGCCAAGCACAAGTACCTCATCGCCCTGTACACGCGGGACGAGTACCTGGCCGTGGCGGCGGACGACGAGCGGGAGCAGGACGGCTGGTACCGGGCCCTGGCCGAGCTGATGACGGAGGGGCAGGAGGAGGCCCGGGGGCTCCCCGGAGGAGGAGGCGCGTCCTCGCTGCCGGCCGGCTTCGCCCCCGACGACCCGCACTACCGCGAGGTGTGGCAGGTGACCGTGAAGCCCAAAGGCCTAGGCCAGGCCCGCCACCTGACCGGCGTCCACCGGCTGTGCCTGTCCGCCCGCACCGTGGGCTTCGTCCGCCTCAACCGGCGCCTGCCGTCGGTCACCCTGCAGCTGATGAACATCCGCCGGTGCGGCCACTCGGACAGCTTCTTCTTCATCGAGGTGGGCCGCTCGGCCGCCACGGGCCCCGGCGAGCTGTGGATGCAGGCGGACGACGCCGTGGTGGCCCAGAACATCCACGAGACCATCCTGGACGCCATGAAGGCCCTCAAGGAGCCGGCCGGCTTCCGGCCCCGCAGCAAGAGCCAGTCGGCGGCCACGCGGCCCATCTCCGTGCCGGCCGCCCGGCCGCCCCGTCGGGCGCGCCTCGAGGACCCGACGGCGGCGGCGGCGGCGGCGGCGGCCCGCAGGGCGCGGACGGCCAGCGAGGGCGACGGCGGGAAGGCCAAGGGCCTCCCCCCGACGGCGGGCAGCCCCGCCAGCCCCTCGCCGTCGAGCGTGTGGGCGGCCCACCCGTGCCCCCCGCCGACCTGCAGCGGCAGCGGCTCCCCGAGCGACCCGGGCTTCTCGTCCCTGGACGAGGACGCCCCCCGGTTGCCCCCCCCGGACTGGCCCGGGGGCTACGTGCGCATGGAGCCCGCCCGGGGCCCCCGGCCGCGGACCTCGTCCCTGAGCGGCCCGGCCCGGCCGTGCCCGCCGCCGGCGCCGCCCTCCTCCGCCTCCCTGGACGAGCACGCCCTGAGCCGGCCGCCGGCGGGCCCCCCGACGGGGGACTGCGGCCCCGGGGGCGACGCCTCCTACGTGCCCATGACCCCCGGCTCCGGGGCCCGGAGCCCCGCCAGCGTGTCCGCCCCGAGGCTCATCGTGCGCGCCGCCGCCGCCGCCGCCGCCGTCCGGGGGCCCGGCTCGCCCCCGGGAGCGGGGGGCGACTACGTGAGGATGTTCGGGGGGGCGGACGGCCCGGCGCTGCCCAACGGCGACTACCTCCCCATGGCCCCCCGCCGCTGCGGCCCCTCGTCGTCCTCCTCGGGCTCCCTGCCCCGGCCCGACCGGGCCCCCGCCGACGGGGCCCAGTACGTCTTCATGGGGTGGCCGGCGGACGCCCCGTCGCACCCGCCGCGGGCCTCGCCCCCCACGCGGCCCCGGCCCGTCCGGCCGACCCGGCTGGCCCTGGGGGAGCCCCGCACCGCCGGCCCCTACGTGAACATCGACTTCGGGGAGGCCGCCGCCTCCCCGCCCGTCGACTACGTGAACCTGGGCTTCGGCTCCCCCGACGGCGGCTCGCCCTCCCCGCCGGGGGGAGACCCCGCGCCCGCCCTCGGCCGCCTGAGCCTCCGGGAGGGGCCGGGACCCCCCCCGGCGGGGCCCCCGCGCCGCCCCCCGACGGGGCCCCCGGACCCCCACCGCGGCGCCAGGGTGGTCCGCGCCGACCCCCAGGGCGGACGCCGCCGCCACAGCTCCGAGACCTTCTCGGCCCCCGCCGCCGCCGGAGCCCCGGCCTTCGCCCACCGCCCCAAGAGACACAACTCGGCCTCGGTGGACAACGTGTCCCCCCGGAAGGCCCCCGACGGGGCGGCCCCGGCCCCCTTCGACGGCCTCGACTATCTGTCCCGGCGACTCAAGGCCAACGCCAACGCCGGCCCAGGTGACACCCCCCGGCACGGCCACCGGAGGGCGCTGAGGAGCGGGGGGGCACGCGGGCGGGAGGCCGGGCGGGCGGTCACCCCCGTCGTGGGTAGGGAGCGCCCCCTGGGGGCGGCCCGCGGGGCTAGCCGCCGGCGGGGGGACCACGGGGAGGGCTGGGGAGAGGAGGGGGGAGCACGGGGGAAGGGATGGAGGGGGGGGGTCTGGGGTGAGGAGGGGGGAGCACGGGGGGGGGTTGGAGAGGG
Source organism: Tachyglossus aculeatus (assembly GCF_015852505.1). Classification (NCBI taxonomy): domain Eukaryota; kingdom Metazoa; phylum Chordata; class Mammalia; order Monotremata; family Tachyglossidae; genus Tachyglossus; species Tachyglossus aculeatus. The sequence continues at coordinate 12,179,641 of NC_052085.1, read as the reverse complement.
CGGTATGGAGTGAGGAGGGGGAGCACAGGAGGGATGGAGAGGGTGGTCTGGAGTGAGGAGGGGGGAGCACAGGGGGGATGGAGAGGGAGGTCTGGAGAGGAGGGGGGAGCACAGGGAGGGATGGAGAGGGAGATCTGGGGTGAGGAGGGGGAGCACAGGGAGGGATGGAGAAGGCGGTCTGGGGAGAGGTGGAGGGAGCCCGTGGGGGAATGGAGGGGGAGGTCTGGGGAGAGGAGGGGGAGCACAGGGAGGGATGGAGAGGGAGGTCTGGGGAGAGGTGGAGGGAGCCCGGGGGGGGGGAATGGAGAGGGGGGTCTGGGAAGTGGAGGAGAGAGCACAGGGGAGGGTGGAGAGGGAGGTCTGGAGTGAGGAGGGGGGAGCATAGGGGAGGGGGGGAACACAGGGAAGGGTAGAGAGGGTGGTCCGGAGTGAGGAGGGGGGAGCACGGGGGATGGAGAGGGAGGTCTGGGGTGAGGAGGGGGAGCACAGGGAGGGATGGAGAGGGAGGTCTGGGGTGAGGAGGGGGGAGCACGGGAGGGTGGAGAGGGAGGTCTGGAGGGAGGAGGGGGGAGCACAGGGAGGGATGGAGAGGGAGGGATGGAGAGGGAGTGGGGGAGCCCGGGGGGGAATGGAGAGGAAGGTCTGGGGAGAGGTGGGGGGAGCCCAGGGGGGATTGGAGGGGGGAGGACTGGGGAGAAGGGAGGGGGAGGTCTGGGGAGTGGAGGGGGAAGCACAGGGGGGAATGGAGAGGGAGGTCTGGGGAGAGGTCGGGGGAGACCAGGGGAGAATGGAGGGGGAGCACGGGGGATGGAGAGGTAGGTCTGGGGAGGTCTGGGGAATGGAGGGGGAGGAGGAGGTCTGGGGAGAATGGAGGGGGAGGTCTGGGGAAAGGAGGGGGGAACACAGGGGGGAATGGAGGGGGAGGTCTGGGGAGGTGAGGGGGGACCACAGGGGGGAATGGAGGGGGAGGTCTGGGGAGTGGAGTGGAGAGCACAGAATGAAGGGGGGACTACTGGGGAGAATAATAACGGTATTTATTAAGGGCTTACTAAGTGCCACACACTGTTCTAAGCGCTGGGGTAGATACAAGGTAATCGGGTTGCCCCACGTGGGGCTCACAGTCCTATTCCCCATTTTACAGATGAGGTCACTGAGGCACAGAGAAGCCAAGCGACTTGCCCAAAGTAACATAGTTGACAAGTGGCAGATTAGAACCCACGACCTCCGACTTCCAAGCCCGGGCTCTTTCCACTGAGTCACGCTGCTTCGAACACGGGAGAGTGAAGGGAGAGGTCTGGGGAGGGGAGCACTGCTGGGAGAGGAGGGGAGTGCTGCGGGGAGGGGGAGCACGGGAGGGAGAGGAGAGGGCTGCCCCCTGTTCCTCCATTCCGTCTGTCCCATCGCCCTGTCTCCTCTCATTTCACCATGATTGTCGAGCTCTTTGTTATCCTTAAATGCCGTCGAGTCGGTTCCGATACATAGCCACTCTAGGGCTCGATCTGGTCCAGAAGGCCCTGCCCTCTGCCATCATCCCTAACCTTGCTAAAGGTTGGTTTTTCCGTGGTGACCGTTGGCACACGGTCTCCATCCACCTAGGCGCTGGCTTGCCCCTTCCACCTTTTCCCAGAATTAGTCCGCCCGATGATGGGTCCAAAATATGCTAATCTAAGTCATTTGGCCTTCCAGGGGCCACTTTGGCTGAATTTGCTCCAAAATCCATATGCTTGTTTTTTGGGGCAGTCCTTGGTATTCCCCAAAGCCTTCTCCAACATCATATTTCAAAAGAATCCATGCTCTTTCTATCCTGTTTTTTCACTGTCCTGAGTGCTTACTCCTCCCTTTTTCTCCTCCCCAGCCTCTCTTTACTAACCCACTTCTCCCCCTCCTCCCTCATCCTTTTCCCAGTCAATCAGTATTTATTGAGTGCTTACTCTGTGCCGAGCCCTGTATTAAGTGCTTGGGGGAGTACAGTAGAACAACTCATTTTATGGTATTAAGTGATAACCACCTTCACCCCTTCCCCCTCCATCCTCTCCTCAATCAATCAGTGCTACTTGTTGAGTGCTTACTGTGCACTGAGCACTGTACAAGCGCTTAGTACAGTGCTCTGCACACAGTAAGCGCTCAATAAATACGATTGAATGAGTGTACTAAGCACTCAGGGAAGTACACTATAACAGTTTTAATTTTATGGTATTAAGTGCTTACTATCTTCCCTCTCCCATCCTTCCCTCAGTCAGTCAGTGAAGTTTGAGTATTTACAGGGTGCAGGGCACTATATTAAGTGCTTGGGGGAGCACAATATAACAGTTTACTTTATGGTACTAAGAGCTTACTATGTGCGGAGCGTTGTTAAGCATAAGCTAATCAGGTCGGGCACAGTCCCCATCCTGCGTGTGGGGCTCATGGTCATAATCCCCATTTTACAGATGAGGTAGCCCGTTGTTGGTTAGGGACTGCCTCTATATGTTGCCAACTTGTACTTCCCAAGCGCTTAGTACAGTGATCTGCACACAGTAAGTGCTCAATAAATACGATTGAATGAATGAGGCACAGAGAAGTGCAGCGATATGACAGTGGTCACACAGCACTGTGGTGGTGGACACCGGATTAGAACCCAGGACCTTGTGGCCCCGGGCTCTGTCCACTAGGCTTCCCAGTTGGTAGACATGGTTCCCCTTTCTCCCCCCCACCTTGCACTGCCCCCTCCCCGTTAACCATTCCTTAACCAAAATGCACAAACACTGGTTTGGGGTGGTTTTATCGTGGGGAGAAGAGGTTGTTAGATTTTTTTCCCCCCCGTGCTTGGGCCCCTTCCTCCCCATCACAGAGCCCCACAGACCATGGCATTCAGATGAGAGAAAGCTATTAATGAAACCCTCACCCTTTCCAGTTAATGTCGCCAGACAGGTTTGCAAAGACAGCCAGTTCGCCCGAGGGTTCATTCATTCAATCAGGCGTATTTATTGAGCGCTTACTGTGTGCGGAGCACTGGACTAAGCGCTTGGGAAGTACAAGTTGGCAACATCTGGAGACGGTCCCTACCCAAAAGCGGGCTGTCGAGCTTCATTGAAAAGGTTACCCCGTTGGTACCACTCTGATTTGGGTCCTGGTGCTGACCAGGACTTTTAGACTGTGAGCCCACTGTTGGGTAGGGACTGTATATGTTGCCAATTTGTACTTCCCAAGCGCTTAGTACAGTGCTCTGCACATAGTAAACGCTCAATAAATACGACTGATGATGATAATGATGACTCTGGCCTGCCCCTCAGGAGTCCACTTTATACTGGACCCAAATCACTGCCGGTAGTAATAATAATAATAATAATAATGGCATTTATTAAGCGCTTACTACGTGCCAAGCACTGTTCTAAGCGCCGCGGGGGGGGATACAAGCTAATCAGGTTGTCCCACGGGGACCTCACAGTCTTAATCCCCATTTTACAGATGAGGTAACCGACGCACAGAGAAGTGAAGTGACTTGCCCAAAGTCACACAGCTGCTAATTGGGAGAGCCGGGATTTGAACCCATGACCACTGCCTCCAAAGCCCGCGCTCTTTTCCACTGAGCCACGCTGCTTCTCCGGCGTGGAAAAGTCTAGGAAGACAGCGTGGAGAAAGAATAAGCTAATAATAGTATTTGTTAAGCGCCTGCCACCGGCTCAACTCAAATATCATGAGAAGGATCTTTATTGTGAACAGCCTCCAAGGAACCCTCAGAGAGGCCAAGTAGCCCCCAAATCAGTGGTCTTGTCAGGAATAATAATTGTTCTGTGAAGTCTTTTCAGAGGCCCCTGCGGCCAGGGGGAGAGGGAAGGGGAGGGGGTGATAACTACTTCGCAGCTTGGCAGTTCAAAATATTCAAGGGCCCTGGCAGGCTTACCGTTTTTGTCCAAAGCGATTGCAAACACAAAAAGCTCGAAAACAAAGCGGTGTGAAACTCAAGACCCTTTGCTCTCTGATCCTGTAGCTGTTCCTCTGCCGAGGTGCTAGCCGTTAAATAGAAAGCCCTTCAGGGTTGAGGACACTGGACAGTTGCCATAGAGAGAGTCAGATGGATGCTACAGTTGATGAAGGCTTAGAGTAAACAACTTAGCTTCCAGTAAACAACTTGATGAGTGAGAAAGGGGGGGTGGAGGGAGAGGCAATTTCCCTGCTGTACTTAAGCAACTGGGCTGTTTTCAACCAATGCCAGTATCCTGTGTTGTTAGGTGGGGTTTTTTTGGTTGTTGTTTGTTGGTGTTTTGCTTGGCATTTGCATTTCAGGGAATTTACAAGGAGCAGAAAAGCAGATCCTTTCCAAACACTCATCTTGTTTTAAATAAGAAGCCACCAGTCCGTGGGGCGCTTTCTTACCGTAAAGGAAGACTAGAAAATGGGGCATTTTGGAGCAGCGGCAGGGAATTATCCGTAGAATATCACAGGTCTCGGGCCAGAGTCACAACTACATCTTAAGAACGTGGGCCCGAACGGAGGTGATCCGTGTTTTGACAGTTGAAGAGAGTTTTCCTGGAGTTATGTTTAAAATCTTCCTGTGCCAGTTTTATTTCTGGAGTGCCAGGTGCATTTTATTCATACCTACTACTAGTCAAAAAAAAAAGAAGGATTTTATGAGAATGTAAGGATTTTATTGTTTCCGGTTGACCGGGATGGTTTGAGAATCAGAGCTGTAAAAACCTGGACTGAATTCAGGTGAGAGGTGCTAGCTACTTTCACCCAGTTTTAACAGGAATAAGGATTGTAGCCTGTTAATAAGTGAGCTGAGAGAGGACCCAGCAGCTCGGCAAATACAAGGGACAAATTTAATTCAGAAGACTTTCATCCAAGTGGTCTCGAGATTAATAGCATGAACAACTGGCAGAGACAGATTTATTTAGAAAGTTGAATTTGTGTACTTCCTGATTCATTTGGACGTACGCTGTCTGCCGGACGGAGCGTTTCTCTTGCATGAAGAGTGTATTATTGTGAAATGACAGGGATTTGAATGAACAATGCTGAACCGTACGAGGCAGAGAATGATCCTCTTGAAAAATGTTTATATATTTTTTGGAGGGGGGGTGGTTAGCAGACCATTTGGATGTATTGCGGCACCCAGTTCAGAAGTAAGTTAGCTGATTTCTGACAAAGTAGATTGGCAGGAAAAGCTGTTTCCTTGGGTCCAGTATGCAGGTCACTTTTGCAAATAGGACTTTTTGTGAAATAAATCTGTAGAGAATCAATCAATCAATCGTAGAGAATCTGTAGAGAACTGACTGGAAATACAGAGGACAGTAGATTAGGGACCTTCAAATGCATCTTCTTTCTTTATTAAGGTAACGGTCTCTTTAACCAACCGTTAGCACTTATGAACTACTAGAATACTTCTCTATTTTGATTATATTGCCCATGGATGCTGAAGTGGGCTTTTAGGAAAGATGTTCGTCTGAGCAGGATGCAGCCTGAAATTTCTGAAGATGTAATTCTCAGATTAAAAAGACTACTTGGGTTTATTTCTAGTTTTAGTGCCCTACCATTTGTGTGGGTTTGGGGGGAAAAACTAATTAAAAATTGATGTAATTTGAAGCAGGGAAGCAGCCTAGCCTAGTGGCTGAAGCACAGATGTGGGAGCCAGAGGATCTGGGTTCTAATCCCACACTACCACTTGCCTGCGGCTTGACCTTGGGCAAGTCACTTAACTTCCCCGGGCCTCAGTTTCCTCAACTGCAAAATCAATCTATTGTACTTTATTGAACGCTTCCTGTGTGCAGAGCACTGTACCGAGCGCTTGGGAAGGAACAAAACAACAGGCACATTCCCTGCCCACCACGAGTTTGTTGTCTTGAGGGGGAGACAGACATTAATATAAGGAAATTACAGATAACAACATGAGTGCTGGGGGGTTGGAAGCAGGGGATGAATAAAGGGAGCAAGTCGAGAGTGGAAGGAAGGGAAAAGAGGACTTAATCAGGGAAGGCCTCTTGGAGGAGATGTGCCTTCAGTAAGGCTTTGAAGTCATTGTCAGATACGGAGAGGGGGAGGGATTTCCAGGTCAGAGGCAGGAAGGACGTGGGCGAGAGGTCGGCAGCGAGATAGGGGGCAAGGCGGTTGAGCGAAATAGCGATTCGGTACCTACTTCGACCATGAGCCCCATATGGGCCAGGGACCCATATCCAGCCTGATTAACTTGTATCCATCCCAGCGTTTGGAACAGCGCTTGACACAAAGTGAGCGCTTAACAAGAACCATTAAAAAAAAAAATTAGAAGAAAAACCCGGCGTGACCCGATACTTACTTTTTGCGGAAGTGGGTAGTAAAAACTGTAGGTCGGGTATTGTTTTGATCTTTGGAGTTTCTGGGATTCTCTGAAGCCAGTGAACTGTAAAGACCGTTCCCTGTTACTCTGTTTACATTGAAGCGGAAGAAGTGCTTAACTGAAATCTAAAGGCATTTCTAGGCACCCAGGACAGACCAAGTAACCCTCGGTTTCTCTGGTGTGCACGCTTGCCTGGTTTCGTGGGTTGGCTAGGCGAGGAACTGACTGAAACACACGTACCGTTTTTTGAATGAAAGTCACATGACTGATTGTATTTCCTTTGTTAAAAGGAACAACTCGCTACTGCCTGACATAGGTGGCCAGAGCTCCCTGATAGACCACTGCCAGAGGCGGAAGGTCTGAGTCCCTGCCCTGGTTGGTTGAGACCTTTGTTCAAGTCACCGTGGGCCTCGGTTTCCCGCTGTTTTTCCCCCCCCCAAAACAAGGACAATGATCCCCCATTACCAGGGATACAGTGAAAATGAATATATAGAAATAGGGACTGTGTCCAACTTGATTAACTTGTATCTACTCCTGAATTTAGAACAGTGCTTGGCACAGAGGAAGCGCTTTACGAGTACCATTATTATTATTATAGTTGAAGATATATTGAGCTCCTCGGAAAGTAGTGCTGTATGCATCTCAAAACCTTATTATTGATTTAAAATAATAAAAAAAACCCACCTGGCCAGAAAGTACATTCCAAAGACTTTAGGGCTACGATGTTTTCATCTCTGGGGTTGGAAAAAGTTATCTATTTTTTTTTTCCTTTTCACTACCTTCTTTCTGTCTGTCAACCCCGTGACTTAGTGGGTAGAGCCTGGAAGTCAGAAGGACCTGGGTTCTAATCCCACATGTCTGCTGTGTGACTTGGGGCAAGCCACTTCCCTTCTCTGTGCCTCAGTTACCTCATCTGTAAAATGGGGATTAAGACTGAGCCCCATGTGGGACAGGGATTTTGTCCAACCTGATTGACTTGTATTTACCGAGCACTTGAAACAGTGCTTGGCACATAGTAAGCACTTAACGAATACCATCATCATCATCATCATTTACCGAGTACTAACAGTGCTTGGCACCTAGTAAGTGCTTAGCAAGTGCCATAATTAATAATAATAATAATAATAATAGTTTTGGTATTTGTTAAGCACTTACTAGGTGCCAAGCACTGTTCTAAGCACTGGGGGAGATACAAGGTAATCAGGTTGTCCCACATGGGGCTCACAGTCTTAATCCCCATTTTCCAGATGAGGTAACTGAGGCACAGAGAAGTTAAGTAACTTGCCAAGTAGTATTATCTACCAGAGTCAGTGTTTTGTGCATTGCTTTTATATGATATACTATTAAATGTATCAGCAGGGATATGGTCATTTAAAAAGCATTGGGTTTTTTTCCCCCATATGAGTAGATAGTAGGAAAGTAAAGCACCCCCCTTATCTTGCAGTTCCCATAATATTTCAAATGGGATTGTCAAGGGGAATATGCAGATTTAAACTGCCATTTCCCAGTTGATGGGATTTTTCCGGAGAAGTAGAATACCAGGTAAACTCTCCTCCCAGCTGTCTTTCTGAGGCACCGGGAATCGACACATCACTTGCCCAAGTCCCTGCCTCATGCAAAGTCTTTCAGAAAGGGTTGGAAAGCAGTTTCTTCAGCTTCAGGCACAACAGATGGTATCCTAGGAGCAGGGTGGAGAAAACACGGCAGCCCTAGAGACTGCTTTTCAAAAAAAAAAAAGAAAGAGGATTTCAGGAGAAGAGCGGACTCCAGAAAGATGAGGTCTGAGCTTCTCGGTTTCGTCAGTAACCATCTCGGACCTTAGAGCCACGAGGATCAAACCAGGGATCGATAGAGGTTTCAGACTTTCGAAGGGCTCCTGATTTTTCTCTTTTGCTTTAGAGTTCAGTCGATCCTGTGAAATTCGAATCGGTCACTAGTGCCCTGTGTTTCTGCAAAAAAGCGGGAAAGTGTTTTACCCCCTAGTCAATGCCCAAATATTGTTTTAATTGACAATTGGGGTTTTGTTCAGTGGGTTTTTTTTTTAATGCAAGATGTTTATTTTTCTCAGTAAACCCCATGTGAACAGAATAAAAAATCTGAGGAGCGGAGACAGTTTGTAAGCAGTACTATAGGATAATGGGGTTACTGTTTCAAATGTTCCCTGATGCATTTTCCTCAGAAATGTGGTTCCAAGAACTAGTTAACTTTCAGTATCTGATTTGGCAAACCGCAAGGCTATTTTTTGTAGCGAAAAACCCAGGGTTCCATGTTCCTCTTAGAAAACTCCAGGGAAAGAGTAACTTTACTCTTTTATCTGGAGGGCCAAGATCACACATAGGGGAGTAGAGAAGACGAAAGCCTGTAACCGTGAAATTAGCTTTTGCAGGCACTTCCCTTACCATTGCCAAACCCCAGAGGTAATCCGTCAGCCGTATTTGAGCACTTCCTGGGTGCGGACCACTGTACTAAGCGTTTGGGAGAGTACAACATCATAGAACAGAGTTGGAAGACATTCCCTGTCCGCAGTGAGCTTACAGTCTTAGAGTTTGGGCCCAGCTGAATTATCTGGAGAATTTCTGCAGTGTAAACCTAATCGGAAACGTCATCCTACAGGGACGACTATAATTTAGTTGACCCTGAGGGTTTCGGATTTTGCTGCCTGGCCATTTTTTAATCAATCAAGCCAGGGAGGCAACGTGGCCTAGTGGATGAAGAACGGGCCTGGAGTCATAGGACCTGAGTTCAAATCTCAGCTCCACCACTTACCTGCAGTGTGAACCTTGGGCAAATCACTAGCTCCTCGTGGGCCGGGAATGTGTCTACCAACTCTTAGTTTACCCTATCGGGCGTTTAGTACAGTGCTTTGTACTCAGTAAGTGCTCAGTAAATTTGATTCGCCAGGCCTCAGTTTCCTCAACCTCAAAGTGGGGATTCAATACGTGTTCTCCCTTCTACTTCGACTGTGAGCCCATTGCGGGCCAGAGACTGTATCTGGTCTGATTAACCCCAGGGCTTAGAACAGTCCTTCAAACATAGTAAGCGCCTACCCCAGTGCTTGGAACTGATATTTAACCTGTAGTAAGTGCTTTAGCAAGTACCTTAAAAAAGTCAATGGTATTTACTGAGCATTTAGCGTATGCGGAGCACTAAGGGCTTGGGAGAATACAGTATAACAGAATTGGTAGACCTGTCAGAATCAATCAATCAATCGTATTTATTGAGCGCTTACTGTGTGCAGAGCACTGTACTAAGCGCTTGGGAAGTACAAGTTGGCATCATATAGAGACGGTCCCTACCCAACAGCAGGCTCACAGTCTAGAAGTCAGAAGCAAAGCTTAACTGAAAGTGGCAAACAGATTTTAGAATTTTATAGACTTAAACCCTCGACGGTCTTCCGATTCAAGTCTGTAGTTTCCTAATAAGGGATATCAGAGATGAAAAAGGGCCTGTCACCAAATTTATTTGTTTTAATATTTTTAATTCTATTTAGGTCTATTTTGAGATTGACATGGCTACTTTGAATCATCTAAGATAAACTGTTGTAGTTTTAAGTTGAATAGTAGGTTTGTTTTTAGAGTGAGCCAGTACAGTCACTGCTCAAGGCAGAGGAAATGCTTAGGTTGATGATTGCTTCTGATTACTTGATTTCTTTCAAGATAGCCACAGAGACCAACATTCACTTGTGCTGAAAGTAAAACACATTCAAGAATGTCTGAACAGAGCCCGTTTAGATTTAGAGCCCGTTTTGCGGGTTGGACCGTTCCCTCCCAAAGAAGTAACAGTCAGCGCAGAATAAATACGACCGACTTGAATGGGAAGGAAGGAAATTCTCCTGGATTCTGTAGATTTGACTTATTGAAAGGACTTCATTGCTTCTGAATGCTGAAGTAGATTCCAAATGAAGCATGGCGTCTTGTGCAGTTCCCAGATTACAAGACAGTTTAATCAGTCAGTAGTATTCACTGATCGCTTTGGAAAGGACAGTACAACAGTTGGTGGGACATGTTCCTGCCCACAAGGAGTTTACAGTCTAGGAGTCTAGTTGAATGGATCTGGTTTACTCTCCTTTAATTGGAATGTTCTCTCTTCTCCGCCTTGTCCCAAGTTCCTATAGAGTCCTTCATTACTGGAACAACACAGACATTAGGCGTTCAGTTTTATTAATTCCCCCCCGCCCCCTTACCAAATTTTCAAGTATTAATGGAGTACCAACAACTTTGTCTACAAGACGTTGGTATTCAAAAGCAATCCCCTGCTTTGAGTGTTTGCTCCCTCCTAAAATAATTTCTAGACTTTTTCCAGGAGCTACAACCTAATGTGGGAAATCATCAGGGCCCAGGTATATTGACATTAAGCGTATCATAGCGATTGTAGGTGTCAGGGAGCCATTTAGAGGCTTTTTGAAATGGTCTTAGCTGTTAGTCCAGGTCTGCATGCTATTCTTACAGAAGCCACTGTTAATATCAGTTCGGAAAGTGTTTATCTCACTGACTCCCAGCCATTTGCTGGAGGATGTAGTTCAGTGACTCAATGACTTGCAGATGTTACAATTGATGAATTCTGCTCACGATTCAGTCTGTTTTTAGTGTCTTCCAGAATTAGTTTATTTGTTAGATGAAATATTATATAGCCCCCATTATGGTAGATTCCAGTAATAATTTTCTCAGAAATGAGTCATTAACCTATTTAATGATCAGTTTATCCGAAAACGAACTGATTTTTGGAATTTGCCGGAGGTTAGGCAAAGACACACACAAAATCAGCTATTCCTACTTCATCTTCTCAGTGTTGATTCGGGGCTCTCATTGTTTAAAAAAATGCACAGAGAAGGGGAGAAGAAGGGGGCTTTAGGAGGAAAATGTAGACAGCTTTTAGATGCCTAGAAAAATACTTCTTATTCCATTTGATTTTTTTTAAAAAAGCAAATCATCACTTCCTCGTGACAGTTTGACTTTCATAAGGGCATTCCCCTCTGAAAGCTTCCTGGAATACTTACAAAAACCCATATCGAATCCACACAGCAAAATACCAAGCAGCTTAGTATATGGAGCCACGTTTTTATGAGTGAGTCAGTGTCTTGTTTACATTAGCCGTCAGTTTCTGCAGCCTCTTAGAAGAGAATACTTCCTTCCTGGCAGATGGTAGCCCCAGGGCTTTGCACCTGCCATTGCTGAGCAGTACATACACACTAGTAATCTACCAAAGCCAGCATCATTGTGACAACAGTCTAATGATGGGAGACTGCCTCTCAGGCGAAACAAAACAGAGACAATATTTGTAATTCTATTAGAGAGCCTGAGGTAGCGGGGAAATGTGTTTCCTTTTTGGTTTTTTAGCATCCGAAATAACCTGCTTTAAGATAATGAGCTGGTTGGGCCGATTCAAGAGTAAAATAAAGTCGGTTGAAAGGAAGTAGGGATTGTCGTCCCATCTAGGGAACTAGGTCCCTACGGAAGCGTCTCCCACAGTGGAGCTGGGTTAAGCAGTCAGCCGCTGCTCAGCACCGTGATGTGGGAGGGTGGCAATAAGCGCTCAATGGATGTTCTGTTTTTTCATGGAAAATTCTGGGATGTGGAAGTTCCAGTGGGTATCAGTAAGCTTGGAGCAGCCTCTGTTCCCATCACCATCTCTTTTACCCCGCCGAGGGAATATCTTCTATTCCTGGGGGCTTGGCCGCCATCTCTTCTTCTTTCTCAGTTTTCTGAAGATAGTAGTCTAACAGGTAACAGAGGAAGAGATTGGAAGGGGGCGGGAGGAGCGGGCTTTGAAGTAGGCCAGGATGTTCTTGCTAAATTTAAAAACTGCCCAAATATTACCCAGAGTTTGTAGAGTATTAAGCAGGATTACATGACGCAAGGATTAGACCTTGTTGAGCAGCTTGTTTTTGTTGGAGGGGGACAGGGATGGAGGCGGTAGGGCTTTAGTATAATGCCCAAACTGCGAAGTTGCCGCGAGCAAGCAGAGGAGACATCTTGCAGGAAAAGCAGGCCAAGATGGTCACTTTTAAATTTGCACAAAGCGCTCTTCCCAAAACCCCAAGCCAGTGTTACGCTACTTACATCTTTAGGAAGGCATCAGGGTTGGGTGACTCTGACGCTAGTCCTTGGTTTGGGTGGGTATGATGTCAGTTTACAAATTCGTTTCGATGACAGTACTGGCATAAAATTGACCTCTAGAATGCTGTCAGTATAACTTAGTTCTGAAAATAGAACAATAGGTCATTCCTTGTAACCGTTATCAGAGCATCTCAGTAAAACTATGAACCCAGTGCATCTTGGGTTGCTTTTTCTGTAGAGATTTCTTTTTGGAGGGAGTGGGGGCAGGACAAATTCAGGATATAATTCATGGAGTTAGGTATTGCTTTTGAGGGGAGATTTAGGAACTTTCCCTTCCCTGCTTCCCACCATGAGATTGAATTTAAGAAATGAAAGTGAAAGTTTTAGACCACTAAGATTGTCTTTGTTTAAATGAAGGAAAACGAAAAGGAGTAGTGACAATAACCACAATGGGAGAAATGTAAAGAGAAACAAATCAGTGCCATTTAAATTATTCAGGTTTCTGGGCAAGCCCTAAATTGGGGTTTAGGGTGTTTCAAAGTCTTCCTTTTGGTCTACAAGTAGATGCACGTTCTTTTCACAAGCACAACAAGGAGAAGACATGGAACCCTGTAGTATTCTATTCAACTAACTGGCCAAAGGTATAAACCAAACATTGTAGGAAAGCCCTGGCTTATTTAAGCTCATTCTGGGCCTGTCCTCCCCTTTTGGAGTTCCTGGAGCCAAATTATTGCCAGCCAGACTAGTGTTTCTTAGATCCACATCAAAAGAAGCCAGACAACGCCCAAGGCCGAAAAGGCTCTGAATTAGATCTCCACAGCACATCTGTATCTGGTTTATGATGCTACTCTAGGATAGGTACTAGTTCATTTGAGGCTACTCAGTATTATACTCTTTTTAAGTGCTTAGTGTAGCGTTCTGCACACAGAGAGTGCCCAGTAAATACCATTGATTGTTTTGTTGATCGAATCAGAGGAAACGAGCCGATGTTACCCCCCTCTCTCTAAGCATCTGGGAAATTAGCTACCCTGCCAATGGCTACCAACGAGGGTCCCCCCATTTATCTCCCCCCCACCCCCTTTCTTTGCTCCATCCCCCCACCCCACCTTTGACAAACAGACACTCCCTCAGGGGAGTGAAGGCCAGGCTTGCTCTAGAATTCCCAAGCCATCAACCATACCTCCAGGAGAATTGTGAAGGCATCCAGGTTTGACCAGATTCCACAAGGGTAACACAGGCCTTCTACTGTAATGGAAGAAGTCTAGGAAGTCTAGGGCAGGGAATATGTCTGTTATACTGTACTCTCCCAAGCGCTTGGTACAGTGTCTGGCACATAGTAAGCGCAAAACAAATACCACAAGTATTATTATCGTCATTGTACTAGCTATTTTTTGTTCTCATTCAAAACCTGCAGTGTATAGAATGGCCAGCTTACCTGTTTCCACATAGACATTTATGCATACAGACAAAATGTAACATGTTTTTTGTTGTCCATCTTCCTCTTACCCCAGTTACTGAGTATAGGATACCATTTTCCCCTTAAGTAACGTGAATTCTTTCTCTCTTCAACTGCACTTCTTCATCTGACCTTCTCCGAAGTTTTCTCAGACCAATTGTGCTTTTTATCAGGAGCATGTTCCACTTCCTCAACGCTGAATCCCCTTGCTTTAAATAAATGTTTCTTCAATGAACATATATAATCAGGACTTGGGATTTTTCTGGTGATTTAAAGACTGGTTAAATACTTCCATTTCCCTTCAGCACAAAATTGCTTATGAACGGATATATAAAGATCTTCGTTAGGGCTTTTGCTCTGCCCTCCTTTGTTCTTTGATCTATAATAATCCTACTGGCTAGCATACTGTTAACAGAGTGAATAATTGTGGTAGTTGTTAAATGCTTACTATGTGCCAGGCACTGTACTGAGCACTGGAGTCGATACAATATAATCAGGCTGCATAAAGAAGCAGTGTTCCTTTAGTAGAAAGAGCAGGGGCCTGAGAGTAATGTGACCTGGGTTCTAATCCTGGTTCCACCACTTGCTTGCCGTGTGACCTTGGGTAAGTCACTGCACTGTGCCTTGATTTCCTCATCTGTAAAATAGGTTTATCTGTTCTTCTGCCCCAGTATAGGAGAGGGACTGTGTCTATTGCTTCTTGGATGGACTCTCCCTCAGGATTTAGTACCATTCATGGCACGTAGTAAGGACTTATTAAATACTACTAGTATTACTTCTTGGGCTGGGAAAACTATGAAACAAGGAATGTGGTTATTTGTTGTTTTACTTAAGGAACGTGTCCCATCATTTCCTTGCAGATATGCATGAAATATCCAGGAAAGCCTCCTTCCCTTCATGCTCCAAGGAGGCGACGTTTTCACCATCGATACCTACTGCTTGTAGTGCTTCCTGCACCGAAAAGGCACTGCTGTTTGACCCAATGCCTTCAACCACCGTGACTGTAGTTGGAGGGGGGAAGTCTCATTTGGCTGGCCAGATCTGAATCCCGCACTCGTCGGGCCGACGCAAGAATTGGCTACAGGTGAGTCTACCATCCTCCTTCCCTCGCCAGTTGTAACCGTTCCTTCCAGAAACTCTCAAGAGTGTCCGAAGTTCGCCACTTTAGAGCCACGGTGGAGAGGCAGGTGAGGGGTGATTTCTTCCTTGACTTTGAAGGAGGATGGCTTTCCTCTGAACCCGAGTCATTTCCTTGAAAATGGATACAGTGTCACTTTGTTAATGCCAGGTGCCTCATTGTTTTCAAAGGTAAGTTAAAAAAAAAAGCCATTATATTTGAGAAGAAGCATGGTCTAATGGAAAGAGCAAGGACAGGTATAGGCAGAGAGCGTGTTTACTAACCATGTTGTATTGTACTCTCCCAAGCGCTTAGGACAGTGTGTTCCAAACAGTAAGCGCTCAATAAATATTATTGATTGGACCTGGGAGGCATAGGACCTGGATTCTAATCCTCCTGCTGTGTGACCTTGGGCAGGTGATTTCCCTTCTCTTTGCTTGAGGTTCATCATCTGTACAGTGGGGTACCTGCCCTCCCTTCCCCTTAGGCTGTGAACGCCATGTGAGGTAAGAACCGTGCCCAAGTATCTACCCCAGCGCTTAGTGCAGTGCTTGGCACGTAGTAAGCACTTAACAAATACCAGAATTAGTACTGCTCTATCTAGAGAATATTGTGATAGGACTTCCAAAGTCATTGCTTGAGTCTCGTAAAGCTTCGTGTTTCTCGTCAAGCGGAAACCATTAACATTCTGTATCGAGTTTACATGCTTTCAGAGGAAGAAAAGGAACTAGAGAAAGGGATAGCTGATTCATTACATTAAACATATTACAAAGTTATTTGTAATTGAGATGCATTTCTTGAGCTAACAGCCTTTTAAAATGGGTGGGAGGCTTTAGTTTAAGGTCTAGACTCCAATCTGTGTTGTTTTTCTGGAACGGGGATAACACCTCTGAGGTTTCTCACTGAAATCCAGAGAGCACTGATAGCACAGGGCCTCTCCGTAATTAAAGGAGGGGATTGAAGATGAGGTGAGGCAAAATCCCCACCTCTGTCTCCCACGCAAACCACGCAATGTCCCAACGAAAGCCGAAAGTTGAAAATGAAAATTTTCACCGTCAGATTGGATTGCAGTCAGCAACACGTTTTGAGTTTGCCCTGTGGGTCTCCCTATTCATAAGGTAAATCCTGAAAGATTTCTTCAAGGGAATGGTGACAGAAGAGGCGCTTGATGAAAGCAAGCAGCTGTTCTTTGCGTGATTGGGAATGTAAACAGGAGGGCCAGGAGGAGTGGCAGCAGTTGGTGTGATAATGGCCCGCTGCTTCTACAGGAACCACTCAGGGGCAGAGGAGGTTTCCGTTCGATCGTAATCTGACAGAAACGCCGGGGATATTACAGCCGACTTTAAAAACCACCCTCAGGTGCTTGTAAATCACTCGCCTCTGAGGTTATGGTCATGTCTCTGTCGAAATTGACTAAGCATTAATAGGCTTAGCCTTCTTAATGCTGTTGGATTCCATACCTCAGCCTTCTCACTTAACAACTTGTGTCTCACGTATATTCATATATATATATATATATATATATATATATATATATATATATATACACACACACATATATCTATCTTTAAAGTTTGATGAAATAGTGGCATTTCTCTTCTGGAAACACAGAATGAAATAATACAGGAAAGAGGTCAGAGAGTTCTAGCAGGTTCTAAGTACCCCTGACTCTAAATTTTCGGTGTCCCTTCGTACATTGTGGTTTCTTAGATTTGGGGGTTAAGGACTGTGGTCGTGTCTCAAAATTTTTTTTATTTCTTTTGTAATGGAATTTAAGCATTTACTATGTGCCAAGCACTGGGGTAGGTACAAGCTAATCAGCTTGGACACAGTCCATGTCCCACATTTTACAGCTGAGGTAACTAAGGACCAGAGAAGCAAATTGACTTGCCCAAGGTCACACAGCAGACAAGTGGCAGAGCTGGGATTAGAACCCAGGTCCTTCTGATTCCGAGGTCTGATTCCCTTACAGTACAGCGCCTAATGTGGTGGAATATTTGCTTGGGGGCTATCGTCCAGTCTGAGTTTGAGGCAGTGGTATCAGTCACTAATCGTAGACTTTTACATCCCCTAGAGAATGGAGCTCCCTTTCACTTGCTACTTGAATTTCTGCCTCGACTGATGAGTAGGTTGGCTTCGTGACACTTACCTATGTCTTCTGAAAGGCAGTTGGAAATTCTGTGAACCCGAAAATAGGTGCACAACTGTTCAGAGAGTGAATTATGAGCTGCTGGCTGGTCACCACACTGTGGGGAAGTTAAAATTCTAGTCAGAGTTGGAAGATAAGGATGAAGACATTTTTAGTTTAACATACCACTTATGTACATATCTTTAAATTTTATAATAAAGTACTCATTTATTTTAATGTCTGTCCCTCCCTCTAGACTGTAAGCTCGTAGTGGGCAGAGAACATGCCATTTAACTTCCCGAGCGCTTAATACAGTGCACTGCACCTAGGAAATGGGCAGTAAATACCCTTGACTGATAGGATTGTCAAGCTAGAAAACAAGTGCGTCTTCTCAGGAACTAGGTATTTAGAATTAAATAGTTTTCAGTTTCCATGATGCCTTGATCCAAAGGGGACTGACTGAAATGTAATAACTACCAAGTAATGTATTTTAGATGTGTACACTCAAAAAGGGAGGAGTAAAGAGAGTGGGGTCAGCAGTCTGCCACCCTTTCTGTAAGATATCTCCCCCACTAGACTGCAGGGTTGTTATGGGCAGGGAATGTATCTGTCGTTGTGTTGCACCATCCCAAATGCTTAGTTCACTGCCCTGCACACAGTAAGCACCCAATAAACATGATTTATTGATTGATAGCTCTACAAATAAAAAGTGTTTGTAATTTTGCCCATTTTACCCTAGCTCCAAAGGATATTCACATATTTTAGACTTCCCCAAATTGGGTCACCCACAAGTCCGAGACCACCCCTCCATGTGTACACACACGCGCACACACACAAGCACGCACAGTAAGCGGTCGTGCTTTGGCGATGCCAGCCCAACCCGTGAAGTTTAGGAATCAGAAGCCTAAGTCACTGTGGGGTATTCCTGTCATCTTCAGGTGGCTTGACAGAATTGCCACACCTGAAGGTACCACCAAGTGTGTCATGGGCATCGCACATTATTAGGCCTCAGATTTCACTGGCATCTCAGTGAGTCTCCCCGGTTCTTTCCTAAGCTCTTTGTTCTGTCAATTACGGCATCTAAAAAGGAAAAACTACTTGGGGGACTGGTGTGCGTGGCCACGATAACTGACACAGATTGAGATTGATTTGCATGGTCCCTCGTAGGGAATTAGGGAGGCTGTAACTGAAGCGTATGTTTACTTGGCGGAAGAGAAAGAGCTTTGCGGGGAACAGACGCAACTGGAGGGTTACGGGGAGCAAAGTCCAAACCGGTTCCACTCTCTCCTTGGATTTCCACCTTTGTTGTAATTGTTCGTTCCGGTGGTATTGAAGGGCGCCTTCCTGTACAAAAGTCTCCTGATTGATGGGCACAGGGTCAGATTCACACCTTTGCTTGGCTGAGAAAGCGAAGGCACGAGAAAAGGTTGGGAATCGAACAATGTAGTACAGTTTGTAAGCGTTTCCAAGGCCTCACCGGATGGCAGGAAGTTATTGCCACATGGGAAAATAAAACCAAAGTGGTTCAGTAACTATGGTTTTGTCACATTTGAGACAGAAAAGATACATGGTTGCCTGCAGTGAATTGTCAAGCTTTTGATCAGGAAAGCCTCTGTGGCTTAAAGAAAACACCAGTCCTTCAGTTCTGCCAGAACGTGGGTTTTTTTTACTACATGTTTTGGCTGGAATGGGCAGCAGAATTAGAGAACAATTGCCTATTTACGTGCAAGTGGTCAGATGCGATGGTGTCGGGAACAGAGTGCAAAAATGTGGAGTTCAGGGAACAACCCCTCCCCCTGCCAACTTTGAGTTCTAGTGACATTTTTAAGAACAAGTCCCAATCATAATTTGAAAAGATTATAAAAGCTTACACCATAAGCTCTTGAAATCCATCATTCGTCCGTCATCTTCATCACAAAATTTATTGAGCGACAGCAGTGCGGATAATACTATATTAGGCACTTGGGAATGTATCTAGAAAATTAAATAAAAAGGCCCTGTCACAAAGGGCTCACAACCTAGGGAGGAAACCAAACATAGAATACATTTATGTTAACTATTTCAACAAGAATGCTCAGAGCGGTACTACGAACCCTTCAACCACCTCCTTTTTCCCTGTCTTCCCCATTCCCCACCATTCTTTCCACTCCAACCTGGGAAATCTCTGAGCGTTCTAAGGTCTCCGAAGACACCCTTCTTCCACCATACCCCCTCCTCTCCTTTGGGTGTGATCCTTTGGGTGAGTCAAGTATGAAAGCATTTGATCTGCCAAACAGCAGCTCAGTGGAGAGGCTGCCTTGAGTCTGGTGCAGATTCTGTGGCTGAACTCAGCAAAGTGGAAGGGGAGAATCTCAGCAGAAAGCACTGGCACCGTCCCCCCACCCCCTCCGCTTCCGGATTCCCAGAGCTGCCACTGCTTCCATCTCCCGATTTATCAATCCATCATATGGACTGAGCGCTTACTGAATGCAGAGCACTGTACGGATTGCTTAGGTGAGCCCAGTAGAACAAAGTTGGTAGACCCGAGTGCTCTGCACACAGTAAGCACTCAATAAATACGATTGATGATGGTCCACAACGAGCTTCCAGTCTAGTGGCAATTTGCTTCTGCCCAGAGGCCAACTGGAGAGAGCTTGTGGGCTAGAAAATGGGTGGGGACCTGACTTGGGCTCATCTCTCAGCCTCTAAGATAAGGTCCTTCCCTAATGAAGCCCCCCTTCAAGGCGGCACATGTGCAGCCCTGGTGGGGGAGAGAAGAAGGGGGCGAGTGTGGACTGAATGTGCATTATGTGCTTTCGGACCACAATTCCCAGTTCTACGGGGTCTCCCTCCTCTCCCATCTCTCTCCTCTCCCCTGTTGTCCTCCCCGATTAAATCCCCGCTTGAACCTTTGGTCTCATCCCTCCCCCAAGAAGTCTTCCTTGCTTCTTATCTGGAGCTCCTGAGATTCTCATCCCTTCACGTCATCCCAAAAGGGTGCCTGGAGTTAATCATCCAAAGAACTGGCTCATGCCAGTAAAGAAAGAAGTGCGCTTGTAGTGTCTAAAAATATTTTTGTCTTTTCGAATCAGTTTAGAATTGCGAGTGCCTTTTAAAACCGAATCGCGTATGTTCTTATTTTTGAAAACTCCTCTGAGGCAAGAACTGGGTTGCCTAGGCCGATCTCACAGTTGGAAGGGAGGATAGAGGGTATTTGCTATTTTAATGTGCGATTCATCATTTGGCACTGACAGTCCTGTTGTCCTCAGGGCCGCTACCAAGTGGGTATTCGCATTCTTTTTCTCCTTTTGTAAAACCAAAGGTTTTCTTCCTATTGGTCTTGCAGAGCTAATGAATACAGCTTCATTTCACTTGGTCTCAGTTAGATCAGGGGAATCTAGGGGCATGCAGGAACATCTAGGAACAAATCTGATTCATCCAGCACACCCTGCGTACTTTGCCTGAGAAGCAAAGTGGAATGGAACTAAGACAAAGAGGTAAACTATTCTCAAGGCAGATTGGCTTCATAAATGATTTTATGACCGGTTTCTTTTTTAGTTGGAATTGTAATGGGATAGCAGGGGGTGGTATTACATCTCTAAACTACTTAGCAAGCTCCTTGCTTTTATTTTCAAAGGGAGTATCAATGAGTCTCCAGGTGTGACACGCAGAGGGAAATATACTGCGTAATTGTAACCAAAATGTCCTTTCTTCTTTCCCTGCTTAACAGCATAAAAGCAGCGGTGCTACTTACAGCAGTACTCATTTTGTTAACTGTTTAAAAAAAGAAAACGGTCTTCTCATTGGGCCTGAAGTTTATTGCGCTCAGAACAGCAATCATTTTCTGCATAAACTAACCGTTTTTCTTCCTAATAATAGTGGTGTTAAACACATAGCGGGTGCCAAACATTAACACTAATAAGAGTCATTGTGGTATTTGTTAAAACGCTTATTACCTGACTTGCATTGTACTAAGCGCCGGGTTAGAGACAAGCTAATCAGGTCCCATAAGGGGAAGACAGACATGAATGCAAATAAATCAATACAGCCGCTAGAGAGTGAGCTTGTTGAGGGCGGGGAACGTTTCTACCAACTCTGGTCCATTGTACTCTCCCAAGCATTTAGTACTGTCCTCTGCACACAGTAAGCGCTCAATAAATACGATTGAATGAATGAATTTTCTACTCTGACATTAAAAAGGCCCATGGGATTCTAGATCATTCACAGACTTAAACCAGGGAAGCCGACAGCATGGGAATTCGGGTAGCAAGCTCTGTCGAGTCGAGCAGAGCTCCAATGCTAGGAGACTTTGTTCCAGAACTTAACTCGTTCGCGAGTCCGTCTCGGCATATGTCGAGTGTAGCCTGTTAAAGACTCGGATGGAACTGTCAGATGTGAGGTCCAGGTTAGGAGAAGAATTGGACAACATTGCAGCTCTAAGGACTCCTCTTTTAGACTGTGAGCCCACTGTTGGGTAGGGACTCCATATGTTGCCAATTTGTACTTCCCAAGTGCTTAGTACAGTGCTCTGCACATAGTAAGTGCTCAATAAATACGATTGATGATGATGATGGCCAGGAGCCTAAGTCTCTCAGTCTCTCAAAGGATGTTCTGGCCTTCTAGATTTGACTTTCTTCTCCCCTATGACTGTGTCATCGGTCAGTAAACTGCATAGTAAGTGTGCTTATTGGAGGAAGAGTGGCCTAATGGAGAGACCACAAGTCTGGAAGTCAGAAAGACTTTGGTTCTAATTTCTGGCTCCACCACTTGTCTGCTGTGTAACCTTGGTCAAGTCACTTCACTTCTCTGGGCCTCAGTTCCCTCGTCTGTAAAATGGGGATTTAAGCTAAGAGCCCCATGTGAGACAGGGACTGTTTCCAATCTGATTAGCTTATATCTACCCCTGTGCTTTGTACATAGTGCCTGACACAGAGTAAGCGCTTAACAAATACTATATTAACAAAATACTATTTCTATATATCTAAAAAGTGAATTCAGGGACATAGCAGAGGTAATCGTATATCCAGATGTATCCCCAATTGCTTGCTGTGTGAAATCCCTTAAAGTTGAATTTGCATGTAGAGGAAGGAGAATCAAGTCAATATTTGGGTTCATTTTAGGAATCAAGTCTATGGGTTGTCTGATGGGCCTTAATTCATAGAAACGAAGTTAATCAAAATCATTAAGTACAGAGCAGGCAGACAGCAATTTTTCAGCAGTAAAATGGAATTATTCGGGTATGTGAGGGCTTTCAGAAAAATTGACAATTGTAATTAGGATGGAGTACTACAGCCATTCTGGAATGTTTAAAGAACCGTGTAGAGTAAAATTTGAAAAGAAATGGTTCTCGGAAAGCTTTTTTTAATGGTTCTTGAGATATTAACTCTGTAAGGGAAATTCTCATCATTTCCTCAAGATTTGAAGTTGCAAAACAAAGACTCACTTTATCCTGGAAGTGAATACACTAAATTTCAAAAACTGTTGTTTTTATTTATTGAGCACCTTGTGCCTAGTTCTGTATGCTAAGGGCTAGGGAAACATACAAAGATTTTGACACAGACGCTCTGCTGATGTGAGTTTACAGCTTAGGAAGCCGAAAGGCTGACTTGTCAAGGTGATACACACCTAGAAAAGAAGAATCGTGATAAACTCCCTCCACCCCAGAGGTGGACTGCCCAATTGGTTTTTGGTAAAATCTTCCTAGTTCACCTTTAGACATTATTACCCTATTTACTTATTTAGTTTATTTGTACATGTTCATTCTAATTATTTTATTTTGTTAATATGTTTCGTTCTAGACTGTGAGCCCACTCTACTAGACTGTGAGCCCACTGTTGGGTAGGGACCATCTCTGGATGTTGCCAACTTGTACTTCCCAAGTGCTTGGTACAGTGCTCTGCTCACAGTAAGCGCTCAATAAATACGACTGATTGATTTAGACTGCAGGTCCTGTTTCTTGAGAAGAGCATATCACCACAGGGATAAGTCAAACAACCCAGGAACAGGCAGTTCCTTTCAGAAGCCAAATCTGTGCTTCCCTGTGTACTGTTGTGTGTGTGTGTGTATGTGTGTGTGTGTGTGTGTGTGTGTGTGTGTGTGTGTGTGTGTGTGTGTGCGCGCCAAACTTCGTTTTCCTGTTCAGTGTTTCAAAGTTGGGTCCGTCTTTGGACGTTTTGACTTTGGTATACTATAGCAATGTAGGGTAAAGGCAAATCCAAAGTAACACCGAGGAAGTTTCAGAGTGCTAAAACAAGAAAGCATTGAAGAGTAAGTGTATTTAAACCTGTAATTTGGGAAACCCATTGCATAATTGCAGTGATAAACACTGATATTTAAGCTACAACAGCTTGAATGAGGTCTTCTGTGCTAATGAGACTAGCCCCCTTCATCTTTCAGAGAAGCTTCAAACCCGGCAAATAACTTGGAAATGTTTCTAAACAGAAGGACAGACCTTCACTATTGAAAGGACTGGCTAAATTGACAGGCTTGGAAGAGAGGTGGCATTGACTCTTCAATCAGTGGTATTTATTGGGAGCTTACAGTGTGCAGAGCACTGTGCTCGGCACTGCCAATAGCACACTGCAGTAGAGTTAGACAAAATCTCTGCCTGCAAGGAGCTTGCAATCTAGCCGAGACTGTTCTTGACTCAGCCAGTTTTTAGTTCTGTCCCATTCAGCATGCTCCCCTGTAAACTTCAGCTCTGCCAAAACATGTGTTTTCACTAGGAACTTGATGGCGGCAGAATTAGGGAATGTGTTTCCAAAAATGTGCTAGATTTGACTTTCTCCTCCCCCATGAAGGGGACAGGGTGGAGAAGTTGTTAAACTTCAGCAGAGAGCGGAGTTCAGGGTGTGGATTTGGCCATCAGGAGGTGAGGATTTCGCGCACAAAGAAGAAAACCCTTGTGGCAATAGACATTGTAGATTAGAGTGACTTCCCGATGAAGGCTATGAAATTTTCTCCGGAGGGGGTCTAAAACCAGAAGTAGAGTCTCCCCTGTCTAGAACATCTTCTCAGTGGCCTGACTGAAGGTGGTGAAATGGCGTCGAGCCTAGCCTCCCGTGGTCCTTTCCAACCTGAAATTCAGTGATTGGTTTCATCCTTGAGATGAATGTTCGTAACAGGAAAAAGAAGCATCTTTCCATGTATTGCACAGTTCACTTCAGAAAGGTCTGCCGTTGGCCCAGGTGAAAGAACACTGCCCTGGGAATCAAGAGACCTGTATTCTCATCCCAAGTTGACTTGTAGCTGGCTAATGTGGGCAGTGACCACACCTTCAGTATATCAGTCAATCATATTTATTGAACACTTACTGTGTGCAGAGCACTGTACTAAGCACTGGGGAGAGTACAGTAGCTCACCATGTGCTCTAACCCTGGTGCCCAGTCACATGTTGCACTTTGTGGCCCAGTGGAAACCTGCCCAGCAGGAGTGAGAGAGTGCTTCTGTAGCTTGCACGAGCCACTAGCACTATAATCAAGTCCTCAATGTAGGTTCTCAAGTCTCGAAGTCTCAGGACCAAAAGCCAACCGTCATTCCTGACAGGAGACGCCACCATCACCGGAAATACCTTAAAGGAAGCCTCGGTAGTCTTTTCCAACTGAGGGTGGAAAAACATTTGCACCCCGAACTTGTCACCGGCTGAAGCTAGAACTCCTTCAGTATCTTTATCTGATAACCTTCTGATAATAAACTAGCCCTCCAATTGATAAACACTGTATTTTCAGCATAGGTGTGAAGATTGTATGAAGCATCCTTTTCCCACCTCAACTTTTTGGGACTTAATATGTTGCATTCTTTTGACTTCCATGATTTCTTTGGCATTAATTAACGGACTTTCCCTTCCCACCTCCCATTTATTTTTTTCCCAGAGTGAGAGAAACGGCTCACCTCACACGGCGGACTAGAACATTAAAAGAAGCTGCTCAGCCTCTGTTGTTTTTAATATGAAGCTGCTGGAGATTTTTTTTTAAGCTTATTTTTCTGGTCTGGGCAATTAGTTACCTTCTGAGACTCTTAAAGACTGTATTTGTCAAGGAACCTCACCAGGTTCCCGTTTCTGGCTTCAAACATCACGCTGCTGTTTCCGACAGAGTGAACCGAAGACCTTCTCTAGTGATGGGTCCTGTAATGCGGCTACTTTCCACCTTGGCCTCTGCCTTCGTTTCTCTTCTCTCTTTTTCCTAACCCAGACCGTATTGATCCCTCAGCACGCTAGGAGACTCAGATACCCACGGAAGCAATGAAATCTGGTATTTACTGGTACGCTCTCAAAACTACTACAGTCCTACCTCAGTTCAGAGTAAAGCCGGATTCGTGTTGCCGGGGTACGACGCGGGGGACTGCCTTCGTCTGTTTGCTGGACGTCTCCGAAGAAGAACGACCATCAGCCTTATCGAACCCGCGAGGGGCGGTCCAGCTGCTTGTGGAAAGTAGACTCGTGAGCCGCCAGCAGTCCGCTCATCAGGCGAAGCCCGGGCCCTGAAAAGTCTAAGCAGAGACGAAACTTGGGGTCGGCCTTCGGAAGCAGAGCCCGAATACTTCGTATAGTAACTGAAGGAGCAGCCGACCCGGCTTACGTTTCGGATCTGAGGGAGGGGTCGGGTATTATTTTACCCATTACGGACTCTGTACGTAGACTTTGATGTCGGTACTTTAAACTGCAAAAGCCTCTCTACAAGCTCAACTTTTTCCGCCACCCCTTTGCCAGGAACTCGCGTTTCTCGTAACCAAAAAAATCCACAAAGGCACGCTAGCAATGCAGGAGTGACCACGGGAGTTGGGCAGATGGAAACGTTATCTTTAACATTATGCCACTGTGCCGGCCATTCGGGCCCTGGTCACCAGAAGAGGTGTTCGGAGCCTCTGGCATTACCGAAGGGAAAACAACACAACTCACAGTACTCCTCGCTAGACCGATCATGTTTTCTGTTTTCAGTATTCTGAAACAAAACAGTATTGTGATATTTCTCTCGTATCACACAGAGCTGCTATTCAAGGCCAGCAGAATGGCACAAACCTCTGCCGCTCCTCTGACGAAGCTGGTCCATCTCTTTCCCTCCTCCCGTGGATCCGTCCACAGTGCCGGCCTTTTCCGACAGTCACGTGTGCGTTACGTTACAGCAAAGGTGTGTGTTTTGGTTTTGGGTTTTTTTGGAAATTTTCCTCATCATGGAAAAAAAGAAGAAATGTACATCACTGTAAAAATGCATTGTACAATTTGATTTTTTTTTTTTTGGAGGAAGACAAAAGAATTAAATGTCTTAAAACCTATTTAATGGCAATGCAACGTCTTCCTGCTTTCATGCTGAACTTTCGGAACCGAGGATTGTATTACAAAGACAAAGATGAATGTAAAGTAATCCCTCCCACCACCACCCCTGAACGTTTTTTTTAAAGTTTTACTATTCAGACATTTCACAATGCAGCAATGCACAAGACTGTACAATGTTTGGTCAAAAGTCAGTTTCGGTGTATAAAGTTGTCTTAAAGATGTAAAATATTCTAAGATATTTTATTTAGTTTTGGAAATGAAAATTACGGTTGATATTTGCTATATAACTCTCCAAGTTCAGTAGCACTGAAAGGTGGGACTTACCGAATACAGGGTGTGGACTCCTGTTTGGAAATAGTAACCCTCTTCCCCGATGGTAACATTATACCATTCTACCAAATGGTTTAGATTCCTACTGTGTCTTCACCAAGCAAGACAAAAATGTGGCTAGCGTACTCAGACTTCCTCTCTCCTGTACGTTTCAGAAAAAGGCATATGCAATATTTCCCTGATTAATTTAGTTTACAGAATGGAACCAAAATGTAGAAAATGTTATGTTTGGTAAAACATTACACTGTATATTGGATCTTTGTACATTTTGCCTGACTTCCCTTAAATTGAAAATATTTTTTGCTAAATGAACTTTAACGGTCATGAAACAGTGTTTTCTTTTTGGGTACGTATTGTTTCTGGTTAGCAAGATGTTAAATATATTTCTCGCTATTGTGATGACAAGAGACTTAACTTATCTTACTCTGTCTTCCAATGTACACGCTGTATATAAGGATAAATGTAATGCTGCTGGAGACAAGAATAAGTGGAACTAGAGTAGTGCATTGTATTTAGTCTGTATTGATCATGGATGCTCTCCTTAATAGCCATATGCAATAAAATAACATACATTATTTATGACAGGAATGAAGTCTTTGAGAACCTGTTTTCTGTAGACTTTCTGGTTTTCAAACCATTCTACTCTTATTCTTTTTAGGTGAATGAATAAATATGATCATTCTGCAAATTATTCACCTCTTCCTTTTCTTAATATATGTGTAAGAGTCTGAAAAGAATGGTGTGTTTGAGTTTTGCATTCTAAAAATAATACTTATTTCTGTTGGAAGGAGCAATAACCTGATTTTATTGCACGGGTGAAATCTTCAAAGGTAAAGCAGAAAATGAAAATGTAATTTACAGTGGAGCGGCTGGGAAAAACTTATTTTGGACCAAGGAATGGGAAATGAAACAATCATTCATATTTATTGAGTGTTTACTGTGTGCAGAGCGCCGTGTTAAGCATTTGGGGGAGTACAATATAATAGTTGGTCGACCCGTTCCCTGCCCAACAGTGAGTTTACAGGACAACTTCACCAATTTTATTGGAGGTGCGAGAGAGTTACTAACATGAAACTAGAAAACAGGTCGTTTTTAAATTGGGTTTTTAACCCCACTTTTTTAAAGATTAAAACTGAGCCAAGATAGGGCTCTGATAGTAAGTTGTGATGTCAAATGAGGGAAGGAAAGAACATTTCTGAAGATTATTAGTCAGTTGTAATATGCGATTGAATGAATGAATATTAAGATTAATACATTTGAAACACAAATCCTGGGGTGCCTTAGGGAAATGGCAAATTATGTATGAGAATTCCTGGGTCTGGAACATACCTCAATTTCTAAGGAAGGAGTAAGCCTATAGCATAGTAGGTTTAGCTAGGATCTTGGGTCATATGAAACGTGGCACGTTCCTCAAACAATCCAAAGCGCTTGGCCAAAAAACCTACGCAGAATGATTTAATTTCCTTCTGGGGTAAGATGAAAGGCAAGAGATGAGGGGGAAAGAAAAGGAGGTATGAGGCCTTTGCTTCCACCACCATCCATAGTATTCTCGCCGTTAAGATGGAGAACTTTGGTCTGGAGTCTGAACTGTGGTGCCGTTCGTTCAGTCGTATTTATTGAGCACTTACTGTGGGCAGAGCACTGTGCTAAGTGCTTGAGAGAATACAAAATGCAGACATTCCCTGCCCACAACAGGTTTGCAGTCTAGAGGGGAAGATGCACATTAATATAAATTTCAGATACGTAGATAAGTGCCATGGGGCTGGGAAGGGGGATGAATAAGGGGGAGCAAATCAGGGTGACGCAGAAGGGAGTGGGAGAAGAGGAAAGGAAGACTGTTAGGGCAGGCCTCTTGGAGGAGATGTGCCTTCAATAAGGCTTTGAAGCAGGGGGGAGAGCAATTGTCAGATTTGAGGAGGGAGGATGTTACAAGCCAGAGGCAGGATGTGGGGAATGGTTTTCCCAATGGCCCCGCTGGCTTGGAAAGAGTGGGGACAGTGTTATGGTGATTCCTAAAAGCCACACTGAATCAATATTTTAATCAGCAATTGGGATTTGGGACTTTGAAGACACATATGCCTGTATATATGTATATACCTGTATATATGTATATATGTTTGTGCATATTTATTACTCTATTTTAGTTGTACATATCTATTCTATTTATTTTATTTTGTTAATATGTTTGGTTTTGTTCTCTGTCTCCCCCTTCTAGACTGTGAGCCCACTGTTGGGTAGGGACTGTCTCTATATGTTGCCAACTTGTACTTCCCAAGCGCTTAGTACAGTGCTCTGCACACAGTAAGCACTCAATAAATACGATTGATTGATTGATTGACTAGAAATCATAGGGACCGTGGAACTTTGGAGGGTTGGAAGGTCAGATTTAATTATAATTGTGGTATTTGTTAAGCACTTAGTCTGTGTCAAGCACTGTGGTAAATATGAGCTAATGCGATCAGTCTTACCGTCACTGCCCCATGTGGGGCTCATGATCCAAGTGGGAGGAAAACAAGGTCCTTAAATCCCATTTTACAGAAGAAGCCACTGAGGCACCAAGAAATTAAGTGAATTGTCCAAGGTCACCCAATCAATCAATCCTATTTATTGACCTCTTACTGTGTGCAGTGCACACAGAGCACTGTACTAAGTGCTTGTTAGAATACAGTAGAACAGAGTTGGTAGATATGTTCCATGCCCACAATGAACTTACAGTCTGCAGACTTAGACGTGACGTCCCTTACATTACAACCTTCAGTATTGAGATCTTGAGTACCAAGTGACCACCTTAGCCGTGACCACAAGTGTGGGTCTTTTCTAGACTACTTCTAGATTTCCCATAGGGTACTCTTAGTGTCCAGAATACAACAGCAAGATTATTTTCTGATGCTTTTCATACTTCTGTTGATTTGCCCCAGTACCGTATTCGCTATTCCAATACTTTCATGGTGTTGCTCCCTCAGGTTGCAATCAAAAATGATATCCAAATATTTATCGATTTAGCTTGGACTGAACTACTTGTCCTGGATTTGTCTTCCTTTTGTTTTTTTTAATGGTACTTGTTAAGACCTTACTATGCGTGCTTACTTGGCAGACACAAGATAATCTGGTTGGACAAAGTCCCTGCCCCACGTGGGGCACACCGTCAAAGTAGGCTGGAATAGCATTTAATTCCCATGTTTCAGATGATGTAACTGAAATTCAGAGAAGTTAAGTGACTTGCCCAAGGTCACAGCAGGCAAGTGGGAGAGCCAGGATCAGAATCCAAGTTTTCTGTCTCCCAGGCCAGTGCTCCCAAACTGAACTAGTTTATGCTTGCCCCTGTTGAATTTCATCCTGTTTGTGCAGATCATCTCACCCGTTTTTCCAAGATAGCAAAGGCGTTTTGATTCTTCCTGTGTTTGAAACCTGACCAATTTAGTTTCACCAGCAACTTTGATGAGCATAGTCCTGAATTCCATTATTTGGATCACTAAAATTATGTCCTAGAACCATCTATCACAGAATGCTATCTTTCTCTGAAAGATACAACTGATTGGAAATCAACACTTTGGGGCATCAAATGAGTCAGCTCAGCCTCCAGCCTGTATATGGTCAAGACCAGACTTGCCTAGATTGACAAAAAAAAAATACCGTGAGAGATGGAATCAAAAACATCACACAAGGCAAAGGATATTTAATCTATCGCTTCCCTCTTGACTATGACAAAAAAAAATATGGTGAGAGATGGAATCAAAAGCATCACATGAGTCGAAGTATATTTAATCTATCGCTTCTCCCTTGACTATGGAGCCAGTTATTTGATCCTGGAAGGAAATGAAATTGGTGTTGTATAATTTGCTCTTCCCAAATCAGGTTGGGTTTCCCAGGCTCCACCTCTAATCTGATTGCTCTAACTCACTATCAGTGCATCTTCAGAAAGATGCAAATTAGAATCACTAGACTGGTCATTTGGAATTCGAGTCTGCCTAGACTGTTACACTTCTGTAAGCACTCTGAGTTAAAGTCATCTATTTAAATAGCAAATCAAATTTTGAGTGGTGTAAAGTGAGAAAGGCAAGTAGCCTAGAACCAAAGACCTAAAGTCTAATCGTTGACCAATTCCAGTCACTGACGATTCCAAAACTTGAAACCCAGCCACTGAAGAAAAGTCAGACTGAACCCAGACACACCTTTCAGAGACTCAGCAGTTACATGGTTTTCATTTTTGGTTTGTTTTTTATGATATTCGTTAAGCACTTGCTATGTGTCAGGCACTGTACTAAGCACTGGGAGGGAGATAATAATAATGATAGCCTTTATTAAGCACTTACTATGTGCAAAGTACTGTTCTAAGCGCTAGGGAGGTTACAAGGTGATCAGGTTGTCCCACGGGGGGCTGACAGTCTTCATCCCCATTTGACAGATGAGGTAACTGAGGTCCGGAGAAGTGAAGTGACTTGCCCAAGGTCATATAGGAGACAAGTGGTAGAGCTGAGATTAGAACTCAGATCGTTCTGACTCCCAGGGCCGTGCTCTCTCTACTAGGCCATGCTGCTTCTCCTCTGTTCCTCTCATCCTTCCAGCTTCCCTCGCATGCAAAAGTTTGTGTTGAAAAGTGATGAAAGTCACCCTACCCCTGAATGAGCATCATAGGGAAGACCTAGGAACTGTAAAGCCAAAGTATCATCTTGTGGCATCTACGATAAAATCAGGTCAGACGACACAGTCCCTGTCCCACATGGGAGTCACATTCTAAGGTCAAGGGAGAAATGGGATTTAAGCCTTATTTTTGCCAAAGAGGAAATTGTGGTACAGAGAAGTTGTCACCTGCCCAGGGTCACACAGCAGGCAAATGGCAGAAAGGGGATTAGAACCCAAGGCTCCTGACTCCCAAACCCAGGCTCTTTCCACTAGGCCATGCTGTTTCTAAAGATAATGGCAATAATAGTAATAGCACTACTACTGATAATACCATAATCAGCTACAATAGCAAAAATCATTCTCCAAATGTTCAAAATGCTTAGATACAAATAAACAGGTAGATGTGCAATGGATCTGGTAGGAAATTATGTGACCAATTAACTCCTGAACATTTATGAAATTAGGTTTTATTTGCTCTACAGCCTCCCCATGAAATGCCTTAGGCTTTCATTCATTTAATAAGCTGTTATGGTCATCACTGTTACCTTTCCAACCGTTGCATGACAGAATCTGTGATCTGGAATTTACTGGATTAACGCCAGTCCAGATCCCTAGATATTCTGGATAATTGCGTTGTCTGGTTTTAGTGTAGCTTCCCATCCCCTAAATTCAGTCCAGCAGATAACTCTGTGATGGGCTGCAGGTCCCAATAACTGGATTTCCTCCATTTGTGGAGTCCAGAGAGGATCTTTAAATGCATTGAGCATAAAAAGTAGGCTACTATTCTGCAGAATTGAAAATGATGCTCTTAGCTTGGGGGAGCCGCTTATTATTCGTCTGGAGAATCTCATCATCAACATCATAGTGGTGTTTGTCAAGCATTTACTTTGTACCAAGCACTGTACTAAGCTCTGGGGACGATACAAGATAATAATGGGCCTCGAGTCTAAGTAGGAGGGAGAACAGGTAATGATTGAATCCCCACTTTGTACTGGGGGAAACTGAGGCACAGAGAAGTGAAGTGACTTGCCCAAGGTCCCAGAGCAGGACAGTAACAGAGCCAGGATTAGCACCCAGGTCTCCTGACTCTTAGGCTGTGCTCTCTCCAATAGGTCACCTGCTTCTCCCAGGAGCAAATGGGTCATCCGTGACACTCAGCAAGTCAACAATAGAATTAGAACGATGTCCAATTTAGACTGATTTAAGGAGGCAGCGAGAGCTGGCTTTTATTTTCCAAGATAACTCTGCTGACAGTGAGATCCCATCCAAGAGGCGAGGGTGGCTAAAAAGACTGATTTGTGGCGAAAAACCAATTCCTCGTTGTGCACGTGAAGTCAGTTCCTTGCTGCATTTGTTCCATTCTGAACAAATGTTTCCAAGCCTGTCTCTGCTTTCCTGATGTTCATGAAGCCTTTGTTTGACAGCCCTTTCCCCAGTCCTGCAGGGGATCCTCCCAACCCCCTCAACACTCAGGCCCCCTCATATCCCTGTGCAGAGTACTGTGCTAAGCGCTTGAGAGGGTACACTACAACAGAATTGGTAGACACGTTCCCTGCCCACAACAAGCTTGCAGTCCAGAATGCTGTAACACAGCCCTGTCTGCCCAAATATCCCTAAGCCCAGGGGAGAATCAGGGATTCTAAGATTCCCATCGAATATACAAGCACAAGCCAATGAGGCGCTCACCATTCTCAACCTCATCTCATCCCTGCCTGCCGTATGATCTTGGGCAAGTCACTTAACTTTTCCATGCTTCGGTTTCCTCATCTGTAAAATGGGGATTCATTGCCTGTTCTCCCTCTCTCTTACCTCATTTGGGGTAGGGATAGTGTCTAACCTAAATTCTCCCGGGACTTAGTATAGTGCTTGGCACATTTTAAGTGCTTAACGAACACTGCAATTATCAATCAGTAGTAGTATTTATTGAACATATGTGTAGAACATTGTACTAAGCTCTTGAGAGAGTATGATACAACAGTTGGTAGACTCCTTGCCTATTATTATTATTATTATAGGTCATCATAATCATATATATATACATTCGCCTACAGACACGCATGTAGATAAATGACCTTAAATAGCTTGAATCTCTGTCTGTATTTGCTCTACTGTGCTCTTTGCTGCTCTTTTTCTCTTGCCAGTTCTATTTGCTTCCCTTCTGCCTGCCCGTCTCTGCAAGATTGGTAAACACCAATCCACTTGGCTGTTGTTCTGGTTTTCAAACGGTTTATCCCATGGCCGGGAAACCACTTTTTGGAACGAGGACCCCCTCCCACCCCCAAACCTGGCCTAGATGTGGAAAGTCCATTAGGACGGTTATGTGACCGTCTGCAATATAAGCTCACCCAGAGTAAAGTGTAAAATCATCGCCAAGCAATATATTCTCTCATAAAGGAGAGAATCTGTCAAAACCCGAAGCACAAGTTTAACCTGGTCCTGGAAACGAGCTGTGAACTGAACTGGCTTAACTTGCCAGGCAAATAATACGCTATATGAGCTCCTTGGAGGTACTCTTAAAGACCAAAGAGGGAGAAATGAAAACACTGCCAGGCCACTGTGGTTCACAAATGCATGAGAAACTCCGTATTTTGGGGTGGGTCCATACAGTCTGCTCAGACGCAGTCTCTGTCCCACATGGGGCTTGCAGTCTATGTAGGAGGGAGAAGAAGTATTAACTCTTGTTCTGTCGTACTCTCCCAAGCTCTCAGTAAAGACGATTGATTGATAGATTGAAACTTCATTTAACAGATGAGAAAACTGAGGCAAAGAGAAGTGACTTGCTCGTAGTGACACAGCAGGCAGGTGGCAGAAAGAAGATTAGAACCCAGGCCCTCTTATTCCCAGATCTGTGCTCCTTCCACTAGTTCATGCCGCTTCATTTTCAAGCCCAGAGGTCTGCCACAGGGCAATCGGTTGTGATCCAAGGGCCATCAGTATGTATTTATGTATTTCAATACATCAAACTAATCAGTAGTCAAAAGTTAAACCTACAAATAATCGATTAGTCTACCAATGACATTTATTGTGTGCAATTTCTGGGCAGATCACCATATTAAGCAGTTGGGAGCGGCCAATAAAGCAGGTAGACATGAGCCATCTACTTCACCAGTTCTCACTACCCGATAGTTAAGTTGCTTAATATTCCTACACTATTTGCCTTGCCCCTTTTTATGTATTCATAGGAAGGATACTGGAAAGAGCCAGGGGCTGAGAGTCAGAGGACCTGGATTCTAACCCCGGCTCTGCCACCTATCTGCTTTGTGACCTTGGGCAAGTCACTTTACTTCTCCGGGCCTCAGTTCCCTCCTCCGCAAAATGGGCATCCAATGTCTGTTCTCCCTCCTACTTCGACTGTGAGCCCCACGTAGGACCTGATGATCATGTATCTACCCCAGCATTTAGTACAGTGCTTGGCACATAGTAGCACTTAACAAATACCACAATTATTACTATTATTGTTATTATCATCCAGATGGGTCCACTTTTTCTTGAGCTGATATCAGAGCAATTTCTGTACATTGAGTTCAGCTCTTCAAATCCATGCCTCGGATCGAGTCATTCTCATTCCAAGTGAGCCCACTGTTGGGTAGGGACCGTCTCTATATGTTGCCAACTTGTACTTCCCAAGCGCTTAGTACAGTGCTCCGCACACAGTAAGCGCTCAATAAATACGATTGAGTGAATGAATAAATCAGGTTGAAAACCCCACGATCCAGTTCAAGCAAAATGACATAGGGCTGCAGTGAGAGGAAGAGGAGAGCTGATGAAATCAATCAATCAGTGACATTTATTGAGCAATTCACTACTGCTTCTGGAGCATTCATGCACCCAGCTAACAGGAGCAGTCAGGAAGCTTGGTTGGAATGCTTAGATGTATTTTTTTTCATCCCACTTGCCCTCCCTAAAAAAAAACCCCCCAAAAAACCAATTGTACTGTGCACCTATCTTGCAGTAATCAAGGAGCTATATTGTTCTCTTTTTTTCTCTTAAATGGGAGAATTAGAAACTGTTGTTGCATTCTTAGGTGGTCTAAATTATTTTTTGAAGTGCAGTTTTCCCCACACTCTGCTATGAATTGTTTTTATTATTTAAAGATATGATATCAAAGATATTTGTAAGAAGGAAACTGGAATCACGTGTCAAGTTTTCACCTAAATTCATTCATTCAATCTTATTTATTGAATGCTTACTATGTGCTGAGCACCGTACTAAGCACTTGGGAGAGTACACCGTACAATAAACCAACACATTCCCTGCCCACAGCGAGCTTACAGTCTAGATGGGGGAGACAGACATTAATATTAATAAATAAATTACAGAGCTGGGGAAGAACAAAGGGAACAAAGGCAGTAGGGAGGAAATGATGAGGACAGGGGGGCTTAGGGAAGGCCTCTTGGAGAAGATGTGCCTTCAACAAGGCTTTGAAAGTGGGGAGAGTAATTGAGGAGGTAGAGCTAAATATGATCTATCTTCTGGGGTCCTACGTCCCCCCACTGTCACTTTCAGCCCACATGCTTAGCAAAGAGCATGTTCTCAATGTTTACTTTGTGGATTCAGAAAGAACTGTTCCCGTTCTCCTGTTTGCTCCGGAATAAAGCCGGGTGCCTGCCTGATTTGCCTTGTTCCTTTTTGTCCCCCGTAGTCCCTGAAGACTGCATTTCAAAGCTTTCTCTCGGCAACTAGAATGCTGTCCTTTTGTCCTTACCCATAACTCACCAGAAGCCTGGCGTCTGGTTCCAAGAACAGCCTGGCTGTCTTACAGGATCAATAGGACTGTTTAGTGATCATCTTCACTTGTAGGGCAATTTTCTTTCCTGGGTCTCACTGCCCTGCTGCTAAAGGCTCTGTTTCAGGAGCAGGCTAGCTGTCCGGTAAATATTCTGGAAGAGGAGAAGCAACATGGTCTAGTGGATGGAGCAGGGGCCTGGGAGTTGGAAAATTAATCCCAGCTCCGCCACTTGGCTGCTGTGTGACCTCAGACAAGTCACTTCACTTCTCTGTGCCTCAGTTCCCTCATCTGTAAAATGGAGATTAAGACTGTGCACCTCATTTGGGACAGGGACTGTGTCCGACCTGATTTGCCTGTATCCACCCCAGCGCTTAGTACAGTGCCTGGCACAGAGTAAGTGCTTAACAAATACATTTTTTTTTTATCCTGCTCACTTAAATTTGCCTCTTCTTAAGGGGAAAGAGCCACCCAGCCCTCTTAAATAGAAATATGGGAGATTCATTCATTCAGTCATATTTATTGAGTTCTTACTGTGTGCAGAGCACTGTACTAAGCGCTTGGGAAGTATAAGTTGACAACATATAGAGACGGTCCCTACCCAACAGTGGGCTCACAGTCTAGATTATGTGTCTCTTGGCCTGGTGGGACGATCAGGAGCCCAGGAGTCAGGAGACCTGGGTTCTAGGCTCATCTCAGCTCCACCTTGTGCCTTCTACGTGATCTTGGTCAAGTCATTTAACTTCCCAGTGACTCAATTTCCTCCTCTCTTAAATGACCTCCTTCCTGCCAAATCCAATGGCCAATCCTCCTCAACCTCTCAGCTGCCTTTGACACTGTGGACCATCCCCTTGTCCTGGAAACGTTATTCAACCTTGGCTTCACTGACTCTGTCTTCTCCTGGTTTTCCTCCTATCTCTCTGCTTCTTCTCAGTCCTCTTCATGGGCTCCTCCTCTGCCTCCCACCTCGAAACAATGAGAGCCCCTCAAGGCTCAGTTCTGGGTCCCCTTCTATTCTCCATCTACATGCACTCCCTTGGAGAACTCATTTGATCCCACGGCTTCAACTACCATCTCTATTTGGCCGATTCCCCTCTTCAACTCTGGCCTTTCTCCTTGGCTTGCAGCCTCGCATTTCCTCCTGCCTTCAGGACGTCTCTATTTGGATGTCCCGCCGACACCTCCAATTTAGCATGTCCAAAACAGAACTCCTCATCTGACCACCCAAGCCTGTCCTCCCCAGTCTTTCCCACCACTGTAAACAACACCACTCTCCTCCCTATCTCACAAACCCACAACCTTGGCATTATCCTCGACTCATCTCTCTCATTCGACGCTCTTATTTAATCTTTCACCTAATTCTGTTAGTTCTCCTTCTAGACTGTAAGCTCCTTAAGGAAAAGGACTGTGTTTACCAGTTCTGTTGGAGTATAGTCTCCCAGGCACTTAAACAGTGCTGTGCACACCATGGGGGCTCAATAAATGCTAATGATCGATTGATTCTACATTCACAACATTGCTAAAATCCAGCCTTCCCTCTCCATCCAACTACTATCATGTGGATCCAAGCACTTATTCTATCTCACCTTAAGTACCACATCAGCCTTCTTCCTGACCTACCTGCCTCTCCCCACTTCAGGTAATCCCTCACTCTGCTGCCTGGATCATTTTTCTGAAAAAACATTCAGTCCACTTCTACCTACTCCTTGAGAACCTCCAGTGGTTGCCCATTAGAAGCAGCATGGCTCAGTGGAAAGAGCCCGGGCTTTGGAGTCAGAGGTCATGGGTTCAAATCCTGGCTCTGCCAATTGTCAGCTGTGTGACTCTGGGCAAGTCACTTAACTTCTCTGTGCCTCAGTTACCTCATCTGTAAAATGAGAATTAAGACTGTGAGCCCCCCGTGGGACAACCTGATCACCTTGTAACCTCCCCAGCACTTTAGAACAGTGCTTTGCAAATAGTAAGCGCTTAGTAAATGTCATTATTATTATTATTATCCACCTCTTCATCAAATAGAAACACCTTACCAGTGGCTTTAAAGCATCAATCAGCTCGCCCCCCTCCTACCTTATGTCTCTGATTTTCTACTACACTCCAGTCTGCACACTTGGTTCCACTAACACCAATTTACTCACTGGACCTCCACCTCATCTATCTCACCACTGACCCCTTGACCACATCCTCCCTCTGGACAGGAACCTAACTCCCCCTTCATATCTGACAGACCACCACTCTCTAATCTTCATAGCCTTATTGAAATCACACAGTAATGTATCAATGTTTTTTATTGAGCACTTGCTGTGTGCAGAGCACAGACTAAGCACCCGAGATATTATAGTAGAGTTTGGAGACATGATCTCCGCTAAGTGAGTCCCTAACAAATTCATTCATTCAATCAATCATATTTATTGAGTGCTTACTGTGTGCAAAGCACTGTACTAAGTTCTTGGGAGAGTAACAATAACAATAAACAGACATGTTCCCTGCCCACAATGAGCTTACAGTCTAGAGGAGGGGAGACAGACATTAATATAAATACATTAATT
Organism: Tachyglossus aculeatus; assembly: GCF_015852505.1. NCBI lineage: Eukaryota > Metazoa > Chordata > Mammalia > Monotremata > Tachyglossidae > Tachyglossus > Tachyglossus aculeatus. Next base: position 12,141,114 of record NC_052085.1, on the reverse strand, counting down.
ACAGATATGTACATAAGTTCTGTGTGGCTGAGAGGGGGGATGAACAAAGGGAGCAAGTCAGGGCAATGCAGAAGGGAGTGGGAGAAGAGGAAAGGGGGACTTAGGGAAGGATTCTTGGAGGAGATGGGCCTTCAATAAGGCTTTGAAGAGGGAAAGTGTAATTGTCTGTTGGATTTGAGGAGGGAGGGTGTTCCAGTACAGAGGCAGGAAATGCTAGGATATCACTGTTACTCCTACTACTTTCTGGAAAATAGAGTAGCACTTACTTTGATTACTAAAATATTTCATTTTGACTCCTGGCTCTGATTTTCTGCATTAATATTCAAGAGTTGATCCTCAGTTTAACTGGCAGGTGGATATTTTCAGATCAGGTGTCTGGTCTCTCCCTCATCTCGGGGTTTTCCTTTCTGGATAATTAACAGATTTGCATCAGAGTACCGACATCATAATTCATTCCAGCATAGAGATACATACTTGATTGACTTTATTTTTAACATCATAAGTGATTTCATAAATTAGATACAGGGAACATGCCAAATTTATTCATTTTAGGATTTCAGATTGATTCTGTTTTCTATTTTATGCCTTAATGAAATTGGACTGGTGGTCTTACTTTTTAGGCTGCTTGCCAAGGGTACCAGAGTGCTTTGGGGTCTATTTACGGGATTAATCTTAGCAGCCAGGCCTGGACCACAAGTAGAATTGGTTTCTCCCCCTGTCTGATTCCGGGGCTTCTGGTTCAGCTGATTTCTGTGAAGCTGCCTAGGTAAAGCAACGTAATAATAATAATAATGGTGGCATTTATTAAGTGCTTACTATGTGCAAAGCACCAAAGCCTGTGCTCTTTCCACTGAGCCACGCTGCTTCTCTATGACTATGTAGATAGAGCCCAGGAAGTCGGAAGGACCTGAGTTCCAATCCCAGCTCCTCCACTTGTCTGCTGTGTGACCTTGGGCAAGTCCCTTCATTTCTCTGGCCTGTTCCCTCATCTGTAAAATGGGGGTTAAGACCGTAAGCCCCATGTGGGACATAGACAGTTGGAGGGAGTTGGGAGGTCTGGGAAAGGAGCCAGGGGAGTTGGGGAAGGGGATGGAGTGAGACAAATAGGGGTTGACAGACAAGAGGGGCTGTGCTGACAGGTTGGGATGAATAATAATTGTATTTCATAAGCGTGTGCTACGTGCTAGGTACTGTATTACACAGGGGTAGATTTAAGTTAATCAGGTTGGACACAGTCCCTGTCCCACAGGGGGCTCACACTCTCAACTGCCATTTTAGAGATGAGTTAACTGAGTCACAGAGAAGTGACGTGATTTGCCCAAGGTCACAAAGCAGGCCGGTGGAGGAGCCAGAATTAGAACTCATGACCTTCTGATTCCCGGACCCATGCTCGGTGTGCTTCCTTTAGGAAGTCAATGGTGCCACTATCCTGAATCCCCAGGGCAGCTCTTGCAGGCACACACTAGGATATTTTATGCGTAGAATAGGATTTGACTATTTAAGCCAAGGAAGGAAAGTGATAATGAAATGTGTGTTTGTGCGTGCGTGCGCTTGCGCGTGCATGCATACCCGTGTGAGAATTTTATAACTGGACCAGAAAAGAAAGAGTTCAGAAGTCAGTTATTTTCCAATCTGTTCCTACTAATTGGTTGCAGCATTCTGTACCCGGTTATAAAATATACTGTGGTATAAGAGCGAAAATAAACGAAAAGCATCGAGAATTTGGAAAAAGAAAATTGGCTACTGCTTTCTGGTAATTGAATTTTCAAGTGATTTGAAATCTCTAGAAATCCTGTCTCTAATCTTTCCCAAACAATAGTGCCCATTATGTTTGAATGAAAACACATCCTCTTCTTCTGTGACGATTAAGCTGTTCTGTGATTACAAGAAGGTTATGCAACAGGGTGGAAGGAATTGCCCAAGCTGTTTCTCCTGTCCTCATGGGGCTGTAACCTTCCCTGTCACCAGGGATAGAAATCTCCTCCTTCTTTTTATTTTTTAAGGAATTTGTTAGGTGCTTACTTTGTGCCAGGCACTGTATTAAGTGCTGTGGTAGAGACAAGTTTGTCAGATTGGACACCTTCTCCTCAGACTTCTCTGACCTCACTCAATCTCCTCCTCCTCCCCTTCCTCTCCTCCTTTTCCTTTTCTGCTTCCTTCTCCTCTTCTGACTTCTCCTCCCCTTTCTCTTCCTCCTCTCCTACGTCCTCCTCTATTTCTCCCCTTTCTCCGTCTCTACTTTCTTCCTCTTTTTCTCCCTCTCCTCTTCTACTTTTTCCCCCTCTTCCTCCTTATTTCTTCTCCTTCACCTCTTCCTCTTCCTTCTCTTCTTTGACTCTCTTCCTCCACTTCCTCTTCTTCCTCATATTTTTTCTCCTCCTCCCTCTCCTCCTCCTCCTTTTTTCTTCTTCCTTCTTTCTCAAATACCCTTGTTCTGTTCCTATTAGATTGTGAGCCCCGGGTTGGGACAGAGACAGAGACAGAACAATTAGTTTCCTCAATCAATCAGTTTGGGGGCCTCTTACACTTTGGCCCTGTTTTGCTTTTTCTTTGTGATTCGCCTGGCATTTCAGGGGCGTATGTCCCTCTTTTCGGTCTCGTGCCTCCTGACCTGCCATCATTTCCCCTGTCCTCTTTAATTGCTGGAACCTGATTTCTTTTCAGAAGCCCAGCGTGTTCTCACACACTTTCCCCCCGTGTCTCTGCCTTATTCTGCAACCACCCTGCCCTCCCTCCCCGCCCTCTCCAGAGAGTTCAGGCAGCAGCTGAGGACTGGCTCCCCAGACTCCGCCATTCGCCCCGTGACAAGATGCGGATCACTTTTGCAGCAAGTTGCATCATGTGATGTCAGGAGTTGAACAAAAACAAAAATAGCTTCCCCTGGGAGAAGCCCAAATGAGACTCAGTGAGACCTGGCCATTATCTCCGGGTTTAGCGAAGAGGGGTTTTTGCCCTTCTAACTCCTCGCCTTCAAAGCCTAATTGAAGGCACATCTCTTCCAGGAGGCCTTCCCTGACTAAGCCCCTCCTTTCCTCTTCTCTCACTCCCTTCTGCATCACACTGACTCGTTTCCTTTGTTATTCCCCGCTCCCAGCCCCACAACCCTTCCATACATATCTGTAATTTATTTATTTATTTTTATGTCTGCCTCCCCCTCCTCTAGAGTGTAAGCTCATGTGGGCAGGGAATGTGTCTGTTTATTGTTCTCTCCCAAGCACTTAGTACAGTGCTCTGCACACAGTAAACACTCAGTGAATATGAATGAATGAAAGAATGAACTCTCCCACTGACTCTCTGGGTAGGCCCCACTCCAGATAAGCCTAATTCTCCCACCACCAAATCTCATACCAGGGAGAAAGTCCACAAAAAAAGGTGTTGGTGAAAATCTCCGCACTCCTTTTTGGCACTCTCTGATACTTTCTGAGGGCTTATTAGTCAGGGAAGACCTCTTGAAGGAGACGTGTCTTCAATAAGGCTTTGAAGCGGAGGAGAGTGATTGTTTCCCTCTGTAATTTCTGCATTCCGAATGGCTGACAGCCCATGGCGTCTTTTCAGCATTCCTTGCGGAGCTGAAGCTCACATAGATGTCTGAACATTAAGCCCTCACCTTGCCTGTAGATTCCTCCTGGGGACTCGTTGGCCATACTGGTATTAAGCACCGCTAAAAAGAGACTCGGTCAGCAAAAATATTTTTAAGTGGCTAAATTATCTAATTGAGTCTTTTAATAGCAACTTCCTCCTCCATTCCCTTTTCCCTGGGAAGATGATGGAACTTGATGGCTTTATGCATTTTTGCCTTCAGCCGGGAAGACATAATTCACATTCTTTGTTTCTCTTCCTAGAGGACATGACAAAGGGGAGCGTGTTTAAATAATTACGTCTAGCCACACCTCTCTCTATCTCACTCCCGGCATTGGGAATCTTGTAATTTTGAACTTAAAGCCATTGAATTGGAGGGCGCTGGGCATGTTGCTGGCGAGGGGCTGGGTGGGGGAAGAGGGCGGAGAGGGGTGCGGAGCAGAGGGACGGTGGAGGATGGAGACGTGGGAAGGGGAAGCAGAAGGCTTCTCTGTTGTATGGATTACATGCAATTTAATAATAATAATGATGGCATTTATTAAGCGCTTACTATGTGCAAAGCACTCCCTGGACTAATACAGCTAGGAACGGCAGGGGCTCTTGGGCAAGAGTGTTGGTGTGAGAGAAGCAGCGTGGCTCAGTGGAAAGAGCCCGGGCTTTGGAGTCAAAGGTCATGGGTTCAAATCCTGGCTCCGCCACTTGTCAGCTGTGTGACTTTGGGAAGGTCACAACTTCTCTGGGCCTCAGTTCCCTCATCTGGAAAATGGGGATGAAGACTGTGAGCCTCCCGTGGGACAGCCTCATCACCTTGTAACCTCCCCAGCACTTAGAACAGTGCTTTGTACATAGTAAGCACTGAATAAATGCTATCATTATTATTATTATTAATAATTATATTACTAGGTTTTCCAGCAAGGCTGAAGTAGAGGGGGGCTGTTGTTTGGGCTCTCCCTTAGGAAGACCCCCACCTAAGACTCCCCCACTCCAAATTAAGGAGGCAGCTGAGAGATGGCCAGCTGTAGAATCACTTTTAAGCCCTCCTTCAACTCACCCCCTCCTGCCTCACCTTACTCATCTACCACAGCCCAGCCCACATGCTTCACCATAGTATTTATTGAGCACTTACTGTATTCAGAGCACTATACTAAGTGCTTGGGAAAGTAGCATGGCTCAGTGGAAAGAGCACAGGCTTGGGAGTCAGAGGTCATGGGTTCTAATCCCGGCTCCACCACTTATCAGCTGTGTGACTTTGGGCAAGTCTCTTCACTTGTCTGTGCCTCAGTTACCTCATCTGGAAAATGGGGATTAAGATTGTGAGACCCACATGGGACAACCTGATCACCTTGTGTCCCCCCAGCACTTGATGCATAGGAAGTGCTTCATTCATTCATTCATTCAACCGTATTTATTGCACGCTTACTGTGTGCAGAGCACTGTACTAAGCACTTGGGAAGTACAAGTTGGCAATATATAGAGACTGTCCCTACCCAAAAGTGGGCTCACAGTCTAGAAGTCTAGAATGATTGCCTTCATTATTATTATAACTTAATAACAACACCTCTTAGTACAGTGTGTGACACATAGTAAATGCTTAATGGCTCCAATGGCTACCGATCAATCTGCGCATCAAGCAGAAACTCCTCACCCTGGGCTTCAAGGCTGTCCATCACCTCGCCCCCTCCTACCTCACCTCCCTTCTCTCCTTCTACTGCCCAGCCCGCACCCTCCGCTCCTCCACCACTAATCTCCTCACTGTACCTCGCTCTCGCCTGTCCCGCCATCGACCCCCGGCCCACGTCATCCCCCGGGCCTGGAATGCCCTCCCTCTGCCCATCCGCCAAGCTAGCTCTCTTCCTCCCTTCAAGGCCCTGCTGAGAGCTCACCTCCTCCAGGAGGCCTTCCCAGACTGAGCCCCTTCTTTCCTCTCCCCCTCGTCCCCCTCTCCATCCCCCCGTCTTACCTCCTTCCCTTCCCCACAGCACCTGTATATATGTATATATGGTTGTACATATTTATTACTCTATTTATTTATTTATTTATTTATTTTACTTGTACATTTCTATCCTACTTATTTTATTTTGTTGGTATGTTTGGTTCTGTTCTCTGTCTCCCCCTTTTAGACTGTGAGCCCACTGTTGGGTAGGGACTGTCTCTATGTGATGCCAATTTGTACTTCCCAAGCGCTTAGTACAGTGCTCTGCACATAGTAAGCGCTCAATAAATACGATTGATTGATTGATTGATTGATTGATTGATTGATTAACAAGTACTGGAATATTATGATTCCCTTCTTCAAAAAATGAGCAGGCACAAATTCGCTTGAGGTGACCTTCGTGTGTAGCAACACATTCTTTTTCAAAGCTATGAGGGGACTGCAATTCCATCTAAATAATGATACAATCATTGTGGCTTTTGGTAAGCGCTTACTATGGACCAAGGGCAGGAGTAGATACAAGATAATCGGATCGGAAACAGTCTTTCTCCCTCATGGGGCTCACAGTCAAAAGAAGAGAGATAACTAGGTATTTAATTCCCATTCTGAGGCACCCAGAAGTGGAATGACTTGTCCGAGGTCACACAGCAGGCAAGGGGCAGAGCGAGGACTACAGTCCGGGTCTCCTGACTGTCAATCCTGCACTCTTTCCACTAGGCTACTCAGCTCAGCCACGCTGTTTCTCTAAACCCTAACCCCATCCTTCGTCATCACCAACGAAATTCACAGAACGACAAGCCTTCCTGACCACAGCCCTAATGCAGAAATGACGTATGAAGCGTCCTACCCCTCCAAAAATCACAAGGGCTCCTCTGTTTCTCACACGTATAAAATCAATATTTAACGTGTAGTCTCATGTCTAAAACCATTGTGGTATTTGGGGACTTTTTTAAAAATGACTTTTTGTTAAAGTGCCCAGCAGCCAAAAGAGAGCATAATCACATTGTCAAAGTCAAAAACAGCAACAAGCCACCGGAGCAATTTTTCCCAGGGAATGCTAGGACACACTTTAACCACCAAACCCATTTGACTCTAGGAACTGACTACAGGAAGGTAGTCATTGTACACGATTAGTTTCCTGTTTGCCGAAAATTGGCAGCAGCACAAAAATACAGGATGAATTTATTAGCCTGCAAGGTCAGTTAATAGAAAGAAAAGACGGTTGATTAGGCCTGCTGGTTTCTTTAATCTAGCCCACCCGTTAAACTTTTTACAAAATGAAAAGCCCCTTTTAACTACTTAATTACTTCTTAATAGTTTCCAGCCGATTCTCCTAGGGCTGGCAATGCTATATAGATTTCAGAGTCTCAGAAGAAACGCTCTCGTGTTTGGAGCATCTGGGAGTCGGAGGATCTGGATTCTAATTCTGACTCTGCCACTCACATATCTGCTTTGTGACCTAGGGGAAGTCACTGAATAATAATGATAGCATTTGTTAAGCACTTACTATGTGCAAAGCACTGTTCTAAGCGCTGGGAAGGTTACAAGGTGATCAGGATGTCCCACGGGAGGCTCACAGTCTTAATCCCCATTTTTCCAGATGAGGTAACTGAGGCCCAGAGAAGTGAAGTGACTTTCCCTAAGTCACACAGCTGACAGTTGGCAGAGCCGAGATTTGAACCCATGACCTCTGACTCCAAAGCCCGTGCTCTTTTCCACTGATCCACTTAACTTCTATATACTGTAGTTACCTCATGGGTAAAATGAGGATTAAGACTGTAAGCCCCTTATGGCTAGTCTGATGATCTTGGATCTACCCCAGTGCTTAGTACAGTGCCTGGCCTATAGTCAGCACTTAAACGCCATCGATAAATAAATAGAGAAATAAGTAGCAGAAAAGGGAAATGGCATATTGCAAGGATGTGTACATAAGTGCTCTGGGACAGAGGTTGTGGGTTCTAATCCTGGCTCCGCCACTTGTCAGCTGTGTGACTTTGGGCAAGTCACTTCACTTCTCTGGGCCTCAGTGACCTCATCTGCAAAATGGGATAAAGACTGTGAGCCCCATGTGGGACAACCTGATTACCTTGTATCCCCCCAGCACTTAGAACAGTGCTTTGCACATAGTAAGCGCTTAACAAATGCCATTATTATTATTATTATTATTACAACAATATAACAGTCACTTTCTCTGCCCACAACGAGCCTACAGTCTAGACAATAATATAAATAAATAAATTACACCTACATACATAAGCGCCGTGGGGCTGGGACGGGAGATGCATAAAGGGAGCAAGTCAAGGCGATGCAAAAGGAAGTAGGAGAAGAGGACAGGGGGATTTAGGGAAGGCCTCTTGGAGCCAACTGTCAGCTGTGTGACTTTGGGCAAGTCACTTCACTTCTCTGGGCCTCAGTTACCTCATCTGTAAAATGGGGATGAAGACTGTGAGCCCCACGTGGGCAACCTGATCACCTTATAGCCTCCCCAGCGCTTAGAACAGTGCTTTGCACATAGTAAGCGTTTAATAAATGCCATTATTATCATTTATTGTGCTCTCCCAAGCATTTAGTATATAACTCTGCAGAGAGTAAGTGCTCCATAAATACCACGGAGGGGTGGAGAGGGATATCTGAACTGGCTGGAAGGCACAGAATCGGAATGGAGTGGGAGCAGGAAGCTGGAGTAGGAATCCCTCCTAGACTGGAAACTCATGGTTGACATTGTGCTGTCCCAGGCGCTTAGTGCAGTGCTCTGCACATAGTGAACACTCGATGATTACCATTGATTGATGGATTGGTGGATGAGCTTACAGTCCCCCATATACAACAGGGATTGGGTCTGACCTGATAAACTTTATCTGCCACAGAGCTTAGAACGGTGCTGGGCAACATACTAAGTACTTAACAATTATTATCGTTAGAAGCAACATCAAGAATGGAGTTGGGGGAATCACAGCTGGGGTTTCGGGCTGCAACAACGATATTCTCGCTGATAACAGGAGCTTGTAAAGATGGTTCCCAGAGCATTATCTATCGTCTTCACGCTTCCAGGAAGAAAATGTTGTGTGTGCTTTCCTAGGGATTTGCTTTGAGGATTTCTGGACTTGTAGTTTGCCCATCCAGAAAGATGAACAGCCTTTAATCCGCTTTAACCCAGAGAGCAAATACACCACTTTCTCCACCAACCTGTATTGGTACATACCAACTCAGATCTGCATATGTAAACGTGCATGTGAGCGGAGTCAGGGACAAGCATTGTTCCCATCCCTGGGTAATCCAACATATGGAAAACATTCAGTTTTCCCTCGCTTGCTTTCGATTCCTACCGGAAATACTTTTTTGTTTTTTTAAATTGTATTCGTTAAAGTGCTTACTATGTTCCGGGCACTGTACTAAGCGCTGGAGTAGATACAAGGTTAGACACAGTCCATGTCCCACATGGACTCCCATTCTTAATCCCCATTTTACAGATGAGGTAACAGAGGCACAGAGAAATGAAGGGACTTGCCCAAGGTCACGCAGCAGACAAGAGGCAGAGCTGGGATCGGAACCCAGGTCCTTCAGGCTCTCAGGCCCATGTTCTATCCATTAGGCCACACTGCTTTTCCCCTTACTGCCTTCTTGTTGTCCGTGTTGGAAATCCAAGGACACCCTCCTCACCCTCAATGTAGCTAGGACCGCTACACAACACATCATCATCATCATCATCATCAATCGTATTTATTGAGCACTTACTGTGTGCAGAGCACTGTACTAAGCGCTTGGGAAGTACAAGTTGGCAACACATAGAGACAGTCCCTACCCAACAGTGGGCTCACAGTCTAAAAGGGAGAGACAGAGAACAAAACCAAACATATTAACAAAATAAAATAAATAGAATAGATATGTACAAGTAAAATAAATAAATAAATAAATAGAGTAATAAATATGTACAAACATATATACATATATACAGGTGCTGTGGGGAAGGGAACACATCTCACACACTCAGCAATGGGGGAATCATTTACTTTCCCATTCTCCCTCCCCCTTAGGTGGTGAGCCCTATACGGGATAGGGACGGTGTCCGACCTGATTAACTTGCATCCACCCCAGAGCTTAGCACGGGGCAATGCTTAGCAAAAATCAATATATTATCAATAATAATAATAATTCTGCTCTACTCCCCCAAGGGCTCAGTACAGTGCCCTGCACTCAGTGCTCGGTAAATGCTATTGATCGATGAATCGATTTCCCTCTTCAGTGGGTCAGCGGTGAAACCACTGAGCTACAGGTTCCGGGAAAACAGGAAGGGCATCTTAGGGGTGGAGAGGCAGAGGGGATGGGGTGGGAGTTCGCCTTTCTCTCATTGCCATGGCAATAAGGGGTGGGGGCCCTTCCAGGCTCAGTATCTGGGACCAGTGCTGCCCTCGGCATCAGACCTTATCCACGCCCTCGCCCTCTGGGAGAAATGCTTTGTGTTTGATCCACTATTAATGCAGCCTTAGGGCAGAGTCAGAAGGAAGCCCCCACCTCCTCCCCCTCAAGCCCCCTGACAGCCCCCCTGTCAGATCCAAGAGCCAAGTGGCACAAGGAGGGACAAAGGAAGCATCCGAAGACCGGCTCTGTTTCTTCTCAGAAGTCTGGGAGCTGCTAAACTGAGCAGTGACACCCCTCAGTCTTTGAGCCCACCAGGCCCTCGTGCTGTCGGTCTTTTATGTTGCAGACGTGGGTAAGGGGGTGCTTCTTTCCCTCCCAAACCTTTGGGGTTCTGCTTCCCAGCAAGCACCAGGGCTCTAATCCCAGCTCTGCCGCTTGTCTGCTGGGCAAGTTATTTTGTTTTTTTAAAATGTTAAGCGCTTGCTATGTGCCAGGCAAGGAGTCCAACCTAATTAGCTGGTATCTACCCCAGTGCTTAGAGCAGTGCTTGGCACATAGTAAGCGCTTTACAAATACCATTGTTATTATTATTACTAAGTGCTGGGGTATATATGTTTGTACATATTTATTACTCTATTTATTTTACTTGTACATATCTATTCTATTTATTTTATTTTGTTAGTATGTTTGGTTTTGTTCTCTGTCTCCCCGTTTTAGACTGTGAGCCCACTGTTGGGTAGGGACTTTATATGTTGCCAACTTGTACTTCCCAAGTGCTTAGTACAGTGCTCTGCACACAGTAAGCGCTCAATAAATACAATTGATGATGATGGATGATGGGTAGATACCAGCTAATCAGGTTGGACATAGCCCGTGTCTCACCTGGGGCTCACTGTCTTCATCCCCCATTTTGCAGATGAGGTCACTGAGGCCCAGAGAAGCGAAGTGACTTGCCCAAGGCCCCACAGCCGACAAGTGGTGGATTGGGGATCAGAACCCAGCTCCTTCTGACTCCCGGGCCCGTGCTCTAGCTACTAGGTCACCCTGCTCGTTTCACTTCTCTCTGCCTCAGTTACCTCAGTGGGAAGACGGGGATTAAGATTTTGAGCCCTGTGTGGAACAGGGACTGCGTCTGACCCAATTATCTTGGATCTATCCCAGCGCTTGGTACAGTGCCTGGCTTAGAGTAAGCACTTTGCAACTCCCGTAAAATAAAAAGGCACCGGTTCATCCACACTGACGCCAACTGGGGTAACTGTGACTGAGTAGTCCCAGTCACTCCCACAGGAGAAAACCAACACACACGCACAGGCTCCAAAGCCTGACCTTCCATCTTTAATACCTTACACACTTACCTTTTCCACAACTTCTAGCAGCCACGGGTGTTTACCTCTTTGAGGTTTTTCAACTCTGCCCTCATAAAGCACTTTCTTTATTATCTCTGCCTTTTTCAATGGAGCAGCCAGTTTAATAGGAGCCGACAAGAACAGAACACTTTGTCCTAAGTGAAACCCTACCAAAGAACGCACGATTACAACATTGTCCTCATCATTATCACTTTCTGGGATTACCGAGTTCCTGCTGGGTAGGTTTTTCCAATGGATTGCTTAACCCTTTTGGACCACGAAGGGTGTGTTTTCACAGCAGGTTTTACCTCACGATATAGGACGGTTTTGTTCCCTCAAAATGCAGCCGTGTCACCGGCGGTTGGGTCGGTATGCTTCCCCTTGGACCATGTGCTCCATGCTAGATTGTAAACTCATCTCTAGACTGTAAGCTCGTTATTGACAGGGAACGTATCTACCAAGTCTGTTGCATTGTACTCTCCCAAGCGCATAGCACAATGCTCTGCACACAGTAGGTACTCAGTAAATATGCTTGATTGATTAAATGGGAGGGCAAAGGTTCCTTTTGGGCAGGGAATGTATCTACCACTTCTGTTGTATTGTACTCTGCCAAGCGCTTAGTACAGCGCTGTGCACACAGGCACTTAATACGACCGATTGATAAATATCTTTGATTGATTGCTTACATTATTACTTACATTAGTAAGGAAGGGCAAAAGCTTATTGTGGGCAGGGAATGCACCTATCAACTCTGATATATATACCAGATAGATAGATAGATAGATAGAGAAGCAGTGTGGCACAGTGGAAAGAGTGCAGGCTTGGGAGTCAGAGGTCATGGGTTCGAATTCTGCCTCCCCCACATGTCTGCTGTGTGACCTTAGGCAAGTCACTTCACTTCTCTGTGCCTCAGTTCCCTCATCTGTAAAATGGGGATTAAGACTGTGAGCCCCACATGGGACAACCTTATCTCCTTGTGTTCCCCCTAACGCTTAGAACAGTGCTTTGCACATAGTAAGCGCTTAACAAATACCAACATTATTATTATTATTATAGATAGATAGATAGATATAGATATAGATAGATAGATACAGATATATTGTAGTCTTCCTAGCCCCTCTCAAGGTTGCACCTGGAGAGTTTTCAGTCCCCTACCAGTCTCAACTACAGGAGGGAGAGACTAGCAGAGGTCTACCCATTCCATTCCTAGCTTGGGCAGTGGCTAGCGAGTGGAAGGCAACCAGCTACAAGTCAAAACTCACCTGTGCTGGGCAGCAGTCGCACAGGAGAGAATCGAGGGCAGAGACTCAAGTTTACTGAGTTGAGTAGCAACTCAGTTTAGAAACGTTTAGTACACATTTAGTAGAAGCACAAGTTTACAGAAGCAGCGTGGCTCAGTGGAAAGAGCACGGGCTTTGGAGTCAGAGGTCATGGGTTCGAATGCTGACTCCGCCACGTGTCTGGTGCGTGACCGTGGGCAAGTCACCCAGCTTCTCTGAGCCTCAGTTACCTCATCTGTAAAATGGGGATTAAGACTGTGAGCCCCACATGGGACAACTTGATCACCTCGTATCCCCCCCCAGCGCTTAGAACAGTGCTGTGCACATAGTAAGCATTTAACAAATGCCATTATTATTATTATTATTACTGCACGGAAGGTGGCAATGGTAAACCAATTCTGTATTTTTACCAAGAAAACTCCATGGATATAGTGCCAGAATGATTGCAGATAGAGGGGGAGCGGTCAGGGAGAGATGTGGCCAGGACGTCGCTGTGGGTAGGAGTTGACTCAACAGCATAAGATGAGGCAGAACTCTTCCAAGCACTTAGTACAGTGGCCTGCACACAGTAAGCACTCAATAAATACGATCGTTTGATTGATTTAAAGAAGCATTTTAAGGACCCATTAAAAAAGAGTTTCAGAAATGTCACATCCCTGCTGATACGTCGATCCTGCAATGCTGTGATGTGATGGACGTTGCTCTGATGCTAGTAGTTTGACTAGTTCCATGACCACGTTGGCTACAATCCTGTCTTGCCAATTAACATTAAACAGAACCATAGAATGTGAGAGTCATTGCAAGTACCCATAGATACAAGCCTATACTCACACCCCCACATTAAAGCTCCCGTTGCATCAAATCTGTTGGCTTCAAGTGATTACTACATCACATTTACCTCAAGCCCGTACTACTAATTTCCAGAAGTTTGCCAATAATGTAAGTAAACCAAGGGACCCCGTTTCCAAACAAGTATACCGAATCGCTTTACAACTTACAAGAGTCGGAAAAATCCACATTATTCGGATTTTGGCAAAAGCGCTATGTCAAATATGCTCTGTTTACTGCATAACAATTTGCTAGCAAGATGTAAGCAATGTAATTTAAGTCCTTTTTTGGGTCTTAATGAGGAAAGCAGCATTTTAAATGAAATTTGATCTATTTCTACAATATGGCACAGCTGGGGTGATCATTCCGCTCTGTAACACTCTCAAGCACGCAAACAGTCCCGATCCGAATGTCAGCTATGCTACATTCAGTAATAACAATAATAATAATAATAATTGGCATTTGTTAAGCGCTTACTATGTGCAAAGCACTGTTCTAAGCACTGGGGAGGATACAGGGTGATCAGGTTGTCCCACGTGGGGCTCACAGTCTTAATCCCCATTTTACAGATGAGGTAACTGAGGCCCAGAGAAGTTAAGTGATTTGCCCAAGATCACACAGCAGACATGGTGGAGTCGGGATTCGAACCCATGACCTCTGACTCCAAAGCCCGTGCTCTTTCCACTGAGCCACGCTAAACGCTTAACTGAAGTAACACCGAAGCACTCTGTGAGTCTGAATGCCAGTTATGCCCAAACACATAAGAACTCTGCATGTCAGTTCAGATGCCCTCCCAAACATGTATGCATTCCATGTTTTAATATGGCAGCTCAGCTGCACTCTTGAACACATGTGCATTCCACATGTCTGGGGTCAGCAAAGGCATACTCTTGAACATTCATTCGTTCTTTCATTCAATCGTATTTATTGAGCGCTTACTGTGTGCAGAGCACTGTACTAAGCGCTTAGGAAGTACAAATCGGCAACATATAGAGATGGTCCCTACCCAACAATGGGCTCACAGTCTAGAACAATAATAATAATGGTATTTGTTAAGCACTTACTATGTGCCAAGCACTGTACTAAGCGCTGGGGGGGGGGGGGGGCATACAGAGTGATCAGGTTGTCCCACAAGTGGCTCCCAGTCTTAATCCCCATTTTTCAGATGAGGTCACTGAGGCCCAGAGAAGTTACGCGACTTGCCCAAAGTCACACAGCCGACAACTGGCAGAGCTGGGATTTGAACCCATGACCTCTGACTCCAAAGCCCGTGCTCTTTCCACCGAGGCACGCTGCTTCTCATGTTTACTTACTATGAGTAAGAGCACTGTACTAAGCACTTGGGAGAAAACAAGACAACAGAGTAGGTAGACACATTCCCTGCCCACAAGAAGCTTACAGTCCAGAGGGGGAGACAGACATTAATATAAGTAAATAATTTATAATATATAATTTAAAGCACCCAACATGATTACATTCCTTTTTTTAGGATCTGAAGCAATCGTTGGTGGAAGAAAAAGGGACACTACATACTGCTTACATCTGGCTGCATTTCAGGTAATTCTTCTCTGCCTGACCTTTGAGTCGCTCTGGCACTGCTGAAACTCTGTCTTTCTGAAAATGTTCTATATTTTCCAGAATCCAGGGTGTGCTGCCTTTTGTCTATTCTTTACTTGCTTTGAAGCTCCTTTCAGATCACTTGGGCACCAAAAGAAAATTTCATTTTGAAAGAAAGAGGGCATTCTCACAGAAAGAAACTTCAGTTAGTCTTATATTCATATTTATATGAATGTAAATATGTATGTAAAGAGAGTAGCAGCCTGGCCTAGTGACCTGGGAGTTAGAAAGACCTGGCTTCTAATCCCATCTCCACCACCTGACTGCTGTATGACCTTGGGAAATCACTTCACTTTTCTGGGCCTCAGTTACCTCATCTGTAAAATCGAGATTCAATCAATCAATCAATCAATCGTATTTATTGAGTGCTTACTGTGTGCAGAGCACTGTACTAAGCGCTTGAGAAGTACAAGTCGGCAACACATAGAGACAGTCCCTACCCAATAGCGGGCTCACAGTCTAGAAGGGGGAGACAGAGAACAAAACCAAACATACTAACAAAATAAAATAAATAGAATAGATATGTACAAGATAAATAAATAGAGTAGTAAATATGTAAAAAAAAAAAGATTCAGACTGTGAGCCCCATGTGGTACATGGACAGTGTCTAACGTGGTTATCTTGCATCTACCCCAGTCTTAGTACAGTGCCTGGAGTATAGTAAGTGCCTAATACAAACCACACAAAAAACTTGGGGGTTCAGAGTTTATACACATTGCTTCTGTGGTCTGGGGGTGTGCAGATTTTAAAATCTTTCAAATTAGATTAGAACCAATTCCAGAAAAATATCTAAACCCCAAATTCACAGGTGGCATTAAGGAATCACTTAAAGCAACCTAGTGGAGAGAACATGGGCCCGGGAGTCGGAGGCCCTGGTTTCTAATCCAGGTTCCACCACTTGTCTGCAGTGTGACCTTGGGCAAGTCACGAAACTTCTCTGTGCCTGAGTTACCGCCTCTGTAAAATGGGGATTAAATCCTCGTCCCTCTGACTTAGACTGTGAACCCATGTGGGACAGGAACTGAATCCAGCTTAATTATCTTGTATTTATCCCCGTGCTTAGTCCAGTGCTTGACACATAGTAAGCACTTAACAAATACCACACTGAGAAGCAGCGTGACTCAGTGGAAAGAGCCTGGGCTTTGGAGTCGGAGGTCATGGGTTCAAATCCCGGCTCCGCCACTTGTCAGCTGGGTGACTTTGGGCAAGTCACTTAACTTCTCTGTGCCTCAGTTCCCTCATCCGTAAAATGGGGATGAAGACTGTGAGCCCCTCGTGGGACAACTTGATCACCTTGTATCTCCCCCAATGCTTAGAACAGTGCACATAGTAAGCGCTTAATAAATGCCATCATCATTATTATTATTAAATACCACAACTATTATTCTTAAGATCCCACCTCTTCCTAAAAGCCTTTCCAAACTAATCAACCCCATCCAGAGTCAGTGTGGGCAAGGAATATGTCTGTTATATTGTGATATTGTATTCTCCAAAGGGCTCAGTACAGTGCTCTGCACACAGTTAGCATTCAATAAATACTATTAACCGACTAATGGGATAGACAGAAGGTAAAGGTATTGACATCGTGCAGATTTTCAACTTCCTTCACATATAACAGTGCTTTGCCCATAGTAAGCGCTTGACAAATGCCATTATTATTATTATTATATAACCTTTGGGTGGGAAGACGCTAAATCTCCCCAGCCCTGAAACAAAGAAATATTGATCTTGTAGACCACGGGCTTTGCTGTTTAAAGCAGCAGAGGAAATGGTGGAGGCCCAGCTGCTGATGGATGTTAGTTTCTGAACCATAAGCCTAAAAGTGTCTAAAAGCTCAGTATATTTCCTGTTGTTACTAAATGCTTACCTCATCTGTGCTACTGCTTCCTTACACTCTGGCAATAGCTGATATTTGGTCACTTCAAATGAGAGGCCAAATGTGATCCATACCATTGAAACTAAGCTAAGATGTGTACTTAAGCTGCAGGAACTGATATTGAAAGCATCTCCAAGACGGGTTGGAGTGAAGGACTTTTCCATGCAATTACGCTGTAAGCTCATTCATTCATTCAGTCATATTTATTGAGCACTTACTGTGTGCAGAGTACTGTACTAAACGCTTGGGAAGTACAAGTTGGCAACATATAGAGACGGCCCCTACCCAACAGCGGGCTTACAGTCTAGAAGGGGAGGGTAGGTGTCGACCAGCTCGGTTGCATTGTACTCTTCTGAGGGCTTAGGACAGTGCTCTGCACACAGTAAGTGCTCAATAAGTGCTTAGTACAGTGCTCTGCACACAGTAAGCGCTCAATAAATATGATTGATGAATAAATACCATCGATTGGTTGATAGGACCAAAGGGATATCTCAGAGATCCTTGAAGGGCTTTTCACTTTCCAGAAGCTTGAAAATTTGGATGGACTCCTGTGGTCTGAACAGTGACATCTCAAATATTAATTACATTGAGAATTCATTCATTCATTCAATCATATTTATTGAGCGCTTATTGTGTGCAGAGCACTGTTCTAAGCACTTGGGAAGTACAAGGAGCGTGACCTAGTGAATAGAGGCCTGGCCTGGGAGTCCGAAGAACCTGGGTTCTAGTCCCGGCTCTGCTACGTGTCTGCTGTGTGACGTTGGGAAAGTCATCTCACTTCTCTGTGCCTCAGTTGCTTCACCTTTAAAATGGGGATTAAGACTGTGAGTTCCATGTGGACAGGGAGTGTGTCCAATCTGATTTGCTTGCATCCACCCCAGAACGATTGCAGATGGAGATGGGACATTCTGGGAAAGATGTACCCATGGAGTTTCTATGGGTCGGAGACGACGCAACAGCGTAAGACAAGACAAGGATTTGTTAAGCGCTTATTATGTGCCAGGCACTGGATTAAGCACCAGAGTGGATACAATCAAATCAGGCTGGACACAGTTCCTGCCCCTCATGGGGCTCACAGTCTTAAACCCCATTTTACAGATGAGGGAACTGAGGCAAAGAGAAGTGACGTGAGTTGACCAGTGTCAGAGAGCAAACAAGTGGTGGAGCCATGATTAGAATCCAGGTCCTTTTAACTCCCAGGCCCGTGCTCTATCCACTAGACAACACTGCCTCAACTTCAATCAATCAACCAATAGCATTTATTGAGCACTTACCGTGTGCAGATGTACTAAGCATTTGGGGAGAGTACAGCATAACAATGTAACAGACGCATTTCCTGCCCACAATGAGCTTACAGGCTAGAAGGGGAGATAGACGTTAATATAAATAAAGTACCGATCTGTACCTAAGTGCTGTTGGGTGGTGATGGGGTGATGCTGAACTAAAGAAGCAAGTCAGGGTGACACAGAAGGGAGTGGGAAAAGAGAAAATGAGGGTTTAGTCGGTGGAAGAGAGCTCAGAGGCGATTGCATAACTAGTTCAGTTGTCTCCCAAGTCTCAACCCCCTTTTCTAGGGAAAATTAAAGATGCCAAAGATGGGAAACATTTCCAGTTGGTGACTTTTTCTCTAGTCTGCCTTCTTCCGGCTAAATCCCACCAATTTCCATTCCGGAGCTATGTCACCTCTGCAGATTTACTAGCTGTCTGAGTTGATTTACTCGTTAGCATGCGATAACCAAGGATTTGTACCAAGGGAAGAATCAATAATTACCTCATTGGCTGATGGTTTCATGTGGTTTACAGATTCTACTGAAACCTCAGGGATAATGACCAACGTGGTTAAAATGATAATGGAGTCGATAAGAAGTGAGTTGGCTCAGACTTTCCACGTAGAGTGTGAAAATATCCAGAAAACTATAAGTGGCATCAAGCTGGCTGCCACTTCTAAGCCTAGTTATTTGTTAAGTGCTTACTATGCATCAGGCACTGCTCAGCGCTGGGCTAAATACAAGGTAATCAGGTTTGACACAGTCCCTGTCCCACATGAGGCTCACAGTCTTAATCTCCATTTGACAGGTGACATGACTGAGTCCCAGAGAAGTGAAGTAACTTGTCCAGGGTCACACAGCAGATGAGTTGGCAGAGCTAGGATAAGAACCCAGGTCCTAACTCTCAGGCCGATGCTCTATCCTCTAGGCCTCACTGCTTCTCCATTTCCCCCTCAGTGACTGACCGGGTTGGGAGAGAAGCCATGGAAAACACCATGGAGAAGCCAAATCTCCCTGTATTTTTCTAATATAATCAACAAGAACTTCTTTCAGAGCTTATAGGGGCTATAGGTTTCCAATCTGCCTGGGATAAATTGCAGTTTTATAGTTATCTGTGGTGAATAATGATATATAATTGTGATGTTTGCTAAGCATTTACTATGTGCCAGGCTTTCTACTAAGCATTGGGGTGGATACCATCAAATCAAAAGAGAAGCAGCGTGGCTCACTAGACAAAGCACGAGCTTTGGAGTCAGAGGTCATGGGTTCGAATCCCGGCTCCGCCACGTGTCTGCTGTGTGACCTTGGGCAAGTCACTTAACTTCTCTGAGCCTCAGTGACCTCATCTGTAAAATGGGGATTAAGACTGTGAGCCCCACATGGGACAACCTGATCATCTTGTATCCCCCCAGCGCTTAGAACAGTGCTTTGCACATAGTAAGCGCTTAACAAATGCTATTATTATTATTTTTTTTTTATTATCGAATTGGACACAGTCTCTGTCCCATAAGGGGCTCTCAGTCTTAAACCCATTTGACAGATGTGGTAATTGAGGCACAGAGAAGTGAAGAGACTTACCCAAGGTCATACGGCCGACAAGTGACAGAGTCGTAATTAGAACCCAGGTCCTTTTGACTCCCAGGCTTGGGCTCTATCCACTAGGCCACACTGCTCCTCAGTATTTACACACCCTGCAAAATGACTGTAGATCAGAAATCAAGCCTAGAATATTCCTATCAGATATCATATCTGTGCCTCTTTAAAACCGCTCCTCTGATCAGGGATTTAACCACCCCATTTTTGTTCATTCCACAAAGTTTGCTAGTAGAAAAACAAAATTATCAAATTAAATCCACATATAAATCCAAACAAATCATTAAGGCAAAACAGTATAACAGCCCTGGTAGAGAGCAGGTTCAACGTCGAAATCAATAATATTGTACCCAGCTAACAACAAATCAGATGTACAGTGCAGAGTCAATTTTGCTATTGGAAATGAAATCACTAACAATCCAATGAAATTTTGTATCACAAAAGACATGTGGCAGACACACGACATCTAATTGCAGTTCACACAAAGCAGTCCCTACCTAGTATTCCATCTCCTGACAAGTATCCCTTAAAAACCCATCATTTTTGTAAAAAATATGGTTGGGATTTTGGCTGGGATTTGGAGGTAGCTTTAATTTTGAGATGTCATTTAAGCTTAAGAATTTAAGGACTTGTGGGCAGAGCACTCTGCTAAGCATTTGAGAGAGGATAATGTAACAGAGTTGGTAGACATGTACCCTGCTCACAGCAAGAAGCAGCGGAAAGAGCACAGGCCTTGGATTCAGAAGGACCTGAGTTCTAATCCTGATTCTGCCACTTGTCTACTGTGTGACTTTGGGCTCACATAACTTCTCTGGGCCTCAATTCCCTCCTGCTCTAGACTCTAAGCTCTTTACGGGCAGGGAACATGTCTGCTAATTCTGTTGTACTCTCCCAAGAGCTTAGTATAGTGCTCTGCACATAGTAAGTGCTCAATAAATACCATGGATTGATAAAACTGTGAGCCCCATGTGGGACATGGGCTGTGTACAAGATATTATCCTGAACCTACCCCAGGGCTTACTACAGTGCCTGGTACATAGTAAGCGTTTAACAAATACCATAAAAACGACAACAAAAAATGAGCATCCACCTTGAAGCTCCCTGGCCCTGGTCTTGTGGGATGTGGGGACAGAAATTTCTCAACATCCTTGTCCCACCTTTCATGATTTTAGAAATTTCAAGCCTGTTTCTTCTCTGCCTACATCTTTCCAGAATGAAGAGTCCATACCTTGTCAGACTGCCCTTGTATGAAAGGATTCATTTATTTATTCATTGTCGTATTTATTGAGCGCGTCTTTAATCCGCTAGTCATCTCAGATGTCCTTCACCTGTATTTCTCTAGCTCTAGTCTGACCTCCCTACATTGTGATAATCAGATTTAGAAAAGTGAGTAGTGCTCAGTACAGTGTTCTTCGCACAGCAAGGGCTTAGTACAGTGGTCTGCATGGAGCAGTAGCTCAGAACAGGTCTCTGCACATAGTAAGTATTTGGTACAGGGCTCTGGACATAGAAATAATGCTTGTGGTATTTTTTTTTACCAACTCTGTTGTATTGCAGTCTCCAAAGCGCTTAGTACAGTGCTCTGCACACAGTAAGTGCTCAATAAATACAGTTGATTGATTGTTAAGTGCTCACTATGGGTCAAGAACTGTACTAAACGCTGGGATAGAAATGAAATAATCAGGTCCCTGATGGGGTTCACAGTGTAGGTAGGAGGGAGAACAGGTATTGAATCCCCATTTTGTAGCTGAGGAAACTGAGGCACAGAGAAGTTAAGTGACTCTCCCAATGTCACACAGCATGTACGTGGCAGAGCCAGGATTAGAAACCATGTCCTCTGTCTCCCAGACCAGGGCTCTTTCACTAGACCACACTGCTTCTAAGCATTCAGTACAGCACTCTGGACACAGTGGGCATTCAATGCAGTGCTCTGGACACAATAGGCACTCAGTACAGAGCTCTGCCTCATAGTAGGTGCTCCAGTCCACGCTTGGGAGAGTTCTCCCGACAGGAAGATTGGGATTAAGGACCGGGTCTGGTTGAGGAGATTGGAAACTGATATGCCCGGCAAACATTTGTTGACTAAAATCTGCCAGAGGCTCATAAATGGGTCTCTTGTGTCGTGCTCCATATAAACCCTTTCTAATCTCCAAGCTTCCTCCCAAAGCACCAAGGGGCAAAGGACTTTCAATCCTGCATATTGTGTTGGCAGGGCTTGTGCAATTTATTTAGGGATCCGTCAGTCTACAAGCGCGCAGAAACCTTTGGAAATAATCCAAGTCCTTTACAGCACACGATGTTTACGTCTTTTAGGGTGGAAGTCAACTCCTCATTCAGACTCCACTACAAGGGTGCTATCAAGCACATTTAATTCACTCTTTTTCCTTATTGCACAAGAGAAGGAAACAGATTGAGGAGAAGTGATTCTGGAACACTTTGAAGTGGTGCGGTTACTTGGGAAATCACTGATCGTATTTGCACGGGAGCCAGGAGAACTGGCATTTTTTTTCCCTGCGTGGCAGGACTAAAGGCAGTGTTATGCCTGCTGGGTCGAATGCCTGAAAATGGGAAGAGTCATCAATCAATCAATCAATCAAGTGTATAAATTGAGCGCTTACTGTTTGCAGAGCACCAAACTAAGAACTTGGGAGAGGACAACAGAACAATGTGACAGACACAGTCCCTGCCCACCGTGAGCTTACAGTCTAGAGGGAGAGACAGACATTAAGATAAATAAATAAATTGCAGAATGAAAGAGAGGCAGGGGTAGCAGAGGAGGCTTGGAACAGTCATCTCAGGCCATCGGTCAAAGTCAGAAATAGGATTCACTCAGTGTTTTTCCCTTTGAAGGGCACAGTGTGCTTTTAGTTGGCGTTGCCTGCCTTTTTCTGAGCCTAGGTTGCCTGGCCAACTGCCTCACTGCAGTGTTTAACTGGTTCTGAGCACCCAGCTGATCATAACAATAGTATTTGTTAAATACTTACTATATACTATATGCAGAGAAGCAGCGTGGCACAGTGGAAGGAGCCCGGGCTTTGGAGTCAGAGGTCATGGGTTCAAATCCCAGATCTGCCAATTGTCAGCTGTGTGACTTTGGGCAAGTCACTTAACTTCTCTGTGCCTCAGTTCCCTCATCTGTAAAATGGGGATGAAGACTATGAGCCCCCTGTGGGACAACCTGATCACCTTGTAACCTCCCCAGCGCTTAGAACAGTGCTTTGCACATAGTAAGCGGTTAATAAATGCCATTATTATATTCCAAGCACTGGGATAGATACAAGCTAATCAGCTTCCACATGGGGCTCACAGTCTAAGTAGTAGGGAGAACAGGTATTAAATCCCCATTTTCTCTGGGAACTGAGGCCCAGAGAAGTGACTTACCCAAGGTCACACAGCAGACAAGTTGTGGAGCCGGGATTACAGCCCATGACCTTCTGACTCCCAGGTTTGTGGTCTATCCACTATGCTATGCTGCTCATGGAGGGGACAGACTCTGAGCACATCCAGGCCATAGATAAATGCCCCGATCCTTGGACACAAACTGTTCTAAGCTTCTCAGACATTGGGTTTCTCCCCTCCCAGCAGACCCAGGAGCTCCCAGTGTTTCTGAGCCTCTGGTTTCCCCATCCCCATCCGCATCTTGCTAAAAATGATGCAACTGAGTTGTAATTCACTAGATACCTTTAAGTACCTGATACGCACCTCACCCTGAGGCCCACATAGCCATAATTTATTTTTATTTTGATCTCCGTCTCTCCCCTCTAGACTGTAAATTCCTTATGGTCAGGGAATACGTCTACCGACTCTCCCAAGTGCTCAGTAAATGTCATGGATGGATTGATGGATTGATTAAGGTATTTCCAATCACGCACATACCATTGTCTGCCTATTTCAGATCATTCAAGCCACACGCACCTGGGAGAATACACAGGATAACACAGTTAATCTGGAAACCAAGCAAGACCAGGGTGTCTTTGCTTCGGCACATTACACGATGCAAGTTGGACACCTGATTATTCAGAAAATTACTAGCTGGATCATTTTCTTTAGTTCTTAATGAATTGCACTGGGAAAAACATCTGATATAATTAATCTGGTAATCATACATTTCTTCTCCCTCTTCCAGGGAGTCAACTGGTGTGGAATAAATGTCTATGCTGGGCCTAGACCATTAGTAATGGTGGTAGTAGCATTTATTGAATTCTCATTAAGCACTGTCCTAAGCACCATCCTAAGCCCTTGAGAAGTTACAGAATAATGAAGTGGTGTGTTACCTCATCACAAACAGCATTCACTTAACTGGGGAGACAGACATGAAACAATGCGCAACTTCAGTGAGAAGCAGCGTGGCCTTGTGAAAAGAACCTAGGCGTGGGTGCCAGTGGGCCAGGGTTGTAATCCTGGGTATGCCGCTTGTCTGCTCTGTGACCTTGGGTAAGTCACAACTTCTCTGGGCCTCAGTTTTCCCTTCTATAAAATGGGGATCAAATACCCGTTCTCCCTCCCCCTTAGACTGTGAGCTCCGTGTGAGGCAGGGATGGCATCCACCTGATTATCTTGTACCTAATCCAGCTCTTGGCTTGTAGTAAGTGCTTACAAATACCATCGTTATTATTATCGCCAAGATGATGGCAGTTGAATGGGAAAGAATGCAGAGCGGCCCATTTTTTTTAGCGCAAGCGGTCGGCGTCGGGAAAGATTTATAAACCCATCTGACGGCACTTCCTACCTGTGATAGCTACATTATAGCAACTATTCTGAGTTTATTCCCCACACTATTGTAATGGAGGAGAAAGATTCATTTCTCTGTAAAACTCTTCAGGAATTTGCTGAACCCTGGCATCACCAATATAAATCTTCTTCCCAAGTGTCCCGACTACCATTAACTTGAAAAATCAGTCAGGCACAACCCTTTATGAGTAGGCTTATGCAAATGGAATAAGGACAGTGCTAGAAAAGGGGAATGCAGTAGATAGATGAAAGCTTTAGAAGCCTGCAATACGGTTCTGCTTTGGAATATTCTTCAAGAATGTTTCATCTCAGATGCATTCTGTAGCATCACAGCATTCGCATCGCTGTGTACATAGCTACAGTCTGTTTGGTTATAGCATCTGAGAGAGGGAGAACATGATTTATGACTACTAGTTGTCTCAATTTTTACAAATCACATTTCACACCTTTCCCCTCACTCAAATAGGAATCCCTAAATCTTCTCTTCATTTCCAGCTAATTTTAGAGTCAACCCTGTGGTAGCTCTGAGGAGACTGAAAACTATTCCTTCACTGGCAACACAATGCAGTTTTTAATGTTCCCCATGTTTTCCTTATTTCCTGGGTTTTCTTCATATGTTCACTCTGGTTCTTGTGTGTCTGTCACCAGCACTCTCAACCCCCCTACCCCCATACATCCCCTTTTAGATCGTAAGCCTCCTGAGGGCCAGGAGCCTCATCTAATACCATCTTGTACCTTTCCCCATCACTTAGGACAGTGTTTGGCAAACAGTAAACACTAAACAAATTCAGTAAATAAAGAGTAAATACACTTGGAGAAATCCTCCTCACAGGAACAATATTTCCACCCATTTAGGAAAAGAAGTCCGTACCTTCCTTTAACCCAAAGGATTCTCCTCTTCTAGATGGTAAGCTCCTTGTGAGCAAGGACCATGCCTACCAACTCTGTTATACTGTACTCTCCCAAGCACTTACTACAGTGCTCGGCACACAGTAAGTGCTCAGTAAATATGATGGATTTGTTGATTGACCTGTTCTTATTCGGATTATTATTATTGTTATTATTCTGTGGGAACATAGGATCTGGATCTATGATAGAGACCACATTCAAATTCTACTGCAGTTCCACCAATACTATCGATATATGAGACTTAGACAGCAGAAAGACAGGAATACAGACGAACAAGTACTGGGGTGCATTCGGCTCACCCACATTAATGCAAGGCTCATCACATCATGCTTTGTCCTGAGCAGGACAGGGGATGAGAACGGATGACAGCAGGATACTCAAAAAGCTGCCGCGTGGCCAGCTGAAATGAGAAAATGATAAACAGGGTGGAAAGAAGAAATGTTTCAAAGACACGAGGAAGCAGAATCACAAGTGGTGTGGTAATAACTGTGGTATTCGTTGGACTCTTACTATTTGCCAAGCACTGTACTAAGCACTGGGATAGATGCAAGATAATCAGGTCCCACATGGAGATCACATTCTAAGTAGGAGGAAGCAGAGGCCTATCGAATCCCCATTTTGCAGATGAGGGAACTGAGGCAAAGAGAAGCTAAGCGACTTACCCAAAGTCACACAGCAGGGAGGTGGTGGAGCGGGAATTAGAACCCAGGCCCTCTGAATCCTAGGCCAGTGCTCTTTCCATTAAGCCACGCTGCTTCCCAGTGGATAAGTGCGGTACACAGTTGGAAAAGAGAGACAGAAGACAGATCAGTCTGCATGAAGCAATTAGAAATGTGGGGCCTGTGATGGAACAGAAGCTTTGGGAAGATTTGGACACCAAATGATAACAAGCAGCAGGCACTGTGGATGAGAAATCCAAAAGTCCAGTCAGGCACAATCTTACTATGTTTCCAATATGAAAGGGATTGTGAGTCACTCATTGATCCTATCAATTACAGCCCCATCTACACAAACGTTGATAAAATCTGACAATTCCTCCCATCATTTTCAACTGCAGTGAATGGTTCCAGACAGGCTTCATTCAGTCCTGAATCACCTCCCTGGGTGAATTCCAGTTTTCAGTCACCTTATGTGAAGCTAATGTTTTGATTCTGGAATGGGAATTTGATATAATTGAAGACTCTATCCAATTTTTCTTCAAGATTATCAATATTCACTTTTCTCAATCTAAGCAAAACGATTTGGCCCCAGGATTACGAGTTTAGATTTCTCATTTTTCCCAGTCGAAGGGTCCGTTTTGAATAACAGGTTTCATCCGAGGGAAAAGAAAAGAAAAAGGAAGCAAACACTTGGCTTCAGCACATTTACTGTCTAGCATATTGATTGAGAAACTTGTAGACTTTGGGCCGATAGCCAGGTTAGATCATTATCATTTTGGGGGAAAAATGCTAAAATCAGCAGTCCTATCTTCTCTTTAGGCTATTGGCAGCAATTATGGATATTGGAATCTGTTACTCAAATTATAGCTAATTTGTTTATTTAAAGGGAAGAGGCAGGTCATGGGGAAAATAGCAAGAAGCAACATTTCCCCTCCCCGCCCAAGATTGCATTAAAGGTTGCTTCTGTCAGCATCTGTTTCTTCGTCTTCTGAGGCCAGATTGCATGACCTAAAAGGGTCAACGCTGGCTATTCGAAGGAATTGATTTTTAAAGATGCCAAAGGGTCCCTACAGACCCAGGCAAATGGTTTCAAAACCCCCAGGATAAGGACGCTGAAGCCGAATGGAGGAAATTGGTGCCCCCACTGAGGGATAAAAGATTGATGCAAAAATGTAAGCAAAATGGTCGAGCTTCACAATAGGTTTGTCACGAGGAGAGTGTTTTTCTAGCATCCCAAATAAAAGGCTGATGCAAAAAAGGTATGCAAAATAGTCAAGCTTCACAACAGGTTCTCCTGGAGGAGAGTGTTCTCCTAAGCACCCCAAATGATGCAGGCCAGGAACTCTGAGATTCAGGGAGCAGGGGGTACACAGCTAAGCCTTGTGTTTGCAGAAGGGATTAAAATAGAAACTGTTCTCCAGTCTGAAATCAGAGCAGCTTCTCAAAAGTCAACAGTTGAGGGGCCGTGCAGAAACCGGGGTCACATGTCCTCTTGACCTACGCTGTTATTTTTGACGGGACGCAACCCTGTTCACTCAAGCTCTGGACTGCACGTTAAACCCTCGAGGTGCACCAAAAGGAAACACTTATCACGATGAAACAAAGGGTAGGTGATGTTCTGAAAGTCCACTGACTTCTATTTTGGGGAACAAAAAAAAAAGAGGCAGAAGGTGAGGCCCAGATGGATGCTCTATTTATAAATAGAAGGTCCAGAAGATGGGAGTGGACTTTACTGTGGGAACAACTCATTTAGGGCAGACTGTAAAGTGATTTTGCATGGCACTACCCATCCTGAGGGAAACGGAGAAAACAATTTTTCACACAGATATGAAACCCAGCCCCTAATTTGCATTTGTGTGGGTCATTAGCTTGAACTGGCTGGAGTTCTTGGGCTGGACTGTTTCGGAAAGCCTCCCGGCACACTCAGAGGTTCACAGACAGGGATTTCATCAAAACCCTGACAGTGTCAGGTGCAAAGTGCCCACTGTCTAAGGTAAATGATTAATCCTGGCTCATCATAAACAACAGTGTTCTCTATTTCCCATAAACAGGTCTGTAAAACAGCGGACTGGATTTTGCTCCCACTTTTGAGATACTGAGGGTCAGATTGGTGGGTGAGATTTCGTGGTTGTTTTTCCTGAGAAAGGGCTTTTGTTAAAAAAGTGACAGCAAGTTAGGGGGGCGGGAGGTGGTCTCTGCCCCCATAATTAACTGGACCTTCAGCATAAATTAGGAGATGCTCCCAATTACCCTCTCTGCTTGGGATAGTGATGCATGCCTACAGAGAAGCAGCGTGGCTCAGTGGAAAGAGCCTGGGCTTGGGAGTCAGAGGTCATGGGTTCTAATTCCAGCTCTACCACTTGTCAGCTGTGTGACTTTGGGCAAGTCACTTAAGTCTCTGTGCCTCAGTTACCTCATCTGTAAAATGGGGATTAAGACTGTGAGCCCCACGTGGGTCAACCTGATTACCTTGCATCTACCCCAGCGCTTAGAACAGTGCTTGGCACATAGTAAGCACTTAACAAATACCATTATTATTATTATTATTACTACAGAGAAGCAGCATGGCCTAGAGGACAGAGCACAGATCTGGGTGTCAGAAGAACCTGAGTTTTAATCCCAGTTCCACCACTTGCCTGCTGTGTGACCTTGGGCAAGTCACTTCTTTCTCAGTATCTCATCTGTAAAATGGGAATTAATAGTGTGAGCCCCATGTGGGACAGGGACTGACTCCAACCTGATTACCCTGTATCCACTCCAGTGCTTAGAACAGTGCCTGGCACATAGCAAGCGCTTAACAAAATTTATTTTATTTTGTTAATATGTTTTGTCTTGTTCTCTGTCTCCCCCTTCTAGACTGTGAGCCCACTGTTGGGTAGGGACCATCTCTATATGTTGCCAACTTGTACTTCCCAAGCGCTTAGTACAGTGCTCTGCACACAGTAAGGGCTCAATAATTATGATTGATTGATTGATTGAAATACCAAAATTATTAGTTATTATTATTGTTGTCTGCTAATTCCATTGTATTGTACTCTCCCAAAGCTTAGCACAATGCTCTGCACAAAGTGATCAATAAATACCATTAATTGATCGATTGATAACAAGAGTAATGACGGTGTTAGTGAAGTAGTTGAAAGGTAATGATAAATAATAATAATAATTATGGTACTTGTTAAGCACTTACTATGTGCCAATAACTGTTCTAAACACTGGGGTATTTACAGATTAATCAGATTGTCGCAGTCCCTGTTCCACATGGGGCTTGCACTCTTTGTCCCCTTTTTAAAGATGAGGTAACTGAGGCACAGAGAAGTTAAGCGACTTGTCCGAGGTCACACAGCAGACAAGTGGCAGAGCCAGGATTAGAAGCCAAGTCCTTCTGACTCTCAGGCCTGTGCTTTATCCACTAAGCCACACTGCTTCTCCATAATCAGGTGAGATAATCCCTGCCCCACTTAGGGCTCACAAACCAAGAGGGAGGGAGAATAGATATTTTGTCCCCATTTATAGATAAGGAAACCGAGGCATAGAAATGTTAAGTGATTTGCCCAAAGCCATACAGCAGGCAGGTGTCAGAACCAGGACTAGAACATGGGTTTTCCGGTTCCCAGGCCCGGACTCTTTCTACTAAGCGACTCTTTCTACTATGCCGTACTGCCTCCGCTGCTATTCCACGAGGTAGATTCATTTATTCAATCGTATTTATTGAGCGCTTACTGTGTCCCGAGCACTGTACTAAGTGCTTGGGACGTACAAGTTGGCAACATAGTGACTTTGTACTTATTCCTCCAGTGACTAAATGATAAAAAAATAAAATCAATCAATCATATTTATTGAGTGCTTACTGTATGCAGAGCCACTGTACTAAGCGCTTGGGAGAGTACAGTATAACAGAGTTGGTAGACACATTCCCTGTCCACAACGAGTTTACTGGAGTATCTTAGTGTTCAATTTCCTCTTCACCAAAATGTTTGGGTTCTTTGAACTTAGTCTGCAACTCGGCATCTTTCCAGTGAATTTTCTCCACCTGATTCCTCTGCCCAGAGCAATTAGCAATTTTTTTTTTCCAAAGAAGCTCCCTTCAGCTTCATTTGTGGAATAGCACACCTCCAGTCCCCGCCTTGAGGTGATTAAAGAATGATGCATCTTTAATGGAGCTCTGCCTAGTGTCACCGGCTCAGTGGGGAGAAAAGTTTGTGTGTAGGATTGAGTGAGTCTGGATCTCGGCCAGCTATTGCAGGCATGTGTGCGTGTGGTGGCAAAGAAAGGCTTCGTCAGAGGAAACCCAGGTATTCAATCTGGAAGGAAATCGCCGCTCTGTGAGCCTGGGCAGATCCTTGCATCAATCTGAACCTCAGTGTCTAGCGAGCGGCAAATTCCTATCTGTTTCCGGGCTCAATCGTTAGGCGAATGATCGACAAACGAGTCCAGGCCGTTTTAAACAAATAAATCAATTCTACAGTCACAAATTAATATTTGTCACTTGAGAACCGTGACCAAAGTGCGTCATTTGCTTGGAAATGTAGGCCAATGGGTTTTATACATAAAGGTTTGAATACTGGTGAATGTCAATCTCCCCCACCATGCCTCACGTATTTACTCTCTAATGGCGTTTCTCATCCAGTGAATCATGTTCTCTTTCTTTTCTGCCTACTCTCCCTGTGACACTCTCTGACTCAGATTTTCTCATTGTCTGTTATCTGTCTTTGTCACGGTGCCTTCCATTCTCTCTATTTTGATGTCTCTGCTGTGGGAAAAGGAGTGTAACCTAATGGGAAGAACACAGGACTGAGAGTCAGTAGGCACGGGTTCGAATCCCACTTAATAATAGTAGTAATAGTCATTTACTCTGTGTCAAACACTGTACTAAAAGCTGGGGTAGATAAGAGATAATCAGACCACACACAGTCTAAGTAGGTGCCGAATTTCCATTTTGCAGATGAGGGAACGGAAGCACAGAGAAGTTAAGGGGTTTGCTTGAGGTCACACAGCAGGCAAGCGGTGGAGTCCGGGTCATCTGATTCCCAGGCCCGTGCTCTTTCCACTAGGCCACGCTGCTTCTCATTGCCATGATTGTGTCATCATTTGAGGGCTTTCTCTTCATAGTATCGACAATTAATTTCTTCCATCCCCACACTATGTTTGCCTACCCTCTTTCAGCTAAATCGTTGAAAAGCTCTCTGGGTATCCTCCTGACATTCATTCTCCTCCCTTGCTTTGCCCAGAGATGGAGCCATGCGATGAGCTGAGCTTCCAGGATCTCATTGTTTGTGACCCTGTCTTACCACTTGGGTTAATGAACTGAAAAGAACCCACACCAAGCCAGGAGGACAGAATGAACAGTACCAAGATATCAGGAAGTGCGGTCTCCAACAATGCTCCACACCAACCGTGGGGAACCCGACTGCAAAGGAGAAGCAGTGTGGCCTAGGGGATAGAGAACGGGCCTGGGTGTCAGAAGGACTGGGGTCCAAATCCCAGCTCCACTACTTGTCTGCTGGGGGATCTTCAGCAAGTCGCTTCACTTCTCTCTGCCTCAGTTCCCTCATCTGGAAAATGGGGATTCAATATGTGTTCTCCCTCCTACTCAGACTGTAGGCCTTTGTGGGACAGGGAAAACATCATAATAATAATTATTTGTTAATTATTGGAATTTGGTTATTGGAATTTGTTAAGCGCTTACCATGTGCCAAGCACTGAAGCGCTGCTGTAGATACAAGGTAATCAGGTTGCCCCACAAGGGGGTCACAGTCTTAATCCCCATTTTACAGATGAGATATGTGAGGCACAGAGAAGTGAAGTGTCTTGCCCGAGGTCTCACAGCAGACAAGTGGCAGAGCCAGGATTAGAACCCACATCCTCTGACTCCCAATCCCGGGCTATTTTCACTAAACCAGGCTGCTTCTCCATCTGACCTGATTACCCCAGTGCTTAGAACAGTGGTTGACTCACAATGAGCACTTGACAAATATCACTGTTATGATTATTACTGTAAGCTTGTTGTGGGAAGGGAACATGTCTGCTAATTCTGTTGTGGTGTACTAGGAGAAGCAGCATGGCTCAGTGGAAAGAGCCCGGACTTTGGAGTCAGAGGTCATGGGTTCAAATCCCAGCTCCGCCAACTCTCAGCTGCGTGACTTTGGGCAAGTCACTTAACTTCTCTGGGCCTCAGTTACCTCATCTGTAAAATGGGGATGAAGACTGTGAGCCCCCTTTGGGATAACCTGATCACCTTGTAACCTCCCCAGCGCTTAGAACAGTGCTTTGCACATAGTAAGCGCTTAATAAATGCCATTATTATTATTATCCCAAGAACTTAGCACAGTGTTCTGCATTTAGTAAGCACTCAATAAATACCATGGGTTGATTGATTATATATATGTATATATGCTGTATGTTGGTATAACATGTGCACTGTCAAATGCTTCCTAGGGAGAGGTACCTGTGAGTGTTTGTGAGTGGCCGTGATTCTCGGGAAGCAACCAACTTCTTTAGGAGTCAGAGGTCATGGAGTCTAATCCCAGCTCTGTCACTTGTCAGCTGTGTGGCATTGGGCAAGTCACTTAACTTCTCTGTGCCTCAGTTACCTCAGCTGCAAAATGGGGATGAAGACTGTGAGCCCCATGTGGGACAACCTGATTACCTTGTATCTATCCCAGTGCTTAGAACAGTGCTTGGCACATAGTAAGCGCTTAACAAATACCATTATTATTATTATTATTATTTAGGAGTTAAGCCTAGGACGGAACCCGAGCTTGGGAGTCAGGGATCCTGGAGCACTGCTTTGTAACCCAGGGAAAATTCTTTATCTTCTCTATGTTTCTGTTTCCTCAGCTGTAAAATGTGGATGAAATACCAGTTCTCCCTCACATTTACTTAGATTAGGAGCCCCGTGTGGGAGAGGGACTGTGTCTGATCTGCTTATACTGTGTCTACCACAGTGTTTGACACATAGTAAGTGCTTATCCAATACCTTTTAAAATTATTATTATTATTATTAACACTTCAATCACATTGGGCACAGTCCCTATCCCTGTGGGATAGTCTAATTGGGAGGGAGGACAGGCATTGAATCGTGGCCTAGTGTTTAGAGCCCAGGCCTGGGAATCAAAAGGACCTGGGTGCTAATACTTCCTCTGCCTCTTGTCTGCTGTGTGACCTTGGTCAAGTCTGGGCCTCAGTTTCCTCATCTGTAAAATGGGAATGAAGACTGTTTGCCCCATATTTCCAACCCGATTTGCTTGAATACACCCCAGCGCTTAGTACAGTAATAAGGATTAAGAGTGTGAGCCCCCGGTGGGACAGGGACTGTGTCCAACCCAATTAACTTGTTTCTACCCCAGCTGTTAGAACAGTGCTTGGCACATAGTAAGTGCTTAACAAGTACCATTATTATTATTATTATTATTAGGGTGCCGGGCATATAGCAAGTGCTTAGCAAATGCCATCATCATCATTCTTATTTTCTATTTTTCCCCATGGTGGGAAGGAGATGATCCCGGAGTCTAATCCCGACTCCTCCACTTGTCTGCCCTGTGACCTTGGGCAAGTCACTTCACTTCTCTGGGCCTGTTATCTCATCTGTAAAATGGGGACTGAGACCATGGGCCCCTCATGGGACAGGGACCATGTCCAACCCGATTTGCTTGTATCCACCTCAGTGCTTTGCACAGTGCCTGGCATATAGTAAGCACTTAATAAATACCATTATCATTATTATTATTATCCTGATGAGAGTGCCACAGGCAAACAGAGCCTGAATCATTCCTGGAAAAGAAATGTTCTCTGCTGTTTCCTGGCGGGTGGCATGAGCTGCAGGAGCAGGGACACCTCTGTGCTTTCTCAATTAGCTCATCATCCGGAAACATCGCCAAGGGGAGTTTCGTTAGTGATGCCTGTCTGGATAAAGAGAGGCAGGCACGTCCTTCGATGACGTGGGTCATTTAGAAACAAAACAACCTTCCCACGCGGCATGCCCCTAGTGCGTAGACGGTGGCAAGCAGTTATTTGCCAAAGCACCTGTCTCCTCCTGTTCTGGGCTTCACTGAGATCATGGAAGTACAAAATAAATAACCACCGGTAAAGGCCCCTGATGGTATTTATTCAAGACTACTGTTCCAGGATGTTCCCTGAGATAAAGCATTTGTGTAATGAATGAACCGTTCTGGAGTCAAAGCCACAAGGTGGTTTATGCTTGGGCCAATAGCAAGGCAGAGGACAGGTTTGAGATTGGATTGCGTCCGGGTGACGGAGGAGAACGAAAGCAGAGAAGGGAGGGGACATCTGACAACCATTCAGTGACGCGGTCTCCATGTCTGTAGGGGCTGGGGGGGTCCCTGCAGGGCCCTCAGAGAAACTGTGGTATTTGTTTAGCACTTCCCATGTTCCGGACACTGTACTAAGCGATGGGGTAGAGACAAAATAATCAGGTTGGATACAGAGCCTGTCCTACATGGGGCTCACAGTCTTAATCCTCACTTATCCTCCCCCTTCTAGACTGTGAGCCCATTGTTGGGTAGGGACCATCTCTATATGTTGCCAACTTGTACTTCCCAAGTGCTTAGTACAGTGCTCTGCACACAATAAGCGCTCAATAAGTACGATTGAATGAA
The DNA here is from genome assembly GCF_015852505.1 of Tachyglossus aculeatus. Classification (NCBI taxonomy): domain Eukaryota; kingdom Metazoa; phylum Chordata; class Mammalia; order Monotremata; family Tachyglossidae; genus Tachyglossus; species Tachyglossus aculeatus. The sequence goes on along the minus strand of NC_052085.1, from coordinate 12,106,521 downwards.
TGAATGAATTTATCCAGATGAGGTAACTGAGACACAGAGAAATGAAGTGACTTGCCTAAAATCACACACCAGACAAGTAGCAGAGCTGGAATTAGAACCCAGGTCCTCGGACTCTTAGGCCTGGGCTTTTTCCAACAGGTCTGAAGGAACTCTCCTCCAGGGTCTACTGTGGTTGAGACACCACCAATGGAGGGAAAGTCTCAGAAAACAGGGCCCAAGCAGGACACCGCGTGTTCCCTTTTCACAGGCACGGCTTACATTTCTTTTTCTTATGGCATTTTGTAAGGGTTTACCTTATGTCAGGCCCTGTACTAAGCACTGGGGTAGATACAAGCTAAGGATAGTCCCTGTCCCACAAGGGGCTCACAATCTTAATCCCCATTTAACTGGTGAGGTAACTGAGGCATGGAGAAGTGAAGTGACTTGCCCAAGTTCACACCGCATGAGTTCTCAATTCAATGTGGAATTGACATTTCGTTTGAAGTTCAAAATTCCCCCAGGCTTCCTAAAGGCCAGCCCCTCTATAAAGCCCCAGGAAGACAGCATAGAGCAGCCTGATCTGGTGTCAAATACAATAGAGAGCAGGAAACGTACAAATGATTCTGCATATTTAATGCATATTGACGTCTCACCGGTTTTAAAATGAAATGCTTTCGGATGAAATCAGTTTTAGTGGATTACTAGAAAGTGAGCTTTTGAGAACCCCACTTATTTCACTTAGTCCTCTATTTTGGTCTATTAAGCCTCTCCAAACTGCTCATTAAAAAAAAAAAAAACCCCACAATGTCTGAAGCACAATGTTCTCTTACCCAAAATGCCATAGATGTAGCTAATGAAATAACAAAGCAAATGTTCATTAATGTGGCCTGGTCTTTCACCATTCCCATCCGGAGAAGACTGGAAATTTCCCAGAAACTAGTCGGCGTCATTGGGGAATCTCTGTTATGGGTACACATGGAATTGATTCCTGTGGACATGGGAAAACGGTTGGATGTCCGATTTGGACTACGGGCTTTGTGTAAGTGTGGTCATTAGCTCCGGTCATTAAGAATGTTTTGTTTCTGGGTTTATCACCTCGTTGATTCAGTTTAAATAACTGGTTCAGGAGGTCCAGGTGTAAAGTTCCTGGGACTTTCTTCTTGGAGAATCAGGGGGTGGACAGAGAGGAAACTGACCTCCCAGACAGCGGACTCTTGGTTTGTAGTGAAGTCCTGCTTGTCTTTGGAAGCTTGGAGCCCCATGACCCTTAATGGAAGAAACCCTCAACCGAGGGTAATAATGATTAATAATCATGGTATTTATTAAGTGCTTATGTATTAAGTGCCAAGCACTGTGCTAAGTGCTGGGGTAGTTACAAGATCACCAGGTTGGACCCATTCTTTGTCCCACATAAGGCTTACAGTCTAAATAGGAGGGAGTTGGATTCAATCCCATTTTACAGATGAGGAAACTGAAGCACGGAGAAGTTAAGTAACTTGCTGAAGGTCACACAGCAGACAAGAGGTGGAGCCAGGTTTAGAACCTAGGTCCTCCTGACTCAGTCATTCATTCGTTCAATAGTATTTATTGAGCGCTTACTGTGTGCAGAGCACTGTCTTAAGCACGAGGGAGAGAATACACAACTGGAAATTAGACATGGTGCCTGTCCCTCAACACAAAGGCCGTGGGGCAGTCCTTCCCCCAGGAAGAAATCAATCATATTTATTGAGCACTTACTTTGTGCAAAGCACTGTTCTAAGAGCTTGGGGGCACTTATTATAACAGAATTGGTAGACACATTACCTGCCAACAGAATAATAATAATAATAATAATAATAATAATAATGGCATTTATAAAGCGCGTATATGTGCAAATCACAGTTCTAAGTGCTGGGGAGGTTACAAGGTGATAAGGTTGTCCCACAGGGGCTCACAGTCTTAATCCCCATTTTACAGATGAGGTAACTGAGGCACAGAGAAGTTAAGTGACTTGCCCAAAGTCACACAGCTGACAATTGGCAGAGCTGGGATTTGAACCCCTGACCTCTGACTCCAAAGCCAGTGCTCTTTCCACTGAGCTACGCTGATTCTCAGCACTATTTTGAGGAACCAAAGAATGAAAATAAAATCCCCAGCAATTTTGGTGCCATTGCATGTCCTTCAGAGAAATTTAGAGAGCTGGTTTGGACAGCTAAAAAAATTATTGGTTGGGCATTTGCTGCGTTTTTGGGAGCGAGGGGAAGGGGGATGCTGACCTGCAAAAATTGGTTCTCCTAAGTCAGTCCACCTCTGTTGATTTGCCCTAAAAGACAGAGTAATAGGAGCAAACAGGAGTTCAAAGACATAGCTGCATGCGCAAGTCTTAGAAACTCTTCTCTCGCACAAACAAGCTAGTCTGAACAAAGGAACAAACAACAAGGAACAAAGTCTGAAAGTTTGTTTTGTTTGTAGAGCAAAAACCGTTTCTGAAACTGTCTTTGTTGGGCACTAGCCCTCACAGGCTAATATAGGACCAAATAGTCACATCAAATTGCTGAGAAATTACAAACCTTGGTGATAATTTGCAGACAGAGATAACAAAGTATTCACCACAGTGAAAGAAACATTACAGGCACAGTTTAAAAGGCTCAAGTCAACAGCTCTTGTTTACCACCACATTAATAAATTCAATAAAGGGAAAACACATACTTAATGTAAAAGCTCTAACCGAAGCCTCAAATGAATTTTCAATTTGACTAAAAAGGGATTAATGTAAGAAATCTGGGGAGAAAATGAATTATGCATTAAAATGATTTTTTCTACAGGCATTCTGGTTTATTTTCATCCAATTTATGTAAGTAAAATACACGATTATCTGAACTGTATTTTACGTTTTACCTGTGAGGCGCTATTGCTCATTTCAAAGATTAAAGTAAACAAAAATAATAAAAATCCATCTACGATGACCATTTACTTTTAATTAGTATGTTGTTTGGAATACATAGACACACATACACACAAACGCCCGCACGCACACAAACATCTCGATTTAGTTCTTCCATAATGTATGTTTTTAACTACTTGTCTTGTTTAGGAAATTGGCTGGAATTTAGGGAATGTTATTCTGACAATGCACATCTGTCTCAAGAGGAGGCCGTGCAGGGTTGGGGAATAAAGGGTGCATATGCACAGCACACAGTGTTGGTAATAGTAATAATGCTATTTGTTAAACATTTATTTTGTGTCAAGCCCTGGAGTGGTTACAGGATAATCTGGTCAGACCAAGTTCTTGCCCAACAATAGGCTCATAGTCGAAGGGAGACAGAGGGGATAGCAGATATGTCACCCCCATATTATAGGTAAAACTGAAGCACAGAGAAGATAGCGACTTGCCATGGTCACACAGAAAGGAGTAGGCCTTGGATTAGAACCCAGATCTCCTCACTCCCAAGCCTGTGCTCTTTCTGCTGTGCCATGCTGTTTATAGCTCCGTGTTTGGAACTGTCCTGTGTTTTTGAAGTTGCTGCTACTGATGGCAAGATAGTATCCATGGGTAGAAGAGTGGCAACTTGTGCCAGACCAGGAGGAAATAATCAAATTTTAAAAGAAATTTAAAAGGTGATATGTAATTTATCACCTTCGATAAAAGGTGATACGTAATTTCGAAGGACCAAATTGTGCTGGCTTTTTATATCTTGAACATGAACTCCTAAGATTCTCTTGGATTCCATGAGGTGTGTGCTTTATTTACTCTGGAATCCATTCTAAATGTGATTCCTTAATAAAAACCTACCCCATGTTTATGTCTTGATTCAACTATTTTGACTGAGTTCAAACCCTTGGAAATTCTCTTTATAAAGCTGACTGACTCTCAACTCCTTAAAAGGTTCTGCCACAATAAAAGGTCCAAGGTACCTTTGGCATAATCAGGGCAAAGACTTATTTCACGTGCAGATTTTTTTTAACCCCTGTCTCCTGCCCTCTTCTCTTTCCCTGCCCTCCGTTTTGGTGAGTTAACATATTATGAAAAGTACTTTGCAAGTACGGAATAGTCATCATTAATGATAAAATCTCACTGCATCCAGGCACAAACTGATTTCTTCAGTTTACCTCATCCCGGGAAAAAACCTGGGTTCTAATCCCAGCTCTGCCATTTATCTGCTTTGTGACCTTGGGTAAATCACTTAACTACTCTGTGCCTCAGTCACCTCATCTTTAAAATGGGGATTAAGACTGTAAACCCCAGGTGAGACATGGACTGTGTCTAACTTGATTAACTTGTATCTACCCCAGAGCTTAATACTGTGCCTGGCATATTGTAAGCGCTTTACAAATACCTTAAAAAAAACCCCGTGTTTTAGCTGTCAAAAAACCTCGTCTTCTTTATTGAACCATCCCAGGGAGTATCAGAATCTGGCTCGCTCAATCGTATTTATTGATCATTTACTGTGTGCAGAGCACTGAACTAAGAGCTTGGGAGAGTATAACAAAACAATGTAACAGACATTTTCCCTGCCCACAGAGAGCTTACAGTATAGAGGGAGAAATGAGATAAAATGAAAGGAAATAAACAGAACTGCCCATTAAGAGCAGGGCTCTGTCAAAGCCAAGGCAGCTCAGGTCATCCAGGGTGACAATCCATGCCACTTCCACTTCTAGTTATTTCCCTTGGCGACATGGATTGTTTACGGAAGTGCAGCCAACAGAGACTGAGTCTGCATAGGTTAGAGTGCCAACCGTCCACTGAGATGGGCCTTTTGGTTCGCTGCTGGATTAAAAATGGTCACCCAAGCGTATGATTCTGACCTTTTGTGAGTTTTCTGATGTTTGCTTTAGGAGTGGAGGGGAAAATCGTCTCCGTTTCATTTGATCTTCATCTCTGGTGGTGATTACAGAATCCTATATTTGCATCTCTTTTTGTATAAAGTCAAAGCCGCAGAAGCTCTGCTTGGGATGTGTGTTTGGGTCAGTGAGCGTGTGACGGCACAATGAGAAAAGGAAATGAGCTTAGTTAATGATGACTATTTTACAGGGATGTTACAATGACGAATGAGTTCACGTTTACAAGTCACAGTGAGTTTTCTGGATGAAATTTGCAAATAGTGTTCGAAGAACTGTTAAATTTTTTCCAAGCTTCCTAGTAACAGTAATAAGAATGAAAAGGCACTTAATGAATGGGGCTGAGGATGTCTTCACGCTCCAAAAGTAGGGTCTCATAACTACAATTAGCTAGATACCTGAGCTTCTAGCCTGGATTTTCAGACCTTCTGTCTGCCCTAGTCCAATATTAAGTGCTAGTTAGCAGTTCTCCAGTTCTCCTGTCTGATGTCTGCAGGCTTTCCTTAGGCTCTGAGACTGGCTCCAATAACCGCAACCCATTTTCTTGGGAGGGCTCGGGAGAGTACATTGCAGTTGGTAGACACTATTACTGTCCACAGGGAGCTTTCAGTCTAATGGAGCTGCCAAATATGCCATTTGAACCCATTTGAAGTAACTGGTGTCCATCAAGGCATCAAGCTGCTCGTGACTTTTTCAGAGATTCAAGGCTGGAGTTCACAAACATTTCCTTTAATCCTATTTAATATTTAGTGAGGCTAAAAGGAATCAAAGATCAATTATTGAAAGGATGAATGTTTTTAAAACAAAAATAGTCTCCTCCACCTAGCTTTGTATCAAAAGCTCATTTCACTGGTATTATTATTATTTTCCTTTTGGTGAAACACAGAGGACAGGATGACTCAGAATATGTTTGCTAATAGGGTATAAATCAAATGGGGACTATTTTCCCATTTTTTCCTCAGTAGCTATGAGCTGACTCCAGGGTAAGGGGGTTTGCATTCGGAGAGAAAAATTGTAGAATTAACCATGGGGCCATTGTCTCTGTTTTTTCAAGCTTTTGTCAAGTTGAATCCTTAATGATGTTAGGTGCTTTAGGAGAGAAATGTTCCCTTCGAACAGGAAGACTTGTACTATAACTGGTTGGACAAAGGAATCAACCTTTTCAATTGTTCCCGTCTGGGCAGTGAAATACTGAGAAGAAGGGAGAAGGAGGGAGGGCGAGAGAGAGGGGAACAGAAGAAGAGAGAAGGTTAGAAACAGGGGAGATTGAAAGAGAAGGGGGAGAGAGAAAAAGGAGAGGGGGAGAAAAAGGAAAGGGAGAAGAATATATATATATATATGTTTATATATATACAATTTATGTATATGTGGCAAAAGGGAGATACAGATACATATTATATAAAATATGTCTGCATATAATATAGGCTGAAATAGATATTGAGACAGGAAGCGAGAGAAAGAAGGAGAAAGAGGGCAAAGAAAGAGAGAAGCCAGGGGGCTGAATTAAAACAGAATCAATAGCCAAATGGGTAGGCTTTGTGAATAGAGAAATCTACCCTAGACTCACATACAGATGGCCAAGAGGGGGATGGGCAGTCACTGGGGAAGAGCAAAAGGTTACTCACTTAAGATAATTGCTAATTTCTATTTCCTTTTCTCTGCCAGTCATTGGCAAACATTCTCATATTTCTTTTTTATCTCGATGTGGGGAAAAAAATTCAGGTTACCGTGATACTCTTGCAAAGAACTCATCACTAATAGACCATTACCCTTCTCTCATAGTTAGCCGGTGCATTCTTGGTAATTTTCCAAGGACTGTGTGTTTTCTGGGCTTCATAGGAGGAATATAACTGTTTGGGCTATTGGCTGAATATTTTCAGATATGACTGTACCGCGTGCAACTGGGAGAGGTCAGAGTTCAGAATCAATCGATCGTATTTATTGAGCGCTTATTGTGTACAGGGCACTGTACTAAGCACTTGGGAGAGGACAAAAAACAGTGCTGGTAGAAACATTCCCCACCCACAGCGGGCTCGGGAAAAGTTAAAGAGTCTTAGATGGCAAGAAAAACCCAGTTTGTGGAAGGAAACTGCAGGAAAGGTCCTAACTGATTGAGGCTGGGGTATCATTCCCAATATCCTACCTCTGGCCTGGGATGGCCTCCCTCCTCGCATCTGCCAAACTAGCACACTTCCCCCCTACTTCAAAGCCCTACTGAAAACTCACCTCCTCCAGGAGGCCTTCCCAGACTGAGCCCCCCTTTTCCTCTGCTCCTCTTCCCCTCCCCATCACCCTACTCCATCCCTCTGCTCTAACCCGCTTCCCACCCCACAGCACATGTGTATATGTACATATTTATTATTCTATGTATTTTATTAATGTTGTGTATATATCTATAATTCTGTTTATTTATATTGCTGCTATTGATGCCTATTTGTTTTGTTTTGCTGTCTGTCTCCCCCCTTCTAGACTATGAGCCTGTTGTTGGGTAGGGATTGTCTCTGCTGCCGAATTGTAGTTTCCAAGTGCTTAGTACAGTGTTCTGCACACAGTAAGCACTCAATAAATACGATTGAATGAATGAATGAGTGAATGAATAAAATGGTCTGCGCATTGAAAAATGGCAGAAAAAAAATGTATAAATGAAGTCAGTCCTCCACGGACTGTACACAGCTACCCAGAACAGATGTGCAGTGATTGTTTACATGGACTTTAATCTTGCCAGACCACTGACTCCGGTTTCCAAAATGCATATATTTATAAGTCCCCAAATGCTGTAGTGACAACGCGATGGTGACACATGGAAGATATTGGCTCAGAAGCGACCAATTGTGGGACAGAGGCTAGAATTGTTACAGCTGGGCCTAGGTTGCCTTCTGGGGATAGAGGGCAAGGTCAAAGTAATCCTGGCCTTTAGAAGCTCTAAGTGGCATGTGCACCGTTCCAAATGGGAGCCGAGGTGGGGGGAAATTGGTTAGAGATAGGGAAAAGACAAATCCCAAATGGATGAGGGGGATGGAAATGATTTCCCTTCAACAGGCTGCTTGACAGGTTTTCAAGCCTCATCCTGGAAATTTGACCCTGGAAGAGGTTTGTCACATAGCATAGGAAACAAAAAAATTGTGGACTGAGCTTTTCAGAAGCAGCGTGGCCTAAAAGAAAGTTCATGGCCCTGGGAATCAGGGGACCTGGGCTCTATGAAAAGCAGCGTGGTTTAGTGGAAAGAGCACGGGCTTGGGAGTCTGAGGTGATGGGTTCTAATCCTGGCTCTACAACTTGTCAGCTGTGTGACCTTGGACAAGTCACTTAACTTCTCTGTGCCTCAGTTACCTCACCTGTAAAATGGGGATGAAGACTGTGAGCCCTATGTGGGACAACCTGATTACCTTGTATCTACCCCAGTGCTAAGAACAGTGATTGGCACATTGTAAGCACTTAACAAATACCAACATTATGGTGATGATGATGTTGATTATTATTATTATTATTAATAATACCAACTCTGCCACTTGCCTGCTTTGTGACCTTGGGCAAGTGACTTAACTTCTCTGTGCCTCAGTTCCCTCATCTGCAAAATGGGATTCAATTTCTAGTCTCCCTCCGACTTAGACTGTGAGTCCCGTGTGGGATCAGATTATTTTATATCTACCCCAGTACTAGTACTGTGCCTGGCACATAGTAAATGCATTAACATATATTACCATTATCATTATTAATTTCATTGTAGGAAATAAAGAATAGTGAAAATTTCCATTGTTCCTTTACATTAAACTCATTTTGTAGTGCAGACACTTGTGGGAGAAATAAAAGAGTCAGCACTCAGAATTGGAGGCTAGATATGAAATAAGCTTGCCATCAACATACTTACCAATCCATCAGTTGGGTTTACCTATTGTTTGCAGAGCACTATACTAAGCACTTGGGAGAGTTCTGTAGAGTTCACAAAATTATAAGCTCAGGATTCTTTGGCAACAGCGTCCTTCAGGTCATTAAATCTGTAGTGCATTTATTGATTTTGTCTGTCTCCCCTTCTAGACTGTACGCTCATTGTGGCAGGAATGCATCTGTTATATTCATCCAGTCATATTTATTGAGCGCTTACTTTGTGCAGAACACTGTACTAAGCACTTGGAAAGTACAATTCAACAACAGAGACAGTCCCTGCCCAACAATGGGCTGACAGTCTAGAAGTATATTGTTATACTGTACTCTCCCAACAGTGCTCTGCTCACAGTAAGTGCTGAACAAATATAATTGATTGAGTGATTGAAAGTGGCATGGAAACAATCAATCAACCTTATTTATTGAGCACTTACTGTGTGCAGAGCACTGTACTAAGGGCTTGAAGAAACTCTCAGGGCAGAAAGGATTATTACCATAGAACCGTGTAAAGCTGCTCTATATGGTTTCAAGTACGGTCAATTTGGCAGGAGAGTCAATCCTTCATTCAATCAGTGGTATCTACTAGCCCTAATCAGTCCATCAGTGATATTTATTGAACACTTATTGTGCGGAGAACACCGTACTAAGTGCCTGGGAGAGTAGAATATAACCGAGTTGATAGACATGTTCTCTGCCCTCAGTGAGCTGTTCTGATTTGGATAAGCACTTGGGTTTTCCAGCAGTCAGTGGTGTTTATTGAGCATTTAGTGGGTGCAGAGCACAGTACTAAGTGCTTGGGAAAATATAATAGAGTTGGTAGATATGACCTCTACCTCCAAGGAGCTTCTGTCCCAGTGGAAAAAAAATCAACTCTAGCTCAGGCAACTGTCAGCTTTGTAAAGAAAAACTTAAATGAGGTGACGGTTGTTCACCCAAAATATAACATCCGTTGGTTGCTACCCAGAAAGTTAGCAGTAGGATTACCAGTAAGAACCCAGGTATTCTGATTTCCCATCAAAGACCATGCTTTTTCTCTAATACCTCTTTACCCTATGTTCCGACTTTCTTTGAATTCTCTCCCCAATGAATTTAACACAGATGCGGATTACTTAGCACACTAAATGTCTAATTAGATGCACATATGTTTAACAACTAATTACCTTGCTTTAATTTCTCTTTCCTAGGGCTATTGAGATAATAAAAGGATTTTGGGGGTATTTTTTTCAAGCTTCATTGCAACTCGAAAGGCCCTTGGGCTGCATGAAGATTAGATAATTGCATTAATTTCTTTCCATCAAATTAGGGGCGTATTAAAAAATTAGAGACAAATATTCCAACAAAGTCACGGGTGTGTTTCAGTCAAAGAGAAGGATTCCACATATTGCATTTTCTTCCCTGTGAAGTGATTCAAACTAGTACAGGGTGTTTCTGCCCTCTGGATGAATATGTTGAGCACAGATTTTAGCTCTGATAGCAAACGTGGAAAAACAAACAGAGTACAGCTTTCTATTTTCAGTACTGTATTCAAAAGACACTCAGCAGATTGGCTAATTCTTATTCTAATGGATATCTTTTCCTGTCAGTTATTTTCTTTACATTTGTCTAATCATCATCAATGGTATTTATTTAGCACTTACTATATGCAGAAAACTGAACTAAACACTAGGGAGAACACAATACAACAGAGTTGATAGACTTATCCCCATGAGCAGTGGGGCATTCTCTGTGCATGGGGACTATACCATTTAAATTGCTTTTGTTATCTTTGTAGCAATTAGCAGAAAAATATCAGTCTTGTAAAGATTGAAAAGAAAAATGAAAAAGTGATTATTTTTCATAACCAGGAGAACATACCTTTTCTATTATGGGAGGAATGAGAAGAATTCTCTCTCTTTGTGATTATTACTATAATTACTGAGTTCCTAAGAGAAGTTGCTTGAAAAAAACTCCAGGAGGTTGATTTTTCAAGATGCGGATCAATTTGTCTATTCCCTCTGGACTGTAAGCTCGTTCCTCTAGAATGTAAGCTCACTGTGGTCAAGAATGAGTGTCTACCAACTCTGTTATATTGTACTTACCCAAGTGCTTAGTACAGTGCTCTGCACACAGTAAGCACTCAATAAATACCATTGATTGATTGATTGAAAAACAAGTCATGAGCCTTAGGGGGTCTAGACCCCAGTAAGTGTGCAAAGGCTTAACCATAAGCGCTTAGTACAGTGCTCTGCACACAGTAAGTGCTCAATAAATAGAATTGAATGAATGAATGAATGAATTAGAGAAGCAGCATGGCTTAGTGGAAAAAGCCCTGGCTTGGGAGTCAGAGATCATGGGTTCTAATTGTGGCTCTGCCACTTATCAGCTGTGTGACTTTGGGCAAGTCACTTCACTTCTCTGGGCCTCAGTTACCTCATCTGTAAATTGGGGACTAAGACTGTGAGCCCCACGTGGGACAACCTGATTACCTTGTATCTACCCCAGTGCTTAGAACAGTGCTTGGCACATAGTAAGCACTTAAATAACATCATTTTTATTATTATTATTACTAATGATGATAACATTTGTTAAGCACTTAGTATGTGCGAAGCATCATCATCATCATCATCAATCGTATTTATTGAGCGCTTACTGTGTGCAGGGCACTGTACTAAGCGCTTGGGAAGTACAAGTTGGCAACACATAGAGGCAGTCGCTACCCAACAGTAGGCTCACAGTCTAAAAGGAGTCACAAGGTTTGCTGCCATTTGTCTGCTGCATGGGGTTGGGGCACAGGCCTGGGAGTCATCATCATCATCATCAATCGTATTTATTGAGCGCTTACTGTGTGCAGAGCACTGGACTAAGCGCTTGGGAAGTACAAGTTGGCAACACATAGAGACAGTCCCTACCCTACAGTAGGCGCACAGTCTAAAAGGAGTCACAAGGTTTGCTGCTATTTGTCTGCTGCATGGGGTTAGGGCACGGGTCTGGAAGTCACAAGGTTTGCTGCCATTTGTATGCTGCATGGGGTTGGGGCACGGGCCAGGGAGTCATCATCATCATAATCAATCATATTTATTGAGTGCTTACTGTGTGCAGAGCACTGTACTAAGCGCTTGGGAAGTACAAGTTGGCAATGCATAGAGACAGTCCCTACCCAACCGTAGGCTCACAGTCTAAAAGGAGTCACAAGGTATGCTGCCATTTGTCTATTGCATGGGGTTGGGGCACGGGCCTGGGAGTCACAAGGTTTGCTGCCATTTATCTGCTGCATGGGGATAGGGCACGGGCCTGGGAGTCATCATCATTATCATCAATTGTATTTATTGAGCACTTACTGTGTGCAGAGCACTGGACTAAGCGCTTGGGAAGTACAAGTTGGCAACACATAGAGACAGTCCCTACCCAACAGTAGGCTCACAGTCTAAAAGGAGTCGCAAGGTTTACTGCCATTTGTCTGCTGCGTGGGGTTGGGGCACGGGCCTGGGAGTCATCATCATCATCGTCAATCGCATTTATTGAGCGCTTACTGTGTGCAGAGCACTGGACTAAGCGCTTGGGAAGTACAAGTTGGCAACACATAGAGACAGTCCCTACCCTACAGTAGGCTCACAGTCTAAAAGGAGTCACAAGGTTTGCTGCTATTTGTCTGCTGCATGGGGTTGGGGCACAGGCCTGGAAGTCACAAGGTTTGCTGCCATTTGTATGCTGCATGGGGTTGGGGCACGGGCCAGGGAGTCATCATCATTATAATCAGTCGTATTTATTGAGTGCTTACTGTGTGCAGAGCACTGTACTAAGCGCTTGGGAAGTACAAGTTGGCAATGCATAGAGACAGTCCCTACCCAACCGTAGGCTCACAGTCTAAAAGGAGTCACAAGGTTTGCTGCCATTTGTCTATTGCATGGGGTTGGGGCACGGGCCTGGGAGTCACAAGGTTTGCTGCCATTTGTCTGCTGCATGGGGATAGGGCATGGGCCTGGGAGTCATCATCATCATCATCAATTGTATTTATTGAGCGCTTACTGTGTACAGAGCACTGGACTAAGCGCTTGGGAAGTACAAGTTGGCAACACATAGAGACAGTCCCTACCCAACCGTAGGCTCACAGTCTAAAAGGAGTCACAAGGTTTGCTGCCATTTGTCTGCTGCATGGGGATAGGGCACGGGCCTGGGAGTCATCATCATCATCATCAATTGTATTTATTGAGCGCTTACTGTGTACAGAGCACTGGACTAAGCGCTTGGGAAGTACAAGTTGGCAACACATAGAGACAGTCCCTACCCAACAGTAGGCTTACAGTCTAAAAGGAGTCACAAGGTTTGCTGCCATTTGTCTGCTGCATGGGGTTGGGGCACCAGCCTGGGAGTCATCATCATCATCATCATCATCAATTGTATTTATTGAGCACTTACTGTGTGCAGAGCACTGTACTAAACGCTTGGGAAGTACAAGTTGGCCACATCTAGAGACAGTCCCTACCCAACGGTAGGCTCACAGTCTAAAAGGAGTCACAAGGTTTGCTGCCATTTGACTGCTGCATGGGGTTGGGGCACGGGCCTGGGAGTCATCATCATCATCATCAATCGTATTCATTGAGCGCTTACTGTGTGCAGAGCACTGTACTAAGAGCTTGGGAAGTACAAGTTGGCAACACATAGAGACAGTCCCTACCTTACAGTAGGCTCACAGTCTAGAAGGAGTCACAAGGTTTGCTGCTATTTGTCTGCTGCATGGGGTTGGGGCACGGGCCAGGGAGTCATCATCATCATAATCAGTCGTATTTATTGAGTGCTTACTGTGTGCAGAGCACTGTACTAAGCGCTTGGGAAGTACAAGTTGGCAATGCATAGAGACAGTCCCTACCCAACCGTAGGCTCACAGTCTAAAAGGAGTCACAAGGTTTGCTGCCATTTGTCTATTGCATGGGGTTGGGGCACGGGCCTGGGAGTCACAAGGTTTGCTGCCATTTGTCTGCTGCATGGGGATAGGGCACGGGCCTGGGAGTCATCATCATCAATCGTATTTATTGAGCGCTTACTGTGTGCAGAGCACTGGACTAAGCGCTTGGGAAGTACAAGTTGGCAACACATAGAGACAGTCCCTACCCAACAGTAGGCTCACAGTCTAAAAGGAGTCACAAGGTTTGCTGCCATTTGTCTGCTGCATGGGGTTGGGGCACCAGCCTGGGAGTCATCATCATCATCATCAATTGTATTTATTGAGCACTTACTGTGTGCAGAGCACTGTACTAAACGCTTGGGAAGTACAAGTTGGCCACATCTAGAGACAGTCCCTACCCAACGGTAGGCTCACAGTCTAAAAGGAGTCACAAGGTTTGCTGCCATTTGACTGCTGCATGGGGTTGGGGCACGGGCCTGGGAGTCATCATCATCATCATCAATCATATTCATTGAGCGCTTACTGTGTGCAGAGCACTGTACTAAGAGCTTGGGAAGTACAAGTTGGCAACACACAGAGACAGTCCCTACCCAATTGTCTGCTGCATTGGGTTGGGGCATGGGCCTGGGAGTCACGAGGTTTGTTGCCATTTGTCTGCTGCATGGGTTTGGGGCACGGGCCTGGGAGTCATCATCATCAATCGTATTCATTGAGCGCTTACTGTGTGCAGAGCACTGTACTAAGCGCTTGGGAAGTACAAGTTGGCAACACATAGAGACAGTCCCTACCCAACAGTAGGCTCACAGTCTAGAAGGAGTCACAAGGTTTGCTGCTATTTGTCTGCTGCATGGGGTTGGGGCACGGGCCAGGGAGTCATCATCATCATAATCAGTCGTATTTATTGAGTGCTTACTGTGTGCAGAGCACTGTACTAAGCGCTTGGGAAGTACAAGTTGGCAATGCATAGAGACAGTCCCTACCCAACCGTAGGCTCACAGTCTAAAAGGAGTCACAAGGTTTGCTGCCATTTGTCTATTGCATGGGGTTGGGGCACGGGCCTGGGAGTCACAAGGTTTGCTGCCATTTGTCTGCTGCATGGGGATAGGGCACGGGCCTGGGAGTCATCATCATCAATCGTATTTATTGAGCGCTTACTGTGTGCAGAGCACTGGACTAAGCGCTTGGGAAGTACAAGTTGGCAACACATAGAGACAGTCCCTACCCAACAGTAGGCTCACAGTCTAAAAGGAGTCACAAGGTTTGCTGCCATTTGTCTGCTGCATGGGGTTGGGGCACCAGCCTGGGAGTCATCATCATCATCATCAATTGTATTTATTGAGCACTTACTGTGTGCAGAGCACTGTACTAAACGCTTGGGAAGTACAAGTTGGCCACATCTAGAGACAGTCCCTACCCAACGGTAGGCTCACAGTCTAAAAGGAGTCACAAGGTTTGCTGCCATTTGACTGCTGCATGGGGTTGGGGCACGGGCCTGGGAGTCATCATCATCATCATCAATCATATTCATTGAGCGCTTACTGTGTGCAGAGCACTGTACTAAGAGCTTGGGAAGTACAAGTTGGCAACACACAGAGACAGTCCCTACCCAATTGTCTGCTGCATTGGGTTGGGGCATGGGCCTGGGAGTCACGAGGTTTGTTGCCATTTGTCTGCTGCATGGGTTTGGGGCACGGGCCTGGGAGTCATCATCATCAATCGTATTCATTGAGCGCTTACTGTGTGCAGAGCACTGTACTAAGCGCTTGGGAAGTACAAGTTGGCAACACATAGAGACAGTCCCTACCCAACAGTAGGCTCAGTCTAAAAGGAATCACAAGGTTTGCTGCCATTTGTCTGCTGCATGGGGTTGGGGCACGGGCCTGGGAGTCATCATCATCATCGTCAATCGCATTTATTGAGCGCTTACTGTGTGCAGAGCACTGTACTAAACGCTTGGGAAGTACAAGTTGGTAACGTATTGAGACAGTCCCTACCCAACAGTAGGCTCACAGTCTAAAAGTAGTCACAAGGTTCGCTGCCATTTGTCTCCTGCATGGGGCTGGGGCACGGGCCTGGGAGTCATGAGCTTTGCTGCCATTTGTCTGCTGCATGGGGTTGGGGCACGCACCTGGGAGTCACAGGTTTTGCTGCCATTTGTCTGCTGCATGGGGTTGGGGCACGGGCCTGGGAGTCATCATCATCATCATCAATCGTATTTATTGAGCGCTTACTGTGTGCAGAGCACTGGACTAAGCGCTTGGGCAGTACAAGTTGGCAACACATAGAGACGGTCCCTACCCAACAGTAGGCTCACAGTCTAAAAGGAGTCACAAGGTTTACTGCCATTTGTCTCCTGCATGGGGTTGGGGCACAGGCCTGGGAGTCATCATCATCATCTTCAATCGCATTTATTGAGCGCTTACTGTGTGCAGAGCACTGTACTAAACACTTGGGAAGTACAAGTTGGCAACGTATAGAGACAGTCCCTACCCAACAGTAGGCTCACAGTCTAAAAGGAGTCACAAGGTTTGCTGCTATTTTTCTGCTGCATGGGGTTGGTGCATGGGCCTGGGAGTCACAAGGGTTGCTGCCACTTATCTGCTGCATGGGGTTGGGGCACGGGCCTGGGAGTCATCATCATCATCATCAATCGTATTTATTGAGCGCTTACTGTGTGCAGAGCACTGTACTAAGCGCTTGGGAATTACAAGTTGGCAATGCATAGAGACAGTCCCTGCCCAACAGTAGGCTCACAGTCTAAAAGCAGTCGCAAGGTTTGCTACCATTTGTCTGCTGCATTGGGTTAGGGCACGGGCCTGGGAGTCACGAGGTGTGCTGCCATTTGTCTGCTGCATGGGGTTGGGGCACGGGCCTGGGAGTCATCATCATCATCATCATCATCAATCGTATTTATTGAGCGCTTACTGTGTGCAGAGCACTGGACTAAGCGCTTGGGAAGTACAAGTTGGCAACACATAGAGACAGTCCCTACCCAATTGTCTGCTGCATGGGGTTGGGGCACGGGCCTGGGAGTCACAGGGTTTGCTGCCATTTGTCTGCTGCATGGGGTTGGGGCCCGGGCCCGGGAGTCATCATCATCATCATCATCAATCGTATTTATTGAGCACTTACTGTGTGCAGAGCACTAGACTAAGCGCTTGGGAAGTACAAGTTGGCAACACATAGAGACAGTCCCTACCCCACAGTAGGCTCACAGTCTAAAGGGAGTCACAAGGTTTGCTGCCATTTGTCTGCTGCATGGGGTTGGGGCACGGGTCTGGGAGTCAGGAGGTTTGCTGCCATTTGTCTGCTGCATGGGGTTGTGGCACGGGCCTGGGAGTCACAAGGTTTGCTGCCATTTGTCTGCTGCATGGGGTTGGGGCACGGGCCTGGGAGTCATCATCATCATCATCAATTGTATTTATTGAGCACTTACTGTGTGCAGAGCACTGGACTAAGCGCTTGGGAAGTACAAGTTGGCAACACATAGAGACAGTCCCTACCCAACAGTAGGCTCACAGTCTAAAAGGAGTCGCAAGGTTTACTGCCATTTGTCTGCTGCGTGGGGTTGGGGCACGGGCCTGGGAGTCATCATCATCATCATCAATTGTATTTATTGAGCACTTACTGTGTGCAGAGCACTGGACTAAGCGCTTGGGAAGTACAAGTTGGCAACACATAGAGACAGTTCCTACCCAACAGTAGGCTCACAGTCTAAAAGAAGTCACAGGGTTCGCTGTCATTTGTCTGCTGCATGGGGTTGAGGCACGGGCCTGGGAGTCACGAGGTTTGATGCCATTTGCCTGCTGTATGGGGTTGGGGCACGGGCCTGGGTGTCATCATCATCATCATCAATCGTATTTATTGAGCACTTACTGTGTGCAGAGCACTGTACTAAGCACTTGGGAAGTACAAGTTGGCCACATCTAGAGACAGTCCCTACCCAACAGTTCTAAGCACTGGGGGGGATATAAGGTGATCAGGTTGTCCCACGTGGGGCTCACAGTCTTAGTCCCCAGTTTATGGATGAGGTAACTGAGGCCCAGAGAAGTTAAGCAACTTGCTCAAAGTCACACAGCTGACAAGTGGCAGAGTTGGGATTAGAACCCATGACCTCTGGCTCCCAAGCCCATGCTCTTTCACACTGCTTCTTCACTGATTATAGCATCATCTGTCAGAAGAGCTAGAAAGATGTGTAAATCATTATGCCATTGCCAAACCCAATGGTTGGATTGATCATAAGCTCAGTGCTTTAAATGACCAATATGTCAATCAATCAAAAGTATTTATTGAGCTCCTGGGAACCTAAAACTACTCTGAGTGCATAGATTTAGTAGACACGATCCCTGCCCTCAAGGAGCTTAAATGCACATTTGTCCACTTTTAAACTAACGGGTAGTTGAATCACTTTTGTTTTCAAGTGCTTTGGTTCATATTTCTCTCAAGATAACGTTACCAAGGTCTCTGTGATTTTTCAGAGAGGTCTGAGCCAACAGCCCCGAGCGGGATTTTGTTCTGATCTGGGACGACTCTGGAGAACGTTAAGGGTGCCTGAGGCTGAAGTGGACATTTGTTAATAATAATCGTGGTATTTGTTGAACACTCACTATGTTCCAGACACTGTTCTAAGCACTGGGGTAGATACCAGACAATTGGGGCGGGCATAGTCCCTGTACCACAGAGGGCTCACCATCTTAATACCTACTTTACAGATAAGGATACTGAGGCACAAAGAAGTGACATGACTTACCCAAGGTCATACAGCAGACAAATGGTGGAGGCAGGATTAGAACCCAGGTCCTTCTGATTCCCAGGCCTGTGTTCTATCCATTGGGCTACGCTGCTTCTCCTCGACTTCACTGGTGGCTAAAGAGACTCGCTGCCTTTGGGCCAGGAAATAGATCTTCCATAAGCTCCCACTTGGGTATCTCTAGTGAAGACCCTCCATGAGGGGGAAATTAAAAAAGCAAAAATTGGGGCTGGGGGGTGAGGGAGATGGTCTCTCTGGTGGGCCCTGTAGCCCCTAGAAAAGTCTGGTCATCGGGCTTTGCTCTGACAACAGTAGGCCACGACCTCAGAGGGCTCTTGGGAAATCGACCGCTGTGCCTAACAGCTGGTCTCAATCAGCTTCAATCTTGGCCACTTCACAGCAGATGAAGCTCGCCCAAACATAATGAAAATAAAATCAAAGGCTCAGTCTCTGGAAATAACTGTTTTGATTTAGGATGAAATAGGTGGCTTCCTGTTTCTCCTGCAAGGAGCTAGAGACATAGCCTGAAATGTACACAGCCCTTTCAAATTCAGTCCCGCCAATGATGTCATATCAATTACAGAAGGCAGATCACTTTTTTTTTTTTTACTTAAAACAACCACCAGTGTGTTCCGCCCTAACCTTTAGTCTTTCCTAAGAGAAATGTTTCATTGATTCCCAGTGATCATCATTCCTGGTTAGCTCAGGTGCTTGAAGGACTGGAGAAGTAAAATCAATCAATTGTATCTGCTGAACACTTATGCAGAGCTCTGTACTAAGCGCTTGAGAGAGTGCACTATAACAGATTTGGTAGACATGCTCCCTACCTTCAATGAGCTATTTCACCCTTCCCAAAATTTATGAGTATCTTGTTGATTTTTGATTCTAAGCTTTCTTATTTTTTTGAATGAAAAACAACAGAGAAGCAGAAGAAAAAAGTTACTTGAAAACTATATTGGGTACAGAACTTTTCGCTCTGTGTCATACAAGATAAATAGTAACTGTACTTAATCCTCACAACTGAAACTTTTCATTCTGTGAGCTAAAATGCTTTATTGACACTGAGACTTTCCGAGTCTGCTAGCAACATGTGGGTAAAGTACAAAGTTTCAGGACATTTCTGAAAACTATGTGATTTTCCTGGAGAAATTGGAAGCATTTTTCAGGAAAATTCTGCAGGATACCTAGGTGGTACATAAGCAGAATTGGAACTGTGCGCTTAGGGTATGCTGTTTGATTCGTGGATGAAAATTTGAATGTCCCAAGCAGTACTCAAGAAGTTGACCTGTTGCATTTTCATTTTGGTCGACAGGAGTTTAATGAGCACCTCATACTTCTGAACGACACATTATTTACTAAATCCAAACTAGTTGAATTGCAATCAAAGCTGGTTTATTTGGAACATCACCCCCTCCTGTTTTCTCGTCCAGCTCTCTGCCTCAGTCTTAGAAAAGGAAATAAACACAATTTCCAGAAATGCCAGCTTGTTCAAACATAAGCAGTATTATTGAAGGGTTTTTTTGCCACATACATAATTGAAAAGTATTTTGCCCAGTTATCTCACGTAATCTTTTCACAATGCGCTCCTCATGAAATTAATAGAAAGGACATATTTTTGCCTTTTATCTCTATTATCAGAAAAGCTATTGTATCGGGGAGGCAAAGTTCTGAGAATGGAACATTGTCAGGGTCTTGTTATCTAGTCCTGGTGGAATTATTATAAAAGTCCTATGGTGATCGAGCGAGAGTACACAAATACCAATTAAATGAATCCCAAGAAACCGTCAAAACAACACTGAGATGGGAGGAAGAGATGCTTAAGACAATTAGAGTCTTACTACCAGTTATGGTGCAGGACCGTTTGGTTTATAGCTGAAGGAAAGAAGCACTCAGTGGTCAGAATTTTCTAATTTTGGCAAGGGGAAGGGAAGTTCCTTGAGGGCATTGTTCCTATTGTTTTGTACTTCCCCAAGCGCCTAGTACAGCGTTCTGCATGTAGTAAGCATTCAATACATACCATGGACTGATAGAGATTGTGCATGTGGAGGGGGAAGAAAAGGAACTTCCTTTGGGACTAGCTTGGCCACTGATTTATTGTACCAAATCACATGTCTCTGGGCATAATAATAATAATGATGATAGCATTTGTAAGGTGCTTATTACGTGCAAAGCACTGTTCTAAGCACTGGGGGGGATACAAGGTGATCAGGTTGTCCCATGTCGGGGCTCACAGTCTTAATCCCCATATGACAGATGAGGTAACTGAGGCCCTGAGAAGTTAAGTGACTTGCCCAAAGTCACACAGCTGGCAAGTGGCAGAGTCAGGATTAGAACCCATGACCTCTGGCTCCCAAGTCCGTGCATCAGTTTTCTTATTTGTAAAATGGCCATTGGAATGCTCAGATCCTAATTATCCCAAGATGACATTGAAAGGATTAAAGGGAGAAGCTCCTAGGAAAGAAAAGAACTTTACTGACCTTCTCCTTCCTTTCAAAGATGAAACTTAGAAACTGAGCCAGAATCCTTCACTGGCCACATCTGGTACTAATCCAGGCATTTAGGAAATCTTTTCTTTTTTGTAAAGTGCAAGCCAGCAGGTGTAGGAATCAGGGAAATCTAGGTGAATTCACTGGTTCTAGTATACAATACAGAGTTGGCGGACACCTTCCCTGCCCAAAATAATCTTACAGTCTAGAGGGGCAGACAGGCATCACTATGATTTACAATATAACTGAACGTTACAGTATAACGTAATATAACTGAAGCTATATGCTTCCTTCCTCCCCAGAGCACTGCCGTATATGGGAGAAGGATAAGAAAGTTCTAGTCCAAAAACTTCAGTGAATTTGGGGAGGTTAATGGGGGGAAAAAAATTGTTCCTCCAAAAGATGAGCCATGTCTGTAAAAGGAGAGGCTTTCATTTGATAAACTGAAGTGACCTCCCTAATGCCGAGCAAAGCTATATTGGTGGCTTTTTATTTCCAGAACTGAAGTCACCTGACACTTCTCCTCATCCCCAGCACCCTATGGCGTCAGCTTCATGAGCCTCTTGACGTCAATTCGGCAGTGATTAATGGCATCTGATTAAAAAGGGGTTGCCTTAGAATAGGGTGCCGTTCTGAGGTTGGAAGCATCACCAAAGTCATAATCAGGGCTCGTTCCCGTCTGTGTTGCCACTGAGACATCTCTTTGTCATTCTTCCTGACGGGTGGCGGATTCTAGAAAATGCCACTTCTGTGAAATTCAGATTTGTCAGCAAGAAAAACAAGTTGGCAGAACATAGGGTACTGTTGCTAAGCAATCCTTGCCAATACAATTCAGGCACATCATGGTGGTAACGGCCCTAGCTGGAGAAGGGAGGTTTTTTTAGCTTGATGAAAAGCCCTAATTTCAGAGAAGGTTTGAGAAACTAGGGAAACACCAGGAGAGTGCCTAGTATAGTGCTCTGCACACAGTAAGTGCTCAATAAATATGATTGAATGAATGAGAGACAGTGAAGATGAACCAACATTCTGCAGGGGGAGGGTCCCTGAATTTGGGGTCTTCTGTCCATTAAGACATAACTTTCAAACAGGATCCTGCACATTTCCTGTAAATTATTTTAAAAGGAAAACACACCCATAGGCTTTAGTTTAGGCTTGTATGATACCTTTGAAAGATGGCCTTAAATACCTAATTATAAGTATCCTTAAAAATTAGACTGAAAAGACTTTTTTTCTCACTCTCCATTTTTAAGCATACAACATGTACAGGCTACATACAAGACCCCAAAAATGGCTCTCATAACTTATGTAAGCTATTTTTATTACTGCTTTGATTTTCTTTGATTGTTTGCTTGTCTTCGATCATTTCAGTATTTCCTCGTGTGTCTTTTTCTGAATTTCCTCTTCCTTTCCCTGGAATTCCTGGAATACTTATTCCTGTTTGGGGCAGGAGTCCTGCCTCATTTTATCAGTCCACCAGTGGTATTGATTGGGTGCAGAGCACTGTACTAAGTCCTTGGGAGAGTGCAATAGCGTTGTAGACCTGATTCCTTCCCTCAGATAGCTTAATCCTCAATTGTTCCCCAGTCCTTAGTACAGTGTTGTGCACATTCAATAAAAAAGTATTTAAGCACTTACTATGGGCAAATCACTGTGCTAAGCATAGGGGCAGATATAGTGCGATCAAATCAGATCCAGTCTCTGCCCCACAGGAGGCTCATAGTCTAAGAAGGAGGGATAAACGGTGCTTAATCTCCATTTTATAGCACAGAGAAGTCGATATTGTAAATCATAGTAATGCCCGTCTGCCCCTTTAGACTGTAAGATCATTTTGGGCAGGGAATGTGTCCGCCAACTCTGTATTGTATACTCCAAGTGCTTAGTACAGTGCTCTAAACAAAGTAAGCGCTCAATAAATATCGCTGAATGAATGAAAGTGACCTGCTGAAGGTCACACCGCAGGCAAGTGGCAGGCTGGGTTTAGAACCCAGGTGTCTCAACTCCCAGGCCTGTACTCTTTCCCACTAGGCCATGCAGTTTCTCTAACAAAAGAACACAACCACTCTTCCCACTTTCACACAAAAGTGTTACACTTTGGGGAAGAAGATCCATTTCACAAACACAACTAAACCTACAACACAACATGGTGTATGTGATATGAAACCCATCCAATTGAAAAATAAATGAAATAGACTGATGGATGTTCAAGTCATTGCCATTCATATCAGACCTCAAACTAGAAGAGAATAAGATATCTGGGGTAGTGTTAATAGTTGCCCACTCCATTAACCACTTCCCCGTTAACCACTTCCCCATTAGGGTTAGTTGCATTAACCGGAGCCAGACAGCTTTATCCGAGATGTACCAGGAAGCTGAATTTCTAGAAGGATAAAGTAATGGGAGGCTTGAGTCTTCTTACCCCCTCATGGGAGGGATGTGGACAAGCATAAATGTGCATTGACATAAGCAATTCACATCTCCATGGGATAAAGGAAGGAGAATCACTGATTTAGTGTCCAGGAATTCTAGTTTATCTTCAATTTAAAAACCAAAGGTGGGCCATTCATCAGGAATGAGGACCGCCTAATCATTCTGACAAATGACTTTTGAAAAGCTTAAGATATGTAACACAGTTCCCTGCAAAAGGAAGAGCTCTGTGGCTTATTCCAGATGGCCTGTACTTAAAATCAATTAGCTGCATATTCCCTGGTCCTGAGCCATTTTAATTCCAGAGGTGGTTGTGACAAAGAGTACTGTCTGATCTGATGGATCCCCCAAAATTTTGCTTTCAGGTTTTGCTTAATGTTAAACTTTGTGGTCTCAGCGTGGCTCAGTCAAAAGAGCCCGGGCTTTGGAGTCAAAGGTCATGGGTTCAAATCCCGGCTCTGCCTCTTGTCAGCTGTGTGACTTTGGGCAAGTCACTTAACTTCTCTGGGCCCCAGTTACCTCATCCATAAAATGGGGATGAAGACTGTAAGCCCCCTGTGGGACAACCTCATCACCTTGTAACCTCCCCAGCGCTTAGAACGGTGCTTTGCACATAGTAAGCGCTTAATAAATGCCATCATTATTATTATTATTAATGTGAGGAGAGTCTGTGCCTTGCCCTTTCTTCTGATATCAATCAGTGGTGTTTATTGAGCTATGATTGGGTGCAGAGCACTGTGCTAAGCAGTTGGGAGAGTACATTACTGCAGAGTTGGTAGACACATTCCCTGCCCACAAACCTACAGTCTAGAGGGTTTGACAGGCATTAATAAAAATAAATAATTTATGGATGTGTACTTAAATTCATTCATTCAGTCATATTTATTGAGCGCTTACGGTGTGCAGAGCACTGTACTAAGCGCTTGGGAAGTACAAGTCGGCAACATATAGAGATGGTCCCTACCCCAACAACGGGATCACAGTCTAGAAGGGGGAGACAGACAACAAAACATGTAGACAGGTGTCAAAATCGTCAGAACAAATACAATTAAAGCTATATGCACATCATTATAAAATAAATAGAATAGTGAATCTGTACAAGTAAAATAGAGTAATAAATCTGTACAAATATACATATATATATATATATATATATATATAAGTGCTGTGGGGAGGGAAAGGAGGTGGGGTGGGGGAGATGGGGAGGAGGAGAGGGAAAAGGGGGCTCAGTTGGGGAAGGCCTCTTGGAGGAGGTGAGCTCTCAGTAGGGCTATGAAGGGAGGAAGAGTGCTAGTTTGGTGGATGTGTAGAGGGAGGGCATTCCAGGCCAGGGGATGGACGTGGGCCGGGGGTTGACGGCAGGACAAGCGAGAACGAGCTACAGTGAGGGGTTGAGGGTGGGGTAATACAGCATTAACTTTCTAGTGTTATCCCTGAACATTGAACAATATGACAAGCAGTGTGGCTTAGTGGAAAGAGCCAGGCCTGGGAAACGGGTGACATAGGTTCTAATCCCAGCTCTGCCACTTGTCGGCTGTATGATCTTGGGCAACTCACTTAACTTCTTGGCACTTCAGTTACTCCATCTCTAAAATGGGGATTGAGACTGTGAGCCCCACTTGGGACAGGGACTATGTCTAACCTGATTTATTTGTATTCACCACAGTGCTTAGTATAGTACTTGGTGCATAGGAAGTGCTTAACAAATACCATTATTATTATTACAAGTCAGCTACTCTGCAGGTTCCACTGGTATAAATGTGGGTATATAGGCAGACGACATTCTCCCGATAATGGATTTCACCCAGTATTTCTGGAGTGTCTATTACTGAAATAACCAGTTGCTTTGACAGGCATGTTTCACACAGACTCATCAAAACAGGACAGAGGGCAGAGGAAAATATCCTTCTTCTAGAAGTAAGACACAATGCATTTTGTTTATAGCCTTCAGGCAATATGTAGAGAGATTTTTTGAATGCCAGATACACACTGAACAACATGAATTATTTCAGGAGCACAGTAGCACTTCACAAAACATTATTATATTGGATCTGATTAACTTGTCTGTACCACGGTGCTTAACACATAGGTACTTAAATATCATAAGAATCATCACCTAGAGTGCAAACAAGCTAACATCTTGTGGTGTTAATTTTGTAGTACTACGCTCTTAGTGCAGTGCTCTGCGCATAGTAAGCACTCAATAAATATCACTGATTGATACATCAACTCTGGCCAGAGAGCCTAGATTTGAGCATCGCAGACTCTCAAATTAGAGCTGTGGTTAGAGCTAGGAAAACTGCTTCTAGGTTAAAGAGACAAACTGCCTTCACTCATTCTTCTACAACTGACTTCTTGAGCCTCAATAAAAAGAGGAATTTTCCCACTGGAGGTGCTTTAAATCATTCTAAGTTTTCACTGGGGAATGGCCTTTTCTTGGTTGATACTTCTATCATGTTTTTCTGCTGCACTGTGAGAAGCCATCTGAAGAGATTGGGGACAAGGGGCTGGAAAGGATGCCAGCTAGTGCTTAGAACAGTGCTCAGCGTTTAGAACAGTGCTTTGCACATAGTAAGCGCCATCATTATTATTACGAAGATGTGAATTTCTGTATAGGAACCCCCATTCAGGTTGTTATGGATTGCATCACCTCAGCAGCATGGCATAGGGGAAAGATTCATTCAATCATATTTACTGAGTGCTTACTATGTGTAGAGCACTGTACTAAGCGCTTGGGAAGTACAAGTTAGCAACATAGCAGGCCTGGGAGTCAGCCGGTCATGGGTTCTAATCCTGGTTCTGCCACTTGTCTGCTGTGTGACCTTGGGCAAGTCACTTCACTTCTCTGGGCATCAGTTACCTCTGTTATCTGTAAAGCGGGGATCGAGACTGAGCCTCACGTGGGACAAGGACTGTGTCCAACCTGATTTGCTTGTATCCACCCCAGTGCTTAATACAGTGCCTGCATATAGTAAGTGTTTAACAAATACCATCATCATTATTATTATTATTATTACCACCGAGGATTTCTCAACCTCCACCCCTCAGCAATTATATTCATATTTCTATAGTTGGTAGCCTTCTTACCTGTAATTCACTTTATTGTCCATCTCCCCAGCTAAGTTGTAAGATCCTTGAGGTCAGGGATGATGTCTACTAACTATTGTACTCTCCCAAGCGCTTAGTACAGTGCTTTGCACACAGTTAGCACTCAATAAATGCCATGGATTGATTGATAGTGGTAATAGTAATCAAACAATGATAATTCTCAAGAAGGCAAAGGTTTGGGGTACAATATTTACTTTGGTATTGTAGTTGGTACTGATAGCTATTGTTAATAATAGTTTCCATTGTCATTATTATCACTATTAATAAAAACCATTCAATTACACCACATACCCTCTTTCCTTCTTAAGAATTCTAATTTTAATTTTCTGGTTTGGTCTCCTGCTGGAATAATAGATAGAGTTGCCGTCACATTTAGAGGACAAGGTCAGCATAGATGAAAACAGTCATCTTTTTAGGAAAAGGGGGCGTCTTCATATGCATAATGACACATTTTAATCAATAGCACAAAAAGACTCAGGAATACAAAGGGCAGATAATATAGATAATGGTTAATGGAGAGTTCCTCGCTCCATTCTTTTCTGAAAACATAATGGCTGCATTCATCATGTTTTATGGAAGAAATGAAAGAAACTAAACGAATGCACAATCTAATCTTCAACTCCAAGAAATGAAAAGGGATGGTGTGAGTTGCACTTACCGGCTTAATTAAAAGAAAAAATATGAAGGAGGTTTATTATGAGGCCCTTAGCCAGTTAGGATTAACATCCAATCTGCCGGCATTCGCTGCCCTAAAAGCATCTCGTTTGCCAAAACATTTAGCAGAAAGCTTAATTTTCAGCTCAAAGTTGGTCTTGAGTTTTAATGAAATGCTCCATCTGAAGATAAAATTATGTGGTATTTTCCCTGCTATGGTCATTCATTCAAGTGTATTTCCTGAGCATTTGTGTAAGAGCACTGTAATAAGCACTTGGGAGGATACAGTATCACAATAAACACAGTCCCTGCCCACAACAAGCTTACAGTCTACAGGGGAGGGGAAAATGAAAACTTCAGGTAGCCATCATGCTTCTCTAAGCTAGCCCTCATTTCCTTTTCTCCCACTCCCTTCTGCATTGCCCTGATTTGCTCCCTTTATTTATCCCCTGTCCCAGCCCCACAGCACTTATATCCTTATCTGTAATTTATTTATTTATATTCATGTCTGTCTCCCCTTCTAAACTGTTAGACCATGGATGGGAAATGTGTCTGTTTTATCTTTATATTGTAGTCCCCCCAAGTGCTTAGTACAGCACTTAGTAAGAAGCAGCAAGGCTCAAGTGAAAGAGCACGAGCTTTGGAGTCAGCGGTCATGGGTTCTAATCCCGGCTCCCCCACTTGTCAGCTGTGTGACTTTGGGCAAGTCGCTTAACTTCTCTGTGCCTCAGCTCCCTCATCTGTAAAATGGGGATTAAGACTGTGTGCCCCACGTGGGACAACCTTGATTACCTTGTATCCCCCCTGCCCCAGCGCTTAGAACAGTTCTTGGCACATAGTAAGCGCTTAACAAATACAAACATTATTATTATTATTATTACAGTGCTGTGCAGCCAGTAAGAGCTCAATAAATATGATTGATTGATTGATAAACTGCAGATCTAGGTTAGAAGGGCTCGGATCAACGAGAATCCCTGAAACCAGATCCAGTCAACTTCTCATCATGTACAGCTACAGGATTTGGACTCTGACTTAGCCCATCTCTTCTCTTTTACCAGGCACATGGTTGGAAGTCTAGCTCTGATGCACAACCAAGGTAATTTAGCTTATCGCTGAACCCAACGACGTGGTAAATGCTTTAAAACTCAGCATAATACTGAAGCGCCTTGATTTTTAATAACAGCCATTTAGTTCTATTGCTCTGTAATTACATTTGGAAGCAGAAAGCAAGAAACTACCTCTTGGGGGAAAAAAAGCTAATTTTTCTTTTATTATCCTTCCATTGCTAAACATGGGTAAGAATGAAATGTCACATACCTTTGGAATTCATTCTATAAATACAGTCGGTAACTAGGAAACTCACATTGTCATTATTTATGATCTAGGA
Organism: Tachyglossus aculeatus; assembly: GCF_015852505.1. Lineage (NCBI taxonomy): Eukaryota > Metazoa > Chordata > Mammalia > Monotremata > Tachyglossidae > Tachyglossus > Tachyglossus aculeatus. The sequence goes on along the minus strand of NC_052085.1, from coordinate 12,078,151 downwards.
ATTCTTTCCATGGAAACTGTTATAAGGTCGTCATTACCAAGAATCAGGAGAAACTAAATGGGGAATCTGAAACTGTTTAGGAAATCACCAGGAAAAGTCTATTCACCAAGGGTGCTGAGGTGAGAGGAGGTCAAGATTTAATCAGGGACAAAAGGCTTTGAGCAGTAATTAACCAACTCTGCTTTGAGCTGGCTCCTTCTGCTCTGCACAGTTTCTGCTGAGACAGGCAAGAAAACATGCCAGTATTTCCAATTCTCCAATGTCCAGGACATTGTCTGCTCACATTACTGTGTGCAGTGAAGGCACCTTTTATAGTGCTGGTTCCCTTCTGATGACATCTTAAGGTTTATTATCTTGGCCCTCAGTGGGGTGGCTAAAACACAAGAAACAACTGAAAATTGGCCCCGTCCCTTAAGGGCATCTGCCTAGTAGGGGACCTGGGGGAGCATACGGATTATGCTAATTCTCACCAGAGAGCAGGAATGAACTCAGAGGATGCTTGTGAATATTTAATAATAATAATAATAATAATGGCATTTGTTAAGTGCTATGTGCAAAGCACTGTTCTAAGCGCCGGGGGGGGATACAGTGTGATCAAGTTGTCCCACGTGGGGCTCACAGTCTTAATCCCCATTTTTACAGATGAGGTAACTGAGGCTCAGAGAAGTTAAGTGACTTGCCCAAGGTCACACAGCAGACGTGGTGGAGCTGGGATATTTCTATGTCTGTGTCCCCCAATAGAATACAACCTCCCTGTGGGCAGAAAATGTATCTTGTGCTTCTGCTATAGTCAGACTTAGAGGCGTTATGTGGGACGGGGACTGTGAACAAATCTAAGTTAGTTGTATCTACCCCAAAACTTAATACAGTGCCTGGCATATCATAAGTGATCATATCCTCCTATCCAACAGATGATTACTCTCCCACCTTCAAAGTCTTAATGTAGGCACATCTCCTTCAAGAGACATATTTATTACTCTATTTATTTATTTATTTATTTATTTCACTTGTACATTTCTATCCTATTTATTTTATTTTGTTGGTATGTTTGGTTCTGTTCTCTGTCTCCCCCTTTTAGACTGTGAGCCCACTGTTGGGTAGGGACTGTCTCTATGTGTTGCCAATTTGTACTTCCCAAGCACTTAGTACAGTGCTCTGCACATAGTAAGCGCTCAATAAATACGATTGATTGATTGATTGATTGACCTTCCCTAACTAAGCCCTCCTTTCCTCTTCTCCGACTCCCTTCTGCGTCACCCTGACTTGCTCCCTTTATTCATCCCCCCCTCCCAGCCCCAGAGCATTTATGTCCATATCTGTAATGTATTTATTTTAATGTCTGTCTCCTCCTCTAGACTGGGCAGGGAATGTGTTTTTTTATTGTTGTATTGCACTGTCCCAAGTTCTTAGTACAGTGCTCTGCACACAGTAAGCATTCAATAAATAGGATTGATTAAGTGCTTAGCAAATACCATAAAAAAGTTTAAAGATGTGCATATAAGTGATACAGGTTGTAGAGCACATGCTGATATATGAGGGTGTTGCAGAAATGCTGAAGGTGCCGTAGCTGGGGAAATAGGGAAGGGAAATGAGTGATTGATCGGGAAAGGCCTTCTGGCAAAGATGTGATTTCTGAAGTACCTCAGAGATCGGGAGAGCCATGGTCTTCCAGATATAAAGGGAAAAGGAGTTCCGGGCAGAAGGGAAGACTTGAGCAGGAGGTTGGTGGTGAAGAGAAGAGAGGGAGGCACAGTGAGAAGGGTGGCTTGAGAAGAAGGAAGTGTGAGTTGGAGCGTAGTAGGGGAGGAGCAAGGATAAGTAAGTGCTTGAAGGCACTTGGCCATGAGTTTCTGCGTAAATCCGAGCAGAATGGGGTTGTCCACTAAGACTTCTGGCTAGGCCTCCCACTGAGAATTCTGGATAGGCCTCCGTGCTGATGGCTGAACTAAACCCCTAAATCAGACAAGATCAAAATCAGGAGGATTTTATATGGGCAAATTTTGGCTACAACGTAACTAGGACATTAAGGAAAGTCCTTCCAGCGATGCGAGCCTGTTTAAATCTACCTTGCCACTGTGTAGAAAGAAAAAGTATGTGCTCATATTAACAGGTGGAGTTTTGCAAGAATGCATCCCTCACTTTATGGAAGAACTTAGGGCATTCACTATATGCAAAGAGAAATAGGACCGTAGATTTTCATGGATAAGAAGTGTAGGGAAATTTGAATGAAGTCTCTAACATTCCTTGTCCAACTCCACCTAAGCATGCATTTTTAGTTTTTCAGTGTTAGAGATTACTTAAACTGAAAGGATCAAAGGATATTTGCTAGTTAAGTATGATAAGAGCATCTCCCCATCGAGTTAATGAAAGCACAATATCTTACAGTCTTGCTAAACAGAAATCCACTAAGCACTAGGATACATTCTGTAGGGAGGAAGCCTGCAATGACTCCCAGAGGAAAAGATTCAATGAACTTCTAGGTCTTTTCCATCTCTAATCGGGTTCTAATTCCAGTCATTTTCATTCCACTAGTTTTTTTTTTTTCTGATTTGCCAATGTGGATACCTCTCTCCCAGGCAATCCTAACCTGTAAGTTTTTGCAAATGTATCTCCTCACTTTACCATATCTACCCTCTGCATTTAGTAAGGAAGCAATAATAAAAACTTCTCTTCTCTTCTTGGTGCCTCAGTTCCCTCATCTGGAAAATGGGGATTAGGACAGAGAGCCCCATGTGGGACATGAACTTTGTCCAACTTAATTAGCTTGCATCTACCCCAGCGTTTAGTACAGTGCCTGGTATATAGTCAGTACTTAAAAAATACCATAAAAAGGACCATATGCAACCAAGCACTTAGTACAGTGCTTTACATCCAGTGTGTTCAATAAATGCAACTGAATGAATGAATAAATCTTTATCTCATATAATGTATGCGGAGGGCAGTTTGGTGTGTTATAATGGCCAGATTGACTCTGAAGTCATCATTGATTTTGAAACACTCTGCTCCTCTAAATTAACATGAAAAATTTATGCAAAATGCCCATTATTATTGAGGGAAGAGGGGAAGAGATTGGAGCGGGTTTCAGGTATGATAAAGCATTTCCTTAAACCTGCCACAAATTGAAACAGATTCGATTTGTAAAACATTTTAAACATCTCACATCCCCAGCAATTTTTCTTTCAGGTGGAAATGTAAATGCTCTTATAGGAAAGCGTGCCTGTGCAGTTACCACAACTGGATCCGAATCAGGACATCCCACCGATAGGATTGCACAGTCCAAACCCGAGATTCCAAAATGCAGAACCTCTCAATTTTTGGAAATCTTGGCATCACTAAATGAGGGATAAAGAGCCGGGGCAATGGCTGGGCAGATAAATCATTCCGCAGTCAGTCAATCAATCAATCAATCAATTGTATTTATTGAGCGCTTACTGTGTGCAGAGCACTGTACTAAGCGCTTGGGATGTACAAGCCGGCAACATATAGGGACGGTCCCTACCCAACAACAGGCTCACAGCCTAGTCCACAACCAAGAAAAATACAGGAGGAAAGTAAAAGCCGGATTGTCTGATTTGGTACTTCTGGGTTTCATTCCTGGGAAGGGCAATATAGTTAGAAGGAGGAGGGTCTCTCAGCAAATGCAAGTGCTAGGCATTCCTCTTCCACTCGGGGAATGACTGTGGAACGATTCCTTAGGAGGGATATTTTGAGCCCATCGGTGTTTTGGAGACAGACAGTCCTATTACCCTCATTTCCCTTTGTTCCTTTCTAAAACCTCTTTGTACTCATCGTCCTGTTCTTTTCTCCCGGGACCACTTCCTGCCAGAACTCCGCCGATGCTAACACGCTGTGATGTTAGTTTTTCTGAAAAGACCAGAGGGGGCAGAAATGAATATGTAGCCTTGAAAACCCATATTAATCATCACCTACTTTTTCTTTCTGGGGGCTTTGTGCCCTTGGGCTCCCCCCCTGCACCCGTAAATCAAGCAGGCAATAAATGCCACAACGTCCCACGGCTGTGTTTCTCTACTGTGCGGATTTTAAATTTGTGCAATATTTGGGTGGTGTGGCATGAAGTGTATATATCCGTGCTGCGAAAGGAACTAAAGTTAATTTTTTTTAAACGTTCACTGAGGTAGTCTGCTTGGTTCAATGCATAATAACAGGCTCGCCTACCACAAAAGTCCGAATCACCTTCGAACATGATTGGAATTATGCAAGTTGATTATAATCAGTCTCGTTATACAAGGGAGTCTAATTCTATTATAAGACACCACAGTTTACAGTCTTAATGCCATTCAGCCCTGAACAATAACAAAGGAAACAAATGTTCACCCCACCTCAGTTAAGGAAAATCAAAATGGTATTTGGATGTCGGGTGTATTTTAAATATTTCCGTCCCTTCTCCTACCTTCCCAAGAGACAGTCTTCTCCTAGCCATGGATTTCTTCGTTCATTCGTTCAATCATATTTATTGAGCACTGACTGTGTGCAGAACACTTTACTAAGCACTTGGAAAGTACAATTCAGCAATAAAAAGAGACAATGGGCTCACAGTCCGGGCTTACAGTCTAGAAGCAGCATGGTATTGTGGATAGAGCATGCGTCTGGGAGTCAGAAGGTCATGGGTTCTAATCTGGCTCTGCCACATCTGCCACATGACCTTGAACAAGTCACTTCACTTCTCTGTGCCTCAGTTACCTCATCTATAAAATGGGGGTTGAGACTGTGAGCCCCACATGGGACAGGGAATGTGTCCAACCCAATTTGCTTGTATCCACCCCAGTGTTTGTTCAGTGCCTGGCACATAGTAAGCACTTAACAAATACCATAATTCTTGAAACAATTTGGGTTTAGTTTGTCACTGTTTTTTCTTGAAGGAATGCTAGGAGTGGCAAAGCCTCTCCCACACTGGAGCTGGGTATTATGTTTATGAACAATAGAGTACTCTGAACATTCCATGTAAACCTCTGATTTTCACCAGTGACATTTATATGCCTCCGGACAGAATTACAGTGGGGGAAATGTGATTTTGCAAATTGCTAGGACTTGGTGGTTTGCATGGCTCCTGTGTCTAACAGCAGGTCAGGGGGACAATCAGATTTTTATTACTCACCTGTAAATACAAAGATGGCATTTTGTCCTTGCATGTTTAGGAAGCTATTTGAGCTGCTATCATTAAGTCCTGACCCATAAACTGCTATAGTAGAGTTTCAAATGACGGATCATTTCAGCTGGAAGCAAGCCGCTAAAAGCCCTCATATTTGCTAAAAGAAAACACCATGAAGACAACAGTGGCAAGGTGGTATAGGGGATAGAACTGGGGCCCGGAAGTCAAACGACCAGGGTTTCAATCCCCTCTCCACCCTTTGTGTGCTGTGTGACTTTGGGCACTTCACTTCTCTGAGCCTCAGCTACCTTAGCTGTAAAATGGGGATTAAGACCGTGAGCACTTTGCGGGACAGGGACTGTGTCCAACCTGACTATTTTGTATCTACTCCAGCCTTTAGTAAAGTACCTGGTACATAGCAAGTGCTTAACAAATACCATTAAAAAAACCCAAAAACACATTTTCTGGTAGAAACTGTTTCAGGAGAGGTGGGGTATGTTGCAATGGTCAGTTCCAATGGCACTAGTGCCAATCTGGCAAGCAGGAGTTAGTGACCAGATAATACCATCAATCAGTTCCCAAAATAACTGCCTGATTTTTGTGATGTGGACTGCATGGAGCCTTATGAGTAATAATAATGATATTTTTGTTTGGTATTTGTTAGGTGCTTACTATGTGCCAGGCACTGTACTGAATGCTGGAGTAGTACAACATAATCAGGTTGGACACAGTCCATGGCCCACCTGGGCCTCCCAGTCTTAATCCCCATTTTACAGGTGAGGTAATGGAGGCACAGAGAAGTGAAGTGACCTGCCCAAGTTCACACAGTAGGCAAATGTTGGAGGCAGGATTAGAACCCAGGTCCTCTGGGTCCTAGGCCCATGCTCTTTCCACTAGGCCATGTTGCTCCTTAGATGTATAAAATCACACAGTTCTATGGCAGAGCCATTCATTTGAATGACAGATTTGCCTTGCCCTGATTATAGTTATGTGGGGACTTTCTGAAAGATTGATTTATGAGTAGAAAAACAATTAACTTCCAAACCATGATCAAAATTGAGATTTAAAGAGGATAATGCGAGTCAAAAATGCTGAGTTCTAATCCCGGCCTTAATTTAACCACTTGCTGTGATCCCATGAAAATCGATTTGTTCAGGGTGTCTCAATTTTCCTAGCCGAGCATCTGAGATGTATAAATAAAACATACTTTATACACTAGTTAGGCGTCTGAGATATTTGCAAAAGCCTAGTCATTTTGATGTCTGCCCTTTTGCTGATCCGTTAACTGAAAGTGTTCTTTAAGGCGCTCTATATTTACATACATAAGTGCTTATGTGTATGATTTGTACACCACTTCAGAAGATAATGCAATAGAGGGAGCATGGTCTAATGGAAAGAACGCAGGACTGGAAGTCAAGGAAACTGGCTTCGAGTCCCAGGTCTGCCCCTGATTTACTGAGTGACCTTGGGCAAGTCATTTAACCCCCATGGGCCTTGGTTTCCTTACCTGTGGAATGGGCATGACGTAGATTGTGAGGCCCCTACCGGATAGGAATTGGGTGTCCAACCTCATAAACTTGCACCTAGCCAGTGCTTAGCCCAAAGTAGGAACTTAATAAATACCGTTATTGTTATTAACAATAATGATAATGAGAAATATCTATGCATGGAGTGTCTGAAAAAACAGATGTGAGCACATAATAATAATTATTATAATTATGGTACTTGTTAAGCACTTACTATGTGCCAGGCACTGTTCTAAGCACCAGGGTAAATACAAGGTAGTCAGGTTGTCCCACATGGGGCTCACAGTCTTAATCCCCATTTTACAGATGAAGTAGCTGAGGCCCAGAGCAGTCAAGTGTCTTGCCCAAGGTCATACAGCAGACAAGTGACAGAGCCAGGATTAGAACCCATGTTCTTCTGATTCCCAGGTCCTTGCTCTAACCACTACACCATACTGCTTCTCTGTATAATGCTAGATCTCTGCTGTGCTGATCAATCAATCTATCAAACTGTCAGTGGTATTTTTTTTTGGTATTTGTTAAGTACTTACTATGAGCCAGGCATTTTACTAAGCTCTGGGGTAGATATGAGATAATCAGGTTGAACACAGTCCAGTCCCACATGAGGCTCATATTCTCACTCTCCATTTTACAGATGAGGTAATTGAGGCTCAGAGAAGTTAAGTGACTTGCCCAAGGTCATACGGCAGAAAAATGGCAGAGTGGGGATCAGAACCAGCTCCTCCTGACTCCCAGGACCGTGCTCTATCCACTAGGCCAGGCTGCTTCTCAATTACCTTAGTTTTCTATATCACTTTTATTCCCAAAGTGCTCTCACAGTAATTAATTTCAGCCCTCACAACAACCCCGTGAGATAGGGAGAAAAGGCAGGTATTGTCATCCCCGTTTTACCCATGGGGAAGCTGAGGTACAGAGAAGTTAAGCGATTCACCCACTGTCACCCGGTTTCTTGCTAGAGTCGTTCTTTTCAGCATTTAAATGGACGTGTTTGCTTCTAGGACCAACTGGAGCCGATCGGTTGGTAGGAAATAATCCCTCCACGCTCTCTTCCTGCCTTCTACGGTTTGAAAGGAGACTCCTCCACCGATATTGCGGTTCCATGGCCCTAATCCACCTCTCCCAAGTCGGAGAATGTAGCTCACCATTTGTGAAGAAACTACCCCAGCCTCGCGGGGTGGCTTCAGGGCTGTTTGGGTACAGACAGAGGGGCTAGAGATCCACAGGGGCAGGGGGGAGAGGGGACAGATCAGTGGAAACACGACGCTGCTGAATTGAATAATTGTGGCCACAAGCTCTTTCCTAGTATGCCTCCAGAATGAGAATTCTCAAAGAGGCATCTTTGCTGAAGGGCAGTAGGGAGGGTCTCTTTTTATGTGAGGAAGAGGAAAAACACCAGTCTCTCCCTGTCTGGACAGAATGGTACTGTCCCGGACTGAATGGTCCCCACGGGCAGGCTCTTCATGGTGGAGGATCCCAAGATGTGAAAGGGAGAGGGAGGAAAACAAAGGAAAAGCTGTGGAGTCCGCATGGTGATTAGCATACATCAGATGGGCTTTCCTAAGCAACTCCTGCTCTGTGTAGAGGAATAACACATATTTATACTTTATATGGGTCCACCTCCTCATACATGTTTGTTAGAGAGGTGAGTAAAAAAAGAGGAACAGCAGCATGTATCCGAATCCCCTATAGAGTTTCAAGTAATCCGCAAAAGCAAGCAGCAAGGGTCAGACACAAAGTTCTCTTTAATTTCGAAAAAGTCTTTCTCATTTTGTCAACCCTCGCACCTAACAATTCAAGAACAGAACATGCAGAAGTGCCAAGTTCCAAAATCCCCACGGAAGAGACGATCTGGTTTCTGTCCTGTCGTTTCCTGCCGAGAAGATGCCTGGTTGTTGGCTTTCGAAATTGCTGCTTGCTAAACTCACAGAATATTTGGACCTCGATTACCAACAACTTGCTCAGCATTGATCCTCATTCTACAGACTGGTTGTGGCTTGCTTCATCGGACTAAGCTAAGGCTTTAGGGGTTTTCGGGCTTAGTCAGTTAGGAACAGTGTGGCCTAGTGGATAGAACCCAGGCCTGGGAGTCCGCAGGAGCTGGATTCTTATCCCAAATCTGCCACTCGTCTGCCATGTGACTTTGGGAAAGTCACTTAACTTCTCTGTTTCCTCACCTGTAAAATGGGGATTAAGACTGTGAGCCCCATGAGTGACAGGGACTGTGTCCGAAACGATATGCTTGTACCCACCTCAGTGCTTAGTGCAGTGCCTGGGACATAGTAAGGACTTAATGAGTACCACAGTCATTATTATTATTATCTTTTCCATGCTCACAGTCAGGAAGGGAATTTCACTCACAAGGGAAGTAGGAGAGTTTCCTCAGCACTGCTTGGGATGGACAGGGGACAGAGCCAGATGGAGAGAGTAGCCTTGAGCTTTCCAGAGGCAGCTGATTCATTCATTCCATCAATTGTATTTATTGAGCGCTTAGTATGTGCAAAGTACTGTACTAAGAGCTTGGGAGCGTATAATATAACAATAATGTGGTATGCTGTCTGCCTTCTCTCCCCACTTGACATCCCTGTAAAATCTGTGAGGGGGCAGAGGGGATGGGTGATGGTTCTGGAAGGTGGGGAAAGGGAGCCAGGTGAGCTACACTCTCACCATCCGACTGATTGGGGCTCACACCCCCACCATGATTTAGTGGATTTCTAGTGTACAGATTCCTGAGGACTTTTCCCTCCCCATACACCTGCCCTGATTTCCCTTAGGATCAGGGGACGGGAGCCAGTCTTTATTTTTATGGCTGATAATGTGGGATCGAAAAATATTCCAGGAAAAATAAAGCATCGGATGACAAATCTTTAGAGCGGAGAGAAAGCGGAAACAAAACAGTAAATATAGCAAACCTCCCTAAATAGTAGAGATACCTGTCCACACAAATCTTCAGAATGGGCCATTTTGGGGAAATTGGTTCGCCAAAATGCTGGCTTGGCGTGGACAGGCCTCCAGGGTTATAGGATCCTTAAAAATGGGCGTCTTTGAATTTTGATACAAAACTGTACAACATTTACATTTTAAAAGCTCTTACCCAGTTAAAGGAAATATCTCCTGTCAGGTTTCGATTATGGCTGAAACAGCAAATCAGTGTGGCCTAGTGAAATTAACTGTGGTATTCGTTAAACACTTACTCTGTGTCAGGTACTGCCCTAAACGCTGGGGTGGATACAACCAAATTGGATTGGACGCAGTCCTTATCCCACATGGGGCTCACAGTATTAAGCCCCATCTCACAGATGAGTTAACTGAGGCACAGAGAGGTGTAGTGATTTACCCAAGGTCCCACAGCAGACAAGTGGTGGAGCAGGGATTTCTGACACCCTGGCTCATTCTCTGTCCATTAGGCCAGGATGCTGGACTGACTTAGGACCACTTAAGCCTTCTGTGCCTCAGTTTCCACATTTATAAACTGGGATTCCAACACCTGTTATCCCTCCTCTTAGCTGTGAGCCCCATGTGAGACAGGGACTGTGTCCAACCTGAAGATTGTGAATCTATTCCAGGTCTTAGTACAGTCCTTGGCAAATAGTAAACTCTGGACAAATACTCCATAGATTATGAAACATCCACAATAAAAAATAATTTCCCGTGTAGTTAGACAAGGCAGCTTTAAGAGAAGTCTCCAGTTCCTGCTTCACAACATCCAGTGCTAATCCCCAAGCCAAATCACACCAAGCAGCAGTGTGGTCTAGTGGATAGAACATGTGCCTGGGAGCCAGAAGGACCAGGGTCTTTCTACCGGCTCTGCCACTTGTCTGCTGTGTGGCCTTGGACAATATTTTTTTTAATTTGGGTTTAGAAAATAATGAATATTGAATTTGTAAATGTTTTCAGGTTATTGGATATGTTACAAGACAATTAATAGGGTTTCATGATTGTATTTCTGATGAAGACACAAAGGCTACATTGTTCTTTTTCCCCTTACAAACATTCCAGGACTCTATCTTGTGCCGCCAACATCATTCAGATAACCAATTATTAAATATTAAATGTGGTTCTCTCATTTAAAGAGAACCCGAGGCCCCTTCCTCTCACCTGCCATTATTTCTTCTCCTAAGATCTCCCCCTCTGACTGCTATTTTTCTTTCCTAATTCAACTTCACAAATAGGACTTGGATTTGGAAAGCCATTTGGTGATTTCAGGTGAATTAAGAGGGGAATTTCTTTAGTGGGAAACTGCGTTTTTCTTTAAAGTTGGTAGGGAATCTGCATCCCATTAGCTAGGATAACACTGCCGACTGGGGCACAGGATGAAGGAAATCTTTAGAGATCTGGCTTCAATATATTTTCTCAGTGGGTTGCTCACCCTATTGTCACCCCATTCTGTTTCTTTTCTCCCAGAAAATGGTTTTGATGAGTTTCAATGAACGGTTGCCTAAAGCACACAGAGAGCTCTGCAGATTTAACTTTATCTTTGTTCCAGCCACAAAAGGGCCATTTGCTCACCTGAACTTAAAGACGGAGTGAGTATCATATGGATGCATCCCAGATCAAGGCTAAAGAAATCTACCTTTCTGGGGTTTTTTTTCCCCTCCCTTTTTTGTTTTCACAAAGGGGAGAATCAATAGGATGATTGGCAGGTAATCAGGTGTTACAATTCTTCAACCTCCCTCTCCCTCATGCTAGGTGTAATTCCATCTCTTTGCATCTGTTCTGAAATTTCCTCTTGTTAATAATGGCTTTCTTTTGCCGCCCAGTCCTAGCCCACCCAACCTTCACCCAGATCTTTGTAGTGGGATTGTTTCTTCAGTGAGTCAGATTACTAAATAGTGAAAACCAAATTGCCTGGTAATAATATTAATAAGAAGAATTATGGTAGTTGTGAAGAGCTTTGCTAAGAGGGGTTAAAGAGCTGAGAAGCAGCAGGGTCTAGCTGATAAAGTATGGGCCTGGGAATCAGGGGACCTGGGTTTTAATTCCTACTCTGCCATCTGTCTGTTAGAGAAGCAGTGTGGCTCAGTGGAAAAGAGCCCGGGCTTTGGAGTCAGAGGTCATGGGTTCAAATCCTGGCTCTGCCAATTGTCAGCTGTGTGACTTTGGGCAAGTCACTTCACTTCTCTGTGCCTCAGTTCCCTCATCTGTAAAACGGGGATTAAGACTGTGAGCCCCCCGTGGGACAACCTGATCATTTTGTAACCTCCCCAGCGCTTAGAACAGTGCTTTGCACATAGTAAGTGCTTAATAAATGCCATCATTATTATTGTTATTATTATTATCTGTCTGCTGTGTGACCTTGGCAAATGACTTCACTTCTCTGGGCCTCAGTGATCTCATCTGTAAAATGGGGATTAAGACTGTGAGCCCCCCGTGGGACGTGGACCGTATCCATCTTGATTAAATTGTATCTACCCCAGTGCTTAGTATAGTGCCTAGCGCCTAGTAAGCAATGAACAAATACCATTAAACAAAACCCAAAACAAAAGAACTGCAAGTCCCGTAAGGGGGCATGAACACAAATGCAGTTAGGTAAATGGAATGGAGCTCTTGATTGGGTAAAATAAATAGGCTGAAGCTGTTGATTGGGTTAGATAAATAGGATGAAGCTGTTGATTGGGTAAAATAAATACCCAAGCTATTGACTGGACAATTAAAGAAACAACCAACTATTAAGACCTAAATTAAGACTATTAAGACCTAAATCCTCAGAGCACTGTGTTTCTATGTCTCTGTTGGAACTCGAGCAAGAAGAAGCAGAGATATTTCATTCAATCAAGGTTATTGATTAAGAATCCCATTCTCTGCCGAAAGGGAGCTTACAGTCTAGAGGGGGAGACAGACGTTAGTATATATGGTAATATAAATGATAATCCCTGTGGGCAGGGATCACACCTACCAATTCTATCATATCATGCTCTCTTAGTATAGTGCTCTGCATACAGTAAGCACTCAGTAGAGTCCATTGATTGATTTAAGAAGGCGAAATGAAAGAAGCTGGGCCTTTGTGTTGGTCACTGGCTTCTTGTTTCTCCACTCGGAGGTAGTTGCTTCTGTGATAGTAGTGTTTCCTCAAGCTATAAAATATTCTAACCAAGCACAGCTAAAGTGGCCAGAAATGCAAACAACATCAGCAATGCCAGAAAGGCAGCTCTTCCTGACTGTAGTTTCTTTCCTGCTCAGCTGTCTTGGGTTCTAATCCCAGCTCCACCACTTGTCTCCTGTGTGGCCATGGGCAAGTCACTTCACTTCTCTGTGCCTCAGTCACCTATTCTGTAAACTGGAGATTGAGACTGAGCTCCACTTGGATAGGGACTGGGTCCAACCCGATTTGCTTGTCTACACCCCAGCGCTTAGTTCAGTGCCTGGACATAGTAAGTGCTTAGTAGTTACCACAATTATCATTATTAGCTGTGAGCCTGGGGTTTGCCCCTGCCTGGATAGGATCCCCAGGGCCAGAAAGAACAGACAGGTGGTTCAAGGTAAACACATTGTTTACAAGCAGTAGGCGGAAGTCGATGTCAGATGTCACCGTTGACTCTTGGGTTGCTGTTAAGTTCAAAGTCTATAGAGCTGAGAGCACTGCAAAGGCTGTTTGTGGAAAAACAGGAAGTCACGTGCTCGATATCAGCATTGACCACTGCGAGACAAGTCCCCCTGGATCAATATCCAACGGGTTAGAGTGGGACAAGTTCCAATCTTCACCGGAAAAAAAGCAACCCAATAACAGCAGGAGGATTTGAAATCGGATAGAAGCCCCAAAGAATCTTCCTCATTTTCCTGTGCTTGTGAGTGGAGGATAAAGGAGCTCAAGGGCCCACAAATGGCAAGTTGCTTTTGCTCTAAGCTGCTTGGATTATTTTGGCCTAAATAAATGGATGGTTTCCATGGAGATGGACAAATTCATTTGTTCATTCAATCGTTTATTGAGTGCTTCGTGTCTGCAGAGCACTGTACTAAGCACTTGGAAGACTACAATGCAATAAACAGACACTTCCTGTGGACAAATCAGCTAATGACTCCAATAAACTTTTTTTTACAGTATCTGTTAAGCACTTACTATGTGCCATATACTGTTCTAAGCACTGGGGTAGGTACAAATTGGTTAGGTCTTCCCAGACTGAGCCCCCTCCTTCCTCTCCCCCTCCTCCCCCTTCCCATCCCCCCCGCCTTACCTCCTTCCCTTCCCCACAGCACCTGTATATATGTATATATGTTTGTACGTATTTATTACTCTATTTTACTTGTACATATTTATTCTATTTATTTTATTTTGTTAATATGTTTTGTTCTGTTGTCTGTCTCCCCCTTCTAGACTGTGAGCCCGCTGTTGGGTAGGGACCGTCTCTATATGTTGCTAACTTGTACTTCCCAAGCGCTTAGTACAGTGCTCTGCACACAGTAAGCGCTCAGTAAATACAATTGAATGAATGAATGAATGGTCTGACACAGTCCCTGCTCCGCATGGGGCTCACAGTCTAAGTAGGAGGGAGAACAGGTATCCCCATTTTACAGTTGAGGAAACTGAGGCATAGAGAAGTTAAGTGACTTGCCCATGGTCACACAGCCAGCAATTGTCAGAGCTGGGATTGGAACCCAGGTCCCTCTGGGTCCCAGAACCATGCTGTTTACACTAGGCCATGCTGCCTTTTCCTGATCTTTGGACAATCTTAAAAGAAGAGACCTTTTTTTTCTTTTTAATTGTTTACTACCAAAGATTTCTGTCATCATTCTCCCCGTTGCTGTGATATCTCAAACACGCATGAACATTGCTTTCAAATAGAAATTCACTTTGACCTGTCGCTGCTACTCTCTTTCCTATCAACGTGACCCCTGATAATGAGACGCGTAGTAGTTTAGCTCTACCTTCCCTCTTCTATAAATCTCTAGCCATCCTGTGGGCTTGAAGACAACTCTACTGGCAGTGAGAATCAAACTTCTTGTGCAATCGGGGCTGACAAGACCAATGAGTAAGTGACACTCTGTCGCATTTTCACATTAAGATAGATCTTAGTTCTAGTTGTGAGTTTATGCCCAGACCCGTCTGTGTTTTCAAACCTGCTTCCTGGGATCCTCATCTTCACAAAGTCTTTGTTTTATGTTCCCCTCTTCCAATAGCTCTCCCCGAAGCTGGTCTGTCTTCTGCGAGGGTTTTCCCTACTGTTCTCCAGTATAGTCCTTCAAGGGCCCACATCAGAGATAGTGTGGCTAGTGGAAAGAGCAAGGGACTGACAGTTAGAAGATCTGGGTTAGAATCCAGGGTCCAGCAGTTGTCTACTGTGAGACCGTTGACAAGTCACTTAATCTCTCTGGGCCTCAGTGCACCCATCTGTCAAATGTGGATCAAATTTCCCATTCCCAGCTCCTTCTGGGACTGTGAGCCCCATGGGGGACAGGAACTGTGTCTGATTTGGTTATCTGAAATTTCCATCCCAGTGTTTGGTATATCGTAAGTGTTTAATAAAGACATTATTATTAATTATTATTATCATAAAGTGTGAAATCAGATCTAGAGACTTTATGTACACGGGGCCAAACTCAAATGAGTTTCCCCAAAGTTTGTATTCATTCATTCAATCGTATTTAGCGCTTATTGTGCACAGAGCACTGTACTAAGCACTTGGGAAAGGACAGTACAACAATAAAGACTGACAGTCCCTGCTCACAACAAGCTCACAGTCTAGGGGGTGGTGGGGGAGACAGACATCAATCCATCACACATCAATAGCAGCGTGGCTCAGTGGAAAGAGCCTGGGCTCTGGAGTCAGAGGTCATGGGCTCAAATCCCAGCTCCGCCAGTTGTCAGCTGTGTGACTTAGGGCAAGTCACTTAACTTCTCAGTTACCTCATCTGTAAAATGGGGATTAAGACTGTGAGCCCCCCGTGGGACAACCTGATCACCTTGTAACCTCCCCAGTGCTTTGCACATAGTAAGAGCTTAATCAATGCCATTATTATAATAGGAGCCATGGGCTTCTTCATGAAGCAAAGGGAGATAGAGGAGGGTATGTATGATGGATTTAGGATGGCTCTGGGCCATGGGATTTAAGATTTTGGAAGTGGGCTCTCCTACTTGCCTCTTGATCGGTCCCGCAGACCAACACTTAAATCCAGGGCCCCTGTTCATGGCACACCACAGCTGGCTCTATCTATTCAGCCCGACTCCATCACACACACAAAGGCCGGGCCAACCCAAGAGTTTGGGACCGGAGAGTTTGGCCTTCTGGAAAATGAATACTTCAACATGTGGTTCCTATGTGAAACAGGGACTGTAAACAATCTGATCAACTTGAATCTACCCCAGCGCTTAGAACAGTGCTTGATACGTAGGTAGAGGTGAACAAATGTCATTAAAAAATGATTTATTCAGGCAGTAATCAGGGACTGGGCTTTGTGGAAGGGAAGGTAGGAAGGAGTGGAGAGACTTGGACCTGGTCATTAGAAGGAAGAGCTTCCCCCAAGTGGCTGGAGGTGAACCACCATCACTGTCATCAAACTTTTCCGCTTTCCCTTTTCACTCACTCACCAATATTTATTAATAATAATAATAATGATGGCATTCATTAAGTGCTTACTATGTGCAAAGCACTGTTCAAAGCACTGGGGAGGTCACAAGGTGATCAGGTTGTCCCATGGGAGGCTCACAGTCAATCTCCATTTTACAGATGAGGGAACTGAGGCACAGAGAAGTTAAGTGACTTGCCCAAAGTCACACAGCTGACAATTGGCAGAGACGGGATTTGAACCCACCACTGACTCCAAAACCCAGGCTCTTTGGGTGTTTTCTGTATGCAGAGCTCTGTACTAAGCACTTGGAAGACTGCAGTATAATGAGCTTACAATCTAGTGAGGTAGCATGCAATTCTACTTTTTTATGGTATGAAGTGCTTACTATGTGCCAGGTATGCTACTAGGCATTGGTGTACATAACAAGCTAATTCATTCATTCAGTCATATTTATTGAGCGCTTACTGTGTGCAGAGCATTGTACTAAGCGCTTAATCAGCTTGGACACCGTCCATGTCCCACATGGGGCTCACAGTCTTAATCTCCGTTGTACAGATGTGGTAACTGAGGCCCAGAGAAGTTAAGTGATTTATCCAAGGTCACACAGCAGATAGGTGGAGCGGGGATTAGAATCCAGGTCCTTCTGATTCCTAGGCCTGGGCTCTATCCATTAGGCTATGCTGCCTCAAAGTCCCAGGTCTGTACTCTTGCTGCTAGTCTATGCTTGCCCCTGAGCTGTCCCTTTATACCCTGCTTATCAGTTTGTGTAATTCTGCGAGAATTATCAAAGAACAAACATTCCCACTTAGTTGACCCTATGCCTACCCACCCTGTAGGCCAGCTTGCTTGGTGGGGTCAAAATGTAGCCATGCCCAGACCCCTAACCTTAACCCCTTGATGCCTAGTCATTCCCTTGATAGCCAGTGTATGCTTAACAATAATTTTAGTATTTGTTAAGCGCTTACTATGTGCCAAGCACTGTTCTAAAGTTCAAAGTGCCTAGTAAAATGGCCTCAAGTCTGACCAACCTGATTGTATCATGGGTAGTGAAAAGAGCAAAGACCTATTTTGTGCTTAGTTCAGTGTTTGGCACGTAGTAAGTGCTTCACAAATACCACTATTATTATTTATTATTACCTGTTGGTCTTCTCAGACATACCCACGCATATTGATACAGCCTTCGATCACTAGTGTCATTTGAGAAAGCTGTTTGAGTGTCTTGAATCTGATGATCAGGAGTTTCTGCTTGATGTGGAGAATGGATTGGCAACCATCGGGGGCACCCGAGGATTGGGGAGATCTGGACAGAATGATTATTTTAGAGAAATGATCCGGGCAGCAGAGTGAAGTATGGACTGGAGGCAGGGGAGGTTAGTGATAGGGATGTCAGGCTGATGCATAATCCAGCCGGGCTACAACGAACGTTTGAACCAGCGTGGTGGCACTTGGGATTGAGAGGAAGAATCAAATTCAGGAGATGAGGCAGGGGTTGAGGGAGTTTGGCTTCAGGTCCTGAGGCTGACTCCTGGGCCCAGTGAACCTGAGAACTCTTATCTGAGTTCTCCACTTTGCTCAGTTCAGACGCCCACAACCTCAGAACAAAATCACCCAGATCCTTTCTATATTTGTATCACAGGGAGTAGATACTTGATAAACCTTCAGCAAGCCAATGGTTATGGAAAGACCTGTCAGTCTTCGTGTGTGCGTGCTAGTGTCCAAAGAAAGGAGCCCCCAGACCATAAAGTTTTCTAGACTGTGAGCCCACTGTTGGGTAGGGACCGTCTCTATATGTTGCCAACTTGTACTTCCCAAGCACTTAGTACAGTGCTCTGCACACAGTAAGCACTCAATAAATACGATTGATTGATTGATTTATAAACCTCCTCTCCTCTGACAAGGTGGTTGAGGCTCTCTTGTTCTCTGGACACTTCCTTCAGGGAGCTCCAGGCAGGCTGCAGTACTAACAAGCAGACGAAATAGAGAATTAGAAAGGTGTGACCAGGACCTATCTAGTAAATATTAGAAAGGCACAGCCAGACCTACCAGCCACCATAGTCAATGAGTTCCACTACCTCTCAGGAGGCCTTCCTGATTTTATATCTATTCCAGGACAAGTCTCTCCCTCTGCTCCCCCTGGCAGGGCAGACTAAGACCTCCAGGACCTCCGTCAGTCAAGTAGCCTGGCAGCTGGCACAGCCCAGTAGTGCAGAAAGAAAGAGTTCTTTGGGAGCAGAAACCTCAAAATGATCAGACAACAAAGAAGTAAAAGCCCAGACAGTTGCCAGGGACAGGAAACCATAGACTAAACTACACACAAAGGGGTAATCTTTGCCCTTGCCCATTATGGACGATTTCAGCCACATCCTTACCCAAAGGTGAATGTCATCCTCAGTGGCAACTTCTTTGAGCTCAAAGGGCAACTCTATATAGTATCTTTATATACTGCATAGTTTTGTATGTATATAATATGGTCTATATGGTATAAATACCTTTCAGGTGACTTATCCCATCAGTCTGAGAAGGCAGGAATATTGTCCATTCTGCAAAGTTCCACACTTTCTTATTTAAAAGTAGCTCTGGTTTTCAGTGCCAAAGTCTGGATCGCTTGTTCCCCTACCCACAATCCTCTCTACAGTCACAGACAGCATGAAGAGAAGCGCCCTGTAAACCAGACACAAATAATCCAACCGTCTTTTCTTGGAAACTCAAATAATCAACCAAATGAGGAATTCAGAACAGTTTCTTCATGGATCTTCAGTTTGTCATGGAGCTTTGCATACCGTTGCCAACAAACTCAGCCCGTCCATGCGGGCTTTTTTGATTTGTTTTATATTTCTCTGCGTTTCACCTCCTTGTGGGCAGCGAACATATCTACCAAACCTGTTATATTGTACTTTCCCAAGTGCATAGCACAGTGCTTGCGCACAGTAAGGGCTCAATATATATGACTGATTGATTTCAAACAGTAAAATCCCAGCTCCGCCAACTGTCAGCTGTGTGACTTTGGGCAAGTCACTTAACTTCTCTGTGCCTCAGTTATCTCATCTATAAAATGGGGATTAAGACTCCCCTCCATCCCTGAAGGATGGAAGTGCCATCAACAGTGATGGGAAAGTCAGGGAGAGGGAAGGGTTTGGGAGGGAAGATAAGGAGTTCAGTTGCTGTTCTCCTACAAAAACCCAGCCCACACGCTTCACTCCTCAAATGCCAATCTATTCACTGTTCCTCAAGCTCATCTATGTCACCACCAACCTCTCATCATGTCCTGCCTCTGGCCTGGAATGTCCTTCCTCTTCATAGCTGACAGACTCTCCCCGCCTTCAAAGCCTAATTGAAGGCACATTTCCTCCAAGAGGCCTTCCCTGACTAAGCCATCATTTCTTCTCCCACTCCCTTCTTCTTTGCCCTTGCTCTTAGATTTGCTCCCTTTATTCACCCCTCCCTCAGCCCCACAGTACTTATGTACATATCCGTGATTTATTTGTTGATATTCATATCTGTCTCTGCCTCTATCCTGTAACCCTCTTGTGGGCAGGAAACATATCTGTTATGCTGTGTAGTGCTAGATTGTTGTTCTGTACACAGTAAGTGCTCAATAAATATGATTGATTGATTAATTTTTTAGCAGAGTTATTAGACACATTCCCAGCCCACAATAATCTTAAAGTCTAGAGGGCAGGGATTGTGTCTACTAACTTTGTTTCTCCCAAGTACTTAGTACAGTGCTCTCCCACAGTAAGCACTGAATGAATACCATTCAGTCATTCAGTCAATCAATCAATGGTATTTATCAAGTGCTTATTGTGTGCAGAGGACCATACCAAGCACTTGGGAGGGCACAATATCATAAAGTTGGTAGACATGATCCCTTCCCACAAGGAGCTTACAGTCTGAAGGGGGAGACAGACATTAAAATAAATTACAAATAGGTAAAATGTGAGAGAAGAAGGATATGTGTATGCTGAGGGATTGATTAATGGATTAATTAATAATTGTGGCACTTGTTAAGTGCTTATTCTGTGCCAAGCACTATAGGAAGTGCTGAGATAGATAAAACAGACATAGTCCCTGTCCTACACAGGGCTTACAATCTAAGTGGGAGGAAGAAAAGCATTTTGCACATGAGGGAACTAAGGCACAGAGAAGTGAAGTGATTTGCCCAACGTCACACCTCAGGCAAGTGACAGAGATGGAATTAAATTGATTCATTCATTTTACTTCTGGGTATTTTCTAGATGAAAACTGTCTTGAGCCCATTTTGCTCTTTCTAGAAACCCAAATACACTGTAAACTCTGTGTGGGCAGGAAGTGTGTCTGTTATACTGAACTCTCCCAGGCTCTTAATACACAGTAAGTGCTCAACAAATAAGACTGACTTACTGACTAACCCTATCACCAACCATGAGCCCATCCAATGAAGGGTTGTCTAATATATTTCCACGTTCGCTTTAACCACACATGCAGTTCTAAAAGACAAAGATGATGAAGAATAAAGAACCTGGACAGAGAATATTCCACAATCCATGACAGAAAACCAGTCACCTGACTGGGTCACTTTAAAAATTCCTAGGAGAAAGTGGACTTCTGGTCCTTTAAATTTCAGTGAGTGGAATCACTCCAGTAAAACACTTAATCATGCTAAGTGGTTCCTCTGTAATTGCTTCCTTAAAGGCATCTGTTCGCACTCTGACCATATTGAAAATGAAATCCAGGAACTCCCAGCTCCCAGCTTCTGCAGAACAACAACCGGTGCCCAGACCTTGACTCTTGGCCTCCTCCGCCCTCCGCCCCCTCTCACCGCCACCAGTTTTCCGTTTCTCTCAGAGTCTAAAAGAGTCTACCCAAGGAAGGACCAGAGCCCGCTGCTGCTCCTCGCTGTCTGTTACATGGCTAGAAGCCAAACTTTTCTTCCAGGAATTGGGCCTTTTTCTTTGTTCCTGGCTCCATCTCCTTTCTCTGAATATCTCCCAAGCGAGGGAGGGGCGTTGGACTCAAATGGGTTCCAAGAAGGCAGTGGCATTATGCTTTCTCTAGGTCTAATTTTTAACGACAACCTGAAAGCATAAGCAAAGGCCAGCATCTCCAATCCCACCCGCGCCCCACCGCGATCTAGCCTGAGACTCCAACAGCCGCTCCTGTGACAGGAAGATTGAGACCATTTGATCGATCAAGCAATCCGCTGTATTTATTGAGCGCTTACTGTGTGCAGAACACTGTACTAAGTGCTTGGGAGATGCTTAAAACCCAGTTGACAATGCCACTCATAACTTTAAATAGTAGTAGCAGTAGAGAAGCAATATTGATAGTATTAGAGAAGCAGCATGGCCTAATAAGTAGAGCACAGACCTGGGAGACATGGACCTGAGTTCTAATCCAGGCTCTGCCACTTGTCAGCTCTGTGACCTTGAATAAGGTCTGTGCCCCACAGTTACCATGTAACAGAACTGTGCCTCAGTTACCTCATCTGTAAAATGGGGATTCAGACTGTGAGCCCCATTTGGGACAGGGACTGTGTCCATCCAGATTAGCATGTATCTAGTTCAGCGCTTACTACAGTAAGTACAGGTACCACAGTGATAATAAGTAGTATTAGTCATAGTAGTAGTGATGATTAGCAGTTTAATGGTACTTTTAAGTGCTTACTATGTGCCAGGCACTGTACTAAGCACTGGGGTAGATACAAGATCATCAGATTGGTCACTATCTTCATCCCACACATTCTAAATTGGAGAGAGGAGGCTTTAATCCCCATTTTACAGATGAGGCAGTTGAGGCACAGACAAATGAAATGATTTGCCCAAGGTCACAAAACAGATGAGAGGCAGAGCCGGGAGCAGAACCCAGGTCATCTAACTCCCAGGCCCGTACTCTTTCCACTAGGGCATGCTGATTCTCCAAGGGCCCTTATGAAATGCTAGGATGAAATAAAAGAAAATCAATTCACTTCTGGCTCGCATCCCACAAGGAGTTCAGGATATGATAGTCTAAATGAAGGAAGGAGGTTGGATAAATAGAACAGCAATATATCATGCCAACAGAAGGAAGAGAGGTCAAAATTCAACCCTGAAAGCATCACATGACAAAAACAAAACAGTATAATAGCGTTGTAATTTATTTTAATATCTCTCTCCCCCACTAGACTTTAAGAACCTAGAGGGCAGGGATGGTATCTATTTTATTGTATCTTCCCCAGGGCTTAGTACAGTGTTCTTCATGGAGTAAGTAATAACAACTGTGGTATTTGTGAAGTGCATACTATGTGACAAGCACTGGTCTAAATAGATCCAAGCTAATCGAGTTGGACATAGTCCCTGTCCCACAGGGGGCTCACAGTCTTAACCCCATTTTACAGATGAGTTAATTGAGGCCCAAAGATTGTGTTGAGATGGATTAGCTTGTATCTACCCCAGCACTTTGTGCAGTGCCTGTCCATCATAAACACATAACAGATACCATTAAAAAAAAAAGATCAGAAATAGTCCCTATCCCTTATGGAGTAGACAGAAGAACATATATGTGACCCTCCACCCATTTTACAGATGAGGAAACCAAGGCACAGAGACATCAAGTGACTTGCCCAAGGTCACCCAGTAGGCAAGTGATAGAGCTGGGATAAGAACCCAGGTCTCCCATCTCCCAGCCTAGTGCTCTTTACCTTAGGCCATGCTGCTTTAGAGATGGCAGCAAGAACAGTGAGGTCCATTGCACTGGAGCTATAAAAAAAAAAAATAGATTTAGAAATGAGGGGGGAACCAGGGAAATAGGGAGGTGAATTTTGGATGCAGGAACAGGAATGCCTAAAATCCCTAACCAGGGGAACCGTGTAGGGGATTACATAGGTGATTCATATATGGGGGTGTCCAGGGTAGTTTTAAAGTCTTTAGCAGGAAAAAGGCTGTGTACACATTTTTGAGGTAACATGGAGCCAAGCATATGACTTCAGAGCTTCCTGACCTTTGCCGTTCGTTTTGTAGACAGGCACATGTGTTTCACTGCTGTTGCTTTGACTATGCAGGTCTCAGGCAAGCCTTGGGGATCCATTCTTTCCCCAGCCCTTTTATATAAATGAATCCAGTGTCACAATAGAAAATTAATAAAACTCCTAATTTGACAAAACTGACACAGGCAGCCCCAGGTAGTCTTTTTAACATTCTGCCGGTTTAGGAAGTCCACTGTCACTGTCAGCTGGCTTTCGAATGGAGGCCAGAGTGCATGCTTGCCTGTGGCTACTGAGTCGGCAAAGTAGCAAGGGTTAGAATCTCTTGATACATGCTCCCTCTACATCAACAATTCCTCTTTTGCTTTTCTTTTTTCAAGCTTGAGATGTGTTTGGAGGTTTCCAGTAGTGGTTCTTCTTCTGAACAGATAGGCCAAAACAAACCACAAATTGTGTTTTACTAAGCTTGGATTCTGAGTTCTTGGTTCACTTTTTTCTTATGGTATTTGTTAAGTGCTTACTATGTGCCAGGCACTGTTCTAAACGCTGGGGTAGATACAAGCTAATCAGGTTGGACACAGTCCATATCTCATATGGGGCTCCCTGTCTTAAACCCCATTTTACAAGGTGAGGGAACTGAGGCTCGGAAAAGTGAAATGACTTGCCTAAGGTCACACAGCAGACAAGTGGCGGAGCAGGATTAGAACCCAGGTCTTTATGATGCCTGGGCCCGGGCTTCATCCGGTAGGCCACAATGACTGCAATTTATCATTAGTACCTTATGTCTGGTCTCCACATCCAAATCAATTTGGACAATTAACCAATCCCCTGGGAATTGGGAGTGGCATAAACATCCATTGTGCCATTTCAGACTTAAAAAATACACCAAAAAACAAAAACCTGAACAAGAAGTGGGTTTGTTTTCACCTGAATTATGTGAATAATTCCAACAGGATAGGAAATGCAGCAGTGTTTTCATTATCAACCAAACTGGCAGTAGTCTTAGAATCTAAAATGACGGACAGAATTAGGAGTCAAAAGGATATTTTAAAGTTGTGAATTGATAAAAAGTAAAGTTGTAATAAAGAGACTGGAAAAAATTGGATTTCTCTCTCTTTGGCAGTTTGGTGCCTTTTAGGTTATGTAGAGTAAATATTGCATATTTTCTCAGTTATCTATTATATATTGCTGTAGAAAGAGATGGAACTTCCTGACTTCCCTATAGATTAACAGTCTACCCAGTGCCAGTTAGTAAGTCATATTTCACAGGATTAATGTAATCAGAGGGTACAAAATTTAATCAGGGGCTACAATATTTCATGCCCATGAGGCCATTACTTTGAAATATTGTTATTTTAAGTACAGGAAAAGACCAAACTTTCACAGTATTTTAAACCAAGACCATTGAATTGTGCAGACTACAACTCAAGTCAATCAAGTCAACAGCTGGCTAAGATTTTTCAAAAATCGCAATACTAATTCCGATAAGGCTAATATCTATTTGGAAATCAGATCAGCAAGGGGACAAATTCATTTTATCTTTTGTTTCTTTGCTTCCACACCAGATAGGAGCCTCTTCCTGGCCTATATACACACATAAATGAATAAGAAGTGGAGTCATTTAGAGAAAGGTTAGTGGGTAGGATTTTCACTCTAAAATACTGTGTGTGAAATGACCTTTGAGGAATGTTAAATACATAATCAACCCAATTCCTCTCTTTTCCCCACTCCACACTCTGTAAAACACAATGAAACCAGGTTAATCCATTCCTGCGTGAGAATGGGAGGGGGGGGATGTGAACTCATGAAGATGAATCTGAGTTCTGATAAGACAACCATAAAAGCTGGTTGAACCTTATTTGTGCAGTAGGACATTTTAGGAGCAGACCATAAAGACCTGATTTATTGGATTACACTCTGGGGAAACCCCTTTATGAAAGGAGATAATTGGAGAAGAATGAGTGGGGGAAAGTAGCCCCAACTTGAACCAGCCAAGAATTACCTTTGGGACATTTTTAAAGTCCATGGAAAAATCACACACCAGTCACTTAAACTGCCTCAGACTTGAGTTCCACCTTTCTTTTTTTTCTTTCTTTTTTTACTGGTATTTGTTAAGTGCTTACTATGCACCACACCCTGTACTGAGCGCTAGGGTAAGTACAGGATTATCAGTTTGGACACAGTCCATGTCCCACATGGGGCTCACAATCTTCATCCCTATTTTATAGATGATGTAACTGAAGCCCAGAGAAGTGAAGTGACTTGCCCAAGGTCACAGAGCAGACAAGTAGAGGAGTCACGATTAGAAACCAGGTCCTTCTAACTCAGAGGCCCATGCTCTATCCATTAGGCCACACTGCTTCCTAAGAAACCTGCAATTTATTGGGCCAGTTCAGTTCTCCTAGGGCCAGGACCCAGTGCTTCTCTAAACCATCATCATCATTTGTGGAGTATCTATAGTATGTTAAACACATACTCAGCCGTTGGCAAAGTCAAACAGAAACAAAATATACGTCCCCTGCCTTTAAGGAGCCTATAACCTAATCAAGAAGACAGAGAAGCAAAAATTACTTATAATAGGAGAAGACAGATTGGCAAAGATATTAGCAACATGGCCTACTGGATAAAGCGC
Organism: Tachyglossus aculeatus; assembly: GCF_015852505.1. Taxonomy (NCBI): domain Eukaryota; kingdom Metazoa; phylum Chordata; class Mammalia; order Monotremata; family Tachyglossidae; genus Tachyglossus; species Tachyglossus aculeatus. The sequence continues at coordinate 12,052,445 of NC_052085.1, read as the reverse complement.
AGTCCTGGGAGTGAGAAAGACACAGGTTCTAATGCCGGCTCCGCCACATGTCTGCTGTGTGACCTTGGGTGAGTCACTTCACTTCTCTGGGCCTCAGTTACCTCATCTGTAAAATGGGGATTAAAAGCATGAGCCTCATGTGGGATAGGGACTCTCCAACCTGATAAACTTGTATCTATCCCAGAGCTCAGAATAGTGCTTGGCAAATAGTAAGTGCTTAACAAGTACCATTATTACTATTATTGTTATTATCATTGTTATTATTGTTATCATTAAACTGACACCTGAGGCCTTGATGTTGGAGGGATGGTTCTCTGGAGGTGTGTGCCTAACTAAATTGTGATAGTCCTTAGAGGTGGGAAGGAATGGCAGAACTTTGCATATATTGGATATTGGGAACGTGTCTCCCAACTTCATTATATACCATCCTCTCCCAAGCACTGAGCAGAATGTTCTGCACACAGTAAACACTCAATAAACACGATCGACTGATTGACTGATTTTCCCCTCTAATCATTGTTGGGAAGGCAGTAAAATAATAACTCTTATGCCTGTTCCCCCTAAAGATCTTGGCATGCCTTGAATGAGGTAACGTAAAATCAAGAAGTGGAGTTCTGTTGTGAACATCGGCCCTTATTTACATCCTGGGATTCTCCATAGTAGTAATAGTATTCATTTATTATTTACTAAGTGCAGAGAACTGTACTAAGCAGTGGGAAAGAATACACAGGGTATTTGGGTGGGAATTTAGTCCTGACTAAACGTCAAGGAGCTCACAGTTTATGAATATAAGTACTGTGTCTGTTGCTTTGCCAAATTCTTTCCTTGGGCAAATACATATCTGAGCACTCAGTTTAATAAGACAAGTTTTAGGTGGATGGATTCCAAGACTAATAATAAGAGTGGTACTTGCTAAGTGCTTAGTATGTGCCAAGCACAGTACTAAGTGTTGGAGTAGATACAGCCCCACCAAATCAGACATTGCCTCTGTTCTACATGGGGCTTACAGTCTAAAGGGGTGGCAGAACAGGCAATTAATCTTCACTTTACAGATGAAGAAACTGAATTATGGAAAAGTTAAGTGATTTTACCCAAGGTCACACAGCGGGCAAGGAGTGGAGATGGAAAGCGAAAAGTGGCAAGGCCTAAAGGAGAGAGGTTGGGCTTGAGAGTCAGAAGGACCTGGGTTCTAATCCTGGCTCCGCCACCTCTCTACCATGTGACCTTGGGTTGGTTACTTCACTTTTCTGTTCCTCAGTTCCCTCATCTGTAAAATGGGGAAGAAGACCTTTGCCCCATGTGGAACATTGACTGTGTCCAACCAGATTAGCTTGAATCTACTCCAGTGCTTAGAACAGAGCCTGGCATATAGTAAGCATTTAACAAATGCCATAAAAAACCCAGGTGTCCCGACTCCCAGGGCTATGCTTTATCCACTCCACACTATCCACTGTTTCTTTAAAAGAATTTAAACTTGATTTAAAGGCAAGATTGAAGAGGGACATACCTAAGATACGGTTTGTTCTGGCTAACTTAAATGGGCTTCCCTGTTCTTCCTCCCTCTTCTGTTCCTTCTCTGCTCTCCATCTCTTATCCTGGAGAAATAGATGTGTCTGACCTGTTGATTTGTATCAACCCCAGTGCTTAGAACAGTGCTTGACCCATAGTAAGTGCTTAACAAATGCTATTATTATTATTAGTAGTAGTCTTTATGGACCATTCCCATAACCTGAAAATGAGAAAATTGAATCAGAAATTGAACAGAAAACTGCACCTTCTTATAATCAAACATCCTCTTGAGGCTGTCTGAAAATGTATTCAAGTGTGAATTTTCTCTTCGTGCATAGAGCTGTCTTTAAGTGGCTGCTGGTCTTCATATCATTAATTTCCTGCTCTGAAAACCAAAATGTCCTTTAATTATCCAGCTGTACAAGCCCATATAATGGCACTAAATTTTGCTTAAGTATGGCCTGCTGCCAAAGCAGAAGCCAAAATATATAATTATGCAGGCATTAATGCTCTAAAGCGGGTGGAATCAGAGGTACACAGTGATTGGGACATTCTCCAAAGGGTAACCCTGCCTGGGTAATGTAGCAGAAATTCGTATCTAAAAGTGTGCCCTCCTGTGCCCTTTTGTCAGCATGCCAATCGTATTAGCCCTATTATCCATTTGCAAATAATGTAGTCTTCCACCTTGCAATCATTGCCAAAAGAGACAGCCTTCAGTGTTTCGGGAGCAAATGTCTCCCCACCAAAAGGAAACTGAAGAGGAATTAGATGACGGCAATCCCAGCTGACCCCCGTGCCAGAAAATATTCCATTTTGTTCATTTGCATTAATAAACGATGGGCTCTCCGTGACCAAAGTCTGCCTCGTGACAGACTCCAGCAGGGCTTTTCAGACAGGACAAGAAAAGCTCTTCGGGTGATTCAGTGACTTTACCCTTAAAGGAGCATGGCCTAGTGGATAGAGCACAGACTTGGGAGTCAGAAGGACCGGGCTTCTAATCCTGGCTCTGCCACTTGCCTGCTGTGTGACCTTGGGCTCAGCACTTCACTTCTCTGGGCCTCGGTTCCCTCATCTGTAAAATGAAGATGAAGACTCTGAGCTTCATGTGGGATATGGACTGTATCAATCAATCAATCATATTTATTGAGCGCTTACTGTGTGCAGAGCACTGTACTAAGTGCTTGGGAAGTACAAGTTGGAAACATATAGAGACAGTCCCTACCCAACAGTGGGCTCACAGTCTAGAAGGGGGAGACAGAGAACAAAACAAAACATATTAACAAAATAAAATAAATAGGATATGTACAAGTAAAATAAACTGATTAGCTCATGGCTACCCCAGAATTAAATACAGTGCCTGGTACGGTACACAGTAAGCATGTAACAAATACCATTGAAAAAATGAAAGGTGGGGATTTTTTTTCTTCTAAGCAGACTTATCCATCTTTTGTTTTAGCCCCTATCACCAAACAAGCTCTGTGACTCCCTTGTAGGGTGAAGTGATCAGGACTTTACTTAATGAATGCATTCTGCTCTCTAAAAGTGAGGCTACTTTTTGTGTGACAAGTAACGCTCTGTAGTCGTCCCCTCCTAGGAAACAGTACAATACTTTTGACAGCCCAAGAGGATCAAACCCTAATTACTATTAATGAGATTCATTATAATATAGGGTCTCGGCAGCGAATTTCTAATTTTCTTCTATCAGTATTCCTCTCAATGTTGGGCAGAAGGAGGCAGCTGTTCCTGAAAGTGCATGAATCTGCATTTATATTAGCTGATATAGGCAATGTATTTCTTAAGGGACTTATCCTTTAGGGGGAAAAAGAATCAATCTTGGACAGCAAGGGAGGAGATGGAGTGTTTGAAGTGTCATGCCTGTTTTTGCGTTCCACATGGAAATGATTTGAAGGCACTGTGTCAGAGACATTTTGTGAATTTTTTCGCAACTTTCCTTGTTTCTTGAGGTGGATTGGGAAAAAAAAAACAAAAATAAAGAAACGATTTTCATTTTAACTGCAGTTATGCTAGTTTCCTGGAGATCACTGCTTTGGTGTAGAAAGAACATGTCATTCTGGCTAAAGAAAGAAACTCCAAGAAAGATCCCAGAAATGGTGCCACGGAAGCAGCTGCAGTGACTGTGTAGCTATCAATAATAATAGCTGCGGTATTAGTTAAATGCTTACTGTGAATGTGCCATGCACTGTATTAAGTGCTGGGGTGAATACAAACAAATCAGGTTGGACACAGTCCCTGTCCCACATGGGGCTCAAAGACTTAATCCCCATTTTATAGATGAAGTAACTGAGGCCCAGAGAAGTGACTTGTCCAAGGTCACGCAGCAGACAAGTGGCAGGGCTGGAATTAGAACCCAGGTCCTTTTGACTCCTAGGCCTTTGTTCTCTCCAGTATGCCATGCTACTTCTCAATCAGTAGTGTTTTTTGAATGCCTACTGTGTGCAGAGTTTTGTATTAAACATTTGGGAGTGTGTAATAGGGTTAGTAAACCACATTCCCTGTGCCCATGATGCCAAAGAGGTGACAGAGAAGGAGGAGAAGGAGGTAGAAACAGAGGAGGAAGGTAAAGAAGCAGGAAGAGGGGATGAAGGAAGACAAAGGGGAGGAGAAAGAACAGGAGATAAGGAGGATGAGAAAACCAAGTGAAATAGAGAATAAGAGGAAGTGAAAGTGAAGGCAGAAGAAAACTAGAAGGAAGGAGAGTAGTAGGAATTAGAAGGGGGATCCATTAAGTTTCGAGTAAGAATATAAATGTGCTCAGTGTTCTCTTCAAAAAAGGCATCACTCTTAGATTTTTACTGCCTGATAGTCTCCCTGGAGATTCTTGGGACTTGTTCATTTGGACACAGTCTAAAACAGTCCTTCAGAGAACAGAGTTGACCTCATTTTATCATGTGTGGCTCATGCACTGTGACTGGGCTTCCCCTTATGGTATTGACAGGTAGGTTGGAATTATTTGAATCTGCTTAATGAAGCCATTGCATGTCATTTACTTTCACAAGCACGTAAGCATCTCATAGTGAAAATGTCCTCGATCCCCCAAGTGTCTCATTGCCTTGCTCTAGGAGAGATTTGAACAAATAGACCTGTTCAGATTTGGGCCTGTCTAGGGAGACATCATAATCATAACCCATGACAATCAGATTGATTCGGATGGAACGGTAAGAGAATCTTTCAGAGGCAGGCGAGGGCTGACCTTTGGAGAAGGTATTTTGAATGATTTTCCTCCTTCCTCTTTGGATGGTGGAATCAGGTCTGGAAATGGGAAAACCTGAGCAAATGAATAACATTCCCTTTCTGTAGTTTCCTCCCTCAATTGGGAAAGGGGCAATGTGGCGTGTTTGAAAAATCTTGGGAGCAAAAGGCTACTTTTTTTAGTGAATTGGATTCCCGGACTAGAAACCCACGGTTGGAACTGGAAATAAAATGCATTCTCTGTAATCGAGAGGATTATGACTTGGCTTGAGAGCAAAGCAAACTTAGCAGAGCCTTAAATTTCACAGGTGCATTAATGGTTCAAGCACGAGGATTTGTTCTTTGGGTGTTTGGTTACATTGTCTCACGTTCTCCAAACAAGAACTCAGCATCTTTATGCTTCCAGTGAGATGCTTAACTTTGGCCGTCACCCAGAAATCTCGCTCACCTCTTGGCTGTGTCTGGCCGAACATTTTAATTGGACAATAAACATGTTCAGACCAGTTGGAAGTGGCTAAGCCATGTAAATGTGGCCTCTCTCACTCCTAACTATAGTATTTGTTAAATGTTTACTATGTGCCAGGCATTGTCCTAAGCACTGGGGTAGATACAAGATAATCAGATTGGGTACTGTCCCTATTCCAGCTGGGTCTCACTTGCTCAACATCTATTATATTTATAAGCAATATTATTAGTTCCTTCCCCCAGATACTTGGTCTTGGGGCACTTTGATTAGATTGAGGCTCACCTGTTTTTTATGGTAGGAGATACCCTCATCATCAAGTTTCTAGGCTTTGGTTGGAGTCATAATATTACCACCTCAACAACCCCATATAAATATGACCCGTGGAACCCCTGCTCCAGTGAGGGCAAACTCCCTTTCACTTGCACCGAACCTAGTTTCTGCTCCTCCTCGCCATCACTGAGAAGCACCGTGGCCTAGTAGATAGAGCCTGAGAGTCAGTAGGACCTGATTCGAATGCCAGATCTGCCTCCACTGTGTGACCTTGGGCAGGTCACTTCACTTCTCTGGGCCTCAGTTCTCTCATCTGTAAAATGGGGATTAAGACTGTGAGCCCCATGAGGGACATGGACTGTGTCCAACCTGATTAGCTTAGTTTAATATAGGGCCTGGCACATAAGTAAACACTGTAAAAATGAAAGAAAATAAAGTCACCAAAACCTGGATTTCACCAACGGACACTGTCTCCCCCACCATTTTCTCCTGACAGGGCCTCCTCTTCTCCCGGTTTTCTAGGCACCCCCTTCCCATCCCCGAGGAGGCCGACTCCTCCAGCTCCACAGCTACTTTCATATCATCCCACGCTGTCCAACGCTCACCCCTTTGAACCCCACACTGTCACTTCTACCACCACCATGCCCCAAACCCCTCTCCAACCTTATGAGCAGTTTGGATGGCCTTCTTGTCTTCCTTCTCTCCTTTTTCCCTCCACTGATCGTCACGGGACTTCAACATCCATGAGGAAATTTCCAGTGATACTCCAGTCACCATCTTCCTCTCAACTGCCTCAGAGTACAGAGTACATAACTAATAGTTGTAGTAGTAGAGTCATAGTAGTAGCAGTAATAGTAGCAGTAGTAGTAGTTAATATTAATAGTAGAAATAGTAATAGTAGAAATAGTTGGGGTAATAGTAGTAGATTGTAATATTTATTGAGCACTCTCTTCAGAAGCACTGAGCAAGCAACATATTCTCTGCTCGCAAGGAGCTTATACTGTAATAGGGGAACCAACTAGAGAAATTTTTAGCAACAGAATAATCAGAAAAAATAAGTGTACTGTTGAGGAAACATATCGCTAAGTGCTGAGGTTAATTATAAGTAGGAGAAGAAGCTAGAGATGGCTGAGCGGTTTATATGACTTGGGAGGCCAGCTGTGAATCTGGGAAGACATGTTGGAGGAGGTGGGATTTCAGGGGGATTTTGGGTAGGGGGAGGGTGGTAGCCTAGTAGATTTTGATAGGTCGGATGGTCTTTATCACTTCACCTGCCAACAGTGAGATCAAGGCAGCAGCAATGAGCAATGAGTTCTAATGAGTTAAATCCTCATTAGAAACACATGAAACAGTAAACAAACCCCCCCCAGTTCTAGAGGTGGAAATGTATTCAAGCGCTATACCTGCCACCAGACTTGAGTTTTTGAATTTTGCCGCCTCAGGGAAAATAGAAAATCACTTTGCCTCCAGCCCAAAGACACATTTACCCGACAGAGTTACAGAACATTTTACTCTCCCATCTGTTCTCAGCCCAGATGGCTGTTGACTCCTGTCTTTAAGTCATTTCTCCTTTCACTGATAAGTCCATTCCATAGGTGAAAAGCCCTTGATCTCCAGATGAAAAAGAAAAGGAAAAGTAATAAAGAGCTTAAAAGTCCCTGTTTTATAATGAGAACAACTTCACCAAAAACAACTAAGATCACTGCCACAGGGCTTTGGAAGAACCAAACTTTGATTATCCAGATTCTATATTGTGTCCAACCTGATTACCTTGTATATACCCCAGCACCTAATACAGTTCCTAGGACAAAGTAAGCACTTAACAAATACCATAAAAAAAAGCTCTTAGCACAGTGCTCTTGTTGCAGTAAGCACTCAATAAATACACCTGATTGCAAGAGTAGCTCCTCCCACAAATGCTGCCCATCACACTGGTTTTGTCTGCTATCAATTGGCAGAGCAGGATTGAAACCCAGATCCTCTGACTGCCAGGCCAAGGCTCTTTCCACGCTGCTTCTCAGTGATTTGTCACTTAACTGATCAATCAGTCATTCAGTCATGTTTATTGAGCTCTTACTGTGTGCAGAACACTGGCCTAAGTGTTTGGGACAGTACAGTAGAACATATCCACATGTTCCCTGCCCCCAGGGAGCTTACAATCTAGAAGTTTGGTTGAGTTTGAAGGAGGGAAGTGTTCCCTTCTTATTATCAATGCTGTTCCCGAAGTTTCCTTCTTTTCTCCCCTCACGCCTCCGTGTGAGGCTTCTTGCCAGGAGCTTCGATCCAAATGTGTAGGCAGGCGGTTCCTCAATTTTCCTCTGTACATCTGATCCTTCCCTGGAAATCCCTAAACCTCTCCAGCTGGGATAGTTGGGTGAAATGACTGCATTTGCCACTTTCAAGTCTCCTTTATTATGGGGGGTAGGTTCTTGTTGCTATAGGAACTTCTGGCCTCTTTTATGATTGCTCGATTGATTGCCGAACCCGTGACAATGACACCAATATCAGGTTGCCAGTACAGGTATCACCAAAATCCTTCCTGAGTAATGGACACCCAGTTCTCCAGAACAGAGTGTGACTTGGATGACCCTTCTGGTGCAGGTGACTGTAGATGTTATAAAACAACGGGCTCTGTTTTCCTGGAAAGTTCCTGTTGGTTCCCTTTCCAGCCACAACTACTCTCCCATAGTCTGAGTGTTGGAAAAAGAAAATCCAGCCTGAAAATAGTGACGTTCAGGTCTCGCTATGTGCCAATCACTCCATCGGCTTTATAAGCACTCAATCACCATGCCCCCTCCTACCTCACTTCGCTACTCTCCTACAACCCAGCCCACAGACTTCACCCCTCTAATTCCAACCTTCTCACTGTGTCTCATCTGTCTCGCTGCTGACCTCACACCACGTCCTGCCACTCGTCTGGAATGCCCTCCCTCGTATCTGACAGACACTTACTCTCCCCATCTTCAAAACCTTAATGAAGGCACATCTCCTGCAAGAGGCCTTCCCTGACTAAGCTGTCCTTTTCTCCCACTCCCTTCTGTGTCATCCTGACTTGCTCGCTTTATTCATCCCTCCTCCCAGCCCCACAGCATTTATGTACATGTCTGTACTTTCATTTACTTATATTAATGTCAGTCTCCCACTCTAGACTGTAAGCTTGTTGTGGGTAGGGAATGTATATGTTACATTATACCCCCCAAGTGCTTAGCACAGTGCTCTGCACACAGTAATTGTCAATAGATACAACTGACTGACTGACTTACTGGATAGATATGAGATAATCAGATAACCAAAGGACTAACTTTTCAAGTAGGAGATAGGGCAGGTATCGAATCCCCATTTTGCAGATGAGGGAACTGAGGCACAGAGACTTTAAGTGACTTGTCCGAGGTCCCACGGCAGACAAGTGGCAGAGCCAGGATTAGAACCCAAGTGCTTTGGCTCCCAGGCCTGTGCTCTTTCCACTAGGCCACATGGCTTCTCTAAATGAACGCTGTGCTCTTGGATGGACAGAGTCATTGAGAAACCTCTTCTTCATTTTCCATCTGCTTCTTTGGGAAGGAGTCTTTAGTGTTTGCTGCTGCTTCTGCAAAGGGAAGCAGCATGGCCTAGTGGATAGAACACGGGCTGGGTGTCAGAAGGACCTGGGTTCTAATTTAATCCCCCATCTGCCACCTGTCTGCTCTGTGACCTTGGACAAGTCACTTCACTTCTCTGCACCTCAGGTACTTAATCTGTAAAATGGAGATTAAGACTGTCAGCCCTAAATGGGACAGGGGCTGTGTCCAACCTGATTAAACTGTATCTATCCCAGCACCTGGCACATGGTAAGCACTTAACAAATACCATTTAAAAAAGAAAAATGGGCCCCTCTCCTCACACCAGGTGGCTGAACTGACTCCACTCGGAAACGACAGGTGGGACCGGAGGGGAGGAGAGAGGTGGAGGTGGAGTTTGGGTGGATAATCCAGCTAATCTCCCAGCCGCCCAACTCCCTCCTCTCTTAGCTGGGTCAGATGAGACCCTATGTGGCCCCAAAACAAATGGCTTTTTGTTTTTCACCCTGCTGGGATCAGAATATGATGGCCAGGATCTCCCAGCAGACCGCCGCCCCTGCATTTTATACCTCAGAGGCTGGATCTAGTCTACCCTTGAAATCCAATATCCCCAACTAGTATCGATTTCCCAAATGCAACTTGGAAAACATCCTTCTTAATTAAACACAATCCCTCCCCAACCCCATCAAGATGCCAGTTCATCTGATTGTTTACATCGCTGGAGACCAGATGGAACGTTTAGTCGTTTTTAGGGGGGACCCTGAAAGAAGATAGATCATTTCGAAACCCAACAAATGTCACACACCCATTTGTATATCATATCAACCGGAGAGATTATGAGATGATCCAAGGTAGTGATTTCTCATTCTTCTAGATAATAAGACAGACTCTGAAAATGGGAAAGGAGCATCTCTAATGGGCTCCAGACATCCTGAACTACTTGCTTTCTGGGAATGTTTTTTAGAATGTGGATGAGACTTTTAATACAGATGCATCTAACAACATCCCCTATTTAAACGGCATTATTCTCCCTCCTATTTTAACTGTGAGCACCATGCGGGACCTGATTATATTGTATCTACTCCAGCACTTAGTTCAGTCAGACAATCCTATTTATTGAGCACTTACTGTGTGCGGAGCACTATACTAAGCCCTTGGGAGAGTAGGATATAACAACAGACATATTCCCTAGCAACAACAAGCTTACAGTCCAAAAGGGGAGACAGACATTAATATAAATAAATTACAGATTACAGTTCAGTAAGAACTTCACAAATACCACAATTATTATTACCTTGGAGCCCTGGTAAGCTGATCAAGGATGGAAGTTTACCATGGGTGAAGAGTGCAGTGGATTGAGGATTGCACTGGTTAGTGGCTAACATTTCTATAACCCAACCCACTAAATATGAAGCCTCTCAAAATCCTCCAGAATCTGTTAGCCTTTTTTTCCCCAGGAAATGTCCAGGATTTACTCTTCCATCTAGAGTTTCTGAGTAATTGTGGAACACTCCAGGGAAAAGCACTATGATTCTGAGCCATGAATGCAATAGTATGCATCAATCAATCTGTCAATTGATCAATCAAAGGAATTGATTGTTTGTTGTATAGAGTACTGAGAAGCAGCTTGGCGTAGTGGATAAAGCACGGGCCTAGGAGTTTGAAGGTCATGGGTTCTAAACCCGGCTCTGCTGCTCGTCTACCGTGTGGCCTTGAGCAAGTCACTTCACTTCTCTGTGCCTCAGTTGAGATTGAGATTGTGAGTCCCATGTGGGACAGGGACTATGTCTAACTGTATTTGCTTGTATCCACTTCAGCGCTTAGTACAGTGCCTGGAACCTAGAAAGCGCTTAACAAATGACATGATGATGATGATGATGATAATTATTAAACATTGGGAGAGAATACCCAATGGAAATTTGACATGATCTATTCTTATTATTAAGAGGTCTGGCAGATAGATTTAGAAGGTTTAACAATAATAAAGATCACTAGTATATTTATTAAGGACACGTTCTGGGCCCATCACTTTATTAAGTGCTGAGGTAGATACAAGATAATCAGGTCAGGCAAAGTACCTGTCTCACGTGGGGCTCACAGTCTTACAGGCAGGGAGGACAAGTATTTAACCTTATTTTACAAAAGAGGAAACTGAGGCCCAGATAAATTAAGCGCATCTCCTCCAAGAGGCCTTCCCTGACTAAGCCCTCATTTCCTCTTCTCTCACTCCCTTCTGGATCACCCTTGCTCTTGAATTTGCACCCTTTATTTTCACCTCCTTCAGCCCCACATTACTTGGGTACATATCCCTAATTTATTTATTTATATTAATGTCTGTTGGCCCCTTTAGACTTTAAGCCCTTTGTGGTCAGGGAATGCGTTTACCAACTCTTGTTATATTGTGCTCTCCTAAGCTTTTAGTGCAGTGTCCTGCACACAGTAAATACTCGACAGATACCATAGATTGGTTGATTTTCCCATGTTTTCCAGAGAGTACATTCTAGGCATTCCTGATGATAGTCCAAAAGAAACCTTCCCCTGGGAAGCATCTCTCCCTACCCAGGTTATATGGGCAGGGAACGTGTCTACCAACTCGAACGTCAGTACTGTCCCAAGTGCTTAGTGCAGTCCTCTGCCCACAGTAATCACTTAAAAATATGTTATTATTACTACTAAGGACAAGGGAAGGGACAAAGAAAAGAGAAGGGGAAAATAAAAACCAATGAAATACATTTTCACTGAGCTCCTTAAAAATAACACTCTAATTAATTAGCAGTTATGCAACCAATTACCATCGGTAATTTGTCTAATTCATTAGGAAAATAAACTTGAGCCTTGTGAGACTGGGAAGGCATTATTGTTTCTAAAGAAGGGAACAGTGCTAATCAAAGCTAATTTCTATCAACTGGGACTGAATTACAGAATAGATTTTTTCGAGGAGCTTCGGAGACCAAGAAAGGGATTAGCTCTCTCATGCTGGGTATTGGGAAGAAGTGGAAAGAACACGGGCTTTGGAGTCAGAGTTCATGGGTTTGATTCCCGGCTCCACCACTTGACAGCTGTGTGACTTTGGGCAAGTCACAACTTCTCTGTGCCTCAGTGACCTCATCTGTAAAATGGGGATTAAGATTATGAGGCCCCCCCCCGCCCCCCGTGGGACAACCCGATCACCTTGTAACCTCCCCAGTGCTTATAACAGTGCTTTGCACATAGTAAGCACTTAATAAATGCCATTATTATTACTATTATTAACTGTGCAGTGTGCTTGGTGGTGCAGAAGATAGAGCTTGGGCCTGAGAATCAGAAGATCATGGGTTCGATTCCCGGCTCTGCCACTTGTCAGCTTTGTGACCTTGGGCAAGCCACTTAACTTCTCTGTGCCTCAGTTACCTCATCTGGAAAATGGGGATGAAGACTGTGAGCCCCACGTGGGATAACCTGATTACCTTGTATCTAATCCCAGTGTTTAGAACAGTGCTTGGCACATAGTAAGCACTTAACAAGTACCATAATAATAATTCTGAATCCGATCTAGGCTTGTTCTAGAAAATATCTCTCCGATCTTCTTATGCTGGGTTCCCAATGCAACTCCTTCTTGAGTCTCTGTCTAAACAACAGAGTAGAGGGAATTCAGGCTAGTAATAATAATAATAGCATTTATTAAGCACTTACTATGTGCAAAGCACCGTTCTAAGTGCTGGAGAGGTTACAAGGTGATCAGGTTGTCCCACAGGGGGCTCACAGTCTTAATCCCCATTTTACAGATGAGGTAATTGAGGCCCAGAGAAGTTAAGTGACTTGCCCAAAGTCACATAGCTGACAATTGGTGGAGCTGGAATTTGAACCCACAACCTCTGACTCCAAAGGCTGGGCTCTTTCCACTTAGCCACGCTGCTTCTCTGTAGTAGCTAGAGACTCAGACCGAGGTGACAGTTGGAAGGTTAAAGATTCTCTTAACCCTCTTGAGTGAGTGAGCAGACTCAATATTTACCTCCCAGGGAAGTTGTGCTATTTGCTTTTTTCTTTCAGAGACATCTCCCACTGAGTAAAACTCACCATGGTTAAGATAAATGTTAGCACTTTAATAATCAACTGCTGGAGCTGGGATAAAATGAGAATCAACTATATTCTGGCCAATAAAACCTCATTTAACAAGGCATTTCAGGAATTGTCAGTGTTTAATGCCTAGCATTATGTATTTCTAAAATGTTTAAATAAAACTTGCCCATAATTAAGGTAGTCAGACCATAAAACCCCTTCTTTTTTTTTCCAATTGTATTTTTTTGGGTGCTTACTATGTGTCAGGGACTGTCAACTAAGCACTGGGGTAGGTACAGGCTAAGCAGGTCGGACACAGTCCATTTCCCACATGAGGTTTACCGTCCTAAGAACTATTTTACAGATAAGGGCAGAGAGCAGTTAAGTGACTAGCCCAAGGTCATACAGCAGACAAGTGGCAGAGCCGGAATTAGAACCCAGGTCCTTCTGATTCCCAGGCCTGTGCTCTATCCACTAAGCCATGCTCCTTCCGTGTTTCCACTATCCAGAACGAGTGAAATTTCTTTTATCAGTTTCTGAAGATAGAGCTGGCTTTTCAGAAGGAAGGCAAATACAATGCACACTGTAAGCGGTCAATAAATAATGACAAATTGGTTGACTGATGGTGTGATTTGGCTTACTGCAGGACAGATGAAGCCATCTTACAAAAGTCTTTGAAAGACTAATTGCAAAAGTCAATTTAAAATCAATAAACAAACATGGCCTGGGGGATAGAGCCCAGGACTGAAAGTCAAGAGACTTGGATTCTAATCTTGCCTCCGCCACTTGCCTGCTGTGTGACCTTGAGAAAGTCCTTTAACTTATCTGTGCCTCAGTTTCCATTGAAATGGGGATTTCAACCCCTGTTCTTCCTCCCCTAAGACTGTAAGCCCTGGGGAATGTGTCTGTTTACTGTTGGATTGTACTCTCCCAAGTGCTTAGTACAGTGCTTCACACGCAGTAAGCGCCCAATAAATGTGATTGAATGAATGAATGAAGAGGGACTGTACCCAACCTGATTATCCTGCTTCTCTGCCAGTGCTCAGCAAAGTCCTTGGTATATAGTAAACTCTTAACAAACACCACAGTTATCATGATTTTTGTAAACATTCTCTCAATGTAATGCTTGTTCTCTAAGCATTATTTATTTTTCATTTCCCCTCCTTGGTTCTGATTCCCTGGAAAAGAGGTAGGGGAAATACTACAGCCAGAAGGTGTTGAGTTCTCAGTGGAGAGCAAGGCACGGATCTGTGAAATAGCTTAGAAAGTGCTATTAAACCAAGATCAGGTTTGCGATGCTTGGAAAAATAAGGATGGATACATGTGATTGACTATCCTATTGTATGTTTCTCCAGAATCCAGACTGCATTTTGTCACCTCTGTTTCAGTTTGGCTACTACGCTCTATTGCCTTCGCTATTCCTCTGTGCTTGTAATATTAAACAACACACACTCTAAACATAACTAGAAATGTTATTAAAGTAATTTACTTTTAATAGCAAGTAAATGGATGCAATACTTGTAGTACTCTCATTTTGGAAAATATTATAAACACTTATTATGAGTCTAACAGACCATGCCTTAAATTTTGATTGGTGGAAAATCAGTCATTAACTCAGCAAAAATTACTAATTTTCCAGCACAGCTGCTCAGACCTACTGTGGTCACCAGCATTTGAAAAAAAAAAGATTATTGCCATTGTAAACCATTGATTATAGTTTATTCTAAAAATAATTACCTTTAATCAATTATCATACCTAGCAAGTGATTTCTTGGGAAAGATTATCTAATTACTATTAAATATGTGAGGACAGATGGCATATTGAATTCACTGTTTATTATGGCTTTTACAAGCGCAGATGTCTTTGTACAATCTGGAAAACTAATGGACAGGTGATCTTTTTTCATGGAATTGCACCCTGAATGTGTCAAATGATTCAGCTGGTTTTGCTAATGCCGTAACAGTTTTTATATGTAGAATACTAAGGACCAGGATTTTTCCACCTCAGTGGAGGAAAAATGGTAAGTGACTGTCTGCAAATAGAGCTTTACCACTGATAAAATGGTGCACATTTGAACTCTGTTTTGGAAACAGTGTTTGTCTGAGCAAAGTATTTCCTTCATTAGCAGACAAGACATGTTTCCTTCTGATGATGAGCTAGACAGGAAAGATACTGATGACAATTTGCAAATGTGTCCTTAATATCCCACAAGCCTCGAATTGCTATAGTACGATTCTTTAACAAATAGAAAGGGAGGAATATGCAGTCAGATAAGCAGGACACTGCTTAGTAGAACAACCCGCTTTAGACCATAAGCTCGTTACAGGCATGGAACATGTCTGCTACTTCTGTTGTACTCCCCCAAGCTCTTAATGCTCTGCTGTGTGACCTTGGGCATGTCACTTCACTTCAGTGCCTCAGTTTCCTTATTTGTAAAACGGAGATTAAGACTGTGAGCCCCCTGTGGGACAGGGACTGTGTCCAACTTGATTAGCTTGTCTCTACCCCAGCAGTTAGTATAGTGCCTGGCACATAATAAGTGCTTAACAAATACCATAAAAAAATTCACTACCGCGGGTGTCTTTGAATACTAAAGATAACTACCTAGAGATGCCTTCTGTTACTGACTTGAGAATACTTTTGAAAAAAGGCCTAATCTTTTGTAGGATTCTTATTTTTGTCCCCTAGAGTCCCATTTATCAGCATTTCATAAATAGGTTTCAGGGCATTTTGATGCAACATATTCTTTAAAAAAAAATTGAGTGAAATAAAATCTCACATACCACCAATTTTTAACATATGCAATAAAGGAATTTGGAGGTGAGGTGGACCCATTTGTCTTAGGGAACAGACGTACTTAATAATAATAATAATAATAATGGCATTTATTAAGCACTTACTATGTGCAAAGCACTGTTCTAAGCACTGGGGAGGTTACAAGGTGATCAGGTTGTCCCACGGGGGCTCACAGTCTTAATCCCCATTTTCCAGATGAGGTAACTGAGGCCCAGAGAAGTTAAGTGACTTGCCCAAAGTCACACAGCTGACAATTGGCAGAGCCGGTATTTGAACCCCTGACCTCTGACTCCAAAGCCCGTGCTCTTTCCACTGAGTGTGTTTAATTTCTCAAAAGTTGGTTGATAAAGAATTAGTTCCCGTCCTCCCAAGACCATAAGATCCTTGAGGACGGGAGCAGACCAACTCGATTAATAAACTGTGGTATTTGTTAAATACTTACTTTGCACCAAGCACTGTATTAAGTATTCAGTTGGATACAAGATAATCAGGTCCCACAAAAGCCTGGGTGGAAGGGAGAACATTTATTAAATCCCCATTTTGCAGATGAGGGAACCGAGGAAACAGAGAAGTTAACTGACTTGCCCAAGGTCACACTGCAAGGTAAGTGGTGGAGCCAGGATTAGAATTTAGGTTCTCCAACTCCCAGACCAATGCTGTATTGTTTTGTGCTCCTTCAGATGTTTAGACAGTGTGGCTCAGTGGAAAGAGCACGGACTTTGGAGTCGGAGGTCATGGGTTCAAATTCTCACTCCGCCACTTGTCAGCTGTGTGACTTTGGGCAAGTCACTTCACTTCCCTGGGCCTCAGTTCCCTCATCTGTAAAACGGGGTTGAAGACTGAGCCCCACGTGGGACAACCTGATTACCGTGTATCCCCCCCAGCGCTTAGAACAGTGCTTTGCACATAGTAAGCGCTTAATAAAATGCCATTATCATTATTATTAGACCAGTGCTCTGCACATGAGCGGCACTCAAAAAAATAAAAATGATTGGCTGACTGATTGATGCCTCAAGTGATACACCCTCTGTCTTCATATCCTACAGACAATTACCCTCTCCACTTTTAAAGCCTTATTGAAGGCACATCTCCTCCAGGAGGCCTTCCCTGACAGAGCCCTCACCTCCTCTTTTCCCTCTCCCCTCTGCATCACCCTGATTTGCTCCCTTTATTCATCCTTCCCTCAGCCCCACAGCATTTAGGTATATATCCATAATTTATGTATTTATATTAATGCCTGTGTCCCCCTCTAGACTGTGAGCTCGCTGTGGGCAGGGAATGTGTCTACTAAGCGCTTAGTACAGAGCTCTGCACACAGTAAGCACTCAATAACTATGATTGATTGATAAGCCTATAATGTATACAACTGAACAACTGAACATTACCTTTTCCATTGGATGTCGGACCAGGCCGTATTGCACACTGAATATTTCTCAGGGGCAGGCTATTAATTTAAATAATCCACATTTGGAACTCAGATTCCCCGGTACAACCCCTCATTTGCTTTCCCCAGGTGGACGGAATCCCTGGAGGACTGGCCGGAAAGTAGAAATACCTGTTTGGTCACTACCTTCCTTTCCCACCTCAGGTCTAATTCCATTCTCAAATGCAAGCACACAAACGCAATTCAGGCTTATCTCCGGTTGTAAGATGAATGCACATATGATTAGGTGGCATTCATTGCCACTGTTAGTAGTCTTGGGGCTTCAAACTCCACAGCATCTGAGTCACGAGGTTTGAGTGACATCATTTCAGCCGGCTAGGCTTTCGCAAGTTTGAAGGGTCAGTTTTAGCAACCAAGTTCTTGTATATTTCAGAGGCTGTACAGAATTCCTCAATCACCCCTACAGACCTTATGACTCTCACTTTCCAATGAGGAAGTCATTCTGTATTAATTTTTTAAAAATAATTAAGGTGTAATTAATTATGGCATCCATCAAGTGCTTACTATTTGCTAAGCATTGGAGAGGATAAAAGGTTATGTGATCAGACAGTCTCTCTCCCAGCTGAGGCTTGTGGCTTAGTGGATAGAGCACGGGCTTGGGAGTCTGAAGGACCTGTGTTCTAATTCTGGCTCCGCCACTTATCTGCTCTGTGACCTTGGGTAAACCACTTAACTTCTCTGTGCTTCAGTTCCCTCATCTGGAAAATGGGGATTGAGACTGTGAGCCCCACGTGGGACAGGGCTCACCCAATTCGCCTGTACCCACACCAGCATTTAGAACAGAGCTTGGCACATAGTAAGCACTTAACAAATACCACAACTATTATTATCCCCATTTTGCAGATGTTGAAACTGAGGTCCAGAGAGTTTAAATGCCTGCCCAATCTGGGATTAAGCAAAACAGGGGAAAGCAGGGGAATCAACATTTAAATATTCCTTTTTCAATGGTATTTGTTAAGCACTGACTATGTGTCTAGCACTTTTCTAAACTCTGGGGTAGATACAAGTTAATCAGGTAGGCCTTAGTCCTTGTCCCACGTGGGGCTCAGTCTAAGTAGGAGGGGGAACAGGGATTTTTGTTATGGAGTCACCTCCTACTGAGCTGAGGCCAGTGGTGGGGAATTGGGTAGGTAGAATGAAAAGACAATTTGGTTTCTGTAAGAGGAAATCATCCCTCATTAATCCAATGGAGGTCTTTGAAGTGGTCCATGAGGATTTGCATAGAGATTTAGGTTTTCAAAAGGTCTAATGCAAGGTTCCACTCCAGAGATTAAAAAAAAAACAACAAACGAAAAACTGAGTTTTCGTGGAATGGGGGGAATGCTAAATCATGGGTAGAGAGAACTGGCTGGAAGATAAGAAACAAATGGCCATCTTTACAGCCTCTGAGATCTATAAGAACTGGGTTGGTGAAATTGACAGTTACAATTTGCCAACACCTACCCAGCTGGCATTTACCAGCACTCCAGTGCTGGGGAGTTTGAATCCCCAAAGCTGGTAACAATGGAAATGAATGCCACCTCATATGTGCATTCATCTTATGACCGGCAATAAGCCGGAATTGCGTTTGCGTGCTTGCATCTGAGCTTGGAATTAGTCCTGAGATGGGAAAGAGGCACTTTCCTATGGAAAAGTGTATTTAGTATTATCCACTTGCCTCCTGTACGACCTCACGTCACTTCTCTGTTCCTTAACATCCTCATCTATAAAATGGAGATGGTATTTATTGAATACTTACTGTATGCAAAGCACTGTACTCAACGCCTGGGTGAGTACAGTAGAACAATAAACAGACACATTCCCTGCCTCAAACCTTACATCTCCTTCTTAGACTGTGAGCCCCACCTGGGACAGGGACTGTGTCTGACCTGACTATTTTGTATCTACCCCAGTGCTTAGTAGAGTTCTTGGAATACAGTAAGTGCTTAACAAATACCACAATTAATATTTTTATTATTACTATTATTTAGCCTCTTCATCGTGCGAATGTCACTGTTTATTGTGGTATTGTACTTTCCCAAGCACTTAGTACAGTACACACAGTAAGTGCTTAATAAATATGATTGAATGAATTAACGGTACACAGAAGGGAGTGTTCAGAAATCTCCAGGTTTAAGGGAGGCCTTCAGGCTTTCAGGTTGCAGTCTTGCAGATGGGAATGAACTTTGGGACCACCACACAAAAGCTTAGAAAGAACAGAGAGGGGTGGCTGAGAAACAGCAGATGACCTTTAATGCTGAAAGAGGAGGAGCACCATAGGGGCAGGGATCATGTCCACCTACTCTATTATGTTCTCCCGAGTGCTCGCTACAGTGCTCTGCACTTTGTAAGTGCTCAATAAATACCATTGATTGACCGAGTTAGGATTAGGTGAGGGTTAGAGAAGGAGAGAAGAAAGAAGGGAAGGAAAAGAGAGAAGCTCTCTCCACTAGGCCACACTGGGGAGGAGTGAGAGGTCACAGAGAGGGGGTGATGGAGGCTTCCATGCTTACAGGTCAAAAGGGTCAACTGAGGCATTGGGCTTTAGCCTTTTGGGAATGTGCTCATTGTTCTTCTCCTTTGTGAAATCAGGAAACTGCCTGATTTTCTCCAGGAGAGATATTTGCATCCCTATGTGTCACTGCATGACTCTCTCTCTCTCTCCTTATTGCTATCCCCTTTCCATACCCACTCAAAGAGAAGACACACTAGCTCATCCGATGGAGCTGGACAATGTGAATTCCCTAATTTCCATTTAACCCCTCCAACCTCTACTCTACCTCCCACTGTGCTGGCAGGTCTTTGTAGGCCTTGTGTCCCAAAATTCTAATGGTGGGAAGAGCCAAACATGAATATATTCTATCAGAGTCAGTCAACACACTGTCAGTGGTGTTCAGTGGACGGGCCAGCCAGGATCTCTCACATTATTTCCATCATTTTCCTCTTCTGAAGCCATACATTATTAATAATAATAGTGGTATTTGTTAAGTGCTTACTATGTCTCAAACTCTGGGGTGAATAAAAGATAGTCAGGTCAGGTTCAGTCCCTGTCCCACCTGGGATTCATAATCTAAGGGGGAGGGAGAAGAGGTATTTAATTTTTATTTTAGAAGGTGAGACGCCAAGAAGTTTCCCCAATGGTACATAGGAGGTATGTGGCCAAGCAGAGATTAAAATCCAGGTCTCCACACTCATTCATTCAGTCAGTCGTATTTATTGAGTGCTTACTGTGTGCAGAGCACTGTACTAAGCGCTTGGAAAGTACAATACGGCAACAGAGACAATCCCTACCCAACAACGGGCTCACAGTCTAGAAGAGGGGAGACAGACAACAAAACAAGTAGACAGACTTGGTACATAGTAAGCCCTTAACAGATACCATCATTATTATTTTCCCGAGGTCATGCTGCTTCTCAAGATGGGAGAGAAATAATGGAGATATTTTAGTACTTGAGAATTTTATAAAAATAATCCTCCATTTAAAAAGGGATTCTTTGGGGAGGATGAAAGGTTGAGTAACAGGTCAAAGCTCAAATCTGGAACATGGAAAGAGGAAGAAAAACTGTTTGACCATCATAGCTCCTTAAAGGATGTTTTTCCTCCTCTCCCAGCTTGAAATTACTTATACTTCTCCCTCAGTGTGCAGCTTCTGCTTACAATAGTAAGAGTAGGAGCAGTGTGGCCTAGTGGATGGAGCACGAGCTGGGAGTCTGAAGGACCTGGATTCTAATCCCAGCTCCACCACTTGTCTGTCTGCTATGTGACCTTGGACAAGTCACTTAACTTCTCTGAGCCTCAGTTCCCTCATATGTAAAATGGGGATTAAGCCTGTGAGCCCAATATGGGACCTGGACTGTGTCCAACCTGATTAACGTTTATCTACCCCGGTGCATGGAACAGTGCTTTGTCACATAGTAAGCACTTAAAAATACCATTTATAAAAAGATAGTATTTAATAATAGTAATAATAATTGTGATATTTCTTAAGTGCTCACTATGTGCCAAGCACTGTTCTAAGCACTGGGGTAGATAGAAGGGTAATGAGGTTGTCCCACATGGGGCTCACAACCTTAACCCCCGTTTTACAGATGAGGGAAATGAGGCACAGAGAAGTTAAGTGACTTACCCAAGGTCACACAGCAGACAAGTGGCAGAGCCCAGATTTAAGCTCCAAGCATTGTACTAAGCTCTGGGGTAGATACAAGACAATCAAGTCCCACAGGGAGCTCACAATCTAAACAGGAGGAAGAACAGGTATTGAATCCCCATTTTGCAGATGAGGGAAGGGAGGCCCAGAGATGTTAAGTGACTTGCCTAAGGTCACACAGCAGAGAAGTGGAGGAGCATGGATTAGAACCCAGGTCCTCTCACTCCCAGGGCCATGCTCTTTCCACTAGTCTGCACTGCTTCTCAATGGCTTCCTCTTCCAGGAATGTGACAGGCAACTGGGATTTGTGGGCAGGGAATGTGTTTGTTTATTGTTGTATTGTACTCCCCTAAGCGCTTAGTACAGTGCTCTTCACAGTGTAAGCACTCAATAAATACTGTTGAATGAATGGATGAATGAATAAATGAATTTGTTTTAGGCGGTGACTATCTTTTCAAAGAGGCCCGTCAGCCCACTTAAGGAAGTCAGATAGCAGCAGCAAATGCCAACAGATTCAAACCTGGAAATTTATAATAATAATAATTGCATTTGTTAAGCGCTTACTATGTGCGAAGCACCGTTGTAAGCGCTGGGGGGATACAAGGTGATCAGGTTGACCCACGTGGGGCTCACAGTCTTAATCCCCATTTTACAGATGAGGTAACTGAGGCACAGAGAAGTTAAGTGACTTGCCCAAAGTCACACAGCTGACAAGTGGCAGAGCCGGGATTAGAACCCATGACCTCTGACTCCCAAGCCTGGGCTCTTTCCACTGAGCCACGCTGCTTATCCCTGAAAGACTATCTGGAAATTAAGTGGGGGAATGTGGAGTCCCATCAAATGCTTGTACATATATATATACATCTATACATTATATATTATAAATCATTTATTTCTATTAATGTTCATCTCCCCCTCTAGACTGTGAGCTCATTGTGGGCAGGGAACGTGTCTACCAACTCTGTTGTACTCTCCCATGCGCTTAGTACAGCGCTCTGCACACTGTAAATGCTCAATAAATACTATTCATGGTGATGATCCTTGTGATTCCATCCTCCCCATCCAAACGATTCCATAAAGACTCCCAATCACTCCTTTTTATAATAGTGATTGTGGTACTTGTTAAGCACTTACTATGTGCCAAGCACTGAACTAAGCACTAGGATAGATACAATTTAACAAGGTCAGACACAGTCCCTTTCCCACATAGTGCTCACAGTTTAAAAGGAGGGAGAACAGGGATTGAATCCCTATTTTATAGATGAGAAAACTTTGTATTCCATTCTCTGCTTCTTGCTTTTCACTGAGTTAAGGTGAGAAGACTCCTGTTTAGAAGTTTCTGAGGGTTTTTTGTGGGTTTTTTTCCCCATCCTGAGGGTAACTTGTTTGTTCCTTTCGAGGAGGGAGACAGTCTGCAGTCTCTTCAGAAACTTTCCAAGCATCATATTCATTCATTCATTCAATCGTATTTATTGAGCGCTTACTGTGTGCAGAGCACTGTACTAAGCGCTTGGGAAGTACAAGTTGGCAACATATAGAGACGGTCCCTACCCAACAACAGGCTCACAGTCTAGAAGGGGGAGACAGACAACAAAACAAAACATGTGGACAGGTATCAAGTCATCAGAGTAAATAGAAGTAAAGCTAGATGCACATCATTAACAAAATAAATAGAATAGTAAATATGTGAAGTAAAATAAATAGAGTAAGAAATCTGTACAAACATATATACAGTTGCTGTGGGGAGGGGAAGGAGGTAGGGCGTGGGGGGGGGAGAAGGAGAGGAAAAAGGGGGCTCAGTCTGGGATATATTCATGTCTCCTGTCTTTGGCTTCTGCACTGGGGAGTTCTTTGTAACTCTGGAACGGCTTCCATAAAGGGATTATTGTAAAAATTCTAATTTGTGTTTTTCTCTTTTCTAGGAACTATTGTTTTTGGCAAAGAGAGGTGAGTTAAGATTTTGTTTTTCAAAATACCCTATTGTTGGTTCTCCAAACTGCCCTGTTCCATGTTTCTAAAACATTTTAATAGCCATGAGCACACCCTGTTGTGGCTTATTCCTTCAGGGCCAAATTCCTCCATTAGAATCAATGGGAGGCTATTCACCCCTCCTGAGGCAGAAAGTAGCCAATTCAACTGTTCCATTAACCCACTGGGGCCAGAAAGCTGTTTGGAAGAGAGTGTTAGCCCAACACAAAGGCTAGCTAAGTGATAATGACTTCTCAGTCAACTCACAAATGCCATTTTGTAAGCAATGAGGAATAGGGCCTGTTGAAATGAAGATGTAATGGTTCTTTGTACTTCCTTAATTGCCTTTCACCCAGTTCCTTATTACGGACCCCAATGAGTTGACTCATTAATTCCCAGAACTCACTGGGAAGCGGCTGGAGCCTTATTTGTCTCCATTTCACAGAGAAGGGTGCGGCGAAGGTCAAAGGGAATTGAGCAGCGGAGCCCATCCCCAATTCTGGGCTCAGTCAGACTGGGTAGACGGAACATGGGAAACCAAGATATTCGACTAAGCCAATGGATGAGCCCAGCAAATGAAGGTGCTTTCATTTGTCCTATAATAATAATAATGTCGGTATTTGTTAAGCGCTCACTATGTGCAAAGCACTGTTCTAAGCGCTGGGGAGGCTACAAGGTGATCAGGTTGTCCCACGGGGGCTCACAATTTTAATCCCCATTTTACAGATGAGGTAACTGAGACACAGAGAAGTTAAGTGACTTGCCCAAAGTCACACAGCTGACAGTTGGCAGAGCTGGGATTTGAACCCATGACCTCTGACTCCGAAGCCCAGGCTCTTTCCACTGAGCCACAGTAGGTTCTGTGTTGCACACTGATATATTTCTAACCGGGCACCACATCCTGAAGAAGACATTTAACGTCTCCACATGTCTCCAGGCCGAAGAGGGACAACGCTGATTATTTTCTATTAATCAATGTATTGATTGAGTGCTTACTATGTGTAGAGCACTGGATTAATTTGCCTGGGAGAGTACAGATACAACAGAGTTAGTAAATACTTTCCCTGCCCATAATGAGCTCACAGTCTAGAAGGGGCAACAGACATTAATATGAATTAATTATTCATAATATATAATTTAAAGATATGTGCTGTGGGGTTGGGGTTGGGGAGAAAATCAAATGTCCAAAGATCACAGATGGAGGTGTATAAATATGTTTGGTTATTTACGCATTGAAAATGTTTTGAGCTTTTCAGTCACCATAACCAGAAGCAGCGTGACCTAGTGAGAAGCACTGTGGCCTAGTGGATTGAGTCCAGGGCCTCTATCCAGACTATTCAGAAGGACCTGGGTTCTAATCTCACCAATACTCGTCTGCTGTGTGACCTTAGGCAAGTCACTTAACTGCTCTGGGCCTCAGTTACTTAAAATGGGGATTAAGACTGTGAGCCCTTTTGGGGACAGAGATTGGATCCAACCTGATTATCTTGAGTCTATCCCAGTGCTAATTACAGTGCCAGGCATGTAGTCACCACTTAACAAAACTCAACAAACCACTTAAATTCACAGTATTGATCAAATGAGATTGCTATTGGGACTGTATTAAGCCTGGTCATATTTTCCCCTCCATCCTCCCCCTAGTAAGAAATAGCCTAGGCTGTAAACTCGCTGTGGGCAGGGAACATGTCTACCAACTCTGTTCTACTGTACTCTCCTGAGCGTTTAGCACAGTTCTCTGCACAGAGTATGTGCTCAGTAAATATCATCGATCGATTGTAACTGAGGGACAACTGAGTGTCTGCCTTGTTTTTTGACCTCTACATTGGGAGGAGAGAGGGAGAAGAAGTTGGGCAGAGGTAGAGATGAGGCAAGCAGCAACAAGGTAATAGTAGTAATAATAATCATTCAGTGGTATTTAGTGAGAGTTTACTGTGGGCAGAGCACTGTATTTAGCGCTTGACAGAGAACAGTGTAACAGCTGGTAGACGTGTTCCCTGCCCATGAGAGCCTACAGTCTAGAGAATTGATGATTCACTCATGTGTGCCTCTGGCTGAACCGAATCTCAGAATTCAAAAAATGATCATTAAGAATACATACTATTTTCTAAATTTAACAATGGTGGCTCAGAATGTCATTTCTTTCAACAAAATTTCTAAAACACATGAAAGACATCGACTTCACTCACCGAAGAAGTGTATCTATTCTAATAAATGAATCTGTTGTACAAATGAACATAAAATGGAATGATGTCAGAATGTCATTTCTGTATAATTGCATTCATGGAGTGTTTGGTCACATGGACTCTCCTAGAATGAGTTTATACAAGATAATGGGTTTTTTCCAATGCATCACTTAGCCCCCTTCTCTTCCTCATAAAAAAACATTAACATATTAGCGGCTGACTATACCTAACCCTAGCCGAAGGGACTGAGTAATGACCTTGTTGTATAAACAAGTCTTTTATTTACTGGATGAACAAATGCTATGCTGCTTGTAGCATGCTTGCTGCTTGTACAAGCAGTCAGTCAGTCATTTATTGAGCGTCAACTTTGTGCTGAGCACTGTACATAGTGCTTGGAAGAGTACAATATAACAATATAACAGACACATTCCCTGCCCACAACGAGATAACCATCTGAAAGAGGAGGTTTAGTCTAGATTCAAGAGGTTTTTGTGTGCTTGTGGGCAGCCAATGTGTCTGTTACATTGTTATATTGTAGTCTCCCAAGTGCTTAGTTGCAGTGCTCAGCACACAGTTGACGCTCAGTAAATATCACTGATTGATTGGCGCTCTCTACCAAATGTAGACTGGTAGAATGTGACCTCTACCCAGTCAGCCCACTGCAGAACCATTCCTGCTTGCAAATGTGAATTTGGCCTCTGGCAAATAATTTTCATAATGCCTGCCAGCACCCCAAAATGATATCCTCAGAGATGGCCCCATTTCTCTGGGTGAATGAGAGGCGAGGGGAGAGACCTAATCCCCATGATTCGAGCCACAATTTCTAACTTTCTCCTTCAGTTTGGCCAGTATTTGGGTGCCGAAATAGTTCTTGCTTCTAGAGCTATTTGCAACTGAAAAGGTCAAAGGCTATTTATTCCGTGAGCACCTCTGAGAGCTAGCAGGATAATATCAACTTTTGGAGGTGGGAAAACAGCTCCGAAAGGCACCGAGCTCTCCCAGAGTCACCCAGCATGTCGGTGGCAGAGCTAGGATTAGGGAGCTTTCCTTGTTATAGGTGGAGATCAACTGGCCACTGTGCTCACGGAGTGAAAACCAAAGGTCCCCAATCACCTAGGGCCCTGGGGGTAACTGGTGAAGAAAGGAAGTATTATCAGACTTTCACAGTTCACCACTCCCTAAGCTTGTTGCAAATTTCTGCTGAGAAGCTTGGGGTAGCACATTTTCAGGGAAACCTTATAATAAATCCAGTATCACCTCAACTTCCTTAACACTGAGTCATCTTCAACAGTCAGCAAAACGGTAACAATCGTGGCATTTGTTATGCATTTAAGGAGCCTAGCACTGGAATAGATACAAGATAATTGGGTAAAACACAGCCTCTGGCCCACAGGGGGCTCTTAGGTTAAGTGCAGGTATTGAATTCCCATTTTACAGGTGAGGAAACTGAGGCACAGGGAAGTTAAGTGTCTTGCCTGAGATCGCACAGTAGACTGTGAGCCCGTTGTTGGGTAGGGACCGTCTCTCTCTCTCTATATATATACCAAGCGCTTAGTACAGTTCTCCGTACACGTTAAGCTTTCAATAAATACGATTGAAGGAATGAATGAATTGAACCTCCCTCCTTAGACTGAGGGTCCCATGTGAGACAGTCGTTCAGTCATATTTATTGAGTGCTTACTATGTGCTGAGCACTGTACTAAGTGCTTGGGAGAGGACAGTAGAACAATCAACAGACACATTCCCTGCCCACAATGAGTTTACTTCCCCCACTTTACATCTGACAGAACAACACTCTCCCCATCTTCAAATCCATACTAAAATCACATCTCCTCCAGGACGCCTTCCCTGACTAAGCTCTCACCCACCCCCACCCCCCAACCTATTTTCCCTCCTTACTGCCTCACCCGGGTACTTAGTCCCACCCTTAAGCACTTAGCTCTCCTCCCCCATCCCAACCCCACAGCAGTTCAATCAATCGTATTTATTGAGCGCTTACTGTGTGCAGAGCACTGTACATATCCTTACACCTGGCTGCTTCCCTTACCAGGAATTTATTTTACTGTCTCTCCTGATGGCTTGTAAGGTGCTTGAGAGCAGATATTATATCTACTTTTCTCCCAAGCACTCAGTACAGTGCTCTGCACACAGTAAGGCCTCAGAAAATGCCATCAATCGATTTTTTCTTCAGTTTTCTTTCTCCCTCTCCTCTGGCAAAAGCACGCAGGGGGAACTGAAGACGTTTTTGACTGTCAGGGGTTTTCGGATTTGTTCTGCTTATTTTGAATCCAAAGTTTCCAGGAAAACAGCAACTGTGTTCTCTTGCACTATGCTCATAATTAAAGGGATTCAATAATAATAATAATAATAATGGCATTTGTTAAGCACTTACTATATACAAAGCACTGTTCTAAGTGCTTGGGGGATACAAGGTGATCAGGTTGTCCCACGTGGGGCTCACAGTCTTAATCCCCATTTTACAGATGAGGGAACTGAGGCACAGAGAAGTCAAGTGATTTGCCCCAAATCACACAGCTGACAGTTGGCGGAGCCGGGATTAGAACCCATGACCTCTGACTCCCAAGCCCGGGCTCTTTCCACTGAGCCACGCTGCTTCTCTAATAATAATAATGGCATTTGTTAAGCACTTAATATGTGCCAAACACTGTTCTAAGCGCTGGGGAGATACAAGTTAATTAGGTTGTCCCACGTGGGGCTCACAGTCTTAATCCCCATTTTCTAGATGAGGTAACTGAGGCACGGAGAAGTTAAGTGATTTGCCCAAAGTCACACAGCTGACAAATGGCGGAGTGAGGATTAGAACTCATGACCTCTGACTCCCAAGTGTGTGCTCTTTCCATCACAGCCCCCACCTCCCCCAACCTCCTCCTTTCGATTGGAGGAACAAAGTGCGATGATGAAAATATTTCCCAACATTTACCCGGTGAAGCTATTTTTTTTTTCCTCTTTTTGTTTGTTTTCAAAATGGCGTTAAAACGGCCTAGTGCATTGTCCTGGAACATACAGTCCTTGACTGTACTGTACGAGTCTGCTTCCGAAACGGAAGTGGGGGTTTTTATCTGGGTCACATGTGGGAATGGAAATTTTGGGCTCGGCACGTGGCCGGCGGATGATATTTAGGTTCAGTCTTGTTAAGAAAAACATCCAGTCATTTATCTCATTCCCAGGAACAGAATATCCCCATGTACATGTGGTTCTGGATGCCTGCCAGGTTATTAATAGCCACGGTGACGAGGCTGTTCATGAAATTGCTTCCTAGTTGAAGGGAACCAATTGTTAGATGGTGCGGGTTGGGAGGTGAAGCCTACCTCAGTTACGAAGGGGCTTCAGCTTCATTTTGCCCTCAGCACTTTCTCTCCTTTTGTTTTGGCAGCAGTCATTCTGAAAAGAAGCAGCATGGCCTAGTGAAAGGAACACAGGCCTGAGAGTCAGAGGACCTGGATTCTAATCTCGGCTCTGTCACTTGTCTGCTGTGTGAACCTTGGGCCAGTTGCTTCACTTCTCTGGGCCTTAGTTTCCTCACCTGTAAAATGGGGATTAAATCCTACTCCCTCCTAATCAGACTGTGAGCCTCAAGTGAGATAGGGTCTTTGACTGTCCTGATTATCTTACATCCACCGCAGCAGCGTGGCTCAGTGGAAAGAGCCCGGGCTTGGGAGCCAGAGGGCGTGGGTTCTAATCCCAGATCCGCCACTTGTCTGCTGGGTGACTTTGGGCAAGTCACTTCGCTTCTCTGGGCCTCAGTTGCCTCAACTGTAAAATGGGGATTAAGACTGTGAGCCCCACGTGGGGCAACCTGATTACCTTGTATCTCCCCTAGTGCTTAGAACAGTGCTTGGCACATAGTAAGCACTTAACAAATGCCATCATTAGTATTAGAGTGTTTGGCACATAACACTGAACAAATACCATGATAATAATTGTGATGACTCTTAGGAGGAAGGGACAGAGGTGGAATGAACATTGATAAATGAGACGGGACCAGTGAAATAATGCAGGCTGAGATTTTGGAGCAAAGATAATCCACATCTATGGGGAGAAATACAACCACACTCGTTCAGTTTGAAGGCATACGACTTCAGCTGTACTAAGTGGTTTGATAGCATTTGCGCTTTCTGTTTTGTTCAGCGTGATTCCCAAGTATTTACAGCCAGTGCTCATTCTCTCCCCACAGATGTTTTCTCATTTCAATGGCTTGGCCAACCCCTGCTTCTAACATCGTTTCTACTGGGAATGGAGAATCTAACAATTATTCTCATTTTACTGTTGGAGAAGTGTCAGGTCTTTGAATAACGGTTTTAATGAAGATCGAACCTATTCAAAAACACGAGGGTTTGAAAATTTGTCTCCCTTTCAAACAAGGATTGGTTTTGGCATGTGCCGAGCCAGTCACTAATCAGGGTATTGCAGATCAGTGAGGAAAGGGTTCTTGTTCACCAGGTTGGAGGGGAAATGAAACAAAACTGTGTTTTGTCTTGCATTCGCATTGTATTTCCTTCAATTAACCCTGAAGGACCGAGTTCCATTAGAGATGAATTCAGTCTGGCCTTTTGTTTGGGCTGCTGAAAGGATCACATTGCAGATATTGTTCCTGGGTTTGAGAAAATATACCAAGTAGTTTTCTCCCCAATCATTGTATACCGATAAATAACCATTATCAGTTAGCTAGCTGGCACCTATAAAATATTTTCCCATTTCCCCCTTTTCCCACTTCTCCCAATTTTCCCCATATCTGTCCCCCCTTCCCATCTTCTCACTCCAGTCTGTAA
Source organism: Tachyglossus aculeatus (assembly GCF_015852505.1). Lineage (NCBI taxonomy): Eukaryota > Metazoa > Chordata > Mammalia > Monotremata > Tachyglossidae > Tachyglossus > Tachyglossus aculeatus. The sequence continues at coordinate 12,022,087 of NC_052085.1, read as the reverse complement.
ATGCTTTAAAAGGGTGGGCAGAAACCTTGCCTATGCCTCTATTAAACTTACAGTATTTATCAGGCATTACCGTGTCCTTGGCTACGTACTAAGTTTTATGATATGGGGACAAGCAAAAGTTAATGAAAGGATTCATTCTCTGTCCTTAAGAAAAGTAAAACCCAAGACACATATCAAAGAAGAGAGGATAAACACCACTAAATAGCCTTATTAAATAGCCTTTAACAATGCCTAACCTTTTATCTACATGGTGGCTAATCAGGAGAACTGAAGTTAAGCATTAATCTACCTTATAAGACACCTTCAGGAATAAAGGTGAAAATTAATGCATATGTACCATGAGGGTGAGTGAACACCCAGATACTCAAGGTGATGGGGAAGTGCCTAAGTGGAACTTGTCGGGGAAACGGAGACTAGAGATCAGTCAGGGAAGGCCTTCTGGAAGTGGTGTGATTTCAGTAGAGCTTTGAAGATAGGAGAGCAGTAGTCTGGGAGGTATTCAACTACAGGAAATTCCAAGCAGTGGAGAGGGTAAGTGCCAGAGGTTGGCAGTGGGAGAGGCAAGACCAGGCCATAAATAAAAGGAAATGAAGTATAGTAGAAGAGGAGGTAGGCTAAATAGCGGGGAGAGATCTGACCGGGTGCTTTTAAGGCCTATGGTAAGGCGTTTCTGTTGATGCAGAATTGGATGGGCAACGCTTGGAGGTTTTTGAGGAGAGGAGAAATCTATTCAGAATGATGTTTTAGAAAAAAAACAATCTGGGCAGCAGAGTGGAGTGTGGACTGGAGGGGGTAAGGATTGGAGGCAGGAAGATTGGTGAGGAGGCTGAGGCGGTAATTACACAAATAATAATAATAATGATGGCATTTGTTTAAGTGCTTGCTATGTGCAAAGTACTGTTCTAAGCACTGGGGGGGATACAAGGTGATCAGGTTGTCCCACATGGGGCTCACAGTCTTAATCCCCATTTTACAGAAGAGGGAACTGAGGCACAGAGAAGTTAAGTGACTTGCCCGAAGTCACACAGCTGAGAAGTGGCAGAGCCGGGATTAGAACCCATGACCTCTGAGTCCCAAGCCCATGCTCTTTCCACTGAGCCACACTGCTTCCCTGTCAGAAGGCCCAAATCAGGGGGAATGGGACTGGTGGGATGATAAAATCATCCTCTGACATCATTACTGGTACGATATTGGGTTTTTTTTACTTCATGGAAAGAGTTTTAATGAAAAGACCTAGATCCTAAGTGGAATTTGATTTTATTTCATTCCTCTGACTACTTGGATACCCCTCCCCTACTCTGACCCAATTTTAAAATAATATCATCTGCCCCCACCTAGTAGATAGCGCACGGACCTTGGACTCAGAAGGACCTGGGTTCTAATCCTAGCTCCACCACATCTGCCATGGGACCTTGGGCAAGTCACTTAACTGCTCTGGGCCTCAGTCACCTCATCTGTAAAATGGGGATTAAGACTGTGAGCCCTATGGGGGACATGGACTGTGTCCAAACTGATAACCTGATAAACCGAGAAGCAGCTTGGCTCAGTGGAAAGAGCCCGGGCTTGGGAGTCAGAGGTCATGGGTTCAAATCCCGGCTCCACCAATTGTCAGCTGTGTGACTTTGGGCAAGTCACTTCACTTCTCTGGGCCTCAGTTCCCTCATCTGTAAAATGGGATGAAGAGTGTGAGCCCCAGGTGGGACAACCCGATCACCTTGTATCCTCCCCAGCACTTAGTAAGTGCTTAACAAACCACCATCATTATTTGTTATTTATTTGTAACCTTGTATCTACCCCAACGCTTAGAAAAATGCCTGGCACTTAATAATAATAATAATAATAATAATAATGGCATTTATTAAGCGCTTACTATGTGCAAAGCACTGTTCTAAGGGCTTAGTAAGCAGAGCGGTATAGTGGTTAGAGCACAGGCTTGGGAGTCAGAAGGACCTGGGTTTTAGTTCCAGCTCCACCACTTGTTTTCTGTGGACCTCATTCATTCAATCGTATTTATTGAGCGCTTACTGTGTGCGGAGCCCTGTACTAAGCGCTTATGTGTAAGTCAATCAATCAATCAATCGTATTTATTGAGCGCTTACTGTGTGCAGAGCACTGTGCTAAGCGCTTGGGAAGTACAAGTTGGCAACATATAGAGACAGTCCCTACCCAACAGTGGGCTCACAGTCTAGAAAGTCATTTCACTACTCTGTACCTCAGTTATCCCTCCTGTAAAATGAGGATTAAGACTGCAAGCCCCATATGGGACAAGGACTGTGTCCAACCTGACAATTTTGTATCTACCCCAGGGCTTAGTTCAGCACCTGGCACATTGTAAGTGCTTAACAAATACCATTAAAAAAATGGCAACTCAAAGACCCTCCTTTAAAACTGTTAACAATCCCTGTAACTTGAAGCAAAGTTAGAGGGAGCAGAGAGAATCATATACCCCGAGGTCACTGGAGGGTTTAAATGACATGAAACACAAAGTGAATCAATCAATCAATCCACGTATTCAATGAGCGCTTACTGTGAATGGTTTTTCACTTTAATATCCTGACCTAAATCATTTAAGGGATTTATTCCTTTCTCTCCAAAATAAAAAAAAAATCAGGGTTTGACCTCAGGAAGAGAGACGAAATATGTTTTCATGTCTCTGGGATCATCTAGTAAACTCAAACTGAGTGATCTCAGTTTGATGCAAGAAATGAGACCTAAATATATGAAAGTCAAAACGATCCAAGAATTCGGAGAAAATGGATAAGAAGATGCAGAGCTTGGTGGCCGGATCTAATGAGTTAGGCTTTGTAGATTCATCTTTAAAATTTCACAAAGCCTTTCGGATTCCTAGCCAGCCTTCCTGAAATCTGAACAATGGTAGCTTCCGGGGGTTTGCCATACTTATGCAGAAGGAAAACTTCAAAGGTCCCTCCTTCTATTTGATAAAGAGGACCTTGTCCACTCTTGGCTAGCTAATAGAAATCTCCATAATACAAATGAAAGTCCTGCAGTGGAAGGGACTCAGCCCAGGTGTTGGTTTTTTGGTTTGTTTTTTTTTTAATCTGAAAGCCATGAACCTTATGGGAAAAAAGGGAAAGCTGCTTTCTGGTAGTTGAGAGCAATTCAGTTAACAGGGACACCGCTCATCGCTTGGTGATAAATAGAATACTTAGCTGGCTTTTGAAAATGTATTTCCTGGGGTTTCCAAAGGCAGATATAAACTGGAACCACAAATTGCACTAAAGCAGCGTGGCTCAGTGGAAAGAGCCCGGGCTTGGGAGTCAGAGCTTAATCAATGCCATTATTATTATTGTTATTATTATTATTATTAATGCCATTGCCAGCAACCACGCAGATGCAATGGTTACTTGGAGATGTTTTTTTCCTCGAAAAATCTCAGTGAATAATTTTCTGAGTTTTCAAAAACTGTTTCCTGCTGTTGACTTGATGCCCATGTCACGAATTTTGGACCCGATGAAGAAATGAGCCATTTGCAAAATGCATTTTCCTCCCCTCCACCCTTTTTTTTTTTTTGGTTGTACATAAAACAGTTGAGGAAGAATAAGGACCGGATAAACTTGTGACTGAAAAGGTCACGTGAGCCATGAGAATGTCAGCAATAGGACTTTTCTTGGGGTTAACCTGACCCTTGAAAATGCTGAAGTCACAATAGCCGTTTTGTCCAAAGGGCTTTAGCGTCCAGGAATCAAGGTTTAAATGGCTGACGCTTTGCCCACCGAGAGGAGATTTATTTATAAGGCCTGAACGTAGCTCAACAGAACTCACGGTTCACAGTTTGGAATATGAACAACTGTGTACCACTGTATATTTTTCCAGCTTGCTAATCACATTTTCATTCCCTATAAAAATTTATTAGAGTCTTCAGGCCCTCCTGGAGATTTTTTTTTTTTAAAAGCAATATGACACGGCGGAACAGAATTATGGGGTAATCACTCATAACGACTGTGTTGTTAGGACTGGGACCAAAGTGCAAGATATTCTGGGTGAAATATTGCATCATAAGTCATGCTTGGAGCCTGAAAGCAATTAGAAGAGCATTTTAGAGCATTTCATAAACATTTGTGAAGGGGGAATTCAGCACAGGCTGTATTTGTTGTAAACACTGAGGAGAATCCATGTGGATAGGACGAGTGAGATTTCGCTTACTGGGATATAAATACACTCTCCCACCTTCAAAATTCTCGTAAAATCACATCTCCAAGAGACCTTCCCTAACTAAGCTGTTCTTACTTTTATTGGTAACTTGGCTGTGTACCATTTATGTACTTTGATGCTCACCCCAGTCCCAAAATATTTATGTATACATCCTATACTCTACTATTTCCCCTAACTGTAATTTATTTATTAATGGTATTTGTTAAATGCATACTATATGCCAGGCACTGTACTAAGCGCTGGGTTAGATACAAGCCAATCAGATTGGACACAGTCCATGTCCCACTTGGGCCTCTGAGTCTTAATCCCCATTTACAGATGAGGTCACTGAGGCACAGAGGAATTAAGCCACTGCCCCAAGGTCCCAAAGCAGATATGTGGCAGAGTCAGGATTAGAACCCAGGTCCTTCTGACTCCCAGGCACGTTCTCTATCTACTAGGCCACGCTGCTTCTCTGTCACCCCTTTAGACTGTAAAATTCTGTGCAGGGATTGTGTCTACCACTTCGATTGCATTGCACTTTCCCAAGCTCTTAGCACAGTGCTTTGCACACAGTAAGAACTCAGTAAATACAGTTGATTGATTGATTGAATGACTGATTGAACTACCCAAGGGCTGATAGCTCTAGAGAGGAAGAACCTAAATCTAAAGGGAAAATGGAACCTCATTTTGACTCCAAACACTTCCTGGCCATACTGACCTGTGCAGGGTAGCTTTTAGATTATTCCAGTTTGGACCCATGGATGTGGGGAAATTCATCATTATATCAATCAATCAATCAATCGTATTTATTGAGTGCTTACTGTGTGCAGAGCACTGTACTAAGTGCTTGGGAAGTACAAGCTGGCAACATATAGAAACAGTCCCTACCCAACAGTGGGCTCACAGTCTAGAAGGGGGAGACAGAGAACAAAACCAAACATACTAACAAAATAAATAGAATAGATAGGTACAAGTAAAATAAATAAATAAATAAATAGAGTAATAAATATGTACAAACATATATACATATATACAGGTGCTGTGGGGAAGGGAAGGAGGTAAGATGGGGGGGCTTCAATTTACCATCAACATCAGGCAGAAGAAGGAGTCTTGAATCCTGAATCATCATCAATTGTATTTATTGAGCGCTTACTATGTGCAGAGCACTATACTAAGCACTTCAAGACTGTACTAAGTCTTGAATCCTGAATCTAACCCAACTTTCCTCATGACAGCATTCCAAACTGACTGACAAGAGCCATTTCAATGTTTTCTAGCCCCCGGCCTCCCCTCAATCAGTCAGCCAGTCAGTGGTATGTACTGAGCGCTAAACTTGAGCAGTGTGTTAGAGAAGCAGTGTGGCTCAGTGGAAAGAGCCCGGGCTTGGGAGTCAGAGGTCATGGGTTCTAATCTTGGCTTCGCCGCTTGTCTGCTGTGTGACCTTGGGCAAGTCACTTAACTTCTCTGAGCCTCCGTTACCTCATCCGTAAAATGGGGATTAAGACTGTGAGCCCCACGTGGAACAACGTGATCACCTTATATCCCCCCAGCGCTTAGAACAGTGCTTTGCACATAGTAAGCACTCAACAAATGTCATTATTATTATTATTATTACTAAGCACTCGGGAAAGTACAATACAATAATCTGTGGGATTTACAGTCTCCACCACCAGTCTGGCTGGCAGCCGGGAACTAATAACAATAATAATAATTGCGATATTTGTTAAGCGCTTATTATGTGCCAAGCAAGATAATCAAAGCAGGGCACAGGGCCTGTCCCACGTGAGACTCACAGCCTAAGAGGGAAGGAGAACAGGTTTTTCATCCCCATTTTCCAGTCAAAGAGAGTCACAGAGAAGTTAAGTGACTTGACCACAGCATACAAGTGGCAGATCAGGATTAGAACTCAGAACCTCTGACTTTCTACCAGGCCATGCTGAAGGGGTATCACAGCTTTCCCAGCACCTGGGACAGCAACTCTGCCTGGGCTTTGGAGTCAGAGGTCATGGGTTCAAATCCCGGCTCCGCCACTTGTCAGCTGTGTGACTTTGGGCAAGTCACTTCACTTCTCTGGGCCTCTGTTACCTCATCTGGAAAATGGGGATTAAGACTGTGAGCCCCGCGTGGGACAACCTCATCACCTTGTATCCCCGCCCCCCCCCCAGCGCTTAGAACAGTACTTTGCACATAGTAAGCGCTTAACAAATACCATCATTATTATTATTATTACTCTCCCACCAACCCCTGGCTCTGTCCCCGCCCCCAAAAAAACCAAGATCCCAGTCACTTCGGGTGATTCATCTCACCCAGTTCTTTAAGACACTCCATGTTGCAATGAAAGAGATAGAATCAAGCTAATGTGTCAGATATGATTAGTTTGGTGAAGGTGCAGGAATATTCTGGGAAATTTTTCTAACCTGAATTTTGGCTTGTCTTGGGCAGCCGAGACTGAAATCCTCTCTTTCCATTTTAAAGGATTCATTTCCTCCTAAAAGATTAAAAGACATCAAAGAATGGGTGATTTTTTTTAAGTCAGTCAATAATATTTACTGAGCACTTACTGTGTGTAGAGCACTGTAGTGAGCGCTTGGGAGAGGACAACATAACAAAATAACAGGTACATTACCTGGACACAGCAGCTTACAGTCATCTTAGAATAAAAAAGAAGAAAAACACTTCAGAACAATTTTGGGGAAATAAAGCTTGATTTCTATCAATTCTTTGCCAGTGATCATAGAACCTAGGTGACCCTCTGCTTCACCTTTGGTCATTACAGATTTCAGGAGCGACCGGAGGCAAGAGACGTATTTGAACCGGAGCCGATTCATCTTTGCCACCCAGTCCATCGGCATGAACCAGAGGACGGGGCCAGATCCTGGATTTGGGCAATGTTAAGCGGGATGGATTTGGTCCACAGGCCCAAACTGGCTCACCCCAATAGGTTGGTCAAGTTTATGGAAGGATTAAAGAAGTTTCTAGAATGACTGGCTGTTTCACTATTCAGCTACGAATGTGCCCAGAGCCCTTGACTAAATCTGTTATTGGCTAAAAAGATCCATCACAGGCTATTTATTTTCAATCCCTGAAAAACTGCCATGCGCCATTCTGAGAAGAAATGAACTCTTATCCATGGAAGCACAACCAGCCAGGTACAGCTGAAGAATATATTTAATTTATATTTACGAGCCCTGGTCTAGCAGAGTTTTGATGACAATGATATTTGTTCAGTGCTTACTGTGTGCCAAGCACTGTACTAAGTGCTGGAGTAAATACAAGAACTATTGTAACTTATTCATTCATTCATTCAATTGTATTTATTGAATGCTTACTGTGTGCAGAGCACTGTACTAAGCGCTTGGGAAGTACAAGTCGGCAACATATAGAGACGATCCCTACTCGACAACGGGCTCACAGTCTAGAAGGGGGAGACAGACAACAAAACAAAACACGTGGACAGGTGTCAAGTTATCATAATGAAGAGAAATAAAGCTAGATGCACATCATTAACAAAATAAATAGAATAGTAAACATGTACAAATAAAATACAGTAATGACCCCATGAACTCTCCGTGACCCCATTTGTGTCCTCGGATGACTCCACTTTCAATTTTGAAATTGAGAAAATTTTCAAAAAGCAGTTTAATGTTTCATTTCACCTCAAATGACCCGATGAACTGTCCGTGACCCCACTCGTGTCCTCATATGACCCCATGAACTCCTGTGACCTTATTTGTGTCCTCAGATAACCCCACTTTCAATTTTGAAATTGAGAAAATTTTCAAAAAGCAGTTTAATGTCACATTTGACCTCAAATGACCCAATGAACTCTCTGTGACCCCGCTCGTGTCCTCAGATGACCCCATGAACTCTTCATGACCCCATTTGTGTCCTCAGATGACCCCCCACTTTCAATTTTGAAATTGAGAAAAATTTCAAAAAGCAGTTTAACGTCGCATTTGACCTCAAATGACCCAATGAACTCTCTGTGACCCCGCTCGTGTCCTCAGATGACCCCATGAACTCTCCATGACCCCATTTGTGTCCTCAGATGACCCCCACTTTCAATTTTGAAATTGAGAAAAATTTCAAAATTCAGTTTAACGTCGCATTTGACCTCAAATGACCCAATGAACTCTCCGTGACCCCACTCGTGTCCTCAGATGACCCCATGAACTCTTCATGACCCCATTTGTGTCCTCAGATGACCCCCACTTTCAATTTTGAAATTGAGAAAAATTTCAAAAAGCAGTTTAATGTCGCATTTGACCTCAAATGACCCAATGAACTCTCCGTGACCCCGCTCGTGTCCTCAGATGACCCCATGAACTCTCTGTGACCCCATTTGTGTCCTCAGATGACCCCTTTCAATTTTGAAATTGAGAAAAATTTCAAAAAGCAGTTTAATGTCACATTTGACCTCAAATGACCCAATGAACTCTCCGTGACCCCGCTCGTGTCCTCAGATGACCCCATGAACTCTCCGTGACCCCATTTGTGTCCTCAGATGACCCCACTTTCAATTTTGAAATTGAGAAAAATTTCAAAAAGCAGTTTAATGTCACATTTGACCTCAAATGACCCAATGAACTCTCCGTGACCCCGCTTGTGTCCTCAGATGACCCCCATGAACTCCCTGTGACCCCATTTGTGTCCTCAGATGACCCCACTTTCAATTTTGAAATTGAGAAAAATTTCAAAATTCAGTTTAATGTCGCATTTGACCTCAAATGACCCAATGAACTCTCCGTGACCCCGCTCGTGTCCTCAGATGACCCATGAACTCTCTGTGACCCCATTTGTGTCCTCAGATGACCCCACTTTCAATTTTGAAATTGAGAAAAATTTCAAAAAGCAGTTTAATGTCACATTTGACCTCAAATGACCCAATGAACTCTCCGTGACCCCGATCGTGTCCTCAGATGACCCCATGAACTCTCCGTGACCCCATTTGTGTCCTCAGATGACCCCACTTTCAATTTTGAAATTGAGAAAAATTTCAAAAAGCAGTTTAATGTCACATTTGACCTCAAATGACCCAATGAACTCTCCGTGACCCCGCTCGTGTCCTCAGATGACTCCATGAACTCTCCGTGACCCCATTTGTGTCCTCAGATGACCCCACTTTCAATTTTGAAATTGAGAAAAATTTCAAAAAGCAGTTTAATGTCACATTTGACCTCAAATGACCCAATGAACTCTCCGTGACCCCGCTCGTGTCCTCAGATGACCCCATGAACTCTCTGTGACCCCATTTGTGTCCTCAGATGACCCCACTTTCAATTTTGAAATTGAGAAAAATTTCAAAATTCAGTTTAATGTCGCATTTGACCTCAAATGACCCAATGAACTCTCCGTGACCCCACTCGTGTCCTCAGATGACCCCATGAACTCTCCATGACCCCATTTGTGTCCTCAGATGACCCCACTTTCACTTATGAATTCAGGAAAATTTTCAGAAAGCAGCTGCGCCCCTCCTCTTCCTCGGCCAGGGCCGGGTGCCCGCTCAGATGCCCGCTGGGAGGGACGGGCGGCCCCGACCCCCACCCCAAATGCCCATTCCCTACGTGCTGTAGGGCTTCAGGCCTCAGTTTCCCCACCTGGGCGTGGCGGGGGTCGCCCGGCTGAGCTCCCAGATGGGATCCCCCATCCCACAACCAGCTTCCTTGTAATTTCATTATTATTTATTTTACCAATGATTATAGTGTCTGCTCCCCCACTGGATTGTAAACTCCTTGAGGAAAGGCATCATGCCCACCTCTACTGAACTCTATTAGGAAAGTGCTCTGTGCACAGTAAATGATCAATAAATGTGATTGGTTAGTTGATCAAGCATTACTCTCACGTTGGGTTTTTTTTTTCAGTAATTATACATCTTTCCTCCATTTCACGCCGGATTGGAACTCCCCTCCGCAAATACGTACTTCTCCATTTTACAGATGAGGGAACTGAGGCACAGAGAAGTGACCGAACTTGCCCAAAGTCACACAGCTGACAACTGGCGGAGTTGGCATTTGAACCCATGACCCCTGACTCTTTCCACTGAGCCACACTGCTTCTCTACCAAATGCCCCAGTTATTATTATTACTATTATTAGGACTTATGTCAGGAAGTGGGGCTTAATCAGTGGCCCTTTCCGTGGACCCCACCTATCTTCCCCCTACATGGCTACCTTCACACCTGCCTCATGATTCAACGACACTGCAGAATCCACCCTTCCCTTTCTTCCACTTCTGCATCCATCCTGGGAAGAGAGATTAGTTGGGGAATAAATAACTGTCTGGGGAAAGATGGCAGGAGAGAGTAGGGGCAGAGGCAAAGAAAGAAACGCTGAGATTTCCCTTTCTAAGCCACCTCCACCCCATCTGGCCCACTGGAACTGTTCTTCCCCTCTAGACTGTAAGTTTGTTGTGGGTTGGGAATATGTCTATTATGATACTGTATTCTCCCAAATGCTTAGTACATTGCTGTGCACACAGTAAGAGCTCAATAAGTACAACTGAATGAATGAATGTTGTGCACTGTAAAAACCCGAGAGGCTGCCTGGCTGGGCCACGATTTCCCTCTGCTAGAAAGCAGCGTCTAACTGGGCCACGTCCCCTCTAGCTCTTGGAGTGAGAATAGTCAAGAGCGGTCGGATTAATCAGAACCGAAGAAAATAATAGCAAGAGAAGTGTCGTACCTTTTATTGGCACAGTAATATTTCCAAGGCTGGTGTAGCTAACAAGTTCCAAATAGGAAATTATCGTTCTCTGAATGCTGCTCTTCGGACCCTCACGGCAGCCAATCAGGACACGTTGATAGGTCAAGGCCATTTAATTCCAGGAGATCTGATGAGCTACAAGAAGTGAATTATGCCTCATCTCCTGCATCTGGGGACATAATCATCTTTGTGATCCACCCACCTTCGAGAAACCTTATTGCTCATACCAGTTTATCTCCATGGTACTTTTCGTATTTCTTACTATATGTACCCTTTCACTGCCATTGACCTTTTACATAACCGGCTAGGAAATTTAAGCCACATTTATCACCTAGTGGAGTGCATCCTTATCTCCGGGGAATCTACAAGGAAGTAAGACTTGAGATGATATTTAAAGGATTCACAGTCCACATATTCAGAAATATAGGATATAGAAAAGAAATGATGGCTCCTAATGGAAGAATAAATTATATAAGACGTCGGGCAACATCCAAAAGAGGCGGATGCTGACAAAGTGGCCCAAAATCAGGTTGAGAGCTCTGAAATTAAAACAACAACACAGTGTTGAGATAGATTGTTAGGTATCGTGAATCAAAGCCTGGAGCAGGGAGAGAGGGATACCAGAACAGAAAATCTTCTCGGTATTTGAAGAAAGAACAGCACCACTGATTGCATAAAGTTATAAAATCTAGTAATAAACATGTCAATAATGATCCAAGGAAACACAAGGCACCTACAGAGAAATAGAATAATGGATGGTATAAACGTATTATAATAAAACCATTCCAGAAAACAATAAACATATTGTGGAACTCTAGAAAACGACTGTACAGTGAGCTTGGGAAATCCATCCTGATTTCTCTACCCTGCCCTCGCTCCCACTTCCATTCACCCAATCGTATTTACTGAGCACTTACTGTGTGCAAAGCACTGTACTAAGGGCTTCCACCTCTCCCCTCAGCTTGTAATCAGGGTTTCCGGATCACTTCTCCCTGTGGATGCAGAGTGAAGAGCGACTTTGTCTGCCGGCCCCAGGGAAGTAATCTGGCAGGTTGCCAACTTGTACTTCCCAAGCGCTTAGTACAGTGCTCTGCACACAGTAAGCGCTCAATAAATACGATTGATGATGACGATGATGGTCATTGTTGAGCACTTACAATGTGTCTAGCACCATTCTAAGCGCTGGGTTGATACAAGCTAAGTAGGTCGGAGACGGTCCCGGTCCCCCATGGGGCTCACAGTCTTCATCCCCATTTTACAGATGAGAGAACTGAGGCTCAGAGAAGTGACTCACCCAAGGTCACAGAGCAGACAAGTGGCAGAGCCCAGATTAGAACCCAAACCCGCGCTCTACCCACTAGGCCAAGCTGCTTCTCAGCTGTGCGCTCTTGAAGAGCCTGACTAGAAAAGAGCAGAGAGGACGGGCACAAAAACAAAGTGATAGAACAAGCAACCACACACAAACTGAGTGACTCTACTGAACTCCATTTTTCTCCTGTGCTTTTGAGCGGGAAGGTTTGGGACGGAAATACCAGCAAGGTCCAGAGGGGCGACTTGGCCAGGTCTCCAGCTGGACACGGTCCCGGGACGCTAGGCTCTCTAGAGTCTGCGGACGGGGGTCTCCTCATATTGTCGTGTCCCATAACCCGGAAGGCATCCGGTGGCAGGAGGGGTCATCTTCTTTCTTCAGCAGCGCTGGTTTTTTGCACGGAGGAGGGGGCGGGGCGGGGCGGGGGAGGAGGTGCTGCCAATCCCTGCTTTCCTCACACAGTTTCCGCCTCCAATCTAGAAGTTCCTGCAAGGCGACACTCTCATTCTCTGAGAGCCTCAGCTGGTGGATGACCTGCAGGAGGAAAGGGAGAGGCCAAAGACGTGAACGGACAGGACGTTTGGTGGCCCCTGGTACCTGAGGGGCTTCGGTCAACCAGTTAATCCGTGGTATTTATTCCATAGTCCCCCCTTTGAAGTGTGGACGTGCCATTCGTTCAAGATGACGGAGTTGGATTTCATTTCACCACCAAGCCTGGTTTGCTTTTGTCTGTGTTTGGTTTCGTCTCCCCCTTTTAGACTGTGAGCCCACTGTTGGGTAGGGACTGTCTCTGTATGTTGCCAATTTGTACTTCCCAAGCGCTTAGTACAGTGCTCTGCACACAGCAAGCGCTCAATAAATACGACTGATGATGATGATAGTTTTCAAAAAATGAGCGCGGAACGGATTAGAGAACTTGCAAAACATTTCTGAAAATAGGGCGTTATTTTTCTGTTGGTACATCTAGATGAATATTCATTTCCTTTCTTATACATAATGTATGTTCTTTTGAAAGCACGTTTCGGTTTACAAATCCCATGAAAGATGATGATCCCTTCCTCAGAAAGGTACGCCGTCAAACTATTTAGAAGCAGAAATTAGCCTCAAGAAAATTCCATTCAACCATTGGGCCATATAACAGGATTAAGAGGTAGAAAAAGCACGTAAGAGGGAAATGAGGGAAAGAACCTTTGAGAACTATAGTCCTCTGAAGGAGGTAAAAATAGAAAACCTGGCAGGCAAGTTTGCACGTGTGTGAAGTTAGAGCAAAGAAGCTGAACTATACACTCTGTGAGAGGAGTAAATGAAAGAACACATTTGGCATCTGAATTTTATGGTATTTGTTAAGCACCTACTAGGCGTCAACCACTGGGGTAGATACAGGTTGATGAGGCTGGAAAAAGCCCTTGTTCCAAACGGGGCCTCCAGTCTACATAAGAGGAAGAACAGATATCAAATTCCCATTTTTCAGTTGAGGAAACTGAGGCGCAGAGACGATAAGTGACTTGCACACAGTAACACAGCAGGCAAGTGGTGGAGGTGGGATTAGAACCCAGATCTTCTGGCTCCAAGGCCACCCTGCTTCCCTATCTGCTGAATGGCTTTTTGCAGTTCAGTAAGTGGTAAGATTCAAAGATGTATGTGCAAGGACAACCGAATACAATTTGGTGACTGCAGGAACAGCTGACAAATGTGTCCTATTTATAGCTGTTACGGGAAGACCCCATTTTCTTACCGTGTCACAACTTGTGCGTGCTGTAGTTAAGATTGTTTGAGCATTTCCAACACCTCCCCTCACATTCAGTTTATAGCAGATATAAAGATTTAACCTAGGTGCCTTCTGCAGCACAATAATCTCCTTAAAGGCCTCCTCTTCCATAAAAACATTTGAGGTCATTTAAGTTTAATGAGCATATAAATACGACTAGCAAATCCCTGACCCCACAAATGTGTGTTCCATAAAGATTTTATACGCCATTACATACCATGCCATGGACATCCATATGCATCTGCACATACTCCCCAATAAGTATAAATGTATTCTTCGTTTTAGCCCAGCGCACTGCACACAGTAAGTGCTCAATAAATAACATTGATCGTTTTAAACAGGATAATCCTCTGAACTCAATCTGCGGTTCAAAATTTGCAGCCTTGGGGCCAGGGGATTCTTTGGTTCTTCTACCACCTTCACATCCGACAGACCACCACCCTCCTCATCTTCAAAGTCCTTCTGAAATTACGTCTCTTCCAGGAAGCCTTCCCCGACTAACCTTTCATCTACCCACCTTCTGAATCACCTATGCTTTTGAGGCTGAAGCCCCTTAAACACTCAGGTAAATCACCCCTAGCCCCAAGCTGGTAACACTTTAGTATATATCCTTATTCTTGGTTGCTTTGCCCAATTTTTTTTTAACGTCTGTCTCCCCCGCAACTAGTTTGTTGCCTGCTCAAGGGAAAGGATCACATCTTCTAACTCAATCGTACTCTCCCAAGTGGGTCTGAACAGAGCAGGTGCACAATACATACTATTGACTGATTCCAATATGCAAAGGCATGGCAGCTTGTCCCAACTGTTGAGAAATCCACTGCAAAAATCAGAGTCATCATAAATGATAAAGAGCCTGAACGTTGTTGCATGCTTGCTGAGACCTAAAAGCCTGGAGGGGAAACCCTACTTAAACATCTGCAAGAGCTCTTCCTCGATGGATGGAAAACTGGGAAAATGCCAAAGGATCGCAAAGACGCCTCCAATAGCCTCCATCTTCCGGAAGAAATGTTAAAAATCAGACTCAGGCAATAACTGAGGCATCTCATTTCTCTCCATTACTAGCAAGGTCCTAGCTCCTTCCTCAAATGTCGGTCAGTTAATCGTATTTACTGAGTGCTTCCAGTGTGCCGAGCACTGTACTAAGCACAGTGCAATAAAACAATAGACATATTCCCTGCCTACAATGAGCTTATGGTCTAGAGGGAGAGTTCCAGTGGTCTGATTCCATTTGTCAGGATTCCTTTTTAAAGCGGCTAGCCTGCGAAATACATTGAGCCCATCGTTATCGAAGACAAAAACACTACACCGGTCATGTTTTAGAAAAATCAGGATTGTGAAAAAGGTCAGTGAGGTTCATTGCTTCATTCATTGTATATGAATGTGCTAATTCACATGTCATTCAGATGGTTGCTGTTTCAACTTGACCAGGAGTTCAAAACTAAGGGAATCTCACCAATCTGTATTGTTTCCTAAAGAAAATTGCCTTTCCTGACCCATGGAAGTGTGACTAAGCTTGCCTTTGATGAACTGTTTCCCCTTCAGGTCATTCTCTCTTAGGATAAATATAATCTTAGCTAAATTATTCATATGTGAAATTGTGTTGTTGGTCATTTGTCATTATTGATTTTTCTATTGACCACTCACCCAAAGGTGAAAAGAGGCATTTAATGATGTTTGTGGAAATTAAAAGAAGCAAGCACTTCTGCTCTATTGAACAATACCATCTCAGGATCCAGATATGCAAATACCATCACTGGATGAAGGAAAGAAGATTCACTAATGAAAATCATGAAAATGAGCTATAGAAATCTGAAAACAAATCACACTTAGATGACCAATCCCTACTGCCCCATACAATGTCATCCAGTAGCTTGAGTTTCAAAAGGGACACTGAACTCACTTTATTGTAAGCAAATACAATTTCTCTTATCATCCCTCATGCTTCTTTTGGTATTTTGTGGGTAAACTGTTAAGGACTTTATGTGGTTGATTCTCCAGCAACATTTTATAGATTTAATAAAGCCAAAATTTTACAGGACATCTCGTGGGAGACAAACTCAGAGGTAGAAAATCCTCCACTTTTAGAGAATTCTACAACAAAGATATAAAGTATAATTAATCCAACCACCAGAAATAGAACAGGTCAATGATCTGAAAGGCATTAGAGAAATGTAAAAGAAATCTGGATGTGGAAAAGTAAGAATCTGAATCAAAACCAAAAACACCATTGACAAAATTGGTGGTGTGAGCTTCCATTTAGTTGCGTTCTTTTAATTTTTAAGGGAAGCAGACTGGCCTAGTGGAAAGAGCCCAGGCCTGGGAGTGAGAGGACCTGGGTCCTAAAGCAGGCTCCATCACTTATCTGATGTTTGATTTGGGGTAAGTCACTTCACTTGTCTGTACCTCAGTTCCTCATCTGGATATTCAATACCTGTTGTCCCTCCTAATTAGACTGTGAGCTCCATGTGGGACTTGATTATCTTATTACCCCAGCGCTTGACACACTGCTTGGCATGTACACCCTTAACATATATCACAATTATTATTATTACTTCCCTCTCAATCAAGGATACGGTCTACCTCTTTCTTCAAACACAAAATTCACTTGCAGGTCTCTCAATCCTCATCTCCCCACTGAATTCTCCCTTCTTTCTGTGTCATCTATTCACTCAAGACTGTACCCACCCAAGCATTTTGATAATTATCTTACCTCCATCCCCATAACATGTATGTACACATCCTTGGTCTCTGTTGCCCTTCTACCTGTAATTTATTTCAATGTTTTCCTCCCTGCTAGAATGCAATCTCTACAAGGGCAGGGAAAATGTCTCCCAGTGCTACTGTACTCTCCCAAATGTACAGTGCTTTGTGCACAGTAAGCGTTCAATAAATACTACTGATTGACTGATTGATTTCTTCCCCTAATAGACAAAGTTAACTACAAACACCTTAGAATGGAAACTGATTTCTTCCATGGTATCATTTAAACGTTTTTTTTTTTTCTCTTCCAGGTAAGTACAAATTTAAAATGGTTTAAACAAGTGGGGGAACGGGTGATGAGAATCAATTTAAACATTCCAAACGCACTGAATCAGTACAACATTGTATGTTTAATGAAGTAACTCTTACTGACCACTTAAAACCAGTCACGGGTCACAGCCAGAAGTAGAGATCAATTATGAAAAAATCATTTATGCTTCTAAATTATAATTAAAAACACTTTATCAGAAAATCTCTATTAGGTGCAAATCATCCCAAGGAATCCCAAGGAACTGGAGCTGGGATTAGAACCCAAGTCCTCTGCTCTCTCCACTAAGGGACACTGCTTTTCCAATTCCTGAGGCTCTGGACTGTAAACTCATTGAGGGCAGGGAATGTGTCTACCCATCTATGTTACAGTGTACTCTCCCAAGCACTTACTGAAGTACTCTGCACATAGTTAGCGCTCAATAAATATCATTCCTTGATTGATGAGTCACAGCGACTTTGTTCCCACAGTTTGGCCTCATTTCCTTCCCATGCAGGAAACCACTCCTGCTAACTGGTTTGTCAGATTTTGGAGGCAGTATGTTGAGCTTATCCAAATCCTTATAGAACAGAAATACAAGACACAGACACAGCTTACTGCTGATCTCGTTCAATACTTTCCATCAACACCTTGCTCAGGTTTAACAACATTTCAGGATGATTCAGATATTTATCCTCTCAGTTCAATACTCCTTTCTGCCTGGTTCTACTTTGACCTAAGCCTCCATCTTCAATGTTAGTGAAAAAATGCAGCCTAGCATCAGTGCCTAAATTCACCCAAACTGCCTTAAGATTTGGGGCTTTAATGTCTTTCTGCATTGAAAATACCACAGTGCATTTTATGATCTAATAATTGTGGTATTTGTTAAGAGATTACTATGTCCCAGGCGCTGTATTAATCACTGGGGTAGATACAAGATAATCGGGTTGGACACAATCTAGACTGTAAGCTCATGGTGGGCAGGGAACAGGTCTCCCAACTCTGTTGTATTCTTTCAAGCACCTAGTACAGTGCCCTGCACACACTAAGTGCTCAATAAATACAACTGATCCATTGACTGCTACCCTGGAAATAATACCCTGCATATTGTGCCCTGTAATTGTACAGAAAATAAGCAAAAGTATCAGGCTATTTGTGCAAGTAGAGATTCAGATTTGAGTTCACTGTTTATCAGCATATCACGTGAGCTTTCAATGCTATTTCTTCACACAGTGGTTTGAGTGTTTCCACTGGCTTGGATCTGTAGAACAGGATCAAAGGTAGGTGTCCCAGCCCCTGAAGTAGCCTTCATCTATAACTGTCACAAATATAGTTCTTCACGGCTCTGCGGCAAGATGCTTAATGCCAGCAACTGACTCTGAAATGCCTGGGGTAATTAAAAAGTAGGATTTCCACTCTACTTCCCAGCTTCTCAAAAGTGAGGAATGTGTCTCCTTGTGTGAACTTTCACACTTTTGCAGGGAGCAAAGTTAACAAGCATCTCCTTTCCCTGAGCAGGCTGGGCAAAGGATTTGGGATTACTGCTACAGGGAGACTTTTGGATGTGAAACCAAGCCCTTGCCGGATTAGGGCTCTGCTTCAATGCATCATCTCTCACGAAAATCCACCTACTCCCTCTCCCTTATGTATCGCCTATGCACTTGGATTTGTAATAATAATAATGATGGCATTTGTTAAGCACTTACTATGTGCAAAGCACTGTTCTAAGCACTGGGGAGGTTACAAGGTGATCAGGTTGTCCCACGGGGGGCTCACAGTTTTAATCCCCATTTTACAGATGAGGTAACTGAGGCACAGAGAAGTTAAGTGACTTGCCCAAGGTTGCACAGCTGACACTTAGTGGAGCTGGGATTTGAACTCATGACCTCTGACTCCAAAGCCCGTGCTCTTTCCACTGAGCCACACTGCTTCTCCTGTATCCTTGAAGCCTTAGACATTCACCCCACCCTCAGCCCCACAGTTTATCCATAATTTATTTTAATGTCTACGTCCCCTTCTAGACCGTAAACTCCTTGAGGGCGGGAATCTTCCCTAATGATTCTATTGTACTGTACTCTCCCCAGCTCTTGGTACAGTGCTCTGCACAAAGTAAAATACCACTGATCGACTGCTAGGTTGATTAGTTCATGTCCTTTGACACCCAGGCCTGTGGGCCAAGCAGCTTCTCAATTAGTTAGGTTCTGTTTCAGAACCAGCCCAGCATGGCAACTAAGCCCTGCATGTGAGTAGAAATTACACTATTGGTTACTCCTTGCTGCCCTGCTTCCTTTCCCTCCACTATCCTCAAGCCATTTCTTGAGTTCTCCGTGCACTTCAATAATAATGATGGCATTTATTAAGCGCTTACTATATGCCAAGCACTGTTCTAAGTGCTGGGGGGTTACAAGGTGATCAGGTTGTCCCACAGGGGGCTCACAGTATTAATCCCCATTTTACAGTTGAGGTAACTGAGGCACAGAGAAGTTAAGTGACTTGCCCAAAGTCACACAGCTGACAATTGGCAGACCTGGGATTTGAACCCATGACCTCTGACTCCAAAGCCCGGGCTCTTTCCACTGAGCCACACTGCTTCTCCCTCCACCCGTCACCAAGCCCTCTTCTGTCCCCATCCCATATTATTATTGTTTTGAGTACACAAAGGACTCCCACGGTCCCTGCTCAAGCTCAAGTCATATGTCATCAGCCACTGCCATTCCCTGACTGGAACCTTTCCTACTTTTTCCATCCCAGAAAAGCGGAGTTTAAAGTCACCCACTTGAAAGTGGTGGAAAGTTGTAGGCCTGGGTGCTTATTTTCTCTATTTTGGGTAAACTCAGAACAGAATCGGTGTGGGATAGAAGGGGTAGACTGAGTTAACTTAAGCTCTCTGCTTCTTCCAATCAGTCCCTCCTAAGGAAGTAAGGAATCCAGCCTGCCAGGCACTGATTACGAAGTGGTGCGGAGAGGTGGGGTGATGGGAGGGAAGGGTGGTGAGGGAATTGACTTTCCTGAAGCGATTGGTCAAAATATTGGGTAGGGATTAGGGATCCCGGGTACTGTCATCCATTAGTGCACTCTGCATCTCTGGATTTTATGCACTGTGGTCTTATAATATCGGGGAATTTCCTTTTCTCCAGAAATTAAACATTACTTTCCCGGGTTTTGTCATCAATTAGTGCACTATGCATCTCTGGATTTGATTCATTCATTTAGACTTATTTATTGAGCGCTTACTATGTGCAGAGCACTGTACTAAGCACTTGGGAAGTACAAGTTGGCAACATATAGAGACGGTCCCTACCCAACAACGAGCTCACAGTCTAGAAGGGGTTCACAGTCTTCTAGAAGGGTGTTTCCTTTTCTCCAGAAATTAAACACTACTTCCTTAAAAGACTATCATTTGTCCTATGATGAAATGAGGTCCTTTTTTCAGTTTAAAGCAGTAGCTCTCGTAGGCAAAACCAGTGAAAACTTTAACCAAACACCATATAAAGCAAAATAACCGATTCTATCTGTTTGCATCCTTCCAAGAAATTGTAGGATTTTGAATGAAGATGCCAGTTGATCAGGTTAATGTAGCAGCTAATGTGTTCTGTCACTCCAATCACCTGAATGACCTCTGTGTTTATTTTAATGCTTATGTCATAATATATCTTCCATGAATCCCAGATTGGGTGGGAGTCCATTGGGAAGAAAGTATCAACCCCTTTGCATAACGTTGCCTTAAAGATAATTTCATTGGCCAGTTATTTCAAGTGGGGCAAACTGTATTCTGCCATAAGCAAAATACCCTGTACATTGAGAGAATTCTGTCTGAAATTAGCAGAAATTTAGGGTCTTAGAAATCCGACAAAGCAAGAACCATCACGGGGTTCTGTACTGTTCCTGGATAGTGATTCTCATTGTTCCAGGATTAGCAGGTTTCATTTAGGAAGCTCTCAGAAATACAATTTCAATATCTGGTGGGAGATCATTTCATTTTCATGTTAGCAGTTCACAGCTGACCTTCTTTAAGATAATTACCTGGCTGGGGTGCTTCCCTGCGTGTCTCTGAATAGATGAACTTGCTATATTGCTCTTCGCCAATCTTGAATATGTATCTTCCTCTGGAACACCTAATGAGGACAATACCGTCAGTAATGGGGCAGTCTTCTCAAAGAAGGAAAACCTCTCATCACCCGTGCAGTTGGATATCATTTGTACGATCTGACAACTGTCAGTCTCAGCTCCGACTCTGACACCCTTTTATTGAGAGATCTCAGAGCTTTGTGAGCTCCCTATTTTCCCACTAAATTGTAAAGTCTGTAAAGGCACTTTGTAGACTGTCTTTGTAGACTGTGTCTGCCCATATTCATTACTTCTGCTCAGTCATAAATGAGTCAATAAAAACTCAGAATCCCATCCATTAAATGGGAAGACTGCATTCATTTTCATTATCAATGACGTTTTTTGAGCACCTGCTAGATTCAGGGTCCTTTACCGAACTGGGCAGTTGAGAACAAGTGATAGAAAAGAAAAGCCATGGTCCCAACCCTTGAGAAGCTTACAATCTAGTGGAAATTTACAATCCCACTTGTGGGCAGGGAATGTGTCTGCCAACTCTGTTGCACTGTACTCTCCCGAATACTTAGTACAGTGTTCACACACAGTCAGTGCTCAGTAAAAACCACTGACTGATCGATTGCCCTCTCCTACCTTACCTCACTGATCACCTACTGCAGCTCAGCTTACACACTTTACTCCTCTAACGCCAACATAATCACTGTACCTTGATCTCGTCTATCTTGCCGCTGACTCCTTTCCCACGTCCTTCCTCTGAAAGCCTTATTAAGGTCACATCTCTTCCAAGAGGCCTTCCCTGACTAAGCCCTCTATTCCCGCCTTCCTCCCCATTCCACAGGACCTTGCATTTATATCTGTATAGTACTCTCTCCCGAGAGCTTAATACAGTGCTCTGCACACTTTAAACACTCAATAAATATGATTGATTGATCAGTTGATAACCTTTTGGGCATTTGGTATTCATCCCACCCTCAGCCCCCCAGCACTTATGAACATATCCACAATTTGTTGGTTGATTTCCAATGAGAAAACAGGACAAAAGACACAGTGTTCTTTCCCAAGACTCTGATGTTATTTATGACACGATGAGGTTATTTAATTACTCTTCTATCACTTAGTGATGTTTGGAACACAAAGTAGAAATAAAAGTCTACATACGACCCTATGCCACGAATCTCTGTTTCAATGTCATAATTTTCCAGGACTAAGCTGCTCTTTCCTCCAAACGTGTCTTGTCTTGATATCTAGCTATTTGCCTCATCGATCATACAGACCTGCATGAAAGATCAAGTGTAGTCATCTCAGCTCTGAGAGTTTCCCTTCAGGGCTAAAAATCCATCAATCAATCAAGTGCTAGTTGCTTGGGAGAGTAACAATAATAATAATAATAATTATGCTATTTGTTACACGCTTACTGTGTGTCAAGCACTGTTCTAAGCACTGGGGTAGATACAAGGTAAGCAGGTTGTCCCAAGTGGGGCTCACAGTCTTAATCCCCATTTTACAGATGAGGGAACTGATGCCCAGAGAAGTTAAGTGACCTGCCTAAAGTCACACAGCAGACAAGTGGCAGAGCCGGGATTAGAAGCCATGACCTCTGACTCCCAAACCTGGGCTCTTTCCACTAAACCACGCTACAATATGCCAGAGTCAGTAGACACACTTCCCGTCCACAACGAGCTCACAGTTTCGACCCTAAATGGCAGGCTACTGGCTTATTAGCTGTGGGAACCTTGCCTTCTCTGGTTTCCCATCCTCTTGCTTCCTTCTCACCCCTGCACTCACACTGAAAGTTGACACCTCCATCGTGGAGAAGACCAAGGCGGCAGTTGGAAAGTCCTAAGCTTTGTGCTAGATATTCAGAGCGCATTACAGAGGGCAGAGCTTTATCTGTTTCCTTGTTCCTTATTTTGGGGGTTAAGGGCAATGGGGAATTTTGCAAGGACGTTTCCTGCAAAGGAATAAGGAAATATGCAAATATAAACACGTCTGGAATGTCCACTTAGGGAGAGAGTGTGAGTCACCCACAGCTGCCCTCGCTCACCTGGGTTTTGAGTATCGAGTTTTAAGATCCTTTTGATCATTCTGGTGACCAGTGTGTGCATTGGAATTGCCATGGTTTCCATGTCCAGGCAAGGTGCTACCTGCCATTTCAAACTGGCTGTGTGATCATTCAACTCTCCTCAGAACTCAGTTCACTGTTGGTGTATCAGTAGTTCATTAACATTACACTGGGAACTCAACTGTAATGTTTCAAGTTCGCTGTTCCAATTAGTTACCCCGTGTACTGTTAACGAGCGACTGATACAGTGATGGCAAAAAGCACCCACGCTCCGATTTTCTTTGTAACTTGCATAGTATTTGACCTAAATAACAGGTTCAGGATATATTCTTTTGGTTACAAACCTTGTGTTTCCCTTAGCGAGCTGGAAGCTGCCCAGATACTAATCCCACCTTTGTCCCATGATTCCTTGCTTTTTCCCACCATGGCAGTGCTAACTGTGGGACTTCCAAGAACCCAATCCCACAGCTTGGAAAGGAAATTGAACAGTATATCGAAATCCATACCAATGAATTGGAGAATAAACATAAAATGAAATCAGCAGATTCATGAGTTTTCCGTCTCCCTACTGCTCAAGCTTTTGACAAGAGAGTTTTTGTTTTATTCCATGGTTCTGTGAGGCAGGGAAAAGAAGCTGAGATGGTGGATAGGAAGCCAAATAGAATGAGGAAGGGGGGTAGAAAGGGAGAGAAGGAAGGAGGAAGGGAGGGAGGAAGGGAAGGAGGGAGAAGGGAAGGATCAAAAGGAAGGAGAGAAGAAAAAAGGGAGGATGGGAGGAAGAAAGTAGGGAGGGAGAAAATGAGGGTGGGAGGAAAGAAGAAAGGAAGGCAGGAAGGTAGGAAAGGCAGGAGGGAGAAAAGGAGCTTGGGAGGAAGGCCGTTAATAGTGAATCCAATTTCCAGACTATTTTAAAATGCCTGTGTTTCATATATGGGCTCACTGTGGGCAGGGAATGTGTCTTCCAACTCTGTTGTCTTGTACTATCCCAAGTGCTTAGTAGAGTGCTCTGCACCCAGGAAGCACTCAGGAAATATGCCTAATTGATTGATTTTATAGTCACAACAAGAAAAGCTAGTTTGCACAATGCAGAGTAGCTCACATCTTAATCAATCAAGACCCTGTGGAGTTTTGTTTTATGGCACATTTCAGGACTCGCTCGGTGTCTTTTTCCCAGCATCTTTCAGAAAGCGTCAAACTCAACTTCACCTTCCAGTGACTGTCGGTGACTCAGTGCTATGGCGGCTCCTAAAATGACAGTGGCCGGAAGCTCAAGGCCTCCTTCTAAGGGCCAGAAATGAAATTCCCAGGGGTTCCCTAAACTGTCATCATTATCTTCAGCATCAATTTCATCCATAAGGAGAAAATGTCTGCTTCTCTGCACTGAATCCATCTCACGCTGATAGTACAAATGCCCAGCCTCGTCCCTGAAGATCGTACCGCAAATGTCAATGGAGAGAAAATTTCCGTGAGAGATAGCATGACGGTGGCTGCTTTCTCTTTGCCACTTGACACGGAAAACTAATGAACTGCCCAGTTTTTAAGGAAGACTGGTGCCAAAGGCGATCGGAAATTAATTCTGCTAAAACCTTCAAGCCCAGCTGGCAAATGCTTAGTCGATTCTTCTTTCCAAAACATGTTAGGATTAAAAATTACTTACCATTTGAGATGGAATTTCCATTTTCTGCAGTGGCAGGACAGGACAGAGAATTAGAGAACTGAATTCCGTGGTTGTTTGCATTTTTATCTTGGATTTCTGACCCAATTTCCAAAGTACTGAGGTCATCCCTGCTACTAAAGTTCAGGTTGGTTTCAAAACCTGAAAAGAGGCAGAGCAGTTACCATTCTTTTAGCAAAAGTGTACTGGGTAAACTTCCAAGAATCTTATATTCTACTACCTACTAATTTCTTTCACAGAATCAAAATACCTTATATTCTTTTATTTACAGGATCAACTTTGATGTCATATAAAAGATGCTATAATTCTACTCCAGTACTCTCTGTAGAGTTGAAAGAGCTTCATAAAGAACTATGTCCTATTTCACTTTCTGTCACTTTTCTCTGTCATTTTCCCCATCCTAAGATAATTGATTTTTCAGGAAGATTGGATGGATAATTTACTTTTTAGTATTCCAAAGGTAATTCATGCGATTCAGACTGTGTTATAGCCAACAATGTGTGGGTTCTGCAGGGAATAGGAGATGAGAACAACAATCTTTAACTGTTAGTGTAGAATCTTTTTGGCTTGTAAACTCCCAGATCTGTCCGGCATGCAACCTCCAACTACTTACTGCTAGGCTACCAACTCTGTAGTCTCTCAAGCGCTTATTCTAAAGAAATGCTCTGGGCATGTCACTCCCCTCCTCAAAAATCTCCAGTGGTTGCCTGTCAAGTAATCAAGTAAAACTCACGCTCGGCTTCAAGGCTGTCCATCCCCTAGCCCCCTCCTACCTCACCTCCTTTCTCTCCTTCTCCAGCCCAGCCCGCACCCTCCGCTCCTCTGCCGCTCACCTCCTCACTGGACCTCGTTCTCGCCTGTCCCACCGTCGACCCCCGGCC
The DNA here is from genome assembly GCF_015852505.1 of Tachyglossus aculeatus. Lineage (NCBI taxonomy): Eukaryota > Metazoa > Chordata > Mammalia > Monotremata > Tachyglossidae > Tachyglossus > Tachyglossus aculeatus. The sequence goes on along the minus strand of NC_052085.1, from coordinate 11,996,467 downwards.
CACGTCCTCCCCCGGCCTGAAATACCCTCCCTCCACACATCCGCCAAACTAGCTCTCTTCCTCCCTTCAAAGCCCTACTGAGAGCTCACCTCCTCCAGGAGGCCTTCCAAGACTGAGCCCCCCCTTTCCTCTCCTCCTCCTCTCCTCGCCCCACTCCCTCCCTCTGCCCTACCCCCACCCCCTCCCCACAGCACTTGTTTAGATTTGTACATATTTATTACTCTATTTTATTAATATTGTGTATGTAGCTTTAATTCTATTTATTCTGATGGTATTGTCACCTACTTGTTTTTGTTTTGTTGCCTGTCTCCCTCCTTCTAGACTGTGAGCCCGTTGTTGGGTAGGGATTGTCTCTATATGTTGCCGATATGTACTTCTCAAGCGCTAAGTACAGTGCTCTGCACATCATAAGTGCTCAATAAATATGACTGAATGAATGAATACAGTGCTCTGGACATAGTAAGCACTCAGTAAATCGGACTGATTTATAACCCTTGCTCATGTCAGATAATATCTTGGATTTTCTCTGTTTTGCTTGCATTTATCAGCTGGGATAACTGGACTATGGATATCTTGACTGTCTTCCCATACTCTTTAAATGGAGACTTGTGGTAACTGCTGTATTTGTACAAAAGGTCTATGCCTATATGCTAGAGTTTGATTAGCAAATCCTTAAATACATACTGATGTTTATTTCAATCACACTTGATTCAGAACGGGAGTCTTGAGAAATTTTTACATTTTAGTACCCATGCAGACCACCTGATACAGCCATAATATGTTCATCAAAAAATGTGGGATGAGATGAATGACTATATCGTGGGTAAATTTGAAAGCAAAAAACAGAGAAACAGTATGGCCTAGTGGCCTATGGCACTTGTTCACTTATCCTTACCCATTTCTGTTGTTCTCTTTGTCTAATTGAGATTCTATGCCTAGGAAGCCACAATCAATCAATAATCAATAATCATATTGCTACAAAGCAATAATTAACCAACCAATGGCTTCTATTGAGTGCTTACTGTGTGCAGACCACTGTACTAAGCACTTGGGTGAGTACAATATGACAAAATTGGTAGACACGTTCCCAATCCATTGGCTTGTTTCGTGTTTCCTCTTGGCAAAGCACGTATGCCCCAATTATTCCTCATGATGGAATAATACAGTAGTCCTGTTAACCATTTTGTCCAGTATCATCATCATCATCCTCAATCGTATTTACTGAGCACTTACTGTGTGCAGAGCACTGTACTAAGCGCTTGGGAAGTACAAGTTGGCAACATATAGAGACAGTCCCTACCCAATAGTGGGCTTACAGTCTAAAAGGGGGAGACTGTGCAGTATATTTGCACAGCTTCTAGAAGTCTTCTAGAAGTCTTGAGACAAAGGAGTGCAACATGTTATTGGCCCTTTAATTTGTTTGCATATTGTTAGCTATCACTTTTTCATCCTGGAAATGAGTTTCTCAAAAGCTAATCTCTTCGGGAAAAATGAAACCATTCAGTCACGCAATAAACATTACAGGCTAGTTCTAACATGCTCTAAGTCCCCATGGAAATAGAAATGCATCCTGATTAGCAGCTGGACTTCAGCACTGACTTTTCTAATGAGCCTCAGATTGAAAAGATATTTTTATGATCCAATATCCCCATACAGAAAATACCAGGCTCCTTTATGGTATCGCAGATCCCAGACACGCTGCATTGGAAATGACTTTGTCATGCTTTGCTTAGCCTCACTGCGGTAGTGCAATAATTACTGTGAACAGATAGCTCCGTTGTCGTGAACGACATATAAGTGACTAAATTTATTATGTCATTTACTATAATACTATGACTAAGAGATGAGGTAGAAGCAAGGTAATCAGATCAGAGCTGTATCAATCAATCAGTCATATTTACGGAACACCTACTGAGTGCAGAGCACAGTGATAAGCACTTGGGAGATTACAAGAGAATTAGTAGACAAACTCCCTTACCTACAGGAGTTAACAATCTAGCAGGGAAGGGGATAAGGTATTTCCTAGGAATAATGAGATACAGATAGCTGGGAAGATGTTTGTTAACTTCCCTAATAAGAAAAGGGTGAGTACCTGGAGGATCAATCAATCAATGGTATTTATTGAGCACTTATTCTGCGCACATCATTGCAAACTCTTAGGACAGTGCTCTGCACACAGTAAGCACTCAATAAATATGAATGAATGAATGATTGAATGAACTGCATTAAGCACAAGAGTACAAGAGGGTATATAGGCACGATTTCCGTCCTCCAATTGTTTGCCATCTAGCAAGAACTGGGTGGACTTGTGACACACTACAAGGAGTTCAAATTGCAACCTGGTGCAGTACTGTGTTAGTTACACAATGGCCAGTTTCAGTATTCTGTCGAGGAGAAAGGATGGGACCCAGTTTGAAGGACTATCTACTTCTGAAACCCAATAGTGATTCCAGAATATCTGGTAAGCACCATCTCCTTCAACCTTATTATTAAGCCTTCCCAGACTGAGCCCCCTCTTTCCTCTCCCACTCCCCATCCCCCTGCCCTACCACCTTCCCCTCCCCACAGCACCTGTATATATGTTTGTATGGATTTATTACTCTATTTATTTTACTTGTACATATTTACTATTCTATTTATTTTGTTAATGATGTGCATCTAGCTTTACTTCTATTTATTCTGATGGCTTGACACCTGTCCACATGTTTTGTTTTGTTGTCTGTCTCCCCCCCCGAGACTGTGAGCCCGTTGTTAGGTAGGGACAAAGCGCTTAGTACAGTGCTCTGCACACAGTAAGCGCTCAATAAATACGATCGAATGAATGAATGAATTACCAAATATGAGAGGTGAACCGTTTCCCCAGTCTGCTTACCTTCGGGCTCCCTGATTTTCCTTCCCGCAGCTGACTTTCGGAGGACACTTCTCCCTGAGTTGAACAGACTGGCCAATTCGTCAAGGGGGCTGGACAAAGGTCTCCCATTAGCAGGGCTGTAGGGCAGTGGCAGGGACGAATTGGAATTGGTCTTCCTGGAGTCAGCTCGGGCCGCCTTCCCAGGGGAATAAGGCGGCCTGAGGAGCGGGCCAGATGAGCCCGCCACTTGATTAGGATTGGGTCGCTGAAGTCCTTTAGCTTCACCTGAGTCCGTAGATGCTCTCCCCGCGTGCCCCGAAGATGGCACCGGGGCTTCCGGGGGAAAGGTAAAGTGGGTGGCAGGCCGGTAAGGAACCGGAAGCAGTGGGGGAGGAGGGGGTGTTGGAGGAGGAGACACTTTGCTCGAGACGCTGAAGACACTCAGACCTGGGGACCCCGGCCTGTCGCTGTCTCCTCGCTGGGTTTTGGAATACTGGGGAGACACGGGGCTCGAGCCTTTGGTCTGGACAGGGTATTTGAGGTTCGTCTCCAGGACGGGGAGTTTTTTGACCTCCAGTGGTGTGAGGGGCGACTCGTCCGACGCCGGAGAGCAGGTCACAGGTGTCGGGGGGAACACGAGCAGCGGTGGTCTGTGAGGGAGCAGATTTGGAAAAGGTGGGGGGATGACACAGGTGTCTTTATAGCTCCCGGTTTCTTGGCCTCCTGAGTCAAACCCCTCCAGGTTTATGGTTTTCCTGTTCTCCAGAAACAAAGGGGGAGACGCAGGGACAGTTGAAATCATTCCTAAGCTGCCTTCACCTTCCTCAGGCAGAAAGTATTTCATCTCTTCATAAACGGACTCAACCTGGTCCGGACAGTCTCCGTCGCCGGGCTCGTGCTTTGCTGCATTCCCCGCCATCTCGATGTAGACCGGCTCCGTGTCATCCTCTTCCTCCCGGGACACAGACAAGACAAGCATGGGCTGAGGGGGTCCGTCCGCAGACAGGGCCTTGTTCACCGCCCCGGGATCCCACTGACCCGCTTTCGGGTCGGCACTCGGCAGTTTCGCCTCTCCGGGCTTGGGGCCGGAAATCTCCTCCGAGGAGCCGCTGAGCTTTGTGTTGGGGCTCCTCTTCGGCTTTCGTGGGGGGATCTTTTTGATGGTGCTGTAGTCATCGCTGTGTGGCCTGGGTCGTGTCAAAACTGAAGCGGGGAGAGAAGAGGGAATCGGTGATGAGATACAGAAACCGACAAGCACTTTGTCCCCCTAATTTGGGGGGGGCAGGGGGAAGCAAGGTTTTCATGGCTCCTGTGATCTGATTTTTTTTCCTCATTCCCTAGGATAGCTTGGGCCCTTAGTCCTGAGATCAACTTGATCTCCACAGGTGCAGAGGAGGAAAGCCAGTGACTTGTCTCTTTATAAACACTATTTTCTGCTTCTGGATGAAAAGGTAACATATTTATCAGCTCCCAGAAGGCTAACCCTCAGCTGTCAGTCAATGGTATTTATTGAGGGCTTACTGTGTGCAGAGCACTTTATTAAATGCTTGGGAGAGTACAATAGAGTAAGTAGACAGGACCCCTGACCTCAGGGAGTGGGCAGTCCAGCAGGGGAAGACGGACACCTAAAATTACAGGTAGGGAAAACAACTGAATGTAAAAATCTGGACTTCAGTGCCGTCAGGGTGGGAAATGCAAAGCACATAGCTTAGTGCGTAGCGGACACTGAACTCAAATGCATCGGTGACTCAGAAGTGAGGGAAAATATGGTGGGGAAGAGGAAAGGCTGATCAGATATTGGAGGGAGCATAGTAATTTGTATTTGAGCATGAAAGAATGGTACATTTGCAACCAGTCAAGTTTATTAAAGGGTGGGACTAACTGAAGTCATGATTGTTTGAAATGGAAGAATAGCTGGAAGGAGGTAGAAATAAATATTCTTCAGAATGAAAACAAGCACTGGATGCAGTAGAAAATGAACCCGAGATTGAAAGTACCATATTGTGTGTTAGATGAATTTAGACACATAAAACAAACACACATAATTCACCAGTGAAAATGTGTGTTTAAAAACAAAATGAGCAGAGAGCAAGCATATAAAATATCACTCGACTACCAAAACAAATATAAGGGGTAAAAAAGAACCAAATAAAAATCAGACATAGCAAGGTGTGAAATCAATGAGCTGACTAAAAGAATAAATGGAAGATATCTGTAAAGACTTTAATAATTTGGTAAAAATAACATAGGTTCTTCCCATGAGCTATACTTTTATTCATCTCTAGTGGAGCTATAGCTAATTCTCCAAAAAGTCAAATGCAATAAATGGTATGTCAGTTCTGTGCATAATAGTCATTTTTTTTACAAAATAACATTTGAGCATGTTTTGCCATTACTCAAAATCCAGAATTTTTTCCAGGGCTTTTTGACTCATCTAAACCACTTCAGGTATTCAAATGCCCTTGGCCTTTAAGAGCATCAAATCTTGATGTTCACCTGAACCAATTAATCAAGGCAGGCCCATTTATCTACCATTTAAATCAGACACTAAAGTATTAAGAGCAGCCTAAATCACAAGATATGAATGGAAATGGGTGAACCTATTTTGGTAACTAATTGGCACTCTGGCAAGTTAATCTGAACACCACGAAATTTTTCTACATAAGCCAATATGAGCACATTATTTTCAGGGCAAATTCTGATACTTCTCAGTGCACCCACCTTGCCTGAAAATGCACACAAAGTAATGCCTAATAATAGCTGAGTGGTTCTTATTTTCCCAAGACATACTGAGTTCTCTCTTGGTAAGTTCATTCACAATGTCAGAAGCTGCAATTTAGAAATTACCTATGTCAGCTCTTTCAGTTGTAAAAATGTGAATTGAACTATCAGGCATCCCTGAAGACAAGGGGTACCCTGGGTACTGTGGTGTCATCCATTTTGCTCCCAGAGAGGAGCAAGGCAATTAGTATTACTGCTTCTATGCTTGTGAACTGCTTATTATCGATGCTCTGCCTTGTCATTTGATGTGAGATAAGTGCCACTGAGAGAACTGGATCTAGAAGTTGGATGTGAAGTTTGTGATTACCCCTAGAAGGTTGGACCCTAAAACTGCTTTATAGATCTCCAATATGTCCTGAATCTTGATGCTGCATTGACGATACACTGTTAATTTTCCAGGAGACACGATAGCCTACATGATTGTGTAGCTACGACTTTTCCTATCCTTGCTTCATTAGACAGTGTGTCAAGTAGCTGAATTCTGAGATGATATTCAACCTTCTGTCATTGATGGAGATCCATGACTGGGAATAAGATTGTCCAGGTGTAAACTCTATACCTTTGATCATCTTCAGGCTAAGTGTTTGAAGCACTTTACTGACCTTGATAAGCAATTTGAGATGACCTACGCATTTTCTTGGACAGGGAGTTCTGATGATGGAGTCTCCTGTCAATGATGGATAAAAATCAATCCCTTCACAAAGACTTCAGGGCCGAGAATTTTGCATGATATTAGTTGGCGATGGTCATTTGCCCACTGCCATCTTCATTCTCTCATCCCTCTTGGTCACGGAGAAGCTAGTCAGCAATGGAGAGTGGTGAGATTCCACAATCCTTTCCCTATTCAGCTCTCTCTCCCAATCTTCTTGAAGACAATGATTATGGTGAACTAGTTGAAGTTCCATGGTATTTCTTCAGGGTTTCGTAAGTGGAAAAAGAGCATCAGAGGCTACAGATCAGACTACCTCAATTGATGGTATTTATTGAGGTCTTCTGGTATGCAGAGCACTGGGCTAAGTGCTTGGGAGAGCACAGTGGAGTTGGTAGAAATGATCCCTGCCCACTGGCAGCTTGCAGTCTACTAGGAGGAGGAAGATATTAAAATAATTTACTAAGAGGCAAAGTGAGATGGCATACCTTAAGATCCAGGAGCTTTGGAAAAATAGCCATTTTTCATGGCTCTGGCAGCAGAGGTGATTTCAGGAAGTGTTGGCATGATAGGCATATTTTCTCACAGGTTGGCATGCAAATTATTCTTTAGCCAGCATCCACTGGGTGAAAGTCTGTTAAGGAGATTGTTGAAGTGTAATTGCCATCCCTATAAGAATCCTTTGTGATGAGTGGAGTCATCTTTATTTAGCTCAGTGGTGGTCTAGCAGACCCATAAATACTACTTAGGGAGTAACGATTTTTCATTTTGATTTCTGTTTGAGCTCCCTACCACAACGTAGATTTAGAGGTGTATCCTATTTGCTGAGGTCATAAGGAGCTTCAAGGTGTTGTCGATGGTCTGTTGTTTTGCCATAAGTAGTCCTCCTCTCTTGGGGCTATTCTCCTCACTCACACTGCTCCTGTCTGAAGTAGCAACCTTTGGAGAAGCAAAAAGACTTTCCGGATGTGATGGGGCTGCTTTGATGTGGCCATATGTCTTGCCCGCTAGAGTGTAAGCTCACTATGGACAGGGAACATTTCTACCAACTCTGTAATACTCTTCCAAGCACTTAGTACAGTACTCTGCACACAGTAAGTGCTCAATAAATATCACCGATTGGTTGCATGTGACTTCATTCTTTGGGGGTTTGCACATAGCAGGGAGACTTCCTTAAATTAAATACTGTATATACACATGATGTAAAAGTACTAATAATGATGCTAGTAAAAGGAAAGAGTTCTTGTCCCAGATGGGGTTGACAGTCTCATAGGGAGGGTAGACATCAAAATATGAGGGTAATTATATTTGATAAATACTTTTTACGATATTGTTTGTGCCAGTCACTGCACTAGGCTCTGGGGTAGGTACAAGCTGATCAGTTTGGACCCAGTCCATGTCCCAGTCTTAATCCTCATTTTACAGGTGAGATAACTGAGGCACAGAGAAGTTAAGTGATTAGTGCAAGGTAAGTGATGGAGTCAAGACAGAACCCAGGCCTTCAGGGCCAGAAAGCCCTGTGCTCTTTCCACTAGGTCTTAGCAGTTTGGATCTGTGCTGGCCAGAGGGCAAGGGTGAGGAGACAGTGGAGAGAGAAGGGCCTATGCCCGAATATACCACACATTAGCTCCACATGGGACAGGAACTGTATCCAGTCTCATAACATCGTATCTACCGCAGTGCTTGGCGCATTGTGAGCACCTAACAAATACCACTAATAGTCTTAGTAAGGGATCAGCTGGCATTTTCTGTATCAAATCATCCTCCTTGTTCAACCTACTCCTTAATTTACTTTTGAAAAACATTTCGCCTCCACAAGCAATTCTTTACTCACAATTTAACTGCTTAAAAAAAGAAGCTGTTGGTCTCCTCTACCTGCTCCTGCTTCCATTCCTAGCTAAGATGTTTTTAAAGGGAAAACAGAAACCATTAACCCTCAGCTCTCTGCAACCTTTAACTTTCATCTAACTTATCTGTGCCTCAGTTACCTCATCTGTAAAATGGGGATTAAGACTGTGAGCCCCCCATGGGAGACAAGCTGATCACCTTGTAACCTCCCCAGCGTTTAGAACAGTGCTTTGCACATAGTAAGCGCTTAGTAAATGCCATTACTACTATTATTATTATTATCTATTCTTCCAACTGAAACACTTTGAAACAGCTGAGAAGCAGCATGGCCTAGTAGATTGAGCATGGGCCTGAAGTCAGAGGGAAATGAGTTCTAATCTTAGCTCTACTACTTGTCTGCAGTGCTTGGCATTTAGTAAGCACTTAAGAAACACCACAATTAATATCCATCCTTTTTTTCCTCCCACACCTTTAAGAATAATTCTTCCCCTCTCCTTTATCCCCTTCTGTAGATTCCGCCCATTCAGACGGGGTGTTTAGTAAAATCTGTGGCTCATAGTATCAACTAATGAATTATGTTTAAAAAAAAACACCTGTTCCCCTTCCTCATATAGCTTGAGGGATCCAAGCAACTATCTCTAATCAAGTATCTATTAGATCAATCTTTATCTGGTGTATTTAGATGCCCCTAGTCCCTCATTCCACGTTCTCTGCATTCATGAGAACCAGTAACTTGGAAAAATGCCTCTAATTGTGCCCTCGCTACTACCAGGAGACAGTGTGGTCTAGTGGAAAGAGCGTAGGAGTCAGGAGACCTGGGTTCCAATCCCAGTTCTGCCACTAGCTTACTGTGACACTGGGCAAGTCCCTTACCCTCTGAGCCTGCTTCCTCCTCTGTAAAATGGGACTAATATTTGTTTCTCACTACTTCTGACTGTGGGACAGGGATTAACTTTGATCTGATAATCTTGTACCTCATTTAGTGATTGTCACGTGGTAAGCAACTCACAAATTAAATACAGTAACAACTATTACAAATCCATATTCAGCACACCTTCTTTTCATGACTCCATGGTGTTATTTCTTTCCTTTCATTCATTCATTCATTCAGTCATATTTATTGAGCACTTACTGTGTGCAGAGCACTGTACTAAGTGCTTGGGAAGTACAAGTTGGCTCCTTTACCCCTCTCTTTGAATCTCTCTTTTCTAAATCCAATTTGCGTTTGAGTTTTTTGGGGAAAACCAAGCCCTGAATTGTGCCTTGTTAAAAGATAAAGAAAAATGAACGAGAAAGCAGGGTGGAATTGGGTTATTTGGGCTTTTGTTGGAAAGCCACGAGGAAGGCTGCCACTCTCAAATCTTTCCAGAATGGAGACCCTGCCACATTTGAATGTGAAAGAGGACATGAGACAGCTTCAGAAATCCTACTCTGGAAGCTCCATGTTGGGTCTGGTACCTGAGGATTGGTTAAACTTGCTTGTCTTCCTCCCCATTAGACTGCAAACTCCTTAAGAGCAGGGAACAGGCATTTTTAGTACTGTTGAACTGTCTCAAGCGCTTTGTGTAGTTCCTAGCACTCAGTAGTCGCTCAATAAATGCCACCGAGTGACAGATGGATGTGAAGGGCAGTGAACTCTTTCAACTATTTCACATAGTAAGCTTACTTAGACCATGAGATCACTGAGTAAGGAACAGGTCTTCCTCTGAGGGATATCACAGACCTCCACGCTCAGTCAGTTACTTCCAGAACTTATGTTTCTTGCTCTTCAATGACTCCATTTGTTCTCCTCTTCAAGACTTGTCTTGGCTGTGATTTCAGACCAAAATTCCTTTTCTCTTTTCTGCTTCTGTCCTTATTGTGGAGACACTGACACACAGCCTGTCATTTTTTTTTCCTTGTCATTTCCATCTTCCTTTTGAGCACTCTTCCACACCGTTTGCTTGCACCTCAAATGACCAACAACTTATCCAACAAACTCTCTCTCTCTTCCTTCTTCAACATCTCTCTTGAGAACAATTTCTTCTGGGGAATCTATCCAGAAGCCCTACTCTAAGTAGCTGTAGTATATTTAGTACCCTGCTTGTGTTTCCTGAATATGTGTGTCAGCCCCTTCTTTTCCTGAAAGATGTTTGTGTACTATCCCTATATCATCCCCCCTTTTTAATTTCCACCACAAGCTCATTCAAGAGGAAGCAGCCTATATTCACCCCTCCCTCATCCCCACAGCACTTATGTATGAATCCATAATTTATTTTATTTTAATGTTTGCCTTCCCCTCTAGACTGTAAGCTCCTTGCCTACCAACCCTCTTCTGTTATACTCTCCCAAGTGCTTAGTACAGTGCTTGGCACACAGTAAGTGATCAATAAATGCAGTTGTTTGATTAAGCTCCTTGTGGGCAGCGGACATTTCTACCAACTCTGTTCTGCTGTACTCCCTCAAGGTCGTAGTACAGTGTTCTGCACTTACTGTGCAGAATAAATACAATTTATTGAAATATGATTGACTGAACTGTTTCTGATCTTAGGTGCTGTGAAGAACTTTAATCCTTTGTGATCACGCCAAATCAAATAATAACCATAAAGTCCGCAAGAAAGGAAACCTGGTGAGGTTGAACCATGTTTCATTAGATGAAACAAGGATGTTTCCAGAATTAAAATGTCACACTACTGCACTCTCCCAGTTGCTTAGTACAATGCTCTGCACATACAAAGTGCTCAATAAATACTACTGTTGGATTGATTGAATCTGACCCTTGACCCATAGTGCAGGGGTGTTTTTTAAGGTATTTAAGTGCTATGTGCGAGGCACTGTACTAAGCACTGAGGTAGATACAAGCTAATCAGGTTGGACACAGTCCAGTCTTACATGGGGCTCACAGTCTTAATCCCCTTACTGAGGTAACTGAGGCAGAGAGAAGCTAACTGACTTGCCCCAGGTCACACCCTCATCAAGTAGCAGAGCCGGGATTAGAACCCAGGCCCTTCTGGCTCTCAGGTCCATGTTCTATCTGCTAGGCCAAGTGGCTTTTCATGACACTTGTATCCCCACACACCTAAAGGTTTAAATGAGTTGCATTTTTATTCAGCAGTGATAAGAGGAAGCAAAGATCCTTCCAACTCACGAAACACCCTTCCACTTCTGATAGGGAAAAGTGGCTAATTCTTATGGTTTGAAGTTATCCATTTAGTGACAAAATAGTGGTTATGGGAGTGGGATTGAAAGGCATGAACAGAATTTGCCTGACAGGCTAAGAACATATGCCAAAATTATTTCATTGAATGCTTTGGAAGCCATGGCAAAACCACAATGGTCCTAGGTCCTCTAGACTATAAGCTCTCTGCAGGCAGCGAATGTGTCTATTATTGTATTGTACTCCCCCAAGTGCTTAGTACAGTGCTCTGCACACAATAAGTGCTCAATAAATTCAACTGACTGACTAGGTCTGCTGAGAACATATTGGGAAGACGAGGCTGCTCTGGGATACCTGAAGCTTGGAAATGGAAACACCGATTAACCGAGGCACGCCTACCCCCAGCGGAGCCTAACCTTCTCTTGCCGTTTCTTTAGCAGCTGCCGATAAGCAGGCACACACGGCCTCGTAGGAAGCGCTTAGGCGGGTGCTGGGGTCTCTCTTCGGTTTGGGAGGAGGCTGTTTCCGTGGCGATGGCAGGCCGTTGCTCTCGTCCATGCTGAACGTGGAGTGCAGGGAGGGAGACCTGCCGGAAGAGCCAGGTAGAGACTGGATGGGGCCGTCCACCGACATGGGGACTGGGACCGAACTGGAATAATAGTGCCTCGGGTCCTGAGAGCCCACGGTGTGATCTTCAGAGGCCTTGCCACCCTTGCCTTCCGCCCTTAAAAACAAGCACGTACACAGAAGGGAGATGCCCAGATTCATTATTCCGACGGTAACGGCGAACCAGTTCAGGCACATGTGATAACAGCTTTTTGGTAAACAATCTCACAACACACCTGCTCTCCCATGTGTTTCTGTGCATGTGTGTATGCAGTGATCTTCCGACAAATCTCGATAAAGCGACTCACATTCTTCCCTGCTTATTTTGGATAAATCAGAACACTGGGCCTTCTTTCACCAAAAGGCAGCTTTTCTGAAGTACTTTCATATTGTTGATCAGACAGTCCCTGAATGAACTATTCACACTCTGATTGGTAAGCACAATCAAAACCCGGGAATTCAATCTGAATGATAATTTCTGGGAAATCCATCTTAATGGAAAGTCACTGAGGCAGTAAATGCGGGGACTTCATCACCATTAATGAAAAGATGGGGGATACTTTCAGCATGTAAAATTCAAAGCATTAAATTAGGCTGTGACCTTCTAATTGATGGCCTTATCTCAGGGTGCCTTCTCAGCCTCTTCCTGATTGTGACTTGCCTTCTAAACACTATCTGCAATTGTTTATTGAAATGTAGCGTGATTATTTTGCCATCAAAATGATTTTGTTGGATTCTTTGAGTGTCTTGGCCTTGGTCAAGGGCACTATGTATGTCCAATAAATAACTACGCAAATCATTTAGTCCCGGGTTTTACATCAGGGTAATACACAAACTAATTGGAAATGATAGTTATTTTTCAGTTCCATCAGAGAACATAATAAATATTATTCCCTCACCCATAAAAAAATTAATAGCAATTTAGCACCAAGAAGGGTGGCGGGGGGTGGAGGGGAAGTCTCCTGGCTTTACCAGGCTGTGTAATCATGTACTAATAAGACGATGTCAGTGCCTTATTTTTACAAACAGGCTCTCAAGGATTTGTTTTGAGAATTATACTTCTGTGTGACGGCTAGCCAGTTGAGTCGGAATTAGACTTTAGTATTTAGTCAGAGGCCCGTGCGGCCAATGAAATAACTGAAGATGCAAGCTCAGCGTTGAGTAAATGATTTGTTTTTGCCGTGATGTTTAATTACAGTCTTTCCTACAAAGGGTTTCTTCAGTATTTAATCACTAGGATATTTGAAGCTAATTAACAAGTGACATTCTGTCACTTTGACTTTAATAAAAATCATCTGACACAGTGAAGGCAAGAGGGAGTTGTTTCTGATGAGATACAGCGAAGGCATTATGGAAAAATAAACAGCTTTGTGACAAGCGAACTATAGTCACAGAGAATGGGTTACTGTTGTTAGTGGCACTGTCACTATTAGGTACAGGTGCCTCTGTCTTCAGCAGGAGAAGAATGATGCTGGGATATGCCAGAACAGGTGGTCTTGAAATTGTCTAATTTGAGCTCAGCATTCAATGAGAAGTAGCAAATGCAATTCTTTTCTCACTGGCAAAGGAGATGTATCTTTTTGGACAGTAGAAACAATAGATACATTTCTCCTTTCGGAATTGACTTAATAATAACAGTGATAATAATAGTACTTGTTGAGCAATTACTGTGTGCGGAGCGCTGTACTACTCAGGTTGGACACAGTCCCCGTCCACACAGAATTCACACCTAAGTGGAGGGAGAAGGATATAGTCCCTATTTTACAGACGAGGAGACTGAAGTACAGAGATGTGAAGTGACTAGCCCAAGGTCACACGGCAGACAAGGGGCAGGGATTAGAACCCAAGTCCTCTGACACCGAGGCCCAGGCTCTTTCCATGAGGCCACGCTTCTTCCCTGACTAATTTTTATGTTTCCAAGTGGCTCCTTATTAATCATTCTGGCTGTTTCCCAAGGGTTCACTGACTCTCCATTATGACCAGTGGACTTGTAGGGAATTTTAAAAAGCCCTCTTCAATCTGTTTACTAATACTGAAATGTTATTTGTGTTAAAATCGGAGAGAGTTGGAGATACCGAAAAGATGCAACAACTACTGTATATCAACTGGTGACTTTTGACGCAAATGTTGTGGCTGTCATTTGGATCGTGTGCATTACGATGACATTTAATATGGTTGAATGAGTAGTAACTAATGCATTAATAAAATAGATTTAGTATCATCTCTGTTATTACATAATAGAGATATATTTGTGTGAGAGCTTTAAAGAGGATCTAATAAGATACTATACATACAAATACAGCTCTTTCCGAAGGAGGGGGAGAAGTAAAAAGTTACGTGTTAGAGGAAAAGACCAAGGAAGACTCATTCATATCATCTCAACAGTACTAATAATAAATATTAAGTGCCTAGTATGTACTAAGCACTGGGGTAGATAAAATATAATCAGGTCAGAGACAGTCCCTGTCCTATATAAGGGTCACAATCTCTGGGGGAAGGAGGACAGAATGTGACTCTCATGGGACAGGGACTGTGTTCAGCCTGATTAGCTTGCAACTTCCCCAGTGCTTAGTGTCTGGCACAAAGTAAGTACTTAACAAATGCCATAAAAAGGTATAAAATCCCCATTTACAAATGAGGAAACTGAGAGACACAGAGAAGTGAAGCGACTTGCCCAAGGTCACACCACAGGAAAGTGGCAGATTTGGGATTGGATCCCAAGTCCCCTGACTATGATGCCTGTGCTCCTTCTACTAGGCCCCAGTCCAGACAGTCCCCCCACCCAGCATTCTTAAGACATAACCCACACCCTCCCTTGAACGCGGGCATCCTTACCCAGCACCCGCTGAGACATCCTCGACGTGGAGCAGAAATGAATAGCTGTGGTGTCAGAATAAGGTTTTAAAAAAAAAAAGCAGGTGGGAGGCCTCTGGGGATTCCCATGTGGAAGCGGCACTTCAGGAGGCAGTATCTCTGGGACCCAACCACCCCCCAAATCAGTGCTCCCAGGTGACTGACACTTGGACTCCCTCTGAGGCAATCAGTGATCAGAGGCAATCACGCCTCTTAGATGGTGCCGGGGCCCATCACAGCTTTCAGAGATGGTGCTCTCTAAGGTGATGCTCAGAGCCAGTCGTAGCTGCGAGATGATGCCCAGAACCATTCACAGCTCTGAGGGGTGGCACTCAGAGCCAACCCCGTGGCATGCCCTCCTGATTTGTTTCTCTAGATGGGAGGCAAAATACTAGCGTTCTTTTCCTTTGATGCCCAGGCCATTATTATTGATGGCCTCAAACTGGGCAGGAGATTTTGCTGAGCACCTTCTAGGATCAATTGTTCAGACTCATTCAGTGGTATTTATCAAGCACTTACTGTGTGCAGGGCACTGTTCTAAGCACTTGGGAGAGTACAATAAGACAAACAGACCAAATCATTCTCCCGGCTGACCTTTTAGCATCTTCTTCCTGTCTGTGTCGGGCATCTAGCCTCTCCATGGGGTAGAAGGTCACGTCACCATGGAGCCGGTCACTGTCATGGGCGATGTACACATCTAAGGCTTTCCGGCCCGGACTCTCTGTGTGCTGGCTGACGAAACTGGCGATGGGATCTGCCTCCTGCTCACCGAAGCTCATCTTTCGGCGAAGATGCTGGCGGGCCAGATAGCCCCTTGCAACTGCCATTTACCAACCAAGGAAAAACAAGGAAAGGGCAATAATGATAATGACTGTGGTATAGGGTAAGAGCTTACTATGGGCTGTGTACTGAAATAATAATAATAACTGTGGTGCTAAGCACTTAGCATGTGCCAGGCAAACTAATAACAATAATTATGGTATTTATTGAGTTTTTATTCATTCAATTGCATTTATTGAGCACTTACTGTGTGCTGGGCACTTTTCTAAGTGCTTGGGAGAGTACACTATAACATAAATAGAAACATTCCCTGCCCACAATGATCTTACAGCTTACTAAGTGCCAGGCACTGCACTAAGAGCTGGGGTAGATACACGATAATCAGTTTGGACAAAGTCCCTGTCCCACATAAGGCTCATAGTAATAATCCCCGTTTTATAGATGAGGGAACTGAGGTCCAGAGAAGTGAAGTGACTTGCCCAAAGCCACACAGCAGATGAATGGAGGAGTGGGGATAAGAAACCAAGTCCTCTCCCAGGCCTGTGGTATTTCGACTAAGCCACACTGCATTAAGTGCTAGGATTAATTAAACCTGATTATCAGGTTGGGCACAATTCCTGCCCCAAACAGTGCTCACAATCTGAGTAGAATGGAGAAAAGGCTTCGAACCCCCATGTTACAGATGACAAAATTGAGGCACAGAGAAGTGAAGTGATTTGCCTGAGGTCACGCAGCAGGCAAGTGGCGGAGCCAGGATTAGAACCCAGGTCTCCTGACTCCCTATCCTGTGCTCTTTCTTCTACGTCACCCTGTTTCTCAAAGGCACCAGTCATTAGGAAGTGTTCCGCTTGCGGGAATTGGGACAAGGAAAGACTTTTTTCACCTTCCTTGTCCACAGCTACAGTACTCATTCATGGATCCACATTTTTCCTCATTAATGAACTATCTGAGGTCCACTTTCTGGACATAATTTGCTGGGGGAGTGGGCTTGGGTAGGAATTTGGGGGTGAACCATCGCACAAAGACTGAAGTTGAAAAAGCAAAACGCTAATGAATCATTTACAAAACGATAACCGCCAAAAGCATTCTCATTCCACAGGGCTGAAGGAAATGAAATCGGTGAACACAGCTCTCTCTCCTTGGTTTCCTTCCAGAGTCACCTTGTGAGGGGGGGCTGCCGTGAGGGTAGGGATGAGAGGTCCAAGAACAGGAAGTAAAAAAGGGAGACAAGGACATGAACCACAAGATAGACAACTTCTTCCCATACTCCCCATCCTCAACTCCCCATTTTCACCCGAGGGGCTCTTGCTCGCCTCATCGAAGGCACATCTCCTCCAAGAGGCCTTCCCAGATAAAGTCTTCATTTCCTCTTCTCCCACTCCCTTCTACACTGCCCCTGTACTTGGATTTACTCTTTTCATTCACCCCTCCCTCTGTCCCAGAGCACTTATGTCCATATTCATAATTTATTTATATTAACGTCTCTCTCCCCCTCTAAATTCTTAACTTGGTGTGGGCAGGGAACGTGTCTACGAACTGTTATATTGTACTCTCCCAAGCACTTAGTACTTTCCCAAGTAAGCGCTCAATAAATGTAAATGATAGATCACCTCAGTCTACAAGTGGTCCACAAGTCACGGGTTTCATAGGCCCAGACTATTAAGGAGGAAGAGGGTGTGTTTGTGTATGTGGCTGGAAAAAGAGGTATGACAGGAATTTTTTTTCTTAATGACTGGAAGAAAACCGACAAACCTGGTTACTTTTAGCGATAATCGGATCTGCCTACCAAAAGAGAAACACTGTTTGGGAACTGGGAAACAATTAAGCTCTTAACAAATTCCATTGCTCCCCAGAAAGGGCAAAAATGTGGTTTATCTCTAGTTTCCATTTTGATGCCTGCTTGATTGCACGAGGGGAAAAAGTGAACACAGCTTTCTACAATTATGGCTCTGGGGAAACTTTGCAGACAACTAAAATGCTTCAGTCTTTTTCAGACGGTAAAACGGAATGTTTAGTTACTTTGGAATGTGGCAGTATTAAGTTAAATGGCAAAACAGACATGCTGAACTAATCTAAAGGAAAAATGTAAACAGCTAAAAGGACAGTCAGTCTTCCATGAATATAAAATAGTGCAAGATGAAAACCAGAACGATTGAAGCTGGGAGGAACATAGCTTTGGAGAAAAACACAACTAAATCCCCCCATATTTCCACAAACACCTGACCCGACATTGTTTAATAATAGGAAAAGTGAAGGTGGAGGGAATTGCCTGCAGTCCAATCCATCAATCAGTGGTATTATAATGGTATTTATTGAGCACTTGGTGTGCAGAGCACTATACTAAGCAATACAGAGAATACAATACAACAGAGTTGGTAGCCGCATTCCCCGCCCACAACGACCTTACAGTCTAGACGGGAAGACAGTCATCGAAGAAAATTAAGGCTACAGACTTCTCTGGGCCACAATTACCTCATCTTTAAAATGGAGATTAAGACTGTGAGCTCCATGTAGGACAGGGACTATGTCCAATTTGATTAGCTTGTACATACCCCAGTGCTTACAACAGTGCCTGGCACATAGTGAGCGCTTAAATGCCATTTAAAAAAAAAAAAAGAGGAACGGGTCCACCAACAGGACCCTAGATTCATCCACTGAGTTTCAAAGCTGTGGGTCCCATCTTAATGGCCTTGTATTGAAGGTAGACCAGAAGACCACTCAGAAAGATTGGTTTATGATTGTTACCTTTTTGACAGGTTATAATTTTCCTCTGCAGCTGAAGGCCCACATCAACGAGATGGTCAACGTGCCGGTATTTGAGAAACACTTTGCGGATGCCTGTCTGAAACAGAAACAGCAGGGAGACCATTCAACCACAAGAAAGAGCCAGACCTGACGGAGGGTAAATAATCATGGGGCAGAGATTTTTCTCCTTGAGGGTTGGAAAGGAACCAATAAGATTGCTACCAATATCTGTCTCCCTTTCTCCTCTCTTCCCCAACACCAAACAAGCCATCAAATGAGGAATCTCTCAAGAGGCCTGGGAGTCGGCCAAGGGCCAGCTGGGTGGTGGGAGGAATAATAATAATTGTGATATTCGTTAAGGGCTATGTGCCGAGCACTGGGGTGGATACAAAGCAATCAGATGAGACATAATCCTGGTGATCACAATATAAGGGGGAGAGAGAATAGCTATTTTAATCCATCCATCAATCACATTTATTGAGTGCTTACTGGGTGCAGAGCACTGTACTGAGCACTTGGGAGAGTATAATATAGCAGAGATGGTAGACATGCTCCTTGCTCACAAGGAGCGTAGTCTAGTAGAGAAATCATACCAGGGCAGATTCATCCCAATGAGGAAACAGAAGCACAGATGAGTTAAGACTCACTCAAGGTCATGCCGGCAGGCAAGTGACAGGGCCAGGGTTCGAAGCAGCGTGGCTCAGTGGAAAGAGCCCGGGCTTTGGAGGCAGAGGTCATGGGTTCAAATCCCAGCTCTGCCAATTGTCAGCTGGGTGACTTTGGGCAAGTCACTTGACTTCTCTGGGCCTCAGTTACCTCATCTGTAAAGTGGGGGTTAAGATTGTGAGCCTCCTGTGGGACAACCTGATCACCTTGTAACCTCCCCAGTGCTTAGAACAGTGCTTTGCACATAGTAAGTGCTTAATAAATGCCATTATTATTATTATTATTGACTCTGTGTCTCAACACTGAGTGTTAAGCGCTTCGTCCAGTGGTCTGCACAGAGTAAGTGCTCAGTAAATACCATTGATTGACTGACTCCTGGTCCTCTGCACTTTCCGCTAAGCCACATCCTCTCATTCCCAATTCCCAGGCCACCGGAGGCCCCAGGACTGCCCCATGAGGATGCTTTAGGATTTTGGAACTGCCTCAGGAAAATTCCAGGCTTGTATCTTAAGCAGTGTGGCTTAGTGGATAGAGCAAGAGCCTGGGAGTCAGAAGAACCTGGGTTCTAATCCCACCTCTGCCACTTGTCTGCTATGTGACCTTGGGCAAGCCACTTCACTTATCTGGGCCTCAGGTACCTCATCTGTAAAATGGGGAGTAAGACTGTGAGCCCCATGTGAGACAACCTGATTACCTTGTATTTACCCCAGATCTTAGAACAGTGTTTGACACAAAGTAAGTGCTTAACAAATACCATTATTATTATTATTATTGAAATTATGCTGCATATCTCATGTCCTTTGGGACACTTTTTCTGGTGTCCATGAAGGAGGAGGGGGTCTCCCTACTGAGGACAATATTCTATCAAAAGCTACAAGAGACCACTAAATAAGTCAGAATTCAGAGAAGAATGATGTGCAGTGTAGAACAATGATGGGGTCATCTTTGACTTCTGTAATGATACCTGTGGCATTTGTTAAGCATTTACTATGTTCCAAACACTGTACTAAGCACTGGGTTAGATGCAAGAGAATCAGGTCCCATATGGGGCTCACAGTTTAAGTAGGAGGGAGAACAGGTGTTGAATCCCATTTTGCAGATCAATCAATCAATCAATCAATTGTATTTATTGAGCGCTTACTATGTGCAGAGCACTGTACTAAGCGCTTGGGAAGTACAAATTGGCATCACATAGAGACAGTCCCTACCCAACAGTGGGCTCACAGTCTAAAAGGGGGAGACAGAGAACAGAACCAAACATACCAACAAAATAAAATAAGTAGGATAGAAATGTACAAGTAAAATAAATAAATAAATAAATAAATAAATAGAGTAATAAATATGTACAACCATACATACATATATACAGGTGCTGTGGGGAAGGGAAGGAGGTAAGACGGGGGGATGGAGAGGGGGACGAGGGGGAGAGGAAGGAAGGGGCTCAGTCTGGGAAGGCCTCCTGGAGGAGGTGAGCTCTCAGCAGGGCCTTGAAGAGAGGAAGAGAGCTAGCTTGGCGGATGGGCAGAGGGAGGGCATTCCAAGCCCGGCGGATGAGGGAACTGAGGCACAGAGAAGTTGTCACACAACAGGTAAGCGGTGGAGCCAGATTATTTACTTCCCACATTTGGTCTGGCTATCACGCCAATATTTCCTCCACAGAATTATCCACATCTGCCCCTTCCGCTTCACCTTCAAGACCACCAAGCCCTTGTCCCTACCTAGTTAGTCTACTGCATGGACTCTCACAAGCACTTAATACAGTGCTGTGCACACAGTAAGTGCTCAAGAAATACCTTCAATCATCTTGAGTCAGTTTGTTCAAAATCTTAGCGCATAGCCCAAAGCACTTAGTACGTAGCCCATCCCCACAGCACATATGTATATATCTGTAGATATAGCTGTAATTCATTTAGTGATTTATTTATATTAATGTCTGACTCCCCCTCTAGACTGTGAGTTCATTGTGGGCAGGAATGTTTCTGCTGTTATAGTGTACTCTCCTAAGTGCTTAGTACAGTGCTTTGAACATAGCGCTCAATAAACACAATTGAATGAATGAAGGAATGAATCAGCCTCCTCTCACTGGTCTCCGTGACTCCAGCTTCCTCTGTCTTTCAGTCTACCCGAAATTTAGCTGACTGGATCCTCTTCCTAAAATACTGTTCACAACACACCACTCCCGTCTTCAAAAAAATCTCAAAATTGTCAAATAGAAACACCTGATCATTGAGTTCACGGCTCTCTACAATTGGTCTTCCTCTTTCCTTTCTACTCTTTCACACCACACCCCACTTCCCTTTTCACTCTTCTCAAACTAACACAACTGTCACATTCTTGTGTCCAATATACAGGGTCTGCTGTTTCTTCCCACTGTAAGTAAGCTTCTAGAGGGCAGGTAACACGTCTTCTACTCTCACTGCATGTTTCCAAACATTTAATTCAGTGTCCTGTGCATGCTGGGTGCTTAATAAATGCTGTTGTGGATGGTGATGATGATAATGTAATAATAAACACATCAGTGAGCCTAGTGCAAGTTTAGTAGATGCTTTGGCAAGCAACTGACACTTCTGCTTCTAAGCCTAAGGGTTGGTAAAAGAACTCCAGACATCTGAGGGCCTTACTCGGTACTTTCACCTGAAATCTACAAAACAGGATCTGCTGTCTGAGATTTAATGAGATGATAACAGGATCAAACTGATCTATTTATGCCACTTTTTCAGGGGGAGGGGTCTTTCACATGATCTGATGGTCCTAGTTGTGGATTAATTCTGATGTCACTGTCTGCCACCCTATGATGTTATTGACCCTATGGCCTTTTGGGTATGCAAAGTATAGTGCACAGCACTATGTGGTTGGAAATGTCCAATACATTACAGGTGTTAGATGGGATTTGGCCAACAAGCAGCTTACAGTCTTTAGGGGGTGTCATGGTTATTTATTTATATCAATGTCTGTCTCCCCGCTCTGGACTGTAAGCTTGTTATGAGCTGGGAATGTGTCTACCAACTCTACTGCATTGCACTCTCCCAAGAGCTTAGTTCAGTGCTCTGCACACTGTAAGCCCTCAATAAATAGCCTGATTGATGAGGATTGATGAGGATTGATGGGGCCCAGGTTTTAAGATTCTGGTTCTAATCCCAGCTCAGCCACTGCCCTCCTGGGTGTTCTCAGTCAACCATTTAAATTATCTGAGTCTACTTCCTCATCTGTAAAACAGGCATGAGATAGGCTGTGGGCCCCATTTGGGACAGGGACTGGGTTCAATCTCCTAGCCTTGTATTTTCCCTAGCACGTGAAGTGCTCAGTAAATGGCATAACAGTCATAATAGTTATTTGGGGACACCTTGGCCGTGCCATACCCCACAACCCTAGCATTCAAGGGCTGGCCTTTTCTTCACTTCCTCCCGCGACTGGATTCTGACCAGCAGGAGATTCCTAACTCCCTCCTATTTTGCTTTGGTTTTTATTTGGTCAGCTGAAACCAGTTACTTTCCAACCCAAATCATTTTTTTTTAATGGCTGAATCCATTTGGCTGTCAGCAGGATCCACAGGCGATTCTGTCTGCAATCACTGGTGTGACAGCTACTAGAAATATGGGACTTCCCACATCGCTGGTCCTTGTCAAGGCTAAGTCAAACCTGGAGGTGTGCCAGATCCTCCTAATCGAATGTAACTCAGTAACGCCAATAGCAAAGCCCCTGATGCTTGAATCCCTGGGGCACCTCCCCATTCCTGGGAAAAACTTTCCTAAGACAAGGGTAGACTAGCTGGAATGCCTATCCTTGGTGGATGACAAACCTATCGGTTCATATTAAAGTTTTATTGCTTCTCTTCCCAACAGGGTATGGGTATGTAGTCCGATTATCTATTTCCAGTGTTTCCATGTCACGAGCAAAATTCGCATCCCAAAGAAAGAGAGCGAGCCTACTGGACCATCGTTCCATGTCTTCAGCGTATGCGTCACCGCTACTGAAGCAACGCTTCCGCTGACATCCGACATTTACAGAGCTTCCTGGGGCCGTGAGAAACAAACAATGTTTGCTAATTTCATGGGGCCAGTTCCCCAAGCTGAGTTGGAAATGTATCACCCACCATGGAGAGTTGTACACTTCTCAGCACACAGAAGGAATCCACTTGTGGAAAGGAGAGGAAGAGCTGACGTGAGGTAGGCATCTGATTTTGGCTGGGTCCCTATTTCCTCATCTGTTTTATTAATGTCTGTTTTATTTATATTAATGTCTGTTTCCCCCTCTAGACTGTTTTATTCATATTAATATCTGCCCCACCCTCTAGACGGTAAGCTCATTATGGGCAGGGAACATGTCTGTTAATTATTTTATTGTACTCTCCCAAGGGCTTAGTACAGTATTCTGCCCACAGTAAATGCTCAATAAATACCACTGATTGATTTGGGAAACTCTTCCAGTTCCCTACGGTTGGAATCATGTTTCCCTACTTAGGAATCTATTTATCGGCCAGGGAAGAAGAAGAAGGGAGGGTGCATATGTTCTCCGACTTGGACACTCTATGCTTAGCCATGCCTGGGTGACAAAGTGTTCTTGAAATGTGAATGTCATTCGAAGCCTTGTAAAAGAAACCATCTGTGAATTACAGACACAGCTATTTTTATTAGGAAACCATTAGGGTTCTTAAATGTTATTCTATGAAGTGACAGATTTTAAAAGATGAAGTGGAGTTGTCATTGATGACTTCCAAGGCTTCAATTATTGCTGTTAGTGTTCAGGGATTTTTTTTTTCTTAAGGTGTAGGATGTGGAAGTACAGACTTTCCAAATGTCGGGAGGACTGATGAGATGGTGTGTAGGTGGCACGGAGGCTGTATTAGCTCATACTTAGTAGGTGTCAAGGGAATCTGTGAAGTCGTTCTTTGAGTTTTAAAAAAGGCAATTTGTGGGAGTGCTGTGTGTTTCTGGCAGTTCTTTCAAAATAGCCTCCCACAAAAGAAAAAAAATAAAGTTATAATCTAATGATATTTTACACAATGAAACACATTTTCAATGTGCATTAATGAAATTGAAAAAAGAAATATTGCAAAGATTGCTTTCTTTCATATTGATGTCTGCAGAAAAATTATGATCTCCAAAGTTACAGGGAGCAAGTCTTTTTCATTAGAATTCAGTATCTTTTTCAAAACTTGGCAAATGCTTTGTCAATTCCCAACCAGCATATACATTATTTATGTCCTTTATGCGATGAGCTTTATTTCCTTCAGCTTTCATCATTAGATAATAATAATGTAATTGCTTTCTAATGGTAATAAGTCGAAAGAAAAAGCTGGATCACAAGGGAGAAAATGATGTGCCAATTAAAATGACATGAAGCTTTTCAGTTGCTCAAGAGAATGGCAAAGGAGTTTTCTATGAAAGGAAAATGACTAACTTTATTTTAAAATTAAGGCAAAGGTCACCTGGAATCATAATCAGAGCACGTAGCAGATGAGCCAACGTGTATGACGGTTCCAGTATTCTGTGTGGTTGCATAAGTCTGTGGACATCTACGTGAAAATGTGCGTACTGTGTGTGTAGTACGCGTGTGGACTTCTAGGTGAATGTGTACCATGTACATCCTTGTATGAGTATGCACTGTAATAATGGAAAGAGCACAGGTTTGTGAGACAGAAAACCTGGGTTTGAATCCAGACTCCACCACTTGCGTGTTGTGTGATTTTAGGCAAGTCATTTAATTTTTCTGTGCTTCGATTTTCTTATCTGAAAATGGGGATTCTGTAACTGCCTTCCCTCCCACTTAGACTGCGAGCCCCAAGTTTAGTACAGTGCTGGGCAACACAGTGAGCACTTAACAAATACTACAAATGTATGGGAATATGTGAGTCCATAAGAAAGCGAATGCATCTTTGTGAATGCAGGTGTGCGAGTGTGGATGAGTGTGTGAATGTTTGTATATCTATTTACTTGTGGGCTTATGTGTACTGCGTTTGTGGCTTGGTTTGGTTCAGATAGATTATTAAAAAAAGCAACCAGTTTCAGAGAGAACAAGCAGAAATCTGGAAATGAAAGCAGGGATAAAAGACAGAGGGTAGGAAGATGTGCAAAGAGAGGAGAGGCGAAAGAGAAAGATTCATTTGCGAAGTCTGAGAAGAGGAATCAGTTACAGTAGGCTTTAATCTCGTCTCTCTGGCCACAGATAGTAAACAAGAAAGAGGGGTTCTGAAATGAAACGAAGTGCTTGAAGGATTCTTCAATCAATCAATCTATTGTATTTATTGAGTGCTTACTATCTGCAGAACACTATACTAAGCACTAGGGAGAGTACAATATAAGAGAATTAACAGATATGTTCCCTGCCCATAATGTGTTTACAGTCTATAAGGGGAGAGCGGTGCAGAAGGGAATGGGAGGAGGGGAGGGCTTAGTCAGGGAAGGCTTCTTGGAGGAGATGTGCCTTCAGTAAGGTTTTGAAGTGGGGGAGAGCAATTATCAGTCTGATTTGAGCAGGGACTATCCCAGTGTCTGGAACACAGCAAGCACTTAAATACCACATTTCATTAGCATTATTTTTAATTCCCTTGCCCCTTACCTATCGCTCTGTCCATCTTTTACCAGCTACACCCCTGCCCTTAACCACTTCCTGAGTTCAGATCCTTTTCTGCTCTCAAGCTGCAGAGCAGTTAGGGGAAATCTAGGCACCAGGCCAAGTCTGGCCACTTCAAACTCATTCTCGCTTGCTCTAATTCTGCCCTTCCATTGCAACATTATATCTATAAAGTATATCTTCCTCAAACCCAACACTCCTTGCTGCCACCAATTTATTCTAACTTTTAACACTTTCCTGAAGCCTGCATTATTCCCTTCTCCCCACTCTCTTGCCACCGATGGCTTACCAAACTATTTTACTGGCAAAGCTGAGAGCACTGGGCGCCAACTTCCTCCTTTCCCCAAACCCTGGTCTTTCCCAGTCAACTCCCAAGAGGAGATTTCCCACCTGCTTCCAGAATCCATCCCCTCAACTTGTTGCTTTGCCCTTTTACACAACTGTTTAGACTCCCCTTCCCTGACCATCTAAACTGCTTCCCATCCCACAAGCTTGAATCTCCCTGTTATGTCTGTGGCCTGGAATACACTCCCACCTACTTTTTTTTTAATATTATTTGTTAAGTCCTTACTAGATACCAGGCACTGTACTCAGGGTTGGGTAGATTCAAGCTTATCTGGGACACAGTTCTTGTCCTACACAGTCCTAATCCCCATTTTATAGATGAGGTAACTGAAGCTCAGATAATTTAGGTGACTTGCCCAAGGTCATACAGCAGACAAGAGACAGGCATTAATAGAGATAAATAAATTACAGATATGTACATACATCTTGTGGGGCTGAGAGGTAGGACAGTAAGAATCAACCTCACTGTGCAATGCACAACACTTTATCATCCATCCACTGTCCCACCCACTGTCCCCTTTCAAAACTCTGCTTTAAACTCCATCACATCCCTGCTGATTATCACCACCTTCCAAGAGAATATGTCCACTTTGGAAAGACAAAATGGGAAGTATGCAATAGTCTTTGAACTTTTGATAGTGGCTTTGGGAATCTAGTAGTAGTGGTTGTAAAAAGCAATTTGATGCAGAGCCCTGGACAAGGTGCTTGGGAAATAGAAAATAGCACAATGGCATTCTTCACCAGAAGCTTACTCTTTCCTACCAGAGGGAATCCACATCTGTATTTAAGAGCAATGCATCGGGGTAGTTTTTTTTTTCTCTCCACTATTTTTGTGGGGGATACAAACTGCTGGATGGCTAGGAGGAAGTTATCGGTTTCAAGGCTCCTTACAAAACCACACCTCTCTACAGCACAAATTCATTCTCCCTCCTACTTAAACAGTGAGCACCACGTGGGTTACAGACTGTGTTCAACCTAATTAACTTGTAATAATAGTAATAATGATGGTATTTGTTAAGCGCTTATTTTGTACCAAGCACCGATCTAAGCACTAGGAACTGTTCTACACTAGCACTTAGAACAGCATTTGAGACATAGTAAGTGCCTAACAAATACTATTAAAAACAAAAAAATCCGCAATATTAATGGCTCCAGATCACCAGGGAATGTAATGGACATTTTGTATAAGAAGAACAGTGCTTGAATGAGGCTGAGTCCAGGAGGCACACGTGGGTTTATAAAGCTGAAATATTTTCAGCATCAATAACTCCAGAGAAGGGAAGAATCCATGACAAGGATGAGTTTTATGGGCTATTTTCCAGTTTATACCTTGTACTGATTTATAGAAAAGGGTTGAAGTGCTACTTCAGTGATAAAACAAAGGCTATAAACCATTAATTTATTACACTAATAAGAGCTAACCATCCCAAATCATCATCATCTCTTGGGATGAATAAGAAAAGGGCTCAGAAAACTTTTTTTTATATTTCTACATTTTCATTTTATTGTTCTTTTTTCACTGCTCTGTTTAAGACCAGCATAATGATAAATCCTTCAACCTCCTTTTTTATTTGAAGGTCTAGTGAGCAGGACATTCTTTGAATTACAAGGGGTTTCCTAAATATGACTTCAGGAGGGTCACCACAGGAGATCTGGAATATTCTTTGAAAACTATCTGCAATAGTAGCAATTCGGATTTGTATTCAAAACCTCTGTATCATTTTTAAGTGTTTTTTAAGTATTTGTCAAGTGCCTACTATGTGCCAAGAACCGTACTAAGAGCTGAGGTAGAGACAAACTAATCAGGTTGGACATAGTCCCTGTCCCATATGGGGCTCACAGTCTTAAACCCCATTTTACAGATGAAGTTGCTGAGGCACAGAGAAATTAATTGACTTGCCCAAGATCACTCAGAAGACAACTGGTGGAGCTGGGATTAGAATCCAGATCCTTCTGACTCTCAGGCCTGGGCTCCAGCTGCTAGGCCACGCTACCTCTCTATTTTCTCTCCTTTTCTTTGGTTCATCACTATCAATGTTACTTACTGAGTGCTTACTGTGTGTCAGAGTACTGTACTAAATGCTTGGGTGAGTACAATACAATAGAATTGGCAGATACGTTCCCTGCCCACGACGAGTTTAAAGGAAAGAAATACAAAGCAACCAACAGTAATAATAATAATAATTACTGTGGAATTTGTTCAGTGCTTACTGTATGCCAAGCATTGTATTAAGCGCTGGGGTAGAAACAAGATAATCAGGTCCCACATGGGGGTCACGGTCCAAGTAGGAGAGAGAACAGGTATTGAATCCCCATTCTGTAGATGAGGAAACAGAGTCAGAGCAGTTAAGTGACTTGCTCAAGGTCCTACATGAGATAAGTGGCAGAGCTGGGATTATCACTCCACCTTCATTGGTTTTCTGTTTTGTTTTGGAGAGCAGTCAAAGGGCAGTCTTTGTGATTGAAAAAGTGTCAGCTGGTAACATCTAGTCAGTCAGCAGGTCAATCGTTTTTAACGAGTGCTTACTGTATGCAGAACACTGTATTAAGTGCTAGGGAATGTACAACCTAACAATATGACAGATAAATTCCCTGCCCACAGCGAGTTTACAGTCTAGAGGGGGAGACAGACATTAATACAAATAAAATTACAAATATGGATATAAGTGCTGTGGAGCTGAGAGGGGGGAGAGTCAGAACCATCCTCACTGTGCAATGCACAGACTGCATTCTTTTTAGAATTTTGCATCCTTCTTATTTTTGAAAGACCTGTGGCAGTATTCTTCACCCAAGAATATTGTGCTTTACACATTTCTCTTCGAATGCGCATTCCACTCTATGACTTTGATGGCCTTCTTAAAAGGGGGCCAGGGGGAGGGTGGTGAGGAAAGGGAAGCACAGTTATTCATATTAAAGACTGTCAACCACGAGCCCCAAATTTCTCCTGCACTGTGAACGTTTCCTTGGTTTACAGCAGGGCTTCAACACCCTGTAAACCGGCAGTTTGACAGCTTTGTTTCTGCATGAGTCATTCATCCAGATGGCTTTAAATGAATATAGCATTCAAATAACTACACTGGAGAAATTATTCTAAAACCGGTTGATTCATATAAAACGTGTGAAAATCGGACTGTGCCACATATATTTTTTTCTGCTAGGTATTAGCTTCAATGATTTTCATTTTACATAAATGACAAAGCTCACCAAAAATCATTTTCATGTCAGGTTAGATGTCTGTCAGAAAATCTGCACTTGGTGCATCATAAGGAAGGTACTGTATTTTCAGATAAAGTCCCCTTGCAAATACATACACACACATACACTCAGTTACACCTCCCCGACACACACATAAAAATGCATATGTATATTTTATGCACATGTCAACCAATGATATTTATTGAGCTCCTTCTCTGGGCAAAGCACTGTAATAAGCACCTGGGAGAGCGCAGTACAATGTAGAGAATTGTGAGAAGTGCATGTGAGTATATAAAAATCTATCCATTGTTTTCAAATAATAATAATAATGATGGCATTTGTTAAGCGCTTACTATGTGCCAAGCACTGTTCTAAGCATTGGGCGGGGGGTAATACAGTGATGCCACTGATAGTAAGACCCTATCCATTAGGGGCCTAGCTCTGTTTTCAAGACAGCCACTTTGTATCCTGATATTCATGAAACGTTTAGTCAGTAAGTGAAACCCCTTCCTAATTGGTAGTTTTAGGAGGAATCTATGTCCTGGGAGGTCTGCTGGTAACTCTCTCTCTCTCTCTATTTTTTTTAATGGCACTTGTATTAACAAATGCCCCAGACTTACTATGCCCCAGACACTCTATTAAGCCCTGGGGTAAACACAAGCAAATTGGGTTGGACACAGTCCTTGTCCCACATGGGGCTCACAGCCTCAATCCCCAATTTACAGATGAGGTAACAGATGCAGACAAGTAGTGGAGCTGGGATTAGAACCCACAACCTCTGTGTGCAGGACATTGTACTTAACTACGGGAGAGAATACGAAGGTGGGAATTAATCAGTGGTATTTGAGTGCTTACTGTGTATTCACAGCAGTCTATCACGTACTTGGGAGAGTACAGTACAAGAGAGTTGGTAGACACATCCCCTGCTCATAAGGAAGCTTACAGTTTAGAGAAGGTAAGACCCGGACACTGCCCTAGTTTGCTATCGATTTTACACAATCCTCAGGCAGTGCTGCCTCTAAAAATGGTTCAAAAAGGAAGCTCAGAAAGTACCATTTGTGTGATCACGCAGAAAAGATCACAACTTGGCCGAAAATCTCAACTGAGTTGTGCACTGAAAACCATTCTGTTGCTTCACCCAAACAGCTCCTTATTTCGCTGGGTACTGCATTGAACTGACTGGCTCCCTGTCCCTCTTCACATAAAGCAAAAACTGTTCTCAGTCAGCCTCAAGGCTCTCCACTATCTGGCCCCACCATATCTCTCTATTTCCTTCTCCCACCCAACTCACTGTCTTTGCACCTCCTAAGCCAAACTACCAGCTGTACCTCACTCTCCTCTCTCCCGCCTCCATCTCCGCCCTTACGCTGCTTTCCCGGCTTGGGACTCCCTCCCTCCCCACATCAGACAGACTGCAACTCTCCCCACATTCAAATCTCTCCTTAAATCCCCCCCACTCCTCCAACAATCTTTCCTTGAATAATTTCCCAGCACCCTGAGTCATCTCATCGCTTCCTCCAACTCTAACACTTATAAAACTTTTACATCCTGCTTAGCACTCACGTATCTCTGAGGGCCTTTTTAAAAAAAATCTCTCAGAAATATTTTTTTGTTTGTTTCTCCCCTTTTGGTGTAAGATCCTGGTGGGCAGGGAACATGTTACTTGGCTATTCTGTACTGACTAAGCACCTAATTGTTGTTACTCTATAGTGATAACTACTGTGGCGGTTACTGCTACTGTACTGTGGCAGTCACTACTACCGTTATTACTACAGCTACTAGGGTTACTAATACAACGGTTACGACTCCTACAGTTGCTACCATTACTGGTCAATCAATCATATTTATTGAGCGCTTATGGGGTGCAGAGAACTGTACTAAGCGCTTGGGAGAGTACAAAACAACAATAAGACAGACACAGTCCCTGACCACAATGAGCTTACAGTCTAGAGGGGGAGAAAGACATTAATATAAATAAATAAAATTACAGATAGGGACATAAGTGCTGTAGGCTTGGGACAGCAGAAGAATAAAGGGAGCAAGTCAGGGCAGTGCAACTGGGAGTGGAAGAAAAGGAAAAGAGGGCTTAGGGAAGGTTCTTGGAGGAGATGTGCCTTCAATAAGGTTTTGAAGGTTGGGGACAGTAATGTAGTACTACCACAGTTATTACTACTTTTACAGCTGCTACTACTATGACTACAGTTACTACTGCAACTACTATTATGGGTACTCCTCTTCAAGGCTTAGTTCTGTATCACAGATTACTGAGCTGGTATTGCTTTCATTTTCTCTAAATGGTTTTTCTACATTAAACTAATTCTTGGGCCTCAATCAGCAATTCCCCACCATCAGTTCACTTCATTTCATAAGCACTATCCTCTTTTTCTGCCTAATCAATTCCTTCTAATATGCTATTTCCATTCTCTCTGCTCCATCCCCAAAAGTCTGGGCCATATTCAGGCTGTGAGTCTCAATTTTTTACTTTCATTCTATTTTTCTTTGATGTCTGCTTTGGACTATGTCCGACTGCCAGGGGCTGCATCATTGTGATCTAATTTATGTCTGTGGCGGTCTGATCCTCAGTTATTATTATGGTATTTGTTAAGCACTTTACTATGTGTCGAGCACTGTTCTAAATGCTGGAGTTGATACAAGTTAGTCAGGTTGGACACAGTCCCTGTCCCATCTGGGTCTCATAGTCTAAATAAGTGGGAGAGCAAAATGCCTGGCACATACTAAGTGCTTAACAAACACCATTTAAAAAAAAACAAACAAAAAAACAGGCATGGAATCCCCATTTTACAGTTGAGGAAACTGAGGCACGGGGATGTTAGGTGACTTGCCCAGGATCACATGGCAAGCAATTGGCACAGCCAGGATTAGAACCCAGGCAGCCAATCAATCGCATTTATCGAGCACTTACTGTGTGCAGAGCACTGTACTAAGAGCTTGGGATAGTACAATATAACAATAAACAGACACATTCCCTGCCCACAACGAGCTTACAGTCTAGACATCCTGTAATACCCAGGCCCTTGCTCTTTCCACTAGGCCATGCTAAGCCCTTACTAAGTGCTGGGGTAGATATAAGATAATCAGGTCAGATACAGTCCTGTTTCACATGGGGCTCAGAATCTAATTAGGGAGGGAGAACAGTAAATTTCCATTTTATATTTCAGGAACATGAGGCACGGAGAAGGTAAGTAATTTGTCCAACATCACACAGCAGGCAAGTAATGATGATGATGGCACTTGTTAAGTGCTTACTATGTGCCAAGCACTGTTCTAAGCATTTGGGAAGATACAAGGTAATCAGGTTGTCCCACGTGGGGTTCAGTTTCAATCCTCATTTTACAGATGAGAGAACTGAGGCACAGAAAAGTTAAGTGTCTTGCCCTGGGTCACACAGCAGACAAGTGGCAGAGCCGGGATTAGAACCCACGACCTCTGACACTCAAGCCTGCGCTCTTTCCACTAAGCCACTCTGCTTCCTCCTCAGGATTCTCCAGTCACATTTTACAGCTACCATTTCCCTGCTCTGACATTCCTGACTCAAGGGTTTCCATATCAATTCCATCCATCACCCCCTAACCTTTCCCCCTTTTGGCGATTATTTTTCACCAACCGACCTTGGATTACCGGGCCCTAGTTTTGATATGTTTCCGCCTTACAAGTGCAGCTTTCCCCTCCTTTGGAGAACACATTGCACGTTCGATTCTCAGTCCTACCTGCACCGTGCATTTCCTCCCTGAGAAAAGCCCCCGGGGAAAGAATCAGAGCACATAATTAAACTTTTCCCTCCGTGCTGCTTTTGGCTCCACGTGAACTTCAAAGGTGAATGAAGCCCTGTCTCAGGTAGCTGAGAATCAATACAGTCAGAATCGGAACGCGCCATCGCTATAAAGTCAGCAGTAAGATCGTGGACTGAAAACCCAAAGAGCACTTGTGAGATTTAGGTTATAATGAAGGGGGGGGGGGGGGGAATCAAAGTGATTTTATATTTTCTTGGCTTCTAGACCTACTGCTACCTCTGCAATTCTTTGAAAAGCTTTTAGCGGAGAAGTACGGAAAGTTAATTGGGCTCTCCTCAGTCTGCCCACTCGGTCAGGTATGCCTCATGATCTGTTTTCCCAACTCAGCTGGCTCCTGTTAGTGGTTGCTGAATATGATTGATTGATTGATTGATTGATAGAGCACGGGCCTGGGAGACCCAAGGTTTGCTGCCATTTGTCTGCTGCATAGGGATCCGCCAAGCTAGCTCTCTTCCTCCCTTCAAGGCCCTACTGAGAGCTCACCTCCTCCAGGAGGCCTTCCCAGACTGAGCCCCTTCCTTGCTCTCCCCCTCGTCCCCCTCTCCATCTCCCCATCTTACCCCCTTCTCTTCCCCACAGCACCTGTATATATGTATATATGTTTGTACAAATTTATTACTCTATTTATTTATTTTATTTGTACATATCTATTGTATTTATTTTATTTTGTTAGCATGTTTGGT
Organism: Tachyglossus aculeatus; assembly: GCF_015852505.1. Classification (NCBI taxonomy): domain Eukaryota; kingdom Metazoa; phylum Chordata; class Mammalia; order Monotremata; family Tachyglossidae; genus Tachyglossus; species Tachyglossus aculeatus. The sequence goes on along the minus strand of NC_052085.1, from coordinate 11,962,944 downwards.
TTTGTTCTCTGTCTCCCCCTTTTAGACTGTGAGCCCGCTGTTGGGTAGGGACTGTCTCTATATGTTGCCGACTTGTACTTCCCAAGCACTTAGTACAGGGCTCTGCACACAGTAAGCGCTCAATAAATACAATTGATTGATTGATTGATTGATAGGGCATGGGCCTGGGAGTCACAAGGTTTCTGCCATTTGTCTGCTGCATAGAGTTAGGGCACGGGCCTAGGAGTCTCAAGCTTTGCTGCCATTTGTCTGCGGCATAGGGATCCGCCAAGCTAGCTCTCTTCCTCCCTTCAAGGCCCTACTGAGAGCTCACCTCCTCCAGGAGGCCTTCCCAGACTGAGCCCCTTCCTTCCTCTCCCCCTCGTCCCCCTCTCCATCCCCCCATCTTACCTCCTTCTCTTCCCCACAGCACCTGTATATATGCATATATGTTTCTACAAATTTATTACTCTATTTATTTTATTTGTACATATCTATTGTATTTATTTCATTTTGTTGGCATGTTTGGTTTTGTTCTCTGTCTCCCCCTTTTAGACTGTGAGCCCGCTATTGGGTAGGGACTGTCTCTATATGTTGCCGACTTGTACTTCCCAAGCGCTTAGTACAGTGCTCCGCACAAAGTAAGCGCTCAATAAATATGATTGATTGATTGATAGGGCACGGGCCTGGGAGTCACAAGGTTTGCTGCCATTTGTCTGCTGCATGGGGTTAGGGCACGGGCCTGGGAGTCACATGGTTTGCTGCCATTTGCCTGCTGCATAGGGATCCGCCAAGCTAGCTCTCTTCCTCCCTCAAGGCCCTACTGAGAGCTCACCTCCTCCAGGAGGCCTTCCCAGACTGAGCCCCTTCCTTCCTCTCCCCCTCGTCCCCCTCTCCATCCCCCCATCTTACCTCCTTCTCTTCCCCACAGCACCTGTATATATGCATATAAGTTTGTACCTATTTATTACTCTATTTATTTATTTATTTATTCATTTATTTTACTTGTACGTATCTATTCTATTTATTTTATTTTGTTAGTATGTTTGGTTTTGTTCTCTGTCTCCCCCTTTTAGACTGTGAGCCCGCTGTTGGGTAGGGACTGTCTCTATATGTTGCCAACTTGTACTTCCCAAGCGCTTAGTACAGTGCTCTGCACACAGTAAGCGCTCAATAAATACAATTGATTGATTGATTGATAGGGCACGGGCCTGGGAGTCACAAGGTTTCTGCCATTTGTCTGCTGCACAGGGTTAGGGCACGGGCCTGGGAGTCTCAAGCTTTGCTGCCATTTGTCTGCTGCATGGGGATCCGCCAAGCTAGCTCTCTTCCTCCCTTCAAGGCCCTACTGAGAGCTCACCTCCTCCAGGAGGCCTTCCCAGACTGAGCCCCTTCCTTCCTCTCCCCCTCGTCCCCCTCTCCATCCCCCCATCTTACCTCCTTCTCTTCCCCACAGCACCTGTATATATGCATATATGTTTGTACAAATTTATTACTCTATTTTATTTGTACATATCTATTGTATTTATTTCATTTTGTTGGCATGTTTGGTTTTGTTCTCTGTCTCCCCCTTTTAGACTGTGAGCCCGCTGTTGGGTAGGGACTGTCTCTATATGTTGCCAACTTGTACTTCCCAAGCGCTTAGTACAGTGCTCCGCACACAGTAAGTGCTCAATAAATACGATTGATTGATTGATTGATTGATAGGGCACGGGCCTGGGAGTCACAAGGTTTCTGCCATTTGTCTGCTGCATAGGGTTAGGGCACGGGCCTGGGAGTCTCAAGGTTTGCTGCCATTTGTCTGCTGCATAGGGATCCGCCAAGCTAGCTCTCTTCCTCCCTTCAAGGCCCTACTGAGAGCTCACCTCCTCCAGGAGGCCTTCCCAGACTGAGCCCCTTGCTTCCTCTCCCCCTCGTCCCCCTCTCCATCCCCTCAACTTACCTCCTTCTCTTCCCCACAGCACCTGTATATATGTATATATGTTTGTACAAATTTGTTACTCTATTTATTTTATTTGTCCATATCTATTCTATTTATTTTATTTTGTTAGTATGTTTGGTTTTGTTCTCTGTCTCTCCCTTTTAGACTGTGAGCCCACTGTTGGGTAGGGACTGTCTCTATATGTTGCCAATTTGTACTTCCCAAGCGCTTAGTACAGTGCTCCGCACACAGTAAGCGCTCAATAAATACGATTGATTGATTGATGGGGCACGGGCCTGGGAGTCACAAGGTTTGCTGCCATTTGTCTGCTGCATGGGGTTAGGGCACGGGCCTGGGAGTCACATGGTTTGCTGCCATTTGTCTGCTGCATAGGGATCTGCCAAGCTCGCTCTCTTCCTCCCTCAAGGCCCTACTGAGAGCTCACCTCCTCCAGGAGGCCTTCCCAGACTGAGCCCCTTCCTTCCTCTCCCCCTCGCCCCCCTCTCCATCCTCCCATCTTACCTGCTTCTCTTCCCCACAGCACCTGTATATATCTATATATGTTTGTACATATTCATTACTCTCTTTATTTATTTATTTTACTTGTACATATCTAGTCTATTTATTTTATTTGGTTAGTGTGTTTGGTTTTGTTCTCTGTCTCCCCCTTTTAGACTGTGAGCCCGCTGTTGGGTAGGGACTGTCACTATATGTTGCCAACTTGTACTTCCCAAGCGCTTAGTACAATGCTCTGCACACAGTAAGCGCTCAATAAATACAATTGATTGATTGTACATCAGTAAATCAGGCTGCCTGACTCATTTCCTGGGAATACAGTACAGTGGACACCTTGCCTATAATGAGCACCTCTGAAGAGTAGGAAGCAAGTGGCCTAGTGGAAAGAGCCACAGTCTGGGAGTCAGAGGACCTGGGTTCTAATCCCCCATCTGCCACTTGTCTGCTCTGTGACTTTGGGCACATCACAACTTCTCTGTGCCTCAGTTACCTCATCTGTAAATGGAAATTAAACTCTCCTCCCTCCAACTTAGACTGTGAGCCCCATGTGGGACAGGGACAGTGTCCAACCTGATTATCTTGTATCTACCCCGAGTACTGTTTGACACATGTAAGTGCTTAACAAGTACCATAAAAAAAATCTATTCATGCCAGTAAAGCTCTGGAGGATCACCATAAGAGAAGCGACTCAGCTCTCTATTGAAAACCCTAATATTAATAATAATAATAATTATGGCATTTAAGTGCTTGCTATATGTCAAACACTGTTCTAAACACTGGAGTGAATTCAAGATCCACAAGGGGCTCACAGTCTAAGCAGGAAGAAAAACTGGTATTGAACCTCAATTTATAGTTGAGGAAGCTAAACCCTAAATGTATATCTTTGTTGCTTGTTAGATCACCAACCTGCCAGCCTTGTAATTTACACTGCTGAAGAACCAGACGACATTTCTCCGCTGCTGACAGTTTCTTTTTCTCGCCCAGGAACACGTCCGTCAGGAGTTTGTACCTGGGAAGATCAGCAAAGAAATAATTGAATCATCAAGAAAGCAAGGAGAATATCTGTTTCCCCTTCCAGACTCCAAACTTCTTGAGCGCAGGAAATGTCTCTACCAACTCTGCTGTATTTTCCCAAGTGCTTAGTACAGTAAGTCCTCGATAAATACCATTGAGTGATTAACTGAATTTGGAGAGTAAAATTGTTTTGGGAAATTAGTAGTCAAAGGGGCTACTATTATTATTATGCACTGACTTTGTTTCATGCACTCTTCTAAGCACTGCAATAGATATAAGTTGATCAGGCTGGACTCAGACCCCATCTAAGTTGGAGGGAGAGCAGGTATTTGATCCCCATTTTAAAGTTGAGGAAACCAAAGCACATAAGTGCCTTACCCAAGGTCAAACAGCAAGCAATTGGTAGAACTGGGATTAGAACCCAGGTCCTCTGACTCTTAAAATTGTGTGTGCTCTTTCCACTAGGCGCTGTTTTTTTTTGGGGTGGGGGGGTGGTGGTTTGGTTGCCTTTCTTCCTGTTCCTGAATTCAAAGTCATGTTTCATTCATTCAATCATATTTATTGAACATTTACTGTTTGCAGAGCATTGTACTAAGCAATTGGGAAATCAATACAACAATAAATAGTGACATTCCCTGCCCACAATGAGCTTACAATTGGGGGTGGGGGGAAGAGAGTCCATTTTCCTCAGTGGTGTTACCTCTGCATTTACTAGAGAATTCTAAAGAATCTTGGAGCACAAAGCAGTTAAAAACAAGTGAATATTAAAGTTAGAGGAAAATTAGAAGGAGACATATCTCCTCCAGGAAGCCTGTCTGGACTAAGTTCTAATCCTCTCTCATCCTATTTTCCTTTCCTACCCGCCCTCCCAGACACTTAGTCCCACACCCACTAATATTTAGGTTCTCTTCAGCCCTCCAGCACTTATGTATGTACCTTACCCTATGTTGCTTCCCTTACCTGTAATTAATTTTAATATCTGTCTCCACATTTAGACTTGTAAAACCCTCTAGGGCAGGGATTATGTCTACCAACTGTACTGTACTCTCTAAAGAGCTTAATACAGTACGGTGCACAGTAAGTACTCAATACATATCATTGATTGCTGTGTTGCTTTTTTACTTTTAAGGTGTCTGTTAAGTGCTTACTATGTGTCAGGCACTGTATTAAGTGCTGGGGTAGATATAAGCTAATCAGGTTGGACATAGTCCATGTCCTACATGGGATTCACATTCTTAATCCCCAGAAAAATGAAATATCTTCCCCAAAGGCACACAGCGGACAAGTGATGGAGCTGGGATTAGAACCAGGTCCTTCTGACGCCCAGGCCTGTGGTCTATCCATTAGGCCACACTGCTTTTCAATAATAATGATGATGGCATTTGTTAAGCGCTTACTATGTGCCAAGCACTGTTCTAAGCACTGGGGGAGGTACAAGGTAGTCAGGTTGCCCCACGTGGGGCTAGCAGTTTAAATCCCCATTTTACAGATGAGGTAACTGAGGACCAGAGAAGTGAAGTGACTTGCCCAAAGTCACACAGCTGACAAGTGGCGGAGTCAGGATTAGAACCCATAACCCCTGACTCCTAAGCCTGGGCTCTTCTCACTGAGCCATGCTGCTTCTTAATATACCTACATAATATTAGGGTACCATCTAACCAAGGTACATAACCCATTTGCATCTTACTCCTGTGATGCTATTAAAAATGAAACCGAGTGACAGCCAGAACCTGAGCTAATCTTGCATAAATTAAGTCCCACATCCAATGTTAATACACAAGTCAGACCTGAGATTCTTCCAGCTGATATTTCAGTTTCTCATTTTTTTGCCATGTTCTTCTGACACTTGAAACTGATATTACTTCGATGTTTCAATTCACCAAAGGAAAGTGACATCTTAGATTACGTGACATATAACCACCAAGGGGAAATCCTTTCTTGGCTTGAATGTAATTATACTTCAAAGAGTGAACATCAGAAGAGCTTATACAGACACAATCACTCTGTGATATTTACGTGGTTAATCAGCATATTTTCACCCTTTTATCAGTGACAGGCTCTTATGCTAACCTTAGGTTGAGGGGGGTGGGGGGTGACAGAGGATTTGAAACCCTAAGGGGTAGGAACCAATCATTCTGGAATTTGCTCCAAGCTCTCCTCTAGCAAGAGCTTTCTGCAAAATGGAAATTCTAGACAAAGGATCCTGCCACCAACATGCAACATGGGAAGCACCATGGTCTAGAGGAAAGAGCTTGGGCTTGAAAGTCAGAGAACCTGGGTTCTAATTAGAACCTCCCTCCTATTTAGACTATAAGCCCCGTCATAGGACAGGAACTATGTCCAGTTTAAATATCTTGTATCTACCCCAGTGCTCAGTATAGTGCTTGGCATACAGAAAGAGTTTAACAAATACCAAAAAATAACACAAAAAAAACCAAACCCCAAAACAAAATCTTGGAAGACTATAACCTTCAGGGAAATAGATTGTAACCTACTTGAAGGCAGGGATCATGTCTACTAGCTCCACTGTCCCCCTCAAAGTGCTTAGTTCAGTTCTCTGCACCCAGTGGGCACTCAATAATATGGCCTAGTGAAAAGAGCACAGGTCTGAGAGTCAGAGGACCTGGGTTCTAATCCTTGGGAAAGTCACTTAACTTCTCCATGCCTCAGTCTCCTGTTCTCCCTCCTACTTATATTATGAGCCCTAGGTGGGACAGGGACTGTGTCCAACTTAATTCACTTGTATGCACCTCAACGCTTAGAACAGGGTTTGACACATAGAAAGCACTAAACAAATGCCATTAAAAAAAGACCCCCTCTGAAGTGTGGAGGTGGTAGTTTTGTCACAGAGGAACAGGGAACTGTGATTATCCTGTGGATTCAAAGAGGGCCTGGAGCAGGCTCAAGTTAAGCCTTCCCAGAAGGAGGGCTGGACTCTGGGTTGGGAAGATCCAGGGCATTACTGAGGGAATGTGGAGAGCCTCGCGTCACCCTCGAAGCTGAAAGGGGGTTGTGCCTCCCCTAATGCTTAATACAGTGCCTGGAACATGTAAGCACTAAACCAAATCCCTAATTACTATTATCATTATTATTATTATTATCTCTCTGGGCACTCCAGACATCTAGAATCTCAAGGGCGGGAAGGTGAACTGGAGGCAAATCCACTTACAAAGTCAGAGGCAGCATGGCCTAGTGGATAGACCACAGGCCTAGGAGTCACAAAGACCTGGGTTCTAATCCCAGCTCTGCCACTTGTTTGCTGTATGATCTTGGGCAAGTGACTTCACTTCTCTGCCTCGGCTACCTCATTTGTAAAACGGGGATTAAGACTGTAAGCCCTATGTAAAACATGGATTATTTCTAACCTGATTAAGCTTGTATCTACCCCAGCACTTAGTACAGTACCATTAAAAAACAAGTAAAAAAACAAGACAAATATCATTAAAAAACAACAACAAGCTAAGCTTATTGGGTACTGAACAACAATAATGAGGCCCGCAAAATAATACCTAGCCTGGATAGAAAGTGCTTATTTTTGCAAAGCATTTTCATATCAATATTTTCACCTTACCCTTCCAACAATCCTGTGAGGAAGGGCAATATCACCACCCCCTCTACACTCCCTTCTGCACTGAGGGGTAAACTTGTCCACGAACACACAGTAGGGCAGGGGACAAGACAGTAGTGTCACTCAATCAATCAACGGTATTTATCTTGAGCACTTACAATGTGCAGAGCACTGTACTAAGTGCTTGGGTGAGTACCATACGACTGTTGGTAGTCATGTTGCTAGAACCCAGGTCTCTGGATTCCAGATCTTGGCTCTTTCTGATCTGTCTGTCTCTCCCTCTAGGATGTGTGTGGCAAGGTATCAGCTCTCTTGTACTGGGCACTCCCCAAGTGCTTAGTACAGTGTTCACCACACAGTAAGTGCTCAATAAATTCCAATGATGATGATGAGGTTGCAGGTGGACCCTTCTTTCTGTGGTTGGAACCTGCATTACTTATCATCCCAAACAGGCTGGATTGATCAGCTCTGAGAATCATTTGGCTCGATTTCTTCAGCAGCAAGAACAGGCATTCATTTGGGGTTTGAGCCAATCCGCCAGGTCGCTTAAAGCTTTATGATTTAAGTAAAATTGTTCTATTCCTGTACCAATTTGCTCCTTAATCAGATATGCACCGAGGTCAGTTTGACCGTCTCTCTTTGAGCAGTGACATGAAACTAATGTACGGTAGATTTATTTGCGTGAGATGTTTATTCTTTTGAACCAAGCCTTATTTTTACTAATTGGAAAAGCTGGTTCTTTGGGCTGGAACGAGCTTAAAAGGATTTCGATTTATAAGGATTGAAGAGGAGAGGAGCGCTTGGTAATATTTTCTTTTAACATTTTAACAGGTTTATTTCTATGACAGGCATTTAACTTGGCTTCTCACTAACATATATAATTCTGTATGCATTATATCTGTCATTATGCACTGTCAGCGAATTATGAGGTACTTAAGAACGGAATGAATATTATCTTGGAAGGAACGGCCCAGCCGCGAAACCATATAATATTATTAGACTGCAACGATGATCCTTTGACCTGAGTAGGATTGAAGGCCCTTTGGCAAATGCCAGGGAATAGATCTAGTCACTCGGGCAAACAGAATGCCATTCTCAGTTCCCTTTCCGTTTCCTCAAATCTAGAAGGGAAGTAGCGTGACCTGAGTTCTGATCCTGGCGCTGTGACTTGCCCGCTGTGTGATCTTGGGTAAGTCACTTCACTTCTCTGGGCCTCAGTTTCCTCAACTGCAAAATGGGGATTCAGTATCTGTTCTCCCTTCTATTTAGACTGTGAGTCCATGTGAGGCAGGATTGTATCTGCCTGACTAACATGTATTTGCCACCAAGCTTAGAACAGTGCTTGAGACATAGTAAGCGCTTAACCAATATCAAAAGAGCCACCAGATGAAGCACAAATAGACTGGGAAAAGGGTTAAATAGCGTCCTGCGGTGCTCCATTTAAGCATCGGCTATCCTAAGACTTGGCTAACTCCTCGTGAGCATGGAACATGTCTACCAAATCTGTTATATGGTACTCTCCCAAACGCTTAGTCAAGTGCTCTGCACATAATTGGAGAGAAGCAGTACTGCCTAGTGGTTAAATCCCAAACCTGGTTTCTAATCCCAGCTCTGCCATTTGCCTTGTCTGTGACTTCGGTCAAGTCACTTAAACTCTCTGTGCCTCTGTTTCCTCAGGTTGTCCCACGTGGGACTCACACTTTTAATCCCCATTTTACAGACAAGGTAAATGAGGCCCAAAGAAGTTAAGTGACTTGCCCAAAGTCACACAGCTGACAAGCGGCAGAGCGGGGATTAGAACCCATGACCTCTGACTCCCAAGCCCGGGCTCTTCTCACTGAGCCATGCTGCTCTGATTAACTTATATCTACCCCAGCGCTTAGTACAGTGCCCGGCACATAGTAAGCACTTAAAAAGTATCATTAAATAACAATAATGATAATAAACCCCCTCGTGCTTTCCCCTGTTCTGAGCTAATAATTGGGGAAACAGACCTCAGGCAACATGAATCTCTCCAACCCTCTCACCCTCCGAGGAGCTGGGACAGAGTCTCTATCTGAGGCAGCCCATCTTGGGGTCCCCCTGTTCCTGCCACGGGGGTCTGCTCCAGGTTTGCCCACACACTCTCTGGCTGCAGGAAACTTCCCAAGATCACATCTTTTCCCAGAGGCCTTCCCTGAGTAAGCCCTCTTTTCTCCGGCTTTCTCTCCCTTCTGCGTCATCTATGCATTTGGATCTGTGGCCTTTGGATATTTGATATGCTCCCCACCCTTAACCCCACAGCACTTTCGTACATATCTTTAAATTATATATTATGAATTATTTATTTCTTTCAATGTCTGTCTCTCTCTCTAGACTGTAAACTTGTTATGGGCAGGGAGGACGCTCTCAACTCTTTCGTATCGGGCTCTCCCAAGCGCTTAGTACAGCACTCGGCACACAGTAAGCATTCTAATAAACACCATTAATTGATTGACTGAGGAGTTGAGAGGGCCCCGGCTACTGTGGTGCCCCCGCAAACACACTTTAGGTTCAGAAGATACCACTCGTACTCACAACCCCTGTCCACTTCCCATGCGTGAATCCCTTCCTCCCGCAAAGCTTCATGGAAAGCCCCACTTCCCTCTTCCCCGGCGCCTTCTCCTGCTTGGAAGATGGGGCGACCAAGAAATTCAAACCATGAGGCAATCAACCAGTCGCCATTATAAACCACCTGTTTATCGCATAATTTTGGAAGGATTTCCTCTGAAAACGTTTCTTAGAGCAGAGTGGGCCAACTGGACATGGTCCACCTTCAGGTCCTCTGACCCCCAGGCCTGGGCTTTTCCCACTAGGCCATGCTGCTTCCCTGATTCCAACATCTCTTTCCTGAGCCATGCCTGTAGACCAAAGTCATCATCATCGCTGTGACTTGGATTATTTTTCCCTGAGTGCATTACCGGAGGACTTGCACTGACGCTCACCTGCCATTTTCCTGCCCAATCAATCAGTTTTATGGGGCCTTCCTGGAACGTATCTCCATCTCCAGAGTTTATTGTGATCGGCAAACCTGGAGATTTCACTGTCCCTTCCCCTTGACACATCATTTCAGAAGCAGCTCAGAATAATTAATCCAAAAATTGATCCCTAAGCGGCTTTATTATTTACACTTCTCCACCCCAAAAAGATGAGAATAGTCTGGCCTAGCAGATAGAGCACGGGCCTGCAAGTCGAAGGATCTGCATTCTAATCCCGGCTCTGCCATATGTCTTCTGTGTGAACTTGGACAAGGCATTTACGTTCCCTCATCTGTAAAATAGGGATAAGTGTGTGAGCCCAATATGGGACAGGGACTGTGTCCAACCTGATTAATCTGTATCTACTTAGAACAGTGCTTAGCACATAGTAAGTGCTTAACAAGCACCACAGTAATATAATTATCATTATCATTATTATTATTATTGTTAATAAGAGTGAAAGACGTAGGAAGGTGGAAGGGAATAACTTTCTTTAAAAAGGCAGGTGGGACAGGCCAGAGATAAGTTGGAAGACAGCTGCAGTAAGTGGAGCCTGGAGACAGAGGGGCTCAGGGTGACGATTCAAAAAAATCTTACATCTCAAGCTGTAACAGGAGGTTTCTCTCAGAGGTGGGCTTGTCACCTAATGAATCTGGAGCTATGATCCTTAAGTATGCACACGCCTCAGAAAAGTTTAATTAGTAGCTCAACCAACTGTCTAGACAAACTTTGAGTCTGTTTGAGAGATGATTTCAATTCTGAACTGACTTGTGAATATCTATTTTAAGATCATTCCTTTTGGATGCTCCATTTTTTGAAAACTCGTTACAATTCCCACCTGAACACCCAAGCACCACCTGTCCCTGGAGAACATCAAAATCCTTCATTCCAATTAGTAAAAATTAGTATAAAGTCAGTAAGACTTCCCACTATCTCTAAATAAATGTGTGTCTGCACAAACGTGGATGAATATCTGTGTGGAAATTTACGTGGGATCATATATGTACCTATAAGCAGGGCCTTTTGACTCTCTGTTGATCTCGGTAATTGACACTCAATTTTGTCTGAATCTTTTTTAATAGTATTTATTAAGCACTTAATATGTGCCAGGCACTGTACTAAGTGCTGGGTTAGGTAGAAGTTAATTAGGTTGGACACAGTCCATGTCCCACATCAGGCTCACAGTCTTAATGCCCATTTTACTTGCCCAAAGTCACACAGCAGGGAAGTGGTGGTCCTTCTGACTCCCAGGGCTGTGCTCTATCCACTAGGCCACACTGCTTCTCAGTGAGGCATTTTCCACATGAGAACTTACCTTGCCCCAATACAATTTTAAAATTAAAATCGTCATGATGTTTTGGTCCCAAATAATAGTAATAATAATAATGATAGCTTTTGTTCAGCGCTTACTATGTGCCAAACACTGTTCTAAGCACTGGGGGGATACAAGGTAATCAGGTTGTCCCACATGGGGCTCACAGTCTTAATCCCCATTTTACAGATGAGGTAACTGAGGCCCAGGGAAGTTAAGTGACTTGCCCAAAGTCACACAGCAGACAAGCGGCAGAGCCGGAATTAGAACCCATGACCTCTGACTCCCAAGCCCATGCTGTTTCCACTGAGCCATGCTGCTTCTCTAATAATAATAATGATGGTATTTGTTAAGCGCTTACTCTGTGCAATGCACTGTTCTAAGCGCTGATCAGGTTGTCCCACGGCGGGCTCACAGTTTTAATCCCCATTTTACAGATGAGGCAACCGAGGCACAGAGAAGTTAAGTGACTTGCCCAAAGTCACACAGCTGACAGTTGGCGGAGCTGTAATTTGAACCCATGACCTCTGACTCCAAAGCCCATGCTCCTTCCACTGAGCCACGCTGCTTCTCATCTGACCTGATTCTTGAGATTTTTTTAATGGTATTTGTTAAGTGCTTATTATGTGGCAACTCTTCTAATTGCTAAGGCAGTTAAAATTAAAATCGTCATGATGTTTTGGTCCCAAATAATAATAATAATAATAACAATAATAATAATGATGGCTTTTGTTAAGCACTTACTATGTGCCAAGCATGTCAGTCAGATGGGACACAGTCCCTCTTCCTCATGGGGCTCACTGTCCAAGTCAATCATATTTATTGAGCACTTACTGTGTGCAGAACACTGTACTAAGTGCTTGGGAGAGTACAATACAACAGTATAACAGACACAGATGAGGCACTGAGAAGATCAGTGACTTACCCAAGGTCACACAGCAGGAAATTGGCAGAGTCAGAATTAGAACTCAGGTCCTTTGACTCCCAGGCCTTCGCTGTTTCCGCTAAGCCATGCTACTTCTCACTCCTTTTTTACTTAGAGATTTAGTTGATCTGAATTTTGAATACTTGAATACTCGAGCCGAATTTAAGAAAACGGGGTGAATACTTTCTTCCCCCACTTTATTTCTCAAAGGCTGTTTTTCTGAGAATTTCTCCCACTAAATTTTAAGTTCTTTGAGGGTGGAGATGTTTCTGACCCTACTGTACTCTCCCAAGCATTTAATACAGTGATCTGGGTACAGACAGTGCTTAATAATTACTCAGTTGATTAGAAAAAATTTAGACAACGATCCTTTTAATTTCAAAAATCTGTCCCCACTAGACTAGACTCTTTGTGGGCAGGGACTGTATCTACCAATTCTATTGGAATGTACTCTCCCAAAGGCTGAGTATAGTGTTCTTTCTGTATATAGTAAGAGCTCAATAAATACCACTGATAGATGTATGTGGTCTGTTTACCCAAACGTAAAACTGTTGCATTTTACTTCACACATGAGACATTTTGAACAACCAGGCATTTGCAAAGAAGCCCTATAGAAATCCAGAAAGATGTATCTAGGCACTCAACATGAATACTTGATGCGTTCTTTATGAACACCTGATGTGATCTTTTCAGTTGCTTCCACAAAAGCACGTGGAAGACTTACCGTAGTGTAAAGGGGCAGGAACAACTTTCTTTGCTTTCATTTTTCAAGCCAAATTGAAGCGGTAAAAGCTAACAAGAACAGGAGAGTTTTCATTCTTTAAACCTTCAGGACAGAGCAAAAAATGAGGGTGGAAGAGATTTTGAGATGGGGTGAATTACGGATTTGAAAGCTCAATACTCTGGGATTTCAATTTCCTGGAAAGCAGAGCTAGGAAAAAAAGCATTTAGGCCACTGTCTCTAATCATCTGTTATTTATCAAGATTACTGTAGCATCATTTCTACTAATGTCGTCTCCAACCTGGTCCTTCTCATGAGGACAAATTAAACAGAGGTCATTTTACAATTTTCCCTCTCATGCAAATTCTACTGTTTGGGACAGACTCAAAGAAACTCTTCCCCCTAACTGAATGTATTTCATTTATCCCTAGATGCAGACTGCTGATATCAGATTCCTTGAAGCCATAAATCTATCTTCCAACAAGGGTCTCCAAATGACAAGCAGATTTTTGCCTTCAGACCCTAACCCAAATCTGCTTAAGATCCTATCCTAGTCAAGGTCCTCTCATTTATATTAATAATAATAATAATGGTATTTGTTAAGTGCTTACTATGTGCAAAGCACTGTTCTAAGTGCTGGGCACTGTTGCCAGGAGGGTAGGTGAGTTCTCTGTCATAATCATAGGTCTGTGCTAAAATGAGGGACTCACATTCTGATTTTACATGTTAAAACTGTAATCCCATTTGCAATTCTTCAATTTGATTAGACTAAAAAAAACCTTAGCTTTTCCTTACAGTTTGCTAGAGGCAAGGGAGTACAGAGGTGAGAAAATGTAATAAGAGAATGCTGGAAGTCTCAAAGAGGTTGCAACGTCCATTGATTTTTCCCTAAACTATAAGAATTTAATTTCTGGATGTTGAAAGTTCTCAGAGTAAGAGGATAAGCTACTTTCTTGTCTGTGACAACATTTCACGGGATCAGGAGCAAGTTTTCAATTATGACTGAAGATATGTTAAATTTGCTAATTTCAGGTCCAGAATTTATCAGACACTGAGGCAACGATATGCACAAAAATATTAACAACTATGAAACCGGCATAGTCAACATCACGCAATGCGCTAAAACCAGTCAGAATCTTCCAGCTGGGGAAAAGCAACGTGGTTGTTTAAAGAATCTGAACTTAACAGACTACTGCTCAGGTATCCTTCGCTCATCCATCTCCTCACTTGCCCTGCTTGGGTATCCTGAAATCATCCATTCTCCTCACATGCCCGATTGAAGTCTCACTGCTGTCAGCATCCTCTCAATGCTGATAAGCGGATTTTGCTCCAGGGCCTCATCGCTGTCCTGCTCTTAAACAACAAATGCAAGCACTAATTTTTGTTTAAGTTTTAAATAATAGAGGCTGTTGCTTTATCTTGTGCCTCCGGTTTCGGATTTCGTCGATGAGCCGCTGACTGGCTCGCCTCCCACTATTGGTTAAGTGTGCCAACACTGCAGGAAGTTTCAGCAGAGCCACCGCAGTGCAGGACTTGGCAATCATCTTGGACTCAAAACTGATCGTTTGCCAACTCCATGCAGACTGTCTGTGTCTCCAGGATCCAATCGGTTTCTGATATCTTCAATTCAAATTTCTATTTGAGATTCGGTGACTGCTACTGCTGTCCCTCCCATCTAATGACCAGACTCACTAGACTGTAAACTCCTCGAAGGCAAGGATAGTGTCTAGGAACTATACTGTACTTCCCAAGTGCTTTGTACAGTGCTCTGCCCGCAGTAAAGACTCAATAAATACCATTGATTGATTGATGGTCGGTGAAACTGGGAAGCAGCATGGCCAGAAGGACCTGGGTTCTAATTCCAGTCCTCCACTTGTTTGCTGTGAGACCTTGGGAGAGTAATTTCATTTCTCTGTGCCTCAGTTACTTCATCTGTAAAATGGGGATTAAAAGACTGTGAGCCCCAAGTGGGACATGAACTGTGCCCAGCCTGATCACCTTGTACCTACCCCAGCTCTTAGTATAGTGACTGCGACATAGTAAGCACTTAACAAATGGCCATTTTTTTTAATGACACCATTTCTTCAAATCCCAATTTCTGTACTACCTTCACTAGGAGAAAACAGCTCTCTTCCAGTTGCTGTCAACCAGACTGAACTGTCCACTGTAGTGGTTTCCAAGTCTCCCATGCTTAGCACTTAGAACAGTGCTTGGCACATAGTAAGTACTTAACGAATACCATCATTATTATTATTATCCTCCTGGCTCTGTAGTCCACACAGTGTCTGCTTGGGGATCCTCCTATCATCGATTTTCCTCACACATCCTGTTCAGCAGAGTTGTGTTATAAGCAATGCTGGTGAACAAACTGTATGCTATCGCTCTGTTCTGGAATGTAGTTACTCTCCTAGCATCGCAGCTATTCTGGGTGGGACCCATGAGGAGAATGAATGACTGCAGGATTCCCAAACATATGCTGTATGGATAACTGAAACAGAGACCAAATACAAGGAGGGTAGAGGAAGAGTTTTAAGGACATGGTTTAAAAAAAAAATCCCTGAAACAATGCTGCAACCTGATTGCCTTGCATCTATCCCAGTGCTTAGTATAATACTTGGCACAAAGTAAGCCACTTAAATAGCAGTTAGTATCATTATTATTATCCCAGCTGAAAAACAAGAGACAATTACTGAGGATAGATCTGCCTGGGGTGTTGCCAACAAGAGAAGGGAGTAACTGTCTTCAAGCAACAGTTTCATATAGAAAAAAAGACAATAAACAAGCAGATCCTGGTGCTACAAACATAAAGTATGTACCACAACAAGGAAAAAAACAGTATGGCATGGTCTGTGGATTCCACATCTATCTTCTCAGCCTCACAGGCACTCATGGGTCATCTTCACCCTTTTTTTGTTTTGCTTTTCTCGTATTTGTTAAGCGCTTACTATGTGCCAGGCACTTTACTACACACTGAGGTAAATACAAGCTGATCCAGTTGGACACAATCCATGTACCACAAGAGGCTCACAATATTAATCCACATCTTACAGATGAGGTCACTGAGGTACAGAGCAATTAAGTGACTAGTCCATGACAAACAGTGTGGCCTAGATGATTGAATTCGGGCCTGCAAATCAGAAGGACCTGGGTTCTAGTTCTGACTCTGCCACTTGTCTGCTGTGTGACTTGGGAACATCACTTAACTTCTCTGTGCTTCAATTACCTTATCTGTAAAATGGGGATTAAGACTGTGAGCCCTATGTGGGACAGGATCTGTGTATGATTTAACTACCTTGCATCTACCCCAGCGTACAGCGCCTGAGTGCTTAACAAAAACCATTAGAAAAAGAAAACACGTCTCCACAGGCAAGCAGCAGAGCCTGGATTCAAACCCAGGTCCTTTTGACTCCCAAGCCTGTGCTCTATCCACTAGACCACACTGCTTCTCACCATCGTTAGTGGTGTCTTCTTCAAATACGAATGATGACTACACATGTTGCACATCTTACCTACGAAAAGAGTATAAGGGCATTTCTTGGGTATATGACACAACTAGTTCCCCGCGAACTGTGGCAAGTCAAATCGTTGTACGGAGAAATCTGTTTTCTCATAGGAAAAATGTTACAAATAGGTGGACTGCTTCCTCCTTAGTTCCTAATGTAGCCTTTAAAATGATTTCCCCATTTGGCACTAGCACCCTTTCATCCCTCCCTCTCCCACTGTGTGTTTCCAGAACTAGTGCTACAAAGGAGGATAAAATCTAAACTTTCTGGTGAAGTTGAAACAGGGTGTAAATTTAGAAATTCCATTCTCAGTAACTCAAATCACTTTTCATCCAGGGCTGCCTGCAGAGTTAATACTGCACTGATATTACACTTTTCCTGAATCTGTTGTGAGGCGTTTTAGACAGCTATCACATAGTGTACAGTGCCTGGTTCAAAAAGATTCTGCCCTGTGCCAAAGTAAGAGACCGTGAAGAAGCTATGGACCTGGTGAGTTACAATGTGCTACTAGCAGCAGTTACCTTTCATAACCGTAGTTGCTTTCCAGATTTGTTGGGGCAGGGAAATACAGGCCCTTGGCTTTTAGATTCAATACATTCCAATGCCTCCACTTCATTGGCTTTGAAATTTTGGAAAATGTCAACTGTGGAAAAGCTATCAAGATTAAAACTGCACTTAAGTTCCTAATTCCAACCAAAAAGACATGAGGCTTCTATGAGACAGATCCCAAATCTTTTGTTTTCATTTTGGGAAAAATCAAACAAAAATTGCTTAGAAGCTGACAAAGTTTGTGAAATGGCGAATGAGGGCCTGAGCACATAACTAGAAATAATGAAATGTCCTAATTCTAGGACTGACACTCATCTGGGGCTAAGGTAAGCTGATCATGACACTTTTGTTGAAAATTGGGACAGCGGGAAACTGCCTCTGGCTGGCTCACTTTCCATTTTTTTTTAAAATGGTACTTGTTAAGCACTTACTATATGCCAGGGACTATACTAACTAGGGTTAGGGCTAAGCGCTAGGGTGGATACAAGCTAATCAGATTGGACACAGTCCATTGTCCCAGATGAGGCTCACAGTCTTAACTCCCCATTTTGCAGATGAGGGAACTGAGGCATGATAAGGAAGTCACTTGCCCCACCATAGACAAATGGCAAAGCCGTGATTAGAACCCAGGCCCTCTGACTCTGAGGGCCT
This sequence comes from Tachyglossus aculeatus, assembly GCF_015852505.1. Taxonomy (NCBI): domain Eukaryota; kingdom Metazoa; phylum Chordata; class Mammalia; order Monotremata; family Tachyglossidae; genus Tachyglossus; species Tachyglossus aculeatus. Next base: position 11,945,289 of record NC_052085.1, on the reverse strand, counting down.
GTGATTTAACTACTAGGCCACAATGCTTCCTATTTATCTCTTGATGACAATTAGCCAAGCCACAGTGTTCCGGGAACCATTTCCCGACCCTTCCACCTGCTGCACCACAGCAGGCATGGGACAGGCTAACTGCAAACTGTCTCTTTATTGTCAAATTGTACTCTCCCAAGTGCTTAGTACTGTGCTTTCCATGCAGTAAGCACTCAATAAATATGATTAAATGGGAATGAATGAATGTCTGGGCTTATAATATTGATGGCATTTATTAAGCGCTTACTATATGCAAAGCACTGTTCTAAGCTCTGGGGAGGTTACAAGGTGATCAGGTTGTCCCATGTGGGGCTCACAGTCTTAATCCCCATTTTACAGATGAGGGAACTGAGGCCCAGAGAAGTTAAGTGATTTTCCCAAAGTCACACAGCTGACAAGTGGCAGAGGCGGAATTTGAACCCATGACCTCTGACTCCAAAGCCCATGCTCTTTCCACTGAGCCACGAAGTGGGTAATTAGCAATGCAACTGACAATGGGAGTGGGGACCGGGATGGGATTACAAACACAATCCACCAACTCTCTAGGTTGTTTACACTATAAATCCCAGAATGGAATGGGGCCTGAACTGGCTGCACACAGACCAAGCATTTACAGTGAGGAGAGGCAGAAGGCCTGTTTAGTCAAGATGATCCCAAACCCCAATTTGTCCATTTTCAAGAATTGCCAGGAATTCATCGACTGGAATATATGTCAATGCAGGCCTTGGGGAACAGTGGACAGGCAGACAGTTAGGGTGGCCACTGGAAGTACTCAAACAGCCATTTCCTACCCTCTCAAAGCCACTCTTCTTTTAGCTTTCTCATGATAACACTCTAATTTTTTTTTTAGTATTTGTTGAGCACTTACTATGTACCGGGCACCATATTAAGCGTTGGAGTAGATGCAAGTTAATCAGGTTGGACACAGTCCATGTCCCAGGGGGCTCACAATTTTAATCCTTATTTTACAGATGAGGGAAACAAGGCACAGAGAAGTGAAGTGAGTTGCCCAAGGCCACACAGCAGACAAGAACCCAGTTCTTTCTGACTCTCAGGCCTGGGGTCCATCCACACTGCTTCTCTATTTTATTTTAATTTAATTTCTGGTATTGCCTACAGCACTTTCTCACATTGAAGTTTACCCTGATTAAAGCCCTTCTCTTTCCCTTCATTTGATGCATTTTGATTGACTCAAATAAGAGTTATTAAAGTGCATTTCATCATCATCATCAACATCACCAATGGTGTTTACTGAGCACTTACTATGTGCATAATACTGTACTAAGTGCTTGGGAGAGTACGATGAAACAGAGTTGGCAGACACATTCCCTGCCCACCACGTGCTAACAGTCTAGAGGGGGAGACAGACATTAATATAAATAAATAATTTATAATTTCAATTTAGCATAAGACAGATGACAGGTCAATTGAGCCAGAAAATCGCAGGTGTCTGGTTTGACTGTGAGCTCTTTGTGGGCAGGGGACATGTCTGTCAACTTAACTGTATTGTTCTCTCCCAACTCCCTAGTAAAGTTCTTGGACACAGTAAGCACTCAGTAAATACCGTTGACTGATAGATATAGATAGATAGATAGATAGATAGATAGATAGATAGATAGATAGTTTGATAGATGACCATGATATAAAATAACATTTTGATATTAAAGTTCTCTATACATACACAAAAAATATCTAATCCCAAGTCATTCGTTACTGCTATACATTTACATTGCTCCTTGATGATGCAACTAAATGCATTATGTTTTATATATTTTGTTTTTCAATTATATTGTCTTGATTACACATCCTCTCCTATGGGAACTACACTTCACATAGCGCTTTTTCACAACTCTGATTTTAACTGGGATATAGCAGTATTTTGTTGGAAATCTGCATCATGCCAACTGGAATAAGTGTGAGGCTGTTCTCAACTTGGAATAAAGCAAAATTTCTACACATTAGAAACTGGCAGGGTAAAGAAGGGGAAGAAATTTCAGTTCCTATTTCCCCAGAAGGCAGAACCATGGGAGAGCGGGAAGAGAATATTTTCCTGTTAAGAAAGTATTGATGTAGAGAAGTGCCACTGGCAACAGGCAGCAATTTTGTGGGGTTTTTTTTCCCTTGTAATGTTATAAACTTGTTGATCAGAATGGTTATTATTTCAACCCACAGCCTGTTGAGTAAGTTGCTTCTTTTTCTTCTCCAAACACTTGCCAGCTTTATGCCCATTCTTTGATTCATTTTATTTATCCTCTTTCTCTTCTTCTTTCTGCTAGGTGGTCCTTAAAAACTAGGTGGATTTGGGTAGTCAAAAACATGTAATATGGGGATCATTATCAAGTTGAACTGATAGCTGATTTTTATCTCAAAAAATCTACTATAGTGCTATGATTTGCAAAAGATGAAATCTGTTAGGGCAGTGTATCTTTGTTAACATTTGGATTTATATATTCATATTAATGTCTGCCTCCTCTAGACTGTAAGGGAGGAGGGACACATTGTAAGGAACACATTTTGGGCATTTTGGGAACTCTGTTGTTCTCTTCCACACATTTAGTACAATGCTCTGTACAGAGTAAGCAATCAATAAATACCACTGTTGATGATGACAACAACTTTTTGGGTGGTTGCAAATGATGCAGATACTTCAATGAGCTTTCCCTCAGCAACTCTGCTGCCTTTTGGCACTCACAGCTATATTATAACAAGCCATGAGGACAGGGATCACTTTTTGTTTCTGCTATACTCTCCCCGAAGTGCATAATACAATACTATGCATCCAGTAGACGCTCAATGATTGCTATTACTACTACCACACTATCATTGATTGACTGACTGACATTGCTTTGGGTGAGCTCTATATTGGAATAAGAATGATATTTACCCCAAAACAAAAACTCTTCTCTGAGTGGAATGAGCAGAAATCTTCCAGACCCCAAAAAAAGGAAAATAAATATTTAACATGGATTAAAAAATGGCCAAACTTTCTCCTGTTTTTTATAGCACTGTTCTAAGCACTGGGGTCGATAACAAGGTAATCAGGTTGGACACAATCCAGGTCCCATATAGGGCTCTCAATCTTAATCCACAGTTTACAGATGAGGGAATTTAAGGACACAGAAGTTAAGTGACTTGTCCAAGGTCACACAACAGACAAGTGATGGAGCTGGGATAAGAACCCAGGTCCTTCTGACTCCCAGGACTAAGCTCTATCCACTAGGCCTCACTGCTTCTCCTGTTCCATCCTAAACTACAAAACGATGCCCTTTGAAGATAGTTCTGCCAAACTCTATTGTATCACATTCTCCCAAGTGCTAAAGACAGTCCTCTCCACACAGTGAGAACTCAATAAATAGCACTGATTGAATGAAATTATTGACAATTTGTCATACAAATGTGCTTAATCAACTGAAATATATCAGGGCAGATGTGTCCATTCACCTAAATTTATTTCTGCTGTGAAAACAATTTTAAAAGAAGCAACATTGTTTTTTTCAATTAAAAATCTGATGTATTGAGGATTTTAACTGATTTCAAGGTAGAATTAATTTGGGTAAAGCTATAGAAAAAACATCCCCTAAAAATGGCTCATGAAGTACCTTTCCAATAGATCAATTACCTCAAAAACCCTAGATGTGGGGAATTTATTATTTTTCCACTTAAAAACATTCAGCTTAAAAATGAAATAAACTGTAAAAAGGTATTCCCTTTTAGATATTCTTAAATATAAACAAGATTTGATAGCTCCAATAAATGAAATTAACTTCAATTTAATCAGGGTAACGTTAAAAAAAATCCTAAGTGGGAACCAGAATCTTAGAGAAAACATTAAGAAAAATTTAAGAAGCTCTGAGGGAAGGTTCAGAAAATTAAATGTGGTTCTAATTTTGATCTCATTTCAAATTAAATGGTCTCTCTAAAATGAGATCCGTCAAGCTGCACTGCATTAAATAAATTAGAAATATGTGCTAATTTTGCCTTACCCATCATGCTTTTTCTACATATCGTGTCATAACTTTATACTGGCCAAAGGATTCCAGAAGCATTACTGGAATGTGATCAGACATGATTCACGTTTAACCAAGACAGAATTAATGTAACTTCTCGGTGAAGTGCAATTGATTGAACGCCGCTCAGATGCTAGCACATATAGCAAGGTTATGGCACCTTAACTTGCAGATTCTAAATTCCTCGAGGACAGGAAATGTGGGTTTTGCTTCTGTTAAGTTTGTGTAATTCCTTTCAGATAAATTAATAACATCTTTAATTTTTAAAGTGCTTTAATTTCCCAAAGCACTCTCACTGTGCTTATCACATTTTTGGCCACATGATATTTCTGGGCAGTATGGAGGGGTAAGTAAAATTAACCACATTTTGCCTATGAGGATATGAGACCCAGAGCGGTTAGGTGACTTATCCAAGGTCACGCGATAGGCCATCGACTGAGCCGAGACCAGAACTTAGATCTCTCTTCCAACTGGGGGACCCATGCTTTTTCCACTAGAACATACTATTCTCTCTCCCTATTATTATTTTTAAAAATTATAGTATTTCTTAAGCACTTACTATGTATCAAGCCCTGTTCTAAGCATTGAGGTAGATCCAAGTATATCATTCAGTCATTCACTTGGTTGGATACAGTCTCTGCCCCACTTTGGACTCACAGTCTAAGTAGGAGGAAAAACATTTTACAGATGAGGAAACTAAGGCACAGAGAAGTTAAATGGCTTGCCCAAGGTCAGTCAGGAAGCAACTGGCTGAGTCCCTTGCCCAAGTGAACATATTACTATTTTCACATTATTTCTGTCATTGCGTGTTCTAAAATGAGATTTCTATGAACTGATGGTCTTTTATGGCTCCCTCCCTCCTTTACATTGCAACTTTCTTCCCCCAGCAATTCTCTTCTACACCAACCCCACCAATCTCCAAAAATCTAATACATTCTGTGATCCATCCCACCTCTTGAATTCATGCTTGCTGCAATGGAGTGGTCAAAACTGCAGATCCTTCCCTGACCTTTTAAGCCACACAGGCACTTCTAATTATAGCATATATTATATGTAGATCATAAATCATTCTTTACATTAATATCTGTCTCCCCCTTCAGACTATATGGTCCTTGTTGGCAGGGAACATATCTGCTAACTGCTCTTTTGTACTCTCCCAAGTACTTAGTGCAAAGCACACAGTAAGCACTCAATAAAAAAAGGATTGACTAACTGATTGGATGAATTTCACCATCAGTCACTCTACAATTTTTTAATGGTATTTATTAAATTCGTACTATGTGCCAGGCACTGTACTAAGACCGGGGTAGATACAAGTTGATCAGGTTGGACACAGTCCCTGCCCCATGTACAGCTCACAGTGTCAATCTCCATTTTACAGATGAGATAACTGAGGCACAGAGCAGTTAAATGACTTGCCCAAGGCAGGCGGTGGAGTCAGAATTAGAACCCACGTCTTCCGACTCATCTTTCCATTACTCTACGTTGCTTCTCATATACATACATACAAAAGATTTACTGATGGTGTGTGTAGGTATACTTATTTATATATATTTTTACAGGTATATTTGTGTTCCATATGTCTTTGTCCCTTCTTATTAGTTTGTAAGCTTTTGAGAGCAATGCCCTATTCTCTTGGTTCTCCAGGAACCAGTAAACAATGGCTAGCACACTCTGTAAACTCAACAAAAATGCCCTCTGACTACATGATTATAGATTATTTCCTTCCCACCTTCAAAAAGCTTTCTGCCAGCACACCAGGAAATTGATCAAGGCAATGCCCTCAATGCTTAAGTAATCTGAAACAAGTATTATATGAAAAACTTTACCAAACAACACGTCCAAGGAAACCTATTATTTGTAAATTTCCTGAGGTTTCCTTAAAGGATACTGTTCCTCCTTCATTGAGGGATTTTGCTTCTTAAAATATGTGTTCCTGTGCCAATTAAAGTAATTTTTCTCTAAAAACAATCTGAGAACTCATCAACACTGTACCACAAAAAGCACTTACACAACATGACAGAATGCATTGCACCGTAGGTAATAAAAGCTTTTACCAAGCTCCAAATAATTTACCTTGACAAGAAATCAGTGAAGGAGAGACGTACAGGGTATCCATACCGAATGATTTTCACCATCTCCAAGACCCCGATATACTGTAGCTGAGCAGACACGTAAAAATTATCAAAGGTATCTGGCAGCTTGGAGTTATTGGGTTTGATGCAATGAATAAAATGAGGACTGCAATTCTGGAGCTTCCCAATAATGTCTATTAGGGATTTCTGTGGAAAGAAAGGAAAACTCGGTTGATTTCCTAAGGAAAAGCATTAGCGGAACACAAAAATAGCTGTACTTTGGAAAAATGTATGGCCATCTTAGGTACTTTCATAAAAAACAAAAAAGAGCCTCGATTTCCAACTGGCTTATTAGAGCTCCAACGCACAGGCCAATATCCTAGCCAGTGTTCCTTTAATCAATCTCATCCTATTACTGTGACTTTTTTGTACAAGCATTAAAAATTCACTTACCCTGAACTGGGCTGCCACAGTGTTTGGTGTCTTGCGGTCTAATCTCTGAAGAAATGAGGAAGCTCCTTTCTTTTTCAACAACTGTAGGAAAGAAATAGAAGGGAAGATGATTTTCCAAGAAAAGCAGCTCCACTCCTACTTTCCTCCCCATTCCCACTTGGATTCCAAGGTAGACCTGAAGATATTCCTTTAAATCATAATCGGACCATCGTGATATGATAAGGTTGCAGGCCAATGCCTTCAATTTCCTCCAAATGTGTTTACACAAATATCAACTGGAGAAAATAGTAGGAGACCACCCCCTCTCCCATGGAATAGTATGAAAATATCTATGAGGGGTCGTTCACCTCAACAACTTAAAAAAAACTGATTCCTGGATAATTTGATTATAAGTCTAGTAAGCTCATGGTTATTGTGGATGTAATGTAATGATGAGTTTTTTTTTTTTTAACCAAGAAGAGTATATGTATTTACCATTGGTTTGAGCCTTTAAGGTCAGGCACGTGCAATGGCTATCATCATTCCCACTAGGCGGAATTTATTCCTGCCAGACACTCTTTACCTTTTTCACCAGACCCTTGGAAGCTTTAATAGATGCACTCGTTGTCTTCAGAATAACAACACACTGATTTCTCTTTGCCCTTTTATAATTAGTTACAGAGACTCAAAAACAGATGCTTCTACTCATTTATTTCCTTTTTATCCCTCCTTCCCTTAGCATCAAGCATTCTGTCCCCACCTTTCTAGACCCCAATCACTCTTGTATCACAATATATCCTGTCTTGACCACTATTTCTTTGATATTCTTTTCCAATCACCGACTGGAGCCATTACATGATCTCTTTCCTGCCTCCTTCCTATTTTCTTTGTCTTCTTGCTCTGACCTCCTTCAACAATGCACTCTAGGGCTCCACAATCTCTATACAGAGTCTTATTTCTCCATTTCAACATTGCCACTCCAGTGACACAACATTTGAAAGACGACCCACAAGGTGATGTCAGGAGGTTAATGATAGTTATGGAAAAATTGCAGGGCCAAGGCAGGGGGAGAAGGTTTGAAATAAGAACGGGGAAGGCAAGTAATTTAATTAAATCTCACCCCATGGTAAAAGGGTTCAGTCTGGTCTTATTTAATATGCCACGCCATAGAATCGCATCAATCTAACAGATTTAGACTGTCAAATTTATAGCCTTGAAAGCGAATTACAACAAAAACAAAAACCCAAACCCCAAAAAACAAATAAAAAAAAATGGGAGAAGGCAAAGCACTCTATTATTTACATTATGACAAAAACCTCTCCTAAACTTACCCCACAATTTTGTGCTCATTTCTATTTGACAGGAGTACATTTCCATTTCTGGATTAATGAATTAATTAATTCACTATAATATAACCATAGGGTCAGGAACAAAACAAAACACACACAAAAAGATTAGGGGAGGATGCACACCTAGAAAAAGAAAGCATTAGCCAATCAGATCAAATGGCAAGAATCTTGTCAGGATTATGAGGGTTTAAAGGACCACATACAGGCAGGGAGATGTAAGACTACCACAGATATGAAAGTAAGGGAAGCAATCATATAAATAAAATCCCATCTCCTCTCTTGTCTTTCCTTATGGGGGAGAATGCCCAAATTGATTTTTTCTTGGACTAAGCTCAACCCAGCCGTTAGTGTAGCATTCCTGAGAGAAGCAACACCTACTGGAAAGAGCACAGACCAATCAATTAATGGTATTTATTGAGTACTTACTGTACAGTTTTGCCTAATGGTTAGAACTCAGATCTGGGAGTTAGAATGACCTGGGTGCTAATCCCAGCTCCCCCAACTTGTCTGCTGTGTGACTTTGGCCAAGTCACTTCACTTTTCTGTGCTTCAGTTACCACATCAGTAAAATGGGGGTTAATACTGTGAGCCCCATGTGGGACAGGGACTGTGTCCAACCCAATTAGCTTGTATCTATCCCAGAGGTTAGTGAAGTACTTGGCACATAGTAAGAGATTAGCAAATACCATTTAAAAAATGCCAAATAAAACCAAAATATCATGAAACTTTCCCTCGTGGATGTTGAGATATAATGCAGAACTTTCATTCAATTGTAGGAGAGTCACTTCAAAGTAACTCCAATTCCCAGATCTCCCAACCGTACTAAAGTCTGAAGGGTCTTTCTGTTTTCCTGTATTTCCCATGGCACAAGAAAGAAGTAGCACTACTATGAACACTCATTTTAAGTAAGATTTTATTTTAATGGGAAGGGCACGCTACAGTCCAGAAAAGGCATAATTCTCTATTTATTCAACTGTCTCCCCACTTAGAGTGTAAGCTCGTTATGGTCAGGGAGCATATCCACTAATTCTGTTTTACTGTACCCTCCCAAGCACTTAGTACAGTTCTCTGCGTGTATTAAGTGCCCAATAATTACCATTGATTGATTGCCTGATTCACTGATCCCTCTGGATAGTGTCCCAACTATATTTCCAACTGCCTTTCAATAATTTTGGTGGAATCAGGCTATGTAGACAAAGATACATTCAGATCCTGAATCTAAAAGAAAGGGAGAATGCCTCTAAACACTTCCTCTAAGTTGTAGTCAGTTTTTAATACTGTTTCCGTGACTACGATATTCTCATAAATAGGCAATAGATAAAGGTATATAGATACATGTGGCAACTGTATAATGGAAATGGGGTTAAGGAAGAGTAAAACACATAATAAACCCAAGTATGTAAGGTTCTATTCTTTGAAAAAAATATAGATCTGGGCAAGACCTGAGACTTTCTGATTTGGAGACTGACAACCTCCAAAGTGATTAACATCAACAGTATGAAGGACTTGACTTTTTCCCTGTAGGCCTACTCTCTTTACAATGCCTTGTCATTCACCACAAAGAGAGCCGCATAAATGAAACATAAATAGGATGCTGCAGTGACAACAATCGAATTATTAATTTCTACTTGGTCTTGAATTTTCCATACATTATCCTAGGAAGAAGTGTTTTCTCCTTCACTGTAGATTCATGATGACAGGGAGGGCTCTTTGTTTAAGAAAGAAGGAGAGACTTAGGCCTTACCTTGCTAAACTCCAGGTATTTCTTGGTTTCTCCAATTGTCGAGGAAGCAGGCATTTCCTTAACAAGCAGGGTGGGCTTGGGACCTCGAACCTTAAAAGAAGGATAGTGAGGGACCAGGGTTCCGGTTTGGGTCAGTTTGGACTGGAACAACTGGTTGATCACGATGTTTTCACTAGCTAGAAACAGATGAACGGCACAGATGAATTATGGATGGAGGCAGGCCAGCCTGCCGACGCTACCCACTCCACTCCCTGGCCTAGCTGCAAGGTGCCCAACTGTACTACATTGCCTTGCCTTCCCGCCACCCCTCTGCACTGTAGAGGCCAACAGAGGAAAGACTAGAAAGAGGACTTGCCCTGTCCTGCTGTAATGAGGAAGAAAATGCCACGTGAAGGACAACTAGAAGGGTAGAGCGTTTAAAGTGGGGTAACAGCATGGCCTAGTGGAAAGAGTACAGGCCTGGGAGTTGGAGGACCTGGGTTCTAATCCCAGCTCTGCCACATACCTGCTGTGTGACCTTGGGACAGGCACTTTATTTCTCTGAGCTTCAGATACAAGCTAATTGGGTTGGACACAGTCCCTGTCCCACATGGGGCTCACAGTATTAACCTCCATTTTACTGATGTGGTAACTGAAGCGCAGAGAAGTGAAGTGACTTGGCCAAAGTCATACTGCAGACAAGTTGGGGGAGCTGGGATTAGCGCCCAGGTCATTCTAACTCCCAGGTCTGTGTTCTAACCATTAGGCAAAACTATACAGTAAATACTCAATAAATACCATTAATTGATTGACTGCAAAATGGGGATCAATATCTATTCTCCCTCCTACTTGAATTGTGAGCCACATTTGAGAACAGATTATCATGTATCTACCCCAGCACTTAATAGAGTGCCTCTGGGCTGGAACACCCTCCCTCTTCATAGCCAACAGACAATCACTTTCCAAGTCTTATTGAAGGCACACCTCCTCCAAGAACCCTTCCCTCATTTCCCCTTCTTCCACTTCCTTCTGCATCACCCTTGCACTTGGATTTGCTTCCTTTATTCACCCGTACCTTAACCCCTCAGCACTTATGTACTTAACTGTAATTTATTTGTTTATATTAACATCCATCTCCCCCTCTAGATGGTAAGGACCGGGGACCTGTCTACCAACTCGGTTGTACTTTGGTCTCCCGAGCACTTAGTACGGTGCTCTGAATGTAGTAATAGCTCAATAAATATGATCGATTGATTACAATACTTGGCTCATAGTAAGCACTTGACAAATACCACAGCTAGTATTAGTAGTATTCCTAAACATTAGCCCTGAAATGTTTAATTTTCTCCTGGCTTTGGAAAGGAATTAGAATGTGGGGTGGGGGAATAAAGCCAACTAGTTGGGGTTTTGTTTTCCCTCTTCTTTTTGCCATCATCAGCTTGAGCTTGTCCTTTCCTGATAATCATTAGCAGGATATCAGTTTTACCTAGAAGCAGTTTCATTGAGAAACAATATGACCTAGTGAAAAAAGCATGAGCCTGGAGCTTGAATCAGGTTTAGAACCTGGGTTCTAAACCACTTGCGTGGTGCGGGACTTGGGGCAAACCATTTAATTTCTCTCTGCCAAATACATTACAAAAGTTCAGTCACTGTGATTTTAACACGTGATTCTGCCTGTGGAGAAGAAAGTTGCAATTGTGAGGAAATTCCTCAAAGCTGCAACATAAAACACTAGACCAAGCCCCCTTTAATCAATCAATCAGTGGTATTTATTTGAACCCTTACAGTGTGTAGAACACTGTACTAAGCACTTGAAAGAAAGCACCAGAGTGGGTAGACATGATCCCTAATTATTTTCCTCCACAATCTCTCCAAAGTACACCAACCTTTATGGCAAATGGCTGTTTAGAATGACTGCAGCACATTGATTCCATGGGGCTTTTTATGAATTTATACAAGAAATGTAATAAGAAAGGAATACTGCTGCTCTATCCTCAAAAACATTTAACATGTATTTTACACATTAGCTCTTCATAAAAGGTAATGGCCAGTAGGGACAGGATATTACAAGAACATTCAAATGCATGAGAACTAGAAGAACTCTAAAATGATAATCAATAGGAATATATTCAGGATCAATTCTTTCATTTATTTTGTGGTACCCTTTGTTATCACAGTTCACATTTTTATCAATACTGACCACTTCTAAAATGCAGCAATTACTTTATTCTGTTGTAACAAATATCACAGTGAGACTGCTATAAACCACTGGATTGTTACTTCAGCATTGAGTCTAAGGGCAAATGTGATTGCTATTTCTGTAGCACGATATTGATTGTATGGGATTTTTTGCTTGGAGAAAGATGGCCCTAGAAGAAGTCTTTACCATTATAACCCTCACAGCAAGGAAACCTGCTCTGTATTCTTTAGAGAATTTTTAAATACAACTTGGTGATTAAAATAACAAGAATAGTTTATTTCAACTAACTGAAAATCATTATCGTGAAAGCACAAATCGACAAATAATTATATTCGAAAACAATGACTTATTCCAATGAATGAAGCAAATGTATATCAGCATATAGTTTTTTCACTTATTAATTGAAAATCACAGGAAAATAAAATAATCGATCTTTTGGAAGTATGAGATGAAATGCACCCTGTTGTGTAAATAACTTGGAAATCAAATTTGCCTTCACTAGTTTCTACGGAAAAGTTATTTAGATTCAGACCACCATTTCTATGTAAAGGTGTTTTAAATTTCTCTCTTCTAAAAGCCTATCAATCAATAGTTTCTAAAGAGTGCTTACTATGAGCAGAGCACTCTTAAATGGTTGGGAGAGTATAATAGTTGGGTTGGTAAACTCAATCCCTGCCCACAAGGACCTTACAGAATACAGGGGGAGAGAGACACTAAAATAAATTACAGATAGGGGAAATGGCAGTGTTAAATGATGGTTTCTCTAAGGCTTTAAATTCAAGTCAACACACATATTGAAGTATAGGAATGTAAAATCTATAACTATGTTATTCAAGACATTAAGATGCAAAATACATTTTTCCTTGCTGGTGGCATCTTTTATAAAACCTTTCACAATTCAAAAAATAAGCCATTACGGAACAATTAAAATAGTGTTAAAAAACTTACTTTTCATTACAAAGAGGAGATTTTGTGAAAGGCAATCTTTATTTTTTTCAATTGCTCCAACAGTTTCATAAGTCACCTGCAATTCAATGAAATAGCATAATTAGTACTGATTTCACATGACCAAGGATTTCTTTTTATAGAAAAAATTGGCATATTTAAGATTCTAAATTATTCATTAAAAGCATAGCAATTTTAGTTCTGAAGTTCATATTACATAAAATACCCAAGTTTCCTCATCTTTATGATCTCATTTTTCTCATTTGAACAAGAGACACATTTAGCATTCAGATTTAAAAACCCTATTCGGATTTTTGAATGATAGCCCTAATACAAGGGGTTCACATTTTGGAAGCAATTTGGATTTGTGGATTTAAGATACAAGTTAATCGGGACGGACACAGTCTCTGTCCCACATGGGACTCAAAGTCTTCATCACCATTTCACAGGTGAGAGAACTGAGGCACAGAGAAGTTAAATGGCTTGCCCAAGGTCACCCAGCAGACAAGCGGCAGAGCCGGAATTAGAACCCAAGTCCCTCCGACTCCCAGACTCTTGCTGTATCCCCTAGGCCACGCAGAGCGGTTAATTCACTTTTCCTGAATCTAACAGTAATGAGAAACTTAAACAAAAAGGTCCAGGTGTTGGAAAAAAACAACTATTTCTAGTAAAGATGGTGATTCTTTCTAAAAATAACAATAAATGTCCCATTAGCTTTCCAAAGAGCATCACATATTGGTTTTATTCTTGTTTGACAGCAAATGAAACTGATGCAGAGATTTTTCAAATGACTTTCCCCAGGGCAAACTGCAAATTGGAAGTGAAGCTCAGGACCTTGGCTTACTTGGTCTCTTAGAAAGAGGTCTGACTCAAATGCAGGATGGAATTTAAGAATTACTAATTACACCAGAGCTAACTGGGCCAAGGATGCTGTGAATTTGCTGTGACTTACGATGTTTAGCCTCCCCAGACCTTTTTTATGGTATCTCATAGGCGCTTATTATGTGCTGGGCACTATTCTAAGCACTGGGGTGGATACAAGCAAATTGGGTTGGATGCAGTCCCTGTCCCACATGGGGCTCACATTTTAGGTTGGAGAGAGTAGAGTTTAATCCTCATTTTATAGATGAGCAAACTGAGGTGCAGAATAGCTAAATGATGTGCCCAAAGTCACACAGCAGACAAGTGGAGTAGTGGGATTAGAACCCAGGCCTTCTGATGCCTAGGGTTGTGCTCTGTCCAGTAGGCTACTGGTGGTTCCCTACTGGAGGAGCTACTGGTGAGTCAAATGGCCATTGTCATTTGTCTCTCCTGAGGCAAATGCTTCAAACTCACACAATCCAAGCCCCATGTTTTACTGAGTGACATCCTCCTCCTACACCTGACACCACTGGATTATTTTTCAGTGGTACTTGTCAAGCGCTCACTATGTACCAGGCACTGTATAAAGCGCTGGGGTAGACATAACCTAATGAGGTTGGACACAGTCCATACTACCCCAGCGCTTAATGTAGTGCTTGATGCATTGTAAGTGCTTAAATATTCCATTTATCATTATCATTATTATCCAGGACCCTGAATGTTCAATATCAAAATGATGGGCTTCCCTTACCAGACTTTGTATGGATGCAGAATCAGCCTTTCTCTCTTCCCTCCCTCCTTATCTTCAGTCTGCTCTGTCCTCCCCTCTTCGCCCTTCCTCTCTTATCCTTTTCTCTCTCTCTCCTCCCCTCATCTCCTTCCTTATCTTTGTTCCTCGCTCTCTTCTCCCCTCCTCTCCTTCCTTCCTATCTTCCTTTCCCTCTCTCCCCCATCTTCATTCCTCTCTCCTTCCCTTTTTTCCTCCCTCCCCTCTTCTGCTCCTTCCCTTCTTATCTTTGTTCCTCCCTCCGTCTTCATTCCACTCTATTCCCCTCTTCTCTTCCCTCCTTCCTCCCTTATCTTCATTTCTCTCTCCCTCATTATCTTTGATTTCCACCCCACTCCTTCCCCCTTCTCTTCCTTTCCTTCCTATCGCTATATAGCACTGAAACTTCTGTGGAAAAAACCCCACCGGGGCCAGCTTCAGATATTTATCTATCAAACCTGGAACATTTCTCTGTTCAACTCTTCAGATATTTATCTATCAAACCTGGAACATTTCTCTGTTCAACTCTCCTTCACTCCCTCCCCCTCCATATAAGCCAGACCACCACTCTTCCCACCTTGAAAGGTCACATTATTAAGGTCTCATCTCCTCCAAGAGGCCTTCCCCCATTAAGCCTTCTCTTCCCTGCTTCCCTTTTCCTTTCTGTGCCGTCCATGCCCTTGGATCTGTGACTTTTGGGTACTTGATATCTGTCCCACCCTCAACCCCACAGCACTTATGTACATATCTCTAACTTATACATTATAAATTACTCATTTATATCAATGTCTGTTTCCCCCTCTAGACTGTAAGCTCATTGTAGACAGGGTACACATCTGCTAACTGTGCTGTATTGTCCTCTCCCAAGTGCTAGTATGGTGTTCTGCACATAGTAAGCACTCAATAAGTACCATTGATTGATTGATTTCTTTGGGGGATGGGGAGAACCCCACTTTCCCTGGCCGCCGTGGCCCAGATCCATTGCATTCTTCTACTAATAGTTGTAACATTATTTACTACTAAGGGCTGAAAAAGAATATTATGGTGGGAATGTGACAAGTCCCTACCCCTCACGCCCTTGTTCCTAAAGGTGCTGCTTGTGACTGATGAGAATTTTCAAAATTTTATCTATCAGCACCCTGCTACTCCCTAATTATTGTGCCCTCCATCCCCACAGCCAGAGGTCCCTGAAGCAACTGCCTCACTTAATAATAGTAATAATAATAATATTAGGCATTTGTTAATCCCTTACTATGTGCCAGGCATGATACTAAGCACTGGGGCAGACACAAGGTAATCAGGTTGGACACAGTCCCTGTCCCACATGGGGCTCACAGTCTTAATCCTCATTTTACAGATGAGGTGACTGAGGCACAGAGAAGTGACTTGCCCAAGGTTATACCACAGACAAATGGCAGAGTCAGGATTAGAACCCAGGTCCTTCTAACCCCCACGCCGATGCTCTAGCCATTAGGTCGTGCTGCTTACTGTCTGAAGCCGGATTTGCCTCTATCACTGCCCAACTAACGCTGGACAAACACTCTGAGGAGTTTTCAGTCATTACCTCCTCAAAAGCTGATATTTTCAAGGAAGAGACGAGATCAATTAGTTGTTGAAGACCGAGAGATCTTATGAATAATATACAAGGACTCGGGTACCTACAAACCCCCAGTGGGATCAGAGCGGTGTCAGGAACAAACTCTAGCAACTGATCTGCAAGATATTTATGGATCATTACAGTTGTGGACAAAGCTACTGGAATATATTTTCAGTAAAAATTTCATCTCAGGATAAATTGATGTTCCCAATGATAAAAATGATTTACTTGCTAGAATTCAGAACCCTAGAAACAAACATCACAGAATGACCTGAACCGAACACTCGACGCATAATTTTCATTGTTGCCATCTCATCATAATTAATTGAATAATGTGATTTGTCTGTAAATATACAATTAAAGAGCAGCATTAATGAGCTGAAATTTAATTATGCACGTTACCTCTTGGAAATCGTACTGAACCACATATTTCATTAAAGAGACATTTTGAGTAGGTGTCATAATTTTCATTTAGTTGTATGAAACTGCTTTAGTTTAGCATCTCATGCCGTGAGATAATACAAATCTTTATTTCGTGCCATGCATCACATCTAGTCGCCTCCAAGACATATATTTCATTTAATGTAAGATTTCTAAATTCCTTCCACTCTGCAAAGTATAAGACTATTCTCATAAATTTCCATAAAATATACTACACAGAACAACATTCATAAAATCCATGTTACTGATTTATAATCATCGCTGGTTCTTCAACCCCAGCATCCTCATAAAAACCTGCAAACTCGATGTCCTCCTCACTCCTCACTTCCTTTACGCTCCTCTTCTAGACTGTAAACTCCTGTAGGCGGAGAATGTGTCTGCCAATTCTACTGTATTGTAATAATAATAATAATAATAATAATAATAATGGCATTTATTAAGCACTTACTATGTGCAAAGCACTGTTCTAAGCGCTGGGGAGGTTACAAGGTGATCAGGTTGTCCCAAGGGGGGATCACAGTCTTAATCCCCATTTTACAGATGAGGTAACTGAGGCCCAGAGAAGTTAAGTGACTTGCCCAAAGTCACACAGCTGACAATTGGTGGAGCTGGGATTTGAACCCATGACCTCTGACTCCAAAGCCCGGGCTCTTTCCACAGAGCCACGCTGCTACTGTGCTCTTCCAAGTGCTTAGCTCGGTGCTCTGCACACAGTAAGTGCTCGAAATATACCATTGATTGACTGAGTTCAACTCTCGCCCTCAGTCTGTCATTAAATTCTGCTGTTTTTTCCCCCTACAAAACTCTCCAGATCCACTCCTTCCTCTCCATTACTCCTTACTCACTACATTTCAGCGCACATGCTTTTGTTCATCCCAAGCAAACCTGATCACTCTCCCCAACTTCGAAGCCCTACTGAAAGCATATCTCCTCCAAAAGATCTTCCCTAACTAAGCTCTCATTTTTCTTTTCACCTGCTCCCTTCTACATCACCCCTACATTTGGATCTGCACCCTTGATACACCCCTCCCTCAACCCCACAGCACTTATGTATACAACCATAATTTATATATTTATATCAATGCCTGTCTCCTCCTCTGGGCTGTAAGACTCTTGTGGGCAGGGAATGAGTCTACCAACTTGGTTATAGTGCAATAATAATAATAATGGTGGCATTTGTTAAGCACTTACTATGTGCAAAGCACTGTTCCAAACACTGGGGGAGATACAAGGTGATCAGATTGTCCCACGTGGGGCTCACAGTCTTAATCCTCATTTTACAGATGAGGGAACTGAGGCCCAGAGAAGTGAAGTGACTTGCCCAAAGTCACACAGCGGAGAATTGGCGAAGCCAGGATTTGAACCCATGACCTCTGACTCCAAAGCCCGGGCTCTTTCCACTGAGCCACGCTGCTTCTCACTTTATAATTGAGAACTTACTCATATTGAGCTCAATATTGAGCTCAATTATTGAGCACTTACTGTGCGTACAGCACCGTACCAAGCGCTTGGGAGAGTCCAATACAACAGAGTCCAATACTCTAAACCCACAGTGATCTTGCAGTAAGGAAGAAAGACGTAATTCCCTGGCTGCCTTTCTCCCCTCTGACTGTCACCTGCTAATCCAGCCTGAACAAAGCTCTCCCCCTGCGTCGCTAAGAACCCAGGTACACCTAATCTCTAGCACAAACTGGGCCTATCAGTGGAAGTGGAGGGGGGCTGCCTCTCTCTTTCTCTACCGGCCCCCTGGGTGTCCCATACAGTCTCCATCTCTGGGCTACACAGGCCCTAGTCATGGCGAATTGGCATTTCCGCGCTGCTGGCTGAGGTAAAGGTCTCAGCCTGGCGATGGCCTAGAGAAGCAGCATGGCTGAGTGGCTAGAGCATGGGCCTTGGTGTTCAAGAGGTTGTGGGTTCTAATCCTGGCTCTGCCAGTTGTCTGCTGTGTGACCCGGGGCAAGTGACTTCAAATCTCTGGACCTCACTCACTTCATCTGTAACAAGGGGATTGAGATTGTGAGCCCCACATGGGACAGGGACTGTGTCCAACCCAATCTGCACGCATTCACTGCAGCGCTTAGTATTTATTCCATCGTATTTATTGAGCACTTACTGTGTGAAGAGCACTGTACTAAGCACTTAGTATGGTGACTGGCACATACTAAGTGCTTAACAAAAACCCCGGTTATTTTTATTATTGTGGCCTGAACATTCATGTCCATGGAGTTATAATATCTGCCCTGCCACCTTTTGAGAGGAGCATTCGCCCTCCTCAGCAATCTGAAAAATAATATAAACTAGCTAGCTGGCTTAGGACTTCAAATGCTGAAAAATGGGTGGGTCAAATGTCTTTGGAGGGACCGTGCATTTTTCCATGAGCCCGGATTCCAATGCCACCACTCAAGTTACCGAGAGATTCTGGCTTCTGTTTTAGTGTCGGAAAAGCTGGGTAAATATCAGCACCCTCTATTGAACCACCGCTGCCAGGGAGGAAATAAATGATTATAAAAGCCCCTGATGGCAGCAGAGTGCATCGCTAAAGTGCAAGGCTGCGTCCCCATCATCTTTAGCATAATAATGTTTCTTAGAAGTCCGGGAATAACAGACTAGAGCTCAATCTAAAATTGAAGCCCTTGAAATCGATGAATGCACTAGACTGATAAAGGGCACACCCCATTGGAGAAATTTCATGGTAAAATATACGGAATCGGCTTAGTGGTGTTCGGAGCTATCGATACACTGCAACTTTATGGGTCTTTATTTATTACTTTGGTGCCACCACATAAAGGTGGAGATAACAGAAGCTATTAAGTCTTTGATGAAACAGTTAGATCACTTAAAAGCCCTCTTGTGTTTTCTTTGAAGAACAAAATCTTGGTAAGTGAACATTCATCATATAACCTGGGACAATTTATGCCAACATTCAGTTAAATGGAACAGAACTGGAGCAGTCAGAGCTGTTAGCTGCCTGACTCTTTGCTTTTCCAGGAAGAAGGTGAACAAAAGCGGATTTGTGTAAAAAACAAGTACGTTTCTGCATGAGCAAAAAATGTCTTGTCAAATAACCTTTAATAGCCTCGATACAGCTTAGGCCAGACAGATGTGATTGTTATGTCTGGGGACTCAGCCTGCCCTGAGTTAAGGGGGAAAAAAAAGGGAAAGAAAATGAAAGCTTCCCTATTGATTAATCCATCTCCTTTGTGTTTTGATTTAAAGGGTCAGTTTCACAGTCTGCCTGAGATGCAAGGTCCACTGGGGTGGTGAGGGTGAGTCGACAGTTTAGAAAGGTATTTTGGACAGGCATTGATCTGCATTTAAAGGACATTATGCAAACAGGTCTAAGGGCAGAAAAGGTGACCTTTAATTTGCTCAGTCCACCTACAGAAATAATTATCGTGGGGTTTGTTAAGCGCTTATTGCGTGCCAAGAGCTGGGACAGGTGTAACAACAATCAGAGCAGACCGGGTCCTGGTTCCACATGGGGCTCACGGGATAGGAAGAAGGGAGAGCAGGTTTTTAGTCTCCATTTAACAGATAAAAAATCCAAAGCACCAGAGGAGTTAAGTGACTTTGTCAAGGTCGCACAGTAGGCAACTGGCAGAGCAGGGATTAGAACCCAAATCTCCAGACTCCCAATGTTCTTTCTACTTGAACCCACTGCGTCTCTGAAGTGGTCTGTTTTTGGATAATCACCCGAAAGGAGATTTCTTTCTTTCCAAGGCTTCTGCTGCCACAGCCACAGAAGACAGCTGCCCGTAGTTTCTGAGACATGCTAAACCAGAAGCCCTGGTGTGAAATAATTAAAGAACGCAGGTTGCTCTCATGTCAGTAGCAGCACACTAGGTGAAAGAGAACTGGGAGGCAGGAAGATAAATGGGCAGTTCTCACTTGAGAAATATTGAACAGTACTCTCAGGTGTATCATTAATCAAAGCCCTGGGTGCATACTAGCCAGAATTTAATGCTCCCATGTGAAATGGGAACGAGAGCGGAAATTGCAGCATGAAAGATGTAGTTATACTTAAGGAAAATTTTCCGGAGAGTGAAGACTGTTTTCCCCTGGAAGAGAAGTTCCCCTGGAAGACTGTGGGATCACCCTGCCTGGATGTCTGTTAAAAAGCAGGTTCAGTTCTCATCTGATTGGATTAGTTCGGATAAGGCTCCGCTTGGAATTGGGGGGAGAGGCCAATCGATATTTCTGGCAATCTAACCTCGCTTCCGAGATGTTTAGAACTGCCCGGTGCATCTCAGAAGAGAGGTGAGACTGTAAGCTCCTTGAAAACTTTACTTTATACCTCCACTGTACTTTCCCAAGTCCTCACTCAGTAAGTGCTCAGCACGCAGAAAGTGTTTCAAGAGTACTATTGATTTTTGCAGTGGTCCCCATATCACAAAGGGTTTGACCTCCCAAATAGGGTTATGAATGACATTAAATCAAGACCTTAATTCAGTGTCCCACACACAGTAAATGCTTAATATCATTGCTTGATAAATCAGAGTTATAGATTAAAATGGTCAAGTTGCACAGAACATTGACTACGTCTAAGAGGTTCCTCATGTTTAAATCAATTGATGGTCTTTATTGAGTGCTTACTCTGTACTAAGTACTTGAGAGAGTACAACAGAGGAGGTAGAAATCCCCTGCCCACAGAGAGCTTAAAGGGGTGCAGATATTGTCATCAGATGACATTATTTGGCTTTTAGCTGAGGTCTCTTTAAAAATACATTTGTGCCTCTCTCTTTCAATTTCTAATGAACGTAGAAAAATTGTACGGGAAATATTAATTCAGCAGAATTAATGAATTCAGAATCTGCACTGAATGGCTGAGCAAATTGAAGAATTTGGGGAAATTTATGGATCTGTCATTTTCCTAGAGAGCCTTTAAACCATGTGTCTGTCCTAATGTCTGTCTGTCCGTCTGTCCATCTGTCTGTCCTAATGTCTGTCTGTCAGTCCGTCCATCTGTCCTAATGGCCATCTCTACGTCCATCTGTCCTAATGTCCATCTGTCTGTCCATTCTGTCTGTCTGTCCGTCCATCTGACCATCTGTCCTAATGCCCGTCTGTCTGTCCATCCGTCTGTCCTAATGTCCGTCCACCCGTCTGTCTGGGAAAAGCAAAGGGATGCTGTGTGATCTTGGGCAGATCAGTGCACTTCTCTGTGCCTCAGTTGCTTCATCTCTGGAGTGGAGGTTGAGACTGTGAGCCCCACATGGGACAGGGACTTTGTCCGACTCGATTTTCTTGTATCTACCCTAGTACTTAGGACAGTGCCTAGTACATAGTAAGCACTTAACAAATACCATCATTATCATTATTATTATAAATAAAATTACAGATACGTACACAGTAATCATAATAACAATGATTATAATCACAACATCATCAGTAATAATCACAAGAACACTTCAAGTGATAACCACTGCCACCTCACCTCGCCCTCTCCTCCCTCATCTCCCTTCTCTCCTTCTCCAGCCCAGCCCGCACCCTCCGCTCCTCTGCCACCGCTAACCTCTTCACTGGGCCTCGTTGTCGCCTGTCCCGCCGTTAACCCCTGGCCCATGTCTTTCCTCTGCCCTGGCATGCCCTCCCTCCACACATCCACCAAACTAGCTCTCTTCCCCCCTCCAAAGCCATACTGAGAGCTCACCTCCTCCAGGAGGCCTTCCCTGACTGAGCCCCCCCTTCCTCTGCTACTCCTCCCCTCCCCATCGCCCCCACTCCCTCTTTCTGCCCCACCCCCCCTCCCTGTCCCACAGCACTAGGGTACATATGTATATATCTATAATTCTATTGACTTGAATTAATACCTGTTTTACTTGTTCTGATAAGAATATATATCTCTAATTATATCTAGGTATATTAATGCTAATGATGCCTGCTTACTTGTTTTGATGTCTGTCTCCCCCCTTCTAAACTGTGACTCCACTTTGGGCAGGGATTGTCTCTCTCTGTTGCTGAATTGTACTTTCCAGGCGCTTAGTACAGTGCTCTGCACACAGTAAGAGCTCAATAAATATGATAGAATGAATGTATGAATAAAGGAGGTGGAGACATCAATACAAATAAATAAAACCCTTGTTGGGTAGGGATTGTCTCTGTCTGTCGCCAAATTGTACTTTCCAAGCTCTTAGTACAGTGCTCTGCACACAGTAAACGCTCAATAAATGTAGGAGATTTATTTCATGTGCAAATTTATTTGCAACTAAAAATATGAAATGCAAAGACTAGCAAAATAATGGCTATTATTATACCTTCTTTTCAGCTAGGTTCATCTGAACTAAATGAAGTGTAAAGCAATATTTAACTGTGACTCTGCTACCTTAGAAGTTTTCTGAATCTGGTTTCGGGAATGGGCATTTGGGGGAAAATAAGTTTCCTTATATAAAAATTTGGAAGAGGGTTTTTTTTTTTTAAATTGGAATTTGTTAAGTGCTATGTGCCAGGCACTGTACTAAGCACTAGGGTAGCTACAAGCTAATCAGGTTGAACACAGTCCCTGTTCTACATAGGGCTCATGGTCTTAATCCCCATCTTACAGATGAGGAAACTGAGGCCTGGAGAAGTGAAGTGGCTTGCCCTAGGAGACATGTGGCGGACCTGGGATTGGAACCCAGGTCCTTTTGAGTCCCAGGCCTGGGCTCTCCTTCACTTGGCCACGGTGGCTTCCACCTTCTGTGTGTGCTGTCACTGAACTAGAATTTGTAAACTGACCTTGGTCTTTGGTAGCACAGGGTTCCTGTCTACTCAATCAATCAATCAATCAATCGTATTTATTGAGCGCTTACTGTGTGCAGAGCACTGTACTAAGCGCTTGGGAAGTACAAGTTGGCAACACATAGAGACGGTCCCTACCCAACAGTGGGCTCACAGTCTAGAAGGGAGGGACAGAGAACAAAACAAAACATATTAACAAAATAAAATAAATAGAATAGATATGTACAAGTAAAATAAATAGAGTAATAAATACGTACAAACATATATACATATATACAGGAGCAATACCTCCCCTCAGCTGCCTTTCTGGCACTCTGCCTAGAAAAGACCCAGTGTGCTGTGGAATAAAGGACTCCAACAAAATGGCGACCAGAATTTTACCATCTAATTTGGTGGGATCCTGAATTATTGGACTATCTGCTAAAATACATTTACTACCACCGGTATTGATGACTGAAGCCGAAGTCATTGTTAATAATAATAATTGATAATTATGGTATTTGTTAAGTGCTTACTATGTGCCAGGCACTGTACTGAGCACTGGGGCAGAAACAAACTAATCAGTATGGACACAGTCCCTGTCCCACGTGGGGCTCACAGTCTTAATCCCCACTTTACAGATGAGGTAACTGAGGTGTAGAGAAGTGAAGTGACTTGCCCAAGGTTACCCAGCACGTAAGTGGCAGAGCCAGGATTAGAACCCATGACCTTCTGACTCCCAAGCCCATGCTCTAGCCATTATGCCATGCTGCTTCTTGTTCTTTACGCTTGATTTACTGTTGTCAGTATTTTGGCTTAAATTGATTCCTTCTACAACATTTTTGTCATAAACAGGAAGACAAACTGTCTTACCCGTGTGACAACTGGATTACAGAGAATTTCCAAAAAGGACTGGCTATTCACGAAACAATTTCTTGACCATTTATCAAGGAGATGATCTGGGAGAAAGGCTTGGCCCCAAATGCCACTTACCCTTCCTGCGTAGTGCAAAATTGTGAAGGTAAAGCCCTGCTCCTTTAGAGCAATATTTCCATTCCCATCTCTTCTGGCAGGATACACAACATTGCTGTTGCAGGTTTCCACCAGGGACTGGAGACGTTTTGGAAGGTTGGATTCCGCAGACCAAATCATTTGGCTTTCTTCATCCAAAACAGAGAGAAAACCCGATGGTTTCTGAAATGTGAAAGAGAAAAGAGTCAGAAGGACCTGGGTTGTAATCCTGGCTCCACCTCTTGCCTGCTGTGTGACCTTGGGCAAGTCATTTCACTTCTCTGGGCCTCAGTTACCTCATCTGGAAAATGGGGATTAAGACTGGGAGTCCCATATGGGACAGGAACTGTGTCCAACCTGATTAGCTTGTATCTTCTCCAGTGCTTAGAACAGTGCCTGGCACATAGTAAGCCCTTAACAAATACCTTAAAAAAAAAGAAAAAAAGTTATGAACCTATAATTCCTCTTCTCTGCTTCATACAGCCCACTGGTCTTCTTTTTCTTTATCTGCATCATCATCATTGTCATTATAAGCAATCACTTTAAAGGGTGATTTGGGTGAAAAGCCACCGTATTAAGGAATTGGGGAGGTTGTGGTCCAAGTGGTAAAGGAGAAAGAGTTTACAAACTGGGGCAGAAGGAGATCAAATACCAAGGAAAAAAATTACTCCAAAGACTACGTCAATAACTTATGATGAAATGTCCAAAGAGTAAAAAACAAAAAGCAACAACCTTCCCTGCCTGAGAATTGGGCTTGAGTTTTAGTAGTATCATCATCATCATCAATCGTATTTATTGAGCGCTTACTATGTGCAAAGCACTGTACTAAGCGCTTGGGAAGTACAAATTGGAAACATATAGAGACAGTCCCTACCCAACAGTGGGCTCACAGTCTAAAAGGGGGAGACAGAGAACAAAACCAAACATACTAACAAAATAAAATAAATAGAATAGATATGTACAAGTAAAATAAATAAATACATAAATAGAGTAATAAATATGTACAAACATATATACAGGTGCTGTGGGGAAGGGAAGGAGGTAAGATGGGGGGGATGGAGAGGGGGGCGAGGGGGAGAGGAAGGAAGGGGCTCAGTGTGGGAAGGCCTCCTGGAGGAGGTGAGCTCTCAGCAGGGCCTTGAAGGGAGGAAGAGAGCTAGCTTGGTGGATGGGCAGAGGGAGGGCATTCCAGGCCCGGGGGATGACGTGGGCTGGGGGTCGATGGCGGAACAGGCGAGAGCGAGGTACGGTGAGGAGATTAGTATAAGTAGCACCAGTAGTAGTAGAGTAATAATAGCTACACGGTCAATCAATCATATTTATCAAGGGCTTACTGTGTGCGGAGCACGGTACTAAACACTTAGGAGAGTACAATATAACAATCTAACAAAGACATTCCCGGCCTACAACAAGCACTGTATGCTAAGGGTGTGAAAATACACTTATTAGTGCTTGATTTGTAGTTGCTCAGTATACAACAGGCACTTGGAAGAGTGCTCATATGTTGCCGGATTTGTACTTCCCAAGCACTTAGTACAGTGCTCTGCACACAGTAAGCGCTCAATAATACAACTGAATGAATAAATGCTCAACCCATAGGAAGCTGAGAAACAATGTTGCCTAGTGGACAGAGTATGTCCCCAGTCCTCACGGAACTAAAACTCTAACAAAAACAGATGTAGAAATATTCACCATCAGTGGAATCAAAATAAATACAAGTGAATGCTCAATTGGATAATAAAAATAATAACAAAATGATATTTGTTCATTCATTCATTCAATCAATCATATTTATTGAGCGCTTACTGTGTGCAGAGCACTGTACTAAGCGCTTGGGAAGTACAAACTGGCAACATATAGAGACTGTCCCTACCCAACAGTGGGCTCACAGTCTAGAAGGGGGAGACAGTTAAGCGCTTACTATTTGTCAGGCACTGTTCTAAGCACTGGGGTAGATAAAAGCTAATCACGTTTGACACAATCCCTGTCCCAAGTGGGGCTCACAGTCTTAATCCCCATTTTACAGACGAGGGAACTGAGGCCCAGAGAAGTGAAGTGACTGGCCTAAGATCACACAGCAGGCAAATAGAGTCAGGATTAGAACCCAGGTCCTTCTGACTCCCAGGCATGTGCTCCATCCACTAGGCCATGCTCTTTCCTCCACATACATTTATACACTTCCCAAGTGCTTAGTACAGCACTCTGCACACAGTAAGTGCCCAATATATACATTTGAATGAATATACATGTATACACAAGGGCTGAGCTCTGCACACAGTAAGCACTGAAGAAACACTATTGAATGACTGATTGATTGAATCTGGGAAGAAATAAATAATACATAAGTGTGAGAGGTGGCCGAAGGGTTGATAAAATTCCAGGCGGGGATGATTCTTCGGAGAAGGGAAGGATTGAAAAAATTCCAGGCGGGGATGATTCTTCGGAGAAGGCTTTGTTGGAGGAGGAGGTGTGATTTGAAGAGGACTTTAGGGATGGGGAGGGTTGAAACCTGATGGATTTGAGGGGAGGCTCTGGGGACAAGGTGAGCAAGGGTTTGCAGGAGGATGTGCTGGGAAGTGAAGACTGCACACAGGGGGGTGGCCGATAAGAAGAAGCGGCATGGCCTAGCCCAGAGCATGGGCTTGGGAGCCAGAAGGGCCTGGGTTCTAGTCCCGGTTCTGCCGCTTGTCTGCTGGGTGACCTGGGCCAGTCCTTCACTTCAGTGGGCCTCAGTTACCTCATCTATAAAATGGGGATTAAGGCTAAGATTAAAAAGTAAAGTCCGGAAAGGGGAGACCTGTGCTGGGGAAGGTTTGGGGCAGATGAGCTGGACAGCCATGTGGATTGAAGTGAAAAGGCCCCAGTGGAGAAGTCAGTCAGTCAATCATATTTACTGAGTGTGCAGAGGACTGTAGTAAGCACTTGGGAGAGTACCACATAACAATATAATAGATGCAGTGTGGCCTAGAGGAATGAATATGGGCTGGGAGTCAAAGGACCTGGGTTCTAATCCCAGCTCTGCCTCTTACCTGCTGAGTGATCTTGGGCGAGTCACCTAACTTCTCAGAGCCTCAGTTTCCTGGCTAGTACAACGGGGTAAGAGATTTGTGTTCCTCCCTCTCACACTGTGAGCCCCATATGGTACAAGGACTATGCCTTGCTGCTTAAAAGACCTGTCTATTTCAGTTTTTTATTCTCAGGTGTTAGCCTGCTCTTCACCATGTTCCATGACTTCATGTCTCATCTCATGTTTAAACTGGAGTGAAATTAATTTTGCCAAGTTGCTTCTTTGTGAGCATCAGCTTCTCTTTCAAATGGCTGTACTTTTATGATTAAGACAAAGGCAAAGATACAGTACAGCTGAGCTAACTTTGGCTTCTATCTGATCCTCACCACTTTTTAGAACACTTTCCGGTTGTAAAGGTTTCAGATCTTGCCCTGGATTTATAAATGTGCCGTCTCTTAGAGTTTGGAGGAAATTCAAAATAATTTATCAAGTCCAAAAAAGTTCACAGATTGAAAGTTACGGCTTCCAAGCAAAAAAAATAAAAAATCCAGAACAGTATTTCCAAAAATAGAATGAGGGCTTCTATTAAATGAAACATCAAATGAATGCTATAGGTGATAGACAGTGGAATTTCTGGAAATGTAAAAGGAAGGACTAAAATACATCAAATAAGGCCAACAGCCCCTCCACTAGACTATAAACTCCTTGAGGGCAGGGATCATGTCTACAACTCTGTTATACTGTGCTCTCCCAAGTATATTCATATCTGTCTCCCCATCTAGGCTGTGAGCTCATTGTGGGCAGGGAATGTATCTGTTTGTTGTTGTATTGTACTCCCCGAAGCGCTTAGTACAGTGCTTTGCACACAGTATGTGGTCAATATATCAGACTGAATGAATGAACGCTTGGTTCAGTGCTCTGCACACAGTAGGCACTCAATAAATAGCATTCACCATGTCTTCTAGACTATGAGCCCACTGTTGGGTAGGGACCGTCTCTATATGTTGCACCGTCTCTATATGTTGCCAACTTGTACTTCCCAAGAGCTTAGTACGGTGCTCTGCACATAGTAAGCGCTCAATAAATACGATTGAATGAATGAATGAATTCACCACCACCACTCCTATCATCCTCACCCTTTTCACTAATCATCATCATCATCATCACTCATAATGTTTGAGAACTTAATATGCACAGAACACTGTCCTAGGGGCCTGAGAGCATATAATAAAAATAGAAAAACGAGCTCTGTGTGGCAGGGAGAATTCCTTCTAACACGTATGTTCTTCACCATGGGAATTGAGTTCAGTGTATGAAATTTTAGTCTCACCTAAAATGAACCTTCATAAATACACTTGAAGAGAAACCCACCATAATTTAAAATAGAAACAGAACCTCGGCTGTAAGAAAATGCAATAAAATCCCACTCAACAGAATTTAAAAAGCAGCGCTAGAGAAGTCCAAAATTTGAGGGCCAGAAAAAGCAGCCACAAAACCGTGAAAATGTATCTCGAGTTAAAAAATTCAAAATTGGTGACAGTGGAACAAGGTAATTAAAGCAAATTAGTCACACTTCAATCCAACAGAAACGGAACCTAATTAAGATTCTGTAAAACGACTGAAGTAAAAACCGGTATCCAATAGATAAGGGCCTTCCAGGACACACAGCTTTTATCTGTCAATCAATCAATGGTATTTACTGGGTGCACAGCATCTTGTGAGAATGCAATACAATAGAGCTGGTAGACACAA
Organism: Tachyglossus aculeatus; assembly: GCF_015852505.1. Classification (NCBI taxonomy): domain Eukaryota; kingdom Metazoa; phylum Chordata; class Mammalia; order Monotremata; family Tachyglossidae; genus Tachyglossus; species Tachyglossus aculeatus. Next base: position 11,916,397 of record NC_052085.1, on the reverse strand, counting down.
GTAGGTTGGGGAAACAACATGGTCTAGTGGCTGGGAGTCCAAGGACCTGAGTTCAAGGCTCGGCTCTGTCATTTGCCTACTTATTACCTTGGACAAGTCACTTAACTTCTTTGGGCTTCAACTGCCCCAGATGGAAAATGGGGATTAAATTTGGCAAACCCCTTGGGTTCCATGAACAGGGAATAATAATGATGATGATGACTGACAATAAAAATATTTTTAATTGTTGTCTTGGTTAAGCGCTTGCCTTGCGAATCACTGGACTAGACATGAGATCATTTAGGTCGGACAGGGATGTGGTTATTTTGGAAGTGTTTATCAACACTTCTCAAATAAGGAAACTGAGAGGCAAAACATTCATTCAACTGTATGTATTGACTGCTTACTGTGTGTACAGCACCGTACTAAGCACCTGGGAGAGTACAAGCAGACACATTTCCTGCCCAAAATGAGCTTACAGTCTAGAAGCATCTAAGTGGTTTTCCTAATGCCACATTATGATCGCTGGCACTCACTCTGTTTTCTGTTCATCGTGTTCAAGGAGCTTTGCTTTCAATCAATTCTTCTGACCTTCAACCACAAACACAAAGGCATCTGTAATAACGCCCTTTTCTTCCCATGGATTCTTTTTGACCCCTAAGCTTTGGACCTAAAGAGTTAGGATTTAGGTCAAAAGACATCATTCAACTTGCAGCTGAAGCTGTACATCTTTCTGAGATGAACTCATATTTCTTTGTGCTCATTCAGTTAACTGGCATTAGCCCAACCTCTTTGGGGGAAAACCATCTTGCCCAGCAACAGATTTTGAAATATAATGAAGGCAGTATTTTAGAGTTTTCAAAAAGCTACCTGAAATACCTAACTAGTGTTAAAGAAAGCATTTGGTCTTCAATATTTTTAATGGTATTTGTTAGGCTAATTCTATGTGCCTGGCATTATACTAAGCTCTGGGGTAGACACAAGTTGATCAGGTTGAACATAGTCCACATCCCACATGGCGCTCAGAGCCTTAATCCCCATTTTTTTACATATGAGGAAACTGAGGCATAGAGAGGTTGAGTGACTTACCCAAGGTCACACAGAGGACAAGTTGGTAGAACAGAGATTAGAAGCCAGATCCTTCTGACTCCTAGGCCTGGGTTCTACCCATTAGACCACATGACTTCTCTTCCTGTTTTGAAATAAACAAGGCACGAAACATATACATTGGTGTGACATGGATCGGAAGAATACCTGGAAGAAAAAATCCAAAGCCGCTGTCTGGTTACTAGGAGAATATGCTGTTTCCATGGAAACCCCCTCTTGTACACATTCTGTTTGTTCTTGTAGAAAAAGCACTTCATTGATATACTGGTGTATCTTCTCATTGGTCATGTTAACACAGAGCTGTGTAAAAGAAAAAAACAGTCACACAGTAATTAGATGGCCCAGGACTCATTTCTAACAACGCACAGAAAAGAACTTGATACAGTCTAGCTCTAAAATGACTCTTGCATACAACTCAGACTCAGCACTGGAAAATCAAAATAATGCTTCTAGCTAAGTTGAATAGTTTCTTTTTATTCCATTTTGAAGATTTTAGCGTTATTCATTAGGATACAATATAAATCCAGTTGCATTTTGAAATATAGAATTAGCATGATCATTGGAACGACTAGATTCTAAAGATGTTCCTTTTTTTCAATCAATGGTATTTATTGAGCACTTACTGCATGCAGAACACTGCACCAACTCTACAACAGAGTTGGTAGATAGGACCCCTACCAACAGAGAGCTCACAATACCTAGAGGAGGAGACAGACATTGAAATAGATGACTGTGTGTAAGGATACGCATGTAAGTGCTGTGGGGCTGAAAGTGGAGTGAATATCCATTTGCCTAAACAGTACAGATCCAAGTGCACAGGACACACAGAAGGGAGACGGAGAAATGAAAACTTAGACAGGAAGGTCTCTTTTAATAAGTCTTGGAAAGTGATTTAAAAAAACAGGATAGGAAGAACATCGATTCTTTTGAAATGTGGTGTTGGAGAAGGCTTTTGCCAATACCATGGACTGCCTGAAAAACAAACAAATGGATTTTGGAGCAAATTCAGCCCAAGTGGTCTTTGGAAGGCCATGACTCGACTTAGATTATCGTATTTTGGACACATCATCAGGAAGACTAATTCTCTGGAGAAGACACTAAGGCTAGAAAATGTCCAGGTAAAATGTGGAAGAGGCTGACCAGAGGCTAGATGGATAGAAACCATAACAATGATAATGGAAGAATCATTAGCAAGGTTACAGATTATGGCAGAAGACAGGCCGTTCTGGAGAAAATATATCCGTAGACCCGCTATTGGAAACGACGTGCGGCGTTTTATAAAAGTGATGATAGTTGAAAGTGGGGAGTGTGGTGGTCTGTTGTATTTGAAGGGGGAAGGAGTTCCACGCCAGAGGCAAGGGGTCAATGGTGATGAGATTGAGAGTTGTAAACAACAGGTAAATTGAATAAAGACTGCCAGCAGTCTTAATGGAGGGGCTGTGCAACTTTGGCATTTTTAGAACAATCCACCCATATCAATCAATCGTATTTATTGAGCGCTTACTGTGTGCACAGCACTGTACTAAGCACTTGGGAAGTACAAGTTGGCAACATATAGAGACAGTCCCTACCCAACAGTGGGCTCACAGTCTAGAAGGGGGAGACAGACAACAAAACCAACCATCTTAACAAAATAAAATCAATGGAATAGATACCCATATCATTCTGTGGACCTTTGGAATTTCTAGAAGGCATTTGCCAGTTTATAAAAAACAAATCTACTGCAAATGGAGGGCAGTGATGTGGCTTGGGGGAAAGAGCATAGGAATGAGGAGAATGTGCTCCAACCCAGCTCTGACCTTGGGTAAATCACTTAGTTTCTCTGTGCCTCAGTTTCGTCATCTGTGAAATGGGGATTAAATACTTTCTCCCTCCCCTTTAGACTGTGAGCCCCATGTGGAACAGGGGCTGTGTCTGATCTGACTGTACCATACCACCAGTAAATGATTAATAAATCTTCTAGACTGTAAAATCCTTGTGGGAACAGAACATGTCTACCAACTCTGTTCTATTTTATTCTCCCAAATGCTTACTACAGTGTTCAATAAATTTATTAGATTGATCAAAGCACCACACATTATTAGGAGGCAAGCGGTATGGATTCAGAAGGGGCTGGGTTCTAATCCCAACTCCACCACTCGTCTGCTGTGTGACCTTGGGCAAGTCACTCACTTCTCTGGGCCTCAGCTACCTCATCTGCAAAATGGGGATTAAGACCCTGTACCCCATGTGGGACACGGACCATGTCCAACTGGTTAGCTTGTAATAATAATAATAATAATAGCATTTATTAAGTGCTTACTATGTGCAAAGCACTGGGGAGGTTACAAGGTGATCAGGTTGTCCCACAGGGGGCTCACAATCTTAATCCCCATTTTACAGGTGAGGTAACTGAGGCCCAGAAGTTAAGCGACTTGCCCAAAGTCACACAGCTGCCAATTGGCGGAGCCGGGATTTGAACCCATGACCTCTGACTCCAAAGCCCATGCTCTTTCCACTGAACCACGCTGCTTCTCTACCCCAGTGCTTAGTACACTGACTGGCCCATAGTAAGTGCTTAACAACTACCATAAAAAAGTCCTCCCCAAAATTGGCTACAAATCTTGAACATTATTAATTGGTAGCCTGTTGATTTTAAGGGCATTTATTGAATAACTGGAATAACAATAATTGATGGTGTTTATTAAGCACTTCCTATTTCCTAGCACTGGGCTTAATACAAGATCAACAAATCATACATAATCCCTGTCTCACTCAGGGCTGCCAGAAAAGTCAATACTTTCAATTGCTAATTAATGTATAATACAATTATTCTCTTTTATGTTTAAGTCACGCTCAAACTTGTTGAACATTCCTGCCTGCTCCTTAGAAAAGCCAAACATCCTTTGGAATGATAAATATTAGACCTTAGTCCCATTTCTATTGTGAAGGGGAATTTTAAACAAACATAGTCTAGTTTAATTTCATAGGGTGTGAAATTGAAAGTTCTTAAACATCTTGGATGATGCATAAGAAGGAAAATGAATACATGTCTCTAGCAGTATTTCTTTCATTTCAGCATTTTCAGCACATATTTTAATTCAGCCAAAGAGAATGATTTGAAACTAAACATTTCAGTCAGGATATCAACTAAACCCCTTTCACATTTCTGTATTTCCCTGCCTAGGCCTTGGATGAAAAAAGTAATCAGAAATTTAAGTACCAAATACCCTTAAAAAGTAACACTGTGGAATTTCAAAAGTGGCCAATACTCATCTTGCTTTCCATAGTTTTCCAAAGTGTTTTCCAGAATGTGCTAATTATATTAATTCCCATTTTTCTGTGGTACTACAAAAACACTGCATACCATTTTGCTTTCAGACACCTATATCCTGAGGACTATAGGAATTTTCCTCAGTGTTTACAGCCCAGAAAAGGAAACATCACCTTACAGCTTTATCATGCAATCATTTAGCTAGAATTTGCATTCTTTTATAATATTTATTTGTAAATTCCCCATGAGAACCATAACAGCAGTTGCCCACACCTTACTTCAGTTCCCTTGATTGAAATGGGAAAAATCCTAGACTCATAGAACTGATAGGAGGTTCCATCACATAGTCCAGCCAGCTCTAGAAACTCTTTGCATTTGCAAGCATTGTTATTGTTGTTGTTTTTTTAAAGGTATTTGTTAAGCACTTACTATGTGGCAATACTAAACACCGGAGTAGATAAATGTATCCATGTTGGCCACGGTCCCTGTCCCACCTGGGGCTCACAATCTAAGTACGAGGGAGAAAGATTGAATCCCCATTTTACAGATGAGGTAGCTGGGGCACAGAATGACTTTCACAAAGTCACACAGCAGGCAAGTGGCCGAGTCAGGATTAAAACTCAGGTCCTCTGACTACCACTAAGCCACTCTGCTTTCTGTTATTACTGGTTTTCTGTTGCCATTCCTTGTGACGGCTTCCTCAGCCTTGCATCTCTCTTTTATAATAATAATAATAATGGCATTTACTAAGCGCTTACTATGTGCAAATCACTGTTCTAAGCGCTGGGGGAGGTTACAAGGTGAACAGGTTGTCCCACGTGGGGCTCACAGTCTTAATCCCCATTTGACAGATGAAATAACTGAGGCCCAGAGAAGCTGACTGTTTGTTTGTGACTTGCCCAAAGTCACCCAGCAGACAAGTGGTGGAGCCAACATTAGAACCCATGTCCTTCTGACTCCCAGGCCTGTGTTCTATAATAATAATAATAATAATAATAATAATAGTAATGGCATTTGTTAAGCTCTTACTACGTGCAAAGCACCGTTCTAAGAGCTGGGGAGGATACAAGGTGATCAGTTTGTCCCACTTGGGGCTCACAGTCTTCATCCTCATTTTACAGATGAGGTAACTGAGGCACAGAGAAGTGAAGTGACTTGCCCAAAGTCACACAGCTGACAATTGGCGGAGCTGGGATTTGAACCCATGACCTCTGACTCCCACCCTGTGCTCGTTCCACTGAGCCACGCTGTTTCTCTATCCACAAGGCCATGCTGCTTATCTTGCCCTGGATACCACAGGCAACGAATGGATGGTTTTTTAAATAGTTTGAAAATCCACACTCCTATAGGGTGCTGCAAGAGTTAATAACTTTTCTAATTGTGCCCTTATTAGAGGCAGCAAGAATTACAGTCAGAGTAAAACTGCTTTGAAACTGTTACGCCCTAATGATCAAAAAGATATGGGGCTGGATTTTTGTGTGTGTGAGACTCGGAAAGAACATATTCAGAATATCTGAACTTCTGATTGAACATTGTGTTCTTTCTCTTTCTACAAAATGCCCTGAGAATAATGTATTAAAATCCTTTAGGGAAAACTCAGGGTTGATATGAAAGCCAATTATGGAGACAGATTTCATCTTGTGGCCCTCATTTTAAAGGGTAGTCGTTTCTATCGATTGCTAATGTTTATAGAACTCTTACTTCGGGGAGAGCTGTAGTAAGTGCTTGGGAGAGTACAAGTTAATAGACAAGTTAATGGGAGAGTTAATAGATGCTATACATGCCTTCAAGGAGCTTACACTCTAGTGGCAAAGAGACACCAAAATGAATTGCAGATAGGGTAGACAACTGAGTTTTAGGATATGACAAGAGGGGCTATGGTGGGTGGGAACTGGAGGGAAAGGGGCTAAGTGCTCAAGTACTTAGACAGCAGTGGGAGAAATAATGTGGGGAGATGACAAGTTAATCAGTAGATTAATTATATATTAATCAGATCAATTAGTAGTAATAACTGTATTTATTGAAGAGTTTAATGGTATTTGTTAAGCCCTTACTATATGCCAATCAATCACATTCATTGAATGCTTTCTGTGTGCAGGGTACTGATGCTTAGAAGAGCACAGTATAACAGAGCTGGTAAACATGTTCCTTGCCCACAGTGAGCTTAGAGTCTAGAAGGGGAGATGGACATTAATAGAAATAAATAAAATATGGGTATGTACATAAGTGCTGTGGCACGGAGGGAGTGGTGAATAAAGGGAGCAAATCCAAGTGGCAAGGGTGACACAGAAGGGAGGGGGAGAAAAGGAAATGAGGGCTTAATCAGAGAAGCCTTCAGAGATGTACCTTCAATAAGGCTTTGAAGGAGGGGAGAGTAATTGTCTGTTGGAAATGAATAAGGAGGGCATTCCAGGTCAGAGACAGGACATAGCTGAGAGGTCAGCGGTGAGATAGATGAAGTGCTGGGGTAGATACATTGGGTACAGTATACTCTATTGAGCACTTGGGAAGTTCAAAAAGAATTATTATTATTATTATTACTTACATGTCCTGCCTAGGAGAATGGCACATTATCTGCCTACAAGGAACTTAAGCTCTAACTGGGACATGGAAACACAAAAGCATTTAGAATTAGAATAAGTAAAACAAATAATCCTTGGAACTCAGATGCACTGAAGCAGCTGAGAAGAGCAGATGCAGAGAAGCAGCGTGGCTCAGTGGAAAGAGCCTGGGCTTTGGAGTCAGAGGTCATGGGTTCAAATCCCAGATCCGCCAATTGTCAGCTGTGTGACTTTGGGCAAGTCACTTAACTTCTCTGTGCCTCAGTTACCTCATCTGTAAAATGGGGATGAAGACTGTGAGCCCCCCCATGGGACAACCTGATCACCTTGTAACCTCTCCAGTGCTTAGAACAGTGCTTTGTACATAGTAAGCACTTAATAAATGCATCATTATTATTATTATTATTATTACTTACATGTCCTGCCTAGGAGAATGAAAAGGGGGTACATTTCAAAGATAGGGACACAATACAGATGGCAGAGCACTATGTGTTCAGTCTTTTGGGGGAGTATACTAGTGTAAGTAGCTGGGAGTTATTAGGGGGAAGAGCAAACTGCAAAGGGAAACTATTATTATTGAATAACATAATTTTTAGAAATTCACCCCTCTGAACATTCACCAGGGGTTCAGTCAGGAAGGCTTCAGTGTTTTTAAAGAGTCAGTATTCATGGTTGTGGCTGAATACAGATTCAGTGTTTAAATTAATATGCCCTCCCTTGAATAATTAAAATACACATTTTGCACATTTGGGCTGCTCAGGAACTGTAATAATGAAAATATTCGCTTTCCAAGAAATCAAGTGTCAGGGTCACGATGTGGCTTACAGAAATGATCAAACCATCATTTCAAAAATATAATTTGATTATTAATTGAATCGTGGACATAGATAACTTCTAAAATAGTTGTTTAATATTGGAATGATTAAGGTTATGAAACCAAAAAGGAAAGAAGTACGGGGAAAAAAAAAATCAGTGCACTGGAACCCGGAATGGAGGTGAAATAGTTGAGGATACTAGAGAAAAGTTGTGTTGTCATAGGTATAAACAGAATGCAAAACAAAGACTCAACATCATTTTTACTGCGATAGGAAATGAGAACAGGGAGAGTTAAATTCTGGCATTGTATTTACACACGAAGCACTAATAATCACTATATCATTATCGGATTATGCCACTTAGGGCAGTTTAGTTAGCTCATAAGATATTTTTGGACCAACGGATTCATTCCATTTTACGTTCCTAGGAAGCAGCTAAATGCTTCAACGAGATTTCTGAGATTGAGTGGGAGGGTCAGCCTTTAGCAGAGACATTGGCTATGTTTTAACTAAATCCTATAGCCTAAAATGGAAACATCAGCAGTGGGGAATTGAAACTGCAGTAGGACAGACATTTTGAAATGGTCGTATCGAGCTCATTTTAAACAAACTGCAGTTTTTAGTTTAAAGGGAAAATCTTCCCTTGGGCTAAAAATAGACGATATAGTCAGCGTAAAAGCTTTTAGTCCCAGGTATCAGGAATAAAATCTCACTGCCCAACACAATTTCGATCTAGGAAGAAATGGGTTTATTTGTGTGTTGCTTGAAATAAACCTCCTCCCAGGTCAATATATATTATCAATCATCTACTTGGAGCATAGATACTAATATGCTAATGAAGTTCTAAAAGGGATTGCTTAATGTATTGTTTTCATTGAGGCAATTTACAGTGATTTTTATGTTGAATAAATTGAAGTTTATTGGTGCTGATGAACTGATTCCAAGTGCAAACACACAGTATACTTAAAACTGATCTTTACAGTCAGTGCTTTGTATCTCAATACCCATTTATGTATTTTTTTAAAGCCATAGTACTAGGAGTCACATTCTACAAGGATTCTGTGTCCATGAGTTTGAATGTTTAATCCCCTGGAGTACAAGGCCTGATGAAAAAAAATGGGCCTGGGGGTGACAGAATGTAGGTTCTATTTCTAATTCTGTCACTTTAATTAATCAATCAATCAATCAATCAATCAGTGGCATTTATTGAGCACTTACTATGTGCAGAGCATTCTACTGAGCCTTTTGGAGAGTTTGACAGAGTAGGTAGACAATATCCCTGCCCTCAAAGAGCTTACAATACACAGATATGTTGTGTGACCAAGGGCAAGTCACCTAGCTTGTCTGTGCTTATTTGCTCACCTATAAAATACAGATTAAATGCCTGTTTTCCCTTTTATCTAGGCACTGAGCACCAGGTAGGACAGAAACAGTACTCGACCTCATTATAATAATACTAATGATTGTATCTGTAAAGTGCTTACTATGTGACAAGCATTGTTCTAAGCACTGGACAGGTTAATCAAGTTGTACACAGTTCTTGTCCCTATGAGGTTCACAATCTTAATCCCCATTTTACAGATGAGGTAACTGAGACACAGAGAAGCGAAGTGACTTGCCCAAGGTTACCCAGCAGACAAACGGAGAGCCCGGGTCCTCCTGAGTCCCAGGATTGTGCTCTATCAATCAATCAATCAATCGTATTTATTGAGCGCTTACCACTAAACTATGCTTCACCTCCAGCATTTAGTACAGTGCTTGGTACATAGTAAGCACTTAAATACCAGTTTTGAAAAGGCCATAATACACACATGGCAAAGACTTCAGGAATTTCTGGGGCAGAAATGTCCACACTCTAAGGTGGCATTGAATGGAGGGCACAGAAGGTAACATTGCTGCAGGAAACTGCTCAGAGACCGGACTTCCTTCCCCTAGTGCCACCTGCCTGATCCGTCCACTGCTCCCCTCATTCCCGACCTTCGGGATCCAGCTGCCCGAGAAGGATGCCGCCCCTCCGCCATGTCCCAGGGACTCTCATCAACCCCTGCTCAAACCCAAGGACTCGACAAACAGCCACGTGAGACGTCAACCCATAGAAGGCAGGGAAGTCACCGCTGTGGCTGCAGCTGTGAACTCTGGGATGACTGCTCGGGGCCTGAAATCCTGCTGCTGCTTTCGTGTTTGTCATCTTTCCTGTCTTTCTAAGTTTTGTGAGCTTTTCCTTCTACGCTTGGTGCTATCTTTTGAATTTGTGAGCCTCTCGGGGGCAGGGACTATATCCTTAACTTCCCGGGACTTAGTACTGTGCTTTGCCCCTAGTAAGCATTTAATAAATACTACTGCTACTACTGCTTCTGTCCGACAGCCACAGAATGCTTCCTTAATCAATAAATCAGTCTATAGTATGGACTGAACACTTACTGTGTGCAGAGCACCATATTAGGTACTTGTGAGAGTACAAGGCAATAGAATTGACAGAGATCCCTGCCCACAACGAGCTTACAGTATAGAGAAATACCTGTTCTCCCTCTTTCTTAGACTGTGAGCCCCATGTGGAGCAGGGACTGTATCTGCTTATGTTATATCTACCCTAGTGTTTAGTACATTGCTTACCACGTATTAAACGCTTAACGAAAGGCACAATTACTAGTATCATCATTTTTATCTGTGCATTGCTGGAAGAACGTTCCCTAATTCTCTAACAGTTTTCTATCCAAAATTTGTAATAAAAACCCACATTTCAGAAGAACTGACTGAATAAAAAACATTTTTTAAAACTTGCAAAAGTAGATGTATACTGTAGTGAGAAAGAAGTATCTTGAATAGCATTTCCAGTTAAAGACACTTTGAAACGTAGTTAGTGAAGAAGAGAATATGGAAGATGAATTCAAGGACTAAGGGGACTGTTTGGTTAAACAGTACTTGATGAATAAATATTTATTTTAAATATGTCCCTGCTATCCATTTCACAAGCACCCCAGCAGAAATGACTATCAAAAAAAGCAGAAATTACTGCAGAAAATGGTTAAACTTTATGGCTAGGAAACGAAGAGACTAATAAGGAGGAAATTCCCTTGGATTACATTGACTGATTATTCTTCTATTTCTTAAAACTTTTCTGGAAAAAAAAATCTCCCAATTTCCAAATATGACCCTGTCAAATAATGAACATCACATTAAAATGGTTTATAAATGGAAATGGTGGAGAACCTCTCTTTAATACTAGCATCGCAGTAATCTAGAAATAGGGTGAGCTGATTAATAAAACCACATTTTCGGAGCCTCACACAAATTTAGAGATTTGTGAAATCTAACCTGGTATTTGGCTAATGCTCAAAGAAAGGGATGTGATTCTTCTAATAAATACCAGATGCCATTGTTTTCCACAACAAAGCAACTGTGTTAGGAGAAAAATATTATTCATAAAAGGACTTCCTTTTCTTTTTGTAATTTACATACAATCAGGATTGCTGCCTAAGAACTGGTATCCCACCTTGAGTCCAAATGAATTAATTCTTTCGATTTTCAAAGTGGTCCTTTGTTAAAAAAAAAATACCTCTGACAGTGACTATAAATGAACACAGTTGCTTAAAATGTTTAAAGAATCGTCAGCATTAATCGATGTGGATAAAGATTGCACCACCACCGCCCTGTTCTAGCAACTACTCAAATAAATCAACCAATTGTATTTATTAAGCACTTATTTTGTGGAAGAGTGCTTAATAAATTCAATTGGTATTTATTACAGTACAGAATTTAGTACAGAGCTAAGGAGAATACTTGTGAGTACAACAGAATTAGCAGACATGATCCCTGCCTCTAAGGAGCTTACAGTCTAGGCAGGGAGACAAATGGGGGAAACTAAGAGAGTAACATGCAACAAACTGACCCATTTCTCAGAGATCAGTAAATTGGAGCTCTGCTGACATCTGGTAATTTTTGTTAAAAACTGCCTGGTTCATCTCGGCTATCCTAAAATCTCCCAGGACTGGAGAGACTATTGTTAAAATAGAGAATGCTCAATTAATCAAGGGCATTTATTAAGCACCGTTTGCAGAGTACAAGAGCATAGGAAGACACTATCCCTGCCCTCAAGGAAGAATGTTCTTGAGAGAAATCAATCAATAGTATTTATTGAGCACTCACTAAGTGCAGAGCACTGTACTAAGCGCTTGGGAGAGTATGAGCAGCATGGCTCAGTGGAAGGAGCACGGGCTTTGGAGTCAGAGATCACAGGTTCAAATCCCCGCTCCGCCAATTGTCAGCTGTGTGACTTTGGGAAAGTCACTTAACTTCTCTGTGCCTCAGTTCCCTCATCTGTAAAATGGGGGTTAAGACTGTGAACCCCCCCCCGTGGGACAACCTGATCACCTTGTAACCTCCCCATGCTTAGAACAGTGCTTTGCACATAGTATGCACTTAATAAATGCCATTATTATTATTACTATTATTACGAGAAAAGAATTAGCAGACGCTTTCCATGCCCATGATGAATTTACAGTCTAGAACTGTAATGAACGCCTTACAGGCCCGATGCGAATATCAAACAATCATTGCTTTAGACCTACAGCTAGATTTAAGAACAATCAGCATTTCAATCATCAATTAATGGTATTTATTGTGCACCTAATATTTGCAGAGCACTGTACTATGTGCTTGGAAGAGTACAATACAACAGAATTTGTGTTTAATAGGGTATTAACTGATTTCTCCACAAAGCCAAAAATCTCACATTGCAATGCCAGTTGGAGGTGAATATCATTAAAGTAGCAGTTGCATAATGTAGTATTTTATTCTCTTTTTGTATGCAAGAATTCTGAATGCTTTTGATCTTTGTGTCTAAGGTGACTACCCCCTAATAGACCTTGCTGCAGTATCTATTTCATAAGCACACACCCTTAAGATCTTTCAGAGCAGATAGAGCTATTCAAACTTTCTAAACCAGTGTTCACTTGATTGGTTCAAAACAATGAATCACTAGGCAAAATAAGGATTCTAATCCTAAACCGTTGTGGCAGAAAGTGCAAAATCATCTTTCAATCATCTTTGTCTCTAATAATTATAGGGACTTGATTACTTGAGCATAAATGGTGAAACATTTCTTGGAATTCATCGGTAGCCAAACAAGTTACTCACTTGCTCAAACGTATTCCTCTGAAATTCTTCGAAGCCAAAGATGTCCAAAATTCCGATCTCCAGTGTTTGCTCACTGAAACAATAAAATGGAATTGGTAGGCATTACTTTCTAGTCCTCTTCCATTCTCTCTCACCATGTTGGAAATCACTTAGGATGTATTTTCCTTTTCTCTATAATTCCTAAACGCTTTATGCCTAGGGAAAAGAGCAAGGATCTGGGAATCAGAAGGACCCAGGTTCTAATCATAGCCCCTCCACTTGTCTGTTGTGTGCCCCTGGGCAAGTCACTTAACTTTTTTGTGCCACAGTTACCTCACCTGTAAACTGGGGATTAAATCCTACACCCTCTGTTTTACACTATGAGCCCCATTTGGGCCAGGGACTGTGTCCAATCTGATTCTCTTGTAACCAATTTGATTATTCATTCATTCTTTCATTCATATTTATTGAGCGTTTACTGTGTGCAGAGCAGTGTACTAAGCGCTTGGGAAGTACAAATTGGCAACATATAGAGACGGTCCCTACCCAACAGCGGGCTCACGGCCTAAAAGGGGGAGTCAGACAACAAAACAAAACATATTAACAAAATAAAATAAATTGAATAAAAATGTACAAGTAAAATAAATAGAGTAATAAATATGTACAAACATATATACATATATACAGGTGCTGTGGGGAGGGGAAGGAGGTAAGGCAGATCAACCCCAGTGCTTAGTATAGTGCCTGGCACATAGTAAATGCATAATAAATACCAAAAAAAAGAGGAACAATATGAAGAAATGGAGGAGCAGGAAAGAAATATAGGATAGAGAAGTCAGCTTACTCCCTTGCCTTGCTAGGCTGATTGAAAACATTCTACATGACCACTACCTTCCTTACCCTTTCCAATAAACCCAGCCCAAGAAAGGAAACAGGGTGAAGAAAACATTAAGTTCTTTGACTACAGCCAGCCTGGGAGGAGGGAAAAGAGGTGATTCTACAGTTGAATGATTTATTGTAATACATGACTTAGATGCTTCTGCTATTTCCTTTAGATCGTAGAGTACAATACAACAGAGTTGGTAGATCACTTCCTGCCCACAATGAGTTTGCAATCTAGAGACATATATGCTGTATGCCACATATCTGTGTGATTCAAGAACTCAATATACCCTATGATGAGTTATCCCTCAGATTTTTTCTCTTTGTGCCGGTCTCTCTCTCAATACATCTACATGTTCACATCAATCTTCGTTGAAGATTCGCTTTATGTGCAGGTGTTTCCAAAAAGAGTAAAACACGGTTCTTCTACTGTGCCCGTTTACACGTCAATCTTTAATGCCAAGTGGCAACTGCCACTTGAAATCAAATCACTGTTACTAACACGGTCGCCTAGGTTCATCATCCAAATCCTCTGCTCAACAATGTCAACCTTGCCAGGTCCATGCCTGGATAACCCCCAATCCTAAGGGGGTCTCCCTGAGGCTAGACCACCCCCGATCCCATCGAAGAGAAGTCGCACTGATTTAAAACAATTTTATGCCTTCGTTTGTGTGTCTTTCTCTGAACTAGTCGATAGCAGATGAAACTATATATGGATGCAGAATACAAACATTTAAATGCAAGTCACGCCAGCAATTACAAGAAAGATCCCACTTCGAGGATGGTGGGTAGGGAAACAGCTGGGTCAGGAGAAAAAATTAACTCTAAATGTAAAGAATTTCAAGATTAGCTTTACTTCGACCGGAGATATAATTTATTCATTTTCCTCCATCTAGTTCATCATTTATGATTGAATGATCTATGTGCCGTGTGACTGCAGCTGCAGTTTTGGCAGGCTGGTCCTAGAAGCCTTTAGCCTGTGAGTGCCCAAACTGTGTAACTGTCAGCATTCCTGTCAGGACTTTTATTGATAGTTAGACTCCCTTCATGCAGGGATTTAACTTAACATCCAATTTCTGGCAAGGAATTTCAGAGTTTTAGTCATTTAGATTTCCAACCTATAGGCGAAAATTAACTTTATTAATGAGATAGTCTGATCGTCAGAATTCTCCTTTCACGATCCTCCAGAGATCATCAGAGAGCTAACGAGAGCTTCTTGTTGGCTGGGGATTACTGAAAATACAAGTCGGATTTTTCTACCAGTGTCCCGAGCACACCATATGTCCAGGAGAAAATTCCCCAGCAAAGAGAGCTTCTGTCTGGCCAAAGATAATTCTGGTCAGTTGTGGGATGCAAGAAGGGACAAGGTGGAACTTAGAGCAATTTTAGAGGTGAGGTAGGGGTGGCTTGGATCTAAGGGTTGAACCTTTAAAAAATGTGATATTCATCACCTCCAGGCCCAAAGCACTTTCGTATATATTCATCATTTATTTTAATATCAGTCTCCCCCTCTAGACTGTAAGCTCATAGGGACAGGGAACGTGTCTACCAAGTTTGCTGTATTGTACTCTCCCAATCGCTTACTACAGTGCTCTGCACAGAGTAAGCGCTCAATAAATATGATTATCTCATTCTTTCACAATTTATTCTCTCTCTCCTTTCTTGAGAAACAGCATGGCCTGGTGGAAAGAGTGTAGTTCAGAAGCCACTTGTGCGCTTATTTCTGTACCCTCTAAAGAACTCGATATTCACCTCACTTTCAGGTCCACAACACTTATGTACATATCAATCATTTATTTTAATGTCTGTTTCCCCTTCTAGACTGTAAGCTTTTTTGTTAACAGGGAACATGGTTACCAACTTTATCATACTGCACTCTCCCAATCACTTAGTACAGTGATCTGCACACAGTAAGCACTCAATAGACAACACTGAATGATGGAGGCTTGGATTCTAATCCCAACTGACCAAGTAGACTTCTCAGTGCCTCATTTCCTCAATCAATTCATCAATCAATCAATTGTATTTATTAAGTCCTAACTGCACGTACAGCACAACCTTGGGAGAATGCAATAGACCCAACTTGGTAGAGACATTCCCTGCCCACAACAAGCTTACAGTCTTAAGGGAGAGACAGACATTAATAAAAATAAATAAATTTTGGCTATGTACTTAAGAGCCATGGGGCTGAGGGAATGGTGAATAAAGGGTACAAATCCAAGTGCAAGTTGGATTTCCAAATTTCCTCATCTGTACAATTTCTCTCCTTTAGAGTTTCCATGGGAAGACAAGAATGCCTTCAGGTTGCTTATACTGCATCTACCCCAGTGCTTAGTACAGTGCTTGGCAACACAAATATCATCTTTATTCTTTCTCTCTCTTTCTGTAGATATATATGCATCAAAAAGTGGTCTCCTAATCCCCAAACAGCTAAATGTCAGCCTCTGAAAAAACAAAGGAACTCTGCAGGAGGATTGCAGGAGGTCTGTTACAACAGGAAACTCGGCCAGCCGAAATCCTTGATATAAACAATGAACAGGCATTTCTCTGTAATACTACCTACCTGGCAGATGTCAAGCCACTGCGCATGATCAAGCAAAATCTCCCAAATTGGTTTGATGCAAATGACTAAGATAAAGAGTCCACTTGTATCAAAAAAGAAAAAAAAATTACTGGCCGCTTGGATTAGTGGAAAGAGCACGGAACTGGGAGTCAGAAGACCGGAGGAATCTAATTTTGTTTTTTGACACTGGCCTGCTGGGTGACCTTGGGCAAGTCACTTAATCTCTTTGTGTGTTAGGTTTCTCATCTGTAACTAACATCTTTCCCTTCTTCTTAGATTGTGAACCCCATGGGAAACACGAACCGTCTGGTCTAATTATCTTTATCTATGACAGAGCTTCAGTTGATCCTCGTATGGTCTCAGGCAAGTCACTTCATTTCTCTATGCCTCAGTTATCTCACCTGTAAAATGGAGATTGAGACTCTGAGCCCCAAATGGCCGAGATTTGTGTTCAACCCGATTTGCTTGTATCCACCCCAGCGCTTAGTATACTGTACAGTTAAGAACACAACGAAAGCCACACATTATTATTATTAAATACTGAAATTATTACTATTATTACCACCTTCCCAACTACCATGCTGACACACTACCCACAATGTACCTGGCTTATTTTTCTTGACTACAAGCCCTAAGTGGGGCAGGGACTGGATCGGATCGGATCTGATCATCCCAGACTGTGGTACTGTGCTTGGCACATAGTAAGTGCTTAACAAAAACTATAATCAACTACGAAAATGAACATCCCATCTATCTGTATAAAAAGGCGACCTCTTTCTGAACCATTAGGGGGATATTTAGTGCTCTATAATCCACTCTCTCATCCAGGCTTTCCTGAAGTAAAATCGCAAACGGGATCAGAAGACACTGAATGAACTCTCCACAATGCTCACAATAACCATCTATTTTTTAACCATCCACAAGTCCTATATATCCAGCAGGGAGAGGGTGCTAACAAAAAACACTGCCTGATTAAAAAAACCAAAAACTACAAGAGTAATCTCCCTACAACAAACTTGCGTAGACTGAGTGTTGAGCAAAAGTAAAGCCAAGCTAATAAAAACAAAAGGCAAATTTCCAAGGATCGCATTGACTGCCTCTGCAGTCTGACCGACTGCTTCAATTCCTTGACACCTAGTCACAGAAGATCAATCTTCTGGGCTCTGCTTCAAAACAGACATCACTGGAAGCTTCCAACTTGTGAGTAATAAAGTGCCTCTTGCATCAACCCATCAAACAATTTTTGACCATTTATTATGTGCAGAGCGCTTTACTGAGCACTTGGGAGAGTACAATATAACGGATTTGGCAGACAAGTTCCCTGACCACAGCGAGCTTATAGTCTAGAGTGGGCAACAGACATTAATATAAATGAATAATTTATCATCTGCACAGGTCCTCACGGTTGCAGTTATTTTGCTTACTAGAAGATCTGCGGACTCTCTAATTAAAAAAAACCAAACATGAAATTCACCAAATAAAGAAGTCCGATTTTGCTGAAGATAAAAAATATCTTTCTCATTACATTCTCATTAGTGTTGCTTCAGCCTATTGATTGTGATGTCATTGTTCCTTAATGGGTTTGTTGGACACGTTGATGTTACTATTTGCTCTACCCTTGATAGTTAAATCCTTCAAAACACAAACACACACACACACGCCCTTCTGATTCCAAGACAGTGCTACTAAAAATAATAGTAACAATTGTGGTATTTTTTCAGTGCTTACTATGTCCCAGGCACTGTATTAAGCACTGGGGAAGACACAAGTTAATCAGGTCGGACACAGTCCCCGTACTACGTGGGGCTCACCGTCTTCATTCCCATTTTACAGATGAGGAAACTGAGGCACAGAGAAGTGAAGTGACTTGCCCAAGGTCACACAGCAGACAAGTGGTGGCACCTGGATTAGAACCCAGGTCCTTCTGATTTCTAACCACTTGATGACTCTGCTTCTCTGCTCCTGATGGTGAAATTCCATCCACACATTTGGGCATGGATGAAAAGCGTAAGTATAACTTAAATGTCATTCCAGACGCCCTGGGTTTGAATTTGTCAATATGCGTACGCATTTATATGCCCTTCCTTTTCCAAATGACACTACCGATGGTGTGCGTGAGTGTGGTTAACAGGGCCAATGTGCGACTGTCACACCCCTTGCTACAATATTTGCACTTCAGAATAAATATTGGAGAAGCAGGATGACCTGGTGGAAGGAGGACAGGAACTCAGAGTCGGAAGACCTAGGTTTTCACCCCGACTCCACCATTTCCCAGCTGTGTGGACTTGGCTTAACTTCTAGATGTCTTGGTTTCCTCCCCTGTAAAAGGGGAATTAAATTCTCATTCTCCCTACCCTTTAAACGGCAAGCCCTGTGTAGGCCAGGAACTGGTTTTTTGATGTTATTGTTTGTTTTTAATGGCACTGGTTAAGCACTTACTATGTCCAGGCACTGTACTAGGTGCTGGGGTAGATATAAGATAATCGGATTGGACACAGTCCCACAGAAGGCTCACAGTCTTAATCCCCATTTTGTGGATGAGGTAACTGAGGCCCAGAGAAGTAAAGTGACTTGCCCAAGGCCATACAGCAGACAAGTGGCAGAGCCGGGATTAGAACCCAGGTCCTTTAGACTCCCAAACCCATGATCTACTCACTAGGCCATTCTGCTTTTCGATCTGATTTTTTTGTATCTACCCCAATGCTTAGTACAGTATGTGACCTTGGGCAAATCACTTAAATTCTCTAAGTCTCAGTTTCCTAATCCATAAAATGAGGATTCAATACCTCCTCTCCCTCGTATTTGGACTGTGAACCCCATGTGACCTGCTTAACTTTTATCTACACCTTGCTTAGTAGAGTGCTTGGCAAGTAATAAACGCTTAAATTCTGCAATTGTATATTTTTATGTCAACCCTTTAAATCCTTCCAAATGTGGAGCAGCCCAAAATAAGGTCTAATCCTTTCAATCAAACAATCAATCAACAGTAATTCGTGTGCGCTTACTGTGTGCAGAACACTGTAGTAAACCCTAGGGGAGAGTACGATACAACAGACTTGGCAGACATTACTGCAAAATGAAAAGTTAAATCTGGAAGTTTTCTCCTCACAAAGCAAATGTCTGTCAGTTCTACGGTAGCCAAGTTAGTCTTCAGTATTTAAAGTACCACTCACTGCTTCAGTGACAATAAGCTCTTAAAACATGGGGCTGCTTTATCTTAGGTCATCCAAAATAATCTAGATTGAACCCTATTCAGCGATCACATCCCCCCCTTTAATTTCCCAATGGAATTCCAAAGGTCTAATTACAACTCTACCGTAGGCACTATCCATTTCTGACCAAAAGACTTACAGTTGAAACCACACAGGTTATCTGGGTAGTAATTTAGGATTGTAAAGGAATTTTGAGAAAAAGGAAGCACCATATAAACACTAAGTAGTGGTGTTATTATCTTTCGTGCACTGCAGGTCTTTGTATTACTGTTACTGTCTTGCTGCTGTTTGTGAATGAAAGTAAATAGCCATTATTAGCCAATAAAATAAAAAGTAAAGTCCCTAAATTAGACAGACCTTCGGTGCAGTCTGGAATCAATAAATTATGCAAACGGAGAATTGCTCTTTAGAAATGAGAGAAGTCTTGCCTATTTCAATTACCATAGCTGTCAACTTGGAATTTGGCATTTAAAAGATTGTTAGTATCTGCCAGCTGACAGTACTACTGCTAGTTAATTAGAGATGGTGTTTTTGCTCCAACAGTATGAGACCAAGGACCCTGGCTTCCTTTAATCAATCAATCGGTTGTGTTTATTGAGCACTTACTATGTACAGAGCACTTTACTAAGCGCTTGGGAGAGTACAACAGAATTAGCAGTCATGCTTCCTGCCCGTAACAAGCTTACAGTCTGGAGGGGGAGACAGACATTAGTAGTAGTGGTAGCAGTCATAGCAGTAGTAATACTAGTAGTAGCATTTATTAAGTGCCCACTTAAGAATAATTGCATTTGTTTATCACTTAATATGTGCTAAGCACTGGGGTTGATATGAAGAAATTGGGCACAATCCCTCTCCCAAATGGGGATCACAGTTGAAGGGGGAGGGAGAACACGTATTTTCTCCCCATTTTAAAGATGAGGTAACAGAGGTAGAAAAGACGAATGACTTGTCCAAGGCAGGTAAGCGGTGGTGAAGAAGGATTAGAACCTAGGTCCTTGGCCCAAGCTCTTTCCACTTGACCATGCCGCTTCTTAGTGCTCTGTACTAGGTGCTTGGGAAGTACAGAAGCACAAAGGGACACATTCCCGCTCAGAGGAAGTTTCCACTCTTGTTGGAGCAAAGGATTCCAGAGGGAGAGGAGGTTAGCCATTTGGCAGCAAAGATTGGGACAAAGACAGGGACTTGGAGACTTGGGGCCTCCCCCAGGAAAAAGTAAAAACTTCCCGGCTCACCTCCTGGGACACGACCGAGGATGAAACACTCTACCCTGTCCCCTGATGAGCACAGGAGGCTTCCAGGAGTTAGGCCGTGAAAGCAAATATTTTTGCTGCCCACCTTACTTGATGAAGACAGGTTCTCTGAGAGCCATGTGACAGTTTGGAAGAAGGTTACAATCGATCCACCAATGGTATTTACTGAGCGCTTACTGTGTGTAGAGCACTGTAGTAAGTGCTTGGAAGAGTGCAATGCAAACAGTGCTCACAGACATGTTCCTTGTTTGGATTAGAAGAGTGGGATTCAGTGAAGGCATTCCAAAAAGGAGATCCCTAAACCTAGGCTTCGCACCCAGTAAGTGCTCAGTAAATACGATTAAATGAGGGACGGAGACATTTTCTGATCTGATTGTATTTGATTTATCCCAGCACTTAATGCTGGGCTTGGCACATTGTAAATGCTTAACAAAAATAATAATGTGTTAGGACCATAGTAAGCCCTTAAAATGCCATGGTTATTATTAATAGTTATTAATAGCCTTCTCTTTTATTATCTTGGCATTTGAGGTTGGAGTTTATACCTTACCATATATATTGTTGGTTATCTTCCACAGCGCTCAGCATAATTTGGTGCTCAATAAATAGCACTGAAAGAATGGTTTAGCAAGAACTAGTGCTCATGAAAAAGGTCAAACTAAGAGAATTCTACTTCTACAGTGAATTCTTAAGAGTGCAACGCAAAGACTCAGCATAACTTGGAGTAGTGGGCTAGGCCAACATTTATTTCATCCAATTAGTTTTTTCACCCATCTATTTAGTATTCAATAAAAAAAATCAGAGTCTGTGTAACATCTTCCATATTATCACAGCTAAAACATTTTAAATGGAGTGCAGGACAGCTTGAGAGCATTTTGACTGCTATTATTTAAGAGCACTTGCTGAAACTTTGAAATATAAAAATATATTTTAATACATTCTATTATCTTGAGTATTTCCTAGATTTCAACCCCAAAATGCCAATTTTGAAGACATTCGTTCTCTCACTCGTTACTTTATCAAGGCTGCCGAAATGTACATAAAAGTGCCACTACAAATGCAAGGCAAAAGTAGCTACCGTTCTAAAACAAGTAATTTTCCATTCAAATGTAAAATCTGTAAGTAACAATCCTGATACAATAATTGAGCCAGTAAAGCTCAATGATTGAACTATTCAAAATGCCCGAAATTGAAGTAGCTCTACTTAAAACTTCATCTCCCCAAAATCTCTATATTAAACATGCTGCTGATGCTCAAAGTATATAAATCAGTATTGACAGATATCAGATGGACACTTGCATATTTAAGTAACTTTTTCTTTGCATGTGACTTCTGCTGAGAATTTTGTATTTTAGAACCATTTCACAGAAATCTGCTAGTTAGCATTTTTGTTTTTCAAGAAACACAAGACAGCACTTTCCAAGAGTTCAGAGATGACCATATACGGAAAACAGAAATTCTCTAAAGGCTCTATTCCAAGACGACCAAAGTTTAAACATGAATCTGGACTGAGGCTTCTGAATACATTTTATGTTCAATGGCCGCTGCAAAGGTCATAATTAGTGAGAAGAATATTAATTAAGTTCTACATTGACTAAATGCCATCGAGACCTATAATTTTTACATCATCAAATGACCCTGCAAAGCTACTACTTAAAGATGGTTAAGCCTACAAACCAATATGAATACTATAGAGACCCTCTGTCAAGCAGCCGTGAATTATGGGGAGGAAACGAAAGATGACCTATTACCAAACTAATGTCAGCCAGGGCTGAAAGAGAATCATAGCCCTCGCCTGAAACTTGAGCACTCCTGTAGTTCTTGATTTAAATGAGTCTATCCAGACTCATGAAATTTTGATATTGATTGGCATGTAAATGGTCCTATATCTCTCAGCCCAGAGAAAATGCATTTGCATATCCGCCACATAGGTATCCTGCCATTTCCTCCAGCACGGGGCGGGAACCTCTGGTGCCCGATCAATAAGACCCCCTTAAATGAAACCAACATGTGAGGATGAAATGTTTCGGGGATGGCGACGCTGCAGTCGGAATCATTTTTCTTAAGAGGAGTTTGTAATGCATTATTAATTGGAAGGCCAAGAGAACCAAGTTGCTCTGGAGTTCCTACCTGCTCTGCTCGTCTGAACTGTGGAGATAGTAGTTCATGGTGTTCACCAGAAAGCTAAACAAGCGACTGTACAGTGTCTTGGTCAAAAGATCTCGGTAAAATTCAGCCATCTCTATGGTGTAACGCCTCATGATGGTATCTCCTGGAAATGAAGAGCGGGCATTCACATCATCATTTCATTTTGAAATCAAAGGAAACCATACCAACTCCCATATGCCACCTTCCTTGTGAGTGGGGAGCACGTCTTCTGAGTCTGTTATTGTACTCTCTCAAGAGCTTAGTACAGTGCTCTACACACAGAAAGCGCTCAATAAATACAATTGCTAGATTGATCACAAACATTCTGAATGTATTTTTTTTAAAGATGATCCCCTAAATTGTAAGTTCCTTGAGGGTAGGGACCATGCCTCTTTATTGTATTCTTTCAAGTGCTTAGTTTGCCTATGGCAAACACTCAATACATACCACAAAACGATTGATAATGAGGTGAATTATGTGGCATTTTGGGTTAGACGTATTCCAATTTGAGAATCATGACCGACAAGGTGGCAGAACCCAGCTTTGGAATCATCAATATGATCTCTCTATAATCAACCAACAAACTGATTTCAATTCCCTACTTGCACATAATGAAAAAGGTTCTTTCAGGTACTCTTTGAATACATTTATCCACAAACGGGCAATAGCCCTAGCCTCGTCATGTGAGTAAAAGACCTACTTGTGAACAACTGCTTTCTGAGTGTGTAAATCAAAGCTGCCTGTCAAAACTGCAAGAAACTGATGGGCAGGGAAACAGCATGGGCCTGGGAATAGGAAGGCCTGAGTTCTAATCCGGGCTCTGCCACTCACCTGCTGTGTAACTTGGGGCAAGTCATTGAGCATCTCTGTACCTCAGTTTCCTCCTCTGAAAAATGAGGACTCAATACTCATTCCTTTTCCTACTTAGTCTGTGAGCCCCATATGGGACAGGACTTTGTCCAACCTGATTTGCTTATATCTACCCCAGACTTAGAACAGTGCTTGACACATAGTAAATGCTTTATCAAATACTACCATTATTATGATTATTATTAAGTGCTCAACAAATACAACAATGAGATGAGAAAATTGTGTGTGGTAACATGCTAACCACCGATGATACAATCAATTCCACCATGCCGGTCCTGAAATTGTATTTATAATTGGAGATTTCATTAACTAGGTCCTAGCAGTCTTTTGACACTGTGCTTAAAGATTAGGTAGTCTAACAAGAACAGGTATGCTAACGAAAGCACAATGGTAACAGAAGTCTAAAGGCCCCTAAAGCCCACAGGATTGAATGAGAAAGTAAACGGTACCTTTGAAATACTGGATATCAGTGGTTAGGGCCGACATCAATTCATCCGGTGATACCTGCAGCAATTCGGCTACTAAAACGGGAACAGTCATTTGGGTAGATGATTTAGTAGAGCTCAGATTCTGCGTTAACATAAATAGACATTGCATTTTGACCAAGAGGTGGAATTTGCAGGTCTATTACAAACGACCCAACTGTCATCCACATGATCAAAATTAATGATGAGGCACACACCGGATGATGATAATCGGGATCTCATTGAGTTCATAGAGATCTGTAGATACCTCTGGTATCCTACAGATTAAATCAGAGTACTCCCTGAAGGAGCCTATATCTCTTTAGTAGTAGAAGGCGCATTGCTTTTTGGCATTCTTCATCAGTCATTTGAAGAGGTTTTTCAAGTGACCAACAGGGTCCTTTCAAAGCAAAGGAAGGATTTTGGCAAGGTTTCTTTTTTTTTTTTTTTTAGAGGTAAGAGGTTTTCCTCAGCACAGACTGCTTCGCTGTTGAAATGCCACCAAAAAGATTATAATATATAATAATCATATAATTATATAACAATATGTTATATTACATAATGATTCTAGTATTAATTATATTTATATCAATTATATATTAATGATTAGATATTAACACTTATATATAAATATATCACGAATATATGTAACTTTTATTTTTATATTTACATATTATATTTGTGATATATGTCTATATAATTAATATATTGATGTTATATCGCTCGTCATATATTTATATAATTATTGATACAATCATCGATATATTGTTATAATATAAATATATAATGAATGTATTTTTATGATATATTGATATAATTGTATTTATGTTATGTATTTATATAGTATATACATTTTATATGTATATACATACTACAAGCTGGCAAGCAAGCTGAAGTCAGGTATTTCTTTTGATAAGCTGGCACCATCAACCTGGGCCCCCATCCGTTGGGAAAAGCTGCGGGGTATTTCCAGGGAACTCTTTCTAAAGCCTGGTGGAGTGGTTTGAAGTCATAATTCCGGAACATGCCTCCATCTACTGGTCAGCCGCCAAGAACCACGGTGCAATGGGGAGGAATCAAACCATGTCAGAGGGTCCGAAACCACTGACCTTGCTCCAGCAGCTGGAGGTCAGACACATACGCCGTGTCAGCGTCCGTCAGGGCGATAAACCGAATGTCTCCGATGTGCAGAATCGCCGAGAGAATCACGAACAGGTTCTCCACGTCCTGCACAGATTAGAGAGAATGAGTGGCTTTCTCCAGGCTTCGGATGAGAAGAGAAGGCCTCCCGAATGAAAACGGGAGGCGAGATTATCGCACAATGGCGACGGTGGTCACCCTGGGGTACTCCCTAGGCGGCCCTAAAAATGGCAGTGGATAACTCTAAGGTACATAATATTGAGAAGCAGCACGGGCCTGGGAGTTGGAAGGACCAGGGTTCTAATCCCGGCTCCACCACTTGCTATCTGCGTACCCGTGGGCCAGTCACTTCACTTCTCTGTGCCTCAGTTCCCTCATCCGTAAAATAGGGATTAAGACAGGGACTGTGTCCAACCTGACTAACATGAATCTACCCCAGTGCTTAGTAAAGGGCCTGGCCTATAGTAAGCGCTTAAGCAATACCATAAAAAAATAAAATGCTCTTTAAAGATCCACCTTTAACAAATGGTAGTGAGAAAGCAGTAGTTGGATAAGAAAGTCATTTTTGATAGGTGTGATAGTAAAGACAATAATAATGATCCCAGTTTATCGTGCCTGGAAGCAGCGTGGCTTAGTGGAAAGAGCAAGGGCTTGGGAGTCAATCAGAGCCAGTCGTGTCTGTTTTTCCTCCACGAACATTTCTAAGACCCTTCCTTTCCTCTCCAACCAAAGGGCTACCATACTGGTCTAGGCAGGCCTCAAAGCGCAGTTTAAACTAAAGAACTGGCATCCTTAAATCCCTCCCTGCTTCCTTTCTCTCCCCTCCCCGGTCCATACTTCACTCTGCTGCTTGGATCAGCATACGTTTTCCCACTCCTCAAAAACCTCTAGTGGTTGTCCATTCTAGAGAAGCAGCATGGCTCAGTGGAAATAGCAGGGGCTTTGGAGTCAGAGGTCATGGGTTCGAATCTCAGCTCTGCCAATTGTCAGCTGTGTGACTTTGGGCAAGTCACTTAACTTCTCTAGGCCTCAGTTACCTCATCTGTAAAATGGGGATTAAGACTGTGAGGCCCCCTGTGGGACAACCTGATCACTTTGTAACCTTCCCAGCGCTTAGAACAGTGCTTTGCACATAGTAAGTGCTTAATAAATGTCATTACTATTATTATTATTATTATTATTCCCCACATCAAGCAAAAAAAAAAAATTCCTGAACCTTGACTTTGGGCACTGAATCGACTCTGTCCCACCTCACCCCAGCTCACGCTCTTCCTTCCTCACAAACTAACCTACTCATTGTATCTCCTTTTCTTCTCTCCCTCTTCCACACCAACAAATCACAGCTCCCACTATTTTCAAAGCCCTTCTGAAATCACATGCTCTGCAGTACACCTCCCCAAATTAATCTCTAATCTCCCAATGTTACATTTGCAAATTGTGTCTTCAGCACTTCTCTACCACCAATACTCTCCCCTTTCCCTTCGTCTCTAAATTATTTCAGCGTATCTCCAGATTGATTGTAAGGTCCTTGAGGGAAGAGCTCTTGCCTATTTGCTCGATTATTCTCTCCCAAGTGTATTGTACTCTCGCAAGTGCTTAGGACCATGCCCTGCACATGGTATGCGCTTAATACATACCACTGATGATTGATGAAGCACTCAGTACAGTGGTCTGAACATGGTAAGTGCTTAATACCATCAAAATGATTGACAAAGAGCTAAGTACAGTGCTCTACACATAGTAGGGGCTCAAAAAATATAACTGATTGATTGATTTCCTAGTCTTTATTATTCATACTTTGAAAGAAAGTCAACTGATACTCTTACAGGGAAATACAGCCTCCTAAGATTCATGAGGTTTCCATTTCATAGGATTGGATTGTTTCTTGCTATCTATGCCTCTGATGCTCCAATTTCTCAACAATACCAGTCCAGATTTATTCTTATTTCTGAAAGGCCATTTCCGATAACCTCAATTCAACTGAGTAGAGGAGTAGGTTTTTCAATACAACTTGCGTAACTCACCAAATCACTGAATCCAACTGCAGTCAGGGCTAGTTTTAGGGAAGATAATTTATCTCTGTTTGAAGTGTTCACGATTAATGACTGGTCCTCCAGTATGTTCTGGTTCAGATACCTAAGAGGGCGAAAAAACAAAAAAACACAGCGTAACATTATGACTTGGCATGTGATTAAGCTTTTGTGGTTAGAAGCCGGTTCAGCCATCTTTGCGTAAATGGTGAAAAAAATCACCTGAACATCATGTACTTTGGTGTTTACAACACACGGTTTCTCTTTGCCCTTAGGGGAAAGGGCAAGGATGCCACCAGAATGAATTCATGTTCTGACTTTCCTTGGATCTTTCCCGAAATACTCGTTATTGACTGCAGTGCCTTCCTTCTCGCTCTCAGGCGTACTTTAGAAGGATGCTGTTTTAGGCATTTTTTCCCCCATTTATGAAGACACCGATGAAATTGATTTTGTTTAGCATTCCCTCCTGCTCAAAATCTCACAAGCTACATGGACTGCCACATGATTGACAAGTCATCCCCTTTCCCCTTTTGGCAACCCCAAAGGTGGATTTTGCTTCTTTTTATGGTGAGGTAAATTGAGCTCAGAATGAAGATTGAATGGAGGAGATGAAGTTAGCTACCTTTCAATTGAAAGTAAAAGCGAATCATCCACATTGAGCTGTGAAGTTTAAAGCACAATTGAAATTCAGGATATCAATTTTAACTATCTCCTGGGAGAGTACAAAAAATATTAAAATGCTACCTTTAACAAATGATGGAAAGGGAATTAATTGCCGATTAAGCTGCAGTGATGAAACACTGTGTTTCCCTGGATGTTTTACCAGAAAAGGTGCAGTGTTGCAAATAGATTTCCACTAACTTGTTATACCACAAGTAAGAATGAGATTGCCCACTCTACCAATCTTTTAAAAGCACCGTTTTTCCTTACACCATTTGACCTTTCGGTGACCTTGAAAAATACGGGCTGGTTACTGATGAGGAAAATCTATGAAACCTGTAAATTGCTCACGAATAACTCGCAGTGCAAGTTACCATGCCGCTGCCTGATATTATCTTTACTTCTCTGGTTAATTGCTGGGCTCCATATGTTCCTGCTCCATTAAGGAAAGATTTTCATCCTTCCAACAAAGTTCAATAGTTAACCCTTTTACTGCTGCTATAGCATGAATATGTATTGGGCCGTCTCCTTTCATATTTCAAGTCTCTTGTAAGCATAACAAACCCTTTTTCTTAAAACCGTTTTGCTCCCTCCCCTTTCCTGAGAAAACAATAGAAACCATTTTTGAATTTGTACCTCTAGCTCATCTTGGAGTGGGAGCAATAGTAGTAAGAAGAATAATGATGGTAATTGTTAAGCGCTTACTATATGTCAAGCGTTGTTCTAAGTGCTGGGGTAGATACAAGGTAATCAAGTTGGACACAGTCCCTGTCCCACATAGGGTTTACAGTCTTAATCCCCATTTTACAGGTAACAGGCACAGAGAACTTAAGTCACTAGCCCGAGGTCACCCAGCAGACAAGTGGCGGAGCCGGGATTAAAACCCAGGTCCTTTTAACTCTCAGGCCCATGCTCTATCCACTAGGCCACACTGATTCTCAGTCTCTGTCTCACGTGGGGCTCACGAAATAGGAAGGAGAATAGGTATTTCGCTCTCATTTTGCAGATGAGGAAACTGAGGCAAATTTGAAAAAAATCCAAGCAACCATGACAATATAATAACAAAGCTTGGTCTGGCCTGCCATTTGTGTAAAATCCTAAAGCATCCAAGGAGAGAGAATGAGCTTCAGGAGAGAGGGTATACTGGTCTTGTTCCATTTATCCAAATCAGACTTGCCTACTGTGTGACCTTGGACAAGTCACTTAACTACTCTGTGCCTCAGTTTCCTCATCTGTAAAATGGGGATTACATACCAGTTCACCCTCCCATTTAGACTGTGAGCCCCTTGCGGGACAGAGACTGTCTCTAATCTGTGAATAATGTATCTACCCCAAGGTGTAGTACAGCCTGGCACATAGTAAGTGCCAAACAAATACCACAGTTATTATTATTACTATTATCATTGTTGGTATTATATACCTGTCCTCCCTCACAATTAAACTGTGAGCCCCATTTGGGAGGCAGGGTGACACAATCCTTGCCCATATGGAATTTACAGTCTACAGGGGGAAGAAGAATCTTTTCCTCTTTTTTTTCCATTGTCTCTGAAAGCCTTGGTAATCAGAGCGACTATACCTTCCTCCCTCTAGACTGTAAGCTCATTGTGGGATCCACAATGTGGGACCCAGTCTACCAACTATGTTGCACTGTACTCTTCCCAGCGCTTAGTATAGTGCCTTGCACACAGTAAGCGCTCAAGAAATACCACTGATTGACTGATTGGACTGAAGAAGACAAGTGGAGAAGATAAACCTCTTGGGGCTGGTGAAAATTTATTCCCATCTCCAGATATTTTTAATCTCTCCTTAAACCTGTATTACTTCCCAATTTAGTTCCTCTATTTCAACTTTTACCTTAAAATTACTTAAATTTTCTTTTAGGCCTCTGGCATTTGCAGAGGGAAGAAAAAACAGATTGACATTACATTGTTTGAATTCTAAAGGACCCAGACGACTATATGGATAAGGCTGTCATGGAGATATCTCCTAAATTAGAACAGAAGGGTGATGTCTGCTCCACATAATCCAAAGAGTTAATTCTTGCTCATGTCTAATTCATACCTGTGTATCCTTTCCCAGTACTTAGTACAGTCCTCTGCAGACAGTAAGGACTTAATAGATACTATTATCAATCCACTGTATTTATCATGGGCTTGCCAAGTGCAGAGAGCACAGTACTAACCTCTTGGAAGAGTAAAACACAACAGGGTTGGTAGACACATTTGCTGCCCATAAGGAGCTTACAGTCAAATTAGAGACAGTATGAACTACTTACTACCTGCCCTGACGTATTCCTCGAGATGGGGACGAAATGATTCTAAAAAGAAACTTTCAGATACCTACCTCTATCTAATCCCCATCATTTGGGATGACTTTTTACAAATATAATTTTCAGTAGCTAGCAACAGAATGACATATTACACTGGGAAGACCTATAACTCCAGATAGCATTAATTTGATAATATCTGAGAAAAAGGAAAATATCAATTTTCCTTCTGATTAATCTAGCCCATCTGTTCAGACATTAGAAATACATACCAGCGTGTATCTACAGCTGATAAACACACCTGGTGTGCTGTTCATCAGAGAAGCTGTTAAGCATGCTTACTTTCCCATTATCAGTTATCAATACAAATAGCATCTATTGTCTTCTCTTGAAAGACCGTTTTTGATCCATGTTGGAAAATTCAGCTCACACACGTGTTCCAGTATGTGAAGGTAGGGGTCAATTAGGGAAAAGAAATTACCGGGCATTTTGATAAGTTGTGGCAAATGGTATTAATTGTGGATAATTGATCTCTTCGTTAAGAAACAGATGTTTCCAAGAGCGAACCTGAACCTCAATCCACTGCCTGTTTATCAGAATTGAAAGAAAGGAGGGCCCTCTTCGTCTCTACCTTGCACGTGAAGACGAGGTTGGGGGGGGGGGGAATCCGATTTCTATTATTTACAAGGCAGTATTTAGCAGAATTTTGAAATTCCATGAACTCCGAGGAAAGCCTCAACAGAAATAACTGCTAGTATTTCAAATTATTCCAAAGGGGAAAGTTAATACTAGTCGCATGGAAGGAAACGCTGATTTTAAGATGTAAACACATTTAGGAGGTGGGATTTTAGCTTTTCTGAACAGACTACTGAGAGCAAAGACCATCTGCCTCTCTGTAAATTCCGAGCAGCCACGAAGGGAACTGAGGCAGCCCTATTACCCAGTCAATCATTCATTCAATTGTATTTATTGAGCGCTTACCGTCTGCAGAGCACCAATCAATCCATTAATTGTATTTATCGAGTGCTTACTGTGTGCAGGGCACTGTACCAAGCGCTTGGGAGTGTATAACACAACAATAGACTCATTCCCTGCCCACAGTGAATTTACAGTCTAGAATTTACAGTTCCCTAGACTGTGAGCTCCTTGTGGATAGGACTTGTGTTAACAACTCTGTTGCATTGTACTCTCCCACGTGCTTAAAACAGTGCTGTGCACATAGGAAGTGCTGAATCCATACCATTAACTGATCCATTATTAAAAATTGAACAATGGCAAGAACCATTAGATTGCAAGCATCTCAAGGGTGGGGACAATATATTCTGTTTTCATTATGCGTCCCTGAGTAATGGAGCTGGAATTAGAATCCAAATTTCCTGACTCACAGGCTTGTACTCTTTTCAGTAAACCAGTTATCCTGGAAAAGCCATATCTCCTCCTCCTCCTCCTCCTCCCCCTCCCAAGAAGCGATTACCACTTTAGACAGTTATCATAACTGTTATAATTACTCATTTTGCAGGCTATAAACAAAGGGCTGCCCTGCAGTTTTAATGACAAAATATACCAGTCAGGAGAGACAAAGACTGATGACCTTAGAAGCCATGCGATGGTAGCCAAAGGGCATACATGGGATTCTTTAATTTAGACACACAAAGATGGTCACTTCTCCTTTTGTAAAAACTGATGTTCTCCAAATGCATTTAAACCTGGTTACCCCAGAATTTTCCAAAGGCAGGTCAATTTACCCATTGTTTTTATTTATGGAAGAGGAAAACAATAATAACAATAATAATGGCACTTATTAAGCACTTACTATGTACAAAGCACTGTTCTAAATGCTGGGGAGGTTACAAGGTTATCAGGTTGTCCCACAGGGGGCTCACAGTCTTCATCCCCATTTTACAGATGAGAGAACTGAGGCCCAGAGAAATGAAGTGACTTGCCCAAAGTCACACAGCTGACAAGTGGCGGAGCTGGGATTTGAACCCATGACCTCTGACTCCAAAGCCCGGGCTCTTTCCACTAAGCACCGCTGCTTCTCTAAGGATAAGTAAGCACTGCCAGAAAACAATCCTTCATGCACAGTGTACTCATTCATTCATTCACTCATTCATTCCTGTGCTTACTGAGCACTTAGTAGGGACTGGGAAATACACAAAAAAAATGACTACAGATCTTGCCCACAAGGATTTTACAATCAGGAATAGGGACAGGAAGACACATACACAAAAGCAAAATCTAAAGGAATTATGCCCCTTTTATAAAAATCATCATCATCAATCGTATTTATTGAGCGCTTACTATGTGCAGAGCATTGTACTAAGTGCTTGGGAAGTACAAATTGGCAACATATAGAGCCAGTCCCTACCCAAGAGTGGGCTCACAGTCTAAAAGGGGGAGACCGAGAACAAAACCAAACATACTAACAAAATAAAATAAATAGAATAGATATGTACAAGCAAAATAAATAAATAAATAAATAGAGTAATAAATATGTACAAACATATATACATATATACAGGTGCTGTGGGGAAGGGAAGGAGGTAAGAAGGGGGTAAAATGGTAAAATGGTTTTTGTAAAGCATTTACTATGTGCCAGGCACTGTACTAAACCCTGGGTTAGATACAAGGTAATCCGATAGGATACAGTCCCTTACCAACATGGAGCGCACTGTCTTAATCCCAGTTTTACAGATGAGGTAACTGAGGTCCAAAGAAGTGATGTGACTCACCCCAGGTCGCACAGCAGAAAAGTGGCAGAGCCGGGTTTAGAACCCAGGTCCTTCTGACTCCCGGGCCCATGCTCTAACCACTGGGCCACGCTGCTTCCCATTTCCCTCTGTTGTGCTCCCAAAAGAGTTCAATACAGTGCTGAGCACATAATAGTTGCCCGCGCGTCACCCCAGCCTACTCCAGCAGGGAGGAGGGTCCATTGGCAGAACTTGGGAATAGCTGAAATTGAGACCCATGTGATGTCACGTGTGGCTAAGTGGAAAGAGCCCGGGCTTGGGAGTCAGAGGTCATGGGTTCGAATCCCGGCTCCGCCACTTGTGAGCTGTGTGAACTTGGGCAAGCCACTTAACTTCTCTGGGCCTCAGTTCCCTCATCTGTAAAATGGGGATTAAGACTGTGAGCCCCACGTGGGACAACCTGATTCCTTTGTATCCCTCAAGCGCTTAGAACAGTGCTTTGCACATAGTAAGTGCTTAACAAATACCATCATTATCATAATTATTTTGCTGGACACAAAAGGCAACATGATAATGTCACATGTGCCATTTGGCAGAGAACAGACTCCCCCACAGCTGACCCGCTGCTAATTTACACCTGAGCTGTCACCTTCCCCTCCCAGTTCTGTGGGATCAGAGGTGTCACATCCCAGCTACACGGGGACCCCGAGAGCTTAAAATGAGACTCCAGAGCTTCATCTCATCTTAAACAGATCAACTGAAAAAAATCAGACAATTGGGAAGTGATCTGGCCTACTGGAAAGAACACGGGCCTGAGAATCACCAGACCTGGGTTCTAATCCTGAATCTATCACCGGTCTGCTGGTGACCTCGGATAAGTCACTTCATTTCTCTGGGCCTCAGCTTCCTCATATGTAAACTGGGAGCCCCATGTAGGCCAGGGCCTATGTCCCGAACGATGATTTGAAGCTTGTTGAGGACAGGAAATGTGTCTGTTTACTGCCGTACTGAATTCTCCCAAGTGTTTATTAGCACAGTGCTCCGCACCTAGTAAGTGCACAATAAATACGATTGACTGCCTGATTGACTAATACAGTGTTTGGCACATAGCAAACCTCTTTTTTAAAATGATATTTGGAGACGTGTCGTGGCCTAGTGTTTTCAGCACGGGCCTAGGAGTCAGAAGGACCTGAGTTCTAATCCCGGCTCTGCCAGTCGACAGCTGTGTGACCTCGGCTGAGTCACTTCACTACACCTCACTTGTGGGACAGGGACTGTGTCCAACCTGGACTAGTTTGTATGTACCCAAGTGCTTAGTACAG
This sequence comes from Tachyglossus aculeatus, assembly GCF_015852505.1. Classification (NCBI taxonomy): domain Eukaryota; kingdom Metazoa; phylum Chordata; class Mammalia; order Monotremata; family Tachyglossidae; genus Tachyglossus; species Tachyglossus aculeatus. Next base: position 11,882,070 of record NC_052085.1, on the reverse strand, counting down.
TGCCTGACATAGTAAGGGCTTAACAAATACGACACCCACACATGCCCAAGACAGCCACAAAGAGTGTTTTTCCTCTCAAAGACCCTGAAATAATGTGCTTATTCACTGGTGATGAAAGGAAGAGTTCACCCATGGCAAGTGTGGTTTCAATGAACACTCCATAAAGCTGGTACAAACAGATGGGAAAGGGAACAGGTCGACCAACTCTATCCTACTGTACTTTCCCAAGTGTTAAGTACAGTGCTCTGCACACAGCAAGCGCTCAATAAATACCACTGGCTGATTGAAAGGCTTCTCTATCAGTAGTTCAGTGTAGGGCTGATTTGATTTCAATTTCAAACAGCCGCTCCAGGGATCTTCTGCAGAGGTGGAGGGATGAAGCACTGGTGGACATTCTTCCTGATTTCACCTACTGCGCTTTGCAGACACTGTATTGTTCCTCACAGCTGGGGACCCAACTCCTTGTGCATAAAATGATTCTTTTGTGAGCCCACATGGGGTTGAAAACGCCTTGGAAACTAAAGATGAAATTTAAACGTAAAATATTCCTGGTTGAAAACAAGCCCCACTCCCGGGCCATTTCCAGAGAAAAGCGTTAGGACCTGCAAACACCCAGTTACTGTATTGTGTTTAGACTTTAATCTGCCCTGTGAATTCAAAGGAACAATGTGTCTTGCTTTGAGCTCTATTTTATGTGTCACCAGAAACTAGATAAGGCAAAACAGAACAGTCCACATCAACAAAGTCAACAACAGTTTCTGAGGCGGATAGTGGCCTACTTTTCTCCCTACCCTCTTTTATTAAAAAAAAAACAAACCACATTTTGTCCTCCTGTTTTTCAAACTCCCATATCACTATCTAAAATTAAATGTTCATGACCAAAGTGCTGCCTTGCGTGAATCTGCATTAGTAAGAAAACTTGTATACTGTATCAATCAATCAATGGTATTTACTGAGCAGTTACTGTATACAGACCACTGTAGTAAGCGCTTGGGAGAGTACCACACCACAGAGTTGGTAGACATGTTTAGGCAGTTGCTCTGTGCCAAGCACTGTACTAGATATAACACAATCAGATCAGAAAAAATACCTGTTCCACATGGGGCTCGCTCCCTCCCTCTTCATATCCCACAATTACTCTCCCCACTTTCAAAGCCTTAATGAAGGTACATTTCCTCCAAGAGGCCTTTCCTGCCCAATCCCTAATTTCCTCTTCTCCCATTCCCTTCTGGGAAGCTCTGATTTGCTTCCCTTATTCACCACTCCTGACTCCGAGGTCCTTGCTGCTTAGCATGCTCCTGTCACGAAAGATACTGCCTTATTTCTGAGCGCACTTTAACGGAAGTACTCTAGCATTATGAAATTATGCAAATATCCACCCATCTACAAACACAATGACCCTAACTACCTACGGTTGCAAATGCAATTTTTAAAAACATTTTCCACCCACAGCATTTTCTCCCAGAGCTATCGCTTAGTATTGCTACCTCCTTCAAAATATATATATATATTGTTTTTTTCCTAAGGGCTTAGGATGTACCAGCCACTGTACCAAGCACTGGGGCATATGCCAGATCATCAGGTTGGACATGGTTCATGTATCACCTGGGCTGCACTGTTTTAAGCCCCATTTTACAGATAAGGTAACTGAGGCACAGATAAGTTAAATGACTTGTCCAAGGTCACACAGCAGAAGAGTGGTGGAGGCAAAATTAGAATCCAGGTCCCTCTAGCTCCTAGGCCTGTGCTCTTAGGAAAAAGCCTTAAGGCCCTAAAGAAGGTTGGCACTGCCTGAGAGCAAGCCCCTTCTCTTAAGTGGCTTGCTGTTCTCAACATTATCTCCACACAATTTATATCTGTCAGCTTCCCCCACTGGATTATAAACTCCTCAACAGGAGGGAATGTGTCTAGTACCATGACTGTACGCTCTTAAGGGCCTGGTTTAGTGTCTGCAGACAGTGATGCTTGAAAAATACCATCAGATGGATAGATGGACATCCTAATATATCTCCAGAGGGGCTGACTAGTATTTGTGTAAATTATTGGGTTGCATAAGACTCCACACTGAAAGCTCATTGTGGGCAGGGTCATGTCTACCAACTCTGTTGTACTGTCCCAAGCGCTTAGTACAGTTCTGGGCTCACAGTAAGTGTTAGATAAATACCCTGGATGATGATGAGGCTGCCTTGTATTTCAATCAATCAATTGTATTTCTTTTTAAAGTGGAAATACATTCTCTTTTCAACTAAAATGCAAATGCAGCAATGTGGTTGATTTCTCCACCTTTCAACACCTTCTTCCATTGGATAAATGAGATTCAAATAATCTGATTAAGGTTTGAAAGAACTTCCTGACTGGGCATTGTAGGGAGGTGAGAGATGATTTTAATTGCTAGGATAGTGACTTCAGAAAAGTGGGAGAAAGAGGTAAAAAGGAAATCCCAAGGACGACCAAGATCCAAATCACTGACTCGTTTCCTCCTGAATATTAGCAGAACTAAAACAAGGAGTTGGGAGAAAAGCATGTTTGGGGTTAAAATCCAATATGCTTTCCAGATAAAACAATGAAACTAAGTGAACTGTTACCGCCAACTGCATTTTCCTCCCCTGATTTAAACCAAGCTTCCTAATTCTCTGCCAACTTCTGGAGGAGAGGAAAGTGAGTTTGCTTCCTCCCTGATTCTTTCATCTTCCCCCATAGGAGTTGTTTCTGGAATGATGCTAGGGTAAGGAGAGCAGGAGGAAGTCCGATAGATAGGCATAAAGAGATCAAAAGAGCTATTGGGGCATGCGTATAGGGAGCAATGCCACATCAAGGCACATGGGATTCAAAGAAGGAAAAATAAAACATCTGCCACACAAGTATTAAAATATGATTTCTGTTTTCTAATCAGCCCTGGGAGCAATGATCTGCCTACTGAATGACAATATAGCTATCTCCCTGAACTATATCCTCTGAAGAGAAGACAGATAATATAAGTTCCTCAACACGGCCTAGCCGAGAGTGCCCAAGCCTGGGAGTCGGAAGGACCTGGGTTCTAATCCCACTCCGCCACTTATCTGCTGTGTGACTTTGGGCAAGTCACTTCACTTCTCTGGGCCTCAGTTACCTCAACTGTAAAATGGGGATAAAGACTGTGAGCTCCATGCGGGACAGAGGCTGCATCCTATCAGATTAGCTTGTAACTACCTCAGTGTCTGGTACACAGTATATGCCTAACAAATACCGTTAAAAAAAAAAGTTACAAGAGCCAGGAGAGATAGGAGAGAGAGGTCTGTTGTAGTTCCAGCTTCCAGCTACTTGGCAGGTGAGGGGTTTGGCAGCAGCAGGAGGAGGGGAGGGGAGCATCAAACTGAATATTGCCATGATTTCCTAAGGATGTTCCTTTTGATGGAGAGAGAGATTCAAACAAGGACGCTCCTTCAGCAAATGAGACACCCATTAGCAACTTAATTCTGTATTCAGTCTAATCACAATCATGTCTCACCCTACCAAAGGTATCAGCTAAAATATCTGGCAGGAACGGCACAGATGCCAAGTAAATTCCCCAACTTGTTATCTGATTTTGATGTCACAATCATTATTCTTGTGTTTATTTGGCTCCTGACGCCTAGTAAAAGGGAGAAGGCAGAAATGGAGGTAATTAACATCAATCAGGATGGCAAAGGTCTCTCTCTGCTGCACTGTTTGTTCCTCAGCCCAAGTTGATGCTCTATGCTTGTCTTACAAAAAGTCAATACTGCCTAGGAAAAAAGAAGTCTGCTTTGAGCAGCCAATGGAGTTAGAAACCACCAGACAAAGGATTCCATTATGACTACATACTAATTAAATTTTTAATTTCAATTAGGTGTCCGCTGATACCCTGATTTAATAATTAATGTTGAACGCAACAGACGCTCAATGTGGGAGAAAAGAGAAAAATCTAACAGCCATGATGGAAGAATCAATCAATCAATCGTATTGATTGAGCGCTTACTGTGTGCAGAGCACTGTACTAAGCGCTTGGGAAGTACAAGTTGGCAACTTATAGAGACGGTCCCTACCCAACAGTGGGCTCACAGTCTAAAAGGGGGAGTAAGAAAGGATTGAAACATCCAGCTTAGGTGAGCTCCCTAACAGTGTATCGGTGTTCATAAGAGATGGCCAAAAGCAAGCTAAAAAGGATAATAATAATAGTAATAATAATAATTGTGGCATTGTTGAGTGCCATGTGCCAAGCATTGTACTAAACACTGGGGTAGTTACAAGATAATCAGGTTAGACATAGTCCCTGTTCCACAGAGGGTTCACAGTCTCAATCCCCATTTTAACAAACGAGATAACTAAGGCACAGAGAAGTGAAGTGATTTGTCCAAGGTCACACAGCAGACAAGTTTCAGAGCCAGAATCAGAATCCAGATCCTTCTAACTCCCAGGCCTGGGCTCTATCCACAAGGCCTTGCTGCTTTTCAGGAAGGAGAAGGAAGCTGTCTTTCTGAGTCAGCCAGGACTGCCTAGTGGAAAGAGCACAGGATGTAAGTCAGGATATTAATCCGGGTTTGGCCACTTGCCCGTTGTGTCTGACTTTGGGCTAGTGTCACCCAGCTTCTCTGGGCCCCAGCTTCCTCTTCTGTAAAATGGGGCTTAAAATTAGCTGTTCTCTTCCTGCTTAGACTGTAAGCCCCTGTAGGACTGTGTCCATCTGGATTATCTTGTCTCTACTCCTGTGCTTAGCACAATGCTTGGCAGGTAGTAAGCGCTCAATTATTATTATCCATCTATCAATCAATGATATTTACGGAGTGCTTACTGTGTGCACAGCAGTGTACTAAGTGCTTGGGAGAGTTCTTGTTCCCTACCCACTAGTCTACAGTCTAGCGGACAAGATTTAGTTTATTACTGTGAATATAATGCACTGAAAAAACATACAATGCATTGAAAAAAGGAGCGACTATATTTTCTACATTTGATTTTAGTGATAAAATAGAAACCGGATTAGTTTTCATCTTAATCTTAAATTTTAATCTCCATTTTACGGATGAGGCAACTGAGGCCCAGAGAAATGAAGTGACCTGCACAAGGGTACACAGCAAACAAGTGGTACAGCCGGGATTAGAACCCAGGTCCTTCTGACTCCAAGGCCCTGGCTCTATCCACTAGACCACACTTCTTAATAGTTGCCCAAACTGTTAAAAAACTTTCAACGATATATGATGCTAGACTGTCTCTGATCAGAAGCAGTGTGGCCTAGGGGGAAGAGTGCACGCCTGTTCGTTAGAGGAACTGGGTTCTAATCCCAGCTCTGCCAGTTGCCCCCTGTGCGACCTCAGGAAAGTAACTTAATTGCTTGGTGGCTCAGTTTCCCCATCTGTGAAATGGGGATTAAATATATGGCAGAGCTGGAATTAGAACCTGGGTCCTTCTGATTCCCAGGCCCGTATTCTTTCTATTAGGCCACGCTGCTTCCTCGCTTCAATTAATCAGTGATATTTCTTGAGTGCTTACTTGAGAGCACTGTACTAAGCACTAAGTGCACTTGATGCCTCGCACTCTACTGGGTGCTTGGAAAGTACAGAATAACCAAGTGCCATGTTTCCTGCCTCAAAGGAGCTTGCGCTCGAACTAATGGAGGAAACGAACATAAAAATACTTACAGCACTATCCAAATAAACAACTTGCATGGCCATAGACAGATGGGTGCTAAGGAGAGGATAAATAAATTTGTAAATGCTAGAATTGGCTGAAGGGATGATATGACTCAGGGGGACCGGGAAATTAATCTGGAGAAGTGTTTTCCTGTTTCTCCACAGGTCAGGTTGCCTCTCAGGAGAGGTATCAGAGCCTTTCACTTCCAGAACAACTGCTACGCAAGCAGTCAAACGCCCAGCCCAGCGGGAGATAGAATACCACTGCCAACCTCGGCTATGAACTTGGATCTGTGACCTCTGGGCATTGGATACTCGCCTCCCCCTCAACCCCATGTTCACGGCATTTGCGTTCATATCTTTACATTATCTATTATCAATTATAATGCAGTCAGAAGGATCTGGGTTCTAATCCTGGCTCTGCCATGTGTCTGCTGTGTGACCTTGGGCAAATCACTTTACTTCCTCTGTGCCTCAGTTACCTCATCTGTAAAATGGGGATTAAGATTGTGAGCCACATGTGGGATAGGGACTGTGTCCAACCCGATTTGCTTGTATCCACCCCATGCTTAGAACAGAGTTTGGAACATAGAAAGTGCTTAACAAATACCACAATTATTATTACTGGTATTAATAATAATTACTAATTAATTCATATTATTGTCTCTCCCCCCTAGACTGCAAGCTCATCATGGGCAGAGAATATATCTACAAACCCCGTCTGTTTTCCCCCAAGCACTTAGTATAGTGTTCTGCACATAGTATATGATCAATAAATGCCATTGATCGATTCATTTGATTCTCACCTGACCCTCAATCCCACGGCACTTATAAACATATCTTTAAATGACAGTATAAATTATTAATTTTATTAATGTCTCTCTCACCCTGCAGACTGTAAACTCATTGTGGGCAGGGAATATATCTCCCCCTTCTAGACCGTGAGCCCGTTATTGGGTAGAGACCATTTCTATATGTTGCCAACTTGTACTTCCCAGTTTAGTACAGTGCTCTGCATACAGTAAGCACTCAATAATTACAATTGAATGAATGACTATATCTACCAACTCTGTTGCAATGCAGGCACTCAGTATAGTGCTCTGCCCACCGTAAGCATCTGATAAATACCACTGACTGATTATAGAGTGAGTTGCATCCACCCTATGGATTTTTAAAAACAGATTCATTTTTCCACTTGCTTATTTGAGTTTCACTACTTTCCCAAAGCACTGGACAGGGATCCTTGCCTTTGATTTGACTGAACTGCATTCCCATAATAAACAATGGTCTTTCTGAAAAAAAAAAAAAAAGCAGTATTTAGAAGTTCATCATCACTGAGAAGATAATTAAAGGGCTAAATTCCTTCCCTGAAGGGACTCTGTCAGGCCCACCGTCAAACCACTTGCTTCGAATTTGTAGAGAATTAACTACAGGCCGGTATTAGTCTCACTCTGGAAAAAGAACGGTGGTTGAAAACTCTGGAAGGGAATCATGAAATGGGACCTCCTGATACTAAGATTTAATTTTTTTTAACTTTACATAATTGTGTTCTATGACACTCCCTCCCCATTAAGTTTAACCTTTAGTAAAGAACACTTTCTCAAACTGTGTCAGATACCCTCACTAGCAGCTATCATGAGGGTAAGAACATGGTGAGTCACAGACCCCTTCCACACAGAAGACAAAAGTTAACACAAAGGTCACACGTAGATAGATCCAGCCAAACTAGAGCTGGCCTTCGGATCACTTTTCAAAACGGAATCTTTTCCGATAAATTTAAATGATCCAACCTGAATACCTGACGCCAAAATAAAAGACTGGCATGGGACGGTAAAAGGGGATCTCTTTAAAACTCCAAATTGTCCTGTGACCAAATTCGTAAGTACCTGGGAAGTTTTTACAAAAAAAAGGCAGAGTCCTGAAAGTAGAGATTTAACTGGGGTTAATCAAGATTTATGCAAACCAAATATCAACGAATGAAGAGAACTTTTAATTTCTCATATAACAAGAGTACATGGAGGTCAAATTCAACCTCCCGGACAAAGGGATAAAGTCATTCATTCAATCGTATTTCTTGAGCACTTACTGTGTGCAGAGCGCAGAGAAAATATGAGAAAGAGAGAGAGGTCACTGCAAAAATGAGTAACTTCAATTGATGGGGGTGGGGACAGTCCTGGGTTCTAATCTTGGCCTCTGTCACTTGCCTGCTGAGTGACTTTGGGCAAGTCACTTAATCGATCGATCAGTGGTATGTATTGAGCACTTTCTTTGTGCAGAGCACTGTACCGGGTGCTTGGGAAAGTACAACAGAATTGGTAGACACATTCCCTGCCCACAACGAGCTAAATGGGTGTCTTTTGTAAACAGAGAAATGCACTAGGTGCCAACTTTGTGCTGAGCACCCACAGTAGGCAAAGAAATGCTGTGGGTATCAACTGTGTGTAGAGCACTGTACTGGTGATTACACTAGAAAGAGCACTGTACAGTGCGCCCACCATTTGCACAGCACTGTATTAAGCACTGTGGTGGATACAAGCTAATCAGATTAGACACAGTCCCTGTCCCACATGGGGCTCACAGTCTTAATCCTCATTTTACAGATGAGGTAACTGAGGCCCAGAGAGGTGAAGTGACTTGCCCAAGGTAACACAGCAGACAAGTGAGGAGCAGGAATTAGAACTCAGTCCTTTTGACTCTCAGGCCCATGCTCTAACCATTGGGACACACAGCTTCTTCCACTCTCAATGAGAAGCCAACGCAAGCGGACGCAAACTGCCAAACTTACAACAGGTTTCAGAGTCAGAGTAGGAGCAGGATTCAGAGTAGGAGCAGAGAGGCGAATGATATAAGCAAAAATAAGAAATTAAATAAATAGGCCATCACGCAGATCCATATTAAGGGGAGTGATGGGGAAACATGACCGGAAATTTGATATCCATGTATGGAAAGCATGGTGTCCTCTGGGATTGGAGCTACTCCATTTCATTCTGTCAGGGTAGAAGCTGGCTCAGATTTTCCATGAAATGAATTTCTATTTCTTTGGGAAACAGTGTGGCCAAGTGGAAAAAGCATAGGCCTCGGAGTCAGAGGACCTGGGTTCTAATCCTAGCTCTGCCACTAGACTGCTGTGTGATCTGGGTCAAGTCACTTCACTTCTCTGAGCCTCAGTTCCCTCCTCTGGGATTCAATACATGTTCTCTCCCACAATCTAAAGCCTATGTCAGACCTGATTATCTTGGATCTACCCCAGTGCTTAGTACAGTGCTTGGCATATAAGTGTGCTTAACAAATACCACAATTATTATTATTAGCAATCTTCCTGTATTTCATAGCCCTCTTACATCATCACATTGTTCTCTTGCCCATCTATTCTAAAGTGCTCAAGGAAAGGCTGGGAGTCAATAAAAGCTAACGAAGCTTACGCTTTGATTATCGTAGACGGAGCCATGTTATTGCCCCCCTGCCACCCAAGACTCAGGACTAATGGATTTTGGAGGGGGGTGCCTCCATTGAACACATGAAGTAGACTGTAAGCTCAATGTGGGCAAGGGATCATGTCTACCAACTCTGTTGCACTATATTTTCCCAAGAGCTTAGTACATTGCTCTGCCCACAGGAAACCCTCAGTAAATAAGACCGACTGATTGATATGTCAGGTGGCAAATGCCTCTCCGGCCATTGTCCGGATGGAAAATTAGGATGGACCCCAATCCAAACGATGATTGAGCAAAATTATTCTCCTCCTTCTCTTGTGTAGAACCAGGTTCAGAGACCTTATCTTGCTACTCACAAGAAGCGGGTCAGGTCCCCCATTGGGAACGGAAAGTGTAGCGTTGGACAAAAACAAGGTTATCCATATTTAAACACGGCTCTGCTTGTGTGATATACGGCAACTGCTCAAGGGCTTTAAGAAATCATTACGGAGGGCCTCCGGCCAGAAGAAAATTAAACAGCCTAGATCGGTCAAATCTTTCCTCACATTCGTTTGTACTTTCACCTGAGCATTGTATTAAGACTGAAGAAATATTATTGCAGGATGGTCATTTGCTATGTGAATATTATGTCAAATCGTTTCCAATTCATAGGCTGCTTTTTAACAATTTATGGAAAATTGCTTCCAAAATCACACCCCTATTAAGTGCATTCATTAATAATGAACTAGAGGGATTATATGAATTATTAAGAGTCATATCCTGTTGCAATGGATACACTGAATAATGTAACATGGTAACAATACAAAAAGTATAGGGTTTTTCTGTTGTTGTTGTTGCTGTTGTTGATGTTCTTGTTTGTTTTAAGAAACGAGGCAATATCTGTGAATTTCCATCAGATACTATTATCACAAGAAATCTAGGACAATCCTAAAATTGCTTCCACAAGCAAAAACATCTAGCACAAACAATGTTCACTGTCCGTAATTCCTACAACATTCTAGAATGCATGCTAAACCAAACTACTATTTTTATGGTATTTGTTAAGCATTTACTAAGCATTAAGCTTAGTACTGTACTATGCACTGGGGGAGGATGAGATAACCGAGTCCCAGAGAAGTTAGGTGACTTCCCAAGGTCACCCAGCAGACAAGTGGCAGAGCTGGAATTAGAACCCATTACTTTTAGACTCCCAGGCTCTTGCTCTATTCACTAAGCCATGCTGCTTCTTGATAAGCTCCCTACCTTCTCACTTCCACTCCCATTTCCATAACCAGAGGACAACAGAGCCAGATTTAGGATAAATACCCTAAATACCCATATTGGAGTATCAGACTGTGCCGTTTGGGATTATCTTGTATCTACAGTGCTTGTAGTGTGATGCTACGATCGAGCTGACAGTCTAGAGGCTTACAGATTAGACTGGAGCTCACGGTCTATAGATGAGCTTGCAATTTAGATGTGAATTTACAGTCTGGAGTAGAGTTGACAGTCTAGAGAAATAGGAATGACAGGAAGAGACCGACTCCCTTAGAACAGAGGCTTGATAATAAGAGAGGCAGAACTGAAAACAGTGACGGATAGTTCAACAGCAAATGCAATAGCAGGGCAAAGGGCAAATTATACTAGGACAACCACCTTGGAGAGGTTAATTTTCACAGAGTTGCCTTAACATCCGTATAGGTCACTTGGATAAATCTCTTTCAGTGGTGTCCACTCCAAACCTGAAGCAGAGTCCTCTCTCGAAAAATAGGTTTCAAAAGATGGAGGTAGGAAAACTAATATGGATTTTCATTCACTAATTTAATAGCCGAGGATTTTTCAAAACATTCAAAGAATCAGGGTATGGAGATAAATGAATCTAGTTTCTTATACTGAACCGAACGAGTATGTGGCAAAATCCATTTTCAAAAAGGAATCTCCTCGATTTTGCATTATAGCACCATTAGGAAAATAAGCCAGAGTAAATTAAATCAGTTTTATCTGACTAGAAGAATAGCATCAAAACTACCCCAGTCTATAAAAGAAAAGCAAATATCCTGTTTTAAGGAAACTGTGATACCTGGTCCTGGGTATAGAGAGCTGTGGCAAAAGTTTGCTGATAAAGGGTTTCATTGTCCAAACGTTCCAACACAAATGACTTCTGAAGGCGATGTGACAGCACCCCGAAACCCGTTGAGGAATATGAGTCTGTCTTTTTTGGCTGTTATGAGATTCTTTATGAGATAATGGCTTTGTTCGTGTGAATTGAATTATTCAAGGTTTTCTGAGCCCTTTCCTGTTGCGACTCCAGACAGAGCACATCCCATTGTTCCTCGCTGCAAAAGCACTTAGGGATTCCAAATGATTTCTTCCACAAAGGAAATAAGTGGAATGCCACAAGAGCTAAATAAAACAATCCATGTAGCAGCCATAAAGGAAACAAAAACAAAATCCTTGTGACCGTAACAAATATAAGACAAGGTTCATATCTTTCTTAGGAAGCTATTTATATGCCAGATCATATTAATGATAATACTAATCATGATAATTGTGCTATTTGGTCAGCTCTAAGGGCCAGCACTGTACTGAGCACTGGGGTAGATAATAATGATAATAATGGTATTTGTTAAGTGCTTACTATGTGCCAAGCACTGTTTTAAGCACTGGGATTGGTACAAGGTAATCAGGTTGGACACAGTCCCCGTCTCACATGGGGCTCACAGTCTTAATCTCCATTTTACAGATGAGGTAACTGAGGCACAGAGAAGTTGAGTGAATTGCCCAAGGTCACACAGCCGACAAGTGGCAGAGCTAGGATTAGAACCCATGACCTCCTGACTCCCAGCCTACGCTCTATCAACTATACCATGCTAATAAAATGCAATCACATCAGACCCAAAACCTGCAAGATATCAGGCTCCGGCTTAGGTAGGAGGGACCTACAAGTATTGAATCCCAATTTTACAGATGAAGAAACTGAGGCACAGAGATGTGAAGTGTCTTGCCCAAGGCTACGCAGCAGGCAGTGGCAAAGCCAGGATTAGAACTCAGGTCCTATATCAATAGATGGGTATTTATTTGTATGCATACGAGTACACATATATCTTTGATGTATTGAAAGAAAATGTACTGTCTACCAGCCTCTTCATATTTACCATGCCAGGCATGGAAAGCTGAGGATGGAGACACAGTGACATAGCTTTGCTTCTTCTTCTTACAAAGCAGAAATGAGCAATGAACATTAGAAGCAACCGCAAGCAGTGTGGCCTAATGGGAGTAAGAAGGGCCTTGGTTCTAATCTCGACTCTGCCACTTGTCTGCTGTGTGACCTTGTGTGAGTCACTTCACTCTCTGGACCTCAGTTCCCTCATATGTAAAATAGGGATTAAGACCTTGAGCCCCATGTGGGACATGGGCTGTGTCCAACCTGATTAGCTTGTATCTACTCCAGCTCTTAATACAGTGTCTAGCACATACTAAGCGCCTAACAAATGCCATAAAAAATTTTTAAAAAAGCAAAATGACTTCTGCGCTTATATAGCTTTCTCCTTTTCTGGGGACAGCCACTTCCTTTGTTAAAAATGGATGATAATGACAATGTCCACTAGACTCTAAGCTCCTTGTGAGCAGCGATCAATCTACTGACTCATTTGTATTGTGTTCTTCCAGGAGCTTAGTACTGAGTTCTGCACACATTAAGCACTCAAACAATACCATTGATTGGTTATTTATTGAGTCAACACTTTCCTGATTCAACTCCTTATTGTTCTATACCGCATAAAATCCTCAACTGTATATGTTCTCCCAATTTCACACATCCCTCCACAGGTATTGATAAACAGGACTATTGAGATAAAGAAATCATGTGATTTTTTTTCCCAATGTTGTCAAGTTATTTAAATTCAACTCATTGGTGGTAAGTGATGGAACACCTAGAAAGAGGGGGAAAAGTAACGTACAGACAATACAGTTCAAAGAAACATCCAATAAGCAGATCCTCAGATGCTTAAATGAAACCTGTTTCTCATTACCTCCATTTTCACTATATAACATTTACACCTTTTCAAATTCCGAAAAAAAGGCCAAACTGATAAGCATATCCCAATCTTAAACAAAAGGTGTAAAGACATTCTGACAATTGTTTCAAAATTGTGCAGAACATATGGAAACGCCTACCTGTGTGAAGATAAATTATTAAGGTGGAGGATGTATTTTTCTTCAGCGGACAGTCCATCCATCAACAAGTAGAAAACAAGAAAATTGCTCTGGCTTGGAGGTTGTGAAATCAGCCTGGACTTCTCCAGCATATAGATATAAATTCTGGCTGATTAAAAGGAATAAAATAAATAGGATTCATTTGTTTGTAATTTCTGCTTCACAATTTTCAATCATCACTTATTGCAGACGTTGCTAATGGGGCTATATTTCTACATCGAATTGCTTTGATAAATCTGAAATGAAAATCATTTTAAAGCACGATGACCAGAAGCGGAAAAACGTTAAGATTTATTTAGTTTATATCTGAATATTCTTCCCAGTGAAGGTCTGGGTCACAGATTCCAGCTTCCAAGATGAAAGCGAGTTAGAACAAATAGTAGTCATTCTTGAAGAAAAATTCCCCTACAAATGATTTAGACAGAATACAAATAATTTGTAGGATACACTCTCTTTTGTTATAGTATTCCAAAGTCAATCCTTTGACTCCTGGGAGTCAGAAGACCCTGGGTTCTAATCCCAGCTCTGCCACTTGTCTGCTGTGTGACCCTGGGCAAATGACTTCACTTCTCTGGGCTTCAGTTCCCTCATCTGTCAAGTGGGGATGAAGACTGTGAGCCTATGTGAGATATGATATATATGTTGCCAACTTGTACTTCCCAAGTGCTTAGTACAGTGCTCTGCACACAGTAAGCACTCAATAAATACGATTGAATGAATGAATGAATGAATATGGTTGGTAACCAACTTGATTCGGTTGTATCTACCCCAGCGCTTAGTACTGTGCCTGGCACATAGGAAGTACATAGCAAATGCCATTAAAAAAAGAATGAATGGAACACCAGAACTGAAAATATTATCAGACACATAGGAAGTACATAGCAAATGCCATTAAAAAAAGAATGAATGGAACACCAAACCGAAAATATTATCAGACACAGACAGACAATACAAAAAATCTTGGTAACAGTAAAGATTTCAATTTTATCCTTTCCTTCCAGCAATTGTCTTCCATTTTGCCTAAGACTTTGGTCCAGTACGAACCCATTGTTTTCTGGGCAGTTTGCTTTGTCCAAAGTGTGGTGCTGCTAATTAAATAAAACAACAGCTCTTCAAACTACATCTCTCTCTTTTTTTATGGCATTTGTTAAGCACATACTATGTGCCAGGCACTGTATAGAGCGCTGAGGTAAATACAGACTAATCGGGTTGGATACAGTCCATGTCCCACATGGGGCTTCCCAATCTTAATCCCCATTTTATAGATGAGGTAACGGAGGCACAGAGAAGTGAAGTGACTGGCCCAAGGTCACCCAGCAGGCACGTGGCAGGGCAGGAATTAGAACTCGAGTCCTCTGGCTCCTATGCCTGGGTTTCATCCATTAGGCCACACTGCTTCCCCAATAAAAACAGGCAGAGTTGGACACAACATTCATTCATTCATTCAATTGTATTTATTGAGTGCTTACTGTGTGCAGAGCACTGTATTAAGTGCTTGGGAAGTACAAGTTGGCAACATATAGAGACGGTCCCTACCCAACAGTGGGCTCACAGTCTATGTCAGACGCCACGTGCCTACACTTGCGAATGCTTTCCCTCCATGCCATATCCCCTCTATCCAGACAGGGTTGTTGCTATCTGCCATCCTGTTGTGTCCAAATTGCCCAGTGAAGACTGGCAGGCTGGCAGAACTAAGTGTATCGGAGAGGAAGAAACAACGTGATTTAGAGACAGACTGAATGTGGGAGGTAAATGACAGCGAGGAGTCAAGGAGATACCACTTTTGTAAGTTTGTGGGACAGGAAGAATGAGGCTTAGTGACAGTCAGGGTTTAGGAAGGGCAAGGATGAGTGGTTTGGTACATATGAATTAACCTGCCAGTAGGCTTTTCCAGACGGAGAAGTCCTGAAGGAAGGAGGAAGACGCACAGGAAGAGGTGAATCCAATTTTATTTTTCCTGGCATTTAAAGCTTTTGTCATTCAGGAATGGAAGGTGCTTTTTCGATTAAACACAGTAGGCAGAAGGGGCGGGGGGGGGGGTGCATTTAATGGGAATCATGTTCTTAAATTTTCTTTTTCATTTTTGATTGGTATTTTATCAGCGGAATACAAAACTGGAACCTATGCCCCTGAGTCTCTTTTTCCCTTTTGATTTTTAAATAAATTTGATAGGAATCTTTTTTTTTTTCATCATCTCTGGTTTTCATTGTTTTAATCTCTCTTCTCAAGCTAATTCAGTGCAAAGGGATATACCACTGTCTCCTACTGAATTTACATACATAGGCAATGAGAATTTCTAATGGTTCTGGTGGGTTTTTTTCCTGCTATCAAATAAAGGAACAGAAGGTGTGTGTGTAGGGAGGGTGGGGGGAAAGCTAAATGGAGTAACCCTCAGGATTATCAGGTTTTGCACTCAGAAATGCAAATAGCACATGCTCACTGCTCCGATCAAGTGGTTAACCTTACTGCAATCTGCATCCACAGCTAATCACGCTCCACCCTATAGAGCAACTTCAAAATCCTCCATCCGAATAAGAAAAAAATATATATAATTAGTAATCACCCTAGTTAGTTCAGATCCTGCAGAGAGTAAAATTGCCAAGGACTATCGCACTTCTGATCAGTAGTGTTTCAAAAATATCCTCTTAATGGACCTTTTAAATTCAGAAGCAAAACTGCGAAGAGGGTTGAATCACTCTTTTAGAAGAAGAGAGAGCGTCTGTACTTTATTCTACAGAATGTCGGAAGTCAAAACTGAAACAATGGTGGTGGGGTGGGGGGAAGTAATTGGATTTCAAACTACACATGGATGAGACTTGCTCATTCCTAATTGGGTCCATGGATAAAGTGGTGGGTTTTATTTCCTTTTACTAATAACTTGATCTGCTGTGCAGTTGGAATACGAAAAGAACAGGGAGATTTTCCACACTTACAAGAACATATCCTTCTCCTAGACTTGACCTTGACTGTATACAAGGAGAAAGCTGTATTTCACTCACACACACACACACACACACACACACACACACGTATTCTCTCTCGGGTGAACATTTCAGCAGATGTCTTTGAATGTGAAAGACAAGTTATTTACGTATTTACCAAGGTATATCTACTGTGAACACACTGTGAGCAGGGAACGAGTCTACCACTCAATCACCCTCCTACCTCATCTCGCTACTCTCCTACGACCTAGCTCGCACACTCCGCTCCTCTAATACCAACTTTCTCACTGTACCTCAATCTTGTCTACCTCGCCACCGACCTCTCGCTCACATCCTGCCTCTGTCCCGGAACAGCCTCCGTCCTCATATCCGACAGACAATCACTCTTCCCACTTTCAAAGCCTATTGAAGGCCCACCCCTCCAAAAGGCCTTCCCTGACTAAGCCCTCCTTTCCTCTTCTCCCACTCCCTTCTGTATCATCCTGACTTGCTCCCTTTATTCATCTCCCCTCCCAGCCCCACAGCCCTTATATACATCTCTTTAATTTATTTGCTTATATTAATGTCTGTCTCCCCTTATAGACTGTAAGCTCGTTTTGGGCAGAGAATGTGTCTGATTATTGTTCTACTGTACTCTCCCAAATGCTTAGTACAGTGCTCTGCACACAGTAAGCACTCAGTAAATATGGCTGACTTCATCCCCCCCGCCTTACCTCCTTCCCTTCCCCGCAGCACCTGTATATATGTATATGTTTGTATGTATTTATTACTCTATTTATTTTACTTGTACATATCTATTCTATTTATTTTATTTTGTTAATATGTTTTGTTTTGTTCTCTATCTCCCCCTTCTAGACTGTGAGCCCACTGTTGGGTAGGGACAGTCTCTATATGTTGCCAACTTGTACTTCCCAAGCGCTTAGTACAGTGCTCTGCACACAGTAAGAGCTAAATAAATACGATTGATTGATTGATTGATTGTTCCACACTGTAATCTCCCAAGAGCTTAATACAGTGCTGCACACATAATAAGGACTCAATGAATACTGTTGATTGACTTTATCAGAAATTTTGATTTGAAAAATCTCCCTGTTTTTATACCATGGTAATGGGTCCCTTTTTTTCAAAGGGAAAATCTTCTCTCAACCACTGGGGTGCTTATCATGTGTCGAACACTGTACTGGGAGACTACTTCGTATGCTAAGAGCCTATTTTGTGCCAGGCACTGCATTGAGGGCTTTGGCACATAGAACAGAAGTAGAGGACATGGCCCCTGCCCTTGAGGAGTTTATAATCTAATGGAATAAAGTGAAGTCTTTTCATCTGGAGGGCTCTCAAAGTGTCACTGGGGGACCTGAAGTCCAAAAAATAATAATAATAAAAATCAATCAATCAATCAATCGTATTTATTGAGCGCTTACTGTGTGCAGAGCACTGTACTAAGCGCTTGGGAAGTACAAGTTGGCAACATAATGGTATTTGTTGGTAGATACAAGGTAATCAGGTTGTCCCACATGGGGCTCACAGGCTTCATCCCCATTTTACAGATGAGGCAACTGAGGAAGAGAGAAGTTAAGTGACTTGCACAGCTGACAAGTGGCAGAGGTGGGATTAGAACCCACGACCTCTGACTCCCAAGCCCGTGCTCTTTCCACTAAGCCCCACTGCTTCTCAAGTAGGTGACCCTGCCCTTTCGCAAGGTCTCTGAAGAAAGAAGTTCTTCAGGCATATTTGGAAAATATTCTAATACCATGCAATCTGATTACAAGTGAGAACTTTCTTTAAAATGGCAGCGGTTTAGAAATACCCTAAAGGGATATACACAATACTTTCAGCATCTCATGGTATTACTGGGATGAAAAACCCCTTCGATTCATGGCCTTTGTAACAAATGAGGGTCAGCATCAACCTTATTACATGATAAAAGGGAATGAAATATAGACTTACTGAAAAGATGAGGAAACCTAATCGGAATATCTGTTGATGTGTTTGTATTTCATCAGAATTTCTCACATTTCCTTGGGTTTCACCGCCCTCTGATGGTCTAATGAGAGACGGCTCTTCCCCTTAAGACTTACCTCCTGTTAAATACCTTTTCTTCTCACAGAACTGCAGTTCCAAGTATTTTATAAAACAGCTAGCTTGTTCGTTAAGCGTAGTCTTAGCATGCCCAAATGCTTCCAAGATACAGTTGACCTGCAATAAAACGAAACAATTGAACTAATAAAACGAAACAAGTTCCTGGGTCCACGCTCTTTCCATTACACGACACGTCTTGAAGTGTCTCGATTAGATTTGATTCTTGATTCAATATTAGGGTTATCATTAGTAATAATCATAGTAGTCTTAGCATGCCCAAACGCTTCCAAGATACAGCTGACCGGCAATAAAACGAAACAATTGAACTAATTAAACAAAACAACTGAACTAACTAAAATGTGGAAGTGGAAAATAAGCTGAGAGAGAAAGCTGGAATAGTAATAATAATAATGATGGCATTTATTCAATCAATCAATCGTATTTATTGAGCGCTTACTGTGTGCAGAGCACTGTACTAAGAGCTTGGAAAGTACAAGTCAGCAATATATAGAGATGGTCACCACCACGATGGAAGGTTTAAGGGACTGAGAGAAATCAGAACTCTTGGTCACTGAAGAGATCTCAGCTCCAAGAATTAAACTCTATAACAATAATAATAATAATAATAATAATAGCATTATTAAGCTGCTCACTATGTGCAAAGCACTGTTCCAAGTGCTGGGGAGGTTACAAGGTGATCAGGTTGTCCCATGGGGGGCTCACAGTCTTAATCCCCATTTTACAGATGAGGGAACTGAGGCCCAGGGAAGGGAAGTGACTTGCCCAAAGTCACACAGCTGACAATTGTCGGAGCCAGGATTTGAACCCATGAACTCTGACTCCAAAGCCCGGCTCTTTCCACTGAGCCATGCTGCTTCTCTGGAACATTCCTACTTTTCATGGTCTCGGGCAATCAATCAATCATATTTATGGAATATTTACTGTGTGTGGAGCATTTTGATAATAGCAATATTAGCACTATTAGTAATAATGGTTTTTGTTAAGTGCTTACTATGTGCCAGGCACTGTTCAAAGCACTGGGGCAGATACTAGTCCCTGTCCCATGTGGGGCTCACAATCTTAATCCACATTTTACAGATGAGGTATCAGAGGCACAGAGAAGTAAAGTGACTAAGCCCCTGGGAGAGTTAGAATAATAATAACAATTAATAATAATAATAATAATAATAATAATAATGGTATTTGTTATGCATTTACTATGTGAAAAGCACTGTTCTATGCGCTGAGGAGGTTACAAGGTGATCAGGTTGGCCCGGGGAGGTCGGGGGTGGGGGGGCACTCACAGTCTTAATCCCCATTTTATAGATGAGGTAACTGAGGCACAGAGAAGTTAAGTGACTTGCCCAAAGTCACACAGCTGACATTTGGCAGAGCCAGGATTTCAACTCATGACCTCTGACTCCAGATCAATATAACAGAGTTGGTAGACACATTCCCTGCGTACAATGAGCCTAGTTATGCAGGTGTGAGTTCGGATAGATGGCAAAGTGAGGGGCAAAGAAACAGACGAGAAGTTTGAAGTGATCGGTTGGTGATGCGTGAATTTATCGGCCGTTCGAAATCCTGGTAAACTGAGCCAAGATTGAAGCCGCCAACTGAATTTGGGGGGGCTTTTCATAAGGGGCTATTCTCACCAGGTTCCCCTTGATTGACTGATTAGATTGATTGATTATTTCAGCCCCCCCCCACTAGTCTGCATGTTCCATGTAGTGGTTATTGTGATTATTACTAATGATAACCCTAATATTGAATCAAGAATCAAATCTAATCGAGACATCTCAAGATGTGTGGTCTAATGGAAAGAGCGTGGACCCAGGAGTCAGAGGACTTGGATTCTAATCCCAGCGCCGCCACTTGCCTGCTCTGTGACGTTGGGCAAGTCACTTAATGTCTCTGTGCCCCAGTGACCTCATCTGTAAAACAGGTATTCGATACCCATTCTCCTTCCTATTTAGATTGCGAATCCCATGTGGGACGGGGACGGGGACTGTGTCTGACCTAAGCAGTGTGGCTCAATGGAAAGAGCACCAGCTTGGGAGTCACAGGTCGTGAGTTCTAATCCCGGCTCCGCCAATTGTCAGCTGTGTGATTTGGGGCAAGTCATTTAACTTCTCTGTGCCTAAGTTACCTCATCTGTAAAATGGGGATTAAGAATGTGACCCCCATGTGGGCCAACCTGATTACCTTGTATCTCCCCTAGTGATGATGATGATGGATGGGTCAAACAAGCTTTTGTTACACAACAAATAAGTTATAGTCCTGGCATAGATGTTGGGTTGGTGTTGTAATTTTCCCAGAACCTAAAATAAATTAATTTTGGTTCTCAGAAATCTGGGGGATAGAACCACGAATGAGGATTTCAGAAATGCCAATCCCAGTTCTCTATGGATTTAAACATGAAATTCTTACCAAAGAGTCATAAAGATAGAATTTTTGTTCCCTGATGAAAGAAAATGTGCCTGGTAACTGCGCCTAATCACATGGCCCTTTTCTCTGGAAGAGTTCAGCACCTTCCCACATAATCAATCAATCAATCAATCAGTGGAACGTATTGAGCACTTAATCTGTGCAAAGGCCTGTGCTAAGTGTTTGGATGAGGACAATCAATAACCTTGGAAAAGACTACTGTGTGTGCATTTTTATGTGTGTGTGTGTGTATATATACACACATACATACACGTGTATATATATACACACACATACATATACATATATAATACACACACATATTAATAGTACTTGTTCAGCACTTACTATCCAGGGCTTAGTACAGTGCCTGGGACACAGTAAGCATTTAAATACCATAGATATTGTTATTATTATTATTATTATTATTATTATTATTATTATGTGCCAAGCACTGTTCTAAGCACAGGGGTAGATACAAGTCAATCAGGTTGAATACAGTCCCTGTCCCACATGGGACTCACACTCTTAATCCCCATTTTACAAATGAGGTAACTGAGGCACAAAGAAGTGAACTGACTTGACCAAGGTCACACAGCAGACACAAGTGGCAGAGCCAGATTAGAACCCAGGTCCTTCTGATTCCCAGGCCTGGGAGTTGGGGGGAAGTGTGTGGGAAGGAAACTGAAGAAAGACCCTTTTTGTCTAAATCGTGTGGGGATTTATACAGAGCACAGAAAACTATGAACAATAAAGTTGGGTTAAGAAGTAGCTTGGCCTAATGGAGAGAACATGAGCCTTGGAGTCAGGAGACCTGAGTTCGAATCCTAGCTCTGCCACTTACCAGGTGTGTGTCCTTAGGCAAGTCGCAACTTCTCTGTGTCTCAGTTTCCTTATCTATTAAAGGAGGATTTTTTTTCTTGTCCGTCTCCCTTTTGGACTGTGAACCCCCATGTGAGACAGGTACTATGTCTAACCTGCTTACCTTGTAGCTATTCCAGCATTAGTTCAGTGCTTGGCACTTGGCAAAGTGTTTACAAACATAATCGCATTTGTACATTATACTGTATCATATAGATTATGTGTATATAATGATAATAACAATAATAAATCACTTTGCTTACTGAATTTTCTATTTGTCCGTTAGATGGCAGCAGAAGAACAGGGGAAAAATTCAATTACAAACTTCCTCTTTCCCTTTTCTCTGGAAAAGTAGATATAGCTTCTGTGGCTATTGACTTAAAACCTGAAGGTAATCGCTTTATTTGACAAATTTAAATGCTTCCACTTACCCTCATGAAAATCAGTCAATCAGTGATATTTACTGGGCACTTAATGTAGGCAGAACACTGTCCTAAGCACTTAGGAAATTACAACACAAAATCAACTGGCTCCAGTTTCCTAAGATTCAAATCTGTGATTGTTAACTATCTTAATCCCAATTTTACAGATGAGGTAACTGAGGCACAGAGAAGTGAAATGACTTGCCCAGGGCCACACAGCAGATAAGTGAAGGATCTGGGATTGGAAGCCATGGTAAACTCCTTCAAGACAGGGATTGTGTCTACAAACTCCACTGTATTGGACTCTCCCAAGCACTTAGTGCAGTGCTCTGCACACAGTAAGTGCTCAATAAATGCCATTGATTTGCTAAAGTACCGCAGGCTGGCATTTGGCTTTTGAGTGCAAATCATGGCGTGAAATCTATCAATCTACAATCTGGATTTTTATTTTGCCGCAGATATTTCTCCCACGTCCCATCCTGCTGGCTTAGATCAGCTGGCGTGCTGTTGTGTGTGTGTTATATTGATTCAGCAGCCAAGGTAAAAGCAGTGTATTTTACCAATAATCTGAAAGCCACAAAATGAAAACGGAAATTCTCCACAGCAAACGGAAAGACCACAGAATGAGGAGTCTAGAGACCCAGATTCTAATCCCTGCTCTGCCACTTACCTACTGTGGGACCTTGGGCAACTCAAAGGAATTATCTGGGCCTCAGTCCCCTCATCTGTACAATGGGGTTTAAGACTGTGAGCCTCATTTGGGACACGGACTGCACCCAACTTGATGACCTTGTATCTACTCCAGCACTTAGTACAGTGCCTGGCACATCGGAAGTGTTTAACAAATGACATTAAAAAAATAGGCATAGTAGACACTTACATTTTTTATTTTGGATTCAAAAGTGCACCGGCTGGAACTGGATCTGCTTGTCAGGTGCCTCACGATTTGTTTGCTAGCTTCTGACTTCCCAGAACCGCTTTCTCCACTAAGAAAAGAAGAATGACAAGATCCAAAGTTATGTTTCCTCCAGGCAGGGTTAGAGATTACACAGAAATGTCTAGCAGGGGCTGTATTTCCCTGTTTCTGGGAATCATCAATCAATCAATCAATCAGAGTTATTTGTTGTGCGCTTGCTGTGTGCCGATCACTGTACTAAGTGCTTGGGAGAGTACAATACAACAGAGTTAGTCATATACCTGATAGCTTTCTCCTACGACAAAACTGGGATGAGCAATGTTTATATTAATGTCTGTCTCTCCCTCTAGACTGTAAACTGTTTGTGGGCAAGGGGCAGGCCTAACAACTCGGTTATATTGTACTCTCCCAAGAGCTTAGTACATTGCTCTGCAGAGAGTAAGCACTCAATAAATACCATTGATGGATTGAGAAGCAGATTGTCAGGTTTTCATCTTCTCAGAGAATTTAGGATTTGTTTCAACAGAAATGTACAATCATTTTCATTGAAGCATGAGTTTTATTGTTAGGCAGCCATGTGGTCTAGTGGAAAAAGCAGGATCCTAGGAGTCAAGAGGGTCTAATCCCAGCTCCACCACTTGCCCAACTGACACTGACATTGGGCAAGTCAGTTAACTTCTCTGTGCCTGTAAAATGTGGATTAGAGGAGTGAAGTGTGCGGACTGAGTTGTAGTACGAAATCAGCGAGGTAAGATAGGAGGGGACAAGGTGATTGAGTGCTTTAAAGCCAGTGGTAGGGAGATAGCATTTGGGAGAGTTGAAGATAATTGATAGACTTGATCCCAGATCTTAAAAAGATTTAAAAACAACGTGGGGACACAGTCACTAAATAACATTTAAGATTGGAGGAAGCAGTAGAGTAGGAGGTCAGGTGTTTCTGCTGAGGCAGAGAGGAATGGGTAAAGACTTGGAGGGGAAAAGTGTTTTAGAAAGATAATCCGGGCAGCGGAGTTAAGGATGAACTGGAGAGGAGGGTAACTTGAGGCAAAAAGGTCAATGAGTAGCCTGGCACAGTTGCCAGGTCAGGGTGAGACAGTTCAAATTACTATAAAGGCGGCTAAGGGAGTTCCTTTGCACTTATATTTGCACCCTTTACTCACCCCTCCCACAGCTTCTCAGCACTTATGTCCATATCTGGAATTTATTATTTATATTAATGTCTGTCTCCCCCTCTAGACTATAAGATTGTGGTGGGCAGGGAATGAGTCTACCAATTCTGTCTACTGTACTCACCCAAGCACTTAGCACAGTGCTCGCCACAAAATAAGAGTTCAACAAATACCACTGATTGGTTAACAAGAAAACCATCAGTGAGTATAAGGAAATCGGTACTGCCCAATTTTAGGATTACCACTTATCCATCCATGACTCATTAAAAGGGGGATACCTGAGGATAAAGGATTGAGGTCGCTGTTCCTGGAAAAGCCTGTGATACGCCTTCTCAGCACAGGAGAAAATATGTGGTGGCAAGGATGGACAAAATTTTCCTGTGCTGTTCGTGTAGAGCTGTGAGACCTGAAAGAGATTTCCGACTTCAGTATTAGCAGATACAATCAATCACTCCATTAATGGCACTCAATGAGTGCTTGCTCTGCGCAGACCACTGTACTTGGGAGACTATGATAAAGTAAACATAATTCTGCCCTCAAGGAACTGACAATTTAGTGGGGGAGACAGGTGTTAAAATAATTACATGTAGGGAAAGCACCTGAGTAGAAGATTGCGGACCTAAATTCTAGGGGGTGAAAAGTCGAGATGCTGAGTCTCCAAACTATGTGGTACTGTTCTCTCCTAAGTGCTTAGAACAGTGCTCTGCATACAGTAAGCACTCAATCAATCAATCAATCAATCATATTTATAAATAAATAAAGACCACTAGTTGTTGTAGAGGGAAATGGTAAGGCTGGCCTGCCCTACCCAACACATTGGATGTGCAGGATGGCTTTTGTTCAGACAAGTACCCAGCATGGTCTAGTGGAAAGAGCACCCGACTGGGAGCCCATGTTCTTGGTTTCTAATTCCCTCTCTGTCCCTGGCCCGCTGTGTGGCCTTGGATAAATCACTTACCTTCCCTGTGCCTCAGTTCCCTCATCTGCATAATGGGGATTCAATACCTATTTTCCCTCCCCTATCGAGGACAGGGCCTGTGTCCCATCTGATTATCGTGAATCTACCCCCACTCTAAGTGCAGTGCTTAACAAACACTATTAGAGATACCAGAGAAGCAGCGTGGCTCAGTGGAAAGAGCCTGGGGAGTCAGAGGTCATGGGTTCAAATCCCGGCTCCGCCAATTATCAGCTGTGTGACTTTGGGCAAGTCACTTAACTTCTTTGTGCCTCAGTTCCCTCATCTGTAAAATGGGGATTAAGACCGTGAGCCCCATGTGGGACAACGTGATCACCTTGTACGACCCCAGCGCTTAGAACAGTGCTTTGCACATAGTAAGCGCTTAACAAATACCATCATTATTATTATCATCAAACTTTTGTTTCAAATCACAAAACATTCTCACTTTTCTACTTTATTATTTAAACCACATGGAACAATGGGGTAAGAAGCCAAGTCTTGGAAGTTAAAATTCAATTTATCTATTGTCTAATGATAAATGGACTATGTCCTCAACTGCAATTTTAAATAATTCTGGAACCGTCCCAGGAACAGGATATTTGGTAGCTAATACAAGGTATACCAGATCAAGAAGCAGCATGGCTTAGTGGACAGCGAATGGGCCTGGAAGTTGGAAGGACTTGGGTTCTAATCCCGCTCCCCCACCTGTCTGCTGTGTGACCTTGGGCAACTCACTTCACTTCTCTGTGCCTCAGTTACCTCATCTGTAAAATGGGGATTAAGACTGTGAGCCCTACATGGGACAAGGACTGTGTCCACCCTGATTAACTTGCATCTACCATTCTTATTCATTTTTAGACTGTGAGCCCACTGTTGGGTAGGGACTGTCTCTATATGTTGCCAATTTGTACTTCCCAAGAGCTTAGTACACTGCTCTGCACATAGTAAGCGCTCAATAAATACGATTGATGATGATGATGATCCCACCCTCAGCCCCACAGCACTTATGTACATTTCAATCAATGGTATTTATTGAGCGCTTTCTATGCACAGAGCATTGAACTAAGTGCAGAATTACAACAGAATTAGCAGGTACGTTCCCTGCCCAAAGTGATCTTACAGTTTAGAGGGGGAGCTTACAGTCTACATATCCTTATTCTCTCATACCCCCATCTGCAATTTATTTTAATCAATCAATCAATCAACCGTATTTATTGAGCGCTTACTGTGTGCAGAGCACTGTACTAAGTGCTTCGGAAGTACAAGTTGGCAACATATAGAGACAGTCCCTACC
Source organism: Tachyglossus aculeatus (assembly GCF_015852505.1). Lineage (NCBI taxonomy): Eukaryota > Metazoa > Chordata > Mammalia > Monotremata > Tachyglossidae > Tachyglossus > Tachyglossus aculeatus. The sequence continues at coordinate 11,855,750 of NC_052085.1, read as the reverse complement.
CAACAGTGGGCTCACAGTCTAGAAGGGGGAGACAGAGAACAAAACCAAACATATTAACAAAATAAAATAAATAGAATAGATATGTACAAGTAAAATAAATAAATAAATTTGTTGCTTTTATTTTATTTTACTTTATTTATTTATTTATTTATTTTAATGTCTTTCTCCCTCTTTAGACTGTAAATTCCTTGTGAGCGGGGATTGTATCTGCAACTTTATTGTACTGTACTCTCCCAAATGCTTAGGATAGTGCTTTTCACACTGTAGGTACCCAATAAACATCATTGACTGATGGATTGAACCTTTCCAGAATGATTTTCCAAGAGAGTCTTTGAGTCCCAGCAATATGGCCAAGGCACTAAACTCCAGGATGCTGGAGGGCTAAAACTGTCACTGTTCTTCCAGGAGGTTATTGGATGGCCTCGGGAAAGTTAACCATGACTTGCTAAGCCTCAGATATCATTTTACAGATTGGCGAGTGATAATCACACGCTCAAACAGTTGCTATCCCATGTGCAATATGGGAAGGCAGAATTAGTCAGTGTCTCTCTAGCTCTCTCTCTTCCCCCGCTTTCATATAACTAGTACCTAGAGCCTGAATTCACAATAGAAGCCTCAAGTATTAGAGGCATCTGAAATTACAGCTATGGGTGACTTTGCCCAAACAAAGCTAGAGCTGTGGAAACCAGATAATTCCAGAGAAACCCTCTGAGAACTGTGAAATTAAGTATTCTTTCCGTTGGATACAGATCTTCTGATGCAAGCACGGTATGAACTGTATAAGCAGATGTACGGCAACAATCTTATGTGAAAACTTACCATAGCAGAATAAATTGGAAGCTCTTTAAATGGATTAACAAGCAACAATATATCCCCGATGTAAGTCTGTAATAGATTGTAAATAATTAAGGGAATAATAAATGTCATCTTTCAAAAGGTTAATTATTTTACGGCAGATAACACTATGGTCAATTAATGGAGCAAATTAAAAAGCCATGATTTCTCAATTTGCGCATTTGATGCTAATCACAAAAAGGTGAGATTCAAATTTAATCAGTTAAAATTAATTTTCATTTCTTCACACACGAAAGTCATATCTTATACAGGACATAGTTGGAGTTCAGAGTGGAAAGGTACAACTTCTAAAGGTAGAATAATTGGCAGACAGAAGTTGGAGGGAGGGGGCAGGAGAGAGGATAGGGATAATCTCAGAAGTCAAAGGTCTACAGAAAAAATTCGATATGGGACAAAATTGGAAATCATTAAAGATCTACTGAAGATAACCCTTACCAATGGGAATTGGGAAAAATACATGTGGGTTGGAAAAGCTGAAGACAGGAGAAGCCTTACTGGCTTTCAAATTTAATGTTTAAAAGAAAGAATTCAAATAGAAAAATGAAAGTGGAAATGTGCTGGGACTGATAATGAGGATGATAGGAAAGGAACATCCACCTCTGGCTTCTTGTAAAGATTTTAAGAGCTTTTCCCCACTGTTTTACCTAATAAAAATGCTCGGTGAAAAGAAGCTAGGATGTTCACTGGAAAGTTCAAGGTGACAAATGACTAATTTCCCAAGCCACTCACGTATATCTGATTGTTGCCAAAACGCTTCTGGATTTCATATAGCAGGCTGCCATCATTTAACTCATTCAGTGTTGCCAGGTCATCATTAGGAGCTGGAGGTGTCAACTTGACCTGAAATACACCATATCCCTGACTCTCATTTCATTACATTTCAGGTGTTTCACAACATGGTGATCTGGTTTCCAAAATAAATTAAAAGCACATCCTCTGGACTGTAGGTTCGTTGTGGGCAGGGAATGTGCCCATTTATTGTTATATTATACTCTCCCAAGTGCTTAGTACAGTGCTTTGTACACAGTAAGTACTCAATGAATACAACTGTCTAAATGGACAGAGCATTTAATTATTTACTGTAATTCCATTGTTTGTAGATATTTTTATGTTTGCCCTTTCCCATTAGATTGTAATCTCCTTGTGGGCAGAAAACCTGGGGAAAGCAAAAAAAACCACATATCTATATCCCAAAGAGGACTCTGGACTAGAACTTAAACATAATTCCAGTTGTGAAGGAAGTCATTCTACGCCAAGCATTTTACTTTCAAAAATAATAAACTCCCCCCTGAAAGGGCACAGGTTGATGGGCACATTTAGAGCAAGCATGAATGGTTCCAACATTACTGTCACATTTGTTCTGTCAAGTATGGAAGTGTTACCACAGACATCTTATTGGTATTCTTAGGGATTCTTGTCTGTAGTACAGCTGTACACTCCTTAGAGAAAGTATTTTCCTTAAAAAAAATACAGTGACACTCATTTTGTGGTAGAGATCTCTTAAACTGAGAATCTGGAGAGTTGAAAGGAAGTTATTTTATAACAAGCATTAATGCTGATTAGGGAAGGAGGCTTGGAAGTAGCTAAACTTGATTTCATCAATCTTAATTAGGAGAATAAATTAACTCACTGTTAACCCTAACTTGAATACATTTTCAGGCAATAAATAGAAAAATTAAAATGCTGACTGACACACAACCTGACAAGGTCAAAAAGAAGGTCTCGGATAAGGTTATAAAGGTTCTACTACGGTGAACCCTCGTTACGAATAAAATTCCTGCAAAAATGATTAAATTCCAACCCCGGATACACAGCTCTCTCTCTCTCTCTCTGTATATATATATATATATATATATATATATATATGTCAACAGAGCTGTTCTTCTTTTCACAGAGGTAGTTGAGAAACAACTCAGTGGAAAGGAAGCCCAATTTTACATAGAAAAAGGACAGTTTAGTTCTAGACCACATTGATCAATGCATTCAGAGTGGCGGTGTCAAAATTAGGATCTAGGTGTTTGCAAAAAAAACAAACATAATTTAATCAATCAACGGTATTTATTGAGCGCTTACTCTACATAGAACCCTGTACTAAGCACTAAGTCAGAGGTCATGGGTTCAAATCCCAGCTCCACCAATTGTCAGCTGAGTGACTCTGGGCAAGTCACTTAACTTCTCTGTGCCTCAATTACCTCATCTGTAAAATGGGGATTAAGATTGTGAGCCCCCCGTGGGACAACATGATCACCTTGTAACCTCCCCAGCACATAGAACAGTGCTTTGCACATAGTAAGTGCTTAATAAATGCCATTATTATTATTATTAGTAGTAGTAGTAGTACTTAAGAGCTGGGAAGTAAAGACAACGCTTTACTCCTTCAAATACTTCTTCCCTTCTCTCACTCAAGGATTTGTACACAGCTAAATTTCAAAAATGCTTTTGAACTCATGGCTCAAAGACCTGCATCTGAACCTGGCATTACATTAGGGTGAATTCTGAAAAAGGGAAAAACCCAATTACAAAAACTTCAAGGAAATATAGCTAAAATAGACGTGGGAAAAGAAGTGGTGGTGGTAGTAGTAGTAATAGTAGTAGCAGCAGTCAATCAAAATCAATCAATCACCGGTATTATTTGAGGGCTTACCGTGTGCACAGCAAAGTGCTTGGGAGAGTAATCAATCAATAAATGGTATTTACTGAGTCTCCAAGAGGCCTTCCCTGACTAAAACCTCTTTTCCTCTTCTCCCACTCCCTTCTGCTTTGCCCAGACTTGCTTCCTTTATTCATCCCCCTCCCAGCCCCACAGTACTATCTATCATTTATTTATTTATCATCGATCATATCAATCATTTATTTATTTGTATTAATATCTGTCTCCCCCTCTGGGCTGTAAACTTGTTGTGGGCAGGGAATGCGTCCATTTATTGTTATAGGTGTACTCTCCCAAGTGCTTAGTACAGTGCTCTGCACAAAGTAAGCACTCAGTAAGTACGACTGACCGACTAGTGTGCTGATGTAGCTTTATACGCTTTATAAATTAAACATCAATCCTCAGAGTTTCTAAGAGAAAAATAGTGTGTGGTTACTGGGACTTTTAATTTTAAAACCAAGGATGTATCTAAGTCTAAACAATACCATTTTCCAAAACCCACATGAAAACAGCCCATTTTATCACCTTCTTATTAAAAATGTATGCTTCCAATCCTACACTTCCCTAGAGAAAGTTTCATCTTCATGCTATATTGCCTATGAATGAATGATATCCATGACACATTATGTGAAGTATTGTGCTAATCTGAATTAATAATAGATGAATATGAAGCCTGAATAATGGCGTTTCATACCTTAATAAAACATTAAACAGAACATAATTGTTTCCCGCAGAGTGTGGAACACCACCTAGGAGCATTTATAAAATAAAAATCATGCTAAAAGTTATTTACATGTAATTGTCTTATGTTCACAGCTTCCTTTTCTCTTAGTGAAAAATCACTTTATCCATTTTAAAAACATCTACAAACCCAACATATTATAGACTCATCCAAGGTGAGTTTCAGCACTTTGATGCTGTGGGAAAAAAACAACAACAAACCAAAAACTTAATTGGGAACAATTAACCTGGAAAAAACTGCTTGTAATTAGAATTTTCCAATCAAATATACATAAATGGCCTTTCCAGCTGTTTATGGATTCAATCACGGAAATATTACTGAGGGCAAATTTTCAGCAATGTACGATAAACGGCAATAATTTCAAAACAGTAACAACAGGAAAAAAATCAACTGTAATTCACAGATGTACAGATATTGTGCCTTGAACCATTTCATAGTTCTTAATATTGAATAGGAGTAAGGAAAATGAAGCTTAATGTACTCATTCATTGTTTCAAGTAGCTTAGCAGCCTAGTGAGCTAAAGGACCAAGATAATAGGAGAGGCAAGTGCCAGTATAATGGGGAGAAAATGATTTAAAGGGATCTTCTCTTTATCACACCAAATTAGCCTACTGAGAAAGGAGAAGACTTGCATGTCTGCATTTGACTTCATCTGGGGTGAAAATGGGTTTTTTTTGCTTTGTTTTTGTTTTGCTTTCTATGGTACCTGTTAAGCCCTTACTACGTGCCAGGCACTGTTCTAAATTCTGGGGTAGATACAAGATAAGCATGTTGTCCATATTCCACATGGGGCTCACAGTCTAAATCCCCATTTTACAGATGGGGTAACTGAGGCACCGAGAAGTTAAGTGACTTGCTCAAGGTCACACAGCAGACATGTAGTGGAGCCGGAATTAGAACGCACATCTTCTGACATCCTGTCCGGTGGTCTTTCCACGACCACGCTGCTTCTCTAGCCTTGTGCTTCACTGTTTCGGTTAAAAGCTTCCTACAGTTGCTGCTCAAAGGGCACAACACATACTTTTGAAAAGGAATTGACCTTTTTAAACGATGACATACCCTCAGGTTTATTTGATTAAAATCTTTCCTTAAAGCTTGCAAAGTCCTGATGTTTTCAAAACAAGAGGTGAACTACTTTGTTAAGGCAATGGCATGAACAAGTATGCACTGAACACAGTCGAGCATAGTTTTCCATCAATGGAAAGGAGTTAGGCCGAAGGTTAGGTCTGGGATAGGACATTTCTCAAGAGGGTAATAACTAATCGCAACCATGTTAATGAATAAGACACTTCTTTTGTGAGGTTGGGGGTGTGTGTTATAATCAAGGGATAATGGAAAAATGCATCTTGCCATGATGCAAGGAGAGAAGAACTAAAGAGTCATGTCTGGATCCTTCTCAAATAAAATCCATCCAATTATGTGATGTTGGCAATTCAGCCTGCTAAATTCAACTCGCCATTAGAGAAATAGGGAAGAATAAACTCTTTCAAATGCCTAAATGGTGAAAGGTGCTTCTAAAGAAACCCTGCTCAAGCCATTCAACTGAAAGTTGCCTTCATTTGACATGAATATGTGCTTTTTCCCATCATCTAAAATGTCTAGCCCAACAACCCAACCAATCTTATTACCTGTTCAGTGTTGCTTGTGTCATTGGTGATGTCATGCTTGAAGGGGCTGTCTTGAGATTGTTGCTTGCACAAGCCTTTTGCTGAATCTTTGAACATGGTGTCTTTCTCCAGCAAACTATCTTTCTTGGCAATTGGTAAGGCCATGAGACTGCTACAACAGGAGAAAAATCAATAACCTGATTAGCTATCCTTTAGTAATGGCCAGGAATCTAAATTCTTATTTTTTAATGGATTTGTGAAGCACTTGAGAGTCTGTCCACCAACTCTGTTATACTGTACTCTCCGAAGCGCTTAGTACAGTTCTCGGCATACAGTAAGCGCTTGATAAATACCATTAATTGATGGTTTGATTGAAGCAATGTTGTAGAATGCAAACCTTATTTGGCTACGATACCGTTCTTCTAAATATAGGAGAAAATCTAAGAGGGGGAACTAATAATGACTTCTTTATCATGGTCACTACTAGTTACGCGGGGTTCTTGGTAAAGTACAGGAATTGAAAATTCGATTTTATTACTTTTTGAAAAATCGTGGGAGCTTGTACGGAATAGTTAATAATAATAATAATGATGATGGCATTTATTAAGGGCTTACTGTGTGCAAAGCACTGTTCTAAGTGCTGGGGAGGTTACTAGGTGATCAGATTGTCCCACGGGGGGCTCACAGTCTAAATCCCCATTTTACAGATGAGGTAACTGAGGGACAGAGAAGTTAAGTGACTTGCCCGAAGTCACACAGCTGACAAGTGATGGAGCCGGGATTTGAACCCATGACCTCTGGACCGTGCTCTTTCCACTGAACCACACTCCTTCTCGTTCTGCTTCTTGTTCACTACTTCTTGTTTATATTTGAGTGTGATCGGTATGCAAGTCACTATACAACTTAAAAGGTGAAATTACCATGCATAATGAATCTGAGCAGTACTTTCAAGGGTGATCATAAATTAAAATTCAATGAAAGCAAAATTATTCAATTCCATTAAAAGGTACTCTTGGTGGGTTATCAAATATACATACCACATTTAAGTTTCTGTTAAGATGTAGTAGACAACAAGAAGCAATATCATAAAAAATGATATGGATTTGAGTTATCTATTGCTTAAGAAAGGATAGATTGAATTATTTACACCCAGCTCAACTCGAGACAGAAATGTATTCAATTTCTTGGTCTTTTAAATAGGCTTTGTGCCAGAAAGCATTATCCTTCAGAAAAATCTAGTTTGCCAAAGGAGAACAAAAATAATAAAACTATTTAACGTACTACTAAAGCACTTTATTAGAACAATCCACTAGGAATGTTGTTTCTGTAAGTATTATATTGACATGCACCAGTGGAGACGCATCTACATTCAACTGAGTGAAATAGATACACATGGTTGTTTTCACAGCCCACTAGTTTAACTGGAGTGATTGAATACCCAAATATATTTTTGCGCCACATATTACTCGGAAAGTAAGAAATACCCTTGAATATAAATATGATATTTATACATCGATAATATGGCAGTAAAAATCAGTAAGGCAATTCTCAGAATTTAGAGATACGAAATGTCAATCCATAACTTCTCTGGTGATGGCTATACCTCCTTTTCCAGATCACATCTAAAATAAAACCCTCGGCTTTTTATTTTCGAAAGATGGAACTTTTAGATGCACAATGGACAGGATGTGAACTAAGTAGCATGCATGGTACATTTACTTAGCAGTACTACACAATTTACTTGGCAATACTCTAACCATTTTACTCTGCTATTGCAATTACTTTACCCTTGCATGCTGAAATTGTGAATGATAGGCAGGCTAGCTCCTGGAAGTGATTGCAAACAGGCCAACCGTTATAGCCAAGAAAATCCAAATTCTGATACCTTTGCTCCTTTCACTACAATTTCCTAACAACTGACAAAAATTCAGACTTGTTCCAGCTGGACTGGAAAGCGTGGTGAGTCAACTAAGTCACAAGGCTTCAAAATTGTGTTATGGGGTGTAGGTTAGAACAGATGTCTAAGACAATGCCTGCCTCATCAAACTCAAAACGAAGTTCTTGTGATGGGATTGGTTGCTTTCAAAGGGTGTAGATAAGACTCGATCATCAGGAACGTTAGTTTTGAATATGACGAAGAGCTAAACAGATGTGTACATAAGTTTCATATATACATATGTATAGGATTCTCTCTATAAATGCATGTTTATGAGTGTGTGTATATACACACAGATACTAAATGCTCTTAAATTACTTAGTGATATTCTAAGATTAGATTCTAAAATCCACAAGTTTTTACTTCTGTTGGATGATTCTGGAAGTTCTTTACTGATGCATACATTTAAACAAATAATGTATACACATAGAAGTAGCAGGACAAGTAACAAAACAGATCCCATTCAAAAGGATGTGGTCAATAAATCCTAATAATTTCTCAATTGCACACTTTCTACTCAGCAACCCAACAAAACAACGTCAGGTAAGCCCGTTCTTCAATTATGCAGAACACAAAGAAGATCAAATTATCTGTTTCCATTGTATTGATGGGAGATCAATTCCGGCACTGAAATAATGCCTAGGGGGCATTAAATTGGGCTGCTGAAGTCACAATCACGTACAGCAATGGCCTGGGGGTCAGAAGTGTGTGATTTCTAATCCCAGCTCCGCCACTTGTCAGCTGTGTGACCTTGGGCATGTCAGTTCGCTTCTCTGTGCCTCAGTTCCCTCATCTGTAAAATGGGGACTGAGACAGAGTCCCACGTGGGACAGAGACTGTCCAACCTGATTTGCTTGCATCCGCCCCAGTTCTTAGTACAGTGCCTGGCACATAGTAGCACTTAAATATCAAAATTATTATTATTATTATTACTACAGTATGTGATCTTTCACCAAAACAAAATCTTAAACTGGACTGAAAAGAAAAAAAGAGATTCCCAACGTAGGGGATTTTTCAGTCCTTTTGGCTTCCTTTTCTCCCTTATGAACTCTGCTGGAAAGGCGTTCTCCTTTATTATGTTGGGAACATGATTTTCCTATTGATTTTCCTTGAAAATTGCTGAAGCTGTAATTATTCTTTTTGTTCCCCTCTGTCCATTCACCATTTTCATTACTGATGTCCAGACAAAGATAGGGCAGCTTCAGCTGTTATTCTGTATCAGTGACAAATGAATGCTCTTTGCTTTCTAAAGAAGGCTTAGTTGCTTCATACTAAATTTGAATTTTTTCTAACTAAAAAAACCCAGCAGATATTTGTTTTCCCATAGAGCTCCCTAAAGAATGTTCCGTGAGAAAACTTATTCCAAAACATGTACCAAAACTATTGTATAGAAAAACTGAAGAAAGTCCAATCATATGCAAAATATTAATTTATTAATGCTTCAAATACTTATTAGAAACCTAATTCATTTAGATTTGGTCAATTCAATATAAGAAAGTCAATGTTGACTTTAAACCTTTTAAAACCACATTTAATGGGAAAAGCTATTAAAGACTAATTTCAAAATGTCCCAAATAGTGTTGGCCATTAAAGAGACAATTACATTAATGTTTCAAACAAAAAGGAATCCTTCTGAATTATTATTATGATACTTCTTAAGTGCTTATTTAGTGAAAGCAGCGTGGCTCAGTGGAAAGAGCCAGGGCTTTGGAGTCAGAGGTCATGGGTTCAAATCCCAGCTCTTCCACTTGTCAGCTGTGTGACTCTGCGCAAGTCACTCCACTTCTCTATGCCTCAGTTCCCTCATCTGTAAAATGGGGATGAAGACTGTGAGCCCCCAGTGGGACAACCTGATCACCTTGTAACCTCCCCAGCACTTAGAACAGTGCTTGGCACATAGTAAGCGCTTAATAAATGTCATCATTATTATTATTATTATTATTATTATTTATTTTGTGCCAAGCACTGTTCTAAATGCTGGGGTAGCATGCTGCTGCTTCTGAAATCCTAGGCATACAGATTTTCCCTTCTGAGAAATGGCCTGCAATTGTGTCATTTCTTGGGAGAATATAACAGAGTAAGTAGACACGCTCCCTGTGTTCAAGGAGCTTACAATCTAATGGAGTAAAAGAGGGAATAGGGTAAGTCCTCATTTCTTCTTCTATTCTCCCCTCTGCGTCAACTATGCTCTTGAATGTGTACCCCTTAAGCACTTATATGTCCTTATATTCTACTATTTCCCCTATCTGTAATGTGTTTTAATGTCTGTTTTCCCCTCTAGACCATAAATTCCTTCTGGGCAGGGATCACACCTACTAACTCGGGTGTATTTTCCCCAAACACTTTGTACAGTGCTCTACTTCCCAGTGAGCACTAAATAAGTACAGTCCTCCACACCCAGTAAGCACTCAAAAAATCCCATTGATCAATGGATTAAAATTGAAAGGGAGCACTGACTTCATTCATAACCTCGAGGATGAACATACTTACAGTTTATTGGCCGGTGCATGGTGTTCATGTAGTATCTCTTCGTACGGCTCTTCTTGAACTAAAGCGGAAATGGATAAAGGTTCCTTTCTCCTTTCCTCCCACACTATTTCACCTTTCAGGAGGATTTCCTCGATATAGTCTGATGCTGCGATATCTGCATTTTGCCACACACAAAAGCGTTCAGAAAACAGGGAATGAAGAAGCCATTAAAACCAAACGTCTCATTGCACATTGGATCAAGAAGAAAAATAGTTTGGTAAAACCGGAAGTAAAATTCCTGACACGATAGAAGGCAGCAACATTCTAAACATGTGTTGTCTGTGTAAATTTACACCACTGGTGACTTAAAAACCAGCCTGTCCTCCAAGGAACCAAACTGTGATATGTTTAATTGCAAGTGAAAGGCCAAAAGATAAGAAAATAATGTTTAATGGGGGAGAGATAAATCAAATAAAAATATTTTGAATGGAAAACAAGGTTTGAAAGAGAGTAGTACTCTTTTATTATCCTTGTAATGTGAATTATACATTAATTAATGCAACTGGAAATGAATGCAACTGAGCTTGCAGAAAAAAAATCAGTGAATTTAAATGTGTAGTGTGCACTGCATTAGTACAATGCTGGCACATAGTAAGCACTTAACTACCACAATTATTATTATTATTACAGTGAGCAGAAAACACAGTGCTCTGCATACAGAAAGTGCTCAATAAACACCACTGATTGATTGCGATCTAATTTGTGGATATTCCCAGCTGTGGTAGTTAAGGATAAAACTAGAACATGGGACTTGTGTTCACTTGGTCCACATGCTCTGTATCACCCTCTCTCTCTCTCTCTCTCTGGGAAAGGCATTTACGCACGATTGCAATTTGAAAGAGATTTGAGAAAATAAAAGCTTCATGCCTGGACTGCAAAGGAAACATTTCAGTGCACATTGCAAAACGATATCCTCTCTGGCTGGCTAGAAAGCAGGATGGCAAATTGCCACGATGAGGAGAAGTACTCTGTAAATAAAACTGTTCTCTTGGGTCCTCTTAGTACAGTGGATCTTAAAAAAAAAACGGGGCCTTTTTCTTTTCGATATTTGAGAAAATCACAGAGGCCTTCATAATAATAATAACTGTAGTATTTGTTAAGCACTTACTGTGTGCCAGGAGCTGTACTAAACACTGGGGTGGATGCAAGCAAATCGGATTGGACACAGTCCCTGTCCCACATGGGATTCACAGTCTTAATCCCCATTTTACAGATGAGGTAACAGAGGCCCAGAGAAGTGAAGTGGCTTGCCCACGGATACACAGCAGACAAGTGGTGGAGCCGGGATCAGAACCCAGGGCCTTCTCATGTCAAGGCCCAGGCTCGATTCGCTAGGCCACGCGGCTTCTTCACCCAACAGGCTAGTGCATGTATGTGTGGCTGTTACAGGGTTGTTGTTCTGATGGTTCCAGTGCCACCACAATGCAGGAACACCTGAATTTTCCAACTGATGTTGCCTGGGTGCCATTGTGGGGAACTCACCTGAAGGCTTTTCTTCATTACAGTTGAGAAGATTTGGGTTTGCCTGATGCATCAGGAGGAGTTTCACAAGGTGCGTCTAGAATATTAAAAAAGGATCATTGATTTAGGAAACCTTGACATACCACAAGAAGTACACCTAACGTGGTGTTTTACTATGCTCTTTCAAGGACGAGTGATTATTCCGACTTGTACTTCCCAAGCGCTTAGTACAGTGCTCTGCACGCAGTAAGCGCTCAACAAATACGACTGAATGAATGAATTCTAGGCTTCTTCCTCTGGAAACAGTTCTCCTCCCATCAATGCCTGGAAGAAATCTATTCTTTAATTCTCATTTCTGCAGTTTTAAGCCAAAAAATTCCGAACGAATATTTACGACAGTAAGGATCACAAAAGGCTCCATTCTGGCATAGTAAGGGGGAAAATAGAGGTGAAACAACTTGAAGAAGAGTTTAACAATTCCAAGTGAGTAAATAATGATGATAATAATAATAATAATGGTGTTTGCTAAGTGCTGATCATAATAATTGTATTAGTTAAGTGCTTACTATGTGCCAAGGACTGTTCTAAGCACTGGGGTTGATACACAACAGTCAGATTGGACACAGTCTTAGATCCACACAAGGTTCACAGTCTGAGATTTCCTAAGGGAAAATAGGAATGTAATCTCCATTTCACAGATGAGGAAACCATGGCACAGAGAAACTAAATGACGTTTCTAAGGTCACACAGCCAGCAAATGGTGGAGCTGAGAATAGAAGCCCGGTCTTCTGACTTCCAGGCCGAGGCAGTTTCCATTAGGCCACAATATTATATTGTTATAATAGGCAATTAGAGAAGCAGCATGGCCTAGTGGATAGAGCATGGGCTGAGGAGTCTGCGGACCTGGGTTCTAATCCTTGCTCTGCCCCTTGTCTGCTGTGTGACCTTGGGCAAGTCACTTCACTTCCCTGGGCCTCAGTTGTCTCATCTGTAAAATGTGAATTAAGGCTGTGAGACATGGACTGTATCCAACCTGACTGTCTTGTATGTATCCTTGGGCTTAGTGCCTGGCAAACAAGTAAACACTTAACAAATACCACTAAAAAGCCAGTGATGATCACAGGATGTACCGTAATCGTCCCTTCTCCCCTCTGGCTGCAGTGAGATTTCTTACTATCATTCAAACTTGTTGCGCTGGAATTTCAACCCTGCTTTACCTTATTAACAAACAACCCAACCAGACTTTTTCCAATAGTGGCAAATCAAAATTGGACTGAAAATTACTATTTTTCTATGGTATTTGTTAAGCGCTTCCTATGTGCCTTGCACTGCACTAAGTGACGGTGATGATAAGATGATCAGGTTGGACACGGTCCATGTCCACATGGAGTTCATGATCTTAATCCCATTTTACAGATGAGGTAAACTGAGGGCCAGAGAAGGGAAGTGACTTGCCCAAGGTCACACAGCAGATAAATGGCAGAGCTGGAATTAGAACCCAAGTCCTCTGATTCCCAGGCCCAAGGGCTAAGCCATGCTGCTTCCCATTTTGAAAAATAAACTATTATTATTGGGATGGTTTGGGAAATAGTATGAATTTTGAATTTTAGTTCCAAGAGATTTTTTTTTCCAGTTCCATAACGTCATTATTTCCACTGCAGTTTCTGTCAGAAATCCTTGATGCACATCACCAAGACAAGATATTCAGGTCAGAGTTAATTTAAATAACTGTGCATCTTCTGTTCCTAAACAGGAGCTGCTTGGCTGGTTTAGTTTAAACTCATTTTTGTTTCATGCTTTTGAAGCAGGAGGTTAAAATCCCTGCTGTCAAAAGCATAAAACAAAAATGAGTTTCAACTCAACCCGATTAAATTCACCTTCAGCAAAAAGGAAATGTTATAACAAATTTCATTTCTAGGAGCCGGAATTAACCACACCATAGAAAATATATCCTGGTTTTACAGGTATTCTGATTCTGTAGAAGAAATACTACAATACTACCAAGGAAATAAATTGCACTGAACAAAAAATTCACTTCAAGCTTTGTTGATCACCCACCCACTAAGACTTTTGGGTACTTCAATCAAATCCTAAAGCACTAGCATTCAGTAAGCTACTTCATTTACATTCATTAAAATGTCTTATTTATATAGGTGAAGAGAAACGGACTTCATTGTCAGATTCGACCAACTGGTACAGTGATAGAAATTATTCAGTTAAAAGGGGAAAGTGTTCTTTTTAAAGTCTGGCTACCACTCTGACCCTTGATATCCCATTCTAGTTATATATACTTTCACTCCTAGGCTGCGTCTCTTGTGCCCAAATCCGCAGCTGGAGACAAAAAAGGACTTTCAAGATTTGGGTCTGGAGACTATTTCCCTTCCAGAGGAGAGGGGATGGGGACAATGTAGCCTGATGAAAAGGACACAGGCCTGGAAATCAGAGGACATGGGTTCTAATCCTGACTTTGCCAACTGCCTGCTGTGTTACCTTGGGCAAGGCACTCGGCTTCTCTATGCCTCAGATTCCTCATCTGTAAAATGGGGATTAAATACCCGTTCTTCCTTCAAGTTAGACTGTGAGGCCAATGTAAGTTAGCTACATGCACGTAGACTCTAGTTATTTTATGACTCCCAGTATACTTCCTTTTCTATGTTGCCAGTGGCAATAAACATCTTAGAGGTTTTTGTTATTTACAGTTCATAAAAGAGAAGTAAACCACAATGTATTTATTGTTAATGTCACTTAATTCAACTTGCACTTGTATACCACAGGCACAAGGGACTGACTCAAATTTTAGAAAGCAGGGTGTTTAGGAACCTTTTTAAAATTTATACACCTCCTCCCGCAAACACTGATAATAAATCCTTCTATACATGACAAACTATTTTATTTACAACATCATTTATATTTGGGGGCTAGTCATCTTTAACCATGTCTCTCTTGAAAGTCCCTAACAAGCTGTATTTTCTTCCTAAAATATTAGCGCTCATAAAGCAGCGTTTTCAAAAAAAAGGAACACATTTGCTCAAATAAATTGCTCAGATGTAGCTCTAAATCTCACGTGCCTGTAAATTGATAATCCAAGTAAAGGTTTTTTTTGCAAAATACTACAAAATAGAAGTTTGAAAGCTGCCCTGTTGGTTAAGTGCTTGGCAAAATCTTTCTTGCCACCTAATAAGATTTTCTAGACAATATAATTGAGGCATGATTTACAATCTTTCATTAATACCACTCTCAGAGTTACCAAATTCACTTTGTGTTTAAGAAGTAGATTATTCCTGTGTTAATGAGGCGGGCAAAGAGATTACAGGGGGACCTATGCATTATTTCTCCCTGTCTTTTTATTCCCTAAACTCAAGTGCTCAGTACAATGCTACGCACACAGTAAGCACTAAATATCATTGATTGACATATCAAAGGGGAAAGGGGATTAAAGAAAAGTGAGGGAGAAAAGCAGTAATAGGAAGATTATTCTGAGATATATTAACACATCTGAGGCATTTTGAAATTAGAAGCCAATGAGATGTAGACTTGAAATATATTGAATTCCAGGGGATTCGCATTGTTGAAGAGACCAGGAAAGAGCCATCATGGCAAAATGAAGTACCTTCATTGCTAAATCTCTGGGGATCAATTATTAGAATATATTTATTCATTTGTTCAATTGTATTTATTGAGCATTAAATTGGGCACTAAGCACTTGAGAGAGTACGATACAACAATAAACTGACGCATTCCCTGCCCGGGACGAATATATACACAGGTGCCCTTCATATTTAATGTAGACACAATTAATGGTGAAGTTCGCCCAAGAGTACGTTTATGGTTGACACAAACAGTGGAGGGCTCACAATTCTGGCCACGATGTTCTCAACAAGAAGTTGTCCCTTGTTGTGTTGCCACAATTAAGGTCCGCAGTGCCTGGTTCTGTTTTCCCTTTTGCCTCCTTGGCCCTCTCTCCTTTACTAAGCTTTAGCTCAAAGACATGGACTCAGCTATGTGAGAAGGAAGAGACTGTTGGCTCTTTCCCTGAATAAGTAATTTGGACATGCCTCCTGATTACCCAGAGCATGACGACCGCATCATAAATCACTAACATTTTCAAGCACCGTTTTACAATGTTTAGAAAGCACACTTAATGGATAACCTCAGAGGCGGGTTTTTTTTTTCCTCTCGAGGAACTAATTTAAATAGAACATATGGAAATATGCATGGAAATAGTATTTCCTAAGTAGTCTTCAAAGTGTGGCTTCTATTGCTTTTGTGCTGAAGGAACTAGGGTAGATGAATGGTAGGGCCTGGTCATTTCATTTTCACAGGCATCGGGATGAAGTGATTTCAAAACAGTCTGGATTTGCAAACAATGTGTCAGAGTAGAAAAGTCGCTTACCTGGCCGTATTTAGAAGCCACGTGGAGTGGGGTCCAGTACTGACTGTCCATCGCATTGAGATCTGCTCCGTTCTCCAGAATCAAAGTGGCTACTTCCTTGTATCCACTTGCACAGGCCATGTGTAACTGTGTTAAGAGACACCCTCATTAAGGGACATATTTTAAGTTAATGCAAAGAATAAACATTTAGCAGGACACAAAGATTTCCTGCACACATTTCTAACGGTTGTTCTTAGGTCTGTTACTTCAGTTGGTCAATCAATCAATCATATTTATTTTTTATGGTATTGGTTAGGTGCTTACTATGCATCAGACACTGTACTAAGCACTGGGGTAGATACAGATTAATTAGGTTGGAGCCCGTTTCTATTACCCCTTCTAGACTGTAAGCATTTTGTGGGCAGGGAATGTGTCCGTTTATTGGTATTTTGTACTCTTCCAAGTGCTCAGTACAGTGCTCTGCACATGGTAAGTGCTCAATATATATGACTGATTGAATGAATGAAAGGAAATGGCTTTTCAGAATTCCCAACTCTGGACTCTGGGAACAAAATGATCAAAGAATTCTTCCCCCCAATTTTCCACCTTTCTTGCTTATATCACTGATAGTTTGGGATGATAAAAGTAAGAAGAAATGTAGTTCTAAAGTCATTTCTGAACTCGGCAAATCACATGCCTCAAAATAACAATGGCCCATCTAGACAAAAGTGGCCATCTCTCAGGTTTGGCTGTGGGACACAGTACCCAGCCGAATACGGTAAGCCGCGTTTTTAGAGTGTTGACCCATTTTCATTCTACAAATGGACTCTATCGATTTAACATAAGCGTCCCAAACTTACAAGGGTAACGCCCTCATTGTTTTTCTCATTCACACTTCCTCCAGATGTTAAGAGCTGCCTGACATCTGTTAACATGGTTATTGATCTCTGGAGCTTCATCTGACGCAGTGCAGTTAAGTCCACTCCTGTAAGAAACCACAAGACTAGTTTTAATCAGCAGTAAAAACCATCGGCTCAGCCCTCGGACTCTGAACCCTAGTGAATCACTTCTGCAGTGATCACGGACTATCGATCAATCAATTGATCGTATTTGTGGAGCGCTTACTAGGTGCAGAGCAGTGTACTAAGCGCTTGGGAGAGTACAATATACTAGAGTTGGTAGATCCTTTCCCTGCCCAGCCAATTCGACAGCAGGAGCTGATCTGCCACATGAGTTCCAGCCAAAAGTACTTCCACTTCCAAGAAGGAGGGACTTGAGTGATTCTCTACGTATACAAAGCACCATAACCAAGGAGTATTTCAAAGAACAGATGCTCCTAACAGAAATCAAATTGAGTTCTTAATTGGATTCTAAGCTTAGCGTCTGTGAAGTGGAAATAGGTTCTCACGTTGGTAAAACACAGTTGTCCATCCTACAGTTTGGCTGCACAGTTTTAGCTCCGACAGATTTTCCATTTTCTCTACTCCACTCCACTACAGCTCAACCCTTTCTGTTTTTCTTCCATTGCAAAAGAAAGTTAACCATTATCTCTGAAGGACTCCAAGAACTTTCACTTACCATGCTGTACAAAATTTAAAATTGAGGTTAACGCATGAAGGTACTGGGTAGCACAGAGTAAACAACCTTCAAGATCACTGGAGAAATTTTGTTTTAAACATTTGAAGAGAAAAGCTAAAGCAGACTATGGAATTATTTGCAGAAACACATAATAATATGCTCGGACAAAGCAGAAAATAGAGGAGAGAGAAAATATAATTTTAGTTAGAAGGCTAGGCTGGTCTAAAATATGGCTTACTTGTAAAAACCTAAATTATTATTTTAGTTATGGACTGGAGAGACAGTGAATAAATTGACTGCATTATATTTTTTAGTAGGAGCAATGTTCAAAAATGAAATTCTTGTCCTCTGCTCAAAGTAGCACTTTCTCCCCAGTATAAAGCAAAGCAAGCTGGTTCTTGTTTTCTGGTGTTTAGGTTTTTTTTCCTTTTTCTTTCTTTCTCTTTCTCTCATTCTGTCTTTCTCAAGCTGTCTTTTTGATCTCTAAAAAAGTAAATGTAAAGAGTCTCTCGGCTTCTCAATTAGCAGAATGGGGCTGCTTCTTGAGGCTAGAAATTAGGAAACATTAGACCTTTGTGACATATGCAACATTCATATCGTTACAATGCTACTGTACCTTCTGCCTTTCTCACTTTATAAAAGCAGGTATAAAATTGGTTCAGAAAAATGTGTACCCATAAAATAACTCCTGTTACTTTGAGAAGCAGCGTGAACCTTCAGGGTTCACAGGGACCTAAAAGGAAAAATCTGAGGCTCGGTAGCATGTAGGAGAAATACTCCAGGATCATGGGAAATCCACGGTCTTCTAATACTAATGATAATAACTATGATGGTACTTGTTAAGCGCTTATTATGTGCCAAAGCACTGTTTAAGCACTGGCGTAGATATCAGTTAATCAGGTTGGACACAGTCCCTGTCCCACATGGGGCTCACACTCTTATCACCATTTTACAGACACGGTAACTGAAGCACACAGAAGTGTGATTTGCTCAAGGTCACATATCAGGAGTGTGGGGAATCAGGATTAGCACCCAGATCCTTCTGATTCTCAGGCCTGTGCTCTATCCACTAAGCCACGCTGCTTCTTCTGGAAAATGGTGCCCCATATCATGTTAGGCTACACGCCCGGTATAACATATGTATCACCCCATGCCTTCTCCTTGCCCTCATAGCCCTCCATCAGGCCTTAGAGCCAATGTGGAGCTGAGCCAATTCTCCAGCAGGAATTTGCCATGATTTTACAAGGAACTGATGATTTAAGATTACCAGCGACAAAGAGACCATTCTAAATAAAGTCCTGGTAAATAAGGAGTGCATCTATTCAAACATAAAGCTTCAGCCAAGGAAACAGCAACGTTAGCAAATGCTTTTCAAGGATCATTATTGGCACTGTTTTTTTACAAGGTCGGAAGAGGAGGGTTGGGGAAAAAACGTGAAATTTGTAGAGCAAAATTCTAAATGACAAAACCTATTTCATGGAAATATTGCCAGCCACCAGATTTTGATAGGCTTCCTAAAAGTGAAAATTTTTGCCTGGGGACATACCATTTCATTCCTATTAGCATGGCCTAGAGAAAAGGAAGCAGCGTGGCTCAGTGGAAAGAACCCAGGCTTTGGAGTCAGAGGTCATGGGTTCAAATCCCGGCTCCGCCACTTGTCAGCTGCGACTTTGGGCAAGTCACTTCACTTCTCTGTGCCTCAATTACGTCATCTGGAAAAATGGGGATTAAGACTGTGAGCCCCCCGTGGGACAACCTCATCACCTTGTATCCCCCCAGCGCTTAGAACAGTGCTTTGCACATAGTAAGCTCTTAACAAATACATTATTATTATTATTATTATTGTTACTCTCCCGCCAACCCCTGGCTCTGCCCCCGCCCCCAAAAAAATCAAGATCCCAGTCACTTCGGGTGACTGGGAAGAGGAAGGAGACATGTGCCTAATAACACATCTGAGAAACCATGTGGCCTGGTGGAAAGACCACAGGCCTGGATAGTAATCCTGACTCTGCCACTTCCCTGCTGTGTGACCTTAGACAAGTCACTTAATTTCTCTGTGACTTGACTTTCTCATCTGCAAAATGGGGATTCAATACTTGGTCTCCCTCTTACTGAGATGGTGAGCCCCATGTGGGACCTGACTGTCTTGTATCTACCCCAGTGCATAGTGCAGTGCTTGGCAGATAAGAAGTGCTTAAATACTACAACTTTTATTATTACTACCTGAGGCTGTTCCAGCCAGGTGAATTGGGTATTGGATAGAAGGATAAGGAGTAAAAGAATGCCTAAAAATCTAAAACTCTCCTACAAAGGACTTTGGTTAGCACACCGGAAAACATTTCTTTTCCTTCCAGTTGTAGGAGATTTGATATAACCTTAGGGACTCTTGGATTCTAATGACTCCCGTCTCCCAAAATCCTGATTCCATTCAGAATTGTCTATATTGTTTCCCTTCCAGTGAAGATCACTTTTGGTGCCTGCTAAATTGGAAGGTTCAGAATCGATCACGACTCGGGAAGTAATTGACACATCTCCTGATTTCCTCCGAGCCGCCTTCCTTTTTCTGAGTCTTCCAATTCTGGGGCGTAAGGGTAGATAAATTCAGATTGCCTTTGGATCCTTTGTAAAGTCAACGGGGATGGTTTTTAACAAGGCTGCAGGGTGCCCAGGAAATGGAGGTGTTCCTCGCATTAGTTCAACATGGAATTCTCTTACTAAACGTCTTATTCTTTCCCATCGGGGAGGAGTTACAAACACAAACCCAGACCGCCAATTACTGCTCTAAAAGACCTGTTAAATATCTGCCTATTGTTCTCCCAGGGGTTGCTGCGGCCTTATCAAATTGTCTTTGAGATCAGGCATGAGGACCGATGAGCTGTAGTGAGAACACATCCTTAGCCAAGAACATCATGCAATAATAATTATAATGATGTGGTACGGTAGGTACAAGATAATAACGTCAGACACAGTTCCTACCCCATAGTGAGGCTCACAGGGAGGGAGGACACGTACCGAATCCCCATTTTACAGCTGAGCAAACTAAGGCACAGAGGAGGAAAGCGATTTGTCCGAGGTCATGCAGCAGGCAAGGGGCCGGCCCGGGATTAGAATCCAATTTCTCCAACTCCCAGGGCTGAGATTTTAGGCCGCCCTGCTTCCCTGAATTCCACAAGAGCCACTGAGGTCGCTTGGTCCCGGAAAAAAGAGTCTGACGGGGCAAAGCTGGGGAGAATGCGGATGAGCTTCAGTTCTAGATCTGCAAGACCGAGAACCTGCCCAAGGGACCTGGCTGAAACAGTCCGTTAGCCCATCAATCAATCACAATTTAAAGATCCACTGACTCCCTTTCTCAAAGGAAAGGATGAACAACTGAAAATTAGCCCTCAAATGTACAGTCACTGTGACGAGAACAAGAATTAATGCTGAGGCCAAAGCTGGAACACCCCAAACAAGTCCAAAACCTGCAGCCAGAAATACGGTGAGTTGCATTCTGGACCACAAATAAAAGCTGGGTGTCATAAACTCGTTGTGGGCAGGGAACGTGTCTGCTAACTCTTGCATTGTCCTCTCCCAAGTGCTCAGTACAGTGCTCTGCGCATAGTCAACAGTCAATAAAAACCATTGCCTGATTGATCCGCAGGAGGGAAATGAATGTAGGCCCGGAATGTTCCCAAAGACTTACCGTTGTCATCCAGGTAGGCTAAGAGGATATAGCTGGATTCCGTCCCCTCCATGGCATAATCTAATGGGATATTTCCGTTAATGTCCTGCAGTAGGACGTTGGCTCCAGACTGGATTTGAGAATGAAAAAAGGAAAAAGTCATATGCCATTTTCAAAAGCCATCCAATACAGCAAATGTATGAGGTAATCCTCTGGGGCCCGGGAAGGGCAATAAATTCAGTGAGATACAATCCTCTAGACTAAAAGCTCGCTGTGGGTGGGGAATGTATCCGTTACATTGTACTCTCCTTAATGCTTAGTACAGTGCTCTGCACACAGTATGTGCTCAAGAAATATGATTATGATTGCTCCTTAGTGGTTACAGAGGTTTTAAGGGGTGTAGTGAGTGGGGGATATAATCAGGTTTAGATGAGGAGCATATTTTACCAATCAATCAATCAAGAGTACTGTACTAAGTGTTTGGGAGAGTACAAAAGAGTTAGCAGACATGATGGCTGCCCTCAAGGAGCTTACAGCCTTGCAAAAGAAACAGACAATAAAATCAACCAATTGATTGAATGATTAATGGTATTTATTGAGTGCTTACTGTATTCATCAACGGTATTCACTGAGTGCTTCTGGTGTGCAAAGCACTGTACTAAGCACTTGGGAGAGTGTAATACAAACACAATACAAAGGTTCAGTGTCAGGGCAAGGATTATCAATCCATTAATCAAGTGCATTTATTGAGTGCTTGCTGCGTAAAGTACACCATGCTAAGCACCTGGGAGAGTGCACTACAACAGAGTTGGTAGACATGTTACCTGCCCGCAACGAGTTTACTACTATGTGCTGAGCACTGCACTAAGTGTTCGGGAGAGCAGAATCAATCAATCAATCGTATTTATTGAGCGCTTACTGTGTGCAGAGCACTGTACTAAGCGCTTGGGAAGTACAAGTTGGCAACATATAGAGACAGTCCCTACGCAACAGTGGGCTCACAGTCTAAAAGGCAACAGAGTTGCTAGATATGTTTCCTGCTCTCATAAATTACAGATAGGGGCAGCAACCTAGAATAAGGGTATATGCATG
Source organism: Tachyglossus aculeatus (assembly GCF_015852505.1). Taxonomy (NCBI): domain Eukaryota; kingdom Metazoa; phylum Chordata; class Mammalia; order Monotremata; family Tachyglossidae; genus Tachyglossus; species Tachyglossus aculeatus. The sequence goes on along the minus strand of NC_052085.1, from coordinate 11,833,266 downwards.
ACTTCTGGGGGCAAGGAGGAGTGTGTTACGTGCCTAGGAGGATTCCTAAATATAATCTAGACTGTAAGGTCATTGTGGGTAAGAAACGTGGCTACCAACTCTGTTAAACTGTCCTCTCCCAAGCGCTTAGCAGCGCTCTGCACACAGTCAGCACTCAATAAACACGCTTGATTGATAATCCTTGCCCCTACACTGAACCTTTGTGTTGAACAAAAGCACATCCTCTTTTTCTATTACTACCTTGTCAGGCTTATATTGCTCTCCCCCAAGGCCAAGCTTTAGCAGAATCTAGCATAAAGCCAAGCCCATATGCGAGACAGTTATGGCACAGCTGGCTCCTCCCTGAGAGCTTTCCAACTGGGCCTGTTCGAGATTTAGTTTCTAGACTGGCCAAAGCCAGTTTGAACCACCTCCAACAGCTCTCGGAATAATCCAGGCTGCCGCAGCACAGCTGCACAGCCCTCAGATCTGTGACCTTTGGGCATTTGATTTTCACTCCACTCTCACCCCACGGCACTTCTGTACATATCTTTAAATCCTGTATTATCAATCAGTTATTTATATAAATGTCTGTCTCCCCCTCTAGACTGTAAACTCATTGTGTGCAGTCAGGCAGTCAGTGGTATTTATTGAGCACTTACCATGTGCAGAGCATTCTTTTAATCAATCAATCGTATTTATTAAGTGGCTACTGTGTGCAGAGCACTGTACTAAGTGCTTGGGAAGTACAAGTTGGCAACATATAGAGACAGTCCCTACCCAACAGTGGGCTCACAGTCTAAAAGGGGGAGACAGAGAACAAAACCAAACATACTAACAAAATAAAATAAATAGAATAGATATGTACAAGTAAAATAAATAGAGTAATAAATATGTACAAACATATATACATATATACAGGTGCTGTGGGGAAGGGAAGGAGGTAAGATGAGGGGGATGGAGAGGGGGGCGAGGGGAGAGTAAGCACTTTTAAGCACTTGGGAGAGTAAAAAGAGCAATAAACAGACACACTCCCTGCCCACAGTGAACTAACAGTCTAGAGGGTGTGTGTGTTGTCTTGTCTTATGCCGCAGAGTCGTTTCCAACCCATAGCGACTCCGCTATTTACTAGTTAAATCATTTCAAACTTCATTTCCAGAGAGTGAATGTGAACAGGTCGAGATTTTGTTTTTTGCACCACTTTGTTGTATGAATGATCGATCGAATTTATGTATTTTAATGTCTGTCTCCCCCTCTAGACTGTAAGCTTGTTGTGAGCAGGGAATGTGTCTGCCAAATCTGTTAACACCGTACTTTCCCAGGTGCTTAGTTTAGTGCTCTGCATGCTGAAAGTGCTCAGTAATTATGATTGATTGATTGATTGATTGATCAATCAGCAATATTTGAGGGCCTCCTCTGGGCAGACCACTGCACTCAGGAGAGTAGAAGAGAGTTAGTAGACATGATCTCCACCCTCTAGAGGTGTACAGTCCACTGTGTGCAAAGCACCGTACTAAACACTTGGAAAAGTACAATAGATACGACCCCTGCTCTCTAGGAGCTTATAATTTCGCATGGAAGACAGACACTAAAATAAATTACAGAAAGGGGACACAAAGGGAATGCTCCAATCCTGAGTGAAATATGGAAAACTATCACAACGGGAATAACTTTCTCTGCTTCTTGCAAGGCAAAGGATTGGCATAGCTCTAAAATGAGTGGAAACTCAAAATAATCGCATGAAAAAGAAGCTGTTTAATCTGGGCAGACAGGGTGCAGTGAAGCCTCAGAGCAGGAGGATAGTACTGGGGGCCAGTAGACCTGGGCACTAATCCCAGGTCTGGCCAGCTGTGTGTCCTTGGGCAAACTACTGAACCTCACTGTGCATGCAGCATATCTTAGTGGATACAGCATAGACCTGGGCGCCAGAAAGACCTGGGTTCTAATCCCAGCTCTGCCACTGGTCTGCTGTGTGACCTAAGGCAAGTCACTTCACTTCTCTGGGCTTCCGTTACCTCATCTGTAAAATGGGGATTAAGACGGTGAGTTCCATGTGGGACAGGGACTGTGTCCAACTGAATTACCTTGTATCTACCCCGGCTCTAGGAACACTGCCTGGCACATTGTAAGCATTTAACAAATACCATTATTATTGTTATTGTTACAAATGGGGATGAAATGAATATCAGCTTTCTCAACCTCTTAGACTGTAAACCCGCTATAGGACAGGGATTATGACCAATCTGATTCACTTGAATTCATTCATTCATTCAATCGTATTTATTGAGTGCTTACTGTGTGCAGAGCACTGTACTAAGCGCTTGGGAAGTACAAGTTTGCAACATATAGAGACGGTCCCTACCCAACAGCGGGCTCACAGTCTAGAAGGGGGACCAGACAACAAAGCAAAACATATAAACTAAATAAAATAAATAGAATAAATATGTACATGTAAAATAAATAGAGTAATAAATATGTACAAACATATATACATATATATAGGTGCTGTGGGGAGGGGAAGGAGGTAAGGCGGGAGGGATCGGGGGGGAATCTACTCTACTCTTGAATCTACTCTAGTGTCTAGCCCAGGGCCTGGCAGCAGCATGGCCCAGTGGAAAGAGCACAGGTCTAGGAGTCAGAGGATCTGGGTTCAAATCCTGACTCCTCCACTTGCCTGCTGGGTGACCTTGGGCACGTCACTTCACTTCTCTGTGCTTCAGTTCCCTCATCTGTAAAATGGGGATTAAGACTGTGGGCCCCATGTGGGACATCGAGTCCAACCTGATTAGCTTGTATCGAACCCAGCTCTCAGTACAATGCCTGACACATAGTAAGCGCGTAACAAATACCATTTTTAAAAATCAACCATAAATAATAAGATATTAATTGAAGTCACTTTTTCTGTGAAGACAGCCTCTAGCTACTTTTATTGGTCCTGGTCTCTTATGATTCACGGACTTTTGTGGTGATATTAGTAGCAAAACCAAAATGTCAGTGGATGAATACGCACCAGCTTAATTAAAGGTGAAAACACAAACCTTCTAATCCTCAGTTGTGTGTTCTTTACTGTTTATTTCCAGTACTACCGTGATGGAAAATAGTTACTAAAATTTTAAAGTTTGTGTTTTCAACTTTAGCAAAGCTGGTGTGTACTCATCCACCAACATTTTGGTTCAGAACACACAACTGAAGATTCAGTGTTCGCTGACTGCAGCTAATGACCCTCACAGGATGACTTTTCTGGAAATGTCAGTCATGAGCTCTTCCATTTTCCGAACTGTCTATTCTGAAGAATATGGAAGGAAAGATAACCTAGGGAATTGTTATATGCTAGCACGTTATGGAACTTTAATGCATTAGTTCTCCCATTTAAAAGTCAATGTGGTGACCCGGTAACAAACAGAAGGTCACTTTGGTCAAGCCTGGAAGTTGAGAGATTAGGGACCATTCAAGATCTGAGTAATAATTTACTCTGTGCATTTACAATTGCACAAATGGGAATGTCCTAGCTAGACTTTAAGAGGATCATTTTGATTCTTTCAAATGAGTCCTAACCCATTGACAATTCCTTCTATTAGCTATTTCAGAGCTTCCGATGTAATCGGCATTTTACAGGATTTAAGCCTAAAATTTTTTTTTAAAAAAAGACAAAAAATTGATGGTATTAATAATGGTTTCCTTAGTTACAGACATCACTTTGCTTACGGAAAAAAAAATCTCTAAGAAGCCAGACAACCAAAGTTTCATTCAAAATTGAGTTTTTCTGTAAATAGGATTTTAAGATAATGCTCTCAAATTGTGATAGCTTAAATTTCCTTATGTTACTTATAAGAGGGCCCCAACAATTACTGTTAATACTCTACATTTTTGAGCAAAATGTTATTCCAAGGATAATGACTTCATGAAAATAACTAAATATGTAATTATTATAAATATATAACTAATTATATATAACTATATAGTATATGGTATATACACAACTAATTATATACTAAAATATATAACTAATTATATAATGATTTTGAATCATCACTAATTCCCAATTGAGACCACCTAACAATAATAATTGTGATATTTCTCAAGTGCTTACTATGTTATTTTAGACTGTAAGATCGCTGCGGGCAGGGAACATGTCAACTCCACTGTATTACACTCTCCCAAGCACTTAGTACAGTGCTCTGCACACAGTAAGTGCTCAATAGATACCACTGATTGATTGCTGAATCAATGTGTCAAGCACTGTATTAGATCAGGCATGGGTTCAAAATCTTAGGGAAATAATAATAATAATAATAATAATAATGATGGCATTTATTAAGCGCTTACTATGTGCAGGGCACTACTAATAATGATGGTATTTGTTAAGTACTTACTATGTGTCAAGCACCATTCTAAGTGCTGGGTAAATACAAAGGTCCTCTTCAACTACAAGCCACAGCCCTGATTCACGTATCCATTCCAAACTTATACTATGATATAAGTTTGTTCTCCCTTCTCCAAATTCTCTCCTCTTCAACAGCATAAGAGTGTTAAAACTCTCTCCTCTTTGGTCTGGACTCCCCTCTGCCATGAGCAAATAATTGCTCACACTTATTTGCTACTGTTTTCCAAGATAATAAGAACATAAGAAGTCCATTCACTACTTCAGCTCAATGATAGATCACCCAGCCCATAGTCCTGATTCCGACAGTAGCAAAGGATTCTTGGGGAAAAAAATGGGATGGTTTCCTTTGGGATATTGTGGCCCCAATTAAGGATGGATGGACAAGGCTCCCCCTGCAACTCTGACAACATGGAAAGAAAGAGGAAACTAGAGATGGTATGTAGAAAAAGGACCAAATCCACGCTGCACTCTCCCAAGCACTTAGTACAGTGCTCTGCACAGAGTAAGCACTCAATAAATACCATTGCTGCTGATGAAAAAATCCCATTCTGCTCATGTTGCGGTGAAAGAATTGATGAAAATCCTATCCTGTGTCAGACCAGGGAGAGGCCTTAATTTATAGAAATTCATGATGGCCAGAGCCGATCTCTGTTTTGATTAGCACGGAAGGGATCAGAGCAAATTTTAGACTATGGAAACAAGGCCGTGGATGACACCATGTTTGTGGAGGAGAATTCAACAGCTGTGAGAGAGAAATCTCGAAGGAGATAGTAAGGATTTTCTCCCCATGGCATGAGCCAGAGGTCTGAGGCTTGGCTGGTCTCCAGGGGTCTTCTACCAGGGAGGAGATTTGAACTCTAGAATCTGTGTGGTCTGTTGCTTCCTAGTGCGGTGCGATGCCTGTGATGATTAACCCAAAAGATTTGTAGTGTATATTACTGCCTAATACTTATTTGAACAGAAGCAGGATGGCCTGCTGATAAGAGCACTGGCCTGGGAAGCAGCGGACATGGGATCTAATTCTAGCTCTGCCACTTGCCTGCGAGTCATTTTACTTTTCCATGCTTCCATTCTGATATCTGTAAAACCAATGCCTCCCCTTCCTCCCCGTTAGACTCTGAGCCCCACGTTGTACTGGGACACTGTCTGACTTGACTATCTTATATCTACCCCTGAGCTTGGGACTTAGCAAAGGTTTTACAAATATCACAGTTTGAGTTTGAAGTATCTGACACTGTTCTATCCCTGTCATGGGGAATCTGGGAGACTTTTCTTAGTCTTCTGGAATTATAAAACTGTAAACTCATTTTGGGCAGGGAACGTGGCCACCAACTCCATTATACTGTACTCTCCCAATTGATGATGATGATAATACCACAATAATAATAATAATAATTTGGGAGAGTCCAATATAACACAGTGCTCTGCACACAGTAAGTGCACAGTAAATACCATTGATTGATTATGGCCCATGGTTATACTTATTTAAAATTTCATCCTTAGGAATTACTACACACCCTGTCTTCTGAGATGTCTCTCTTTGGCTGCATGTGAATTCCAGGGTCAAGCATAGCACAACCAAGTCAGCAGTCAGCAGCTTTGGCATTTTAGTGCCAAAACTCCAGAGGAATTGGCTTTCAACCCTTCCAAAACATTATTGATAATTTCAAGTTTCAGAGAAATCAGTATCTCTCAGCCAACATCTTGGAGTCCAACTGCAGGCTCTTTATTTATTTTATTGTAATAATAATAATAATAATAGCATTTATGAAGCACTTACTATGTACAAAGCACTGTTCAAATGTTCAAAGCGCTGGGCATTTGTTAAGCGCTTACAATGTGCAAGGCTGCAGCAGACACAAGATAATCAGTTTGGACAAAGTCCATGTCCCACATGGTGCTTACAGTAGTAACCCCTGTTTTACAGATGAGGGAACTGAGGCACAGAGAAGTTCAGTGACTTACCCAGGCTCACACAGCAGAGTTCACGGGGGAGCCAGGATTAGAATACAGGTCCACTCCCAGGACTGTGCTCTATTCTCTAGGCCAGGCTGTTTCTACTGCTCTTTTAAATGTAAAGAACAATCATTGAAGATGATTAGCTTTGAGAACTGCTGTAGAAGCAGTGTGGCTTAATGGATAGACCACAGGCCTGGGAATCAGAAGGACCTGGGTTCTAATCCTGGCTCTGCCACATGTCTGCTGTGTGACCTTGAGCAAGGCACTGGACTTCTCTGAGCCTCAGTTACCTCATCTGCAAAATGGGGATTAAGAGTGTGAGTCTCATGTGGGACAGGAACTGTGCCCAACCTGATTAACTTGTATCTACCCCAGCACTTAGAACAGTGTTTGGCACATAGTAAGTGCTTAACAAGTACCACAATGATTATTATTATTAGTCCCACCCACATAGATCTGAACACAGAGTCAATGCAGGGTGGATTTCAAAAGCTAGATTCCTATGGACTCAACTGCGTCTCAGTCCAATAAATCTTCCATTCTTTTGTCACCTGATATTCTTAGTAGTTTGCTTTACTGAGTAGATAATTCTCTCCATGAGGATATACAGGAAAATCAAGGTCTATAATCACAGGCTTAAATTTTAATGTCTATTTCACTGCCTAGAACAGTCATGAAAAGATGATGTGCTTTTGCCATGTTATCTTGGGCGTTCAGTCAAGGAAATGCTTGTTTTTTTGCAAACCCATGCTGACAGTGAAGGGAGGGAGGGAGACAGAGGGAGGATGTCCCACGGATACGAGCAGATGGAGAAATGTTGGATTTGAAGTTTCAGTCGCCAGTACTAATTCTTTTATCTTCTGACACCATTCCTGGAATAGATTCTGCCTGCCAGGCTAGCTGTTAGGTGTGGATGCCAGCCTAGTTTTTATTCAGCTCAGAATCCACCCTGCAGAGAAGAGGGGCTCATAATAAATGGAGTTTCACATTAATAGAAATGTCTTTTCCCATACATCAAAGGGCTGGGCTGGACATTTCCTAGAGCTCAGTACAGTGCTCTGCACCTAGTAAGCGCTTAAGAAGTATTATTAGTACTATCCGAAAAATCACAATGGTGAAAAACACTTTATTAGAGAGGAAATTATAAAGGAAAGTCACTTGCATAACTCTCGGTCTTTGGATCAGTGGAGGGAGATGTTATTTATGTTTATATAGTCCTTATATGTATGCATGCGTATTCATATATCAATTTTTCAAAGTATTTAGTATGTATTTTGCAGATGCCAAGCATTGTGGATAGATACAAACATCTACAAAAGTGTGTGTGTGTGTGTGTGTGTGAGAGAGAAAGAGAAAAAGAGAGAGAGAGAGAGAGAGAGAGAGAGAGAGAGAGAGAGAGTATGTATGTGTGTGCCGTTAACCTTTGGTGATATTTGTTAAGCATTCACTATATGCCAAGCACTGTAGTAAGCGCTGGGGTAGAGTCCAGATTAACCAGGTTGAACACAGTCCCTGTCCCGTGTGGGTCTCACAGTCTCAACTGGAGGGAGGAGGAAGCTCAATGTGAGAAGGGAATGGGTCTTTTATATTGTTGTGTGTTGTACTTTCCCCAGCGCTTAGTTCAGTGCTCTCCACACAGTAAGCACTCAAATAGGATTGATTTTACAGATGAGGTAACTGAGGCCCAGAGAAGCTAAGTGACTTGCCCAAGGTCACACAGTAGGTGAGTAACTTGTATTTTATGAGAAGCAGCGTGGCTCAGTGGAAAGAGCACGGGCTTTGGAGTCAAAGGTCATGGGTTCAAATCCCAGCTCCGCCAATTGTCAGCTGTGTGACTGGGCCTCAGTTACCTCAACTGGAAAATGGGGATTAAGACTGTGAGCCCCACGTGGGACAACCTGATCACCTTGTAACCTCCCCAGTGCTTAGAACAGTGCTTTGCACATAGTAAGTGCTTAATAAATGCCATTATTATTATTATTATTGTTATTATTACCCCAGTGCTTAGTATAGTGCTTGGCACATAGTAAGTACTTAATAAGCACCTTTTAAAAAAAACAAAAACAAAAAACTAGAACCCAGCTTCCTCAGTCCCAGAGCACTGTTCTAGCTATTGGACCGACAGCAGGACTCAAGAAAGAGAAACACAACACCTGAACTTTTCAGTCTTCATTCATTCCTTCATTCAATCGTATTTATGGAGCGCTTCCTGTGTGCAAAGCACTGTATTACGGGCTCGGGAGAGTACAGTAATCAATCAATCGTATTTATTGAGCGCTTACTGTGTGCAGAGCACTGTACTAAGTGCTTGGGAAGTCCAAGTTGGCAACACATAGAGACAGTCCCTACCCAACAGTGGGCTCACAGTCTAAAAGGGGGAGACAGAGAACAAAACCAAACATACTAACAAAAAAAAATAAATAGACTAGATATGTACAAGTAAAATAAATAAATAAATAAATAGAGTAATAAACAGACAGATTCCTGGTCTGCAGCAAACTTACATTCTGGAGGGGGGTTTAGATGGGGAGCATACTGACTGCCCAAGTCCATCTCAGGGAGGCTCAACTCTAAATAGCCTGCTCTTTTCATGCACTTCCATTTGCTTAGAGAAGCAGCATGGCCTAGCAGAATGATCCCAAGCCTGGGAGTTTGAGGATCTGGCTTCCTCTCCCGGCTCTGCCACCTGCCTGCTGTGCCATCTTGGGCTGATCACTTGATTTCTCTGTGGCTCTGTTTCCTCATTTGTGAAATGATGATTCAATACTTCTTATCCTTTCTAATTAGACTGCGAGCCTCATGTGGGTCAGGAACTGTACCTGATCAGATTTTCAGATCAGATAGTGAACGCTTAGCAAATACCATTATTATTTTCTTTCAACTTCCCCGATTCTTGACATATAGTAAGCACTGAACTATCATTATTATTAATAGTATTGATGTCTGTATCCTCTCTAGACTATAAACTCATTATGGACAGGGAATGTACCAACTCTGATACTGTTCTCTCCCAAGTGCTTAGTACAGTGCTCCGCACATAGTAAGCACTCAATATTGCTGACATTGGTTTATTACTATTACTATTATTATTACTTTACAAACGGAAGTTGCAAATGTCCCGGGGGCTTCATAAACTAAAGGTCCCTTGTCTTGGGGGCTTGCGTCCACGTAACCAAACAGAGATGGACAACTGCTGCCCACCAGGACTAGGCACATTCCCACGATGCCATTCCACTGGGGAGTGATTGTAGGATCAGGCCTTCATGGAATGGACTGACATTCCCTGCCCCAAATACTGCGGCCTGAGAGGAAGGCTTACGGTGAGTTGGGGGAGGACTCAATGAAAGCCAGACACTGCCTTTCATCCTTTTCCTTTCTTGGAAGCAATAATAATAATTGTGCTACTTGTTAAGTACTTTCTATGTGCTATGCACTGTACTATACACTGAGGAAGATACAAGCTAACCAGGCCGAACACAGCCCCTGCCCCACATGGGTACACAGTCTTAATCCCCATTTAACAGATGAGGTGACCATGGCACAGAGAAGTGAAGTGACTAAGCCCAAGGCCACAGGGCAAGCAATTGGAAGAGCCAAGATTAGAACCCAGATCCTCTGACTCTCAGGCCGATGCTCTTTCCAGTAGGCCACCACCACTAGCCCACACAAGGCTCACAGCTTAAGTAGAAGGGAGCAGGATTTAATCACCATTTTACAGATGAGGAAACAACTACAGAAGTGAAGTGATTTGCCCGTGGTCACCCAGCAGAAAAATGGCAGAGCAGGGATGAGAAGCCAGGTCTCTAGACTGTAAGCTTGTTGAGGTGGGAAATGTGTCTATGGTTGTATTGTCCTCTCCCAGGTGCTTAGTACAGGGCTCTGCACACAGTAAGCACTCAATAAATACCACTGACTGACTCACTGGGGTCCTCTTACTTCCAGGCCAGAGCCCTTTTGACTAGACCACGCTATTTCCCAGCACCGTCTAGATTTCCCCAGAAACCAATCAGTCACTAAGCAACTTGTGAGAATGCCATCTTGGAGACGATGAACTTGGAGTCAAGAGTTGGACTCTCTCTTGACTCTGAGCCATTCCCATGCCTTTCTCCCAGTTGAGAATGCCTTCCCTGTCTTCAAATCTCTGTTCATGACTCAGTCTTGGTTAGCCCCATCTGACTCAGGAACACCATCTTTGACAGGAGGCTTTGACCTCTGTCCTTCCTATTTCTCTGAATTCCGAGCATACGGATGGAAAAAAATCACTCTCTCATCACACGTTTCTGTCACATGTTTAGAAGGGTTTGTGTTTCGCATGCTTTCCCAGACAGACTGTAAATTCATGAGGGTCAGGAGCCATGTCAGAGCCTTTGTTTGTCGCTACTGATAGTGGTGACAAGAATGTCTCACCCAAAGGGCTCTTGAGAAATGTGCCTGACTGACTCCCAACCCAGCAGGAAGTACACCTCCTCCCACTTCAAAAGTTCACTTTGATTGGCTGCCTTCAGAAATTCAAATATTTGCTTTTTCCCCTCCCTGAAACTATAATAAATCCCTCGCTAATCCAAGGTAATTCTAATTTTTCAACCCATTGATTGCTATTTTTACCTGATGATGAGTAAATCATAGAATCAACGCGAGACAGGAGAAAGAAATCCAGGAATTTTTGCTTTTCCTTTCCCAAGGATCTAATTCTGTAAGTAATTCATTCTGAAACTGGAATGATAACTTCCCTCCTTAAGAAGAAAAAATATTTGGAACCATAGTTATTTGATACTCTACATCCCGTTCCTTGGAAAAGAACAGCTGCAAAATTCCTGTTACGAACAGCCTAACAAATTCCAACTTCCCTTTCTGCTGGTTCACTGTGTTAGCAATCTGCATGAGTCCAACATCTACTGTTGGGCTCTAGAAGAAAGAGCCACAGTTTCTTGTTCTTAAAATGATGCCACCTGAGGGAAAATGCTAAAAAAAAAAAAAAGAACCACTTGATTTTAGTTTGGCTCTGGGTACGATGTGCTAACTATATGGGTTCCCAGAATTAATTGAAAATTGGGATGACAACCTTAAAAAAGTAACCATACCTGAGGCTCCTAACAATGATTGTGGTATTTTTTTAAGTGCGTACTAAGTGCCAGGCAATCAATCGTATTTATTGAGCGTTTACTGTGTGCAGAGCACTGTACTAAGTGCTTGGGAAGTACAAGTTGGCAACATATAGAGACATTCCCTACCCAACAGTGGGCTCACTGTACTAAGTGGTGGCAGGGGGGGAACAGAAGCAAATTGGGTTGGACGCAGGCCCTGTTCCACAAGGGGCTCACAGTCTCAATCCCCAATTTACAGAAGAGGTAACTGAGGCCCAGAGAAGTGAAGTGACTTGCCCAAGGTCATACAGCAGACCAGTGACAGAGCCAGGATTAGAACCCATGACCTTCTGACTCCAGCCTGTGTTCTTTCCACTACGCCCTGCTGCTTCTCTAACTGCTGAGACTGTGCTAACACAGTCTTTTAGACTGTGAGCCCACTGTTGGGTAGGGACTGTCTCTATCTGTTGCCAATTTGTACTTCCCAAGCGCTTAGTACAGTGCTCTGCACATAGTAAGCGCTCAATAAATACGATTGATTGATTGATTGATTGATTGATTGTGGGACTCACAGCTCATGGGTTCTTATCCTGAGTCCGCCAATTGTCTGCTGTGTGACCTTGGGCCAGTCACTTCACTTCTCTGTACCTCAGTTACCTCATCTGCAAAATGGGGGTGGAGACTGTGAACCCCACATGGGAGAGGAACCCAATTTGCCTGTATCCACCCCAGTGTTTTGTTTTGTTCTCTGTCTTCCCCTTCTAGACTGTGAGCCCGCTGTTGGGTAGGGACCGTCTCTATATGTTGCCAAGTTGGACTTCCCAAGCGCTTAGTACAGTGCTCTGCACATAGTAAGCGCTCAATAAATACGATTGAATGAATGCTTAGTACAGTGCCTGGTACATAGTAAGCAGTTAAACACCATAATTATTATTTTTATTATTAAAGGGTTTGTCCCACATTAGAACACAATCTGTTTTTGACCCTTCATCCTGACACCTCAATCCTTTTTTTTTTTAATGGGATGTCAGGGACTGGATCTTCACTGCAAATATCCCCAGTCCCCAGAGTAATAATTATAGTAGTGATAATAATAATTACAATAGTGCTTGTTAAGCACTTACTATGTACCAAGCTCTGTAGTAAGCACTCAGATATGGTAGGGTTTGTGCTTTGTCCCGCAACAAAATAGATCTTATTGATGATGCTATGCTTGAAGTAACAGCAAGGCAGACAAGGAGTTTCCAGAAGGAGTAGCAGAGAGGGTGAGTAGTTAAGGCTGGAAATGTATATGTGGAAGACAACTATAGTCCCCTTACAGGAAACCTCTGGCAGTGTGGCTCAATGGAAAGAGCCCGGGCTTTGGAGTCAGAGGTCATGGGTTCAAATCCCAGCTCTGCCAACTGTCAGCTGTGTGACTTTGGGGAAAGTCACTTCACTTCTCTGTGCCTTAGTTCCCTCATCTGTAAAATGGGAATTAAGACTGTGGGCCCCCGGTGGGACAACCTGATCACCTTGTATCTCCGCAGCGCTTAGAACAGTGCTTTGCACATAGTAAGCGCTTAACAAATACCATTATTAGTATTATTATTACGTCTGTGTGGGAGAGACCCCGCTCCACTCAGCATGTCCTGGGATTCCCATCATCCTGTGTTCCAGCCTTGGAAGGCATAGCACAGGAGAAGCAGCAGCATGTGGCCTTCTTAACTTATAAGGCGTTGGGAAGGTCACTGCTGTGGCCACAGTTGTGACTTCTGGGATATAGTTGGTCTGAGCCACGACGAGCCTGAAATTCTGCTGCTCCTTTTGTGTTTGTTGTCCTCCTTGTCTCTAACAATTTTGTTCGGCTTTCCTTACATGTGTCACCAACCCCCTCCCCACTATTCTTAGATGGTGACTATGTCTCTCTCATCCATCAATCAATCAGCTGTGTTGAGCACTTAATGCGTGAAGAGCACTCTACTAAATGCTTGGGCAAGTATAATATAACAGGGTTGGTAGACACGTTCCCTGCCCACAGTGAGCTTACAATCTAGAGGGGAAATCTAGAGAGGGAAAGAAATACATGCCCTTAGGATATATTAAGTGCTCAATAAATATTATTACTACTACTACAACTACTACCACCATTACTACTGCTAGCACTGGCAGAGACACGGTAGTAAGTGAGTTCTCTTAGGAGGTTAAATGTAAAGGAAGAACATTTAAATGACCCAGAACTGAATGCCTTGAGAAAAACCTGCAGCCAAGAGAAAAAAAAGAAAGGAGATCTGGCACAGAATTTCATCTTCAATCGAAAAGAACTGAACCGTGCGTACTGTATAAAAATATATGGGGGGGGGGGGGTGTTGTATGGGGGAAGGAGGGAGTGTGTGGGGTGTCTGTGTGTATGCATGGGTTTATACACAAAATATCCAGCCCCAAGTATGGGAAGCCTGAGAACTGACTTTCTAATACCAATAGAGACAAAATAAGGAGCATGTAAGAGAGTATCTGTGAACTATATTTACTGATTTAACTATGGTGGAACTTGTGGCAAACCAGAAATGGCTTGAGGCACCAATGAACATTATCTAATCCCAAACTTCCCATTAGATTTAGCTCATGAACACTCCAAACTCTTCCTGACATCAGATGGTTTAACACAGAGGGTTTTAGGACTGAGGAAAACACTTCACTCCAATTGCCATCCATCATTCCACAGTTTCTAAAGCAACACCCCGGTAAAGTCACTTGGAATTTTGCACTTTAGGAACAACCAGCCGTTTCCTAGGCACTTTAATGCCGACTCCACATTAACTATTTGCCTTCACAACAAGAATTTCCCCCGACCACAAAAAAGTTTTATTAAAATCCCTATTTCATTTTAGATTAAGTATTATATGATGTTTTTCCTTCCAGTTGTGGGAAAGCATGAGTCTTCAAACTCGGAAGAATGCTTCATTAATTTCAATAATAAACATTAAAATAAATATCAAGTAGTTCATTCCATATAAAATATTTAATAATAAATATCGATAATAATGGTACCTGCTCAGTGCTTATTATGTGCCCAAGCAATGTATTAAGCTCTGGGGCAGATAAGAGATAATCAGGTCAGACACAGTCCATGTCTCACAGTTTAAGTCAGAGAGAATAGGATTTAATCCACATTTCACAGATGAGGAAACTGAGGCAGAGAAGTTAAGTGACTTTGCCCAAGGTCACACAGCAGGTGGGTTTAGAACTTCCAGGCCCTTGCTTTTTCCTCTAGGCTATACTGCTGTCTGCGCGCTGTGCCTCAGTTCCCTTATCTGTAAAATGGGGATTCAATACCCATTCTCTCTTCTTCTATCTGTAATGTAAGCCCTAAAGGAAACAGGAACTGTGTCTGACCAGATTGCCTTGTATCTACCGCAGGGTTTAGTTTTGTGCTTGGCACGAAGTAAGGGCTTAACAAATACAATTATTATTATTATCACTATTATCTCAATCAGGAGTGGGTCAGGCTGGGAGGGAGGAAGCAGAGCCAACACGGAATTCACCTGCTTCCAGCGTAGAATAAGGGAGTTCAGCGATACATTTTCACAGTCCAGTAAGCAAATCGTACTGGCTATTTTTGCCTTCCAATAACTGGCCAGGATTTTGATGAAGCAGGTTGTATTTGGAATTTTTTCCATCTATTTAAGGCACTGCACACTGGGAAGATATGCTAGTAAGAAACCCGTGTTAAAAAAAGCCCTATTAACATTAAACCAAAGCCAAGAACTAGTTTAAAACACACTCCGCAATCTGGCCTGATTTTTACAAATCCCAGCCATCGCGATTTTCATTTTGGTGGTCATGGAGCTCAAGAAGAGGTCCATCCCCCAGAATTTTGTAGAATGTTTGGCTAAAGTACTGACAATGTTTACTGTAGCTAACTCTTCCTCCTCCTCCAGGACATCTGACAGCTGTGATTTGAGAAAAGCAACAAAGGGAGAATAAAACGGCACAAAAAAAATCTAAATTGGAAGGGTGAAGCAGAGTAAAATTTGGGAGTTGTAGAATTTTATTCTTCAGATAAAAGGAAGTTCTTATCCTTAATAATGATAATTGTGGTAATTGTTAAGCACTACGTGCAAAGCACTGTGATAAACACTGGGGGAGTTACACGATAATCAGGTCAGACACAGTCCCTGTCTCTTGAAATTCACCAGAGAGGACTGCACATTCCAGGAAACGTATTTTGCCTGCACAGCTTAATGGAAGGTGCACAGAACTGGGAGCCAGAAGACATGGGTTCTAATCCCAGATCCGTTGCTTGCATACTGTGTGATAATGGCTAAGTCACTTAGCAGCTTTATGCCTCAGTTTCCCCATCTGTAAAATGGGGATCACATTCTTGTTTTGCCTTCCCCTTGGACTGGAGGACAGGGACCTTGTCTGATCTGACTGTATTGCACCTAAATAATAATAATAATGGAATTTGTTATGTTTTTACCATGTGCCAAGCACTGCATTAAGTGCTGAGGTAGATACCAGATAATTAGGTCAGACTCAATCCCTGCCCCACATGAGGCTCACAGTCTAAGTATAAGGGAGAACAGGTACTTAATCTCCATTTTACGGATGAGTAAGCGGAGGCACAGACAAGTTACCTGACTTGCCCAAGGTCACACAACAGGGAAGTGGCAGAGTCAAGATCTGAACTCAGGTTCTGCTGATTCCCAGGCCTGTGCCTTTTACCATCAGGCCACACTGCTTCTTAGTGTTTGGCACATAGGAAGTGCTTGACAACTACCACTGTTGTGGAAAGGGAGTTGGGAAGGGACAGAAGAGATCTGGTCTATTACGGTCTCTCTGGTCCACCTTCTGTCCACCCCTTTTCTCCCTTCCTCCCCTATATCTTGAATCTGGTGACCTCATGGTGTTCAGTTATGGAGTGAGAAGGTCAGCACTAAGAATCGATAACGGTTCGGTCAGACAGGAGAAAGGACAGAAAGCCATGTGATGCTACTTGGGCAACCCCAAAAGGCACCAGGACATCCAGAGTTTCTCCTGGAGAGACACATGTGTCCAGCTAAAATTCTCAGCCTCAACAGGCATAGATAAAAGCCACCAGCTACAAAATGGGGATTGAGACTGTGAGACCCAGGTGGGACAGGGACTGTGTCCACCCCAATTTGCTTGTATCCACCCCAGCGCTTAGTACAGTAAGTATAGTGCAGATAGTAAGCACTTAAAGACCACAATTATCATTATTAATAATAATAACAATAGATATTGCTAGGAAAGAAGTGGAGGAAATAAGCACTTTAGAGGAGAGATGAGAATTCTGTAACCGGTGGCTATTTTAAAAATCAATTCATCATGCAGCAGTGCTAGAAAAGTGATTGAAAAGTATTTGAAAACGACTAGCTTAGCTAGAAAGCAATTGCAATTCATATCCATTTTTTTCAAGACTCGTGTAATCACAAACAGATTTCTCCAAATGAAATATTATCCTTGCAATGCCTTTAAAGCTTCTCTCTGATCATTATTTTTCATTTACTTCCCACTTTCTCAAAAGTGTCAAGGCCCCTGGTGCGCAACGTAATCAATGAACCAATTTATAGTGCGCTTACCATGTGCAAAGCACTGTAGTAAGGGCTTGGGAGAGTACAATACAATAGAGTTGATAGGGATGATCCCTGTCCACAAGAAGCTTACACTCTAGAGGGGAAGACACACAAATTATAGATGGGGAAATGGTCAAGTATAAGAATGTGAAGTACTGTGGGGCTGGGGTATCAAAGAGTTTAATTATTTATACTGCTGTCAGTCTCCCCATCTAGAATGCAAGCTCGTTGTGGGCAGGGAATGTGGACATTATAGTGTTATGCTGTATTCCCCTAAATGCTTAATTAGTACAGTGGTCTGCACTTAGTAAGCACTCAATAAATATGATTGATGAGCTACAGACACAAGTGCAAAGGCAATGTGAAAGAGAGAGCCAATAGGAGAAATGAAAGCTTACTCAGGGATGGGATGATATTGAAATATATAGAGCAAGTACATATATGAGGAATCATAGGAATGTAGGGGTTTGTAGAAAAGCACCTAATCCATTTTATCTGCATTCCAGGGGTCCTCATGTAAATCATCACAGAACTCCAGTGGAAGGGGAAATAGAGATAATTCTTAAATAGCTGAGTAAATAATGTTCAGGATGCTGTACCAGGAACTGGAATACTTGCACATAAATCAATTAAGGCCTTGACCACGGGGGTTTGGCTATCTAAGCATATCCAGTCTACAGCCTCCGATCTCTAATTATTTTTGGTTCCACGGAGAGCCAAGGAGAACAAGACAAGTAAGCCACACAACCGTGTTCATTATACTGAAGCGATTTAACTGTTTCAACATCCCCGGGAAGAATGCAAGCGTATGAACACAAATCATTGTCAAATCAACAATGGATTAAATTGATTTACTCACTAATAGCAGCAGGAGAACGATGTCGGGATTATCACAAGCACAGGCAATGTGAATAGGAGTCCAAAAATCCTCGTCTTGATGATTTACGTTTACTCCTTTGTCAATTAGAATTTCTGCGGTGAAGACGTTATCGTAGCGGGCACACTGGAGAAAAGAAGACCATGATGAAGGGAGATAAATGATGGAGATGTGTTTTCCCACCAACAGCATGTGCTGGGGCAAATGTCACTTTAATCTCTGCTATCATCACCCTGCTGCTAATTGAGTTAAGCTGTTGGGAGTGACAAGCAGATTTGTGATGCAGGATTTGTGGAAGATTTTCCTCACTGACCCCAGACCCGGGAGTCAGAGGACCTGGGTTCTGATCCTAGCTCCACCACGTTCCTGCTGTGAGTCCTTGGGCAAGTAACTTCCCTCCTTGGCACTTCAGCTTCCTCATCTGCAAAACGGAGGTACAGTACCTGTTCTCCCTTCTACGTAGACTGTGAGCCCCGTGTGGGACCTGATTATCTTGTATTTACCCCAGTGCTTGGAACACAGAAAGCGCTTAACAAATACCATGATTATTATTATTATTGCTTATAAAGGTAAATGCTTAGCAAATACCATTACTATTATAATCTATTAATTATTATATTAATTGTGTAGTTATTATAAGTGCTAAAGTACCCCAAAAATTATCTTTATCATAATGTACTTAAATACTAAGGGAGAATGCGGTGAAGACCACAGGGCACAGGTGATGCAGTAAGTGGGGAAATGGTGGGAGGAGATGAGAGATATTTCAAAGTAGGTCTTCTGGAGGAGATGTGATTTTTAAAGGACTTGAAAGATGGAGAGAGTCGTGGTCTGCTGCGGATACAAAATTAATAGTATCTGAATTGAATTCATAGAGTTCCAGGTTTATTCCAGCAATTTTGCCAGATCTCTTTGGATGTATTTGCTTCTATCCCTCCTACCCAAATGCACGGAATCTTTTTCTCGCAGCCATTTCGCCTAAGAATACGTAATTGCGGCTTCATGGTTAATTATACCCTAGATTTTATATTGTAAGGGTCCAAAACGAAAGCCAAAAGAAAGAGGAGACAGGCGATCTGGGGAAACCTGACACTTCAGACTGCCAAATTACTACTCTCTAGTACCTGAGGTGTTTTGAAACACTGAAATTGAATCTTTGCGATTTTTCATTTGGTTCTTAGCTGTCACATTGGCACACAAATACAATAATTATGACCTCACCCTGAGACCATGCTCAACACCCAAGCGCTCAGCTTGACCCTTGCCCAAGAAGCCGTGTGGCCTAATGGAAAGAGCCTGGGCCCGGGATTCAGAGGATTTGGGTTCTAATCTGGGATCTGCCACTTGTCTGCTGGGCGACCTTGGACAAGTCACTTCACTTCTCTGTGCCTCAGTTATCTCCGCTGTAAAAT
Source organism: Tachyglossus aculeatus (assembly GCF_015852505.1). Taxonomy (NCBI): domain Eukaryota; kingdom Metazoa; phylum Chordata; class Mammalia; order Monotremata; family Tachyglossidae; genus Tachyglossus; species Tachyglossus aculeatus. The sequence continues at coordinate 11,813,992 of NC_052085.1, read as the reverse complement.
GGGGATTAAGACCGTGAGCGCTATGTGGGACAGGGACTGCATCCAACCTGATTTTCTTGTATCTACCTCAGTGCTTAATACAGTGCTTGACACATAAGCGCTTAGCAGATACTGTAAAAAAAAAAGTCTTCCCCCAGTTTGCCTCATCTCACGAGCTTTTTGGAATAAAATTTCTCTTCCCTCTCCTCCCTTCCTGCTTTCCAAAGACATTCAAAGGTTCCTCATCTCCAGGGATGCTTTCGTTGACTAAGAGAAGTCAAACGGCTATTTTCCTTCACCACTATTTCAATAAACCTGTTCTTCCAACTTGTTTGCTTATCCCTACCTTTCCTCCACCACTATTTCAATGAACCTGTTCTTCCAACTTGTTTGCTTATCCCTACCACACTGCCATGATATATTTAATAAGAGTCATTTTAGGATATGATGGAGATAAGGGTAAATAATTGATGGTGTTTATCGAGCTTTTACCCTGCACAGAGCAGGGTAAAGGACATGGCATGGCTTAATGGAAAGAGCATGGGCATGAAGAGTCAGAGGACCTGAATTCTAATAAAGGGTTCTGCCACTTGACAGCTGTGTGACCTTGGGCAGGTTATTTAACTTCTCTGTGCCTGTTATTTCATCTGTAAAATAGGGATTTAATACCTGTTTTCCTTCTTATTTAGACTGTGAGCCCCAAGTGGGACAAGAGCTGGGACTGACCTGATTTTCTTGTATCTTCCCTATTTTACATATTATAGGGAAGATACAAGAGAATATAATAATGTATTATATATATATGTATTTCTCCCTTCTGCTTCATCTACACAATTACTTCTGTATAGAGACACAAAATGCCCTCTAGAATCCCATAGCATTTAGGGGTTATTATTTCAGTTCTTACCAGATGGAGTAAGGATCCTCCTGAAGAAATAGGGGTAGAAGGGTCAGCACCATTCTTCAATAGCTGGAGCACTGAAACAGGATGAATGAGAAGGGTGTCAATGGCAAGACGCATCCCATTCCTCAAAGAGCTCCCTCCTTCATCCTCTTTAATACATCAGCAAAATATAATCCATGAATGAAAAGCACCAGGAGGAATTGGAACTATGCGGGGTCAGTGTTTCCCTTATCAACCTCAGTGCCCCAGTCCATTAGTAAATGGCTTTTCATAACTACATTCATTGTAAGTACCATTGAGGAACTTCTCAGCTGCACACTTTATGAGGCCTGAAGCTTTTGGACCAGGTTTCTGTAAGAGCTGGACCAAAGATGCCTTTTAAAACTCTGTGCCTTAAGATCCCATGAGACTCAATGGATTTTTTTCACCCGGGATACGAGGATAGCATGTTCAGAATTTATAGCCTATAAAATTCACCTTTCCATCAAAGATGAGAGAATCACCCTGCTAAAGAACTGATAGAGACAACAGTGCCACAAAGAGTCCAACCTGTGAAGACAATTTGGGCCAAAAGGGAACAGGATACAGGCTCTCTGTACCTCTTAGACTACAGACAAGAAGCAGACAAGAAGCAGAATGGCCCAGTGGTTAAAGCACAGGGCTGGGGGTCAAAAGACCTGTGTTCTAATTCTGGCTTTGCCACTTATCTGCTGTGTGACTTCAGGCAAGTCACTTAACTTCTCTGTTCCTCAGTTACCGTATTTGTAAAGTGAGGATTGACACTGTGAGCCCCATGTGGGACATGGACTGTGTCCAAACTGATTATCTTTTATCTAACCCAGTGCCTGACACATAGTACGTGCTCAACAAATACCACTGGAAAAAAAAAACCAATAGAAATTTAGTGACATCCCCAATGAAGACCTTTCTCAGGGTGTACAGTTTCCTTGAAGCAAGTAGTTGTGTGAATCTAGCTCTACACTTCTGTGTGTAAATGTGAGTGTGTGCACATGTGTGTACCAGGGTATAATCCAAGCTTGATAACGATGAAACAGCAACTTTCAAATGTGATGGGATGTAAGACTAGAATTAGAGGAAAGAGACCCATTAAGGAGTGGAGAAATGAAGTGAACAGTTATTACAGCAGCACCCAAGAATCAAGAGAACCTCAAAATGCAAGACACTAATTATAGCATTAGCTCACTGTGGGCAGGGAATGTGTCTGTTATATGGTTGTGTTGTAATAATAATAATTTTGGTATTTGTTAAGTGCTTAGTATGTGCCAGAACTCTTCTAAGAGCTGGGATAGACACAAGATATTCAGGTTGGACACAGTCCATGTCCCACATCGGGCCCATGGGCTAAGTCCCCATTTTACAGATGAGGAAACTGAGGTGCAGAGAAGGTAAGTGATTTACCCAGGGTCATGCAGCAGAGTTTGTGGCAGAGCCGGATTAGATCCCAGGTTCTTCTGACTCCCACATGCCCATCCACTAGGCCACACTGCTTCAACTCTTCCAAGCGCTTAGTACAGTGGCCTGCACACAGTAAGTACTCAACAAATATGATTGATTGATTTGACCATGAAATCTAAAGATAAGAGGATGTCAGGAATAGCATAAGTGAAATGCCACAGACAAAATGCAGACTGATTTTTTGCACTATGCTGGGAAAAAACAAAAAAAAATTCCCTCAAGCTTAAATCTGGGAATCAAAAGAATTCCTATTCTTACTGTGGGCCTCTTCATGTCTCACCTTTGCCCCCCACCATTTAGGCCTTCAGTCACCCTCTCCTCCCAATTATGCTGCTTATTCAGATTGATCTCAACCCACGGAAGAAATAAGCTAGAGATAGGAGGGAAGAGTGATCGAATTACTTCTTCTACTGACTCAAAAATTTCTCTAGATCAGGCATTCCTGATTTAAGTTTGAGCTAAAGAAAGACTTAGCTCAGCTAGAGGTGAGGAAGCAAAATAGGATGTATCCTTTTTGGAAAAATTGAGGAAGGTAAGTTCTAGAGTGGCACTGATAGAGTTAAAGTAGACAACTAGGGATCAATGGATTAGAGAGTCAACTGAAAGGAAACATATACCAACAGAATTAAAGGATTAAGATTTGAGGCAGAGGCGAGGCATCAAGATTTTCTTAAAGTGAAAAGATTTTTTCTCGCCTCTGGTAGACCAAGTGACCACCAAAATGACAAGTGCAAAGATTTCCAGAGATGACAGAGCCAGGAAGCTAGAGTGCTTCCACTGGAAAAATCAAAAGAGCAAGGAGATCTTGCCAATCAGCACCAATGGAAGAGACCATGTGAATCTCAAACTCACTGAGATTCTTTTCATCATTTGAAGAGCAGGGAGATCTTGCCAATCAGCACCAATGGAAAAGTATGTGAATCTCAAACACACTGAGATTCTTCTCATCATTTTATTCGTGTGTGTGTACGTGTGTGTGCTATTTGATTCAGCTGGCCTCACAAAAAAAGAAATGATCCAATTTTAAAGATCACTGGGATTTCCCAAAGTCTCCTTCCTGCCTGATGGAAATTCTACATGTCTGATGTCTACCCTCAGGGTAAAAAAATACCTGTGGAAAGCTACTTCAAAGCAGTCAACCAACACTACTTCTTTTCAGCAACGGTATCAGAATGGAAACTTGTCGCTCTTCTGAGGAAGAAGTTCTTTCAAATCCAAGTTTCCACTCTAAATGCCTGACTGCCTAAATTACCTCTCTACAGGAGCAGGGAATATGTCTATCCACTCTCTTGTACTCTTCCAAATGCTCAGTATAGTGCTCTGCAAACAGTAAATACCACTGACTGATTGACTGATCTAGAATTGCAGTGGAAGCCACAGGAAAACCAAATCAACCCTTACTAAACATCTCTCCACAATTATCAATGATATTTACTAAGGGCTTACTACGTGTAAAGCACCATACTAAGAACTTGGGAGAGCACAATACAACAGAGTGGATAGGCACATTTCCTGCCCACAATGAGCTTACAGACTAGAGGGGGGTGATAGTCTAAATACATTAGTCGAGAAGCACCTTGGTCTAGTGGAAAGAGCACAGGCCTTGGACTCAGAAGGATCTGGGCTCTAATCCCGGCTCCTCCATGTGTCTGCTGTGTGACCTTGAGAAAGGCACTTCACTTCTCTGAGGCACTAAATCCCAGCCTCGAGACCCACCATACCCTCTCTTCATATTTCAGCAAAGCCCTAACAGAAATTTCTAGTCCCGTTTGCTCCTGAAAATTGTTTTCTCAAAAAAAAAATTGCGTAAAGTAGGAGTGAGACTCTGCTGATAGAAGACCCTACAGGAGTATCCCAAGAAGAGTGCTTTTCAGAAAAGATTTCCAACTGGGTAAAGAAGGTATCATCAGCTAACTTAATAGGGTAGCTGACTGTCATAGCGGCGAACAGCCCCGGATAATAATAATAATGATGATGATGGCGTTTATTGAGCACTTACTATGTGCAAAGCACTGTTCTAAGCACTGGGGAGGATACAAGGTGATCAGGTTGTCCCACGGCGGGGGCTCACAGTCTTCATCCCCATTTCACAGATGAGGTAACTGAGGCACAGAGAAGTTAAGTGACTTGCCCAAAGTCACACTGCTGACAATTGGCAGAGCCGGGGTTTGAACCCATGACCTCTGACTCCAAAGCCCGTGCTCTTTCCATTGAGCCACACTGCTTCTCTAAGATATGCTTGAGACTGTTACTTCAGAGGGAAAGTATGTGAAACAAACCATCCCAACGGGGCGGGACAACAAGGGAAGCAGCGTGGCCAAATGGAAAGACCACAGGCCTGGGAGTCAAAAGGACCCGGGTTCTAATCCCGGCTTCGCCACTTGTCCGCTGTGTGACCTCGGACAAGTCACTTCACTTCTCCAGGCCTCAGTTCCCTCATCTGTAAAATAGGGATTAAGACTGTGAGCCTCATGTGGAACAGGGACTGTGTCCAACCTGATTAGCTAGAATCTACCTCAGTGCTTAGAACAGTGCCGGGCACATAAGAAGCGCCTAACAAATACCATCAAAAAAGAAGCCTACTCATTCCTCTTAGCCTATTCCAAAGGAGCCGTGATTAAAGTTCCGTCTGTCCAGCTTTCCAGGGTTTAAATTGAATAGAGAATCGGGATTTGTGCTCCTCAGTCTATTAGTACAAGAATGTAACCTGGTTTCTCTGCGAAATCACTTTCAATTTAAGACCAAAATACACGGGCAGCTGCCAGCTCTACAGTGCCTGGGGCACTGGGGAAATGATTGCTCGTGAACAACGGGCACAGCTCAGTCTGCAGGCTGTGGCTCATTTTTTCAGAGACTGCGTGCTTGTTTGCAGGAGCTTCCCTGGAGAGAGTGATCAAAAGAGCACAGAGAGATGGATTTGGGGTGGCTTTATTTTTTGCCTCTCACTGAATTGCTGATTCAACCAATAGCTTCACACTTAGAATACAGGGAATAGGGACATGATGTGGGAAGAAAAGTGGTCCTTTTCTATCCAAAACCCTCAGTGAAAATAACCGTTTGGGCAGAACAGTGTCAATAAATCTCTCCCTTGTATTCAAAGACTGCAAGCTCCTTTTGGGCAGGGAATGCATCTACCAACTCTGTTTTATTGCACTCTCCAAAGCACTTGGTACAGTGCTCTGCACACAGTAAGCACCCAATAAACACGATAGATTGAAAAATGGGTGCAAAGATGATTTTGCTACAGTGAGATTCTGTCAGTATTAACTGCAGTTTATTCTAAAAATATTGCATTTTTTCTAAGAATAAATCCAGCTAATACTGTGATGTTCTGGTAATTTGTGGCCTTTTATTAAAAGTAACCTGTCATTTTAAGGGAGAGTGCCATTCTAAAATGTATTTTCCCTGCACATTATTTCCTGATGAAGTGTTCTACATTGTTCCCTGGCTGATTTTATTTTGTGCATTGTGTATTTGTCCTAGTCTCTTATGCTGTTTTAATGACTCTTTCCATTGCTCCCACTGTCTCCATCATAAGTCTTTCCCCCATTATTATTCATAGATTGTAATGCCCTCAGGGATGGGGACCAGGTCCAATTCCCACCTGTGTATTCTCTCCCAGTGCTTACTACAGTGCTCTGCACAGTTGGTGCTTAATAAATACTACTGTTTATTACCTGCCTACCTCAATTTCCCTGCCCTTCAAACTGTGGGAGAACTGATCTCACAGTCCGGACCCTGTGGTCTCAGGATGGAGGTCTCCGATCTAGACAAGCAGTGTGGCTTAGTGGATAGAGCTCGGGCCTGGGAATCAGGAGGACCAGAGTTCTAATCCTGGCTCCGCCACATGTCTGCTGTGTTATCTTGGGCAAGTCACTTAACTTCTCTGGGCCTCCATTACCTCACCTGTAAAAATGGGGATTAAGAGTGTGAGCTCCCTGTGGGACAGGGACTGTGTCCAACCTGGTTGACTTGTATCCATTCCAGTGCTTAGAACAGTATATGACACATAGTAAGTGCTGTAACAAATACCATTATAATAATGGCAGAGGAAAACCCACCTGGTCCACTTGTATCTACCCCAGTGCTCAATACAGTGCCTGTCATACAGTAAGCGCTTAATGAATGCCAAAAAAACCCCGCCAAAACACTCCCAAAAGCAAACCAAATGATGATGGCTTAACATACCTTCCTTGTCGTTGTGATGGATGATTGCATCCTGAATCATATCTGAGAGCATAAAGTGAACTCTGTGCTTCTTGGCCCGTTTCAGCCTCTTCAGGCCTCCCTCTTGTTTCCGAAAAGCCTTTTCCCGTTCGTAGTAGGCTTTGATCTGGTCACAGCGAATTCTCTTCACCAACCGCTGACGCTGGCCCAAGGGCAGGGACTCCAGGAGATACTGATCGATTTCCATGTCATGAGATCGGAAAACATTACAGAGCTGGAAGCAGCCTGAGACAAAATAAGAGACTGTCACAAACGTCTCTGGACCACAGTGCCTTTTCCCGTAACAACAACCACCCCACCACCAGCCTGTCCCCCAAAATATATGAATGCCAAGCCGATCAACACCTTTCATCTTTGATTTTAAAGGAGGATAAACAGCCCCATTCCGTAAGTGGGAGACAAACTAAGAGATTGAGTGACTTTTTTACAGTATTTGTTAAGCGTTACTATTTACTGGCATAGATATAAGCTATCAGGTTGGACACAGTCCCCATCCCACATGGGGCTCAAAGACCTAATCCCCATTTTACCATTGAGGGAACTGAGGCCCAGAGACATGAAGTGACTTGCCTAAGGTCACACAGCAGAAAAGAGGCGGAGCCGGGATGAGAACCCACATCCTTCTGAGTCCCCAGCCCATGCTCTATCTAGTAGGCCATGCTGCTTTGGCAGCACAACAGTGCAGATGACCATTTCACTCACTGGTATCTACTGAACGCTCTGTGCAAGCAACTGTATTAAGCACTTGAGAGACTGCCATAAAATTACGAGGAACTTACAGTCCAATCTGGGAATCAATCCACCATTACTGCGTGCTGGGCACTGTACTAACAGCTTGGGAGAGTCCATTTCATTCCAACCTAAAAGTTATTTAGAATAAAACTTAGGGTGAAACTGTACCCCACTCAGGAACAACTCCTGAGACACTTCTTAAAGAAATCTTAAACTGCCAACTTGTCAACATATTGTTTTGGTTTTTTTAAAAAAGACTTTTACCAGGCTCTCATTTTATAAGCACACAAATAGCCTAAAGGAATGAATAGGCTGAGTAAGGTTGAGAAATTGGGAATGGGAGTCTAGGCCGAAGGGCTGAGCTCACTGCTATTCAAATCTGAATTAGATCGACAAACTGCAGGGAAGGTTCGGTTTGTGTTTTCTTGAACTGGGTGATCGGGACTGTGAGGGAGTTTACAAATTCAAGTGTAAATATACTATTTGACAGATATCCAAGTCCAAGAAGACTGAATTTCAAGATTGCATCATGATTTGATAAAGACAAAATAGTCACCTTACTGGCATAACTCATTAGATTTTATTTCCTACCTGCTTGGCATACCATTGGTGGCAACAAGAAACTTGGCTACCTTTTATTCAGAATGGAAAATTCCTGACAACTAACCCCATATTAAAACAGATAGGGGAGACCATTGAAAGGCGCTTTCAATCATCTGCAGGAAAAGTCTATAAAGAGAGCAGTTTCTTTGGAGAATCGTATTGCCCTTCTCCCAACCGCTTAGCACGCAGCACTCTGCCCACAGTCAGAGTTCAATAGATACAACTGATGTATTGACAATCATTTGAGCTACAATGCCATTCTGATTCCCCAGAGGACTAAGCAAACAATTCCAAAAATTCCCCATTCTTGGAACTACCCTCAACCTTGCCCTCGTCTCTAAGACCTGGGAAATAACGTTGATTTGTCAACAAGAGGGGAGGTGGCCTGGCAGAGAAGATGGATCATCCAGAGATCAGGCAACATCTCTTCCCTGTTCTTGATCATCAAAATGTCTTAGCATAATGGCTGAGAGGTCAAACTCTGATTGTCTGCAGTGCCACGGAGGTCAACAGAATATTGGATTTCTTTATCTCTACATTTCTATATTGTTATCTCTGTTTCCATCTCTCCGCATCGATATCACAAATCAGAGACTTCAAGTAATGGGTTGTTCCACTGCCAGTAGGATCTGCTCAGGAAATCTGTCCCTCCTGGTGTTATTAAGGAGGTAGCCAGCTCCCAACTCTTTTACTATCACAGACGCCAAGCTCTCGTTGCTCTGAACCCATTCTTTTACTGTTACCCCTTAGCCTTAAAACTCCCTGAGAGTTTGACAGCCCCCAATGATAGAAACGGTCCCCCAGAGGAGACAGAATAAAACTTAGAAAGTTTCACTTAAAATATCAGGGGTGAGGGGTTGGGGGAGAGAGGGGGTTCATATCTTTCCAGCTGGAGAGGGTGTCTCAGCAAAGAACCATACATGCTTTCACCATTTCATGACAGTTGCTTCACTAGAATACTGTACTTAATGCGAATAACTGAATATTTCCCAAAGGCAACTGAAAAGGCAAGCCAGTCCCCCCCTCCGGAAAAAAAAAAAATCAGCCCACCTCTCCCAATCCCCAAATAAAATACCAGGCATAACTGACGCTGCCTAGAATTTGTGGAGGTTTAATAGTAAAATCAGATTTTTTCCTCACAAATAGCAGGTTCTGAAACCTCGTGCTTCTCCTTGTTAGTCACAATGTTTTTCAAAAACACCGAAGATAAATGTGAAGAAAAACTGTGGGTCAAGCAATAGATGATGCCATAAATATTGATGTGCAAAACCTGGAGAATTAGATGACAAATTCAGACCGCTTGAATTATTGGTTTTCCTCTTCAGCAATACACACTACTGTTATGCATGGCTACCTTATACCATCCATTTGCTGCGGTAAATTTCTTGCTCCCTAAAAGAGCGTATTAAAAAATAATTTATCATTATTTCTGCAGATGACTACAAGTTACCTGTGGCACAAGAAGCCTTCAACATGCAATAGCTCAAATGATGTTACTCTATGTTATGAAAAACACAGGACTACAGGCCTTTCCTGATGACAATAGCAAATATTATATTCATTACCTACAGGCCCAGTTCCTTTTGAAATAGATTATTTTCATCAACAGAGAAGTAACAGCACTGTTCAAATTCCTGAATTTGAAAGCTTTATATGTAATCTTGTAAACAAAAAAATCTGTTGTAATTATAATTACATTATTTGTTAAGTGCTTATGTGCCAAGCACAGTTCTAAGCGCTGAGAGGAATCAGACATCAACACTACAGTGCTTTGTACATCAGCAACTTTACTACTGATCTTATGGATTTGCCAACTTTCAAAGCTGTAAAACAGAGATTTCAAGTTTAAAATAATTTACCTTTGTGGAATGAAACCTATGAATAAATTAATAGTGCAGAATCCTCCCCCAAAAGAAAAAAGATCTCTAAGCAAAAAGCAGAGTTCCTAAACTCAACTCCATTCAAGGGAACCCCAAGTAACAAAATGAAAAGATGGTTACGTGGCAAAATTTCTTTAAAATACATTCTTCCCTTCTAGAGGGACAGGAATTTCTGAAGGGATTCAATTGGTTATCCTGCAATAAACTGTATTCCTGGATATTATTCTTCAAAAGCCCTAAGATGGTTATGTGGCAAAATTTCTTCAAAATACATTCTTCCCTTCTAGAGGGACAGGAATTTCTGAAGGGATTCAATTGGTTATTCTGCAATAAACTGTATTCCTGGATCTTATTCTTCGAAAACCCTGTGATGTGACTGGACTGGTAAGCAGAAACTGCTATCAATTTCCAGTTGGGTACCTGGGAAAATAGTTACTTTGTGGACACTATTAATCAACCCTACAGGCTTTCTAACAGACTGCTTTAACTATCTGCCGATTTACTGAAGCTACTGCCCTGTCTTCAATTTAAACCCAACTCCATATTGAAAATGTGTGCTGTAGCAGAGAGAATTCCAGATAATACCATTAAAATCTCTCTCACTATCAATGACATTTATCGAGCGCTTACTACGTGCAGGGCACTGTACTAAGCACTCGGGAGAGGACAACACAACAGCATTAGCAGACACATTCCCTGGCCATAAGGAGCTTACAGTTTTGAGGGAAAGACAGACATTAATATGGCTTTCAAAGCCCTAGAAAGCATTCTCCCAAAGAGGTGGATAATCTATTTTCAGAGGGGTATCAAGCAGTGTGGCCTGGTGGATAGAGAATGGAACGAGGAGTCAGAAGGACCTGGGTTCTAATTCCGGCTGTGCCACCTGCCCGCTGGGTGACCTTGGGCAAGGCGCTTCACTTCTCTGTGCCTCAGTTACTTCATCTGTGAAATGGGGATTAAGACTGTGAGTCCGATGTGGGACAGCGACTCACATGTGTCTAACCTGATTACCTTTCACCTACCCCAATGCTTAGAACAGCGCCTGACATAATAAGTGCTTAACAAATAACGTTGAAAAAAGTGACTTGTCCAAGATCACACAGAAGGCAAGTGAGGGAAGTCAGGATTAGAACCCTCACCTTCTGAGTCCCGGGCCCTTGTTCTTTCCACTATGCCACGCTGCTTCTCAACAAATTTACAATTGACTGGGAAAAACAGGCAGATACACATTGTTCACCTATCTTAGGAACAGGAGAAAAGACTGGTATCAGCAAAAAGTGAGATGAGGAAAAAACAAAAGAAAGAAAAGAACTAAGTTGATAAACAGTAAGTGTTTCTTAACAGTCACCCATCAGAAACAATATCCAACCTCCCCACAAGGCAGAAAACAGTTTAAAACCTCATTTCTGCAGTCAGTGAAAAACAAAACCTTTCCTATTTGGCTTTTCCTTCTGGTGTCACTCTTGGCTGTTGATAAGCTATTCAAAATGACAAGTCTGTCGAACTCTGAAACTCTCTATAGAACAACGGTCTTGTCAGATGCCAAAACGCTGACTACGCATGGGAAAAGAATAGTCAGGAGCTAAGAGGAGACCATTCTAAACCACTCAACCTGTAGATTCAGGCATATGGAGTGGTGTGAAGTGGAGATGTGAAACTCGAATGGAGTAGCAATTTGTGTGCACATTTAATGTCGTTCTAAGCAACTGCACAAAGCTGCAATAATAATGACTGTGGTATTTGTTAAGCACTTACTACATGCCAGGCATTGTACTAAGCGCGGGATTGGATACAAGCAAATTGGGTTGGACACAGATCCTGTCCCACAAGGGACTCAGTCACAATAATGCTATTATTATTATTATTATTATTATTATTATTATTATTATTATTATTATTATTATTACTACAGGGCCACAGGCACCTGGTGCGGCAGTAGAAGCACAATGCCAGAGGAGTCCAGAGTAGCAGGGCAGTGCCCTCAGGATCAGATTGGAGCCCAGAAAAACAAATGTGTGCTGTAGAACCCAGGTCCTTCTGACTCCTAGTTCCATGCTCTATCCACTAGGCCACACTGCTTGATACCCCTCTGAAAATAGATTATTCACCTCTTTGGGAAAATGCTTTCTAGAGCTTTGAAAGCCATACTACTGTCTGTCTTTCCCTTGAAACTGTAAACTCTTTATGGCCAGGGAATGTGTCTGCTAATGCTGTTGTATTGTCCTCTCCCGAGTGCTTTGTACAGTGCCCTGCACGTAGTAAGCACTCGATAAATATCACTGATAGTGAGAGAGAGAGAGATTTTAATGGTATTATCTGGAATTCTCTCTGCTACAGCACACATTTTCAATGTGGAGTTGGGTTTAAATTGAAGACAGGGCAGTAGCTTCAGTAAATCGGCAGATAGTTAAAGCAGTCTATTAGAAAGCCTGTAGGGTTGATTAATAGTGTCCACAAAGTAACTATTTTCCCAGGTACCCAAGTGGAAATTGATAGCAGTTTCTGCTTACCAGTCCAGTCTGGACTCCAGAACCCTCAGCATTCAAATCAACAGGCAGAGCGATTCAGAATTATATTAGCATTTACTATGCGCCAAGCACTGTACCAAGAGCTGGAAGAGATATCTGATACAAGGACCAAGGTGGGTCCCACATGAGGCTCACAGTCTATAGGGATGGACGACAAGTATCTCATCGCCGCTTTATAGATGAGGAAACAGGCTCAGAGAAATCAAGTGACTTTTCCAAGGTCATACAGCCAGGCAGGAGGTAAAACAACTATTAGAACCCAAGTCCCCTGACACCCAGGCCTGCGGCCTTTCCAATAGGCCAGGCAGCTTCTCAATAAGCATCATCAATCAATGAATGGTGATTGCTGCACACTGGTTCTGTGCAGGGCACTGTACTAAGCACTTGAGAGATTACAATACAGTAGAATTAGCAGACACGTTCCCTACCCATTCATTAACTTAATCTATCAAGTCACATTGTCTCTGGAGGACAAACCATTCAGGTCTCATTAGATCCCTCCTCATACATGGACTCTGAAGGGATTATTTTTTTTAGCTATCGAGAAGCAGCGTGGCTCAGTGGAAAGAGCCCGGGCTTTGGAGTCAGAGGTCATGGGTTCGAATCCCGGCTCCACCACAAGTCTGCTGTGTGACCTTGGGCAAGTCACTTAACTTCTCCGAGCCTCGGTTACCTCATCTGTAAAAATGGGGATTAAGACTGTGAGCCCCACGTGGGACAACTTGATCACACTGTATCCCCCCCCCAGCGCTTAGAACAGTGCTTTGCACATAGTAAGCACTTAACAAATGCCATAATAATAATTATTATTATTATTATTCCTCCTTTTTACAATGGTAACTTTGGAGTTGAGGTGAAGGGATAGAATACTTAGAATTCACCTTGATTAATACAAGGCCATTACCTTTTCGTTGATATCATGCAATTACTTTTCAATGCAAGCTAGCATCCAATTAGACATTTTACGGGCAGTTTCATATTCATTCATTCCATTGTACTCTCCTAAGCACTTAGTAAAGTGCTCTGCACACAGTACACACTTAATACATGTTATTCATTCATTCAGTAGTATTTACTGCGCCCCTACTTCGCATAAGGCAATGAAAAGACAGTGCCAAGCACTGTGGTAGACAGAATTTAATCAGGTTGGATACAATCCCTGTCCCACGTGGGGTTCACACTTTTAATCCCCATTTTCCAGATGAGGTAACTGAGGCCCAAAGAAGTGAAATGACTCGCCCAATTTCACACAGCAATCAAATCCATCAACTGAATGGATTGAGCGCTTACTATGTGCAGAGCACTGTACTAAGCGCTTGACAGCAGACATGTGGTGGAGCCCGGAGTAGAACGCAGGTCCTTCTGACTCCAAGGCCTGTGTTCTATCCACTAAGCCACTCTGTTGTATTGAGTTGTTGGAGAGTAATAATAATAATGATGGCATTTGTTAAGCGCTTACTATGTGCAAAGCACTGTTCTAAGCACTGGGGGGATACAAGGTGATCAGGTTGTCCCACGTGGGGCTCACAATCTTCATCCCCATTTTACAGATGAGGTAACTGAGGCTGAGAGGTGAAGTGACTTGCCCAAGGTCACACAGCAGATGTGGGAGAGCTGGGATTTGAACTCATGACCTTTGACTCCAAAGCCCGGGCTCTTTCCCCTGAGCCACGCTGCTTCTCAACATTACAATACCATAGAGTCAGGACACAATCCCTACCTTCAGTAATAATTACACTTGTGGTACTTGTGAAGAGCTTACTATGTGCCAAGAACAGGAGCCTATACAAGATAGTCAGGTTAGACCTAGGCCCTGTCTTAAATAGGGCTCACAGAGGGAAGGAAGACAAGTATTGAATTCCCATATCACAGATGAGGAAACTGAGGCCCAGAGAAGCCAAGTGACTTGCCCAAGTTCAAGCAACAGGCAGGTGGCAGAGCCGGGTTTAGAACCCAAGCCCACCGACATCCAGGTTTGTTCTCTTTCCACTAGGCCACTGCTTCTCTAGGACTTTTTGATGCAATTTACAATTTAGCATAGCCTGGGTGGAGGTTCCTCTATTTAATAATAATAATAATAACAATAATAATAATAATAATAATAGCATTTATTAAGTCCTTGCCAAGCACTGTTCTAATAATAATAATAATGGCATTTATTAAGCGCTTACTATGTGCAAAGCACTGTTCTGAGGTTACATGGTGATCAGGTTGTCCCACGTGGGGCTCACAGTCTTAACCCCCATTTTACAGATGAGGTAACTGAGGCCCAGAGAAGTGAAGTGACTTGCCCAAAGTCACACAGCTGACAGTTGGCGGAGCTGGGATTTGAACCCATGAACTCTTGACTCCAAAGCCCGGGCTCTTTCCAGTGAGCCACGCTGCTTCCCTAAGCGCTGGGAGAGATACAAGGTAGTCAGGTTGTCCCACGTGGAGCTCAGAGTCTTAATCCCCATTTTACAGATGAGGTAACTGAGGCACAGAGAAGTTAAGTGATTTCCCCAAGGTCACACAGCAGACAAATGGCGGAGGCCGGATTAGAACCCATATCCTCTGACTCCCGAGCCCATGCTCTTTCCACTAAGCCATGCTGCTTCGCTAATTTGTGGAATTTCTATTGTGGAACGGGCCTAGAACGTAGAACCACAGATTCCTTCAGCACTGCTCTTTTCACTGGACCAATGGCAGGGCAAAACTCTGTTTTCTTCCTTGTACTTCTAAAGGTGAAAAGAGTTTTGGCACTCCCGGGTTTTCAAAGTGTTCCCATATGTTGTCAAATCCCAGTGTTCGGTGATTAAGGCCTCATGCCCAAACTTCCGGGGAAATTTTTGGCAGTCATTTTGTGGTATTTGTTAAGCACTTACTACGTGCCAGGAACGGTACTAAGCAACGGGGGCGAACCAAGCCAATCAATCGTATTTATTGAGCGCTTACTGTGTGCAGAGCACTGTACTAAGCGCTTGGGAAGTACAAGTTGGCAACATATAGAGACAGTCCCTACCCAACAGTGGGCTCACAGTCTAGAAGACTGTGGTTAGACCCTGTCCCTGCCCCACATGGGGTTCTCTTTTTCTCAATCTCCATTTTCTGATGAGGAAACTCAGCCACAGAGAAGTGAAGTGGCAGAGACAGGATTAGAACTCAGGTCATTCTGTCCTCTAATGAAGGCATTTATTAAGCGCTTACTATGTGCAAAGCACTGTTCTAAGCGCTGGGGAGGTTACAAGGTGACCAGGTTGTCCCACGTGGAGCTCACGGTCTTAATCCTCATTTTACAGATGAGGTAACTGAGGCCCAGAGAAGTGACTTGCCCAAAGTCACACAGCTGCCAAGTGGCGGAGCTGGGATTTGAACCCATGACCTCTGACTCCAAAGCCCATGCTCTTTTCCACTGAGCCACGCTGCTTCGCTGCTTCTCTGGACCCATGCTCTATCCACGCTGATTCTCCGCAGGTAGAAGCACGGAAAAATGTCCTGGAAAATCTGGTTTCTGATGGCTGAAGCCAGACCTAAGCAATATTGGAGGGTTCAATCGATCAATCAATGGTATATCATGAGTCCTTACTGGGTGCAGAGTAACATTTTAAAGCCCCCACTGCAGTCACAAAACACAAACATCCTTCCACTTTCCGCATCATCAACCAGACTTAGTCCAGAAATATATATATATTGTTTTAAAAGAGACACATCAATATTATGTAGAATATATATTCTACATAATATTGATGTGTCTCTTTTAAAACATTTCTTTTTAATAGCGTTTGGCACACTCATCTCAAGTCACGGTAATTCAGCAGAAAATCTCATTCAGCAACATGGCATCTGTTCCTTTAAGACCTTGACATGAATGTTAAAGGGTAGAAGTTCTAAAACTGCCTCAGCATCAAAACCTACATCTAATGTACTATTTCGGGGAACAAAGGAAAACGAGGAAAAGCAAGTCATGCGATGTCTCCCACCCCCCCAGCATGGCTAGACTTTTATGGCAAAAAAATGCGGTGACTACTTAGCTCGTAGACATTCATTAGTCAACTTTGAAACTGAAAATACATTCGATGAACAATCGGATAATTCTCTCATCTCCAAAACTGTGACCAACGCCACAGGAATCGACTCACAGAAATTAACGCCCAAGAATTAGCACGCAGATGCCACATTCGGTCCTTTAAGCGGCAAGGTGACTGTTTCAAGGTGAAAAGTTTACTATCAGGGAAAACCCGAAGAAAAATCAAACTTGGGTGATAACTGTTCTAATGTATCCTACTCACAAGACACCAAACTATTTCACAACAGAGGCTGAAAGGCATTTGGAGAAATACAGGATCCTGCTCCTATAGGTTATAACCACATTCTAGCTTCTGCACCTAAAATGATAGGCAGCTGTCCTTGCACAACCTCCCAAGGACTTTTCTAAGACAAGCGAGGAATTTTGCTGTTGTAGTTTTAAGTCCTGGCACTGCCTTTAAAGGTGGGACAATTCAAAACACGCTCCAGTCATTCAGATCCTGAAGAAAAGAAATCCATCTGCCTCCGTACCCCGGATAAGCCCCTCTGAATCTGCACTATCCATCCCTTTCCAAAATGGGAAACCAATGAAGAACGGTAACAGCGTGACTGAGAAATTAGGGTTACTTACAGCATTTAATAAAATGATAGTGAGACATTTTTCCATCTCCGGCAACAGGCTCGCCACAGGTTTGAGCATTCTCTCCTGCTCTGAAAGTCAGCCCCGGAAAATGTATTATTTAGTGCTCCTGCTCAGGTATCCGGTTTACCTCAGGCTGCATTATTTAATTCATCTTCCAGTCCTGGGATCTTGCCGGAGCTAAGGACGCACTGCCATTCAGCCACCGGCGTGGAGAGGGATGCTCCCGGCACCGCGACTGCTGCACGTGCTATCGTGGCTTCCCGATTCCCTCGAGTCCGGGAAAAGGAAGGTTTAATCGGCGTGCACTTGGGATCACGTTTTTCCAGGGCTGAGGTGTACAGCTAAGCTGCAGTGCGGCGTTCAGAGTCTTGCCGGTTAATGGCTTTTCAATAGCTTTCAAATGGGCAGTAAACTCAGCCTGATGAGGAGGGTGGACTGGAGGGACAGAACGAGGGACCTGAAATCCTATTCGCCTGTGCTTGCCCGTCGGCCAAATGGAACCGGATTCTTACCCGATACGTTTTTAGTCACCACCAGTTGCTGTGTGAATGGGAAATTGATAGCAGCGGCTCAAAATAACTCTTTCCGCATCTCTGC
Source organism: Tachyglossus aculeatus (assembly GCF_015852505.1). Taxonomy (NCBI): domain Eukaryota; kingdom Metazoa; phylum Chordata; class Mammalia; order Monotremata; family Tachyglossidae; genus Tachyglossus; species Tachyglossus aculeatus. The sequence goes on along the minus strand of NC_052085.1, from coordinate 11,796,418 downwards.
TTTTTTTGCGAGGCGGAGATTAAGCTCTCTCTCTCTCTCTCTCGTTCTAACAGGCTCCTGAATTGAGGGAGACTTACATGGGGAAAATGAATAGCCTCTTTAGATTGCTGAAAGAGCGTGAGGGTGGGTTTTTATCAGGAGAAACAATGCATCAAACGGTATTTCTGAAAGAAACCTGGGTGTCAGGGGACCTGGGTTCTGATCTCGGCTCTGCCAATCACCTGCTGTGTGACCTTGGGCATGTCACTCAGCTTCATTTTATAGTTTCCTGAACTATAAAATGGGGATTGGACACCCTTTCTCCCTTCTACATAGATTGTGAGTTCCTTGCACAATCCCTTGCAGGGCAGGGACTGTGCCTTGTATCTACTGCATCTTGCATCTTAAAGCAACGTAGCCTCGTGGAAAGAGAATGGGCCTAGGAGTCAGGTCATGGGTTCGAATTCCAGTTCCCCCACTTGTCTGCTTTGTGACCCTGGGCAAGTCACTTCCCTTTGTGCCTCAGTTACTTCATCTGTAAAATGGGGATTGAGACTGTGAGCCCCACGTGGGACAAGGAGTGTGTCCAACTTGATTTGCTTGTATCCACCACAGCACTTACTACAGGGCCTGGCACATAGTAAGCGCCTAAAAAACCCCATCATTATTATTGTTATTATTACCCCAGTGCTTAGAACAGTGCTTGATACATAGTAAGCACTTAGTAAATCCCATAATAATAACAACCAAAATAATCATTAGATGAGAATTCAGGAAAAAGAACTGGAAGGATTATGTGATTTCCATTCCCCCCTCTGGACTGTGAGCCTGTTGTGGGCAGGCACTCTCTCCATTTCTGAATTGTACTTCCCAAGCACTTAGTACAGTGCTCTGCACACAGTAAGCGCTCAATAACTACGACTGAATGAACAAGAAATGCTATTTAAAATCATCAATCGTATTCATTGAGCGCTTACTGTGTGCACAGCACTGTACTAAGCGCTTGGGAAGTACAAGTTGGCAACATATAAAGACAGTCCCTACCCAACAGTGGGCTCAAAGTCTAAAAGGGGGGGATGGAAATCACATAATCCTTCCATTTCTTTTTCCTGAATTCTCATGACATATGCTTATCAACATCTACGGATAAATCAGGATCAAGTGACTACCAGCTGGTACCTAGAGAGTTAGACCCTCGGGCCATTAAATAGTGAGTTGAAATTTCACAGCATTCAGGTCACAGAATAGTTGAAGGACATTCCATAGGCAGACCTGCAGTGGCTTTGAAAACTCACACTCCACCATTATTGAAACATAGGTCTTGCTGTCTTTCCAAGGCAAAACGAGATGACAAATAACATTAGAAAAAAGATTGCTTAGTACCTTGCTTTGCACATAGTGCGCAGTGAACATATCAGTGATCGATTGAGGTTCTCCAAGGAGCTAATGCAGATTCCCCGGTACACATCTCTACCTGGATTCCAATCCTGTCTCGACACCTTGTCTGGTGTGCAAATTTGAGAAAGTCGCTGAATTTCTCTGAGTCTCAGTTTCTTCATCTGCAGAATGGGCATTACATACCCTGGGCTCCCTCCCCCACAGAACACGAGCCCCACATGGGGCACGGACTGCGTCCGACCAGATTATCTCATATCTACCCCAGGGTTCTGTAAAGCGTTCAGCACATAGTCAGTGCTTAACAAATGCCACAATTACTCTTATTACTGGTGGACATCTTTACCAGTACAAAGCTTCACTGGAGAAGCAGCTTAGTCTAGTGTACAGAGCACAGGCCTGGGAATCAGAAGAATCTGGTTTCTAATCCCCGTTCCGCTGCTTATCTGCTGCTGTATTGCCTTGGGCAAGTCACTTCACTTCTCCATGCCTCAGTTACCTCATCTGTAAAAAGAGGATTAAGACTGTGAGCCCCATGTGGAAGAGGGACTGTGTCCAACCTGATTTGCCTGGATCCAACCCAGCGCTTAGTACAGTGCTTGGCACATAATAAGCACTTAATGCACAATTACTATCTTCACTGGCCCATGCAACACACTTCTATGCCTGTGAGGGTTTCATCTTCAGTAAAGTCACTAGAGGTAGAGCTTAATCTGTAGTATGGGCTCCGAGTTCCTCATGTTGGAATATAATAACCACTGAAATAAGGCATCAGATCAAAGATGATTCACTCGGGCAATAAAATGATTTTCCACCTGAAACACGCACAAAAATGAGTTTCCTGGAGAGTGGGGCTGATCACAGTAACACAAACCCACCCGGAAACCTAAATGGGGAAGACTTTTTAACATCTCCATGGAACTTCACAGAGTGGAATCACTTCTTTCTGCTGTGCACTAGGGCCATCTCGGAGAGGAGACCAAGAGAAGAACTAAGGAGAGGTAGAAATGGGTTCACCTAGGAAGAATGAATCAGGTTCACGCAATCAATTATCAAATCCCTCTGGTGAATTCTTCCTGCTTCTTGTTACTGTGCATTTATTTTACATCTGTTATTAGGTATGTGAGGCATGACAACCACTTTCCTTAGGGCACGGTAGACTGGCCTGCATCCTTAGCCATCCAGAGAAAAGCCATCTGTCAAGGGTTCTAAACCACCAAAGGTAGGCGAGGGCAGTGAACCAAGCAGGCTGCAATTCTTGGAGAAGACAAACAGAGGTCATTTTCTCCCACTGCTTTTTTTGGGCAAGTGGGAAGTGAAGATGACCCAAGGTCCTATCTGGCAAAGACAGAAAAGGAAGGATGGCAGGTTGACAAGAGACGCCAAGTTGGCTTTTCAAGTCACTCGGCTTGCATGGGTTTCTACAAAGCAGCATTGCTAACTTCACTTTGACTTTAAGAGTTTAGTGTTTTGCACACAGTAAGTGCTCAATAAATATGATTGAATGAATAAATGGATGAATAATTGGAAATTCCCTGTGGGACACAGATAGGGGACCACCACAAACTTCCCACCAAATAAAGATGAGTAACAAAAATGAAAACTATACCACTGCTAATCAGTTACTGATTGCGGTGTCGGTTAAGGGCTTACCTTAACCTTGACAAACTTGACAGTCTTAACCTTACCTGGACAAGCACTGCACTAAGCAGGGGAGTAGATACGAGAGCAGTCGAGCTGAGAGGAACAAGCAGCGGGAGAGAAACTTTTGATAAAGATTGTGAAACAAAGTCTCGTAAATGCGAATAGTTATGACTGACCATCCTGAAATGCAGCAGTATGAACTGGGATGGCTAGAACTTGGGGGAAACTTTGAAATCAAGGAACAAAATAGGAGTCGTTACTGTCGGAAACGAAAGGACAGTCTTTGCTTTGCACAGTATAAAAGAACTTTCAGTTGGATCTTGTCAATCGCAAACACCTGGGTAAAATCTCCACTAGCGGTATCCTCTTCTATTCAAAAGACTGCATATGTGGGTGAGACAGAGAAGCAGCATGGCCAAGTGGAAATACCATGGACCTGGGTTCTAATCCCAGCTTCATTTGCCTCGTGTGTGACCAAGGGCAAGTAATTTGGGTTCTCTGTGCCTCTGTCTACCTATCTGTAAAACGAGGATTAAATCCCTGCTTAAAATCTTATGTGAACTGAGTCCTATGTTGGTCACGGACTGTGTCCAATCTGATAAACTTGTATTTACCCCAGCGCTTAGAACAGTGCTTGATAGTAAGCCTTAAATACTATTAAAAAACAAAAAAAAGAGCACAGGTCTGAGAGGCAGGAGACCTCCACTATTTGCCTGCTGTGTGACTTTGGGCAAGTCACTTAACTTATCTGTGCCTCAGTTTCCTATAAAATGGGGATCAATTGCCTGGTCTCCCTCCCTTTTAGATTCTGACCCCATGTGGGACAGAGACTGTGTCTGACCTGATTATCTTACATCTATTCCTGTGCTTAGTATAGTGCTTGTCACATAATAAGCGCTTAACACCACAATTAGTAGCTGATTAGCAATGGTATTGTTTTCATTTTGGCTACTCATCTTTGTCAGCTCAATCCATATATTTTTCACTTTCCACTTTCACATGACTACTCTTTGCTTGTCTTAGCTGATCTTTCTAAAGGTTTTGCAAACATCTGGTTAGTTAAAAATTCACTTGAAATTACCTTTCAACATTCTCTATTTTTACATTTGCCGAAAGGGGTCATTAGGAGCGTGGCTCAGTGGAAAGAGCCTGGGCTTTGAAGCCAGAGATCGTGGGTTCTAATCCCGGCTCCGCCACTTGTCAGCTGGGTGACTCTGGGCAAGTCACTTCACTTCTCTGGGCCTCAGTTTCCTCTTCTGTAAAATGGGGATTAAGATTGTGAGCCCCCCATGGGACAACCTGACCACCTTGTAACCTCCCCAGCGCTTAGAACAGTGCTTTGCACATAGTAAGCGCTTAATAAATGCCATCATTAAATTAGGAGCTTTAAGAAAGAAAAAAATGAGACATTTGGGTCAAATTAGTCTCAACCTTTTGATTAAACCCAATTCAGAAAAAAATGGATTATATATTCAAGAACAAACCGGGTAAAATATATATTCAGGTCCTTCTTTCCTGACAGTTTCTCCAATCTCTCTCCCTCTGGTGCCATCATACAGTATTGCATTTCCTCACATCCTACCTTCTCTCTGTCATGAAAATAAAATCTCTCGTCCAAGTGGTAGACCATAAGATAATGTTTTCTAATCATTTATAAATTACACAACATAGCTGGCCTTTACATTATGTAAGGATCCGTATTCAACTTTAATATGTTTTGCCAACCATCCAGAAATATTGAGATAAGTTAAACCAGAATTCGCTTTCAAAGAACACATCAGTAATGCTACTTTTCAGCTGCTTCTGCTGTACAAAAAAAAAGAATATAATGGAGTTTTCATTTCTCTCGCGCTCGTGCTCTCTCTCAAGCAATCCATCAATCGTGTTTATTGAGCGCTTACTGTGTGCAGAGCACTGTACTAAGTGCTTGGGAAGTACAAGTTGGCAACATATGGAGACGGTCCCTACCCAACAGTGAGCTTACAGTCTAGAAGAGTGGGCTCACAGTCTCCTTTTCTTCCAGTCTAATTTTCATTTCAGTATCCCAAATGGACCAGCTCTCCTGTAACCTTACATTGACTGAGAATTTCTACCTCATTCCCTGTCCTTTCCAAATATCAATCAATCTATCAGTGGTATTTATTGAGCAGTTCCTGTTTCTAGAGCCCTGTACTAATCGTTTAAGAGAGCACAAAATAACAGCATTGGTAGACATGTTCCCTGCCCACAGTGACCTTACAGTCAATCAATCGTATTTTTTGAAAACTTATTGGGTGAAGAGCACTGTACAAAGCACTTGGGAGAGGACAACACAACAGTAAAAAAGACACATCCGTGCCTCTGATGACCATACGGTCTAAAGGGACTGCAATACCAAAAATAATAATTATAACAATAATAAAAATATTGAGTACTTAAAGGCTATCGAGTGCATAAATATGGGCCCCAATCAGGGCTTGCCCATTTTATTTCTATGTCACAGCAAAGTGAAGATAATATTCCTGTCATTGTGTGATCACTGTATCTAAGCCAAGAAAACCTTGATACGGTGAACAAACAAGACTGCTAAGAACTGTATTTTAATCCTCTTTTCCTGCTCTTCCTAAAGAATACACTTCCTCTTCCAGTGTCCCAATCTTCAGTGACATTTTGTCACCACAGCTGTTACCTCTCAGCCCCACAGTTATTAATGCCAAGAGTAGCCTGGGAATTGCCTGGGAATAAATAGAAAGAACTACTGAAGTCCCTTGTTAGATACCCACCTAATGAGGCTATAAAAAAGGAGAGACAAAACATTTGACACTTTGGGGATGGCTCAGAATTTATATTTTATTCTTCATGGTGAGGTCTGGGAGCCACTAAAGTACAGAAACTAATTTATTTTTTAACTAATGCTTCCCTCCTACCCCACCTCTCCAGCACCTAATCTTTGTAACTACATTTCAATTAGGGGTGAAGGATGGTTTAATTTTGGTCCAGCCCTCTATGGTCATGATTTTCCAAGTCATCATATTGTGGCTCAGTGGAAAGAGCCCGGGCTTTGGAGTCAGAGGTCATGGGTTCAAATCCAGGCTCCGCCACTTGTCTGCTGTGTGACTTTGGGTAAATCACTTCACTTCTCTGGGCCTCAGTTCCCTCATCTGTAAAATGGGGATTAAGACTGTGAGCCCCCCGTGGGACAGCCTCATCACCTTGTAACCGCCCCAGCGGTTAGAACAGTGCTTTGCACATAGTAAGCACTTAATAAATGCTATATTTATTACTATTATTAATCCAAAGATTACTGCTAAGACGTATGTGCACCTTTTAAAGAACTGTGCTCAGAGTTACCCTACAAAGGGCCAGGAATCCAAGTGTATTTCTATTAATGGAAACATCTCCTCCAGACTGTAAGCTCTTGGTGGTCAGGGAATGTGTCTGTTATATTATTATAATGTACTCTCCCCAGCCCTCAGTACAGTGGTCTGCACACTGTCAGTCAATCCAGATTCTTAAGTCAGTCATTTGAAAACACCTCTCTCCACTTCCCTTCCCCTAGTCTTGACACTTGCTCTTGTTTTATTCAAATTAAATACCTGCCGCACATCTTTTAATTGGCAAGGTGCCAATTTATTCTTGCCGCACGGCAGAGCATACTAAATGGTATTTGTAAACCTCTTTTTTAAGACTAGGGTGTGAGACAGTAGGAGCAGCGCAGAGAAAGCTGACCTGCTTTAGCAAAAGGCAAGGAGAGCTCGCAAATGTCAAAAGAATCGCATATACCAAAAAATGGCACTGAAAGCCAGAGTTTAAAATGTCGCCCTGTCAGATACCACTCAGCTCCTTAGTACCCTGGTGTCCTAGAATAAGCCTCTCAAACCCTAACCCTAATTAGTTTTTTAAGCTTAGAGAGGCCGCCTAGAGTGCTGAGAAGTGTCCCTTTGATTTCCTGCTGCCCAAGTTCAGCTCGCCATTCTCTATGCTTTGTCCATTCTCCTCGCATGTTTCCCTTAGTGAAACTGTTGAATCAAATCGATCAATCAATGGCATTTATTGAGCACTTTCTATGTGCAGAGCACTGTATTAAGCACTTGGGAGAGTGCAATACAACATAATTTCATAATTTGCCTGCCACATGGTTAGCCCTTAACAAATCCCATTTAAAAAAATACCTGTTCTCCCCCCTACTTAGTCAATCGTACTTTTTGACTGCTTACTGTGTGCAGAGCACTGTATTAAGCGCTTGGGAGAATACACTATAATATTAACAGACACTTAGCTGTGAGCCCTATGTGGGACAGGGATTGTGTCCCATCTGATTGATTTTTTTTAAATGGTATTGTATTTCTTAAGCACTCTTCCCCGTCTAGACTGTGAGCTCGTTGTAGGCAGGGAACATGTCTGTTTATTATTATACTGTACTCTCCCAAATGCTTAGTACAGTGCTATTCTGTGAGCTTATTATGGGCAGGAAATGTCACTGTTTATTGTTGTACTGTACTTTCCCAAGCGCTTAGTACAGTGTACTGCACACAGTAAGCACTCAATAAATACAATTGAATCAGTCAATCAATCAATCGTATTGAAAGAATGAATAAACAGTAAGAGGTCAATAAATACGACTGAATGACTGCCTTCCCCCTCTAGATTACTAGTACTGCAGGGAACATTTCTATCAACTCTGTAATATTGCACTCTCCCGAGCAGTGCTCTGCACACAAGTGCTCAATCAGTGGTACTGTACTAAGTGCTTGGGAAAGTACAATACAGCAGAATTATCAGACATGCTCAATTAAATGATAATACTAATATTTGCTAAGCACCTACGATGTTCCAAACACAAGTTAATCAGTTAAATATGATCGATGGATTGAATCCCTGGGACTTTCCATTGTCTGCAGGGACAAAGAGACTTGCAGTCAAAAGACCGCAGCTCCTCATTTCCCCTGGTCTTCCCACAGCCAGAAACTGGTTACAGCCCTGGCCTCTGGCCCTATTGCAGCATGGCCCCTAGGCCCAGGCTGGGGAAAGAAAGTTGGAGAGGGTGAAAGAGAAAGTTCCTATAGAAAAAAAAACACTCTTTCCACCCCCAGGAAAAATAACTAGTTTTCCATGCTGCTACTATTGCGACCCAAATCAGATTTGGAACCCGTGGAGTGTTTAAGAAAATCCAACAATATGGAGGAGAGAAAAGCTGGAGCTCTTATTCACCTCTGACAAAAAAAAACCTATGACATTGCTTTGGGGAGCCAGGTGCGAGGATTCATCCTCCTGCTGGAGGGAGAACTTTGATGGAAGGGGACTGAAGAATGATTAGGACTGCTATGATGGCAACCTTCCCTCTGTTTCAGGGCATTTAACAGAATCCTCTAGGAGAAGGTGAGCCTAGTGGATCAGGAAGAACTTTGTAGTCCAAGGGAAAAATTCAGACACACTCTTTGCCTCTCTCACCCTTCCCTAAATCCTCTGTCCTCATTTCTTCCTCTCCCTTTTGTCCTCCTCGCTCTCCCTTCATGCTATTCCTGGCCTGCTGATGACTTCAAGAATGGTAGGATTTCCTGAAACACACAGTGACACCCATCATTTCTGAAAATTTTGCATGCGCAGTCAGTCACTTTTAGCAAATTGCAAATTCCTGGTGACTATATCACAACTGAAGCTAGCAAAGAGTTAGAATGGCTTCTTAGCACACAGAAATAATTATTCATAATGCTCTTAAGAACCAAGAGCATTTGAGAGAATAAGATTAGAAGGGAATGTGATTAAACCTTCAACAGTAGTTTGGTCACTTAATAATTTGCATTTTACGGAAAGAATACAGCTCATCAATCATTGATAATTTAATTTACCATTTTGCTGCCAGAGGTAAAATCTTAATGAACAGAATTCAACAGTCCAAAATGTTAAGCATCAATACATGTTTAGATGATTTTTCCATTGTCAGATGACTGAGAGAACTAGGAGGTAAATCACTCAACTGGCATTGATAATCTTGTTGCCTAGCTACCGCTGCATGTGAAAAGGAAACCGAGAAACCAAATTATTCTGGGACTTTCCATATTAAGGTCACACCAGAGAATTCCCAGCTAAAACAATCAAGTTTTTCTAAGTCTGCGGAAGAAATCGGTTGGAAATCCCTTAGTTTTTAAATAATCATAATTGTGGTGCTTGTTAGTTAAGTGCCAGGCACTTTACTAAGTGCTGGGGTGGATACAAGCAAATTGGGTTGGACACAGTCCCTGTCCCACATTGGGTTCAAAGTCTCAATCTCCATTTTAAGATGAGGTAATTGAGGCCAAAGAAGCAAAGTGACATTCCCCAGGTCACACAGCAGACGAGTGGCAGAGTCTGGATTAGAACCCATGACCTTCTGACTCCAGGCTCATGATCTACGCCATTTTAATTCCATGGCACTTAGTATATGCTCTGAGTTTTCAGTTGCCTATGGCTTAATAATAAATTATAGTAGTATTTGTTAGGTGCTTACTACGTTCCAAGGATATTGCAAGGCACTGGGGTAAATATGCTGTATGCAGAGCGAACACAATCCCAGGCCCACATGGGGCTCACAGTCTAAGAGGTCTAAGAGAGAATAACCAGGAATCGAATTTGACCGCAAGTCTCCGTGAACCTGATTACTGAGACGAGAGGATATAGAGATTTGATGAGAACCCAGATGTGCCAATAAAGAGTGATAAATCACCAACGGTGGCTTCCGACTGTTGCATTGTGGAGTAACCTAGCCAGAAAAGTTAATGTGCTTAGGAAACATGCCATTAGTATCTTCCTGCTCCCAGAATATAAAACACATCTATCGACTGATCAATAAGTGGTATTTCTCGGGCGCTTACTAAGTGCAGAGTACATACGTGCTACATACAACATGCTTGGGAGAGTACATCAGAATTAGCAGACGTGTTCCATGCAACAAAAGGACCCCAGAGAATCAGTGTATTTGTTTCATTCCATGCCTTTGGTAATGGGGGGGTGCTGGGGAACGGGCAGTGATTTCACCCTACTGGATTTGGAGAGAGCAAAGGTGTCATAAATAAGATACTTTTAGACTTATTATGCCTGCACTGAGCCTATAAAGCCTGTGATCTCCCCTTTAGACTGCGAGCTTGTTGTGGGCACGAATGTCCGTTTGTTGTTATATTGTCTTCCCCCAAGAGCTTAATACAGTGCTTTGCACACAGAGCTCAATAAACATGACTGAATGAATGAATGAAGAGGGAAAAACTTTCTGGGAGGCAGTGTAACCAAGAGACCCAGGTCCTTTATCCCAGCTCTGCTAATAATCATCACTGTGGTATTTGTTAAGAGTTTACTCTGTGCCAAGCGATGCTCTAAGCATTGGGGCAGATGCAAGATAATCAGGTCAGACACAGTCCCTGTCCTTCATGGGGCTCACAGTCTAAGAGGGAGGGAGAACAGGTATTCAATCCCTATTTCACCAAAGAGGAAATTGAAACACAGAGAAGTTCACACGCTGGGCAAGTGGAGAGCTGGGATTAAAGCCTAGGTCCCCTGATTCCCACTGCTTCTCAATGAGATAAATTAAATTTTATTGTTATAATGTTATATATTACTCTCCCCAGTGCTTAGTACAGTGGCTCTACACACAATAAGCACTTTATAAATAAGACTGACTCACTAAATCTTGTTTTAGGTTCAAGCATGGTTTTAAAAACCGGTTAACTAAACCTAGAAGGACCACTTTATTACAGCCAGACAGACTTCCACCTAGATGCCTGAATCTCTTCACAAAAAGTGATCTCTCTCTCTACTCCCAGTAAAGAGAATACCCCACTTGCCTCATTATGTTAATAGCAATGAACAATGAGGCTGGAAATTGAAGTATATAAATACAGAAGAAGATATTTTTATGCCACTGTGTAAATTATCCCCTGGGGGTATATTAGTGACCTGAAAAGAGTTACTGCAGCTTTTAAAAGTGCCTAATCAACTCTGAGGGAGTAGCTTATTCCAGCAGAGGGTTTCTTGATTAATTGTTGCCTTTCTTTATACTAAAATATGCTTGATGAAATAACCAAGACAGTTACTCCCGAAATGAAGGTTGTATGGTTTCTCTGGGGAAAAAAAATTACTGATAATCAATCAACCTTAACTTTGAAACTATATAAGGAAGTTATGGCTTTGGGGGATTTTAACCAGCACTAGCTAAATCTCTAACACCCAAATCAGTGAGGGTTAAACATGAAAACAATCAAAAATAGGGTTTTTTACATGTAATTTTTCTTAATATCCTCACTGATAAAATGAACATTTTCAATGAAAGAATCTATCCCCCCAGTGAAAGAAATCAAGCTCTGTCACTCCATCCATCCATTCTATTTACTGAGCGTCTACCATGTGCATTTTAATTAGCGCTTTGGAGATTCAGTAGACTCAACAGACAAGATCCCTGCCCTCAAGAAGTTTATAGTCTAGTGCAGGAGATAGACACTGAAATAAATTACAAGTAATAGGAAGCAACAGGGTATAAAACTACGTACATAAGTGCTAGTTGGAGATTGATGGGCAGGTACCTAAGTGCTTAGACTATGCAGAAGCGCTGAAGTGGAAGTTGTTATTATTATTAATAGTAATAATAATAATTGCGGCACTGTTAAGCACTTGCTTTGTGCCAAGCCCTGCACTTGTGGCAAATACAAGATAATTGGGTCAGATGCTTCCCTGTCCCACATACTACTCACAGTCTAAGGAGGAAAGAGAGAGCAGGAATCTGAGCCCCATTTTACTCACTCATTCAATTGTATTTATTGAGCACTAGTGTGTGCAGAGCACTGTACTAAGCGCTTGAGTACAATATAACAATAAACAGAGACATTCCCTGCCCACAACAATGAGGAAACTGAGGAACAGAGAAGAAAAACATAAGTTCCCTGTGGACAGGAGTCGCATCATCCAACTCTGTTGGAGTCTCCCAAGCATTTAGTGTGCTCTGCACACAGTATGGACTCAAATACTATTGATTAAATGATTTGTCTAAGGTCTCCCAGAAAAAGAAAGTGGCAGAGGAAGGATTAGAAGCTGGGTTCTCCGACTCCCATGCCCATGCTCTTTTCAATATTTTTTCCACTGCTTTCAATAAAATTGACTCATAATTTGGAATGTGATAATGGAAGATTCAGTCCATTTTAAATGATATCTATGTGTATATATATTTATTTTATTTTATTTTTTTTAGGATTTCCCTCTCTCCAAGTATGCAGTTGGCTCGCTCACAGGCTCAGTTTTTATTCAATTCTTGTGCCTGTTTGAGGCTTAGAATTAACATTCTGCCCGTAGTATATTTGAAAAAAATCTTCATAAAGGCCAATGTGCACTGCAGATTCCAAACCCAAATATCTTCCTATTATCCAAGCTGAGCATTGGTCAAACAGCTGTCAGAGAAAGACAATGTTTTATACACATGCCTACAAAACGCCTGGCTAAACTTAGCGTCTGCCTTGTGGAAAAGTGCAGTTTTGCTGCTCTAAGTAGGAAGGCGTTGTTAATCTGCGTCCTGCCATGAACACATAATTGCTGGACTTGGATGTCTTTGCCAAAGGAATAAAAAAAAAACAAATATTGGTTTCTGATAAGTCAATAAATTACACTCATCTGTTTGGCAAGTGGAACTAATGAAGAAGCAGACCAATCAAAGTATGTTCTACTGAGCAGACCTACAATAATGTCTCCTCTTTTCACCTGATTCATTAGGTTTGATAAAATACATTTTTTTACGATTACCCACTTTCAATACTCTACTGACAGACCCATTTTCTACAGTTTCAAAAGCCTGCTCGTACCTTGCGTTTGCTCTTCCTGTGTGTTTTTTCAGAACCTCCATGAAGCACTGCAGATATATCAGTTAGGAAAGGAAGGGAAACAAACCCTATCCATTGTTATCGGCTTCCTCAAAAGGAGGTGTCAAATAAATAATTTATTATGAATTATCCCAGAAAGCCAGCTTGACATTGCTTCCCACCCACAGCCAGGTCTGCCTGTTTAATAAATGTGTTTTGAAAATGAATTCTGCTACCATGTACACAAGGTAATGACTTCAATGGTGGAGGGATGGTAATATCCCTTTCGTTTGGGTCTCTGTATAATATTTTTGATCTATAGTTGTTATTCCCTTTACAAGTTTTTCCAAACAAGAATATGAATTTTCAGTAACATTTTGATACTATCTTCAATTTGTGAAAAGTCAAAATGCCAAAATTGCATGCATTTGGGAGTTTGCTTTGTATTGATTTCCATTTCTATCCCTAAAACAACCACGTAAGCATTTTCTCTGATTAGCATATGTGATCTGCTGGTAACATTTTCATCAGAAGGTGAAACTATTTGGTTTCCAAAAGTGGAATAGTTCTCCTAGCTACAAGTAAACTATAGATCATGTTGCACAACTGACAAAGGCTTTGTCTTTGACGGAGCAAAAAGTCAACACTGTGAAATTGCATCCATGAAAAATCATCTGTGTAACCAGCATTTCTCTCTGATATTTTGTTCTAGCCGACCAGTACCTTGATTTAAGACATTTAAAAAAGTCATTTCCATCGCAACTCTGATTTACATTTACTGAAACCACAAATGACAGCCTCAGCACCTTAACCTGAAAACTCAAATACACACAGCTTTCTTAAAAATGACAAAGTTATGCCCTCTAATTTCAATTAGGTTTGCTAATCACCACCAAATTTGAAAATGCCCTTCAAATATAGCTCTCTAAAGCTGCAGAACCATTTGTTCATGTTTAGAGTTTATAAAAAGGCACAAATTATCACTTAATTCATTCGGTTCTATTCATGTATTACAAATAGATACATAATACCAAAAGCACTATGACGATGTATATATAAATGCAGTCTCTTACCAGAATTTTTTTCCTGACAAATTTGGCTCCAACATATTCCCGAGTACAACTGAATCAATTTCACAGTTACTCACCTCCCTGCTCTGTGATGTGGTCCATTCATTGGCTTTATATTGCCATAGCAACTCCGCCACACAGCATCATGCTAGTAGCCAAGTTCTGCTGATCGCCGCCCGGTATATATAGGGAACAGCTGTTGGATGAATAGTCAGCATTGTGCCTTATAGCTACAGTTTCCATTCTTCTCACCTCCTATTTACGAGCTATTTTCGAATCAATTCCAGAATGATGATTTTTCATCACCTCAGCTATAAGCCCCAAACAGGAGCCCGGCAGAGCTTTAGCAGGGAACACATTTCTGTTCACCTCTGCCGGTCCCCATGGAAGCAAAACAGAAGATAAGGTTAGTTAACCTACATAACTCCAGCAGGGTCCTTAGGCTTATAATAATGGAGTTTATTCAGCACTTAGTATACGCCAATGTGCTAAACAAAGTGGCTGCCCATCCATCTCAGCTTCAAATAGAAACTCCTTACCATCAGCTTTAAAGCACTTAATCAGCTTGCCCCTTCCACCCTCACCTTGCTCCTCTAAGGCCAACCCTGGATCTTGTCTATCTCACTACTGATCTCTCGCCCACATCCTGCTTCTGGACCAGAAAGCCCTCCCTCTTCCTATCCGACAGACAATTCCTCTCCCCACCTTCAAAGCCTCACTAAAAGCACATCTCCTCCAAGCGGCCTTCCCGGACTAAGCCCTCATTTCCTCTTTTCTCACTCCCTTCTACATCACCCTGATTTGTTCCCTTTTCTCTCCCCTCCATCAGCCCCACAGCCCTTTCATCCGTATCCATAATGTATTTCTATTAATGTCCGTCTCCCCCTCTAGACTGTGAGCTCATTGTGGGCAGGGAATGTGCCTACCAACTGTTATATTGTACTTTCCCAAGCGCTTAGTACAGTGCTCTGCATACAGTAAGTGCTCAATAAATAGAACTGATTGATTGACAAAACCGAGACAGATAAACTAAGGGACTTGCTCAAGGGTACTTAAAGCAGCAAGTGCCAGAGCCTGAATTTGACTCCAAGTCTCCTGATGCCAATAAGTTCTTTTTCCCATGTGGCCTCCTTTTATTTTAAAACACCTTGGTCTATGCACCCTCACAATAAGTTTCCATCGGTGACATCTTCTTCAGGCCTAAAGGAAAATTATGTATACAAATACATAATAATGACAGGGTGAACAGCACTGAAAACCAAAGAATGATTCTGCTCCCAGACCAAATACCTGATATTTTGTATTTGTAAAACGCTTTTTACAAAGGACCATGAGATGTTTAGTTCCTGGAACTGTTTCATCAGCACCATCTCCAACCTACACTCAACAGAAAATGGGAGGAGAAACTTACCCACAGTGAGATCCTGCTCAGTGCTATCAAGATTTGCACAACCTAAGCGCTCAATAAATAGGACTGAATGAATGAAACTCATCAGCCCTGAAGCAATGTTCAGAGTGATGCAGTTGATTGGCTTCCAGGCTTCTCCCAGATGTGATTAGTTAGGCAGCCTGGTGCCCAGTGATTGACTGGGATGGGGTGATTTACTGAGGGTTTGGTGAAGGTGATTGGGTGGGAGGCTGACCACTCTCAGAGACAAATCCAGCTCTTCCCTTCTCCCAAGCCTGCTCCATCTCCGCTCCTGACTGAGATGATCCCAGCTCCCAATCAATCATACTTACTGAGTGCTTACTGCAGCCAGAACAGTGGACTAAGAGCTTGGGAAAGCACCTTATAACAGAGTTGGTTGTCATATTCCCTGCCCACAAGGAGTTCTCACCCTGCTCAGCCCCTCTATTCAGCCATTCATTCACTCAATTACATTTACTGAGTTCTTACTGTGTGCAGAGCACTGCACTAAGGGCTTGGGAGAGTACAATACAACAATAAGCAGTCACATTCTCTGCCCACAATGAGTTTACAGTCCAGAGGGGAAGAAAGACATTAATATAAATAAATACATTACAAATAAATATGAGCAGAGCACTGCACTAAGGGCTTGGGAGAGTACAATACAACAATAAATGGACACATTCTCTGCCCACAATGAGTTTACAGTCTAGAGGGGAAGACAGACATTAATATAAATATATTATAAATAAATATTACAGATATGTACATAAACACTGTGGAGTTGGGGCAGGGATGGACAAAGGGTGAAACAGACGGGAGAGGGAGGAGAGGAAAGGAGGCAGATTAGGATATCGAGGCACAGAGAAGCAGCGTGGCTCAGTGGAAAGAGCCCAGGCTTTGGGGTCAGAGGTCATGAGTTCAAACCCCGGCTCCGCCAGTTGTCAGCTGTGTGACTTTGGGCAAGTCACTTCACTTCTCTGTGCCTCGGTTCCCTCATCTGTAAAATGGGGATGAAGTCTGTGAGCCCCCCGTAGGACAACCTGATCACCTCGTAACCTCCCCAGTGCTTAGAACAGTGCTTGGCACATAGTAAGCGCTTAATAAATGCCATTATTATTATTATTATTAAAATGATTCCCCCAAGTTCAGACAGCAGGCACGTGGCAGAGCAGGGGCTAAAATTTTTTGGGGGGTCTCATGACCCCCAGGCTCATGCTCTTTTTAAAACTATAACCTCGACGAAGAGGCTCCAGCTCCTCTTCCTATGAATCTGAAAAGCCTTGTTGAGATCTGTGTTTCCCTTGCCAGGGGAAGGGTTCAGCAGGGCCTTCCCCTCAAGCTGACAGGGCAGTTGTGTGGAGTTTTGTTCTCTGGGTAAAGTTTTGGGCACGGCTGCCAGAGGACTGACGCCACAGGGTAACACCACCCCCTCCCCTCCCAATCCCGCAGTTGCCATCAAACGGCTGATGGAGGGAGGGGCGGTGACACCATCTCTGGGCCTCCTCTTGCTCCCCCTCCTTCTCCTCCTCCTCCTCCTCCAGATGCCACACTTCCTTCCAGCCTGGCGGCAATCTGGGCCAAGGGGCAGGCCCAGCCAGCTGGCACGCGCAAGGAGCGTGGAGATGGATGCCAGTTTGGGAGTAAAGGAAGAGCCCCTCTCTTGGCCAGCACCCCAGAAAGCTCACACTGGAGTTTGTCTTCTTGTTTTAGCCTCCCTGGGGGTTCCCCACTGCCCATTCCTCTCAGAGGCATTTTCTCCTAAGGCTCCATCGAAAACATCATGCCCACTTAATAAATAATGATAATTATTATTAGTTTTTATTATTATGCTATTTGTCAAACGCCAGTGTGTGTCAAGCACTGTACTAAGCAGATGAGGCACAGACCCTGTCCCACGCGGTGCTCACCGTCTAGGGGAAAGAGTGGGTACCTCATCTCCATTTTACCGTTGAAGAAACCAAAGCCCAGAGAAGTGAAGTGACTTGCCCAAGATCACACGGCAGGAAAGTGGTAGAGCCGGGATTAGAACCCTGGGCCTCTGAAGTCCCCAGGCCCAGGCTCTTTCCACTAAGCCACACTGCTGCTTCTTGATCCCATGAGTTTTGATCCGCTGGAGGGGATCCCCCCATTTGGAGTTTAGACCACTGGGTGATTCAGGTTCTTTTGGTCATGTCGTTACTGTTTAGGTTTCTGGATCACGGAAACGTTCAGGGTGAATTTTCCCCTGCCCCTTGGATTGTAAACTTTGACTGTGAGCCCCATGTGGGCTCCGACCTGATTAACTTGTATCTACCCCAGCACTTAGAAAAGAGCTTGGCATGTTGTAAGTGCTTAACAAGTACCTATTATTATTTATTATCATTATTAACAATGATAACAATAATAATAAACTCTTTGAAGTCAGGGGCTGTAGTTTCTTCTACTTCACTACAACTTATCCAGGGTCAGAACAGATTCTGGACAACAAGATTGGCTGGTTCTCTAGGCCAAGACAAGACTTTGAACACAAATTTCCTCCTCCTCCTCCTTCTCATCATAATGACATTCATTGGGCGCTTTCTACGTGCAGAGAGTACTGTACTACGCACCTGGGAGAGTACAATATAGCTGGAAGTCAGGTTTATTCACATTAATGTCTGTCTCCCCCTTAAGACTGTAATAAGCTCATTATGGGCAGGGAACATGACTGCTAATTCTATTGTAATGTACTCTCCCAAGCACTTAGAACAGGGCTCTGCACATAGTAAGCACTCAGTAAATACCACTGACTGATTGAAACCCGTTCCCTGCCCACAATCAGCTCATGGACTAGAGGGGGCGATTTAGTCAAATTTAACAAGTCATTTTCTGCAATATCAATTAAATCCATCAATTCCATTCATATCTTTATACTCTATTACTTCCTCCTACGTGTAATTTATTTTAGTGTTTGTCTCCCTGGAAAACTGTAAGTTCCTTGAGGGTAGGTATTTCTACTACCCTTTCCCTTTCTCTCAATCCCTTCTGTACCACCTTGACTTGCTCCCATTATTCATTCCACCTCCCAGTCCCACAGCACTTATTTCCATATCTGTAATTTTACTTATTTATATTAATGCCTGTCTACCTCTCTAGACTGTAAGCTTGTTGTGAGCGGGGAATGTGTCTGTTACATTGTTGTACTATACTCTCCCAAGAGCTTAGTACAGTTCTCTGCACAATAAAGCGCCCAATAAATACAACTGACTGACTTCTAAATCTACTGAACTCTTCCAAGTGGTGAGAACAAGTGGTGTTCTGTACAAAGTAGGTGCTTAATAAATTATTTTGACTGATTGGAATAATCTAGCTTTTTCTCTTTTGATCCCTGGTCCACATTCTGATGGAAAGAGCACAGGCCTAGGAGTTAGAGGACCTGGGTTCTAATTCCAGGTCTACCATTTGCTTGCTTTGTGACCTTGGGCATGTCACTTCACTTCTCCAGACCTCAGTTTCCTCATCTGTAAAATGGGGATTTAATGCCTGTTCTCCCTCCTACTTAGGCAATAAGCCCTAGGTGGGCCATGGACTGTGTCCAACCTGTTTTATAAATACCTCAGTGCTTAGTGCAGTGCTTGCCACATAGAAAAGTTGAATATCACAGTTATTATCATTATCTAAGTTCCTTACCCAGCTTCTATTTCTTTATCCATTTACTTCCCCAACAAAGAATCAGATATGCTTATGATGTAAGGACAACACTGAAAAGACCAAGGGAAAATATGTGCATATTTTAAAATTATCATCATGAATGCAATAATCTTTCCTTTTCTTTACTGGAGAACATGTAAAATACCATAATTACAAGATGTTTAGTAGAAATGAAAAATGGAAACTAAAAGAAAATCAGAGAGCTTTTGAGAAAAACAACGGAACACTCGGGCCTCCAAAGTGTGAGCGCTTTGTCGTGTTTATAAATAGACGGACCCAGAATAATGGCTTTTCCCTCGGAGAATCACATTCAAGAAGTAAATAGCATTTGAAGTCAAACACAGAATGAGTTTGCTAGCAGAACCATGCTGTACACACCAGCAATATGTGAGTGCCTATGAAAAATGGGGGTAGTAATGAGAGTTATGGTATTTGTTAAGCATTTACTATGTACCAGACACTGTACTAAGCTCTGGAGTGGATATGAACAAATTGGGTTGGACACAGTCACCGTCCCACATGGGGCTCATAGTCTTAAATAGTCAAAAAGCAGCGTGGCTCAGTGGAAGGAGCCCGGGCTTTGGAGTCAGAGGTCGTGGGTTCAAATTCCGGCTCTGCCACTTGTCAGCTGTGTGACTTTGGGCAAGTCACTTAACTTCTCTGGGCCTCAGTTACCTCATCTGTAAAATGGGGATTAATTAAGACTGTGAGCCCCCCGTGGGACAACCCGATCACCTTGTAACCTCCCCAGAGCTTAGAACAGTGCTTTGTACATAGTAAGCGCTTAATAAATGCCATCATTATTAAATGGGGATCGAGAACTGTGAGCCCTATGTGAGGCAGGGGCTGTGTCGAACCCGATTAGCTCGTATCCACCCCAGCGCTTAGAACAGTGCCTGGCACATAGCATGTGCTTAACAAGTACGATAATGAATTCATTGTTAATCTCCAGTTTATAGATGAGGCACAGGGAAGCTAAATGACTTGCCCAAGGTCACACTGAAGACAAGTGACACAGCAGGGAGTAGAACTCAGATCCTCTGACTCCTGGGCCCGTGCCCTTTCCACTAGGCCAGGTTTAGAACAGTGCCCAGCGCTTAGAACAGTGCTTTGCACATAGTAAGAGCTTAATAAACGCTATCATTATTATTACCGCCCATGGTCAGACAGCAAGCAATTGGTATAGCCCTGGTCCTTCAGGCTCCCAGGACTGAGCTCTCTCCACCACCTTGGCTACACGGATCCTTTTTATCAATCAATCAGTCGTATTTATTGAGCGCTTACTGTGTGCAGAGTACTGTACTAAGCGCTTGGGAAGTACAAGTTGGCAACATATAGAGACAGTCCCTACCCAACAGTCTAGAAGTGGGCTCACATGGTAGTGTCACCTGCATGGACAGCTCCCAGGGTTTCCCGAACGAACGGCAGAAACAACTGCAGCTTCGGCCTCCATGCCGAGGGAAGCAGGGGATCGGAATTACAATCCCCGCGCTTCGGCCGACATCGACCTTGCTCGGTCTAAGCCGCCCTGGCTCCTCCGGCCGAGATCAGCTTGTTCAGAAAAGCTCCCCAGAGCCTAGCAGGCTGCTTGATTGAGTCCTCGCCAGGAGCCCCATTCCTCCCTTCTTCCGAAGAAAAGGAAGTGTCCCAAATCCGCAGCTGCGACTTCTGCCCTTTCACCGTGAGCACGGTGCCGTAGAGCCCGGGCCTGGGAGTTAGAGGACCTGGTTTCTAATCCCAGCTCTGCCACTTGTCTGCTGTGTGACTTTGGGCAAGTCCCTTCACTTCTCTGGACCTCAGGCCCCTCATCTGTCAAATGGGGATGAAGACCGTGAGCCCCATGTGGGACAGGGACTGTGTCCGACCTGATTTGCTTGTACCCACCCCAGTGCTTATCACAGTGCCTGGAACGTAATAAGCACTTTAGACTGTGAGCCTACTGTTGGGTAGGGACTGTCTCTATATGTTGCCAACTTGTACTTCCCAAGCGCTTAGTACAGTGCTCTGCACACAGTAAGCGCTCAATAAATACGATTGATTGATTGATGGATTAACAAATACAATGAAAAAAATGCTTCCTAGACATCTTCCACTGTTCAACCTCTTAGTACATCACAATTTCCACATCAGAGAGGACTAACTAACCTCCTACTAAACTGCAAACTCCTTGAGAGCAAAGATTGTGTCTACCAACTTGATTGCACTGAACTCTCCCAGGCGCTTAGTACAGTGCTCTGCACACAGGAAGTGCTCAATAAATATCACTGATTACTGTTAACATTTCCGGTTTCATTCTCCGATCCCTGAATATCCCTAACACTGTCTTCTTCCCTGAGGGGAAGGGACAAGGAAAGAGACAGAGACCTAAGAATCCAACATGAAAACCAGCAGAGCTGGGCATAAATAAGAGATCCAAAGCTCTAAAAGTAGTGAATCTGATACGAGGGATATTGGGCAGGTTCTGGGACCTCCAGAAACTAAAAACCAGTGGGTTGAGACATAACTAAAAAACCAGTGGGTAAGGAGCACTTTGAAAACCGTGTTACAAACCCAGGCACAGTCTGGATAATAATCCTGAGGGATTTTTTTTCGAGGTAAAGGGCTATCGATAGACAGAGAGCGTGTTTTCTTGCTCACAGCTTTAAAACATCTCATTGCCTTGTGACTTCGGAATTTATTACCACATCTTGTAGCCAGGCCACAGGCGATCTTGATGGAAGCCTGCCCTCACAAGAACGGGTTTTTATAAAAACTCAGAAACAAGTGTGAGCAGAATGCCCAATGCGTCGGGAAAATAAAACTGGTGCTGATAAGTGGCCATCATATTTTATCGTGAAATCTTCAAAATAAAAGCAAGACTAACGGACTCCCAGTTGGTTTCTAGCCATCAGAAATAACCATTTAAGATCCAGATTCCCCCTAACAAGAAGCTATCTGGGGCGAGGGGCATATTGTCAGGGTACAGCTGTTATTTTGATTGATGACACTTTTTACCATTTTCTCCTCACCAAAATGAATCACTGTTGATCAGTCCACACAAGCTTCTGATATCAGCGGACGTTCTCTTGTGAAATTATCAAGGGCGCATTTTTGCCTTTGAGCTGTTAATGAAAAACAATTGGGGAGGGGTGGTAGGGTTTCAGCTCCTTATGTCTCTGCTGCTCCATCTGAAATCTGCAAATAGAATTACTGCGCAGAAGGGGGGAAAACAGCCATCGAAACAGCCCCTCCCTAATAAAACACTGACTGTGAGTGCACGTATTCAGATACACAGTCTAAAAATACAAGATTTCTAATCTCTCCCTCCTACACCTCTGGCAAGCTTGCCTGTTTCCACCTAATACATCTCTGCTGTGAGGCCAGCAGCTAGTCAATAGTCAGTTGGGGATGGGGACATTAGTCACTCATTCAATTGTATTTATTGAGCGCTTACTGTGTGCAGAGTACTGTACTCTAAAAGTCGGCAACATATACAGACTGTCCCTACCCAACAACGGACTCACAGTCTAGTCAAGTTGGATCTCCTCAATTGTATACTGTGTGAGCTTGGGTAAGTCACTTCACTTCTCTGGGGCCTCTGTACCCTCATCTGTAAAATGGGGATTAAGACTGTGAGCCCAGTGTGGGGACAAGGACTGTATCCAATTTGATCTGTGAGCCTGCCTTCTAGACTGTGAGCCCGCTGTTGGGTAGGGACCATCTCTATATGTTGCAAACTTGTACTTCCCAAGCGCTTAGTACAGTGCTCTGCACACAGTAAGCGCTCAATAAATACGACTGAGTGAATGAAGACTAATTCAAGGCTCGGTAGCTCTGCCACTTGCCTGCTGTGTGCCCTTGGGCAAGTCCCTGGCCTTCCCCATGCCTCAGATTCTTCATCTGTAGAATAGGGATTAAATAACTGTTCTCCAACCCCCTTAGAGTGTGAACCTGGTGTCCGACCTGATTATCGTCTATCCACCTCAGTGCTTAGTACAGTGCTTGGCACAGAGTAAGCACTTTACAAGCACTGCAGTTATTATTAACAGGAAGCAGTGTGGCCTAGTGGAACTAGTGGCCTAGTTCTAACCCCAGATCCACCACTTATCTGCTGTGTGACCTTGAGCCAGTTACTTCAATTCTCTGGGCTTCAGTTACCTCATCTGTAAATGGGGATTAAAACTGTGAGCCCTTTGTGGGACATGGATTGCGTCCAACCTGATTAGCTTGTATCTACCTCAGAGCTTTGTACAGTGCCTGATGCATAGTAAACACTTAACAAATACCATTTAAAAAAAAGAGTGATTATGAATAAGGAGTCACGGTGGGTATTCCTCTGCCTCTGAGCAGACTTGACTTGAGGTGCTAAAGCCGTGTCCTGGGAGACCTAGAACAGGCTACTTATGTTCACATGCTGGAAAATGGACTAATAACTATTGGCTTTCCCTGCATCATGCAGATTACAAGCTGAGTAATTCGAGAACTACTGCTAAAAGACACTCTGTGACCTCAAGGGTCATAAAGTTGATTAAGGCAAAAGACTGGAGAATTTGGAGCTGGC
Source organism: Tachyglossus aculeatus (assembly GCF_015852505.1). NCBI lineage: Eukaryota > Metazoa > Chordata > Mammalia > Monotremata > Tachyglossidae > Tachyglossus > Tachyglossus aculeatus. Next base: position 11,772,919 of record NC_052085.1, on the reverse strand, counting down.
GGGGCTACACCTGTCCCGCCACCTATAATAAACATCTCTAACCCACAACCTGCTGCAATAGAAGATGGGTAAATCGAGTTCTTAGGATACTTTTCCACTGGTTTACTACTTAAAAACAAAACTCATGTCACATGCTGGAGACAAGTAATACAATAATAATTAAGGCATTTATTAAGCATCTGTTCTAAGTGCTGGAGTACAAATAAGGTTACGATTTCGGCCCCGTCCCATACACACCTCACAGCCCATCTTAACCCCACTGTACAGATGAGGAAATTGAGGCCCAAAGAGGTAAAAGAACTTGCGTCACCCAGCAGGAACTCGAACCCAAGTCTCCTGACTCCCGGTCTTGGGCTCTTTCCACTGGGCCATACTGTCCCCTCCTTCAACAAAGGGTGTGTGTATGTGTGTGTGTGTGTATGTTGTTGCATGGCCATAGGGTTATCGGCATAGGTACCACACAGCCTCTTTGATCACACAAACAGCCCACGATGAACTTCATCATCAGCAATGTCACCTTCAAGTGTGAATTCCTGCTGCGCTGAAGAGTCCGGGACAACAAACTCACGGCAGTCGGAAGACGGGATCTTTCCCAGGAGGCAAGTGGACTGCAGTGATTTACTGAATGTCCCTTTCCCCTGTGAGGAGGAAGTCCTGAGGAGCTGTGAGGCCTGGGTGCCCTTGAGCAAGTCACATAACTTCTCTGTGCCTCAGTTTCCTCATCTATAAAGTAGGGACTCAATGCCTGTTCTTCCTTCTACTTCCAGCCAGAACAAGGACCGTATCTGACCCGTCTTGTACCTTTCTGCTCCTGTGCTCAGTAGAGTGCTTGACACACAATCAGCTCTTATCAAATCACACCATAATTATTACTGCCGGCTATGTGACCTTGGACAAGTCACATAACTTCTCTGAGCCTCAGTTTCCTCTTCTAAAAAAGTAGAGATTCAATATCTGTCTTCCTTCTATGCACGTTCTGAATGGGGAGTGTGTCTGAAAGCTCGTTATGGGCAGGAAACGTGTCTGCTAATTCTGTTGTGTTGTACTCTCCCAAGCTCTTAGTGCAGTGCTCTGCACATAGTAAGCACTCAATAAATATCACTGATCGATTGATTGATTGTCTGACCTGTCTTGTATCCACTCCAGTGCTCAGCAAAGTGTTTGACACACATTCAGCCCTTATCAAATCCCACCCATAATTATCATTGCCAGCTATATGACCTGGGGCAAATCACTTCTCTGTGCCTCAGTTCCCTCATCTGTAAAGTGGGATTCAAATGCTCTTTTTTAAAAATGATATTTGTTAAGCCCTTACTATGTGTTAAACACGTTTCTAAGTGCTGAGGTAGGTTCACATTAATTAGGTTGGACCAAGTCACTGTCCTGCATGGGGCTCATAATCTATGTAGGAGGGAGAACAGGTATTGAATCCCCACTTTACAGCCCAGGAAACTACAGGACAGTGGAGTGAAGTTACTTGCCCAAGGTCACACAGCAAGCAATTGGCAGAGCCGGGATTAGGAGCCAGGTCCTTCTGACTTTCAGGCCCATCCTCTCTCCACTAATCCTTCTAAATCACTCTCTTTCCACTTAGCAAGTCTTTAGGGACCAAAAGTCACCTTCAACTAAGAGTAAATGTACAATCATTCTGGGAAGTAATTTGGATTGTAGTTCGCAGTGTGAAGTGCAGAAAATAGCCAGGCAGGGACCCTTCCTTAATTGTGGGATTTACTGAGGGCTAAGTACTGTGCTAAGCTTTGGGATAGATACAACTAATCAGGTCAGTCACCATCCCTGCCCCATGTGGGGCTCATAGACCAAGGTGGAGGGAGAAAGCAGCAATTCCCTTAGAAAATAATATTAGGAATCTTAGATGGTTAATCCTTCTCATGAAGATCAGTGCCTGGGAGGGTGAACTAGGCATTCCTGAACAAAGCCTGCTAATAGGGTAGGAGAGCTGAAAGGTGGAAGTGGAAAGAATGATGTTGAATGCTAGAAATCGGATGGGGAGAAATTTGAAATTGGTCTTCGGTAGAAGATCTCTGACAACAAGTACTTGCTGCTTGAATCAGTCTGGTGCTGTGAACAGAAGATGCAGATGACCACGGACTTTTGACGCAAGGAAAGATAACGACAGATATATTTATCTCGAGAAGGAGCTTAATTTTCAAAGACATGTAGTCATGATTGATGAAGGTAGCCACAGGCAAAGCCTTCCCTTTTAAAATTAATATCACCCAACTCCACTTTTGATAAATGGATTGTATTCCTCTCCAGATTTTTGCTCTAATTACAACTACTGCTCAGCCTTACAGAATCATTAGAAAAAAAATACCTCCTAGTGCAATTAGATGCACGAGCTTGCTCGTCTACCAACACGGTGCCTGCTAAAGCAATTCAGGTGTCACACTGTCATATAAGCGCAAGGGTACGAGCTGAGACTAACTACCCTTCTTGATTTTCAGTTCATTTTTAGTATGAATTAGGCAAAATCAGTATTCGGTACTATGCCATTTCAAATCTAGTAAATTTAAATATCGTTAAGCTCACTGTGGGCAAAGGATGTGTCCACCAACTCTGTTTCACTGTACTCTCCCCAAGTGTTTAGTACAGTGTTCTGAACACAGTAAGCACTCAAATTCGATTGATGAGACAGGTGATGCTTGAAAATAGTTCACTTTGGACACTCAAATATTGGGCATTTTGGACAGGCGGAGGAGCAATGTGGCCTAATGGAAAGAGCCCGGCCCTGAGAGTCAGAAGATCTAGGTTCCAATCCCAGCCCTACCACTTGTCTGCGGTATATGTATATATGTTTGTACATATTTATTCCTCTGTTTATCTATTTATTTTACTTGTACATATATATTCTATTTATTTTATTTTGTTAGTATGTTTGGTTTTGTTCTCTGTCTCCCCGTTTTAGACTGTGAGCCCACTATTGGGTAGGGACTGTCTCTATATGTTGCCAACTTGTACTTCCCAAGCGCTCAGTACAGTGCTCTGCACACAGTAAGCACTCAATAAATACGATTGATGATGATGATGATGACCTTGGGAAACTCACTTAATTTTTCTGTGCCTCAGTTACCCCCTCTCAGGGTCACACCTGGAGAGTTTCCAGTACTCTACCAGTCTCGATTACGGGAGGGAGAATCAAGCCGAGGCATGCCCATTCCATTCCTAGTTTGGGCAGTGGCTAGCGAGTGGAAGGCAATCTGAAACAAATCAAAACTCAACTGTGCTGCACAGAAGGGGCAAGGGAGAGTCAAGGGGAGAAACTTGAGTTTACTATGAGGAAGGAGGCAATGGTAAATTTATTCCGGACTTTCACCAAGAAAACTCATAGATACACTACCAGAATGACTGCAGGGGGAGGCATCCTGGGAGAGATGTGTCCACGGCGTCGCTGTGAGTCCAAGACGATTTGACAGCATAAGATGAGCCTCAGTTGGCTCATCTGTAAAACGGGGATTAAAACTGTGAGCCCCATTCGGGACAGGGACCTGTGTTTAACCCAATCGGCTTATATGTACTCCAGTGCTTAGTACAGTGCCTGGTAAATAGTAAGAGCTTAACAAATACCATTAAAAACATATATTAAACAATTAAGTAGTGGGCAGGTATTTGTCTTTTCTTAGCTTTTATAGAATTGCTATACTATAAGAAATCATTCAGTCTGCAAAAAATACAAACAATAGGAGGAGACTTCTCTCTGCTGGAGAAGTGCTCATTTTGAGGGCCCTATTTAAATATAGATTCAGATGCATGTTTATGACTATTTCTACACGTTTGAACGGAGATGTGAAAATATGAGATGTGAAAATATGCTAGAAGACTGAGAATTCTTCTGTTCAATGAGAACGGAAGACTGTTTAAGGAAAGATGGCAAGAAACTGTTTTCCACTATTGTATGCCTTGACTTCATTATCATACACTCAATAGCTTTTGGACAAAGGGATAAAATATGGGTAAGTGCCCAGCTTCGAGGAAAAGGCAATACATCTGAAAAAACAAGGTCATTTGCTTGTGAAGCAGTGCATCTAGCCAGTTAAACTGGTAACGTTCTTTGGATTTACTGGTAGTCTGAAGAAGATTGTTACTAAGTATCAAGCCACTCTTTTATGTTTTCAGTGGCATTTGTTAAGCGCTACTATGTGCGGAGCACTGTACTAAGTGATGGGGTAGATACAAGCTAATTCGATTGGACACAGTCCATGTACCAAACGGGGGCCACAGTCTTCATCCCCACTTTAATAATAATAATAATAATGATAATAATGGCATTTATTAAGCACTTTACAAGGTGAGGTAATTGATGGCCAGAAAAGTGAAGTGACTTGCCGAAGGTCACACAGACAACACGTGGCACAGCCACGAATAGAACCCTTCCTCATTCGCAAAAGAACGAGGAAGACCTGAAATTTGTAGGTTTTAAGCACGTGAACATTTCCTTCACCTAAATTAGTAACGGCAAAAGACAAAATGAAATATTGATCTCTTCTTGGGAATGAACCTTCTGAGGTTGGCCACATCTTTTCATAGCTGCGGACAGAGCAAAACCAAAAACCAAGAACCCAGGTCTTGGGTTTTCTGTTTGCTTCTGTACACTTAGTAAAGTGCCTGGCACATAATACATGCTAACATTCATTCATTCATTCAATCTTATTTATTGAGTGCTTATTGTGTGAGCAGCACTGAACTAAACGCTTGGAAAGTACCATTTTAAAAAAAGGGCCCATGTTCTACCCACTAGGCTTCTCTAGCAAACCTTAAACCGTGAGCCCCCAGTGGGAGGGACAGTTGCCAACCTAATTAACTTCTATCTGCCCCAGCACTTAGAACAGTGTTTGACGCACAGTAAGTGCTTAACGCCATAAAAAAAGAATAAAAATAAAATAAAATAAAAACTTAAACCCAATTCCCAAGCAAGGATCTCCACACTGCTTCTCAGAGAAGTTTCACAAATGTCATCTTTAGTTCACTATAGTACCTACCATCAAATGACAAGGTAAAATCCCCCAAACAAGGTCTTCAAATGCAGTCAGACTCCCCCTCCAACCGAAGCAATGTTTATGACATCACACCGGATGGGAGGAGAAGCAGACCGTCTCCCCCACCCCCTCTAGACTATCTCCCCCTTTAGACTGTAAGCTCGTAGTGGGCAGGGAATGTGTCTGTTATATTGCTATATTACATATTGTGAGCCCTCAATAAATACAATTGCCGGACTGACCATTCGCAAAAGAACGAGGAGGACCTGAAATTTGTAGGCTTTAAGCACATGAACACTTCCTTCAACTAAATTAATAATGGCAAACGACAAAATGAAGTATTGATCTCTTCTTGGGAATGAACTTTCTGAGGTTGGCCACCATCTTTTCATAGCTGTGGACAAAGCAAAACCAAAAATCGATTATCCCTCCCTTCTGGAGCTGAACTGCATGAATCTTTCATCGTCGACTGGTTAATTAAATACGGTAACAGAAGCTCAGATTGGCACTTTCTTCATAACTGCGCCATTAATAACTCTATTTCCCAATTAAAAAAAAACATCATCCCCATATCACACATATTACAGCTGTGGCGTCGCTTCTGGACTCTATCATTTCATTCATTATTGTGACACGTTATCGGTTATACTACAGTATCGTGCTTTATTCGAGGCACTCCAAAGTGTCTATCAGCCCCAAATCTTTGCTAAGGGATGAAAGCATCCCCTGAAAAACAGCAGAAGTTCCAAAACTGAATAGGCTATGTTGGTCTCGGGAGACCAAATGCTAGAAGTTTGCATCACGGAGGCCGCCGGAACTCAAATGTTGGCGATCATCGCCAAGAAGCAAAAACCAAAGGAAAATGGGGTGTGAATAAATAATAATTAAGAATAATAATTAGAGAAGCAGCGTGGCTCAGTGGAAAGAGCACGGGCTTTGGGGTCAGAGGTCATGGGTTTGAGTCCCGGCTCCACCACATGTCTGCTGTGTGATCGTGGGCAAGTCACTTAACTTCTCTGGGCCTCAGTTACCTCACCTGTAAAATGGGGATTAAGACCGTGAGCCCCACGTGGGGCAACTTGATCACTTTGTATCCCCCCCAGCGCTTAGAACAGTGCTTTGCACGTAGTAAGCACTTAACAAATGCCAACATTATTATTTTTAATATTATAATGACAATAATAACAGTGGTTTGTATCCCCCCAGCGCTTAGAACAGTGCTTTGCACATAGTAAGCGCTTAACAAATGCCAACATTATTATTATTATTATTATAATGACAATAATAACAGTGGTACTTGTTAGGCACTTTCTCTGTGTCAGGCACTGAACTACGCACCGGGATAGATTCGAGATAATCAGGTCAGACACGGTGCCTGCCCAACTTGGGGCTCACAGACTAAGAGGGAAAGAGAACAGATACTGAATCCCTATTTTCCGATGAGGAACCTGAGTCCCAGAGAAGTTAAGTGACTTACCCAAGGTCACACAGCAGGCCGGATTAGAGCAGAGGTCCTCTGGCTCTCAGGCCTGAGGTTCTTTCCGCTGGGAATGGGGGGAAAGTGGGAGCCAAGTGAAGAAAGGGGGATTGGGACCACAGGAGCCACGATGGGGAAAGTAGATGATGAAGTGCATGGATTCTCAGGGTAGGGGCAGGAGCCGGGTGAGGCAGAGGAGAGACTCAGATGAGAGAGGGGGGAGTTGGGGGGCCACGGCTGGAGATGGGGAGGAAGCGGGGTGAGTTCTGCCGGTTGATAAGTACATTGGCAGCGTGGTTTGGGAAGAGCGGGCAAAATGGGGCACAGGAAGCCTGGAGCTGGTCTGGGTGTTTAATCAATGAATTAATCAACGGTTCTGATTAATAATAATACTAATAACAACAATAATGGCACTTATTAAGTGTTTACTATGTGCAAAGCACTGTTCTAAGCGCTGGGGAGGATACAAGGCAATCAGGTTGTCCCACAGGGGGCTCACAGTCTTAATCCCCATTTTACAGATGAGGTACCTGAGGCTCAGAGAAGTGAAGTGACTTGCCCAAAGTCACACAGCTGACAAGTGGTGGAGCTGGGATTTGAACCCATGCCGTCTGACTCCAAAGCCCAGGCTCTTTCCGCTGAACCCTTAAGCATTGCCTCTGTGCGGGGCACTGTATTAGTCAGTCGTATTTATTGAGCGCTTAATGTGTGCGCAGATCCAATCAATCAATCAATCATGTTTATTGAGCGCTTACTCTGTGCAGAGCACTGTACTAAGCGTTTGGGAAGTACAAGTTGGCAACATGTTGCTACCCCAAGTGCTCGGGAGAGTACGATATAACAATAAGCACTGAGGAAAGTACAATATAGTAACTGTTCAGTACAGCACTCTAAGTGCTCAGTAAATGCCATTGATTGATTCCTGTTGTCATTTATCTCTTTTATCTAATTCTTGGCTGAGTTCAATCTGCTAAATTATCAATTCCCTAGAGAATTTTAAACCTCTTCAAATTGGCACTGACATAATTGCACGAGCACCAATAATGTTAAAATGTCTACAGTAGCCACAGTTTTATAATCATATAATTCAGTTTGCCACTCGACAGAGTTCCATCTAATTTTAGGACCTTTCTGCTAAAGTTCCCAAGTCAGCTTTCAATTCCTTTGCGATCTAACCCATTTGGACATTTGAACAAATCATCAGGAGATGGGAAACATGAAATATTTCCATTTTACACACCAACACATATACAAATTTATCCTTTCAAAGGGCAATTTCTGAAACTGACTGCTCAATGAATTGGAGAATGAATTTTTCTTAGCATTCTTAATAAACGTTCACATTCCTTCCTTAAAAACTTGCCGTTATTTAGACTATGGAACGAACGAGATGAAAAGCACTAATTTTAACTCCATGATTTTACAGATTAACAGATGTGATTACACAGCCTGAAGAATCGCGACAGAGGGACTTTACGGGAAGCACTGTGGTGTGTTCTAAACCCACGTCCATCATTTGTCTGCTGTGTGACCTCAGACAAGTCACTTCACTCCTCTGGGCCTCAGTTCCCTCATCTGTAAAATAGGGAAAAAGATGGTGGTGAGCCCCATGTGGGACATGGACTGTGTCCAAACTGATTAGCTTTTAATCTATCCCACACTTAGTATGGGACAACCTAAGCACTTAAGACATGCCATTAAAAAAAAAAACAAAACAAAAAACAAACGGGAAAGAGTGCAAGACCCAAATTTCCAGTGAACTAGGACATCAGCACCAACATCACAAATCTAGTTCCAACATATGTTTCCAAGCAGGAGAAGAAATTACATGGTCAGTTCCCGGGAATCTTAAAGGGAAAGAACAGTTGCCAGAATCATTAGGCGTGGGCCGGCCATGTGTGGAAACAATGTCTAACGCATTCTGTATTCTCCAGCTGGTGTCCCTTCAGTTAAAAAACTACGGAGAGGGATCAAGAGGAGGGTACGTAGCGAGCATCTTTTTATTTACAGTATTTTTTAAGCACTTACTAGATGCCAGGCACTGTACTGAGCACTGGGTAGATACCGGCTTATCAGGCTGGACTATCAGTCCTGTCCCACGTGGGGCTCATAGGGTTAATCCTCATTTTACAGATGAGGTAACTGAGGCCCAGAGAAGTGAAGTGACTCGTCCAAGGTCACGCAGCTGACACGTGGTGGAGCCAGAATTAGAACCCAGGTCCTTCTGACTCCCAGACTGGTGCTCTCTCCACTAGGCCATGGTGCTTTAATCAATCAATCAATCAATCATATTTATTGAGCACTTACTGCGTGCAGAGCACTGTACTAAGCGCTTGGGAAGGACAAGTTGGCAACATATAGAGACAGTGCCTGTAAATGCCTGGAAAACATGGAGAAAGCGTTAACTGGCGAACGTTGAACATTTTTATGCACAGTTTCAAGTGGGCAACGCTAATTCATTCTCTGATGGGTCCGTTCGCTCAACGGACCCCTTGATGATGGGTTCTCTCATTAAATTCTCTTTCATGAGTTAATAGGCTAACTAGTTTTGACAGCCAATCAAGTAATGCCAGATCTTGTAAACGGTCTGGAACCTGGTTTCTAATAATGATGCGTATGAGCAGATAATGTTTGCAATGCTACGGGCTACATCGCGGCTAATCAAGCGCCATCCTCCACGCCCCTAAGGTTAGTCTCTAGCAACAAGGAGAGAGACTGATTTTTAAAAAGTAATTCTAATTAGGTCAATTACGAATCTCTTCTACTTCATCCGATCTTCCGCCCGTGCGATTAAAAAAAGAAAGGAATCAGGCGAAGGGGTTGTGGTCAGAAAGCAGGATTTCAGGGTTGGTGAGGGCAGAGATTATAGAGTGACGAGAGATGATGAGATCAACTGCGTGTCCAAGTTGGTGAGAGGGTGAGCTCGGGAGGGCCAGGAGGAGTGATAGAAAGCGGGCAGCGGAAGGGTCGTCAATCAATTAATCAATTGTATTTCTTGAGCGCTTACTGTGTGTAGAGCACCGTACCAAGCGCTTGGGAGACTGTAATATAACAGATTTGGCAGATACGTTCCCTGTCCACAACAGAAAAGCAAGTGTGCTCTAGGGGATAGAGTCTGTGAATCAGAAGAACCTGGGTTCTGCTGTATGGCCTTGGGCGAGTTACTCAATTTCTTCTGTGACTCAGTTCTCTCATTTGTAAAACAGGGACTAAGAGTGGGAGACCCATATGGGACATGGACTGTGTCCAATCTGATTTTTTTTTTTTACTCTAATTTATTTGTACCTATCTATTCTATTTATTTTATTTTGTTAGTATGTTTGGTTCTGTTCTCTGTCTCCCCCTTTTAGACTGTGAGCCCACTGTTGGGTAGGGACTCTCTCTATATGTTGCCAATTTGTACTTCCCAAGCGCTTAGTACAGTGCTCTGCACATAGTAAACGCTCATTGATGATGATGATGATGATGATTATCTTCTAGACTATGAACCCGTTGTTAGGTAGGAACCGTCTCTATATGTTGCTGACTTGTACTTCACAAGCGCTTAGTAGAGTGCTCTGTACACAGTAAGCACTCAAATACAATTGAATGAATGATCTTGTATTTACCCCAGAACTTAGTACAATGCCTGGCACACAGAAAGCGCTTAAATGCCATAAAAAAAAATGAGCTTACAGTCTAGAGGGGTATAGCATTTTTATAGTAGATGCTCAAAAAATATTGTTTCAATTTCTTTTCTAATCACTCATACTTTTTTGAGTCATCCTCATCACTGCACAAGATATTGTGAGATGACTGGGAGCTTTACAATTTAGAGGTATTTGGGTTGTAAAAACAGACCCAAAATATACCCCTAAAGGCTGTCTGGGTCTTTCAGTAACAAATAAAGCGGGGATTGATTTGCTTTGCATAAATGGCCAAGTCAGATCATTCAAGTCCAGAATATCCATCTGGATGTCAACAAGGAGTAAATCAACCAGATAATTACCCCATCCCCCACTAGAGTCAACCTTGGAAAGTGTTTTCAAAAATATCTCGGACTCCCCGTTAACGCATTTTCGCATTTCCCATTTCACAGCCAATCTAGCTGACTGCACCCAGGAAGGACATCACGATGAAAAATCATTGGACTTAATAAACACATGAATAAATATAATAAAATTTACTCATAAAAAAACCCTGAGGTCCTGAATGTCAGTCTAGGCGGGCAGATTATTGGCTCGAAAATCGCTCTGACCTGCTCCCTTTGTTCTTCCCCTCTCCCAGCCCCACAGCACTTATGTACGTATCTGTCATTTATTTATTTATAATAATATCTGTCTCCGCCCCTCCCTTTTAGACGATAAGGTTGTTGTGGACAGGGAATGTGTCTGTTTATTGTTGTATTGCACTCTCCCAAGCGCTTAGTGGAGTGCTCTGCACACCGTAAGCGCTCAGTAAATACAATCGAATGAATGAATTAATGAAAAGCCGATACAGAACTGGAAATGGGCTGCGTGGAATACGAAATTTCTGCAAAATGAGTATCAATGCCTACCAAACTTCCACCTTAACCATAAAGCTGTCCGTTGCTTTTGCAGAAGATAGTAATGCTAGGTCTAGAAGAGGGGCTAGTTAAGGCAAGCAGCGTGATGTAATGGACAGAGCTCTGGCCCGGGAGTCGGAAGGTCATGGGTTCTAATCCCGGCTCCACCACTTGTCTGCTGTGTGACCGTGGGCAAGTCACTTCATTTCTCTGGGCCTCAGCTACCTCGTCTGTAAAACGGGGATTGAGAATGTGAACCGCACATGGGACAAGGACTGTGCCCAACTGGATTTGCTTGTATTCACTCCAGTGCTTAGTACAGTGCCTGGCACATAGTAAGCACTTAATAAATACCGTTATTATTATTTTTATTACTGTAGCATAATTCATCCTCACGGCTGCTTGATCGAGTGATAAAGCAGCTGCTGACTGCAAGCTTCTCAGCCACTGGTGGCTGGCCATGAGGTCAGGGAATGCAGTCGGCTCACTCAGATTGAGGCGATGAGTCCTACAAAGCAGTATGGCCTAGTGGATAGAGCACGGGCTTGGACGTCAGAAGGTCACGGGTTCTAATCCCAGTTCTGCCACTTGTCTGCTGCGCGACCTTGGACAAGTTACTTCACTTCTCCAGGCCTCAGTTACCTCACCTGTAAAACGGGGATTGAGACTGTAAGCTCCACGTGGGACAGGGACTATGTCCGACCTGATTTGCTTGTATCCACCCCAGGGTTAATACAGTGCCTGCCACATAGTAAGCGCTTAACAACTACCAGACGTATTAGCTTCTCTGGAGGGCCATGTAATGAGAAGGGACAATGCAAGTTTTAGAGATTCCCCCTTTTTTCTTTTTCCTCAGGAAATTGGTTTGATAGGACAAAATATAATTCAATGTCACTCATCAAATTCAGCCCTGTTATGAGTTACTTTGGGAATAGTTAACCTCTCAACCAGAATCATCAATGAAACTTCCAGATTAGGACAAATATGAAAATAAAAATCCCCAAGTGTCACTCATTGTAGAAAAACAATTACGCTTTCATACTGCTAATGAACTTTGGCACTGTATTTTCTTTATTGGGTAAGAAAATCTCATCTGGGTGTTGGTAATATTACCAGAGTCAGTATTCTCAAACTCTTCTTCTAATTTAAAGGAACCTGCCCGCTAATTACCTTACACCGACTTCAATCATCGATTCCACTCAAAATAGCCATTTTTTCCCCAAAAGCTGTCCCTCAAAATTCACATTCCAGTACTCCAGTCTCCAAGACAAAAATCCTACTGCTACAATGATCAGTGGGAAATCAGGGATCCCGACATTAAAATTTTACACATTGTTCATTGCTGTTTTGATTCAATTTTCTCAATCTTTTTTGCAAGATTAACTTTCTTGTCTTGGCAAGGAACATGCCTAACCTGATTCGTTGGTAATCTGCCCCAGTGCTTAGTACAGCGTGTGGCACATAGTAAACGCTTAACAAGTGCCATAAAAAATAAAAACAAACCCCGCTCCTGACTCTCCCACCTCATCCCATCACTCCCACTGTTCTTCCGGCTTGAAACTCCCTCTCTCCCCACATCAGACAGACCATAGCTCTCCCCACATTCAAAACCCTCCTAAAATCCCACTTTCTTTTCTTGATTTTTGTTAAGTGTTTACCATGTGCCAAGTACTGTGCAAAGCACTGGAGTGGATACTAGCAAATCAGTTCACGCCCCATACGGGGCTCACAGTCTTAATCCCCATTTTACAGATGAGGTAATTGAGGCATGGAGAAGTGAAGTGACTTGCCCAAGGTCACCCAGTAGACAAGGGGTGGAGGCAGGATTAGAACCCAGGTCCTTCTGACTCCTAAACCCGGGGTCTATCCCCTGAGCCTCGCTGCTTCTCTCCAACAAACCACCTCCTCCAACAAGCCTTTCCGGATGAATCTCCCAGGACTCTGAGTCATAGAATTCCAACAGCCAACTCCAGCACTTTTGATATTATTTACACTCATCTTCTGCACTCATGAATTTGTGTATTGAATTATACATTTTGACCTCTCTAGTGGTATAAAGTTTTATGTTTTGAGCCACCCCCCACCCCGCAAAAAAAAATTAGAATGTAAGCTTCTAAGCTCCCAGTGGGCAGGGAATGTGTCAATTCTTCATTCCGTACAACCCAAGTGCCTAATACAGTGCACTGCATCATGTGAGTGAGTGAGTACTCAATAAATGCTACCACAATTACTACTATTCATTCATTCACTGAATGGTATTTATTGAGCGCTTACTGTGTGCAAAGCACTGTACTAAGCGCTTGGGAGAACACAGTACAATACAGACACATTTTCTTCCCACAACGAGCTCTCAGTCTGGAGACACACAGTAAGTGCTTCACAAATATAACCCTAATAATAACAATAACAACTGTGGTATTTGTTAAGCACTTACTGCATGCCAGGGACTGTACTAAGAGCTGGGTGGATACGAGCGAATCGCATACTACTACTACTTACTACTATTTCTAACTGCTACTGCTATTACTACTAAAGGTATAATAATAATGATGGTATTTGTTAAGCGATTACTATGTGCAAAGCGCTGTTCTAAGCACCGGGGGGATACAAGGTGATCAGGTTGTCCCACGTGGGGCTCACAGTCTTAATCCCCATTTTACAGATAAGGTAACTGAGGCCCAGAGAAGTTAAGTGACTTGCCCAAAATCACACAGCTGACAATTGGCAGAGCCTGGATTTGAACCCATGACCTCTGACTCCAAAGTCCGGGCTCTTTCCACTGAGCCACGCTGCAAAACCGGGATGCCGGCAGTCAGGGCTCTGTACGGAACAGACATTAGCAGAGCAAAGAATTACCTTTAGGTACAAATATCATGAAAGGGACTATCTTTCTTGTAATGATAATTACTGTACTTGTTAAGCGCTTACTGTGTGGCAAGCACTGTTCTAAGCACTGGGGTAGATACAAGTTAGGTTGGATACAGTTCCTGTCCCACATAGGGCTCACATTCTTAATCCCCATTTTACAGATCATAATAATAATAATAATAATGGCATTTATTAAGTGCTTACTGTGTGCAAAGCACTGTTCTAAACGCTGGGGAGGTTACAAGCTGATCAGATTGTCCCACGGGGGGTGGGCTCACAGTCTTCATCCCCATTTTACAGATGAGGTAACTGAGGCCTGGAGAAATGAAGTTACTTGCCCAAGGTCACACAGCAGATACGTGGTGGAGCCGGGACTAGAAATTTCTGACTCCCAAGCCCCTGCTGTATCCACTAGGCTACTCTGCGTATGTCTTCTCACCCACATTTGTTTGTGTGGGTGAGATCACTGTTAATAGCAACTTCTTTCCAAGTGAAAAGCAGCTGCAAACACACACATACCCATCGCCTAAAATGATCCTGAGACACTTTCTGACCCGTCCAACAGCAGTGGAATTTAAACCATCCCTCTGCCTCTGTCCCCTTCATCACCTTTACATCTCTACAAAGAAGCCTCCAAACACACACACACATACCCATCGCCTAAAGATCCTGAGACACTTTCTGACCCGTCCAACAGCAGTGGAATTTAAACCATCCCTCTGCCTCTGTCCCCTTCATCACCTTTACATCTCTGCAAAGAAACCTCCAAACACACACACACATACCCATCGCCTAATGATCCTGAGACACTTTCTGACCCGTCCAACAGCAGTGGAATTTAAACCATCCCTCTGCCTCTGTCCCCTTCATCACCTTTACAACCCTACAAAGAAGCCTCCAAACACATACACACACACACACACACACACACACACACACACACACACATACCCATCACCTAATGATCCTGAGACACTTTCTGACCCGTCCAACAGCAGTGGAATTTAAACCATCCCTCTGCCTCTGTCCCCTTCATCACCTTTGCAACCCTACAAAGAAGCCTCCAAACACACACACACACACACACACACCACCACCACCACCCCCATCACCTAATGATCCTGAGACACTTTCTGACCCGTCCAACAGCAGTGGAATTTAAACCATCCCTCTGCCTCTGTCCCCTTCATCACCTTTGCAACCCTACAAAGAAGCCTCCAAACACACACACACACACACACACACACCACCACCACCACCCCCATCACCTAATGATCCCGAGACACTTTCTGACCCGTCCAACAGCAGTGGAATTTAAACCATCCCTCTGCCTCTGTCCCCTTCATCACCTTTACATCTCTGCAAAGAAACCTCCAAACACACACACACACACACCCATTGCCTAAAGATCCTGAGACACTTTCTGACCCGTTCAACAGCAGTGGAATTTAAACCATCCCTCTGCCTCTGTCCCCTTCATCACCTTTACATCTCTGCAAAAAAACCTCCAAACACACACACATACCCATCGCCTAATGATCCTGAGACACTTTCTGACTCGTCCAACAGCAGTGGAATTTAAACCATCACTCTGCCTCTGTCCCCTTCATCACCTTTACATCTCTGCAAAGAAACCTCCAAACACACACACACATACCCATCGCCTGAAGATCCTGAGACACTTTCTGACCCGTCCAACAGCAGTGGAATTTAAACCATCCCTCTGCCTCTGTCCCCTTCATCACCTTTACATCCCTACAAAGAAGCCTACACACACACACACACACACCCCATCGCCTAATGATCCTGAGACACTTTCTGACCCGTCCAACAGCAGTGGAATTTAAACCATCCCTCTGCCTCTGTCCCCTTCATCACCTTTACATCTCTACAAAGAAACCTCCAAACGCACACACACATACCCATCGCCTAAAGATCCTGAGACACTTTCTGACTCGTCCAACAGCAGTGGAATTTAAACCATCACTCTGCCTCTGTCCCCTTCATCACCTTTACATCTCTGCAAAGAAACCTCCAAACACACACACACATACACCCCACCATCTGACATGGGGGAATTTTCCAAGTCGGGAAGGCCACACACACCCATAGCAAGATACCCACACTCACGCACACGCTCTCGCATATACTCCTTCCCACGGACTCGTGCACCGCCCCTCACATAATAAAAATAATAATGACGGCATTCGTTAAGCGCTTACTATGTGCAAAGCACAGTTCTAAGCGCCGGGGAGGTTACAAGGTGATCAGGTTGTCCCACAAGGGGCTCACGGTCTTCATCCCCATTATACAGACGAGGGAACTGAGGCCCAGAAAAATGAAGTGACTTGCCCAACGTCATCCAGCTGACAATTGGCAGAGGCAGGATTTGAACCCATGACCTCGGACTCCAAAGCCCGGGCTCTTTCCACTGAGCAACGCTGTGTGCCCACACATACTGATGCGCCCACCCTCATGTACACAATCTCCACATTTCCTCATTCTCACACACTCGCGCACCCCCCTGCACACACATAGCAAGACGTCAAGCACTTAGTACAGTGCTC
Organism: Tachyglossus aculeatus; assembly: GCF_015852505.1. Taxonomy (NCBI): domain Eukaryota; kingdom Metazoa; phylum Chordata; class Mammalia; order Monotremata; family Tachyglossidae; genus Tachyglossus; species Tachyglossus aculeatus. The sequence continues at coordinate 11,756,488 of NC_052085.1, read as the reverse complement.
TGCACACACAAAGCGCTCAATAAATACGACAGAATGAATGAACACCCTCACTCGTGCTCACACCCTCACATTTGCTCGTCCACACATGGGCACCCCCCACACTCATCGCACACACATATGTGCACACACACTCGTGCACCCACACACATACTCATGCCACACATGCACGCAGACACACACGTGCATCCCCCCACTCATCTCCCACCCCCCCCCCCCACGCGGACACACACTCGTGCACCCACACCCACACCTGCAGACACACCCTCATGCCCCCCACACGCCTGCAGACCCACAACCGTGCACCCGCAGGCAGCCCCCCACTCATGACATACACACACCCAGGCCCACAGTGGCGTGCCCACACACGCTCATGACCCACTGACCCACAGACACACACATGTCAGAGACACACACACAGAGAGCCGTGCCCCGCTCCCCCCGCCCCCCGGTGACGGAGGGCTCGCTCGGGGCTGTTGCCCCCCAGCTGGGGCCGGGCAGGGCCCGGGCCGCCCCCCTCCCCCTGGCCGGGCCTGGCCGGGCCGGCCCCCCCCCGAGGGTCTGGGGGCGCCCTGGGGGGCCTCTTACCTGTCCGGGGGCCGGGGGCTCCTCCTGCCCACCGGGACTGTGCTGTCCTGTCCTGGGCCCAGCGAGGACCTTCCGCCTCTCTCAGCCCCCTCCTCTTTCTCCCCTCCCTCTCCTCTGCCCCTTCCCCTCTTCTCAGCCCCCTCCCCTCTTCTTTTCCCCCTCTCTCTCAGCCCCCTCCTCTCTTTCCCCTCCCTCCTGTCTCAGCCCCCTCCCCTTTTTCTCCTCTCTCAGCCCTCTCCCCTTTTCCCCTCTCACTCCCCTCTTCCCCCTTCCACCCTCTCAGCCCCCTCCCCTCTTCCCCTCCCTCCTCTCCCCTTCCCCTCCCTCTCCTCCCCTTCCCCTCCCTCTCCTCATTCCCCTCCCTCCTGTCTCAGCCCCCTCCCCTTTCCCCTCCCTCCCTTCTTTCCCCTCCCTCTCCTCATTCCCCTCCCTCCTGTCTCAGCCCCCACCCCTTTCCCCTCCTCCCTCCTCTTTCCCCTCCCTCTCCTCATTCCCCTCCCCTTTTCCCCCCTCCCTCCCCTCTTCCCGTCCTCTACCAGTCCCCTTTTTCCTCTCCCAGTCCCCTTTTTCCTCTCCCAGTCCCCTCTTTCCTCTCCCACTCCCTTCCCCTGTCCCTCCTGTCCCCGCCCCTTCCTCCCTTTACCTCGTGCTTTCTCCCTCTCCCTCCCTTTTCCTCGTGCTTTCTCTCTCTCCTTCCCTTTCCTTGCACTCTTTCATTCATTCAGTCCTATTTAGTGAGCGCTTACTATGTGCAGAGCACCGTACTAAGCGCTTGGGAAGTCCAAGTTGGCAACATATAGAGACGGTCCCTACCCAACAGTGGGCTCACAGTCCAGAAGACTTTCATTCATTCATTCATTCATTCATTCAATCGCATTTATTGAGCGCTTACTGTGTGCAGAGCACTGGACTAAGCGCTTGGGAAGTCCAAGTTGGCAACATATACAGACGGTCCTTACCCAACAGTGGGCTCACAGTCTAGAATACTTTCATTCATTCATTCAATCGTATTTATTGAGCACTTACTGTGTGCAGAGCACTGCACTAAGCACTTGGGAAGTACAAGTTGGCAACATATAGAGACAGTCCCTACCCAACAGCAGGCTCACAGTCTTTCCCACCTAACTCCACCCTGTTCTCTTCCTCCCCAGGCCCTTTTGTGCCTCCTCAAAATTGGCATCTGTGCTGCTGTCTCTAACTCTCTGCCTGTCTGTCTCTCTATCTCTGCGTGTGTGTCTCTCTCTCTGTCACTCACTCCCTTTCACTCCCCCTTCCTTTCCCATCTTCTTTCCCATTGCCACTTTCTCCCTCACACAATCCTGCTTTCACTGCCATCCATCTCCCCCCCTCTGAGCAAAAATAAGGCAGGGGTCACCAAGACCATGGTCAACCCCCTGCAAACATTATAATAATAATAATAATAATGGCATTTATTAAGCACTTACTATGTGCCAAGCACTGTTCTAAGCGCTGGGGAGGTTACAAAGTGATCAGGTTGTCCCACGGGGGGCTCACAGTCTTAATCCCCATTTTACAGATGAGGTACCTGAGGCCCAGAGAAGTTAAGTGACTTGCCCAAAGTCACACAGCTGACAATTGGCGGAGCTGGGATTTGAACCCATGACCTCTGACTCCAGAGTCCGGGCTCTTTCAACTGAGCCACGCTACTTCTCATAATTTGATCCAAGCTTGTTGTTGAACATGCATATTCTTTCCCACCTGCTTCGTCTTGCTCTCCTTTTCCTTTAACTGATCTTGGTGTTTTCTCTTGGCAAAGCCAAGAACATGGGCAGGGATGTCATATACAGTTCCTTGGAATACCGACCACGCAGTCTGGGCTATTGAAATATAAGAACGAGTAGAGAGCTAAATCTGTTGTTGACTACCTCGTGAAGTTTGGCTACCTCTCCACTCCAGCACACTGAATGGGGAAGGGGAATTTAGGGCTCACGTTGGCCTAAGCTCAGCCTCTTTGTAAGTGGCTTGCCGTAGTGGTGAAGTCAATGGAGCAGCTCAGTTCTCAATCTGCTTTTTTTATTATTATTATCATCTTTATTATGGTATTTTGTTAAGCACTTACAGTATGCGGAGTGCTATTCTGAGCGCTGGGGAAGATACAAAATCCTCAGGTGGGACACAGGCCTTGCCCTACATGGGGCTCACAAGTCCAGGTCGGAGGGAGGACAGGCATTGAATCCCTATTTTACAGATGGGGAAATTGAGGCCTAGAGAAGCTAAGTGATTTGCCCACGGTCATAGAGCAGGCAACTGGCAGAGCTGGGATCAGAACCAGATCCTCTGACTCTTGGGCCCTTGTTCTTTACACTCGGGCATGCTGCTCCTCTTAAACACTTGTCAAAAATCGCTTCCTAAAAATTTCTGAAAACTCTAAGACCCGAGATCTTTTGCAGTGTCTCAATTCTTTCAAAGAAATGATTTCATAAAATAGCATTTTTGGAACACTTATCAAATATCTTTCTTCTTGGCATTAATCAGAAAACAACCACTATTATCGTCACTCAGTTCACTAGAAGAAAAAGTCACGGTCTGAGGAGAACTGATATTTAATTAAACCCCACTGTCTGGATGAGGAAATTGAACAGAGTGAAGGGACTTTCCTAAGGTCAAACAGCAGGCAAGTGATGGAGTTAGGATTAGAACCCAGGTCTCCTGACTCTCAGCTCTTTCCATTACGCTATGCTGCTTGCTGGTGCTGTTACTGAATTATTTTTGTTTCTTTTTTTATGGTATCTGTTAAGCACGCACTTGTGCCAGGCACTGTAGTAAGTGCTGGAGTAGCTATAAGACGATTAGGTTGGACACAGTCTATGTCCCACATAGGGCTCACAGTCTTAATAATCCCCATTTTCCAGATGAGGTGACTGAGGTACAGACAAGTGAAGTGACTTGCCCCAAGTCACACAACAGACAGGTGTTGAAGCCGGGATTAGAAACTGGGTCCTTCTGTCTCCCTGGCCCACACGCTCGGTCCACTAGGCCACTCCGCTTCTCAGAGAAGCAGCATGGCTCAGTGGAAAGAGCCCGGGCTTTGGAGTCCGAGGTTGTGGGTTCAAATCCCGGCTCCGCCAAGTGCCAGCTGTGTGACTTTGGGCAAGTCACTTCACTTCTCTGGGCCTCAGTTCCCTCATCTGTAAAATGGGGATTAAAACTGTGAGCCCCCCGTGGGACAACTTGATCACCTTGTAACCTCCCCAGTGATTTGCACATAGTAAGCGCTTAACAAATACCATCATTATTATTATTACCTTTACCTGGTTCCCATCTATTGCTTCCCCCATCTGTCTATCCTGCCCATTTTAGATCTTGACTATCCTGTGGGACAGAGATGATTTCTGAATCAACTAGCATGAGACTATTGATCATCTAGAATTTAGTGAGGGGCCCCTCGATATTGTAAGTATGTACTAAATGCCTTTGGTTCATGTAAATAAATATTCTTAATGCACACACCCTGTTGGCAGTGCTCAGAAGACCACTGGTTTGGAAAGCCTTGCTGGGCCCCTTTAGCTCCTTGAGAAAACCCTACACATGGATCCCATAGAGAACACTTCATTTCTGTTACCCATTGATCTAATAAAACAGAAATTGAACTTTTCTCTGTTAATAAAGCATTAGTCGTGGGCACTTCCTTAGCGCTCTGTGTGGGCAAAGTGTTTGACCATCATTTTTGGTAATTATCCTTTCCAATGACCTTGTGAAGGAGCTGGGGTTATTTTCTCCATTTTACAGATGAGTGAATGGAGCTTAAAGATGTTAAGATAATCACTGAGGAACGGATGACGAGTGAATGACAGAGCTAAAAATAGAAAAGTAAAGATGGTTGTGTCTTTTGGGAAGGAATTACTTGCTGCTTGAGGACACCAGTTCCTCACAAATCACCCCGAAACACTCTCCTCCTTTTTTTTTAAAAAAATGGTATTTGTTAAGCACTTATGTGCCCACCACTGAACTAATCGCTGGGAGAGATACAAGCGAATCAGGTCCCACATTGGGGCTCAAAGCATTAGGTCCCATGTTACAGATGAGGGAACGACGGCACAGAGAAATGCCGTGCCCAAGGTCACACGGCAGACCAGTGGCGGAGCCAGGATTAGAACCCAGGTCCTTCTGACTCCCAGACTGGGGCTCTATTTCAACTTCCCCACAGCGCAGAGGAAGCCTCGTTTGATTCCAGCTCACTTCAGGGAATGTTAACGGAGGTAGTCACAAGATTCAGCTTGGCAGCTTTTAATTTCTGAGAAATTAGCAGCATTTCATGCTTCCAGTAGCCATTTTCCATGCTGCTACTTGTCCCTACTGCTGGGTGTAAACATGTACAATTGCATTCCCAGAGAATGAACATTTGAGTGACTTCACCAACAATTTAATGAGACATATTCCCTTTTAGAGAAGCTCCTATTTAGCATTCATTTTTCAACCTCAACATTCGGTGAGGTAGCCCAGATAAGTAAAATGAGTTCAAATAATTTCTCTGACATGCACAGCAAATTGGGATTAGGGCTAATTGCCTCAATTTCTCTATGTCAGCCAGAGTGGAATTCACTGTCCCCTCTAATTAATAATGATAATTATAATTGTGGTATTTCTTAAGCACTTACTGTATGTCAAGCACCGTACTAAGCGCTAATCCTGATACAAGATAATCAGTTCCGACACAGGCCCCGTCCCATATAGGGGACGACAAGGAAAGAACTGGTATTGAATCCCCCATTTTACAGATGTGAAAACAAGACTGTAAGCTTGTTTGGGGCAGGGAATGCATCTACCAACTCTATTATACTGTACTCTCCCAAGTGCTTAGTACAGTGCTCTGCACATAGTAGCGCTCAAAAAATACCATTGATTGATCATATAAGAAACCTGCTGAGCCTAAGAAGCACCTCAGACATTAATCTTGGCGTTTAGCACTCTTTACAACTGAATCAACAGTTAATCAATCAATGATCAATCATTCACTCAGTCATATTTATTGAGCACTTACTGTGTGCAGAGCACTGTACTAAGCACACTTACTGTGCTATTTATTTACATTGATGCCTGTTTACTTGCATTGATGTCCGCCTCCCCCGCCCCCAGACTGTGAGCTCTCTTTATTGCTGTACTGTATTTTTCAAGTGCTTAGTACAGTGCTCTGCACACAGTAAGTGCTCAATAAATAGGATTGAGTGAACGAACGAATGTGCAGAGCACTGTACTGAGGGCTCAGGAGAGTACGATACAACAGAGTTGGTAGACACATTTCCTGCTCATGAGGAGCTTATCATGCTCAATAAATAAGGCATATGACCTTTTCCTAAGCTGTGCTGAAGAAACAAGCAGAGCATGCATTTAGGGATTGAGTTGGGGTGAAAGGGTTAAGTCATGTTGAACCAGAATGTATACTTAGTCCTTTTTATTTCCCAGGGATTTGTTAGCATTCTGAGTATCAGTTCACTAAGAAGGAATAATACCTTGAATGACATCAGTTTCCGCCAACGTGTAAGAGGTTACTATGGTAATGGGGAAAGTTTTTTGGAGAATAAAGCCAGTACCATGCTTGATATATTAGTCAGCCAGAGAAAGCAGGCCCCTAGTAGGTACAACATTCATTTAATGAATAGTCATTTATACAGTATGCATGTTAGCAATTCCGCTGTGCTCTTCTGAACGGAGAAACTCGGGCAGCCGCATTGAAAATCCTGGCAAATTTACCAGATTTAGGGCTTGTTTTCCAGAGCCCGAGATTGCTCTTTGAAACCATCACATTGGAATATTTGCGGCATTTGGAGTCAAAATGCTATTGCGAGGGTTCTGTTGGGACCACAAGGACCCGGTTTGGGGAAAGGGGAAGAAATCTAACCTTCTCCGTGTATCCAAAAACATCTTGGTCTCTTTAGTAGCTGCAGTTAAATATCGAGCTTTCTAGGTAAGCGAGGACCCTCCCCTTCATCCCTTCTCCTCAAAAATTTAAATTGCACTACCAAAATCGAAGATGAATATCAAAGGCAAAGGTAATCCAAGGAGCCATTGTTTACAAATCCATTATGACATGGGAATGGTCTCTAATCATCTAAGTCTTTTTTTGAACTTTTTGAACTACTATTGATGTCCTATTTTCAAAATAATGCACAGCAAAAAGAGATTGAAGAGTGAAAGCTAAGTAATAAAACGCTAATCGTGCTGACTCTCCACCAGGGAAGAGGAAGTTACAATTTAGGTGGTTTAACTTTTAGATTGTAAGCTCCTTCTGGGCAGGGATCGTGTCTCATGTCTACTGTACTCTCCCAAGTGCTTAGTACGGTGTTGTACTCACAGGAAGTGCTCAGTAAATACCGTTGATTGATGGGTTGATTGATTGTGTCTGGGAGGAGAGAGGCTAATAAGGTCTCATCTCTCCTTGCACCCTTCTTGAGTACCTGTAGAGAAGCTAGGGCCCACCCTGCATAAAAGGTGACCTAGTGGAAGAGCACAGGTCTGTGAGTCTGAAAGAGCTGGGTTCTAATCCCGGCTCTGCCCCTTGTCTGCTGTGTAAACTTGGGCAAGTCACTTCACTTTTCTGTGCCTCAGTTACCCCATCTGAAAAATGGGGATTAAGGCTGTGAGCCCCATGTGGGACAGGGACTCTGTCTAACATGATTAGCTTGTATCTGCCCCAGTGCTTAGTACAGGGCCTGGCACATATTAAGTGCTTAACAAATACCATTAAAAACAAAGAAGTGGAGTGGGTGGGCATTGGGTGGGGTGGGCTGGGGTTGAGCACTCCACAGAGAAGGTGAGGTAATTCTGAATACTATGCTTATCTAAATGATTCACTCTTCATTGATAGCTGTTTAAGCCTAGACTTCTCAGTCCATCAGTGGTATTTATCGAGAGCTTACTAGGCGCCGAGCACAGTACTAAACCCTTGGGAGAGTATGGCAGAATTGATAAACACGATCCCTGCCCTCTGGGAGGAGTTTACAATACAAAGGAAGGAAGATGATGTAGTAAGTCACAGGGTGCTGTTGAGTTGGCTTTTGACCATGTCTAAGGGTGTTCGTGAGAGCCCATAACACATAGCAGCATGGTTCAATGGAAAGAGCATGGGCTTTGGAGTCAGAGGTCATGGATTCAAATCCCAGCTCCGCCAATTGTCAGCTGGGTGACTTCGGGCAAGTCACTTCACTTCTCTGGGCCTCAGTTACCTCTTCTGCAAAATGGGGATGAAGACTGTGAGCCCCCCATGGGACAACCTGATCACCTTGTAACCTCCCCAGTGCTTAGAAAAGTGCTTTGCACATAGTAAGTGCTTAATAAATGCCATTATTATTATTATAGTATATATGTTATCAAACTATAATAATTATTATTATTATTATGGTACTTGTTATTTGCCAAGTATTATTCTAGGCACTGGGTTATGTACAGTTAATCAGGTTGCACACAGTCCCTGTCCCACACGGGGTTTACAGTCTTAATCCCCATTTTACAGATGAGGTAACTGAGGCCCAGGAAAGTTATATGACTTGTCCAAGGCCACTCAGCAGATGTGTGGCAGAGCCAGTATTAGAACCCAGGTCCTTCTCACTCCCAGGACCGGGCTCTAGCCACTAAGCCACGCTGCTTCTCAGCATGGTCTGCGGTATCCACCGAAACTCCAAGCAAGTGCAGGTCTGTGTTACTACTTAGAAACTAATGATAGCCCTTTGCAGCCAGGATTTCACATTTTTATATTTAATGGCCCAGATTTTAAAAAGATACATGAACAAAAGTAAAACAATGAGAAATTTCCTCTAGGGGTTTTTCAATAATAGTAACTGTGGTATTTGTAAAGCGCTTGATATCTTCCATGCACTGCAGTAAGCACTGGAGTAGATACCAGATAATTAAGACCCACATGAGGCTCACAGTCTGAGTAGGAGGAATTGAATCTCCATCTTTCACATATGGAAACTGAGGCGTGGCGAAGCAGGGATTAGAACCCGGGTCCTCTGACTCCCAAACCGACACTCTTTCCTCTAGACCATCTGCTTCAAAAGAGTTCAAAATTTAGCAGTTGTCTTATTTGTATCTAGACTGTGAGCCTGTTGCTGGTTAGGGACTGTCTCTATATGTTGCAAACTTGTACTTCCCAAGCGCTTAGTACAGTGCTCTGCACACAGTAAGCACTCAGTAAATACAATTGAATGAATTTGTATCTAACTGGGTCAAATGTCTCTCTTCTAAACTTGAAATGAATTGGAAGATTCATTTTGTGCCTCCTTAGGCAGAAGCTGTTTTAGATTCATTTCTTAAATAGTTGCAAATCAGAAAGGTGCATCCACAAAGTTCTTCAGATTAAAATCAATCAATCAATCAATCGTATTTATTGAGTGCTTACGGTGTGCAGAGCACTGTACTAAGCGCTTGGGAAGTACAAGTTGGCAACATATAGAGACAGTCCCTACCCAACAGTGGGCTCACAGTCTAAAAGGGGGGAGACAGAGATTAAAAAAAAAAACTTGCATTTTATTATGAGGAGAAAGAACTCAATAATCTTAGTGAACAATGGCTAGTGATAACAAAATAAATAAAAATAAGGATTAGGGAATGGTGAAGAAATGATTTAGCTAAATGAAAAAGAACAATGGAAGAGAAAAAGCAGAAGTTTAAAGAGAAGCAAAATGAAGGGGGGAAAAAGCCCCTTCTTCTACTGCAAATGTGGTTTATCAATTCTGACTCTGTGGACAGGAGTAATTACATCGGGTAATAGGTAGTTAGGGTTATACGGCGAAGAGGTGTCCTGACATCTTCGTTGGAGATGATGGATAGAGCATTTGTGATCCCGTGAAATGAAGCGGAAAGCAAAGAATCTGAAATTATAATCACTTTTAACTGCCTGGCCTTGTCATCTGCACAGGCTGTCAGCAACCAATATTACGGAACACAAAATGGAGAGTATTTTCCCTAAATAAGGATGACTGATAAATGTGGTATTTGTTACAGAGAGTCTAGGCACCGAGCACTGTGCTAAGTGCTGGGATAGAAACAAGCGGTCAGATCAGATACAGTCCCTGCCCCTACGTGGGGCTCACAGCCTAAGAGAGAGGGAGGACAGGTATTCAATCCCCATTTTGCAGACGGCAAAACTGATTCAAGAGAAGTTACATGGCTCACCCGAGGTGACACGGCAGGCGAGCGCAGAGCAGGTGTTCTGGCTCCCAGCCCCTGCTCTTTCCACCAGACCACGCTGCTTCTCACATTGGGTACGTCGTATTTCTAGAGATCTAGCGAAAAGCAAACCTAGGGAGAGAATTCTGAGGGTTGTGATTTGCGACTACTAAGAAGCAGATGTGACTTTAAAGTCATCAGAGTGGTACCATGTTTCTTGAAATGAAAAGAAACTGTTGGCCATTCCAGGCCTAAATAATAAGGGCTCGTGCGTCTGTTATATTGTTGTGTTGTACTCTCACAAGCGCGTAGTACAGTGCTCGGCACGAGCTCAAGAAATACGATCGATCTCATGGGGGAGGTGGATTTTAAAATGAATTACAGTTTGGGGAGACAGCAGAATATAAGGATATGGACCTAAATGCATTGGTGGTAGAGTAGTTATCAAAGTGCTCAGAGGACACGAATCCAACAGCATAGGCGACACAGAAGGGGGCAAATTGGGTGAGGAGAGATCCAAGTCAGATACTGCTTGTTCTCTGTTCTAGCCCCGGCTGTGCCACTTGTCTGCTGTGCAACCTTGGGAAAGTCGCTTCACTTCTCTGGGCCTCAATTCCCTCATCTGTAAAATGGGGATTGAGGCTGGGAGCCCTACCCGGGACAGGGACTGTGACCAACCTGATTTGCTTGTATCTGCCCCAGTGCTTATTAAAGTGCCTGTCACATAGGGAGCACAACTAATATCATTATTATTATTACTACTACTAATAATAATAAGGCCACCGCAGTTCTGGATATTGAACTGATGGAGATGTTGATGAAATGACACATTCCACCTGAACCCTGCCTCCATCTACTAAAAACAGGGCCTCTTACTGGCTTCTAAAAGACAAATGCAGGCAACAGAAAGCAACAATGTTTCTACTGTGAATTTTCTAGAAATCAATTAATCAATGGTATTTATTGAGCGCTTATTATAAGCACAGCATTGTACTAAGCGTTGGGGAGAGTTTGGTGATTTTCCGGTTTAGTTTGATGTGATTTGAGTCACAGTAGTGCTATTTTCCCTGTAAAAAGAGAGGGCAAAACTCATGTTTCCAAAATCTGGTGTTTTTTTCCCCACTTTCACTCACTCTTCCTCCTTTTATCCCTTTGAATCATAACATGCCTTCTTCCCTATTTATATCCTGCTAATATTTGGCCCTCTCCATCCCCCCCGCCTTACCTCCTTCCCTTCCCCACAGCACCTGTATATATGTATATATGTTGGTACGCATTTATTACTCTATTTATTTATTTTACTTGTACATATCTATTCTATTTATTTTATTTTGTTAATATGTTTCGCTTTGTTCTCTGTCTCCCCCTTCTAGACTGTGAGCCCACTGTTGGGTAGGTACCATCTCTATATGTTGCCAACTTGTACTTCCCAAGCACTTAGTACAGTGCTCTGCACACAGTAAGCGCTCAATAAATACAATTGATTGATTGATTCACCTAGTAAAATAGAAACCTTTGAATCAGGAAGTCCTGACTAGTACATTGGGAGAGCATTCTCTTCTCCTCTTCAGCCCTGCACCAACCCTAGTATATAAAAATCAGGGCTGTTTAGATAATCTGTATTGACATAGGAGGGCCAAAGCATTTCTTAGCTCTGTTTTATATTTGCTGTCCCTCCTTTCCAAATTCCCTATATTTTATCTCACCTCAGTGGCATAGAGGTTCAGAGGACACAAAAGTCATTTCATGTACTCCAGTTTTCCAGCCTCATTGGCATTTAACAACCTAGATTTATTTTTCCCCTCCTTCCCGATGCGCGTTCTTTGTATACAGCTCAAAATCATGTTGGTCTTTTCTCCCATCTGCCTGAAAGCCCAGTATCAAATTTGTAATCTCTGTAGGTCTTTTCCGGCATTAATGCTCACTGCTTTCCAAGTATTTCCCTCCTGCTGACTGATTATGACCTGGATTACTCGGATGTATTAGCTGGGATTATCCAGGCTAAATTTGGTCATCTTCATGAGTTCCTTCTGTTATCGCAACCTTCCCAATTTAGGATCGGAATGGCCTTAACTGATATGCTCCTGTTTGCTCCACTTTCAAAATATGGATAAAAAATGCTAAATAAATTCAAGGGCAGCACTAATCTTGCAAGCCTCCCACACATCTCTCTTCCTATCTGTAACTGATTCTACACTATCTCCCCCACTAGACTGTCAGCTTCTTGTGGACAGGGATCATGTCTAGCAACCCTATTGTCCTGTATCTACACCAGAACTTAGTACAGTGCCTGGCACATAGTAAGCACTTAACAAATCACCACAGTTATTATCATTATTACTATTATTATCATTATTGTACTTTCCTAAATGCTTAGTCACAATGCTCTGCACACAGTAAACATTCAATAAATGCCACTGATTGATGGATTGCTTCACAGAATAGAGATCTGGGGTTATAAAAGGATTGAAATTATCCACACTATCTCCTCTGGGGAACAATTGGGTGCAAGTCTCTCCCATCTTGCTTCCTTACTTTTCCATTCTCCTCTCCCATTCCACCTCAGTTTACACTCTTCACTCCTCACCATTTTACTTCCCAGAATATGACAGAGTTAGCCTTACTTATATGCCTAGCTAAATTTGGTCAGTTCATTTGCTCATAGAGTTCCTGAAGGAAAATGAGTATAAAACATCACTGTAAAAAGAAAGTTTAAATGAAAATGTCAAGTAAAGGGCAAGAATAATTTTTAGCCTGAGGGAGAAACAAAGTGTAAATATCACCTAATGATGTATCCTGAAGCTTATCTCTTCTAGACCCTCTAGTAGCTATTAATTCTTGTAGAATGAGGCATATGGTTAATATAATTCTACTGTTTGTAGAGACTCAGGACCATAAGGGGGAACTTTTGAGTTTCAATAGCAGATCTAGCCTTTTTCTAACCCAGTGATTATCTTACATACAATATTTGTGTGAAAAGTCCTTTGAAAATTCAGAAAATAATGATTCCATTAATTGCTACCTTTATCATGTGAGTGCTTATTTTATTTACTTGGTATATAGTGAGAAAGCCTTAGCTCAGGGAATTCTTCTGAACAAATAGGTTGATGATACAAATAGGTTGATTCCCCCTTTTAGACTGTGAGCCCACTGTTGGGTAGGGACTGTCTCTATATGTTGCCAATTTGTACTTCCCAAGCGCTTAGGACAGTGCTCTGCACACAGTAAGCGCTCAATAAATACGATAGATGATGATGATGATGATGATACCAAAATCACCTCAATATTACACCAAATGCATTACTCCATTATTCGGCCCAATTTAAAGAAATATTTTTTTAAGGATTATGGCAAATGTGAAAAACTACTGCGGTTGTATTTTTTTCCTAAAACACTTAAGGACTTGCCAGTTACCAAAAAAATAGAGGGAGGTGAGATATGTGAATTATCATAGTAAAATAAGTTAAATTTATATCTTCAACTCTGATTTCCTTTGATGGATTTGTTTCCTCCAAAAAATATTTTCTTCTTCTGTGACATTTCATTGATCCATTACCCTAATTTTTCTGACAATTTTTTTTTTCCTGAGAGGATGTGAATTGGATGGAGAGGAAAGGGTGGATTTCTCTCACTCCCAGTCCTATATTCTTTCCACTACTCTGTGCAGGGGGAAATTAATTCAACCCCATATTTCAGGTATCCCACAAAAGTAGACGGGAAGAGTCTTTCAATGCCTCTGTCTACAGGTCAAAGTGCTTGAATGCACATCTCCCCAAGGTTCACAGAGTAAGCCCAGCGTCGACAGAGACTGTCTCTCTTTCTTGCTGAATTGTACTTTCCAAGCGCTTAGTACAGGGCTCTGCACACCGTAAGCACTCAGTAAATACGATTGAATGAATGAATACCATTGCCTGACTGATTCATTGTTTGGGCTTATGAGGCAAAGAAGCACTGGATGGATTAGCAAGGATGAATCTTGGCCACCTAAAATGGTTCTGGAGGGAGTCTTCATCAAGATAATCAATGCTACTTATTGAGTGCTTACTGTGTGCAGAGCACTGTACTAAGCACTTGGGAGAGTTCAGTGCCTGAGAGTTCAGGCACATTCACTCCCCACAAGATAGTCCTTATATTCCATGTCCCCTCCTGCCCTGGGATTCTATTATTTTAACTAGTTTTAGGCAAAAATCTATTACCTCTTTTCAAGAGTAAAGCAAATTCTCTTCTGTTTGTAACTTTGCTTCCCCCTTGTGGTCTGTATCTGTGCACTACGATAAAAAGGGAAATCATGGGAAGTTCCCAGTGTTGGGAACAATTCCGGTTTCCAGGATTTATCCGGCAAAGAGGAAAACACCACCGTGAAAGCAAAGAACTTAAAAAAAAAATGAAATGTAATGAAACACATTTCCACATTTCCTCATTTGCCATAATCTTTAAAGAAATATTTCTTTAAATTGGGCCCAATAGTGGAGTAATGCATTTGGTGTAATATTGAGGTGATTTTGGTATCATCATCATCATCATCATCATCAATCGTATTTATTGAGCGCTTACTATGTGCAGAGCACTGTACTAAGCGCTTGGGAAGTACAAATTGGCAATATATAGAGACAGTCCCTACCCAACAGTGGGCTCACAGTCTAAAAGGGGGAGACAGAGAACAAAACCAAACATACTAACAGAATAAAATAAATAGAATAGATATGTACAAGTAAAAAAACCTATTTGTTCAGAATACAAATAAAAAAATGAAACGTAACTTCAGCTGTCCCCCCAGCAAAGCTCAAACATTCTCTGGAAGAGTTGGTTCTCTCTAACTTTCCCCACACCCCAAGCTCACGGAATGTCCTGTGGCAGTTTGTACAGAAAAAGAAAACCTGAATATAGTTTGTAATGGTCAGAACATAAGCCTTAAGTCCTCTAAACCGTGAGCTCGTTGTGGGCACAAAACGGGTCTACCAACTCTCTTATACTGCACTCTCCCGAGCGCTTAGTACAGGGCTCCACACACACAGTAATAATAATAATAATAGTGGTATTTGTTAAGCGCTTACTATACGCCAGGCACTTAAAAGCGCTGGGATACAAGCAAATCAGGGATGGATACAGTCCCGGTCCCACATGGGGCTCACGGTCTCAATCCCCATTTTACAGCTGAGATTAACTGAGGCCCAGAAAAGTGAAGTGATTTGCCCAAGGCACATAGCAGACAAGTGTCAGAGCCTCCCGGCCCGTGCTCTAGCCACTAAATAAATACGATTGATTGATAAGTGTTATCATCCTGTGTCAGACCAATGCTGATGGTGACACCAGGACACAGCTTGGTTTAGTGGCTACAGCCCAGGCTTGGGAGTAAAAAAGACCTGGGTTCTAATCCCGGCTCTGCTACTTGTCTGCTCTTTGATCTTGGGGCAGTCACTTCACTTCTCTGTGCCTCAGTTACTTCATCTGGAAAAATGGGGGATACAACTGTGAGCCCCATGTGGGACAGGGCCTGTGTCCAACTTGATTATCCTGTATCTACCCCAGTGCTTAGAACAGTGTCTGGCATATAGTAAGCACTTAACAAATACCATAAAAAGGAAAAAGAAGAAAAAAGAATCTGTTGAAGAACAAAAAAAGGTTAAGTGGGGAAAAAAGGCAATGTTTTCTTACAAATAGAGGGTTCTGACTCTTCCAGGAGGTAATACATATTAATTTGAAAGGAAAAAATTGTGGAGGAGCTATTGTTGAGAACTTTTAGATTAGTATTGAATAATACCATTATATTTGATGATATACTTAAACTATAACTTCAAAAATGCAAAAATATGAAGGCTCAAGCTGAAATTAAACACACCCCCCACACACAAACACAAACCCAAGCAATCCCAAATTAGCTTGTGTCTCACTTTTCTCATTTTAAAAATCAAACTCTTTCCTGCTAGATTGCAAACAGAGACTGTGTTTACTAATCCTCCCAGGTTCTCTGAAGGATTTAGTACACTGCTTTACAGAGTGCATGCTCCATAAATACATTTAATTGACTGTGATTTTTGTTACTCAGTTTGGGGTACCTGCTAATAATGGTGTTGGTATTTAAGCCTTACTCTGTGCCAAACACTATACTAAGCACAAGGGTAGATACAATATAACCAGAGTAGATAAAATCCTTTCCTCATATGGGGGCAATCTAAAGGGGAGGGAGGACAGATATTTAATCCCCATTTTAAAGATGAGGTGACTGAGGCACACAGAAGTTAAGTGACTTGCCCAAGTTCACACAGCAAGCATTAAGCATTGTCTCCCCCTTCTAGACTGTGAGCCCACTGTTGAGTAGGGACTGTCTCTATATGTTGCCAGCTTGTGCTTCCCAAGTGCTTAGTACAGTGCTCTGCACACAGTAAGCGCTCAATAAATACGATTGATTGATTGATTAAGCAGAGCTGAGATTAGAACACAGCTCATTTAACGCCCAGGCCCGTGTTCTTTCCACCACGCTCCTTCCTTTTCTAGACTGTGAGCCCATTGTGGGCAGGGATTGTCTCTACTTGTTGTTGAATTGTATTTCCCAAGCACTTAGTACAGTGCTCTGAATGAATGGGCAGGGAATGTGTCTACTAATTCTGTTTTATTGTACTGGCCCAAGTGCTTAGCACAGTGCTCTGCATTTAGTAACACCACTGATTGAATGACAGGCCAGGCTGCCTGACCCAAAAACACAGCTTCTTCTTTCTTCCTGGTACCTTACTTTTTCCTATCGGAACATAAAGAGGGCCATCTTGGATCAGACCGCGAGCACCTAGCCAACAACCACGTCAGTGTGTGCTTGAACAAACTGTGTCCTGGTTGCTCTCCTCAACACCCCAACTGTGTCAGCGCTTAGAACAGTTGCACATAGTAAGCGCTTAACAAATGCCATCATTATTATTATTAGGGAGATGTAGGCTGCCATCAGTCAATCAGACTGTGAGCCCACTGTTGGGTAGGGACCATCTCTATATGTTGCCAACTTGTACTTCCCAAGCGCTTAGTACAGTGCTCTGCACAAAGTAAGTGCTCAATACATACAACTGACTGAATGAATGAATATTTATTAAGTGCTTCCCGGGAGCAGAGCAGTGTACCAAGTACTTGGGAGAATACATTACAACAGAGTTGGTAGACGAGATTCCTGCCCCTAAGCTTTTCCCCAGTCTATGATAATAATAATAATGGCATTTACTAAGCGCTTACTATATGCAAAGCACTGTTCTAAGCGCTGGGGGGTTCACAAAGTGATCAGCTTGTCCTACGGGGGGCTCACAGTCTTAATCCCCATTTTACAGATGAGGTAACTGAGGCCCAGAGAAGTTAAGTGACTTGCCCAAAGTCACACAGCTGACAAGTGGTGGAGCCGAGATTTGAACCCATGACCTCTGACTCCAAAGCCCGTGCTCTTTCCACTGAGCCACGCTGCTTCCCTAATAATAATAATAATGGTATTTGTTAAGCGCTTACTACGTGCCAGGCACTGTACTAAGCGCTGGGGTGGATACAAGCAAATTGGGTTGGACACGGTCCCACATACCCATTTTACAGATGAGGGAACTGAGGCCCAGAGAAGTGAAGTGACTTACCCAAGGTCACAAAGCAGACAAGTGGCAGAGCCAGGATTAGAACCCGTGACTTTCTGCCTCCCAGGGCCATCATTACTTTTAACGATCAGTCCCATCCTCACGCTTCAGGTGGGGTTGGCCGACAGCAACTCTTCTTTTGGCTCTCTTCACATCCTCCACAATGGTGTCTGGTCCCAGCGAGCTGTTTACATCTGGTTAACAATTTGTTCTAAAACATCTTGGGTGGTTCCCATACTTTGCTCCAATTGCCCTGACCTGGCTGCCCTGGAAGACTGTTTGGATTGGGGGAATTTCCTTAGCATCTTTAAACACTCCTGGCCACAACCGATCACCTCTGGCCATGGTTTCACCCGTTTGACTCTCTCGCTTATTTCACCAGCTGCTCCTCCTCCCTCCCCTTGCCTGGTTGTACGTCTTTCCATTGCCCATTATCTGAGGGGGTTTGGCGATGTTTAGCTCTAGAACTTCCTCTCTTTTTTCCCTACACTCATTCCCCTTGGGAACTCATCTGCTCTCACGGTTTCTGCTACCACCAAAAGTCTACTTCCCCGGCCCTGAACTCTCCCCTGTTTCTAGGTTGAAAACTCCTTGAGGGTAGGGATTGTGTCCATTAACTCGACTGTGCTCCCCCAAACACTGAGTACAGTGCTCTGCAAGGGTGCTCAATAAATGCCGTTGATTGGTCTCAAAACTTCCTCTGACTCAGGTAAAAATAATGACAGTGAAAATAGTGGGATTTTAAAAGGGCTTTTATGTTTCAGTCACCATGCTCAGCACTGGCCTAGCTACAATACAGTCAGATCTGACACAACCCCTATCTATCAATCGTATTTATTGAGCGCTTACTGTGTGCAGAGCACTGTACTAAGCGCTTGGGAAGTACAAGTTGGCAACATATAGAGACAGTCCCTACCCAACAGTGGGCTCACACTCTAGTCCATAAGCTCGTTGTGGGCAGTGAATATGTCCATTTATTGTTATAATGTACTCTCCCAAACACTTAGTACGGTGTTCTGCACACAGTAAGCGCTCAATAAATGTGACTGACAGACCGACTGAACCACATGGGCCTCACAGTTTAAAGGGGATGGAGAATAGGGATTGTATTCCCAGTTTACATATGAAAAAATGAGTGAGGCACAGAGAAGTGTTTTATCCAAGCCTACCCCAATCCTGCGCTCTTTCTACTAGCCCATGCTGCTTTCCCATGAACTCCTTCCCTATTCCCTATTTTTTGTTATGTTTGTTGTGAAGCACTTTCATTCAATCGTATTTAACTTAATCTGTGTCGAAGACCATTCTAAATGCTGGGATAGGTACAGGTCAGTTAAGTCGGCCACAGCCCCTTTCCCGCACGGGGCTCACAGTCTAAGTAGGAGGGAGAACAGGCACTGAATCCCCTTTTACAGTTGAAGAAGTCAAGTGACTTGCCGAAGTTCACACAGCAAGCAACTGGCCGAGTTGGGATTAGAACTCAGGTCCTCTGACTCCAAGGCCTGTGCTTTTTTCCACCAGGCCACACCGCTTCCCTATTGCCCCGATCCCTCCTGTGCTCCCTTATTTCTAACTAATATTTTAATCCCAGTGACGTCTGTGGGTGCTCTCATCCCTGGGTCCCTCCTTCCCCTTTCCTGGCGGCAGGGATCATGTCTACCAATTCTACTGTATTGAACTCCCTTAGAACTGCACACACTAAGTTCTCATCAAATGCTATTTTTTGTTCACAGTCCTGTCATAAGAAGCAGCGTGGCTCAGTGGAAAGAGCCCGGGCTTGGGAGTCAGAGGTCATGGGTTCTAATCCCGACTCCGCCACTTGTCAGCTGTGTGACTTTGGGCAAGTCACTTAACTTCTCTGTGCCTCAGTTCCCTCATGTGTAAAATGGGGATTAAGACTGTGAGCCCCACGTGGGACAACCTCGATGACCTTGTATCCCCCTCAGCGCTTAGAACAGTGTTTGGCACATAGTAAGCATTTAACAAATACCAACTTATTATTATTATTATACCCCTCCTATCTCTCCCAGTGCTTAGAACCGGGTTTGACCCACAGTAAGTGCTTAACTAATACTATTGAAAAAAGGAAAAAGACCAGGAAAGACCAGGGCCCCTTATCCTACTAGTCTGCCGGGAAAAATGCCCAAAGTGGCAACTGAGCAGGTATATCAGAGAAGGAATGTCAACAGAGCCATGACTTCCAAATGAGCAGCAACCCCTGAGGCGTTTTCCGTCCTCAAGCAGATTTTTCCCTCACACAGCCTCTGGGGGAAGGAACTCTCATAAATCCATTTTCCAAGCACATAATAACGTTTTTTCTAAAACGCTGACTGGGCGCCAAGCCCTACCTATAACTAAAGCCCTGGGGGAGATTCCATACAACCTGATCGGCACATCCGCTTTTCTGGATCACTTTTCACAGAAACTGTTATCCGGACGTCAGGAAGGGAGAATCGACGCGAAGAAAAAGATTAAGTTGCTCATTTAAAGGGGGAATTCGGGTTCCTGCGGTCTAAACCCACATCATAGGGAAAACCACATTTGTTCTGGAAATGCTCCATCCCCTAAAAGCAAAGCTATCTCTACTGGGAGTTACACAGGACAGTCTCGGGCTGATAGAGTTCAGCTGGACGGGAGCCACCTGCGTGCTTCATTTTATTTGGGAATGGCCAGGCTGCCAGAGCGTAGGTGAGTAACTAGGCACCACTTACAAAGAACACAGAGGGAGAATGATTCCTTGGCAAACCAACAACATCCCGCCGCAATAAGGCTTAAAATGGGTACCGGCAATTTAAACCTCAATTAAAGGTCCAGAACATCGCATTTGCTAGGTCATTAAATTCCATTCCACAGCCTCCCCCTGCCCCTGCTAGATGAAACAATTAAGCGAGTCCTAAGATGTGGCATTTCATTGCCTGTATAAACTACCAAGATGAGAAAACCCAAATGCGAGTGGAATTAATTAAGAAAATGGCAAGTACCAGCTCTGGAAGTTTATATTTTCTAATTTTTCTTCCCAAGTGTCTAATACAGTGCTCTGCATGAAGTAACTACTGATTAAATACCATTGACTGAGCACTTCCTCTAGGTAGAGCACTGTACTGAACGTTTGGGAAAATACAGTGGAGTTGTAGACACGATCCCTGCCTGCAAAGGGTTTACAGTCTAGCAGGGGATGCTTTGTATGATCATTAAAAAAAATGTTTTAACTGAGATTTCAGTCTCACTATAAATATCAGCCCTTTCCCTTTCAGCTGAAGGGAAAAATATCTGAACTTTTCAACGTGCCTTTTGAGGCACAGCTTAGCACAGGCTAATTTCAAAATATTTTGTAGTTTTTGTGTTTGGAGGAAAACCATTTGGAAGCAGCATGGCCTAGTGGATAGAACATAGGCCTAAGAGTCAGAAGGACTTGGGTTCTAATCCCAGCACAAGTCACTTCACATCCCTGTGCCTCGGTTCCCCCATCTACAGAATGGAGATTAAGACTGTGAGCCCCCGTATGGCACAGGGACTGTCCAACCTGATTTGGTTCTATCTAGCCCAGTGCTTAGAGCAGTGCTTGACATATAGTAAGTGCTTAATGAATATTATTATTATTATTAATAATAATAATTACATGGACAGGTAGGGAGAGAATGCAAAAGACCCTCTGGGTTGTGAAGGCTGAAATGAGCAGTTTCAGAAAATAAAGAGGTTAAATAAGTTAATAGACCAACTCAGCCTTATTACTCAGAAAAATAACCACCAATTCCTAACTGTTCAGTTACTGTTCTAACTACCAGCGGACACTACTTCCTCTCTCTCAGATGCGTGCCAACGCAGACCCTCAAGTCAAAGTTAATAAAGGTTTCCATTTAAAAAACTGAGTTTGTGACAGTAGTGTCAGAAGGGCATAACTAACAAGTTTCAAAGTCAGGCCCGCTTGCCTGGTATTCAAGTTCATCAATGGTATTTATTGAGTGCTTACTGGGTGTAGACCCCTTTGGGTGTGTTTGTTTCGGAAAAAGAGAGCAACGAATGACGTTTTCCTTTCCCCACCAAGCGTACCGTGTGAGAGCCCAGTGGAAGGAGAATCCACGTTGTTGAATGTTAGAGGGGGCGTACATCTGAGTGAGATGAAGGTCCTGTCAGAACGGGCTGGTTCCTCACCGCAGTCTGCAAATCAACACGTGAAACAGACCACACTTTCTACATCAGAGTGCCGCGGCCTTTAATCACCACACTTTGCAATAGCTCGATTCCCAACTGGATGACAAAGAGATCTATAATGGCAATCCTGGGGAAAACCGTGGGAGCCGGCCTCCGACTACTTTATCCCGCGTGGGCTGACCAAAAAAACCACTAGCTGAATCTTAGTTATTCTTTATACAGTATATCAAAAATGTCTAAATTGGATATGAACCTGGAGTTTTTCTTCATCCGCTCCGTGACCAACTCTTGGGGGAAACGACGATCTTCAGAGGGCGATTTTCACTCACTTGCGTGTGAGAAAGGTTTGGATTTTTACTTTTCCCTCTCGGAGAATGTGTTTTACTGGGTGAGCATCTGTACAGTTAAATGATTAAGATAGCAAATTGTGAATCAAATTAAAACACAAAATCCCATCTCTTCCAAGAGGCCCTCCCCGACTAAGCCCTCATTTCCCCCTACTCTCTCTCACTTCTGCTCACCTTTATGCATACATCTGTACCCTTTGTTCACCCCACCTTCAGCCCCACACGCCTACACATCTGTCGTTCATTTAAATGTCTGTCTCTCCCTCTACACCTTGTGGGCAGGGACCGTTCCTACCGACTCATATTGTACTCTCCCAAGCGCTTAGTACAGTGCTTGGCACATGGTAAGCGCTTAACAAATACCATCATTATTATTATTATTATTATTACAGTGCTCCGCGCACAGAAAATGCTCAATAAATACGATTGACTGACTGAAAACAGATTAATTTGATAAATTGCAAGGTAGTGGTTTGGGTTAAATATTTTTAAATGTCAGCATTTTTAAAAATTCATTTTTGTTAGCTAAAATGCGATGGCCTTCTAGTCCTGGAACTCTTTCCTAGACTGTAAGCTCGTTGTGGAGAGCTAATGTGTCTGTAATATTGTTATGTTATACTCTCCCAAGCACCTACTACAGTGCTCTGCACACAGTAGGCGCCCAATAAATGCAATCGGCTGACTTATCCCCATCATTCAGGTGGCCAAAACGTGGACAATTTAACCTAAACATCTGCTCCTTTAAGAGACCTGCCATCAGTCTGTTTTTGCACAGCATAGGGCATGTTTTGTCAACGGAAATTGTCCCTTTAAGTTTTGTGACTGCTCCTGTCACTATAGTAACAAGAATTTAGATCTCTTCTCTTTAAATGAATTGTATTTCTCATAATTCACGTGACAACCGTTAGCTGGAACTGTCTGTTGTGTTTCCTGTTTTGGTCTGCGTTCAAAGGCACAGAAACAAACGGCTAATGTGACGGATTTTCTATATTTCCAAGATTGTGGTTTTTTTGGTGGTAGGAAATAAGGAGAAAACTGCTGCAAAAATAGTGCAGAATTATGTCACAGCAATCTCACTGCCCCAAAAAAGGTGCCATCTCCATCCAACGATATTTTGGCACTATTTCGTGGGATTGTAAGTTGAAGCTCATCTCCTTCTTCTAGCTTTGCAATGCCTGGAAAAAAAACAATTAGGAAGAATTTTATGTGGGTCTGCGAGAGTGTAGGTAAAATGTTTGAGTCACTAAATAATCACTGCTTACAGTAATTTATAGACGCCTCTCATGGAGTAGAAAAAAATCATTTTTAGTAACAGATGCTATTTGGGGATTTTAAAAGAAGATGTGACTGCACAGCGACCAAACTAGATGCCGTTTGGCTTCGGGAAGGCTCTAATGCTAACCCTCTGCCGACTCAAAAAACATATCCAGCTTGCAGAAGTTTCTTTTTAAAAGCCTGTCAACTCTCATAGATACGTGTCCATCACGATAATTTAATGTGGCCAGAAACCCTCTGTGATGATTAATTATTATGGACTCTTGGCCTGTTCAAGAAGAAAACGCTTTTGTTTACCTAGGGGAACCTTGATGACGAAGAATGAATGACAGTGAAATGCCAAAATGTGTGCGTGTCAATGCATATTATTTTACATTCAGAAGGTGGATTTATCGAACCTGAAAATTTCGAAAAGGTTTATAATGGAAGCAGAATGGCCTAGTGAGAGGAGCACGGACCAAGGGGGTCAGGGGACCTGGGTTCTCATCCTGCTCCGTCACTTGTCTGCTGTGTGACCTTGGACAAGTCATTTTGCTTCTCTGGGCCTCAGTTATCTCATCTGTGAGATGGGGATTAAGATTGTGAGCCCTAATGTGAGACATGGACTGTGTCCATCCTGATTAGCTAGGCTTATTAGGGTGCCTGGAACATAATACCACTGAAAAAGTGAAACCACACCCTAGATCTTTACCCAATCTTTTTTTTTTCCCCTTGAATCTCTTTTGGGTTGTGTTAGGTCGTTGCATTTGTCCAGTCCTTTCTTCTTCTTTTGACTCTAAGGTCTCTGAGAATAAATGCTCCAGCTGGGTCTCCCTTTATAATTTCCCTTCTAGCCTAGCTCACCTCACTTTGCACGGAAATAATTCTAGAAATGAGGATGATACTGTTTATTTCTGAGGTTGCTTCAACTACTGGGGTGCACATGATGGCAGCCTGGGGAGCACGTGATGGCGGCCTGGGGAGCACACGAGCGCCACGTCATTCATTCAATCGTATTTATTGAGCGCTTACTGTTTGCAGAGCACTGTACTAAGCGCTTGTGGCGACTTGGGGCACACGTGACTGCACATCATGGCAGCGTGGGGAATATGTGACCGCCACGTCATGGCGGCTTGGGGAGCACATCACCGCCCCCGGCTCTGCCTGCAGCCCGGGGCCCAGAGCACAGTGCTCTGCACACAGTCAATCAATCAATCAATCAATCGTATTTATTGAGCGCTTACTGTGTGCAGAGCACTGTACTAAGCGCTGGGGACGTACAAGCTGGCAACATATAGAGACAGTCCCTACCCAACAGTGGGCTCACAGTCTAGAAGGGGGAGACAGAGAACAAAACCAAACATACTAACAAAATAAAATAAATAGAATAGATAGGTACAAGTAAAATAAATAAATGAATAGAGTAATAAATATGTACAAACATATATACATATATACAGGTGCTGTGGGGAAGGGAAGGAGGTAAGATGGGGGGGATGGAGAGGGGGACGAGGGGGAGGGGAAGGAAGGGGCTCAATCTGGGAAGGCCTCCTGGAGGAGGTGAGCTCTCAGCAGGGCCTTGAAGGGAGGAAGAGAGCTAGTCAGCACTCAATCAATAAAGAGGATTGAAGGAAGGAAGAAACACCGGTCTATTGGTCATCCCCCTCTAAAGTGGCTTTTCAGAAACAACGGGGCTCAGGGGAACGGGCCCAGGCTGGGGGTGGGTGGGTGGGGAGGAACAGGTCGTGGGTTCGAATTCCTCCTCCTCCTCCTCCTCATCATCAATCGTATTTATTAAGCGCTTACTATGTGCAGAGCACTGTACTAAGCGCTTGGGAAGTACAAATTGGCAATATATAGAGACAGTCCCTACCCAACAGTGGGCTCACTGTCTAGAAGGGGGAGACAGAGAACAAAACCAAACATACTAACAAAATAAAATAGAATAGATATGTACAAATAAATTAAATAAATAAATAAATAGAGTAAAAAAATATGTACAAACATATATACATATATGTGTTTCCTCCACCACTTGCCTGCTGGGTGACTTTGGGCAAGTCACTTCACTTCTCTGGGCCTCAGTGACCTCATCTGGAAAATGGGTATTACGACTGTGAGCCCCACGTGGGACAACCTGATTATCTTGCGTCTACCGCAGTGCTTAGAACGGTGCTTGGCACATAGTAAGCGCTTAACAAATACCATTATTATTATTAGAGAAACAGTGTGGCTCAGTGGAAAGAGCCCGGACTTAGGAGTCAGAGGTCATGGGTTCTAATCCCAGCTCCGCCACTTGTCAGCTGGGTGACCTTGGGCAACTCACTTCACTTCTCTGGGCTTCAGTTGCCTCACCCGTAAAATGGGGATGAAGACTGTGAGCCCCACGTGGGACAACCTGATCACCTTGTATCTATCCCAGCACTTAGCACATAGTAAGTGCTTATTACCATTGTTATTATTATTATTAATTTCACAGTGATGGGATCCTAGCAAATAGCAGATCGAATGGAAAATGATGGCTTAAATCGGACAGGAGTAGACTAAGCGCTTGGGAGAATACACTACAACAACGGACACATTTCCCGCTCCAACGAGCTTTCAGTGTAGAGACCAGCTTTGCCTGCCAACTCTGTTGTACTGTACTCTCCCAAGCACTTAGTACAGTGCTTTGCACAAAGAAAGCGTGCAACAGATACCACTTTTTGATTGGGTTTCACAGGGTCATGTACTAAGGCAGGGATGATGATCTACTCTTTCTTTCTGCTGCCTAATGTCCAGATGCTATCCCCATTGTCTCACCCATTTTCAAGCTCCTCCTCCTCCTCTGTCTTCCAACCCCGTGCCTTCTCACCTTCTAACACCACTTGCAACCGCTCCTTCCCCCTGCCTGACCGCTGTCATCAGCTCTCTTCTTCTGACAGCTCAGTCCCCTCTGCCATCAGACAGGCTCCTATCGCCACATTCCTTAACCCAAAAACCAAACTGGTTTCACCGCACCCTGAAGCTAGTCATGGCGCCCCATCTCCCTTCTCCCGGTTCTGTCAAACTCCTCAAATGGACCGTCTACACCACTTGCTTCCAGTCCTCCTTGACCCTCTCATTCATTCATTCATTCAATCGTATTTATTGAGCGCTTACGGTGTGCAGAGCACTGTACTAAGCGCTTGGGAAGTACAAGTCGGCAACCCTCTGCGATCTGGCTTCCGCTACCTTTACTCCACTGGGCCCCTTCTTGCTTCTTTGTACCTCTACCCTGCCGACACCGATCAGCACATCGCCACCCCTCCCAGGCAATCAATCAATCATATTTATTGAGCGCTTACTGAGTGCACAGCACTGTACTAAGCGCTTGGGAAGTACAAGTTGGCAACATATAGAGACGGTCCCAACCCAACAGCGGGCTCACAGTCTAGAAGGTGGGCTCACAGTCTAGAAGACACAGGCACCGGAGGAAGGACAGTCATCAGTAGAGAAGCAGCGTGGCTCAGTGGAAAGAGCCTGGGCTTTGGAGTCAGAGGTCATGGGTTCAAATCCCGGCTCCGCCACTTATCAGCTGTGTGACTTTGGGCAAGTTACTTGACTTCTCTGTGCCTCAGTTCCCTCATCTGTAAAATGGGGATTAAGTCTGTGAGCCCCACGTGGGACAACCTAATCACTTTGTATCCTCCCCAGCGCTTAGAACAGTGCTTTGCACATAGTAAGCGCTTAATAAATGCCATTATTATTATTAGTAGTAGTATTATGATCATTACCTAGTTAACCCAATCACTATCGTCTTAAAGATGAAAACAATCGTTTTGATTCAGGCACCCTTTGAGGATGACTAGGAAAACGTAAGGGAACAGAGGCTTTCCGGGTTTTAGAACGAGACCGAGAGACTTTGGGCCGGCAATCCAGGCCAGTGGAATCGAGGAACCCGCAGATTTCTTTGCAGTGCTAACAGTAAGTGACTCATTAGCCAGATGTTAGGGGAATTTAATGTGAAAGTTGGAAGCATGAGAAGTTCTAACCGCAACATCGGTGGCCCCCGACCCCTTCATTCCGCACCCCCGCCTTCCCTCCCGCTTTGGGAGTGAGTGGGCTTTGAGGGAGGAGAGGTGGTCAGAGGGTCACTGGCGTGGTGGACAGAAGTCGGACCCTACAGCAGGGGAGAGGGTGGCCAGCCAGAGAAAGAGGTGGTGAGGCAGAAGCCCAGGGCTTAGGGTCAGAATAAAATGGGAGAAGTGTGGCTACTGGTGAGCAAAGCAACGGCGGACAGCAGGGACTTGTGGTAGGGTGGGCAGTACCCTCTCCCCAACCCCTCACCCCAACATTTCCTCCCCTTCATCATTCCGCCACCGCTGCCCACCCCTGACCTTTTCCTGTCTCTATCTGTTGCCGAATTGTACTTTCCAAGCGCTTAGTACAGTGTTTCGCACACAGCGAGTGCTCAATAACTACGACTGAATGAATGAACGAATGGTACCAGAGTTCAATCAGTTCTAGCTGATTCTGGCTTCCTTACGGGAAGGAGCTCGGCCTACTGTTCGGATCATGGGAACAAGAGTCAGATGGACCTGAGTTCTAATCCCAGCTCCGCCTCTTGCCTCCCTCTACCTGTACAGGGAGTGTCTGGGAGGTGCGTCATTCATGGATAAGCTGCTCTTTCCTTCCCTTCATCATTCCGCCACCGCTGCCCGCCCCTGACCTTTTTCTGTCTCTATCTGTTGCCAAACTGTACTTTCCAAGCGCTTAGTACAGTGTTCCGCACACAGCGAGTGCTCAATAACTCCGACTGAATGAATGAACGAATGGTACCAGAGTTCAGTCAGTTCTAGCTGATTCTGGCTTCCTTACGGGAAGGAGCTCGGCCTACTGTTCGGATCACGGGAACAAGAGTGAGATGGACCTGAGTTCT
Organism: Tachyglossus aculeatus; assembly: GCF_015852505.1. Taxonomy (NCBI): domain Eukaryota; kingdom Metazoa; phylum Chordata; class Mammalia; order Monotremata; family Tachyglossidae; genus Tachyglossus; species Tachyglossus aculeatus. The sequence continues at coordinate 11,728,529 of NC_052085.1, read as the reverse complement.
AATCCCAGCTCCGCCTCTTGCCTCCCTCTACCTGTACAGGGAGTGTCTGGGAGGTGCGTCATTCATGGATAAGCTGCTCTTGGGTCAGTGGTCAACACGCAGGGACCGAATCTTCCCCCTGCCCCAGGCACATTCATTCACCTTCCACTCTCCCGGGATACTGTCTGCCACAGATGGGTTTTTATAATGATGGTGCTGATGTAGTGAGCCCTTAACCAAGTAGGGTAGATACAGGACATCAGATTGGACCCAGTCCCCGTCCCACACAGGGTTTGCAGTCTAAAAGGGAGGTAAGATGGCTGAGGAAATGGGCACAGAGAAGTCAAATGACTTCGCAGAGTCAGGATTAGAACCAAGGAGCGTGGACAAATACTTCCCAAGCACTTAGTACAGTGCTCTGCACACAGTAAGTGCTCAATAAATACAATTGAATGAATGGAGCATGGACTTGGGAGTTAAAAGGACCTGGGTACTCATCCCAACTTCGCCGCTTATCTGCTGTCTCCTGTGGGTAAGTCTCTTCACTGTGCCTCAGTTACCTCTTCTGTAAAACGGGGATTAAAACTGTGAGCATCATGTGGGACGGGGACTACGTCCAACAGGACTTGCCTTGCACCTGTCCCAGCACTTAGTACAGTGCCTGGCACATAGTAAACGCTTAACAAATACCATTTAAAAAAAATGATCAGGCTCCCACTAAAGCAGTCTGAACTTGTAAAGTTGAAGCCTCTGGAAAACCTTGGCTGTGGGATACTTAACTACCGTTCTGAAGAAATATGTTCAAAGGGAACCACCTAATTTTCATAAAGAATCCAGCAGTGAAACTCCTTGTGGTTTAACATTGCAAAACAACTGAAAGTGGCGAAGCCACTAGAATGTGTTATTTATGAGTTGCCGAGCAAACCCAATCAATCAGTGGTATTTATTGAGCTCTTACTGCATGGTACTAACTGCTTGTCCTGCTGCCTGGCCTCATTGCCAAAGCAAATCTCTTTACTTTTCCCGGGGAACGTGCCACATCACTGCAAGGCATTGTTCTAGGGTCACCTCTTGGAGCATTCCTTTGAGACTGTAAGCTCCAGGTGGACAGGGAACTTCTACCCACTCTGTAATATCGTACACTCCCAAGTCCTTCCCCCCCCTTTCAAAGTCTTATTGAAGGCACATCTCCTCCAAGAGGCCTTCCCTGACTAAGCCCTCTTTTCTTTTTCTTCCACTTCTGTGTCCCCCTGATTTGCTCCCTTGCTTCATCCCCCCTCCCAGCACCGCAGCACTTATGTACAGAGCTGCATTTATATTAATGTCTATCTCCCCCTCTAGACTGTAAGCTCGTTATGGGCAGGGAATATGTCTGTTGTATTGCTATACTGTACACTTCCAAGCGCTTAGTGCTGTGCTTTGCCCACAGTAAGTGCTCAGTAAATGTGATTGATTACAAACGGTAACCACTCAATAAATACCATTGATTGATGGCTTTGCTTGGTGGCCCTGCTAACTAATAATTCATGCAACACCGCTTTCTTTACTGGCACTTCTTCCCTTCCCTTCCCTGTCTCTCCCTTTGAGACTGTGAGCCCACTGTTGGGTAGGGACTGTCTCTAGATGTTGCCAACTTGTACTTCCCAAGCGCTTAGTACAGTGCTCTGCACACAGTAAGTGCTCAATAAATACGATTGAATGATTGATTTCAGCATTATTTCACATCATTTCACTCACGCATATACATGTATTAATGTGTCAACTCCCTGCTGCTGAGCATTTGCATACATCTCACTCTTTTAGCTGTTAAAAATCTGGTAGCTTTTTTTAAAAAAATGCTATTTTTAAGCGCTCTCTATGTGCCAAGCACTGTACTAAGCACTGGGGTAGACAAAACTAATCCGGTTGGACACAGTCCCTGACCCACATGGGGGCCACAGTCAATCCCCATTCTACAGATGAGGTAACGGAGGCACAAAGAAGTTATGTGACTTGCCCAAGGTCATAGAGCAGACACGTAGCAGAGCTGAGTTTAGAACCCAGGTCCTTCAAAAAGCAAATAACTTCACTAGAATATACCTCATAACAACAATTTCTCTGTGAGGTTTGTTTTCTCATGCTCTAATGTGAGCTGATTAAAACTTATTTTAAGAATCCAACTTTTCTGATCGTACAATAATAATAATAATAATAATAGTGACGGCATTTGTTAAGTGCTTACTATGTGCAGCACTGTTCTAAGCACTGGGGGATACAAGGTAATCAGGTTGTCCCGCACGGGGTTCACTGTCTTAATCCCCATTTTATAGATGAGGTAACTGAGGCACAGAGAAGTGAAGTGACTTGCCCAAAGTCACACAGCTGACAAGTGGTGGAGCCGGGATTAGAACCCGTGACCTCTGACTCCCAAGCACATGCTCATTCCACTGAACCACGGTTTATTGGAATGGCTTTATTGATCAGCTGCTGTGTGCAGAACGCTGGTCCAGGGACTAAATAACACTGGGTCCAGGGGTTTGAGAACAAGCATTAGAAATACAAGTCCCAGACCCTGACCTCAAGGAGCTTATTGTGTATTGGGCCAAACAGACACAAATTACCACAAAGAGGAGGAGCAGAGATACAAATGAGAATAAAGAGCAGGCAACTGGAGGGATGGATGGATGGGTGGGTGGATGGGTGGAAGGAGTTTACTAGATTGTAAGCTCCTGTGTCCACAAAGTCTATTGCACTGTACTCTCCCAAGCGCTTAAAACAGTGCTCTGTACACAGTAGACAATAAATACCATCGATTGGTGGATGGAGGGGGGAACAGATGGATAGACTGGTAGATGATAGGTAGTTCAATCACCCAGTGGTATTTACTGAGCACTCACTGTGTGCCAAGCACTGTACTAAGCTCTTGGGAGAGTACAACAGAACAGAGTGGATTAATTACTAAAATATAAGCAGATATCCAGATGAGTCCAGATCTCATCCGTGTACTTTCCCAAACTGAGTTACAGACCTTTGCACCCAGTAAATGCTTAGGAAATTTAATTTCTACAACTAACATCACTCTGAATGCTAAGGGGGTTGATGGGACAGCTTACTTTCTATTCCATCAAACCTGATATAGGGTAAGATCATCCTATACACTGTTAGCGTCTTGTGGGCAGGGGACATGTCTACCAGTTCTGTTATATTGTACTTTCTCAAGCATTTACTACCATGCTCTGCACACAGTAAATGCTCAACAAAGTTGATTGATTGGCAAAGAGGACAAAAGCTATGGTGCATTCATTATTGCTTTGAAAGGGCTCTCTGGAAGCAATAAATTGTTAAGAACCAAATAAGGCGAGATCTTCCAGCACTTAGACATTAAATATCAGCCGGGAAAATATCAGCCTTTGTTTCCTAGGAGTAGCGAGCCTTCCCCCACTATCCCACAGCAAACTTCCCCCGGCTCCAGTGCTATTTAAGCCCATTAAATTATCTCAAATTGTGTTAGCAAGGTGACTAGACTGCTAAGACAGGAGGAGACAACTCTCTCATCATGGTCACTTTGCCTCTCCAGGCTCAAGGACACAAAGCCTGTGGGCTTGAAAGCAGTTTCCGATAAGGAGGTAAAAGAGCAACCCTTACCCGCAGTATAACAGGAATTGTTGGGGAGAATTTCAGGCATGTTTTGAATACAGCGGAACAACGTCACCAAACTCAGATCGTCACCAAAAACGTGGGCCTTTTTCCTCTGTATTAGATGCCCCATAGCAAAGGTGGTGTCTGTATATAAAACCTAGGAGACAAAAACAAAGACTTGAAACGTCTATTATTAGAAATCTGATCCCAGCTCCACCACTCGCTGACTGTGTCGCTAACCTTAGGCAAGTCGGTTAACTTCCCTGAGCCTCAGTTTCCTCATCTGTGAAACGGGGGTTAAATACTTAATAGTAATAATTGTATTTAAGTGCTTACGGTGTGCCAGGCATTGTACTAAGCACTGGGGTGGATACAAGCAAATTGGGTTGGGCGAAGTCCCTGTCCCATGTGGGGCTCACAGTTTTAATCCTCGTTTTACAGATGAGGAAACTGAGGCACAGAGAAGACTTGCCCAAGGCCACACAGCACACAAGTGGCAGGGGCAGGATTAGAACCCATGACCTTCTGATTCCCAGGCCCGTGCTCTATCTACTACCCTGTGAGCCCAGTGTTGGGTAGGGACTGTCTCTATTTGTTGCCAACTTGTACTTCCCAAGCACTTAGTACAGTGCTTTGCACACAGTAAGCGCTCAATAAATACGATTGATTGATTGATTGATTCCCCCTCAGACTAGGTTCAGGGACTCTGTCCAACCTAATTTTCATTTACCTATCCCAGCACTTAGTACAGTTCTTGGCATATAATAAGCACTTAAATACCACAGATATCATTTATTACCAGAAGTATCTATAAGTGCTTAGTACAGTGCTATGCGCACAGTAAGCAGTCAGTAAATACTATGGAATGAATAGCAAGACATAGAAAATGGCAGAGTTCTCACCTGGCCATATATAAAAAAGTAACCAGTTTCTTTGACCAGTATTTTATTTTCTTTTTCTTCCAGAGCTGTTCCTCTTTTAAAGCTGAGAAGCCAGGGAACAAAGGTTGAATCCCCTGAAACAAAGAGAGTTTCTTATTAGCAAAAAATAAATCCCAGTTAATTTTCCGTGCCCAATCAGAAGTTCCTTAGAGAAGATTCCCTCTAGAAAGGGGAAAAATAAGTACAAGAACTAAAGAGAACTATCGATTTCATTCCCATAAAACCATGCTACAGTCATCTATCAAGTAATCAGTGGTCAATCAATCAATCAATCAATCGTATTTATTGAGTGCTTACTGTGTGCAGAGCAACAACTGCTTGTTCTGCCGTGTATTTCTCATTCACACTGGAACACATACCATCTCCAGTACATGGCTACGCTACTCCGCCTGGGTTGTAGCACCTACTCTACTGTTACAGATTGCTTGGGCTACTTTTGAAGATCATTTTCTTGTAGTCAGCAGTAGTAATAGCATGTATTAAGCATCATCAGGGTGCCATGTACTATAGTAATCACATGGGAAGTACATTCAGTGGTATTTAGTGAGCATTTACTGTGTGCAGAGCACTGTACTAAATGCTTGGGAAGTACAAGATAAGAAAATGACAGGCCCTGCCCTCTGTGAGGATACTCTCTAATGCTCCTTCTTCGGCCTGAATCCCCTTGGGCCAGTTTAGCATATGCTAAACTGATAAATGGTTCTGGATCCTTATGTCCTTCTTCCAAGTCTTTCCCAGGAATCTGATGTCAGCCGAGTTTTCCGCCCCCTTCCCACCTCTTCCTTCACAAGCAGCGTGGCTTAGTGAAAAGAGCCCCGGGCTTGGGAGTCAGAGGTCACGGGCTCTAATCCCGGCTCTGCCACTTGTCAGCTGTGTGACCTTGGGCGAGTCACTTAACTTCCCTGTGCCTCAGTTACCTCATCTGTAAAATGGGGATGAAGACTGTGAGACCCAGGTGGGACAACCTGATTGCCTTGTATCTACCCCAGCGCTTAGAACAGTGCTTGGCCAATAGTACGCGCTTAACAAATACCAACATTATTATTATTATTATTATTATTATTATTATTATCATTATTATCAGAGTAGTCCCCAAAGCACAGGAAGCAGCACATCCTACTGGATAAAGCCTGGGCCTGAAAGTCAAAAGGACCAGGGTTCTAATCCCTGCTCCGCCTCTCGTCTGCCAAGTCTGTCTTGTCTGGGCAAGTCACTTCACTTCTCTGGGCCTCAGTTCCCTCCTCTGTAAAATGGGGACTAAGACTCTGAGCCCCATATGGGACATGGACTGCGTCCAATTTAATTAGCTTGTATCTCCCCCAACACTCAGTCCAGTGCCTGGAACTTAGCGAGCGCTTAAAAAGTGCCATTTACCAAAAAAATAGGAAGGCTGACAGCTGGGGAAGGGAAGGAACATGAAGTTTACGTAGGCGATGGCCATCAATCAAGAGCTCCCAATCTCATGACCCATCTCATCTTAATATGTCCTACCCTGGTCATGCTGAACTGCAGAAAAAGTTTGATTATAACAGCTGGCTAATGAGTCACTTATTACGAGCACCGCTCAGAGAGCTGTGGGTTCTTTGAAAGCGACTCCACGGGTCATTACGTTTGACCGGTGTCAGTACAGTCGGCCTCATTATCTCATTTCAAAACCCAGGAGGTCTGCCCTGTTAGTCTGTTTCATTTTCTAGTTCCTTCGGAAACATGTCTGAATTGAAATGACTATCTGCGTCATTCATAAAGAGTCAGTTTGCTGTGGGATGGTCAGAATGATATTGATATTTCTTCCTCAGGTGCCTTTGGGGGTGGGGGAGTAGGATTTGAGGGTGAAAACTCCCCCCTCTAAATTCCCCCTCCACCCTGGATTGATAATTTTCTACCTTCCAGCCCAGCACAGGTCTGAAGGACACGGGTTCTAATCCCGGCTTCAACACAAGTCAGCCGTGTGACCTTGGGCAACCCACTTCACTTCTCTGGGCCTCTGCTACCTCATCTGGAAAGTGGGGATTAAGACTGTGAGTCCCATGTGGGACGGGGACTGCGTCTAGCCCAATTTGCTTGTAGCCACCCCAGTGCTTAGTATAGTACCTGGCACATAGTAAATGCTTAACAAATACCACCAATATTATTATTATTATTATTATTATTGTTATTATTATTAATCTGGATGGCCAGACAGAATCCCCTTGAACAGAAGGTGAGCGTAGGAGCGATGTGGACAGTGCTGGCCGGAGGAGCAGTAGGGAGTGGGGAGGAGGAGGAAAACGAGGAGGACAATGATGAGGAGGAGGAGGAGGAGGATGACGAGATTTGTGGGGAAAACTTCCCCTCCTTAAATCCCCCTCCTGCCCCTCTCTGTGCTGGAACCCTTCCCCATTGATCTCTCCAGGTCCGCCCACCCGACTGTTTCCACAGAACCACCATCCCGGATCCTTCATTCGGTTCCTCCTTGTCAGAGCTCTCCATTCGCCCCCGCTACAAAACCAAAACCTCGCTCCTATAAACCTGACTTGGGAAAAATGAAGCCTGTGAAAAATCAATTCAATGAGGTTATTTCATAATCACACCGTGGCAAAACGTCAACACAAAGCCACCCGAGAGGTTTAAAATATGAAGTTGCGAGAATACGGTTCCTTCTGGAAATTACAAAGGGAGCCTCAAGTCACTTAACGACGTACAGATTAAATAGAAAAAGAATTTAGCATAGATGATGGAGAAACTCAGAATAATGGGTGTAATGAATCCGTTCTAATCAGAAAGCACACGAAAGTATTAAAAACAGATGGTCTCTGTATACAATTTGACTTTCCAAAATGAATAGGGGGTTCCTTCTTACCGTAACACTTTCATAATTCTGTGTTAACCTCCTGATTCTGTCTGACACCTGAGCTGGCTACCTAAAGGCTTCATTCATTCATTCAATCGTACTTATTGAGCGCTTACTGTGGGGTGGCACTAAGCATCATACTGAAGCAGTGTAACCTCTGTGTGCAGAGCACTGTGCCATCTCTTCCAGATGTAAATGGAAGACCTTTGCTGGGGGCAATAAGAATAAATAAAGGGCGCAGGCCCGGGAATCAGGGGACCTGGGTTCTGATCCCGGCTCTGCCACTTGCCGGCTGTGTGTCCTGGGGCCGGTCTCTTAGCTTCTCTGTGCTTCCTCGCCTTCCTCACCTGTAAAAGGGGGATACAGCTCCTTGTGGGCAGGGAATTGAGAGAATGTGTCTCTCCCAAGCACTTAGTACAGTGCTTTGCACACAGTAAGTGTTCAATAAATACGACTGACGGACTGTGAGCATCACGTGGGACAGAGAAGCAGTGTGGATTAGTGGAAAGAGCACAGGCTTGGGAGGCAGAGGATGTGGGTTCTAATCCCTCCTCTGCCACTCGTCTGCTGCATGGCCTTGGGTAAGCCATTTAACTTCTCTGGGCCTCAGTTACCTCATCTGTAAAACGGGGATTTAGACTGTGAGCCCCATGTGGGACAACCTGCTTACCTTGTATCTACTCCAGCGCTTAGAACAGTGCTTGGCACATAGTAAGCACTTAGGAAATGCCATCATTATTAGAGAAGCAGAGTGACTTAGTGGAAAGAGCATGGGCATGGGGGTCAGAGGATGTGGGTTCTAATCCCTGCTCCACCACTTGTCTGCTGTGTGACCTTGGTCAAGTCTCAACTTCTCTACTTCAGTTACCTCATCTGTAAAATGGGGATTAAAACTGTGAGCCTCATGTTGGACAAAGACTCTGTCCAACCAAATTATCTGGTATCTACTCCAGTGCTGAGTATAATGCCTGGCACATAGTGATTAAATACCATTAAAACACACATACGCGCGCACACACACACACACACACACCATCAGTCAGGTGACGGAGAAATATCTGAGCTACACTTTGTCAGTTGGATTTGTCATTTCTCAATTTCTGGAGCAGGTCTGGAAAGGGGACTACATATTTATTACTCTATTTATTTATTTATTTATTTTACTTGTACATATCTATCCTATTTATTTTATTTTGTTAGTATGTTTGGTTTTGTTCTCTGTCTCCCCCTTTTAGACTGTGAGCCCACTGTTGGGTAGGGACTGTCTCTATATGTTGCCAATTTGTACTTCCCAAGCGCTTAGTACAGTGCTCTGCACATAGTAAGCGCTCAATAAATACGATCGATGATGATGATGACTAGGGCTAAGTGAATCGCCCAACCCCAATTACACTGACCTACCATGAATTTTGCTGCTCTTAAGTTGGAGCTTAAAGTTAAGTTGGGGATTTCAGCTCAGAGCTGGTTTTTCTATTGAATTTATCTTTTCAATATGCTCGTCCCAAGCAGAAATAACCAAATATTTGGCAAAGGGAAGCAGTGGGAAAGAAACCCTGGGGGCTGTGGAAAGATTGTCTTGGTTCTGGGAAGTGTGTTTCTTTCTTGGTCCAAGAGATCCCGGTTCATTTATCTTAAGGCAGGGTGAAGGGAAAAAAAAATCCCATCAAGTAGCTTACCCAAATGGAAAAGCATTGAAAAATGGATCTATTCACTGATCAAACTCCTGTCTAGAAGAGGTCAGGAAACATGGTATTTACCAAGCACATACTGTGTGCAGAGCACTGTGCCATCTCTTCCAGATGTAAATGGAAGACCTTCCCTGGGGGCAATAAGAATAAATAATAATAATAATAATGGCATTTATTAAGTGCTTACTATGTGCAAAGCACTGTTCTAAGTGCTGGGGAGGTTACAAGGTGATCAGGCGGTCCCACGTGGGGCTCCCAGTCTTCATCCCCATTTTACAGATGAGGGAACTGAGGCACAGAGAAGTGAAGTGACTTGCCCAAAGTCACACAGCTGACAATTGGCCAGGATTTGAACCCATGACCTCTGACTCCAAAGCCCAGGCTCTTTCCACTGAGCCACGCTGCTTCTCTAGTTCTGATGTTTCTGCTGAAGGACTCTCAGAGGAGCCCGGGATTACATAAGAGGTTAATGGCAAAACATTATCCAGAGTTCAGGCCTCTTGACTCAAACCAGATCATTTCGACTCTGACTCATTCCACATTCAAAATGTTCTGTTTTCGGGAGAATTCTGTCTTTTCAATGTCACATTACTGATGCAGTTTGGACTTGCTTTCTCCATTTTGCTTGGGTGGAATAAGGGAGCCTAACCTCTGTGAGCAGGGAACGTGGTTATCAACTCTGTTCTATTGGACTCTCCCAAGCATTAGTATGGCGCTCTGTACCTAGTAAGCGCTCAATAAATACCACTGATTGACTGATTATCAGTGCCCAAGCACGTGTGACTTAAGGGTCGATGCCAAACCTATAGGGATATAAGTCAAAGCAGACCGAAATCAATCAATCGGTGGTATTTATTGATTTCTTACTGTGTGCAGAGCGCCATACTAAGTGCTCGGGAGAATACAGTAGATCAGAATTGGTAGCTACACTCCCTCCCCTTAGCCGAACCGAGAACTCAAGGGTGGAGACGGGCTTTTACACACTACGGCAGCTCAAGGTTCATTGGGAACCAAGAGGGAATTTTACTTCCACCACCCTTCCTGCAGCTCTACTACTGACCCTGCTATATTTATTGAGCGCTTACTGTGTGCAGAGCACTGTACTAAGTGCTTGGGAGAGTTCAGCACAACAGAGATGGTGGACACGATCTCCACCCTCAAGGAGTTGATGTGAAGGTACAGCTTTCCCGGTAACATCTAATGAAGATGTTAGACTGTGAGCCCACTGTTGGGTAGGGACTGTCTCTATATGTTGCCTATTTGTACTTCCCAAGCGCTTCGTACAGTGCTCTGCACATAGTAAGCGCTCAATAAATACGATTGATGATGATGATGATCACGGCTAGAGTCAAGAGGGATGGCACAAATTGCGCTTATGATGATGACTGGGAAGCAGCGTGGCCTAATGGGTAGATCACGGGCCTCGGAGTCAGAAGGACCCCGGTTCTAATTTCGGCACTAGCACCCGTCTGCTGTGTGTGACCTGGAGCGAGTCATTTCACTTCTCTGGGCCTCAGTTACCTCATCGGTAAAATGGGGACTAAGACTGTGAGCCCCATGTGGGTTAGGGTTTGGAGAAGCAGCGTGGCTCAGTGGAAAGAGCACGGGCTTTGGAGCCAGAGGTCTTGGGTTCAAACCCCTGCTCTACCACGTGTCTGCTGTATGACCTTGGGCAAGTCACTTAACTTCTCGGAGCCTCAGTTACCTCATCTGTAAAATGGGGATGATAACTGTGAGCCCCATGCGGGACAACCTGATCACCTTGTATCCCCCCAGTGCTTATAACAGTGCTTTGCACATAGTAAACGCTTAACAAATTCCATCATTATTAGGGGCTGTATCCAACCTGATTCGCTTGTATCTACCCCAGTGCTTCCCCCTCTCAGGATGGCACCCAGAGAGGTGCCAGTCCTCTACCAGTCTCGGCTACGGGAGGGAGAGTCAAGCAGAGGCCTGCCCATTCCACCATTAGCGTGGCCAGTGGCTAGCGAGTGGCAGGCAACCTGCTACAAGTCAGCACTCCCCTGCGCTGGGCAGCAGTGCCACGGGAGAAAATCGAAGGTGGAGACTCAAGTTTACTGAGCAGAAGAAGGCAATGGTAAACCACTTCCAGATTTTTCCCAAGAAAACTCTACGGATCCACTACCGGTACGATCTGCAGGTGGAGGTGGGGTGTTCTGGGAGAGGTGTGCCCATGGCTATGGGTCGCAGATGAGTCGACAGCACAAGACCCCAGTGCTTAGTACAATACCTGGCACATCGTAAGCGCTTAAATACCATAAAAATGACTCAGAAGGCCCATCATTCTCCCAAACAGAATCCTGAGGCACGCATGCAAAAATTATTGTTCTTTCCAAATTTTGAGAAGTACAGCAACTGGAATTGGTCCCTGGAATAGTTTGGGTGGTTTTATTTCTGTTCTACGGAAGTTCCTTTAGCTTCCTGTTAAAAGCTGCACGCCTAAGTCATTGGAAAAACATAGAACGAAGAGCAACCGCTGTTTTAAAGGCGGCTTAAAGCATTCAGTTTCATTTTTCGGTTCAGAAATTGTGTTGGAGACCAGGAGTGTTCACGTGGGAAATAAGGGGACAAAATAGAAAATCCCAATTTATAAACCAACCATCCAGGATTATCCAGCGCTCAGAAGAGCGCTTTGCACATAGTAAGCGCTTAATGAATGCCATTATTATTATCTAACAGAGTGATAATAATAATAATGGCATTCATTAATTAATCAATCGTGTTTATTGAGCGCTTACTGTGTGCAGAGCACTGTTCTAAGTGCTGGGGAGGTTACAGGGTGATCGATCAGGTTTTCCCACCGGGGGCTCACAGTCTTAATCCCCATTTCACAGATGAGGTAACGGAGGTACAGAGAAGTTAGGTGATTTGCCCAAAGTCACAGAGCTGACAATTGGCGGGGCCGGGATTTGAACCCATGACCTCTGACTCCAAAACCCGTGCTCTTTCCACTGAGCCACGCTGCTTCACTGTGTAATGGCACCTCGGTGCATCCAAATATTTCACACCAACCATTTTTCTTGTTAATCAGGCACTTCATGCAAAGCCAGCTTTATCCTGTTTCACATTGCAATTTGATCCCACAAGTGTCGACCTAGTATACAAGCCCTGAAGTTTATCTGAGCTAAAATTCCAAGCAGAAAACTCTGGGGGTTCACGGTGTTACCTTTGTGAAGGGTGGGGCTTTTGCTATCGGCAATCAGTTGCAAGCAAGGTTGAATCACTGAAAAATAAAAATATTACACTGTAGTTAGGTCGGGAGAAATGAGGACTCAGGGTCTCTGTCACTTAACAGAGCTACAAGAAATAATATATTATCAGGTTAGCTAGCCAGCCAATAACAAGCGCTCATTTCCCGCTTTGGGCAGTACAATGTATTGGATGAGTCGCTCAGTAATTCTTACCTTAGGGTCTTTTGAGATGGACTGCCCCGATTTAATAGTGCCCTGGAACTTGACAGAGTGTAATCTCTTTAAAGATGCTCCAGTGCACTGATAAAATACAACCATTTTATCTTTGGGTTGCAAATCTAATTAGGTGCAAAATGTCAAGGGGCTTTAGAAATCCGCAGCCATCAAGGAAATCAGCTATGTCGGGAGAGTAAATCATTCACAAACACTCACATCTTCCAACTGCTCTTTCCACTAGGCTCCGCTGCTTCTCATCGTCAAGCAGTATCTGTGTTGCTAGGACTAATTACCTGTAGCGACCCTGGTATGTAGCCCAGTTTTTATGTACATAGGAAGTGCTTAATAAATACACTAATTATTATTATTGGGCTGATGCCCAAGACCTTGATCTGAATCCGGGAGGGGTAACTGGAGTGACTCTGCTTACAGGGTCCTTTTAGGGATAGGAAAAAGATGGTAATAATAATAACAGCGAAAATAATAGTTGTATTTCTTAAGCACTTAGTACATGCCAAGCACTATACTAAGTGCTGGGATAGATCAGGTCCCACATGGGCTCACAGTAGGAGGCAGAACTGGTATTGAATCCCCATGTAAGCGCTTAGTACAGTGCTCTGCCCACAGTGAGCGCTCAATAAACACAACTGAATGAATGTTGCACAAGAGGGAACCGAGGCACAGAAAAGTTAAGTGACTTGCCCAAGATCACACAGCAGGTATGTGGTGGAGCTGGGATTATAATCTCTACATTGTAAATTTATTATGGGCAGGGAATGTCTCTGCTTGTTGTATTACACTCCCCTAAACTCCTAGTTCAGTGCCCTGAATATAGTAAGAGCTCACTAAATAGAACTGACTGATTAAAACCCTGGTCTATCAATCAGTAGGCTTGGGAGTCAGAGGATCTGAGTTCTAATCCTGTCTCTGCCAATGCTTGCTGGGTGATTTTGGGCAAGTCATTTCACTCCTCTGTGCCTCAGTTCTCCTCCCTCCTACTTAGACAGTGAGCCCCATGCAGGACAGGGTGTCCAACCTAATTCACTTGTATCTACTCCAGTGACAGTGTTTGACACATAGTAAGCAAGGTCCTATGCCTCCCAAGCATATGGTCTTCCCACAAGACCACACTGCTTCTTTAAAAAGATGAAGGAAAAGGACCCCGGGAGGGATGGGGTAAGGGCTAAAAAGGGGAAAAGGATGAATAGAAAAGATAAGAGCTGCCCCATCCTGGAGTCTGAAGGCCGGTGACAGTGGTCTCCCCCAAACAATCCATCAATGGTATTTATTGAGCGCTTACCATGTGCAGAGCACTGTACTAAAATCCTGGAAGAGCACGACACAACAGAATGAGCAGGTGTTCCCTGCCCATAAGAAACCCGATGTGCAGTGCACCGTGAAGATCAAGTCCCTCATGGGAAAGAATCCGTCTGTCCACAGTACAGTGCTCTGCACACAGTAAGCGCTCAATAAATACGATTGATTGATTGATCGATTGACACCACGAGCCCTGTCCTAAGTGGATTCCACGGTCCCAGCCGGGTGGTCAGAGAACACGGAGGACGCAGCCGCTTGCCTCGCCAATACACATGGCCATCGCTAAAGCGGAGCGGCCAAATTATTGGCTCTTGACCTGAGCTCTGCCCCACAACTTCCCTTTTTTATCTTTCCTGTAAAAGCAAATCAAAGAGGATTTACTGAAATATGGTTCCTCCCCAGGCGGTTAATCATCTAGCCAGGCAACAGATGCTGTTCCAAAAGCCGTAAAATACACATCATACTTTAAGGAAATAACATTAGGCAGCCTCCCTTGCAGGCTGCGTTTGTATAACACTTGAAAAGTCTTTGCAAGGCTAGATCCTAGATATCACTGTTTGTAGTCTGTTGCTCAGTGGGATTTTTTTATTTTTTAGTGGTACTTGTTGGGCGCTTCTGTGTGGCAAACACTGTTCTAAGCAATGGGATAGGGACAAGTAAAGCAGGTCGGCCAGTCTCCGTCCCGCATGGGGCTCACAGTCTAAGGAGGAGGGAGAACAGGTATTTAATCCCCATTCTACAATTGAGGGAACTGAGGCCCAGAGAAGTTTAGAGACCCGTCCAAGGCCACCCAGCAAGCAATTGGCAGAGCCGGGATTAGAACTCAGGTCCTTCTGACTCCCAAGCCTGTGCCCTTTCCACTAGGCCACACTGCCTCTCCCAGCACATTCCCTCCGAGCAGGGCTTTGAAGTCAACTCTGTGGAGACTTCCACAGAAACAACAGAGACCAGACTTTGAGGAAGCATGATAACACAAACTTGGGTGGTCCGCGAAAGGCAGAAGGAAGAGAGCCAAAGATTAGAAAAGATCCATAAAAATATAGACACTAGACCCGAAGAAATCATTCTAAAGGCATACTAAGCGCAAGGGGCCGAGTGAGTGGGATTATAGAATGGGAAGGCTTCAGGGAGGAGGTGGGTTTGTAGTGTAGCCCTGAAGGATAGAAGGGATCTACCGTGGTGGAGTAATCCTTGTGGAATTAGATCAGCACTTAATGTGTGTCAGAACAAATCGGATTGGGAAACAGTGTGGCCTAGTTGAAAGGGCCTGAGAGTCAGAGGTCCTGGGTTCTAATCCCAGCTCCGCCACTTGATTAGGATGATGATGACATTATTTGTTAAGCACTTACTATGTGCCAGGCACTGTACTAAGTGCTGAAGTGGAGACAAGCAGATGGAGTTGGACACAGTGCCTGTCCCATGTGGGGCTCACAGTCTCAGTGAGAAGCAGCATGGCATAGTGGATAACAGCTCAGGCCTGGGAGTTAGAAGGTCATGGGTTCTAATTCCAGCTTGGCCACTTGTGTCTGCTGTGTGAACTTGGGCAAGTCACTTCACTTCTCTGGGCCTCAGTTACCTCGTCTGTAAAATGAGGATTGAGACTGTGAGCCCCACGTGGGACAGGGACTGTGTCCAACCCGATTTGCTTGTATCAACCCCAGTGCTTTGTACAGTGCCTGGCGCATAGTTAAGCGCTTCACAAATACCACCATTATTATTATTATCCCCATTTTCCAGATGAGGTCACTGAGGCACAGAGAAGTGAAATGACTTTTCCAAGGTCACCCATAGCAGACAAATGGTGGAGCCAGGATTAAAATCCATGACCCCCTGCCTGCTCAATCCGCTACTCCATGCTGCTTCTCTTGTCTGCTTGTCAGCTTGGGCAAGTCACTTCACTTCTTTGGGTCTCAGTGTCCTCATCTGTAAAATGGGGGTTATGACGGTGAGCCCCATGTGGGACAGGGACTGGGGCCAACCTGATTAGCGTGTATCCACCCCAGCGCTTAGTTGAGGGCCTGACACTTAGTAGGTGCTTTAACAAATACCATAAAAAAAGAAAGAGACACAGTCCCTATCCCACAGGCGGCTCACAGTCTGAGAGGGAGAAAAAGGTTAGTGAAAAGTAGGGTAGGAAACAGATTATGGGGTGCTGAAATGATGGCAAGAGGAGCAGCTGATGAGGAAAATTGCCAAAAGGGAGAAGGATGGTGGTAAAAGGCTGAAGGCAGCTTGCATCAACTGACTTCCCTTTAGGAGACCAAGTCACAAAAACCAAAAGAAATGCTCCTGACCATCTGCAAAACAATAATACCAACAATATCAAAGGCAGGCCAGAGGTCAGAGAGGAGGAGGACAGAGGAGAGTCTCTGGAGACAATGGGGAGAGCAGTCTCAGAGAGAAAGGGGTGAAAATCAGATTACAGGATTTGGCGAAGAGAGTGAATTGGGCGAGGAATATTCAGGATAGGAGAGGGATGAGCGCCGGGAAATGAGAGGTGTGTTGGAGGGTGAGATTGGGTTGCAGGATGACATTTTTAGCAGGGAGGTCACCTGAAAGTGTCAGAAGAGACTGAGAGGTCGAAGTTTGCAGTGAGAAAGGGGTAGACTGTGAGGACAGGTATTTTAAGAGGAAAAAGGGGGAAATTCATTCATTCAATCGTATTTATTGAGTGCTTATTGTATGCAGCCTAAGAAGAAACGTTAGGTTTTGGGTGTAGAGAGGCCACCGTCTCTTCTCAGTCATCTCAGAGAGAGAGAGGGTATCTTTGGACAGAGACTCTGTCCAATCAAGTGATCTTGTAGCTACCGTAGTGGTTAATCAATCAATCAATCAATCGTATTTATTGAGCGCTGTGTGCAGAGCACTGTATTAAGTGCTTGGGAAGTACAAGTTGGCAACATATGGAGACAGTCCCTACCCAACAGTGGGCTCACAGTCTAAAAGGGGGAGACAGAGAAGAAACCCAAACATACTAACAAAATAAAATAAATAGAACAGATATGTACAAGTAAAATAAATAGAGTAATAAATATGTACAAATATATATACATATATACAGGTGCTGTGGGGAAGGGAAGGAGGTAAGATGGGGGGATGGAGAGGGGGACGAGGGGAAGAGGAAGGAAGGGGCTCAGTCTGGGAAGGTTACCCCAATGCTTGTGGCACATAGCACTTAACAAGCATTGTGATAATTATTATTAAAGATAAATTCTGGGAAAGTTTGCATGTGAACGCCTTTAATCAACAGAATCATTACTGGGTTCATTGGGAGTTACAGAGAGGGGATTAAACATCTGGAAGGATGAATGGGAAAGGACGTCAATGAGGGAGGAATGACTGGTATTGATTGTACAGCTGTCCAGGCTGAGATGAAGCTAGATAGGGTGCATTTGCAGTGACAGGGATCGGGGGAGTTCTGGAATTTTCACCAAGATCTCTCAGTTGTCGTGCCAAGGCTACATCTAAATGCCTGTAAAAGTCAGCAGTGTTCCCCCTGATCAAGCTGTTGGATTTTGTTGTAATTCCAGGATCCTCAGCCTTCCCTTCTTGGGGAAATGTTTCCCAGGTATTCTGCACCTCAAGATTCACGGGATAAAATTGCTGCAGGCATCCCTTGACTTATTGATAACAATAATAATAATAATAGTATTTAAGCACTTACTGTGCAGCAGGCACTGTATTAAGTGCTGGAGTGGTTACAAGCAAATCAGGTTGGACACAGTCTCTGTCCCACAAAGGGCTCACAGGCTTAATCCCCGTTTTACAGATGAGGGAACTGAGGTCCAGAGAAATGAAGTAACTTGCCCAAATTGCCATGAGAGGCAAGTGGAGGAGCCATGATTAGGACCCAGGTCCTTCTGACCCCCAGGCCCAGGCTCTATCTACTAGGCCATGCTGCTTCTCCAGTTTTATTTAATTTTGACTTGGTTTTACTCACCCAAACTAGTAGGGGTAACTTTTTAAAATCAGTTGACTAAAGGAATATGATATTTCCAAAGATTGAAGGAAATCCATCCAAAAAAGTGAATGAAAAGGACTAGCTAGGGAAACAAGCCGTGAGAATGACTTAAACATTCTTGAAAAACACTGTGCTGTACACCTAGCAAAACTGTATGCCAAAAAAAAGAGAGAGGAGATATGAGGTTCCCTGAATTGTTTAGTTTGGTCTTAACTGAAGAAGAGGTAGGAGGAGTTCTCACCATAAGTTGCTTCTTGTAGCAGAAAGGTTAGAAAACCTGGATCAGAATTTGGTGATGTTTTAGACGAGACTTATCACTAAGTAGGGGAGACATTGGGGCCTAACGAAAAGAGATGGCACTGGGAATCAGGAGTCCTGGATTCTAATCTCAGCCCCACCACTTTCCTTGGCTTTTTCCCCTTGGTTTTCTATAGCACATTTATCCCCAAAGTGCTCTCACATTAAGTAGCTCATTTCAGCTACTTATATTCAGTAAGTAGCTCTGAATATAAGCTCAACGTACCTGTGTGGTAGGGAGAGAAGGCAAGTGGCATTATCCCCACTTTACAGATGAGGAAACTAAGGTACGGAGAAGTGAGTGCGTTTCCTGCTATATGACTTTGGGCAAGTCACTAAAATTCAGTAGTGCTCTCGAGTGTTTAAAGGAGGAATTTCACTTGACAGGAAAAGCCACTGGGAAAAAAGCAAGACGGTGGTGAAATAAAAATGAAGCGACATGAAATTCAACAGAAACGACGGATGGTTTCTGAATATGGAAGCATCAGGGACATGGGAATGTCTGGGACCTTCATCTGTCGTTTTAGGCAAAGCGAGGGACCGTCTACTCTGGGGAGCCAGACTCAGTTGAACCAAGTCAATGGTATTTACTGAGCGCTGACTGTGTGCAGAGCACTGTACTAAGCACCTGGGAGAGTACAATGTAACAGAGATAGACCTGTTTCCTGCCCACAAGGATCTTAAAGCCTTGAGGGGAAGACAGACGTTAAGATAAATTACAGATATGTACATAAGTGGTTTGGGGCAGAGGGTGGGGTGAATATCAAGTGTTTAAACGGTGAGAAGCAGAGTGGCTTAGTGGAAAAAAGCAGGGGCCCCCGGAGGCAGAGGACTTGGGTGCTAATCTCTGCTCTGTCCCTTGTTCGGTGTGTGACCTTGGGCCAGTCACTTCACTTTTCTGTGTATGTCTCAGTTTCCTCAACTGTAAAATAGGGATTCAATACATATCCTCCCTACTACTAAGATTGTGAACCCCATGTGGAGTAGGGACTGTGTCTGATCTGATCAACTTGTATCTACCCCAGCGCTCAGAACCAAGCTTGGCCGTGCTTAACAAATACCATAATTCTTCGTATTATTACCGATCCAAGTATTTAAGTGACGCAGAAGGGAGAGGGAATAGGGGAAATGAGGACTTAGTCAGGGAAGGCCTCTTGTGAACCAGTCGAAGCTTCTATCCCCCGCTCCTTCGCCTAGATTTACTCCTCATATGAGATGACTTTTGAACCCTATGACACTCTGCATTCCTCAGGCGTGCACTATCCCTTCTCATAATCAGTTTTCTTACATGGAAAATTAAATTCCGATCTGGATTCAAAATATTTCACAAGAGAACTTCTGATGAAATCGCAACAAAACAAAAAAAGGAAATACCTAGAGGCAAATGAGCAGACTTTCATTCATTTGTAAAGTGGATGAGTTTTGTTTTCAGTCTCATTTGGAAGTTGTCTACCACCCGCCCCCACACGACAACCACAAAGAGAAGTTTCTCTCTCTATATCTCTGATCTCCATGTGATCTCTGAGTCTTTTCAAGAATAACTTTGTATATCTAATGGTATTCTCCCTTCTCCTCAAAGTGGAGAAGCAGGGAGTCAGAGGACCGGAGGGTCAGAAGGACCTGGATTCTAATCTAGAGAAGCAGCGTAGCTCAGTGGAAAGAGCCCAGGCTTTGGAGTCGGAGGTCAGGGGTTCAAATCCCAGCTCTGCCACTTGTCAGCTATGTGACTTTGGGCAAGTCACTTCACTTCTCTGTGCCTCAGTTCCCTCATCTGTAAAATGGGGATTCAAACTGTGAGCCCCCCACCCCGGGACAACCTGATCACCTTGTAACCTCCCCAGAACTTAGAACAGTGCTTTGCACATAGTAAGCGCTTAATAAATGCCATTATTATTATTATTAATCTCAACTCTGCCCCTTGCCCTCTGTGTGTCCTTGGGCAAATCACTTTCACTGCTCTGTGCCTCAGTTACCTCATCTGTAAAATGAGGATTAATACTATGAGCCTTACGTGGGACATGGACTGTGACCAACCTGATTAGCTTGTATCTAACTCCAGTGCTTAGTACAATGCCTAGCACATAGTAAATGCTTAACAAAAACCATTAAAGAAAAAAAGTAACAGGGCCCATAGACCACACAGACCAGCAAGACTTTTCCCCCCACATATTTTTGTCACCTGCCCAAACAACTAGCTATGGAGTCATTTTTCATTTCAGAGAGGATGTTTCTGACAATGAGACTGCATCCATAAGGGTGAAGGTCTTGCACGTTTTGTCGGTGAAAATATAGGAGGGGACCTTTGGCGACCCCTTACCATTCGAGGGACCTATGTTCAAATGCCAGGAGAGGGACAGGCATGTTCTCCTGTCAGTACCTGTATATATGTTTGTACATATTTATTACTCTATTTATTTTACTTGTACATATCTATTCTATTTATTTTATTTTGTTAGTATGCTTGGTTTTGTTCTCTGTCTCCCCCTTTTAGACTGTGAGCCCACTGTTGGGTTAGGGACTGTATATGTTGCCAACTTGTACTTCCCAAATGCTTAGTAGAGTGCTCTGCACACAGTAAGTGCTCAATAAATATGATTGATTGATTGATTGATAGGACACTAGGGAAGCAGTGAGGCCTAGTGGAAAGTGCACGGGCCTGGGAATTAGAGGACCTGGGTTCTCAACCCTGCAAAATGGGGATTCATTACCTGTACCTTTTAGACTGTGAGCCCACTGTTGGGTAGGGAATGTCTCTATATGTTGCCAATTTGTACTTCCCAAGCGTTTAGTACAGTGCTCTGCACATAGTAAGCGCTCAATAAATACGATTGATGATGATGATGATGATGTTCTCCCTCCTCCTTGGAATATGAGCCTCATTCACTCGCCCGCTCATTCAGTCGTATTCATTGAGTGCATACTGTGGGCAAAGTACTGTACTAAGACCTTGGGAAAGTACAATATAATAGTAAACAGACACATCCTCCGCCCACAACGAGCCTATGGGGGAACCTGATCATGTGGTGTCTACCCCAGCACTGAGCACAGTGCTTGGCATATACTATGCACTTAAATACCCCTATTATTATTGTTATTACTGTTAATAATAATGATAGGCCACGCCCCAGAGTTGTTTTCGCAGTGGTGGTGACTTTGTGCTGAGCCATCCACACTCTTTCTCTCCTTGTCCCCTTGCATCCAGAAGCACACGTTGTAAGATGACCAGTTGGGAGAATGGATGTAGTGAGTCGGTCATAGTACAGAGCACTGTACTGAGCGCTTGGGAGAGTACAGAGCTTGTTATGGGCAGGGAATGTGTCTGTTTATTGTAACATTGTGCTCTCCCAAGCGCTTAGTACTGCACACAGTAAGTGTTTAATAAATATGAATGAATGGCTATAACAATTCCCTTATTGCCCTGAGGGACTGAGGGCAGGTAAGGGGAAGGGAAGTGAGGGTGGTTTAGTCGTCGGTGCAGAACCCACCATCATTGGAGTGAAAGCTCCTTGTATATATGTATATATGTTTGTACATATTTTTTACTCTATTTTATTTGTACATATCTATTCTATTTATTTTATTTTGTTGGTGTGTTTGGTTTTGTTCTCTGTCTCCCCCTTTTAAACTGTGAGCCCACTGTTGGGTAGGGACTGTCTCTGTGTGTTGCCAATTTGTACTTCCCAAGCGCTTAGTACAGTGCTCTGCACATAGTAAGCGCTCAGTAAATACGATTGATGATGACGATGATGAGGGCAGGGACCCGGCCTGCCAACTCTATGGTATTGTAGTTTCCCAACCACTTAGTACTGTGCTCTGCTCACGGTGAGCACTCAATAAATACCATTGGCTGGGTCTTCAACAGCAGCACACAGCACCACTGGGAAAGTCAACAACTAGCAGCCGCTACGAGAGGGGAAAACTCCTTGAGGACAACTGGTGGATGAGCCGGAAACTCTTTATCCATACTGACAATCTAGGCACCCGTGCACTGGGAACGCCAATGCAGGAACTGATTGGATCTTATTGATCCTGAACCCTCAGAACAGGGAGCAGAGCGTGTGGTTCAAAGGTGCTTGAGAAATCCTGAAGATGACCAGAAGCCCGTTGTGGGCAGGTAACACGTCTACCAACTCTGTCATAGTGTATTCTCCCTAGAGCTACATCCAGCGCTCCACACACAGTAAGTGCTCAGTAAACACCGTTGATTGATATGGAAGAGAAGGATAAAGAGAAAAGGAAAAGGAAGGAAGGAGTGGGGGAAGGAAGGACCAGGGCTACAGAAATGGGGCCACTGTTGGGTAGGGATTGTCTCTATATGTTGCCAATTTGTACTTCCCAAGCGCTTAGCACAGTGCTCTGCACATAGTTAGCGCTCAATAAATACGATTGATGATGATGATGATGGGGCCCAGATGGTTGATATCGCACAACCTGGACCATATAGAAATCAGCAAAAGGCAATGTCTGTCTAGTGGTCACGTGTTGACAGTCCATTCCTAACCAAAACCCATTAACAGCTCTTCCTCAACCCTAACCCCAATCCTATTTCTCACGCTGCCTTCGTGAGGGTGGTAGCGATGGGCGGTTGACTTGGATTCGGGGGGAAGCGTATCAATTAAAACTTTCCGGCGACCGGACTTTAGGGTTTAGATGATTCATCACTCTTCCCACAAACCCTTCCTCTCCGCTCTGCCGGTTAAATGTCTGAGCCTCGATGGGTCAAGTGGCCAGAGGGAGCCCAGCTGGCTGTCTGGGGGCGGGAGGCTATAGAGGAAGCAACCAGCTTTGCCTCCCCTACGTGGCCGGGAGAAGCCCTGACCCCGTCCCCACCCCTTAGAGATTTCTCTTCCGCTGCAAGCCAGCTGCTTCTGTCTTAGGCCCTTAAAGAGCTGGGGAAATAGAAGGGAGAACTTTAAGGGGACACCCCTAACGAGGGTGGAGATTTCCAGGAGGAAGAGAAAGCGGGAGCGGGGAACCCTCTGAAGTGTCACAGCGAATGTGCAACGCGCCAAGAGAAACAACATGGCATACTGATTCGAGCACGGGCCTGGGAATTGGGGGTTCTGGGTTCTAATCCCAGCTCCACCACTTGTCTGCTGGGTGACCGTGGGTAACACACTTCACTTCTCTGGGCCTCGGGTCCCTCATCTGTAAAATGGGGATTAAGACTGTGAGCCCGATTTGGGACACGGACTGTGCCCAACCTGATTAGCTGGCATCTACACAGTTGCTTAGTACAGTGTCTGGAATGTAGCTCTTCAATACATTTTTTTCAAAAAGATGTTTTAAACACAGATAAATGGACAACACACACACACACAAACTCTCTCACTCTTCTTCATCTCCACTCAACAGAAAACGTTCATTGGGGTCAAATTTCCAGACTCCAAGAAGCCCAGTGGATGTTCTAGCGTTTGTCCGGGAATGGAAATCCAGGAGGAGTTGCGGGGTAGGGTTGTGATAAGACCCAGCGTTGTGCACAGACTGGGGGAGGGAGGATAATAATAATGATTGTGGCTTTTGTTGAGCGCTTACTATGTGCCAGGTACTGTACTAAGCTCTGGGGTGGATACAAGCAAATAGGGTTGGACACAATTCGTGTCCCACATGGGGCTCACGGTCTTAATCCCCATTCTACAGCTGAGGGAACTGAGGCCCAGAGATGTGAAGTGGCTTTCCCAAAGCCACACGGCAGACAAGAAGTGGAGCCAGTATTCGAACTCAGTTTTGCTCCGACTCCTGGGCCCGTGTTCCTTCCAATAAGCCACACTCAATTCTTAGATGACAAAGAAAAAGCTATGGCCTTTGAAAACTGTTGATGATAAAATGACATAGCTTTTTCTGTGTCCTACAACTTTTCTGTCATGTACGTGTGGGTGTGTGTATATATATATATATTCATTCATTCATTCAATCATATTTATTGAGCGCTTACTGCGTGCACAGCACTGTACTAAGCGCTTGGGAAGTACAAGTTGGCGACATATAGAGACGGTTCCTACCCAACAGCGGGCTCACAGTCTAGAAGGAGGAGACAGGCAACAAAACATATTAACAAAATAAAATAAGTAGAATAAATATGTACAAGTAAAATAAATAGAGTAATAATAAATAGAGTAATAATATTCCCTGTGGAGTTCATACTCAGAGCTTGGACAATCTGGTTGGTACATTCCACCAGCTAGAAACAGGAGATGGAGCCTCCTGTGCAGTCTTCCACTTTTAAAAATCAGGTGGGGGTTGTCTTTTTTTTTTTTTTCAGTATTTTATGTTTGAGTTTCTGAGAAGCTGACTTCCTTACCCAAACATTTTGGAAAATCACAGTAGGTATAAAAGAGCTGATTTATTAAATAAGCCAAATGCTGTTTCATTTGCTTAGTGATTTTTCCTCTGTATGCATATACAAATATATATGTATGTATATGTTTGAGCTATATGTATGCCTTTTGCATTTGAAGCCAAAGCTACTGGCACAGACCACTCTAATAATTATAATAATAATGGCATTTATTAAGCGCTTACTACATGCGAAGCACTGTTCTAAGTGCTGAGGGATTCGTTGGTAATACAGATCCCCCGATCCAGGTCCATAGATAGGGGCTGGTATGAAACAAGGACACTTGCTCCCTTTGCTCTTCCCCCCTCCCAGCCCCACAACACTTATGTACATATCTGTAATTATATTTATCTGCATTGTTGTCTGTCTCCCCCGCTCCCAGACGGTAAGCTCACTGTGGGCAGGGAATGTCACTTTCTTTTGTATTGTACTTTCCCAAGCGTTCAGTACAGTGCTCTGCACACAGTAAGCACTCAATAAATAGGATTGAATGAATGAATGAACACTTTTGAACGACAACAGCTGGCTTGGGACACTGGCTTGTTAATCTTCTAACAAATTGCTCAACGTTTCTGAGCCCCAGTTCCTTTATCTGTAAAATGCCTGCCCTGGGGGATGTGTTCATTCCAGGAAAGACAATTCAGTACAAAATACAAGACAGAAGCGAAGACTAGACTGCGAAGAGATGCAAGAAGAGGAAGAAGGGAAGAGGCTGAAAGGAGGCGATAGGCGCCAACTTCATACTTCCTGTTCTCAGGTGGGTAGGAAGCCGGGGGACGAAGTAAGTGCTCAATAAATTTGATCGATCGATTGACTGATTGAGGGGGATTCTGCATTCTAGGCTTGCAGGGGAAAGACGGTCCTTTGGGGAGGGCAGGATGATGCTTCAGATTGAATGCCTGCCATCGATTTCAGGCGAAACAAACGGTTTCCTCCTTCCCTGTTAGGTATCTGGGACCCAGGCGGCTGGATTCAGAAAGGACACAGATACCTTCCGTTTGCAAAAATGCACACAGTGTCCCGTTTTGTTTCCTCCTTACTAGGGCAATTTCAGGATCGGCGTTAGTTGATCGTAATCCCTGTCCTGCTTTTCTCCGTGTTCTTTCTCCCGCCAGCTGACGGGGAGCAGAGGATAGTCAGTACCTCTGCAGCTAAGCTCTCCAATGCATTTCAAGCGGAAGCTAAACACTCTCCCTACTGCGGCAGAATTTAGTTGGGAGAACAGTGCCTGTCACATAGTAAGTGCTTAACAAACACCATCATTATTATTTAGGGTGCCTGTGGCAGTTCCCTGAAAACCCAAATTGTCACCTCGACACACTGGGCTGGCCCGGAAAACAGCGCTAAAATACTAATCTTTATGCTGGGTTGCTTATCCAACCTGTGATAGGGTCTGTCTCCCCGCCACTGAATTGTAAACTCCCTGATAACAGGGACCATGCCTACTTCTACTCTATTATACGCTCTCTAGGGCTTAACACAGGGCTCTGCCCAGAGTAAGCGCTCACTAAATACTTGTGATTGATTGACAGAAGGTAGCTGCTGAGAACTTTGATTCAAAAACATCCGTAGGTCTTAATGACTGAGCTCTACGGATAACACTGCCAGTCCTTAGCATCATATACGAGAGACAGACATGTAACAACCTGGGGTTGGGGGTTCATCTTTGATCTGCTCTGCTCTTTTCTAACTCCAGTAACCCCCCTCTCTAGACTGTCAGCTCCCTGTGGGCAAGGAACACATCTACCAACCCTGACACAGTATAAGAGAAGCAGCGTGGCTCAGTGGAAAGACACGGGCTCTGGAGTCAGTGGTCACGGGTTCAAATCCCGGCTCCGCCAATTGTCAGCTGGGTGACTTTGGGAAAGCCACTTCACTTCTCTGGGCCTCAGTCACCTCATCTGTAAAAGGGGGGTGAAGACTGTGAGCCCTCAGTGGGACAACCTGATCACTCTGCAGCCTCCCCAGCGCTTAGAACAGTGCTTTGCACATAGTAAGCGCTTAATAAATGCCATTATTATTATTACTCTCCCAAACATTTAGGACAGCGTGCTGCACGCAGCAGGTGCTCAATAAATTCGAATGAATCAATGGGATCTACTGAGCGATTACCTTGTGCAGCACACTGGACTGAGCGCTCGGAAGAGTACAAAACAAGTTAGGCGGTAGTCACGGTCCCGCCATCCAGGAGCTTACAATCGAGTGGGGGGCGGACAGATATTAAAATAAAAGACAGATGGGGAGCCCCCCCGGCAAGCCGTCCCTCGGACGCTCCCTTCCACTCACCGGTTTCCTCTGGGTCCTGGGCACCCCTCTTAACACGGTTCTCTCTCTGGCTCGGACTGGGGTGGCTCTCTTCCGATTCGGGGAGCCTCCAGAGGTGCTGCGGGGAAAAGAGTCACAGATGAGCGACACGTGGGCCGGAGACGGGAGAGGGCAGGGTGCGGAGCTAAGACGTCGGGGACTCACTTGGGGTCTGCCGGCGCCGGCTGGAGCAGCCCCCCTCAGAGCGGGCGGGGGAGGGCCTCCCTTCCCCTTCTGCGGGGGCTGAGGCCGCTCGCCCCGGGCTCGGTAGGCCCGCAGCTCGCCCCGGAGGCTGGCCAGTTCGGCCTGCAGCGTGAAGACTTGGTAGAGAGACCCCACCGCCAGGCAGGAGGACAGGAAGGTCAGCAGAAAGGTGGTGGAGACGAGGCCTCCTCTCTGGGAGCGGGCCGCCGAGGGCATCTTCCTAGCGGGAAGGAGCACGCCGCCCCTGACTTTCATTTCTTCTCTCCCCTCAAGACCGAGAGGAAGGTCGGGCTGCTCCTCCGTGGGTGCCGTCGCCCATGCCAGCCCGCTGGGCCTCTGAACCCCAGAGCCCTGGGAACGGGCGTTGCCTCTCATCTGAGACCGGAGGGGCCGGGACGTCTAAGGCATCCCGGAGCACGTCGCAGTCCGGGTCCAGGGCTCTCCTCAGCTCTCCTCTCCCGTCTCCTCTGCATCTCCGCCGTTACCATGCAGACAGGATTTACTGGCATTCTTTCCTCCGACTGGTTGCTCAATCCCCCTTCCTCATTTTACTTTCACTTTTTGTTGAGAGACGACTCCCCGTGCCATCTCTGCTCTTCCTAGGCACCGCGGGAGGGATCCCGCCCCCGCGCTCGGATTGGCACGTCGCGGTCGGGCCGTGGGGCCCGTGGGAGGAGAAGAGGCCCTCCGACCGGCCCAGGTGGGAAACGGGACGCTCGGCCCCGTTTAGGGAGCTCGTCGGGGATGCCGGCCGGCTCGATAAGCGGGATTAATGGCGGGGTCAGCAGAGGTTAAGTGAATTGCTGCTGTTTAGCTCGGAGGAGTGATTTAGCAATGTTTTTTTTTTTCCAAAGATCTGACGAGTGAGAGGCTCTTTATTTCTACAGAAGCCAGATGAAGAAATAGATCTAAATACACTGAGGGCATGGAAGAGTCTTCTAAGGACGCACGTTCAGCGCTGGGGGATTTACGGGAAAAGGCACAGCCACCTGAGAAGCAGCATGGCACAGTGGATGGAGCGCGGGCCTGAGAGTCGGAAGGTCACGGGTTCTAATTGCGGCTCTGCCGCTTATCGGCTGTGTGGCCTTGGGCATGTCGCTTCACTTCTCTGGGCCTCAGTTACCTCCTCGGTACAATGGAGATGGAGACTGTGAGCCCCCATGGGACAGCGTCCAACCTAATTTACGTGTATCCACCTTAGTGCTTAGCACATAGTAAGCATTTAACAAGTAATACAATTATTATTATGATAACGGGGTCAACCTCCTTGAGGCCAGGGGCTGGGTGTCTTACTCTTACTCTACTGTACTCCCCCAAGCAGTGTTTGGAATCCTGAGGGTAGAAGTATAATAATAATAATAATAATAACGGTATTTGTTAAGCACTTACTATGTGCAAAGCACTGTTCTAAGCACTGGGGAGGTTACAAGGTGATCAGGTTGGCCCATGGGGGGCTCACAGTCTCAATCCCCATTTTACAGATGAAGTAACTGAGGCACAGAGAAGTGAAGTGACTTGCCCAAACTCACACAGCTGACAGTTGGTGGAGCCGGGATTTGAACCCATGACCTCTGACTCCAAAGCCCGGGCTCTTTCCACTGAGCCACGATGGCATGGTGGGGGGAAAAGGCCCGGGACTGGGATTCAGAGGACTTCTGCATTCGTGTTCGATTGGCTGGTCTGCTCCTCGCCTGCTGTGAGGCCTCGGGCGAGTCGCTTCACTTCTCTGTGTCTCAGTTTCCTCCTCTGTAAAACGGGGATTCAATAGTTGTTCTCCCTTCTACTCAGATTGCGAGCCCCATGTGGGTCTAATTCAATCGTATTTACTGAGCGCTTACTGTGTGCAGAGCACTGTACTAAGCGCTTGGGAAGTACAAGTCGGCAACATATAGAGATGGTCCCTACCCAACAGCGGGCTCACAGTCTAGAAGATGATTACCTTGTATGGATCCCAATGATTCATCATCATCAATCGTATTTATTGAGCGCTTACTGTGTGCAGAGCACTGTACTAAGCGCTTGGGAAGTACAAGTTGGCAACATATAGAGACAGTCCCTACCCAACAGTGGGCTCACAGTCTAAAAAACAATTAGAACAGGTAAGCAGTGTGACTTACTGGAAAAAGCTTGGGGCTGGGAGTCAGAGGACCTTTGTTCTAATCCCGGCTCTGCCACTCGTTTGCTGTGACCTTGGGCAAGTCACTTCACTTCTCTGGGCCTCGGTTCCCTCATCTGCAAAATGATAATAATAATAATAATAGTGATGGCATTTATTAAGAGCTTACTATGTGCAAAGCACTGTTCTAATGATTCAATACCTGTCCTCCTTCCTATTCAGACTGTGAACCCCATGTGGGACCTGATGATCTTGAATCTACCCCAGAGTCAGTCAGTCATATTTACTGAGCGCTTACTCTGCACATAGTAAGCGCTCAATAAATACGATTGATGATGATGATGATGCAGAGCACTGTGCTAAGTGCTTGGGAGAGTACAATAGAACAGATGCATTCCCCATACAGGGCTTGGCGTGTAGTAAGCGCTTAACCAATACCATTAAAAATATGTTTCCAAGTGCTTGTATAAAGTGCTCTAAAACTTCCCAACACCGGCTATGCATCTGTAAGTCCCCCGCTCCAACCCTGCGGGAAGGGGAAGGGGGTGGAAGCCTGGGCCCATATAGCCAGGGCATTTATTGAGCGCTTCCTGTGTGCAGAGCACTGTACTAAGCGCTTTGCCTAAAAGCCCCCATTCACCACGGTCCCTACTGGATACAGAAGGTAGAAATGGGCCTACCTGTTTCATTGAATCAGGAAAAAAAATGTTTGATCCACAAAACCAATACTGGAAGTTGCAATATTTTCTAGCTGCCTTGATAAAAAACACCTGTGATGCAAGTAGAAAAGAGAATTCTAGAGGTCTTGGTGAAAAATCCCGCGGCCGGCGGTTCTGGCAAAGGAATAGAGGTAGAAAAGACTGCAAGTACATTTCAATCCCTTTAACCATATTTAGAGTATTTGGTTTAATTTTTTTTTGGCCAAAAGATGTTATAGGGAAATAGAATTAAAAACAAATAATCAGACATTAACAAGGGAAAAGGACTCCTTAGTGTATCAATTTATTGCATATGCCAATACAGAAAAATAGAAAGTGTTTTAAAAAATAAATTTATATAAGAAAACGAGAATGTAAAATGTCTTAAGATGGCCATGGTTAGCACAAATATACTACAACACAAATTTAATTTATCAAATGCATGGGTAATATTTCAAATAAAAAAGTTGCAGCACAATGACCATTTAATGGCTACATTATTAACTTGGTACATCAACTTGTTTACATCCCAGATGAGCTTAATAAAGAGAATCTACGTCTGTTTTCGGTTTGATGGACGTGAATTGTATTACAAATTACTTAAAATATCACAAGTAATTTACACCAGTAATTTGTGTATGTAAAGATTACATACATACATATACACACAAATTGGATACATACATAGGCATATATATATATGCACACACATAAATACATATGTGTGTGTATACATATTATATATAAATATGGTTAAATACATTTTGGTGCTTTAAAAAAGTACTTTATATTTTAAAAATTTGTTTTCAAAAACTATGAATATAAGTGGCGTATATTCATGTCACTTAGCCAAAGATGGCTTCACTCTTGTGTGTAGGAAAACAGTTTTTGTTCCTCTCCCATATGAATGCATGACACTTCTGATAAGCCGAGAGGCTGAGATGTATATTCTTAAACAGAAGTGTATTGTCCACTGCTCTTTTAATGGGGAGATTGCAAACCTGATGTTTGTGCTATGCCATATGCCATTTTACCTGAGGGCTGTGAAAGAAGAACTGAATAGTCTTGAAGACAAAATTTGCATCTGAGCGTTTATCCTTCTCACAGATTCCTTGTGGCTGAATATCTCCCATCCGAGATCTACAAAGACGACCTAATTTCTTGACAAGCAGCCTATGATCTTCTTTCCACTTTTAGTGGCTAGCCTGAAGGGGATGCAGTTAAAAGAAATAATAATACCAAGAAAAAGTCTTCATCACTGAATATCTGTGGGCCTTGTAGACTTGGCAAGATATAATAATTTATTTATCTAAAATTAACACTGATCTGCAAAGGGATGAAAAGATTATTTCCCCCAACATAAGCTTAAAACTTTAGACAGAGAAGAAATCACTTGAACGTGTGATAATTCTCACATAGGGAAACAGAACTGAGGTACAGAAACTGTTAATTACAGGAAGGCAGGTGAGATTCCTTGCAGTGATTACCTATGAAGCTCTAGGACAAACTCAATGGTTTTAAAATGCTTTAAGTCTGTTTGGAGTGACAGCTAATATTGGCTTCCTAGATACTCTTGGTACAGTGCTCTGTACATAGTAAGCACTCAATAAATACGATTGATGATAATCTCTCAGTAAACACCTGCACCACTATGGCATAATTCAGAGAGCACGTGTGCAGACATTGTTTCTGACGGCCTGAAGTCAAAGAGGAATGTCCAGAATTAAAGACTATACTTAATATTAATACTTTTGGGCTCTGCATTTTGTAGTCACATTTTAGGGGGAAAAGCGTTTGCCCAGGCTTACGCAAATCCTCCCAATTCCCACCCCGCGAGACTGGTAGACAGTACAACCACCTACCTGTGCAAATAATTCCAAACCGCAGCTAGCCTCCAACAGGTCTCAACGTTCCCCCGGAAACCGACGAGATCTCCTAGCCAAAACAGAAATGAGGTAGGGAAGGATGGCCAGAGGGCCAGTGACAAGTTGGTGACCGAGTACAGGGCGTGTGGCCCCGTGGATAGAGCCCTGGCCTGGGAATCGGAAGGACCCGGGTTCCAATCCCGGCTCCGCCACTCGTCTGCCGTGTGATCTTCGGCAAGTCGTCATCATCATCATCATCAATTGTATTTCTTGAGCGTTTACTGTGTGCAGGGCACTGTACTAAGCGCTTGGGAAGTACAAATTGGCAACATATAGAGACAGTCCCTACCCAACAGTGGGCTCACAGTCTAAAAAGTCATTTCACTGGGCCTCAGTTCCCTCCTCTGTAAAATGGGGATTAAGGCTTGAGCCCCGTGTGGGACAGGGACCGTGTCCACCTTGATTCGCTTGTATCTACCCCAGTGCTTAGTACAGAGACTGGCACATAGTAAGCGCTTAATACCTTTTTTTTTAAAGAGGGAGACAGAAGAGGAAGGGAAACACTTTGTTGAATTCTGACTCTAGTATCAGGATGCCCCCACTTTTTTTTTTTTAATCAATCAATCAATCAATCGTATTTATTGAGCGCTTACTATGTCAAGCTCTAATCGGGTTGGACAGAAAACCCTGTCCCACATGGGGCTCACAGTCTTACTCCCCATTTTAGAGATGAGGTTACCGAGGCCCAGACAAACGAAGTGACTTACCCAAGGTCACAAGGCAGATTAGTGGAGTGGAATTAGAACCCGGGTCCTCTGAGTCCCAGGCCCGAGTGCTTCCCATTAGGACATGTTGCTTCTACTACACACAGATTCATACAGTCTCTACAAGGTTTTGCGGTTCTGAAGCATGCCTTAAATGGATATTACTCACCGGTCATAATGTCTTTAAAGAGCTCCACGCAGGAACTGGGTTACGAAGTATTATGGTCAATCACCATCACTCTCCGTATGTTCAGCTTTCCCCAGGGGAATTCTTTCACCAATCAGTCAAGTTGTTACTCCATGTATTAAAGAGGCTGGTGCTTTGACAAGATTGCATTCTCTTTTACAGCTTAATGCAGAACCTTTTCCCTGTTTACTATGCCATGCCCTCTGCAGAAGTACACTTTCCCTAACTCTTTCGTTGTAATAGGCATGTTTCTACTTCATTGGTTCTAAATCTTTTCTAAGACGAAACTCACTATAGTAGAATATGATCTGTGGCCAGAATTCCTGGCACTCGGTGAAATGGGGCCATGACTATTAATGGTCCATTAAATCTTTTGTGCTATGGCTGCTTCATATTTCTCACCCCAGGTCTTGAAAATCAGGAGGAAGTGAGAAGGATTGGGTATGGAAAACCATTACAAAAAAACCTGGATCAATACTAATCCATTCTACAGCCTTCATCAATCAGTACACTTAGAATGCAAATGACTTACCATGTCTATGGCTCATCTGTAACAGGGCAGAACACCATTGGTAATACAAAAATGTGATAAAAGGGAGAGGGTTTATAAAGGCAGAGTTCTTAAATTTATATCTGTATATACATATAAACAATGCTTCTATTTCCTTAATAGGATAATAACTAATTGCTATTTTCCATATAGTGATTATCACAATCAAGTGTGGAAATAAATAAGCTTTGTGGTAGCATCTGAAAAAACCTACATAGAGGAATGATACACGCCGACTATAAAACTTACCAGGGGAATGGTTATTTCATCCCATCAGACTTAAGCAAATCATTTTTTTCTTATATTTAAAAGTAATCCCACCGCACTTTGGTGTGTTACTGATAAAGAGAACCCATCCTCAGACCAAAATGGACCAGGGTGTAATCCTTTTCTATATTTCATCAATAAATTACGGAGTGCAAATTATTTTGTCTTTAAAATAAAATTAAAACTTTGCTTTGGCTAGTATGCGCATATCTAAACTTACATAAGCTAAAATTCTCTGCCGCCAAAACTGTACATGCCAATAAATTATAAAAAGTTCAGATAAATGCAAATAAAAACTGCACAAAAATCCTACACCTCTATTATTGTTTTTTTTGCATAACAAGAATCTGGATTTGTCCCTGCTCAGAGAAATACATTCCAATTTCATTCCGAGGAGCTCCAAGCTCCCCAAAGTTGAGTGGATGGCAATCTTGGCGGCGTGATTCTTCTCGCCAAACAGACCCAAATATATATATGTATATATATAATGTCAGGGGTCTAGAACAAGTCGGGCCAACTCATTCCTGTGGGTAGGTCACTTGTGAGCCCGCCGTGGGACAACCTGATCATCTTGTAACCTCCCCAGCGCTTAGAACAGTGCACACAGTAAGCACTTAATAAATGCCATCATTATTATTATTATTATTGTTGTTGTTAAACCGTACCACTTTCAAACGCAGGCCATAAAGATGCCAATTATTAGTTCTTTACAAAATCGGTAGCAGCCTAGTGCGTCGCTACTAACACGAACACAACCGATGAAATCGGGGAATAGAATTTCTCTTCAGGAGTCGCACATCGTGCGTTAGCGAGAGGGGCTCCTGTCGTGGAGCCAGCCCAAGCCACTTCCCTCCCACCCTCTCCCGAAGGCCGGACTTCTTCTTCCTAGACCGGAGCCTTTGCCGGAGGCTACACGGCCGAGGTTTCTGGCCCGGGGGGAAAGGTACGGCCGGCGGGATCCCCCCCCCATGCAGCTGTGGGCCCCAGAAGCGGCGCCCGGCACAATTAGTCTGGAGCAGAGATGTGGGCGCGGAAGAGGGGGAGCTGCCCTCCGTCTGTCCGTCTCCTCTGGCCTCCTCGTTCGCTGTCGGTCAGCTGTCCTCCGTGGGCCGCGTTTGGCCCCGTGATCCTGACACGCCTGACCTACGGCAGGCGTCCGCGGGTGTGCGGTTAGCGCCGTGACCGTCTCTGAGCCCGCTAACGATGTCTGTGCTGAATTAATTCCGAGAATAAAAGAAAACATCATCACGCGTCGCATACTTAAACTGTGCTGCGGCAGAAAGCAACGCGCTAACCGGGACCGTCCCGACGCCTTCTACGGCGAAGAGGCTTCTTGGGACCCAGTGTCAGAGGAGGAGCCCGGGTCATACCACCGGGTAACAAAGAACTCCCGATCGGCATCCACTATAATGGCATCGTAAACTAAAGAAGAGGCTACGTACGTCTCGAGAGGGAGGATATCGTTCAAACGATCCCACTTCTGCAAATGGACAAACTCTTAGGATCATGACAGGCGTATTAAAGATCTTTCAGAGTTTAATTTCACTTTTTAGGCAAATACAGACAGAATACACATCGGGAAAAAAGGGAACATTCTTTACCGCTCTGCACGACTCGAGCCGGGTGCGAGATAACGGAGAGCCCGAGTTCATATGATCGTTACATTCGACGACGTTTTGGCCATCTCTTCAGGGGAGTGGCTCTTTATGACTTCTCTGATGAACTGTTCGAGGGCAGTGAAATAACCCTGGCACTGCCAAGTGTCATTGTGAGTTCCGTCCGGAAAGATGGCCAACCTCTTAGTCCGAGACGGGGACAGTTCATAGAGCTGCTTCATCATCACCGGGGGGATCAGCTGGTCAGAGAGCCCGGAGATGAACAGGGAAGGCATTCTGCACTGGGAGATTTTTCTGTAGGACAGGAATTTGTTTTTGTAGCACCACAGGGGGAGGTACCGCATGGGAAAGAAAGAAAACAGAGTACTGGCCATGTGCGGGATGCTGAGAAACGTGTTCTCCACCATTATGGCCGAAATCCGGTGGGAGTTCTCGGAAGCCAAGTGGATGGCCACCGCCCCACCGAGGGAACGGCCGAAGAGGAAGATTTTGGTTTTGTCCAGGTCGGGCCGCGTCATGGCGTAGTCCAGCACGGCTTCCGAATCCAAGTAGAGGCCCTCTTCGCTGGCTTCCCCTTCGCTCTTCCCGTACCCGCGGTAGTCGACGAGGAGGAGGTTCGCCTTCAGGTTGACCAGCATGAGCAGGGCGTTGGGCAGCCGGTGGCCGACGTTGCCCGCGTTCCCGTGGAAGTAGATGACGGTGGGGGAGTACGGGGCGTTGTCGCCGGTGAAGCGGAGCAAGATCAGGTTGAGCAGCACTCCGTCTTTGGTTCTGATGAAGATGTTCTCGTGCGGGATGCCCGTGGGCATCGGGACGTACAGGCGGGACGAAGAGGGCTGCTCGGGGAAATAGAGCAGCACGTCCTGGAACTTATAGAGGATGCCAACGATGGACAGGAATATCAACAGGAGTAAGGTGATGCCCCCGTACAGATGGAATGTCACTATCAGAGGCAAGAGGGAGATGCGGCAGAGGCCCCACGACCAGGAAGCTAAGGCCAGCAGCCACCTCTCCACGAAGGTCCACAACATCCACGATTTTTCCATCGCGGCTCTCGGAACCGTCAGTCCATACGAATCCTACAAAAGGAAAACCGGAGGAGACAGATGAGCACGGATCTGACCATTCGCTTCTACGTGACAAACGGCACCCGAAGAATCCACTTTAACCCGCGATGGGTGGCCAACCGGAGAGTACCTGATCGGCTCTCGATCAAGGGGAATGTGACACAGCTGAAAGCTCTACGGGGGCTTAATGACATTAAGATTTTACTCCCCTAACTTGCGCTGTCTTTACAGGAACATGGCCAGAAGTAGCAGAGAATACTGAATTCGTTTACAATGAAACCTTCCGACTGACCTGTGTTCACGCGCAGGATGTGAATCGGGAGTAAGATCTCAGAGCGGGAACATTTTAAGTGAGAGGAAAACAGTCTGGTGTTTCCAAATGTATGAATTTCTACCAGCAGAAAGGGAAGATGTTCCCCTCCCCTTACACCCTTTCATAGGCCCATTCTCTGGATACTTAAAAGGCAAGCACTTCCATTTTAAGACTGCACTGTATTCTGAGAGACTGTCCCGGCATTATTTATCAAATAAACTCATTCACTAGAATTTATTGAGCACCTACTAGATGCAGAACACTGTACTGAATGCTTGGGAGAGGACAAGAGGGTATGGTCATTGCCCCCGGGAGCTTACCATCTAATCGGGGAGACAGACCGACATGGAATATAACTACTTTTTCTCTCCTGCTCCAGCTGTAATTACAGCTGTTGGGAGAAAAGGGTACAGGAAAAAATAACTGCCTGAAGAGTTCATAACCAATTCATATGCAAGGGCTCTGGGTTCCTCTTCCTTTCAGAGTTGAGAAGACTCAGAATCTGCTTAAGACACCCAGAAATGCAGTGAACAACAAGACGATAATCCTAACTGTGCTGTTTCTTAAGCACTTACTATGTGCCAAGCACTGGGGGTAGAAACCAGATAATCAGGTCAGACACAGTCCCTGTCCCAAATGGGCTGAGAGTCTATATCGGAGGGACAACAGGGATTGACTCCCCATTTTTCAGATGTGTTCTCCGAGGCCCAGAGAAGTGAAGTGACTCGCCCAAGGTCACACAGCAGGCCAGTAGCCGAGCCGGGATCAGAACCCGGGTCCTCTGACTCCGAAGCCTGGGCTCAAGAGCGTTTCTCTGCCTGCTTTGCGTCTTGCTCTTTTCCCAAATGGCGGGCTCAGCATAGGGCGGATTAGTGATAGAATACACCAGCTCACGATTAACCTCCTAGTCCTGTAGCTCCGCTGCGATATTTATTTATTTATTTTACTTGTACGTATCTATTCTATTTATTTTATTTTGTTAGTGTGTTTGGTTTTGTTCTCTGTCTCCCCCTTTTAGACTGTGAGCCCACTGTTGGGTAGGGACTGTCTCTATATGTTGCCAATTTGTACTTCCCAAGCACTTAGTACAGTGCTCTGCACACAGTAAGCGCTCAATAAATACGATTGATGATGATGATGATGACTGCTGCATCCGGGGATATGGCAAAGCTGAGTTTTTGCTGGGACTGGTCCCATTTTCAACAACATAGCTCCAAGGGGCAGAGACTGGATGCAGGGAACTGACCTTCTCACAAGAAATGGGGCTGGCCTCAGTTTCTACGATTCAGATTCTCAGAGCTGATCCCACTCCCAAAGTATCCTTGAGCTTCTCCCAGTGGAAGGGACAACTGCACCCATTCTCAATCCCCTTCCAAGGCCTGACAAAGGGCAGGCCACCGGACGGGAAAGAGGGAAGAATACCAGGTAAACTGAGAACTATTTCTAAGGTGGCCCCAAGTGCATCCTTTTCTAGAATGTTTTTGGGAAGACTAGAAAATTCAACTGGACCTACACACATAACCTTCCATCACAAAATAATCGTACACCTAAGCATCTAAGTGATGATGAGAATTGAAATTCAACACAAATCACACCCAGGTAAGATAGCAATTACATTGCCAAGTGATCTAAAAATCAAGTTTCTGTTCCAATAACAATAATAATAATAATGGTATTTATTAAGTGCTGACTATGTGCCAGGCACTGTACTAAGCACTTGGGTGGATACAAGCAAATCAGGCTCAAAGTCTCAATTCTATTTTACAGATGAGGTAACTGAGGCCAGAGAAATGAAGTGACTTGCCCAAGGTCACACAGCAGACAGGTGGCAGATTCTGATTCCCAGACCTGAGCTCTGTCCACTACAGCGTGCTGCTTCTCCAGAAAGAGACCCCCTTGCGAGAGATTTTAGTCCTGACGTTTTTCTATTTAATTCCTTTACAAAGATATTTTCCTTTCCAATAAAAACAATTTAGGCCTATTCCGGTCATTTTGTGGCTCAGCTGGTGGAAAAGCAAATGAACTTACTGCTAAAAAAAAACCCAAAAAACAAACCCAAGACTTCATTTTATAAATACCACTCGAGTTCTAGACATGTTTTGTTCTGTTGTCTGTCTTCCCCTTCTAGACTGTGAGCCCGCTGTTGGGTAGGGACCATCTCTATATGTTGCTGACTTGTACTTCCCAAGCGCTTAGTACAGTGCTCTGCACACAGTAAGCGCTCAATAAATACGACTGAATGATAAATTTATAAGTTACAGAAAAATATCCTGGCTTCAAGTGGACTAGATAGAGGCTTGAGAGTTTTTCCTTGATGACGTACAATATCCTCTTTGGGGCCTTTTCAGTTTCAAAATTTGCTCAAGAGCTGCAGATTCAAATCTGACCTCGGAAACACCGGCAAACCATGTAAAGTACAGCGACAGTCCAGAAGCCGGAGGACCCGGGTTCGAGTCCAAAACGTGCTGTCAACCTGGCATACAACCGTGGGCGAGTCACTTAAGTTCCCTGTACCTCAGTTTCCCCACCTGTAAAATGGGGATAATATTACCTGCCTCCCTCCCTATCTCACAAGGTTGTTGTGAGGACTGAAATGAACTCATGGGAGAGCACTTTGGTAATAAAAGCACTACAGAATACTCAAGTATTAATATTTCAGCACTTAGTAGTGTCTGGCACATAGTAAGCGCTTGACATATATACACATATATTTATATATAGCTCTAATATTTTAGTTAACTCAAATATCCATTTTCCTAGAAGAAAATAATAATAATAATAATGATGATGGCATTGTTAAGCGTTTACTATGTGCAAAGCACTGTTCTAAGCTCTGGGGTATACAAGGTGATCAGGCTGTCCCGCACGGGGCTCAGTCATCATCCCCATTTTACAGATGAGGTAACTGAGGCTCTGAGAAGTGAAGTGACTTGCCCAAGGTCACACAGCAGACATGTGGCGGAGTCGGGATTCGAACCCACGACCTCTGACTCCAAAGCCCGTGCTCTTTCCACTGAGCCACGTAAGCACTTAATATATACCACTGATTGGTGAATAAATACAACTGATGGACAAAGCACAGGTTTGGGAGTCAGAGGACCTGAGTTCTAATCCCAGCTCTGCCATTTGCCTGCTGTGTGACCTTGGGGAAGTCACTTCACTTCTCTGAACCTGTTACAGTTACAGTCCCCTCTACATTATAAGTTCGTAATGGGCGGGGGGGCGTACCTGCTAATTTTGTTGTATTCTCCCAAGCGCTTAGTATACTGCTCTGCACACCGTAGGCACTCAATAAATCCCACTGATTGACGGATCGATAAGTTCCCTCATCTGGAAAATGGGGATTAAAACTGTGAACCCCATGTGAGACACAGACTTTGTCCAAATTGATTACCTTGCCCCTACCCCAGTGCTTAAACAGTGCATGGCGAATGGCAGGTGCTTAACAAATATTATAAAAACAATTAAAATAAAAAGAGATGGATTGATTAGGCGAACTTAAATAGACTTCCCTTACCATCCAATGACGACTACGACACTGTAAACTCCCTCTCCCACCTGTCCTAGTTGATCATAGTTTTTTTGCTATCTTTTGTAAGCCTAACGGAACAAAAATATACTCATTTGCTCATTTCCTTGTCCAGCAGAACTGTCGCAGGCGCGATACAAGTTCAAGGCCAGATGGAAAATGGGTCGAGATGAAAAAAAGTCCACCAAAGAAGAACTGCAACATTATTAAAAAGAACACCGGGCTACTGATGATCACTTGCAGTCGAATGCGTCACCGTTAGGACAAGCATAATGGTAAGAAATGCATTTTTTTTTTTACATGGGGGGTTGTCCTAGAAAGCCCAGAGCACAGATCCCTCTGTTTCAGGTTTCCGGATGAAATACTGAGGGAGGAGCTCCTTGTCTCGACAGGATAGTCATTCATTCATTCAATCGTATTTATTGAGCGCTTACTGTGTGCAGCGCACTGTACTAAGCACTTGGGAAGTATAAGTTGGCAACATATAGAGACGGTCCCTACCCAACAGTGGGCTTACAGTCTAGAAGGGGGAGCATTCATTCGTTCAATCGTATTTATTGAGCACTTACTGTGTGCAGAGCACTGTACTAAGCGCTTGGGAAGTACAAGTTGGCAACATATAGAGACGGTCCCTACCCAACAGCGGGCTCACAGTCTAGAAGAGGGAGACAGACAACAAAACAAAACATAGTAACAAAATAAAATAGAATAAATACCTACAAATAAAATAGAGTAACAAATATGTACAAACATGTGCCCCTTCTTCATTGGGTACATCCCATGTACCTAATAAAGGGCAATGCAACACAGCAGGTACTTGGGGAGGACAAAATAAGCCAATGGCGTTCCCTGTCCATAAGAAACTTATACTTTAATCTATCAATCCATCAAATTTATTAAGCACTCACAGCGTGCAGAGCACTGAGCGCCTGGGAGAGTAGAACAGAGTTGGTAGATGAGATTCCTGGCCACAATGAGCTGATTTTAATGGAGGAAAAAGACACAAGTGTTTACAGAGTAATCAAAATAAAGAATTGCCTGTATAATTACTTGATCGAGTGCATATACCTAAATAGTGAGGAAAAGTA
Source organism: Tachyglossus aculeatus (assembly GCF_015852505.1). Lineage (NCBI taxonomy): Eukaryota > Metazoa > Chordata > Mammalia > Monotremata > Tachyglossidae > Tachyglossus > Tachyglossus aculeatus. The sequence continues at coordinate 11,687,565 of NC_052085.1, read as the reverse complement.
TACATGATTCCCCAGGTGCCACAGTTGACTGATGGGCTGAGATCACCTGGGATGCTGGGAAGGAATCAGGAAAGGCTTGTCAGAAGAAGCAGAAGAAGCAGCGTGGCTCAGTGGATAGAGCCCGGGCTTTGGAGTCAGAGGTCATGGGTTCAAATCCCAGCTCTGCCACTTGTCAGCTGTGTGACTTTGGGCGAGTCACTTCACTTCTCTGGGCCTCAGTTCCCTCATCTGTAAAATGGGGATTGAGACTGTGAGCCCCCCACCGTGGGACCTTATCACCTTGTAACCTCCCCAGAGCTTATAACAGTGCTTTGCACATAGTAAGCGCTTAATAAATGCCATCAAAAAAAAAAAAAAAAGGTGTGCTTTCAGGAGGGCCGTGATCTGTCTGTGGATCGAGGGGAACGGTGCGAATGAGGGGGCGGAGGAAGGAGATTTTCGAGTGAGGAGCAGTTGAGATAGCTTCGGAAGAACCAAGACAGTGGGTTGTGGGGAACAGACTGCGAGCTCCTTCTGGGCAGGGATCTAGTCTATCGGCTCTAAGTGCTCTGCACACAGTAAGCGCTCAATAAATACCTTTGGTGGAGTGATTGGTCTGTCATGTGCTGATAGTTTGTGCAGACCCCTGAAACCAACTGTGGGGAGTTTGCTCTCGATTCGCAGGGGCCTCGGGGGGCGCGGGGCGGGTGCTCAGGGAGCAGGGAGAAGTGTGTCAGGGAGCGCTTTAGGAAGGCCTTCTGCGCAGTGCTGAGGTAAACACTGCGGAGGGGAGAGGCTGGGGAAGGCTTACCAGGAACGACAATCTACAAATCCCAACCGTGGCTGCCACCTGGGAGAACAGCTTGGTCTACTAGGTGGCCGGAGGGCCTCAGAGCCAGAAAACACTCACTTAGCCGCTCCGAGCTTTCCGTTTCCATACCTAAATCGGGGATGGATAATAAATACCTCCCTCTCCCATACGCCGCAGGAGGTTGGGGAGATGAAAGGACTCTATAAATGCAAGTTATTATTAATAAAAACCTCAAGGTCTTGGACTCACACACATTTTTGCTTGGTGCGTGAGCTCCTCTTTGCTGCCTTCTTTGCCATCACTGCTTTTCCTTTCCTGTCCATCCCTCTCCCCCTTTTCTCTCAACTTACAGTAGTTACTGACACCGGTTAAAAGTTCCCTCTAGGGATTCCTCAATTCTTTGGAGGACGAGTACTAGGTGGCACCGATGAATTAAAGCTAAAAAGTACCTGTATGGTGGCGGGACTGATTTAGAACAGAATTGAATTCAGTTTTTCAGGCTGGGAGGACTCTTTCAAGTACACAGTACAATGCTCTGCACACAGTAAGTGCTTAATAAATACCACTGATCAATGCAGCCTGCTGAGACATGCCTTTTTATTTCCATTTTCCCTCTCTTTGTCTATCCATGCATCAATGGAGAGTGTTTTGTCTAGGTGGCAAAAACCTATTGCAGTTTTTACACTAAGTTCTTCCACATTGGTTGTGTGTATTGGGAGTAGGGTTTCCCAGGTATGGGCCAATACATGTTCCAGTTTCCTTCAGACTTACTCCACACTTGGACTGAAACTGCAAATAATTCATAATTGTTTGCATGTCTTCCTCTAGGTAAGCTTCTGCAGCATAAGTATCAGGGTAGAGCAGCAAATAAACCACTGCCTCAAAGACTTTTGAAGACATACTTCCAGCTCATAAAGCTGTCAGCATGTTTTGAAGAAGAGGCCAATCAAGAAGTCATCAAATGCTACTTAATGCTCCTGACATGGGTAGACACTGCTAACTGAAATTGCATATTGAAATTACTGGGGTTGTGAGACAGCTTAAGTTTTAAAAAATGTATTGATTCATATTCTAAAGAAACTATGTGATGTTAACACATGAGGCTCACAGTCTTAATCCCCGTTTTACAGATGAAGGCCATGAAGCACAGAGCAGTGAAGTGACTTGCCCAGGGTCACCCAGCAGACAAGGGACGGAGCCAGGATTAGACACAGGGTCCTTCTAACTCCCAGGCCCGTGCTCTGTCCACTAGGCCACGCTGCTTCCCACTGTAAAAACTAATTCTGGTGTTTGTTAAGCACTTACTATAATAATAATAATAATAATAACAATAATGTTGGCACTTGTTAAGCCCTTACTATGCGCAAAGCACTGTTCTAAGTGCTGGGGGGGATACAAAGTGATCAGGTTGTCCCACGTGGGGCTCACAGTCTTAATCCCCATTTTACAGATGAGGTAACTGAGGCTCAGAGACGTTAAGTGACTTGCCCAAGGTCACACAGCAGACATGTGGCGGAGCCGGGATTCGAACCCATGACCTCTGACTCCAAAGCCCGGGCTCTTTCCACTGAGCCACGCTGCTGCTATGTGCCAGGCACTGTACTAAGTGCTGGGGTGGATACCAGCAAATCAGGTTGGACACAGTCCCTGTCCCGCAAGGGGCTCACAGTCTCAATCCCCATTTTACAGATGAGGAAACTGAGGCACAGAGAAGTGAAATGACTCACCCAAGGTCACACAGCAGACGAGTGCTGGAGCTAGGTGTAAAACCCACAACCTTCTCTCAGGCCCATGCTACTTCCACTACGCCATACTCTCCCAAGCGCCGTAAGCTCATAGTGGGCAGGGAATGTGTCTATTGTATTTATTGTATTCTCCCAAGCGCTTAGTACAGTGCTCTGTACATGGTAAGCGCTCAATAAATACGATTGAATGAATATAGTGCTCTCCACAAAGTACGTGCTCAATAAAAATCACTGATTGATTGAATGGGTTACTGGAAGGGAAAGCTAAAGGATGTCAGACAGTCTAACTGCAGACATTAGGATCAATGTCAAGGATACGGCTCCTCCATCATCATCATCAATCGTATTTATTGAGCGCTTACTGTGTGCAGAGCACTGTACTAAGCGCTTGGGAAGTACAAATTGGCAACATATAGAGACAGTCCCTACCCAACAGTGGGCTCACAGTCTAAAAGTCCTCCAAGCCTCTGTCAATTGGAGCCCGGACCCCACAGCGTCTGGATGGACTACTGTTCTGATCGGGAAAGGGATTCCTTACAGTCTTCGCTCAGCCAAGAAAAGCAGCACATGCTTAGGTCTGGGAGGAATTAGGTCACGCCTAAAGGAAATCAGGAGACAGACTTGGAGCAACTGGAACATGTTCTGCCTCCTTCTATTAATTTTCACTGTAATTAGCATTTGTGAGGTAACTGAGAATTCGCTGCTCTCGGATGGTCGTCTTTTCCTGATCCGGTGAGGAAAAAAATGCTGTAGAGGAGGAGTGGGGAAGACTTAAAATGGTGACAGGGCAGCCTCGATAACCCTGGGAGGGAAATTGCAACTTTGCAGGATTAAGGACTTCAGAAAAATCTTGCCAGTTCTCCTAAGAATAAGGGGGAGAGGGACCCGTTCCTGATGAACCCCGACGTAAGGAAAGGGCCCGGGTGGATGCTCACACCCGGACCACCGCCGCGCACACGTGTTGCAGCCGTCTTTTCAGACGCCGCGTCACTCTGACACGTGGCGCCCGGAGATCTGCGAGAACTGAGCGTGTCTTTGGGCCTGAAAAAAATTTTGCAGAGCCCCGCCACTGACCTAAGTGAGCATTCAGACCCTGACTAGTGATGCAGAAGAGTTTAAGTGAGGTGACACCAGGGCCATTAACACCTACCCAATGCCCACTGCTTCACCAGGAAAAACCCAGTTATAATCGTGAGATGCAACACAGGCCTCTAACCAAACAACTATTTTTGAAACCAAGTTTCTGATCGATTACTATTCCCATTATGGCTGCTGCACTGACAGGTCTCAGGCAGGCAGCAAACTGAATGAGAGGCACTGCCTAACTTCTTCCTCCTCCTCTCCGCCAAATTATGACTTTGGAAGGAACGAGAACTACATACCGAAGCTGGGTTTTCCTCAGAAGCATTTAAAAAAAAAAAGTTGGTATTCCAAAGACTCATCCAAAAAGTTCACCTGTCTACACTAAAACAAATGAAGTTTAAGACTCATATGCAATATATAAAGTCGGGGAAGGTGGTTTCGGTACTTCATTCATTCATGCAATCATATTTACTGAGCGCTTACTGTGTGCAGAGCACTGTACTAAGTGCTTGGAAAGTACAATTTGGCAACAAATAGAGACAATCCCTACCCAACAACGGGTTCACCTCCACTGGCCCGCAAACCGCTTAGCAGCCCATCTGCATCTGCGAGCGTATTTCCTGCCGAAAAGCAGACTCGGGATATTTCCTCGTGTCTCTCCAATTGCCGGCTGATTTAATTTACTACCGGCTACCCGTCACATAAATGGTATCACGGTTTGATCCACTCTGCCTCGTCTAGTGCATTACACTTGTGGCACTAGTTATAAAAACCGCAGAGGAAGTAGGTGAGAGATGGGAGAGTTTCCGAGAGATTTGGGAGAGCTGAGGAAATGGAAAAAGGGTGTCGAGAGTTGAAGACTGGAAAACAGAGAAAGAGAGTAAAAGGGGAGAATCCTTGAGGATTAAGGGAGGGGAGGGGCAGAGTCTTGGCCTTATTCTTGGTCTAAACGGGAACTGTGATTCCCTTTGTTCATAGCCATCGGCTCTACCCAAGGTAGAGCAGGTCTAGCTGCTTCTCCTACTACGACCCGACAGCCCACACATTTGGCTCCTCCACTGCCAACCTACTCACTGTGCTGCCATTTCGTCTGTCTCGCCGCCCATCTCTCGCCCCTCTCTCTACCTTTCCAACAGACCCTCGCGCTTCCCCCACTGGCCCCGTCGAAGCCTTATTGAAGGCACACCTCCTCCAAGAGGCCTTCCCATTTCTTCTCTCATTCCCCTCTGCGTTGCCCTGATTTGCTCCCTTTATTCACCCCTCCCTCAGCTCCACAGAAGTACTTATCCATAATTTATATTAATATCCCTCTCCGCCTCTAGACTGTGAGTTCGTTGTAGGCAGGGAATGGGTCTGCTGCATTGTGGTCTCCCAAGTGCTTAGTACAGTGCTCTGCATACAGTAAGCACTCAAAAAATATGAAAGACTGACACTGGGGTTTAGGTCTCCGTGGCAGCAACCAAGAAAGGGGACTTTTTGTTTTTTTAAATGGCATTTGTTAAGCACTTGCTATATGCCAGGCACTATGGTAAGCACTGTGGTAAATACAGGCTAATTAAGTTGAACACGGTCCCTGTCCCACATGGGGCCTACAGTCTTAACCCCCATTTTACAGATGAGGGAACAGAGGTCCAGAGAAGAAGGAGAAGAATTATGGTTTTTCTTAAGCACTTACTATGTGCCAAGTTCTGTTCTAAGCACTGGGGTAGACACAAAGTAATCAGGGTGTCCCACTTGGGGCTCACACTTTTAATCTCCTTTTTGCAGATAAGGTAACAGACACAGAAAAGTGACGTGACTTGCCCAAGGTCACACAGCAGACAAGTGGTGGAGCTGGGTTAGAACCCAGGTCCTTCTGAGTCCCAGGCGTACCTTGGGGACTTCAACTCTTGTGGCAAAGGAAACCCACTGAGAGTACTAGGCAGGAGGTGGCCTTGTGAATGGAGGACCAGCCTCGGAGTCAGAAGGACTTCGGTTCTAATCCCGGCTCCGCCACTTGCCTGTCGCGTGACCGTGGGCAAGTCATTTCACTTCTCTGGGCCTCAGTCACCTCACCTGTAAAATGGGGACTAAGACTGTGAGCCCCTGTGGGACAGGAACTGTGTCCAACTTGACTACCGTATCTACCCCAGTGCTTAAAACAGTGCCTGGCACGTAGTAAGCGCTTAAATAACATAAAAAAAAAAGCTTTCTTCGACATGGAAGCTTGGGTCCAGTTTGAGTGACCGCCTCACTTCTAAGGGAGCCCGGGATGCAGACCAACAACTTTAATTTTATTTGTTCTGCCAATTTTGACACCTGTCTACATGTTTTGTTGTCTGTCTCCCCTTTCTAGACTGTGAGACTGTACAGTGTCTGACACAAAGTAAATACTTAAACACCATAAAATAAAAAGTTTGAATACAGCTCCATCCTGCTGATTTATATTAAGGAGTTCGATAAATTATGACTCGTAAGCTCCTGATATTGTACTCTCCCAAGTTCTCTGCAAACGCTAGGCGCTCAATCAATACCACCGATAGATTACCATCCCTCCCTAAACCTAATACTGCACGTTGTTTTATCGTCTCCTCTTCTTTTGGAGGACTTTAGATGTTGATCTGTGAGGAGATGCCTCTTAATACAGGGAGGCTTGACGTTCAATCAGCTAATCGTTATCTATTGAGCACTTTCTGTATGCCAAGCACCATACTCTCCCATGCGCCTGGGAGAGTGCAATATAACAGAGTTGGCAGACACGGTCCTGGCCCACAAGGAGTTTACAGTCCAGAGGGGGAGATAGACACGAATATAAATAAATTATGGCTACGGACTTGAGTCTTGTGGGGCTGAATAAAGGGACTGGGCTAAGTTTCCAAACGGACACGAACGGAGTGGGAGAGGTGAGCTTTCAGAGATTTCCCTGGTTTTCCAGCTCGCTCCACCGGTCAGGAAATTGGGAAGCGATCACTTACTGCCGTGAGGGTGGCCACATCCCAGGTACCTAAAGCTGGGACTCCCAACTCCATCCATCCATTAATCAAAGGCATTTACTGATTGCCTTCTGGGTGCGCTGGGAGCACTGGGAGTCGGGATGTAGGAGAAGCGCCCTTTGGAGAGGAGAGGGAGAGGAGTCACTTAGCAGGTTGAACCTGTCTCTGCTCCACGAGGGACGAAGCAGCCAAGACGTTGAGGGGGCTGGGGAGGGGGTGCCCCTTGGCTGGAAGCTGTCCTACCCCCTCTTTGGTGCCTCAGTTTCCTCATCTGTAAAATGGGCACGGGGGTGGTGGGGGCAACCCAACCCATTCTCTCTCCCCTTCGGGCTGGGAGCCCCATGGAGGTCAGGATCTGCATCAATCAATCAAGGGTATTTACTGAATGCCTACTAGTAAAAGCTTACTATGTGCAGGGCACTGTACTAAGTGCTTGAGAGGGTACACTCAATGGGATTTACTGAGTGCTCCCTGTACTAAGTGCTTGGGAGAACTGATACTACAAAATCAGCAGAGACATTCCCTGCCCACAATGAGTTGATAGTCCAATCAGATCTGATAATAATAATAATGGCATTTATTAAGCACTTACTTTGTGCCAAGCACTGTTCTAAGCGCTGGGGGATACAAGGTAATCAGGTTGTTCAACGTGGGGCTCACAGTCTTAATCCCCATTTTACAGATGAGGTAACTGAGGCACAGAGAAGTTAAGTCACTTGTCCAAAGTCACAGAGCTGACAACTGGCAGAGTGGGGATTTGAACCCATGACCTCTGACTCCAAAGCCCGTGGTCTTTCCACTGAGCCATGGTGCTTCTCTGATGATCTTGAAGCTGCCCTTTTAGACTGTGAGCCCACTGTTGGGTAGGGACTGTCTCTATATGTTGCCAATTTGTACTTCCCAAGCGCTTAGTACAGTGCTCTGCACATAGTAAGTGCTCAATAAATACAATTGATGATGATGATGATGTCCTGGTGCTTAGCGCAGTGCTTGAATCAATCAGGGGTATTTGCTGAGCGTTTGCTTTGTTTGTTGCGCTTGTTTCCCTTCCCATAACGAGTTGATAGCCTAAAGGTGGACCTGACGATGCTACCCTGGTGCTCAGCACGCTGCTTTAATCAATCAGGGGTATTTAGTGAGCAACTGCTTTGGGCAGAGTGCTGTACTAAGCGCTTGGGAGCGTACGATACTACAGAATCCGCACACATGTTCCCTGTCCATAACGGGTGGATGCCTCAGCGTTGGCTCTGATGATGCTACCCTGGTGCTTGACTCAATTGGGGATATTTAGTGAGCGCTTACATTGGGTGGAGCACTGTACTAAGTGCTTAGGAGAGTACAATACAGTATTTGGCACAGAGTAAGCAGTTAAATACCATTATTATTATTAGAATCAGCAGATACGTTCCCTGTCCATAACAAGTTGACAGCTTAGAGTCGGATCTGAAGATGCTACCCCAGGACTTAGTGTGGTGCTTGAATCAACTGGGGGTATTTAGTGAGTGCCTGCTTTGGGCAGAGTGCTGTACTAGGCTCTTAGGAGAGTACAATACAGTGCTTGGCACATAGTAAGCACTTAACACCATAATTATGATCAGAAACAGGTTCCCTTCCCATGGCTAGTTGAGTGGCATCTGATGATGCTTCCCTGGCGCTTGATTCAATCGGGGGTATTTAGCGAGCACTCAGCTTTGGGCGGGGCATTGTAGTAGCAAGCACAATACAGTGCTTGGCACATAGTAAGGGCTTAACAAATACCACAATTATGATTATTCATTCATTCAATCGTATTTATTGAGCGCTTACTGTGTGCAGAGCACTGTACTAAGCGCTTGAGTTGACAGCTTCGAGTCAGACCTGATGATGCTACCCTGGTGTTTGAGTCAATCGGGGGTATTTAGCGAGCGGTCGGGTTTGGGCGGAGTGCTGTAGTAAGTCCCTACCCAACTGCGGGATCACAGTCTAGACGTTGCCCACTTGTCCTTCCCAAGCGCTTAGTCCAGTGCTCTGCACACAGTAAGCAATCAATAAATACAACTGAATGAATGAATGAACGAATGAATAAAAGTGGGGCGGCCAGGCCAGGAGGGCTTGGTGGGCCCACGGTGGTGATGAGCCCGCTGTTGGGGTGGGGACCGTCTCTAGATGTTGCCCGCTTGTCCTTCCCAAGCGCTTAGTCCAGTGCTCTGCATACAGTAAGCGCTCAATAAATATGACTGAATGAATGAATGAATGAATGAAAGTGAGGCGGCCAGGCCAGGAGGGCTTAGTGGGCCCACAGCGGTGATGAGCCCGCTGTGGGGTAGGGACCGTCTCAAGATGTTGCCAACCTGTCCTTCCCAAGCGCTTAGTCCAGTGCTCTGCATACAGTAAGCGCTCAATAAATACAACTGAATGAATGAATGAACGAATGAATGAAAGTGGGGCGGCCAGGCCAGGAGGGCTTGGTGGGCCCACAGCGGTGATGAGCCTATGTTGGGTAGGGACCGCCTCTAGATGTTCATTCATTCATTCATTCAATCGTATTTATTGAGCGCTTACTGTGTGCAGAGCACTGTACTATGCGCTTGGGAAGTACACGTTGGCAACATATAGAGGCGGTCCCTACCCAACAGCGGGCTCACAGTCTAGATGTTGCCCACTTGTCCTTCCCAAGCGCTTAGTCCAGTGCTCTGCACACAGTAAGCGCTCAATAAATACAACTGAATGAATGAACGAATGAATAAAAGTGGGGCGGCCAGGCCAGGAGGGCTTGGTGGGCCCATGGTGGTGATGAGCCCGCTGTTGGGGTGGGGACCGTCTCTAGATGTTGCCCGCTTGTCCTTCCCAAGCGCTTAGTCCAGTGCTCTGCATACAGTAAGCGCTCAATAAATACAATTGAATGAATGAATGAACGAATGAATAAAAGTGGGGCGGCCAGGCCAGGAGGGCTTGGTGGGCCCACGGCGGTGATGAGCCTAGTGTTGGGTAGGGACCGTCTCTAGATGTTCATTCATTCATTCACTCAATAGTATTTATTGAGCGCCTACTGTGTGCAAAACACTGTACTATGCGCTTGGGAAGTACACATTGGCAACATATAGAGGCGGTCCCTACCCAACAGCGGGCTCACAGTCTAGATGTTGCCCACTTGTCCTTCCCAAGCGCTTAGCCCAGTGCTCTGCATACAGTAAGCGCTCAATAAATACAACTGAATGAATGAACAAATGAATAAAAGTGGGGCGGCCAGGCCAGGAGGGCTTGGTGGGCCCACGGCGGTGATGAGCCCGCTGTTGGGGTGGGGACCGTCTCTCTATGTTGCCCACTTGTCCTTCCCAAGCGCTTAGTCCAGTGCTCTGCACACAGTACGCGCTCCTGCCTCACTGGAAAACAGCCCGGGCTTTGGAGTCGGAGGTCATGGGTTCAAATCCCGACTCCGCCACTTGTCGGCTGGGGGGAGCTTTGGGCAAGTCACCTCGCTTCTCTGGGCCTCGGTTCCCTCATCTGGAAACTGGGGATGGAGACTGTGGGCCCACCTGATCACCTTCCCCAGCGCTCAGAACAGTGCTTTGCGCACAGTAAGCGCTGAATAAAATCATCATCAATCGTATTGATTGAGCGCTTACTATGTGCAGAGCACTGTACTAAGCGCTTGGGAAGTACAAACTGGCAACACCTAGAGACAGTCCCTACCCAACAGTGGGCTCACGGTCTAAAAATTATTAACTTATTAATAAAGTGCCATCATTATTATTATTAATACTAATAAATACGATTGAATGAATGAATGAGTGACGGTGGGCAGCATCCCCGAGGGCCACCTGTTGCGGGGGCTGCCGGGAAAGAGGCCAAGGACCGGTCCTGCCTTGCCCAGGTGGCCCCCTCACACACACACACACACCCCCAACCGCCGCCCCGGAGGCCCCCGCTTACTCAGAGAGGCTCCTCGGCCGCAGGGACCTCGGCACCGCCGCTGGGCGTCGTCATCATCATCGTCCTCCTCTTCCTCCTCCTCAGCCTCCTCCTCAGCCTCCTCCCTCTTCGCCTTCCCCTCAGGCCGCCATTGCCGTCGGCCGGCCGGCCCGGGGCGGCTCTTCCACTTCCGGTCGCGAGCCTCGCGCCCCCCCCCCCTCTGCGCATGCGCGGGCCCTCCGGTTGGGCCGTGTGGGGGGGGCCTCCACAGCGAGAGGAGCGGGACGGTTGAGGGGAGGCCCAGCCCTGGTGAGCTTGTCCTACACATAATAATAGTAATAATAATAAAAGCATGATACTTATTACTCTATTTATTTTATTTGTACATAGTTGTACATATTGTACATATTGGGGGGGGCCTCCACAGCGAGAGGAGCGAGACGTCTGAGGGGAGCCCCAGCCCTGGTGAGCTTGTCCTCCACATAATAATAGTAATAATAATAATAACAGCGTTTGTTAATAATAATACTTATTACTCTATTTTATTTGTGCATAGTTGTACATATTGTACATATTGCGGGGTGGCTCCACAGCGAGAGGAGCGGGACGGTTGAGGGGAGGCCCAGCCCTGGTGAGCTTGTCCTCCACATAATAATAATAATAATAATAATAACATTTGTTAATAATACTTATTACTCTATTTATTTATTTTATTTGTACATATTGTACATATTGGGGCTCCACAGCGAGAGGAGCGGGACGTTTGAGGGGAGGCCCAGCCCTGGTGAGCTTGTCCTCCACATAATAATAATAATAACAGCATTTGTTAATAATAATACGTATTACTCTATTTCATTTGTACATAGTTGTACATATTGTACATATTTGGGGGGAGGTCCTCCACAGTGAGAGGAGCGGGACGTTTGAGGGGAGGCCCAGCCCTGGTGAGCTTGTCCTCCACATAATAATAATAATAACAGCATTTGTTAATAATGATACTTATTACTCTATTTATTTATTTTATTTGTGCATAGTTGTACATATTGCGGGGGGGGCTCCACAGCGAGAGGAGCGAGACGTTTGAGGGGAGACCCAGCCCTGGTGAGCTTGTCCTCCACATAATAATAGTAATAATAATAATAACAGCATTTGTTAATAATAATACTTATTACTCTATTTTATTTGTACATAGTTGTACATATTGGGGGGGGCTCCACAGCGAGAGGAGCGGGACGTTTGAGGGGAGACCCAGCCCTGGTGAGCTTGTCCTCCACATAATAATAATAATAATAATAATAATAATAATAATAATAACGTGTTAATAATACTTATTACTCTATTTATTTATTTATTGTATTTGTACATAGTTGTACATATTGGGGGTGGGCCTCCACAGCCAGAGGAGCGAGACGTTTGAGGGGAGACCCAGCCCTGGTGAGCTTGTCCTCCACATAATAATAGTAATAATAATAATAACAGCATTTGTTAATAATAATACTTATTATTCTATTAATTTATTTATTTTATTTGTACATAGTTGTACGTATTGTACATATTTTGGGAGGGCTTCCACAGCGAGAGGAGCGGGCCGTTTGAGGGGAGCCCCAGCCCTGGGGAGCTTGTCCTCCACATAATAATAATAATAATAATAATAATAATAATAATAATAATAATAATAACAGCATTTATTAATAATACTACTTATTATTCTATTTATTTATTTTATTTGTACATAGTTGTACATATTGTACATATTTTGGGGGGGCCTCCACAGGGAGAGGAGCGGGCCGTTTGAGGGGAGACCCAGCCCTGGTGAGCTTGTCCTCCACATAATAGTAATAATAATAATAACAGCATTTGTTAATAATAATACTTATTATTCTATTTATTTATTTATTTTATTTGTGCATAGTTGTACATATTGTACATATGGGGGGGGGGGGTCCTCCACAGCGAGAGGAGCGGGACGTTTGAGGGGAGGACCAGCCCTGGTGAGCTCGTCCTCCACATAATAATAGTAATAATAATAATAACAGCATTTGTTAATAATAATACTTATTACTCTATTTATTTATTTTATTTGTACATAGTTGTACATATTGTACATATTGGGGGGGCGCGGGGGGGGCTCCACAGCGAGAGGAGCGGGACGTTTGAGGGGAGGCCCAGCCCTGGTGAGCTTGTCCTCCATATAATAATAGTAATAATAATAACAGCGTTTGTTAATAATAATACTTATTACTCTATTTATTTTATTTGTACATAGTTGTACATATTGTACGGGGGGCCTCCACAGTGAGAGGAGTGGGACGTTTGAGGGGAGGCCCTGCCCTGGTGAGCTTGTCCTCCACATAATAATAATAATAATAATAATAATAATAACAGCATTTGTTAATAATACTTATTGTAATAATTATGTAATCACCTTGTAACTTCCCCAGCGCTTAGGATAGTGCTTGGCACATAGTAAGCGTCTAATAAATAAACCCGCCCTCCGTACTGGGGGCTCCCAGACTGAGCCCCCTCGTTCCTCTCCCCTCCCCATGTCCCTCGCCCTACGTCCTTCCCCTCCCCACAGCACCTGTATATATGTATATATGTTTGTACATATATATTACTCTATTTATTTGCCAACTTGTACTTCCCAAGCGCTTAGTACAGTGCTCTGCACACAGTAAGCGCTCAATAAATACGATTGAATGAATGAATTTATTTTACTCGTACATATTTATTTTATTTGGCTTATATGTTTTATTGTCTGTCTCCCCCTTCTAGACTGTGAGCCCGCTGTTGGGTAGGGGCCGTCTCTAGATGTTGCCAGCTTGTCCTTCCCAAGCGCTTAGTACAGTGCTGTGCACACAGGAAGCGCTCAGTAAGTACGACTGAATGAATGAATGAATGGGGGCAGGACTGCCGGGACTCCCGCCTGCGCCGGCCCTCGGCAAAGCCCGGCCTGGAGCTCGGCCGGCCGGGAAGGGATCCGCGCATGCGCGGTGAAGGGGGACTCACCCGGATCCGATGACGTCGACTCCGGGTCCGGCGGCGTCCGCTCCGGGGTCCGGGTTTTGCTGCTTCCTCCGCTCCGGATGATTACGTCATAATAATAATAATGATGGCATTTGTTAAGCGCTTACTATGTGCAGAGCACTGTTCTAAGCGCTGCGGGGGGAATACAAGGTGATCAGGTTGTCCCCCGGGGGGCTCACAGTCTTCATCCCCATTTTACAGATGAGGGAACTGAGGCCCAGAGAAGTCAAGTGACTTCCCCAAAGTCACCCAGCTGACAATTGGCGGAGCCGGGATTTGAACCCGTGACCTCTGACTCCAAAGCCCGGGCTCTTTCCACTGAGCCACGCTGCTTCTCCATTATCTAATAATTATCTAATAATAATAATGTTGGTATTTGTTAAGCGCTTACTCTGTGCCAACCACTGTTCTAAGCGCTTCTGATCTAAGGGGATACCGGGTAATCGGGTTGTCCCACGTGGGGCTCACAGGCTTCATCCCCATTTAATTAATTAATGATGGTATTTGTTAAGCGCTTACTATGTGCCAAGCACTATTCTAAGCATTGGGGGTATACAAGGTAATCGGGTTGTCCCACTTGGGGCTCAAAGGCTTCATCCCCATTTAAATAATTAATGATGGTATTTGTTAAGCGCTTACTATGTGCCAAGCACTATTCTAAGCGCTGGGGGGTATACAAGGTAATCGTGTTGTCCCACATGGGGCTCACAGGCTTCATCCCCATTTAATTAATAATGGCATTTGTTAAGCGCTTACTATGTGCCAAGCACTATTCTAAGCACTGGGGGGTATACAAGGTAATCGGGTTGCCCCACGTGGGGCTCTCAGTCTTAATCCCCATTTACAGATGAGGTAAGTGGGGCCCAGAGAAGTGAAGTGACTTGCCCAAAGTCACACGGCTGACAAGTGGCGCAGCAGGGATTAGAACCCATGACCTCTGACCCCGAAGCCCGGGCTCTTTCCACTGAGCCACCCTGCTTCTCTGTTAAGCGCTTAGTATGTGCCAGGCACTGTACTAAGCGCTGGGGTGAAAACAGGCAAATCCGGTTGGACCCAGTCCCTGTCCCACATGGGGCTCACAGTCTCAATCTCCATTTTCCCGATGAGGTCACTGAGGCCCAGAGAAGTAAAGTGACTTGCCCAAGGTCACACAGCAGACAAGTGGCAGAGCTGGGATTAGAACCCACGACCTTCTGGCTCCCGGGCCTGTGCTCTCTCCATTACCCCATGCTGCTTGTAAGCGCTTGGGAGAATACAATATAACAGACACATTCCCGGCCCACAGCGAGCTTCCAGTCTAGAGTTGTGCTGCTCCACGTTGGGCAGGGCGGGCTGGAGGGGCTGCAGGGGACAGGCCAGGGGGAGCTGGGCCCCCGACGGGTGACCTCCCGCTCCGGTGTCCCGCTGGCGGGGGCAAGGGCCGGGCCTGGGGCCACCTTCGTCGATTTATTGAGCCCTTACTGTGTGCAGAGCACTGCGCCCCAAATCCCGAAACCGCCCATCTCCAAGCCTTCCCTGGTTAATTGCTAATTTCTCCACTTGGCATCTCTCAACTGCAACTTCAGCCCTCCTGTGCCACCGAAACCCTTAATAATTGTGGTGCTTGCTATCAATTAATCAATCAATGGTATTCATTGAGCGCTTACTATGTGTAGAACACTGTACTGAGCGCTCGGGAGAAGACAGTACAACGGAATGGGCGGATACGTTCCCTGCTCCTATGTGCCAAGCACTGGGGGTACATTCAGTAGCATCAGATCAGACGTCTCTGAAGGGGAGGAGAATAGTAGTCTAACCCCCATTTTACAGATGAATAAAGTGAGGCACAGACCAGTCAATCAGTCATATTGATCGGTTACCATGTGCTGAGCACGCTACTGAGTGCTTGGGAGAGTACAGTCTAACAATATAACAGAGTCGGTAGACACATTCCCTGCCCACAGTGAGCAGTCTCGAGGGGGATACAGACATTAATATAAATAAATAAATCACAGATATAAATAATAAATAAATCACGGACACGGACGTAAGTGCCGTGGGTCTGGGGGGTGGTGGTGGTGAATAAAAGGTGCAAATCCAAGGGTGATATCTATTTTATTTTATTTTGTTAATATGTTTTGGTTTTTTTTCTCTGTCTCCCCCTTCTAGACTGTGAGCCCGCTGTTGGGTAGGGACCGTCTCTCTATGTTGCCAACTTGTACTTCCCAAGCGCTTAGTACAGTGCTCTGCACACAGTAAGCGCTCAGTAAATACGACTGATTGATAGATTGGGACCAGAGGAAACGAGGGTTTAGTCAGGGCAGGCCTCTTGGAAGAGAGATGTGCCTCTGATAATAATAATAATAATAATAATGATGGCATTTGTTAAGCGCTTACTATGTGCAGAGCACTGTTCTAAGTGCTGGGGTTGGATACAAGGTGATCAAGTTGTCCCACATGGGGCTCACAGCCTTAATCCCCATTTTACAGATGAGGGAACTGAGGCTCAGAGAAGTTAAGTGACTTGCCCAAGGTCACACAGCAGACATGTGGCGGTGAGCCTTTGAAGGTGGGGAGAGTAATTGTCCCGCAGACATGGAGAGGGAGGGCATTCCAGGCGGTCGGGAGAGTACGATAAAGCAGAATCAGCAGACGCGTCCCCTGCCCAAGACGAGCGTCCGGTGTCCATCTTTTTGTCTTTACGCAGGGAATCATGACTTCTCCACAACGAACGGTGGCATCCCACGTGCCCTTCGCCGATTTGTGTTCCACGCTGGAAAGGATCCAGAGAAGCAAAAAACGCCCAGAGAAGATCAAGCACTTTACGGAGTTTCTAGACTCGTGGAGGAAATTCCACGACGCCCTCTATAAGAAGGCGGCGGGGGTGGCGGATTCCTTTTATCCAGCCATGAGACTGATTCTGCCTCAGCTCGAGCGAGAGCGGGTGGCCTACGGCATTAAAGAAACCATGCTGGCCAAACTTTATATCGAGCTGCTCCACCTCCCCAGAGAGGGAAAAGACGCGCTGAAGCTCTTGAACTACCGAGCGCCCACCGGGGCTCGGGGGGATGCCGGCGACTTCGCCACCGTCGCCTACTTCGTGCTGCAGCGGAGGTGCCGCCGCCAAGGCTGCCTGTCCGTCCAGCAGGTGAACGACGAGCTGGACTCCGTCGCCAGCAACAACTCCGCCAAGAGGAAGGACCTGGTCAAGAGGAGCCTCCTCCAACTGATAACCCAGAGTTCCGCCCTGGAGCAGAAGTGGTTGATCCGGATGATCATCAAGGACCTGAAGCTGGGCTTCAGCCAGCAGGCCGTGTTCTCCCTCTTCCACCGGGACGCCGCCGAGCTGTACAACGTCACCACCGACCTGGAAAAAGTGTGCAGGCAGCTGCACGAGCCCTCCGTGGGGCTCAGCGACATCTCCATCGCCCTGTTCTCCCCTTTCAAGCCCATGCTGGCGGCCGTCGCGGACATCCAGAAGATCGAGAAGACCATGAACCAGAGGAGCTTCTACATCGAGACCAAGCTAGACGGGGAACGCATGCAGATGCACAAGGACGGGGACGTCTACAGGTTCTTCTCCCGCAACGGGTACGATTACACGGAGCAGTTCGGCGCCTCCCCCCGCGAGGGCTCCTTAACGCCGTTCATCCACGGGGCGTTCCGGGCCGGCCTCCGCAACTGCATCCTGGACGGCGAGATGATGGCCTACAGCTCGGCCACCCGCACTTTCACGCAGAAGGGAAGCAGGTTCGACGTCAAGAGGATGGAAGAGGACTCCGACCTGCAGACGTGCTTCTGCGTCTTCGACGTCCTCATGGTCGACGACAGGAAGCTGGGCCACGAGACCCTGCGCGGGCGGCACGAGATCCTCCTCGGCGTCTTCACCCCGGTGGAGGGGAGGATCGAAGCGGTGCCGAAAGCGCAGGCCGTCACCAAGAGGGAAGTGATCGACGCGCTGAACGAAGCCATCGACAAGCGGGAAGAGGGGATCATGGTGAAGGATCCCTCGTCCATTTACAAGCCGGACAAACGCGGAGAAGGGTGGCTGAAGATCAAGCCGGAGTACGTGAACGGGATCATGGACGAGCTGGACCTTCTGATTGTCGGCGGGTACTGGGGGAAAGGCTCCCGGGGCGGGATGATGTCTCACTTCCTGTGTGCGGTGGCGGAAACGCCCCCGCCGGGCGAGAAGCCCTCCGTGTTTCGCACCTTGTGCCGGGTCGGCTCCGGCTACACCATGAAGGAGCTGTACGATCTGGGCTTGAAGCTGGCCGAACACTGGAAGCCCTACCGGAAGAGAGCTCCCCCGGGCTGCCTCTCCTGCGGCACGGAGAAGCCCGAGGTCTACATCGAGCCCTGCCACTCGGTCATCGTCCAGGTGAAGGCCGCCGAGATCGTCGGCAGCGACATGTACAGGACGGACTGCACGCTGCGCTTCCCGCGGATCGAGAGGATCCGGGAGGACAAGGCGTGGCACGAGTGCATGACCGCGGAAGAGCTGCAACGGCTCCGCGGCAGGGCCTCCGGGAAGCTGGCCTCCAGGCACTTCCCCGCGGAGGACGGGGAGCCGCAGGGGAAGAAGCGGAGGGCCGCCCCCAGGGCCAAGAGGCCGCTCGGGGTCGTCGAGCACCGCAAGGCCCCGGACCTGGCCGACGTCCGCCGGGTCGCGGACGTCTTCGAGGAGGTGGAGTTCTGCGTCATGAGCGGGACGGACAGCCACCCGAAGGCCGAGCTGGAGAGCCGGATAGCGGAGCTGGGCGGGTGCGTGGTGCAGAACCCGGGGCCGGACACCTACTGCGTCATCGCCGGCACCGAGAACGTCCGGGTGAGGAACGTCATCTCCTCCAACGGGCACGACGTGGTCAGGCCCCAGTGGCTCCTGGACTGCTTCGAGGCCAGGCGGTGTCTGCCCTGGCAGCCGCGCTTCATGGTCCACGTGACTCCGGCCACGCAACGCCACTTCGCCCGCGAGTACGACCGCTTCGGGGACAGCTACTTCGCGGACACCAGCCCGGACCAGCTGAAGGAACTCTTTTCGGGCATGAAAGACGTCCCGGAGCGGGGGCCCCGGGAGATGGCCCCCGTGATCGCCGACGTGGAAGATCGCTACGCCTGGGACAGCCGCCCCCTCGGCCTGTTTCGCCGCCACACGGTCTACGTGGACCGTTACCCTGCCGCGGGCCGGCCCGGCACCGGGGTCCCGGGGACGGGGCTGGCCACCACGGCCTTGGAGCTGCGGTTCCACGGCGCCATCGTCGTCGCCCGTCTGCGAGAAGGGGTCTCCCACGTGATCGTCGGGGAAGACCAGAGTCGAGTCGGGGAGCTGAAGGCCTTCCGGAGAACTCTCCGGAAAAAATTCAAAATCCTCCGGGACCTGTGGGTGACGCACTCCATAGAGAGGGGCGCGTTACAGCAGGAATCCCGGTACTTGATTTAAGGCCGTCGGCTTTCCCGGTGGACGCGGGACCTCCGGGCGTGCGCGAGGGCGCACGGAAAGCCAAAGACGTCTCTAATTATTTATCTCACCTCTGGGACGTTTGCCTGTCCCTTCGAAGCCTCTGCTTAAAGGGCATTATTAGACGTAGTAAAACAGTAATTTGCAAGTCCTGCAACCGAAAGGAAGCTGGACGGGGTAAAAGCGAGGCGGTCAATATCCGTCCAGCGGGATTTTATGGCCAAAAGAAAGACGCACAGGCTGTTTGTTCAGCAAAGAGGGGAAACCCGTCACCTGAGACCCAGTGGCTTTAATTTTTAAGCATTAAAATCTACACAGGGCTAACTCCAAATGCATTTTTAATGAAGTTTTCTGAAGTCGTTTTTGCCATTTAAGGCTCCGCCTTGATGAAGTGTTTGAGCTAAACAGAGTGAATAATTGTCCATGTTTTTAAAGGAAAAATTTTAACATCATCGGCCTCAAGTAATAACCCCAATCTGTTATCAGATAATCAATACAGAACGGGTATAAATAAATCTAAACCTATCCGGCGCTGTTTTAGAAACAACTGGCTGTGATCATCCGGTTACTTTAGGATCCCAGAAGGCAGAATTAATATTTTAGATGCGTAATGTTAAAGATGAAAAAATGATTTGGTTTTAAAATGAATAGTGCAGAGTTTTAATAAGGCCATGCCAAGTATTTTGACAAGATAGATGTAACCTAGATCGTACTCCTCAGTGATTTTCCTGGCGGCGCACTGTGATTAAAGCTGAAGACTCTAAAATCCCCCGTGGATTAAAACTAAAACTTTATAGAACGAAGGACCCTCTGTTTTATTTTTAAATGAAATTTGGAATGTGTTAAGGGAGAAGGTGTGAATAACAGTTTTGTATTTTAATATTTTTAAATGTATCGACGTGCTGAAATAAAATAGAATTGAATCTCCAAATCTTGTTTGAGAATCGTTTTTCAGGAGAAGATGGACACGCTCTTTGGACATCTGCTTGGCTTAGCGGCTACAGCCCGGGCCTGAGGGTCAGAAGGTCATGGGTTCTAATCCCGACTTTGCCACCAGTCTGCTGTGTGACCTCGGGCAAGTCACTTCGCTTGTCTGGGCCTCAGTTCCCTCCTCTGTAAAATGGGGATTGAGACTGGGAACCCCACATGGGACAAAGGATTTGCCTGTATCCACCCCAGCGCTTAGTACAGTGCCTGGTATACTGTAAGCACTTATCAAATACCATATTGATTATTATTATCTGCTTCAG
This sequence comes from Tachyglossus aculeatus, assembly GCF_015852505.1. Classification (NCBI taxonomy): domain Eukaryota; kingdom Metazoa; phylum Chordata; class Mammalia; order Monotremata; family Tachyglossidae; genus Tachyglossus; species Tachyglossus aculeatus. Next base: position 11,667,370 of record NC_052085.1, on the reverse strand, counting down.
ACAAGTACAGGTGGAGCGACAATAAGTGAGAAGAGTTTATCGAAACCGATAAAACAAATAAGCGGAGTTCTGCAGCAGAACTGGGGAAGCAGCGTGCCCCAGTGGAAAGAGCCCGGGCTTTGGAGTCAGAGGCCGTGGGTTCAAATCCTGGCTCCGCCACTTGTCAGCTGTGTGACTTTGGGCAAGACACTTCACTTCCCTGGGCCTCAGTTCCCTCATCTGTAAAATGGGGATGAAGACTGTGAGCCCCTCGTGGGACAACCTGAGTACCTTGTATCTACCCCAGTGCTTAGAACAGTGCTTTGCACATAGTAAGCGCTTAACAAATACCAACATTATCATTATTATTATTATTATTACTGCAGAAAATTTTGTATTGACATCGGTTTATTCCCGATTAATACATCATTCAAAGCTGCTTCTGTCCTCAACAGTCTAGATACCATGCAGTGCTTAGAACAGTGCTCAGCGCTTAGAACAGTGCTTTGCACATAGTAAGCGCTTAATAAATGCCATTATTATTATTTATGCAGGCCCAACCCACAATACGAGGGCAGTACATTCCCTGAAAATGTGAGTCCCACGTGGAACAGGGACTAAACCTGACCTGAATATCTTGTATCTAACCTGTTGCTTAGTAAGCACTTACTAATGCTCTGCACATAGTAAGTGCCACTGTTGGGTAGGGACCGTCTCTATATGTTGCCAACTTGTACTTCCCAAGCGCTTAGTCCAGTGCTCTGCACACAGTAAGCGCTCAATAAACATGATTGAATGAATGACTCTTGCCAGTTCAGATGCCAGTTCAGGGACTGTGTCCCAACCGATTTGCTTGTATCCACCCCAGCACTTAGCACAGTGCCTGGCACATAGTAAGCGCTTAACTAAGCGTTTAACTAAGCTTCCCCTTCCCCACAGCACCTGTATATATGTATATATGTTTGTACGTATTTATTACTCTATTTTACTTGTACATATTCTATTTATTTTATTTTGTTAGTATGTTTGGTTTTGTTCTCTGTCTCCCCCTTTTAGACTGTGAGCCCACTGTTGGGTAGGGACTGTCTCTAGATGTTGCCAACTTGTACTTCCCAAGCGCTTAGTCCAGTGCTCTGCACACAGTAAGTGCTCAATAAATACGATTGAATGAATGAATGAATGAATCTTGCCAGTTCAGATGCCAGTTCAGAGACTGTGTCCCAACTGATTTGCTTGTATCCATCCCAGCACTTAGCACAGTGCCTGGCACATAGTAAGCACTTAACTAAGCACTTAACTAAGCTTCCCCTTCCCCACAGCACCTGTATATATGTTTGTACGTATTTATTACTCTATTTATTTATTTTACTTGTACATATTCTACTTATTTTATTTTATTAATATGTTTTGTTTTGTTCTGTGTCTCTCCCTTCTAGACTGTGAGCCCACTGTTGGGTAGGGACTGTCTCTACACGTTGCCGACTTGTACTTCCCAAGCACTTAGTACAGTGCTCTGCACACAGTAGGCGCTCAATAAATACGATTGAATGAGTGAATCTTGCCAGTTCGGATGCCAGTTCAGGGACTGTGTCCCAACCGATTTGCTTGCATCCACCCCAGCACTTAGCACAGTGCCTGGCGCATAGTAAGCGCTTAACAAATACCATAATTATTATTATTATGAATAGAGAAGTCAAGTGGCTTGCCCACTTAACTTAATCCCAGCTCTGCCAATGGTCAGCTGTGTGACTTTGGGCAAGTCACTTCACTTCTCAGTGCCTCCGTTCCCTCATCTGTAAAATGGGGATGAAGACTGTGAGCCCTACGTGGGACAACCTGATCAGCTTGCAACCTCCCCAGCGCTTAGAACAGTGATCTGCACATAGTAAGCGCTTAATAAATGCCCTTAAAAAAAAAAAAAAAGGTCACCCAGCAGGCCCCAGATGGAGCTGGGATTAGGCGCCAGTTTTCCTGACTCTCAGCCCATTGGTCTTGCCAATGACGTCTTCCCTCACCTGTGTGTGTCTGCGTGCACACCCTGATCCACACGTACACACCTCACTTTCCCTGGAGAGAGATTAGGGTCCCTTTCTCCCACACCCACCTCCCTCCACCTCCTCCCATTCCTGCATTCCTTCTCCTGCCCTGACTTGCCGGCAGTGCTTTGGCTCGCAAGATCGTGTTTCACCCTTTATTTCTTGGGGATTTTTCTGTGCCTGCGTGCAAAAAAGCCTCCTGCGGAGTCCCACCACCACCGTCCAGACACATGCACGCCCGCACACACAAACCCTAGACCCTTGCAAAACCCAGGTGGCCTGGTCGGCTTTGGGCTTGTAACCCGGAACCAGTCGAAGAGTCGACTCCGCTGCTGCCGGGAACCAGGCGAGTGGGTTGGGTTTGTGTGCCCAGTGTGTGAGTGTGACAGTGTGTTGGAGGGGTGGGGGCTAGAAGAGGGGTTAACCCTTTTCTTCCCTTTCAACTGAACCAGAGATTCTTCCCCCTTTCTCCCTCAGGTCCCTCCCTGTCCTCCCCTGCCGAGGAGGAGGCCTTGGGTACCAGAGTCTTAAGGAAACGGAGCTCGGCCCGGTTTTTGTTTGGACTGGTTTTTTGCTCTTTTGGTTGTTTCTGACCTCTCTGTGCTTAAAGAGAAACCCTGATCCGTTCCTCTCGCCTGAGGCCTTGGGTACCAGAGTCTTAAGGAAACGGAGCTCGGCCCGGTTTTTGTTTGGACTGGTTTTTGCTCTTTTGGTTGCTTCTGACCTCTCTGTGCTTAAAGAGAAACCCTGATCCGTTCCTCTCGCCTGAGGCCTTGGGTACCAGAGTCTTAAGGAAACGGAGCTCGGCCCGGTTTATGTTTGGACTGGTTTTTTGCTCTTTTGGTTGCTTCTGACCTCTCTGTGCTTAAAGAGAAACCCTGATCCGTTCCTCTCGCCTGAGGCCTTGGGTACCAGAGTCTTAAGGAAACGGAGCTCGGCCCTGTTTTTGTTTGGACTGGTTTTTTGCTCTTTTGGTTGCTTCTGACCTCTCTGTGCTTAAAGAGAAACCCCGATCCGTTCCTCTCGCCTGAGGCCTTGGGTACCAGAGTCTTAAGGAAACGGAGCTCGGCCCGGTTTTTGTTTGGACTGGTTTTTTGCTCTTTTGGTTGTTTCTGACCTCTCTGTGCTTAAAGAGAAACCCCGATCCGTTCCTCTCGCCTGAGGCCTTGGGTACCAGAGTCTTAAGGAAACGGAGCTCGGCCCGGTTTTTGTTTGGACTGGTTTTTTGCTCTTTTGGTTGCTTCTGACCTCTCTGTGCTTAAAGGGAAACCCCGATCCGTTCCTCTCGCCTGTCCTTCCTCCCTGCCTCCTGTCCTTCCTGCCTCCCTGTCCTCCAGGAAGCTTGACCAGGGGCCCATCGGGATATCTGCTTTTCCAGGCCGGCTTCTGTGAGTACAGACTACCAGCCTCAGCCCCCGGCCCGGGGAGGTGGGGACGCTTCCCAACTAGTATCGCAGACGTTGACCGGTTCCCGCGAGGGCGTCTGAAAATCCATCGGTCAATCGACGGTATTTTCTGAGCGCTCCCTACGTGCAGGGCACTCTGCTGAGCGCTCAGGAGCGCACAGTACAACCGAATTGGCGGCCGCTTTCCCTGCCCCTGGTCTTGCTGGGCGATTCCATGAAGCTTACCAGGAAAAGCCCTGCAGTGTCAAGAGCTTGGAGATGTTGTAAAGTTTTTTCATTTGGTTTAGTTTTTCCTAGGTAACCTGAGGACATATGAATCAGGGGCATTTATTGAGCACTTACTAGATGCAGAAAACTGTACTAAGCGCTGTATATATGTATATATGGTTGTACATATTTATTACTCTATTTATTTATTTATTTATTTATTTTACTTGTACATTTCTATCCTATTTATTTTATTTTGTTGGTATGTTTGGTTCTGTTCTCTGTCTCCCCCTTTTAGACTGTGAGCCCACTGTTGGGTAGGGACTGTCTCTATGTGTTGCCAATTTGTACTTCCCAAGTGCTTAGAACAGTGCTCTGCACATAGTATGCGCTCAATAAATACGATTGATTGATTGATTGATTGATTGGGAGAGCACAACAGATTCAGCAGACACATTCCCTGCCCATTATATATCCCTCTACTTCATTATTTGCTAGTTCATTCATTCATTCATTCAATCGTGTTTATTGAGCGCTTACTGTGTGCCGAGCACTGTACTAAGCGCTTGGGAAGTACAAGGTGGCAACATATAGAGACGGTCCCTACCCAACAGCGGGCTGCTAGTTGAAGTTATTTAGAGCCAAAGTCCTTGCACTGTTCAAAATGGTGATGAAGCAAGCACATAGTGTGGCTTCCATCAGTAATAGTAGTAGTGGTGGGAGAAGCAATGGTATTTACTAATTATTATTATTATAATCTTTACGAGTTACTGTGTACGAGGCTCTGTGGTTGATACAATATAGGTGGATTAAGTGCTTAAGATGTGCAAAGCACTATACTAAGCACTGGGGAAGAAGCAATGGTATTTACTAATTATATTATTATAATCTTTACGAATTACTGTGTACGAGGCTCTGTGGTTGATACAATATAGGTGGATTAAGTGCTTACGATGTGCAAAGCACTATACTAAGCATTGGGGAAGAAGCAATGGTATTTACTAATTATTATTATTATTATTATAATCTTTACGAGTTACTGTGTACGAGGCTCTGTGGTTGATACAATATAGGTGGATTAAGTGCTTACGATGGGCAAAGCACTATACTAAGCACTGGGGAAGACGTAGACGGATCTGTGTGACTTTGGGCAAGTCATTTAACTCCTCTGTGCCTCAGTTCCCTCATCTGTAAAATGGGGATTAAGACTGTGAGCCTCATGTGGGACAGCTTGTTACCTTGTATCCCCCCCCAGCACTTAGAACAGGGCTTGGCACATAGTAAGCGCTTAACAAATACCATCATTATTATCAATGATATTCATTATGTTGCCAACTTGTACTTCCCGAGCGCTTAGCACAGTGCTCTGCACACAGTAAGCGCTCAATAAATACGATTGAATGAATTGAACATTTACTATGTGCTGAGCACTGTACTAAAACCCTTGGGAGAGTACAACAGGGTGGTAGACATGATCCCTGCCCTCAAAAAGCCCCACCACCAACCTCCCAATTCTCTCTCTCTCTCTCTTTCTCTGTCTCTCTCTCTCCCGCTCCCTCCAAATCTTGAAACTAAGACTTCCCCTCCTGACTCCAGTTTCCAGGGTGAGTTTGAGAATTTGCTCACGAGCCGCTGCCGAACTTCCAATGTGGGGAAGACTGGAATTTCACGGCGGGAATGACTCAGGTCTGTCCAGCTACTTGAGGACGTAGGCCGGTGAGTAGGGTTTGTTTTGTTTTAAATAAAAGGACGCCGAAGGGGAAAGAGGTGGGTAGGAGTCCCGGGAGGCGTTACGGGTTTGGAAGGCAGAAAGCTCCTTGAGAGCGGGGATCATGTCTATTAACTCGGCAGTACTCTCACCAAGCGCTTAGTACGGGGCTCTGTAGAGTCAGCGCTCAGTAAGTACTATTGATGGAATGATTGGGAAAGAATAGCTTAAAAAAAAAGAGATGCAAGAGCAGCGTTATTTTTCATGGGAAGAGTTCGAAAGGTGACCTGTCATCCTCACCTTCTGACATTTCCAACTGCTCTACTGTACTCTCCCAAGGGTTTAGTACAGTGCTCGGCAGTGAGCGCTCAATAAATACCGCCGTTGAGAAGCTGCTTGGCTTAGTGGAAGGAGCCCGGGGTTGGGAGTCAGAGGTCGTGGGTTCCAATCCCGGCTCCGTCCCTTATCAGCTGGGTGACTTTGGGCAAGTCACTTCACTTCTCTGTGCCTCATCTGGAAAATGGGGATTAAAGACTGGGAGCCCCACGTGAGACAACCTAATTACCTTGCATCGCCAGCGCTTGGCACGTGGTAAGCGCTTAACAAATACCATCATCATCCCTTGTCAGGGAAATATACGGCCTTGCCCATGTTTGAATAAAGCGACGTCCCTTTCGAGACTCCCGAACTAGCAAGCTATAACTTGTTTTGGGTTCTTTTGACCCAGGGCTCTCTGACACCCGCTCCTCCCAGGAGCCGCTTTTAAGCGATAGCGAAAGATGGCAGAAGCCGTCCTGATCGATCTGTTTGGCCTGAGACGGGGTTCCCGGATCATCTGCCTTCAGAGGGTCCTGAGCGCCCTGGGGCTGACGGGAGGCGGCGGCGCCTCAGAAGCCCCCTTCCTCTGCGTGATGTGTGGCCCAGATCCCGGTGGCGAGAATGGAGACGAGCAAAATCGACTGCTCGAGACCATGGGTGGGCTCCAACCGCTCCAAAGGGGACTGGAGATTGTGAGCGGGCCGGGCGAAGCCGCCGCCTTGTACGCGATTAAACAGAGACTTGACGCGGAGGACGTGAGTCGCATTAAAATCATCACGCCGGTTCCCAGGAAGGCGATAATGGAGGCTTTTGTCGACCAGCTCTTCACCGATGTCTATCGGTTCGACTTTGAAGAGTTGCAAGTTAACACGGAAGGGAAACCTCTGCCCCGGCCCACGGGGAAAGAACCTCTCTCTGCCCGAGAATTGGAAGACGTCAGGAGTGACATTGAGACCTACTTGGGCACCTTGCCGGGACTGAAAGGAGAATTAACTATTCTCAAGTCTTACTTGATCCCAGGTATGACTAGCCCCAGTTTTCCAGGTGAATAGTACAGGGTGAGAGTCAGGTAAGTGAGAGAGGTCACTTTATGACTGGCGGGTGTGCGGGGGGGGAGAGGAACGGAGGGAGGGAGGGAGGGGAAGAGTAGCAGCATGGCCTCGTGGATAGAGACTGGGAGTCCAAAGGACCTGGGTTCTAATCCCGGCTCCGCCAACTGTCTGCTGTGTGACCTTGGGCGAGTGGCTTCATTTCTCTGTGCCTCCGTGACCACGTCTGCAAAATATTAGGACCGTGAGCTCCATGTGGGACAGGGAATAATAATAATAATAATAATAATAATGTTGGTATTTGTTAGGCGCTTACTATGTGCGAAGCACTGTTCTAAGCGCTGGGGTAGATACAAGGTAATCAGGTTGTCCCACGTGGGGCTCACAGTCTTCATCCCCATTTTACAAATGAGGGAACTGAGGCGCAGAGAAGTGAAGTGACTTGCCCAAAGTCACACAGCTGACAAGTGGTGGAGCCGGGATTTGAACCCATGACCTCTGACTCCAAAGCCCGGGCTCTTTCCAGTGAGCCAAGCTGCTTCCCCTGCGTCCAGGGAATGCGTCCAGTCTAATTAGCTTGTATTTGCCCCAGGGCTTCGAACAGTGCCTGGCATATAGTATGCTTAAAAAATACCATCAAGAGAAGAGTAGGATACCAGAGACTGAGAAGAGCTGAAAGAGCGGAGCTAATTGTTGTTACAGTTCTTTCTCTCCTTAGGGTCCCACACAGAATTTTTTCTGGATTGGTGAGCCCCTCCTTTCCCAAACTGGCAGCCCTGGTCAGAATTAAGCCTTCCCCTCCCCACCCCCATTTTTATGGCATTTAAATGCTTACTATGCGCCAGGCGCTGTACTGAGCGCTGGGGTAGCTACAAGCTAGTCAGGTTGGACACAAGCCCCGTCCCACATGGGGCTCAAAGTCTTAATCTCCATTTTACAGACGAGGTCACAGAGGCACAGGGAAGTGAAGCAAGTTGCCCAAAGTCACACAGCAGACAAGTGGCGGAGCCGGGATTAGAACTCAGATCCCTCTGGCTCCGAGGCCCGTGCTCTACCCACTAGGTAACACTGCTTCCCTTCCCATACATATCTGATCCTCTAAATGGACGCAATCAACACCAGATTCTCGAAGGATCCTTCAGCCAGTCTGTGGCTTATCAAGCCTCTTGGCTTCTTTCCCCTCATTTCAGTGCACATTATCCCCTCCTACAGACGTATTTATTCCCTGCTCATCACTTCCTCCAAAGGGGTCCAGGAGAAGTGAAAGAAGAAGTTAAGCCCCAAACGTGTGAATGTTTGTTACGGTGGCTTTTGTGAATTTTGGTGCTCATCAGAAAAACCTGCTGGGTTAAGTGGCAAATCAGATGACTAAATATCACATGTTTCCAGGTGGAGGAAATGAGAGGGGAGAGAGGGTTGTTACTCAATCTTTCTCTTCCTTGGCTTAAAGGAGTGGAAGGGCTTACGTAAGCCTGTAGGGGTTTATATTAGGCAAAGGGTCACTTGCGGCCCCTCGTTTCCCTCTCGCATTGCCGGCGCAGTGCACTGGGATGACGCCAGATGATCCCAGCTCTGCCAGTTGTCAGCTGTATGACTTTGGGCAAGTCACTTAACTTCTCTGTGCCTCAGTTACCTCATCTGTAAAATGGGGATCAGGACTGTGAGCCCCATGTGGGCCAACCTGATCACCTTGTAACCTCCCCAGCGCTTAGAACAGTGCTTTGCACATAGTAAGCGCTTAATAAATGCCATCATTATTATTATTATTATTATTATTACTAAACGGGGTGCATTTTTGCTCCGCCCCAAAAACCCACAGGAGAGGCCCAGAGGTTCCAAAATGTGGCCCTTCATGGGGTAACGAGCTCTCCGGGTGTTTCTTGGGAGGCCGTGGCTCACTTTGCATTTGGTGGTCCCAGGGGCCACGGGGAGGGGCGGCTGGGATCAATCAATCAATGGGATTTATCGAGCTCTGTGTTCAGAGCACTGCGCTAAGCACTTGGGAGAGTATAGTAATAACAAAGTTGGTAAACACATTCCCTGCCCACAGGGAACTGCTTGGGACCTTGTGATCTTTAACTTGCGGCTGTGGCAGCTGGATGTCTCGCCGCCCCCCCTACCACCCCGTGCCCGGGCCCCACCCGCTGATGTTGTGTTTGGGGATTCTGGTTGCCCTGGTGATCCCTTTAAGGGAACGGAGGGAAGGCTGCACCCCTCTTTCTGGCTTTGCGGGATGCTTTAAGACACCCCTGACATCCCAATTTTCAAGAATCAGGCGCTTGGTTTAGGACCATGTTAGGTGCGCAATAAATATGGCCGTCTGTTTAGTTATTAGAAGAGTTCAACCCGCTTAAAGAAGGTTTATGGAGGAAGCAGATGACTTCTCCAGAGGATAACTTCCCTATTACTGCCGCTGCGGTGAGAATTTCAGTGTCCAAAGTGGACAAAGCGCCTGGAGCAGCGGGGAAAGAGCACGGGCCTGAGAATCGGGGGGACCTGGGTTCTGATCCCGGCTCGGCCGCTTGCCTGCTGTGCGACTCAAGTCGCTCAACGTATCTGGGACTCAGGTTGCCTCATCTGTAAAATGGGCCTTAAACCCTTTTCCTCCCTCCCCCTTAGACTGGGGACCCCATGTGGGACAGGAACTCTGCCCGACTTGTCCCCACATGGGGACAGGAACTCTGCCCGACTTGATTATCTTGTATCTACCCCAGACCTTAGTACAGTGCCTAGCATACAGTAAGTGCTTAATAAATACCACCATTATTATTATTCATCATCAATCGTATTTACTGAGCGCTTACTGTGTGCAGAGCACTGTACTAAGCGCTTGGGAAGTACAAGTTGGCAACATATAGAGACAGTCCCTACCCAACAGTGGGCTCACAGTCTAAAAGGGGGAGACAGAGAACAAAACCAAACATCCTAACAAAATAAAATAAATAGAATAGATATGTACAAGGAAAACAAACAAATAAATAAATAAATAGAGTAACAAATATGTACAAACATATATACATATATACAGGTGCAGTGGGGAAGGGAAGGAGGTAAGATGGGGGGATGGAGAGGGGGACGAGGGGGAGAGGAAGGAAGGGGCTCAGTGTGGGAAGGCCTCCTGGAGGAGGTGAGTTCTCAGTAGGGCCTTGAAGGGCCCTATTATTGAATCAAAAATCCCAGGGGACAAAAACCCACCTGTTTAGATTCTTTCTTAGGTTTATCAACTATTTCTCTTCTCGGTCCTCCACCCAAACAGTCAAAAGTCCATTTACTGCTATTATGGCAGCAACATCATTATTTTGTTCTAAGATGATTTTGTTCTCAGATCGGACCTTTTTAAATGGGTGACTGTCACCGTGGGATTTGAATGATGAAATTAAAGAGGGGAATAACAGGAGTCCTGACATCTACCTAGCCTTGACCCTTTGGAAAATCTCCTGCTCTAACCCGCCCTCATAAACGGATTGCCTAACTAGGGAATTTTTCCAGAATCGTCCCCTTTCGCCGGAGGGGACCGAGAGCCTTCCTTTCTGTAATTGCTGCTAATTTTAGCCAGAAGAAAGAGCTGGATGTTCAAGGGAGAGCCCTGTCCAACCTGTAGGGCCAGGTTAACCTTGGCCCAAAGCTGAACCCTCCTGCCCTCCCTCCTATTGGAAAGTCTTCCCCGCCCCCCGCCCCTTCCAATAAAGGAGGCTCTCTGCCTGTCAGCGGCGCCAATGACCAGGCATTGGCGCTTAGTAAGCGCTTAGTACAGTGCTCTGCACCCAGTAAGCGCTCAATAAATACGATTGATTGATTGGATCAATCGTATTTCTTGAGCGCTTGCTGTGTGCGGAGCACTGTGCTGAGCGCTTGGGAGGTGCAAGTTGGCAACACCTGGAGACGGTCCCTACCCAGCAGTGGGCTCGCAGTCGGGAAGGGGGAGACAGACAACAAAACAAGACATATTAACAAAATAAAATAAATAGAATAGTAAATATGTACAAGGCCTTCCCAGACTAAGCCCCTTCCTTCCTCTCCCCCTCGTCCCCCTCTCCATCCCCCCATCTTACCTCCTTCCCTTCCCCACAGCACCTGTATATATGTTTGTACAGATTTATTACTGTATTTATTTTACTTGCACATATCTATTCTATTTATTTTGTTAGTATGTTTGGTTTTGTTCTCTGTCTCCCCCTTCTAGACTGTGAGCCCACTGTTGGGTAGGGACTGTCTCTATATGTTGCCAGCTTGTACTTCCCAAGCACTTAGTACAGTGCTCTGCACACAGTAAGTGCTCAATAAATACGACTGATTGATTGACTGATTGATAAGTACATTTATAATTCTATTTATATTGATGCCTGTTTACTTCTTTTGATGTGCATATCTCTATCATTCTATTTATTTATAGTGATGCCTGTTTACTTGTTTTGACGTCTGTCTCCCCCCTTCTGGACTGTAAGCCCTATGTGGGCAGGGATTGCCTCTCTTTATTGCTGAATTGTACTTTCCAAGCGCTTAGTACAGTGCTCTGCACACAGTAAGCACTCAATAAATTCTATTGAATGAATGAATTAATGAATACTGAATCCGCATTTTACACCTGAGGAAACTGAGGCACAGAGCAGGGAAGTGACTTGCCCAGGGTCACACAGTAAGCCATTGGCCGAGGCAGCATTAGAACCCAGGTCCTCTGACTCTCAGGACTGTGAGCCCACTCTTTTAGACTGTGAGCCCACTGTTGGGTAGGGACTGTCTCTATATGTTGCCAATTTGTACTTCCCAAGCGCTTAGTACAGTGCTCTGCACATAGTAAGCGCTCAATAAATACGATTGATGATGATGATGATGTTCTTTCCACTAGGCCATGCTGCTTCTCTTATAGTCCCTTTAGCACTTAGGTACATTCATTCATTCATTCAGTCGTATTTATTGAGCACTTACTGTGTGCACAGCACTGTACTGAGCGCTTGGGAAGTACAAGTTGGCAACATATAGAGACGGTCCCTACCCAACAAAGGGCTCATAGTCCTAATTTATGTATATTACTTCCCGTCTCCCCCTCTAGACTATAAGCTCATTGTGGGCAGGGAATGTGTCTGTTACACTGTTGTATTGTAGTCTCCCAAGCGTTTAGTATAGTGCTCTGCACCCAGTAAGCGCTCAATAAATATCACTGATTGATTGATAGCCAGGTGTTTCCATTTGCCTGTTCCTGGAGCAAAACTTGTTCAAATATTTGGCCCTTTTATGCTCTGCCAGAGTGATTTCCTCTAGGGAAGCGGGTTCTCATTAAAGCAGCAAGTGGGACTGTTGAGTAAACCATGAGACCATATCACTTCACCGGTTGCCAAAGCCTCCGACCTTCTGCCTGGGTACTTCCCAAGCGCTTAGTACAGTGCTCTGCATACAGTAAGCGCTCAATAAATACCATTGATGATGATGACGATGATGCTATCTCTCCTGCTCCTTGCCTGTTTTTTCTCTCCTCCGTGTTCAGGAGAGAAGAACCAAATCCTTCTTGTATTTCCTTCCTTCCTTCCTCTCCCCCTCATCCCCCTCTCCATCCCCCCCATCTTACCTCCTTCCCTTCCCCACAGCACCTGTATATATGTTTGTACATATTTATTACTCTATTTATTTATTTTACTTGTACATATCTATCCTATTTATTTTATTTTGTTAGTATGTTTGGTTTTGTTCTCTGTCTCCCCCTTTTAGACTGTGAGCCCACTGTTGGGTAGGGACCGTCTCTATATGTTGCCAACTTGTACTTCCCAAGCGCTTAGTACAGTGCTCTGCACATAGTAAGCGCTCAATAAATACGATTGATTGATTGATTGATTGATTGATTTCCTTTCTTTCCAGAAGACGCTTTCATACATGGATTCACCACAAGGGCAGGTGGGATATCGTATATACCGACTCTCAGCTCCTTCAATCTCTTCAGTAGTTCGAAAAGGAGAGATCCGAAGGCCGTAGTCAAGGAGAACCTACGTCGGCTGGCTAAAGCGGCTGGATTTGACCCAGAAAAATTTCACCACATAAAGGTAAGCCCTGCCTGTCCAAGGTGTCCTAGTCGAAACTGATGACCCCGTCCTAGTCCGGCCACGTGAACTCTGTGTCCCTGCACCGGTTATTCATTCATTTGTATTTGTTGAGTGCTTACTGTGTGCAAAGCACTGTACTAAGTGCTTGGGAGAGTACAACGCTGAGTCAGTTTCTCCATTTGCCACTGGATAGCCATCTCCTCACCCCACCCATTTTTTACGGTAATTTTTAAGTGCTTACCAATTGCCGGGCACTCCACTTGTCAGCTGTGTGACTTTGGGCCAGTCACTTAACTTCTCTGTGCCTCAGTCACCTCATCTGTAAAATGGGGATTGACTGTGAGCCCCACGGGGGACAAGCTGATCACCTTGTAACCAACCAGCGCTTAGAACAGTGCTTTGCACATAGTAAGCGCTTAATAAATGCCATTATTATTATTATTATTACTGAGCGCTGGGGTAGATACAAGCTAATCAGTTTGGACACAGTTAATGTCCCACATGGGGCTCACGGTCATAATGCCCATTTTACAGATGAGGTAATGAGGCACAGGGAAGTCAAGTGTCTTGCCCAAGGCCACACAGCAGACAAGGGTGGAGCCGGGATTAGAACCCATGCTCTATCCATTAGGCCGTGCTACTTCTCTTCTTCCCTATTCCCTTTTGGAAACATGAGAATTGATTCATTATGATCTGCTACACCTCTGGAGCTCTTAATTTCCAAAAAGGTTGAACAGGTGACAGTTTTGCCTTGGCATTATTCCCCTGGGAGACAGCATCCCTGCCTTGTTCTTTTTCTTGAGAAGAATGATGAGCAGGAAGTAGAAAAACGCCGTAGAAGAGTAGCGGCTATTGTTTTTCCAACTAGAACGGAATGGAATTTTGGATTACTGATGCCCCGTTCCCCACATAATCCCCAAATCCCTCCTGGTTAATTAGGGTTCAGTAGGATCAGAGAAAGGTTTAATGGATAGAGTGGTTTTAGGTGGAAATTCTAGAGACTATAGAAACCACCCTTATAAATACTAGAGGACAGTCTGGTCTTTCCCCATACGGAGAGCTTTATGCCTCGATCTTGTAAACTTAACAAATCCCTTGTAAGAGGGCCTGGGTTCTAATCCCGGCTCCGCCGCTCGCCTGCTGTATGACCGTGGGCTTCCCTGTGTCCCAGTTACGTCGTCTATAAAACGGAGACTAAATCCTCCTCCTTCCCGCTTAGACGGTGAGCCCCGGGTGGGACAGAGACCCTGTCTGACCTGATTATCTTGTCCATATCCCAGTACGGTACAGTGCTTTTCACCCGGTAAGCCTTTAACAAGCACCGTAGTTGTGTTATCACTATTATCATGATTACTACTACTAATAATAATAAAACACTTTCAAGCCATTCTAAGGAAATAATTCAAATACAAAATGGCGTAGGAAGGACTTTCAGGGCAAAGTTGGAAATCTCTTTTCAAACCGTCTTACCCTCTCCCAACACTCCTTCCGTTAGACTGACCACGCCAGTGGTGTGTGGGTCATGGGGAAGGAGGAGCCTGACTGCTACGATGGAATCACTACCAATCAGAGAGGAGTTACCCTAGCAGCCCTGGGAGCCGACTGCATACCTCTGCTCTTTGCCGATCCGGTCAAAAAGGCTTGTGGTGTGGCCCATTCTGGTAACCGTATTCGTTATTCACTACACGGCTAGCCTCCTTTGGGGAATCACTGCAGGATTGGAGGATGGACTTCCGGGGCCTTTTTAAATCCGCAGAATCCTTGGGATGCCGCCTTGACTGCTCCATCAGCCTCCTCGCTGACCTCCCTGCCTCCTGTCTCTCCCCACTCCAGTCCCTACTTCACTCTGCTGCCAGGATCGTTTTTCTAGAAAATGATTCAGTCCAGGTCTCCCCACTCCTCCAAAACCTCCGACGGTTACTCATCCAGTGCTTTGCACATAGTAAGCGCTTAATAAATGCCATTACTATTATTATTATTATTATTATCCACCTTCACATCAAACAGAAACTCCCTCGCCGTCGGCTTTAGGACACTGGATCGGCTCTCCCCCTCCTTCCTCACCTCTGCTACTACAACCCAACCTGCACGCTTTATTCATCTATCGCCAACTTTGATCGCCTCTATCGCGCCGCTGACACCAAGGCTTCCCTCTGGCCTAAAACTCCCTCCCCCTTCACGTGGCAGATCTGCGTCTTTCCAGTCCGGGATATTTCCCCCGCACTCCCAATCCCTAGCATTTAGAAACCTATCCCTTTACTCTCCCATTGCTCTGACCTGTAATTTCATGTCTGTCACCCCCTCTCGACTGTAAGCTCCTTGTGGGAAGGGATCATGTCTACCACCTCTACTGTATTGTACCCTCCCAAATTCTTAGTATAGTGCTCGGCGCACATTAAGCACTCAATAAATACCAGAGATGGATTGATTGATTAATTAATCTGGGTTCATCAGGGCTGCTAAGTGAGGCTTGGGCCATTACCCTGAGCGGAAGCAAGATACCACTTTGATTTTTGCTTATATTCTGTTACTACATGCAATATATTTGCCATTACCCTGGGCAGAAGCAAGAGACCATCCTGATTTTTGCTTATATTCTGTTACTAGATGCAATATAATAATAATAATAATGTTGGCATTTGTTAAGCGCTTACAATATGCAAAGCACTGTTCTAAGCACTGGGGGGGATACAAAGTGATCCGGTTGTCCCACGTGGGGCTCACAGTCTTAATCCCCATTTTACAGATGAGGTAACTGAGGCTCAGAGAAGTTAAGTGACTTGCCCAAGGCCCCACAGCAGACATGTGGCGGAGCCAGAATTCGAACCTATGACCTCTGACTCCAAAGCCTGTGCTCTTTCCACTGAGCCACGCAAATAACCACCCTTCACGGCTAACCTATTCAATCAATCAATCATATTTACTGAGCGCTTACTGTGTGCAGAGCACTGTACTAAGCGCTTGGGAAGTACAAGTTGCAACATATAGAGACAGTCCCTACCCAACAGTGGGCTCACAGTCTAGAAGGGGGAGACAGAGAACAAAACCAAACATACTAACAAAATAAAATAAGTAGAATAGATATGTACAAGTAAAATAAATGGAGTAATAAATATGTACAAACGTATATACATATATTCAGTTTATGATTCACTGGAATTAGGGCCTTGTTGGCTTGACAGAAGAGTCTTAAACCTTAACTGATGTTTTTGTTTTCCTGCTTTTTTTTTAAATTGTACTTGTTAGGCGCTTACTATGTGCCAGGCACTGAACTAAGCGTTGGGGTAGGTACGAGATAATCTTCTCGATGTTTCCCAGGATGGAAAGGAACCTTGTTAGGAGTAGCCATGGCTACAGTCAGGGCTATGCTGACAGAATACGGCTGCAACCTGGAGGACATTCTGGTGGTCTTGGGCCCTTCTATCGGACCCTGCTGCTTTACGCTTCCCAAGGAATCGGCAGAGGCATTTCACAGTCTCGATCCAAAGTGTGTACGACTCTTTGACTCTCCCAATCCCTATGTCGACATTCGGAGGGCCACGAAGTAAGTATGATTTTTGTTTTTAAACCTATGTTGTAACGTGCGCTTTTTCATATGGTCTTGAGTGCTAAAATCCAGAGCCATTTACTTAAAGCACACTAGGAACTCTTCCTTCACACCCTCCTATGTCACCTCGCTGATTTCCTTCTACGACGTGGCCTAATGGATAGAGCCCAGGCCTGGGAGTTGAAAGGACTTCTCTCTGTCTGTTTCTTCTTACCTGTTTCTCTCTTTATCCCTCTCTCTTTCTTCCTCTCGTTCTCCCCAGCTACACAAATGATCTCGGGGTGAATTTCTTCTAACGGAGCAGTCTAAATAATGGTAGAGTTTTTCTTAGTGTCTCTGAGAGAAATGATTTATCCAGTTTGTCCCTGGAAATCCAGTAATGGCACTTTTTCTGGCCCAGCTCATCAACCATATAACAGTAGAGTAGAGGTACCTGAAGGACGTTTGGGTCATGGCAACCACACCATCAACAATGGTAATAATAATAATGGCATTTATTAAGCGCTTACTATGTGCAAAGCACTGTTCTAAGCGCTGGGGAGGTTACAAGCTGATCGGGTTGTCCCACGGGGGGCTCACAATCAATCCCCATTTTCCAGATGAGGGAACTGAGACCCAGAGACGTGAAGCAACTTGCCCAAAGTCACACAGCTGACAATTGGCGGAGCTGGGATTTGAACCCTTGACCTCCGACTCCAAAGCCCGTGCTCTTTCCACTGAGCCACGCTGGTGCTGATTAAACACTCTGTGCCAAGCGCTGGGGTAAACCCTAGGGTAGATAAAACGTAATCAGATTGGACACAATCCCTGTCCCACATGGGGCTCACAGACTGAGAGCTAGAGAAAGCTCAATTGATGGTATTTATTGAGCTCTTATGGTGTGCAGAGCACTGTACTAAGCGCTTGGGAGAGTATCACCGTTTTACAGATGGGGAAATGCTTGAAGTTTACAGGATCTCGAAAGATTCCCTATTGCTGGAGCAGGCCTTTGGTCTGTGCTCATAAACCTGCTTCAAAACACAACTTCACTCTGCCGGGGAGAGGGGTAGGGAGAAAAGGCGGAAGGGGAATGAAGAAAGCTACATTAACTGCTTACAAACTCTTGCTGTCTTTTTTGTTCATTTCACCCCCAGAGTTCTTCTAGAACGTGGGGGGATTCTTCCCCAAAATATTCACGGTGATTCCAGCATCCACAAGGACCAGGATTTCACTCTCTGTACGTCCTGTAACCCTGACAAGTTTTTCTCCCACGTCCGCGACGGCCTTAATTTTGGGACACAGATCGGCTTCATATCAGTCAGAGACTGAGGTACAGTAGGTGGTCCTTTTCTTATTTTAACCTAAAATTCATTAGACCACAGAGATGTTCATTCTGGGTCGAGCCTGCTGAGGAGAACCCACCGGGATAGAAATGCTCACTCTACTGACCTCCAAAAATAACTGTGCTCCTTCCCCGTGGATTCCAAAAGTGAGGTGAGAGAAAGCTAAACAAACCCTCCTCAGGCTTACGGGCAAACGTAGGACTGACAGTTAATCGATCCGTCGGTGGTACTTTTTGAGCACCTATGGTGTGCGCAGTACTGTATTAACGGCAGGAGAGAGTACAGTGCAGGAGAATCGATAGACATGTAAGTTCACTGCGGACAGGGAATGTGTCCGTTTAGTAACAATTATAATAAGAAGAATTATGGTATTTGTTAAGCGCTTCCTATGCGCCATGCACTGCACTAAGCACTGGGGTGGATACAAGCAAATAGGGTTGGGCACGGTCCCTGTCCCACGTGGGGCTCACGGCCTCAATCCCCCTTTCACAGATGAGGTCACTGAGGCCCAGAGAAGTGAAGTGACTTGCCCAAGGTCGCACAGCAGACAAGGGGCAGAGTCAGGATTACAGCCCTTACCATTTTTGACTCCTATGCACTCTGCCGTTGTTAAACTGTAATAATAATAGTAATAATATTACTATTATATAATAAATATTATTTATTTATTTTACTTGTACACATCTATTCTATTCTATTTTATTTTGTTAGTATGTTTGGTTTTGTTCTCTGTCTCCCCCTTTTAGACTGTGAGCCCACTGTTGGGTAGGGACTGTCTCTATATGTTGCCAATTTGTACTTCCCAAGCGCTTAGTACAGTGCTCTGCACACAGTAAGCGCTCAATAAATACGATTGATGATGATGATGATGATAATAATGATGGCATTTGTTAAGCGCTTACTATGTGCAAAGCTCTGTTCTAAGCGCTGGGGAGGATACAAGGTGATCAGATTGTCCCACGTGGGGCTCACAGTCTTCATCCCTCATTTTACAGATGAGGGAACTGAGGCCCAGAGAAGTGAAGTGACTTGCCCAAGGTCACACAGCTAAGTGGCGGAGCCGGGATTTGAACCCACGACCTCTGGCTCCCCAGCCCGTGCTCTTTCCACTGAGCCACGCTGCTGCTTAAGTAGCCACGCTACTGTACTCTCCCCAGTGCTTAGTACAGTGCTCTGCACACAGTAAGTGGTCAAGAAGTACGACTGACCTGCTCTCAAGGAGTTTATAGTCTAGCGCAGCCTACTTTTTCCCAACACGGGGCAAGAAGCTCCTCTGTGACCAAGTTCAAGGCATGTCCTTTAATAATAATAATAATAACGATGGCATTTGTTAAGCGCTTACTATGTGCAGAGCACTGTTCTAAGCGCTGGGGGGGATACAAGGTGATCAAGTTGTCCCACGTGGGGCTCACAGTCTTAATCCCCATTTTACAGATGAGGGAACTGAGGCTCAGAGAAGTTAAGTGACTTGCCCAAGGTCACACAGCAGACATGTGGCGGAGCCGGGATTCGAACCCATGACCTCTGACTCCAAAGCCTGGGCTCTTTCCAATGAGCCACGCTGCTTCTCCTATGGCTGGGATGCAGGACTCACGGTGTGCCCCCAGACAGATCGGAGACACAGCGGGGCCAGCCGGAAAGAGCACAGGCCAAGGAATCAGAGGATCTGAGTTTTAATCCTGCTTCTGCAGCGTGGCCCTGGGCAAGTCTCTTCATTTCAGCTGTAAAATGGGGGTTCGATCCCCGTTCTCCCAGAAGCAGCGTGGCTCAGTGGAAAGGGCACGGGCTTTTAGAGTCAGAGTTCATAGGTTCGAATCCCGACTCCGCCACATGTCTGCTGTGTGACCTTGGTTAAGTCACTTAACTTCTCTGAGCCTCAGTTACCTCATCTGTAAAATGGGGATTAAGACTGTGAGCCCCACATGGGACAACCTCGTTGTCTTGTTTCCCCTCCCCAGCGCTTAGAACAGTGCTTTGCACATAGTAAGCACTTAAATGCCATCATTATTATTATTATTATTATTATTACTTAGACTGTGAGCCCCATGTGGGACAAGACCTGGTTAATCTGAATCTTCCCTAGCACTTAGAGCGGTGCTTGACACGGAGAAAGCGCTTAACAATCCCACTGTCATTCTTATTAATGAGCACCCTTGGGACAAGTCCACAGGGTCTCCCTCCACGTCCGCTTGGGAATGACAGCGGGCCCCGATGAAAAAAAGGTGCCCTCATCAACTTCAACTCAGGTTCCACCAAATCATCCGCGTCGGCACCATTAATCAATCAATCAACCAAGAAGCGTGGCCTAGTGGAAACAGTCTGGACCTGGGGAGTGGGAGGACCTGGATTCTCCGTCCCTTGTCTGCTGGGGGAACTTGGACCAGTCACTTTGCTTCTCTGGGCCTCGGTGGCCTCATCTGTAAAATGGGGATTAAGGTATCCAATCTGATTATCTAACCCCGGGGTTAGTACAGTGCCTGGCATACGGCAAAACGCTTCACAAATATCATTAAAAATGAAATCGATGATATTTACGGAGTGCTCGTTACAGCCTTTTTAGACTGTGAGCCCACTGTTGGGTAGGGACTGTCTCTATATGTTGCCAATTTGTACTTCCCAAGCGCTTAGTACAGTGCTCTGCACATAGTAAGCGCTCAGTAAATACGATTGACGATGATGCACAGCTCTGTACTAAGCACTTGGGAGAGGGCAGTAGAAAAAATAGACGTGGTCCCTGCTCTCAACGAGCTTGCTCTCTAGCAGGGCAGACAGACACTAAAATCAAAGGGGATGTGACCAGCTATCGGAGCAGGATGCTGATAAGAACAGCCCATGCAGATGCTCCATGTTTGAGGGATGTTTCATATCCGATTTTTTTTGTTTCCTTCCATACTCTGCCTTTTTTCTTTTACGTCTTCTAGAGCACCTGTTCATTTTCCACAAAGGAGCCCCGTGTGGAGAAGCCCAGCGAAAAGAACACAGAGATTTGAGTTCATCAGCCTTCAATCTGGAGATGCTGAAGACGGAGAACTTGGTCCCCGAGAGAATTTCCGACTCTCTGAACAGCCGTTTGGTGGTGGCGGGGGCAGCGGCAGGCTTTCAAGCAACCGATCGATCAAATGATCAGTCGAGCGCTTACTATGTGAGAAGCAGCACGGCCTAGTGCGTAGAGCACGGGGTTGGGAGGCAGAGACCCCCGGATTCTAGTCCCGGCTCTGCCTCTTGTCTGCTGTGTGACCTTGGGCAAGCCACTTCACTTCCTCTGTGCCTCAGTTACCTCACATGTAAAATGGGGATTGAGACTGTGAGCCCCATTTGGGACAGGGACTGTGTCCAACCCAATTTGATTGTATCCACCCCAGTGCTCATTACAGTGCCTGGCACATGGAAAGCGCTCAACAAAATGCCACACTTATTATTATTATCATTAGAGGACTGTACTAAGCGCTTGAGCAGAATGCGCCAACTGCCTCGACCTCCTGAGATTTCCTCCTGTTTCTCCCCAGCTTCGTTTGCTTTTAGGAAGATTTTCCGAGAGACGATATAAGGCATGTGAAGTCTTAGAGAATCAATCAATCAATCAATCGTATTTATTGAGCGCTTACTGTGTGCAGAGCACTGTACTAAGCACCTGGGAAGTCCAAGTTGGCAACATATAGAGACGGTCCCTACCCAACAGCGGGCTCACAGTCTAGAAGGGGGAGACAGAGAACAAAAGAAAACATATTAGCAAAATAAAATAAATAGATATGTACAAGTATAATAGAGAAGTATACGTACAAGTATAATAGAGAGCCTGGCCTCGTGGAAAGACCATGAGACTGGGAGTCGGAAGGACTGGGTTCTAATTCTGCCTCCACCACTTTTCTGCTGTGGGCAAGCCCCTTCCCTTCCTCTGGGCCTGTTACTGCAGGTGTGAAATGTGGATTAAGACTGTGAGCCCCATAATAATAATAATAATGATAGCATTTGTTAAGCGCTTACGATGTGCAAGGCACTGTTCCAAGCGCTGGGGAGGATACATGTGAGGCAGGGACTGTTCCCAACCCGATTAACTTGCTTCGATCACTGTTAGGCACATAGCGAGCACTTAACAAGTACCATAATTACAATAATAGAATCACTACCTTTCTATTTATCGAGCACTTGGTCCGGGCAGAGCGCCAAACTAAATGCTTGGGAGAGGACAATAGAATTGGCAGACGTGACTTCAAGGAGCTTACTTTCTATCAGGGAAGACAGACGCTGAAATAAAGCAATGGTCAACGCAACCTGAGTTCCAGCCATCCATGGATAATGCCAGATAGGTGTGAATTCCACATTTTTGCTCTATAGTATCCTACCCACACCCCTCTTGGGTTGTTAGTTGAGGCTGGGATAAATACGATGGAATGAATGAATCCTATTCACTCAACTCAGCCCATTCATTCATTCATTCGATCGTATTTATTGAGCGCTTATTGTGTGCAGAGCACTGTACTAAGCGCTTGGGAAGTACAGGTTGGCAACATACGGAGACGGTCCCTACCCAACAGTGGGCTCACAGCCCAGGTAGGCATGAGTGATTTCACTACTGCATGTTCCACCTCGCCCTTCCACTATGGAGCATAAATGCTGGGTACGTCGATTAATATTAATAATAACAACCGCAATAATAGCAGTGATAATAATAATCATAATTACGGCATTTGTTAAGTGCTTGCTACGTGTCAAGCGCTGCAGCCAGATCGGAGAAGCAGCGTGGCTCCAAGAGCCCGGGCTTGGGAGTCAGAGGTCGCGGGCTCTAATCCCGGCTCTGCCACTTCATCATCATCATCAATCGTATTTATTGAGCGCTTACTGTGTGCAGAGCACTGTGCTAAGCGCTTGGGAAGTACAAGTTGGCAACATATAGAGACAGTCCCTACCCAACAGTGGGCTCACAGTCTAAAAGCTGCCACTTGTCAGCTGTGTGACTTTGGGCAAGTCACTTCACTTCTCTGTGCCTCAGCTCCCTCAATCTGTAAAACGGGGATGAAGACTGTGAGCCCTATGTGATTACCTTGTGTCCGCCCCAGCGCTTAGAACAGTGCTTGGCACATAGTAAGCGCTTAACATACCATCACCATCCCACATGGGGCTCACAGTAGGAGGGAGAACAGGGACGGAATCCCCGTTCTGCAGATGAGGGAACTGAGGCACACAAGATTTAAGTGATTCCCCCTAAGGTTTCACTGAATTTAAGTTGAGGTTAATTTCCGGTGCAGTGCTAATGGTTTCCCTTGGGTGCTCCGAAACGAAACTGATGTCGATTCTCTTGTTCTTGTGTTTTTTTATCTTCCAAAGGCTTGTCTTCAAATTTGGCCTTTTACAGTCTATCGTGTATCCACTAAGAGGCAATGTGCACCTAAGAATATTTCTGACGGTCTCTCCGCTAGGCCACACTGCTTTTAGCTGCACATTACTGCGTGGTCGGTTCAGCGGATTGGGGTGTGGGCAGGAAATATGTCAGTTTATTGTTGCATTGTACTCTCCCAAGCGCTGAGTACTGTGTTCTGCACACGGGAAGCGCTCAATAAATCCGGCTGACTGACTGAGTTGGGGGAATTGATTGAATTAAACCAAGGGCGGGGAGAGATTAATCGGGGAAGGCCTCCTGGAGGTGGTGGGCCTTCAGAAGGATTTTCGAGGTGGGAGAGAGCTGTGGTCTGGCTGATGTGAATGAGGAGGGAACTCCGGGCAGCAGGAAGGGTATGAACGAAGGGGGTCAGAAAGGAAAGAGCTTGAGAGACAGGCACGATTAGGACGGAAATCGCAAGCTGGGGTGTAGTGGGAGAAGAGGGTGGATAAATAGCCGTGAGAGACATGATTTGGGCCTTAATTCCAATGCCTGTCTATCAGCCGATCGTATCCGTTGAGATACTGCACTCGGCATTTGGGAGCGTGCACTGTAACAGCGCTTAGAACACTGCTTTGCACATAGTAAGCGCTTAATAAATACCATTATCATTATTATTATTATTAACAGAGTTGGTAGACATGTGCCCTACCCACAAGGAGCTTACCGATGGAGCGGGAGTTTCTCCTTGATGCGGACAGGAATGAGCAACCATCGGAGGGTTTTGGCAAGTGAGGAGATACTTGCAGAGCTAGGTCCTTGTCTCCCGAGTCCCGCACTCTTGGCAGCTTTCATTCGCTCATTCAAGCGTATTTATTGAGCGCTTCCTGTGTGCAGAGCGCTGTGCTAAGCGCTTGGGAAGTACAAGTCGGCAACATATAGAGACGGTCCCTACCCGGCAACGGGCTCACAGTCTAGAAGGGGGAGACAGACAATGAATTCTTCAAGCTCTCCCAGGGTGCAGAGTACAGTATGGCAGACCAACCCACAGGCAGCATAAATGCACGGGGAAATAAAGACGCAGGGATTGCAGAAATGAGTTGAGGGGAAGGAAAGAGCCGAAGCTAGTGCTTGGAAGCAAAGTATCAGTATAGCAGGCCTTCGTATATTTGGAGGTTTTTATTTCATCGTGTTCTCCCTAGGATTTCAGTACCTATTCCGGCTCCTTAGACTGTGAGCCCCACGTGGGGCAGGGACTGCGTCCGCTCTGATTATCTTAAATCTACCCCGGCGCTTAGTACAGTGTTAGACCGCAGTCTCCTGGTGAGCAGGGAACGTATCCACCAACTCTATTATACTGTACTCTCCCAAGAGCTTAGTACAGTGCTCGGCACACAGCGCTCTGTGAATGCCCTTGACGGATCAATCAGCACACAGTAAGCCTTTAACAAATACCACCATTAGTATTATTTTATTTTGTTAGTATGTTTGGTTTTGTTCTCTGTCTCCCCCTTTTAGACTGTGAGCCCACTGTTGGGTAGGGACTGTCTCTATATGTTGCCAATTTGTACTTCCCAAGCGCTTAGTACAGTGCTCTGCACATAGTAAGCGCTCAATTGATGATGATGATGATGATGATATTATTATTATTATTATCCAAATTCTCCTCTGACTTTTCCTCATAGGGATCACTCTCCCATGCTTCCAGCCACTTGGTGGTTGAACTCCCTCCAAATCTTTCGTTCGTCATAATAATATAATAATAATGGCATTTGTTAGGCGCTTACTATGTGCAAAGCACCGTTCTAAGCGCTGGGGGGACACAAGGCGATCAGGTTGTCCCGCGTGGGGCTCACAGTCATCACCCCCATTTTACAGATGCGGTAACTGAGACTCCGAGAAGTGACTTGCCCAAGGTCACACAGCAGACATGTGGCGGAGCCGGGATTCGAACCCATGACCTCTGACTCCCAAGCCCGGGCTCTTTCCACTGAGCCACGCTGCTTCTCCCTGAAGCTCGGAACTGGACAAGGTGTTCTAGGAAGAGGTTCGCTGGGGTGGAGAGCAATGGGCGTGTTTTGTTATGATTCCTATAAAACATGACCCTCTTTAAGCCTTTCGGAGTCTCTCACATCTCTCTAGCTAGAAGATTATGTTCCAGATTCATGGCTAATCAGGTGTCTACTAGAGTGACCTGCCCACGGTAAGAGTTCAAGAAATACCACCGGCTGATTGATTTGTCACTAATGATCTCAAATCCTCTCATCTTGTATTTGGGCGCTTTCGACCACCGAGGGACCTGACATAATGATAATAAATGATGGCACTTATAAAGCGCTTACTATGTGCAAAGCACTGTTCTAAGCGCTGACCTTTTTTTTCCTAATTGCCCAAAGTCAATTTGAAGTTTGATCCGGTCTTCTGGGCCCGACCAACCCTTCGCCCCGATTGAGCTTCCTCTGCAAACGAATCAACCGCGTAGGTTTTGAACGGCTTGGAAAAGCCTCTATGGTGTTGCTTCCACTCATCATCAATCATCATCATCAATTGTATTTACTGAGCGCTTACTGTGTGCAGAGCACTGTACTAAGCGCTTGGGAAGTACAAGTTGGCAACAGATAGAGACGGTCCCTACCCAACAGTGGGCTCACAGTCTAAAATATATGTTGCCAATTTGTACTTCCCAAGCGCTTAGTACAGTGCTCTGCACATAGTAAGCGCTCAATAAATACGATTGATGATAAAATGAAAGGGCCAGGCTGTCAAATGTCAAAGTCGCCCCTGGAAGTCAGTCAAATGGGGATTAAATCCCTGTTCTCCCTTCTCCTTAGACTGGGAACCCACTGTGGGCCGGGGACTGTGTCCGACTGGATGATCTTCTCTTCCCCTAGCACTCAGTATAGCGGCGGACGCATACTAACCACTTACCAAATACCGCGGTCATTTCTGCTCCCTCAAAGTGGGTGGGGCAGGAAGGGTAGCCAATCAGTCGTATTTATTGAGCGCTTACTGTGTGCAGAGCACTGTACTAAGCGCTTGGGAAGTACAGGTTGGCAACATATAGAGACGGCCCCTACCCAACAGTGGGCTCACAGTCTAGAAGAGTGGGCTGCTTTCCCACCCCCTAACACCAGCTCTGTCTGCTCCCACTCAAACGACGTCTTCCAAGCAGTCAATCACTCGGTGTTATCTACTGAGCACTTACTGTGTGCGGAGCACTGTACTAAGCGCTTGGGCGAGGAGAATACAAGAGAACGGGTAGACACGCTCCCTACCTGCAGTGAGCTTACGGTCTAGAGGGGAGAGCTACAGCGTAGACTGTGAGCGCAAATTCGTGAAGCGTTCCACATTTTTCCCAGACTGAGCCCCTTCCTTCCTCTCCCCCTCGTCCCCCCTCCATCCCCCCTTCTTACCTCCTTCTCTTCCCCACAGCACCTGTATATATGTATATATGTTTGTACATATTTATTACTCTATTTATTTATTTTACTTGTACATATCTATTCTATTTATTTTATTTTGTTAGTATGTTTGGTTTTGTTCTCTGTCTTCCCCTTTTAGACTGTGAGCCCACTGTTGGGTAGGGACTGTCTCTATGTGTTGCCAATTTGTACTTCCCAAGCGCTTAGTACAGTGCTCTGCACATAGTAAGCGCTCAATAAATACAATTGATGATGATGATGATGATGTGAGCCCGTTGTTAGGTGGGGACCGTCTCTATATGGTGCCGACTTTTACTTCCCAAGCGCTTAGTACAGTGCTCTGCACACAGTAAGCGCTCAGTAAATACGATTGTATGAATAGAGCGACAGCCCTTTATACCACACGGGCTATGGTCTGTAGCAGGAATCCCTCTCTGGACAAGAACACCTCTCTTCCCCTGGCTATTATTTATTATTATTATTATATTTAAGTGCTTGCTATGTGTCAAGCACTGTTTTAAACTCTGGGATTAGATATAAGTTAATTAGGTTGGCCACGGCCCATGTCCCGCATGAGGTTCACACCGTAAAGGGGAGGGAGAACGGACACTGAATTCCCATTTTACAGAGGCAGAAACTGAGACCCAGAGAAGTCAAGTGACTTGCCTAAGGTCACACAGCTGGCAAGTGGCGGAGCCGGGATTAGAACTCAGGTCCTCTGACTCCCAGGCCTGGGCTCTGTCTGTTCTCTGGGCCTCAGTTCCCTCAGCTGTAAAATGGGGATGAAGGCTGTGAGCCCCGTGTGGGGCAACCTGATCACCTTGTAACCTCCCCGGCGCTTAGAACAGTGCTTGGCACATAGTAAGCGCTTAATAAATGTCATAATAATAATAATAATAATAATGATGGTACTTGTTAAGCGCTTACTATGTGCAAAGCACTGTTCTAAGTGCTGGGGGGGATACAAGGTGATCAGGTTGTCCCACATGGGGCTCACAGTCAATCCCCATTTTACAGATGAGGGAACTGAGGCCCAGAGAAGTGAAGTGACTTGCCCAAAGTCACACAGCGGACAAGGGGCGGAGCCGGGATTTGAACCCAGGACCTCTGACTCCAAAGCCCGGGCTCTTTCCGCTGAGCCACGCTGCTTCGTCATCATCACTAAACCACGCTAAAGGAGAGGGAAGGAAGGGGCTATTGACAGTGGACATTTTCCCCCTCCCACGGAACGAGGTCTGTGTCCAATCTGCCCCAGCACTTAGTGCAGTGTTTGGCCCATAGTAAGCACTTCCCAAATACAACGGTTATTATTTTGATTAGCCTCCTACATAATTTCAGACCTTTTATGAAGCCAACACTACGCCAATGAGAATTGTGCAAGTCCAGAATCTAGCACAGCTTGAAATTAGCCTTCTCCACTGTATGGGAAATGACCTGTGGCACTGCTTTTAATTAAGCCCGCATAATTAAATTCACAGCGATTTTCTCAGTTTCTGTGGCAGATTTCAGCCTGCGGTTTGCACGGCAGCCACTGTACACTCGGTGAGGTGGGCACGTTCAATGGTATTTATTGAGCGCTTACTACGTGCGAAGCATTGCACTGAGCGCTTGGGAGAGGAGCACAATACAATAACAGACACATTCCCTGCCCACAACGAGCTCTCAGTCTGGAGGCACATAGTAAGTGCTTCACAAATATAACCATAATAATAATAACAATAACAATTGTGGTACTTGTTAAGCACTTACTACATGCCGGGGACTGTACTAGACTGTGAGCCCACTGTTGGGTAGGGACCGTCTCTATATGTTGCCAACTTGTCCTTCCCAAGCGCTTAGTCCAGTGCTCTGCACACAGTAAGCGCTCAATAAATACGATTGATGATGATGATGATGATGACTGTGAGCCCACTGTTGGGTAGGGACCGTCTCTATATGTTGCCAACTTGTCCTTCCCAAGCGCTCAGTCCAGTGCTCTGCACACACTAAGCGCTCAATAAATACGATTGATTGATTGTACTAAGCGCTGGGTGGATACGAGCGAATCGTATAGGACACAGTCCCTGTCCTACAGGGGGCTCGCAGTCTCATTCCCCATTTTACAGATGAGGTAACTGAGGCACAGGGAAGTGAAGTGACTTACCCAAGGTCACACACAGCAGACAAGTTGCAGAGTTGGGATTAGAGCCCACGACCTTCTGATTCCTAGGCCCGTGCTCTATCCAATATACCAAGCTGCTGTATTTAACCCAGTGCTTAGCAAAATGCTTGGCACACAATAAGTGATTAACATAGACCTGTATAATCATGAGACTTGCGGTACTTGTTAAAGTGTCTGCTTTGTGCCTAGCACTCTGATAAATACAGGGTAAAAACATGTCGTCCATTGTCCCTTTCCCACATGGGCTGAGAGAATGGAGAGAACAGGTATCTAATCCCTGTTTTACAGATTAGGAAACTGAGGCACGGAGAGGGGAAGCGACTTGTCCGGCGGGCAATTAGTGGAGCCGGGATTAGAACCCAGGTGTCTGCGCTCTTTCCACTAGGCCACACTGCTCTGGATTCAGTCCATTATAAAGTACCCCCAACCGGACTTCACCCCATTACTCTTAGCTGGACTGTAATTCATCTGGTTTCTTAGAAACCTTTGAAAAAAAAAACCCAACAAATTTGGCAGAGTCATTTCTGCATCTTTTTTTTTTCTTTTTGGGTCAGTTAAGCTGTCTCAAGTACCAGTTGCTAACAGGTCTGGTAGCCTTTCCAACTCAATTATACGGTCCTCGTTCATTCCTGCGGTCTGAGGGGTTGGTTTTTCTCTTTTTTGTCAAACCCTACAGAGACCGTGCCTAACTAGTACAAGTTCCTGAGGAACCCGGACTCTCTCCTTGAAACCGACTGTCAGTTTCTTGGCCGTAACTTGCTACAGGGAGTCGGATCGATTTCAACACCATTTTCGTGGAAGCTGGACATTTCCTAACCTTTCACAGGCTCTTCCTCTGCCTCCCACCTCCTCCCACCTCACTGCCCTTTCCCCTCCATCCGAACTGTCACTATACTGAACCGAGAACACTTATCCTGTCCTGCCTTGACGACTGCATCTGCCTCCATTCTCTCCCCACTTCAGTCCCCACCTCGCTCCGCTGCCCAGATCATTTTTCTAAAAACCCGTTCGGTTCATCTCTCTTCGCTCCTTGAGAACCTCCAGTGGTTGCCCATCCACCTCCACATCAACTATTTCTAGCACACAGTGAGCACCTAAATAATACCATTTAAAAACAAAAAGGAGCCAGGAGCAGGGGGAAAACACGAGCTTATATGGCAGATGGGAGGTTGGCTCTGGTGAGGTCGACGGGGGGCCATCCATAGAGAGATGGTTTGCTGTAACTTTGTGGGGTGTCATGATAATAATATAATAATAATAATGTTACAAGCTTCCTTTTGATGCTTGTCTCCCCCCTTCTAGACTACAATCCCACTGGGGGCAAGGATTGTCTCTGTTGCTGAATTGTATTTTCCAGCCGCTTGGTACAGTGCTCTGCACACAGTAAGCACTCAATAAATACGACTGAATGAATAAATGAATGAAAAAACGATCACAGTGGAGTGTATTTAGGAATGCAGTGTACTGGGGTTACGCATCTGGGTATATTAAAAGATTCCACTCTGCCCCCGACTTCTTGACTCTGAGAGAATCACTCAGCCTTGCGAAATGGAGATGTTCGTATTTGTTTGGGAAGCTTGGGGAGCCGTGAGTGACGGAGGCTTTTCACGTGCACAGTACCAGCATTACGTATCCCCTTTTCAAACACAGTTCACCACATCCAAAAGAGAGACCAAAAGCTTAGCCTGGGGAATACAACAAAAACCTTTTAATCCACCCATTGAGTGAGGAGTCGGAGGGCTCAGGCTTGATTAACCCCTGAGCTAATTCTTGGAGAAATCTGGCCTGGCTACGGCCAGTGGCTTGCTACAGACAGAAGGGCCGACGACCCATAATGTTAGAGGGTGTTCCCCGAGGACAACAGAAAATTCCTGGAAGCCAAGAGTCTGGACCTTTGGCTCCTAACGTACTCTCGCAGACACCTAGTCTAGAGCCGTACATGCCGTGAGTGTTCAAACAGTACTACCACTGGTGGATCAGCACGTCTGGAGAACCAAATGAAATGGTTCAACTCAGCGCACTCTGGAGATGACAGTGACTACTGATGACAGTGGGGGGATGTGATAATATCAGACAGTGGCAGAACCGGGATTAGAACCCAGCTCCTTCTGTCTCCTGGGAAAGTGCTCTATCCACTGGGCCACGCGGCTTCCCGCGGCAGGGAAAGGGAAGCAGGGGAACGTGAGCAAGGAAATCGGGAAAACTTACCGAGAGGCCGTTCCCCCAGGTGGCACGGATGGTCTTCCCGCTCTGGTCGGATCACCCCAGTCTCAGCTGATCACGAAGCGGCAACTGTTTTCTCCGGAAGGACCGCGGGTTTCGGTTTACAGAGAGAGCACGTTTTCCAGCAGGCCCCTCGAGACCACTCAATTCAGATGTGTCCTGCAAAAGAAACGGTAAAAATGGGCGTCAAGCTATTCTCTAGCGCTTAGCCTTTTCCGTCGGCAAGGCGATTAGGGACCGAGAGAAGGCCGAGTTGGGAAAGAATTAGGAAAATTCCCAGAGCCAAACCGAGAAGCTGGGAGTGAAATGTTGAGCGCTCATGTGGCGAGGAAGAGTTAAACCAAGTCAAATCGAATGAGACATTTACTAGTACTACAGCCGCTACTACTGCGAATGCTAATACTACTAATTATAATTGGGGTATTTTTAAGTGTCGACTCTGTGCCAAGCACTGTGCTAAGCAGTGGCGTTAGGTATTCAAAGGTTTGAGTCAGACTGACTCCAGTTAAGGAAAATTAAAACCCCAGGAACTCCTTCTGAAGTTAAGAATGGATCAGATAACTTTATAAAAGATACGCAATTGAAGTTTTCTCTCCAGTTTTTTCCTTCTGCAGTCCATGATTGTGGCCCCTCAGAATGAATGAATGAATGAATGAATCAATCGGATTTATTTAGCACTTACTATGTGAAGAGCACTGCATTGAGCACTGGGGAGGGTCCGATACAAGAAAATCGGTGGGCACGTTCCCTGCCCATAACAAGCTTACAGTTTAGAAGGGGGTTTAGAGTCAAATAGCATACGTCAAGCATGACCTGCAGTCACTTCAGAGACCAGCTCAGGGCTTTGGCTTTGGGTCGAATCTCCACGTTTTGTCGAACTCAAATAAAACAAGGCAACTTTAAAAATAGCCAACGGACGGCCTGAAACGGGATGCTTGAATACGGCCAGAAGAACCTCAACAGAAAATAGTCATCGGAAAACATATGGCCTTCATTTAAGAGGAGAAACGGAAAATGGAAAAAAAAAAGTTACGGTACTCACGTGATGCATAGATAAAAGGCCCTGATTATTGACATCAATGGAATATTTCGATTTTAATGGTCCCTGGTCTTTTACTATGTGAGCGTACTGCACTTGAGTTTTTATGTTTCATGGAACTACGCATGTTTGCCTGGTGCCTAATCCTCAGCAGCAGTTCTGGATATCCCAGTAGGAGACGTTTGTTGGGAAACCTAATACCGTCCGAAGTGGAAGACGGTTTGCTCATTTTCCACTGCGCCACGTTCCCAACCCTGAAACTGGGAAACGGGGTTGCTTTGTTCCGTCTGCCTTACGCCAAAAAGGGAATCCGGATTTTCCAACCTCCGTGCGGTCTTCCAGGAGTGGAAGTATCCCGGTAGGAGGTCACCCTTAGCTGTGAGGTGTCTTCTGCAGTCGGTGGGACAGGGCCTGTAGTGAGCGTCTGCTCTCAGAGCTTGTCGTCTACAAGGTCTGCCTTGGTGGGGGAGAGTCAGGAGGCTGTGGGGGAAAGGAGGCTCTTCAAACAAAATCACGCCAATCCACCAATAGGATCCACCTTGGAACAGCACTCTTTCAATCCTATTTATTGAGCGCTTACTGTGTGCAGAGCACTGTATTAGTCCATGACACAATACGGGAGGATTAATAGACGTGATCCCTGCCCTCAAGGAGTTTATAATCTAGCAGGGGAGAGAGATTAGGAGGACGGAATTGATGCCTCGATGCTACAAGGTGCATAGTGCTTACGCGTATGAAAGTTTCGGTCCTAATTCGGTCCGCTGTGTGGCCTTGGGCAAGCTACTTAACTTCTCCGTACCTCGGTTTCCTCATCTTTAAAACGGGGTTAAGTATCTGTTCACCTTCCCTTTAGACTGTAAAGCCCCTGTGGTACAGGGACTGCGTCCGACCTGATGATCTTATATCCGCCTCAGCGCTTCTCACAGTGCTTGGTATCATCATCATCATCATCAATCGTATTTATTGAGCGCTTACTATGTGCAGCACTGTACTAAGCACTTGGGAAGTACAAATTGGCAACAGAGACAGTCCCTACCCGACAGTGGGCTCACAGTCTAAAAGGGGGAGACAGAGAACAAAACGAAACATACTAACAAAATAAAATAAATAGAATAGACATGTACAAATAAAATAAATAAATAAATAGAGTAAAAAATATGTACAAACATATATACATATATACAGGTACGTAATAAGTACTTAACAAACACGATTATTTATTAGTACTACTACTACTACTAATAAGGATTGTGGTATTTGTTAAGCGCTTATTATGTGCTAGACACTGTTCTAGGAACTGGGGTGGATACAAGCAAATCGGGTAAGACACAGTCCCCGTCCCACATGGGGCTCACAGTCTTCATCCCCATTTGGCAGATGAGGGAACTGAGGCCCAGAGAATTGAAGTGACTTGGCCAAGGTCATACAGAGCAGGCAGGTAGCGGAGCAGGGATTAAAACCCAGGTCCTTCTGACTCCCAAACTCTACCAGGGCCCACCCTTCGCATTCCTACTTAGTATTCCAAGTGCCTCCCGCTGGCTGCATCCTTAGTAGATCCAGGGGGAGAATTCATCCAGGCGGACTTCCACTTGTCGGCTCCACGCCATGCCGCAGCAAAAAAGGTGTTCCGCAGACGGGAAGTTGTCCCTGACCTCTCTCAATGGAGCGAGATAAATTGACCTCAGTTTTACCTGCAAGAGGGGGAGGTGTTGGAGGGAAGCAGTGTGGCCTAGTGGATAAAGCGTGGGCTCAGGAGCCAGAGGACGTGGGTTTCAATCCCAGCATCGCCACTTGCCTGCTATATGATCTGGGACAAGTCGCTTCACTTCTGTGGCCTCAGTTTCCTCATCTGCAAAATGGGGATTGGTTACCTGTTCGCCCCCGATTAGACTGTGAGCCCCATGTGGGGCAGGGACTGTATCCGACCTGATTAAGAGAAGCAGCGTGGCGCAGTGGAAAGAGCTCGGGCTTTGGAGTCAGAGGTCAAGGTTTCAAATCCCGGCTCCACCGATTGTCATCTGTGTGACTATGGGCAAGTCACTTCACTCCTCTGGGCCTCAGTTCCCTCATCTGTAAAATGGGGATTAAGACTGTGAGCCCCCCCATGGGACAACCTGATCACCTTGCAACCTCCCCAGCGCTTAGTACAGTGCTTTGCACATAGTAAACGATTAATAAATCCCATTATTATTATTATTATTATTATTATTATTATTATTAATAGGTATCTAGCCCTATGCTTTAAACAGTGCTTAAAAAACATAGTAAGCACTTCATTCATTCATTCAATCGTATTTATTGAGTGCTTACTGTGTGCAGAGCACTGTACTAAGCGCTTGGGAAGTACAAGTCGGCAACATATAGAGACGGTCCCTACCCGACAACGGGTTCACCGTACATTTACAGTTAGATAGACATGGACTTATCTATCAATCTAAAGAGATAGACTGGGAGCCCGCTGTTGGGTAGGGACCGTCTCTATATGTTGCCAAATTGTACTTCCCAAGCGCTTAGTACAGTGCTCTGCACACAGCAAGCGCTCAATAAATACGATTGAATGAATGAATGAATATACACATATATATAATTTATAATTTATATATTCAATACATTATATATTATATATATTACATCAAATATATTATATATTAAATATAAAT
The DNA here is from genome assembly GCF_015852505.1 of Tachyglossus aculeatus. NCBI lineage: Eukaryota > Metazoa > Chordata > Mammalia > Monotremata > Tachyglossidae > Tachyglossus > Tachyglossus aculeatus. The sequence continues at coordinate 11,632,944 of NC_052085.1, read as the reverse complement.
CTAAATAAATAAATAAATAAAATAAACAAAATAAATAAATAAATAAATAAAACGAATGAGATAAATAAATAAATAAAATAAATTTTTAAATAAAATAAATTTTAAATAAATAAATTTAAATAAAATTTGATATTTTATAAATTTATAATTTATATATATATATAATTTATAAATTTATAATTTATATATATATATATAAAAGAGGGAGCGATGTCAGAAGGTCATGGGTCCTAATCCCGGCCCTGCCACTTGTCTGCTGTGTGACCTCGGGCAAGTCACTTCACTCCCCTTTCAGAGGGTGAGCCCACTGTGGGGTAGGGACTGTCTCTATATGTTGCCAACTTGTACTTCCCAAGCACTTAGTACAGTGCTCTGCACACAGTAAGCGCTCAATAAATACGATTGAATGAATGAATGAATATATATATATATATATATATATATATATATATATATATATATATATATATATATAAAAGAGGGAGCAATGTCAGAAGGTCATGGGTCCTAATCCCGCCCTGCCACTTGTCTGCTGTGTGACCTCGGGCAAGTCACTTCACTCCCCTTTTAGACTGTGATCCCACTGTTGGGTAGGGACTGTCTCTATATGTTGCCACCTTGTACTTCCCAGGCGCTTAGTACAGTGCACACAGTATTGAGCACACACAGTAAGCGCTCAATAAATACGATTGATTGATTGATTGATTCTCTGTGCCTCAGTTCCCTCCTCTGTAAAACGGGGATTGAGACTGTGAGCCCCAGGTGGGATGGGGACCGGGTGCAATTCGATTTGCTCGGACCCGCCCCAGTGCTTAGTACAGTGCCTGGCACATAGTAAGCGCTGAGCAAAGACCATGATGATGATGATGATGATGATGATGATGTCAGGGTGGTTGGTGGTAGTTCCTCGCTTCTCCCGAAGGGGGCAGCAAGTCTCGCAGGCCCACCATTTGAACACCGCCAAGTCTTACACCAATATTTGACCCAATTAAACATCATCATAATAATAATAATAATGGTATTTATTAAGCGCTTACTATGTGCAAAGCACTGTTCTAAGCGCTGGGGAGGTGACAAGGTGATCAGGTGAGAAGCAGCGTGGCTCAGTGGAAAGAGCCCGGGCTTTGGAGTCAGAGGTCATGGGTTCGAATCCCTCTCTGCCACATGTCTGCTGTGTGATCTTGGGCAAGTCACTTAACTTCTCTGGGCCTCAGTTACCTCATCTGTAAAATGGGGATTAAGACTGTGAGCCCCACGTGGGACAACCTGATCACCCTGTATCCTCCCCAGTGCTTAGAACAGTGCTTTGCACATAGTAAGCGCTTAACAAATGCCAATTATTATTATTAGTAGTAGTATTATCAGGTTGTCCCCCGGGGGGCTTACAGTTTTAATCCCCATTTTACAGATGAGGGAACTGAGGCACAATCAATCAATCGTATTTATTGAGCGCTTACTGTGTGCAGAGCACTGTACTAAGCGCTTGGGAAGTCCAAGTTGGCAACATAGAGAGACAGTCCCTACCCAACAGTGGGCTCACAGTCTAAAAGGGGGAGACAGAGAACAAAACCAAACATACTAACAAAAGAAAATAAATAGAATGGATATGTACAAGTAAAATAAATAAATAGAGTAATAAATCTGTACAAACATATATACAGGTGCTGTGGGGAAGGGAAGGAGGTAAGCTGGGGGGGATGGAGAGGGGGACGAGGGGGAGAGGCCCAGAGAAGTGAAGTGACTTGCCCAAAGTCACACAGCTGACAGTTGGCATCTGGGCTGCATATTCAAGGGCCCACGTTCCCAACAAGAGGTTAAATCAGCACTCCCAGCATTAGGCTTGGGAATATTCCAGTTAGGTTCCCGCCAAGTCCCGGAATATTTGAAACAGGGACGGGCTGATTTAATAATTCCATACAAGCAGATTTGATCCCGCGATAAGTTATACGGCTGGGGAGAATAAGAGCATGTTTACAACAGTGAGGCTAAAGAATAGGTCAGTAGGATTTCTGTGAGAAACTTTCTCCGACCATTACCATAAACTCAACTGAGCGGGATAACTGAGGGAATGTGGAATTACCCTAAAATTCAGGACCGAATAGGGTTTTTTTCTTTGTTTTGTCTACTCTTTGGTTAGTGAAATCTTCTCATTACAAATTAATTTAATTGATTAATCAATGAATTTTCATTTACATACCAACACTGTTGGACCCGTACCTGGTCTCATTACAAATTAATTTAATTAATTAATCAATGAATTTTCATTTACAGACGAAAACTGTGGGACCCGTACCCGGTCTCATTACAAATTAATTTAATTAATTAATCAATGAATTTTCATTTACATACGAAAACTGTTGGACCCGTACCTGGTCTCATTACAAATTAATTTAATTAATTAATCAATGAATTTTCATTTACATGTGAAAACTGTTGGACCCATACCTGGTCTCATTACAAATTTAATTAATTAATCAATGAATTTTCATTTACATACGAAAACTGTTGGACCCGTACCTGGTCTCATTACAAATTAATTTAATTAATTAATCAATGAATTTTCATTTACATACGAAAACTGTTGGACCTGTACCTGGTCTCATTACAAATTAATTTAATTAATTAATCAATGAATTTTCATTTACATATGAAAACTGTTGGACCCATACCTGGTCTCATTACAAATTAATTTAATTAATTAATCAATGAATTTTCATTTACATATGAAAACTGTTGGACCCATACCTGGTCTCATTACAAATTAATTTAATTAATTAATCAATGAATTTTCATTTACATATGAAAACTGTTGGACCCATACCTGGTCTCATTACAAATTAATTTAATTAATTAATCAATGAATTTTCACTTACGAAAACTGTTGGACCCATACCTGGTCTCCAGGCATTTGTGGGAGCTTTCTTGTGTGAAAAATCCATTCCTAGGCTGTAAGCTCATTCTCATCACTATAAGCTCGTTGTGGGCAGGGAATGTGTCTTTTATAATGTTGTGTTTTCCTCTCCCAAGTGCTTAGTACAATGCTCTGAACACAGTAAGCACTCAATAAATGCCAACGACTGATGGATTCCATTAGCAACAGAGATGAACGATATTCTAGTTTGCAGGGATGACCAAAGTCCATGGAATACGCCAAAGGAAAGCAATAAACGTGCTTTATTGAGAGAATCCAACGACTCATGGATTCCATTAGCAACTGAGATGAACGATATTCTAGTTTGCAAGGATGGCCAAAGTCCACGGAATATGCCATATCCCTTTTTACACAAGGGATTTGTAAAAAAAAAAAAAATAGACTAGGGGCCCTTGACCCTTTGTTAACTTATATTTATAGTGGAAAATCTAGATCTTATATTTGAAAAAAAAATTTTAAGTCTAAAACTAAATAGACAGTTCAGAGCAGGGAATGAATTCACAAGTTAGATAATTCCCCTTAACGAATCCTTTGGCAAGCATAATCAGGAGGAACGTGGGAAAATAAACTCAAGTTCAAACAACGGTGCTCATTAGACTATAAACTTCTTGGGGACTAGCTTCTGTGTCTTTTACTTTTATTGCACATCACCAAGTGCTCGGAGCAGTGGTCTGCACACGGGAAAAGTCTGATGAATAAATACTATATTAAATTGCACTCCTTCTACTTAAGTTTACTGGTGATTCTGGGTGTTTGCTAAGCTATTTGTGAATAACTATCTCCACTATCCATGTGTCAGTCTAGACTCATAAATTATCATCATCATCATCATATTTTGTGTACTATTATTGTTGTTACTGCAGTTAGGTTTTTCACTGTTTATCATCATCCTCATCTTTTATATTTTTTTCATCTTTCTTTCTGTGTCTCTTCCCTGTTCCCACTTACTCTTAAACTGTGAGACTCCTTTCCCGGTGTTTAGCACAATGATTTGCACACAGTGGGCACTTAAATACTATCACTAAATACCAGAAAATCATTTCAGGCATGAGCCACCCATCAGGCTGAAAGCTCGTTATGGTCAGGGACCGTGTTTGCTAATTCTGTTGTACTGGACTCTCCCAATCGCTTATTATAGTACTCTGCCCAGTAAGCATGAGACGGTCCCTACCCAATAGTGGGCTCACAGTCTAGAAACCTAACTTCTCTAACTTCTTCTTCTGTCTCTATATGTTGCCAACTTGTACTTCCCAAGCGCTTGGTACAGTGCTCTGCACACAGTAAGCGCTCAATAAATACGATTGATGATGATAGACACCACTGATTGATGGACTGAAATTCAAGAAGGGGAGGACACACTCATAGAGCAATAATAACAGCTGCTTAGAATTTAGCAATTTATAATTTTCACCTGTAAAATACGGTATTTGAAACACTCAGAAGTTGAAGTGGCGTTGGGGGGGAGGAGTTTGGGTAGTTCACCACTGCAGGCTGAAACACGTGACTTGGAAATCAATCAGTTAATCAATCGATCGGTGGTATTTATTGACTGTTGATCATGTGCAGGGCGCTGTACTAAGCGTGTGGGAGACCGCGCTAGAGCCGGTGATATTTTCAGAGTTAGGAATCGGGGCTTGGACCGCCTTCCTCCCAAGCAACCACGGGGAGCACGTTCCCGTAGACTGTATGCTCCCTGTGGACAGGGATAACACACCTATCAACCTAAGCGCTCAATACAACACTCCGCCACAGTAGGCACTCAAAAAGTACCACTGATCGACTGACTGAATGATTGATCGATTGATTCATTCATTCATTCAATCATATTTATTGAGCGCTTACTGTGTGCAGAGCACTGTACTAAGCGCTTGGGAAGTACAAGTTGGCAACATATAGAGACGGTCCCTACCCAGCAGCGGGTTCACAGTCTAGAAGGGGGAGACAGACAACAAAACATAACATACTAACATAATCAAATAAATGGAATAAATATGTACAAGTAAAATAGAGTAATATATATGTACCTAAATACATATATATATAGGTAGTCCTAGTCTTTAGGGCCTCATTCATTCATTCGATCATAGTTATTGAGCGCTTACTGTGTGCAGAGCACTGTACTAAGCACTTGGGAAGTCCAAGTTGGCAACAGGGACAGTCCCTACCCAACAGTGGGCTCACAGTCTGGAAGGGGGAGACAGACAACAAAACAAAACATATTAGCAAAATAAATAGAATACAGGAATTCTATAGAATAGAATAAATAGAATACAATATATAAATATAGAGTACACGTAAAATAGAGTCATAAATATGTACAAACATATATACAGGTAGTTCTAGGCCTAGTCTTTAGGGCCTCATTCATTCATTCAATTGTACTGAGCACTTATTATGTGCAGAGCACTGCACTAAGCGCTTAGGAAGTCGAAGTTGGCAACATATAGAGACGGTCTACTTGAGATTGATCTACTTGATCGATAGACTGCGTTGTGCTTTTCCCTCTTGACTGCACCAGCGAACCCGTCAGTCATTGAGGGGTGTTTCCAGAGTCCAGGTAGGCTGGTGGAGGGGTGAGAAAGGGATGACGGAGGTGCCGGCTGACAAACGGGAAGGCTTGGAAGCAGTGTGGCCCAGGGGAAGGAGCATGGGCCTGAGAATCAGAGAACCCGGGTTCTCATCGCAAGTCTGCCCTTTGCCTGCTGGGTGACCTTGGCCTAGTCACTTCACTTCTCTGTGCTTCGGTTTCCTCACCTACATTTTACAAAATGGGGATGCAAGATCCGTTTTTCCCTTCTATTTAGACTATGAGCCCTATGTGGGACCGGAACTGCGTCCTGTGTGGTGTCTAACACAGTGCTTGGAACACAGAAAGTGCTTAACGGATAGCACAGTGACTATTATTATTAATAATAATGATGGCACTTGTTAAGTGCTTACTATGTGCAAAGCACTTTTCTAAGCGCTGGGGAGGATACAGGCTGATCAGGGTGTCCCAAGTGGGGCTCACAGTCTTAATCCCCATATTACAGATGAGGGAACTGAGGCATACAGAAGTGAAGTGACTTGCCCCAAATCACACAGCTGACAAGTGGTGGAGCCGGGTGGGATTCGAACCCATGACCTCTGACTCCCAAGCCCGGGGTCTTTCCACTGAGCCACACCGCTTCTCTGTTACTGTCCAACCACTCGGAAGGAACCACGGAAACCCCCAAATTCACAGACCCATCCCGTCAAAACTCTTCTTCAACAGCTGGCATCAGGATAAATATTTATTTCGTCACTGGCGGGGATGACCTCTGGGTATGATTCACAGAGGGCGGGATGCTCTCCCGAGATGTTTGTAGAAACCAGATCGGTCCACTCATTCCGTCTGACAAGTCTGTGACATCCCGCCTTCCTCACCGTTGGGGATGTTCCACAGCTCTTTGGTCTTTGACGTTAGGTGACTTGGAATAAGTACTAATTCCAATTCTCCCTGGCAGTTGCATCGGCCTTATAATAGTAATAATAATAATAATGGCATTTATTAAGCGCTTACCATGTGCAGAGCACTGTTCTAAGCACTGATATATATATTATAAATCAGAAATACATGAGATTTGGTCCCCTCAGACCCTAATCTAATAGGGCACCAATGAGTTGAGTAATTGAGGAGAGATTTTTTTTTAATGGTATTTATTAAGGACTTACTATGTGCCAGGCACTGTGCTAAATGCTGGGGTAGATCCTAGTCCCACCGTGTACAACCTGATTTAAGCTAGCATTTAGAACAGCGCTTGACACACAGAAAGGGTTTAACAAATACCATAACAAGAATAAAACAGTAGTAATATCTACCCCAGGGGTTGGCACATGGTAAGTACCTACTACATACCACAATGATTATTGAATCAATCAATCAATCAATCAATCGTATTTATTGAGCGCTTACTGTGTGCAGAGCACTGTACTAAGCGCTTGGGAAGTCCAAGTTGGCAACATATAGAGACGGTCCCTACCCAACAGTGGGCTCACAGTCTAAAAGACTGAGTATCTACTGGGGTGTGCAGCTTGAAGAAATGTGGGGCGTGCGTTCTCCCGTCAGGAGAATACAAGCTTCTTCTTCAAATGGGTCGTTTTGTTTTCCGGTCTATCAAAAATATTCAAGGTTAGATTTCCTCTGGGAGGCTCAGACAACAAGTATCGGCCGTGACTCAGTAAGGGACCCTTCTGGGGTCACGTCTCGGACACCAGCCGGCGAAATATTACTCATCCCAGCCCTCGTGGAAGCGTCTTCTCCTCAAGCCCCCCGTCTCCGAGTTGACCCCCTCCCCAAACTTGATCCAGGAATTAGCGCAACCTCAGGCCCAAATCTCAAGTGCTTGATGTAAGACCGGTGCGTCCTGGACTGCATCACTGCTTATTTGGACATGTCTCTGTTTCTCTGTCTCTGTTTCCCTGTTTGTCTCTGTTTCTCTTTGTCTCTGCCTGTTTGTCTCTCTCTCTGTCTCTGTTTCTCTGCCCCCTCTCTGTTTCTCTCTCTCTCTCTCCATTTCTCTATTTCTTCCTCTCTTTCGGTCTCTGTTTCTCTGTCCCCTCTCTGTTTCTCTCTCTCTCTCTCCATTTCTCTATTTCTTCCTCTCTGTCTCTGTTTCTCTCCCCTCTCTCTCTCTCTCTCTCTCTCTCTCTCTCTCTCCATTTCTGTATTTCTTCCTCTCTTTCTGTCTGTCTGTTTCTCTGCCCCCTCTCTGTTTCTCTCTCTCTCTCTCCATGTCTCTATTTCTTCCTCTCTTTCTGTCTCTGTCTGTTTCTATGCCCCCTCTCTGTTTCTCGCTCTCTCTCTCCATTTCTCTATTTCTTCCTCTCTTTCTGTCTCTGTCTGTTTCTCTGCCCCCTCTCTGTTTCTCTCTCTCTCTCTCCATTTCTTTATTTCTTCCTCTCTTTCTCTGTCTCTCTGTTTCTCTGCCCCCTCTCTGTTTCTCTCTCTCCATTTCTATTTATTTTATTTTGTAATATGTTTGGTTTTGTTCTCTGTCTCCCCCTTCTAGACTGTGAGCCCACTGTTGGGTAGGGACCATCTCTGTATGTTGCCAACTTGGACTTTCCAAGCACTTATTACAGTGCTCTGCACACAGTAAGCGCTCAGTAAATATGATTGATTGATTGAGAAGTAAATATGGTAAAAAAACAACCAAAAAACCAAAAAAACCCCACCTGTCCTTCCTCTTCACAAGCCTCATGTGATCTTTTCAAAAAGAGCTTCACCCTAGCATATCCCCACTTCTACAGATCAAAGTTACGGAGAAAATCTGGGCTCAAAACTAATAATGAAAGATGGTTTTCATGGCTCTGCTTTATTACCCTATTTATTTATTACCGTATTTATTTATTTTACTTGTACATATTTATACTACTTATTGTGTTTTGTTAATATGTTTTGTTTTGTTCTCTGTCTCCCCCTTCTAGACTGTGAGCCCACTGTTGGGTAGGGACCGTCTCTATATGTTGCCAACTTGGACTTCCCAAGCGTTTAGTACAGTGCTCTGCACACAGTAAGCACTCAATAAATACGATTGAATGAATGAATGAAAGGCCAGCAAGGACCCCAAATGGCCTCTGGAGTAGAGATCGAGGGAGACGAGAAAGAATACCACCTGGATGGGGGATTTATCCCGTCCAGTCTAAATTACAGTAATAACACTTGGCGAGAGCTTAGCGATGTCTCCATCAGAAATCTCAGAGGGCTTTATCTGAACGAGCAAATTCGGATCTTGAGCAGTTGGATCTCAACAGCAAGTCAGAAGCAGAGCAGGCAAGAGGGCACAGTTCTGTTTAGTCTTAGCCCCGCGATCCTCTCTCCGCCAAACCCCCTAGACTGTAAGCTCGTTGTGAGCAGGGAATGTGTCTATTGTTTTACCGTGCTCTCCCAAGTGCTCAGTACAGAGCTCTGCACCCAGTAAGCGTCCAAAAGATATGATTGAATGAATGCTTCTAGAACGTAACGAGGACAGGGATGAGAGGTTTGTGGCTGGGAGGACTTGCATGCCCAGCCTATCTGAACTGTTGGCCTGACGGTTCTGGTCTCACCTTCGATCTGGGGGAGCGATGGCAAATCCAGTCTAAGATTAGAGACCGAGAGGAAATATGTGGGTGGAAGATTGCAACTTTCAGGATGGGAAGGGGCTTTCCCCCACACAGGATCTGGTGACTCCCAAACATTAAAATTACAAGGCTCGATAGGATCTTGTGAGACTATTTCCCCCAGCTCGATGCTTCCAGGCAGAATTCTGCCTAACAGATGTGTATATTTAGTCTAAAGACCTTCGGGAAGGAAATTCCTCTGGTAACTCATTTGTGTGGGGAACAACCTGTTCTGACGGGAAGTTTTTCCTCATCTCTGACTCAAGTCCCTGCCTTTTGAAAGTTTTTCTTTTCATTCTCCATGCGACGGAGATCTCCCCAACCAGCACTCTCTCTCTATTGACCGTCGGTGAAACTGGAGGCAGGCCAGAGCTGTGGGGTCATTCAGAAGAGCGGGTGTCCATGAGGCCACAGCAGAAACCCAGAAGCTTCCTCCATGACTGGAGCTCTGAGGAGCTGCTGAGAGAATAGTCTGCCGGACAAGCCCTCAAATCCCTTCCCTCGGCTTCCACCCCTCCCAAGTGCTCCAGTCAACACTGAATTGTTAATTAACTGGGGTATCTGTTCAGTGCTTGCTACGTGCCACTGTACTAAACGCGGGGGTAGATACAAGATCATCAGATTGGACGCGGGGTTCACGGTCAAAGTGGGAGGGAGAACAGGTGTTGAGAATCCCCATTTTGTAGATGAGGAAACTAAGGCCCAGAGAAGTGAAATGACTCGCCCAAGGATACAGAGCAGGCCAAAGGCGGAGCCGGCATTAGAACCCAGGTCCTCCAACTTCCAGGCCTAGGCTCTTTCTCCTAGACCACGCTGCTTCCAGATATGATTTTTTTCTACCAGAAGACCACTACGAGCCTTCTCCGCCCCAGGCTAATTCACCTTGATTCCTTTCATCTTTTCTCACTCTTCCGATTTTCACCTGGTCGATCCTCACCCCTAAACTCCCCCTGACTTCTCCCTGACCCTTTTTACTTGAAACGGAATCCTGAGTCTAGTGGGAAAACTTCTGCCGTTCCCATCTGGGCCTCCCATAATGTAGCTGGGGAATCCGGCAAGGCCTGCGATGACTCTGCAGGAGAAGGGGCAATCGGGGATCTTTTTTAATCATATTTGTCCAGAGACAGAGACTTCCCCATTTACAATGGTACAGTTTGTTTTCCCACCAAAAGTGTATTGTTCTCTTCTGAAATGCCTCGGCTCGTTTCCAACCACTTCCCCAACTCAGCATGGCCTCGTGGCATTTGGCTTCTCTCCTTCGATCAGCTACTGATTCCCACAGCCTTCCAGGCTCGTTCTCATCTGAACGCGAAGATTTGTTCAGCGCTTACCGTGTGCCAAGCGCGGTACTGAGTGCGGAGGTAGATTCAGTGGATCTAACGCGGTGAGGGATGGAAATTTGGGCACTGGGGCCCCCCAAAAGTGCGCCACATTGGAGACGACAAGAAGGGGCCACCTCTTAGCATCCCGGGTTTGAACTTTAAGCGATCCCTCTATTGTACACTGCCTCCTCTTTGCTTCCCTGGACACGGCCTATTCAAGGTGGGGTTGGGCGAGAGAGAAAAAGAGAGAGGCTGAGAGAGTGTGGGATAGAGAGAGGGTGGGAGGAAAAGAAAGACCAGCAGAAATGGGAAAAGAAGGGAAGAGAGGCTGTTCTCCGCTTCCCCTGCTAAGGCCACCGCTCCCAAGGCGGGAATCTGAGCAGCAAGCGGTGGGTGGGGGGCGAGAGAACTACTTGACCTCCTCTCAGTCCTCTCTTCAGTAGCAACAGGATCAGTCCCCACCGTTAGCCACCACAGCTGAACTGGCCCTTCCTTGGACAATTCCCGGGATTGTCCCCTAAAAGTCCCCTTTTAGACTGTGAGCCCACTGTTGGGTAGGGACTGTTGCCAATTTGTACTTCCCAAGCGCTTAGTACAGTGCTCTGCACACAGTAAGCGCTCAATAAATACGATTGATGATGATGATGATGATGATTTTGGCACCATCAATATAGCCTAGTGGACAGAACACAGTTCAGAGTGTCGGACAGATTTAGGTTCTAACCCCAGCTCCTCCACTTGTCTGCAGGATGACCCTGGGCAGGTTACTTCACTTCTCCATGCCTCAGTGACCTCATCTGTAAAATGGGGATGAAGACTGTGAGCCCCAGGTGGAACATGGAATGTGTCTCACCTGACTAGCTTCTATCTAACCCTGAGGTCAGTACAGTGCCTGGCACAGAGAAAGTGCTTAATAATAATAATAAAAACGATGGCATTTATTAAGTGCTTACTATGTGCAAAGCACTGTTCTAAGTGCTGGGGAGGTTACAAGGTGATCAGGTTGTCCCACGGGGGGCTCCCAGTCTTCATCCCCATTTTACAGATGAGGTAACTGAGGCCCAGAGAAGTGAAGTGACTTGCCCAAAGTCACACAGCTGACAACGGGTGGAGCTGGGATTTGAACCCATGACCTCTGACTCCAAAGCCCGGGCTCTTTCCACTGAGCCACGCTGCTTCTCCCTGCTGCTTAACAAATACCCGCCTCCCCACCCCCCAGGTTCGCAGATGAGCCAGTTCAGCCATGCGGGCAGTGATGAGGTCAGCAGAGCAGGTCCAGCTATGCCCCACTGATGGGCAGTGCCCCTTGGCATCACGGCTGCCGAGTTCCAGGCAATAACGGAACACTACTGGCTCCCTCCCTGGGCCTGCAGGATGGCACCTCAAATTCAGACCCTCCCACTAGAGCAGGACCCGTCAGGACGGAAGCTCGTCCCTTGTTCTCGCCGAGAGACTCCATCACACGCCATTCTGACCTCTGGCCCTTTCTCCTGCTCCTCCACGGGAATGAATTTTCAGAAGAATTTCTACCCTGTGCAGTTGCCAGAGGGGTAGACCGGGAGGTGGAAATGCTCAACCTTTATAATCTAGATTTGGTCGCATCGAGGGGATACCACATACTGGGGGCCAGAGCCGCCACGTCTGATTTTAGAAACAAGAATCATTTCGAGTGGGTCTGATTTTTCTTTTCCGAGTTGTCCGACGACACCCACGGAGGTCTGTTTGTCTTTTTCCATCCTTAATTGGTAAGAGCTGCCTCTGTTGCTACAAGGATGGAACAGAACGGACTTGTGTTTCTGGTCGGTGCTATTTACATTCAGACCTTTCTTTCTAAAACAGTCTTCTAGACCGTGAGCCCGCTGTCGGGTAGGGGCCGTCTCTATATGTTGCCAACTTGTACTTCCCAAGCGCTTAGTACAGTGCTCTGCACACAGTAAGTGCTCAATAAATACGATTGATTGATTGATTGATGGATTAAAACCTGGAGAAATGAGATTGTACTATTTTGGAGGGTCAGGGACCAGTTCTACGTTTTCTTTATGTTCCCCAAATTCCCATTCCGGTGCTCAGCATGCAGTGGGTACTCTGTACAGTGCCCAGGACACAGCAGGGATGCAGTACAGTATTCCCTATATAGTCGGTGCTCAGTATAATGCTCAATATGGGGGCTTGGGACCATCTCAAAACAGGAAGGACCTTCAATACAGTGCTCAGCATATAGTGGGCATTCAGTAAAGTGCTCAGCCGCAATGCTCAGTATCCCATGGTACGAGATACACATTGGGCATTCAGTACAGAGAAGCAGTGTGGCTCAGTGGAAAAAGCCCGGGCTTTGGAGTCAGAGGTCATGGGTTCAAATCCCGGCTCCACCAATTGTCAGCTGTGTGACTTTGGGCATGTCACTTCACTTCTCTGGGCCTCAGTTCCCTCATCTGTAAAATGGGGATGAAGACCGCGAGCCCCCCGTGGGACAGCCTGATCACCTTGTAACCTCCCCAGTGCTTAGAATAGTGCTTTGCACATAGTAAGCACCTATTAAACGCCATTATTATAATTATTATTATTATCACAGTGTTGAGCCCACAGTCAGCACACAGTCCACAACGGGCACCCAATCGATCCTGTTGATGCCATTTCAAAGCTTCTTTGAAAAGAAACTCATTAAAATTCAAGGCTTTCCATCTTCAGTCTCTCTTTCTTTTTGGTAGAAATGATATTAAGCACACAGCCCGAGGCAGAATGGAAGACGGACATTATCTGGACAGTGTACGCGATAGCCACCTTTTCTTCAGTTAGTCAACCAATTCAGACCGAAGAAGCGTTCTTAGGACTGAATTGTCCCCTCCAGACCCTAAGTCGTTAAGGGCAGGGAACATGTCCACTAATTCTGTTGTACTGCACTCTTCCAAGGGCTTAGGACAGTGGCACGCACCCAGTAAGCACTCAATAAATACCACTGATTGACTGATTATCAATAAAACTGTGGCTTTACATAAAGTACAGTGAAAAATCAACCGTTAGCTTGCCTAAAGAGGTTTGGCATATATCACCGTGAGCTCCACAAGGAATAAGTCCATGCCTAATTCCTACCTGTCTCCTCTTTCCCTGTGCTTAGTACAATGCTCTACACCCAGTACGGACTTAATAAAAACGATTACTACTCCTACTAATCTCTTGCGCTGGAACATCATTTTCATCTTCCTCAAGTTGAACAAAACACCCACCAAATACGGCATCGTTAATTCCACTGATCTGACACAAAACACGTTCATCTATCCAGTTTAGTCCTGTGAAATTCAGATGATTGAAATGAAAGCGTTCTGGTATTTTTTTTTAATTTCCCAGTTGCAGAGAGGAGCATCACTTGGGGGAAGTCACCTGCCCAACCTCATCTCCGTCTCGGAGGCTCAGAACGGAGGTGGATCGGGGGATACTCCGTGCCCGCTGGCACCATTTTAGCTCACGGAATTCCTAGCTCCGACTGGCAACACCAGTTTATTTTCCCTGCTCAAGACTTGCTGGGCGTCCCAGGCCTGAGACAGCTGTGTTTAGCCTTGTCTACTGTGGTCACGCCAAGGAAGCCTATCAGAACTGGCAATACTTCTGAAAACGTCGCCTGAATTACAAAAGAAGAAAGCATCTGTGTTAAAATAAACCGTTACCAGACAAAAGCTCCCTCCCTCTCCCGTTTACTTTTTCTGTGAGGAAATGGAGTTGGCTTTGGTTTTACTCTTGGGTGAAAAGTGTTAATCTGGAAGTTTCAAAACACTCTTATCACAGTGAGACCAAGAAGGCAAATGGAGCGAGACCTATATTATCTGCTTCCCAAAATAAAGATCCAAATCTAATCTTTGCCGCCCTGCCTATGATATTTTTATTTGGAACTAAAATCTTTGCCACCCTGCCTATTATATTTTTATTTGGAACTAAAAAAGCGGAGATGAAGGTTTGAAGGCTCCTTTCCTAAAACATTCCTCTGTGGCCTGACTTCTCTTACTGTTTGGATTTGGACACGGAGATTGGGTTCTAGGCCCTCATTGTTGGCTATGTTCTATCAACCAATCAATGGTATTTATTGAGCACCTAATGTGCGCAGAGCAATGTACTAAGCGCTTGGGAGAGAACAATATAACAGAGTTGGCAGACCCATTCCCTGCCCACTGTCCTGTATTTAATACTGAGGTAGACCTTCGGGGATTGCTGATGAAACTGCTCGAGAAGTAGACTATGTCTCCTGTCTTTCCTCTAGACTCTAAGCTCACTGTGGGCAGAGAACATGTCTACCAACTCTGTTGTACTGAGGTCACCCAAGCGCTTAGTACAGTGCTCTGAACACAGTACGCAGTCAATAAATCTGACTGATTGACTGTTAATAGTTGTGGTACTTGTCAAGTGCTACTATGTGCCAAGCACTGTATCAATCAATGGTATTTACTGAGCACTTATTAAGGGCAGAGCATTGTGCTAAGCACTTGGGAGAGTACAATACAACAGAGTGGGCAGACATGTTCCCTGCCCAAAATAAGCTTACAGTCTCTAGGGGTAGACAGACATTAATATAAGTAAATACTTTATAATACATCATTCATAGCCCACTGTTGGGTAGGGACTGTCTCTATATGTTGCCAATTTGTACTTCCCAAGCGCTTAGTACAGTGCTCTGCACACAGTAAGCGCTCAATAAATACAATTGATGATTAAGCACTGAGGTGTATAGAACATAAGCCAATCAGACACAATCCCTGTTCCACACAGGGCTAACAGTCTAAGGGGGAAGGAGACTAGATATTTTATCCCCATTTTACAGATGAGGAAATTAAGGCACAGAGAAGCTAACTGATTTCCCCAAGGTCACACAGCGGACAGTTGGCAGAGCCGGGATGAGAACCGAGGTCACCTGACGCCCAGCCCTGTTTTCTTTCCATTAGGAAATGCTGCTTCAGCTCTCCGGAGTTTTCAGGAGCACTTTCGAAGTGAGTAAGGAGCCGGGTGGCTTCAAGGACAGGTGAAAGTCCTCGGTTTCAGAGCTATCAGCATTGCCCTAAATCTCTTTACCACTTCACTTCACTCGACCGCCCACATTGCAGGCTCTGGCAATCTCCCCTTTCTTTTTCATTTTTCATAAAATGGTATTTTTTAAGCACTTGCTATGTGCCAGGCACTGTACTAAGTGCTGCCGTAGATCCAAGTTAATCAGGTTGGACACAGTCCCTGTTCCACGTGGGGCTCACGGGCTTGATCCCCATTTGACAGGTGAGGGAGCTGACCCACAGAGAAGTGAAGTGACTTGCCCCAGGACACCCAGCAGACAGGTGGCGGAACAGGGATTAGAACCCAGGTCCTTCTGACTCTCAGTCCCGAGCTCTAACCACTACACCATGATAGGCTGACCTGATTATCTTAGGTCTAACCAGTGCTTGGCACACAGTAAGCACTTAACAAACACAACTATTAATGTGAAGTTCCCACTCACTAAAGCAGTTACCAATACCTGCAGAGTTACTTTCTCCTTTTTAATTTTTTCCCCTGGTTATAATCACACTGCAGTCTGATCAGATCGATAGACAACAGTCCCTCAATAACTACTTGATAAAGACAACAATTTACAAGAACAGAGCGCCTTTCTGAGCCAAAGCCACTCAGGCGTTGTTACCCAGAGAATCCGGGGAAAATCCATCTCCCCTCAAATGATCTGTTTACTTCAAATCTCCACTCTGCCTTCTCTCATAAAACCACATTTCCGAAAAACCCTACTAGCAACCGTGACAGGCTAATAAAACCACAATGGAAATGAAAATGCCTCAGTTGCTTCCACATTGGCAGCTTGATTTGGACCGTCCATGACCCACGTGGGACTCCCGGTTTTCGTCTCCATTTTACAGATGAGGGAAGCGAGACGCAGGGAAGTGAAGTGTCTTGCCCGAAGGTCTCCCAGCAGACAAGTGGCGGAGCCAGGATTAGAACCCAGGTCCTTCTGACTCCCCAGACCCATGCTTATCCACTCCAATCTCTCATCCCCGGCCCTTCGGCATTCTGCATCACCGAAGCACTGTGCTTTCCCTCCCCACTGCAACGCTAATGTCCAGATCTTTCTACTTGGTTGCTTAGAACAGTGCTCTGCACAAAGTAAGCACTCAACAAATATGATCGACTGGCTGATTGATTGATTGGGGGATTGGACAGGAAAGAGGAAAGGGTAAACCACCTGAGTTCCCTGCTACTGATGAAAGGCCACCTCTGATCTGGGGCTTCTTTGCTCATTGCTTCTCCGTAGCCTGGGCTTTGAATGTACCTCCAAGCATTTGACCAGCTTAGATGGATGGTGTCCAGGCAAAAAACCCCCCACGAGAGCTCCAAGTTAGAGACTCAACCTGCTCAGGATGGATATTTGAGCCACCTTCTAGGCCAAAACAAGCCTCTCCCAGAAGCTTTAGGGTCACTTCTGGGAATCAGCAGGGAAGTGTTGCAATGGAGAGCTGTCTTAGTGGAAGAGAGTCATATATTAAGCCCCGCAACAGAGTTTAATTTGAAATCTGGGGAAAACCCAGTTATATTCCCGCACAACAAAATCCCTTCTCCAACAACACATTCCAAATGCCTCTGTTTTGGGGGAGACGGCAGACTTCCCTTCTTGTTTTAAAAAACAAGAGAAGCACGGTGGCCTAGTGGATAGAGCCAGGGTCTGGGAATTAGAAGGACCTGGGGTTGAATCCCGGCTCCGCCACTTGTCCCCTGGGTGGCGTGGGGCAAGTCGCTTCATTTCTCTGAGCCTCGGTTCCCTCATCATTCAATCAATCAATCAGTGATTTATTGAGCACTTACTTTGTGCAGAGCACTGCACAAAGCACTTGGGAGAGAATGAGACAACAGAACCAGCAGATTCATTCCCTGCCCATAAGGAGCTCATCTGTAAAATGGGGATGAAGACTGTGAGCCCCACGTGGGACCTGAACTGCGTCCAATCTGATTAGCCCAGTGCTTAGTTCAGTGCCTGGCTCCTAGTAAATGCTTAACAAAGACCGTAAAAAAGAAAGAAAAAGATTTCTGGATCTGGCCTGTGGAGCTGGCTGGATGCACTTGTTACTGCTCTCTGATCCTTCAGAAGGAGCAGGACGAGACTGTCGCGGGGATTTAGCCTCAAGCTGAACTCGGTTAAATGAGTAATGTCACACTCACGCAGTTCATGATCCCTGGAGCCCACGTAAGAGCTAAGGCTTCCCACAGTCCGTCTGTTGACCACCAGTACCTTTTTTTGAAAATGAGACTTTTGATTTTGCTCGCTGACTCAGACATCACTTCCCGCGCTTGTCTGGGATAGCGTGGTCCGCAGCGGAGTCGCTTTTTCCATTTAGATGAAGGAGGGGGTTTATTGCAACCATCTGGACGGAGAGGCCTAGGATCGGGCCTGCTGGAAATGGGATTTGGTTCATTTCATTCCCGCGGCGGAGAGCAGTCGAGAGGTTTGTTTACGACGGAACCGCCTGTTGGGAATGATGAGATCTTCCTCCTCCTTCGCTGTGGTCCGCCCCCTCCCATCATGGGTTTCCTCTTCTCCCCCGCCCCCAAAACCTGAATCTTGCCCCTGGATTTAGAACAGGGGCAGTGAGGAGGAGACGGGGGGGGTGAGTTCAGGGTATGAAAGGGGCGCCAGGAAGTTTGCAGGAACAGGGATGGCTGGGATGGGAGGACCAGGCCAGAGGGACTCCTTTGGCCAGTGTGCTACAGGGGAGATAATAATAATAATAATAATAATAATAATAATAATAATAATAATAATGATAACATTTGTTAAGTGCTTACTATGTGCCAAGCACCGTTCTAAGCACTGGGGAGGATACAAGGTGATCAGGTTGCCCCACGTGGGGCTCACAGTCTTAGTCCCCATTTTACAGATGAGGGAACTGAGGCACAGAGAAGTTAAGCGCCTTGCCCAAAGTCACACAGCTGACAAGCGGCAGAGCTGGAATTAGAACCCATGACTTCAGACTCCCAAGCCCGGGCTCTTTCCACTGAGCCACGCTGCTTCTCACATTTGAACAACAATCACTTGGGACTTCTGTCACTCAAACAAGATCCAATCAACGTCGACTAAAATATTCCTTCCCCCTGCAGGGCTCTCTTAAAAGACAACAACAACAAAAAACCAAAAAAATCCTATTTTTTTTCCCTTGGCTCTCGACCAGTTCATCCCCCAAGTCAAATCTTTGCTGGGCCTGCCCTGTTTTGCGTGGTCTGCCCTGCCATTTGATCTGCCGGCGGGCAGTAGATCATCCCGGATGGCTGCTTCTTGCGCTCTAATGTTTTTCACAAGATGGATCACCACCTTAGCTTGTCCGCTTCAGAACACAGCAGGAAGAAAACCACCTGCAAATAAAGCTGCTCGAGTCTTAGACCGGGAAGCTTTCTTTCTTTCCTCCTCGAGATAAATGAAGTGCAGAGTTCAGTAATTGGTGCCTCCTCTAGCCCTGATCTATTTCCACCCCCTGCTTGGAGTTGGTGGGGAGGGAAGGAAGAAGCGGGGCAGAACTTTGAATGCTAACCGGGGACGTGCTGAAGAGTCACCCGGCCCCAACCGGAATCGATAAAGCGCACGATCGTTATTATTCAGGGCGGATTGTCGCCGGACTCGGGGACATCCATTGGAAAAAAGGGAGAGGAACCCCGGATAGGCAGGGAGGTGGAATGGCAGGAAGCATCGATTCTAATTCCGGGGTCAGGCGCTCCGCCCGATTGAATTTTCAGTGTCTGGCTGGAAGTGAGAAGGGAGAGAGAGAGTCCACCGTTTGGCTGAGGTTCCTGAAAGGCCGGGAGCTGGATCTTAGTGGAGATTCAGGACACTTTCACTGGGCAGGACAAAGGACAGCTTCTTTCCCAGGGACCTTGCGCAGAACGGCCGGGTGGCCTAGTGGAAAAATCATGGAACCGGGAGTCAGGAGACCTGAGCTATCTGGTGTGAGACCTTGGGTGAGTCACTTAACTTCTTTGTGCCTCCGTTTCCTCATCTGTAAAATGGGAGACGAGATACGCGTTCTCCCTCCCCCTTAGACTGTGAGCCCATGTGGGGCAGAGACTGTGCCTGACCTGATTATCTTGTAGCTACCACAATGCTTAGTGAAGTGCTTGGCCAGTAGAAAGTGCATAACAAATACCACTATTAATAACTGTACAGATATTGCACTTCTAAATATCGTCAAACTCACACATTCTGTGGGAAGGGGAGGGGAGAAGAATGGTTTAGAAAATATCACTTAGCACTTAGGAAATAAGTTAAGCAAACCTTAAAGGAAATTGGGTGGTGGACAAATGACAACTGAAATGTAAGCTCTGACTCACTGGCAGTGCTAAGCATCTAGTCCCGTGCTCTGGACACAGTATGCGCTCAATGGATACCACTGATTGATTGACCGAATGATGATGAAGTTCCTCAACTTGTGCGGCTAAGAGAGTGAGGGAACGGGTGAATATCCTGCCGGCTGATGGGAGTTCTTGACTTCTCCTAGCAGGCGACCATGCTTCCAAGCTGACAAACCACCCAGTGATAAGGCCGAAGAGAGAAGGCAAGAAAACGCACACCATTTCTGGGTCGTGGGCTGAAACTGGGGAACCAAAAGCAAGGAGAAGAGAGGAGGCGCTTGAAGGACATGGTAAAACTCTGTTCTGTCGTACTCTCCCAAGCCCTTAGGACAGGGCTCTGCACACAGCAAGTGCTCAGTAAACACGATCGATTGACTGAGCGATCAGAACAAAGCCTCGGACACTGTCACATCCCAGCTGAAAACTAGGCGTCACGTGCCTCGATAAGACACCCTTGGACAGCTGCAATGGAGAAAAGCGTGGCTATCCCAGGTGCAAAACCTTCATAATAATAATAATAATGTTACAATCGCTCATCATAATCCAACTGGATTACCGCATCTGCCTCCTTTCTGATCTCCCATCTTCCTGTCTCTCCCTGCTTCAGTCTATAGTTCACTCTGCTGCCCGGATTATCCTTCTACAGAAAGGCTCTGTGCATGTCACCCCCCTCCTCAAAAATCTCCAGTGGTTGCCTATCAACTTTTGCATGAAGCAAAAACTCCTCACCCTGGGCTTCAAAGCTCTCCATCCCCTCGCCCCCTCCTACCTCACCTCCCTTCTCTCCTTCTCCAGCATAGCCCGCACCCTCCACTCCACTGAAGCTAACCTCCTTACCGTGCCTCATTCCCGTCGACCCCTGGCCCACGTCCTCTCCCTGGTCTAGAATGCCCTCCCTCTGCACATCTGCCAAGCTAGCTCTCTTCCTCCCTTCAAAGCCCTACTGAGAGCTCACCTCCTCCAGGAGGCCTTCCCAGACTGATCCCCCTCCTTCCTCTTCCCCCTCCCCATCCCCCCGCCTTACCTCCTTCCCCTCCCTACAGCACCTGTATATATGTATATATGTTTGTACATATTTATTACTCTGTTTATTTTACTTGTACATATTTATTTTATTTTCTTAATATGTTTTGTTGTGCTGTCTGTCTCTCCCTTCTAGACTGTGAGCCCGCTGTTGGGTAGGGACCGTCTGTATATGTTGCCAACTTGTACTTCGTACAGTGCTCAGCACACAGTAAGCGCTCAATAAATACAACTGAATGAATGAATGAAAGTAGCTTCGAGACATGTGGTAAGTTCAGGGTCCTTATCCAGTGGGGAAAAAACGCACAGAGAGCCAAAGCAGCCTGGTGAAGATCAGCCTTCGAGTCAATTCCCGTTCTGAAAACTAACTCCCACAGAGAGACTTCAGGTGAAGTGCAACCCGAAATGCAGCCAGAGGAATATAAAGACGACACTGTTCTGGAAAACCCAACTTTAACTTCTCCTCACTCCCCATTTCCCCAATTCTGTCCTCTACCCCTCCTCAAATTAGTAGCCTTTCAGGAGATTCTGTGAAGGCGTCGTTGGCCAGAGGTGACGGCAGGCCGTTTCAGACGTTTCCAAGAGAAAATTGAAATGAATGTGTTTTGCTGTGGATTCTCCAGTGCAAACTTTAAACAGTCCTGTTTCTCTTCTCTTGAGCTTTGGAGCGTCTGGAGAAGGAAATGCAGAAGGAAGTGAGTGTGGACTGCCCTAGGATAGAAGACGGAGCAGCAACAAGTGCCTCTGATCTGCTTTAGTTCTGGTTTTAAAATATTGCCCTTTCAGCCACATCTTACCCAGAGCAAACAACAAAAGGCTGTAAAAAGGTTAGGCAACAAACAGATGGGCCATTTTTATTTTATCTGTGATTCCCGGGTTTGACTGGAGTCCCTCTGAGGTTGATTTGGAGGGATATGTTACATTCAAACCCTCAGAAGCCTCCATCCAAGCAGCGTGGCTGAGTGGAAAGAGAACAGGCTTGGGAGTCAGAGGAAGTGGGTTCTCACCCCTGCTCCGCCACTTCTCTGCTGTGGGACCTTGGTCAAGTCGCTTAACTTCTCTGTGCCTCAATTTCCTCATCTATAAAATGGGGATTAAAAGTGGGAGCCCTACATGGAATAACCTGATTACCCTGTATCTACGCCAATGCTTAGAACAGTGCTTGGCACAGAGTAAGTACTTAATCAATCAATCAATCAATCAATCAATTGTGTTTATTGAGCACTTACTGTGTGCAGAGCACTGTACTAAGCGCTTGGGAAGTACAAGTTGGCAACATATAGAGACGGTCCCTACCCAACAGTGGGCTCACAGTCTAGAAGCTGAACTCTGGTCAGAACAAAGACTGAGGGGAGGCGAGCAGAGGGATGGCATCAGCCATGTTTGGTTTTGTTCTATGTTTGGTTTTGTTCTCTGTCTCCCCCTTTTAGACTGTGAGCCCACTGTTGGGTAGGGACTGTCTCTATATGTTGCCAATTTGTACTTCCCAAGCGCTTAGTACAGTGCTCTGCACATAGTGAGCGCTCAATAAATACGATTGATGATGATGATGATCAGCGGCGAGGTAAACCCCAGCAAATTGCTGCCAACTTCGAGGGGCACTCTTCTCCCACCCCATTTCCCCTTAAAGACTTGCACAACCACGATGAGTTCTGTCATGGTTGTCCTCCTCTCTCCCCCAGCTATGGCAGCAGAAATCAGCATTTCCAGGAAGTAAGAGACTGGGCTTAATTAACCGACCATTCCACCCAGTTCAGCAAGCCCACTGTTTCTGCCCTGATTGAATTATGACAGGATGAGAACGTTTCAGCTGTGTCCAGGAACCACTCATTTATTTTTTTCCAGTTCCAGAAACAGACCTTGGTTTGAGGACCGAGACAGACGCTGCTGCCTCTAGGTCTTGGCTTGCCGGCCCAAAGGAAATCAATATCTTTAACAGTGGGATGGGAGTCTGCGTGGAAAAGAGCCAAAGGATCGCAAAAAAATCAAAGATTGAAAAATCCCCACCTCTTCCATCTGAATCCAAGAGGAGCAGCGAGGCCTAGTGGGAAGAACCTAAGACCGGGAATCAGGAGAACCGAGTTCTAATCCCAGCTCTGCCACCTGCCAGGTGTGTGACCTTGGACAAGTCACTTAACTTCTCTGGGGGCTAGTTCCGTCGTCCATAGAAAGGGGGGTGAAATACCTGTTCTCCCTCCTCATTGGACTGTGAGCACCATTTGGGATAGGGAAGGTGTCCGGACTGATTGTACTGTCTCTATCAGAATTAATTAGGCGTGTTGCCTGCAAACATTTGGGCACGATCTTACTAGAAACAGTGGGCTGAATAGATTACGTGACCAGGACTGTGAGCCTACATTTCTGGAGAAAATTACACCCTGGGCACATAGAGACATTGATGCTCCTCCTGCCGCTCTGTGAATTTGTCTTCATCTCGCCTAGTCGCTCAGTTTCCTCAGATTTCAAATGAGGCAGCTATCTCCTCAGACTGGCATGCCGGTTTTGGTTTCCTCTGTCAACAGGACGCTGATTATAAAATTTCATAGAGGGTTCAAACCACTGCCGTGTGTAGGCTACAACGGATGGCGGCCCCGTCTCTCCCCTGATGGTGATAATTGTGGGATTTGTTAAGGCTTCCTTTGTGCCAGCACCTTCTTAGATGTTGTGGTAGAAACAGTCGGGCACAGTCCCTGGCACATTTGGGGCTCACGGCCTAATCAATCGGTGGTATTCATCAAGTGTGTACTCTGTGCAGAACACTGTAACTAAGCACTTGGGAGCATCCAATACTGCTGGGTAGGGACTGTCTCTATATGTTGCCAACTTGTACTTCCCAAGCGCTTAGTACAGTGCTCTGCACACAGTAAGCGCTCAATAAATACGATTGATGATGATGATCCAATACGACAGAAGTGGCAGAACTGAGGCACAGAGTACCTCAGTGACTTGTGGTCAAAACCTGACTTCCCAGCGGTGATGCTCAGGGGCCTCGGAGTGATGAGTAAAAATCCGCAGAAATCAGTGCTGGGACAATAAATACCACTGATTGAATGACTGATTGAATTAAAATATAAAGCATTTTGGAGAGCAAGCAAGAGAGAACCGCAGTCTGCCAGGGAGCGAGAGATTCTCCACCTGGTTAGACTGAGAAAACTGCTGACCTAGAGTAGCAGTCCAGTTGTTTTTATAAAAATTTCTCTCGGCGGATGCAGAGAACGCCCGCTCTTGTTGTCTTTGTTACCAGATGCCCGAGCTCGGGGGCTACTACCCTCCTTCTGGACATTTGCCCGGCTGTGGCAATTAGGGGCCTTGCTGAGGAATCAATGCCACAGGTGCTTCCTGACTGACAGATCTGCCCCAAGGCCGTTATTGATCCCTGTCAAAGAGAGAGAACTGCAGCTCCAGTCCCATCGATTTGTTTCTTTAAGGGCTTCGGGGCCTCGAATGGCTCAAATCCTAGAGTTTGGCACCAGAAGCTGCTTGAGATTGCAACTATTTCTCTCCCTCTGCATCGCCCTTACGCTTGGACTTGTACCCTTTATTCACCCCGCCCTCAGTCCCACGGCACTTACGTACACAGCCATAGTTTATTTTAATGTCTCTTTCTCCCCCTAGACTGCAAGCTACCAATGCTGTTATCCTGTACTATCCTAAGTGCTTAGGACAGTGCTCTGCCCACACTAAGCACTCAATCAATCAATCATTCAATCATTGGTATTAACTGAGAGCTTACGATAGGCAGAGCACTGTTCTAAGTGCTTGGAAGAGTACAATACAAGAGAAACTAGCAGACAGGTTCCCTGCCCGTAATTGATTGAATGAAGTTTCCAAATGGGGTTGACGTGGACCCCTTTCAATCGATCAATCAAGCATCCAATGCTATTTATTTTGCGCTACTGAGAGCTCACCTCCTCCAGAAGGCTTTCTCAGACTGAACCCCCTCCTTCTTCTCCCCCTCCTCCCCCTCTCCACCCCCACGCCTTACCTCCTTCCCTTCCCCACAGCACCTGTATATATGTTTGTACGTATTTATGACTCTATGTATTTTACTTGTACATATCTATTCTATTTATTTTATTTTGTTAATATGCTTTGTTTTGTTCTCTGTCTCCCCCTTCTAGACTGTGAGCCCACTGTTGGGTAGGGACCGTCTCTATTTGTTGTCAACTTGTACTTCCCAAGCGCTTAGTACAGTGCTCTGCACATAGTAAAAGCTCAATAAATACGATTGATTGATTGATTGATTGATTGCAGAGCGCTGTAATAAGTGCTTGGGAGAGTCCAATCCAGTCCACCATCCAGCAAAGCATCATCCACCCTGGTTCTGGTCTTCTAGTTACTGGGGTGTCACGGGGGCCTTTACACGACTCGGCCAGAGCCCTTTCCCGATGATTTCTCAATGTCCCAGATTTGCCAGTCTAGCAGCCGTTGTGGCCACTTTCCTAAGCCCTCATACACAACTGGATAATTAACACACATAATTGTGCACACACACACACACACACACACACACACACACACACACTACATATATACTATGTACCGAAGCACTGTGGCTTAGTGGAAAGAGTACAGGCTTCAGAGATTATAGGTTCTAATCCCGGCTCTGCCACTTATCAGCTGTGTGACTTTGGGCAAGTCACTTAACTTCTCTGTGCCTCAGTTCCCTCATCTGTAAAATGGGGATGAAGACTGCGAACCCCACGTGGGACAACCTGATTGCCCTGTATCAACCCCACCGCTTAGAACAGTGTTTGGCACCAAGTAAACGCTTAACAAATACCATCATTATTCATATAAGCAAGCATGGCTTAGTGGATACAGCATGCGCCTGGGAGTCCAAAGGACCTGAGTTCTGATCCTAGCTCTGCCACATGTCTATTGTGTGATCTTGGGCAAGTCACTTCACTTCGCTGGACCTCAGTTACCTCATCTGTAAAATGGGGATGAGTGAGAGCCCCATGTGAGACAGGGGCTGTGTCCAACCTAATTAGCTTGTACCTACCCTAGCACTTAGAGCAGTGTTTGGCATATAGTAAGTGCTTAACAAGTACCATTATTACTTGCCATGTTTTAAATGTGGTCACATTATGTACTTATCCACTTTGCCACTAAACCACCGGGTTAAGAGAAAAACTCCAATTGTATCCAACAACACTCTTTCTTGCTTGAGAAGCAGCATGGCTCAGTGGACAGAGCACGGGCTTTGGAATCAGAGGTCGTGGGTTCGAATGCCGGCTCCGCCATATGTCTGCTGTGTGACCTTGGGCAAGTCACTTAACTTCTCAGAGCCTCAGTTACCTCATCTGTAAAATGGGGATGATGACTGTGAGCCCCACGCGGGACAACCTGATCACCTGGTATCCCCCCCAGCGCTTAGAACAGTGCTTTGCACATAGTAAGTGCTTAACAAATGCCATCATCATCATCATCATCATCATCATCATCATCATCATCATCTTTCTCCTCCTCCCCTTAAAGCAGGAAGGATTCTTCCTGCAGTGACTCCAAGAGGGATTTCAGTTGCTTAAAATACTGACGAACCGATTTCCTCGCCGTAACCTAGGAGATTCTGGATGGGTTGAAGACTAGTCATCTGTCTAGACCAGACTGAACAGAGAGAACCATTCTGTCCTTCCCCAGGACTGCCCCAAACACAGTCTCTAAATCCACTTTGCCAACACACTTTTAGGGAAATCCCAGTTCTGGGAGTGATCCAGGCCAGCCACCCCCACAAAACACCTTGAACTGAGGGCCGGAAGGCAGTCCTGTTTTCTACTTATTTTGCCAAGAATCAAAGGGCTAACGATCAGATTCCTGGTCTCGGCGGCCGAACCCAGGAACTTGACTGAGCTATGGCCCGCTTCACCCCAAATCCCCAAACCAAGATTGGGAGAGTCCAACTTTTGACCAAAGCTTTTAACCAAAAAACTCAGCAGTTGAACATCTGTAAAATCATAAGTCTAGACTGTGAGCCCACTGTTGGGTAGGGACTGCCTCTATATGTTGCCAACTTGTATTTCCCAAGCGCTTAGTACAGTGCTCTGCACATAGTAAGCGCTCAATAAATACGATTGATTTGATTGATGTCAATTGTTGATTTTTTTCAGTCAACAGCCTTCCTGATTGGCGGCATTGGCAATCAGGGATCAGACCAACGGGTTTCCCCACTGGTTCCTGCCCTAGATGGACTTGAATATAATAAATAATAACAATGTTGGTATTTGTTAAGCGCTTACCATGTGCAAAGCACTGTTCTAAGCGCTGGGGGGATACAAGGTTGTCCCATGTGGGGCTCACAGTCTTCAACCCCATTTGACAGATGAGGTAACTGAGGCATAGAGAAGTGAAGTGACTTGTCCAAGGTCACACAGCAGACAAATGGCAGAGCCAGGATTCGAACCAATGACCTTTGACTCCCAAGCCCGTGCTCTTTCCACTGAGCCACGCTGCTTCTCAACATCCTCTCTATCACCCTGCAGATAAATGACAACTGGGGAGAGGGGAACTGGGAATGTGTCTGCCAACTTTGTCATAGCGTACTCTCCTAAGTGCTTAGTAATGGTGACTGGGGTATTTGTTAAGCACTTACTATGTGCCAGGCACTGTACTAAGCACATAGTAAGCATTCAATAAATACCACTGATCGATTGGTCGATTGATAACCGAGGAGCAAAGGATGCCAAACAGTCTCCAGAGGACGCAATGCATCCCTGGGCTATAAAATGATGACAAAACACCCTTGTTATTATTATTATGGTATTATTATTGTGGTATGAGTATGGTTATTATTATTATAGTATAATGGTATTTGTTAAGCGCTTACTATAATAATAATAACTGTGGTATTTGTTAAGCACTTACTTTGCGTCAAGTACTGAGGCACTGTATTAAGCACATAGTAAGCGCTCAATAAATAGCACTGATCGATTGGTTGATTGATAACCGAGGAGCAAAGGATGACAAACAATCTCCAGAGGACGCAATGCATCCCTGAGCTATAAAATGATGACACAACACCCTTGCTATTATTATTATGGTATTATTATTGTGGTATGAGTATGGTTATTATTATTATAGTATAATGGCATTTGTTAAGCGCTTACTATAATAATAATAACTGCGGTATTTGTTAAGCACTTACTTTGCGTCAAGTACTGAGGCACTGTATTAAGCACATAATAAGCACTCAATAAATAGCACTGACCGATTGGTCGATTGATAACCGAGGAGCAAAGGACGCCAAACAGTCTCCAGAGGACGCAACGCATCCCTGGGCTATAAAATGATGACAAAACACCCTTGTTATTATTACTATGGCATTTTAATTGTGGTATTACTATGGCTATTATTATTATTATAGTATAATAGTATTTGTTAAGCGCTTACTATAATAACTGTGGTATTTGTTAAGCACTTACTTTACATCAAGTACTGAGGCACTGTATTAAGCACATAGTAAGCGTTCAATAAATAGCACTGATCGATTGGTCGATTGATAACCGAGGAGCAAAGGAGGACTCAACGCATCCCTGGGCTATAAAATGATGACAAAACACCCTTGTTATTATTATTATGGTAATATTATTGTGGTATTAGTATGGTTATTATTTCTGCGCCTCAGTTCCCTCATCTGTAAAATGGGGATTAAGAGAAGCAGCATGGCTCAGTGGAAAGAGCACGGGCTTTGGAGTCAGAGGTCATGGGTTCAAATCCTGGCTCCGCCAACTGTCAGCTGGGTGACTTTGGGTAAGTCACTTCACTTCTCTGGGCCTCAGTTACCTCATCTGTAAAATGGGGATTAAAACTGTGAGCCCCTCACGGGACAACCTGATCACCTTGTAACCTCCCTAGCGCTTAGAACAGTGCTTTCCACATAGTAAGCGCTTAACAAATACCTTTATTATTATTATTATTAGTACAGTGCTCTGCACACAGTAAGCACTCAATAAATACGATTGAATGAATGAATGAATTTGTTAAGCACTTACTATAATAATAACTGTGGTATTTGTTAAGCACTTACGTTACGTCAAGTACTGCTCTAAGCACTGGGGTAGACACAAGCTAGTCGGGTTGGACACAGTCCCTCTCCCACAAGGGGCTCCCAGTCTTCACCCCCATTTTACAGATGAGGTAAATGAGGCCCAGGGAAGTGACGTGGCTTACCCTAGGTCATACAGCAGACATGTGGCGGAGCCAGGATTAGAACCTGGGTCCTTCGGATTCCCAGGTCTGTGCTCCATCTACTAGGCCACGCTGTTTACCTTCAACATTGACCTTTCCTCGGGTAGGACCCTGAAGGACTCAAGTGGACAAAAGGACTCACCTCCTCCAGGAGGCCTTCCCAGACTGAGCCCCTTCCTTCCTCTCCCCCTCGTCCCCCTCTCCATCCCCCCATCTTACCTCCTTCCCTTCCCCACAGCACCTGTATATATGTCTATATGTTTGTACATATTTATTACTCTATTTATTTATTTTACTTGTCCATATCTATCCTATTTATTTTATTTTGTTAGTATGTTCGGTTTTGTTCTCTGTCTCCCCCTTTTAGACTGTGAGCCCACTGTTGGGTAGGGACTGTCTCCATATGTTGCCAATTTGTACTTCCCAAGCGCTTAGTCCAGTGCTCTGCACATAGTAAGCGCTCAATAAATACGACTGATGATGACAACGAAGGGATGCAGCAGGCTTCCAGAGGCCTGGCAGTGTTTCTCCTGCACTTCCCATTTTCCTAGACGAATGTTTCTCATTAGCTCATCCCCAACGCACGGGGCCCTGCTCCTATTTCTTCCCAAACGCGCTCAATTCGATTCAGAGCACGGGGGGAATAACGTCGCCGCTCTACCCTAAGACTGGGTTCCATTAAACTTTAATGACGTACCTGCCACAGGGCCGAGACAAGCACATTTTAATTGAGTGCTGTCGCCAACCCAGGACTGCTCTTGGAGATTTACTCTTGCGAAAAGCTATAAACTCTAATGAACTCTCGGCGTTCGGGTCTGTTATTTTTTTGTTTTTATGGGGCCGTTGATTCATGCGACCCGCCCTCTGCCGAGAATGAGGCCCAGCTAGAGTTCTCTTCAGCTGCAAGATGGTCTGTGTTGTCCCAGTGGCTTTCCCTGAGGGCTGCTATTACTATGTCCCATAAATGGCAGCTGGAGGATGGGCATTGGCGCGGCACGCCGAGAAGGGAACAGCCTAATTGAGCCAGAAATCAGCCCTTCGACAGAAACGGGCCGAAAACGCCCCAACACTCCTTAGAATCAAAGCACCTGAAAAGGCAGTTATTATTATCATCATCATCATCATCATCATCATCAATCGTATTTATTGAGTGCTTACTATGTGCAGAGCACTGTACTAAGCGCTTGGGAAGTACAAATTGGCAACATAGAGAGACAGTCCCTACCCAACAGTGGGCTCACAGTCTAAAAGGGGGAGACAGAGAACAAAACCAAACATACTAACAAACTAAAATAAATAGAATAGATATGTACAAATAAAATAAATAAATAAATAAATGAATAGAGTAAAAAAAAAATGTACAAACATATATACATATATACCATTATTATTATTATTATGGCATTTGTTAAGCGCTTACTATGTGCAAAGCACTGTTCTAAGCGCTGGGGGGATACAAGGTGATCAGGTTGTCCCACATGGGGCTCACAGTCTTAATCCCCATTTTACAGATTCATTCATTCATTCAGTCGTATTTATTGAGGGCCTACTGTGTGCAGAGCACCGTACCAAGTGCTTGGGAAGTACAAGCTGGCAACATACAGAGACGGTACCTACCCAACAATCAATCAATCAATCATATTTATTGAGCCCTTACTATGTGCAGAGCACTGTACTAAGCGCTTGGGAAGTACAAATTGGCAACATATAGAGACAGTCCCTACCCAACAGTGGGCTCACAGTCTAAAAGGGGGAGACAGAGAACAAAACCAAACATACTAACAAAAGAAAATAAATAGAATAGATATGTACAAATAAAATAAATAAATAGAGTAAAAAAAATGTACAAACATATATACATATATACCACTATTATTATTATGGTATTTGTTAAGCGCTTACTATGTGCAAAGCACTGTTCTAAGCGCTGGGGGGGATACAAGGTGATCAGGTTGTCCCACGTGGGGCTCGCAGTCTTAATCCCCATTTTACAGATTCATTCATTCATTCAGTCGTATTTATTGAGCGCCTACTGTGTGCAGAGCACCGTACCAAGCGCTTGGGAAGTACAAGCTGGCAACATACAGAGACGGTACCTACCCAACAATCAATCAATCAATCTTATTTATTGAGCGCTTACTATGTGCAGAGCACTGTACTAAGCGCTTGGGAAGTACAAATTGGCAACATATAGAGACAGTCGCTACCCAACATTGGGCTCACAGTCTAAAAGGGGGAGACAGAGAAAAAAAAACCAAACATACTAACAAACTAAAATAAATAGAATAGATATGTACAAGTAAAATAAATAGAGTAATAAATATGTACAAACATATATACAGGGCTCACAGTCTAGATGAGGGAACTGAGGCACGGAGAAGTTAAGTGACTTGCCCAAAGTCACACAGCTGGCAATGGGCAGAGCCAGGATTTGAACCCATGACCTCTGACTCCAAAGCCCGGGCTCTTTCCACTGAGCCACGCTGCTTCTCTGTATTTGTTATTGGGAGGCAACGTGGCTCAGTGGAAAGAGCCTGGGCTTGGGAGGCCGAGGTCATGGGTTCCAATCCCGGCTCCGCCACTTGTCAGCTGTGTGACGTTGGGGAAGTCACTTCAGTTACTGACAAGGTGCTTCTGGGAAACATTTTCGGAGAGGCTGCTAAGTGGGTTGGGTGGGAATCAATCAACTGCATTTATTGAGCGCTTCCAATGTGCAGAGCACTATACTGAGCGCTTGGGAGAGCAACAAACAGCGGAATTAGGAGATCCGCTCCCTGCCCACAACGAGCTTACAGTCTAGAGGGGGGAGTGCTTAAGTGCCACAACAACTGAGAAGCAGTGTGGTCTAATGAGCCCACTGTTGGGTAGGGACTGTCTCTACATGTTGCCAACTTGTAGTTCCCAAGCGCTTAGTACAGTGCTCTGCACACAGTAAGCGCTCAATAAATACGATTGATTAATTGATTAATGTCTAGAGCGTGGGCCTGGGAATCAGTAGGACCTGGGTTCTAATCCTCGCTCCACCGCCTGTCTGCTGGGTGACCTTGGGGAAGTCGCTTCACTTCTCTGTGTCTCAGTTACCTCACCTGTAAAATGGGAATTAAGACTTTGAGTCCCATGTGGGACCTGATTACCTTATAGCTACCCTAGCGCTTAGTGCAGGGCCTGGCACACAGTAAGCATTTAAGGGATACCATGAAAAAAAAATAAACAACTGAGGCCAAGGTCGAGTCTCTTTTCTTATGGGCCTTTAAAATCAAGTTCTAGGGTTTTCCTTTTGGGGGCTGAAAAATCTGGGGGATGTCAAAGCTGTAAGCACCCTCTCCTTCATGACTTTTTCCAATCAACTGTATTTATTGAGCGCTTACTGTGTGCAGAGCACTGTACTGAGCTCTTGGGAGAGTAAAATATAAAAGAGTTGGTAGATACGTTCCCTGCCCACAATGAGCTCACAGCCTAGAGGATTTTAGACTTTTAGACTGTGAGCCCACTGTTGGGTAGGGACTGTCTCTATATGTTGCCAATTTGTACTTCCCAAGCGCTTAGTACAGTGCTCTGCACATAGTAAGCACTCAATAAATACGATTGATGATGATGATGATAGAGGATGAGCTCACATGATTTTTTTCTTGTTTCTAGGCCCAAAGTCACTTAAATCTCAAAGAGTGCTCAAGCTCAACTGAATTTTGCTTTTCCTCCTTGACTTCCTAACACCTCACTAGAGTCTTTCTTGGCTTAATGATGTGCAGTGTTTTAAATCTTAATTTCTCAATCAAATTTTTTCACATCAATGATATTTACTGAGCGATTACTATGTGCAGAGCACTGTACTAAGAGTATAGGAGAATATAAAAAACGATGAATCAATGGTATTTACTGAGCACTTACTGTACTTCTGGCATGGGAGAGAACAATACTTTGTGTTAGTAGACATGTTCCTGGCCCACAGGGACTTCACAGTCTAGACTGTAAGTTCGTTGTGGGCAGAGAACGTGTCTACCAACTCTTATATTGTACTCTCCCAAGCGCTTAGTATGGTGCTCTGCACACAATAAGTATGTTTGTACGTATTTATTACTCTATTTATTTATTTTACTTGTACATATCTATTCTATTTATTTTATTTTGTTAATATGTTTTGTTTTGTTCTCTGTCTCCCCCTTCCAGACTGTGAGCCCACTGTTGGGTAGGGACCGTCTCTCTATGTTGCCAACTTGTACTTCCCAAGTGCTTAGTACAGTGCTCTGCACACAGTAAGCACTCAATAAATATGATTGACTGATTGATTAATTAGTACCCGGTAAATATGATTGACTTATCAAATGATAGAGGGAAGAAGGTGCCTAGACTAAGTGATTCTTTTGAGAACGTAAGTAGTTGTCTAGAGCAAGTAGAAAAGACCCCGGCCTTCAAGGACGATCAGCAGGTTTATGACGATCCAGTGGATTTCCAGTTAGTGGGTTCTATTCCCAGTTACCAGGCTGAACAGATACCAAAGGAATAGAAATAATGAAAAACAGATCCCTGTTTTTACCCCATCGATTAATCCCCAAATCTTTCTCCTAGGTCTTTCAGACAAAAAAGTCACTTAACTTCTCCGTGTCTCATCTGTAAAATGGGGATAGGGACTTTGTCCAACCTGATTAATCTGTATGTACCCCAGCGCTTAGTCCAGTGCCTGGAACGTAGTAACAAATACCATTAAAAAGATAAAAAGAAAAAAAAATGTCATCCTGAAATTCAGTGACAGACAATTAGAGATCGAGTTAGGAATAGGGACGGATAGTGACAGGAAGCAATACACACCAGGCTGTCAAGGATCCGACACGCATTGCAAATGTGTGAAGCCAAACTCCTTAGCCCTTGTGATGGGGACAAGGCCTCTCACCCGTCACTTAAATCGATCAATCAAAGGTATTTATTGAGCATTTACTGCATGCAGAGCACCGGACTAAGTGTTTGGGAGAGTACGCTATGAGAGTCGGTAGGTTCCTATAAACTGGAACAGAATACGGGGAAGTCACCGGGTGAGGTTATCGAGTCTCAAGATATCTCGCATGGACGCTTAAGGAATATACCTGCCTGGGGGGAGAAGGAGCAGGAACAGATGTCACCTTTAGGTATTTTTCAGCTACATTTCTACTAAAACATAAAGGTCCCAAGTTAGCTCCACTCCAGAGGCAGTACTGAGCCCCTAGTCTGAACCATCTGAGCAGCCCTTTGTTTGAAATCAGACAAACCCTAGCCCCAAATACATACAAATGCAAACTGGGGGAAGCGCCCAGGATGAAACTGAGAAAATACAGAATGCTATGGTGGACATTCATCTGGTTTTACACCGACAGTCTGGTTTTCAGGGTTTTGTTCGGGGGTTTTCTGGTGTTTTTTATGGCATTGGTTAAGCACTTACTGTGTGTCAGGCACTGGACTAAGCGCAGAGGTAGGTACAAGCTAATCAAGTGGGACAAAGGCCACATCCCACATGGGGCTCACAGTCTAAGTAGGCGGGAGAATGGGTATATTCTCCCTATTGTACAGATGAGGTAACTGAGGCAGCCTGTCCCCTATTCTAGCCCTCCTCCACCCCCGGGATGTGTGGCTAACATGGCGTACAATGATGCGGTACCAAAATTAATCTTTTATTTCCTGCTGCAAAATCAGGGTGGGGCGATTTTGCGAGCACAATCGGAAATGGTAATTATTTGAATAATTACTTTGGAAGTGGGCGGTTATGTGGCCGGGAGAGGCAGCTGATGAGTTTCAGGAAAGCTCTGAGGGCCGTACCCATCAAATATTTTGCGTTTGCCCCACCCTCCAATAAAATGGTTAGGGCATTTATTGCTGGAAGGAGGCTTTGTGTTATTTCGATTCAAGCTCACGACCCTCATAAACCCGCTGATAAACTCGATGCAGGCCTGCTCTTGGGCAATGATGATATTGTCCATATGTCTACGTCGGCTGGACCAGAAGAAGCCCCTCGGGATGCATTTACCCTCCCTCCCTCTGTGATAGATGAGGTCTGTTTAGTGCTTAAAATCTCCTTAGATGAATGCAGGGAAAGCTGATTATTGTGCCTTGAGATCCTACGAAGCAACATGGCCCATTGGATATACGGGTTTGGCAGTCAGAATCCCGGCTCTGCCACCTGTCTGCTGTGTGAGACAGGTGCTAAGCGCTTAGTACAGTGCTCTGCACATAGTAAGCGCTCAATAAATACGATTGATGATGATGTGAGCTTGGGTAACTCACATCTCTTCTCCGGGCCTCAGTTCCCTCATCTGTAAAATTGGGATTGAGACTGTGAGCCCCATGTGGGACAGGGACTGTGTCCAACCCGAATCCACCCCAGCGCTTAGTGCAGTGCCTGGAACATAGTAATCGCTTATTATTATTGCTGTTATTCTGGAATCTTACTAATGGCAGGTACTAATCAACACATGAATTCTTGTTGATGCTCCGGTTGAGGTTGACCATCTCAGGTTCAAGATTGGACTGCAAAATGAATCCTCCTGAAAAACGTTTGGACGCTGTCATCGAAATAAGGGAAGCAGGGAAGACGTTCTAAGCTGAGACAGTGATAATAATAATAATAATGGCATTTGTTAAGCGCTTACTATGTGCAAAGCACTGTTCTAAGCGCTGGGTGAGTTCAAAATTAAGGAGTTGGCATTAGTGACTTATGAGGCACAATATTATCATTATCATCATCATCACTATTATTACTATTACAATGATAATAGTGATATTAGTTAAATGCGTTCAAAATTAAGGAGTCTTGGCATTAGTGACTTATGAGGCACAATATTATCATTATCATCATCATCACTATTATTACTATTACAATGATAATAGTGATATTAGTTAAACGCGTACTATGTATGTGCTAGGCACTGTACTAAACGCTGGAGTAGATAGAAGTCAATCAGGTTGAACACAGTCCCTGACCCACATGGGGCTCCCAGTTTAAGTCAGGTTCTTAATCATTTTTGGGTCTCCATCCCTGCCTCACTTGGGTAAAGGTACAATCAATCAATTAATCAATTAATTAATGAGAAGCAGCTTGGCTTAGTGGGAAGAGCACAGGCTTGGGAGTCAGAGGTCATGGGTTCTAATCCCCGCTCCGCCACTTGTCAGCTGTGTGACTTTGGGCCAGTCACTTAACTTCAATGTGCCTCAGTTACCTCATCTGGAAAATGGGGATTAAGACTGTGAGCCCCATGTGGGACAACCTGATGACCTTGCATCTACCCTAGAGCTTAGAACAGTGCTTGGCACATAGTAAGCGCTTAACTAATACCATTATTATTATTACTGTTATTAATAATCAATGGTATACACTGAGCATTTCTGGTGTTAAGAGCACGGGACTTTTTGGGAAAGGACAATATCAATCAATCAATCGTATTTATTGAGCACTTACTGTGTGCAGAGCACTGTACTAAGTGCTTGGGAAGTACAAGTTGGCAACATATAGAGACAGTCCCTACCCAACAGTGGGCTCACAGTCTAAAAGGGGGAGACAGAGAACAAAACCAAACATACTAACAAAATAAAATAAATAGAATAGATATGTACAAGTAAAATAAATAAATAAATAGAGTAATAAATATGTACAGACATATATACATATATACAGATGCTGTGGGGAAGGGAAGGAGGTAAGATGGGGGGGATGGAGAGGGGGAATATGAACAATATGAACGATGTAACCGAGTCGGCAGACGCATTTCCTGCGCACAAGGAGAGCCGTGAGTCCCTTGGAAAATCGACACCGGGCTTTGTTTTCTGCTTTATCAAGTCCAGGCCTAAAACACGTGCTTTATCTACAGGCAATTCAGAACTCGGAAACGGGAGCCTTTCGGCCTTCCTCGGGGGCTTCAGCGCTTCAACCTGCTCAAGGCTGTAAAGCATGCTCCTGAAAATTCCCAGCTAGCCTCACCCTTTCTGACGGGAGAAACCCAACACTCAGCTGGAGCTGGAGGAAAAAGCGCTCGGCCTTCTGACTGACTTTCCCCAGTCATGGGACTACGGAGGGGGATCGGGTATGGAGGCCTTCCTGTGGGGATTAAGAACTGCTTAACTAGCTATTGGAAAAGCAGCACGGCCTACTGCAACAGCCTGGGCCTGGGAGACAGAGGACCTGGCTTCTAATCCCTCACCTGCTGTGTGTCTTTGGGCGAGTAGGTCAATTCCTCTGAGCTTCAGTTCCCTCGTTTAGAAAACGGGGGACGAAATGCCTGTTCTCCCTCCCGCTTAGACTGTGGGTCCCGAGCTCTGTCTGGGCTGATGATTCTGGAACTGCCCCAGCGCTTGGAACATAGTAAAGCACTTTAATACCAAGCAGCGTGGCTCAGTGGAAAGAGCACAGGCTTTGGAGTCAGGGGTCATGGGTTCAAATCCCGGCTCTGCCACATGTCTGCTGTGTGACCTTGGGCAAGTCACTTAACTTCTCTGAGCCTCAGTTACCTCATCTGTAAAATGAGAACTGAGACTGTGAGCCCCACGTGGGACAACTTGATCCCATTGTATCCCCAAGCGCTTAGAACAGTGCTTTGCACATAGTAAGCGCTTAACAAATGCCATTATTATTATTATTATCATAATTATTTACTAGGTGCCACACACATTTCAATTTTCTACTGTGTTCCTCCATTTGTTTGTCGTTCCTTCTCTAGGTGGTAATATCTCCCTCTAAAGGCAAATTTGCCCCATCCAGACAAAGGGAACTGGTTTCTGAGACTTGTACTTCCCAAGCGCTTAGTACAGTGGTCTGCACTCAGTAAGCGCTCAATAAATACAATTAATTGATTGATTGATTGAGACCTCTGCGGTTGCGATAAAATTGTGGTACTTGTTAAGCGTTTACTACATGCCAGGCACTTTACTAAGCACCAGGATGGATACAAGCAAATCGAGTTGGACACAGTCCCTGTCCCACATGGGGCCCACAGTCTCAAACCCCAGTTTACAGAAGAAGTAACTGAGGCACAGAAAAGTGAAGAGGGACAGCAGACAAGCGTCAGAGCTGGAATTGGAACCCATGACCTTTTGACTCCCAGCTGGTGCTTCTCTGATAAAAGCAGAGCACTCATCCAGATGGTTTCTCCGCATGTTTTCTTCCCAAAGGGTGGGCCCTCCATTGGTTAATCCATTCAATCAATCGGTGGTACCTATTGAGCGCTACTGTATGCAGAGCACTGTACTCAGAGCTTGGTGGAGTACTATACAATATGACTAATAGACATAATCCCTGTACACATGGAACTTACAGTCCAGAGCGAGAGACAGGCATTAAGAGAAATTCAAGTTGGGGGAAATGGCATACTATAAAGGATATGTACATAAATGTTGTGGAGCTGGGAGTGGAGTGAATAGCGAATGCTTAAGGGGGTAAAGGTCCGATATTTTCCAATTGCTTAGTACAGTGCTCTGCACACAATAAGCGCTCAATAAATACGACTGAATGAATGAACGAACGAATGAATAAGAGAGGGAGAACAGGGGAAAAGGGGTTTAGTCGGGGAAGATCTCTTGGAGGAGATGTGATTTTAGTAGGACTAAAATCCCCACAATAAAACAGCTCGTTCATTCATTGGTGCTACCCGCTAACCCTTTTCTCCGTCTCTGGCATAATCAGGCCGCCTAAATGAGAATTTCCCAGATGAGCGCTCCTCAGTCATAAATCTGCAATTTCATCAGGGAAACGTCCTGGTTCTCCACCTCGAAACAATCGCCCAAGGTCTCTCATTCCCCCGTCAGAAGTGACTGTATATTCTTCTCTAGGCGAAGACACCTGGTTTCTTTGGAGCAGATGGTGCAGACAGAAAAGGGGACTCCGGTGGAAACTTAGGTCGATGAAGCCCGGTAATTTTCTAGAGAAACAGGCGTATGATGGCAGCGACCTTGTAAATAAGATGCAGACTCGGATATAACATCCCCCTAAGTATGAATGAGGAGAGGCGGGGGCTGGGGGGAGGGAAGAAGGAGCATCGGAGTAGTTGGTGTGGCCACATGGAAATTCAGCTACTGAGAGTTTCTGCAGAGAGGCATTGTTGCCTAGTGGATAGTTCACGGGCCTGGGAATCAGAGGACCAGGGTTCTCATCCCCAATCTGCCTGGTGACTGCTGTGTGACCTTGGGTTAGGTCACATAGGCTTCTCCGTGCCTCAGTTACCTCACCTCTAAAATGGGGATTCAATACCCGTCCTCCCCTAAACCTTAGACTGTGAGCCCCAAAGGGGACAGGGTCTGTGACTGGCCTGATTATCTTGTATCTACTCCAGAGCTTAGTACATAGTAAGCAGCACTTAGCAGACACAATAATAATATAAAGAATTATTATATCATTCCCTCATTGTCTCAAACAAAAGAATAAACTCTGGGGTGACAACTTCAGTCTCTGTATTCCTTTCACAGGAGCATGTGAGCAGGTATGGCTACTGTAAAGTACGGTCCCTATCGAGAACTATTTAAGATGCATCTCCACCATAAAAGGATTTCTTTGCATCTCTTTCCTCGATCAAAGACCTTTTATGAATAACTGTGGTATTTATTAAACCCTTCCTATGTGCCAAGCACTATACCAACCACTGAGGAAGATGCAATATAAGTAGATTAGATGTAATCTCTGCCCCCCAAGGGGCTCGCAGTCTTAGGTGATGGGAGAACAGGTATTGAATGTCCAATTTCCAGATGAGGAAATGGGGGCCCTGAGAAATACCACTGGAAAAAAAATCCGATGCCCTTCTCACTTCGCCGCGCTGTTCTATGGCAATGGCCAAGAGCTCCGAAGAACAAGGTCCCACAAAGAACCATGTCACAGATAAACCTCGGGGAATGGTGCCTTGAATATCGAGGTTGCTTCAGCCCAGGCTCAATTCTAAGGGCATGCTTTTGGGGTTTTTTTATGGTATTTGTTAAGTGCTCATCATGTGCCAGGCACTGTACTAAGTGTACTAGATACAAGCTAATCAGGTCAGACACAGCCCACGTCCCACATGGGGCTCACGATCTCAATCCCCATTTTCCAGATGAGGCAGCCGAGGCACAGAAAAGTGAGGTGACTTGCCCAAAGCCTCATAGTTGACAGGGAACCAAGTCTGATCTGATCACACTGTACCCACCCCGGCGCTTGGCACAAATCTCGGCACATAGCATCTCACGAACACCACAACTACCTCTGGGTGGCAACAGGGGTTTGAACAGTCAGGGAAGACAGTTAGGGTAACTGCCATCCATAAAATGGAATGAACTGAAAATCCACCCAAAAGGTAGATTTTAGAATTTGGCCTGTAAATCTGCTGGCATATCTGTTAATGTGGCAGTCAGGAAGGGCCTTTTATATTAAGAAATTGGCAAGAGTTTCCATCCTTACAGCTGTGCAAACATCGCACAGGAACCTCAAATGGAACATCGCTGGAAAGTACAAAA
This sequence comes from Tachyglossus aculeatus, assembly GCF_015852505.1. Taxonomy (NCBI): domain Eukaryota; kingdom Metazoa; phylum Chordata; class Mammalia; order Monotremata; family Tachyglossidae; genus Tachyglossus; species Tachyglossus aculeatus. The sequence continues at coordinate 11,592,573 of NC_052085.1, read as the reverse complement.
TCTCCCCGATGAGCCGCGGGTCGAGCGGTTGGCTTTGTCTGTTCCAAGCCTTGGGGCGTTTTCCAGTTCGGATCCCAGGTGTCTGGGACCCAAGCTCAACTCCTGATCCAAGTGCAGAGAATGACATGACTCTTGATCACCAGTGGCCTGCCCCCTCTTCTTCCCTACAAAGGAGAAGAGTAGACCCCCTAAAGGAAGCCAACACCGATCCCCGACAGGATGGTGGTTTGGGCAGGGATGGACAGTCCAGTTTCAGCATCGCCTGGGGCTAACAGTCTACATGGGAGAGGACAGGTATTTTACAGAAGAGGAAACCGAGGTTCAGAGAAGTTAAGTGTCTTGCCCTCAGTTAAATGGCAGCCAAGATTAGAACTCAGGTCCTCCAATTCCCAGGACCGTGCTCTTTCCATTAGGCTAGGCTAAGCTTGTGCTGCCTTCTGCCAAATGATGATCCTGACTTCTTTAAGAGAAATGGCAGATGGCTCTTTATCCAGAACCTGGCAGAACCCTGGGACTACCTTGAGTCTTGACCATCCCAATAGCAAAGAGGAGGGACCCAAGAATCAAGCGGGTGGACCCGGGCCTCCATCCCTAACCCCCTGGACTCAAGCAATCATACTTACTGAGCACTTAACTTTGTGCAGAGCTCTGTACTAAGCGCTTGGGCGAGTACAATTCAACAGCAGAACAGACACAGTCTAGAGGACGAATTTACAGTCTAGAGAAAGGCAGGGAGAGTTTGAAGGAATCTTTCCTTTCTCCTACACAGCAAGTCAAGATTCTTGGTTGCTATGGAAACAGGAGGCTGCACTGGTGGAATCTGGAGGCAACTCAGGGATTAGAAAAAAATTCTCTCAGTTGTTTATGTGTCCAGTGGAAAAGGCACCCTGCTTCCCGTTTCCTCTCCTATCATGCTCTGGGCCTGCTCTGCTCGGGGCTGCCCGCACAAACCCTTATCAACCTGTGGCCCGTTTCTCTCCAAACGTTTTTAAATGAAATGGATCGAAACTCGGTTTTATGGTAGTAATAACCAACATCTGCGTGAAACGAATGAGAAAGAGAATTAATGGAAAAACTCTTTGAAAGAGCAAATGAAACCACCGAAGGGCTATTTCTAAATCAATTAGCACATTAGCCCCTCGCTTTGATACTTAGCTGAGGGTTAATTATGTAGCGTTATGTAGTCGAATCTCCTAGCATCGAAGCTATGCTCATCTCAACACTGCTAGGCCCAGGTGGGACATGTGGGAAGCAGCAAGGCCTAGTGGATAGAGCATGAGTGTGGGAGTCGGAAGGACCTGGGTTCGAATCCTGGCTATGCCACTTGTTTGCTGTGTGACCTTGTGCAAGTCACTTCGCACCGCTGTGCCTCAGTTACCTCATCGGTAAAATGGGGGTGAAGAATGTGAGCCCCATGTGGGATAAGGACTCTGTCCAACCTGATGACCTTGTATCTACCCTAGCGCTTTAGAGGTGTGCCTGGCATATTGTAAGCACTTAACAAACACCATCAAAAGTAAACAAACAAAAAAATGTGAAAAGAGTGAGCCACAGCAGGATACTGAAGCAATTACTGTATGGAGAGCTGAAACTGGGAAACCGAGAGCAAGGGAGAGGCGGCAGAGGAAACCTTTTAAGGACGCGGTAGGACAAAACGTTGGGAGACGTGAAAACTGGGGACAAATTGTTGAGGACAAATGGGCACGGCACACTGCTTTCGAGCAAAGGATGGTGAGCAAATCTTCACAAGGAACGAGGGACAAGGAGGCGAAAGGGAAGACTGTGCCGTAAACATCACGTATGGCGATACAACAATAATAGTAATAATAATAACAATGGTACTTGTAAAGGGCTACTATGGGCCAAGCACTGTTCTAAGCGCTGGGGTAGATACAAGATAATCAGGTTGGATAAAGTCCCTGTCCCGCATCGGGCTCACAGTCTTAATCCCCATTTCACAGATGAGGTAACTGAGAGACACAGAGAAGTTAAGTGATTTGCTCAAGGTCACACAACAGATAAGTGGCGGAGCCATAATTAGAACCCACATCTTTCCAAGCCCATTGCTCTTACCACGCTGCTTCTCGGCAAGGGGCTGCCTTTTTGTATGCACAGTGTGTTTGGCCTTTTCAACAGCCCACGCACTCAGAGGTCACCTTCCTGGTCAGTGGCGTCTTCCCCAAATTTGAAGAACCACTTCCTCTGGGTTGGGATGAGCTGGGGTGCGTAATTGGAAGGGCCCAGGCAAGAGTTTTGGTTGATCATTCCACTGCCCAGCCTTATCAATCTGCAAGCAAATCGCCCCTTAAGGTGCAGCGACTACGATGCTGAGGGCCAGAGGAGGCATTGTAAGGTATGCATATGTACCCCTGGGAAAGTTGCTTCATTTCATTAAATGAACAGTCGAAGTAAACTGGTGCTATTAGCATTATGAATCTGCTGCTTCGAGGCACGGCTGTGGGGTCTCAAAACTATTGTTTTATTTCTAATTCCAGACACCGAAAGGCTGGGCCTGGATTCAAGCCTCGATTGTATTCCAGTGGTAAACAGGAAGCAAATGATACCTTCCAGAGGCCACAGTGTTGAATTTCTGTTTTTTGTTGGTTTTTTTTTCCCCTTTCCAAGCCTTATAATTGTTCCCTTCTCTTGGGAAGACTTAGCAATAGCTCTTGGCAAAACTATGACATCAGTGTGTGGTGGGGGGGCGGTGAGGGTTGGAGGGGGGAGATTTAACGAAAAACATGGTGCTTGCCCTAATAGGACATAAAGGTATTGGGATATTACTTCACTTCTCTGCTGCTTTCCCAAAATCTTTCAATTTCGAGACCACAGTTCTCTAGCGACATATTGCTCTCTCTCACACGGGCGCGTGTAAGCGTGCAATGGGAGAGGCAGATGTGAAACTGTTTACGCACAGAGAGCGCCGAGTAAATAACTGACTGCAAGGCTGAATGTACTCCGTACACAAGCTTGGAAGAAGGGCAAGGCAAATGCCTCATGTACTAGAGGCGGCTCCCAGGCTGAGAGGACTAGGGAGAGAGAAATTCATCGGGCAAAACGGGTTGGAGGAGGGGGAATTTTCAGAAGTCTTTGATTATGGGGAAAGCGGTGATCTATTAATAATAACAATGGTATTTGTTAAGTGCTTAACTAGGTGCCAGGCACTGTACTAAGTGCTGGGGTGGATACAAGCAGATTGGGTTGGACACAGTCCCTGTCCCACGTGGGGCTCACAGTCTCAATCCCCATTTTACAGGTGAGGGAACTGAGGCCCAGAGAAGTGACTTGCCCACAGACAAGTGGCAGAGCTGGGATTTGAACCCATGACCTTCTGACCCCCAGGCGTGCTCTATCCACTATGCCATGCTGCTTCTCTTTCTCTTCTGATAAGAAGCAGTGTGGGCCTGGGAGTTGGAAGGACCTGGGTTCTAAACCCACCTCCTCGGCTTATCGGCCCTGATTTAGCCCCCTTTTCCTCAACTGACTCTTCCTTCTGCATCGTCTATGCACTCGGATCTGTGATCTTTGGGCATCCAATAATCGCCCCTAACCTCTCAGCACTTATGTGCCTATCTATAAATTAGATATTATAAATTATTTATTTATCTTAACGTCTGTCTACCCGTCTAGGCTGTAAGCTCGTTGTGCAGGGAACAGGTCTGCTAATTCTGCTGCATTGTACGCTCTCAAGCGCTTAGGACGGTGCTCCGCACATAGTAAACGCTCAATAAATACCACTTATTGACTGACTGACCACCACAGGAACAGCTGAGTTTAAGCGTGGTGGGTAGCGAGAATGGTCTCATCAATGCTACTAATGGGAGCTTGTCTACTTACTCATATGAACCCTTCCATGAGCTTAGTTCAGTGCTCTGCACAGAGTAAGTGCTATATAAATTCCGTGTCGAAATAGTAATAAGAGTATTTCTTAGGGTTCAAATCAGTGATAATCAGGTCCCGCAAGGGGCTTGCAGTCAAAGTAGGAGGGAGAACAGTTACTGAATTCCCACTGGATAGATGAGGGAACTGAGGCACAGAGCAGTTGTGTGACTTGCCCAAGGTCACACAGCAGGTAGGTGGTAGAACCAGGATTAGAACCCAAGTCCCCTGACTCCCAGGACCCTGCTCTTTCCAATGGGCCACTCCGCTTCACACAGCTTTAAATATCAAACCTCTTGCTTTTTTTCTTCTTCCATTTACTTTCTTATCTTAAATAAATACAAGAGTGATTTTCCCCCAAGTCTGTTGCTTGGCTAAACAGCAGTCCTAAAGGATCTTGGTAAATTCAACTGTTGATTGTACTATTAAAAAACAAATATAAGGTGATTATTGTTACCATACTGTTCTCCGGCAGACAGTGAGATCCGACTGAAATCAGCCCCTCATTTTATTCCTATCTCGCTCCTTCTCTCTTTTTTCTCCATGCTCTTAAACCATCTTATGTCATTTATGATATATGTTGGTAGCTTCCACATGGCTGGGGAATTATCTGCATGGACCACAGTCTCAAACCGACCTTGCTACCTGTCTGTGAACTTCTGGCCTTTCCAAACCTCTCCAGAGGAAATGCCATTTTGAGCAGGGAATGTTGGAAAAAACAATATGTGGGTCTGTTATAATGAAGAGCTAAAATTAGCCTCTAACTTTCAGCTTGTCAACAGTCTTTGGGTACTACGGATTTTCCATTTTCCCTTGCCGTCGTTTTCCCATTAGTTGATGGATGTTCATATGGAGTCTTAGAGTGGGAGCATTTACAGGGCCTGGGGCCGATTGGATGATTTTGAATATGCCCTAGTGCTTGGCACATAGCAGCTGCTTAATAAACACAATAAATCACAAAACTCAAGACAGATATTGAACGGAGAGAATGAGGCCTGGAAAACCAACGAATGAATCAATTGACAGTAATCATTGAGCGTTTACTGTGTGCAGAACGCTGTACTAAGTGTTCAGAGGAGTACAGTGAATGACGTTTTGGGTTTTAATAATAATAATGATGGCATTTACTAAGTGCTTACTATGTGCAAAGCACTGCTCTAAGTGCTGGGGAGGTTACAAGGTGATCAGGTTGCCCCACAGGGGGCTCACAGTCTTAATCCCCATTTTACAGATGAGGTAACTGAGGCACAGAGAAGTTAAGTGAGTTGCCCAAAGCCACACAGCTGACAATTGGCAGAGCTGGGATTTGAACCTGTGACCTCTGACTCCAAAGCCCATGCTCTTTCCACAGAGCCATGCTGCAGTGAGACTGATGACCCAGATTAAGTTCGTGTACTTATTCGGGTTCTACCTGGCATGAATGTTTTGTCAGTATCGAAAAGAAAATACCTTTCTGCGTCCCCCTCTAGACAGTACGTTCGTTATGGGAAGGGAACGGGTCTGCCATTTCTATTGTACCGTACTCTCCCAAGTGCTTAGTACAGTACTCTGTACATAGTAAGCACTTAATCAATACCACTGAGCGATTGACCGATTGAGTCCTTTTACAGTTCACTGGAAGACGAACTCCTGATGTAAATAAAATGCCGACAACATCTCTTTGGAAGGTACGCAAATCAGGAAAGTCTACAAATGTGGCTTTATTGTCTCATGCAATCACTCCAGCGGGCTCCATGTTGGAAAGTCAGCTAAGAAGAGTCGTCAACAGTGGCTGAGGTTGTGGCTGATGAGCTCCGAGCTACAGAGGGCCCTGCCTGGCCTCCTCTAAACACAGGATCCCACTGATTTCCTTTCATTCTATTCTAGTTTTTAAAAATTATTATTATTATTGTTGTGTGTGTGTGTACATGTCTTATGTTGTTTTAGCATTTTTAACATTTCCTCTTTCCTTATGCGTCTGTGGCTAGACCCCCGCCCTCCTTTTACGCTTATATTGGCAGCTCCTTGAAGGCCAGAGACTTTAATTCACACCCATGTGCACTTTCCCAGCATTTAATACAGTGCTCTGTACAGAGTAATAAAAATAACAATAATAATAATAATTTTGGAATTTGTTAAGCCCTTACTATATGTCAGGCACTGTATTAAGCACTGGGGTGGACGCAGGCAAATGAGGTTGGACACAACCCATGTCCCACATGGAGATTCAAAATTTTAAGCCCCATTTTACAGTTGAGGGAACTGAGGCCCAGAGAAGTGAAGTGACTTGCCCAAGATAACCCAGCAGACGAGTGGCGGAGCCGGGATTAGAACCTAGGTCTCGCTAGTCTCCCCTCTGAAAGAGACCCACAGAGGAAATCCTGCAGAGCATATCAAGCAACGTTATTTGATGCGTGTGAAGGAGACCTCTATGAACCTAGGTTTGTTGGAGAATTGCTTCTAATGAATTAGTTGGAAGCCACGCATCACATGCTTCTCCAAATCCGTCCCGGCCGACTTCATGGCCGGGAAGTTCAAAGGGTCCTTCCTTTCTTTCCTTCCTTTCCTTCCTTCCTTTCGCTTCAACTCGTTTGGCCTAATTCAGAGGGCTGAGGTCCAAATGATCTTGACTAGAAGAAGGACCTCATCGGACCAGGGATCTTTTTACTTCTGGAGTTTTGTTTGGCTTGTCGGTTGTTCGCCGAGGTCGCCGAGACACAGTCATCTCGATTTACGGAGAACTTATGCAAAGCCAAGCTAAAGCAGTTGAGTCTGGGAATTTAGTCCTGGGGCAACTGTTGGCTCGTTCTCAGCAGCACAACAAGGGACAGTCTTTTTGTGTTGCACAATGGAATCGGCACTGTGGGTCCCAGGCTGATCCTTTATGCCACAAACACGCATTCTTACGGGCAGTTCACTGTCAGTGACGTCTTCTTTGAGTATGACGGACGAGTATATACAGAGTGAGTCATTCTGGATCAGCTGAAGGGGCTAGAGTTTGTAGTATTGTCCCCTTCTAGACTGTGAGCCCACTGTTGGGTAGGGACTGTCTCTATATGTTGCCAACTTGTACTTCCCAAGCGCTTAGTACAGTGCTCTGCACACAGTAAGTGCTCAATAAATACGATTGATTGATAGTATTGCAGGAGGAGTGCTTGGATTCAACACTGCTTGGGGTCAAGTTATCTGGAAGAGGGTTGTTTGGACGAATTTATGGATGGGAGGTCCATAGATTAGGGTTGGAGTGGCAAGAGTTACGTCTTTTACCCTTAACGATGATGTCACAGGGGGCGAACATCATGTGATTCCCTCCAAGCATATGAGAGGTTTAAAATATTTTCACATATGCATCTCCAAAGAGGGTACAAATCATTCCTCAAATAGCAAAAACTAAAATATCAGGTTTTGGCCTCTGTGGAAGCAGTGTTCTATAAAAACACATTTGACCTGCATTCTAATGGGCTTTAGAGGGAAAACGACCAAAATAACGTGCTGATTCACTGAGCATTTTCTCCAAATGGATTGACCCTCCGATGGCTCAGAGAGAAAGAGAGTTCAATATGCTTTGGATATCTTCTTTAAAAATAGCTCCTCCACGAAGTGTGTCAGTGTTACACAGTCTTTGGAAGTGTGAAGGGGAATTGCAATGCCAGACATGTTACTAGCGCCTGTACGAAGATTAGTCTCTCTTCTGATCACATTAAAACAGAGTTCCTGCTACTTTCCAGATACAACACGGGGATGCAGGGAAAATTCTATCGTATGCCTTAGTGCCGCACATCTAGCAGAGAAAATGGGTGCAAAGAGAGAGCACTGCAAACCAAATCAAATCAAACTGATGTCACCTGAAAGCTCCACTCTGGCTAAGGGCATTGACGAAACCAAACGCTTAGCAAAGTGCCAAAGTAATTCGGGCGCTGTCATGAGGAAGCAATGTGCTAAGCACTAAAGGATGTAAACGATAAATCAGACCAGGCGCACAGTTCCTAGCCCATGGGGGCTCACACTATAACGGGGAGGGAGAACAGGTATTTAACTTTCACTTTACAGATGAAGAACCTGATGCACAGAGAACTTAAATCACGGTCAGGCAGCAGGCAAGTGTCACAGCAAGATTAACACCCAAGCCTCCCGTATCACAGTCCCGTATTCTTTCCACACTGCACATTTTTCCTAGAGCATACGGAATCATAGGTCTGATTGATGAAAACAACGGAAGAGAACAATTCTTAGAATAGTCAAATACATTCCTTCTCTGTGAGTATTATTATCGTACCTGTTAAACGTTTACCGCGTTCTAGGCATTGAATTAAGTGCTGGGGTCTGATAAGCAGATAATAAACTTCTGAATCCCAGGCTCATGCTCTACTCGCTACTTCATGACACAGCCCCTGTCCCTGTCCCATATGGGGATTATAGTCTAAGGGGGGGAGAGAGAACAGGTATCGAATCCCCATTTTACAGATTCTGCAGGAAACTAAGATGCAGAAAAGTGACTTGCCCTAGATCACACAGCAGGCGAGTGGAGGACCTGGGATTGGAACCCCAGCCAGTGCTGTGCTCTTTCACGAGGCTTCTCCTACCTGTAAATCAGTGTAGTGGCCATCGTCCCTCCCACTTGGACTGTGAGCCCCTCATGGGACAAGGACTGGGTCCGATCTGACGCCACCGCGTCCGTCCCGGCGCCTAGAACGGTGCTTGGGCATCGAGTAAGTGTTGAAGAAAAGCCACGATAATTACTTATTCTCATACCTGTCTTCCCACATGCCTTCAGACGTGACGCGTCTGAGAGCGAATGCTCTTAGATATCAATTTTGGAGTGTTTTGCTGGAGAAAATTCACAGCAGGATGCATGCCAGGTGCCTGGCATCGTGCCCATTCCAACAGAAATTTCACACAGGCACACTTAGGCCACTACGCTTAGCAAGGAGACCACGTCACGCTCTCCGAAGGGCTAATAAAAATAATCTTAAAACAAGCCAGAAATAGAAAACGCTCCGTACAATAACAGCGGTCGTTTTCACCCCCTGGGAGACATGAATTGCTGCTAATAGCTTGAAAATCACCCCTCACCCTGAAATAGCTGGAAGCCTACCCTCTCTTCTCCCCAGAGATGCTAAACCAATGACGTGATTTCAACCAGCCCTTCTCTTCCAGCTCACCATCTGTCTAAGCCTCTGGCTGCCACTGTAACAATGATTCTGGATGCAACATCAACAGTCGAGACTTCTCTCTGGAAATATTCAGTCAGTCCGGCGGTCTGGTGAAAAAAGTGCCTATCTGAGAGTGGAGAGATCCAGAATCCTCACTCAGCTCATCCACCGACCTGCTGTGCAACCTCAGGCAAGTTACTTGACCTCTCTGGGCCTCGGGCTCCTCCTCTAACGTTCACTGGAATAGAGCACCGTCCTTCAGATTCAAAGGAGACATAGCAGATGGTGACGTTCCCCCGATACATTCATGTGTGCCACAAAGGTCACTGCGGGGTCCACGGACCCCACAAAATGACAACTTTCCTTTGTTGAGTTGACGTGTAATTATTAAGCGTTTACGGTGTGCCAAGCAGTGTACAAAGTGCTGGGGCTCACAGTCTAAGTAGGAGAGATGACATGCTGATTGAATCTACATTTACCGATGAGGAAACTGGGGCCCAGAGAAGTGACTTAATAATAATGACGGTACTTGTTAAGCACTCACTATGTGCCAAGCCCTGTTCTAAGCGCTGGGTAGACACAAGGTAATCAGCTTGTCCCATGTGGGGCTTGCAGTCTTAATCCCCATTTTACAGATGAGGTAACTGAGGCACAGTGAAGTGACCTGCCCAAGATCACACAGCAGGCAAGTGGTGGAGCGGGATTAGAACCCAGGTCCCCTGATTCCCAGGTCTGTGCTCTTTCCTCTAGCTCACGGTGTTTCTCTAGGTTTGTCATTTGTGGCGTAGCTTCAACTACTATTTCTACTCATAATGGTATCCCCTCTAGACTGTAAGCTTGAGGTGGGCAGGGAACGTGCGTACCAACTCTGCTGTACTGTACTCTCCCACGAATTTCGTACAGTGCTCTGCACACAGTGACTGCTCAATAAGTAGGATTGATTGACTGCAGATGATTCCCAAATCTACATCTCCAGCCCCAATCTCTCTCCTTTTCTGCCATCTCGTATTTCCTCCTGCTGTCAGGACACCTCTACTTGGATATCCCGTTGATGCCTCGAATTTCACATAGCCAAAAGAGAACTCATCTTCCCACCCAAACCCTGCCCTCCCCGTGCCTTTCAATCAATCAATCAATCAATCGTATTTCCCATCGCAGTAGACGCCACAACCATCCTCCCTATATCACAAGCCCATAAACTTGGCCTTATCCTCATCTCATCTCTCATTCTACCACATATTCATTCATTCATTCATTCATTTGTATTTATTGAGCGCTTACTGTGTGCAAAGCACTGTACTAAGCACTTGGGAAGTACAAGTTGGCAACATATCATCATCAATCGTATTTTTTGAGTGCTTACTGTGTGCAGAGCACTGTACTAAGCGCTTGGGAAGTACAAGTTGGCAACATATAGAGACGGTCCCTACCCAACAGCGGGCTCACAGTCTAGAATATTCAATTTGTCACAAAATCCCGTTGGATGGAGAAGTACAATAGACTTGGTAGGCCCAACCTCTAACTTCAAGAAGCTTACAATCAAATCCGGGAGAGAAACATTAAAATAATGATGGCGGGATTTGGTAAGTGCTTACTATGTGTCAAGCGCTGTTCCGAGCACTGGGGTAGATACAAGTCCTTTAGACTGTGAGCCCACTGTTGGGTAGGAACTGTCTCTATATGTTGCCAACTTGTACTTCCCAAGCGCTTAGTACAGTGCTCTGCACACAGTAAGCGCTCAATAAATACGATTGATTGATTGATTGATTAATCGGGTCGGACACAGTGCCTGTCGTCCATGGGGCTAACAGCGTAATTATAAATTCCAACCAGGGGAAGCAACAGAGCAAATTCATTCATTCATTCATTCGATTGTATTTATTGAATGCTTACTGTGTGCAGAGCACTGTACTAAGCGCTTGGGAAGTACAAGTCTGCAGTATATAGAGACGGGCTCACAGTCTAGAAGGGGGAGACAGACAACAAAACAAAAGTGTGGCAGAAGGGAGGGTAAACAGGGAAGGGAAATGAGGGGATAGTCAGGATAGGCTTCTTGGAGGAGATGTGACTTCAGTAGGGCTTTGAAGAGGGGGAGAGTTGTGTGGGGGGGTTTCGGATGGGGAGTCAGAGGACCTGGGTTCTAATCCCGCTTTTCTGCTGTGTGACCTTGGGCAAGTCGCATAAGTCTCTAGGCCCCAGTTCTCTCATCTGTAAAATGGGGACTAAGACCGTGGGCCCCATGTAGGACATGGACTGTCTACCTGATGAGTTCTGTATCTACCCCCGCGCTTTGTGTAGTGCCTGGCACGTAGTAAGCACTTAACAAATACCATTTTTTAAAAAATGAAGGGGGAAAGAGGACAGGAGAGAGGGTACCAGGGTGGATGAGGAGAGAGATGAGAGCAAGGCCCAGTGAGTAGGTGGTGTTAGAGAAGAAAAGGGTGTGAGCTGGGTTGTAGTGGGAGAGGAGCGAGGAGAAGTAGAAGGAAGAGAGCTGGCTAAGGGGTTTAGCTGGGTCCAGGTGCTGGGCTGCTTCACCTGAGAGACGTTTGCTTTTCTCCCTTTGCTTCTCATTTTGTTTGCACTCCTTCCCGGGCTGCCTTCAGATTAAGCGAGTGTCAACACTGGGCTGTTGCGATATGAGTAATAGCCACACTGACTGTTTACAACTGCACTTTCCACTGCAGACAGAGGTGGAAAAACAAACAAATGAAACCTCCCCACCAAGCAATAAGAAAAGCAAAGGAGCCACATGAAGCCACCCCTAAGGTTCGGACTCCAGCTGCGGACATCCAAGCCCGCTAAAGGAAGAAAGGCTAACTGTCAAAATATCATCTTCCCTCCCCACCCCTAACCCTCTCTCCCAGGAGCTGAGAAGTCAGAGGCCCTATACAAAGAAGAAAACCAGCGGAAATGAATTTTAATTCCATTTTTCTCCACAACCGGATACCATCAAATGACTACTTTGGTTGACTAGATCCTCCCTGTGGCCTGGAACTTCTTCCCTCTTCCCTCTTCACGGGAGAAGCAGCCTGGATCAGTGGAAAGAGCACGGGCTCGGGAATCAGAGATCATGGGTTCAAATCCCAGCTCCGCCATTTGTCAGCTGTGTGACTTTGGGCAAGTCACTTAACTTCTCTGGGCCTCAGTTACCTCATCTGTAAAATGGGGATTAAGACTGTGAGCCTCATGTGGGACAACCTGCTCACCTGATATCCTCCTCTGCACTTAGAACAGTGCTTGGCACATAGTAAGCGCTTAACAAATGCCATCATTATTATTATATCCAATAGGCAAATCACACCCCTGCATCAGAGCCTTATTTAAGGCACATCTCTAAGAGGCCTTCCCTGAAAAAGCCCTCTTTTCTCCAACTTTCTCTCCCTTCTGCGTCATCTGTACCCTTTGGGAACTTGGTAGTCACCCACCCTCAGCCCCACAGCACTGATGTACACAGTACAGTGCTCTGCACACAGTAAGCGCCCAATAAAAACGATTGAATGAATTGAATGAATCCATAATTAATGCATTTATATTAATGTCTGTCTCCCCCTCTAGGCTGTAAGCTCACTGTTAGGGTTAGGGAACGTGACCTAACAACTCTGTTATATAGTACTTGATTGATTACTGTGTGCAGAGCACTGTACTAAGCAACACAACAGTGTTGGTAGACATGATCCCCGCCCACAACGAGGTTTCAGTCTAGAGGGGGAGGCAGACATTAATATAAATAAATTACAGATATGCACATATGTGCCGTGGGGCTTAGGGTGGGGTGAATTGGACTTGCAAGTCCAAGTGTAGGGTGACGCAGAAAGGAGTGGGAGAAGAGGAAATAAGGGCTTAGTCAGAGAAGGTCTCTTGGAGGGGATGTGCTATTAATGAGGCTTTGAAGGTGGGGAAACTGGTCTTCGGTCAGCTAGGAAGAGGCCTCATTGGCCCTGTTGGTGTTACTCTTGAGTACTCGGGAATATGGTGGGAAGAGAGGACAAAGGATGCTTCATCCCGTCTCGGCCTGTCCCGTCCAGGGCTCATCCCTGGGAACATCCCAAGTTCCACGGGGCTGGATGGATGCAACCGGGGAATGCTCCTGACCTCCCAAAATACGCACGGGCCCGGAGTCAGAAGGAGTCTTAAAATCGACCTTGAGCTCACTGTGCCCAGTGAGCGGGGAAAGGTGTCCAACTACGCTCCACCGAGCCAGTACCTGATGCTGACTCATTGTTTTGTTGCTCAGTGGTATATTAATGAAAATAATTGCAAATAGCCCCCCGGCTTTCCCCTCCCACCTCCCCCAATCCGGCAGTGACGCTCATTACCAGTGAGGAAGCCAGCTCTGTACAGGACCTGCTTGCTTCCTCAGTGTCTCTGTCCACTCTGTTCTGTTGCACCTCACGTCACAGAGATCCCCGGAGAAAGATTCCCCTAAGTAGCCCGGAGCCTCCAGGCCAGGAAGACTAGGTGGAAATGTTCTGCCTCCCCAGAGGATGTGCTTCTCCCCTTGACCACCCCGGCTTGCCTTGAATGTGCAGTGGGACGGATAAAACTCGGCCTCAGAGATGGAGATGAATGGCAGAGCCAGGGTTAGAGCTCAAGGCCTCTGACTCTCAGGGCCTGTGCCCGTTCCACTAGGCTATGCTACTTTCCTCAATTTGCTTTTTTTTGCCCTCTGCATCAAATGCTAGTCTGCCTGAGGATTTTAGAAATTGATCTGCTAGGCAGACCTAGGGGGTAACAGATGGGGACGGATGGTGGGTGCATGGGTGTGGGGGAGCGGAGGACTTCAAAGAGGATCAGGGTTTGCAAGTCACCATTACTGAGCCTTCTCAAATGGACAGCGGGGAACTCATGTCAAACAAGGGACCTTATTGTTTAGTGGCCTAGGATATTGACTTTGTTTATTGTGCATAATCTCCGACACCTATTAATCATTTCTGGGGTTTCTCCATTATCGGTGACTAAATAACATGTGGGGATTCCCAGCTATGTTGATTCTGAAAATGCTTTGGAGAAACTACTGGAACCTTTAACTAGGGGAGATTAGTGGTTTCCCACTTGGCTTCCAGGGCATTGAGGCTGCATTGATTTTTACAGGTGGCCAAGGGAAATGGGTTGAAATTTACGAAGAGCTGGAAACGCGTCTAGAAAGGGCACCGTGATTTCCTCTCTCCCCACTCCCTTATGCCAGTGGTCGAATCGATCCCCGTGGTCGAACTGAGAGTCCATGTGACTCTATTGACTTTTCACTCCAACTGCAGAATATAATGGAGACTTTATTACCGGCCTTTTCCATCCTAATTAACTGTAATGTACAGGGAAACTACCAAAAGACTTGGTTCACGGAAACGGTGGCACTATTAGAAGAGCCACGCGGTTTGAAATCTTTAAGCCGAATGCCATTACAGCTGTCTTCTTACTCCGGACCGCCAGAGTCAGGTGCCTAGGAGAGTGTCCCTCTTCCCCGCCGTTATCCCTGGCTCCCGGGATTCCGGGAGGGGGAGAAGGGGCAGAAGCAACTCCCATGTAGTCCTCATATATCGGCCCCGCCAGGCCCTGCTGTGTGGGGAGAGGGGCCGCTTCCAGGACTTCCATCATCCCCTCCTCCTCCAGCCAGGAGCGCGAGGAGGAGCAGCGGTGACCCACAGGCAGCCAGCCCCCTTATTCCCAATCCCAAGGCCCTGCTGAGTATGGACAGAAGCTGCTTCCGGAATTCCCCTCATCCTCTCCTCCTCTGAGAAGCCCCATCTTTCTTTCAGAACATCAGGAGGGCCGTGGCTGCCTCTGTGACTGTGGCAGCGGCTAAATCTGCGGGATTCCTCCTCAGTCTCCCATCACCTAACTGTGGGGGTCCTTCAAGGTTGAGTTCTGGATCCCCTCTACTCTCCATCTACACCCATTCCCTGGGAAAATTTATTCCCTCCCATGTCTTCAACGACCAAGCAGTCAATTCCCATCTGCAGCCCTGATCTCTCTCCTTCTCTGCAATGTCATATTTAATAATAATAATAATGGCATTTATTAAGCGCTTACTATGTGCAAAGCACTGTTCTAAGCGTTGGGGAGGTTACAAGGTGATCAGGTTGTCCCATGAGGGGCTCACAGTCTCAATCCCCATTTTACAGATGAGGGAACTGAGGCACAGAGAAGTTAAGTGACTTGCCCAAAGTCACACAGCTGACAATTGGCGGAGCCGGGGTTTGAACCCATGACCTCTGACTCCAAAGCCCGGGCTCTTTCGTTGGTAGGCGCATTCCCTGCCTACAAGCAACGTACGGTCTAGAGGGGACATGTATATATGTTTGTACGTATTTATTACTCTATTTATTTATTTATTTTACTTGTAAATATCTATTCTATTTATTTTATTTTGTTAATATGTTTGGTTTTGTTCTGTCTCCCCCTTCTAGACTGTGAGCCCACTGTTGGGTAGGGACTGTCTCTATATGTTGCTAACTTGTACTTCCCAAGCGCTTAGTACAGTGCTCTGCACACAGTAAGCGCTCAATAAATACGACTGATTGCTTGATTGACATGGACTACCACACTTTTTATAATCAATCGTATTTATTGAGCGCTTACTGTGTGCAGAGCACTGTACTAAGCGCTTGGGAAGTACAAGTCGGCAACACATAGAGACAGTCCCTACCCAACAGCGGGCTCACAGTCTAGGAGATAAAAACTGAGAGTAGCGTTGTACTCAGGAACCAACACGAATCCCTTTTACAGTTAACCTCGTACTCAAGCCTGCGTGACTCGGGTTATTTTTTTCCCCTCTAATGAGCCGAGTCCCCTCTTGCATCTGTGATTTTCCAGAGAAACAGAAAGCGACTGTATTTTTCAGGCGGTCTGCAGAGCTCTCTCCCTGAGGATAAATTGGATCTAGCTCTCCCCCAACTCCCAGGTCTTGGCCGGCCAAAGGTGTCTGGGTATTCAGCACCTTTTATCATCAATCATCATCAATCGTATTTATTGAGCGCTTACTATGTGCAGAGCGCTGTACTAAGCGCTTGGGAAGTACAAATTGGCAACATATAGAGACAGTCCCTACCCAACAGTGGGCTCACAGTCTGAAAGGGGGAGACAGAGAACAAAACCAAACACACTAACAAAATAAAATGAATAGAATAGATATGTACAAGTAAAATAAATAGAGTAATAAATATGTACAAACATATATACAGGTGCTGTGGGGAAGGGAAGGAGGTAAGATGGGGGGGATGGAGAGGGGGACGAGGGGGAGAGGAAGGAAGGGGCTCAATCAATCAATCAATCAATCAATCAATCAATCGTATTTATTGAGCGCTTACTATGGGCAGAGCACTGTACTAAGCGCTTGGGAAGTACAAATTGGCAACACATAGAGACAGTCCCTACCCAACAGTGGGCTCACAGTCTAAAAGGGGGAGACAGAGAACAGAACCAAACATACCAACAAAATAAAATAAATAGGATAGAAATGTACAAGTAAAATAAATAAATAAATAAATAAATAAACAGAGTAGTAAATATGTACAACCATATATACATATATACAGGTGCTGTGGGGAAGGGAAGGAGGTAAGATGGGGGGATGGAGAGGGGGACGAGGGGGAGAGGAGGGAAGGGGCTCAGTCTGGGAAGGCCTCCTGGAGGAGGTGAGCTCTCAGCAGGGCCTTGAAGGGAGGAAGAGACTGTGAGCCCACTGTTGGGTAGGGACTGTCTCTATATGTTGCCAACTTGGACTTCCCAAGCGCTTAGTCCAGTGCTCTGCACACAGTAAGCGCTCAATAAATACGATTGATGATGATTCAGCAACCGAAACCCTGTTTCTGGATTTGGCGCTTCGGAGAGCTAAGGGCTCACAATGTCCTGGAAGGGCACGAAAGGGGCTTCGGTCAGGCCGATGCCGGCTAGCCGCTTGCCGGCGGTTTCCCTGGCTAGGAGAAAAGCTGAAGGCTCAGAGCCTCGCTCTGCAGCCGCCAAGGAGGTGCTGACAAATGTTTTTAATTGGTCAGTGATCCTTACTGTTCCCCAGATGGTGATTTGAGACTGCTGCAGCTCCAGACTTCCCTAATTGCGTTACTTTTCTCCAAACGCTGACAGATGCCAGAATGTGGATGAGGTGTTGTGCCCAGGGTTGGGAGGGGGTGGGGAGAGTGTGCGTGCGGGTTAAAGAAAATTCAAATATGAATTGAAAAGGCTATAATTGCCCTGTCTCTGGTGACTTGGTAAAGAACTAGCAGAGTACAGCTCGGTCTTGAGATGTCTCGGAGGAGTTTATACAACTCCCGATGGAGCTTTTTAAGTAAAAGAGTCAGAACAAGCGAAATCTGGAGAGTTCACAGTCCAGGAAAACAAGGACTTTTAGTACGGAGGTGGCCCAAGTTCTTGGGTTTACAAAGGCACCGAACAGAACAAAAGTCAGATGCAGTGGAGTCAGATGGACCTGGGTTCTAATCCTGGCTCCGTCACTTAATAATAATAATAATAATAATGGTATTTATTAAGGGCTTACTATGTGCAAAGCACTGTCCTAAGCGCTGGGGAGGTTACAAGGTGATCAGATTGTCCCGCGGGGGGCTCACAGTCTTAATCCCCATTTTACAGATGAGGTAACTGAAGCACAGAGAAGTGAAGTGACTTGCCCAAAGTCACCCAGCTGACAATTGGCGGAGCCGGGATTTGAACCCATGACCTCTGACTCCAAAACCCGGGCTCTTTCCACTGAGCCACGCTGCTTCTCCACTTGTCTGTGGTTTGACCTTGGGCAAGTCACTTCACTTCTCTGTGCCTCAGTTCCTCATCTGTGAAATGGAAGATGATTAAGACTGCAGGCTCCATGTGGGACAGGGACTGTGTCCAGCCTGATTGTCTCGTATCTACTCCAGTGCTTAGTACAGTACCTGGCATGTAGTAAGTGCTTTACAAATGCCATAAAAAATTCTATGGGATGTTCTCAATTAATCAATCGTTTTTATCGAACACTCACTGTGTGCACAGCCCTGCACAAAAGAGAGTGCAATACAACAGTTGGTAGACACATTCCCTGTCCACAACAAACTTTAAGGATTTATTAAGAAATCATTCATCTCACAACCCTGTTCAAACAATTACTGTAACATTTACTCCCACTCTACCGATGAGGAAACTCCGCATGAGTCAAAATCAAGCTAAATATGCAATGTCCTTCACTGCCGGCTGAGAAAATAAACTGGTCATAGCTCTCTAGAACAAGCCCGTCAAGTTGAAAACATTTCAGAGGTTCTCCTTGTGCCTCTGCTTGAATGCTATCTGCATGCTGACTGGAAAATATTAAAAGTAATCATTAATATTATAGAGCGCTCACTCTGTGCAGAGCACTGTACTAAGCTCTTCAGAGAGTGCAATGGGAATACGTCCGGCACGATCCCTGGAGTTTGGAATAACCCCTATCTTGGAATCGTCACTTCACTTCTCTGGGCCTCAGTTCCCTCATCTGGAAAATGGGAATTAAGACTGTGAGCCCCCCGTGGGACAACCTGATCACCTTGTAACCTTCCCAGCGCTTAGAACAGTGCTTTGCACATAGTAAGCGCTTAATAAATGTTAGAGAAGCAGCGTGGCTCAGTGGAAAGAGCAAGGGCTTTGGAGTCAGAGGTCATGGGTTCGAATCCCAGCTCCTCCACGTGTCTGCTGTGTGAACTTGGGCAAGTCACTTAACTTCTCTGCGCCCCAGTTACCTCATCTGTAAATGGGTATTAAGACTGTGAGCCCCACGTGGGACAACCTGATCACCTTATATCCCCCCCAGCGCTTAGAACAGTGCTTTGCACATAGTAAGCGCTTAACAAATGCCATTAAAAAAAAGAGTGATGGATTATTGAAAAGTTTTTTTAAGGTATTTGTTAAGCTCTTACTGTGTGTCCAACACTGTTGTAAGCACTGGGGTTGACACAAGTTAATTAGGTCGGACACAATTCCTGGACTGCATGGGGCTCACAGTAAATGCATTCATTCATTCAATCATATTTATTGAGCGCTTACTGTGTGCAGAGCATTGTACTAAGCGCTTGGGAAGAACAAATTGGCAACATATAGAGTCGGCCCCTACCCAGCAACGGGCTCACACAGTCTAGAAGGGGGAGACAGGCAACGAAACAAAATATATTAACAAAATAAAATAAATAGACTAGTA
Source organism: Tachyglossus aculeatus (assembly GCF_015852505.1). Classification (NCBI taxonomy): domain Eukaryota; kingdom Metazoa; phylum Chordata; class Mammalia; order Monotremata; family Tachyglossidae; genus Tachyglossus; species Tachyglossus aculeatus. The sequence continues at coordinate 11,573,409 of NC_052085.1, read as the reverse complement.
ACAGGTGTCAGGTCATCAGAATAAACTGAAGTAAAGCTAGATGCACATGATTAGCAAAATAAAATAAATAGAATAGTAAATATGTACAAGTATGTGCCAAGCACTGTTCTAAGCACTGAGGTAGATACAAGGTTGTCCCACGTGGGGCTCACTGTATTCATCCCCATTTTACAGATGAGGGAACTGAGGCCCAGAGAAGTGAAGCGACTTGCCCAAAGTCACACAGCTGACAAGTGGCGGAGCCGGGATTAGAACCCACGACCTCTGACTCCCAAGCCCGGGCTCTTTCCACTAAGCCAAGCTACTTCCCTTACTACTGATAATGATATTTGTTAAGCACTTACAATGTGCTAAGCACTGGGGTAGACACAAGGTAATCGGGTTGTCCCACGTGGGGCTCACCGTCTTCATCCCCATTTTACAGATGAGGGAACTGAGGCCCAGAGAAGTAAATGCAGTAAATGATTTCTGTTCCACTCTAGCAAAGCTGCAGAAAAGCACAGCTCGCTGAGGAACAGGGGGTTGGGTTAAGGTTCGTGAATCGAAGAGGCGCCCACTCAAAATAATTAAAAGGCTGAGAGCAGAAAAATGTCCTTTAAGTCAGCCAATTGTATTTACTGAGCACTTACTGTGTGCAGAGCACTGTACTAAGCGCTTGAGAGAGGACAGTATAACAATATAATGGACACGCTCCCTGCCCACAATGAGCTTACAGTCTAGACGGAATTCCCTTTCTTTGGATTGGTGAGTGTGAGCTTGTGTCTGGGAGGCGGTGGGGGGCGGGGGGGGGGGAGGGGGGAGCATGAGCCAGAGAGGTTTGAATCCCAGCTCTGCCACTTGTCTGCTGTAGGAACTTGGGCAAGTCACTTCACTTCTCTGGGCCTCAGTTACCTCATCTGTAAAATTGGGATTGAGACTGTGAGCCCCACATGGGACAGGGACTGTGTCCAGCCCGATTTGCTTGTATCCACCCCAGCGCTTAGTACAGTACCTGACACAAAGTAAGCCCTTAACAAAGACCACAATTATTATTATTATTATTATTAGGAGACACAGGGTGTGGGGGCCAGGGCGAGTCTGGGTGAAGGTTCACACACACTGTCAGGCAAGACTGAAATCTGTGTGGAGGGCAATGAAAATATGAACTGTTCTAAAACCTGGCTCTGAACAAATGGGGGTAAGATTTCCTAAAGCTGTCCCTGTTCACGGTGGCCATTTAAAATTGATGATTTGGGCTGAATTACAACTCCGATCACACATCTTCGCCAGCAGCAAATCATACTCCGGTCCCCTTTCTGGGCCAGAATTCAATGTCAGAATGGTGAGCTCAGACCACGGACATGGCTCCTTAGGCTTACTCAGAACACGGCTGGAATTCCAGTTTCCTACTGTGAATTCCAGAACCAAGCATTGACAGTGCCCCAGGTTCTCAGGGTTAGTGTTGGACTTCCAGCCTTGTGCTGAATTCAATCCATCTTTACCCTCAGGAACTTTGCTGCCGGGCTTGTGCTCTTTCCATCAGGCCGCCGTGCTTCTCCCTGGTTTTCCTGTTCTTCTTCGGCCTTCCTCAGACTAACTGTCCCTTAGTGCCTTGCTGATGCTGAAAAGCAGTTCGTAATCACCCACATGTTGTTTGTATGGACTTCCAGGGCACATTTATCAGTAATACAGGGGCTCTCGTACGAGCGACTCAAGGATTGTTGATGCTCTTACCCCGTTGAGGGGAAAGTATTTCCCAGAAAACATGACTAGCCCATAATGACTGTGGTAAAACTGTAGTATCACCCCATCCGACTCTAAAACCCCAAACCTGAAATATACTGTCCAGAAAGTGAGAGAGGGAGAAGGAGAAAGAGAGAAAAGGGAAAGAGGGAGAGAGGGGAAAAGAGATAGGAGGGAAAGAGGGAGAAAGAGAGAGAGATAAAGATCCTTGCTTCATAGCAGGAATGTAACAGGGTTTTCATTTTCGGGAACTCGTGTGTTAGTTAAGAAAAAGCAAGTGCTTTCCAAACATCCTGCTTTGCTCATTTCAAATCCTACTCCTACATTCTGTGAGATTCTGGCACTGTGACAGGAAATAAATGGAAAGAGGACAAAATGCCTCCTTACAATCCACTCTCCTGATTAACTTGTCGCTCACCTCACTAAAGTCATTTTGTTGTCAGGACTTTACCAGACCTAATCCCAGTTTTGCCACTTGTCTGCTGTGGGCCCTTGGGCAAGTCACTTCACTTTCTAGACTGTGAGCCCACTGTTGGGTAGGGACTGTCTCTATATGTTGCCAACTTGTACTTCCCAAGCGCTTAGTACAGTGCTCTGCACACAGTAAGCGCTCAATAAATACGATTGATTGATTGATTGATTCTCTGGGCTTCAGTTCCCTCCTCTGTAAAATGAAGACTGTGAGCCCCATGTGGGACATGGACTGTGTCCAACCTGATTGGCTTGCATCTACCCCAGGACTTAGAACAGGGCTTGATACATAGTAAGCTCTTGAAAAATGCCATTATTATTATTACTATTAATAATAATAAAAAAGCGTTTTCATTTCTGAGTAGTTCTCATCCTTAGGGATGTCTTTCCCAACAGTGAAAGCCATATGACCCATGGTCTAAGGGAAAGAGCACGGGGCTGGGAGTCAGGAGACCTGGGTTCTCACCCAACTCTGCCAATCGCCTGTTGTTTGACTGTGGACAAGTCAACTTTGCTGGGACTAAGTTTGCTCAATTGTAAAATGGGGATTAATTTCCTACTCTCCCTCCCCCTTAGATTGTGACCTGATTAGGTTATATCTACCTCAGAACTTAATATAGTGTAAGAGAAGAAGCGTGGTGCGGTGGAAAGAGCTCGGGCTTTGGAGTCAGAGGTCATGGGTTCAAATCCCGGCTCCACCCATTGTCAGCTGTGTGACTTTGGGCAAGCCACTTCACTTCTCTGGGCCTCAGTTACCGTATTTGTAAAATAAGACTGTGTATTTATTTATTTATTTGTAAAATAAGATGAAGACTGTGAGCCCCACCATGGGACAACCTGATCACCTTATAACATCACCAGTGCTTAGTACCGTGCTTTGCACACAGTAAGTGCTTGATAAATGCCATCATCATTATTATTATTATTATTATAGTGTGTGGCATGTAATACCACAAATACCAGTTATTATTAGTCACTATTATTACCATCTTTACCTACTCTTTTGTATTGTGCTTTCCCAAGCACTTAGTACAGTGCTCTGAAGACAGTAAACACGCAATGAATATTATGTACTTTCTCCATGCCTCAGTTTCCTCTCCTGTAAAATTGGGGATAAGACACCTGTCCTCTCTCCTCCTTAGAGTGTAAATCCCACATGGGACTGGGACTCTGTCCAACCTGATTAACTTGTATCTTCCCCGGCGCTTAATACAATGCTTGGCCCATAGTAAGTGCTTTGCCAATACCACTATTGTTATTAACAGCCAAGTTTAGTATAGAATCATAGACCCATAGAATCATGGAGCCCATTTAGTTCAATCCCGGGATCTGCCATTCCAAGGGTGCAACCAATTTATCCATTTTGAACCATTCTGAAAAGGTAACTATCTTATCCCTAAAACAATCACAAGCTTTCTTGCTGGTCTGCCAGCTCCTAGAGAGCAGGGACTATGTCTTCTATCTACCTCTTTTGAACACTCCCAAGTCCTTAGCAGAAGATGCTCTTCTGCACAGAGTAGGTGCTCCAAAAATACCAATGCTTGATCGATGACAATTATTTTATAGGGTCTTAAACCCCTGATTGATTTCCTTGTTTTTAACAGCGCAAGTGGACCGTAAGGACCGCTGTTCTCCATCCCTCAAGCAAAATCCCTCTACGAACTCAGTGGCTCCCTTTCCTCCCCTTCCCTTCCAGGGTTACCTAGCAACGCCACTTCTTCCTCCTGCCACCGAGTACCACCGTCCCGTCGACTTCATCACCATCCTTCATTGAGTACCACCCTGTGGAAGCATCATTTTGCCTCTCCTCATTCTTGTAAGCATGATACTGCTGAAAAATGACTACAATTCACTTATTTGGCTTAAAAGACTATCAGTACTGTCAAAAATGAATACTAAAAATATACCTATATCTTTCTCTGTTTGTGTGTGTGTTTCAATATTTTAAAATGGGCCTTGAGTGTAAAAGGTTTCTATTTGTGAAAGTTTCAAAAATCAGGAAAAGTGAGTATCAGTGGTTTGCATTGTGCATACTGTTGGAATGGAATCCATGAAGGAGGGCTTCTGATTCATCTCCAGCTATACTCTCTTCAATTAATCAATTGATCCTATTTACCAAGTGTTTATCCTGTGCAGCGCACTTGGGGTCGTATAAGGAAGTTAACAGTCACAGTCCCTGCTTTCACAGAGTTTATAGCCCCGGAGAGTGAATAGAACTCTAGTGTTAATCACCCTATAGAATAGAAATCGCCAGCCAATTTTCTCCTTCTTGAAATCATTTCGCCAAAGAGACATTACATTTTCCCTTCCTTTAATTATTTGTTTTTTGCCAAATTAAACAACCTGGAACTTTGAACTGCCAAGAGTAACAAGAGAGTTCTCAGACTGAGGTGATGTCTGCCAGCGTGGGCTTCCGGGGGCCTGGGGGAAAGAAAAGATTCTGGTGGAGGGGGGAAAAAAAATCAGGCAAGGATTTAAAGTTCCCCCTCAGGAAAAATCAGAAATGACACACTTTTCTTCTGCTTTATTTCTGCCGACCCTACCAATGGGGCTAAAAGCACCGTAGTGAAAACTCACTCTTGCAGTCTAGAGGACTGATGAAATGGTGTGGTCTGCAAATTTTACTTTGGAAAGAACAGAAACTAGCAGAAAAAAATTAAAAGGTCCATCATTTTTACCCTACAGATGTATGACTTTCTCTGTGTCTGCTGCTGTTTCTACTCCTTTTGCTATTGAGTCTGTATTTCAAGGTCCTTGAGGGCAGCCATGTGTCTACTTGCTTTACTCTCCCAAGCGCTCAGTACAAATGTTCTGCAAACAACAAGCACTCACCAAACACCACTGTTGGTCTATAAATGCTCCCACTGCCTGTACCCTGCCTGTATTTTTTTTCAAAATGTCCGTCCTCATCTTTTCTAGAGTTTGAGCTTTTTATGGGAAGAAAAAAAAGCAGGTGCTCAATAAGTACCATTACTAGTGAGAAAGCATGTTCAAACTAGTTTTTATGACATAAGTACATGTCATTTTTAAACAAGCCATTTCACGAGAACATGCGAATAAATGAAATCTGATTTCCCACCAACTGTATCCAATTAGGGAAATCAACAGCCTAGACATGGTCCATAACTGAGACAGATGTCCAGAAAACAAGCAAATCCTAGAATGTTGCCAGTCACTCCCAGCACCCTTCAGGGACGAGGATAGGAGGAAATGAGGAAAACGAGGCTCAAAAAATTCCTTCTTTGTGAGTAAAACTACTCAAACGGTACCGTTTCCTTGATCGCATGGAACATTTCCACCCAAAGTGAGGTCAGGCAACTTAAGCGGGGGTTTCTATTTTGGGATCTCACTGGCTCAGTCTGTGACCTGGATAGGACTTTGTCTCTTCTTCGGGTCTAGACTTTCTCCATTTGGAAAATGGGCCATCGAACCCAATCACCCCCTGCTGATTTTAAAGTGTTGTAAGATCATCGGGGCACAAAGTAGCTCCTTGCCTGGAGACTGGGGAAACGGGCGGATTTAGAGCCAAGGATTTCCAGGTTCTGTGTGTTAAAAGGACGGTCGGGCCACACAACTCTCCTGGGGATTTTTCCTTCAAATGCCCCAAGTTCATTACTAGGCCCCTGTAACCGGCTAACAGGGCAACCCTTGTTCTCCAAATCCATCGCTTTCTGCTAGCGTACAGAAAAAGCTCTGTTGGCCAAATCAATCTTTCCAGAAAAAACAGATTCCTTTCCAATGCAGTCAACTGTAACTGAGCTGGAGAGGGAGAAAAGTTATTTTTCCAGGATGAAAGCAAAACAAGACCCTTCCCTGTTTACTCTGTCTCACCCATTTCAAAAGAGGGTCCGTTTGATGCCTTCAGTTTTTTTCTTTTTTATAAAGTGTTGTTTACCAGTGGTTGGTGGTTCCTTTCAGGCTGACGGGTGCCGCATAAGAGCCCCGTTCTCTCGTCTCTTGCCCGGAGACGCACAGAGAAATCGTTAAATCTCCTGCTGCTACAGAAGCGCTGGTCTAGGGTGGAGGTTGGCGATTTTGCGGGCTTGGATACCGGGTTCCCTCAGACTCCCGTCTAAAACGTACTCACCAATGGTTTGATTTGTTTTTCAATAACAACAATTGTGGAAGGAGTCGCTCACCACGTGATTACGTGCCACGCACCGGGGTAGATACCACCTAAGCAGATCGGATAATATCAATCAATCAATTGTATGTACTGAGAGTTTACTGGATGTGGTGTGCTGTACTAAGAGCTCGGGATAGCACAGGTTAAAAGAGTCGGTAGACACCTTCGCTGCCCACAATAATAATAATTATTATTATTAGAACTGTGGTATTTGTTAAGTCTTGCTATATGTCATGCGCTGTACTAAACACTGGGGTAGATACCAGGTGACCAAGGTCCCTCATGGAGGCTCACAGTCTAAGCAGGAAGGAGAAGAGGGACTGAATCCCCATTTTGCAGATGAGGGAACTGAGGCCCAGAGAAGTTAAGTGATTTGCCCAAAGTCACACAGCAGGGAGGAGGCGTAGCCTCTGAGTCACAGGTCCATTGTTCTTTCCACTAGAACAAGCTGTGTCGTCTACGCTCTTGGATCTGTGACCTCTGGTCATTGCTATTTGCCCCACGGCACTTAGGTACATATCTACGAACTATATACTATATCTATAATCATGTCCTTCCCCTCCTCTAGACTGTAAGCTCTCTGTGGGCAGGAAGCGGGTCTCCCGACTCTGTTGTACTGCACTCTCCCAAGCGCTTAGTACAGAGCCCTTACTGTGTGCCGAGCACAAGAAATACCATTGTTTGATGATGGTGATGATGATCCGTGGTTCTCGGTCACATTGTGTTTTCAGTTTGCAGCTCTTCAACTGATGAGGCTTGGCCGCCCTGACGCGCTATAATTTGGCTCAACTAAGATGTGATTCACCTAATACAGCGTCACACCTGAGCGTTTAGGTGTCTGTTGTCTCCCCGATCCCCTTTCCCTTTGGAATTAGGAGCAAATCACCTCATTCACGTTTTCCAGATGAAGAAACGTGGGCAAGTCCCATCACCTCTCGCCCTGTTGTCTCAAAGTCCTCAGTGAGTCAGAGATGGAGCTGGAATTTGACCCACTCCCCTAAAGGCTGGGCTCCAAAGGCTCCTGCCTCTCTATTCACATTTTCCATCACGGCATTTTCACTTCTCCATGACTTTGTCACGTTTGTTACAAGGAGAGGGTCCTGAGGCCTTGAGATTGAGGAGGTGGAGAGGGGAAAAGGAAAAAAAAAGATAATCCCGCAAAACCCTCAAACCTCCTTTTGAGAATGGCTGGTCGTGTTTGGGAGTCATCACTTTCACCTCTTTTCCTTCAAAATAATAATTCAATTGTATTCGTTGTTATTCATGGTCACATTTTTATATTATGAACTGACACTGAAATGTACATGGCACCACAGCTCATCCTCCTTTCAGCAAAGGCATTGATGATATTGTAAAATCAATCCATCACCTTTATTGAGCCCTTTCTTTCTGTAGAGCACTGTTCTAGGAGATGGGATGGATATAATAGATTTAGTAGACATACTCCCTGCCCCCGAGGAGATTGATGACAAGAATTTTGGGTTAACACATCTTGCCTTAATTGCTTTTTACTTTTACTCAGAAGTTTACCCAAAACCCCACTCAAATTTTGTATACTGATTTTTTTGGTTTTGTTTCCAAAGGAGCTTTTTACCTACTGTATGTGCTCACTGCTCCAGAGACAAACTCTAGAGTGAGGCATCCTGGAAATTTGGCCATTGAAAAATCCGGAGAGACATGGGAGAGCACATGCTGAACTGAAGGGTTTTTTTTAATGGGGGGGGGGGTTAGTTTTGAAGGAAAAGATTGTGTTAGAAACTAGATTGTATTTTATGCTATTTTGGTCCACGTACTAGAATTTCATGGACATGCCGGAAGGTTGCGTTTAGTTTCCTAACTCCCTAACTTACTGTACACCATTTTTTTTTTAAAATAAGCATCTGCATGTCCCGTGCCATGGGTTTTGCACGTCTCTATTTATTTCTCCTCTAATAAGAGGGGCGACGGAAAATCCTCTACTCAGCTATTCTTTAGCCATATGGCTGAAACTTATCCTAACTGTTTCCAGTGGTGGTCTGTGGGTAACTTTTCAAATTATTGGACGATGGCAGGGAATACCCTTGGATTCTGAATCCTGCATAAATCTGAGGGGAAGACTGGGGACTTTGATTCACGAAAGTCCTTTGAAATGGCCAATCATTTCCCCTGTGCCCTCCTCCTCCTCGGGATAATAAAGGTCCCAGCCACCGTCACAGCTAAGACAAGGTTCCCGGCTATCGATGGGAAGATGGCACAGCGGCCGTCACAGCCTCCATCCTACCAGATGAGGAGCTCGGGGTGAGATGAGAGAGTTGTAGGGTGCAGAAAGGGATGTGAGGAGACGGGGCAGGTGTGGACCGCAATCAGTAAGAGGCTAAATCCACCGGCCGGGGAAAAGTCAGAGGAAATCACTCAATCAATTGGTATTTGAGTGTGCTTCAGCGCTTAGAACAGTGCTTTGCACATAGTAAGCGCTTAACAAATGCCATCATTATTATTATTATTACTTGAGGGCTTACTGTGTGCAGAGCACTGTTCTAAACACTTGGGAGAGTACAATAGAACAGAGTTGGTTGACAAGTTCCCTGCCCACAGTGAGCTTACAGGCTAACGGTAGCACAACCTAATGGAAAGAGCACAGGACCGAGAGTCAGGGGGCCTGGGTTCTAATCCCGGCTCTGCCGCTAGTTTGCTAGTCACTTTATTTTTCTGGGCGTCAGTTACTTCATCTGTAAAATGGGGATTATGACTGTGAGCCCTAGGTGGGACAGGGACTGTCAATCAATCAATCAGTGGTACTCACTGAGCACTTCATTCATTCATTCAGTCACATTTATTGAGCACTTACCGTGTGCTGAATACCGTACTAACAGCTTGGAATAGTACGAGATAATGGAGTTAGCAGACACGTTCCCTGCCCACAATGAGTTTACAGTCTAATGGTAGCACAACCTAACGGAAAGAGCACAGGACTGAGAGTCAGGGGACCTGGGTTCTAATCCCGGCTCTGCCGCTAGTTTGCTAGTCACTTTACTTTTTGGGGCCTCAGTTACTTCACCTGTAAAATGGGGATTATGACTGTGAACCCTAGGTGGGACAGGGACTGTCAATCAATCAATCAATGGTACTCATTGAGCACTTCATTCATTCAATATTTATTGAGCACTTACCGTGTGCAGAATACCATACTAAGAGCTTGGAATAGTACGAGATAATGGAGTTAGCAGACATGTTCCCTGTGTCCATCCGATATCTACCTCAGTGCTGAGTACAGTGCCTGGCACATAGTAAGCACTTAACTTATTCCATTAAAAAATAAACAAAAAGGGACAAAAAGAAACAAAAAACAACTAAACAAAAAGTTTGTTACCTTGCTGGGAGGAAGAAGGTAACTAACGCCTGCAGGATAAAGACATTTTCCGGGACAGGGACCCACTGGATCTGACACCAAACCACCACCCAAGAACGGTAAATTCCACATGATTGATTCCACTGGTCAACTTTCAGCAGGGAAGTTTCAATCAATCAATCCACTGAGCGCTTACTATGTGCACAGCACTTTAACAAGAGCTTGGGAGAGTACAGCATAACGGACTTGGCGGACACGTTCCCTGCCCTCGACGAGCATCCAGTCCAGAGTGGGGGACACTACTTCTGTTGGGGAAACAGAACTTACGTAGGGGTTTCTATTGCTCATAGACACTGTGCTGGACGCTAGGGTAGATCTGATGAAGGCAGAGGGGACCCGGGCCTTTTTCCATGTGGGGCACCAAGGGGAGGAAGCCCTTTGGAGCAGGTGGGTGGGCTCAGGGCCAACCAGGTGATGCAAGCTTATCAATCAATCGTATTTATTGAACACTTACTGTGTGCAGAGCACTGTACTAAGCGCTTGGGAAGTACAAGTTGGCAACATATAGAGCCAGTCCCTATCCAACAGTGGGCTCACACCTCACTATGGGCAGGGAGCGCGTCTACCAACTCTGCTGCATTGGACTCTCCCAAGCACTTAGTACAGAGCTCTGCATAGTATAAACGCTCAATAAATACCATCGACTAGACCGTAAGTGCCTTGACTATAGGAATTCCACCTCTTCCTTTTAATGTGCTTTTGAGACCTTGGTGAAAGGCTCCGCTCGCTCACGGGTGCCACTCAAATGCCCCGGAGGATGATGCACTACAGTTTTCCGAGGCGTTTAGTCCGCTCCTCTCTACACAGAGAGAGCTCAATAAATACCACAGGTAGATTCCCTTGGTGGGACACAGGGGAAGAATGCACAGCGGGAAGGAATCTCAAGCATCTCCCGAATGGTGAACGGAAAGGGAGTCCTTGCCCATGGGATAAAACAGCCTCTAGACTCTAAGCTCGTTGAGGGCAGGGAATGTGTCTGTTTATTGTTATATTGTACTCTCCCAAGAGTTTAATACGGAGCTTTGCACACCCTCAGCACTCAATAAATACGAATCATCATCATCATCATCATCAATCGTATTTATTGAGTGCTTACTGTGTGCAGAGCACTGTACTAAGCGCTTGGGAAGTACAAGTTGGCAACATATAGAGACAGTCCCTACCCAGCAGTGGGCTCACCGTCTAAATTCATTCATTCCCCAGTCCATTCCACAGTCATTCATTCATACGAATGAATGAATTAACGAACAAAGCCGCCATTTCTGAGTCAGAGGGGAGTTTCAAATGATGCAATAATTCAGCAGTGAACTGAGGTCAACAAAGGCTTTGAAAATCGCTGCCATGCCGCTGAGCGTTGCCCAATATTCATTCATTCATTCATTCATTCATTCAATCGAATTTATTGAGTGCTTACTGTGTGCAGAGCACTGTACTAAGCGCTTGGGAAGTAATATAGAGACGGTCCCTACCCAACAGTGGGCTCACAGTCTAGAAGGGGGAGACAGAGAACAAATCGAAACATATTAACAAAATAAAATAAATAGAATAAATATGTACAAAGTGGCAACCTCTTTGGCCAGCCTCTGTAGTTGCTGATTTTGGAAACGACCCAGTGTTTTGTCCCAATCGATCGATTAGTTGATTCTGGCAGGGCTCGTAGACCACTGACTGGGTGCTCCCCTTTCCAGTTTGTGCCCAGATGGCCCCATCTCTAACGGCCAAGATTCCCCAGCCTGATATTGGCTGGCACCGTGATGCCACGCGTGGCATCTGTGGGTACATTTTTAGTCACCCAGTCTACGTCCCTCTGCGCTCCTCCAGGCCCGGCTGCCAGGAGACAGTCGGCCAGGAATGAAAAGAAAAAAAAAAGACGAAAAAATCCTCCAGGTTTTGCCCTGAGGGTTTTAGCCCTGGCCTCAGCCATCGGCTCCCTACCCGCCGTGCCTCGGAAACCTTCCCAACGGGCGGCTCGTGCCGCACTTCGCTGCGGTGACTAATTATCCCCCTGATAGTTGCGACGCCGAGGGCCCGATGAACCGCGTGGAGTCGGAGGAGGGAGAGAAATCCAGTTGCCCACAGATCATACATTCTGTTGTAGCCCGCTGTTCATCTCTAATGAGATTTCACCGCGCTCATTAGAATAATTCCAGGCCTCTCGGTACCCGCCGTGGCTGCTTTATTGTTTGATCATCGAGCCCAAAGGTTGGCATCTCTCTCTATAGGCGCTGTTGAGGATAAGCCCCCAACCCCGATGCAGTACAAAGGATGTCTGGCTCCCTCAATAGCTGACCCCAAAAACCTTCACCTCTTCCTCCCTCCCCTCACCTGCCCGGCCACCCACGCTCACGTACGCCTACGCCAACCCGGATAGCTGAAACCACCAACCTCCCACTCGCTCACCTATTTATTTGTACGTACATATTTATTCTATTTATTTTATTTTGTCAATATGTTTTGTTTTGTTGTCTGTCTCCCCCTTCTAGACTGTAAGCCCACTGTTGGGTAGGGACCGTCTCTATACGTTGCCAACTTGGACTTCCCAAGTGCTTAGTACAGTGCTCGCGCTCAATAAATACGATTGAATGAATAGAGGAAAGAGAGCAGGCCCGGGTGTCAGAGGACTTGGGTTCTAATCCCGGCACCGCCACTCGCCTGCTGTGTGACCTTGGACAAGTAACTTCCGTATACCTCAGTTTCCTCGTCTGTGAAATGGCTATTCGATACTTGTTCTCCCTCCTACTTAGAGAAGCAGCGTGGCTCAGTGGAAAGAGCCTGGGCTTGGGAGTCAGAGGTCATGGGTTCAAATTCCGGCTCTGCCGCTTGTCAGCTGTGTGACTTTGGGAAAGTCATTTAACTTCTCTGGGCCTCAGTTACCTCATCTGTAAAATGGGGATTGATTGTGAGCCCCACATGGGACAACCTGATCACCTTGTATCCTCCCCAGCGCTTAGAATAGTGCTTTGCACATAGTAAGCGCTTAACAAATACCAAAATGATTATTATTATTACTTAGACTGCGAGTCCCATGTGGGACCGGGACTGGATCTGACCTGATTATCTTCGATCTATCCCAGCTTCTGGTACAGCGTGGCTCAGAGGAAAGAGCCCGGGCTTGGGAGTCGGAGGTCGTGGGTTCAAATCCCAGCTCCTCCAATTGTCAGCTGTGTGACTTTGGGCAAGTCACTTCACTTCTCTGGGCCTCAGTTCCCTCATCTGTAAAATGGGGATTAAGATTGTGAGCCCCACGTGGGACAACCTGATTACCTTATATCCTCCCCAGAGCTTGGTACAGTGCTTTGCACATAGTAAGCGCTTAACAAATGCCATAATCATTATTATTATTATAGTAGCCACTTTATAAATACTGTTTTTATTACAAGCAGCCACCCACTCCAAGGGGCAGAGTGGACTAGCTACGGCTACATGCTTACTCCTAATGATAAAAGCAATGATAGTATTTGTTAAACAATTCCTATGTGCCAGACACTGTACTAAGCGCTGGGGTGGATACAGGCAAATCGAGTTGGACAATGGGGTTCACGGTCTTAATCCCCATTTTCCAGATGAGGTAACTGAGGCACAGAGAAGTGAGGTTACTCTATTTATTTATTGTTACTCTATTTATTTATTTATTTATTTTACTTGTACATATCTATTCTATTTATTTTATTTTGTTAGTATGTTTGGTTTTGTTCTCTGTCTCCCTCTTTTAGGCTGTGAGCCCACTGTTGGGTAGGGACTGTCTCTATATGTTGCCAACTTGTACTTCCCAAGCGCTTAGTCCAGTGCTCTGCACACAGTAAGCGCTCAATAAATACGATTGATGATGATGATGATGATGGTGAGGTGATTTGACCAAGGTCGAACCCATGACCTTCCAATTCCCAGGCCCGGGCTCTAGCCACTACGCCATGCCGGGCCAACCCCACGGCGAGTGATGGCACCCCCTGGTCCCCCGGAGTTGGCATCTACAAAATCCCACTCACTTTCGTCACGCCATTTCCAAACAGGTCCATTCGCTTCCGCCACGAAACCCGCTTTCCCCGCATGTCAGGGCTAGAATGGGATCGGAGGCCGTGGCACTGCCAACGTGAGCTTGTTTGGACACGTGCACACCATGGGGTCGGAAGAAACGAGTGTGCGCGCTTGTGTGGCAGGGGATACAATGCCCAAACACAAGTTTTCCTTAGTGAGGGGCTTTGTCTTTGTAATCTTGCAATAACATCCGTGTTACAGGACAGAAGGGTATTCATTCATTCATTCAATCGTATTTATTGAGCGCTTACTGTGTGCAGAGCACTGTACTAAGCGCTTGGGAAGTACAAGTTGGCATACTTAGTCCCGATTTACTGCCGGGCCCCAAAATACTTTGAGGATTTGAGTGCAGCTAAGGATGACGAAGGTACACTGGCACATGTTAACAAGATTGCCACTCATGAGGGTAAGGGTGAATATACTGAAGGGAGTTAGAGCATCTAATAGTCACTCAACTGTATTTACTGAACGCTCACTGGGTGCAGAGCACTGTACTAAGCACTTGGGAGAGTTCAATACAACAATAAGCAGACCCATTCCCTGCCCACTAAGAGCTTACAGTCTAGAGGAGGAGAAATAATAATAATAACTGTGGTGTATGTTAGGTACTCATTATGTGCTAAGCACTGGGGTTGATACTGGGGAGAAGCAGTGTGGCTTAGTGGAAAGAGCCCAGGCTTGGGAGTCAGAGGACATGGGTTCTAACCCCAGCTCCACCACTTGTCTGCTGTGTGACCTTAGGCAAGCCACTTAACTTCTCTGAGCCTCAGTTACCTCATCTGTAAAGTGTGAGCCCCACCTGTGACAACCTGATTACCTTGTATCTACCGCAGCGCTATGAACAATGCTTGGTCCACAGTAAGTGTTTAACAAATAGCAACATCATTATTATTAATTATTATACGGTGCAATCTCCTCAATCAATCAATCAATCAATCGTATTTATTGAGCGCTTACTGTGTGCAGAGCACTGTACTAAGCGCTTGGGAAGTACAAATTGGCAACATATAGAGACAGTCCCTACCCAACAGTGGGCTCACGGTCTAAAAGGGGGAGACAGAGAACAAAACCAAACATACTAACAAACCCCCACCCTGTCCTACCTGGGGCTCACGGTCTAAGTACGAGGGAAAACTGTGAGCCCACTGTTAGACTGTGAGCCCACTGTTGGGTAGGGACTGTCTCTATATGTTGCCAATTTGTACTTCCCAAGCGCTTAGTACAGTGCTCTGCACATAGTAAGCGCTCAATAAATACGATTGATGATGATGATGATGATGAAAAAGGATAATGAATCCCCCTTCTAACAGATGAGGAAACGGAGGCCCAGAGAAGTAAGTCACTTTCTCAAAGTCATACGGCAGGCAAGTGACAGAACCAGAATTAGAATCCAAGTCTCCTGACTTCTAGTCCTGGGCTCTTTCCCGTCTCTCTACACGACAACTCACAGCACTATGGACTCAAAGAATTAGGCCTAATGACCGTGTGGTTCAGAATCTAGTGGCATCTCCAGGGAAGCCCAATAAATCTCACTGTGAAGGCTGCTTAGCATCGATTGCTTCCCCGGCCGTAGCAACCCCGAGAAGAAATGCTCGTTGACCACGCGGGTCGTGGAGCTGGGGAATTCCTACTTGTTTGTCCTCGCCTGGTCGACGAGTCTTCAGGCCGGTCGGCTTACCCTGAATCCGCCCCCACGCTCAGGGCGGTGCTCGGCACATAGTACGCGCTCAACAGCCGCCCCAATTATTACAGCCGATCGGGACGCTCCGCTAGAGGTCACAGGGAAAAGAAGACAAACGTTCCCTAGTTTTTCCTCCTTCCTGTCTCCCCCTTATCCCTCATTTCTCCTCAAGATGCAACAACAGAGCTATTTGGTCCGACCGTCTATTGTCAAAGAACTGCATAACCACCAGGAGGCAATGAAAATGGCAATAAAGAGAGGGTAGTGATTATTTTCACATTAGCACCAGATCCAACAATATCAACACGGAACAATTAACATTCCTAACCCCAAGTTAATGCCATCACTTCCTCGGCCCTCTCAGGACGGAGCAGACTAATGGCTCGAGGGGGGGGAAAAAAGGCAGGATTCTCTGAGAAAGCAAGGCATTAGGGTTGCATCCCACCCATTAAGAGAGGGTAATTATTCCGCCGCTGGGGAGGTTATTGCAGCTCCTCCCCTTGGTAGCGGTAGCAGAAAATGTGGTTTGTTGCACTGTGGTTTGGAGGGGCCTGCAGAAGAGAGCCTTCTCATGGATGGCAGGCCCCAGAGGGATGGATGCGGAAGGCCAGCGGGAGGATTCACTGGTGCTTTCTTACCTTGCGCTACTCTTCCGGCTTCGGCCTTCTCAGGGGGAGCCTCTTGATTTCGGGAATAATGGGTGTGGTTCCCAAGAAAGCCTGTGTCTCTCTGTTCACCGCAGTCTCTCTGACACGGGGCTGGAAACACCAGGGAAATAGGTCAGTCCGTGGCACTTCCTAAGCGCTTACTATGAGCAGGGCGCTGTACTAAGCTCTTGAGAGGGGACAATTCAACAGCATTAGCAGACATGTTCCCTGCCCATAACGACAGACATTAATATGAATAAATCAGTAATTTATAATATATGATTTAAAGATCTACATGTAAGTGCTGTGGGGTTGGGGGTGGGATGGATATCAAATGTGCAAAGGGCAGAGAGGGAGCACAGATGATGCAGAAGGGAGAGCAAACCAGGGAAAAGAGGGCGTAATCAGGGAAGGCCTCTTGGAGATTTGACCTGTTCAGTATCCTACAACGGAGTAGGTAGAGATGATCCTTGCCCACTAGGAGCTTACAGAGTAGAGCGGGGAGACAGACATTAAAATAAATTCCAGAAGGATACGTAGATAAGAGCTGTGGGGCTGGGGGAGGGATGGGTACGTCTATGGTGCTGGGGGCCCCTTCCAAAATTTTTGTGTTTGGCCTCTCCTCATTTATAAACTTGCTGAGTTATGGACGCCCTAATTCTGAACTTGAGGAGGCAGGGGGCTTTTCCCTCCAAGGCCCTAAAATGTACGTTTCTCCAGTATTAATAATAGTATTATTTGAAAAGAACTTACTTTCCCAGAGAAGTGAAGTGACTTTTCCACAGTCACACAGCAGGCAAGTGGAGGAGTCAAGATTAGAACCTAGGTCCTCTGACCCCCACTAGGCCTACACGCTTTTCACCACACCATACTGCTTCTCCACTCTCCCCCTTTCCCTCTTAATCAAATAACCGAGTTTTACCTTCTACCAGTACCTCACTCGTGACCCTCCGCCTCTTCTCTCGCACTGTTTCCTCAGCCTAGAAACTTCCCTTCTCCAAATCCACCTGACTGCAACCCTCCCAAACCTCAAAGCCCACCCAAAACTCCCATCTCCTTCAGAAAGCCTGGCCTGATTAACTCACGCCACCCTAACTGCATCATCCACGACGGGCACCTATGTGTTTTCTCCCCAGACTTTAAGTATAGATGCATGCTCTGATTTGGACAGTCAATTATTTAGTCAGCCATCACATCCTGTTATAGTTGTAGCACTTCCCGTTCTGTGCCTTTGTTTACTCCTCCTTTCCCCTCTATTTGCAAATCATTTCTGAATCCCCCTTAGGGTACCAGCTCCTTGAGGATGGGCGTGTGCGTGGCAGGATTCTGTCACGCTCTCCCACTCCACTGGTGACTTAGTCATCAATCGTATTTATTGAGCGCTTACTATGTGCAGAGCACTGTACTAAGCGCTTGGGAAGTACAAATTGGCAACATGTAGAGACAGTCCCTACCCAACAGTGGGCTCACAGTCTAAAAGACTGTGAGTCGAAAGCAGAGGCCAACGTGGCCTACGGGTCCTTCAAAGTGCCGCTCTCGTCGGGGAGGGCAGAGGCCGTGAGAAGAGGCGGCAGCGGCGGAATCAGGGAAGTAACAGCGCAAAGCTCTGGCTGCGACACAAAAACACGTTCACCGCTGCTGCTGCTTCAGCTTTCCAACCCTCCCCCTGGCCGCTTCCCGGCTGTAGGAGGGCTGTCCATCACCAGCCCAAGCTTCCCTTTGTCGGCCACCCCTGCCTGCTGCCAGACCCCCGAGCGTGGGCACCAACCACGCTGCCCTCCAGACTGTGAGCTTCTTGTGGGCAGGGAACGTTTCTACCGACTCCGTGCCATGGTACTCTCCCAACTGCTTAGTACAGCGCTCAGAGGAGCAGCGTGGCTCAGTGGAAAGAGCGCGGGCTTTGGAGTCAGAGGTCATGGGTTCGAATTCCGGCTCCACCACAAGTCTGCTGTGTGACCTCGGGCAAGTCAGTTAACTTCTCTGAGCCTCAGTTCCCTCATCTGTAAAAATGGGGATTAAGACTGTGAGCCCCACGTGGGACAACTTGATCACACTGTATCCCCCCCGGCACTTAGAACAGTGCTTTGCACATAGTAAGCGCTTAACAAATGCCATCATTATTATTATTACAGGGCTCTGCGCCTAGTAAGCGCTCAATAAATACCACTGACTGGCCTTTGCTGAGGACACCTGGGAAAGTCGATTGTGTGTGACTGCGTGGATCTGTCACGCCTGAGTGTGACTGAATTCCTCTCCTTTCCACCCTCTCTGCAGCTCTCTTAGTGTCCTCCTCACTCTGCCTCTCCCATTGTGTGTGTCTCTCTCTGTCTCTGTTTCTCTCTGGTTTCCGACTTGTACTTCCCAAGCGCTTAGAACAGTGTTCTGCACACAGTAAGCGCTCAATAAATACGATTGATTGATTGATTGATTGGTTTCTGCCGTTGTAACTCTGGCTCTCGTCATCAGGATGGGGCAGAAACGGTTCTTGCCGTAAGGATGAGTACATTGGGACAACCAGGAGGATTCTAGGAAGCCTCCATGGGAGACTGGCTGGGAGCAACTGGACAACTCATATTGGTAGGAAGAGAGGAGCAGAAGGAAATGAAGGCACCAAGGTGCTTGATTAATAATAATAATAATAATAATGATAATAATAATAATAATAATAATGATAATAATGGCATTTGTTAAGCACTTACTGTATGTGAAGCACTGTTCTAAGCACTGGGGATACAAGTCACCTGTGGACAAGGGGAAGGCCTGAGAAGGGCAGTGAGGGCTTCTGACCTCCATATTTCCAATTCTATTTATTTATATTAATGATAGCATAGATATTTATAATTCTATTTATTTATATGGATGCCTGTTTACTTGTTTTAATGCCTGTCTCCCCCACTTCTAGACTGTGAACCCGTTGTGGGCAGGGATTGTCTATTTGTTGCTGAATTGGACTTTCCAAGTGCTTAGTACAGTGCTCTACAAACAGTAAGCGCTCAATAAATACAATAATAATAATAATAATGGCATTTACTAAGCGCTTACTATGTGCCAAGCACTGTTCTAAGCGCTTGGGGAGATACAATGTGAATACAAATACAACTGAAGGAATGAATCCCCAATTGCACCCCAGCTTGATCTGTGCCGATTACAGGGCACCAGAACAAGCCTTTCTTCCTAGAGGGTCAGGCAGATAATCATCTGTCTCTGTAAAGGACGCCCACAGACGTTTGCACATAACGCGATGTGTCACAAATGACGGCCATAAAAGGCAGAATCAACCCGGGCTCCTGGTGATCCAGGGATGGACCGATAATCCCTGGGGGTGGGAGTAAAAAAAAAATAAAATCCAGCAAGCAATCAATGATATTTATTAAGTGCCTACTGGTTGCAGAGCACAGTACTAAACGCACGGGAGAGGAAGCAGTGTGGTCTAGTGGAAAGAGCAGAGGACTTGGGTTCTCCTCTCGACTGTAAGCTCGTTGTGGCCAGGGAATGTATCTTTATTGTAATAATGTACTCTCCCAAGCGCTTACTACAGTGTTTGGCACAGAGTAAGCGACTGAACGAATGAACAAATCATCCCAGCTCCACCTCTTGTCTGTTGTGTGACCCTGGGCTTAATAAATGCCATTATTATTATTATTATTGTATTTATTGAGCGCTTACTGTGTGTAGAGCACTGTACTAAGCACTTGGAAAGTCCAATTCAGCAACAAATAGACAATCCCTGCCCACAACGGGTTCACAGTCTAGAAGTGGGGGAGACAGGCATTAAAACAAGTAAACAGGCATCCATATAAATAAATAGAATTATAAATATCTATGCTATCATTAATATAAATAAAATAGAATTAGAAATGTGGAGGTCAGAAGCCCTCACTGCCCTTCTCAGGCCTTCCCCTTATCCACAGGTGACTTGTATCCCCAGTGCTTAGAACAGTGCTTCACACACAGTAAGTGCTTAACAAATGCCATTATTATTATTATCATTATTATTATTAATCAAGCACCTTGGTGCCTTCATTAATAAACAGACTTGCTCCCTGCCCACAGTGAGCTGACATTCCTCGGGGCCTCATCTGTATAATGGGAATTAAATACCCACTCTCCCTCCTTAGACTGTAGGACAGGGGCTGTATCCAAACTGTCTTCTGTTGAATCTACCCCAGCGTTTGGTACTGTGCCCGGCACATCGTAAGCACCACTAAAACGGACAAACAAGTAAAAAAAAGTCATCGAGGACCACGGTCACCATCACCGGACACAAAACCGGCTCTCAAAGAGCTTATGATTTGGGGGAGGAGGCGGTCTGACTCCCCTTGAGAACTCGGAGACAGGCCGGCATGGGGCGGTTAGTGACAGAGGAGAAGGTGGCCTGACGCAGACGCAGTCAGCGTGTATTTTAGACTGTGAGCCCACTGTTGGGTAGGGACCGTCTCTATATGTTGCCAACTTGTACTTCCCAAGCGCTTAGTACAGTGCTCTGCACACAGTAAGCGCTCAACAAATACGATTGATGATGATGATGTATCTTGGGCAAGCCACGCTTCCGTGCACTTGCGGGCAACCTAGAAAAGGCAGCCGGGTGGATTTACCCCGCATTGCGCAGTCGGAAAGTGCAAGCATAAGGGGAATGCTTTATTATGGCCAACTGCAAGCTGAAAAACCTGTTTCTCCCAGTTTCATCTTCCCCGAGCCCCGCCCACTGGGCAGACAATAACAAGTGGCATTGATTTATGGGAGCAGGGGAGGTGAAGCAGTAAATGTCAGGACAACGGGCGCTGTGCCCCATCCAGGGAGGGAGAGGAAAGTCTGCTCGCTCAGCAGTACATTGCTGAAATTCTAGGGCTGGCGTGGAAACCGTCCCGAGCGCCGGAGGCGGTGGAAGAAACGCAAGGTCTGCGATACGTTTCCCACCTTCAGAATGTCAGGAATGAGGCGGCGGAGGAATGCCGGGGGGAGGCGGGGTCGGAAATGTTCGGGACGACGTTTGCGTGGCCTGGAGAAGCACTGTGGCCTAGTGGATAAAGCACAAGCCTGGGAGTTAGATGGACCTGGATTCTAATCCCGGCTCCGCCATTTGTCTGCTGTATGACCTTGGGCAAGTCATTTCACTTCTCTGGGCCTCCGTTACCTCATCTATAAAATGGGGATTAAGACTGCGAGCCCCACGTGAGACATGGACTGTATCCAACCTGATTGACTTGTATCTACCCCAGTGCATAGAACAGTGCCTGGCACATAGTAAGTGCTTAACAAATACCAAAAAAACCCAAACTAACAAAAAAAAAACCCAAAACATGGATTTGGTCCAACCTGATTAGCTTGTATCTACCCCAATGCTTAGCACAGTGCCTGTCAGATAGTAAGCACTTAACAAATACCATAAAAAACCCTACTAGACTCTAATACTCATAGTGGAATTAGTATGTTTGGTTTTGTTCTCTGTCTCCCCCTTTTAGACCGTGAGCCCACTGTTGGGTAGGGACAGTCTCCGTATGTTGCCAACTTGTACTTCCCAAGCGCTTAGTACAGTGTTCTGCACACAGTAAGCGCTCAATAAATACAATTGATTGATTGATTGATTAAGCACTTACTATGTACCAAGCACTGTGCTTAGCATTGGGGTAGATACGAGATCACCAGGCGGGACACAGTCCCTGTCCCCCCTGGGGCTTCCCCATCTAAGGGGGAGGGAGAATAGATATTGAATCTCCATTTTACAGAAGAGGAAACTCAAGCATATAGAAGCAAAGTGACTTACCCGAGGTCACACAACAGGCATGCGGCAGAGGTGGGATTGGAACCCATTTCCACGACTCCCAGGTTTTACAGGGCATCAGGGGCAGAGAAGAGGCTTTAAGCTCCTCCATTTGAATGTGCTTAGGCCCTGGGTTTGGGGCTATCAGCTTGGTTTCAGGTCTTTTCTCATCCGGGTAAGGGCTGGAATAACCCCAACCCCTCGCCCAACTCGAGTCAGGACCCCATTTTGCCAAGTAGGGAGTCACCGGGGACCCAGGCGACCACCCCTTGGCACGTGGCACCTGCCAAAAGCTTCTTTCTCCAGACATAAAATCTTAGCCCAGTGATGGTATCCCAAACTTTCTGCAGAGGTCCACAGAGCCCTGATACCCCCACCCGCTTTGCTCCAGGGGCAACACATCCCCCTTGGGCCTCAGCAGCAGCAGCAGTTGAGGCGGGAAGCAGTGTGGCTCTATATGTTGCCATCTTGTACTTCCCAAGCGCTTAGTACAGTTCTCTGCACACAGTAAGCGCTCAATAAATACGACTGATGATGATGATGATGTGGCCTAATGGAAGGACCACTGGACACTGAGTCGGGAGACCTGGCTTCTAAGCCCGGCTCTGCCATTCACCTGCTGGGTGACTTGGGGAAAGTCCTCAGACTCCTCTGTGGCTCAGTTTCCTCCTCTGTAGAAGGAGGCTCACAGTCTAAGAGGGAGGGAGAGAAGGTATCTGCATCTGATCCAAATGCTTAGGACAACGCTCCGCACACGGTACGCACTTAACAAATACCACAACTCTACTATTATCAGGTGGGGAAGGCGGGAAGCTTAAAACAAAGATACTGGCCATGGAAGTGTCTGGTGCCAAATCCACACCAGACAGAGCCACACTAGCTGAAAAGTAAACCTTCTACTTGTCACGACCACCCTTGGGATGGACCAGGAATCTCTTTCTGGTAGAGGGCCCAACCTCCAATGGGTTTGCAGTTGTTCTCTGTTCACCTTCCCGGAAGGTGTGGGGGACAAAGACGAGCTCCACTCCGACACAAGAGAGACAAAGTCAAGGGCAGAGACCAAGAATCATGGGACAGTTGGATCAATCAATCAATCGACTGTATTTATCAAGCACTTACTATGTACAGACCAGTGTGCTAAGCGCTTGGGAGAGTACAATTCAACAATATAACAGGGCTGGTTAGATACATTACTGGCCCAGGGCAAGCTTAAAGTCCAGAGGGGATGGGTGAGAAACGGGAGACAAGTCCACAGGGGTGAAGACAGAGGATGTTCAGACAATCAGATGCATTTTCCCTCACTGTTCATATAAAATGACTTTTTTTAAAAATGGTGTTTGTGAAGTGCTTACTATGTGCCAGACACTACTAAGTGCTGGGGTAGATACAAGCTAATCAGGTTGGACTCAGTCCCTGTCTCACCTGGGGCTCCCAGTCTTCATCCCCATTTTACAGATGAGGTCACCAAGGCCCAGAGAAGTGAAGTGACTCGCCCAAGGTCACAGAGCGGACAAGTGGCAGAGCCAGGATTGGAATCCAGCTCCTTCTGGCTCCCAGGCCCACGCGCTATCCACTAGGCCGCAATGCTTCTCAACTAAAAGGTTTGGGCAGGGCAGACATTAAAATAAATTATGTCTATGCGAGGCTCCCACGGCTTCTGAACCCCGTGGTCTAAGTGATTTTACAAGTAATGGACCAAGAGTCCAAAATCCAGAGGGGACTTTCCTCCCAGGAAGCCTCGTTTTGAGGAATCCATCCAGGCTGCTTAGCAAACTTGACAGTCACTTTAACAGTCAGAGCTATGGAGGATGAGGAATTGTCAAAGGTGGATATTCATTCCAAGCCAGCCCTTCGAGGAAGGCGAGGAAGAAACCAGAAGAAACAGGACCCTCGCTTCCCCCAAAGTGGGTTTTGCACCATCCCACCCAGGCCTCTCTCTCGGGGAGGATAAAGATGCTGCCCCGTTGTGTTCCAAGATGGGTGGGGTAATTTTATTATGGTTTTGGGGCTTGGGGCTTGGACGGAAAACTGGCAGGAAAGGGCTCAATTTTTCCTTCGTCGTCAGACGGGGGGAATCAGAATCTGAGCGTTCTCTGGACCGAGGGGAAGAGCCGTGGTCGGTCGGTTATTTGTGGGGGAGGTCATCACTGAGAACTGGGACTGGAAGCGGGGAAGTGGAGCAGCAGCCTGGTCTCAGGAAAATGAGCGCAGAACTGGGAGTCTGGAGACCTGGGTTCTGATCCTAGCTAGGCCACTGGCCTGCGAGTGACCTTGGGCATGTTACTCAACTTCTCTGTGCCTCAGTTTCCTCACCTAGAAAATGAGATTAAAATTATCTCTCCCTCTCTTCTCTCCCCACCCTGTCTCTCTTTCTCTCTCTCTCAGTATATCTCAGTCTTGCTTGAGAAATATGATCTCTAGTATTCAGAAAATCTTCGGAAGAGACAAAAAGCCTTTCAGTTGATTGACTGCTCCTCGTTGCGACTTCCGAGTCACGATTATTTATTTCTATTAATGGCTGTCTCCCCCTCTAGACTGTAAGTTCGTTTCGGGCAGGGGAAATGTGTCTGTTACATTGTTGGACTGCCCTCTCCCAAGTGCTTAGTCCAGCACACAGTAAGGGTGCAATAAATCCCACTGATGAGGACATTTGGGGCCATGAGGCTAAGTGGATGAGGTGGACTGTCTAATCAGATGGGCAGTGAAATGATATCTTGTCTTAGAACCCATTCCTCTGGATGGCAAAGTAAGTTCCTTGTGGCAGGGACTGTCTGTCTGCTAACTCTGTTGTATTGTACTCTTCCAAACGCTTAGTCCAATGCTATGCACAAAGTAAGCACTCAATAAATACCACTGATTGAGTGAGAAGCCATTAGCCCAGGACATAAAGAGAGCGAGAACTGGCTTTGAATAAAAGCCTAGTGGGGCTGAGACCAGGTTCCCACTAGAGGAATCGTATTTATTGAGCGCTTACTGTGTGCAGAGCACTGTACTAAGCGCTTGGAAAGTACAAATTGGCAACATATAGAGACGGTCCCTACCCAACAGTGGGCTCACAGTCTAGAAGGCAGGGGTTTGAGAGTGGATGATCCACCTGTAATCACCCCACCACTTCCAGAGGCAGACCACTGCTGCCTCCTTGCCACTCTCAGCGAGCAGGAGTCCCCTGGGGGACCAACCCTAAGGGCGAGCTTTACGTACACCATTGGCCACGCTAATGTCCAGTGAGAAGCAGCATGGCCTAGCAGAAAGAGCATGGGCCTTGGAGCCAGAGGATCTGGGTTCTAATCCCGCCTCTTGCTACCTCAAGCAAGTCACTGAACTTCTCTGGGCTGCAATTTCCTCTTGTGGAAAACGGGGAGAAAAAGAGAAAGCGAGACAGAGTGGGGAGAGAAGAGAAAGAGAGAGAATTTTAATCTCATTTTCTAGGTGAGGAAACTGAGGCGCAGAGAAGTTGAGTAACATGCCCAAGGTCACTCGCAGGCCAGTGGCCTAGCTAGGATTAGAACCCAGGTCTCCAGACTCCCAGTTCTGTGCTCATTCTCCTGAGACCAGGCTGCTGCTCCACTTCCCCGCTTCCAGTCCCAGTTCTCAATGACGACCTCCCACCAAATAACCGACCGACCAGGGCTCTTCCCCTCGGCAACGGCTCTGATTTCCCAAAAGGTGGAAGGATAAATTCAGACTTTTGGACCCAATGCCTGAGCCTTACCTTATCCTTCTTCTCCTAAACTCTGTCATTTCCAGAACCACACCATTTTGAGTAAAGTTTTATTTCCGGCTGTTTCCAGAAATTCCATTTGATATTTTCAGCTTCACCCACTATTTTGCCTTTCACAAGACTCTAAATCAAAGATCTTTCACCCAAAGCATCCATTTTTTGGTTTTTTGAGATAACACAAAGCGCAACCATTAGAGTACTGACTATTCTTCTCTAGACAGACAAACGGGCGGGCCAGGGAGCCTCTTAAAGCCTCAGACTTCAGCTGTCACTGATATTTCTGCGAAAGGTGTGAGGGCCTCAGAGTTTCATTTTCATTTTATGAATTGCAAAATTGACAGGCACCAAGTTCCCCCAAATCCTTTGGCGTGTTGGAAGCAAATCAATCCAAGACTTGGTTCTAGTCTGGATCAATATCACCCTGTCAATTTCTGGAGCTTGAACAGAAGCCTCTAAAGCCCTAACCATGGCCTTGTCCTCCACTCATCTCTCATTCAACTCACATATTCAACCTACCACCAAATCCAGCAGCTTCTACCTTCACGGAGTCACTAAACCCCACTCCTTCCTCTCCATCCAAACTGCTACCACATTGATTGCTATCATGCCACCTAGCAACTCCAAAGGAAAGAAGAAGTTACTTAATGTTCCCTATACTTGTGATGTTGTAAGTTACAGATAAAATCAAATGGTCTCTCTACTGACCCAATCCTCTATGTCTTTGCTGCTACTTTTGACACGGTTGGTCTGTCCTCTTCGAAATTCTTGGTTTTCCAGACTCACTTCTCTCCAGATTTTCTTCCTGTTTTCAGTCCCTCAGGTTTTTGGGTTTTTTTGACTCTTCATACCATCTTTAGCCCTTAACTATCTCACAAAGTTCTGCTCTTCTCACTCCACACTCACTCCCTTGGGCAACTGAACTACTCCCACGGTTTCAATTGCGTAGAAGTCTGCTGAATCGTCACTGTCCTCTCACCTACTTTACAGATGTGTATTCCTCGGACTCTGAGGACGTCTGTAGCTGAAAGACCTGCTGGTATCTTAAGTTCAATATGGTTAAAAACTGAACTCCTCATCCGCTCTCAAGTCAAAAGGTTTTCCTAATTTCCCGCCATCATCAACACCACCTCCACTCAAACTTTTCCCCCTGGCATACGAGGTATTGTGAGCCTCAGGTGGGACGTGGACTGTGCCCAACCTGATTACCCTGTCTCTATCCCGGTGCTCACAACAGTGCCTGGCACCTAGTAAGCATTTAACGGATACCATAAAAAAGAACCCAGATTCCCTTACTCCCAGTCCCGCACTCCAGCCTCGAGGCCACAGTGTTGAAGCAAAACGATTCTTGGGGGGCTCGATTTAGACAGGGATCATTAAGGAACTCCGTGCTGGCTGGCAATGTCTGGAGGAAGTGTTGGAGTTAATCCCTCGCCATCTGTCTTTATTTTGCAAGCTTATTGAGTCGGACGCCATACAAACTGCATCCTGCAGATTGTAGCTAGATGGTACGGTAGTTTCCGTTTCCAGCTTCTAAACAACATCACCGCAGAACATTCTTTCTAAGTTGTTCAGAGCTGGAGGCTTTAAGACACATTTTGACTCGACTGGCATATTGGAATTGTCATCTTCAAGGGCTGAAATAACCTCGGTCCCAGTCCAGATGCCATAATGAGGCTTCGGCTCTCCTTCCAAGCCCGGAGGACGCCAGTCTCCGGGCTGCTGTTCCATGAAACCTCATGCCCGAAGTCAGGGGAAAGGCTTGGCTTTGTGCCCATTGGGGCCAAGCCCATGCTACCATGGAAAGGTGGAAAGTCTTGAGAAGTAGCATGGCCTACTGGAAACAGCATGGGTGGGAAGTCTGAAGGACCTGGGTTCTAATCGCAGCTCCACCATTTGTCTGCTTTGTAACCTTGGGAGAATCACTTAACTTCTCTGTGCCTCAGTTTGTAAAAAGGAGATTAGGGGACATGGGCTGTGTCCAACCTGATTAGCTTGTATGTACCCCAGTGCTTAGTACAGTGCCTGGCACATAGTCAGCTCTAAACAAATAGTATTAAAAAAAACAATAAAAAGGTCTAACATTTCTCTTAGCTCTCCCACTTGAGAAGCAGCATGGCCTAATGGAAAGAGCACCTGTCTGGAAGTCAGAAGGACCTTGGTTCTAATCCTGGCTCCTCCACTTCGCTGTGTGACCTTAGGCAAGTCACTTCACTTCTCTGGGCCTCAGTTACCTCACCTGGAAAATGGGGAGGAAGACTGGAGCCCTATATGGGACAGGGTCTGTGTCCAACCTGATGAACTTGTATCTAACTCAGAACCTAGTACAGTGCCTGGCACACAGTAAGCACTGAACAAATACCATAAAACACACACACACAGAGATAGATATCCGATAATCAGAATGGACCCCATCCCTCTCCGGCATGGAGCTCACATTCTAAGTAGGGGGAGGTTATGTGTTGAATCCCCATTTTACAGAGGAGGAAATTGAGGCACTCTTCAAGAATATACAGTAGGCCAGTAGTGGAGCCAGGATGACAGGCCCATGATCTTTCCACTAGACCATGCTGCTTCCCTTCTCGGAACTTCCCTTCTTCTGTAAAAGCATGGAGGAGAAGGCGGGGTTATTTCAAGGGGAAGTGACGTCCACTTGACCTGGCACTTTCCTGAGCTCTCCCCACCTCAGGTAGACCAACCTTGATCTCCAGTCTCCAACCTTCTTCTACTCCCCAGCCACCCAACTCCGACTCCATCCCTCTCCTCCATTCCCCCCACCAACCTCTGCTTCTTCTATCTCCTCTCCATTGACTCCCCTTAACCCCGAGCCCTCCGCCCCAGCGTCCTGGTCACCCGGATGAGTTCTTATAGGCCTTCCTCCTCTGTGTCTGGGAAAAACTGGCTTCACACACACGCACTCGCACCCAGTGGGTCATGGGGGCTTGACTGTGGTTATTCTTCCTTCAAAATTCAGTTTAGAAAGCAAACCATAATAGAGCCATAAGGCCTTTACGAGATGTACTTCTCTTAGCAAATGGGATTTCATTGGAGAGAGAGAGAGAGAGAGAGAGAGAGAGAGAAAGAGAGAGAGAGAGAGAGAGAGAGAGAGAGAGAGAGAAATCATTAGCCCCAGTGTGGCTTCAGGACACTTGGGAAGCTGGAAATAACCCAGAAATCTTAAGGCTGGATCTGTCCTTCCTAAATTTGCCTGTTTTTTATTCCAAGCAAACAAGTTCCAGTCTCCTTGACGGCAGAGTCCCAAACAACAGGTCCTACCAGAACTCTCTATTCTCCTTGCCAAAGCCGCTGTGATATTAGTCATCAAATCATAGGTGGCTAGGTGGCAGGCGGAAGTTTCCATCTCATAAGCAATATTCACCGCCCATGCCTCTCTCACCTATATTTATCTTCCGAACCTTATTCCTACCTCCCGCCTCATCATTTATAACACATACTTCTCTTCTCCTGATATAAAGCTGCAGTAACTCCCTCGGCACTCCCTAGCCTTGTCAATCATTACCGTCCAGGAGAAGATAAGCGAATTAGCGGAGGAGGAAGGACATCTGTCAGATGCCTGAACTTTCTGTGGCTGCGACCACAGGGACAACAGGAGGTTGGCTTGGGAGAGACGAGCATAAATCGATTTCTATGGACCAAAGGGGCCGCACTGGATCGCCCAGCTCATAATACCTGGGGCAGCACCACCCCCCGCCGGCTCATAAGCGTGACTCTGCCCCAATTCTCTGCCAAGGGAAGCCCGGTGTTTCTGTTTGCCCTCTTGTGGGATTACGTGAGTCACACCACACAGAGATGCCCGTGTTTTTGCCAAATGGGTTGGGCCATCCCAAGGCGTGGGAAGCAATCTTTGTATTAAGTAACTGGGAACCCCCAGGAGTTTCCAGAGCTCTTGGAAACACCTCCCAAACACACGGAGGCGAAACCACTACTGAGATGAAGTATTTACTCTTTGAACTGCTGGGATTAGTCTTCTGCCTTCCCTCTCCCTCAGACATCGCTACTACAAATTTCCTGGTAAAAGACCGAAAGGCCCACGGTCTCCCTTTGACACCACCATCAGTGTTCTGGTACAAAACTGGAGGGCCCCTGGTCTCCCCTCTCCTCAGTATTGGCCCTAGAAACCGAGATGAGGTGGCAGAACAATTTAGCTGGTTTCTGGGCTGGTCCCCGGAGGGTTGGCTCAGGGGACAGTGGAGGTTCTGATGTCTGTTGGCATCTTCTCTGTGAAAGACGAAACCAGTATGGTCATGAAACGCTCAGGCACTACTGCTGTGGGAGGTGGTGTTCCCGTGGCTAATAACATGTGTGATGACTTTAATAGCTCGTGAACACGGACTGCAGGAAATGACACGAGATTGGCTCAAGAAGAATGCACCCTGTTTAATCAGCAATGCCCATCTTCAGAGACAGTGAGAAACAATTAGAGAGAGAAGGAGGAAGGGAGGGAGGGAGAGAGAGAGGAAGCACACGTGTGCTGTGTCGGGAAGGGAGAGTTTGCAAGCTTGTCTACTGGCAAGTTGGCATCATGATGTGGTAGTAGAAATAGTAGATGCAATGGTATTTATTGAGCACATATTGTGTGTGACATACTCTACTAAGCACTTGGGAATGTAGAACAGAAGCACAAGCCACGTTTCCTACCCACAATGAGCTCATACTCTCGTGGAGGAGACGCAGAGAAATGTTTGCGAGCAGTGGAATCAGAATAGGTTGAACATTCAATCAAAGGTACAGATACATATAGATGCAAAAGATGGATATAAATAAACACACATATGCCTCTAGACTGTAAGCTCCTTGTAGGCATGGAATGTGCCTACTAACTGCTGTATTGTATTCCCATTCATCATTAGTAAGCGCTTACCGTGGGCAGATCACTGTACTAAGCACTTGGGAGAGTCAATATAGCAGAGTTGGTACACCCATTCCCTGCCCTCAACAAGCTCACAGTCTAGAGGACTACTCCGCATACGCTTAGTACAGAACTCTGTACATGGTAAGCACTCAATCAGTGCTGACACGGGCCTCGTAATCTAAGGGGAAAGGAGAGTAGGTAGTGAACCTTCATTTTACAGGTGAGGAAACTGAGGCAGAGGGTGACTCGCCCAAGGTCACCGAGCAGGTGAGTCAAAATCTGTGGTCATGATGTTCTATAAACCAGTGGAACTCAGTGCCTTGTCGTGATACCACAGTAATTGCCCTCTCCATCGGGGCAACTGTCCCAACAGATGGGGCAGTGCTTTTTCTTTTCCAAACTACAGTTTTTCAAGCTAAGTAATTCTCAGAGGCTGAGCGGAGCTGGAGGCCCCGGCCCACGTAAGGCTCTTAGAACACACGGCCTCTTTCCTTAGGCTTGGGATTGGTACTTACCTTGTGGTTACACTAATATTTGTGGTGTTTTTATTATTTGAAGTGGCACATGGGTGCACGTCCTCACAGACAGTAACGTATACACACACACACACACACACACACACACACACACGCACATTCTTTCAGTTTCCTGCTTACATTCCCAAACTTATCCTCGTTCACAAAAAAGGATGATGCTGGAGGAGGAAAGAGAAGCGCACTCACCTACAGACTTAGCTACTCTAACTGAGTTCTGTGCTATCTATTTTGATTTTTTCCCTAGAAGACACCCACCACCTATACTTGCGTGCATGTATCTGACCAATGACCTAACAAAAGAAATGACTGAACAGAGAGGGAAACAGCATGGACTAATGGATACAACACAGCACTGGGAGTCAAGACACTTGGGGTCTAAGCCCGCTTTTTGACTTTAGGCAAGTCACCTGACTTCTTTGCATCTCAGTTTCCCTATAAGTAAAACAGAGATTAAATGTCCATTCTCCCCCCTGCTTAGACTGGGAGCCCCATGTGGAACAAGGACTCTGAACAAATGATTGTGACTCTTCCCCAGTGCTTAATAAATACCACAATTATTATTATTTCACAGATCTTTTTACAGTCACTTGGCACTGGCTTTAGGTTCACAGTTTATCAGATGTCTTTCCTTTTTCTCACTACAGTAGTTGATCTTCCCCGTACATTTTTCTGTTTTTCTAATATGATCAATTCTCCCATAATGGACTTTTTGGAGAGAAAGCTATTGGGGAATTAGGGCAATCTGCTCAATAACATGAGCCTGTTAAACACAGCACACTGCGGTGTCAGAAGACAAAGATTTTCTCATAAAGGAGGGACTTCTTTCAAAGCACACGTGCTACAGATTCACCAAGAATATAACCAAGTGTAGAATTACATTGGAGTGGGGGTTTGGGGAAGGACAGAGAGGAATGGGGTGTATTTCTCAATCTTCTCCACCCACTCCTACCCCTGCTTAGACTGTAAGTCTCCTATGGGCCAAAAACCCCGAGTCAAAATCCTTGTACCTTTCCCCAGATCTTAGCACAGGGTAAGCACTTAAATATTTAAGAGACAGAGGAGCAGCATGGCCTTGTGAATACAGCACAGGCTCTGCCACTGTCTACTGTGAGACCTTGGGCAAGTCACTTAACTTCTTTGGGCCTCAGTTACCTCATCTGTAAAATGGGGATTGAGACTGGGAGCCCTATGTGGGACAGGGACTGTGTTCAACCTGATTAGTTTGCTTCTACCCCAGCGCTTAGTACAATGCCTGGCACATAGTGAGCATTTAAATACCATAAAAAATGCAAAAAACAACTATCCTTATTATAATCTCCACTGGGATAGGCCAAGAAGAAGGGGGTTTTTGATTCAGACTGAGCAGTTTAGGTTAACCATCTGACGATGGGAGTTGGCAAAGTTACCTGAAATTGTGAAATTATGACAGGATAAAATGAGAGGCAGCATGACCTAGTGGAGAGAGCACTGGCCCAGGAGTCAGAAGGATCTGAGTTCTACTCCCAGCTCTGCCACTTGTCTGCAAGTCACTTGGGCAAGTCACTTCACTTCTCTGTGCCCCAGTTACCTCATCTGTAAAATGGGGATTAAGACTGTGAGCCCCACGTGGGACATGGACCGTGTCCAACCTGATTACCTTCTACCTATCCCAGTGCTTAGAAAAGTGCCTGGCCCATAGTAAGTACTTAACAAATACCATTTAAAAAAAAACAAAACCCAAAACCCAGACAAGTTTCTCCTCCAGGAGGCCTTCCCAGACTGAGCCCCCTCCTTCCTCTCCCCCTCTCCCCCCTCTCCATCCCCCCCGCCTTACCTCCTTCCCTTCCCCACAGCACCTGTATATATGTATATATGTTTGTACGTATTTATTACTCTATTTATTTTACTTGTACATATCTATTCTATTTATTTTATTTTGTTAATATGTTTTGTTTTGTTCTCTGTCTCCCCCTTCTAGACTGTGAGCCCACTGTTGGGTAGGGACTGTCTCTATATGTTGCCAACTTGGACTTCCCAAGTGCTTAATACAGTGCTCTGCACACAGTAAGCGCTCAATAAATACGATTGATTGATTGACTGATTCTCTGCATGTATCCTTAGCACTGAGTGCAGCATTCTCCACACATTTTACAAACACTGTTGATGCTGAGGACAGAAATACTTTAGAAACACCCCCAAGCAAAACCTCAGGTAATGTGGCAAAGAGAAAGTAGCCAAAGACAAACCAGCCTGGCATACAGATTCTAAATACAGTGCTCTGCACACAGTAAGCGCTCAATAAATATGACTGAATGAAGTACAGAGTAACCACCTTAGAGCAGAGCCTTCAGGAAATTCAAGGCACTGAAAGGGAAACCGAGATAGCACCAAGTGCCACGACTGTTAAGTGCAGCCGTGCAACAAGAGACAACCCTTACCTACACATGACGTGGCCAGGATTACCAGTCCCGCAGTGGCTTTATCAGATAAACTCAAGTACACTGAGTACTCTGCACACAGTAGGCGCTCAATGAATACTGTTGGTTGATATTGACAAAAATCTCACTGCCAGCATCTCTGACCCAAGGGATGAGCCAATGGCCGGACACGCACCCATCTGTACTGGGACGCTAAAGAGATATGAGTCTTTTAGACTGTGAGCCCACTATTGGGTAGGGACTGTCTCTATATGTTGCCAACTTACTTCCCAAGCGCTTAGTACAGTGCTCTGCACACAGTAAGCGCTCAATAAATACGACTGATGATGATGACTAGTTGTCACTAGTCCCTCTCCCAAAGGTAGACTGATCTCATGAGGGCAGTGAGGAATACGGATTGGAAACCGTCGCCACTCCTGACCCTTCTAGGAAGCTTTGGAGCTTTTTTCTGACTTGGGGGCTAGTGATACCGTGCTGAAGTAGCGTGGCTTAGTGGAAAGGGCTCGGGAGTCAGAGGTCGTGGGTTCTAATCCCGGCTCTGCCACTTGTCAGCTGTGTATCTTTGGGCAAGTCACTCCACTTCTCTGTGCCTCAGTTACCTCATCTGCAAAATGGGAATTAAGACTGTGAGCCCCACGCAGGACAACCTGATTACCTTGTATCTACCCCAGTGCTTGGAACAGTGCTTGGCACTTAACAAATGCCATAATAATAATAATAGTTATTATTATTACAAACCAGAGGTTGTGCAGGCTCAACCACCTGCCCAGACCTTGAAAGGTCCCAGGGCTCACCAAATTAGGCCTTACGGCTAAGCCCTGAGTAGCATCAGAACAAACCAGATACAGCACAGTCGCACACACAACCTCCCTTACTTCTACTGGGAAAAAGCAACAAATAAATGTATGCTTAAAGAAAAGTGAACCGTTCACACAGAGCGCTTTATACAGTGCTTTGCACAAAGTAAGCGCTCAATAAATACGATTGAATGAATATGGGCCCAAATCTAAGAGTGAAGTAAATTTAATGTTTGTCTCTCCATCTGGACTGTAAAACGCCTTAAGGGCTGGGATTGGGTCTTCCAACTCTGTTAAAATGTACTCTCCCAAGCACTTTGTATAGTGCTCTGCACACAGATAGCGCTCAATAAATACGATTGCTTGATCACCGCCCGAAAGAAGGTTACATTTCAGGACAGGTGCCTCTTTCAAAAAAAGAAACTATAGCCTGAGTTGGCTTGAAATCATACAACCCTTTGGGTATGTTAGTTCTTTGCCTTTACTTAGTACTCACCTCCTGAAGGCAGTACAAACATCCTCACACTAATCTCTACAAAAATCCCTCAAGGAAGGAAGGAAAAGAGTCTTAACCCATTTTGACAGATGACTCAGCCCAGTTAAAGTCAATTGGACCCAAGTAACCCAGCCAGGCGAGAGGAAGAGCTGGGGTTACATCTCAAAACGCAGCTGTGTAGTATCGCCTCTCTAGCCCGGGTTTCCAAGCAGAACATTGCATGTGTTGTTGATGCTCTGAGGAAACGAACACTGAGAGAGTCACAAATCTCTCAGTGCCTATATAATATGGCGAATGGAGCAAGGGCATTGGTTTATTAGCATGCCTCCTTGGTCAATCAGTCAATCATTGGTATTTATTAAAGACTCACTATGTGTAGAGCACTGTTCTAAGCACGTAGGAGCATAAAATACAACAGAGTCGGCAGGCACGTTCCCTGCCCATAATGACCTTCCAGTCCAGAGGGATCTCATCCGAAACTCTCCAACTTGCTGTTTGGTCTCTCAGGCGAGCTGTTAGCTCCTTGAGGGCAGGGATCATCATTTTTTCATGGCATTTGTTAAGAGCTTACTGTGTTCCAGGCACGGTACTAAGCGCCGGGGTAGAGACAAGCTAATCAGATCAGACACGGTCCCTGCCCCACAAGGGGCTCACAGTCTTAATTCCTATTTTACAGACGAAGTAACTGAAGCCCAGAGAAGTGAAGTGACTTGCCCAAAGTCCCCTATATATGGAACAGAAGCACATATAGGGATGAGAAGCAGTGTGGCCTAGTGGAAAGAGCGCAGGCCTGGGAATTACAGGAGCCGGGTTCTAAACCAGCCTCTGTCACTTGCCTTCTGGTTGAGCTGGGGCAAGTCACTTCACTTCTCTGTGCCTCAGTTACCTTATCTGTAATCTGGAAAAATGGGGACTAAGACCGTGAGCCCCACATGGGACATGGACTGTGTCCAACCTGATTAGCTCGTATTTACCCCGGCAGGTCGCCTTGTGAAAAATCGGTGAGAGGATACGAGCTCTGCCACAGCCCTAGAATGCCAAAGTCCAGCCCCAGTTAATAGATGATGTTGTGACCCTCCCATCTCTGCTCATCACCAATGGTTTCGTTAGACTGGAAGCTCCTTGTGGGAAGGGAACATTTCCCTTCTACAGACTGTGCTTCCCAAGTGCCAAGTATACGGCCTTGCACCAAGTGAATGGTCAAAAAATGATACTATTACTACTACGGTGACTGTGAAGGGCATATTAAGTGAGAAGCACTCCCTTGTTGAGGTGCAGCATGGATAAATGGAAAGAACACGGTCCCGGGAGGCCGAAGACCTGGGTTCTAATCTCGGCTCTGCCACTTTGCTGTGGGACCTTGAGCAAGTCACTTCACTTTTCTCGGCCTCTGTTCTCTCATCTGTAAGATGGTGATCCAATACCTGTTCTCCCTCCTACTTAGGCTTTGAGCCCCACGTGGGACCTGATTATCCCGTGTACAGAAAAGTGTACTAAGCACTTGGGAGAGTACAATATCATCATTAATCATATCTGTTGAGCGCTTACTGTGTGCAAAGCACTGTACTAAGCACTTAGCCTGTACTGTCAGTATACCAATATAACAGGCACATTCTCTGCCCACAACGAGCTTGGAGTCTGGAGGATGAGAAGCCAGTGAAGGGCAAGCAAGGGAGGAAGATGAGAATGCCTCCGGGACATATGTAGGAAAATGCAACCTCCCCTGCCTCCCACCCTAATCCCCCATGAACATAATAATATTAATAACTGTGGCATTTGCTCAGGGCACACTATGTCCCAGACACTGTACTAAGCGCCGGCAAATCGGGTTGGAGAGTCCTTGCCCCACGTGGGGCTCACACACTTCATCACCATTTTACAGATGAGGTAACCGAGGCCCAGAGAGGTGAAGTGACTTGCCCAGGGTCACACAATAGACAGGTGGTGCTGCCGACATTAGAACCCAGGTCCTTCTGATTCGCAGGCCTGTGCTCTATCCACTAAGCTGCTTTTCAAGATGGCACAGACAACTAGATGCCAAACTCAGGAGTCCCCAGTGGAAACCTGCAGAGAGGTGGAGGGCTTCACTGCCATGCACCTGGGCATACAAGATACCAGCCGACGAGACAAAATTCCCTACCGGACACCCTGTGTCTCTTCCTGCCGAATTAGAAAAAAGAATTAAAGGGTGTAAGAAATTAGAGCAGCATGTGCAACTGCCAGCAGTTAATAATTTACTGCCGAGCGAGTGACCTTTTTGTTGAAGGTAGCAGGCATAATTAAATCGCACATTGCGAAGTGGGTGTTGGAACTGGATGCT
Source organism: Tachyglossus aculeatus (assembly GCF_015852505.1). NCBI lineage: Eukaryota > Metazoa > Chordata > Mammalia > Monotremata > Tachyglossidae > Tachyglossus > Tachyglossus aculeatus. The sequence goes on along the minus strand of NC_052085.1, from coordinate 11,536,421 downwards.
TTGGCCTTGAGTCACCGTTTCGACTCCTTTCCTCTGTTACTCCAAACAAGGAGGGGCGTGAGTTGTTTGCTTCGCGGAGGTGTGTGCGCACGCCGGAAAATCCCCGCCTGCGGGCCTGTGGCTACTTTTTGTCGTTTCAAGTTAAACTCGGTCTGGAAGTCGATTCCAGGAGAGGTGGCGAATACGTTCCAGCCCATGGGGGGACTGGGGGGTACTTTAAGATCAAAGGTCACCTCAGCATCCTCAAGTTCAAGAGAGATGGGTCCAAACCAAGTCCGTTGTACAGTGGTCTGCACACTGGAAGCGCTCAATAAATACCACTGCTTGATTGATTTGGAGACAACAGTGTCCGCAGAGCAGTAGGAGTCATAGCATTGATTTATATTTATATTAATGTCAGTCTCCCGCTCAAGACTGTAAGCTCGTTGTGGGCAGGGAATGTGCCTATCGCTGTACTGTTCTCTCCCCAGTGCTTAGTACAGTGCCCTACACACAGTAAGAGCTCAATAAATACGACTGAATGAATGTAAGTGCTCAATAAATACAACTGACTGACTGAGCATCCACTTGGTGCCATAACAACTACTGTGATACCACTTGTTCCCTGGGGAAAACTGGAGCTCCCCAAGATGGTCATTAAGGGATAAGAACATCCCTTGGTATCGTGAACTTCCTCTGGCCGTTTTTCCACGAATGGTCCATTGCCTCTCATGTGGCCTGGAGACTCTAGATGGGATTTGAAATGCTCTCATTCCAAAATCTCTCGCTTAGAAGCAGTGTAGCCTAGTGGAAAGCGCACAGGCCCTGGGAATCAGAGGGCCTGAGTTCGAATCCCATCTCGGCCAACTGCTTGCTGTGTGACCGTGGGCAAGTCACTTCATTTCTCCGGTCCTCAGTTTCCTCCCCTGTAAAATGGGAATTAAGTACCTGTACTCCCTCCTACTCAGACTGTGAGCACCCTGTGGGACAGAGACTGTGTCCAACCTGATTACCTTGTATCGACCCTGGCGTTTAGAATACGGCTTAATAAACAGTCAGTGCCGAACAAATACCACCATCATCATGATGATAATACGATCCCTCCCGCTGCCCTGGAAGTGCAAGATCTGAAGGTGGTGGAGTTAATGAAAAGGCTAAATCCACACTACATGCCTCACTTCACCCGGCTTCAAGCCCTCAGATCCTGTGGGAGACCCTGAGGAAGTGAAACCGTAGAGTCTCAATAATTTATAGCTGATGTCGGAGATTTAATAGTGGGAACTGCTTCCTCAGACTTGCTTTTGCCCATATCTTTGCCCCGGAAAAGTCTCATTTGGTGTCTTCTGCATGTAGGTGGCTTCTAGTGGGATCGGGATAGCCGACCATCCCACTGAAGGCGGGATTTGGCTGGCTCTTGTGGCATCTCCTCATTTTCCACTGACTAGTCCCGAGAGTTTTGGGATTCCTGTAGTAACCACTGTAAAAGAAGCAGCGTGGCTCAGTGGAAAGAGCCCGGGCTTTGGAGTCAGAGGTCATGGGTTCAAGTCCCGGCTCTGCCAATTGTCAGCTGTGTGACTTTGGGCAAGTCACTTAACTTCTCTGGGCCTCAGTTCCCCCATCTGTAAAATGGGGATGAAGACTGTGAGCCCCCCATGGGACAACCTGATCATCTTGTAAGCCCCCAGCGCTTAGAACTGTGCTTTGCACATAGTAAGCGCTTAAAAAATGCTATTATTATTATTAATTCCCACCCCAAGAGTCTCTATATGTTGACAACTTGTACTTCCCAAGCGCTTAGTACAGTGCTCTGCACACAGTAAGCGTTCAATAAATACAATTGAATGAATGAATAAATACCCCTGAACAAACAGGCCGTCAGCTGAAAGAATTAGCCCATCGCTCCTAATGATGAAAGAGCAAATGTTTTTTACTATTCAAGCAGCTTTTGCCTACTGAGAAGCGTGGCTCAGCGGCAAGAGCACGGACTTGGGAATCAAAGGTCATGGGTTCTAATCCCGACTCCGCCACATGTCTGCTGTGTGACCTTGTCACTTAACTTCTCTGAAACCTCAGTTAACTCATCTGTAAAATGGAGATTAAGACTGCAAGCCCCACGTGGGACAACCTGATCACCTTGTACCTCCCCCAGCTCTTAGAACAGTGCTTCGCACATAGTAAGCGCTTAACAAATGCCATCATCATTATTATTATTATTATTACTGTTAAAGAAACCGTAGTTTCTTTATCGAAGAGACTGAAGAGACAGAGTCAGAAACCTACACATGGACAGCTTATTTAGGGAGAATTAAGAGGGAGAGATATAGGGGTTTTCTGACAAACTTCTGCAGGAAGTCTTGGATTCTGAGGCTTGGTGCCTTCAGAATCCAAAATAAGGATCAGGGCCCAGGTTTTCGGTTTTGGGTTTTTTTAAAAAAATGGTATTTGTTAAGTGCTTACTATGTGCCAGGCACTGTACTAAGTACTGAATTAGGTACAAGTTAATCAGGTCGGACACAGTCCATGTCCCACATGGGGCTCACGGTCTTAACCCCCATTTTACAGATGAGGTAACCTGAGGCACAGAGAAGTTAGGAATTTGGGAGAGTACGATGCAACCGAATTAGAAGACACAACCCCTCCCTACAAGGAGCTTACAGTCTAGATGGGAAACTGTTTCAATGTTTCAATGTTATCAAGGACACAGGAGCTAAAAGATTGAGGAACTCTCAACTGCATGTAAAATCGCATCTCTCGAGCTCATGCAAACACTTGGTGACTTCGATTGGCCTCTACAGCAAGAAATCTGTTCCTAGAGAACATAAATTCTAGAAATACCGGTAGGGGAGCAAAAGGCTGGCCCAAGATGGAAATTCCAGTACTGGGATGACTCACTGCTCAATCGTTCAACGGTATTTATTGAGCACTTACTGTGGGCAATCAACCAACCAATGGTATTTATTGAGCATATACTGTGTGTAGAGCGCTGTACTAAGCACTTCGGAGAGTTCAATACATTAGAGTTGGTAAACACCATCCCTGCCGTCAAATAGCTTACAACCCAGAGGACCCGCTAATGATATACGAGTAAAGTATTTTGAAAGCAGGCTGATGTTGCAAAAATATGCAAGTATGTCAGTGTCTCAGATGTAAATGTAGATAAAGGAAAGATCCAATCTATGTAGAAGGTAAAATTCGAAGACCACTTAGTGTGATCAAAAGGTCAGAGTCAAAAGTTCAGCTGACTGCCGGGCCTCTCAGATTTACTCCTTCCAAGCAGCCGGGGCAAGATTTAAAAAGAAGTAAATAAATCTATCAGAAGCTGGGAGCATTTAGGAAGTTTGGATAAAATTGTCTACACTTTGTTCAAATGTTTACCACAAAAAATTAAGCACTTTGAAAAGCAAATACTGGGATATGACGGACTGCCAGGAAAAAGAAGCTTTCGCAGAAACCATTTACGATTTGGAGGGACAGTAGGGTTTCTTCTGCCTTGGTATTAGAGAGTGGAAGGATCTCAGAAACCACTAACATTAGGCTCAGAGAAAAACAAAGCTATAAAAGCTGGGATCTTTCCACACATTGACTACAGTGGCTGGGCTGTAGGCCTGGTCTAGTCAAATATCTGGCCCTTTAATTTAATTAGATCCCTAGGCCCAAGTGGCTTAGATCGACTCAGTTCTCCACGGCGAGTGTGGAGATGCAGCCAAAATGACTGTCGAGCTGTGTTTAATGGGTGCCATACCTGCTGCATCTCTGGAATTGTCAGTTCAGTGCCCTGGCAACTCTGGAAATATCAGTTCACAGCCCTGGCCCCACTGGGCTTGGCAGCCTGCTTGTCAAAATGAAAATTAAATCGCTATTTTTAGATTTGGAAATCTCCGAGACATTGTAAACATCGAGAGTTCTTTCAGTTGCGCAGTAGTAGACGGCCCTTTCAGAAAAAAAGCAGTCTGGCCTGGTGGGAAAAGCCCAGGCCTGGGCGTCAGGACACCTGGGTTCAAGTCCCAGCTCTGCCACCGGCCTACTGTGTTATTTGGGGCAAGGCACTGGCCTTCTCTACACCTCAGTTTCCTCATCCATAAAATGGGGATCAGATTGATTGGAAGCCCTATGTGTTTGTCCCATAACCTCATTTCTACCCCAGTGGTTAGCACATAGTAACAACTAAATATAGGCTGCTGATATGGCAAAGAGTAAAGGCTTCAGTGTTGCAGCTTGCAATGGGGGAACATTTCCCGATAGGACACCCAACAAACATGACAATGACTCAACTCACCCAGCCCCGTTATCAGGAGGGCGTCTTGAATTTAACGACAACATCACAGTACTCGGCGAAACACGTCCAGCAGCTGAAAGGATGAGAAAGGATTTAAAAGCGGATGTCAGTTCGACTGGAAAGAAAAGCTGGCCCCAAAAGAAGAGAACTGGGGGTATGATCTGCCATCAAATCTTATGTATATATCTTTAGATTATAAATACGAAATTACTTATTCATATCGATATCTGTCTCTCCCTCTGGACTATAAACTCGTTATAGTCTGCTAGTTCTGCCGTATTCTCTCCCAAGCACTAAACATATACCATTTTTTTAAAAAAGTGCTTGGAACAGTGATCTGCACATAGTAAGTGCTCAATGAATACCACTCATTGATTGATCAAAACCAACATCATCAGCTACCAGGAGGTCTTCAACCTGCAAAATGACACGAAAACAAGGCCCGTGGCATTGACTGGGAACCGAGCCCCTGCTATGATGCATGATGATGCAACTGCAGAAGAATTTTACAGCCTGCCGGACTAGGTGATCTCAGGCGTCCCCAAAACCGACAGATTGATCCTATGCAGTGACTTCAAATCTGGGTTTAGTGGCATGACTCATCATGGCCTGAAGTCCTTGGCCACCATAGCCCTGGAAATAATAATAATCGTAATCGTGGTATTTATTAAGTCCTTACTGTGTGTCAGGCACTGTACTAAATGCTGGAGTAGATACATGATCATCAGGTTAGACATAGCCCCTGTCAACATGGGGCTTCTGATCTAAGTAGGATCCCTCCCTCCACATATCCATCAAGCCAGCTCTCTTCCTCCCTTCAAAGCCCTACTGAGAGCTCACCTCCTCCAGGAAGCCTTCCCAGACTGAGCCCCCTTTTTCCTCTCCTCCTCCCCATCCCCCCCGCCCTACCTCCTTCCCCTCCCCACAGCACCTGCATATACGTTTGTACAGATTTATTACTCTATTTATTTTACTTGTACATATTTACTATTCTATTTATTTTGTTAATGATGTGCATCTAGCTTTACTTCTATTTATTCTGATGACTTGACACCTGTCCACATGTTTTGTTTTGTTATCTGTCTCCCCCTTCTAGACTGTGAGCCTGTTGTTGGGTAGAGACCGTCTCTATATGTTGCCAACTTGTACTTCCCAAGTGCTTAGTACAGTGCTCTGCGCACAGTAAGCGCTCAATAAATAAGATTGAATGAATGAATGAAGTAGGAGGGAAAACAGGCATTGAGTCTCCTCAATAATAACTCTCTGGCGACAGTCTGTTCAGCTGTGCTGGCGAGGCACTGGTTGTGACTTCTATTTCCTTGGGACATGGTCTACGTATAGTCAGTCAGTCCATGAATCATATTAGCTGAGCACTTACTGTGTGCAGATCATTGTACTAAGCGCTTGGGAAAGTACAATGTAATAATCAACAAACACTTTTCCTGCCCACAACGAGCTTACAGTCTACTCTTGTCTTTTCTTATGCTATCGAGTGGTCTTTGACCCATAGCAACACTGTGGACACATGTCTCCCAGAACCCCCTACCTCTGTCTGCAATTGTTCTGGTAGTGTATCCATAGCGTTTTCTTGGTAAAAATACAGAAGTGGTTTATCTCCACAGAGTTTTCTTGGTAAAAATACAGACGTGGTTTACCATTGCCTCCCGCGCAGTAAACCTGAATCTTTGCCCTCGAGTCTCTCCCATGCTGCTGCTGCTGCCCAGCACAGGAGAGTTTTGACTTGTGGCAGATTGCTTTCCACTCGCTAGCCACTGCCCAAGCTAGGAATGGAATGGGTAGGCCTCTGCTTGACTCTCCCTTCCATAAAAGAAACTGGTAGAGTACTGGAAACTCTCCGGGTGTGACCCTGAGAGGGGTACAGTCTAGAGGGGGAAGGAAAAAAGTAAAAGGGAGAGTAAACGTTTGAGCCTTGAAAGTTCAGTCACTTCCACTCACAGAAGTGGAGCCAGTCCTGGGCAACCAACCGCCCCTGGGCCCCACTGGCCTCGGGCTCCCGGGAAGCAGGAGGAGTAGGAAGATCTCATGGCTCGTGTATCCCATGTGGCTCTCCATCCCTAGGCCTCCGGGGTTCCTGGCAGCCCGGGAGAGGAAGTGATAGATGGAGCAGAGCTGCTTCACCCACTGCTACTGAGCAAGGGATCTGGGTTCTAATCCCAGTTCCACCACTTCTCAGCTGGGTGACCTTGGTCAAGTCACTTCACTTCTCTGGGCTTCCGTTACCTCATCTGTAAAATGGAGACTAAGCCTTTCAGCCCCACGTGGGACGGCCACTGAATCTACCGTGATTATGTTTTTTCTACCCCTGCGCTTAATACGGTGCCCGGCACGGAGTAAGGGATTAACAAATACCATTAAAAAAAGCCCCAAAAGCCACAACCCACCAGTCTCCCAGGTGCTTCCTGGAGCAGCGAGGGACGCAGAGGGCTAAAGAAAGGTCTAAATAACTCCGCTCGAGGGAATGTCATTGACAAATGGCCCCGGAGTAATGGCGCTGTTGTTTTTGGCAGAGCTGACATCCAGTCTTAATCCATGGCTCGGGCTTGGGCATGTCTAACTGGGTCTCTGATCCCCCGGAGGGATGAGGAATCCGGCCTCTCGGGGTCTATGAATCTAAGCAGTGTGGCCCAGTGGGATGAACCCAGGCCTGGGATTCAGAGGGCCCAGGATCTAATCCCAGCTCTGCCATTTACCTGCTGTGTGACCTTGGGCAAATCACTTCACTTCTCAGGGCCTCAGTTTCTTCAACTCAAAAATGGAGATTCAATCTCAGTTCTCCCTCCTACTTAGAATATGTCTGCTAGATTGTTATACTGTACTCTCCCAAGCGCTTAATACAGTTCTCTGCACGTGGTAAGCCCTCAATAAATACGACTGAATGATACAATTGACTGATTTAGACTGTGAGCTCCAAGTGGGTAGGGACTGTGTCCAACCTGATTAACTTGAATCTATCCCAGATCTTAGAACAATACTTGACACACTGTATGCATTTAACAAATATAATAAGAAGAATAAGAAGAAGAATAATAACAACTATAACAATACCCAACCATGCCATCCAGATTGGGATCACAACTTTCTGGTTTGGAAGCTTGATCGGAGACATTTTAAGGAGCTTGGACTCTAACTTTGTCTTCCATGCTGGCTTTATTGCATACTACTCTGCTCTGTTCCCATAGAAATGAACAAAGCTGCTATTGTCTGTACAGTGGAAATTTGGAATGCTTAATAGACAAAGCACATTTCCTTGGAATAGCAAAAATGTAACCAAGTGACAGCGGTTTTGAGAAACACAATGGGTGAATGCCTCAAGATTTCCTTCCCCACCGCTCATTTAGGGTGGCTATTCTTCCAGTTTTATATCAGACGTTCTAGTTCACACTGGTCTGTCCCCTATCCGTTTCTGATATGGATCCGATATTTTTATATTTGGACTCTAGCTTCCCTCTGCCTTGGCTCCTGAGGCCTAGTTCTGTGGCTCGGAAGAGATGCCTGAGTCTACAGGGACCTGACGGGAAAATGCCATGGCCCCAAAACAAGGGAGACGGTCAGTAATCCCCTGCTCGGCATGCTCTAAATTCCGTGGATTTCCACAAAGAACCTTATCATAAGTTCATTCACTCAATCGTATTTATTGAGCACTTACTGTGTGCAGAGCACTGTACTAAGTGCTTGGGAAGTACAAATGGCAACATATAGAGACGGTCCCTACCAAACGACGGGCTCACAGTCTAGAAGGGGGGGAGTTGTTATTCCACCATTACATTACGTTTTACCTCCAACGTAACACTCACGACATAACGTTCGGTTGTTGCTTTTGGATTGGCAAGGAAGCATCCAATATGCTCCAAGGTGGTCAGACACTGCCCCACCCCAACCGCAGGTCGGTCACCTTGTCCGAAAGGGCTGGGTTTTCATCAGGCGCAAGGTCATTTTTACAGCACAAGACGGTCGTGTTCTTTTTGGAGGAAAATTTTATGGAAAAATGGACTCGCTGGGATGAGTCCCAGGAGACACCCTCTCCAGAAACGAAAGGACGGATTCACATGTCACTGTCCAAAAGTTTGGGAAGGAAAAGCTTCCGGAGTCTGGGCAGAGGCCAGGCTGGGTTGAACGCACTGCTTGCAGTGCTTGTATTGTGGTATCAGCTAGGGGATTGCCTCTAGATCTAAACTGGAACTACAACTTTTCTGGACCTTGTTCCTGCTTCAAACAGCACCTAGTAGGTATGCCGCATGAAGGAAGTGCTTAATACATACTATTACTTCTGCTACATAGTGGGTACACAGCAGTTTTGAGTCCCTCAACACCGGTTTCTCTCCCACTGTGTTGCCCTCTGCTTGTGACCAGAACCTGGTATTTATGCTGGAACCACACTTCAGAAACCTAATAATTGACTGCTATCCCGGGGATTACTAAACTGGGATGTGGATAATGATAGTAATAAAAGTAATAATAAAGAATTATGGCATTTATAGGCGCTTACTATGTGCCACGCACTGTTCTAAGTGTTGGGGTAGATACAAAGTAATCACGTCAGAACCAGCTCCTGCCCGACATGAGGCTCACAGCCTAAGTGGGAAGGAGAAGCAAACAGGGATTAAATAGATTAAATAATCCATTTTACAGATGAGAGAACTGAGGTGCCGAGAGGTTAAGCGACCTCCCCAGGGTCACACAGCAGACAAGTAGCAGAGCTGGGATTAGAACCCAGGTTCCCAGGCCCGTGCTCTTTCCACTAAGGCCATGTTGCTTCTCTTGCACCTCAAGTTGTATTTCTCTTTATTTTAGTTTGGACATCAACTATACTGGCTTTGTCAGTGAGCATTCTCTATTTCCCTGGGCTCCTCAGCAAACACTGCGTGCACGCCCAAAGCCATTGCGTTAGGTATTTGGAAACAGAGGTTCATCCCCAATGAGCTTCTTTGAGTTTACAACATTTTCTATCTATCAAATATGGACAAAACACCCATTCTCTCTCCCTCTTAGACTGAGACCCCCAGCGTCCTGCGTCCGATTTACCTACAGTGTATCGACTCCTGTATATAACACAGTGCTTGGCACAGAGTCAACGCTTAACACCACGATGATTAAACTCTATTATATTGGACTTAGTACAGTGCTTTGCACATAGCAGCGCTCAATAAAAACACTGACTAATTAAATGATAAAACGGACTCAGATGCACAGAGCATTTTACAACAAAACAGATTCTGTTGCCGCTGGATTTTTTTGTATGGGGGGAAGAGGAGGGCGCAAATCCTGATGGTAGAAACCATGTAACACCATTTCTTGATTTTTTTGTTGGTTTTTTTTTTTAGAATTGGTTTCCTCGTGTCTAGATTTACCTGCGAGGGCTACTGACTGGCCGAACGTGTCTGCAGGAAGCTCAACTTTTGGCCTTGTTTTTCAAACGGGTCTCACCTGGGCCCCTGGAAAGAATTTAGCTCAAAAGCATTTGACCATATATGGTTACAGAACAGCGCTTCTTTCTCATCCAACTACCACAGAACTCTGGAATAATGCGACACCTTGTTTCCATTGCACTGACAAGAAGTGAATTGACGAGTTTTTATCAAGGGCTTGCGGTGTCCTGAACGCTGTGCTGGGCACAGACGTTTCATTGAGCCTTATATAATGGGGAAATGATGAGTGTCAGAACTCACTTCCCTCCAAAACCTGAACTGGAATCAGATCCCAGCCGATGCATTACTCACTGGGCCTTTTCCTTCGTCAATCAATCAATCAATCGTATTTATGGAGCACTTAGTGTGTGCAGAGCTTGGGAAGTACAAGTTGGCAACATATAGAGACGGTCCCTACCCAACAGTGGGCTCACCGTCTAGAAGACTGATCAATGGTATGTACTGAATACTTACTGTGAGTAGAACACTGTAGTAAAGGCTTGGGAAAGCACAATTTAACAGAGATTTGTTGGTTCTTTTACGGTATTGGTTAAGCAATTACTCTGTGCCAGGCCCCGTACTAAGTGCTAGGGTATATACAAACTAATTGGGTTGGATACAGTCCATGTTCCACATGGGGCTCCCAGTCTTAATCCCCATTTGGCAGATGAAGCAGCATGGCATAATGCATAGAGCAAGGGCCCGTGAGGCAGAAGGTCAGGGGTTCTAGTCCCGGCTCTGCTGCTTGTCGGCTGTGTGACCTTGGGCAAGTCATTTCACTTCTCTGGGCCTCGGTTACCCTATCTGGAAAATGGGGATTGAGACTGTGAGTCCCACGTGGGACAGGGATGGTGTCCAACCTGATGACCTTGTAATGAGCCCCAGCACTTAGAACGGTGTCTGGCACACTTAAGTAAGGGCTTTACAAACATCAATGAAAAAGTGAAGTGAGTTGCCCAACATCACACAGCAGCCGAATGGCAGAGCTGGGATTAGGACCCAAGTCTTTTGCCTCCAAGGCCTGGGTTCTTTCCTCTAGGACATGCTGTTCCTCTACTTGATCCTTCCCTAAAATATACATTCTCTTGGTAGGAATGGCTCAGATCATCGAATCATAAAAATCAATTTAAAAAACACATAAGAATGTAAGCGACTGAAATGGATCATTAAAATTCCACCAGATATGGTTTCTCCAACCAAGTGGCAGCCCGTGATTCTGGGCAGACAGTGAACGGACTACCACCTGAAGTCCAAATCCACTGAGAGGCGAAGTGGAGGGAGCGAGGAAAGCAAAAATGAGAAAGCCAAGAACAGAGAGGAACAGAGAGAAAGGGAAGGGAGATGAACTCAACAGGTGCATGAAACTGGCATGAAGTTGATTTACTGCTGTAATATGCCGAGATGTATGCCGTAATTATCAACAGTAAAAACCCTATCTCCCAGCTCAGAGTCAATTATTTCACTCAGTGCTTATTTGAGTGCATTCTGGTTTCATGAGAGGCAGCTGGCAGCACCCCAAGTTCGACTACCCTGCCTGCTCTTCCCTAGCATAATTTCTCTGGCAATTATATTTTTCGGTTGGTTGGCCAGAGGCATGGGGTTTGGAGCTAAGAAATCCGCTGGAAGACACAGCGTAAAGCAGGGGTGGTCACTGGCTTGGGATTTTTGGACAATTTTATTTGAAATTTGAAAGCAAATGCTCAACAGTGGGGATGAGAGGATATTATTCATTCAGGTAGCTCTCCCTTTCAAAGAGTCACTTTCACTGTGGAGCCAAGAGTGTATTGAAAAGCTTAAATCTTTCTAATGAAGTCCACTGTGACTCCACGAGGCTGTAACATCTCCACCCCTTTGATTCCGTTAGACAAAGAAGAGGCAGTTATCTGCCCTGAATAATTTGGGCATCCATCCCCCCAGAGGCAGGGGGATGGACCCAATGACCTCAGGAGGTCCCAGTAGCATTCTGCAAAGGGCAGGTGGGGTGTGTCTTCCGAACAGCGTGGCTTAGTGCACTTTGGGCAAATCACTTGACTTCTCTGGGCCTCAGTTACCTCATCTGTAAAACGGGGATGAAGACGGTGAGCCCCATGTGGGACAACCTGATTATCTTGTGTCTACCCCAGTGCTTAGAACAGTGCTTGGCAGATAGCGCTTAATACTATTATTATTATTATTATTATGTAGGGAAGGAACACGGGGAAGGTGAAAAGTTCAGGTCCTGTAATGCAAGAGAAGCAGCCCGGCCTTGAAGAAAGAGCACAGGGCTGGGAGTCAGGAAATCTGGATTCTACTCTTGGTTCTGCCCCTTACCCGCTGTGTGACCTTGGACAAGTTGCTTATTCTCTCCGTGTCTCCGTTTCCTCAGCTGCAAAATGGAGACATTTGTTCAGTTGCATTTATTGAGTGCTTACTGTGTGCAGAGCACTGTACTAAGCGCTTGGGAAGTACAAGTTGGCAACATATAGAGATGGTCCCTACCCAACAATGGGCTCACAGTCTAGAGGAAAAGCGATCAGGTGGTCCCACGGGGGGCTCACAGTCTTCATCCCCATTTTACGGATGAGGTAACTGAGCCACAGGGAAGTGAGGTGACTTGCCTAAAGTCACCCAGCTGACAACTGGCGGAGCCGGGGTTTGAACCCATGATCTGTGACTCCAAAGCCCGGGCCCTTTCCACCAAGCCACACTGCTTCTCAGGACCTTTAGCGGTTGCCCATCCATCTCTACATCAAAGTCCTTACCGTCGGCTTTAAAGCCCTCAATCACCTTTCCCCCTCCTATCTGACCTCGCTACCTACTCACTGCACCTCGATCTCACCTATCTCGCCGCCGACCTCTCGCCCCCGTCCTGCCTCTGGCCTGGAACGCCCTCCCTCTTCATATCCGACAATCACTCTCCCCTCACTCAATGCCTTACTGAAGGCACATCTCACTCATTCATTCACTCCATCATAGTTATTGAGTGCTCACTGTGCTCACTAAACGCTTGGGAGAGCACATTACAACAATAAACAGTCACATTCCTTGCCCACAATAAGCCCTGACTAAGCTCTCATTTCCCCTACTCCCTCTCCCTTCTGCATTCATTCAATCATATTTATTGAGCGCGTACTGTGTGCACAGCACTGTACTAAATGCTTGGGAGAGCACACTACAACAATAAACAGTCACATTCCCTGCCCAAAATGAGCCCTGACTAAGCGCTCATTTCCCCTACTCCCTCTCCCTTCTGCATTCATTCAATCGTATTTATTGATAATAATAATAATTATTATTATTGAGCACTTACTGTGTGCAGAGCACTGTACTAAGCGCTTGGGAAGTACGAGTTGGCAACATTTAGAGACAGTCCCTACCCAGCAGCGGGCTCACAGTCTAGAAGCATCATCCTTGCTCTTAGATTTAATAATAATAATAATTTTGGTATTTGTTAAGCGCTTACTACGTGCAAAGCACTATTCTAAGCGCTGGGGAGGATACAAGGTGATCGGGTTGTCCCATATGGGGCTCGCAATCTTAATCCCCATTTTACAGATGAGGTAACTGAGGCCCAGAGAAGTTAAGTCACAAAGCTGACAAGCGGTGAGCTGGAATTTGAACCCATGACCTCTGACTCCCAAGCCCGGGCTCTTTCCACTGAGCCACAGTATTCACCCCACCCTCAGCCCCACAGCAATTATGTACATTTATGCAATTTATTTTAACGTCAGTCTCCCCCTCTAGATTGTAAACTCTTTGTGGGCAGGGAACAGTCTACCAACTCTGTTATATTGTACTCTCCAAAATCGCTTAGTACAGTGCTCTGCACGTAGTAAGCCCTAAGCAAATACGGTTGATTCAAAACCAGATTCCTACTGAGTTTCAAATGAGTACTGCATTTAGCAATGGTGTATCTAACTACACCGGTCAAGCTATCGATGCCTCACATTGACTCGTCTAGTCTGGGAGCATTTTAGACCTACAGAAAACCCTAATTTGACCGGATTTAGCATTTCACATTCAGACCCCTAAGAAGCGACAATATGATGAGCATTGCAACGGAGAAATGGCAGAAAGAGGATGCAAACTGCCTAAGGAGAAGACATGGAAGAAGCAACGTAACCTAGAGGATAGAGCACAGGGTCTATCCTGAGTCAAAAGGACCCAGGCTCAAATCCCAGTTCCACTACTTGTCTGCTATGCGACCTTGGGCAAGTCACTTCACTTCTCTGTGCCTTAGTTCCCTCATCTGCAAAGTGGGGATTAAGACAGTGAGCCCCATGTAGGACAGAGACTGTACAACCTGATTAGTTTGGATCTACCCCAGCACTTAGTACAACGCCTAGCACATAATAAGTGCTTAAGAGATACCATATTTTTAAAAAGTAGGAAACTGTAAACTCCTTGTGGGCGGGAAATTCTGGTATATTGTACTTTGCCCACAATTAAGCGCTCAATAGATATGCCTGATTAAAAAAACTCATCATGCAGATCACTAGTTAGCTGCGGCTCTGTCCAGCTAACAGAATCTGTCCACCGATTCCGCTGTATTGTACTCTTCCAAGTGCTTAGTACAGTGCTCTGCACAGAGTAAGCTCTCAAAAAACACCACTGATTGATTATTTTCCTGTAGGCATACCCCCAACTCTACTTCCTTCCCGACAGGAATTCACGAGGCCTGCTACCCCACCCTCAAAATCCCTCCCCAAATTCAACTGAATTAAAAGGACTGGGAAACAAATTTTGCTTGGTTAAACCTGTTCAGAACTCCGCCCGGTATCCATTTCCACTACCAACATGTCTTTGTTTTCCCAGGGTTAAGCCTAGTTCTTTTCTGGCCCAAAGGTTTCTTGAAAGGCGAAACTGTTTGGTCGTTCCAAAGGTTCTCTCTGCGGGGCTAGGTTCATTCAACTGGTAGACCGAGTGGGACCTGAATTTGAAAATGGCAGACAGTAATGCTTCGTTTGTGAGTAGCTAGAAAGCCATTTGGTTTAACAGTGTGGGCCCGCTATCTAGCAGAGAACCTAAACTGGTCTATACTGGAAATGAGAAGAGGAAGAAGGCCCTCACTGAGGTCTATGGACCAGAAATGAGCAGAGCGTGGCCTAATGGTTAGAGTTTGGGCCTGGGATTCAGAAGGACCTATGTTTGAATCTCTGCTCTGCCGCGTGTCTGCTGGGTGACCTCGGGCAAATCGCTTCACTTCTCTAGGCCTCAGTTCCTTCATCTGCCAAATGGGGATGAAGGCTGTGAGCCCATGAGGGACATGGACGCTGCCCAACCTAATTAGCTTGTATCTACCCCAGCGTTTAGAACAGTGCCTGGTACATAGGACGCGCTTAACAAATGCCATACATTTTAAAAAAAGGAATTATCCAGGTTTGGTGACAATGGGAGCCAATCTCAGGGGTCCGGATGAAACCCAGCTGGCCCTGGGAATGGGGTGAGACCGACAGCAAGTCATATGTCTCCATCTGATTGTCCTTCAGCCAACCTCGGCATTCAGTTGGCAGGAGGTAGTCATCTAGGCAAAGGATTAAGAAGGTCGGCCCTCTCCTTACTGAGTTGGGACCCAGGATGGCATTAAAGTGATGCGTTTCCCTGGGTGCTCTCTGCACTGATGGGGAGGTGGCAGCGGCTGCCACCCCAAGCCTCCTGCCAGGTCATACTGGTCCTGAGGATCCTGCCCAATCGCTGAACCGTTGGGTAAAAGTGAAGGGGCAGGAGACAGTCACACCTCCTCCAAGTGGCCTTTCCTGATTACGCCTTCATGTCCCTCACTCCCCTCTGCATAGCCTATGTTCCCAGATACTCCCCCGGCTGCTGCCCAGCCCCACGACATTTATGTACCTAACCTTATATGCTACCATTTCCCCCACCTGAAATTTATTTTCCTATCTCCTCCTGTAATCTGTAAGGTACTTCTCAAAGGGATTGGGTCTACCAACCCTGTTGCACCTGCCCAAGCGCTTACTTCAGGGCTCTGCACACACAGTATGTACTCAAATACCACTGACTGACTGATGATTGCCTGAGGAGAACAGAGCATACCACAGAACAAGGAAGGGGCGGCGGAGTCAAAGAAAACATGTGGAAGTAACAGATTCATTCAGTGGGGGTCCCTCACTGCCTGCCAAGGTGCATCTGTCCCAGAGAGGTCACACGTAAGAAGGCTGCTCTCGCTAGTTCTCACTCAGAACCTCAAAAGCCCATACCTCGGGGTCTTCTGGTTAACCACAGACTTCCACCACAGGCTTGGCTCCACACAGCCTAGTGAACGGTGGCAGAATTTATGGGAAAACAGACCTTAAACTGAATTTTTCCTCAAGCAAAAAGAAGGCTACCCTACTAAGTTAAGGAAACTAGCACCCTGGGAATGGCCATGTTGCTCTTTATCTGTGCCAGTTACCTTAATTTAAAGGGCCGTGAGTCACATCGACAGCACTTGACATCACCTGGACCAGTAAAATGGAAGGACACTCGGCAGCCGAGTTGTTTTCCTCAATCTGCCAGGGATTTGTGTCGCTGGAGTCATGACTTCCCCTACGAGGAAAAATGAAAGGGCCAATTTCAGTAACAGCGCATTAGAGTCGGGGCAGTGTGTTTCCAAGATCCATGATGAAACCTACCGCCTTATTTGCCTCCACCTCCCTTCCTGAACCCTCATCCCTCTGGCTCCACACTCTAAGATGGCATTTCCTGCTAGAGCTAAACAATGAGACGTGACTAAACAGGGAGCGCTAGACAAAGTGTGCTGAAGGCACATACAGAGAGCGAGAGGCAGGGTCCCTTGAATTGATTAAATGCTTTAAATAAATAAATTCTCAGCCACTTCAACCTGCAGAGGCTTGTTTGTTTCTCGGTGAAGACACCCAGAACTAGGAGAGGCACACCGGGCTGATGAAGAGAGAGGCAAATGAAAACGACCTCCAGATTCGATCGCTCTCTCTGTCCCTCTGCCTTTCTCTAACACTAATAATTGTGACATTTGTAAAATGCTTTCTGTGGGCCAAGCAATGTGTCGTAAACTCGCTGTCGGCAAGGAACGTGTCTACCCGCTCTGTAGTACTGAACTCGTTCGGGCGCTTAATACATGTTCTGCAAACGGTAAGCGCTCAATAAATGCCACTGTCTGATTGCTTAGCACTGGGTTAGATAGAAGCAGTGTGGCTTAGTGGAAAGAGCCCAGGCTTGGGAATCAGAAGTCATGGGTTCTAATCCTAGCTCCGCCACTTACCAGCTTTGTGACTTTGGGCAAGTCACAACTTCTGTGCCTCAGTTACCTCATCTGTAAAATGGGGATTAAGAGGGTGAGCCCCACGTGGGACAACCTGATTACCGTGCATCTACCCCAGTGCTTAGAATAGTGCTTGGCACATAGTAAGCGCCTAACAAATTCCATCATCATCATAGAAGATGGTCTAATTGGGCACAGTCCCTTCCCCACAGGTGGCTAGAACAGTGCCCAGTGCTTGGAACAGTGCTTGGCACATAGTAAGCGCTTAACAAATTCCATCATCATCATAGAAGATGGTCTAATTGGGCACAGTCCCTTCCCCACAGGTGGCTAGAACAGTGCCCAGTGCTTGGAACAGTGCTTGGCACATAGTAAGCGCTTAACAAATTCCATCATCATCATAGAAGATAGTCAAATTGGGCACAGTCCCTTCCCCCACAGGTGGCTAGAACAGTGCCCAGTGCTTAGCACATAGTAAGCGCTTAACAAATTCCATCATCATCATAGAAGATAGTCAAATTGGGCACAGTGCCTTCCCCCACAGGTGACTAGAACAGTGCCCAGTGCTTGGAACAGTGCTTGGCACATAGTAAGCGCTTAATAAATACCATCATCATTATTATTATTACCAGTTTAGGGAGAGGGAAGGCAGGTATTTAATTCCCTGGGGAGCAGTGTCGTCTTGTGGAAAGAGCATCGGTTGGGGAGTCAAGATGACCTGGGTTCTAAATCCAGCTCCACCACTTATCTGCTGCGTGACTTCACTTCTCTGGGCCTCAGTTACCTCATCTGAGAAATGGGGATTAAGACTCACGTGGGACAAGGACTGTATCCTACCTGATTACTTTGTATGCACCCCAGCACTTAGGACAGTGCCTGGCACAGAGTAAGCACTTAATATAAAAAAAAAATTCGGCAGAGTGTAGCAAGAGAAGAGCAGAGAGCGCCTAGCACAGCACTTGGTCTGAGTGGGTTTTTAACGAACACTATACGATGCTGATGACGTTTAAGGATTCATCAAGGGGAGCAGAGAAAGAGAAGGGTCGGGGGATGTAAAATAGCTACAAGTAATCCATTAGTAATACATGGATTCAAGAGAACCCATCAAAGCCCATCCCCGTTTGAAGCCATGTGGCATGAAGTGGGAGCGAGTTTGAAGGAGCCACCAGTAATAAGCATTTATACTCTGGAGGAGTATGAGTCAAGCGCTCATCTTGCAGTAGAATTTAACCTTTAAGTCTCAAATGTTTCCCGAAGGTTTTTCAACAGATTGAAAATCCGGTATCCATTTATGAGAAAAGGAGTCGCACCAGGATGCAGCCATAATACATGTTCATTAGAGCACACATCCTGAAACATGTGTGCACCCATGCATACGTGTGTGTGTGTGTATTTGTGAGAGAGAGACTAAAGGTCGGCTTTAATATAGAATCATTCTCAATGAGATTTTCTGAATGCAAATGGATTGGTTCACCTCTGGTAAAGGGGCCCATTAATCCAAAGGGCCAAGCCATCGATTTTTTTTAAAGGTATTTGTTAAGTGCTTACTATACGTGAGACACTGTTTGAAGCGCTGGGGTAGATGCAAGTGAATTTGGTTGGATACAGTTCCGGTCCCCCATGGGCTCGCAAGTCTAAGTAGGAGGGCGAAAAGGAGAATTGAAGCACAGAGAAGCTTTTGGCAGAGCTAGGATTAGAACTCAGGTCTTCTGACCCCCAGGCCCCTGCTCTTTCCACTAGGCCGTGCTTTCCACCCAAACCCCTGGTCCCCCTTTTATCCAGTCAATTTGCCAGGTTTATTGGGGGGTGGTAGAAAGGGCACGTTTATCTTTCCTAATCTGACCTGTCCCTCTACCCTGTTTCAGTGGACGCTTGGTGACTGCCACCTAGATCCTTCCACTGCCATGAGGTTGGAGTGTTTGCGGATTTTATTCATCCCTGACTGTCTTGGTTCTCCCAGGAGGCTAAATCCACCGCTACATTTTCTGCTTCCTTCCTAACTGCCCGGGTGCTCAGTCCTTGGACACATTAGGGAAGGTGTTGCTAAATGAGCAGAGCTCAAGTTCAAATGACTTTCTAGCTGTCTCCCAGAGGGGCCCGGGGAGGGGCCTGCCTCTTTGAGGAGGAACGGGCTGCTTCTCCCTGAAGCTCTTTGCCGCCAACAGGACCAGTTGATTATACTATTTTCAGTTAATAGTCTTTTTTGATATTGTGAGGGGCAGGGATCAGGTCTAATTCCCATATGTGTGTTCTTTCCTAGCACTTTAGGACAGTGCTCTTAGAAGCAGCAAGGCCTAGAGGAAAAAGCACGAGCCTGGACGTCAGAGGTCTTGTCTTGTCTTAGGTCGTCGAGTCGTTTCCGATCCATAGCGACACCACGGACACATCTCTCCCAGAACACCCCGCTCTCCATGTGCAATCCATGTGCAGAGAAGCAGCGTGGCTCAATAGAAGGAGCCCGGGCTTTGTTCGGGATACGTTCGGGAGTAAATGATATATTTTCAGACGGGCATTAACCTTCAGCTATAATTATGCTCATTTTCAAATGGGGAAACTGAGGTAGAGATAGGGTGAATGGATGTGAATTATTCAGCACTCAGTGCAAAGAGGATGGTGGAGTTGGGATCCTTTATTTTCTGTCACCGTGACTGTCATTTACTCGACCCATAAAATAATTATTTTTCTTCCTAGGAAGCCTAAGCACTAGAAGTATATAAGGCAGTTTCCCAAATGAGAACGGTTACTTCAATCTGTGGTTCTCACCTGGATCTAAATCTTTGAGAAACAGCATGGCTCAGTAGAAAGAGCGCAGACTTGGGAGTCAGAGGTCATGGGTTCTAATCCCGGCTCTGCCAACTGTCAGCTGTGTGACTTTGGGCAAGTCACTTAACTTCTCTGTGCCTCAGTTACTTTATCTGTAAAATGGGGATTAAGATTGTGAGCCCCACATGGAACAACCTGATCACCTTGTATCCTCGCCAGTGCTTAGAACAGTGCTTGGCACATAGTAAGTGCTTAACAAATACCAAAAAAAATCGTTCTAGTTGTGCATACTTGGCTTCGATGCTTGCCTGCTGAGTGACCTCCGGCAAGTCACTTCACTTCTCTAGGCCTCGGTTTCCTCAACTGTAAAATGGGGATTCAATATCTGTATTCCCATGTGCCTGACCTGACCTGATTTTCTTGGATCTACCTCAGTGCTTAGTACAGTGCTTGGCACGTGGTAAGTGCTTAAGAAATACCATTATGATGATGATGACTGCTCTGGACGCAGGACGTTCTTAACAAATACTGCTACTACTACTAGACTGCCCTGCCCTCTAGACTGTAAGCTCGTTGTGGGCAGGGAATGTTTCTGTTTATTGCTGTACTGTACTCTCCCAAGCACATAATAAAGTGCCCTGCACACAATATGCACTCAATAAATGTGATTGATTGACTGTCACTGAGGTGGATACAAGCTAATCAGGTTGGACATAGTCCCTGTCCTACATGGGGCTCACGGTCTTAATCCCCCTTCTACAGATGAGGTAATTGAGGCACAGAGAAGTGAAATGACTTGTCTGAGGTCTCACAGTAGACAAGGGGCAGAGTCGAGATTAGAATACAGTTCCTTCTGGCTCCCAGGCCTGTGCTCTATCAACTAGGTCACGCCGCTGCCTTTGGGGGTTCTCCACCCCTGCCTGGTGAAGCCAAAACCACACGTGTTCAAACGGGACTGAGTTGTTTCCTGATTTGACCCTTTGGGAATTCTCCAACAGCCAGAGGCACATTAAAATGAAGGTGCCATGAAAGAGAGAGAGAGAGAGAGAGAGAGAGAGAGAGAGAGAGAGAGAGAGAGAGAGAGAGAGAGAGAGAGAGAGAGAGATACCAGAGGAAAGAAAGGGTTGCAGCTGAGACTGGAAATGAGATGGAGCATTGATGAGGCAGAGAAATGCAGGAAGGCTGTTCCACATGGCAGCAGCTGCAGGCCTATCTACCTTGCCTGACTGCTCTCAGACCGGGGAAACCGTGAAAAGAAGAAGAGCAAAATATATACGCCCTGCATTCTGGCATAATCGGCGTATTTGTAATGGACAGTGTTTAACTTCCACAGATTTAATTTCGTTTTAAGCAAATGACCTACATACGCTTGTGCTTCAATATAAGTATGCCTATGGGTGTGTTTTCCCTACTATATTTGCAGAGTTAGTGTGTGTGTGTGTGTTTTCTTTGGGCTCAAAGAGGGTGCTACGGATGTGAGCATCTGGAAGGGTGTGCAAATGTGTCTTGTAAAAGCAATCCCTCCCACACCCTTCGCTTGGAAAAAACGTCTCTTACTGCATTGCTGCATTGGCTCCCTTCCCTGCTGCTTGCGGTTTCTGTTTCTCCCTCTCTGGATTCTGAAAAGATTAGCGAAGCAATGTGGTCGCGTCGCAACAGCACACGACTGGATGGCAGGAGACCTGGGTTCCAATCCTGGCTCTGCCACTAGCCTGCTCTGTGATTTTGGGCAGGTCCCTTGACTTCTCGGGGCCTCAGTTTCCTCCTCTGTAAATGGAAACTAAATCCCTGTTCTCCAGCCCCCTTAGACTGTGACCCCGTGTGGGACAGGATTGTGTCCAACCAGACCACACTGCATCTATCCCAGCATTTAGTACGGTGTTTGGCATGTAATAAACACCACCATTATTATTACTATCAGGATTTCAACCCCAGTGGTCCCTCCCTACAAAGGGTCTGGTTCTATTTCCCCAGGAGCTCTCTAGACTGAAACTCATCTCTAGACCCTAAGCTCATTATGGGCAGGCAATGAATAATAACAATAACAATAATTGTGCTATTTGTTAAGTGCTTAGTACGCACCAGGCACTGTACTAAGTGCTGGGGTGGACACAAGCAAATCGAGTTGGAGACAGTCCCTGCCCCCCACGGGATTCACAGTCTTAATCCCCATTTTACAGATGAGGGAATTGAGGCACAGAGACGTGAAGTGACCCATCCAAGGTCACACAGCGGACATGTGGTAGAGCTGGGATTCAGATTCAGGTCCTTCAGTCTCCCAGGCCCGTGCTTTATCCACTAGGACTATAATGCCTCTGCTAATTCTGTTGAATTGTACCCTCCCAAGTACTTAGTATAGTGCTCTGCACATAGTAAGCGCTAGATAAATACCACTGATTGATTGATTGAGGGCCTTCATCAGAGTTTCTTGAGTAAGAATGTGGTCATCAGAACCTCTGGGAGTCTCAGAATACTGGGCTTGCTACTGAGAAGGGACAGAGCAGAGGTGAGGAGTGGTGGGAGGGAGTAGGAGAAGGGAGGGAAGGAAGGAAGGGACAGAGAGGAAGGGACAGAGAGGAGGAGGAAGAGACAGGGAATGGGGGAAGGGAGAGGTTAGGTGGATGGAGAGGGGGGAGGGAGGGAGGGAAAGCGAGGAAAGGAAAGAAACAGGGCAGTGGCATGGAGGAAGGATGGATAGAGGGGAGGAGAGCAGCAGACAATTGATCCATCAAAGGTGTTTATTGAGTGCTAACTGTGCGCGGAGCACTGTACTGAACATTTGGGAGAATACAATAGAGGAAGTAGCCATCATCCTGGCCCTCAAATCAAAAGGGGACAGGGAACATCTGTGCTATTTCCTGGGCTTTCTTGCCTCAGACCCCTTTTAAGGGTGAATCAGTGTGATCACAGCCGCTCTCTGGAATCCCCGTGGTGGCAGGGGGTGAGCCCTGGAGCTTCTTCGGTAATATGTATATATGTATATCACCTGTATATCTGTCTATCACCTGTATATATGTATATATGTTTGTACATATTTATTACCCTATTTATTTATTTATTTATTTTACTTGTACATATCTATTCTATTTATTTTATTTTGTTAGTATGTTTGGTTTTGTTCTCTGTCTCCCCCTTTTAGACTGTGAGCCCACTGCTGGGTAGGGACTATCTCTATATGCTGCCAACTTGTACTTCCCAAGCGCTTAGTACAGTGCTCTGCACAAAGTAAGCGCTCAATAAATACGACTGATTGATTGATTGATTGATATGGTCAGGCTGACTGTACTCTGGGTGGGAGCGGCCCAGCTCTAAGACCAAAGGAAAGGTGGACAAAACTGTAGACCCATCCCCTTCCCGAATGGAGACTGAAGTCCACAGCAGCCAAAATGCATGAGCCTATGACAGCTTTGTGGCCAGGCTTTCGGCGATGTGGACTTTTTTTTTTCCCCCAGAACGGAGCCCGAGGTGCAGGACCAAACGGCTTTTGATCAATTTCCACGGTGGTTTAGGAACTTAAAGTGCATTTGACTTAATTACCCCCTGGCTTACACTCGTGTGGTTAATTTCCTGACTTCTAAGGAGCTTTGTAGAACCTAAGGAACTTCCCGCCTTTAATGTGAGGGCAGTAAACTGGATGAATGATCCGGGATAACTAGGGTGATGGGCACGTTAGAGACGTCTAATCACCCTCTTTCCTTAATTAAAGCACATACACGTGTATCCACACGCTGACTGGGGTCACTGTCTTTGTTTCCTGGTTTTGCCACTCGGGTTTGCAGCGTGGCCTAGTGGCTAGAGCAGGGGTCTGGGAGTGAGAAGGATCTGGGTTCTAATTCCGGCTCTGCCATGTGTCTGCTGTGCCAGTCACTTTACTTTTCTGTGCCTCAGTTACCTCACCTGTCAAATGGGGATTAAGACTGTGAGCCCCATGTGGGACAAAGATTATGTCCAACCCAATTTGCTTGTTTTCCCCCAGTGCTAAGTACAATGCCTGGCACATAGTAAACACTTAAACAAATACCAGTTATTATTATTACTACTTACCTTTAAGGCTGAAAGTTCCCTCCCAGCACATTAAGTGCTCTTTCTTGCTGTCTTCCCTCTCTTTCTCTTTCTCTATTTTCTCTCCATTCGTCTTTCCCTCTCTTGTTTGACCCCTCTCTCCCCTGACCTCCTCACTCTCGCCTAATTTGCAGAGTCTTCCTACTCTCCATTAAATTTCTTCCCCTCCAATGCAGCTCTTTGATCACTCCTACCTCCTCTAGGTTATCCCAATTTCCCACTCGTTCCCCTTCTCTCCCCAGAGTTGTCTCTTTCTGGCTCATCTCCTGCTTGGACTCTCAGATCTGTTCCTCCTTCGTCTCTTTTACTTAATTTACAAAATTGTAAACAGGTGCTTAGGTGAAACCCAGCAAGGTTCAGGAGGAGTTGATCTTCCTGGAAAACAAGGAACCCAGCCCAGTCTACGGAACCACCCAGTGAAGAAGTGGAGAGTTCTCACTGGGTATATTAATACCCACAAATGTGCACTGTGAACTGCCCTAAATGATGAAAATTCCTTATTTTTATAGAGCACTATAATTCCCACAGGGCTTTCATGTTACTTATCTCCATCCGATCCTCACACTATCCCGACACAGTAGAGAAAGGCAGGTATTATTATAGCCATTTACAGAAGAGGAAACTGAGGTTGAGAGGTTAAGTGACTTACCCAAGGTCACACAGCAGACAAGTGGCAGAGCCGGCATTAGAACCCGTTTCTCCTGACTGCCGGTCATTTTTTCTTCCCACTAGGCTACCTCTTTTCACTACGAAGAAACCCAAATCTGCGTTCTGGCCCACGGTTCTCAGCTCAGAGATGTCTGGAACAAGATGATTATTTTGAAAATGAAGGAAAATCAGACACTTTCAACAGCACCCCTGGCTCTTAGGACTTGATATCTTCAGAAGGGGACAGAGAAGGTGCCTGGGATTGAAGTTTGGTAGTTTCTTTAGATCACGAGCCCCCTCACAGACCAGGGACCGTATCAAATTCCCACCTGTATATTCTTTCCCTGCACTTAGTACCAGAGCCCTGCAAGCAAAAGCGCTTGGTAAATACTCTTACTACTATGACTTCTCCGGTCCCACTGATATGTGAAGGATTTGACCGCAACACCCAAGGTTCCCAGACTAAGTCATCCGTTTCCACTGTTCCATGACATACGGGCAGGAAAGCCATAACAAGGGCGGCTGGAGTGGACAGTGGAGTGCGTCGCGTCCCTCGCCCCAGAAGTGGGGTGCAAACCCCACCCCATTACTGAAGTTGTGGGGGCGAAGGGTGAAGCAAGGAGTAGGGACCTTCTGTAGGTAATTCAAGCTATTAGAAAAGTCAGAAGAAGAATTGTGGTATTTGTTAAGAGCCAAACACCACACTAAGTGCTGGGGTCAATACAGTAGCATGGCTTAGTAAGAAGCAGCATGGCTTAGTGGAAAGAACACAGGCTTGGGAGCCAGAGGACGTGGTTTCTAGTCCACTTGTCTGCTGTGTGACCATGGACAAGCCACGTAACTTCTCTGTGCCTCAGTTACTTCATCTGTAAAATGGGGATTAAGACTGTGAGCCGCATGTGGGACAACCTGATTACCTTGTATCTACCCCAGTGCTTAGAATAGTGCTTGGCACACAGTAAGCACTTAACAAATACCATCATAACTTATTATTATTATTCTCAGCTACATTTCTTAAGGGTCAACTGGGAGACGAGCAGCCTACAGAAAGCTTGGGGAGATTTCAAATTTCAGCTCCCCCATTTGCCTGCTGGGTGACCTTGAGTCACTTCTCTGGACCTCAGTTTCCTCACCTTTAAAAAGGGGATTAGATGGCTTTTGTCCCCCTGACACTTAACTGTGAGCCCCTGGAAGGATGAGGTCTGTGTCCAATATGAGTAGCTTGTATCTCCCTCAGCATTTAGTACAGCACTTGGCACGTAGTAAGCACTTAGCAAATACCACGATTATTATTACTATGGTATAATGAAAGTAAGCTCCCTCACGGAGCTTAAGATAGAGAGGGGGAGACAACAGACTCAAATTATTTGCGAATGGTGGGAAGATAAGTAAGAACCAAACTACAACTAGTATCAGCCGCAGGTTTTATGAATGAATAAGCGGAAAAACATGTAGTGCGTGTAAACTGTTATGTAGGAATGAGTGTATAAACGTGCTGAGGATTGCTTTTCAAACACAAGTACAGACACAGAGAGTCCTGCACAAAGTTCAAGTTGGAGATTATACGTATTAAATACGTGTATTAGACATAATTGAGATACTTGTGCTAAAGAGCAAATCTGTTCTCTGAAAAGAGATTGACTCTTTTATCAAAATATTACACTACAGGTACAAATGCACCGGTTTCATTAGCCTTCCATGAGAACAATTCATTGCTGCGATTAGATCAGGTTATTTTCCCTTCTGAATCTCTATAGGGTCTGGCCTTTTAAAGTCAGTTGAAAAATTATTTCAGAGACGAAAGGTTGTTAATATTCAGTTATAAGAAATAATACCAATAGCCTAACCAAGGGATGAAAAAGTCATTCACTGGAGACTAGAAATTGGAGCTACAAGATAAACTGGTTTATTTTTGAAGGGCAATTTGCATTGCGGTTGCTTAGCTACCTTCCTTATCAATGATTCGTTTTCCCTCCTTCATGTTCTCCTCCCTCACCGGCTACGGAGAGGAACGGTTTCATACGCTCTCCTCAAGATGTATCCTTGGTTTCTAATAGGCTTGCGGAGGTGCCAGCGTGGGTGGAAGGGGTATGGTGTTTAAAGGGATATTTTTCAAAGCTTCTTGAGAATCCGCTCTTTTCAGGCATTCAGCTGAAAGAACGCATCTGATTTTTAGGCCAATAAAAAATGACGTCAGAGTGAACGAGGGGTAAAAACGCGGCTTCGAGGTTCCGTTGGCAATCGCCGGCACATCCCCACCTGGCCCGGAGCCTAGAAGTTACAAATCTGCGGATCCTTCTGTGGACGGTGGTTGGGCTACATTTCTCTACTAGCCCGAGTGACCAGCATCCCTTAGTCGAGATGTCCGGTGCTCGGCAAGGTGGGATCAGTGCTCTGCACATAGTAAGCGCTCAATAAATACGATTGATTGATTGATTGATCTCCTCCTGGAGGATCTCTCCTGGGAGGTTATATTGGATTGTTTTACCAGCCCCACTGTTGCCTGACCCCCTCACTATCACACCCTATCACCCCTCTGCTTCTCCTGCTCCCTCCCCCCAAGCTGAGAGGCTCTGATTGGAAACAGAGCAAAGCCCCTGCAGGCCCCGCTCCCTTCATCATCATCATCAATCGTATTTACTGAGCACTTACTATGTGCAGAGCACTGTACTAAGCGCTTGGGAAGTACAAATTGGCAACATATAGAGACAGTCCCTACCCAACATTGGGCTCCCAGTCTAAAAGGGGGAGACGGAGAACAAAACCAAACATACTAACAAAATAAAATAATCCAATCGGAATTAAGCTGACCCTACTGGTGATGCGAAGGAGGGCAACCGGTTTAGCAAAATGGGAAGAAAGGGTGGCACACGTGTGTGCGTGCGTGCACTGGGGGGTGGTGAGTTCTTCCCGTGGCCATCTGGGACGAGACAAACAGGCTTTCGAGGTTCCCTCCAGCCTCCAGCTCTGGGAATTGTCCGGGATGTTCGGCCTGTTTGGAGGGGCCTGGAGTGGGCTGGGCCTGATTAGTCTTTTAATTCACTCAATTGAATTTATTGAGTGCTTACTGTGTGGAGAGTACGATACAATAATATAAAGTGCTGATTCCCTGATGGGAGAAACAAAATGGAGGGGCTCCGGGGGCGGGGAGCGACCCAAAGCTATTTGGGAACCTGATTGACAGTCTGGAGCTGCTCTAGATGTCGGGGCGAGCCTCCCCCCCTGGGGCAGCTCTCATCCCCCTACTTAGCCTCGCTCCTCTCCTGCCATAACCCAACCCAGCCCCACACTTGGCTCCCACTACGCCAACTCACTCAACTGCCTCGTCTCATCTCTCTCACCAGCAACCCCTTGCTCAGACCACATCTCCTCCAGGAAGCCTTCCCTGACTCATCTCTCATCTCCCCTATTTCCCTCCCTAATGCATCACCTGCACACTGGAGCCCGTATTGCCTAGGTGGGAGGGGACAGATACTGAGGTCAATTACAGGTAGAGGAAGCAACCTAGAATAAAGATATGTACTACTGTGAGGGTGTGATGAGCAGCTAAGCGTTTAAGGGGTATGAACTCAAGTGCAAAGTAAGCACTCAACAAATACCATTAAAAAACGTGTAATTCATCACATCACTGAACAGTTGTGAGCAGGCAATGTGTCTGTTTATTGTTATATTGTACTCTCTCAAGCTCTTAGTACAGTGCTTTACAAACGGTAAGTGCTCAATAAATAGGATTGAATGAACACCCCAAGAACTACTCTCTGACCTATTTGATGAACCTATTATAATCTTCCTGGATTTTAGATATCATCTCCTTTGCTGTTGGACTACTCGGAGCTTTCTTCTCAATCAATCAATGGTATTTATTGAGTGATTACTCTATGCAGATCCATGGAACAGGAGAGAAGCACTGTAGCCCTGGGCCAAAAGACTGATCCTTGGGCAGGAGCAAAACTGCATCCTTAAATGGTCATTTGTGAGTTCAAAAACTGGGCTCAGGTCCTTCAAAAACATCTTCTATCCTGAATTGCCAAATACAAGAGCCTGAGAATATGCCTGAAGTTAGTGGATTTCTTGGGGATTCTTTCACACGCACAGTTCCCCTCCAGAAAAAGCCCTTTCCTTTTCAGGTCTTCTGGGCGATTTCAGTCAATCAGTAGCATTTACTTGACTGGACCAACCTAGCTCTTGGGCCAGGTGCGTCACCTCTAGTGCAAAAATGGAGGTGACAACTCCCACTAAATCTGCCCCAACCTCACACCTGAGACCTCTCCAAAGACCCGGTGGCTGTGAAAAGTTTTGGGCAGATTTTACAGTAATTTGGGGTGCTTGGTGGGGTGGATTTCTCTCCGACAGGTGGAAGGGCAGCTGACTGACGAGGCCATGCTCATTATTAACAAATCTTCACTGGGTGGGGCACGGGAGGCGAATGAGCGAGACAAGCAGGATACCCAAACAGCGACTGGATGGAGAGCTGAAGGGACGTGGCGAAACAAAGCTTTGGTTGAGGATGCTGCCGTCCAGCTGAAAGGCTGGGAGTCAGCAGCTGAGAAAAGACCCGCCTGGCACACCTTCATCAAGAAGGGAGCAGCGCTCTCTGAGCAAAAGCTCCGTATTCATTCAATTCATTCATTCAATCGTATGGAAAGAGAGACCAGGAGGCCGAAGAAACAGCGCCAGGCCCTGAAAATATTAACCACAGCAACACAAGTGCACAGTATGGCCGGGACTGTTGGTCCCACATTCACCTTTACAGCCACAAGTGCATTCGTAGGGGAACTTAACTTTTCTGGGCCTCAGTTTCCTCAACTGTAAAATGGGGATTCCTATTCTCCCTCCTACTTAGACTCTGAGCCCCATGAGGGACGGGGATTGTGTCCAACCTAATTAACCTGTACCTACCCCAGGGCTTAGAACAGTGCTTGGCGCATAGTAAGTGCTTAACAAATACCATTAAAAAAAACCCTCTCCACCATCACGGTGTGAAATATATATATATATATATATATATATATATATATATATACACATATACACACATATAGTTGCCCTCTGCATTACTATATATTGTATTTGCCTATTATAACGATATATTATACTATTCTAGGAATAGATAATTCTCTCTGTACAGAAGTGTGTGTTATACTATTATATAGAATTATATATCCATGTAATAGTATAACATACACTTCTATACAGTTAAAATTATCTATTCCTAGAATAGTATAATATACAACAATCGTAGAATTATATATAGAATTACCCCATATAGATGGAAATATATAATCCTATAATAGTATAACATAATTCTATACGTATAGAATTATATATTACACTATTATAAGATCGTATAATTCCATCTATATAGAAATCCTACTACGATTTCTTTGGAGGAGGGTTGGGTAGATCCTCTGTCATTGAGACCACAGCACAAAGGATGAGTGGACAGAGATAAAGTTTGGGAGAGTTTCGGAGCCCAGTTCTCTAATGGGGCCCTGTGGAAAATCAATACAAATGCCATAAACAAAAAAAAGTGCTCAGTTCAATGCTCTGCGCAGAGTAATCACTCAGTATATCACTGACTGACCCACTGATGGGGAAATAGAACAATGCTGGGTTGTGGCTGGGCAGTGGTAGGAAGAGCTAGTTATTTGGAGAATAGGGAAAACTGCATGGACTCAGGAGAGAAGGAGTGAAGGAGAAGGCTCTGGAGGTGGTGGACAAGGAGTTAACACAAAAGGAGTTAACTCTGCATCCCAGATCCAAACCCAAGTGAATTACACGTCTGGGAATTGGCCCGACTCGGCCGTGGCCAACATCAAGAGTTTCAAAGGAACGTTTCATAACCAGGCCAAAACGAGGTTGGATTTCCCTCTGCTTTTCCAGTCTGATGCTGTAAAGTGGCTCTCCCTCTGGAAACTGGGATGTGGTGTTTATACAGGTTGGAATGTTCCGTCACCAGGGAAAACTGTTTTCTTTAACCTGTCCTTCGGATGAAATGACACCGTAGAGCCTATTGTTTGGGAAAGAGTTCCCCGGCCAGATACCCTCTTCGGCAAGCTGAAGGCAGGGCTATTTTTAGCCAGCCTGTTACAGGAAGTTGGTGCTCGCCGAGGTAACTTCAGCCAAATATTTACCCAGGTTGGAAACCTCCCAGCCAGTTGGGAATACTGAGGTTTTCAATTCATCGGCTTCGTTAGCATCACCTCCACGGGACACGTAATTACCCGCGGCGGAAAGTTCATACTGTTTCTGCTGGGTCAAATCTCAGCCTGACTACAGAGACTTTTCCTCTAATAGACCCAGAGCTGATCACAAGATATCTGAAGTCACGAATGCCTGAATTTCTGAGTTGGTGAGTTCCCAAAGGGTCAATGTGCTGCTCTCAGCAGTGACTCTATTCTCTTCCTTTGAAGCCTGAAGCTTCTTCTTATGGACAACAAGCCAGAAACCAGACCCTAGGGATGCTACCTTCACTTCAGAGTGCAAAGGGACAGTGCGAGCATCTCCCAAGTGGCCTTAAGAAATAAGATGAACTATCTTAACAAATACCACAGTTATTATCATTATTCCTGCTGGGCCTCTCTCTCCTTGGTGGCGGCTCTTTGCTCAAAAGGCTTCATCATTGATCGTTCAGCCCGGAAGGTATTCCTTCATTTCACTGGGGGATGGACTAGGAGAGTTTGGTTAATCAATCAAACTATCAGTCAATCAGTGGCATTTACTGAGCGCATACTGCTCTGCACTGTTCTCTGCACTTGGGAGCTGTTCAGTGGTGGAAAGCTGCAGAGAATTAATGTAATTTCTCTCTCAGGGTAGGGATCATGCCTAACTACGAAGCAGCATTGCCTAGTGGAAAAAGCACGGGCCTGGGAGACAGAGGACATGGGTTCTAATCCTGACTCTACCACAGATCTGTTGTGTGACCTTGGGCAAGTCACATAACTTTTCTGTGCCTCAGTTACCTCACCTGGAACATGGGGATGAAGACGGTGCGCCCCATGTGGGACAGGGGCTGTATCCAACCTGATTGCCTTGTATCTACCTTAGCGCTTAGATACACACTTGGCACAAAATAAGCACTTAACAAATACCACAATTATTATTACCACACTCGCCCAAGATCATAGGGTAGTGCTCAGCAGTGTCAACCCCTTGAGGGCAGGGATGGTGTCTTCTTATTCTAGCACAGTGTTCTGTTCCCAGTAAGCATTCAATAAATACTACTGACTGTAATGACTGACTGATGCTTAATCCTTTGATGAACATTAACTCACGGATTTTAATATCTCTCTGTTCCTCTTGCTGCAGAGAAATTGGGCTCTGGGATCTGGACATCAAGTTGAAGCTGCTATACACAGTAGCTACTTGGGCTGGCTGAACAAAAAAGTAGCAATCGAACAGTGGTACCTATTGAGCGCTTATTGTGTGCAGTGCACTGTACTAAACACCGGGAAAATACAATACAACAGAGTTGGTAGACATGATCCCTACAAGGAACCTACTGTATACAGTGACCAGTGCTACAAGAGCAGTGACCCCAGGGTTCATGTCACTGCAGGCCCTGGTCTTCTCTTTTCCCTTTATTCACTCTCTCGGCCTCCTGGGGCTCACAAATGCCAGAGCAGAGAGGGACAGGGTCTCCACATCTGACACGCAATTACACTGAGTAAAATAGTCCCCCTGAGGCAAAACGCCCCACACCCCACCCCGAAAAAAGGCAACCCTTCTAGTTACGGCTAAAGAAACATTAGTTCATCTACTGTCTGAAACTTGAGAAGAAACTAATCTGGATGTGGGTAATGTTTAGCTAAAGCGAGTTCTTTATCCCATTAAAATAATCACATAAAGATGACTCTTAAAACCTTCAAAGGGCACATACAGTTCAAAATCCCCACCCCACACAAACCCCCAACGTTCAGACTTACGGAGAACCAACGTGAAACACTCTTGCTTTCCTTGCAGACTCCTCAGACTTATCTGAAAGGAAAGCAAGAGTGTTTCATATCGGTTCCCCATTCGATGGATCGACATATTCATTTCCCTCCCATGTTCATAATTGTGCTAGCTTCCCCCTCTCCCAAAAGCCTGAGGATTTAGTAGTATTGGTATTTGAGTAAGAATTTAATGGGAGCAGAGCACTGTACTAAGCGCTGGGAAAAAATGTGCAGATGAAGAGGCATGGTACCCAACCCTCAAGGGGCTCGTAATCTGAGGATATAGTAGGAGAGGAGGTATTGGAGACAGATACCAAAGGGAGAATGAAAGGATAAAAACACAAACTACATGAAAGACAGGACAGCATGGTCTACTGGAGAGAGCACGGGCCTGGGAGTTGGACGACCTGGATTCTAAACCCGGCTCCACCACTTTGTGCTGTGACTTTTCATGCCCCCAGTTTTCTCATCTGTACAATGGGAATTCAATGCCTGTTCTCCCCGACTTAGACTTTGAGCCCCACGTGGGACACGGGCTGTGTCCGACCCAATTATCTTGTCTCTACCCCAGCGCTTAGAACAGTGCTTGACTCCCAAGTGCTTAGTACAGTGCTCTGCACACAGTAAGAGCTCAGTAAATACAACTGACTGAATAATAAGCAATTGAACATAAGCCCTGGTACACCCTCCCTCTTCATAGCTGACAATGATTTTCCCCACCTTCAAAGCCTTATTGAAGGCCCATCTCCTCCAAGAGGCCTTCCCTGACTAAGCTCTCATTTCCTCTTCTCCCATTCCCTTCTGTGTCACCCTGATTTGCTCCCTTTCACCCCCCAGCACTTATACACATATTCGTAATTATTTATTCATATTGATGCCTATCTTCCCCTCTAGACTGTAAGCTCGCTGGGGGAAAGGAATATGTCTGTTGTATTGTTCTATTGTACTCTCCCAAGCACTTAATACAGTGCTCTGCACACAGGAGATGTTCAATAAATACGAGTGATTGAGGAGGAATAGGGCACTGAGGGTACAGGAGCAGAGATCTGGGCTCCGCCAGTCAGAGCCACGGCCACGGCCTTCCGATGCTCTGGAAGTAGAGGTGGCCTTGTGCTCGTCTTCCTGCCGCCTCCTCATCCTCCCGGCTGGAGAAGGAAGAGGAGGAGGAGGAGGGGATGATGGAGGTTCCAGTTGAGGAGACGGGTTGGCTCCCAGCCACGCCGTGGCCCCCACGGGCTGGTGTAACTGGACCACCTGAAGGCCCTACACAACTACCACACTGTACTGGAGTTACCAGAGTTATTCACGACTGAAAGTTATGGGCTTTTTAAACGGCCGTTTTTCAAAAGCTTGTTTGACGAGGGGCACAAGAGCTGGAGGACAGGGAATGAATGAAAACAATGGGATATTTATTAAGAATAAATGCTCCACCTGTCAGCTCAGAGTTACCGTATAAATAATTCACGTGGAACATGACTCAAATGATTATTTTAAAATCCCAGAGAAACTGATAAATGAAAAGAGAGGCAGCTTGGCCTGGTGGAGGAGGTATCGAACCTGGGAGTCAGGTGACTTGAGTTTTAACCTTGGCTCCACCACTTGCCTGCTGGTTGACAATGAATCGGTCGATCATTGGTATTCATTGAGCGCTTACTCTGAGCAAAGCCCTGAACTAAGCACTTGGGAGAGGACAACTGAGTAACTAGACACGATCCCTCCCCTCAAGGAGCTTACAATCTAGAGGGGATGATGACTATTAAAATGAACTACAGGTAGGGAAGACAACTGGTTATGAACATAAATATGAACTGTGAAGTTGGAGGGGTGAGAATCTAAGTGCTTACAGGGTTAGGGCGTAGGTGACCTTGGGCAAGTCACTGAACTTATCTGTGCCCCAGTTTCCTCATCTATAAAATGGGGATTCAATACCTGTTCTCACCTCCTCTTTACACACATGGGACAAAAACTGCATTGGACCTGACTATCTTGTATCTATCCCAGCTCTTCGTATAGTGCTTGGCACAGGGAAAACAAAATACCACTCAGAAGCAGCACGGCGTAGTGGCTAGAGCACAGGCCTGGGACTCAAAAGGTCATGGGTTCTAATGCTACTCTGCCACTTGTCTGCTGTGTGGCCTTGGGCAACTCACTTCATTTCTCTGTGCCTCAGTTCCCTCATTGGTAAAATGGGGATTAAGACTGTGAGCCCCATATGGGACAGGGACCATATCCAACTTGATAACCTTGTATCCACGTCAGCGCTAGTACAGTGCCTGGCACGTAGTCAGCACTTAACAAAACCCGTTATTATTAACCAGATAACCATTATAACCATACAGTTTTGCCCCAAAACTCTCTGCAAATTCCAAAATCTTTTTAAACCTATGAGGCATGACGGATCGTTAACCTTGGACAAAAACCAGTGTCTTGGATTTGGCGGCTGAGATGGAGGGATAGGAAGACTTCAGGCCGCTCTCTCCCCTCCGCAAGCTCCCAGAGGCGCTTCCCTCATCTGGCTCAACACCCTGGCCTGCTCACCTCTCCGGCCTGTTCTCCTCCGACAGCTCTCCTCCTGGGCCCACCCTCCTCAGCTCACTCTCTTCTACCTGCTCTCCTCGGCCTGCTCTCCTCCTCAGCCTGCTCTACACCTCAGTTCACTCTCCTCCACCGGCTCTTCTCTGCTGATTTGCCTCCTCAGCCTGCTCTGCTCTGCTAGCTCACCTCGGCCCGCTCTCCACCTCAGCTCGCTCACCTCCTCAACTTACTGACCTCATGCCAATAAACTCTCCTCAGCCTGTTCTCCTCAGGTTTCTCTCTTTGGCCTGCTCTCCTCCTCAGCTCGCTCATCTCCTCAGCCTGCCCTCCTCTCAGCCCACTCTACTCCTCGCCTCAGCCCTCTCTGCTCGGCCTGCTTGCCTCCTCAGCCTGCTCTCCGCCTCAGCTCGCTCTCCTCCTCAGCCCACTCTCCTCCACCCGCTCTCCTCTGCTGGCTTGCCTCCTCAGCCCGCTCTCCTCCTCAGCCTGCTCACCTCCGCTAGCTCACCTCAGCTCCCTCAGCTCCTCAGCCTACTGACCTCAGCCCGCAAGCTTTCCCCAGCCTGTTCTCTTCTGCCTACTTACTCTCTTTGGCCTGCTCTCCTCCTCAGCTCCCTCACCTCCTCGTCCTACTGACCTCAGCCCACTGTCCTCAGTCCGCTAGCTCTCCTCAGCCTGTTCTCTTCAACCTACTGTCTTGGGCCTGCTCTCCTCCTCAGCTCCCTCACCTCCTCGGCCTACTGACCTCAGCCCACTAGTTCTCCTCAGCCTGTTCTCCTCAACTCCCTCACCTTCTCAGCCCACTCTGCTTAACCTGTTCTTCGGCCTATACTCTCTTTGGCCTGCTCTCCTCCTCAGCTCGCTCACCTCCTCAGCCCACTCTCCTCAGCCCGCTAGTTCTCCTCAGCCTGCTATCCTCGACCAACTCTCCTCCTCAACTCGCTCACCTCCTCAGCCCACTCTCCTCAGCCTACACTGTCTTTGGCCTGCTCTCCTCCTCAGCCTACTGACCTGAGCCCACTCTCCTCAGCCTGTTCTCTTCAGGCCTTACTCTCCTTGGCCTGCTCTCGTCCTCACCTCCTCGGCCTGCGGACCTCAGCCCACTCTCCTCAGCCCATTAGCTCTCCTCAACCTGTTCTCCTTGGCCTACCCTCCTCCTCAACTCCCTCACCTCTTCAGCCCATTCTCTTCGGCCTACTTACTCTCCTTGGCCTGCTGTCGTCCTCACCTCCTCGGCCTACTGACCTCAGCCCACTCTCCTCAGCCCATTCTCCTTGGCCTACTCTCCTCCTCAACTCCCTCACCTCCTCAGCCCATTGTGCTCCTCAGCCTGTTCTCTTTGGTCTACTAACTCTCCTTGGCCTGCTCTCGTCCTCAGCTCCCTCACCTCCTCAGCCAACTGACCTCAGCCCACTCTCCTCAGCCTGTTCTCCTTGGCCTACTCACCTCCTCAGCCTGCTGACCTCAGCCCACTCGCTAATCCTCAGCCTGTTCTCCTCGTCTTACTGTCCTCGGCCTGCTCTCGTCCTCAGCTCCCTCACCTCCTCAGCCTACTGTCCTCAGCCCACTCTCTTCCTCAACTCGCTCACCTCCTCAGCCCACTCTCCTCAGCCTGTTCTCTTCGGCCTACTTACGCCCTTCGGCCTACTCTCCTCCTCAGCTCCCTCACCTCCTCAGCCTGCTGACCTCAGTCCGTTCTCCTCCTCCGACGCCCTTCCTCCTGGTCTGACCTTACCTCACGACGGCGGGTGGGATGAGGCAGGTTCCGGGAATCCTGGTCCTCGTCGGAAAACTGGCTTTCTGACAGAACAGGCCCAGTCCTCTGGCCCCAGGGCCCGCAGGGCTCAAGGCTCTTCTAGACTGTGAGCCTTTTCTTGAGTGGGGATTGTCTAGCTGTTGCCGAATTGTACTTTCCAAGCGCTTAGTACAGTGCTCTGCACACAGTAAGCGCTCAATCAATACGATTGAGTGAGTGAATGGAGGGCGGGGCTCGGGTAGGGAGGGATGGCAGCAGGGTGCAGCCTGGTGGGCAGGCTTGTACTTCCCAAGCGCTTAGTACAGTGCTGTACGCACAGTAAGCGCTCAATCAATACGATTGAGTGAATGAATGAGTGAATGGAGGGCAGGGCTCGGGGAGGGAGGGACAGCAGCAGGGCGGGGCCTGGTGGGCGGGCTTGTACTTCCCAAGCGCTTAGTACAGTGCTCTGCGCACAGTAATTGCTCAATAACTACGACTGAATGAATGAGTGAATCAATCAATCGTATTTATTGAGCACTTACTGTGCGCAGAGCACTGTACTAAGTGCTCGGGAAGTATAAGTTGGCAACATATAGAGACAGTCCCTACCCAACAGTAGGCTCACAGTCTAAAAGGGGGAGACCGAGAACAAAACCAAACATACTAACAAAATTAAATAAATAGAATAGATATGTACAAGTAAAATAAATAGAGTAATAAATATGGACAAACATATATACAGGTGCTGTGGGGAAGGGAAGGAGGTAAGATGGGGGGATGGAGAGGGGGACGAGGGGGGATGAAGGGCGGGGGTCGGGTAGGGAGGGACGGCAGCAGGGCGCGGCCTGGTGGGTGGGCTTGTACTTCCCAAGCGCTTAGTACAGTGCTCTGCGCACAGTAAGCGCTCAATCAATACGACTGAGTGAATCAATTTGTAGACTGTGAGCCCACTGTTGGGTAGGGACTGTCTCTATATGTTGCCACCTTGTACGTCCCAAGCGCTTAGTACAGTGCTTTGCACATAGTAAGCGCTCAACAAATACGATTGATTGACTGAATGTGTGAATGGAGGGCGGGAGGGACAGCGGGAGCGACTCGTGGAGGGCGGGAGTGACGTCACGAGGGCGGGGCTAGGGGTGGGCGCGTGGCCCGTGAGGGCTGGGGGTGACGTCACGAGGGCGGGCGCCTCCAGGATAGGTGGGCTAACGGCGGGGTTCCCTGACGTGGGCCAATCCGTGGGCCCGCCCACCTGCACGTGCCCCTGCACGTGCCCACCTGGGCTGAGGCGCCCCTCCCCCTCCCGACTTCCGGTGTGGGCGGGGCCTGGGCGTTTACCTCAGGGCAGCGCGAGCCCTCGAGGCCTGGTGGCCCAATGGCCGGTCCTGGTGGCCACCATGGAGCCCAGCAGGGACCTCAGTAAATACCATTGAATGAATATTTATTTTACTTGTATATATTTATTTTATTTGGTTAATATGTTTTGTTGTCTGACCCCCCCTTCTAGACGGTGAGCCCACTGCTGGGTAGGGACCGTCTCTGTGTGTTGCCAACTTGGACTTCCCAAGCGCTTAGTACAGTGCTCTGCACACTGTAAGCGCTCAATAAATACGACTGATTGATTGATTGCCAATTTGTACTTCCCAAGTGCTTAGTACAGTGCTCTGCACACTGTAAGCGCTCAATAAATACGATTGATTGATTGCCAACTTGGACGTCCCAAGCGCTTAGTACAGTGCTCTGCACACAGTAAGCGCTCAATAAATACGATTGATTAATTGATTGCCAACTTGGGCTTTCCAAGCACTTAGTACAGTGCTCTGCACACAGTAAGTGCTCAATAAATATGATTGATTAATTG
Organism: Tachyglossus aculeatus; assembly: GCF_015852505.1. Taxonomy (NCBI): domain Eukaryota; kingdom Metazoa; phylum Chordata; class Mammalia; order Monotremata; family Tachyglossidae; genus Tachyglossus; species Tachyglossus aculeatus. The sequence continues at coordinate 11,497,986 of NC_052085.1, read as the reverse complement.
ATTGCCAACTTGGACTTCCCAAGTGCTTAGTACAGTGCTCTGCACACAGTAAGCGCTCAATAAATATGATTGATTAATTGATTGCCAACTTGGACTTCCCAAGCGCTTAGTACAGTGCTCTGCACACAGTAAGCGCTCAATAAATACGATTGAATGAATGAATGAATGACCTCCTCCTCCTCCTCAGAGGAAACACCACCCAAACCCTGGTAACCCGGGGGGCCGGTTTCCCCCACCCCTCACCTCGAAGCCTTATTAATAATAATAATGCTACACTAAACTATCATAATATATAATAATAGGCTATAGATTATATAGTAATATATAGAGAAAAGTATAATAATAATGATGGTATTTGTTAAGCACCTACTATGTGCCAAGCACTGTACTAAGCACTGGGGGGATACAAGGTGATTAGGTTGTCCCATGTGGGGCTCACAGTCTTAATCCCCATTTTACAGATGAGGGAACTGAGGCACAGAGAAGTGAAGTGACTCGCCCAAGATCACACAGCTGACAATTGGCAGAGCGGGGATAGGCTGTGAGCCCGCTGTTGGGTAGGGACACAGTCCCTGTCCCACATTGGGACTCACAGTCTTAATCCCTATTTATTTTTTAGACTGTGAGCCCACTTTTTAGACTGTGAGCCCACTGTTGGGTAGGGACTGTCTCTATATGTTGCCAACTTGTACTTCCCAAGCGCTTAGTACAGTGCTCTGCACACAGTACGCGCTCAATAAATACGATTGATTGATTAATAGGGTTGATTAAGCGCTTACTGTGTGCAGTGCACTGTACTAAGCGCTGGGAAAGAATACACAGGTAGGACTGTGAGCCCGTTGTTGGGTAAGGACCGTCTCTAGATGTTGCCAATTTGTACTTCCCAAGCGCTTAGTACAGTGCTCTCTGCACACAGTAAGCACTCAATAAATACGATTGAATGAATGAATGAATTAGATATGGTCCCTGTCCTTCCAGGGGCTTGTACATCTGTAAGAACAAGAGGAAGAGCACAGATACGATGGATAAAAATAGTAAGTGAAAAGGAATAACTAATCAAGTGGAATAAATGAACACTTAAATGGACACTCATCCTAGGGAGGCAAGTAGTTTGCGTCTTAATCAATCATAGTTATTGAACGCTTACTGTGTGCAGAACACTGTACTAAGCGCTTGGGAAGTACAAGTTGGCAACATATACTTTCCATATACTTCTTACAGAGGTTTATGCCTCTAGAGCAGGTGACTGGGTGTCAGGGGCCGGAGGATTCTGCTCCTTCACCAAAGTGAGGCTCCTTCAGCAAAAATACCCGTGGCTTTGCACATGCAGGCGTGAGTTGGGGCAGGATGTTGTACGGTTTATGAAGCCTTCTGGGATGGCTCACAGTGAAGGTTTCTGGGCCCTGGAGCCCCATTTGCTCAGACAACAGTTTGGCCGATGCACTAGGGTTTGATCGGGAGAGCCCACAGACCTGATGAGGCAATGCCTTTCAGTCAGAGAAATCTTGCTTGTCTGTTAAACCGAGGGGAACAGAAGTCCGCAAACATCAAGCTGGAGTCTCTGCATAAGCAGATTTTTGTAGCCGGGCAGAGCTCCTGACCTTTGCTCCGCCGGCCACCTGGAGTTCCAGACAAAATCACTCCCTGGCTTCCTCCCAGTTATGAACATTTCATTCAGCTTGGGACAGCAAAACTTCAGTGCCTGCCACGGAGCTGTTAAATGGGAGACATTTTTCACACAAATCTGCTTACCTCGTTCCACTCGCCGGATTCGCGCCTGTCCAACCACGCCAAGCTTTTCCGACGTCGAGGAGAAAACTCTCTTCTAGGCGGCGCGGACATTTTCGGCCAGATGGAGTGCTGAAAATTCATAGCTGCAACTCTTAACGTGGCTTTTTTTTAAAAAAAAGGTTTTTGTTAATAATAATAATAATAATAATAATGTTGGTATTTGTTAAGCGCTTACTATGTGCAAAGCACTGTTCTAAGCGCTGGGGGGAATACAAGGAGATGAGGTTGTCCCACGTGGGACTCACAGTCTTAATCCCCATTTTACAGATGAGGGAACTGAGGCCCAGAGAAATTAAGTGACTTGCCCAAGGTCACACAGCAGACATGTGGGGAAGGTGGGATTCAAACCCATGACCTCTGACTCCCAAGCCCGCGCTCTTTCCACTGAGCCACGCTGTATGTGCCCCACACTGAACTGGGGTAGCTACAAGCTAATCAAGTTGGACACAGTCCATGTCCCAAATGGGGCTCACAGTCTTCACCCCCATTTTACAGATTGACTAACTGAGTCCCAGGTCAGTCAGTCATTCGTTTTTATTAGGAGCACTGTTATGAAGAGTCATTCATATTTATTCAGCACTTAGGAGAGTACAGTATAACAGACACAATCTCTGCTCACGAGTTTACAGTCCAGAGGGGGAGAACGGTCTAGAGGGGGACAAGTGACTTGCCCAGGGTCACACAGCAGACAAGTGGTGAAGCCAGGATTAGAACCCAGGTCCTTCTGACTCTCAGGCCCGTGCTCTATCCACTAAGCCATGCTGCTTCTTGGTTTAGGTTGGAACTTGGAGTGGCTTGGAACCCACTCAGTTGGGCTGATTTTCACCAGATGGCTTCGGTAGCAGTAAAACACGAGCCAGCTTGGTATGAGAGCTCTCCAAGTCAAACGGCAAAGCCGTATTTTCATTGAATTGCAAGTGGTTGCCTGTGAACCTTGAACTAGAGGTGGAAGGGCACTTCCAAGGTGAAATTTTCTCCTTCCTCGACCTGCCCAAGAAAGACCAACTCGAATTTTCCCCATTACTAATCGAGTGCGGGTAGATTGAAACGCAGGTTAGCGCCTCAGAGAGAAAAACAAAATAATGGTCAGGGCTGATTTCAGAAATTCTCTGTCGTAGATGCAGATGAAAGCCTTAGTCTTTAATTTTTTAATCACTTTTCACTAATTAACTCATTAAGCAGCATCACAATGAGGGTGATTCTGGGTAATTTCCTTTCTCCCCACTCTATACAGAGTTGGGATGAGACTTTGCTAACTGGTATCTGTGGACGTTTTCTGCTTATCTCTTGGATATAGGGTCATCTCTCTTCATACTCCAGGAGAGAGCCCTGTTGTACTTTTAGGGGCTTTGTCCAGTCTGATTATCTTGGGTCTACCCCAGTTTAGGACAGGCCTTGGCACGTAGTAAACACTTAAATTCCACCGTTATTGTTATCATCATTAGTCCTTCCCTCCAAACCAAGACTTGGAAGTCGTTGAGGTGCGAATTGTTGCTGGACTCTTGGACTAAGCAGGCTAGCTCTGGCATCGCCTTAGATTCTGACAGTAGCTGGGAGAGGCCTATTGCACCATTTTCAAATATCTGAAAGGGGGAACATTCCCAGAGAACACTTGCGAGGCAGACGTGCTATGTGAATAAATAAAAGATAAAACAAAACATACACTTGGAAATTTTAAATTCAATTTTTCCCCACCATTTTCAAAAGCGATCCTCTCCCGATGACCACCTAGTTGATAAACCTGAAAAAACCCTCACGGAGTCTCTTCCTCGGAATCATCCGGTGGTTCCCTCTCTGTCAAGCAGAAATTCCTGATTATCGGCTAGAAGGCTTAGCTTGCCCCCTCCTACCTAACCTCACTCCTCTGTCACTGCAATTCCACCTACACATTTTGCTCCTCTAACACCAAACTACACACTGTGCCTTGCTCTCTTCCCTCAAACCCTTCCTCCTGTCAAACTCTTTCCCAGCAGTGTGGCTTAAGTGGATAAAGCCTGGGCCCGGGAGTCAGAAGGACCAGGGTTCTAATCCCAATTCCTCTTTGGGCAAGTCACTTCCCTTTTCGAGGCCTCAGTTCCCTCATCTGTAAAATGGGGATTAAGAGTGTGAGCCCCACGTGGGACAGGGACTGTGTCCAACTGGATTCCCTTGAATGTACCCCAGCACTTAGAACAAATACCGTAATTATTAACTATCCAACAGACACTGTCCTCCCCGTCCTATTTTCCCCTCCCTTCTGCATCACCTAGGCACTTGAGTCTGTTCCCCCTAAGAATCAGGTACTCACCCCTATACATCTTTGTAATTGGTTGCTTACCCTCCCTGTAATTTATTTCAATATCTGTCTCCCCCTCCAGATTATAAGTACCTTGAGGACAGGGATCGTGTGTATTTACTCTATCATAACCTCCCAAACATTATTACAGTACTCGAGACTCAGTAAGCACTCAGTAAATACCGTTGATTGATTGATTGGGTGACCATCAATAGCTGGAGCTTGGTTTTGGGTCAAAGGTGTCGCCACTGCCTCAAGAGTTAAGGAACCCTCTTTCCTAGAGAGGAAAAGACCAGGTGGGGAACCTTCTTCTCGTGAAAATATTTCCGATCGGACGCTGCACCGCAGTTTCACCCAAGAGGGCTAAGTAGTTCCCTATAGGGAGGAGGAATTATTCTCAGCAATGCCCGGGAGTTTAGAAGTCATAACCCAGTTTTAATAAGCTGTCACAAAAGATTAATGGGTTTTCAGTTTCTTGTGTACTACCATCCATTTGCAAAATTGAACCATCATTGCAAATAACCATCTTCCGTTCTCACCTGGAGCAAATAACATCTGCTGCCTAAGAAACCAGGAATGTTCATTTCCTTCATTTTACTCCTTTTGATTCTCGAGGTTGGGCGGGCCAGCAATACTATAAACTCCCCGAGGACAGGGACCATATTCACCAACTCTGCTATATTGTGCTTTCCCAAGTGCATAGTACAGTGCTCTACATACAGTGAACGCTCAGCAAATACCATTGATTGCTAAAACATTTTCACTGCATATCAGTTGTTGGGAGTTTACAGTGTAGCAGCTCCTTATACTAGTAATTGTGGTATTGGTTAAGCACCTACTCTGTGTCAAGCATTGTCCCAAGCACTGGACCGTAAGCTCATTGTGGGCAGAGAATGCATCTGTTATACTGTACTCTTAACATGCGCTTAGTGTGATGCTCTGCACACAGTAAGCGTTCAATAACGGATTGACTGAGTGACACTATGTAGGATTTTATACCTCTTCTCCCTCCTGGACTGTGAGCCTCATCTGGGAACAGGGCCTGTTTCCCACCTGATTATTTTGTATCTACCCCCAGCGCTTAGTAATAATGATGGCATTTATTAAGCACTTACTATGTGCAAAGCTCTGTTCTAAGCGCTGGGGAGGTTACAAGGTGATCAGGTTGTCCCTCGGGGGGCTCACAGTCTTAATCCCCATTTTACAGATGAGGTACCTGAGGCACAGGGAAGTGACTTGCCCAAAGTCACACAGCTGACAATTGGTGGAGCTGAGATTTGAACCCATGACCTCTGACTCCAAAGCCCATGTGCTTTCCACTGAGCCACGCTGCTTCTCTTAGTACAATGCAGTTAAAAAATATCACAATGATCGTTATTAGTTAGATAATTATTAGGCAGATGGTATGTTCTCCCCTTCCAGAGTGTGAGCTTGTTCTGGGGAGGGAACGTGTCTACCGACTCTGTTATACTGTACTTTCCCAAGTGCTTAGTACAGTGCTCTGTACACAGTAAGCGCTCAGATGTGATTGATTGATACTGCCCTTACTCAGAACCTAAAATCACCTGCTCGCAAACTCACTCCATAAAGAAGGGTAGGAGTGCCCAGTTTGGAAATACTAGCTGTCTTGAAAACTGCACGCATTGTCCCCACTTAAATTATTCTGAAAACACACAAAAAAAGCCTTAAATGAAAGGATAACAGGCCCTTTTCATATAGATTTTCTTCAGATAGGTAGGCTCATTAAGTATTTTTTAAAATTCCCTGTATTCTATTTTCACCATCAGATTCTCTCCTGTAACAAATGACGACATCATGAAGACCTAGGAGAACCCACTGTATTCTGGATTCCATTCCATTTATGAACCTCGCTCTGTTCAGCTGTGGATTACTAAACTGGGAGGTTTTTAATAGCTCAAACACAAGGGCCTAATTTAAGATTTTTTTTTTAACAAATTAGAAGCTTATTCAGTCCCTCTTTAAAACAGGAGACCCCCAAATCCCTTAATTTAAATCTACTTACTGTAATTCTTTAGAAGAATCAACACCACCACCTAAGAAAGCAGAAGGTTCAATCTTCAGAAGTCGATTGGTCTTGGTTTGATCTTCCAGACTGAAAACTGGAAGCCTATGAGATTGATTCACTTCATCTTCATCTCAGTTACTTTTACACAATTGCGGTCTGCCCAGCTTTTCTGAATAATTTGCATCGGATTGAAATTTAAATCATTTTAGTTCACATTATGTGAAGCCTATATTTTCGCTAGAGGGCTTCTTGGTGAGCTAATTCATTTTCTGACCTGACATTTGAATTCCTCACCCCCATTCTCATCTTCAAAGTAAGCCAGTGTTCACTAAATCAGATCTTCTGCAATCTTACAATTCCACTTACAAAATAAATTTAGAATACCAGACTTCAAGATTTAGAAAAGCCAAACTAATCCCATGAAATAAACAAGACCCCCACCCCATCACCCCAGTATTTCAAGGGCAGTAGGGAAAATAAGAAGCACAGTCCTTTACAGCGTTTTTCCTTTTTCCAGTTTGTCTTAGGCTGAAATGAACCTCTCAGAGTGAAGTTGACAGACACGTTTCTGTTCCACTGTAAAATCTTATAATTTTTTTTAATAACTCTAGAGGTTGACATTCATTCCAAGGAAAATATGGCTCGGAGCTATTTTGCTTAAAATTATGATGACAAAGATAAAGAAATAAATGAATTCTTAATATGCCCAGGAGCAAACTACAGGCACATATGACCCTCAGTGCTTTCAGGGCTCAAAGCTTCCATTGTTGCCTTGAGTTATGCTTGCCTAATTTGTCAATTACGTACGTGCCAAGCACTGTACTAAACGCCAGATGCAAGACAATGAGGCCAGACACAGTCCCTGTGCCACGTGGGGCTCACGGTCTAAGTAGGAGGGAGCACAGGTATTGAATCCCCGTTTTACTCATGAGGAAACCGAGGTCCAGAGAAGATAAGTGACTCACCTATGGTCACACAGCGAGGTTAGAGGTGGAGCCGGGATCAGAACCCAGGCCCTCGCTCTTCCCCCTGGGCCACACGGCTTCTCAAGCAGAGAAGATCTCCGCTCTTTCCGAGGGCCCAGATCCTCTTCCCCTGCCAGCCTCTGAGAATTTGCCATTTAGGGACTCAGAAGGATCAGGAAGCTGTAGTTTTCTGGCTCAGAGGCACCCAAATACCAGCTGGAGGGGGGTATGACGGGAATCAGACCAGAGGGTACGGCCAGCAACTGAAGTTCAAGAGCAAAGCCTACACTTCCACAGTAAAGACACCCCAGCAATTCGATGACTGCTATCAGAGCTTAGGTTTAATCATCTGAATTAAGCCATCTACTTAAGGGCAACAACTTCCGTCTACGCCCTTGGCCGTGGGTTTCAAAATCTCTGAATTTTCCACAACCCCTCTCAAAACGAAAACCCTTGTCCTTGGCCTTCAATTTGCCGGGGAGGGGACTTGATTCACGCTCCAGTCTGAAACGGTTGTTTATCAACATTGTGTATGCTTTATTGAAAGTTGACAAGTGCAACAGTTAAATACAGTGACGTGTTACAACTGTTTAGAGAACATGCACAAAAACGTATGCATATAACTACTATACAGATAATAGGCAAAAGTTCATACTGGGAAATTCTTGTCATTTGCTAGACTTGGTTAAAAGGGTCTTTAACCAAAGAACTTCAGTCAACAGGGGGATTTACTTCAAGATATTCAGCAGCCAGGAAATTTCAGAAATTACACAGAGAGCCTCAATCTGCCAGATTCTGAACAGTTGCTTAGGTGCATTCTTCATGTAGCTTTGTTTTTTTTTTGTTGTTGTTTGGTGTGTTTTTTTTTTTAAAAAAAGGGGGGGGGTGGGGAGAGGAGGGGGGAAGAGAGAGAAGAGGAAGAAAAAAGGACTAAACAAACTCATCAGATCGGCCAACGAAACGACTAAATTTCAATCTGTACAACCTAAGTCGTAGTTACAATTTTCTATTTTACAAAATACTTACACTACATACACAAATGTACATTAGGTGCAATAACCTTCACATTGGACTTGGTCACCTAGCAGATGGCTCCGGCAGCAGCGTGGGCCCTCCGGCCGGCCGTCAGGAGAGCAGAGCGGGGCGGCTAGTCTAGCTCGGTACCCGAGGTTTCGGGGACGACGGTCCCTCCGGAACCCCGGTCCCCGGCGGCCGCTGCTGTTCGTCGGTCCTCACTTTTCGCGTGCCCCCAGGCGAGTCCTCGGTGGGGGGAAGAGACGTCCGCCGCGATAACCCCACGTCTCTGGCCGCCTCCGTGGCCGCAGGGGCGTCGGGGGTCCATCTGCAGGGCTGGGGGCCGGTGCCAGCCGGTGCCAGTCTGGGCGGGCGCTCCTGGGACCTTTAAGTCGCCGATCTATAGGGACCTCCTTCGGGCCCAAACCGGGCGAGGGTTTAATACTGAAAGAAGAGTCGTATTTGGTAAAGGTGGAGACGGCCTCCCGGTCCCCCTCGCGGTGCGGGCGAGGGGACGGACGGACGGACCTTGGGGGGCGGGCGGGTCTCGCCGCCCGCCCCCCCACCTCTGTCTGTCGGGGTCGGAGCGCTCCAGGCCGGGGGTGGGGGGGTGGTGGTGGGCTACGCCGAGGGCCCGGAGGCCTGTGACGCCGGCTGGGCCGGGGGCTGCGTCGTTCCCTGGGGCTGAGCGGAGGTGGGCGGGGAGCCCATCTGCAGCTGGGCCTGGAACTGGGCGAGTTGCTCGGGGCTGGCCAGGGTCTTCAGCAGATTGTTCTCCTGCTCCAGCTGTGAGTTTTTCTCTATGAGTTCTTTAATCTGCTCTTTGAGGACTTCCACTTCCTCTCTAACTGCGTACATCAAATGGCTTTTCACCAGATCCTGAAAGAGAACATCGTCCGGGGATCAACGGGCAGTCGGCAAACGGACGCGGGCGAATCGCTTGGGGAAGGGGCCGCCTCCTCCTCCCTTCCGCTTGCCAGTCCTTGGGCCTCACCTCTAATTCCGCCCTTTACGGCGTGGAGGCTGGAAGCCTTCTAACGGCTCCGGGGCTTAACAGATTTGCTGAGGACCAGAGATACAGATGAGCTTTTGCACTGCCCCACTGATGAGGGACAAGCTCTCTGTTTCTTATTGAGCTCTCAAAATGCCTTTCAGGGTTCATATGCTAGTGGGCCTCTAAAAGCAGGCCTTAATGGGGGATCTGCGCAGAATCGGAGGTACAAATGAGCTTTTGCCCAGTCCCATTACTGAGGGAGAAACTCTCCGTTTCCCATTCAGCTGTCCAAATGCCTTTTGGGGAGGCGGGGGCCTAGGCCAGCGGGCCTCCAACAAACTACAGCGGGGCTTAATGGGGGAATCTGCGCCCAACTGGAGGCACAAACTGAAGCAGCGTGGCGGCTTAGTGGAAAGAGCCCGGGCTTGGGAGTCATCTAATCCCGCCTTCACCACGTGCCAGCTGCGTGACTTGGGGCAAGTCACTTGGCTTCCCTGGGCCTCCGTTCCCTCATCTGTAAAGTGGGGATTAAGGCTGTGAGCACTGGGTGGGGCAACCTGATGACCGCTTAGAACGGTGCTCGGCCCAGAGTGAGCGCTTAACAAATACCATTATCATCATCATCATCATTATTATTATTATTGAATGAGTTATCCCACCGATGGGGGAAGCTCTCCGAATGGCTTTCGGGATGCATAAGGTAGCGGGCCTCTCACCAGCTACTAACAGGGCTTGGGGTGGGGTGGGGGGGGGATTTGTGCACATCTGGAGGTTTCTCTGAGCCTCAGTTCCCTCACCTGTAAAATGGGGATGAAGACTGTGAGCTCCACATGGGACAACCTGATCACCTTGTATCTATCCCAGCTCTGAGAACAGTGCTCGGCACATAATAAGCGCTTAACAAATACCATTATTATCATCATCATCATTATTATTGTTGAATGAGTTATCCCACCGATGAGGGGGGAAGCTCTCCGAATGGCTTTCGGGATGGATAAGGTAGCGGGCATCTCACCAGCTACTGCAGGACTTGGGGTGGGGGGGATTTGTGCAGACCTGGAGGTTTCTCTGGGCCTCAGTTCCCTCACCTGTAAAATGGGGATGAAGACTGTGAGCTCCACATGGGACAACCTGATCACCTTGTATCTATCCCAGCTCTGAGAACAGTGCTCGGCACAACTGTGCCGAGTCTTCTAGACTGTTGAGCCCGCTGTTGGGTAGGGACCGTCTCTGTATGTTGCCAACCTGTACTTCCCAAGCGCTTAGTACAGTGCTCTGCACACAGTAAGCGCTCAATAAATACGATTGAATGAATGAATGCTCGGCACATAGTACACGCTTAACAAATACCATTTTTTTTTTGCAGGGCCCTGCTGATGAGGTGGGCTTCCTGACTTTATGGGCCGAGTGTGCGCCCACGCCCGCGGGGTGAGACTTGGAGCTTAGTCCAGTGTTCTGCACACAGTAGGCGCTCAGTAAATACGACTGAATGAATGAATGGAGATTGAGGAGGGAGAAGAGGGGGGTGTCCGGGGCTGTAACCCCTTAGGCTCCCAGGCGCTCACAAGGCCGCAGCCAGTCCTCTCCCCAAGCCGTTGCGGCCTTTCCCCCTGGCATTATCTCCTTCCCCTCTGCACAGCACCTGTATATTTGTATACTCTATTTATCTGTACATATTTATTTTATTTTGTTAATACGTTCTGTTGCCTGTCTCCCCCTTCTAGACCGTGAGCCCGCTGTTGGGTAGGGACCGTCTCTAGATGTTGCCGACTTGGATTTCCCAGGCGCTTAATACAGTGCTCTGCACACAGTAAGAGTTCAATAAATACGATTGATTGAATGAATGAATGAATGAATGAATGTCCCTCCCCCCCTCCGGTTCGGTGACCGGCGGTGACGTCACGGCCCCCGGGGCCAATCAGGGCCCGAGTTATTTATAGCCCCGAATGAAAGGGGCCGAGTTTGCCTAGCAACAGCGGGGCCGAGCATCCCGTGGGAACAGCCCCGGGCGCTGCTCCAATAACAAAGGACTGCCAAGGCGGAAATCGAAAAATAGAAAAGGGGAGAGAGTGGGCCGGGAAAACCGGCACGGGGCTACAAAACTAACTTGGGGTTTCGCCCCCACCCCCCCTCCCCGACTCGCCCCCCACTTTGTGCGGCCGCCCGCCTCGCTGCGATGGCATGCGGGCACCGCGTGGCGTTGGCCTCCCCTTTCCCTGCCGTTGGGCACGTGCCCACTGTGCGCCAAGCGCTACGGTGCCTTCCAGGATCCGCGGACGTTCATTCAATCGTATTTATTGAGCGCTTAAGGGCATTTCCTCTCATCAATCGTATTTATTGAGCGCTTACTATGTGCGGAGCACCGTACCGAGCGCTTGGGAAGTACAGATTGGCAACATATAGAGACAGTCCCTACCCAACAGTGGGCTCACAGTCTAAAAGTCCCCCTCCCCACCTCTACCTCCTTCCCCTCCACACAGCACCTGTCTATATGCTTGTACAGATTTATTAGTGTATTTGACTCGTACATATTTATGATTCTATTTATTTTGTCAGCGATGTGCATCTAGCTTTTCTTCTATTTATTCCGATGGCTTGACACCCGTCCACATGTTTTGTCCTGTTGCCCGTCTCCCCCTTCTAGACTGTGAGCCCGTTGTTGGGTAGGGACCGTCTCTATATGCTGCCAACTTATACTTCCCAATCGCTTAGTGCAGTGCTCTGCACACAGTAAGCGCTCAATAAATGCGATTGAATGAATGAATGAATCCTTCCCGGGCCAGGCTGGCACATCACGTTTGAGGGGGGGGCAAGTGCAGGCCGCGGGGGTCGAATTCCTTTCAGTCGCCACCTGCGACCTGGTCAAAAGGATGAAAAGCCTCTGCCCTCATATATATATATATATATTTAAATATACATTTAAATATAAATATATAGATACATTTAAATATAAATATGCAGATACACTTAAATATATAGATGCATTTAAATATAAATAGATACACTTAAATATATAGATACGTTTAAATAGAAATATATAGATACACAGATATATAGATACCTTTAAATATAACTATATAGATACCTTTAAATATAAATATATAGATACATTTAAATATAAATATATAGATACATTTAGATAGATACATTTAGATACATATATTGGGGAGGGATTGCTTTTGCACTAGGAAATGCGGGGCCTGGGAAGTCCACCAACCCCGTTAGAATTCCTTTTTTGCGTGGCTTCCACCTCCGCGGTCTAAGGCCATCGGTGCCCCCGCCGTTCAGGGATTAAAACCCCACCGACCACCGGTACGTACCATAGCTTGCTCGATTTTGTTGTCAATAGCTACCACGCTCGCACCGGAGGAGCTAGAGGGCGGGGAGAAAAACACACCGTCAGAGAGCCCGGGCCCAGCGCGTTCCCCCCCTCGGACGACGGCCGGCGGTTGTGTGTGTGTGTCTACGTGTGTCTGCCTCTTGCAGGATGCTTCGGAGCAACGGATCAATCCGAAAAGCCGATGAACATCCCCCCCCCCCCCCCTTCTCCCTGCCATTTCTCTAGCAAATACCCGGGTTCCCCCCTCCCCTTTTCGCAGGCCACAAAAATAGATTACATAACGGGGAGCTCCGCGTCCAGGAATTCAAGATTGGAGGGGGACGGTGGGCGTTTCGAAAACGCGCATATTTATACTATATCGTCATCAATCGTATTTACTGAGCGCTTACTGTGTGCAGAGCACTGTACTAAGCGCTTGGGAAGTACAAATTGGCAACATATAGAGACAGTCCCTGCCCAACAGTGGGCTCACAGTCTAAAAGACTATATATCTATGATTGTGGTGCCATATATATATATATATACACTATATATATATGGCACCACAAACACACACACACACATATATGTAAATATATACATTTTTCAAAAAGGCAACCCAGCCGTCACTGTGGACAAAGCCGGCCCCATTCACCTGCGGACCCGGGGAAAAGGCGAAAACGGGCCTGCTCGGCCGACATTTACCTACTGTCAAGTCTCACCGAGGCGCTGTCGGTACCCAGCAGTGACGACAAGAAGGAGATGGAGAAGTGTCTCAGCTGATAAACTCCTAGATCCATTGCCACTCGTCTACACCATCGGGCTTGCATGCGAGGTGGCAGCCAAAGACGCCCCGAGGGGAGGCGGGGGGGAACCCAAAAACACGTCGGGATCCTCGGGCCAGTTGCATAAAATATATATGTGTGTGTATATATATATATATGTGAATATATATATAAATATAAATATATATGTGTGTGTGTGTGTCTATAATCCTGGAGGAGAAGCGGCGGAGAGATGCTGCCGTCCGGCTCCGTCCCCTCTGTGTCGGGCGGGCGCGCGCGCGCGCGGCTCTCCCCGCCTCGATGCCTAATGTATGCATAATATATGCATACTAGATGCAAAACGGGCGGCGCCGATTGGCCGGGAGCCCTCCGGGCCCCGCCCCCCGGCCCCGCCCGACCAATCCCGGGGCCGCGTGCGGGATGGGCGAGGGGGCCCACAGTGGCGCCCCCCCGCGGACGGATGCCCATCATCACCATCAATCGTATTTATTGAGCGCTTACTGTGTGCAGAGCACTGGGCTGAGCGCTTGGGAAGTACAAATTGGCAACATATAGAGACAGTCCCTACCCAACGGTGGGCTCACAGTCTAAAAGGGGGAGACAGAGAACAAAACCAAAAATACTAACAAAATAAAATAAATAGGATAGCTATGTACAAGTAAAATAAATAAAGAGTAATAAATATGTACAACCATATATACATATATACACCCACTGAGCGCTCAGTAAATACGACTGACTGAGCTGAACGCGTGCTTTGCCGGCGCTCAAGAAATTCATTCATTCATTCATTCATTCATTCATTCATTCAGTCGTATTTATTGAGCGCTTACTGGGTGCAGAGCACTGGACTAAGCGCTTGGGAAGTCCAAGTTGCCAACATCTAGTGACGGTCCCTACCCAACAGCAGGATCACAGTCTAGAGGGGGGAGACAGACAGCGAGACAAAACATATTAACAAAATAAAATAGAATAAATATGTACAAATAAGAGTTGAATGCTTAGCCCAGTGCTCCGCACCCAGTAAGTGCTCAGGAAACACGACTGAGCTGAACGGTTAGCCCAGTGCGCTGCACCCAATCAGCGCTCAGTAAATACAACTGGCTGTGCTGAACGCTTAGCCCAGTGCTCTGCACCCCGTATATGCTCAAGAAACACGACTGAGCTGAACGCTTAGCCCGGTGCTCTGCACCCAGTCAGCGCTCAGTAAATACAACTGAGCTGAACGTTTAGCCCAGTGCTCTGCACCCACTAAGCGCTCAGTAAATACGACTTTTAGACTGTAAGCCCACTGTTGGGTAGGGACTGTCTCTATATGTTGCCAATTTGTACTTCCCAAGAGCTTAGTACAGTGCTCTGCACACAGTAAGCGCTCAATAAATACGATTGATGATGATGATGACTGAGCTGAACGCTTAGCCCGCTGCTCTGCACCCACTAAGCGTTCAGTAAACACGACTGACTGAGCTGAACGCTTAGCCCAGTGCTCTGCACCCAGTAAATGCTCAAGAAACACGACTGAACTGAACGCTTAGCCCGGTGCTCTGCACCCAGTCGGCGCTCAGTAAATACGACTGACTGAGCTGAACGCTTAGCCCAGTGCTCTGCACCCAGTAAATGCTCAAGAAACACGACTGAGCTGAACGCCCCCTCTGTGCAGGGCGTGCGCGTGCGCGCGGCTCTCCCCGCCTCGATGCTTAATGTATGCATAATATATGCATACTAGATGCAAAATGAACAGCGCCGATTGGCCGGGAGCCCTCCGGGTCCCGCCCCCCGGCCCCGCCCGACCAATCCCGGGGCCGCATGGGCCCGACGGGCGGGATGGGCGAGGGGGCCACAGTGGCGCCCCCCCGCGGACGGATGCCCACTGCTCTGCACCCACTGAGCGCTCAGTAAATACGACTGACTGAGCTGAACGCGTGCTCAGTCATTCATTCATTCATTCAATCGTATTTATTGAGCGCTTACTGGGTGCAGAGCACTGGGCTAATCAATCAATCAATCAATCGTATTTATTGAGCGCTTACTGTGTGCAGAGCACTGGACTACTCAATCAATCATATTTATTGAGCTCTTACTGTGTGCAGAGCACTGGGCTAATCAATCAATCAATCGTATTTATTGAGCGCTTACTGTGTGCAGAGCACTGGGCTAATCAATCAATCAATCAATCGTATTTATTGAGCGCTTACTGTGTGCAGAGCACTGGACTACTCAATCAATCATATTTATTGAGCGCTTACTGTGTGCAGAGCACTGGGCTAATCAATCAATCAATCGTATTTATTGAGCGCTTACTGTGTGCAGAGCACTGGACTAATCAATCAATCAATCGTATTTATGGAGCGCTTACTGTGTGCAGTGCACTGTACTAAGCGCTTGGGAAGTCCAAGTGGGCAACATCTAGAGACAGTCCCTACCCAACAGCGGGCTCACAGTCTAGAAGGGGGAGACAGACAGCGGGACAAAACATATTTAAAAAATAAAATAAATAGAATAAATATGTACAAATAAAATAGAGTTGAATGCTCAGCCCAGTGCTCTGCACCCAGTAAATACTCAAGAAACACGACTGAGCTGAACGCCTAGCCCGGTGCTCTGCACCCAGTCAGCGCTCAGTAAATACGACTGACTGAGCTGAGCGCTTAGGCCGCTGCTCCGCACCCAGTAAATGCTCAAGAAACACGACTGAGCTGAACGCTTGCCCAGTGCTCTGCACCCACTAAGTGCTCAGTAAGTACGACTGAGCTGAATGCTTAGCCCGGTGCTCTGCACCCACTAAGCGCTCAGTAAATGACTAAGCTGAACGCTTAGTCCAGTGCTCTGCACCCCATTGGCGCTCAATATGACTAAGCTGAATGCTTAGCCCAGTGCTCTACACCCACTAAGCGCTCAGCAAATATGATTGAGCTGAACACAGCCCAGTGCTCTGCACCCACTAAGCGCTCAGTAAATGCAACTAAGCTGAACGCTTAGCCCACTGCTCTGCGCCCAGTAAGCGCTCAGTAAATACGACTGAGCTGAACGCTAAGCCCGGTGCTCTGCACTTAGTAAGCGCTCAGTAAATACGACTGACTGAGCTGAACGCTTAGCCCAGCGCTCTGCACCCAGTAAGCGCTCAGTAAATACGACTGAGCTGAACGCTTAGCCCAGTGCTCTGCACCCACTAAGCGCTCAAGAAATACAACTGACTGAGCTGAATGCTTAGCCCGGTGCTCTGCACCCAGTAAGTGCTCAATAAACACGACTGAGCAGAACACATACACCGGTGCTCAGCACTCAGTAAGTGCTCAATAAATACGACTGAGCAGAACGCTTAGCCCGGTGCTCTGCACCCACTAAGCGCTCAGTAAATACGACTGAACTGAACACCTAGCCCGGCGCTCTGCACCCAGTCAGCGCTCAAGAAATACAACTGATTGCGCTGAACGCTTAGCCCGGTGCTCTGCACCCAGTAAGTGCTCAAGAAATCTGACTGACTGAGCTGAACGCTTAGCCCGGTGCTCTGCACCCACTAAGCGCTCAGTAAATACGGCCGACTGAGCTGAACACTTAGCCCGGTGCTCTGCACCCAGTAATCGCTCAAGAAATCCGACTGACTGTGCTGAACGCTTAGCCCGGAGCATCCAGTAAGTGCCCAATAAATACGACTGAGCAGAACACTTGCCTTGGTGCTCTGCCCCCACTAAGCGCTCAGTAAATACGACTGACTGGGCTGAACGCTTAGCCCGCTGCTCTGCCCCCAGGAAGCGCTCAAGAAGTAGGCCTGACTGAGCTTCAAGGGGGTCACCCCCTCCCTGCTCCCGGCCATCCCTGCCAGGACTCGGGAAAACCGGGAAGGAGTGGGAGGGAGGCCTTTCCCAAGGGCGGGGCCCGAGGCTTCCAGGAGCGAAGGATGCGGAGGGAGGGGAAAACACAAAATCGGATTTATTAAGCACTTATAATAATAATAATGATGGTATTTGTTAAGCGATTCCTATGTGCCAAGCACTGTTCTAAGCGCTGGGGTAGTTACAAGGTGATCAGGTTGTCCCCCGGGGGGCTCACGGTCTTCATCCCCATTTTCCAGATGGGGGAACTGAGGCTCAGAGAAGTCAAGTGGCTTGCCCGAGGTCACACAGCAGACAGGTGGTGTTAGAACTCAAGTCCTCTGACTCCCAAGCCTGGGCTCTTTCCACTAAGCCACGGATTTGTGAAGCGCTTACTATGTGCCGGGCACTGTACTAAGCGCTTGGGAGAGAACAGCAGCGGTGGTGGACACGTTCCCCACCGGTGAGATCATAATCAATCAATCCTTTTTTTTAGGGTATTTGTTAAGTGCTTACTATGTGCCAGGCACTGTACTAAGCGCTTGGGAGAGACCAGCAGTGGTGGTGGACACGTTCCCCACTGGTGAGATCATAATCAATCAATCCTTTTTTTTAGGGTATTTGTTAAGTGCTTACTACGTGCCAGGCACTGTACTAAGCGCTTGGGAGAGACCAGCAGCGGGGGTGGACACGTTCCCCACCGGTGAGATCATAATCAATCAATCCTTTTTGGGGGTATTTAAGTGCTTACTACGTGCCAGGCACTGTACTAAGCGCTTGGGAGAGACCAGCAGCGGTGGTGGACGTGTTCTCCACCGGTGAGATCATAATCAATCAATCCTTCTTTTAGGGTATTTCTTAAGTGCTTACTATGTGCCAGGCACTGTACTAAGCGCTTGGGAGAGAACAACAGTGGTGGTAGACACGTTCCCCACTGGGGAGATCATAATCAATCAATCCTTTCTTTATGGTATTTGTTAAGTGCTTACTATGTGCCAGGCACTGTACTAAGCGCTTGGGAGAGAACAGCAACGGTGGTAGACACATTCCCCACCACTGAGATCATAATCAATCAATCCTTCTTTTAGGGTATTTAAGTGCTTACTATGTGCCAGGCACTGTACTAAGCGCTTGGGAGAGAACAACAGCGGTGGTGGACACGTTCCCCACCGGTGAGATCATAATCAATCAATCCTTTTTTTAGGGTATTTGTTAAGTGCTTACTATGTGCCAGGCACTGTACTAAGCGCTTGGGAGAGACCAGCAGCGGTGGTGGACGCGTTCCCTACCAGTGAGATCATAATCAATCAATCCTTTTTTTATGGCATTTAAATACTCTGCCAGGCACTGCACTACACACTGGGGTATTCATTCATTGAACTGTATTTATTGAACGCTTACTGTGTGCAGAGCACTGTACTAAGCGCTTAGGAGAGTACACTATAACAACAAGCAGACACATTCCCTGCCCACAACTAGCTTTACGGTCTCGAAGGATAATCGTGGCATTTAATAATAATAATAATAATAATAATGGCATTTATTAAGCGCTTACTATGTACAAAGCACTGTTCTAAGCACTGTTCCAGCGCTTAGAACAGTGCTTTGCACATAGTAAGCGCTTAATAAATGCCATCATTATTATTATTATTATTATCAGGTTGTCCCATGTGGGGCTCACAGTCTTAACCCCCATTTTGCAGATGAGGGAACTGAGGCCCAGAGAAGTGAAGTGACTTGCCCAAAGTCACCCAGCTGCCAATTGGCAGAGCTGGGATTTGAACCCGTGACCTGTGACTCCAAAGCCCGGGCTCCTTCCACTGAGCCACGCTGCTTCTCTGCATTCGCTGCATTTAAGCGCTTACTATGTGCCAGGCACTGTACTAAGCGCTGGGGTGGATACAAGCCAAGCGGGTTGGACACAGTCCCCATCCCACGTGGGGCTCACCGTCTCCATCCCCATTTTACAGATGAGGTAACTGAGGCACACAAAAGCAAAGTGACTCGTCCAAGGCCACACGGCAGACAGGTGGCATTGGAGAAGCAGCATGGCTCAGTGGAAAGAGCCCGGGCTTTGGAGTCAGGGGTCAAGGGTTCAAATCCTGGCTCCGCCAACTGTCAGCTGGGTGACTCTGGGCAAGTCACTTCACTTCTCTGGGCCTCAGTTACCTCATCTGTAAAATGGGGATTAAGACTGTGAGCCCCCGTGGGACAACCTGATCACCTTGTAACCTCCCTGGCACTTAGAACAGTGCTTTGCATATAGTAAGCGCTTAATAAATGCCATTATTATTATTATTATTAAGTGGTGGAGCAGGGATGGGTTGATACAAGCTTAGAACAGTGCTTTGCACATAGTAAGCGCTTAATAAATGCCATTATTATTACTATTATTAAGTGGTGGAGCAGGGATGGGTTGATACAACCTTAGAACAGTGCTTTGCACATAGTAAGCGCTTAATAAATGTCATTATTATTATTATTATTTAGTGGTGGAGCAGGGATGGGTTGATACAAGCTTAGAACAGTGCTTTGCACATAGTAAGCGCTTAATAAATGCCATTATTATTAATATTATTAAGTGGTGGAGCAGGGATGGGTTGATACAACCTTAGAACAGTGCTTTGCACATAGTAAGCGCTTAATAAATGCCATTATTATTATTATTATTTAGTGGTGGAGCAGGGATGGGTTGATGCAAGCTTAGAACAGTGCTTTGCACATAGTAAGCGCTTAATAAATGCCATTATTATTACTATTATTAAGTGGTGGAGCAGGGATGGGTTGATGCAAGCTTAGAACACTGCTTTGCACATAATAAGCGCTTAATAAATGCCATTATTATTATTATTATTAAGTGGTGGAGCCGGGATGGGTTGATATAAGCTTAGAACAGTGCTTTGCACATAGTAAGCGCTTAATAAATGCCATTATTATTATTAAGTGGTGGAGCCGGGATGGGTTGATACAAGCTTAGAACAGTGCTTTGCACATAGTAAGCTCTTAATAAATGCCATTATTATTACTAAGTGGTGGAGCAGGGATGGGTTGATACAAGCTTAGAACAGTGCTTTGCACATAGTAAGCGCTTAATAAATGCCATTATCATTATTATTATTATTAAGTGGTGGAGCAGGGATGGGTTGATACAAGCTTAGAACAGTGCTTTGCACATAGTAAGTGCTTAATAAATGCCATTATTATTATTATTATTTAGTGGTGGAGCAGGGATGGGTTGATACAAGCTTAGAACAGTGCTTTGCACATAGTAAGCGCTTAATAAATGCCATTATTATTATTATTATTTAGTGGTGGACTATGTTGCCAACTTGTACTTCCCAAGTGCTTAGTACAGTGCTCTGCACACAGTAAGCGCTCAATAAATACGATTGATTGATTGATTGGTGGAGCTGGGATGGGTTGATACAAGCTAATCAGGTTGGACACAGTCCCTTCTCTCACAGTCTCCATTCTACAGATGAGGTTACTGAGGGCCAGAGCAGTGAAGTGACTTGCCTAAGGTCACACAGCAAACAAGTGGCGGAGCCAGGAGTAGAACCCACAACCCTCAGGCTCCCAGGCCCGCCCTGTTTCTCAATCAGTGGTATTTACTGAGCGCTCCCTGGATGCACAGCACTCTACTACGGGCTTGGGGGAGTCTAATACAACAGAGTTGGTAGACGCCCTCCCTGCCCCACAAGGAGCTTCCTCTGTGGCCCTTTCATTCATTCAAGAGAAGCAGCGTGGCTCAGGGGGAAGAGCCCGGGCTTTGGAGTCAGAGGTCATGGGTTCAAATCCCAGCTCCACCAACTGTCAGCTGTGTGACTTTGGGCAAGTCACTTCACTTCTCTGGGCCTCAGTTCCCTCACCTGGAAAATGGGGATTAAGACTGTGAGCCCCACGTGGGTTAACCTGATCACCTTGTATCCCCCCAGCGCTTAGAACAGTGCTTTGCACATAGTAAGCGCTTAACAAATGCCATCATTATTATTATTATTATTATTATTCAATGGTATTTATGGAGCCCTTACTGTGTGCAGAGCACTGTACTAAGCGCAGCGTGGCTCAGTGGACAGACCATGGGCTTTGGAGTCAGAGGGCATGGGTTCAAATCCCGGCCCCGCCAATTGTCAGCTGGGTGACTTTGGGCAAGTCACTTCACTGTGCCTCAGTTCCCTCATCAGGAAAATGGGGATTAAGACTGTGAGCCCCCCCGTGGGACAACCTGATCACCTTGTAGCCTCCGCAGCGCTTAGAACGGTGCTTTGAACATAGTAAGCACTTAATAAATGCCATTATTATTATTATTAAGTGCAAAGCACTGTTCTAAGCGCTGGGGGGATACAAAGTGATCAGGCTGTCCCACGTGGGGCTCACAGTCTTAATCCCCATTTTCATTCATTCATTCATTCATTCAATCGTATTTATTGAGCGCTTACTGTGTGCAGAGCACTGTACTAAGCGCTTGGGAAGTACAAGTTGGCAACATATAGAGACGGTCAATCAACCAATCGTATTTATTGAGCGCTTACTGTGTGCAGAGCACTAGACTAAGCGCTTGGGAAGTCCAAGTTGGCAACATCTAGAGACGGTCGCTACCCAACAGTGGGCTCACAGTCTAGAAGGGGGAGACGGGCAACAAAACAAAACATATTAACAAAATAAAATAAATAGAATAAATTTGTACAAGTAAAATAGAGTAATAAATAGGTACGAACATATATTCATTCATTCAATCAATCGTATTTATTGAGCGCTTACTGTGTGCAGAGCACTAGACTAAGCGCTTGGGAAGTCCAAGTTGGCAACATCTAGAGACGGTCGCTACCCAACAGTGGGCTCACAGTCTAGAAGGGGGAGACGGACAACAAAACATATTAACAAAATAAAATAAATAGAATAAATGTGTACAAGTAAAATGGAGTAATAAATATGTACAAACATATTAGTGCCCTCTGTTGGCAAAACCGTCTGCCGGCAGCTAGAATCCAACAAAAAATTGCATTTACAAAATCCCCAAATTCTACTTATGTCCCTTGACACGCTCAACTTTTAAGGCAGGGTTGTATGCTCAATGGCCAATTAGCCTCCAGCCGTTAAAATATCGCAGGACGGGAATATCCTGAACATTGGCCATTAATCCTCTAGAGACACAAGACGGCTACGTCGTTAGCTCAGTTCAGGAGATCCTGACGTTGTTTTGGGCTGTCACAAACTTGACTAAAAACATTAATCCGTGGTATCTACTATGCGCAGAGCACCATGTGAACTCTTCATTTCTAATCATTCAGTGGATTTTCCGCAAGAAAGCAGGCTGGGCTTGTAATCAATCAATTGTGCTTGAGTGCTCACTGGGTGCCGAGCACTGTACTAAGCGCTTGGGGGAGTACAATGTAACAGACGCACTCCCTGCCAACAAGCTTACAGTCAAGAGCCGGTGAAGATGGGGTGTCTAAAAAAAATGAGGCGGTGTGGCGGGGGGGAGTTGATAGGTTTTTAAGGGGCTTTCTAAAATCCTAAGAGATTTAGGCTCTCCCTTTTCACCGAAAAAGAAGCAAGTTCATATTTGGAAGGTAAGACACACACAGAATTCCTTAGAGTCATCTCAATTCGCCAAGTCACTCAATAATAATAATAATTATGGTATTTGTGAAGCGCTTACTATGTGCCAAGCACTGTTCTAAGCGCTGTTTCTACTGAATGATAAACTCCACTCGTATCACCAGTGAAATCTCTCTGAGTGGTTTCCCAGCTTGGGTTCTTTCAGTGCCTGTTACCTCATTCCTACTAGCGACTGTTCCCTCGAACATAAGGTGCCGTACAACTCCCACCACTTTGAATGCTCTTTTAGACTGTGAGCCCACTGTTGGGTAGGGACTGTCTCTATATGTTGCCAACTTGTACTTCCCAAGCGCTTAGTACAGTGCTCTGCACACAGTAAGTGCTCAATAAATACGATTGATGATGATGATGATTAATCTCACGGCATCCCCCTTTCCCCATCTGGTTTTTAAGAAAGGGCAATTTTACCGTACCATTCTGCTTGACAACAACTGCGCGGAAGGAGCTTCCATCAACCACGCACTGGTCTCAAAGAGCAAGGGAAGCAGTGAAGTCTAGTGGATAGAGCACGGGGCTGGGAGTTAATAATAATAATGATGGCATTTATTAAGCACTTACTATGGCAAAGCACTGTTCTAAGCGCTGGGGAGGCTACAAGGTGACCAGGTTGTCCCACGGGGGGCTCACAGTCTTCATCCCCATTTTACAGATGAGGTAACTGAGGCACAGAGAAGTTAAGTGACTTGCCCGAAGTCACACAGCTGGCAATTGGCAGAGCCGGGATTAAAACCTGCCACTTGCCTGCTGTGTGACCGTGACAGTCTTTTAGACTGTGAGCCCACTGTTGGGTAGGGACTGTCTCTATATGTTGCCAATTTGTACTTCCCAAGTGCTTAGTACAGTGCTCTGCACATAGTAAGAGCTCAATAAATACGATTGATAATGATGATGATGACCGTGGGCAAGTCACTTCACTGGGCCTCAGTTCCCTCATCTTTAAAATGGGGATGGACTGTGAGCCCTATGTGAGACACGGCCTGTGTCCAATCTGATTAGGCTGGATGTATCCCAGCACTTAGTATAGGGCCGGGTACATAATCCGCATTTAGCATGTACCACATTACGATGAAAAAAAAGTTTCCTTGAGCATTCCAGGAGATGTGGCTGTCGATTCCAATCCCTCTAGACTTTAAGCTCGCTGTAGGCAAGGCATCTAATTCTGTTAGATTGTACTCTCCCAAGCAGTGCTCGGCACAAAGTAAGTGCTCAGTAAATACAACTAGTTCCCTTCCCAACATCAGAGGGGTGGGTCTCGTCCAACCCTTCCACTCATGGCAAGGGATCCCAGAAAAATCTTACAGTGGGATTCCTAGCACTTTCTTTCTCTAAACAGACCCTTTGTTTGGAATCACGACAAATCTGATTACGCCCCCCAAAAAACTTAATATAAAAGTGAGCTATCTTCTCAAGCAACTATTTAAATCGCCCTTGAAAATTAAAGAGTTAAGAGTTTGGAAGGCTGGAAAATGATATAAGGGGAGTTCTCTTCAAAGTACGTGTACCATAGAGACTGTATATCCAATTCTACAATATGTATGTCACATAATTTCCTGTGGACTGGTGTTGGCAATTAGATCAACAGCAACCTTACAGAAACATCAGAGCACAGGAAAGTAAGTCTGAAAACAAAGAAGGAAAGCATTTGCTGGATAGCAAATGTGAACTAAAACCAACCAGGATTCTAAATAATGCATACATGTGAAACCAAGTCGGTGCAAAAGAAAACCTTGAACAAATGGTAGACGCTCAACTATCTAACCCGAATATTAAGATCCTATTTAGGTTCTACTGTTGAAGTTTCGAGGTTCAAAGTCTACTCAAACACGCCCACTTAATGGAGCAACAGAAACATTCATTCGCTTGTGGAAAAAAAAAAATTAAGGCTACAGGAGAAGGGAGGGGGGAGGTGAAGGGGTGATGCTATTTTCTTTCTTCAGTAATACACTTAAAGGATTACAAATATATTTAAGACCTGCTGAGGGGGAAAAGAGAGCCTGGATTTGTTAAGAATAAATAAAAACTCACCAGACTAGAATATTTCACTTTGCCATTTTTGTTTCCCTGTGTGTGCTGAGGGGAAACACGTCCATTTTCTGACTCGCTCATTTGTCAGGTACAATTTCAATTTAAGAAGTTGATGCGCTGATGGATGTACAGTGAGAGGAGGACACTGAGCACTGACAGGATGCTCACTGGAAGATCAATTCAGTGCATTTATCCATCTCTTACTATGTGCAGAGCACTGTACTAAGCCCTTGGGAGAGTACAACAGAGTCGGAAGGTGCGATCCCTGCCCAAAAGGAGCTTACAGTCCCCAGGGAGAGGCACTAAAGCTTAACATTGAGACTGTGACACAAATCGATCGGAAAACCTGCAAAATGATACTTGTACCTGCATCCTAATATTCAGAATTAGATAGAAAAAAGTTGTTCCTCCAGGAAAAAGGAAATTCCATTACTCGACTTGAAAGGATTATTTCAGGAAGTGGGGCAAATAGAATACGACAACGGTACAAGCTATTTAATTTGTACTTTTTTAAAAAAGAACGAGAACAGCCACATGACAGTAGATTTTACGGGACCGGTCGGAGCGAAAAAACAGCTTTAGGTTTGCACAGACTGGAGTCATTTTTCAAGTGCCCAATTATCCCGCCTAGAGGCCCACAGAAACACCCACCCCAACGGTCCTGGGAAGATGTGAAGTGATGAGACTGGATTTGCAAGGAGTCATTCATCCAGTCTTTGGAAGGAAGGAAAAAAAATCAGAGTTGAAGCAAAAACAAAACAAAAAATTCAAACCCTGGATCGGTAACATGTTCCGTTTCGACATTTGAGATTTATTCATTTATCCTATTCGCGGAAGCCTCCGCAGTTTCTGAAGTGGGTACTACAGGTTCCCCCTCCTCCGTCACAAATGTTCATGCTTACAATTTGGCACGCATCTTGGGCTGCTGGTCGTGTTAATTTCTGGAGTAATCAGTTTTCCAAGCTCGCCCCTGAACTTTTCCAATTACCCTGCCCTCATTGTCCCCCACATCTCCTACTTAGACTCTGTGCCCTAGGTGGAACAGGGACTATGTAGAACCCAATTTTCTTCCATCAACCCCAACGTTTTGCACAGGGTAGGCATTCGAGAAGCAGGGATGCCTAGTGGAAAGGGGCCGGACCTGGGAATTGGAGGACCTGTATCCTGATTCCCGGCTCTGCCCACTGCCTGCTGTGTGACCCTGGGCAAATCCCAACTTCTCTGTGCCTCAGCTACCTCGTCTTTAAATTGGGGATTAAGACCATGAGCCCCATGTGGGACAGGGACTGTGTCCAACCTGATTATCTTGTTTCTACCCCAGCACCTAGAACAGTGTCTGGAATATAGTAACCACTTAAATACCTTTAAAAAAAAATAAAGCACTTAAATACCCAAGTATTACTATTATTTCCTTTAGAAGGTAAACTGATTCAAATTCTACATTTGAAGACACACGATCTGAGGTGTCTTTATCCTGCTAAAGCAGATCACGTCTAATTTTTTTTAATACTTTGCCAGACATCCTGGAGGCACAAACGGGACTATAGAGAGTCACTTCCCCAGAGCAGAGGGAGCAGATCGGACAGTGCTGTCACGCTAAATCAGGATTCCTGTCACGAAGCTGAATTTAAACAAAATTCAGGACGCGTGCACGCAGAAGAGATCACGAGAATGGTTACCAAAAGGCGGCCAAAAGCAGCAGGCGGGTTTCAGACTAAATTAGTCTTGACACACACCCGCACGACAGTCGGTGGCCGGGTGAGGGACCAAGGAAGGAAAGCAGCTCTAAAGGCAAGCAATTTCTTCGGGTTTTAGTTAGCGCCGGTTTACTCAAGCTGGTGTGAAGTCGAGGGAGGCCATGGATCAATCAATCAATCAATCAATCGTATTTATTGAGTGCTTACTGTGTGCAGAGCACTGTACTAAGCACTTGGGAAGTACAAGTGGGATGGATGGTTGGACCCAAGCCTTTCGCCAACTTCTCATATAAACCAGGGGATCTTGCTTGGCCCAGAGAGAGAAGCAGCGTGGCCTAGTTGATAGAGCCCAGGCATGGGAGTCAAAAGGACTTGGGTTCTAATCCCAGCTCCCCCACTGCTGTGTGACCTTGAGCACGTCACTTCACTTCTCTGGGCCTCAGTTACCTCATCTGAAAAACAGGGATGAAGACTGCGAGCCCCACGTGGGACAGAGACTGTGTCCAACCTGCCTGTCCTGTATCTACCTCATCGTGGAATGCAGAGCCTAGCCCGCAGTGAGAATTTACATGCCATTAAGAAAAAAAATGAGCTGAGAAACTTATCCCCCCGGATAATTAAGAAACTTGGTGACATCTTAAAAGTTTTAGAACAACACCTTAAAAACATTTAGTCCCCACAGGGGTTGAAGCACTTGAACTGCCATAATCGGCGCCCAAACCTTGGAAAACGAAACACATTTTATACTCACTTCCCACCTTCATGGTCACTAATTTTCGACTGGGAGCCTGCAGTGGGTCACAAACTATATCCTATCTTGTACATTCTCTAGCGCTTGGCACACAGTAAGCGCTTAACAGATACCACAATTATTATTATTAAGCACCAGCTGTGGGCAGAGCAGAGTTCAAGGAGCCTGGGAGACAGGACAAGCGTGAGATGAAATCTTTGCCCTCAAGGAGTTTATAGTAGTCAATGGTATTTATTGAGCGCTTAGTGTTTGCAGAGCATTGTACTTAGCTCTTGGCGGAGTATACTACAACTGAGTTGGTAGACATGTTCCCTGTCCACAGGGAGCTTAGTAATTCATTCGTTCCTTCATTCAATCGTATTTATTGAGCGCTTACTGTGTGCAGAGCACTGTACTAAGCGCTTGGGAAGTACAAGTTGGCAAATAAATAGAGTAATAAATATGTACAAACATATATACAGGTGCGGTGGGGAGGGGAAGGAGGTAGGGCGGGGGGGATGGGGAAGAGGAGAGGAAAAAGGGGGCTCAGTCTGGGAGCCCCCAGTACGGAGGGCGGGTTTATTTATTAAACGCTTACTATGTGCCAAGCACTGTAATGAGGAAAGCCTACTCCAGAGATTTAGGGATAATCACTGGTAGGTATTTATTGAGTGCTTACTTCTTCTTTGGTATTTGTTAAGTGCTATGCACTTACTTACAGGAACTTTAGTGATTAGGTGAAAAGGATAACTGTCTTAGGAAAAGACCACCATAGCCCCCAGAAGACCCCCCGAGGATCTCTCCTGCACACAAAAAGGGCTCAATAAATATATCAATTGATCGGTTCCTCCCTCCCGGCCTCAGAAACTCCGCTCCTACCTCCACAGTGACTGCTGTTTCCGATTACGAACAGCCCCGGAGAGGAAAATGTTCTCGGAAGGTCAAAAGGAGCCCAACTCCGGTCTACAGAGCAGGTGGGTTTCCTCAGTGCGGAACCCAAGAAAGCTTTAACTTTGCTTCTTCCCGCCACCTTATATACTTGCCAAGTGGACTGGAAGTCCGTTAACCCCGCCAATCCCATCTCAACGGACCGAACTGCGATGAGTTGGGAGGCACAAGCGTCACCCTCCCCATCACACTTCCTGAAAGCCCGCTGGTGAACAGGACCCTCGTTCCATGGGAAACGACAACCAGCAGAATTGGTTCCCTGCCTTCAGTCATTTTCCAAACCGGGAAGGTCTGCGTCCTGGCTCTTTCTCTGCTGCTCCAGAGAAGCAGTGTGGCCTAGTGGGTGGAGCAGGGGCTCGGGAGTCGCAAGGACCTGGGATCGAATCCCAGCCCCGCCACTTGTCTGCAAGTCACTTCACTTCTCTGGGCCTCAGTTTCCTCATCTGGAAAATGAGGATGAAGACTGCGAGGCCCATGTGAGACTCGGACTGTGTCCGGCTTGATTAGCTTGACTCTATCCCAGGGTTTACTACGGTGCCTGGCACATAGTAAGTGCTTAACAAATACCGTAAAAAAAAAAAAAAAAGGCTACTACATACCCATCCTGTAAGAGAAAACTGGTTCCTGAGAAGCTCTGAAGGACTAAAGAAAGCTTTGAAGAGGCGGCAGGAGAAGCTTTGAGGGGACAGCAGGAGAAGACCGAAGCCACAGTGACAGCTGCGCAATTTTAAACTACAACAACTTTATTTCTACCAGACTTCCAAAACTTTGAGTCTCATGAACGGAACTGATGAGGTCGCCCAGTGCTTAGAACGGTGCTTGGCACATAGTAAGTGCTTAACTAATGCCATTATTATTATTCTGCGACAACTTGAAAACGGTTTTCTGGAGGGAGGAAAATTCATTTGCCTGATCTCAAAACTTGGCAGAGTCAGCATAAGTAGTTCACACTTGTGAATTACACTTCCAATACCTGCTCACGATTTTCTGTTGTCAGGAGCCACATGGGTTTATTAAAATTACTACCTGCCTTATTCATTCATTCAATCGTATTTATTGAGCGCTTACTGTGTGCAGGGCACTGTACTAAGCGCTTGGGAAGTACAAGTTGGCAACATATAGAGACGGTCCCTACCCAACAGTGGGCTCACAGTCTAGAAGGGGGAGACAGACAACAAAACAAAACATATTAACAAAATAAAATAAATAGAATATGTACAAGTAATAATAGAGTAATGAATAAATAAATAGAGTAATAGAGCCTTGCAGGCTCTGTTGCACTCGTGCTCTATCCACTAAGCCATGCTGCTGCTCTTTTCCCTAACGCCTAGTACTCCGTAGGCTTTTAAGTACTGACCAAGGTAATGATGGGGATAAGAAAGAGGGAGAAAGAGGAAGGGAGAAGAGGAGGAAAACCGAGATATGGAGAAGCGGGATACATACTTGGGACACAAAAGGACAAGTGATATATAAAAATGCTAAGCGTTGGAGAAGATAGGATATTATCAGGTCAAAGTCCTAAGTGTCGGGGCAGTGACCGTTGGAGTAAATAATAATAATAATAATAATAATAATAATGGCATTTATTAAGCACTTACTAGATACAAAGCACTGTTCTAAGCACTGGGGATGTTTCAAGGTGATCAGGTTGTCCCATGGGGGGCTCACAAGCAGTGTGGCTCAGTGGAAAAAGCACAGGCTTTGGAGTTAGAGGTCAGGGATTCAAATCCTGGCTCCGCCAATTGCCAGTTGTGTGACTTTGGGCAAGTTACCTCACTTCTCTGTGCCTCAGTTACCTCATCTGTAAAATGGGGATTAAGATTGAGAGCCCCACGTGGGAAAACCTGATCACCGTGTATCCCCCCAGTGCTTAGAACAGTGCTTTGCACATAGCTAACGCTTAACAAATACTATTATTATTATTGATCCCCATTTTACAGATGAGGTCACTGAGGCACAGAGAAGTTAAGTGACTTGCCCAAAGTCACACAGCTGACAACTGGCGGAGCCGGGATTTGAACCCATGACCTCTGACTCCAACGCCCGCGCTCTTTCCACTGAGCCACGCTGCTTCTCTAAAGAAGTGAGTTCCCCCAATGGATAAGATCCGTGTTTAATTCCTACCTGTGCACCCTCTCCCGGTGCTTAGTACAGTGCTCTGCACAAAGCAAGCACTTAAATACTATTACTCCAACTACTGCCGGGAGCGGCTCTGGAAAACATCCTTTGAGGGGTGCTACTCGGCCCCTTTAGTTGTTCTTAAAGTTCATTTAGTTGTGCAGGTGCCACTAGTACAGTGAAGTAGCCTTTTAAAGGGATCAGATGTGATGTGGACTAAAAATACAGTGAACTAGACGATTAAGACCCTACACTTTTAATATAACCAAATTATAAAGCAGGTAGTAGCCTTTTAAAGGGATCAGACGTGACATGGGCTAAAAATACAGTGAACTAGACGATTATGGCCCTACACTTTTAATATAACCAAATTATAAAGCAGGTAGTAGCCTTTTAAAGGGATCAGACGTGACATGGGCTAAAAATACAGTGAACCAGACGATTATGGCCCTACACTTTTAATATAACCAAATTATAAAGCAGGTAGTAGCCTTTTAAAGGGATCAGACGTGATGTGGACTAAAAATACAGTGAACTAGACGATTAAGACCCTACACTTTTAATATAACCAAATTATAAAGCAGGTAGTAGCCTTTTAAAGGGATCAGACGCGATGTGGACTAAAAATACAGTGAACTAGACGATTAAGACCCTACACTTTTAATATAACCAAATTATAAAGCAGGTAGTAGCCTTTTAAAGGGATCAGACGTGATGTGGACTGAAAATACAGTGAACTAGACGATTAAGACCCTACACTTTTAATATAACCAAATCAGCCTCTTAAAGGGATCAGATGTGACGTGGACTAAAAATACAGTGAACTCGACGATTATGGCCCTACACTTTTAATCTAACCAAATTATAAAGCAGGTAGTAGCCTTTTAAAGGGATCAGACGTGACGTGGGCTAAAAATACAGTGAACTAGACGATTATGGCCCTACACTTTTAATCTAACCAAATTATAAAGCAGGTAGTAGCCTTTTAACGGGATCAGTTGTGACGTGGACTAAAAATACAGTGAACTAGACGATTCTGGCCCTACACTTTTAATCTAACCAAATTATAAAGCAGGTGGTAGCCTTTTAAAGGGATCAGATGTGACGTGGACTAAAAATACAGTGAACTAGACGATTATGGCCCTACACTTTTAATCTAACCAAATTATAAAGCAGGTAGTAGCCTTTTAACGGGATCAGTTGTGACGTGGACTAAAAATACAGTGAACTAGACGATTCTGGCCCTACACTTTTAATCTAACCAAATTATAAAGCAGGTGGTAGCCTTTTAAAGGGATCAGATGTGACGTGGACTAAAAACACAGTGAACTAGACGATTCTGGCCCTACACTTTTAATCTAACCAAATTATAAAGCAGGTAGTAGCCTCTTAAAGGGATCAGACGTGACGTGGACTAAAAATACAGTGAACTAGGCGATTATGTCCCTACATTTTTAATGTAACCAAATTATAAAGCAGGTTAGCCCGTTCATCCGCAAATCCACCCTGCCACCTTGTGGCCCACTGAAAAATAATTTCACCGGCTACTACTACTTCATTTCTTTTCAAAGCTTCCCCTTGCTCGAAAATGCCTTTTCCGTCCATTTGTTTATTACTCATTTTGGGGCCCATTTCGAGGGGCCTTTTCCAACGACGCAATTCGATCGAGTGCTGTTACCCTGGAATAGAGGGGCTTAACGAGGGTCAAAACCACCCATACTCTTGGATCTAAAAAACACGCGCTCTCTGGAAGGTATGGCTGTGGGAACTGGATTTTGAACAACCTTTTATACTTTGAAGTTTTTCTTCAAATCTCTGTCTAGGCTTCAGTAATCCAGCTGCAGGGCGTTCAGTGCCCGTGAGGCGGCTTTACCCGATCGGTTCCTGGCTTCTCCACAGGGTGGATTCCTGCAGCCAATTCACAATAATGATGGTATTTCTTAAGCGCTTACTTTCATTCAATTAATCATTCAATCGTATTTATTGAGCGCTTACTGTGTGCAGAGCACTGTACTAAGCCCTTGGGAAGTACAAGTTGGCAACACATAGAGCCGGTTCCTACCCCAAGAGCGGGCTCACAGTCTAGAAGGGGGAGACGGACAACAAAACAGAACATATTAACAAAATAAAATAAACAGAATAAACATGTACAAGTAAAACAAATAGAGTAATAAATACGTGTAAATATATATACATATATACAGGTGCAGTGGGGAGGGGAAGGAGGTAAGGCCGGGGGGCAGGGTAGTTGAAATCAGGGGATTAAATCAATCTTATTTATTAAGCGCTTACTGTGTGCAGAGCACTGTACTAAGCGCTTGGGAAGTACAAGTTGGCAACATCTAGAGATGGTCCCTACCCAACAGTGGGCTCACAGTCTAGACGGGGGAGACAGACAACAAAACAGAACATATTAACAAAATAAAATAAATAGAATAAATATGTACAAGTAAAATAGAGTAATAAATACGTGCAAACATATATACATATATACAGGTGCGGTGGGGAGGGGAAGGAGGTAAGGTGGGGGGGCGGGGTAGTTGAAATCAGGGGATTGAATCAATCAATCGTATTTATTGAGCGCTTACTGTGTGCAGAGCACTGTACTAATCAATCTATCATATTTATTGAGCTCTTACTGTGTGCAGAGCACTGTACTAAGCGCTTGGGAAGTCCAAGTGGGCAACATACAGAGACGGTCCCTACCCAACAGTGGGCTCACAGTCTAGAAGGGGGAGACAGAGAACAAAACGAAACATATTAACAAAATAAAATAAATAGAATAGATATGTACAAGTAAAATAAACAGAGTAATAAATATGTACAAACACATATACATATATACAGGTAAGAGGGATAAGAGGATAAGAGGAATCAACGGTTTGGGGCGTATGAGACAGGATGGTTGGATGATGGGATGAGGGTTTTGAGGGTGATGGGATGGTTAGTGAGACAGGGTGGTTGGATGATGGGATGAGGGTCTTGAGGGTGATGGGATGGTTAGTGAGACAGGGTGGTTGGATGATGGGATGAGGGTCTTGAGGGTGATGGGATGGTTAGTGAGAAGATAAGGTTTAGTTAAGATACAGAGCTCCCCTTTAGACATTTTGAATTTAAGGGGCTGGCAGTTGATCCAGAGGGAGCTGTCCCGGAGGCAGGGGGAAATAAGAGAGCGTAGAGCAGGCCTGGAAATCTAGATCTGGACATCATCCACCGAGAGAGAGAGAGAGAGAGAGGTGCTAGTTGGAGCCGTGGGAGCAGATGAGCTCCGAGGGCGTCAGTAGAAGGCAGAGGCAGAAATAGATCACAGGTCCCCGGGATTCTATTTCAACACCCTGGTCCCGGTCACGGCTCCGTGGAAACACTAGGTCACGGCCCGTGTTCAAACTATCTTCGCTGCTACTGTGCTGAAAATGACATGGCTCACACCAAGATTAGGCCTAATGGAAAGAGCACGAGATTGGGAGGCAGAGTTCTAATCCTGGCTCCGCCGCTTTCACTCATTCGTTCGATCGTATTTATTGAGCGCTTACTGTGCGCAGAGCACTGTACTGAGCGCTTGGGAAGTCCAAGTCGGCAACATCTGGAGACGGTCCCTACCCTACAGTGGGTTCACAGTCTAGAAGGGGGAGACAGAGAACAACACAAAACATATTAACAAAATAAAATAAATAGAATAAATACGTACAAATAAAATAGAGTAATAAATACAGACAAACATATATACATATATACAGGTGATGTAGGGAGGGGAAGGAGGTAAGGCGGGGGGGGATGGAGGTGGGGGAGAGAGGGCACCACTTGTCTGCTGGGTGAATTTGGGCAAGTCACTTCACTTCTCCGTGCCTCAGTGACCTCGTCTGGAAAATGAGGATGAAATCCTCCTCCCTCCAACTTAGACTGGGAAGCCCATGAGGGACATAGACTGTGGACACCCTGATAAACGTCTATCTACCCCAGCACTTTGAACAGTGCTTACCACATAATAAGCACTTAAACACCATTTTTTTTAAAAAAGTGTACACAGAGTACTTGGGAGAGTAAAATAGAATTAGTGGATAAGACTCCTGCCTTCAGGGAGCTTACAGTCAAATGGGGGAAACTCCCTAAGTCGAGCACTTACTATGTTCTGAACACTGTATTAAGAGCTTGGGAAAATACAATACAATAGAGTTCGATAGATGCAACCCCTGCTCATAGTCGACAGAGGAGGAAGGCAAGAAAAGGAAAATTATGTGAGTTAGTGCTTAAATCTGTAAAATACACGCACAAGTGGCCTGGGAGCACCTAAAGCGGTAGATGGAATTCAGAGAATCTCAGGTGACAAGACATTTATCAGGGAAGGCCTCCTGGAAGAGATGGGATTTCAGAAGGGTTCTGAAATAATAATAACAATAATAATAATAGCATTTATTAAGCACTTACTATGTGCAAAGCACTGTTCTAAGCGCTGGGGAGGTTACCAAGGTGATCAGGTTGTCCCACGGGGGGCTCACAGTCTTAATCCCCACTTAACAGATGAAGGAACTGAGGCCCAGAGAAGTTAAGTGACTTGCCCAAAGTCACACAGCTGATAAGTGGTGGAGCCGGGATTTGAACCCGTGACCTCTGACTCCAAAGCCCGGGCTCTTTCCACTGGGCCCCGCTGCTTCTGAAAATGGGGAGAGATGGAGTCTATCAAATTCGAGGCGGGATGGAGTTCCAGGGAGGGGGCCGGAGAGATGAGACCGAGGCACGGTGTGGGGAAAACAGCCCAATCTCGGCCCATCCCTTGTCTAGGTATCATGGCTGCAGGACAGTACTGGCGTCCATCCAGAAAATATCTCAGGAACTTCGGCCCCTCTACGATCCCTCAGCATACCAAGAGGGCCCGTTGCTGTTCCTTCTTAGTAGCCGACGGATTTCCTGAGCTTTAATATTTTTGTGGGGCTCCTTCAGACTTCCAGGCTTGTGGAATTCCACTTTGTCTCACCACACGGCAACCGTTTGGGCCTCCTACCGATGTCCATTCTTCAAACACACTCTCTGCCCAGTAAACGTTACAGCTACTTGCAGCCCAGAACCACTGGCTTACCTAAAGTCCGTTTCACCCAGATTGAACCTCAGTCCCATGTTGCTATATGATAAGCTACGACTCCAATATCATTCCTGCCCTCCAACACCTGCACTGTAAGTTATTTTTTAAATAAAAAACCAGTCATTAAATAACATTCTGGCTTCTGCTAGAAAGCTTTGTCGCTCCCAAGATAGACTACGTTAGAGGACGTGCCTTGGGACTACAAAAACAAATTTTAAAATGCCTCTCCCTGTAGCACTCGCCAGTTGCTGAGTACTGAAGGGACTGAGGAGAAAAGTTGGTTATATTTAGATTGAGGCTAGGGTAACTGGGCAGTGTGCCAACTGACTCTTTTAACGGGGTCTCATTTCACATCGACTCAGTAGCCATTTCAACAGACCCAAGGGAACAGCCACTGGCTGGTTACCTGTCCTCGAATGCACCTTCTCTCCAGATTTCCTATGTAATTTAGAATTGTAGTTTACAAACAACTGCAATAAACTTGGTGAAAAATAATATCCGGGGGTTAAGAAATTAAGCATCGATCTTAACCTGTGCCAAATATCAAAGAAAACTGAAAAGTACTGACTACTTTGGTATGAATGTTTTAAATGGGAACTAATTTTGAAACAAACAAAAAACCACTCCCAGCTTTTATTTATTGGGCACAAAAAGAGACACTGGAGGCGGGCAGTTCATACCACTCCTGCTCCACTTGGGGCTGGGTCCTGAATTCATCATCTCATACATTCCCAACTCCTGTTAATGATAAAGGCAACACCTCACAAAGTGTCATCCAAACTACCCAGATGGCCAGCTGTCAGACTTCTGGAGTTTTTTTTTTTTAATTTTAATGATGTTTGTTAAGTGCTTACTATGTTCCAGACACTGTACTCAGGGCTCAAGTTGATACAAGCTAATCAGATTGGACACATGGGGCTTACAGTCTTAATTCCTCATTTTACAGATGAAGTAACTGAGGTCCAGAGAAGTTAAGTGACTTGCCCAAGGTTAGACAGCACACAAGTGGAAAAGCTGGGAGCAGAACACAAGCCCATGCTCTTTCCACTAGGATAACTTCATTATTGTTATATTTACATGTTATATTATATATTACGTCCATATCCATAATTTATTTCAATGTCTGACTCCCCTCTAATCCGCAAGCTCTTGTCCTCTCCTAAGCGCTTAGTACAGTGCTCTGCACACAGTAAGCAGTCAAATACCATCAATGCCTGTCCTTAAAACTCCTGAGGAGGACCCTCCACAAAAGAGAGTTCCCCGGCCAACCCGCGGCTCTTGCTCCAATGCTCAATGAAGCCTTCCCAGCAGCCAGTGGCTCGAAGGACAGCCAAGTTCCCAAATCCCGTCACCTTCGCGGGCTCTTCCTTAACCCATGAAACACTGGGGAAATGCCACAGGATTTCCAGGATGCCACCATTCATCATCATCAATGGTATTTACTGAGCGCTTACTGTGTGCAGAGCACTGTCCTAAGAGCTTGGGAGAGGGCAAGACACATTTTCTCAGCCCACCACTATCAACTTGAAAGAAAAAGAGGAAGTGAGTCCCGCTTGCCTTGCATCCTCTCCGGCGCTTAGAACAGTGCTTTGCACATAGTAAGCGCTTAACAAATGCCATTATTATTATTATTATTATTATTCTAGCCAAAAACCACTTGGCCTGATTATCGAGGACCATTGTTAGTACAGTGCTAAGCGCTTAGCATGGAGCTCTGCACCTAGTAAGGGCTTAATAAATGTGATTGAATGAATGAACCATGCCTTCCCTCCCTACCAGAATTGCAATGTAGTTTCAAGCCACCGTAGAGCACAAAAGACCATCTTCGTGGCCTATGAGGTACAGGACAGAAGAAACGAACAACTGCTCCGGGTGTTTATAAACCTTAGAAGAGTCAGTGGTATTTATCGAGTTTCAAGCCACCATGGAGCACAAAAGACCATGTTCGCGGCCTATGAGATACAGGACAGAAGAAGCGAACAACTGCTCCGGGTGTTTATAAACCTTAGAAGAGTCAATGGTATTTATCGAGTTTCAAGCCACCGTGGAGCATAAAAGACCATCTTCGCGGCCTATGAGATACAGGACAGAAGAAGCGAACAACTACTCCGGGTGTTCATAAACCTTAGAAGAGTCAGTGGTATTTATCGAGTTTCAAGCCACCGTGGAGCACAAAAGACCATCTTCGCGGCCTATGAGATACAGGACAGAAGAAGCGAACAACTGCTTCGGGTGTTTATAAACTTTAGAAGAGTCAATGGTATTTACTGAGTTTCAAGCCACCGTGGAGCACAAAAGACCATCTTCGTGGCCTATGAGATACAGGACAGAAGAAGCGAACAACTGCTCCGGGTGTTTATAAACCTTAGAAGAGTCAAAGGTATTTATCGAGTTTCAAGCCACCATGGAGCACAAAAGACCATCTTCGTGGCCTATGAGATACAGGACAGAAGAAGCAAACAACTGCTCCGGGTGTTTATAAACCTTAGAAGAGTCAGTGGTATTTATCGAGTTTCAAGCCACCGTGGAGCACAAAAGACCATCTTCGCGGCCTATGAGATACAGGACAGAAGAAGCGAACAACTGCTCCGGGTGTTTATAAACCTTAGAAGAGTCAATGGCATTTATCGAGCCCATACTGTTTGTAAAGCACTGCACTAAGTGCTTGGGAGAGCACAGTATGACAGGGTTGGTAGACATGTTCCCTGGCCACAGTGAGCTTTCGTTCTAAAGGACTATTTGACACTCCCCTGCCTGAAAAATTTCTCCAGGTGCTCAAGTCCCTTCGGTGATACAATTGGCCAAATCAGAATCAAACGGGCCGGGTCATATCCTCATTCCATCATCAATGGCGTAAGCCATGGCTGGGTACTGACATTCCAGAGAAGCAGCATGGCCTAGTAGAAAGAGCTCAGACCTGGAAGTAGAGGACCTGGGTTCCATTTCTAGCCCCACCACTTATAATAATAATAATAATAATAATAATAATAATAATAATAATAATAATAATAGTATTTGTTAAGCGCTTACTGTGTGCCAACCACTGTTCTGAGCGCTGGGGTAGGTACAAGGTAATCAGGTTGTCCCACGTGGGGCTCACAGTCTTAATCCCCATTTTTACAGATGAGGTAACTGAGGTACAGAGAAGTTAAACGACTTGCCCAAAGTCACACAGCTGATAAGTGGTGGAGCCGGAATTAGAAGCCATGACCTCTGACTCCCAAGCCCGGGCTGACTCCCAAACCGGGTGTTTGGTACAGTCTAGCACATAGAAAGCACTTCATATCATTAAAAAAAAAAAAACCAAAACAGCACAACCAATCTGGAAGCTGGTGTCAGAATACAATTCTTCTGGGAAACCCTTTCAACAAAATGAAAAGCACTGTCCAAAGTCCTTGAATCACTCACACAGAAGCTCCTTGACCCTGGTGACAGTAATCTAGAAGCGCACACATAATAAAAGAACACGCAGGGATTTCATCCCTGACTGGAAGCTTTCATTGCTCATCAGAGTCCTGTGGTACACAGGGCTGGAGCCTCTCACCACCGCTGTGGAACTGGCACCTGTGATGTAGATGATTATGAGCAAAATCAGCCAAGTGCCACCAAATGCTGAAGAAAGGACCTGGGTTCCAATTCTGACTCTGCTACTTGTCTGCTGTGTGACCTTGGGAAGGGCTGTAATAATAACAATAATAATAACAGCATTTCTTAAGCACTTACTATGTACCAAGCACTGTTCTAAGCGCTGGGGGTGATACAAGGTAATCAGGTTGTCCCACATGGGGCTCACCTTACCTCCTTCCCTTCCCCACAGCACCTGTATATATGTTTGTAGATATTTATTACTCTATTTATTTATTTATTTTACTTGTACATATCTATTCTATTTATTTTATTTTGTTAATCATGTTTTGTTTTGTTCTCTGTCTCCCCCTTCTAGACTGTGAGCCCATTGTTGGGTAGTGACCGTCTCTATATGTTGCCAACTTGTACTTCCCAAGCGCTTAGTACAATGCTCTGCACACAGTAAGCGCTCAATAAATACAATTGATTGACTGATTCATCCCCATTTTACAGATAAGGTAACTGAGGCAGAGGAGTGAAGTGACTTGCCCAAAGTCACACAGCTGACAAGTGACGGAGCTGGGATTAGAACCCACAACCTCTTGACAACCAAGCCCAGGCTCTTTCCACTGAGCCACGCTGCTTCTCTTCTTTGTAACTTCTCTGTGCTTCAGTTACCTCATCTGTAAAATGGGGATTAAGACTGTGAACCCTATGTAAGACAAGGAATGTGTCCAACCTAATTGTCTTGTATCTACCCCAGAAAAGAGAACAGCATCCAACACAAAGTAGGCGCTTAACAGATACCATTTTTTTAAAAAAATTGATCAACTGGCACTTTTTAACCACCTCACGACCACCAGGAGTACGGTTAGAATTTTACAACACCTAAAATTTGGCAACGTTATACACAATATTATATTTGTACTGCGGTAAATAAGTATTTTCAGTAAAGGTGTTTTGCTACTCAAATCCACTTCCACCCACTACATTACACCTACAGAATCCAAACACAAGAGATTAGATATTCAATATGCCTACTTTCCACAAGATCAAGACAAAAGAGAGCTTCTGTTGACAAACTGGTGGGCCACACCGTCTCATGGAGTAAAGATTTGGAATCAAGTAATATGGAGTAATTTTCTTCAAAAGCAGAAGGAACGGATGCTCTTCCTTAGAAATATTCACACTGTACAAAATTTCCAATGGGTGCTGGGCCCACTATATTCATATTAAAATTTAACTACTGGCACAATGAACATTATTATTTCTTAATTACTTTCTCCTTACATCCCATTACAGAAATGCAAGTAACAGAGTGTGGAGACACATTTAATAGGAGAGAAAAGGAAAACGAGCTTTACCCCAAATTTCTGCAGCAAAAGTGGGCCGATTTGGAGACAACCGTACTGATGTTCGAAGACTCTGACCTAAATTAAACTGGGCCACCTTTTTCACTTGAGCCCCTAAACCTTATTATTTACCCACTCTAGAACCTTCTAAAAGCCCTCTAACTACTCTTACAAAATTGGAGATTCATCCATTAACTTGAACACTGCTTAAACCACTGAACAAGTTGCCTAAACCAACAACAAAGACCTGAGAGCTTCCCTGTCACAGTAGCAGAAACAGAAAAAGCAATTGGCCAGCTGATGAGTATGACCTTTTGCTGCTGATAAGCATTTTATCCACATTTTATCTCAACACTGATTATCAATTACTTATTTTTCTTTGCGATTCAAAAATGAATAGGCCCTTTCTAATTTGAACAATTACCTTACCTAGAAAATGCCCTGTTCTTCATTAATATGTGCTAAGGATTGGATGGAAATATATATTTGTAGTAAAAGATGGGTTTCGTTGCACAGTGAAACTTGATAGGATGGATAAACGGTCCGTTTTTAAAAACGGAAACATTTCTGGGCAGTGCTAACTGGAGAATTGATGACATGGACATCTTGGGATAATGGACGGAGTTCTTTTCAGCTGTTTCAAAGCTCCTGTTAGGCAGGCAACCAATCATGGACTCATGACAATCTTAAAAATTACAGAAGTGAAACAACTGCATTCAATATCTTGAAACCTTTTGGAAGGATTATAAAAAAGCTTTCTTTAAATGTAGAAAGCAAGAATTTTTTTTAATCACAGTCACTTCTATTTTTGGTCTTTTACTTAGAAAAATAATGAAACTTTGATTGGAAGGATAATGATGGGATACGGGGGGCCTGTTTTGTAATTCACCTTCTCCACCGAAACTGAATATTCTGGATCAGGCCTGGGTTGCGCTTTCACAGACTGACCTCTTCGTGGATTTCTATCAGTAATTTAATGTGGTAGAAATTATATGCATTTCAATATAAACTGTCAATCCATCAATCAATGTTATTTGAGTGCCTACTATGTGCAGAGCTCTGAACTAAGTGCTTGGGAGAGTACAACAGAGTTGGTAGCCATTTGATAATTTAAATGTTTGTCAAGCACACCTCTACAAATATAAGTAAACAGAGCTCCCCCCTAACCCCACAAATGTTTAGTTAACAGGACCCTGTGACAAGTTCAGGCATATGAATGTTAGGTGGTTTTCAAGATTCCTTATTAATCCCAAGAGCTTAGTATAGTGCTCTGCACACAGTAAGCACTTAATACCACTGACACTGAAAAGTCTATGGCAACTCTAAACCAAAACAATAAATACAGAAGGCAATGAAAGAAGTTTGAAAAATTGATATAGCTAAGGAGAGTCATGTGTTTTATAACAGGAAAACTTTACTCAGGCATTCCTTTACTTAAAAAGCCATTGTATGTTGAATTTTACTCCTATTAATCAGAGATGCTGTTGTTAAAATGAATGACCCCTTTGTTTCCTTTGAGTTCAACTTCAATTTTGTATTACATTTCCTTTTAGTCCTTTCACTGGAAGGTGAAACTAGGCAGGATGGGGGGCAAGGAGAGAAACAATATCATTGTGGTATCTTATGAAGGCATTGTGGAAAATTTCTGCAAAATCCCACCAGGGAGTTCCAATATATCTGCAGGAAACTGTGAGCGGTTGGTTACATATTATCAAAGATTTAAAACAAAACCAACTACTTTTCTAAGTCCAGGTTTTCTATCTAAATGGGGATTGTGGGATGCCACAATTCACTCTATCCTCTAAGTGTAAGCACTAGGTTGGAATTCCTTTCCATTAAATTCTTGGAAAAAAGTGTTATTGAAGAATGACCATACTGACCTCAGTCATTTCACTATTCAACCAAACCAATGAAAGTCTGCAAAAACCTGAATATTTGGTTATTTTTACAAGTACAAAAATTTAGAATTCAGCACACATCTGCGAACAGCTGCTGTTCAAAGGACAAAACTTGCTTCACCTATCTAGGCCTCAGTTTCCTCATATTGTAAAATGGAACCACCCCAAGTGTTCACGGGATGCTTTAAAGATGGGCCTGAGAGCCTTGAAGAACCAAAGCAATCCTTCCTCCAAGAACTGGGTTTAGATAGTTTGTTATCCACTCATCTTAGATTGCTTTGTTTCCCACTTTAATTGTAAGCCCTGTGTGGGAGAGGAAAATGGTTTTTAATCTATTTACCTTGTAATTTCCCCAGAGTTTAATGAATACCATGGCTCTCCCAAGTGTTGGCTTTTTCAGGGACTGGTCTGCAGGCTTTGGTACACACAGAAACAGATAGGTCAGCTGCCTTTTTTCTAATTTTCATTGTGTAGACACACACCACACCTTTGCCAGAAGTAGATAGCACAAGTCAGGCAGGAAGTTATTTTGCATTGGAAAAAGTTCAAACAAAACAATCCAGCTGAGGTACACTTTTTCCTGCCCCATATGAAACTGAAAATCCACACTGCTTTTGTTGGCAATTTTTCTGCCAATCCCAATAACGCTAATTGTGATTCTCAGTTTGGTCCAGTAATAGTCTCGGGTCACATCTTTTGCTTAATACTGGCAGCTTTTGCTCCATTCCCTTGAGGTTAACGTTTGCTTACCCAGCAGTTTGTGCTGAAACCTCTGTTTAAGTTTTCTCTTCCACTTCTATGTCAATCCAGCCCAGCCAGTGGTAAGGAATTTCTGTTTTGATGTGGAGGTAGATGGGCAAATACTGGAGGTTCTTGAGGATTGGGGAAGACATGGACAGAACTTTTATTTTATTTACTTATTTATTTTTTTAAAAAAAGATGACCCAAGCTGCAGAGTTAAGTTTGGACTCCAATGGAAAGAGACAGGAGGCAGGAAGGTTAAGAAGTGCTTTTGGATCAGCATACTAATATTTTGGATGGAGAGGAAAGGGCAGATTTTCTCAATGTTGTGAAGAACCAACAGGATTTGGAGACAGATTGAATATGTGGGTTGAACGAGAAAGAAGAGTTGATGATAATGCCAAGGTTACAAGTTTGTGGAATAGGGAGGGTGGTGATGGTGTCTACAGGGATGGGAAAGATAGGGGAAGGACTGAGTTTGAGTGACAAGATGAGAAATGTCTACTTTACTTTCTACTTTAAGGAAGATTGTGAGTTCACTATAATTCCTATGTTCAAGAGTGGAATGAGGTCAAAACACTTGGCATAACTTCAAAATCTGCCAGAAATTCAAAATGATCCCTCCTTTTGCTCACATAGGATGCAGCAACAGTAAAAAAGAAAGCTATAATTCATTCAATGTGGCATATATTCCAAACTTGGGGTGAAAGTACCATCCTGTAAGAATAGAAAGCAGAGGAGAACTCTCTCTCTCGTCCCACAGATTAGTTTTAAAAAGAAAATTACTGAAAACGTCAGCTTTTTAACAGCACTTCCCGCTCACTCATTCAAATCGCACACAGCTGGACGCTTCCCTTAAAGAGGTCACAAGGTTGCTTTATAGGAGGAAGTTTGTTGAGGCCTGAGAAACCTTCCCTCTGCATTTCTACGACCAGCCGAAACTGGTGGAGAGCAAGGAGGAGGTGGAAGATTTGCTGAATCTGTTGATGGATTCAGTGTAAAATGAAATGAAAAATTCAAATTTGTTAACATACCATTAACTGGCAGGGAACGTGTCTACCAACTCCGTAGTATTGTAGTCTCCCAGGGGCTTAGTTCAGTGTTCAGTAAGCGCTCAATAAATACCTCACTGATTGATTGTACTTGCCCTCTCCCAACCACTTAGTTTGGTGCTCTGCACACAGTAGTGCTCAATAAATACCATCAATTGATAATAATGGCATTTATTAAGCGCTTACTATGTGCAAAGCACTGTTCTAATTGACTGATGGAGTTCTGCATTAAAAGAGCCATAACTATCCACCATCTAATAAACAAGCAGCATGCCCAGTGGAAAGAGCCTGGGTTCTGTTGCCAGGGCAACAGAAGACCTGGGTTCCGATCCCGTTCTGCCGCTCGCCTGCTGTATGACCTTGGGTAAGTCACTTCACTTCTCTGTGCCACAGTTTCCCCAAATGGGGACTTAAAAGCCCGTCCTCCCTCCTACTTACCGGGAGCTCCCCATGTCTACCCTGATTATCTTGAATCTACCACAGCGCTTGGCACATAGTAAGTGCTTAAATGCCACAATTATTATCATTATTAGCTTATGGACCAGTTA
This sequence comes from Tachyglossus aculeatus, assembly GCF_015852505.1. Classification (NCBI taxonomy): domain Eukaryota; kingdom Metazoa; phylum Chordata; class Mammalia; order Monotremata; family Tachyglossidae; genus Tachyglossus; species Tachyglossus aculeatus. The sequence goes on along the minus strand of NC_052085.1, from coordinate 11,453,630 downwards.
AACGATGGATTTGAGTGTCTGTCCTCCCCAATCTCCAAGGCCCTGATTTGGAAGTACAGAAAGAAAGTGGTGGTTGGTACAAGTCTGTGAAACCTAAAACCAAATTAAAACAGGATCGGCTTCTTCAAGCAATATTCTTCAAGGAGAGAAAGAAGCATATTTATGGGCAGCAAACCATCTGGATTTGAGGTCACCAGAAGCACACAATACATCAGAAACTCTGGGGCTTTTCAGCCACGCCAAGAGTAAGTAGCATAAGAAGATTTTTCATCAACTTGCGAATTCTCATGAATTCTCATTGGTGAAGTCTCGTGTAAATTTTATTTTTAAATCTACCACTGCCCAGATTATTAGCTATGATCATGGGGGAAGTTTGACTGTGATTATATATTTAGCCCAGAAATGGCTTAAATGATATTTTGAACTCTACTGGACATAGAGAGACTTGAAGTTCCAGTCTAACACTTTACCACTGGAGTTTCAATTCTTAAGGTGAAGATTAAAGGATATAATGAATTATCTAAATCAGGTTTGTAGATCCATACAAAAGGCCTGTTCTTTCCTTATTTATGAAGATAAAATCAATTTTCATCTCTAATGGATGCTTAGATATTTCAAGGGTGACAGTCTTCCTATACTAGCTCATTATTGTAACCAAAAAAATTTCTAAATATGGCAGAACGAATACCTCAGATTAAAGTGCTGAAGCAAAAGTTGTAGAATTACAAAACTCGTTCATTTTCAATTTTAAAATACAAGCATTCCTCAGCTAAATGCAGCCGGGGATGTACCTTTAAAATTCCCTTTAAAAGCCCTATTTAATCAATCCAGTTAGATCAGTTCACTGCACAAGTATGCATTTAAGCAGTCCCAATTAGTTTTAGAATTTGGAAAGATTAAAATCATTCTGACAAAACAAACTCACAATTCCCATATAATAGTAGCCTCAGGCTGTTAAGACTTTAATAATCCAGGCCACGAAACCTAAGAAAGAGAACCGCATCAACTTAAAACAATGATTCACGATGAATTCATTTTTAAAGGTAAAGAAGCTAATGCTGATCTTGCCTTCCCCCACTACCAGCACTATCTTCCCCCTGCGCTTAGAACAGTGCTTTGCACATAGTAAGTGCTTAATAAATGCCATTATTATTATTATTACCAGATAAAACTAGCAAAAAAGAGTTCTTTGCCAAGAAAGCATATGCATTCCACTTCTGAATATTCTTAAAGTCATCCTCTTAAGAGTTTGGTTTAAACAGAACACTGCTTTGGACTTGGCCCTTTTTTCCCTTACTAATTTTGGTGGAGTTAGTTCATAAATATTCACGAGACAACATATGCTCTGTTGCTATTTGATAAAAGGAGATGAAACATTTGGCAAACAGCTGGGTTGAGGAGCCTATGACAGGTGAATTTCAGGTGAGACAAGGACTGCATCTGACGTGATTATCATATATCTACCCCAGTGCTTAGTACAGTGCATGGCACAAAGTAAGCATTTAATACCACAATTACTATTCTTATTTATTTTAAGGTCCATCTCTCCCTCTAGACTGTAAGCTTCTTGCAGGCAGGGAATGTGTTTAACACCTCTGTTGTATTCTTCCAAGGCCTTAGCACAATGCTCTGCACATAATAAGCACTCAAATAGTATTGACTGCTGTTATTATTATTAAGGCAGAGAGCAGACCTTTCAAAGATACTCCATGGCCTGTCATCATCGATGATATTTACTGAGCATTTACTGTATGCAGTGCACAAAGAGGCTGGGAGAGTACAATACGACAGAGTTGGTGGCCACGTTCCCTGCCCACGGCAAGCAGAAAATTGCCTGGACCCCAAAAGTTGAGCAGAAAGTAGCAGGGTTGTGGGCTAGAGAATGAAGTTTCCAACACGACTCAATTTTTCCTGTAAGAAATGAAAAGGGATTGCGGAGGGGGAAAAAAGACCCAAGTAGGCTGGATTCAAACGAACCGTCTAAAAGGAAATAGTCTCCTCTGCTTCCACCCTTTTCTCTCCACAAAAATGGGAACTAGAAATAAACCTCGGCCGTTCTGAATTCCTTAGAGATGAACAATTCCCCCAAACCTACCTGCTTTAATGCAAAAGTTCAGTCTGCCTCTAGACCACACACAGCCAGTGGGTAGGGATTGTGCCTACTAACTCTACTCACTGGCCTCTCCCAAGCATTTAGTACAGTACTCTTTTCAAGATAAGTGATCAATAAATACCACAGATTATCAAGCTGTCCTTTGGAAGATGCCAGATGTCAAGAGTTTGGGTGTGAACAATGGGATCAGAGAAGGATGAGATAGTCATTCATTCAATCATCATCAATCGTATTTATTGAGCGCTTACTGTGTACATTTACTGAGCACTTCGTGTTCAGAGCACTGTACTAAGCACTTGGGAGAGTATACTATTTCAACAAACAGACACATTCCTGCCCACAGTGAGAGATAGTTGGGGATAGGTTAGAGGAAGACGAACAGTTCAGAACCTTTAGTGCTCAGTGTTGGCACCCCAACCCAGATTAAGGAGAGAAGAGATGAAATGGAAAATTTACATTCAAGGGAAGAAGAAAAACTAGTCTAGAACACACTGGTTTGGGAGCAAATAATAATAATAATGATATTTGTTAAGCACTTACTACATGCCAGGCGGTGAGGTGGAGATAAGCAAATCGAGTTGGACACAGTCCCTGTCCCAGGTGGGGCTCACAGTCTCAATCCCCATTTTACAGATGAGCTGAGGCATAGAAAAGTGACTTGCCCAAGGTCACACAGCAGACATGTGGCAGAGCAGGAATTAGAACCCATGACCTTTAACTTCCAGGCCCATGCTTTAACCAGAGTAGGCATCAAGTGTAACATTTGAAGATTTTTGCTCCAGGCACCCATTTTGGACTAGGATTGTATTGGGAGAGTCTAACACGGGGCGATAAATCACTCTTTGCTCAGAATAGGGCCGAGCAAGCAGTGGGGACCACTGACCACCATCCCGCCCCTGGGAACCCCGAGAGACAAATCTTTCCCAGGCCCCTGCCCCAGCTCCTCACTTCACTGCCATCCTACTTGGCCTCAAGGAAATTTCAAAGTCCAGACGGCCTGCCCGTCGCGTGCCAGCTTCCTGTGTTTTCAGGGGGGTCAAAGTCAATTGGGCAGACTTCTGGGCTGTCAAGCAAACAACTGCACACAAATGCCTGGACCAAAAAAAGAAAAAAAAAACACACCAAAAACCTGTGTCCAGACTCAAACAAATGGCTTTCAATCAAATCAGAAACACTGTGTCACACAGACACACAAAAATACTAGTCCCAAATCCCCCTTTCTTTGAATTCTCAGCAGTAAACATTGGCACTAGGAAGGGCTTGGGTTTTGTTGGTTTTAAATAAGTGTTTGTTCCACCATGTGCAGATGTTGCCAGTGCGGACTCAATAAGGATTTCGTACTGATGATTCTGGAAGCCTCCACACCCGAATCTGAAATCTACTCCATTTGGCTTAAGTGTAGAAGCAACAGCAAAATAAAAACAAACGAACAAAAAACAGGCCTCTGAAAGGACCCCATAAATGTAGGCCTTTTTCAGAAGGGATAACTGCATCAGGTAATACAAAACAGGTTTCTTACTTCAAGATAAGCAGCAACAAGTTGCCTACATTTTATCCAATAAAGAACTCCTAGAAGCATCAGCCTTGGAAAATACTAGCTTACAAGCCCTCAAAATTTCTCCTGGATAAATCAAAGTTGAGGTTTACGAGTGCATCATTACTGCCCAGTTGAAACAAACTGAAATAAAACTAAGTTCTAATTAGAAAATAATCCAATTTCTAGGAACAGAAAAGCTTTTGCTTCCTTTACCTTCTTAATGATATTAGCTTTATTTATACTAAATGGAATCTTAAAAACACGGCTGTCCCTTGCAACTACGCCTGATAGAGAAGCCCCGTGGCCCGGTGGACAGAGCCCAGGTTCTAATCCTGGCTCTGCCATCTGTCTGCTGTGTAACTTCAGACAAGTCCCTTCATTTGTCTGTGCCTCGGTTTGATCCCATCTGTAAAATGGGGACTAAGGTTGTGAGTTCCACATCAGTGTCAGAAGTGACTTGCCCAAGGTCATTCACTGAACAAGTGCCAGAGACAGGATTAGACTCCAGGTCCTTCTGACTTTCAGATAATGTATTCTACCCACTAGGCCATGCTGCTAAGTTGTGGAGGGGAAGGCATACGAGGTATGAAGTAGGAAAGGCAGGGCCAAAGCTTGCCTCGTACAACTGGAGTCTGAATCCTCACATTTTACCCTAAATCTTTAAATCCTTCACACAGACAAGCAGTAGTTTTCTTCCTTCAGCTTCTGGGATCCCTAAGGCCTGTGGTAGCACAGGGGCAGCATTACACATTATGATTTTAACAGCTATTCTGAGAACGCGGTCTACTTTAAAGCCTATATCATGTCGAACGTGTAGAACTACAAGGGCCGTCTCCTGAATCTACTAGTCCAGTTTCCTTCAAAAATCACCATCATCAACATAGCAAGAATCGGAGATCGAAGCATTCACAAGCTCTTACCTCTGACTCTTTATTTACGAGCAGTCTCCTCTTGAAACTATGAATCAATCAATGGTATTTATTGAGCATCTGTGTGCAGAACACTCTACTAAGCACTTGGCAGGGTATGAACGATTCCCTGCCCTCAACAAGCTTACAGCCAAGAGGAGCTTTCCATCTCGAGGACTGCACTAAAAGAAACTATACAAAACATAAACAGGACTGAACGTAACTATTGGAACAATGACAGAACAGAAGAGACCTTAAATCTAGCTCTGTCACTGGTGTGCCATTGCAATGTTCACCTGGGTAAATGCATTTCTAGTAGCATTTCTATTACCTAGCTAGTTCTTTGGAAAACTACAAGGTTTTCCATCTACAATTTGACCAAACAAATAAATAGGAACTGGCTGCTGGCAAAAACAAAATATACTTTTTAAAAATTCATTTAGCAGAAAAAAAATGCCAATTTTTCTCGATGCCTATACCGGTTGCAATTAAACAGAGAATCCTAAAACTGAAAATACTCATTACAAGCTTTTCATATGGCATTCTGCATCACCTTTGCAAGATAGGTTTGCCAGCTCTGAATGATTTAGCCTTGTGATGTTGGTGAATCAGCAAAGAGCCTGCCAATTTTTTTCCCACTGCTCAGCAAAGATTTAATTACAGATTGTGACACTTAGGTGCTAATCCGTTACTTTTGTAAAATGCTCTATAAAATATTTGGAAAACAACAAATGATTAAAATCGAGTTATTCTGCCAAAACAAACCTAAAATATTTGTGATGCAGTACCCGTCTTCTGTAATGCTTGTTCACTCATCTAGAACAAATTACAAATTACAAAGGGCTCCCCAGTGAGTTTAAAATAATGAAGTTCTGCTGGTTTGAATGATCACAAGGAGTTGGTTCCATTTCTTAAATGTGAAATTTTAGCTATTTTCATGAGAGCTGAACATCCCAGGACCCAAAATAGTACTTAATACAAATTCTTTTTGATATTCACGCCTGTTTCGGCCCCGCAAAAAAAAAAAAAACGTGGAAAAAATTGAGAATAATTGGATTTTTCACCTGAATTTTAGGAAAAAAAAGATTGCGATGGTGGCATGTCTTTCTTCACACCTCAAGGATTGTAACCAAACATTACAGTGGCATCAATAACAAAAATGGAGGCATTTGTCTGGCACTTTTCTGTGTGTCAAGCACTATGCTATGCTCAGAGGCTGACAAGATAATGAGGTTGGACATAGACCATAACCAACCCAGAGTTTAGTACAGTGCCTGGCACATAGTAAGCACTTAAATACCATCATTATTATTGTCCCCCATCGAGCTCACAGTTGAAGTAGAAAGGAGAACAGGTGTTGGATTCCCATTTGACACACGAGAAAACTGAAGCACAGTGGACGTGAAGTGACTTGTGCTCTTTCAACTAGGCCACACTACTTCCCCTGAAAGTCAAGGGCTTCTATGTGACAAATGTTGGAAATGAGGTCAAGCGGAGTGAAATAAGTTCAAGGTCAAAAGTACATTCAGTGGTAAGTCTAGGATACCAGAATCCAAGAGAACTCATTCCTAGACTAATTCCCAAATCATTAATATTCCTCATTGCATTGCTTCTCATTCCTGTCATTTATAATTAAAATAACCCACTTTGGCAGTAAATGGTAACCCTTTGCCTGAAGACCTCTTAAAACTTCTCGGAATCACTTTATTACTCCTCAGTTCCTGGGAAAAAAGCGTGATCTATAAGCAGATTAGAAGTAGACGTTCCATTACCTGCTTTATCATTCAATCAGTTGCCCTAAACAAGTGAATTTTTGTGTGCTTCATTTTCTATTAAACAATAATTTAAATACCCAATTCTGAAAGCTAAGGAAAGCATGAGGGAAAAAGTAAATGAGTTGACATTTTAAAAGTACCCTTAAGGGCCTTGGGGCAATGTAAGATCCTTAAGAATAGTGACTGCATTTTGAGATTTCTTTTTTACTGCATTTACCCCATTTGCAGCAAGTCTACACAGCCAAGGTGGAAAGCTGCCTGGTAATTCTGGAAAAAATAAGAACTTCACAAGATCTTTTTTGACCAAATTAATGAAAGAATCATGTCATTTTCTGTGACATTTGTCCTGTAATAAAGTAATGGATGTTAGTGAGAACGAGAGAGTTGAGTCCCAGGCTGATTCTCTCTCAGGCGTTCCTTCCAAGAAATACTTTTTTGGGGGGGGAAGGGATGGTGCGCTAATAGTGAACGGGACAATAATAATTGTAATAATAATAATAATAATAATAATAATGATATTTATTTATCAATCAATTGTATTTATTGATGATTGATTGATTGTTTATTTTTATTATTATTTATTTAACTTATTTATTTTCCTTATTTTTATTTATTATTATTATTTATTTTACTTGTACATATTTATTCTACTTATTTTATTTTGTTAATATGTTTTGTTTTGTTCTCTGTCTCCCCCTTCTAGACTGAGCCCACTGTTGGGTAGTGACCGTCTCTGTGTGTTGCCAACTTGTACTTCCCAAGTGCTTAGTACAGTGCTCTGCACACAGTAAGCACTCAATAAATACAATTGATTGATTGATTGATTGATACTTGTGACGTGCTTTACTATACCCCAAGCCCTGAACTAAGTACTGGAGTAGATACAAGCTAATCGGGTGACACAGTGCCTGTTCACATGGAACTCACAATCTAAGTAGAAGTTAAGCGACTTGACCAAAGTCGCACAGCAGATAGGTGGAGGAGCTGGGATTAGGACCCAGGCCCGTGCTCTTTCTACTAAGCCACACTGCTTCTCTCTTTTGGAAGACATCGCTGCTCTCCCTCCCACATTTGGCCAAAAATGCCTTTATTAATTATACAAAAATTTTTAGAGTCAACCATTGAAACCAGCTCCTCATCTACCATCTCCTATCCCAGACGCCTTGCACTGCACTCCTAAAATCCAGGCTGATCAAATACAGGGAAAGCACCGCGATAAGCTCCCACTCCCGGCTGCATCCAGAGCCCCTCTGGGATTTACCAGGTATCACAGGCAAAGACAGATCTTTCGAGAGACATTTTAAAATACAGGAAACTAGACAAAGCATCTGCAAAACTAGGGTTAACTTGTAAAGGACGGAAATCTCCTTTTAAAAGGAATGATTTGGACCAAGGGCTTTGTTAAACCTAACTAAATAGCTCTCAAACCTCAACTAATACTGTGGTATTTATTTCCCTGCTTATCTTTTTGAAATTGTTATGGAAGGAATACTCTGCAAACAACCAACTTGAGAAGGTAAAAGGAGGTATTGGTAATCTTTTCGTGCCACATTACATTTGAATGATGAAAGACTTCTTCAGAATAGGTCCTCAAGCTTTCCTTCTGTAAATAGAGTTAAACATCAAAAATCTGATTTCAGTACTAGAGAGCTACTAAAAAATGAGAATAGGGATGGCATTATACCTATTATACCTGAGAAGCACCATGGCCTAGTGGATAGAGCACAGATCTGGGAGTGAGAAGGACCTTGGTTCTAATCCCGGCTCCGCCACTCGTCTGCTGGGTGACCTTGGGCAAGTCGATTCACTTCTCTGTGTCAGTTCTCTCATCTGTAAAGTGGGGATTAAGTCTGCGAACCCCATGTGGCACGTGGATTGTGACCACCCCGATTAGCGTGTATCTACTCCAGCACTTAGTACAGTGCCTGGCACACAGCAAGCGCTTAGCAAATACCGTTTGAAAAAAACTACACGGGTTTGGATTTAAGGTCAAGATAAGGAAAATTGCATTGCTGACACTTAACCGAGTGAGACAAATCATAAACATGAGCCCCAGGCTAGGTCCCGAGGGTTTAAAGTTAAGCCACTTTTAACGTTCTCAAAGACTTGGTTCAAAATAATCTACCCCAAATTGTTTTGGATTCAGATTCTACCAAAGAGCCCTCTTGTCCAGATTGATTTGGAATGATTTTCAACCATGGTTAAGTATTAGCAGAGAAAGTTTCTACCCAGTCACTTCATTTACTGGCATAATGAAGTCTCTCCCGTCGGCATTTTTCCTCTCCCGTATCTTTCAATCAACAATACAATATATTAATAACCAGGTCATGCCAATTACCTCAGCCCAAAGGCAAAAGGATTAATGCCTCTACCACCAGTATAAAACCCACCCCAAAATATTGGAAAGGGCATCTGTCAGCCTTGTTTCTACAATTGGTCTCAAGGTGAGTTCAATAAAGTTGGTTTAGATTTCAGCAGGGTTTAATCAATATTCTCACATTCTCTCCTCAGAGCACACATAATGAAGACAAATATTTCCGAGAATGATTTGGTTTCCTTTAAATAGGACAACGCACTGCCTGAATGGGCATATCAAGGATGCCCCGATCTGGTTACAAAAGAGAAAGAACCTGAGAACATTAAACCATGCGCGATAACACACCCAGAACAGAATTCGCTGACCAAAGTGATAGTATGCTTGGAAAAACAATGTGATAGATGCCCTTCAGACGTTCCATTTCACGGTACAGATGAGCTTCGACTTCAGCCCCTAAAGTAGACAATAAGCTCCAGGGAGGCAGGGATCCTGTCTACAAACAAAATTGTAGAGTTCTCTCCCAAGAGCTTAGTACAATGCTCTGCACACAGTAAGTGCTCAATATAATTGATCGATTTCCCTTCTAATAACCTAATACGCACCTTAGGTCCATGAATTTATCCCTACCCTCAAACCTACTGATATTTTCATCCTGCACAAATGCTCCACAGTAATAGACTGTACATTTGAAAGATAACGGGTGCCTCAGGAAAACATGAAAAATACAACACGCAATCAGGACGTTGCTCTTTCATTGCAAGAGGAAATGAAAGTTCTTTGACAAAAAGCCATTTTGGAGATTCCTCCTCTTTATGCTTACTTTTAATTCTACACAAGCTCAGCATGGGCGCCAAAAGTTTTCATTTTAACCACTCACCAGTCAGAACGATCGTGTTGACATATGCGATAAAATGTGGTTAAGGGATGGTAACCTAATCATGTGGAACAATACAGAACTAGAGCACCCTTTCAAAAAAAACATTTACATGAAACGTATGTCTAGTAGCCATTTTAGATTGGCCCAAATGATCTGGAACCAACCAGAAATAACCAACTCGCAAAAATTCCACCAACTCTGCTTCCACTTACCAAAGTCACAGAGATGATGCCAGTGTTGGCGGTGATTATCAGTAGATGGGAGCACCACTCCAATGCCGTGGGTCAAGTTCCCCGAAGTGTGACTGATTTCCTGCTCGGCCTGATTTTCTTTAGACCCTAGGCCAATGCTCATGTGCATAGCCGAAGAATGTTCTAGACACCTAAAACTATACTGCTTTCTTTGATATTTGACGAAGACTCGGTGGGGAAAATTATGCAATTTTTCGGATTCAATTTTCATACTACTTCATCTCTAGGATCATGTCCTGCTGTTACTTTCAGATCACTGTGCATTGATAATGTATTATTCTATTGGGGTGTGGGGGAAGGAGGCCTAGAATGGGCTCAGAAAAATTTGCTCTACATTAATATCTGCATAAATATCTGCGAGCCCCCCGTGGGACAACCTGAACACCTTGTAACCTCCCCAGCGCTTAGAACAGTGCTTTGCACATAGTAAGTGCTTAATAAATGCCATCATCATAAAGGTTAGACTCTTCTTAAAAAAGAATGTTTTCCTCGGCCGGTTCTCAGATGAATTTTATTGCCAACACATTCCCACTTAAAGTTAGGAAGTTTAACAAATTACATTTATCATATATCCCTTCTTGTCAATTCAGACCAGGCCTTAGTAGTCCACTTGGTTCTCCACACAGGCTAGCCTCTTCAAACATTAGTGTTTTGGGGGGGTTTTTTAGTCTGTTTTGACCACTCTGGATAAGAGACTGACTCGCTACAAAGTAAGTTTACATTCTGGTGGTACACAGTTGCCCTAGAAGACAAAATTGACCCCCAACTCCACGTCCCCCAATTCTGAGGTTTATTTACTGTTAAGTAAGGATGGCAGGATTTCCTTCCGAGACACCAGAATCATATCTTCAAAACAAAATTTGTTTCTGGAGGCAAGTACGAGGGGTGATACTGGTAAGGGAAATGCAGAATAGTAATAGTATTCCCTTTCCATACACTTTACATTAGGAAGTGCAGGGAAGTACAAGGAATAAAACGTTTCATTTTAAATTCATCGCAATTTAAACTGACGGCTTCTCTTCACAAAGCAATGACACATTCTGAATGGCATTTATGATTAAACAAATGCTTCCTAACATTCCTCAAAATTTCTATTCTCTTTGCCTTAGCAACAAAACCCTAATTTCTCCCACAAGAATATTGTTAGTAAAGTATCTTTGCCTCACCTTAGTGAAAGGGCAAGAAGGAAGCTGATGAAAAAGCTAATTTTTAGCTGGATTTTCCAGAAATGCAAAAATATGGAGCAGAAACAGATCAATTCATGAATGGTTCTAAATGTTCTCCACCGTGACATTTGAAATAAGTTTCCTTTGGGCCCAATGCCAAAGCAAACGACTAGCCTCCGCATTCTTAAAAGCAAAGGAGTTTTCAGTTAAGGCCTTCCATTTGAAAACCATAACTCCTAAAATATACGGTCCGCATCTGGGATTTAAATCGGACTGTGAAGGAATCTGATCTCAGTTTAGTCTTCAGCAAATCTGAAGGTTTTTCTAAAGAGATATGAAAGGATTCTTTTGTTTGGTTCTTTGGGGGATTTCACAACAATTTCTTATGCTAAGTTTTGCTCCAAATTATAGGCAGGATGCCTCATAAAATCAATGGGAGAAGTTAGCTTGAAATATCCCATTTGCTCACTCTAAACCAACATCACCAAAACAAACTGTCTATCCAAGTTTGTGTTTTAGACCATTCTATCCATGCTCTCTAGACTGTAAGCTCGTTGTGGGCAGGGAACACGTCCGCTGATTCTGTTGTACTGCACTCTGCAGAGTGCTTAGGACAGTGCTCTGCACATAGTAAGCACTTAAATACTACAGAATGACTGATTCCAGGAATAGCAAGATGATAAAAGCTTAAAAGCTCAGACTTATGTCAGGGGCCAACTCTTGAAGGACATCGACTTAGGTGAGATGGCCTGGATCCTCAGTACTACCACTGGTCCCCATTCACTCTACCCCCTCACAATTCTTCAATTCACACCATCCTCCAAGGTAAGGCAAAAATAAAGGAAGTAAAATGAGATTTTTCTATTATTTCAATCCACTGGAGTCTGTTAATTCAGAACCTCTAATGAGGTGAGATATGTTTACTTTCCCTCAGATCTCTTCTTAGACCTTATTTCAAATATTACTTTCAAGAGCATATGAAGTACTAATATTCTAATTATTCCTGAAATATAAAATTTTAGGTAAATGACTATGAGCCGGGTTCTCCAGCACACAAAGTAATGAAAATTCCCCATGCACTGAAGACTACGTAAAAAGTTTTATGCAACGGTTTCCAGGTTTCATAAATTAGTGTACAAAATAAAATCAATTTATTTAGAAAATGGTTTTTAGAAGAAAATACCTAAATTTCAAGACAATGTTTTATTCTGATGAAGACCCATCTTTTATTCTATTCCTGTAATGTGAATTGTGCAGCATAGAGCAAAAAGTATATTAACAGTTCTTAACAAGTATATATACTATATTTTATATATGTGGGTGCATATAAATGGGAAAAGATTAACCATACTAAGAAAAAAGGTCATTTGTTTTAATAGCCATACAAAAGAAACAATGAAAAGTTATTTTACTGCATACATTCAACTGCACCCAGTTAGCACCCAATGTTTTTTTTAAATGGCAGAAAATTCAGTGTGCATAAATTTCAATCCATTCACATGAAAATGCAATGAACTTTGTTTTTAAAAGTTAGATTTCATAGCCTCTGAACATTTTGAACAAAGTTTCTCTTGCATATTTTGTAGCCATATTTTGTATTTTGAGATTTAATTAAGTAATTAAATTGCTTTTCATCTTTAAAAGCTGTATAAAAGACCAAGAGTCCTAAAGACTCATAAACTCATTTGTGTGATCGTTCAAGAAGGCCAACCAACTTAATTCTCTAAAGTGTATTTGTAAAGCTCCAGCTGTTTTCAAGTTTGATTTCTTGAAACATTTCTGAATCCATTAGCATTTAGCCATAAAAACCATGGAATGAAATAATGGTTTAGGAGTACTTAAAACTCCTACAAACATATTTTAAATTCACACCTCAGCTGGGAATGCCTTTAAACATTTATAATTATGTCTTTGATAATTTCCTACTAAAAGAAAGGCTCCTTCAAAGTTTCCAGAAACATTTTAGCAGTTTATATCTAGTGAGCAAAAGGTCAAATTATGCTGAATTAAAAGAAAACAGTTTTGGCCATCTAAGATGGTCTGAAAAGCTAAAAATGCTACAGAAGCTCAAATCACCTTCACAGCAGGGTCATATGCAAATACTTCCTGTTAATCATTATAACTTTAAAACTGTTAAAAAGCAATTTAAATTAACTTGGGGGTCAAGTGACCTAACTGGTTTAACACTGTTTTTCCACTTCGCTGAAATTAGTTTGACTAGTTCGCTGATGCCGAAGAACCACAGCAAAGCCAATCAATCAATAATTCCTCTAAGGCTCTCAGGGCTCCGAGTAGCTCACGGTTGGCTATTTCCATCGCGGTTTGTAAAAATGCTGTTTTCTGAAAAGTACACCGGTATAAAAATGCTGTTCCATTTCTTTCGCTGCCCCAGCAGTGCAACGCAACGCCACACTGAACGCGACTCGTACTACTCTAAGAGACGGGCTGAGTCACGTAACAATACAACCACCAGGCAGGACCTCTCCTTTTAACTCCAGATTTGAGGACTGTGACAAGAACAGTGTCCCAGTCTAGAAATTTCTTAGGTTCTCTGAACCCGACAGTTCTCCGTAACAAGTAGTACAATTGGGACACTAAAAGCGGTAGTTTTGGGGTTTGTTTGTTTTTTGTCCTTCACCTTCCAAGTTCCTTTCAAATAATGGCAGAGTGAGAATATGAATCTCCCAGCAGCTTTCCCTATGAACAGCATCATCCTGGTTGTGGTTATTGACCTTCCTATGCTGTTTCACAGGCTGTATATTTTACGGTCATCCCTAAAGCCAATGGTTTGGACCCGCCTACTATACTTTTCCCCCACCATCCACCTTGTGGGTTAGTACAGAGAGATCCTTCAGTTCAGTCTTCTGACTGGACAGGGGAATATTCTCCTGCTCAGGTATGCAATATTCCAACCTGGTCTTCTCACTGTGGTCTCTTCTGTTTCCCGCAACCGTACAGGCCGATCGGACGACTGTCTAAAGCCAGGGAACAAGTCTCACGGGTTTCAGCGCCAAGATTTTCAGGTCTCCCAGAGATCCTTAAGTTGGTCCATTCACAACTAGTGTATTCCTCAACCGCAGATGTTGGCATATGAGGGAGGCGCACCGTCCACGAAGGCTCTATTCCTTTCGCTGAAGGGAGGCGAGGTTTGCCGGTTGAAAGAAGTCTGGTCGTTTAGAGGAGAGATAAACCGGATTCCCCCATTATCCCATCACTCAGATTACCTGTGGTCACAACAGAACTCCGAGAGAGAGGGCTACAGACTGGCCGGAGGTGTCGAGGTCAAAGGTCGCACACCACCGTAGATGACGAGAATCTCCGGGATCACCCGTTCTGACCTTAGGTTCAGAGAATCTAGGAGAACGTACCTTATCGACATGGAAAACAGTGGGTCAAAGTTCTCTCCACAGACAGCGTTATTTCCACAGAAGCAAAAATCCCTTTAGAGCACATTCTACAAGGCTTCTAGGGAAAGGTAAGCCTGAGACTTGAATCAATCTGCATTTCTCAGAAAGCAGAATGAAGTCAGGTTTAACAGAAAAATGATAGTGACCTCAAAACATCCTCAAGGTAAACAGGATGCTGATCAAATTGGCTGGCCCCTCGGTCCTACAGCTGTCCACGACAAAGACTTGCATCTGGCTGCTCAGTCGGCTAGAGCTGGGTAAGACCACCCTGTCCCAAGATGAACTTTTCGGGTCACTGGCCCACAGAGGGGCAACCCATAAGTTCACTGATTCACAGCTGCAAGTTAGCTGTCATTTTCAACTTAATACCAAATTATTACGTTAATGCCACACAGGTATTGACCGCTTGATTCTGGAAAAGGCCCGGATCCCACCCTACCAGGTTTCATAAATTGGAGGGGGGAGACTAGATCCCTTTTATGAATGGGCACTAGATGGATAGCTGGCGTTCTTTGAAAAATGAACTGAACGAAACACTGGTCCTTTGCATGAACTGGGGGAGGTCACTGATGGAACTACATGGGAAATGGAAGGACACTCTGAAATCTAGAAAGAAACCCAAATAAATAATGGAAAGCACCCACTTGTTTATTATTCTTTCCCACTCTCTCCAGAAGCTGGATATTCTGCCTCCAATGGTGCAGTAGAGAAAGTGAAGCCCTGACGTCAAAAGCTCTCCGAAGTCTTGGCTGAATCTGTGGTTCTAGGATGACTCCTTGCACCTCTGGTAGGAGAGAAGCACTGAAATAGAGAGCTGAATATAGATTTTTAGAGAAAAAAATCTTATTAAGAAATTACAGTCTCTGAGTGGGTAATCCGGCTAACAGGAAAGGAGACCTATTCTGCTACCTAACCGCTTCTCAACTACGGTCACTTGATCTTGAAGAATGCTTCCGCAAAACATTACATCATTCTTGTGCTCCTTAGAAATCACTTGGCTTGGAGCTAAACGATTACATATTCTACGACAAACAAAACTACTCGCTCCAAGTTGAGCTGGTGCTTTTAAGCCACTCAGCCTAGAAAAAGAGACTGCCAGGTGAGACCAATATACTTCATGACAAAGTTCAATCTTATGAATGCCAAAAGGATCCCAGTGCAATTCATTCTTCAGTCACGGACCCTCCCCAAAATTAAATATATATATATTTAAAGAGAGGTAGGAGTGTAACCATGACAGAAACTAGAAATCCCAAGGGTTAAATTTCTTTTTGGTCTTTTAATCCA
Source organism: Tachyglossus aculeatus (assembly GCF_015852505.1). Lineage (NCBI taxonomy): Eukaryota > Metazoa > Chordata > Mammalia > Monotremata > Tachyglossidae > Tachyglossus > Tachyglossus aculeatus. The sequence continues at coordinate 11,437,992 of NC_052085.1, read as the reverse complement.
TCAGTCACTCAGCAGCACAGAGAGGTGGTTGTTAACTAGATAACCAGGCTCCTTTCCACACAATGGACAGAGCGGGAAGGTCTTAAATTTGTCAAGATTATGTTACATCCTGGCTCAGGAGCACTTGGTGGAGAAAGGGAAGGGAAGAGACAGGGTGTTCAGGGATAATTTTTAAGAAAAGGTGAACATGGATGGGTTTCATCAAGTTGGGAAAAGTACGAAGGGCAGAAAATAAAGGGCAGAAAAAAGATTCTGGTAGAAACCCTCAGGGAACCAAAGGAAAAAAGGATCACTTCTTAATGTCTGGTCACGGAAAAGCCAAGTGAGAAGAACAAGACAGGTAGGTGTGGGGGAAGAGATGTGGAGACTGAAGTGTGGATTACGATGGTGGCATCTTAAAAAATCAAGTAGGATAAATCACTCCTTGCAACTACAGCAAATTCCCTAGGAAGAACTTCACAGACTAAGAAGATGTAAATACCTATTTCTACTTTGCTTTTAGGGTCTACTTTATAGCTTGAATTGACGTGTTTGGGAGAGATGGACAATTTGGAAAAGGGAAGAAGAGAAATGTGTCATCCAAAGGAAAAAAGATGATTTTTCTATCCAACTGATGGGTTAGGAAAAAGGTTTTAGTGGCCTAGCTACAGAATGCAAGCCAAAAGACTACATAAAAGCAAGTGGTAGCAGCCGATGCTAGTGGTCACTTAATGAATAGCCTTAAACCCCTTTGAAACCTCCTTCCCCTTTGCCTCTCCAGTTTGGAAATGCCCAGAGCTACTAAGGAATCATTATTCCATGGTCTGACAACATTTAACCTGAACTGGAAAAGCACAATCCCGACAAGGGGATTGGTTGAGCCTTAAAGGGCTTTCGCTAGGGCACAAGAGAGAAGGCAAGAACACAATCAATCAATCAATCGTATTTATTGAGCACTTACTGTGTGCAGAGCACTGTACTAAGTGCTTGGGAAGTACAAGTTGGCAACATATAGAGACAGTCCCTACCCAACAGTGGGCTCACAGTCTAGAAGGGGAGTCTAGAAGTGAATTGTTCTGAAAAAGAAAGGAAAACCTACCCTAAAAGAAACCTTCCTAACACTCCCAAGAATTCAGCTAGCAAGTCCCAGGAACTGAAAAGAGGAGAACCTGAAAGACCAAGAAATCAGAGAAGGGGTGACCTCAAAGATCAAGTGACCCAAGATATATTCATTCTTTATAGATAACGAGCACCCCAGCCTAATGACAGCTTGCAAACTGGATCTTTCTTTAAGGTAAGTTTCTAAGACCTGGACCTCAAACACCAAATTTGGAAAGAGACTCCCTTCTTCCAAACTTAGAGTCTTACCAGAAGAGGATGAGTTCCTGAATTTGGTATCTACGCCTCGCCTCCTTTTTTGAACTCTAGTCCATGAAAAACTTCATTTCTATGTGCCAACAATGCAAGATGTTCTCAAAGAAACACAAGAGCTACCTGGGTAACAAATAAGAAAGTCTGGGGTCCCTTTTGGCTTTAGTGCCGTTAAATAAAACATTAGAAGGCAAGTTCTCTCAAACTAGGAATTTACCAAGTTATGTCCTTGAGACTTTTGGAAGATCTCTAGATCTAATCACACACCCGATAAGCATAAGGGCATGGACAGAACACACAGAACTGAACAAGGAATTCTGTCATCCTTTGAGAACACTAGAAGAGATCTGACAAGAGCTACACTATAACCCACTGCCTAGCTTCTGTAGAAGAATTTTAATAGACATCATTCCCACAGGAGTAAGATGATCAGATATCCTGGTTCCAGGGGATGTCCTGTGATTTCCAAAACATTTTTAAAAAAAAATTTGGCTTACAGTCCTCATAATGGTCTAGGCTAGGAGGAAGAAACAGTGAAAAATCAGGTTGGAACACGGGAATAGGGGAAAACCAGCTACATTCCAGAGCCTTCATCAGGCTGAATCACTGCCACCAAACTTACCCACCCATTCTAAGCTCAAGTCCAACAGGCAGACCAAACTTAGGGTCCGGACTACCTAACTACAAAATTTTCAAAACCTTACTGGTGCTGCAGGCTGAGCATGAATTGGAGCATGAATGCAGGCTGTTGGCAGTCCTGGTTCAGCCAGCAGAGCATGGTCCGGACTCAAACGGAAGCATTCATCATAAAAGAGAGCGCTTCAATGGTTCTCCGATTGGCTTTTATCTCCCTTCCTTATCCCCCCCAACCCTGCCCAATTGGCCAGGGGCAGTCAGGGGAGACGGGAGGAGCTCTCTGGGTCAAGCCAGGCCTGACCCACCGATAAAAGGTCCACGGGCCCAGGTAAAACTCTCCCAGTTGCTGATCGGCTTTGCCAACAACGTCGATCAAACGTGTCCGATTAAAGGTCTCAGTCAAACTGCTCAGCCCTGAAGTCACCTAACAGAGGAACAGAAGAGAGTCAAGGGCTCACGAACAAACTAGCATTTCCCGGCCTGCAACTGTGCAGTGTCAAAGTTTGAGGCTGCTGTTGCAGTTGGAGGAGATGTTATTGAGGCCATTAAGTGAAATAAGCCATAAAAGAAGTCGTGGGAACTCAATTTCTACCATGTTCTCTCGTGTGCACTACTGGCAATTAAAATATATGTTCAAATATTCTTATAATCCATCCAGTTCTCTTTCCACGGCCCTTACATTCCCCAAATATGGCAAAGGATACCAGTTTTCTTAAAAAATGATATGATCAACCTACTGAAATGGTGTTCCAGGAGAAAAGATACACCAGCTATGACTGATTTGTGCTTCAATTCCTCCAGGGGTCAAGTGGTGGGGAAGGAGAGCAGGGAATCTAAACTAAGGCAAACTCTGGCAAGAAATTAATTCTAGGTGAATTGGGATGACCCATACAGGCCTTCAATCAAGCCTGCAGGTAGCTCTTGGCAATATTAGTTAAATTAAGTGAACTATTTCTGACATGCCAGTACAATAAGGCCCTGTCCAGGAGGACTCACATACATACCCTCCCTCTCGCTAAGACTGGAAGTTTCACATGGGACAGGAACTATATCTGATTGTTCTATACCCTCCCCAGTGCTTAGGCACACACTAGGCACTTAAGTGCCAAAATCATTCTAAAACAGAATGAATAAAGAAAAGTCTATGCTAGTGGACAGTATTTTTTTTTTTTAGAACAGAGTTTCTCCTCCCAGACAAATTCCCTTGAAACGTGGGGCCTGAGTTTTTGGTCAAAGAGAAATGATGCTTATTCCCCTGTGGCATGATTTATTGAAAAAAGCCAATTTTGCTGATAGTTTTCAACAGCCATATGAGTTATCACATCCCAATACATGGATGAGAAAGGTGCATGAATACAGGTGCATTTGTATGCACTTATTTGCACACATACTTCTATTTCTAATTTATTTATATTGATGTGTGTCTCCCCCTCTAGACTGTAAGCTCGTTGTGGGAAGGGAATGTGTCTACCAACTCTGTTATACTGTTTAATTGTACACTCCCAACTATACTTAGTACAGGGCTCCGCACACGGTAAGTGCTCAATAAACACAATTGACTGATTCTCCTATATTTTAGGGGCTGGGTTTTCGAAAACATATTGTTTTGGAAAACATATTGTTAGACTGTCCAGGTCTTGAGTAACTCTTTATGTCTGAACAGAACCACTTCCTCCATTGTATTGCATGCTACCCAAATACACATATTGTAAGGAGAATTCTCCCTAGTCTCTTAACTGCATTCTATCCAAAGCACATTGTGAAATTACATGTTAGGGAAGAACCGAGTAGATATCGATGACACTAGGAGAATTTGAGAAAGAGAGAGGGCAAAAAGCAAGTGAGGGGGGGAGCGGGGGGGGGAAGAGAGAGAAGTGGGGGGAGGTAGAAGGGGTGACGGAGAAATTGGGGAGCAGAAAGGGACAAAGAGCAGGCCCAAGAGCGGTCATTCAGGTTTGATGACAGCTCTGATAGTGATGCCACTCCTGGGCTCAAGTTTGCTTGATAAAACTGACGCAGGACTTGCACTCACTTTTGCATGATGTGCACCGGCCATTTCGCGGTGGAGTCGTTTGAGGATCTTGGAAGACGTTTCGGCTAGCCAAACCTTTTCAGTGGATGACAGAACCCAGGCTTACTGGTGGGGTCAGATGGTGCTGAGGATAAAAAGTTGGGAATGGCGACAGAGGCTGCTCCCATCACATCTCCTCCAACTGCCGGGCTACAAAGACTACGGCTCCTGTGCCACCCTGTGGTGTGAAACTGCGCTGCTATTCTGGCGTCACGTTCTTCGGTAATCTGGCCGAGGGGATTCCGGCCCGGGGACAGCAGTGCGATCCCATGATCCCACAGTGGATCCGAAGCTTTCCTTTCCTTGAAGTTGAAGGTAAGGTTGGCATCCATGAAGCATTTCCTCAGCGTTCCGTGGAGAACAAGAGGGCCCGCGAAGAGGTCGGGATCTATCTATCTGTCAATCATATTTATTGAGCGCTTACTGTGCGCAGAGCACTGTGCTAAGCGCTTGGGAAGTACAAGTTGGCATCTGGATCAGGAATCTTCGCCATTCTTCGAGGCTCTGGCTGCCGGGATGGTTTTGTCAGGTGTTGGAGCAAGACACCGGTCTTCGCAGGTTGGCCAGGAAACTACCCTTTGTGGAGGGTTACCCCTTGGAGGGTGGAAGGGGTACCCAGGAACTCTATTCACATGTTCTTAGTCTAAGATTCTTTCTTTGATGAAATTGGAGCCATTTCTCCTCAATCAATCAATCAATCGTATTTACTGAGTGCTTACTGTGTGCAGAGCACTGTACTAAGCGCTTTCTAGACTGTGAGCCCACTGTTGGGTAGGGACTGTCTCTATATGTTGCCAACTTGTACTTCCCAAGCGCTTAGTACAGTGCTCTGCACACAGCGCTCAATAAATATGATCAATTGATTGATTGGGAAGTACAAGTTGGCAACATATAGAGACGGTCCCTACCCAATAGTGGGCTCGCAGTCCTCCCTCTAGACGTAAGCTCCTGTGGGCAGGGAATATGTCTTCCAACTCTGTTGTACTGTACTCTCCCAGGCGCTCAGAACAGTGCTCTGCACATAGTAAGCGCTCAATAAATACCACTGATTGATTGGTTCTTTATAGGCAAACTCCCTCTCCAGGAATACGTGGAAATCCTTCGCTGGTTTCGATCAGTTTAGCCTCCAAGTTCAGGGATCAGAGACGGTGCCTTTTTTTGCATCAAGAGATACAACTACTTGGCCGTTGGGCTTTTTTCTGCCCAGGAATGCATACTTTCAGGTAATACCCGACAGTTACTATGTTTAGCACATCTCTGACAACATTAATTATACTCAATTTATGACCTGGTAAGTCAGGTATATTGTTATATTGTACTATCCCAAGCAATTAGTACAGTGCTCTGCACTCAGTAAGCACTCAACAAATACCACTGATTGGTTTAGGTTCCAATGGAAAAAAGAAAATAGGATTTTCTATACGCTAAGGTCATATGGAGGATTCAGACTAAAGGGGCTGTTTAAGCATGCTAGTTTTTTTTTTTTATTTCCCAGGCCTTTTTAGTCAGGGTAATTCTGGCATCTGGTGTCTATCAGCAGACAGCATAATCTATCATGCTGTGTCAATCTTAAACCACTTAGTCACAGAACATTACATAACGACAGGTGCCAAGACTTCCTGCTCCGGAAAAGAATAAAAGTTCTTCAGGAAGACTGCATTATGTTAGCTTCCTTGTTCAACTACTGACAAAGCCCTCGGTCCAACATGAAGTCACAGTGTGGGAATGTGGGAGAGGGAAGGGCTCCCAGTGGGAATAGACAAGGGGACAGGGAACAAGGAGGCATGTATTGTTTTGGTTTTTTGGTGATTTGTTACGCGCTTAGTCTGTACTAACTGCTGGGGTAGATACAAGTTAATCGGGTTGGATGCAGCCCCTGTCCCACCTGGGGTTCAGTCTTAATCCCCATTTTACAGATGAAGGAACTGAGGCCCAGAGAAGTGAGATGCCCAAGGTCACCCAGCAGACTAGTGGCAGAGGCAGAATTAGAACCCAGGTCCTTTAGACTCGCAGGCTTGTGCTCTATCCACTAACCCACGCTGCTTCTCTGATCCACACTGTTCAATGTGGATCACAAATGAAGTTCTTGGCCTATTTCTCTGGGCTGAGGGCAGGGGAGAGGGGGGGCAAGGATGTTTTTCAGAAATACTAGAGTCGGCCAACAAAGCACTTTGGAGTTTCACTACGCCTGGTGGCATAGGATCGGCTAAAAGGGTCACTGCTCCACGTCAGACCCGAACCATCGTCAGGACGGTAGGTCACAACCAAATAATAATAATAATAATAATAGTATTTATTAAGCGCTTACTATGTGCAAAGCACTGTTCTAAGCAAACCAAACTCCTCGTTAGGTCTGGTCACTGGTCCAGCTTCTTGAGTTTCCTTTTATTTTTCCTGGAAGGCACTTCATTTCTTCCAAACTCAGGATATAAGTAACCTCCACTATGATTTTAAAACAAGTCTGCACACACAATTTCTTTCATTTGGTACCAACTCAGATGACTAGATTCGCTGCTGCTCAATTCAACCTTCCACCCTCAACTTCTTGCAATACTGTGACATCTCCCCTACCTTTTAAAGGGAAGAGAACGTTTAATTGTAAATTAAACAAGAGGAAGGATCACACCGTTCATTGCCTTGTGTTTTCCTATACCGCTTTGGCTCAGGTACGTCTAGAGTGAACGTTCACTCGAGATTTGCCGATGAGAAACCATTTAATTGGCAGAGAAACTATTCCCGTTCAAGCATGTTAGTTCTCATGACACTCGAGAATTGTGCCCTTCTAGAATTAAAAACAACTCTTCCCTCCACTTCTGTTTTGATTAATCAGCTACAGGAAGGAAAGTTCACTGACAGAAAAATCTGATATGAAGTGTAAAATCTACACAATCCAATTATTAACCAGGAAGGTTTTTTTTCCTGCCCCTAAGGACAGCATACACAAGACAAAAGTTTACATGAAATGGAAAATTTGATCACCTTCCTCTTAAAATATTTAGTTCAAGGGTGCATTGAAGTTTGTAAGTGACAGAATTAAATCACTCTCCCTACTAAAATCAAGAGAAGGCAGATGAGAATGCTTGAATTTTCCTCTGTATTATAAAACAATAAAAAAAAAGCTTAAAAGGAATTTCTAGTGCCAGTACCCAAGGAAAAAAATATCAACTTTAACGAAAGGAAAAAAAGATCTATCCTACCCTATTTTACTCTACCGAAGATTTTCTGAACTTAGAGCTTTTAGGCCATTTTTAAAAATTAACTTTATTTCTACAAGGATTTAAATGAAGTTAAATCCATTCTTCCCTTGAATGACTTTTTAAAATTTAACAAACTGCAGATGATATGAGCATCTAAAACTCAAAAGCATGTTAGGCTTAAACTTCAGATATTTTAAAAGTATTATGTTCTATCTCAAAGTATTGCTCCTTCAAAATGGCTGAGCGAGAGGCTTCACAAAGCCAATGACGATATAGGCAGTTTGGGCATAAGCATCTGACTGAAGGCAATGAAAAGGGGGTGTTTAGGGTGAATTGAAGCAGGCAGTCAATCAAGGGTATTTACTGAACGATTAACTGTGTGCAAAGCACTGTAATAATAATAATAATGGCCTTCATTAAGCACTTACTATGTGCAAAGCACTATTCTAAGCACCGGGGAGGTTACAAGGTGATCAGGTTGTCCCATGGGGGGCTCACTGTCTTGATCCCCATTTTACAGGTGAGGTAACTGAGGCCCAGAGAAGTTAAGTGACTTACCCAAAGTCACACAGCTGACAATTGGCGGAGCAGGAATTTGAACCCATGACCTCTGACTCCAAAGCCCGTGCTCTTTCCACCGAGCCACGCGGCTTTTCTATACTAAGCCCTTGGGGGAAATACAACGGAGTACCAATACAACAGATTTGGTAGATACGTTTCCTACCCTCAGATGAGCTTACAACCTAATGAGGCAGACGTGAAAATCAACTGCAGGAACGGGAAGCGACAGGGTATAGGGATGTGCCCTAAGGGCTGGGGTTGGGATGAATGTCAGAGTGCTTAAGGGGATGGACTTAAATGCACAGGTGATGCAGAAGGGAGGGGGGACAGAGTGGGCACATGAGAGGTTCGTCAGGGAAGGCTTCCTGGAGGAGATGTGATTTTAAGTAGGGCTTTGGTGATGGGGAGAGTGGCGGTCTGCTGGATAGGAAGCAGGTGGCGGTTCCGGGCAGGACGGAGATTTGTGACCAAGGGGTCAACGGAGAGAGAGACAAGACTGAGGCCCAGTAAGTCTGTGGGCGGGACTGTAGTAGGAGAGGAGCGAGGAAATAAAGAGGGGTGCTAGGCCACAAAAAATAAGGGGGAGGAGGGGCAACACTGGAATAGGAATAAACTTTTTTTGTCCTTTGTCAAAAGCGATTATGTTTAAAGATACAATTTCCAAACCAACATCTTCATTTCTTTCCTCATTCATTTCATTCATTCCATCATATTTATTGAGCGTTTACTGTGTGCAGAGCACTGTACTAAGCGCTTGGGAAGTACAAGTTGGCAACATATAGAGACCGTCCCCTACCCAACAGTGGGCTCACAGTCTAGAAGGGGGAGACAGACAACAAAACAAAACATACTAACAAAATAAAATAAATAGAATAGTAAATATGTACAACATGACAAACAGGCAATCATCTACTCCCTCATAGCATAGACCTCTAACCCAACAGCACCAGGAAACACAGCTATAATGGCCAAAAAATGTAAGCATTAACATGGCATGGGCATATTAAATTGAATACTAATATAATTGGTGCAAGTTAAACGCGGGGAGGGGGCTATGGTACTTGTTAAGTGCTTACTATGTGCAAGTGCTAGGATAGATACAGGCAAATCAGGTTGGATATAGTCCGTGTTCAATCAATTTTATTTATAGAGCGCTTACTGTGTGCAAAACCTCCAAAGAGGGACTCACAGTCTCAATCCCCATTTTAACAGATGAGGTAACAGGCACAGAAAAATTAAGTCACTTGCCCAAAGTCACACAGCAGAAAAGTGGCAGAGTTGGGATTAGAACCCAGATCCTTCAGACTGTGAGCCCGTTGTTGGGTAGGGACCGTCTCTATATGTCGCTAACTTGTACTTCCCAAGCGCTTAGTATGCTCTGCACATAGTAAGCGCTCAATAGATACGATTGAATGAATCCTTCTGACACCCAGGCCCATGCTATATTCACTAGGCCACACTGTTTCTCTCTTCCAAGAGAAATTCAAAGGCAGAAAGCCAAAATCTGTTTTTTTCATTTGTTTCCACTGATCAGAAGTCATCCAAATCAACTCAGTAGGATAATGACCTCTACAAGAACTTATCCCAACTTCAAAACAACATGAAATAGCTATCCAGCAGAAACAAGGTATCCAAAATACTGGTCAGTGGTCATTTTCTTTCTCAATTGTGAACACTGTAGAATAACTGATTATTATTTCTACAGGAATGAATTCCAAAACAAGAGGGGGAAAAAAAGAAAGTAGGCCAGTGACAGAGCTGAACAAATACCTGGATTATCCAATACTCTCACCTGGGCTCTTTCCACTACAGCAAGCTCCCCTGAAGATCTTTCGAAAATACACTTTCCATCGCTTAAATATCACTACCTACCTTTCCCTCAGCAGGTTTCCCTGCTTCGATCTCTTTTCTGTTGCACAAGGTTTCCTAGATCGATCACCTCCAACATGCAACATCAGCAGGCGTGGATTGGCACTCACCTGTGCATTCGTCTACTTATCCATTTAGGCCTCGTCTTTTCTGTCCCGTCCTTGACCCTACTGTATAAAGGCCAGTAAAGATGGGTTTGCCCTCTCCATTAGACTGTCAATTACTCAAGGGAAGAGATTGCGTCTTCTTACTCCTTCCGTGGACGTAATCCCCAAATGCCTCGTACGGTTCCCGCAGAGAAGGCACTCAATGATTGCGGCGGGCAATTGGCGATAATAAAATGGCTATTGAAAAGGCTCCCCGCCTGGCTACGCCATGGTGGGGGGAGAGGGAAAGAAGAGTGAAATCAAGCTGCACAGAAGACGTAAAAATTTCTGCTGCCTACTGAATGCCATCTAACTCAAGGTTGGGGTGGCGGGGAAAGAGGTGGGAAGAGGGCTAGAAGTGTACGAAATGCCACTGAAAATTAATTTAGCAGTTTCACTGGTTAGAATCATGCCCGTTTTTCCACAAGCCACGGCTACCTCACAAATACATTACAGAATCCAACTTGAAGGGACTCTGAGAGGTCGCCAAATCTCTTTGCCTTTTTATTTGGAGGGATCCCACTGGGGTGAAGCCTCCATGGTCTGTTGCAGAGTTTGATAATAAAAAAAACTCCTCTCTGTGCCCCAATCAACCCATCAGTCAGTGGTACTTACTGAGCACTTGTGTGCAGAGAGTGTTGTACTAAGCACTTGGGAAAGCATGATACGACAGAGTTGGTAGATATGTGCACACAATAAGTGTCCAAAAAGTACCTTTGGTTGATGGACTGACACCCAAAAGCATCACTAAAAGCTATTCCTATAACTGAGGCTAGGTATTTAGTAACCACTCAGGCTTTTCTTCTGCAAGGTGTGGGTGGGACACGTGTCTACCAGCTCTTAAATTGTATTTTCCCAAGCACTTAGTACAGTGCTCTACACACAGTCAGCACCGAATAACTACAACTGATTAAACAACTCCCAGTTCCTGTGACTTTTCTTAGAAGTATTCCTTTTACAAGTAATAATGTTTAACGCTCTTCTGTGGACACTCTTCTGTTTCTCCCCAACCATTAGGAAACTGAGCAAAAACCTTAATATAGCACTCCACTACTGACGTGAATTTTGAACTCAGGTTTGTCTTCCGGAGTACTCAAACCTAGCCTGTCTTTTCTCGTTCTATAAATGGACACACAAAAAATACATTTCACTACTGACTTTACCTGTTCAACTTCCTCCAGTGCTTTGTAGGGGTGGGGGCATTTTTTCTGATTCATCATGGCCATTTTGAAGGTTTTCTTCCAAAACGCTAGCAACCGCAGTGCCTAATTAAAACTAGCGGCTCCAATCTTGATGTTCACATGAAAATAGCAAAACTAAAACACTTTGGTCAATTCATGTGCATCTTCGCAGAATCAAAAGCAGTAATCATTGTTAAATTACCCTGGTGCTACTTTAAAAAAAAAATACTTTTGTTACTCATGATCTAATTTCCAGAAGGGCCAGCACTCAGCTCGGTTCTTTAAACAAATATGTCCCACCCCCACAGAAGTTGGATCTCCCTGCATTAAATGGTATTGGTTCACTGATAAAGCCATTGAATTAGAACTAGTATCTCCATCCATCCAAATCAATGGTATTTATTGAGCACTTATTATGCGCAGAGCATTATACTATGCGCTTGGGAGAGAAAAATTATACAATAGAGTTGGTAGACCCATTCCCTGCCCACGGCGAGGAGTCTGGATGCATCTTTTAACCCTATTTTCTCATTAGGAAGCATCTCGGGATATTACTTTTCATGCGCGTTGAAATACAGCAATGCAGTGAAAGCGACAAAAGACAGATGAATTATAAAAGTACCAAGTCCAAGAGTTGAAGAATTCCAAATGACAAACTCTTTTTGCTTTTCTTTTCAACAAGTGAAATAATCACAGCTGGTATTTCAAATTGGGGGAAATGCTGTATTTTCATTTCAGAAATGCGTGCAATGTTACTCACAATAAAATTACAATTTCATATCACAAACGACCACTAGTAATAGTTTTCCTGTGATTTGTATGGCCCGTCTGTTTACACAAGGGCTCCATACACTGAAAAATAGATTGAATTCATAAAATCTGGGCGTCTCGAATGCTTGTTAAAATGAACCTTAAGGAAACCATATATTTAAATTAAGACTGAATACATTAAGACTTATGTAAAACATAGTCGAATCATTTCTTCTTAATTCTACGGTATACGGTTCAAAGATCAAGAACTAAAAGATTTTATTACATTTTTTTTAATGAAGAAAGTGAGAAAATACTGTTTTACTTGCATCTCTAGAGGTTCCAGAACTGAATTTTAAACACTTTAGCTCATACTTCATTACCAGATATTCAGAATGCAAAAAAAACACTAATTGTATTTCTTTCAACAATATTTTAAAAATCAATGAAACGCAAGCACTTACCAGGGTGCTTTCAATTGCTCATCCACCGGGAACTTTCCCCAAAAATCCTTTCTCACTAGCTTCCGCATGTTCCTACATATGTCATCTACATGTATCTCAATGCACAATATCATCATTTACAGCTGACTGATATTCCCTTTGTCAGTATATATTGGTCAGATGCCCAAGGATGGGACATAAAAATACGTATAAGCTCTTTTCCACTGCCCTTTCCACTACTTACTATTAATCTTAATATCTATTTTGGGGATGATAATGGAACCCAAAAGCACTCTCTGTCCCTGGCAGCCATTTTAGAGGTCTGTTTTTAGTGCTTTTTTTATGCAATCTGTGAAGCACTTATTACACTGTACTAAGCGCTGGGGTAAGATAATGAGGTAATCAGGTTGGACACAGGCCCTGTCCCTCACAGGGGCCCCTCCCCGTCTTAATCCCCATTTTACAGATGAGGTACCTGAGGCACCGAGAAGTGAACTGACTTGTCCAAGGTCACCCAGCCAAGTGGAGGAGCCAGGATTAGAACCCCAGGCCCGTGCTCTTTCCACTATCCCTCAAGGGCAATTCCTGTTTATTTCACTTCTAGTACAGTACTCTGTACATGGGAGTTCAATAAATGCTACTGCTCCGCTAACCCTCTTTCCCCTGGTGTGGGCCATTTTGCACTTGGATCTGTACATAAATGCTGTAGGGCTGAGAGTGAAGAGACAATCAAGTGCTCACCAAACGCGACTACTCGCAGTAGTGACAGTCTTTACTGAGCATTTAACTGTGTGCAGAGTAATAATAATAATGACAGCATTTATTAAGCGCTTACTATGTGCAAAGCGCTGTTCTAAGCGCTGGGGAGGTTACAAGGTGATCAGGTTGTCCCACAGGGGGCTCACAGTCTTAATCCCCCTTTTACAGGTGAGGTAGCTGAGGCCCAGAGAAGTTAAGTGACTTGCCCAAAGTCACGCAGCTGGCAATTGGCAGGGCCGGGATTTGAACCCATGACCTCTGACTCCAAAGCCCGGGCTCTTTCCACTGAGCCACGCTGCCACTGTACTAACGTCTGGGAAATAATACACAGGAGGGAATTTAGACACTAGCCCCAGGGCTAGTAGTATTCTTCTGAATCTCTAAACCAAATCAGGAGCCAATAAAGCCAGACTTGTGGTTTTGCCTAACATCTGTCCCACAAAAAGTCTCCCTCCCAAGTCAGGGCTGGATGAAGCTGTGGGTCCAGTCCCACCAAGGCCAACACACACACGCATGAAGACACACACACACATTGCACCCCCACCACCCCCTCCCCGCCGCCCCAGGGACATCCCCCACCTCCTTCCCTCTGAGAAAAGGAACCCAGAGCCCAGGTTTCATTATGATTTTCAACGCTGTCAATGCCTCCGTCAAGAAACACAGATTTAGTTTTTTAAGTTTTCCATTTTACCCAGAAAAAACAGAAGTTTTCTGCAAAGCTGGATATACCAACCACACAACTGATTTTGGTTGCGCTATATCCTTGTACTTCCCAAGCGCTTAGTACAGTGCTCTGCACACAGTAAGCGCTCAATAAATAAGATTGAATGAATGAATACTTGGCCTTTCTTTTCTTTTTTTCTGGCTATAAAGAACATATTGTATTATGGTCGCATAGTACCTATGCTATACTCAACTACAGAATTTTCATTAGTATTCAAAATCGTTTAATGGAGAATTAGGCCATAAGAGAAGGACCTCTACTCTTTTCTAATTAAAACTTTTCATAAAAAGAAAGTGAGGGTTTGCTGCCAGATTCCAGGCCTAGTCATATTTTTAGATTGCAAACACCAGGAAGTCAAGATTACAACTTGAATAACTGTATAACCCCATAACATCAGCTTATGTTTAAAGATAAGAGAAGCAGCGAGGCCTAGTGGAAAGACAACAGGCCTGGAGTCGGAAGGATCTGCGTTCTAATAACGGCTCTGCCAATTGCTTGGGCAAGTGTGACCTTGGGCAAGTCACTTCACTGTGCCTCCATTCCCTCATTTGTAAAATGGGGATCCCTGTTCTCCCTCCTATTTAGACTGTGAGCCCCATGTGGGACAGGGACTGAGTTCGACCTAATTAACTTGAACCTACCCCAGTGCTTAGAACAGTGTTTGGCACACAGGAGCTTAAATACCATAAAAAGACGCTTAATTATTTGAAAATCATGAGATTTTTCCATACCTATCCCCTGTTTTTTCCTCTTTATCCTGAACCACAATATTCTGAATATGAAGATCAAACATTTGAAGAGAGAAAATGTGAAACTACCTGCCAAATACTAGGGTCTGAAAGACACCACGGTTTCTTCTCAGGTAGACCTTGCCCTAAAAATCAGAGACTAGTTGGAGCCCTCAGTATTTGTTAAGTGCTTACCATGTGTAAAGCACTCTAATAAGCACCAAGAAAGAATACATGGGTGAAAATCGGACAGGGTCTCCAGCTTTCATGGGGCTCGCAATCTAATAAGATCCTGGCAACAGTGAAGATTTGATGGAGGAGACGAAAGAAAAAAGCTTCTGAAAGTGACCTCACTGCCCAGGAAATGGAAGGGAGTTCTAGTTTCAGCAGTGGCTGCTTATTACATTTCAAATAGCATCATCGGTATGAACTGCAGAATGACTGACGGTTGGTTTCTCACCTCCTTAAACACTAAGGCTTCCAGGGTCAAAGACTGAGTCTCCAGGAGGAAACGGACGACACCTTCTCCGGCTCAGCTGGGAGAGTTCCGTGCCACGGTTCGGGAGCTGCCGCACGTTCAGCGGGCACTATAATATCATGAGGATGAAGGTAGGTATGAAAACCCTTTGGTCCTGAGAATAGTCCACAGGACTTGTGGTAAAAGCAAAGGGCACAGAAATCCAGAAATCTTTTATTCGGTTCCCGGTTTGGCCAATAATAACTGTGGGATTTTTTCAGTGCTTGCTACATGCCAAGCACCGGACTAAGCGCTGGGGTCGATACAGGATCATCAGGTCCCGCAAGGGGCTCCCAGTGTAAGTAGGTGGGAGAACAGCGGCTGAATCCCCATTCTGCCGATGAGGGAACGGAGGCACAGAGAAGTTAAGTGACTTAACCAAGGTCACGCAGCAGCAGGGAAGTGGCACAGCTGGGATTAGAACCCAGGGCCTCGGACTCCCAAGCCTGTGCTCTTTCCGCTAGGCCACACTGATGTGCAAAAATCAAAGCCTTTTAATCTAATATAATAATGATGGCATTTATTAAGCGTTTACTATGTGCAAAGCCCTGTTCTAAGCGCCAGGGAGGTTACAAGGTGATGAGGTTGTCCCATGGGGGGCTCACAGTCTTAATCCCCATTTTACAGATGAGGTAACTGAGGCCCAGAGAAGTGAAGTGACTTGCCCAGAGTCACACAGCTGACAAGTGGTGGAGCCGGGATTTGAACCCATGACCTCTGACTCCAAAGCCCGGGCTATGTCCACTGAGCCATGCTGCTTCTCAATATGAACATAAGACTTTTCTTGCCTCGGCCAGATCGTGAGTTTTTACGAAGGACTTAAGTGGTAGAAACAACTATATCCCCACATTTACATCTGCCACTCTGACCATAAGATATGCTTAAAAAGCTGTAACTTCTGCTCTTTCCAAAATGAGCTGCCTTCACCTACCTGCTAAGTCCTAACAAGAAAGTTCCCACTCCCCTAAAACAAAAACCCGATAAATCCCAACCACTAAGAGACCATGAAAATATTTATTTCTGTAGATTCCAAAGTCGACATTAAGTTCTTCAGAGAAACTAAGGACGCCAAAGTTCTGGGCTTAGAGAACTACAGAAATATTTGAACAAGAGACTTGAAAATAAAAAGCAATATTCTCTCCTGGCTCCAGAGCCAGGAGGAGGGTCCTCTCCCTCTTATCTGCCCATATTCTCGACACAAAATTGGCTTATATCCAGTTTCCGCAGGGGATAGTTTCTCGGGAACGGAGGGGCCCCGTAGCTGCCGGCGAGATCTTCCGCATTCATCCAAGACACACGTTCCGGGGATTTTCACGGGGAAAAGGGCGGAACATTCCCAGTGGAGTCTCTAGAAGGATTTGGGTGCTTTTTCTTTGTCCAAACTCTAGGCCAGCAGCCCAGCAGCTGGAGCCCGGGCACCTGTACTGGAAATAGAGTGTGTTTTATGGCCTCAGGGCTTGGTCTTCCTCCTCCTCCTCTTCCTCCTGCCCTTCAGAACTCCTTCCCTCTTGCCACCCTTGCTGCTCTGCCACACCCCCTCCGCCCCACTCATAGCAGGAGGGCAAAGTCTTCTTCTGGGGGGGATCCAAGGGAAGGAGACACCACCAGTTTTCTACTGTCCGGTCCCCCACACCATAAAGAGGAAGAATCAGGCTGAATCATAGAACACGTACATGCCAGACTTCTTACCACTTTGAAAATGTTACGCGAGTCTCTGTCCGGCCCCAGACGCTTGAGGGCGGAGAGGGTGTGGTGAAGGAATAGATTAAAGCCCTAGCGGCTTACGCACTGCTACTCGATATTTCCCAGGGCAACGATAATAATCTACTCGCTGTATCCCCCTCCCCTGCTGGGGCAATAAGTGGGGTTTTTTTTGTTGAAAATCACGTGCCAAACGCTGATGGTCTAGTAATGATAATGAAGTGGAAAGGCCTAGTGGCAAGAGCACGGGCTTGGGAGTTAGAGGTTGTGAGTTCTAATCCCGGCTCTGCCACTTGTCTGCTGTGTGACCTTGGACAAGTCACTTAACTTCTCTGTGCCTCAGCTACTTCATCTGTAAAATGGGGATTGAGACTGTGAGCCCCATTTGGGACAGGGACTGTGTACAACCTGAGCCCCCTCATTCCTCTCCCTCTCCCCCCCCACCTTACCTCCTTCCCCTCCCCACAGCACCTGTATATATGTTTGTAGATATTTATTACTTTATTTTACTTGTACATATTTACTATTCTATTTATATTATTTTGCTAATATGTTTTGTTTTGTTGTCTGTCTCCCCCTTCTAGACTGTGAGCCCACTGTTGGGTAGGGACCGTCTCTATATGTTGCCGACTTGTACTTCCCAAGTGTTTAGTACAGTGCTCTGCACACAGTAAGCGCTCAATAAATACGATTGAATGAATGACCGTCTTGTATCTACCCAGCGCTTGGGACAGTTCTTGGCTCATAGTAAGCACTCAAATACCATCATCATCATCATTATTATGATTATCTATTAAGCACTGGGGTAGATACAGAATTATCAGGTCCCACATGGGGCTCACAGGCTAATTAGGAAGGAGAATGGGTGAGGCACAGAGAAGTGAAGCGACTTGCCCCAGATCACACAGCAGGCCAGTGGCAGAGCTGGGTTTAGAACCCAGGGCCTCTGACTCCCAAGGCCCTGCTCTCTGCACTAGGCCACACTGTTTCAATACTGCGAAGCAGGGGGTCAGCACACCACAAAATGCACACAAGGATTTCACATTCAATACCCGCGTACCACGTCAGAGCGACAGTCACACAGTACTGATGCTGTGGCGTAACTCTGTGCCATGTTGTTGCCATCCTAGCCGCTTTGGTAGCCGCCCCGATCTTTATGGCCCTCGCTAGCCAACTACTGTCGGGATTTCTGGAGCGCCTCATCACCATGCAAAGAACCTACATGGTTTACCAGTCGGACCCCTCTATCCCGAAAGGCTGCTTCACACCCAGCATGGCACTGAAATGTCGCCTAGACTTTGGGAGGGATCAGTCCACATCAAAGGTATTTAATCGAGCGCTTACTGTCTGCGCACTCCGTACTAAGCGCCCAGGAGAGTCCGACAGAACAGAGTACGTCGGCGCGATCCCTGCCCACAATGGATTTCCCATCTAGAGGGAGGAAAACATGTACATACTTAAATGGTAATTACAGAGCTCTGCGAGTGTTTCCATTCATCCTTGACAGTCCCAAAAAGAGATCACTAAAATAGCCGAAAATGTTTACTTCATATATTTTTACACATCTCACGGATGCTTCCTCGAAAAATTGGATTCAAAACCAAGCTCTTTAAATATAACCCAGAAGCCCTTTGTAGAGCTCTGCGAGGCTTCAAGTTACAGGAATGTCCGAGCTGTAGTCGATGACTTTTAACGCATTCGGTTCTCCTGTGATGCAGGTTTTCGCGACGCAATCGGGCCGTGATCCGATGGAAGCGTTTTAAGGAGTGCCCCCCCAACCCCCGTGTTTGCCCGAGTTGATTCAGTGGAGAAAGAAACCGTTGTGTACGTGGGCTCGGCGTCTGGCGAGATGTGATGCTGATGAGCTTCCCGGTCCCTTCTTCAGCCTCACTGTACCATGCCCTGTGATACCAAAAACTGCAAAACCCACGGGGAATTTCATTCAGAAAAGTATCGATGAATGGCAAGATGAAGGACATTCTGCTATGAGTGGGCAGAACACACTGGAATCTGTACTGAAACGTGACCATCCGACAGTCGTGGCGGTATCTCAGAACCATCTATCCCCTCACCCTTTAATTCCCTCAGGTTACACCAACACGAATACCCAATAACGCGACGTTCTACGAGTCCCTGGGTTCGAGGAGAGCTCCCTGTCCTTTCAGATGGCCTCCCACTGCTCCTTTGCTCTGAGAACTCTCAGACGCCTCTCTCGATTTAAAAAATCAACAGAAATTACAAGAACAGATAACTGCAGGGCAAGGAAGATCGTAAATGTAATTGTGTACCCAACCCATACTTTCAATCAGTTCCAAGGACTAGGAATCGCAAGAAAAGTAATAATCTGAATGACTGCATTCATTCTGAGTGTCAATTTTATTTGACAATGGGCGATATTTCAATTAGCCGTCTACATAGACTGTTCCTTCCTACTATGTGCCCCAAATGGGAGAGGGAGGGACTGTGCCTATTCTGATGGCCTTGTATCTACCCCAGAGTTTGGTATGGAGTTGGGTACATAGTATTTAAATGCCATAATTATTACTGTTATTATATGCTAAAGCAGCCACAACTGTTATGATAACACCTCAAAATTCCCAAGCCAATGAACAGGGCAATCTTTGCTCCATCAATGTAATCTACCGAACACTCACTATGTGCACAGCTCTGTACTAAGCAGTTGGGAAAGTACAATTCAACAGAGTCGGGTTGATCACTACGCTTAAGGGTAGGTTCAGCTCTGCCAGAATGAATTCCCATTCTTTCAACGACGACGCTAGCCTGCCTGAATGTAGCGAGATGCCGTGCCGAAACGACGTTGCGCACACACTCTATGCACTGGGACACTGAGTAGTAGTAGTTTTTTCTTCAAGAAAAACGTATATGGTTCTGCAAAAATGCCACTTGTGTTCTAGGAGAACTGGGTAGGTTTAGTTATTTTTTCCCCTTAAAATTGTAGGGTCCCATCGTCTCAATTACTGTGACAATCAGCACCTTAAAAAAAAATAATGAGAATTTAAATCCAACCCAAGTAGCTTCAGATTGACGGGGGAAAAAGTGTTACGTCTAATACACCTCCACACATAAAGAAATCTGACAACAAGCCTTCGACTAATTTTAGATACTATGTTGTAAATACTACTGAAAGCCAATGGTGGAATTGTGCTGATCCTTTTCTGGTATAACGAATGATAAATCTCTGTACGTTTGTACCCGCAACATCTGAATTGTAAAGAAAATAGCCAGACATATAAATCTGACAAAATTACTGTTTCTACTGTGTCCCAATTTTTGAGCTCTAGGTATGATGATCATAAGTGAGGGATCTTTTAAGGGGCTCAACCAATCCTGTCTCTTGCAAAAACACTTCAGAATCAAAACTTGAGATTTTAAGTATTTTAAACAAGTAAACTATGTACTCTCCATAGAGTCCTTTGGAATTTCTTTCCAAAGGACAGCTTCACATCAGTCATCTCATTTATAGAAATGCTAATGAGGAACCAGCATCTGGGATGCTCCGAGAAATCCCCTCTATATGACCAGAGCTCAACAAATATACTACAGCTGAGGCTGAGAGGTGATGAGATTAGACTTCAAACTAAGGCAAACACTTAAACCAAAGAATGCAGACAAAACAGAAAGCAACTGACAGTGAAATTGTTTGACAAGCAACCTTTCGAGTCCCAATACAAGGAGCTTTTTAAAAATAAAATTGGGGTCCCCATTTTACAGCAGTATACGAATCACCATAGCATACATATCTGTTTTCCCTCCTATTTGGACTGGGGGGCTGAGGGGAGGGTGTGTGTGGGATCTGATTATCTTCTATCTACCCCAGCGCTTTAGTAGAGTGCTTGGCACATAGTGGCCACTTAAATACCACTGTTGTTGTTTTCATACATAGGGACACATTTGAGGTATGTTATATTAGATCTGCACTTGGGGAATCTGGCATCTCTAAATTGAGAACTGAAGCTTGGGCAAGATGCATGGACTCAGTTTGATCTTTCTCCCCCTTCTCGAACACAGGGGCATCCTCAACCTTAGCTTAGGACCTTTGCTGCCCGTGGCTCATTACTCCCAACATAATTTACCTGTGCTTTGCTCTCCACCCTATCGCTCACGACCTCCACCAGCCCTCCATTCTCTTCCTTCCTTCCTTCCAAGCTCCCCTGAAAATCCAACCAGTCCAGAAGCCTTCCCCAGCAAATCCCACCCCTGGCTGCATCATCCTCTCGGCCACTCTGGAGCTCTCTGAAGTCAATGGTCGGGAGTAGAAAGGGCCCTGGAGAGGGGTCAGAGGATCCGGGTTCTAATTCTGGCTCTGCCACCTGCCTGCTGTGTGACCTTAGGCAAGTCGCTTACCTTCCCTGTGCCTCTCGGTTTCCTCATCTGTAAAATGGGGATTCCCATTAGCTGTTCTCCCTCCCCCTAAGATTGAACTCCATGTGAGACAGGGTCCAACCCGATTATCTTCTATCGACTCCAGAATTTAGGGCAGTGCTTGGCACACAGAAAGCCCTTAAACACCACCATTTTTATGATGATGATAGAAATAAGTCACCATTGGAGCCTACTGAACTGCATTTTAAGAAAAGCATATGTATATATGTTTGTACATATTTATTACTCTATTTATTTATTTATTTTACTTGTACATATCTATTCTATTTATTTTATTTTGTTAATATGTTTTGTTTTGTTCTCTGTCTCCCCCTTCTAGACTGTGAGCCCACTGTTGGGTAGGGACCGTCTCTATATGTTGCCAACTTGGACTTCCCAAGCACTTAGTACAGTGCTCTGCACACAGTAAGCGCTCAATAAATATGATTGATTGATTGATTGATCTGGGCAGCTAAAAGTAAATATAGACTGGAGGCAAATGCACAGGAAATGTGTCTGTTTAGTGCTGTATTGTACTTTCCCACGTGCTTAGGACAGTGCTTTGCACACAGAAAGCACTCAATAAATACAACTGAATGAATGAATGAGAGCGCACAGCTAGATGCAGAAAACCAGCCTGGAGACTACGAGAGTTTCTAGATGATCTCAATATTATTGCTTACTTTTGCTTTCTCATTTGCATCTATGTTCTCACCCTTGATCCTATTTTAAATTTGAAATTGGTGTCTATGTCTTTCCCACTCCCATTAGATTACAGGATCATGGATAGAGTCCATACCTTTTATACTATGTTCCCAAGCTCCTAGAGTAGTGCTTTCTACACAGAAGATGCTCAATAAACACTGATGAGAATAATAAAGGCAGGCTATTTCAGGGACAGTCTTTCTACGTAAAGGATCACAAAAAAAAAATTTTTTTAAATAGGCCAACCATCATGAATATGAACTTGAAACACTACACCATAGCTTACTTTGCATTATTGATACGTGAATGCATCATTCGGTATCTAAAACAAATGCTGAAATACTTTGCAACAGGGATCCAGTCTTCTTTAAGAATGCCACTTTCAAGCTACTTGAAAATGATCACTTTCCTACATTTATAATTCTGGCTTTCCCCCAACTGATACCCATGTTAAAATAAATTTTGATTATCCTTTCGAACAGCTTCTGCCTTAAAATAAAATTATGCTAATGAGAAAATCATTTTTAATGTCCATAGTTTATTTTCATTTATATGAATGATATTAAATTGTAGTACTACTACAACTCGTGTTAGTTCTCATCAGGACTACCAATTGTTTCAAAGATCCTACACGTTCTATGGAGTACTATCAATCAATCAATGGTGTATATTAAGCACTTACTGTGTGCAGAACACTGTACTGAGCACTTTGGGATAAAGATCTCAATTCCTGCCACAAACCATTTCAGGAGTTAGTTTTGGTATTACATACCTCTTTAGTGGTTAAGTGAATTGAATCCACCCACCACATACATACTGCATTTCAGAATAGTTTTTCCCCCAACCTTTACTTTTGTGGCTTTCTTCCCAAGAAATTCACTAGTTTTCCACAAATTTCAAGTAAACCTTTTCACATAAATCATTTGTTTCTTCCCACAATCCTAATTCTACGCTCAGCAGTAAAGAATACTTATTGACCTTACTGTGAGAAGAGGACTGTACCAATACAATAAAGTTAGAAGGTATGACCCTCAAGGAATTTAAAGTCTAGCAGATAATTTAAAAGAAATGAGAGATTATAAATGAAAACTAAATACCATGACCCAACTCTGCATGAACATTCAGCTGTCACTCAAACTGGTGCTTTAAAAAAAACCCAAAATTTTTAAAGAACAATTTTTTAAAATCCATAATATACCTCTGCATGAAATACTTTATTCTGATCCTAATGACTCTGGCTTTTATACTGAGGTTCAATTGCTTTTTAAAAAAAAAAATCTTCAGTAATTACATCTGGGAGGTAGGGAGGGACGCTTAGTACACTTTGGCATTCAGAACATTTATTTTCCATCTTAGTCCTCAATTCTAAAAATCCAGATAAAATTAAATCTTGAAGGAAAGCGTGTATACACACACACAGTACATTCCCTCCAAAGAACACTGAAAAAAGTGAATCAGAAAGAACAAAATGACAAAATTTCTCCACAGTGTAAAGGGCAACGACTGTCCAAACTGTTGCAAGGAAGATTTGAAGAGTTTGTCCCTAAAAAAAAAAAGCAGTGTGGCCTAGTGGATGGCACATGGGCCCGGGAGTCTAAAGGACCAGGGTTCTAATCCCGGCTCCACCACCAATCTGCTGTGTGACCTTGAGCAAGTTACTTTACTTCTCTGGGCTTCAGTTACTTCATTTGTAAAATGGGGATTAAGCGTGTGAGCCCCATGTGGGACATGGGCTGTGTCGAACTTGATTAGCTTGTGTCTACCCCAGCACTTAGAACAGTGCCTGACACCTAGAAAGTGCTTAAATACCAAAAAAAAAACTATTTAATATTTCTAATGCCAAACTTCATTTAATGATTTTCTTCTTTCCACTGTTCCAGAATAACACCACACTAATAAATCAGCAGACTGCCAATTTTGGGGGGGGGGGGGTTGGCTGGGGTGGGGGGGGGGGGCGTTATTTTGTTTTTAAGACTATGGGGTGGCAAAAGTGATGGAAAAGTGAAGGAAAAAAGGAGTTACTTCTGATTAAAGATCAGATCATCCACAGACTAAGGAAAACAGGTTCAGTTTGTGGCTCAATAGCTGAATCTATTGGGTGAAAAGATGTCCTAAATGTAAACGGTGAATTCTTGCTCCATTTCAACAGTTGACACTCTACGTTTACTTTTGATTTATACAGCACTATCAACAAATACAGTTTTGCTATAACTGCAGTGTCATTTACACCCAGTACACGCTGTTCTTAAAACAGTTCTCAACTAATCTGCCCTAACAGCTGCCACGAAAAGGGGAGATAGGTGAATTTTACAGTATATAGACAGGTGTTGGTAAATCTCTATTTAAAAATAAATTGGGACTATGATTTGGTTACTTTAGAAACCATACAGTCCTTTAATCTGGCAATGCCTTCATAATTTCTGTAAATTGAAAGACAGATCAAGAGGTCAAGATGGAAAAAAAAAAATCTGTGAGCGCACTGCACGCAGAAGTCCAAGCAACTACCTAACACACTCCACTAATTCTAGTCTATATATAGGGAGTTAGTAGTACTTAATGACATCCACCCATTTTGATCTTCATGGCCTCTCGCTCCCAAACCCTAAAGGAGGGTAACCATATCAACGTGGAATACTTACTCCTGGGATCATTTTAAGGGCTGTGGGGTTAGGTAATAGTAGATGCAGCCTGTCACCTGACGGCTTCGGTCTCCATTTTACATGCAAGCAAGGGCAGGTGAGAGCCAATGTTTTCTTTCTTGGCCTGTAAACTGCCTCTGTTAAAGGGACTTGTATGATCTCAATCCAGTTCGGGAAGGACATTAACCAATCCATCTGAGGTATCCGAGTGTTTACTGAACTAAGCTCTTGGGAGGGTACAAAAGATTTGGTAAAAAGGATCCCCACCCTCTAGGACGTCACGACCTAGCGGGGAGGACGGACACTGAAATAAGGTGCCGACGGAGGAAGTAACAGAGCAGAAGGATACGGGCATAATTGCTGTGGGGGATGAATGCGCACACAGCATTCCCCCCCGAGCTGAAACTCCTGCTGATAGTCTCAGGGAAAAGACCCCAAAGTGTGGACGCAAAAGAAGAAAGAAAATGACTTTCCTCTTAACGAGGAATACATATTGTTTTCATTAGGAAGGTGTCATTTTTCCCCTGCGGAGATCACCGAGTTCAGTTGAAATGTAGCCCTCCCTGGAAAGAGGGAAAAGAGCACCAGACTTCTCAACACCTTTTCTACCTCGCTATCTTATATTTTTTAGACACAGACTCTCAATTCCCTTGCGTTATCTGCAGAGTTATCTGACCCATCACAGTATTTCCTATGATCTAACCCAAATTTTCCCAGCCCACATGCCAGGGCAACGTTCTCGAACCCAAACGTTACCTGAAATAATTATCTTTTTGCATTTGTAGGCCCAACGTGGAGGAAATCAATTGTGATCCTACCTCTCTCCTCTTGAGTCATTTCCTTATATATGAAAACCTTCCCTTTCTCCCCTGAGAGAAAATAGCCCGGGATCTTTGGGTTGGTGGTGAATATGACTTGGTGAAGAGATGCTAATGAAGGAAGAAAGGGAAGAAACAGCTTTTTGGGGGGGTTTTGGGTTTTTTTTTTTTAAAGTGATCACTCCTGTGGTTGGCGCTTCCAAGTCCAGCTTAGCCAACACGGATGCACTTTATCACTCTACCCTGTGTTGCCGTGAAGAGTAGCACACAGGATATTAATCACTTGGTCATTCAGTCCTTCCCAGTTAAATATTTCAGGGTGGAAACACTGAAGTACAGAGTTTTTTAGTTTTGGAGAGGGGGAGATAAGTGGTGGTCCTTTGGTGACATGAGTCCCTACTTACAACAGAGGACTCCTCAAATAATCACTGACACACATTCAAACAGAAAGGCAATATGGAAGTCGGAAGCTCCACAACCATCTCCTCCCTCAAACGATGTTTTCTGAATCCCCCATACCTATACCGCACAAGCCTTTTCAAATTTGTCCCCTGTGCTGAGCCCGACTATCTTCCTGTCTGCTCGCTTCCCAACTACTACTTCTGCTAGGGAGACAGAATCGATGAGATTAGACACTGCTCTGAGGCGCCAACAGAAGAGTTGACCAAACTTAGGAACCGGGTATGTTTGACGAGTGAGACTATCTAGCCATTCATTAGCCACACAGATGCAACAAGATGCAGATAGGAAAAAAAAAAAAAAAAGAAAATGTTGGCACTCCACTGGTAAAATTAATTACTATGATCACACAACCTGCTGATTAACATTCTGGATGGAGGAACGGATATCATAAAAAGGGCGTGGTGGTCGCATCCACGAGTTTCATTCGTTGGTCGATTTAATACTCTGAAGCGAATTCCTTTGACTTCGGGCTGCCCTTAAAGTCACTTTTCAGGGGTAGGGGGAAGGTATTTAAATCAGATAGATCCACAAGTCCGGGAGAATAGCAAGCGCTCATTCACTGATCTGACTCAGTTTCCAAATCTTAACTAATCCAAACTTAACTGCCATAAATACTTCTCTTTGACTGTAATACCACAAAAAACCTTTCAGGCTATGGCTAAATAGAAGGATCACTCTACAGTCCACCCTGATTACACTGCTCTTCCTTCTGGATCCTTTTGCTATAGTACTATTGAATCTTGATGCTGGCATGTCTTACAGGGTTTGCACACTAAACACTTCCCTTCCCTTCAACTCAAAGCGCTTTGACTCCTTTGAATTGCGATTACAATCCTTTTCAGTTTAGCATTAGATAGTGACAGATCTAGCAGATCAGCACATGGTACTTTCCTGCCAACTAAAATGTGAAGACAAGACTTAGAAATATGTAAGTACTACGTGCACCCAAATCCCATTTGACACCTATTTTACCATTTGATCGTGTAACTATACTGTGAGTCACTTGATTTACATTGTTTGGGTCCATTTTGGAGATATGAGGGATGAATCGATGCCCTTTATATCATTTCCTTTGGGAAACTGCTTCTTCTACAGAACTAGCCCTGAAAACTATTTCCACGGACCCAGCTAAAGAACATTACTTGGGGTATGACCACGAGTTAGTTGCAGGGACCTACAATTTTGATGGAGAAAACTAGCAACGCTGTGCCACTTTAAAGCCAAATTTTTTATCTGCCAGATACAGTTACACACACCAACATCTGACAAAAATGGTGAATGCTTATTTTCAACACAAAAATGACCAACACGTTAACCACGTAAAAGACCACCAAATCTTGGGGAAATGCACGCGACTATCCGATCGGTCAAACGGTATTTGCTGAGCACTTAACTGTGTGCCGGGTACTATACTAATTGCTTGGGAAAGTACACTACAACAGAGTTGGTAAACCAATGCTTAGATTTTGTTTAACATTTTGTTAGGCGCTTCCTATGTGGCAGGCACTGTACTAAGCACTGGGGCAGACAGGTAATTGGATACAGTCCATGTCCCAGAGGGAGTTCTCTACTATACATAATTGCCTCTCCCAAAAATGCTGTATACTAGTCACCATTTAGGTCTGGGCTTTTTCTAGATGGTTCTGCCTTCCTTTTAATAATCTTCTCAAATCTACCGAGCCTTCCCCCACTAAAAGCCATACACCCATACATCCACATAGACAATTACTCAACTGCCTTGAATGACAGCTGAAATTCAATTGACAAGAAAATTGCCGGGGGTTGGAAGACACCACGCTACTGCGGAGTACTCCAGCCTGCCTTTTCAGAGATCTTATGACATGGCTCCAGCAGCGTTTGTTCCCAGACCCGAATTTCCCTACTTTCAAAAACTGGGGAAGACTCGAGGGCGACGAGGAAAATACTCGGGAAGAGGCTCATCCAGCCACAGAGGCTCGGTTTTAAGTTGATATATCCTATGGTACTGGCCTGGCCCTTCTGCTCATTCATCATCGGGTCAGGCTCACCAGTTCTGTTCTGGAACTTGGGCTTCTCTGGGGTTTTCTTTTTTCCCCTTTTTTTTGGAGGGTGGTGGGGAAAGTTATTTGGCAACTACTTCTTTGCCTCTGGAGTCCCCCACTAGCCAGCCTAATCAATCAACTTTATTAACACTTACTCTTTAAAATGGCTGCCAGCCTAGCCTGCTCATTTCTGTGCAGAGAGGGGGGGAAAAAAAGCCTCATCTCTTGAAAGTAATAACTTTGAGCAACATTTCCAAAATAATAAAATCCCAAGATTTTATCTGTTTGCAGCCATCCAAAAACTAGTGAGTGTTTAAAAAGGCATAAATGCGGGCCGAACTCAGAAAATGTGCGGTAAATTAAAAGAAGAGAACTTCCGTTCTCCTGACTGGAAACCAGTGAAGACAACTGAAATAGATGTGTGGAGCGGTGGAAGGGTCAAGACCAAAGTCCTGGGGGGGGAGAGGAGGACGGGGGTCAGGGGGAGATAAAACCAAAAGCACAACTTGGGCTCCTTGGTGGCTACACAAATTACTAACCAATCTTTTCCCGCTACATCAAAATGGGAGCAGTTAGGGAAAGGGCATCATCGCTGGGGGGGAAAAAAATGGTGCTAATCCACCCTACTTCCACTCTTGATTTCAAGCTTTATGTTTCTTAGAGGGAAAGGGACCATTCTTGAGCAGAGATGCTACAGGACAATTTCACAGGAAGCTCCAGTCACACGTGTGTGTGTGTGTGTGTGTGTGTGTGTGTGTGTATTTTTCTCTGTAAAACACTGAATCACAACCACCGGGCAGTCAATCAACGCATAGGAAAGACTGAATGACCGAGCAAGTCAACCTCGGTCAACCCTACGGGCACCCTAATCACAAACGACGCTCCACCCAAGACGACGATTGTCGCGGCAACTCGGCGTTTACCACAGTGACCTACGCGGGACGCCAGCTTGATACGGAACTACCGGAAAGACGAGACGCCCGTGAGTTTTCGGCTGCCGATTTCTCGGCGTGGCGATCTTACCTCTCATCCTCGCCGTCGACCAGGGGCGTCGTCAACGGCAAGACCTTCAACGGGAAGAGGGAGGCGGAGGCCGCCAGGCCGCTGCCGCTCCCATCCAGGACGGCCGCTGACCCTCCGCCGCCGTCTCCGCCGGCGGTCTGAGGCAAGCCGACGGGCGCGGGTTCCACGGGCCGCCTGGCCTCCTCCGGTTGGCTTCCGACGGCCTGAGTTAAGGCTTGGGCCGAGAACTGGGTCGAACCGAGCGGGGCCTGGGGCGCCCCCGGCACGTTTATAGTCGTTGCTATCAAGGGAGGCTGGGCGACCCCCGGAACCAAACTCCCGTTCGGTAGAGCCAGGGTCTGCGCTACGTTCGGAGGGGGCCCCGGGCCCGGGCCGGCGGGAGGCAAACCCGGACCGACTTGGCTGGCCGGAGGGAGCCCGGCGGCCGGGGGCAGGGGGCTGACGGCACCCAGCTGCTGACCGGTCACTCCCTGCGCCAGCGAGTCGACACCGTGCGCCTGGGGCTGGACGGCCAACAGGGCGCTCTGGGGGCCCAGGACCATCTGCGGAGGGAGGCCGGGGGCGCCCGTCGGGACCCCCAGTTGGAGAAGGCCGGTCTGAGAGGGCGGGACGATCGGCGCGGAGGGAGGCCCGCTCGGCTGCATCCCTGGGGGCGGGCCCTGGGCACCGGTCGGCGGCACAGCCACGCCAACGTTCGCCACCTGACCACCGGCGGCTACGGCGGGCACCGCCGGCTGAGGGTGCCCAATGGGTGGGGGTGGCGCTCCCGCGGGCTGGACGGATGGCTGAAGACCCTGGGTGGGAGCGACGGGCATCGGGGCCACGGACGCTTGCAGAATCTGCTGCTGCTGCTGCACGTAGTCCGGCAGGGCCCCCGGGACGGGGTTCTGGGGGCCCGCCTGGACGTGGCCCAGCACCACCTGGGAAAGGACGCCCTGCTGCTGCTGCTGCTGCTGCTGCTGCTGCTGCTGCTGCTGCTGCTGCTGCTGTCCGTACGGCAACGGCTGCTGCTGCGGTGCCCCCGGCGCGGCCTGCACGGGAGGGGCCGCCGGCGGGTAGGCCGGCTGCGGGCAGGCCAGGCCGGACACGGGGGGCGGAGGCGCCCCTACCAGGCAGACGGCCGGCGGCTGAGCGGCCGGGGGGACCCCGGCGACCCCGGGCTGGGCGGGCGGCCGGAGGCCCGGCTTGGGCTGAGGGTAGCAGCCGGCTTCTTGGAGCGAGGCGACGGGCGCCTGCGAGACGCCCTGAGGTACGGGCTGAGGTACGCCCTGAGGCCCGCCGCCCCCCACGTCGGCCTGCTGCGGGGGGGGGCCCGGCGGGGGCCCCCACCTCGCCGCTCCCCACGCTCTCCGTGTAGTGACTGAGCGTGCTGACGCCGCTGCTCACCGACCCCCCGCTGGTGCTCTCCCTCTCCGAGCTCGCGTCCGGCGGGTTCTGCTTGAGCGTCTCCACCGCTCTGTTGACGGCCCCTCCTTCCGGAGCCGCGGCGGCGGCGGGGTTGTCTTTCTCGTAGAACTCGGTGCAAGTCCACCGCCCCTTTTTGAACGGTTCGAAACTAGAATCCAGCTTCACCACTCGAAACCTCGACGTGCCGGCGGCCGGCGGCTGCTGCTGCTGCTGCTGAGTTGAGACGGATCCCGCGGCCGGGCCCGAGGCCGGATTAGTCACGTTGTTCACGACGCCGGCCGGGATGGTGCCGTTGCCTACCCCGGTGGGGACGACGGCGTTCCCGCCGCCTCCTCCGGGCCCGGTGCCGGCGGCCCCGGGGACGACGCCGGAATTCCCACGGAGGGCGCCGGGCCCCGCGGGGACGCTCCCAGCCCCGTCGACGGCGTCGGCCGCGCCGGCCCCGGGGACGGGATTGAGGCCTACTCCGCCGGGGGGGCCGGCGGGGCGGGCGTTAGTCGCCGCCGAGGCCGGGGGTCCGGCGGACGAGCCGGCGGGGGCCCCGGCGTCCGCGGTCCCGGGCGCGGACGGCCTCCTGGACGCCGGGCCCGGTCCGGCGTGGGCCGCGTGGTGGTGGCCGTGGTGGAGGGGGTGGCCGTGGTGGAGGGGGTGGCCGTGGTGGAGGGCGTGGAGGTGGTGAGGGTGCCCGCCGCCGTTGATGAGCGCGTTGGGCTGCGGGTGGGGCGGCAGGTGTCGGGCCGGAAGGGGCGGCTGGTTGGGGGACACGGCCCCCGGCGTCTCGGCCTCCTGGAAGTTATTCAGCGTCTCCTCGGAGGAGCTCCGCTCCGGCTCCCCCAGGTCCGTGGCCCGGGACAGCGAGGCGTCCAGGATCTCGGAGGAGGACAGGTCCTCCGTGTGGGACTCGTCCAGGTCGTCGTAGCTCTCCGTGTCCTCGGCGATGCTGTTGTTGGAGCTGACGCTGGCCGAGATCTGGGCCGGGGTCACGCTGGTGATCTGGAAGCCGCTCTTCTTCTTCATCTGCGCGCCGGCCGGGGCCGGCTGCTGCGGCGGAGGCGGCGGCTGCTGCGGCGGCTGCAACTGCTGCTGCTGCTGCTGAGCCTGGGGGAGCAGGCTGAGGAGGTGCGGGGGTCCCGGGGCGGCGGCCGGGTGGTCCTCGGACGGAGGGCCGCAGCCGCCGGGCCCCGCTGCAGCCGCTGCGGCCGTCGCAGCGGCGGCTAGAGCAGAAGAGGAGGAGGAGGAGGAGGAGGAGGAGGAGGAGGAGGAGGAGGCGGAGGCGGAGGCAGCGCTGCCCCTTCTAGGATAGAGAGCCGGGTGCGCCATCTTCCTAGTGCTCATGTCTGCGGTGGCGGCGGCGGCCTCGGGCGGCTGGTGCATTGTGTCCGGGCTCCGGAGCTCCTGGGTTCCTCGGCGGCTCCGGCGAGCGGCCCTTCCTCGTCCTCCTCCCACGCGATCCTGGGCTTCACAAGGCCGCAGGGGCCAGCGGGGCCCCCCGCCCGGCCGGCCACAACCCCCTGCCCTTCCTCCTGCCCACGCCGCTCCTGCTGCTGCTGCTGCTGCTGCTGCTCCTCTTCTTCTCCTTCTTCTCCTTCTCCTTCCTCCTCTTCCTCCTCCGGAGACGGCACCGGCTCCCCTCTGCAGGCCGGGGCGACAGGGGATGGGGAGGGAGGGAGACAGGCACAAGAATAATAATGATAATGATGGTATTTGTTAAGCACGAGGGGAGGGAGGGTGAGGAGGGGGTGCCACTTTCAGCCCTTCGCCATTCCCCGGCCTCTCCCCCCCAACCCCCCACACCCACCCCCTTTATTAGGGTCGCCTTCATTCATTCGTTCAGTCCTATTTATTGAGCGCTTCCTGCGGGCACAGCACCACGCTGAGCGCTCCAAGTACAAATCGGCACCACACAGAGACCTCCCCAACAACGGGCTGTGTGTGGGGCACTGGACTAAGCGCTTCATTCGTATCTACTGAGCACTGTACTAGGCGCTCGGTAAGCACAAATCGGCAACACAGACAGTCCCTCCCCAACAACGGGCTGTGTGCTGGGCACCGTATTAAGCGTTTCATTCGCTCAATCGCCTTTATTGAGCGCTTCCTCCACGCAGAGCACTGTAGTAAGCGCTTGGGCAGTCCAAATCGAAACAGAGACGGTCCCTCCCCCACCACGCGGCACTGGGCTAAGCGTTTCATTCATTCGTCTGTACTGAGCGCCGGCAGAGCACCGGCCTAAGCGCTTTGGGAAGGAGGAATGGGTTCGCCGGGGAAATGGGAACCGGGAATCCCCCTCCTCTTTCTCCTCCGCCTGCGGCCTCCCGGGAAAGGCCGGTCCTGGGGGGCGGGGGGCGATACATACAGAGGTGGAGCAGGGGGCAGGGGGAGATACATACAGAGGAGGCACGGGGGGCACGGGGGGCGATACGTACAGAGGTGGCACGGGGGGCAGGGGACAGGGGGAGATTCATACAGAGGGGGCAGGGGGCGATACGCACAGAATGTGGCACAGGGGGCAGGGGAGATACATACAGAGGTGGCACAGGGGGCAGGGGGCAAGGGGAGATACATAAAGAGGTGGCGCAGGGGGCAGGGGACGGGGGAGATACATACAGAGGGGGCACAGGGGGCAGGGGGCAAGGGGAGATATATAAAGAGGTGGCGCAGGGGACGGGGGAGATACATACAGAGGTGGCACAGGGGGCAGGGGGCAAGGGGAGATACATAAAGAGGTGGCGCAGGGGGCAGGGGACAGGGGAGATACATACAGGGGAGCAGGGGGCAGGGGGAGATACATACAGAGGTGGCACAGGGGTCAGGGGGAGATACATACAGAGGTGGGGCAGGGGGCGATACATAAAGAGGTGGCAAGGGGGGAGGGGGCAGGGGGCGATACGCACAGAGGTGGCACAGGGGGCAGGGGGAGATACATACAGAGGGGGGCAGGGGGAGATACATACAGAGGTGGCACAGGGAGCAGGGGGCGATACATAGAGAGGTGGCACGGGGTGGAGGGAGAAGGGGCGATACATACAGAGGTGGCACGGGGGGGGAGGGAGCAGGGGGCGATGCGTACAGAGGTGGCACAGGGGTCAGAGGTCAGGGGGCGATACGTACAGAGGTGGCACAGGGGGGAGGGGTCAGGGGGCGATACGTACAGAGGTGGCACGGCCCGGGGGCGGCGGGGGCAGCCGGTGGGGGGGCAGCGCTCCATCACTGGCCACGGCCGAGCCGGGGCATCTTCCTCCCGAGGGGCGGCCGGGACGGCTGGGCCTGGGGACCGGGCGGGGGGGGGAGGGGGGAGGGGGGGAGGGGAGGGCGGGGAGAGGGGGCACGGAGGGCCGCGGGGGGGGACAGAAACAAAACCGCTCGGGAGGCTCGGGCTGCGGAGGGGGACGGGGAACCGGGGAACGATGGAGGAGGAGGAGGAGGGAGGAGGAGGGAGGATGGAGGTGGATGGAGGAGGGGCCTTGGGGGGAGGGGCCGATGATGGACAGCCAGGGAAGATGGCGGCCGCGCAGGCGCACCGCGCCCCCTCCCCGCCCGAGCCCCAGCCGCCCGTTGACGGAAATTGCCGAACGCGGGGCAGCCGAGCCCGGGCGCCGGGCGCCGGGGCCACGCCCCCCGGGGGGGCACGCCCACCGGGGGGCGGGGCCCCGGGCGCGCCTGCGCGGGAGGGCGCGGCGCCGGGCGGGAGGGGGCCCAGCCGTCAGGTACCGGGGGCCTGAGGGGGCGGGGCTCACTTCGATCAATCAATCCATCGTATTTATTGAGCGCTTACTCTGTGTGCGGAGCACTTGGGAAGTGCAAGTTGGCGACATCTAGACACACCCCCTACCCAACAGTGGGCTCACAGTCTAAAAGGGGGAGACGGACGGCAGGGCGGGGATTCACCGTCCCGCAATCGGAGCCCACGCTTTTTTCCCTGCTCCTTCTCCTGAGGAGACAAGGGGAGTCTCCCCCGCTGCCCGAAGGCGTCGCCTATTGTGCGGCCGCGCGGCCCCCGCCCCTCGCTGCGGGTTGGGGGAGGCGGCGGGTCGGCTCCCATTGGCTGGCGGGGAGCGCCAGGCCCGCTCTGATTGGCTGCCGGGCCGGAGGGGGCGGGGCCAGGGGGCGGACCCTCCCTCCCTCCCTTCATTCCCCGTGCAGGGCACCGTACTGA
Organism: Tachyglossus aculeatus; assembly: GCF_015852505.1. Lineage (NCBI taxonomy): Eukaryota > Metazoa > Chordata > Mammalia > Monotremata > Tachyglossidae > Tachyglossus > Tachyglossus aculeatus. The sequence continues at coordinate 11,403,748 of NC_052085.1, read as the reverse complement.
GCGCCTTGACACTTCATTCATTCATTCAATCGTATTTATTGAGCGCCTACTGTGGGGACGGAACGCTCGGGAAGTCCAAGTTGGCAACATCTACAGACGGTCCCTACCCAATAGTGGGATCGCATTCAGTCATTCATTCAATCGTATTTATTGAGCGCTTACTGTGTGCAGAGCACTGGACTAAGCGCTTGGGAAGTACAAGTTGGCAACATCTAGTGACGGTCCCTACCCAATAGTGGGATCACATTCAGTCATTCAACCGTATTTATTGAGCGCTTACTGTGTGCAAAGCACTGTATTAAGCGCTTGGGAAGTACAAGTTGGCAACATCTAGACACACCCCCTACCCAACAGTGGGCTCAATCAATCAATCAATCAATCGTATTTATTGAGCGCTTACTATGTGCAGAGCACTGTACTAAGCGCTTGGGAAGTACAAATTGGCATCACATAGAGACAGTCCCTACCCAACAGTGGGCTCACAGTCTAAAAGGGGGAGACGGGCGGCAGGCGGGGATTCACCGTCCCGCAACCGGAGCCCACGCTTTTTTTCCTTCTCCTTCTCCTGAGGAGACAAGGGGAGTCTCCCCCGCTGCCCGAAGGCGTCGCCTATTGTGCGGCCGCGCGGCCCCCGCCCCTCGCTGCGGGTTGGGGGAGGCGGCGGGTCGGCTCCCATTGGCTGGCGGGGAGCTCCAGGCCCGCTCTGATTGGCTGCCGGGCCGGAGGGGGCGGGGCCAGGGGGCGGACCCTCCCTCCCTCCCTTCATTCCCCGTGCAGGGCACCGTACTGAGCGCCTTGACACTTCATTCATTCATTCAATCGTATTTATTGAGCGCCTACTGTGGGGACGGAACGCTTGGGAAGTCCAAGTTGGCAACATCTACAGACGGTCCCTACCCAATAGTGGGCTCACATTCATTCATTCAATCGTATTTACTGAGCGCTTACTGTGTGGAGAGCACTGGACTAAGCGCCTGGAAAGTCCAAGTTGGCAACATCTAGAGACGGTCCCTACCCAGTAGTGGGATCACATTCAGTCATTCAATCGTATTTATTGAGCGCTTACTGTGTGCAGAGCACTGGACTAAGCGCCTGGGAAGTCCAAGTTGGCAGCATCTAGAGACGGTCCCTACCCAATAGTGGGCTCACATTCAGTCATTCAATCGTATTTATTGAGCGCTTACTGTGTGCAGAGCATCTAGACACAGTCCCTACCCAACAGTGGGCTCACAGTCTAAAAGGGGGAGACGGACGGCAGGCTGGGGATTCACCGTCCCACCACCGGAGCCCACGCTTTCTCTCCACCTTCTCCTTCTCCTGAGGAGACAAGGGGAGTCTCCCCCGCTGCCCGCAGGCGTCGCCTATTGTGCGGCCGCGCGGCCCCCGCCCCTCCCTGCGGGTTGGGGGAGGCGGCGGGTCGGCTCCCATTGGCTGGCGGGGAGCGCCAGGCCAGCTCTGATTGGCTGCCGGGCCGGAGGGGGCGGGGCCAGAGGGCGGACCCTCCCTCCCTCCCTCCCTCCCTCCATGCAGTGCACCGTACTAAGCGCCTTGAAACGTCATTCATTCTGACAGCTCACCTCCTCCCGGAGGCCTTCCCAGACTGAGCCCATTCCTTCCTCTCCCCCTCGTCCCCCTCTCCATCCCCCCCATCTTACCTCCTTCCCTTCCCCACAGCACCTGTATATATGTTGGCACATATTTATTACTCTATTTTACTTGTACATATCTAATCTATTTATTTTATTTTGTTAGTATGTTTGGTTTTGTTCTCCGTCTCCCCCTTTTAGACTGTGAGCCCACTGTTGGGTAGGGACTGTCTCTAGATGTTGCCAACTTGTACTTCCCAAGCGCTTAGTACAGTGCTCTGCACACAGTAAGCGCTCCATAAATACGATTGATGATGATGATTCATTCATTCAATAGTATTTATTGAGCGCCTACTGTGGGGACTGAGCGCTTGGGAAGTCCAAGTTGGCAACATCTAGAGACGGTCCCTACCCAATAGTGGGATCACATTCAGTCATTCAATCGTATTTATTGAGCGCTTACTGTGTGCAGAGCACTGGACTAAGCACTTGGGAAGTCCAAGTTGGCAGCATCTAGAGACGGTCCCTACCCAATAGTGGGATCACATTCAGTCATTCATTCAATAGTATTTATTGAGCGCTTACTGTGTGCAGAGCACTGGACTAAGCGCCTGGGAAGTCCAAGTTGGCAACATCTAGAGACGGTCCCTACCCAATAGGGGGATCACATTCATTCACTCAATCGTATTTATTGAGCGCCTACTGTGTGCAAAGCACTGGACTAAGCGCCTGGGAAGTCCAAGTTGGCAACATCTAGAGACGGTCCCTACCCAATAGGGGGATCACATTCATTCATTCAATCGTATTTATTGAGCGCCTACTGTGTGCAAAGCACTGGACTAAGCGCTTGGGAAGTACAAGTTGGCAACATCTAGAGACGGTCCCTACCCAGCAGTGGGCTCACAGTCTAGAAGGGGGAGACAATTCATTCATTCCCTGTGCGGGGCACTGTACTAAGCGCTTGGGAAGTTCATTCATCCATTCATTGAATGAATTTCCTCAATCGTATTTATTCATTCAACCGTATTCATTCATTCAGTCGTATTTATTGAGCGCCTACTGTGTGCAGAGCACTGGACTAAGCACTTGGGAAGTACAAGTTGGCAACCTATAGAGACAGTCCCTACCCAACAACGGGCTCACAGTCTAGCCTGTTGACTAGGGGGGAGACAGACAACAAACCAAAACATGTGGACAGGTCAGAATAAATAATAATAATGATGGCATTTATTAAGCGCTTACTGTGTGCCAAGCACTGTCTAAGTGCTGGGGAGGTTACAAGGCAATTAAGTTGTCCTCCGTGGGGCTCACAGTCTTCATCCCCATTTTACAGATGAGGTAACTGAGGCCCAGTGAAGTGAAGTGACCTGCCCAAAGTCACACAGCTGACAGTTGGTGGAGCCAGGATTTGAACCCATATAGAATTAAAGTTATAAAGGTAATGGCTCGGAGCAGGTGACGGCTGTCAGCCTGTGCCTCCAGGGCCCCGGGGCCAGCCGCCCCGCTCATCATCATCCTTATCATCATAATGATGGTATTTGTGAAGCGCTTACTATGTGCCAAGCACTGTTGTAAGCGCTGGGGGGGAATACAAGGTGATCAGGTTGTCCCATGTGGGGCTCCCAGTCTTCATCCCCATTTTACAGATGAGGGAACTGAGGCCCAGAGAATAATAATAATAATAATGTTGGTATTTGTGAAGCACTTACTATGTGTGAAGCACTGTTCTAAGCTCTGGGGGGGGGATACAAGGTGATCAGGTTGTCCCACGTGGAGCTCCCAGTCTTCATCCCCATTTTACAGATGAGGGAACTGAGGCCCAGAGAATAATAATGGTATTTGTGAAGCACTTACTATGTGTGAAGCACTGTTCTAAGCGCTGTGGGGGGGGGGATACAAGGTGATCAGGTTGTCCCACGTGGAGCTCCCAGTCTTCATCCCCATTTTACAGATGAGGGAACTGAGGCCCAGAGAAGTGAAGTGACTTGCCCAAAGTCACACATCTGACAAGCGGCGGAGCCGGGATTGGAACCTACGACCTCCGACTCCCAAGCCCGAGCTCTTTCCACTGAGCCATGCTACTTTCCCAGTATATAGTTCGGGGAAGCTATAATAATATATAGGAAGCGCTTCAAAAGTACCATAATTATTATTAGTATGAGAACAGTGCTTGGCACATAGTAAGCGCCTAACAAATGCCATTATTATTGTTATTATTACCTTTCTAGCCCCTACCTCTCTCTTAAGTTGCCTCAGCGTCTTGCGGTTCCGCTTGGACCTGGGATGGCTCCCCTTGGTTGCTTTGCCTGCACCTCAACGAGTCTAAAATCTAACTTTTCTTCTGCCTTCCTAAACCCACTCCCCCTCCTCCCATCGTCCCTGTCAATCTCACTCAAGGAATAGGATTTGTTGAACACTTGCCCCGCACCCGACCCTAAACTCATCATTTGGGAGAGTGGATGAGGCAATTGCTAACCTCAAGGAATTTACCAGCTCGCCATCTTCCCTATCCCGGAAACCCAAACCTTCGTGTCATCCTCAGCTCCTCCTTGCTGGAATGTCCTCCCCATCAAATCCGCCAGACCACAGCTCTCCCCAGAGTCAAAATCTTTCGACAGTGTCCTGGTTGGAGAAGCCAACCCTGACAAATCCCCAGCATCCCTATTTACATCAACCCCATGGCCTCTGTCTTGCCGACCCCCCCCTTGCCCACGTCCTAGCCCCTGGCCTGGAATGCCCTCCCCCTCCATATCTGACCGCCAATCACTCTCCCCACTTTCAAAACCTTATTAAATCACACACCTTCCATTAGGCCTTCCTGGATTAAACCCTCATTTCCTCCTCTCCCACACCATTCTATGTTGCACTCTTTTCTCCTCCTCTTCTTTCTTCTCTTCCTCTTTCTCTTTCTCTTGCTCTTCCTCTTTCTCCTTCTCCTCTCTGTCTTCCTCTTTCTCTTCCTCCTCCTTTTTCCTATTCTTTTCCTCCTTCTCTTCAACCTGTTTTTTTCTCCTTCTTGATCTCTTCTTTCTCTTTCTGCTCCTCCTCCTTTATCGTCTCCTTTTCCTCCTCCTCCTCCTTTTCCTCCTCTTCCTTTTTTCCTTTTTCTCTTCTTTTCTTTTTCTCTTCCTCCTCCCTCATCTCCTCTTTCTCCTCTTCCTCCCCCTCCTCTTCTTTTCCTCCTCTTCCTCCTCCACTTTCTTCTCCTTTTCGTCCTCCTATTTCTCTTTTTCCTCTTCTTTTTTCTCTTTATCTATCTTTATCTATATATGTATATATGTTTGTTATATATGTATATATGGTTGTACATATTTATTACTCTATTTATTTTACTTGTACATATCTATTCTATTTATTTTATTTTGTTAATATGTTTGATTTTGTTCTCTCTTCTAGACTGTGAGCCCACTGTTGTGTAGGGACTGTCTCTATATGTTGCCAACTTGTACTTCCCAAGCGCTTAGTACAGTGCTCTTCACACAGTAAGCGCTTAATAAATATGATTGATTGATTGATCTTTCTGCTCATCATCATCCATCTCTATCATCCTCCTCCTCCTTTTCTTCCTCCTTTTTCTCCCTTTATTCCTTCAGCTCTTTCCTCATCTCATCTTTCTCCTCCTCCTCCTCCTTCTCCTTCCCCCTCACCTGGAACAGTAGGGTGAGGCATAGAGAGCCCTGGCACCTCTCCCAGAACAAATCAAGCCCAAGTGATTTGCTACCTGCAATAAAAGAATTATTGTACAGAACAGTCACCCGAACCTCAACGTTGGGTTAATCTCTGTTGCTGTTGTTTGAAAGAATTGGTGGTTAATCTTTCAAAAGTTCTGACCCTCCCTGGGCTTTGATGGAGTTGGGAGGAGGTTCAAGAAACTGGATGTTTATTGTTTGAAATTTTCTTATAAATCTACCTATTGCCTTCTTGAAAGGGACAGAGAGGAAGCAGCAGCACTTCTGATCTGGCCTAATTTAGTCCCCTAAGGCTATTTTCTGGGTCACAGTTGTTAGCTTGCCTTCCAGAGAAGAAGAAATGTTCTAGAGCACTAGTGCAAGCTACCAATCAGTGAATAATATCTGTTGAGCAAATACTGTGTGCAGAACTCTGTACTAAGTGCCTGGAGAAAATAATAGAGTTAATAGACACTACCCCTGTCATCAAGGTGCTTGAGATGCAATGTAGCCTAGTGAATAGAGAGAGCATATATCTGGGAGTCAGAAGGACCTGAGCTCTAATGACGGTTCTGCCACTTTCATTCATTCAATCGTATTTATTGAGCGCTTACTATGTGCAGAGCACTGTCCTAAGCGCTTGGAAAGTACAAGTCGGCAACAAATAGAAACGGTCCCTACCCAACAACGGGCTCACAGTCTAGAAGGGGGAGACAGACAACGAAATAAAACATGTGGGCAGGTGTCAAGTCGACAGAACAAACAGAATTAAAGCTAGATGCACATCATTAACAAAATAAATCATCATCATCATCATCAATCGTATTTATTGAGCGCTTACTATGTGCAGAGCACTGTACTAAGCGCTTGGGAAGTACAAATTGGCAACATATAGAGACAGTCCCTACCCAACAGTGGGCTCACAGTCTAAAAGGGGGAGACAGAGAACAAAAGCAAACATACTAACAAAATAAAATAGAATAGATATGTACAAATAAATTAAGTAAATAAATAAATAGAGTAAAAAAAGTGTACAAACATATATACATATATAATAGAATATAAATAGAATATTAAATGTGTACAAGTAAAATGAATAGAGTAATAATAATAATAATGGAATTTATTAAGCGCTTACTATGTGCAAAGCACTGTTCTAAGCACTGGGGAGGTTACAAGATGATCAGGTTGTCCCACGGGGGGCTCACAGTCTTAATCCCTATTTGACAGATGAGGTAATAATAAATCTGTACAAACATATATACAGGTGCTGTGGGGAGGGGAAGGAGGTGGGGGGGGGAATGCTGTGTGACTTTGGGCAAGTCACTTCACTTCTCTGGGCTTCAGTTCCCATATCTATAAAATGTGGACATGGACCGTGTCCAACCCAATTAGCTTGGATCTGCCCCAACACTTGGAACAGTGGCTGGCACATAGTAAACGTTTAACAAATGCCCTAAAAAAAATGGAGAGTGACAGCTGCGGTATAGTGGGAGAGAGAATGAGTGGATAAGAAGGGAACTGACTGAGTGCCTTAAAAGCCAATAATCAGGAGTTTCTACTGGATTGCAGAAAAGAGTGGGTAACCATTGAAGGCTTTGGGGGAGTGGGGAGAGGGGTGCAGAATGACAGTTTAGAGACAATGCAGAATAAAACCTGAGACAGATTGACTTGCTATTTGTTCTTTAATAATAATAATAATAATGGCATTTATTAAGCGCTTACAATGTGCAAAGCACCGTTCTAAGCGCTGGGGAGGTTACAAGGTGATCAGGATGTCCCACGGTGGGGCTCACAGTCTTCTTCCCCATTTTCCAGATAGTAATAGGTAGTGATTAGTTTGATTATCACTGGAGAGACACGTTGTAGTAGGGGCGAATTTAGGGTAAACTGCAGATTAATGGCTGAAGGTGGCTAGGTAGACGTGGAGCAGTTTGAAGCACCTAGTAATTTAAAACTGAGAGTGAATGATGCTCAGTGTGAGAAATTATTCTTCCCGGAGTTTATCTTGTCCCTGAGAGAGCAAGTGGACTAAGTCTCTAGGGGTTCTCCACAGGTTGGCAGGCCCTCGGATATATCGGGGGATGAAACTGTCTTTTTATTCTGTATATGAAACCTAGCAGAGCCTGAAATAAATGGAGTAAAAAATGGCAACCCAGAGGTTTCAAGACAGAGGTTAACCAAAAGACAGTGGAACAATAGAAAGATTCATGTTTCTTGAAAGTTATCAGGCGGAAGATGAAATGTTTGCTGAAGAAATTAAGTCAAGCCGCAGTCCTGGAACTCTGTCTGTGTCTTTTTTGGTATGGTATTTGTTAAGCGCTTACTATATGCCTGGCACTGTTCTAGGCGCTGGGGTAGATACAAGCTAATCAGGTTGGACGTGGTCCACGTCCCACATGGGGCTCACAGTCTTAATCCCCGTTTTCCAGATGAGGTATCTGAGGCCCAGAGAAGTGAAGCAATTTTCCCGAGGTCACCAGCAGACAAATGGCAGAGCCGGGATTACAACACAGGTCTTTCTGGCTCCCAACCCCGTGCTCCGTCCACCAGGCCATGCTGCTTCTCTGATCATTAGTGGTGGTGGTGAGCGCAGTAATAGTAGTAGTAATCATAGTAGTAGTAGTTCTAGTTGTCGTTGTAGTACATTTATAGTAGTAGTAGTTCTAGTAGTCATTAGTTGTTGTAGTGGCATTGTTGTAATAATATTTGTTGTTGTAGTGGCATTGTTGTAATATTTGTTGTTATAGTAGGCATTGGTGCTAACTTAATTTTGAGTGTGGGGGGTGACAAAGGAGCAGGGATTGTAGAGGGGATGGAGACTGGGAGGGGACAGAATTTGACAAGCTAGTAATCCATCAATCAGTGGATTTATTGAGCATTACTGTGTGCAGAGCACTGTAATGAGCGCTGGATAAAGTACAGTAGAGTTGGTAGATGCCATCCTTTCCCTCAGGGGGCTAATAAGTGAGGAAGCCCCCATTTTGGGTCTTTTCAGCCCCGATCCAGAACTCATCGGCCCGATCAAGGACCTGGGATGACCAAGGCTGGAAGGAAAAGTTCAGAAAGCCGAGGGGCCATTGCCCTCATCACCTCTGTGACAGGGCATCTATCATGGTAGCAGTTGCTGTGATAGTAATAGTAGTATTTCCAGAGTGCCCACTTGGTGCAGGGTGCTGTATTAAATGCCTGGGGTGTACAAAATCAATCAATCAAAGCTATCTACTGAGGGCTCACAATACGAAAGAACTAGCAGACACGTTCCCTGCCCACAATGAGCTAACAGTCTGTCCTCAGTCTACAGTCTAAAGAAATGAAACATTCCCTGCCATCAGAGAGTGCTTACTCTAATGGGGGAGACAGACAGAAAAAATGATGAACAACTGGAATTGTCAAAAGAAATCATTGGATGTTCACCGAATGAGTCCTGTAGACTGTAGAACAGTGCTTTGCACCTAGTAAGCGCTTAATAAATGCCATCACTATAAGCTCGTTGTGGGCAGGGAATGTGTCCATTATATTCTTCTAGAGTACCCACCCAAGCGCTTAGTACAGTGCTCTGCACACAGTAAGCACTCAGTAAATACAATTGATTGATTGAGATGAGCGTTTCAGAGGGCTTGAAGTTGGGAGACAGTTGCCCTTTCCCTGGGCAAAGGCTTTGTGAAAATCAGGAGAGCGAGAGGCAGGTTTGAAAGCAGACAGGCCCAATATGGGGCAATCATTATTAAAGCAAGGAACTATTTTTATTTGCGCCTCATGCAGAAACAAGTGTCAGTCACACGTTGGTCTTCTCAGCCATATTTGCATATTATTTGCTTGCACAGACATCAGTAATGCAATCTTTGAAACTGAAGGGCAGTCCTATGCATGTATTTTTAGATTCTTCCAAATACATTTGTGCGTATGTGCATTTTACGGGTAAATAGCAAGGCTAAAGGGATTTTAGAGTCTTTCCCTGAACTGTGGGGCTGACTCTTCTGTGAGTTCAAGTGTTAGTGTCTGTTCTAAAGATGCCAAAGCTTTCCATCAAAATGTCAGAAGAAGAGGCTCAGGGGCTTTCATGTTCTGGCTCTTTACAGCCAGGAAGCAGATTTTGCATCAGTCAATCAATCAGTCAATCAGCAGTATTTATTGAGCGCTTGCTCCATGCAGAGAACTGTACTAAGCTCTTGGGCGAGTACAATACAATAAAATTAGCAGCCACGTGTCTTGCCCATAATGAGCTTACAGTTTAGAGATCAATCTATTGATTAATTTATTGGTATTTATTGAGCACTTATTATGTAAATAAGTTTGTACATATTTATTACTCTATTTATTTATTTTACTTGTACCTATCTATTCTATTTATTTTATTTTGTTAGTATGTTTGGGTTTGTTCTCTGTCTCCCCCTTCTAGACTGTGAGCCCACTGTTGGGTAGGGACTGTCTCTATACATTGCCAGCTTGTACATCCCAAGCGCTTAGTACAGTGCTCTGCACACAGTAAGCTCTCAATAAATACGATTGATTGATTAACGAGCACTGTACTAAGCGCTTGGGAAAGTACAGTACAGCAGAGTTGGGAGACATGTCCCCTGCCCAGGACGAGCCTGCGGTCTGGAGGGTGTGCGTATAGTCTAGAGAGGATGCCAAATAACTCTTTTGACTTTGATCAGACAATCAGTGGTAGTTATTGAGCACTTACTGTGTGCAGAACACTGTACTAAGTGCTCGGGAGATTACAGTACAACAGAATCGGTAGACACACCCCCTGCCCACAAGGAACTTACAGTCTAGAGAGTTGATGTTTAATATTTAAGCATTTCATATTTAATATGCTGAAGACCTTTTCAAGCAGTCCTCTCTGCCTACCCCCACCAGAGTATCCTATATAAGGGGGCCTACAGAAGGTAGTGGGATAAACTGCAGAAATGTCAAGAATCAATTCGTGCTTTGAATGAAATATAAAAGGGCTTAAACCGTACGCTTTATCGCCGTAGTTTAGATCTTTATAAATACAGTAAAATACTGCCCTCATCCAATGATCTCTGAGTGTTTGCCCACAGGAACAGATAAAATCTATCTACATGAAATCCAACAGGAAAATTTGACTTGCCTGATACTCATTTTTGATGAGAAGCAGATTAGGAGCATTTTGAGGGACCTGTCAGAATTCTGCCCTTTTGACACGAAGACATATCTTCTACATCAATTCATCAAAGTAGTCTGAAGACACTGCGTTACAGGGATATTAATAAGACGCTTCTGACTAATGCAACCGTCTGAGAGGTCCTAGAAATATCCTTTGCGATTAGATTCCGTTTTTTTCCAATTTCCTTCTTTCATCCATTCATGAAGGAAAGCAGCACAGCCCAGTGGAAAGAGCATGGGCCTGGGAGTGGGAGGACCTGGGTTCTAATCACAGCGCCACCACTCACCTGCTGTGTGATCTTGGGCAAGTCACTTGACTTCTCTGTGCCTCAATTCCCTCACCTGCAGAATGGGGATTCAAACCTGTTCCCCCTTCTACTTGACGCCGTGAGCCCCATGTGGGACCTGATTATCTTGTATCTACCCCAGCGCTTAGTACAGTGCTTGGATATAGTAAGCACCAAACAAATACCCTAATTGTGATGATTATTATTATTTATTCTCCTCTTCTGCTTCCAGGCCAGTCTCAGCGGGTTTGTTCACGTTTGACCTCTCCTCCTCCGGCAGAGTCCCCGCTCAACTTGTCTTAATGCTTCTCAGTCACAGAAAATCTTTGGTGAGGAAAAAAGGCAAATTTATGGAGGACCTTCAATGCAAGTTGGAAGATGCGACTGTCTCGTAGAAGCCTTTACTTCCCGAGGTAAAAACGATTCCTGTTTGGTTTAGAACCGGCGGAATATTTTAAGACCAGGAATTGCATCTTGTTCGTGTTCAATTCCAGCTAGCGCAGGGCCCCTTTGCTGTGGATTTATGTTAATGCCTGTCTCCCCCTCTAGACTGGAAGCTCACTTTGGGCAGGGAACATGTCTACCATGCTCGGTGGAAAGAGCCCGGGCTTTGGAGTCAGAGGTCATGGGTTCAAATCCCGGCTCTGCCAACTGCCAGCTGTGTGACTTTGGGCAAGTCACTTCACTTCTTTTGGCCTCAGTTCCCTCATCGTAAAATGGGGATGAAGACTGTGAGCCCCCCATGGGACAACCTCATCACCTTGTAACCTCCCCAACGCTTAGAACAGTGCTTTGCACATAGTAAGCACTTAATAAATGCTATTATTATTATTGTTATTACTATTATTATTATTATTATTACCAACTCCTGGGTATCGTGCTCTCCCAACGGCTTAGTACAGTGCTCTGCACACAGTGAGCTCTCAAAAAAGAGAAACAGCCTGACAGCCCTGGAAGTCAGAAGGACATGGGTTCTAATCCCAGCTCCACCACTTGTCCATTGTGTGACCTTGGACAAGTCACTTCTCTATGCCTCAGTTCTCTCATCTGTAAAATGGAGATTAAGACTGTGAGCCCTGTGAGGGAACACCACTGTGTCCAACTCGATTATCTCGTGTCTACCCCAGCGCTTACAACAGTGCTTGGCACGTAATAATAATAATGATGGCATTTATTAAGTGTTTACTATGTGCAAAGCACTGTTCTAAGCACTGGGGAGGTTACAAGGTGATCAGGTTGTCCCACGAGGGGCTCACAGCCTTAATCCCCGTTTTACAGATGAGGTAACTGAGGCCCAGAGAAGCGAAGTGACTTGCCCAAAGTCACACAGCTGACAATTGGTGGAGCTGGGATTTGAACCCATGACCCCTGACTCCAAAGCCCGGGCTCTTTCCACTGAGCCACACTGTTTGTTCACGTAGTAAGCGCTTAACAAATACCGCAGTTATTATTATAAATCCCACTGATTGTTGGAATGGTGGGGGTGCATTATTTACCCTGAATTAATTTTATGAAATGATGCCTGGATATATGTTGAAAGGCGAGGGGCCCCAGAACCATTTTGTCAAAAAGTCTGATTCAAAGTCATCCGGCTTGTCTGTAAGCAACCCGGGGCGGCCTATAGGCTGACAATGAATAGAACAATTTCAGAGGATTACACTGTCCAATCTTTAAAGGGTTATTGTGGAAGCTACTAAAGCCTAAACTGTGACTGGCGATAATAACGGTTCCATTTTGAAGCTTTTATGTTGAGGAGTTCTTTTCGTATTGCTTTCCCCGACCCCCAACTGTAAACAGTTATTATGCTGAATGTCAAACATAGAAAACTGAAAGAGGAAAAAAAAAATCTTTGATCATGAAACTCAGGGTATAAAGCTGTTTTTTTAAAAAAAAGCAAAAACTATAACCCAGCAGCCTAGTATGCGATGGTTGTTGTATGTTTTATAAAAACATCAAGAAATGCTCGTTTGGAGGGAAACGTGTGGATGTGTTTTTCGGATTGAAGCGTCTCACAGACTCCTACCACGAGGGTTCATGAACCCTCTAAAAATTGCCTTTCTAATCCAAAACTAAGTTTTTCCTCCAGCAGAGTGGATCACGTTGTCCTCTCTGTTCGCACTGTGGTCACTCTTTGGTTATGGACAGTGTCCTTTGACGACAATCTAATCCAAAATCCACATCACGAATACTCGTGGTTTTCCCTGGCACATGCCTTAGCTTTTCCTTGTCTTCATTTCTCTCCATCACTCTTTCTTCAAATACTGTTCTTTGCTTTCATCTTGGGACTAGTTGAAGGTGATTGTCAATTGTCAATTTCCCAAGCTCTTCTGATGTAACTCTGGGAATCGTCCTTCAAGAACTTGTCTACGTTCCTCTAATCATTGAGTGTCGACTCTCTGTATTCCCTCCAACTTCATTAACTCTCCTTGATACTGATGTATCCCAAATCGAACATATTATCTCTAACTGTTGTTTTGTGTCAGCTCTCCAGAAAGGAAAATTATCTCATGTCTTAGGGTCACTAGGAAGAAGACGTTAAAAAAAGTGCTTAACCTTTGGAGAGTCAACCCCCCTCTAGACTCTAAGCTCCTTGTTCATTCATTCATTCAATCATATTTATTGAGCACTTACTGTGTGCAGAGCACTGTACTAAGCGCTTGGGAAGTACAAGTTGGCAACCTATAGAGACGGTGCCTACCCAACAACGGGATCACAGTCTAGAAGGGGGAGACAGACAACAAAACAAAACATGTTGACATTCATTCAATCGTATTTATTGGGCACTTACTGTGTGCAGAGCACTGTACTAAGCGCTTGGGAAGTACAAGTTGGCAACATATATGAACAGGTGTCAGGGAATGTGTCTACCAACTCAAAGTGTATTCTTTCAAGCACTTAGTACAGTGCTCTGCATTTAGTAAGCACTCGATGAATATAATTGATTGACTGGGAAAAAAATCTTCCTCCAAGACTAATTTTTGAGCACATAAAGAAGCAGTTTTCCTGCAATCCTTCTCTTAAGATGTCGTCTATCTGTGATTCACTGTACTAAGCCAAAAAAAATCAATCAGTCAATCGTATCTATTGAGTGCCTACTGTGTGCAGAACACTGTATGAAGCGCTTGGGAGAGTACAGTATAACAGAGTTGATAGACACATTCCCTGCCCACGACAAGTTTACAGTTCAGGAGGAGAGACAGACACGAATATAAATTTTTTAAAAATGGATAGCTATATAAGTACTGTGGGGCTGAGGAAAGAGTGATTAAAGGGAGAAGCAGCGTGGCTCAGTGGAAGGAGCCCGGGCTTTGGAGTCAGAGGTCATGGGTTCAAATCCAAGTTCAAATCATGGGCAAGTCACTTCACTTCTCTGAGCCTCAGTTACCTCATCTGGAAAATGGGGATGAAGACTGTGAGCCCCCCGTGGGACAACCTGATCACCTTGTAACCTCCCCAGCGCTTAGAATGGTGCTTTGCAAATAGTAAGCGCTTCATAAATGCCATTATTATTATTAAAGGGAGCAAATCAGGGCAATGCGGAAGAAAGTGGGAGAAGAGGAATTAGGGCCTCGTTAGGGAAAACCTCTTGGAGGAGATGTGCCTTCAATAAGGCTTTGAAGGTGGGGAGAGTGATGTCTGGCGGGTATAAAGAGGGAAGGTGTTCCAGGCCAGAGGTAGGATGGTGGAGAGGTAGATGAGATTGAGGTACAGTGGCGGTAAGAGCGAAATGTGTCGGCTTGGTCGGAGTAGGAGAGGAGCGAGGGGAGGGAGGCGGGGGCAAAGTGATGGAGTCCTTAGACTGGCAGAACATTTCATTTGAAAGAAGTTTTTCACAAATTATTGAAGACAATGACCCATATATTTGCACTTATTCTATAAATTTTAAAGACCTAGGGGTTTCAGAGTGCGGATTCTCCAAGATTCTGCCCACTTGCACTCATCTCCCGTCTTCCCCACCCCGGCCTCTCTTCTCCTAACAGCTCCCGTAAGGGGAGTGATGGCATTTATTGAACACCCATTGGGTGCAAGGCTTGGAAAGATATTCCCAGACCACCCAACCCATTCCCTACCTCCCCTAGGACACTCTGGCTTTTGCTTCAACTGCCCACCCAACCCTAAGCACAAGCCTACCTCTTCCAAGCCTTTATGATCCCCTTAGCCCCTCTCCTTCCCCCTCCCCTCCACCAAATGATCTCCTTCCCCGCATGGAAAACTCCACTCCCAACTTAACTCTTCGGTGCCATTTTCCGGATGAGCTCCGCCTGGCCCTGGTCAATCCCATAATTTGGAATTTGTGGATATGCATCCCCAATTTTTACGGGTTCTGCACTGATGTTGTAAAGCGAGGTCAAGCGAGCCTATGAGAATCTGCTCACTCTCTTGCTTTGCAGCGTTAAGCTCCTTGAGGAAATTAAGGAGCCCGGTCTTCTTTGAGGCTTCTTCTTCTTCTTTTTTGAGAAGCAGCGTGGCTCAGTAGAGAAGCAGCGTGGCCCAGTGGAAAGAGCACGGGCTCTGGAGTCAGAGGTCATGGGTTCAAAGCCCGGCTCTGACAATTGTCAGCTGTGTGACTTTGGGGAAGTCACTTCACTTCTCTGGGCCTCAGTTCCCTCATCTGTAAAATAGGGATTAAAACTGTGAGCCCCACGTGGGACAGCCTGATCACCTTGTAACCTACCCAGTGCTTAGAACAGTGCTTTGCATATAGTAAGCGCTTAATAAATGCCATCATTAGTATTCTTTTGGAAACCCTCAGAGCCCTGAGTTCAAAGGATGCCATGACTGTTGGGCGTCCCCAGCAAGCTTAGTGCCCTTTGGCACCCAGTTGTTGGCACCCATCTCCCTGGTGAGCCATCATTTGATTTTATTACTCCCCACACCCTCCTCACTGCCCGCGGCCCCCACTGCCTCCACCCTCCTTTAAACCTGGGCCCCTGTGGTTTCCCACCTGGTCGCCCCGATCCCCAGAAAGCCTGAATGCTTTCCTGACCAGGCGCCTCCGGCCCAGATGTGCCAATTCCACGACCCGAAATAATAGCAATAATAATAGTCCTAGTGGTATTTATTACGTGCCAGCTATGTGCTGAGCACTGGGATTGAGGCAGTGCGGTCGGATCAGGCAGTCCTTGTCCCAGAGGAAGAGGATGCAGCATGGGCTAGTAGATAGAGCCCGGGCCTGGGCGTCCGAGGACCTGGGTTCTAATCCCGGCTCAACCACTTATAGGGCACATGACCTGGGGCAAGTCACTTCATTCTCTGGGCCTCAATGACCTCATCTATGAAACGGGGATTAAGAATGTGAACCCCATGTGGGACAGGAACTGTGTCCAACCTGATTGACTTGTATCTACTCCAGCGCTTAGAACAGTGCTTGGCACATAGTTTCCTCATCTGTAGAATGGAGGGTAAATCCTACTCCCTCCTACTTAGACTGTGCGCCCCATGTGTGATGGGGTATTTGTCCAACCTGATTGTCTGGTATCTACCTCAGTGATTAGAACAGTGGTTGGCACAGAGTAAGTGCTTACTAAGTAGTATTATTATAATTATCATCATTATTAGTCAGAGGGCGGGAGAACAGGTATTTCACCCCCATTTTTACCTGTTTCTGATTTACCAGAATTGAGGCACGGAGAATTTGAGTGACTTGCCCCGGGGTCACACAGTAGTCAAGTGATGGAGTCAGGATTAAAACCCAGGTCTTTTTTAAATTTTTTTAAAATTTGCCCCATCTCCCCCACCCTCCTACTTCCAGCCCTTTCCTGCCACATGGTTCCTCTGCAGCTCAGCCTGCTCAGATCCCTCAGCTGAGGGGGGCGGGAGGGGCTTAGAGTGGGGGGTTAGATCTTTGGGGGGGGGCAGCATTCGGGGGGAAGGTTTTAGGGTGGGGTGCTAGGTCTTTGGAGGTCCAGCACTGGACAGAGGGACACACAAGGAGCTGGGGGGACCCATGACAGTACAAGATGGCATGGACAGAGAAGGGAGCACAGGAAAAATGCATTTTAAGTAGCTTCTCCACTAGGCCATGCTGCACAAAGGTGGAAAAGGGAGCTTCCCTTCCCCAGAGGAAGTCAGTTGGATTAGAATCAGGGACATCGGAAGTAACTTGACTTGCGTTGTAGCTATTGAAGGCTCCTTGTTCTTTTCCTGAAAGTGAGAGAATTGCTTCAAGTGTGAAAAGCATATTTCTCACCCAGTTGGGGAAAGGATCGAAAGGAAATCATCCAACACTCAGGGGTCTCAACCTCCCTCACCTATAACAAAAATAAAGATTACATCAGTGGCAGGGATCCGGCGAGTGAAACAGTTGTAAAAACCTCAGTTTCTCCTTCTAGCCAACACAGGTTGAAAACCAGTATTATGGTAGGACCCTTATCAGATGAGCACTTATGTCCATATCTAGGGAAGCAGTGTGGTCTAGTGGATAGAGCACGAGCCTGGGCGTCAGAAGGACCTGGGTTCTAATCCCAGCTCTGCCACTTGTCTTTGGCATGACCTTGGGCATGTTATGTCACTTCTCTGGGCCTCAGTTACCTCATCCGTAAGACTCTCTCTTTTCCTCCCTCCCTCTCTCTCTCTCTCTCTCTCTCTCTCTGCACTCTTTTCAATCAATCAATCAATCACATTTATTGAGCGCTTACTGTGTGCAGAGCACTGTACTAAGCGCTTGGGAAGTCCAAATTGGCAACATATAGAGACAATCCCTACCCAACAGTGGGCTCACAGTCTAAAAGGGGGAGACAAAACCAAACATACTAACAAAATAAAATAAATAGAATAGATATGTACAAGTAAAATAAATAAATAAATAAATAGAGTAATAAATATGTACATACATATATACAGGTGCTGTGGGGAAGGGAAGGAGGGAGTAGATACAAGTCAATCAGGTTGGACACAGTTCCTGTCCCACTCTCTCTTCCCCTCTCTCCATTCCTCCCTGTCCTTTTTATGTGTCTTTCTCTCTTCCTCCATCTTTGCCTCCCATCCTCCCCTTACTTCAGGTCCAGCAGTAGAACCAAAGGGAAATAGATCTTCCCCACCCCCAGAGACAGCCTCGTGAGATGCTTTAGCCTGTGAGGGGGCCAGGTCATGTCGAAACCTTCTGGTCTCTCTAGCCCCCGGGCCGGGCCGGACCCCAGAGACGGGCAGGAGGAGCAGGAGGAAGAGCGTTCGAAGCACCGGGGCCCCGAAACGTTGAAATCTGGTTTGCGGAAGCCCTCGTCGTTAAAAGGATTCCTCCTCTAAGCCGCAGTAATAGCTCGGTCTCAGCAGCTCTGGCTGGCAGACCTCATGTGACTGCTTTTTAATCCCCACAACCCATTAATCCTAGCAACGAAAGCACGAGTATCCAGAGTGAATTCTTAGATCTTGATGTGGTACCACAGAAAGGCAGACTGGATTCAGTCGGAGAGGGAAGTCTAGGGAAAATGAAGGAGGACAAGGGGGAGGAGGAGAAAAAGGAAGAGGAGACAGGGGATGGAGAAGAATGGGGGAAGGGAGAGGAAAAGGAAGGTTAAAGGGAGAAGGAGGATGGGCGATGAGGGGTTGGTGGTAAAGAATGTTTGAGATTTCTTGGCTTTTCATTTTCAGTCCTCTCTCTAGAGATGTCTTCAGGCCCAAAATATATTTGCTAATATATTTCCACCTGACGTTTTATTGTGTTCCCGGCTGTAAAACCTGGAACTAAATCACTGAACAGTAGTTACTTATTTGTTTGTCGAAGAAAATCATCATTCTGTAACAGATTACCCGAGTAGAGCACCTGGAACCCAGCTACTCAAGTTTGAATTACTTCTTGGTCAGTCTCAGCAAAATAATATGAAAATGCAACTGTGGGTGTTTCACTAATTTTGACACTTTCCACTTAAAAATAACCTGGAATTTCCTTTGTGGTTGGATGCAGAAGACAAACGCTCTCTAATTCAAAAAGAGTCTTTGTTTTGCCTTGGAGCCTAAGGAAAGGAGAAAGAGTTCCTGCCTTCTGATGTGAGCTTCCTCTGAAAAATTGCGAGAAGCAGTGTGGCCTAGTGGGAACTGATTATGTTGTTTCAATCAATCTACGGTATTTATTGAGCACTTACTATGTGCATGGCATTGTTCTAAGCGCTTGGGAGAGTTCAGTACAACAGAATTAGCAGAAATGTTCCGTGCCCACAGCAAGCTTATAGTCTAGAGTGGGAGACAAACATTAATATGAATAGATAAGTACTTTATAATAACTTAAAGATGGGTAACTAGTGCTCTGGGGGCGGGGCGAATATCAAATTTCTAAAGGTCACAGATCCAAGATCCAAGTGCGTAGACGCTTCAGAAGATCCTCTACCCCAAAGCTTAGTAGAGTATATCATGGCCTAGTGGATAGAGCACGGGAGTTAGAAAGACCTGGGTCCTAATCCAGTTCTGCAGTGTGACCTGGGACAAGTCACTTAACTTCTCTGTGCCTCAGCTACCTCATCTGTAAAATGGGCATTAAGACTATGAGCCCCATATGAGATATGGATTGTGTCCAACCTAATTAGCTTTTATCAAGCCCAGCGCTTAGTGCAGTGCCTGGCACAGAGTGAGCACTTAACAAATGTTGTCTTATGCAGTCGAGCCGTCCCCAAACCGTAGTGACTCCATGGACGCATCTCTCCCAGAACGCCCCACCTCCATCTGCAATCATTCTGATAGTGTATCCATAGAGTTTTTTTGGTAAAAATACAGAAGTGGTTTACTTGAGTCTCCTCCCACGACTCTCTCCTGTGCTGCTGCTGCCCAGCACAGGGGAGTTTTTACTTGTAGCAGATTGCCTTCCACTCACTAGCCACTACCCAAGTTAGGAATGGAATGGATAGGCCTCTGCCTGACACTTCCCCCAATAGTCAAGACTGGTAATAATAATAATAATGATGATAATAATAATAATAATGCTGGTATTTGTTAAGCTCTTACTATGTGCCAAGCACTGTTCTAAGCGCTGGGGTAGATACAAGGTAGTCAGGTTGTCCCATGTGGGGCTCACACTCTTCATCCCCATTTTACAGATGAGGGAACTGAGGCCCAGAGAAGTGAAGTGACTTGCCCAAAGTCACACAGCTGACAAGTGGTGGAGCCGGGATTTGAACCAATGACCTCTGACTCCAAAGCCCGTGCTCTTTCCACTGAGCCACGCTGCTTCTCTGAGTACTGGAAACCCTTCAGGTGTGATCCTGAGATGAGAGGCTTAACGAATACCGTTTAAAAAAAGGTATATAGTAAGCGCTTAACAAATGCACAGTTCTTCTTTTTATTATTAC
The DNA here is from genome assembly GCF_015852505.1 of Tachyglossus aculeatus. NCBI lineage: Eukaryota > Metazoa > Chordata > Mammalia > Monotremata > Tachyglossidae > Tachyglossus > Tachyglossus aculeatus. Next base: position 11,383,793 of record NC_052085.1, on the reverse strand, counting down.
CATCTCCTATGCTGTTCTGAGGCCTTAAACCCATCACAGACACAGGCACAGATGCGCAGTTTGGCTTCTTGACCAGTGGCTCCATCCAGGTGGATCTTCATGGCACCTTCAACATCCCATCTTAACTGTAAGCGCGTTGTGGGCCGGGAATGTGTCTACCGACTCTGTTGTACTGGGCTCTCCCAAGTGCTTAATACAGTCAGCCCATAGTAAGTGCTCAATAAATGCACAGGCCGACTGATGTCCCAGACTGGATCGCTAACAGTGAAGTCCTGGAAGTAAATCATCCTACCAGTAGCAAAGCTGTGCTAGCCTCAATCTAGAGTAGCTGGACTGGATATGTGAGGAGAATGGATGAATCGAAGAGTAGCGGGGCCTAGTGAAAAGAGCATGGACTCAGAAGTCGGGAGAACTGGGTTCCAATCCCAACTCTGCCACTTGTCAGCTGTGTGACTTTGGGCAAGTCACTTCACTTCTCTGTGCCTCAGTTCCCTCATCTGTAAAATGGGGATGAAGACTGTGAGCCTCACGTGAGACAACCTCATCACCTTGTATCCCCCCCCACGCTTAGAACAATACTTAGCACATAGTAAGCGCTTAATAAATGCCATTATTATTATTATGTCCAATCTAATTGGATTGTAGCTACCTCAGCACTTAGCACAGTGCTTGGTGCATAAGTGCATAACGTTATTATTACCATTTCCATCTCATTTTTGCTAAGAACAGATGCTGTATCATTTCTCGATAGAATTTGCTACCCATATCGAAGTATGTTGTCAAATGGTAATTGCTGTAATACTCCGCTATAAGTACTTTGTATTTTTGGATTTCTTGCCAGCGGTCTTCCATTTTTTGTAGAAAAACTCCGTCTAGTAGGTGAAATGAGAATAACTTTGCTTTCTAATACTACTTACTCACTGAATATCTAAATAGAAACCAAACAAATGTTTTCTTTTTAGTCACATTATATGATGTCATTGCTTACTGAAGTGAAGCATAAGGCAAACATAAAAATAGACCCATTTGGGGTCGTGGAAGGAAATGAGACCAGCCAAAAGGGCTGGAGTTCCGATAGAATTTTTCTGCTAATTCCCCAGAAGAACTGAGCTACCTGAGGGAAACTGGAAGAGGCTGGTGATAGGATCCGAGTCTTCCTCAAAACCTACGGAAGGCAGGTGTGTCCTCCCTCCCGCACTTCCAAAATAAATCCGGATGGTGCTTCAACAGAAATCCAAAGTTCATTCAGTGGAAGAGCAAAACATCCAACTCTTCTAGACCAGGGGAAGGATTCCTCCTGGAAACCCTTCCAATTCCCATGACCGTCGAGTGCGGTCGAACATATAGAAAAAGCCAAGCCGAGAGACCTCTCATTCCCTCGATGCTACTGGCCCATAAATCAACTCCTGCATCAAAGAGGAAATCAATGCCAGTGACCTTTCATTTCTAACGGTCTTCCTCCTGCTCTCTCTTCCTTTCCTCCTGGGTCTAGAGTAAAGTGAAAATAAGGAGGTGCCACTTCCTTTGAAAACTAATCACCTCACTGAAGGTGTTTTCCAGAGAAGGACGAAGAAGGCCAATAAATCTTCCACTCTGGAAAAAAATTAAGTGAGACCCATCAATTGTTCGCACAAGCATTACGGGGGAGCAGAATGGTTCGGGTAGAATATCCTTTGCTGGAGAGGAAACCAGTGTGAGTTAGGACATTTATTAAGCACTCTGTGGTGCAGGTAAACATCCATAAGGGCCTGTGTGTATCAAATTTACTTGAATAATTGCCTCTACCCAGATTTCCAAAGAGGAAATGAGAGATAATTTTTTGTAGCACATAAATGTAAGCAGGCTGGACCCAGTCCCTGCCCCACATGGAGCTCCCATTCCAAGGAGGAGGGAGAACAGTATTTAATTCCGATTTTACAGGTAAGGTTACTAAGGTACTGAGAAGTCATTCGCCCGAGGTCGCACAGCAGACAAGTGGCAGAGCCGGGATTGGAAGCCGGGCCCTCTGACCCCCAAGTCCGTGGTGTTCCCACTAGGCCACGCTGCTTCTCTTCCCAAGGATCCCTTCATAAGTCTCTCTTGTGTCCCATCCCTCTGGGATCCCTTCTCATTTCGTCACCTTAGGCGGCTAAGACTGCCTCTGAGACCGATGCATTAACTGGAGTAGTGTGTCACTGTCAGCGTGAGAAGGAGACCGACCATTCTCCTCAAAAGTTTCCCAGCAGCCCTCAGTGGGGTAAAGGTCCTCCCTCCGTGGTCTGGGAGAACTTCGATGAGTCACTTTCTACAAGCAAGAATTTAGGTTTCCCACCCTTGTGAAGCCAAAGAGGTCTGGTGGCGTATATGTGGAAAATATTAGATCTCAGAAACTGAATAAGGAATCCAACGCCATCCATCATCAGAGCCCAGCTGTTGGGAGTTAATCACATGGCACGTTGCCCTTCCAACCCACTTCCAACTTTTGCCAGGCTTCATCTCTGGCCTTCCAAGCCTGGGGGGCAGAGGGATGGAAACAATAGCAAAGGGAACCACTTATCTCAAGCCCACAGAGGAAAGTGAAAGCACAGTGGGAATGGAAATTGGGGCGTATAAGGGGGCCTGGCCGAACACCACAGAGGGACTCTGACTACGGAGTCACCACTCCCGGTCACCGGGCTTTCCCAGTCAATCAGTGGTATTTATTGAGCACCTCCTACTCTGTACAGAGCACTGTACTGAGCACTGTAGAGTTAGGAGACACAGGTCCTGCCCTCAAGGAGCCTATCGTCTAGAAGGGGGAGCAGCATCATGGATAGAGCACAGGCCTGGGAATCAGAAGGACCTGGGTTCAATCAATCAATCAATCGTATTTATTGAGCGCTTACTGTGTGCAGAGCACTGTACTAAGCGCTTGGGAAGTACAAGTTGGCAACAATTGGGTTCTAATTCCAGCTCCACCACTTGTCTGCTGGGTTACCTTGGACAAGTCGCTTCACTTCTGTGGGCCTCAGTTCCCTCATCTGTAAAATGGGGAGTGAAACTGTGAACTCCATGTGGGACAAGGACTGTGTCCAACCTGATTAGTTTGTTTCTACCCCAGAGCTTAGTACAGTGCCAGGCACATAGTAAGCGCTTGACAAATACCACAGTTATCATTATTAGTAGTAGTAGTATTGTCGAATAAATTGCAGTAGGATGGCAGATGTTCCCGGTGGAACAGTGACGGTGAGGAAGGAAGAGGGCCAGCCAACTGGAACAGGCGGTCCCAGACACCAAAGAACACTTCGTATTTTGAACTTATGAATGCAAAGGAGTGAACAGAGTTCAGAACCCAAAATGAACCAAGCTGTAAAGCGATGGTTGTTACAGAATTACGGTCATCAAAGTCCTAGGACTTCCCCGATGGCTTTGTGGAAAGGAAGGCGGGGCTGGGTAAATTCCAAAGTAAATGATAAAGCAGTAAGTGGCTAAGAGCCCAACTAACGATTTTATAATGATATGAAATATTACAGCAGAAGACGAAGGGGTGGTAAGAAGCAGCGTGGCCTAGTGGAGAGAACACGGGACTTGGAGTTGGAGGATCCGGGTTCTAATTCTGACTGCCATTTGCCTGCTGTGTGACCTTGGGCAAGATGCAATTTCTCTGTGCCTCCTTTCCCTCAACTGTAAAATGGGGATTCCAAGCCTGTTCTTCCTCCTACTTAGTATAAGCCCCAGGTGGGACAGGGACTGTGCCCTACCTGATTACTTTGTATCTGTCCCAATGTTTAAAACAGTGCTTGGCACAGAGCGAACAGATCCCACAATTATTATTAGTACAAAGCTTAGTACCTGTGAGTGGCAAAACAATCAATCCACCCCTGTAGAGAATTAGAAAACACTCAAACCCTCAGTGAAATTCAGAATCATCACTGTGTTTGTAAATTGTTTTCCTCTTAGTGACATTTTATTCATAATCTCTGCAATTGGGTATTTCATATAAATTCAATATGGAGAAACTCCTGAAATTGAGAGTAATGACTTGTTCATGAATAGAATAGGGCTGGATTTTGTCCAAACTGAGAAAAAAAAAATATTGGAAGGAGACTATGAAAGCAACAGTATGTAATTAGCGAGAACAGTGCTGGATAATAGGTGGCAAATATTTCAAAAGACTTGGGCACAATGCTGGGGACACTGAAGGGTCCCTTTTGGTTTTCTCCCGGTGAAATAAATTCTGCCAAAAATATTAAGTTTTGGGGGCGGGGTGGCATTGATTCCATTGACTTCCCAGAGTCTATTGCAGTGGGAAAGAGATCTCCTCGGTTCTGTGAACGGCTGCAAGCCAGTTCCCTGTGGCCCAGTAAATAATAATAATAATAATGATGGCATTTATTAAGCACTTACTATGTGCAAAGCACTGTTCTAAGCACTGGGGAGGTTACAAGGTGATCAGGTTGTCTCGTGGGGGGCTCACAGTCTCAATCCTCCTTTTACAGATGAGGGAACTGAGGCACAGAGAAGTGAAGTGACTTGCCCGAAGTCACACAGCTGACTCAGGTCAGGCCCATCCACTGGAGGTTTCCATTGCAAGTCTGCTGGCCCCAGTGATTTTGGAATGGCTGAGGAAGACCAGAGAGATCTGCCTGGTGGCTGTGGGGAAAGTGAGAGGATGGCATAGTGGATAGAGCATGGGCCCGAGAGCCAGAAGGTCGTGGGTTCTAATCCCGGCTCCGCCACTTGTGCGCTGTGTGACCTTGGGCAAGTCACTTCGCTTCCCTGGTCCTCTGTTACCTCATCTGTAAAATAGGGATGAAGACTGTGAGCCCCACATGGGACACAACCTGATTAGCCCAGTGCTTAGAACAGTACTTGGCACATAGTAAGTGCTCAACATATACTATTATTATGAGAAGCAGCGTGGCTTGGTGGAAAGAGCACGGGCTTGGGAGCCGGAGGTCGTGGGTTCTAATCCTGCCTCCGCCACTTGTCCGCTGTGTGACTTTGGGCAAGTCACTTAACTTCTCTGTGCCTCAGTTTCCTCAGCTGTCACGAGGAGCGAGAGTGAGCCCCTTCCTTCCTCTCCCCACCGTCCCCCTCTCCATCTCCCCATCTTACCTCCTTCCCTTCCCCACAGCACCTGTATATATGTATATATGTTTGTATGTATTTATTACTCTATTTATTTATTAATTTATTTTACTTGTACCTATCTATTCTATTTATTTTATTTTGTTAGTATGTTTGGTTTTGTTCTCTGTCTCCCCCTTCTAGACTGTGAGCCCACTGTTGGGTAGGGACTGTCTCTATATGTTGCCAGCTTGTACTTCCCAAGTGCTTAGTACAGTGCTCTGCACACAGTAAGCGCTCAATAAATACGATTGATTGATTGATTGATTGAGGAGCCAAAACCTGTTCTCCCTCCCCCTTAGGCTGTGAGCCCTATTTGGAAGAGGAACTATATTCGACCTGATCATCTTTTATCTATTCTAGCATTTAGTACAGTGCTTGGCGCACTAAGTGCTTAGCAAATACCACACCCAAAAAACATGCTGAGTAGGTCCCAGTCTGGGCCCCGCAGTTTTACTCGGGCTGGATGGGTCCTTCATGACCCCCAGTTTAAAATAGCGGGTTCCCAATGCCCACAGTGGAAAGAAAAAAGATAGAGGGAGAGGGTAAGTGAATTCCCAAATTTTCCATTCCCTTCTAGGACCATCAGACCATGCCCACTAAACACCACCAGATTGAGGTTTCAAGCTCCAAGTGAGTTTGGGTTGTCATGAAAAACCCCTTAGAGTTCTTCATTTTAGGTATGACTCTGCCCTCGTCCAGAATGAATGATCTGCCCCGTCTTCCCCTCCTGACCCCGTCCTGCCATCTTAGAAGGCGCCCAGTTTGGCAGTGCATCTTGGCTTATTTTCAAATTCCTCCAGGCCCGTTTCCTTCCTGGTTTCTCAGATTCTCGTCCCGCCACCCACCACTCGGAGGCCGAGGAGGATGAAAAGAAAAAGATCCAAAACCCAAAATGAATCTCCGTCCAGCTATCAGAGTCCCGGCACAAAGGCAGGAAGATGGGCTAGGGCGGCCCAAGAGGCCTGAACCATTGTACCCCGAGTTTTACTGCTTCCTCACAGGCGGGAGACTCCTCCTGCCATCTCCGTAACCAGAGGCCAGTCAGCCTGGTTGTCCCTTTCCTGTTTCCTGTACCCCTGTGCCTCGGCCCACCTCGGCTAAAGTGGGAGACCAAAGCTCCATCCCTGCTTGTTTCCCAACACAGAGCATGTGGTATTTATTGAGTGCTTACTGTGTGCAAAGCACAGTGCTGAGCACTTGGGAGAGTACAACAGAGTTGGTAAACACATTCCCCTGCCCATTACGTGCTCACAGTGTAGAGGGGGAGACAGACATTAATAGGAAGACATAAAGTACAGATATAGACATAAGTGCCGTGAGGCTGAAGGAGGAGTGAATAAAGGGAGAAAATTAGGGTGATGCAGAAGGGAGTGGGAAAAGAGGACATGAGGGCTTAGTCGTGGAGATGTGCCTTTCCCAGATTCAGTGTTTACTAAAACTAAGATGAGAAAGCCAGGTGAGTGGGAAAGAAGGTTTCAGATTTTCGTCCCGTCTAACTTCCCCATTTCGGCTAGGTGGGGCAGGGCACCCTGAATTCTTGAAGGAACCCCCCGGCAAGCACTTGACTGTCCCCACCAGCGGTGTGGGAAGCCTCCTCCCTGGACCCTCGATCTGGGAGAACATCTAATATTAGTACCGGGCCGCTGAGGGATTGAAACTCCCCGCGCCCCCCAATTCTTTGTTTCCAATCCTTCCCTGGTAACAGAGAAGTAGGATTTTTTGTGGCTGAAATCAGCAAGACGTGACCGAAGGAGCCTAGTGGGGTTCACAGCACCCCGGCATTTGCCCTCTGAAACTGCAAATCGCTGCAGGTTGGTTCCAACTGCAGTTGGTTAGACAACAACTTAGATTTATTTATCTTACTTGTACATATCTATTCTATTTATTTTATTTTGTTAGTATGTTTGATTTTGTTCTCTGTCTCCCCCTTCTAGACTGTGAGCCCACTGTTGGGTATGGACTGTCTCTCTATGTTGCCAACTTGTACTTCCCAAGCACTTAGTACAGTGCTCTGCACACAGTAAGCGCTCAATAAATACGATTGATTGATTGATTGAACAGGCCTGAGAGTCAAAAGGTTCTAATCCCGGCTCCGCCACTTGCCTGCTTTGTGACCTTGGGCAAGTCACTTCGCTGCTCTGGAACTCAGTTACCTCATCTGTAAAATGGGGATTGAGATTGTGAGCGCCAGGTGGGACAGGGACTGCGTCCACCCCAGCGCCTAGTACAGGGCCTGACACGTAGTAAATGCGTAACAAATACCATAATTATTATTATTCCCTCATTTCTCCCAAATCAGGTCATTTCAATAGCACAAACATCCCCGTTTGGTTTGTGTCGGCCTCCAAGGTAACGGAGAGGTGGGGGGGTTTCGCAGCTGAAATCAGCAAGACGTGACTGAAGGATCACTTGCCCTCTGAAACTGCAAGTCGGTACAGGTTGGTTCCAACTGCAGTTGGTTAGCCAAGCAGCGTGGTCTAGTGGAAAGGGCCCAGGAATGCGGGGTCAGGAGACCTGGGTTCTCATCACAGCTACACCACTGACCTTGGGAAAATGGGAAATAAATTCCCTTCTCCCAGCCCTCTTTGACTACGAGCCCCATGTGGAGCAGAGACTGTAACTACCCTAGTGCTCGGCACTAGTCCGGTTTGGATTGTTGGAGCTGGAATTTCTAATCTGATAGAACTGTTAGCACTTAACAAATACCGATATTTAGCAATCAATCGATCGACTGTATTTATTGAGCGTTTACTAGGTACAGAGCACTGTACTAAGATCTTGGACTGTGACTGTGAGACTTTTTAGACTGTGAGCCCACTGTTGGGTAGGGACCGTCTCTATATGTTGCCAACTTGTACTTCCCAAGCGCTTAGTCCAGTGCTCTGCACACAGTAAGCACTCAATAAATACGATTGATTGATTGATTGATTGATAGAGTGTGTGGGCTGGGCTGTAGCAGGGAATTAGTGAGGTGAGGTGGGGCGGTAAAGTGATTGAGTGCTTTAAAGCTGATGGTAAGGAGTTTCTGCCTGATGTGGAGTTGGGTGGGCAACAACTGGAGGTTCTTGAGGAGTGGGAAAACACGGACTGAATGGTTCTGTAGAAAAATGATCCGGGTAACAATGAAGTCTGGACTGTAGTGGGAAGAGACAGGATGGAGGGAGGTCAGCAAGAAGGCTGATGCAGTAATCGAGGTAGGATTCATTCATTCATTCATTCAATCGTATTTATTGAGCGCTTACTGTGTGCAGAGCACCAGACTAAGCGCTTGGGAAGTACAAGTTGGCAACATATAGAGACAGTCCCTACCCAACAACAGGCTCACAGTCTAGAAGGGGGAGACAGACAACAAAACAAAACATGGGGACAGGTGTCAAGTCGTCAGAACAAATAGAAATAAAGCTAGATGCACATCATTAACAAAATAAATAGAATAGTAAATATGTACAAGTAAAATAAATAGAGTAATAAATCTGCACAAACATATATACAGGTGCTGTGGGGAGGGGAAGGAGGTAGGGCGGGGGGATGGGGAGGAGGAGAGGAAGGAGGGGGGCTCAGTCTGGGAAAGCCTCCTGGAGGAGGTGGGCTCTCAATAAGTGCCCGGATTAACATCGTAGCAGTTTGGATGGAGAGGAAAAGTCGGATTTTAGGGATGTTATGAACGTTGAACCGACAGGATTTGGTGACATTGAATATGTGGGTTGAATGAGAGAGGTAAGTTGAGGATGACACCAAGATTTTGGGATTTTGGGATTTTGGGAAGGATGGTGGTACTGTCTACAGTAATGAGAAATATGGGGAGGGGAGGGTTTGAGTGGGAATATGAGAAGTTCTGCTCTGGACATGTTAAGTTTGAGATGGCCGCAGGACATCCAAGTAGAGGTGTCCTGAAGGCCGGAAGAATTACGCGACTGCAGTAAAGGAGAGAGATCAGGGCTGGAGAGGTAGATTTGAGAATCACTCTCACGGAGGAGGTAGTTGAAGCCGTGGAAACAAATGAGTTCTCTGAGGGAGTGGGTGTGGCACTCCACACCTCTCCTCCGGACTCGTAGATTTCCTGATTAGAAATGGCTGATCGTGTACAGAAATCGCCATCGTTTCAATTTATCGAAACATCTCCCAGTGGAAGCCATCCAAACACAAAGTAGGTTGCCGGCCTGGCCAAGGTACATCAGACACAACCTCGTCCCTCTCACATGGGAAATCAGGGAAGTGGAAAATATTTCCACCAACTTGGGCAAGCTCGCCTGACCCCTTTGTGGAAATTCCTGCTCCAGCAATTTGCAATTAAAGCAAAAGTGCGTACCAATAGAATAACCCCCGGTTCCAACAATGGCTGTATTTCACAGGCTTCAGTGCTGGGAATGTGTTTTACCCCGCAAGTGTGGGGAAAGGAACCGGGGAAGCGCAAACAGTTTAGTGGTTAATGGCCCCAGCCTTTATTGCAACACTAATGATACCCTTTATCACTACCACAACATTCTCAGCGGTATGAAAAATAGGGAAGGTAATAAACGAATAACAAAAAGGACGAGAGCTTTTCTCCATCCAAACCATTCACTGTGCCAGAAAATTCTATCTGTGCTCTGCTAATCTCATCCTGCTGGCTGAGGGGTTATTATCTCCTCATCGCCCCCTCAACCATGGTGTTTTTGTACATATTGTTGAACTCTGTTGTATCCCCCTACCCGTAATTCATTTTAGCGTAATAATAATGTTAAGAGTTTACTCTATGTCTAGGACTGTACCTAGTGCTAGTGTAGATACGAGATCATCAGGGCGGATGCAGTTGCTGTCCCATTTGGGATTTGCAACCTTAAGAGGGAGGGAGAGGAAGTACTGAATACCCATTTTATAGATGAGGAAACGGAGGCAAGAAGAAATTAAGTCACTTGCCCAAAGTCCACACAGAAAGCAGGTCCTCCGACCACCAGCTCTGTGCTCTGTACACTGGGCCACGCTGCTTCCCTCTGTGTCTGTCTCCTCAACTTGATTGTAAGCTTCTTGAGGACTGACATCATGTCAATTAACTCTATTGAACTCTCCCAGGCACTTAGTATAGACCTCTGCACAGAGAAAGCGCTCAATAAATACTACGGATTGATCGGCTCCACCTCTCAGATATCAATCAATTAGTGTTTACTGTGTGAAAAGACGCTGTACTGTCTTCTCGGGAGAGCACGTTAAAGTTGGTGGACGCAATCCCCGCCCACGAGAAGCTTCCAATCTAGATAGCTTCCTGCCTTCCCAAAAGTAATCGAAACCCTGTCTCCCACAGAACTCCCAGGTGAGGAGAGCAGTTATCTCATCTGAATTTTACAGAAGGAGAAACGGAAGCACGGGGAGGTTAAGCTACTTGCCCATGATCACACAGCAGGCCAGTGGCTAAACTGGTATTAGAACCTAGGTTTCTCGACACCCAGTCCCACTCAAGGCCACGTAGGATTTCCTATTTTTAAGCAGGCCCATATTTACATTTTCCTCACACTTTGCAAGTAGTTGAGTGGACTCAGAAGAGATATTAAACATTAAGGTTGTTCCTGTGGTTGCTGACTAAAGGATACTAACTGCCCAAACTCAAAAGAACTTAGTGTTTCACTTGAGCCTGGTGACTTTTGCAAATTACCCACCCTACCTTTGGAGAAACACGCAGTTATTGTCCATAGGGGATGGGAAATGAAACACTTCATTTTGCCTTTGTAAAAATAGTCTTTAACATCCCCAAATGGATTTTGCTAGAACGTCACACCTTAACTTCCTTCTTTTCTTTTTCACCCCTAAAAGCATTTTCTTTATTACTGACATCAAAACCAGACCGGTTCAGACATTTGTCCCATGAGATTTTCCAAGCATTCTCAGAACGATCTCATTCCTGCCACCTCTTTCTTCCTCATGGGACTTCCGGCCTCTCACGTTATTAGTCATTTCTGTTTTTTTCCCACGTTTGCAAGAAACCGAACCATCGTTCTCTGAAGCCACAACAGACACGGGAGGAAGGTCAGAGCTAGGAACTCCATTTGACAGATGGAACAACTGAGACTGCCACTCAGCTCTGAGTTGGCGGTTTTCTGGGTGATTCTTCTGCTAAATTTGATTAGGGGCCAGGACCTCGTCTGTACTTTATTACTGCATCAAATCATTTTCGGACATTCCACGAACAGTCATAAGGTAACGCACGAGGTTCGTTCAACTTAATGAGAATTTCACAATGTCTGAATGTTGAGGAAATGAAGAGGCAACTTTGGGTTCGTTAGAGAGGTAACGCAGGAGGTTCGAGACTCTTCCAGACCATTCTGTGCGGTCACTTAATGATTCTTCTAACGCCGAAAGCTACCCTCAAATGCCAGAGGTCTGATGCTATTGAGGAATTGGTGAGTTTCAAAGTTCTCTTGAGTAACGGGATCGTTTTGCTGCCCGAGTTTAAATCTAAACTCAATCAAGCGCTCAATCAGTGGCATTGCCTGAGCACCAGTTGTATACCAAACACTGTACTGAGCACTTGGGAGAGTACAGTAGTTAGCGGACATGATCCTACCCACAGATGAGGGAACTGAGGCAAAGCGACGTTAAGGGACTTTTCCAAGGTCACCTAGCAGCCAAATAGCAGGCAGAGCTGGAATTAGAACCCAGATATCCCGTCCTCAAGGAGCTCACAATCTAAAACAACTTGGAGACCTGAGCATTGATATCAGGTTCCCCCCGGTCTTCTTGGGCTCCCCTGTAGAATCCATACATCTCTTCTGTTTCTACTGGCCGGAAATCCCCTTTCCAGTTGCAGTTCCCCTGGGCCGGATATCAATCAGTCATATTTATTAGGCTGTCACTGTGTGCAGAGCACTATCTCCCGAGAGGCTTATACCTCACCTTAGCACTTACATACCCCAACCCCACTCCCATAAGACATAATAATACATAATAATAATAATAATCGTATTTATTGAGCACTTACGTGTGCAAAGCACTGTACTTAGCACTTGGGAGAGTAAAAAATAACATTAAATACATTCCCTGCCCACCTGAGCTCACAATCTAGAGGGGGAAACAGACAATATAAATAAGTGAATAGATAAATAAATTACAGGTATATACAGATGTGCCATGGGGAAGGGAGAGAGGATGAATGAAGAAGTATAAGTGGCACAGAAGGGAGTGGGAGAAGAGGAGAGGAGGGCTCAGTCAGGGAAGGCTTCCTGGAGGAGATGGACCTTCATTAAGGCTTTGACAGACGGACAGTCCGAGAATTATCTGGTGACTTCGACCATGCTCTTACACCCTGTTTCTTCCCTTGCTCTCTTTTTCTCGTTCTTTCTTTTTCCTCTGTTTCTCTCCCTCCCTTTTTTCCTTTCGCTCTCTGCCTCTCATGTCTGCACTCTGTGATGTGATGAAAAAGATTGTAGAATTTCGAATCTGCTAAGCAAGAAAGGCTTGGGAGGAGATGTGCTGATCCTAATACAAAATCTGAGAGACATGCTCTCACTGGCTTTCAGAAAATCTTGAAAATGGAAATTATAAAAAGGGAAGAAAGTTGCACCGACGCAATCTCAAGGGCGCTGCCTATGGCACTGCCAGAATAGAGCGCTGACACCTGCCAGAGGACTTAACATTATCTCACAGTGTGTGGGCAAGATATTCACAATATGCACCTGCATGGCTTAACTATCAAACATTAAAATCTTCTAAGGATGTATTTCTTCTAATAATGGGTTTTCCCCCTTGACGTTGCATTATTCGCTTTTGAGACTGACCCTGAAAAGGGACTCTTGTAGTGTGGGAATATATCATTCCCACAATACATTTCTAGGATTTATTTTTTTGTTTTGGATTGAGAAGAAGCCTCTGTAAGTTTAAGGTATCTGTTCCCTCCTGAAAATTTTAGTCCAGAAGCAGCTTGGCCGACTGTAAGCTCATCCCTCTAGGATGTAAGCTCATTGTGGGCAGGGAATGTGTCTGTTTATTGTGATATTGTCCTCTCCCAAGCTTAGTACAGCGCTCCGCACCGAGTAAGAGCTCGATAAATATGATTGATTGAATGAATGAAAGGGAAACAGGATACCTGGGTTCTAATTCCAGCTCTGCCTGCTATATGGCTGCTAGGTGAACTTGGAAAAGCCCCTTAGCTTCTCTTTGCCTCAGTTCCTTCATCTGTGAAAATGGGGATTTAACCCTACTCCCTCCTTTGTGAAGCCCTATGTGGGACAGGGTCTTGGTCTAATCTGAATATCCTGTATCTACCCCAGAACTTAGTACACTCTTCCTGTCACTCTCATGTCGTCTCTTTGGTGCATCCTGTTTGACTACTCTCCTGGAGGAACCCAGCAGACAACTGAGTAGGGGGCTTTTAAAACTCTTCTTGATTAAACGTAGAACTTCGCTATCCGATCGGAAACTTCCCGAGAAAGCCCCTCTGTCATCTCCCAACCTGACTGGACTGGCTCCGTCTCTCCCTCTCCTGGGATCCATTTTGTATGCTTGATTTTTTAAGGCACCGATGCCTTTTTGACAGAGTGACTTAGAAGGGTCTAGGGCCTATCTATTGGTTACTTTCTGAAAATCAGTCAATCAGTAGTATTTATTGAACTCTTACCATGTGCAGGACGCTGTTGTAAGTACTTGGGAGAGCACAGTACAATAGAGTAGGAAGAAACGATCCCTGCTCACAGCGAGCTTACAGACTAATTCGGGAAGCAGACATTAAAATAAAATGCAGATGGAAATGGATATAAGTGTTGTGGGGTTGGGGTGAAAAATCAAAGAGCTTAAAGGGTAATAATAATAGTAATGATAATAATGGTGTTTGTTAAGAGTTTACTACGTGCCAGGCACCCTACTAAACGCTACAGACCCAAGCGTGTAGACGATGCAGAAGGGAGGAAAAATAAGGGACATGAGGGCTTAGTAGGGGAAGGTCTCTTGGAGGAGATGTGATTTTAGGTGGGTTGTAGGAGGAGAGCAGCGAGGTGAGGTAGGAGAGCAAAGAGTTGAATAAGTACCAGTAGTTGGATAGAGAGATGAACTCTGTTAGGGGACCAAAATCCACGTACAGTGACTCATTACAATTGACAAGAATCTCATGAAGTTGACTTTTAAGTTATTATTTCTGGTCATTCCCTTTATAACATCAAAAAAGTTCTCCGATGAGATGCGCGGTCCAACAGCTGATTGACAGAGCTAATCCGCCCCACCCCTTGAACCCAGATTGAAAGAGAGTTGCCAGCTCAAAGCCACCGAAACACTCCCTACCAGCTGCCTCTATGGGCAGAAGTGGGAATGTTAATAAACACCCTAATGAAAGGAAGTTGTTGGGTGGTAATTAACATATGCCATTAGTATCTGTCTCTTTGGCCAGACACAGCAGACAGGCTGAAACCATACATACAAATGAGTGTCTGCCTGAACTATGTGGAGAAGAAAGAGAGATGATTTCATTGTAAGCATCTGGTGTTGTCAGCAGCTTTAAATCACTGTGCTACTGAGTAACAAAAACAGCGGAGCCAATGTGTTCTGGAACAATAGGGCGGCTTTTTCAAATCGATCTGGTTTTATTTAATAAACACTCTCTAAATGTTTTCCTTTTTTTTTTCTTTTCCACCCCAAAACATGCCCTGTTTGCTGGGATACTTGTTTGGGGAGGGGGTTTTAGGGAACTAATGACTCCTGACTTTTTTTTTTTACTTTTTTTTTTCTTTTTTCTTTAATCCATGGTGTCTACTGGATCTAAGTCTCTTTCGACAAGGATTTCCTACTCAGCGGTCAGATCAGGCGATAAAGGCAGCGGACAACGCTTTAAATGACATTTCCCAAGTCTGGCATTACCATGTTTCTCATGGACCCAAAATGGTCTTTTCCAGTGAAAAAGCCACCAGGGAGAGAGAGAGGCCTGACCACAGCTCTGTGACTTTATCGTGTCTATACATCCCAACAGACCTTGGTGGGCGGAATTATCCAGGCAGGCTGCTTGTTCCACATAAATCTCTGTAGGCCAGATTTCCGCTGAGCAAGCGAACAAACGCCCAGCTTGTGCGGCGGGTGTGAGTGCTCAATAAATGCGATCGACTGATTGATCGATTAAGGGGTTGGGTCACCGCTCAGGACTCTCGTAAATTTTCAGAAACACAAACCCGCCTTCCTTTACTAGGCAAGTTGTTCATGCAGTGGAACTGCCTGGTGAATAATTCCACCCGTCGACCGAAAGTATTTATTAAGCTCATATTTTGCACAGAACACTCTGCTAAGCACTTGGAAGAGTACAGTAACGTTAGTAGACACAATCCCTGTCCTTAGAAAAGCTGGATGGCCTAGTAGATCAAGAGCAGGACTGGAATTAAGAAGGCCTGGGTTCTAATCCTGGCCTCGCCACGTCCTTGCTAGGCAACCTTGGACAAGTTGGTTCACTTCTCTGTACCTCAGTCTCCTCGTCTGTAAAATGGGAATTCAATTGCCCATCCTCCCTCCCCATTAGACTGTGAGCCTCATGTGGGGCAGGAATTGCGTCCAACTTGATTGTCTTTTTCCCCAGAGCTTAGAACAATGCTGGTCACAATATCAGCCCCTTCTAGGCAGGGAACTTGTCGTTGACCAACTCTGTCTTATCATACTCTCCTAAGTGCTTGGTACAGTGCTCTGTACCCAGGAAGTGCTCAATAAGTCTTCTAGACTGTGAGCCCACTGTTGGGTAGGGACCGTCTCTATGTGTTGCCAACTTGTACTTCCCAAGCGCTTAGTACAGTGCTCTGCACACAGTAAGCGCTCAATAAATACGATTGAATGAATGAATGAATAAATAAATACCGTTGATCGATTGGTTGATTGATTGATTGTAAGCCCTTAACAAATACTATCATTTTTAGGGTTGCGAGAGGTTACCTGAGGTTTGCCCAGGACAAGCTGAGGGGTAGAGCCTTTGGAGTCAGAGGTCATGGGTTCGAATCCCAGCTCTGCCACATGTCTGCTGTGTGACCTTGGGCAAGTCACTTCACTTCTCTGAGCCTCAGTTCCCTCATCTGGAAAATGGGGATTAAGACTGTGAGCCCCACGTGGGACAACTTGATCACCTTGTATTCCCCCCCCAGCGCTTAGAACAGTGCTCTGCACATAGTAAGCGCTTAACAAATGCCATCATTATTATTATTATTAGAGTGGGGAGAGAGGAGAGTCCCTGCTGGGGCAGGGAATATGTCTGCTGTATTGTTATATTGTACTCTCCCCAGGGCTTAGTACAGTGCTCTGCACACGGTAAGCACTCAATAAATGCAATTGACTGGCCGAATGACCCAAGTAGCTTGGAGGCAGAGCCATTTTTTTAAGGTATTTGTTTAACGCTTACGATGTGCCAGGCACTGTACTAAGCCTGGGGTAGATTCAAGATAATCAGGTTAGACACAGTCCCTGTCCCACATGGGGCTCCCAGTCTTCATCCCCATTTTGCAGATGAGGTAACTGAGGCCCGGAGAAGTGAAATGACTTGCCCCAGGTCATAAAGCAGACAGGCGGCGGAGCCACTACCAGGCCTGTGTTCTATCCACTAGGTCACACTGCTTCAGACCTTTGGCCACCTGGAGGTGGAGACAAATGTCCCGTCCACTCCCAAGGTGATTGGCGTGTGTTTGCGGCGATTTGTAAGTCCGTTCAAGCCCATGAATTTAACATGTTTTTCTGGGGGAGCCCAGACACCCCTACTTGCTCCAGAGCTGTTGGGGTCCATGGGGACCTCACTTCCAACTGGGCTGGGTGCTTTCAAGGCTTTAACCGTCTTCACATCCACCCCAGGCCCAAAGACACTCCTTGTGTTGCCTGCTTCCCTCGCTTCCTGCCTGAGCCGGCCCTGGACAGAACCCCCCAATCCCCCCACCCCTACTCTGCTCCTCCCCACCACAGATACTCCCCAATTGAACCTGGAGGTCCAGGGGAGAGGCACGGATTTGAGAAACCTCCACCGAACCACTAACATTTCACTGATTCCCCCATCCCTCAAAAAAACAAAAAAAAAGGAAACAAAAAAAAAAATCCTCGTTGGCCCCATTTGTATTTTCTCATTTTTCTCTCCCAGTTTCACAGCTCCATTTTAGCAGCCTGTATTTCCATCGCGAGCCTAACATGGCACAGGCCCAAATTGCCCGTTCGGGAATTTGTTACGTGGTGTTAGCAAAGATGTGAGAACCAGGGAAGGCCCGCCCCAGGAGTGTGTAGCGCACCCGGCAACCTGAGAGACTCGGTAACCGTGAGACTGAACAGCAGCTCTCGGTGAGGGCTGAGAGAACCACAGGGCAAACAGAGTCCCCATCCCTTTCTTGCGCAGTACCTGAACGAAAGATCCCGAGAACTCTTCATCCAGGGCAGAAGGGTTAGTGACTTTCATTCTGCAAAGCACATGGTTATAGAAGGAGGGGGTTAAGTAGAACCATTGTTAGTTTAAAGTTAGGCATGAACTTCCATGACCACTGCCCACACCAATTATTCCAAACTTTTATCCCCCTCCTGAAAACCCCATTGCCCCCTCATCACCCCCATCCTGCCCTGCTCCAATGACTTGGCCAACTCCAGCCCTGGGAGTCAGAAGAACCTGGGTTTTAAATCCCGGTTCTGCCAATTGCTTGCTGGGCAATTTGGAGCAAGTCACTTCACTCGTCTGGGCCACAGTTTCCTCTCCTGTAAAATGGGGATTAAGTCCTACCCCCTCCTCCTTAGAGAGCCCCATGGGGGAGAGGGACCATGTCCATCCTGATAAACTTGCTTGACAGTGCTTGACACATAATAAGCACTTAGCAAATACCATTTAAAAAAATATCAGGCATGAGCTCCCCGAAGTCTCATCCTTCACCTCCTCAGCTCTCTCCCGCCCCATATCCACCCTCTCATCCTTCTCAAGCATCTCTCAAGAAGAGCACAGTCCTCTGCATGCAGTAAGTGCTCAGTAAATACCACTGAGTGACGGATTAGGCAGCCCCACAGGCTAGAACAGGACTCATAAATCCTCCCTGAGTTTTCTGATATAGAGAACGGAGGCAATGGTACCGAGCAGCTTCATGAAACTGTGGTCAAGGGCTCAGGACGTAAACTGATCGAGAGACCCCCTACAAATATAAAGCACTGCCAGTGAAAATCAAAGACTGAGCCAACTGCTCCCCAAGACTTCTCACTTCTACCGTGGAAAAGATGAATTACTGGCCTCTTTGAAAGTGGGAGGAAGTGTACTTTCCTTTGGACGTTTCTCCTCCCAATCCTAAATGATGCGAACATCCCCAACAATGCCTGACTCTTGACATTCTTCTCGCCAGCATTAAGCCATCAGAGCTGACACGGTTTCATTAGAACTGAGCCAGCAGTGAGAATCAGAAGGGCAAGTAGATGTCTAAACGATAAACTGGTCAGCAGTTTGTTTTCCTTTGCGGCGCAAGGGGCACTTGAACCTTTTTCATTTCTTATTCGCTTCTGAACTTGCCGATCTCTTCTCCTTCATGCCTTGAGAAATCTCATTCTGAAATCAAGAACAAAGCAATGTTCAGGCATTTGCTAAGAAAAATTCAGCCTTATAGGGTAACCAATCTACTGTTTATTCAAATAAATGGGATGGGTAGCTTATTGCTGAGTGCCTGGGTTTGCTTGACAACGTCGTTATCGTCAAATAGAGGGATTTTCGCTGTGACCGTTGGGTTTACATCTCTTGGCTAGGACATCAGCAGACTGCCTTCCTGAGCGGTTTCCTTGTGCTGCATTAAAAGATGATTCTCCCAAAGAAATTTCTGGGAAACAGAATTATGTTTCCACAGGGCAAAGTGGAAATGAGGTCTGACTTTAAAAAAAGAAACAGGAAAAACAGGAGAGAGAGAGAGAGAAGAGAGAGAGAGAGATGGAGACAGCCCTCTCCCTCTCTTTTATCCCCTTTCTTTTCACTATTTAGCACTAGCAGAAATACCTATGGGGATGGTGATGGTCTTAAGCGAAAGAAGAGTCTTGAGCAAATCACTCTCTCCCCCTCTGCTCTGGCGAGTCCTGGTTCCAATTTACAGGGACTTTATCTATTTAGCCCAAGATAGTAAACTGAGGAAGAATCGAGGTGAGAACTCCCGGACTTTATAACTCAGGTCCCTTCTTTGCTCTACTGGGACAGAGTGGCACTTTCTCAGGCATTTTTTAGCCTTGTTATACAGCCTGGAAGCAGTTTCAGGCCCTTAGGCAGAATCTTATGAATGTTAATACAAGATCACCTCCGTATTCTGGCCCTGTGATCTTTAAAAAGTCAATATTAAAGGTCGTCAAGAGTTTTCTCTGAATGGTATTGGCCGACTTTGCAAAGAAATGAAAAGGAAGACAGGCACTGTTTATCTTTACTGTCCTCTTCCTTGTTTTCTCTCACTGTATTGTATTTATTTTTTCAGCCTGGCTTAATTCCAGAGAATTTTCAGAGCTAGATGAGATGTGGGTTGGGGGGAATTGGCGATGGTGACGAAAGCAGGGCCAGTTATTTGGATTTATTTGGAAATCAATCAATCAGCAGTATCAATTGAGGGCTTACTGAGTGCAGCACTTGGAAAGGACAATGGACAGGTTCCCTCCTCTCAAAGAGCTTATGATCTAACTGCGGGCAGAGCAGTCCAAGAGCCTTCTCTGACTAAGTCTCCCCTCTGGGTCATCTGTGCACTTGGCTGGTTACCCCTTAAAGCCTCTGATTCTCACCCCAACCCCACAGTGCTTATCTACTTCTCCTTATACTCTACCATTTTCCCTATCTGTCCTTGTTTTCACGTGTCTCCCCCAGAAACTGGAAACTCCTTGTGGAAAGAGATCGTGTCTACCGCTAGAACTAGGGGCGTATTCCCATCTCTGAAGAGTTGATTCTTATGAGGTCCTCTCTCATATGAGGGTTTTTATTTTACATTGTTTCTCCTGAACCAGTTTCACCAGTAATAGTGAACGAGACCCTCCCGAGCATCACCTGTTAATGCATCAACCCACGCTCTGTATGCTGAAGCTGTCCTTATGATTTGCCTCAAAACAGTTTATAAAAGCAGAATCATCTTCTGCAAAGCTAAAAAAGAAAAAAAAAAAACGTATCCGAGTGTGAGGGAGGAAGGGAGACAGAGATGGCATGAAAACAGACCTAGGTAAGGTAGTAAAAGACCTACCTTTCCAAGTAAAAGACCTACCTACCTACGAGTTAAAAGCAGATCCTAACGTGGCAAATGTGTAAATGTGTTCACACACACACACACACACACATACACACACCACACATCACACCCTTCTCAAGGTCTTTTCCACAGCACAGAGGCTGGAGATTACTGGGGTGATTCAGGGATGTGTGGGCAGAGAGGAAAACTGAAATTTCTAAGATCCAGAACAAGTCCTTTTCTTTGATGATCCCAAAACAAAGAAGATAAAAATATTTTCCAAACAGCAAAAGGAAACAATTCAACATTACCCCGGAGAAGATAATAAATCAGAAGAATGGAACTGTCAGAAGGATCCCGGAGGACATAGAGATGATTCAAATCGCAGTTTTAAAGGAAATTGGAACATTTTGACCAAGATTCTTTTTTTTCTGTAATGGTTAGGTTGGGAGGAAGCAGCCATGATCCAATGGCTACATTTATTTTTAGTATTTCTAATATAAATTCATTTCTAATCTGTAAACTCCCCGTGGCCAAGGATCGTCTGTGGTATGCACTCGTTGCATTGTATGCTCCCAAGCGCTTAGTATAGTGCTCGGCACAGAGTAGGGGCTCAGTAAATATCATCGATTGATAATGTCTCTCTCCCGTCTCTCTCGCTCAGTCAATTCACCAATCAGTGGCATCTACTTAGCAGCTACTGTGTGCAAAGCACTGTACCAAGTGCTTGAAGGAGTACAAGAGAATTAGTCAATCAATCAATAGTATTTATTGAGCGCTTACTGTGTGCAGAGCACTGTACTAAGCGCTTGGGAAGTATAAGTCGACACATTCCCTGCCCTCAACGAGTTTACAATCCAGCCGGCGGGGTTGACACTGAACTACAAGGACGATGGAGAAGTGGAACCACATGATCTGTTGTATTTATCCATAAAAGCTTACAAATACAGTGTCCAGTGCTTAGTACAGTGCTCTGCACGCGGCAAATGCTCGATAGATAGTATTACTACTTCCTCAATGCTTGTCACATAACAGCATGGCTCAGTGGAAAGAGCACGGGTTTGGGAGCCAGAGGTCATGGGTTCTAATCCCAGCTCTGCCACATGTCTGCTGTGTGACCTGGGACAAGTCACTTAACTTCTCTGAGCCTCAGTCACCTCATCTGTAAAATGGGGATTAAGACTGTGAGCCTCACGTGGGACAACCTGATCACCTTGTACCCCCCCAGAGCTTAGAACAGTGCTTTGCACATAGTGAGCCCTTTAAAAAAAGGCTTAACAAACACAATTATTGTTAAAACATCAAGGAGAGTATGAACAGATGAAAGTAGGAAAGATGAAACTCAAATTAGTTTATTTTCCTTCTTGTCTTGGGAAGCAGGATGGCGTAGTGGAAAGCGCGTGTACTGGGAGTCAGAGGACCTGGGGTTCTAATCCCTGCTCCACCACATATCGGCTGTGTGACCTTGGGCAAGTCACCTAACTGTGCCTCAATTCCCTCATCTGCAACGTGAAGATTTCATCTTTGTTCAGTGTCTAGAGTATGAGCACCATGTCAACATCATCATCATCATCAATCGTATTTATTAAGCGCTTACTGTGTGCAGAGCACTGTACTAAGCGCTTGGGAAGTACAAGTTGGCAACACATAGAGGCAGCCCCTACCCAACAGTGGGCTCACAGTATAAAAGGAGGCAGAAGGTTTGCTACCATTTGTCTGCTGCATGGGGTTGGGGCACGGGCCTGGGAGTCATCAGCATCATCATCAATCGTATTTATTGAGTGCTTACTGTGTGCAGAGCACTGTACTAAGCGCTTGGGAAGTACAAGTTGGCAACACATAGAGACAGTCCCTACCCAACTGTCTGCTGCATGGGGATAGGGCACGGGCCTGGGAGTCACGACGTTTGCTGCCATTTGTCTGCTGCATGGGGTTGGAGCACGGGCCTGGTAGTCATCATCATCATCATCATCATCAATTGTATTTATTGAGCGCTTACTGTGTGCAGAGCACTGTACTAAGTGCTTGGGAAGTACAAGTTGGCAACGCATAGAGACAGTCCCTACCCAACAGTCAAAAAGGAGTCACAAGGTTCGCTGCCATTTGTCTCCTGCATGGGATTGGGGCACGGACCTGAAAATCATGAGGTTTGCTGCCATTTGTCTGCTCCATGGGGTTGGGACACGGGCCTGGGAGTCATCATCATTATCATCAATCATATTTATTGAGCACTTACTGTGTGCAGAGCTCTGTACTAAGCACTTGGGAAGTACAAGTTGGCAACATATAGAGACAGTCCCTACCCAACAGTAGGCTCACAGTCTAACAGGAGTCACAAGGTTTGCTGCCATTTGTCTGCTGCATGGGGTTGGGGCACACGCCTGGGAGTCACAAGGTTTGCTGCCATTTGTCTGCTGTGTGGGGTTGGGGCACGGGCCTGGGAGTCATCATCACCATCATCAATCGTATTTATTGAGCGCTTACTGTGTGCAGAGCACTGTACTAAGCACTTGGGAAGTACAAGTTGGCAACACATAGAGACAGTCCCTACCCAATTGTCTGCTGCATGGGGTTGGGGCACGGGCCTGGGAGTCACGAGGTTTGCTGCCATTTGTCTGCTGCATGGGGTTGGGGCACGGGCCTGGGAGTCATCATCATCATCATCAATCGTATTTATTGAGCGCTTACTGTGTGCAGAGCACTGTACTAAGCGCTTGGGAAGTACAAGTTGGCAACACATAGAGACAGTCCCTACCCAACAGTAGGCTCACAGTCTAAAAGGAGTCACAAGGTTTGCTGCCATTTGTCTGCTTCATGGGGTTGGGGCACGGGCCTGGGAGTCACAAGGTTTACAGCCACTTGTCTGCTGCATGAGGTTAGGGCACGGGCCTGGGAGTCATCATCATCATCATCAATCGTATTTATTGAGCGCTTACTGTATGCAGAGCACTGTACTAAGCGCTTGGGAAGTACAAGTTGGCAACACGTAGAGACAGTCCCTACCCAACTGTCTGCTGCATGGGGTTGGGGCACAGCCCTGGGAGTCATCATCATCATCATCAATCGTATTTATTGAGCGCTTACTGTATGCAGAGCACTGTACTAAGCGCTTGGGAAGTACAAGTTGGCAACACGTAGAGACAGTCCCTACCCAACTGTCTGCTGCATGGGGTTGGGGCACGGGCCTGGGAGTCATCATCATCATCATCAATCATATTTATTGAGTGCTTACTGTGCACAGAGCACTGTAATAAGCGCTTGGGAAGTATAAGTTGGCCACATCTAGAGACAGTCCCTACCCAACAGTAGGCTCACAGTCTAAAAGGAGTCACAAGGTTTGCTGCCATTTGTCCGCTGCATGGGGTTGGGGCACGGGCCTGGGTGTCACGAGGTTTGCTGCCATTTGTCTCCTGCATGGGGTTGGGGCACGGGCCTGGGAGTCATCATCATCATCATCATTCATATTTATTGAGCGCTTACTGTGTGCAGAGCACTGTACTATGCGCTTGGGAAGTACAAGTTGGCAACACATAGAGACAGTCCCTACCCAACACTAGACTCACAGTCTAAAAGGAGTCACCAGGTTTGCTGCCACTTGTCTGCTGCATGGGTTTGGGGCACGGGCCTGGGAGTCATCATCATCATCATCAATCGTATTTATTGAGCGCTTACTGTGTGCAGAACACTGTACTAAGCGCTTGAGAAGTACGAGTTGGCCACATCTAGAGACAGTCCCTACCCAACAGTAGGATCACAGTCTAAAAGGAGTCACACGGTTTACTGCCATTTGTCTGCTGCATGGGGTTGGGGCACGGGCCTGGGAGTCATCATCATCATCATCAATCATATTTATTGAGCTCTTACTGTGTGCAGAGCACTGGACTAAGCGCTTGGGAAGTACAAGTTGGCAACACATAGAGACAGTCCCTACCCAACAGTAGGCTCACAGTCTAAAAGGAGTCATGAGGTTTGCTGCCATTTGTCTGCTGCATGGGGTTGGGGCACAGGCCTGGGAGTCATCATCATCATCATCAATCATATTTATTGAGCACTTACTGTGTGCAGAGCACTGTACTAAGCGCTTGAGAAGTACAAGTTGGCCACATCTAGAGACAGTCCCTACCCAACGGTAGGCTCACAGTCTGAAAGGAGTCACAAGGTTTGCTGCCATTTGTCTGCTGCATGGGGTTGGGGCACGAGCCTGGGAGTCATCATCATCATCATCATCATCAATCGTATTCATTGAGCGCTTACTGTGTGCAGAGCACTGTACTAAGCGCTTGGGAAGTACAAGTTGGCAACACATAGAGACAGTCCCTACCCAATTGTCTGCTGCATGGGGTTGGGGCACGGGCCTGGGAGTCACGAGGTTTGCTGCCCATTTGTCTGCTGCATGGGGTTGGGGCACGGGCCTGGGAGTCATCATCATCATCAATCATATTTATTGAGCGCTTACTATGTACAGAGCACTGTACTAAGCGCTTGGGAAGTACAAGTTGGCAATGCGTAGAGACAGTCCCTACCCAACAGTAGGCTCACAGTCTAAAAGGAGTCAGAAGGTTTGCTGCCATTTGTCTGCTGCATGGGGTTGGGGCACAGGCCTGGGAGTCATCATCATCATCATCAATCATATTTATTGAGCGCTTGTTGTGTGCAGAGCACTGTACTAAGCGCTTGGGAAGTACAAGTTGGCAACGCATAGAGACAGTCCCTACCCAACAGTAGGCTCACAGTCTAAAAGGAGTCACAAGGTTTGCTGCCATTTGTCCGCTGCATGGGGTTGGGGCACGGGCCTGGGTGTCACGAGGTTTGCTGCCATTTGTCTGCTGCATGGGGTTGGGGCACAGGCCTGGGCGTCATCAACATCATCATCAATTGTATTTATTGAGTGCTTACTGTGTGCAGAGCACTGAACTAAGCGCTTGGGAAGTACAAGTTGGCAATGCATAGAGACAGTCCCTACCGAGCAGTAGGCTCACAGGCTAAAAGGAGTCACAAGGTTTGCTGCCATTTGTCTGCTGCATGGGGTTGGGGCACAGGCCTTGGAGTCGTCATCATCATCATCTATCATATTTATTGAGCGCTTACTGTGTGCAGAGCACTGTACTCAGTGCTTGGGAAGTACAAGTTGACCACACATAGAGACAGTCCCTACCCAACAGTAGGCTCACAGTCTAAAAGGCAAGGTTTGCTGCCACTTGTCTGCTGTATGGGGTTGGGGCACGGGCCTGGGAGTCACAATGTTTGCTGCCACTTTTCTGCTGCATGGGGTTGAGGCACGGGCCTGGGAGTCATCATCATCATCATCAATCATATTTATTGAGCGCTTACTGTGTGCAGAGCACTGGACTAAGTGCTTGGGAAGTACAAGTTGGCCACATCTAGAGACAGTCCCTACCCAACAGTAGGCTCACAGTCTAAACGGAGTCACAGGATTTGCTGCCATTTTTCTGCTGCATGGGGTTGGGGCACGGGCCTGGGAGTCACGAGGTTTGCTGCTATTTGTCTGCTGCATGGGGTTGGGGCACGGCCCTGGGAGTCATCATCATCTTCATCAATCGTATTTATTGAGCGCTTACTGTGTGCAGAGCACTGTACTAAGCACTTGGGAAGTACAAGTTGGCAACGCATAGAGACAGTCCGTACCCAACAGTAGGCTCACAGTCTAAAAGGAGTCACCAGGTTTGCTGCCACTTGTCTGCTGCATGGGGTTGGGGCACGGGCCTGGGAGTCATCATCATCATCATCAATCGTATTTATTGAGCGCTTACTGTGTGCACAGCACTGTACTAAGCGATTGGAAAGTACATGTTGGCAACACATAGAGACAGTCCCTACCCAATTGTCTGCTGCATGGGGTTGGGGCACGGGCCTGGGAGTCACGAGGTTTGCTGCCATTTGTCTGCTGCATGGGGTTGGGGCACGGCCCTGGGAGTCATCATCATCTTCATCAATCGTATTTATTGAGCACTTACTGTGTGCAGAGCACTGTACTAAGCGCTTGGGAAGTACAAGTTGGCAACACATAGAGACAGTCCGTACCAAACAGTAGGCTCACAGTCTAAAAGGAGTCACCAGGTTTGCTGCCACTTGTCTGCTGCATGGGGTTGGGGCACGGGCCTGGGAGTCATCATCATCATCATCAATCGTATTTATTGAGCGCTTACTGTGTGCACAGCACTGTACTAAGCGATTGGGAAGTACATGTTGGCAACACATAGAGACAGTCCCTACCCAATTGTCTGCTGCATGGGGTTGGGGCATGGTCCTGGGAGTCATCATCATCATCATTAATCGTATTTATTGAGCTCTTACTGTGTGCAGAGCACTGTACTAAGCACTTGGGAAGTACAAGTTAGCAACACATAGAGACAGTCCCTACCTAACAGTAGGCTCACAATCTAAAAGGAGTCACAAGGTTTGCTGCCATTTGTCTGCTGCATGGGGTTGGGGCACGGGCCTGGGAGTCATCATCATCATCATCAATCGTATTTATTGAGCGCTTACTGTGTGCAGAGCACTGGACTAAGCGCTTGGGAAGTACAAGTTGGCAACACATAGGGACAGTCCCTACCCAACAGTAGGCTCACAGTCTAAAAGGTGTCACAAGGTTTGCTGCCATTTGTCTCCTGCATGGGGTTGGGGCACGGGCCTGGGAGTCACGAGGTTTGCTGCCATTTGTCTGCTGCACCACCCCGGGCGAGTCACTCCACCCCTCTGTGCCTCAGCTCCCTCATCTGCAAAATGGGGATGGAGACCGTGAGCCCCCCGTGGGATAGGGAGAGGGTCCAACCCAATTGGCTGGTTTCCACCC
This sequence comes from Tachyglossus aculeatus, assembly GCF_015852505.1. Classification (NCBI taxonomy): domain Eukaryota; kingdom Metazoa; phylum Chordata; class Mammalia; order Monotremata; family Tachyglossidae; genus Tachyglossus; species Tachyglossus aculeatus. Next base: position 11,356,778 of record NC_052085.1, on the reverse strand, counting down.
CAGCTCTTAGAACGGTGCCTGTCACGTGGTAAGTGCCTAACAAATAAATCATAATAATAATGATAGCATTTATTAAGCACTTACTATCACCGCAAATCACCGCTTCAAGCACTTCAAGTGCTGGGGAGGTGACAAGGTGATCAGATCCGATTATCTTGTCTCTACCCCAGCTCTTACTACAGTGCTTGGCACATAGCAAGCGCTTAACTGACACCGTGAGTATTATTATTATGATTATCATTATTATTATCAGAGCCTACGAGGGTCAGCATTCGGGTACAATAAGACTGTGGCGTTTTCCAGGCCTTGACTTAGCCACCGTCTCTCCCCATCCTCCCTCACCACGGGGAAGTTGAAACTCGTCAACGGAGGTTTTTAAATCATCCCGTTGCTAACATCCAGCTCTCTGGAGAGCAGCGAGACCGATAACGGGTCCGAGGCCAGGAGCCCTCCCCAGCCCGGGCCTCTCTGTTCCAGGCGGGACCCGGCGCAGGGACGGAAAGGCAAATTTAAGGGTAAACAAAATGTCACGGCTTCAGGAACTGACGCACGGTGAGAAATTAACCGGCCCGAATGCCACCGAGCCGTTTGAGGAGAGGCCGCCGCCACCGACACTCGACAGGCCAAGGTACAGCTCGATGCGAGGGAGGGGCCCCGGGTTATAAATTGTTTAGTCACGGTTTCTCCACACAAAGAGAAGGAGAAAACCCAGCACAGATTGCCCAGGTCAAAAATAGAAGGCTACTCGAGAAGAGGCCGGAGGGCGGGGAGAATCAAAGGCCCGGGCCGGTGTCTGGAGTCAGATGAGAAGGCCGCTTCCCCCTGGCTCCCGGGGAGGCCAGCCCGTGACATGATTGATTTCACACCCTGGAGAAAAGCGGTTACGAAGGAGCTGGTCGGTTTGGAAATCCGAGGCGAGGCTCTGGGCCCGGCTCTTTTTCTGATATGACGGTGATACCGAGTGCCCACTCGCCGCTCGGGGGGCAGTGAGAGGAGAGGAGAATCGTCGTTTGGTTGGGAGTTGGGGAGGCGGGCTGGACCCCAGATGTCCGAGGTGACCCCGACCAGCCAACCGCCAACGGGCCCTGAGTGCAGGCCGCAGGCCTGAGCCTAGGATCATCATCATCATCAATCGTATTTATTGAGCGCTTACCATGTGCAGAGCACTGTACTAAGAGCTTGGGAAGTACAAGTTGGCAACATATAGAGACAGTCCCTACCCAATAGTGGGCTCACAGTCTAAAAGGGGGAGACAGAGAGCAAAACCAAACATACCAAGAAAATAAAATAAATAGAATAGATATGTACAAGTAAAATAAATAAATAAATAAATAGAGAAATAAATATGTACAAACATATATACATATATACAGGGATGAAGCCCGAAGCAGTGGTGGTCCCCTTCTCCCCAGGAGGTTCCTATTTTTATGGTATTTGTTAAGCTCCCACTATGTGCCAGGCACTGTAAAAAATAATAAAAAAACTGATGGCATTTATTAAGCGCTTACTATGTGCAAAGCATAAGCACTGGGGTAGATAGGAGTTAATCAGATTGTATACCCTCCCTGTCCCACATAGGGCTCACAGTCTTAATTCTCAATGTACAGATGAGGTCACTGAGGCTCAGAGTTGTGAAGTAACTTGCCCTGGGTCACGCAGCATACAAGTGGCAGAGCCGGGCTGAGGCCCCAGGTCCTCTTACTCCCAGGCCCGGAGTCTTTCCACTAAGCCACACTGCCTCTCCAGGTTCTAAATGAGGAAGGTGAGCCAGATGTTAAACATTAAAATTGGGATTTGTGAAGCGCTTACTATGTGCCAAACACTGTTCTAATCACTGGGGTAGATACAAGGGAATCAGGTTGTCCCACGTGGGGCTCACACTCTTCATCCCCATTTTACAGATGAGGTCGCTGAGGCCCAGAGAAGTTAAGTGACTTGCCCAAGATCACACAGCTCACACGTGGTGGAGCCGGGATTCCCAAGCCTGCGCTCTTGCCACTGAGCAGATCCTGACTCTGCCAATTGCCAGCTGTGTGATTTTGGGCAAGTCACTTCACTTCTCTGGGCCTCAGTTACCTCATCTGTAAAATGGGGATTAATGCTGTGAGCCTCCTGTGGGACAACCTGATCACCTTGTAACCTCCCCAGTGCTTAGAACAGTGCTTTGCACATAGTAAGCGCTTAATAAATGCTATTATTATTATTATCACATAGTAAGTGCTTAATAAATGCTATTATTATTATTATTATTATCTGCCCTGTGCTGATGGACAGTTGAAAATTCAGGCAAGGGGTCACCCGCCGGACCCCACCATCACTCTGATCCTTGGTCTCTTCCTTTTTTCTTTCCTATGGAGGAGTCCAAGTGCTTAAGTGTTGCCAAGAACCTGATCTGATCTGGTTCAGCCCCTAACCTCACTGGGCATCAGGTGAATGCCTTAAGGGTTCATCAGGCTCCCATGACAAACATTAATAATAATAGTAACAATCTTTATGGTATCGGTTAAGCGCTTACAATGGGCCAGGCACTGTACTGAGCTCTAGGGTAGGCTAATCGGATTGGACACAATCCATAGCCCATAATCTCCATTTTACAGATAATAATGGTGGTATTTGTTAAGCACTTACTATGTGCGTAGCACTGTTCTTCGCGCTGGGGGATACAAGGTGATCAGGTTGTCCCCCTTGGGGCTCACAGTCTTAATCCCCATTTTACAGATGAGGGAACTGAGGCACAGAGAAGTTAACTGACTTGCCCAAAGTCACACAGCTGATATGTGGGGGAGTCGGGATTAGAACCCATGACCTCTGACGCTCAAGCCCGGGCTCTTTCCACTGAGCCACGCTGCTTCAGTGCCTAGTGCTGTACTATGTTCTGGGTTGATAGTAAAATAAGTGAATTCAAACACAGTCCCTGTTGCCGTAGTAGTAATAGCAGTAGTAGTAGTAATAATAATTATGGCATTTATTAAGCGCTTACTATGTGCATAGCACTGTTCTAAGTGTCCTTACTGAGTGCCCTCTGAGTGCAGAGCACAGTATGCAGCATTTGGGAAGTACAAAACGAACATTTCCTGCCCATGTGGGCACTTATGCCCTAATGGGGAAAAACCAACAGAAAGATACTTACAAAGTCATCCAAGTCAATAACTGAACGCACGATTGAATAAACTGTGTGTACATAAGTGCCGAGGATGAGTAGGTACAAAAGCGCTAGAGGTGCTGAGGAGTTTATATATGTCTTCTAGACTGTGAGCCCACTGTTGGGTAGGGACTGTCTCTATATGTTGCCAATTTGTACTTCCCAAGCGCTTAGTACAGTGCTCTGCACATAGTAAGCGCTCAATAAATACGATTGATGATGATGATGATGATTTGAGATGCTGGGAATCAATCAGGTAAGGCATGTTGGAGGAAGTGGCTTTCAAAAGGAGTTGGATTCCGGGAAGGGCTATGGTCTCGCAGGTTAGTGGGGGAAAGAAGGAAATTCCAAGTCGGGGGAACTGAAGGAGCTGGGGCCGGAGATGGGAGAGTCGAGGGAGGGATACAGCTCAAAGACTGGCTTGACGGTCTGAAGAGAGCAGGCTGGAGAGGCGAGGATAGAGAAAGCGGAGAATTCGAGTGGGGGGAATCGGCGGAGAGCCACGTGGCTCCATTTCCGCAGGTTTCTTCAGAGTTGGAGAAGCAGCACGGCATAGTGGTTAGAGTCAGAAGGAGATGGGTTCTAGTCCCTGCTCTGCCACTTGTCTGCTGTGTGACCCTGGGCAAGTCACTTCACTTCTCTGGGCCTCATTTACCGCAACTGAAAAATGGGGGTTGAGACTGTGAGCCCAGCATGGGACAGGGACTGTGTCCAAATCCATTTGCTTGTAATAATAATGACAATAATAATGATGATGGCATTTATTAAGCACTTACTATGTGCGAAGCACTGTTCTAAGCGCTGGGGAAGTTACAAGGTGATCAGTTTGTCCCACGGGGGGGGCTCACAGTCTTCATCCCCATTTTCCAGATGAGGGAACTGAGGCCCAGAGAAGTGAAGTGACTTGCCCAGTCACACAGCTGACAATAGGCAGAGCTGGGATTTGAACCCATGACCCCGACTCCAAAGCCCGGGCTCTTTCCACTGAGCCACGCTGCTTCTCTAAGCAGCGTGTATCCACCCCAGCGCTTAATACAGTGCCTGGCACATAGTAAGCCCTTAATAATTCTTTTGATTCCCTCTTTCAGAACCAGGCATGAGCAAAAATTGTGTGATCCCCAGCCAGCCAAATCTCCCCTCTCCCTCCCTACCTCCCTTCTTCCCCTTCTCCCTTTGTCCCCCCAACCTACACACATCCCCCTCTGTACTAAACTGATTTTGTCATCCCAGGGAGCAAAGAGACCAGCAAACTCAACTGCATTCATTCATTCAATCGTATTTATTAGTATGGTGCCCGGCACATAGTAAATGCTTAATCAATCAATCAATCAATCAATTGTATTTATTGAGCACTTACTGTGTGCAGAGCACTGTACTAAGCACTTGGGAAGTACAAGTTGGCAATGTATAGAAACAGTCCCTACCCAACAGTGGGCTCACAGTCTAAAAGACAAACACCATGATTATCAATGGATACAATAATTATTATTGAGTGTTGTGTGCAAAGCACTGTACCAAGTGCTTGGGAGAATACAGTATAACAATAAACAGGCACATTCCCTGGCCACAGCGAGTTTACTTCTCCCGTTCTCCGGAGGGCCACTGATTCCTCCCAATCTCCCCACTTTTAAATCCAATCCCGTAATGCCTGACAGGTCCATGCATATTTGCTTTCAATCAATCAATCAATCGTATTTACTGAACGCTTACTGTGGGCAGAGCACTGTACTAAGCGCTTGGGAAGTACAAGTTTCAGCAAGTCTTCCTTCACCTCTCTGCGAACAGTAGTGACCAGGGGCTCCCAGACTGAGCCCCTTCCTTCCTCTCCCCCTAGTCCCTCTCTCCATCCCCCCCATCTTACCTCCTTCCCTTCCCCACAGCACCTGTATATATGTATATATGTTTGTACATATTTATTACTCTATTTATTTTTTTATTTTACTTGTACATATCTATTCTGTTTATTTTATTTTATTAGTATGTTTGGTATTGTTCTCCGTCTCCCCCTTTTAGACTGTGAGCCCACTGTTGGGTAGGGACTGTCTCTATATGTTGCCAACTTGTACTTCCCAAGCACTTAGTCCAGTGCTCTGCACACAGTAAGCGCTCAATAAATACGATTGATTGATTGATTGATTGATTGACCAATAATGAAGAGGCAGTGGGCTGATCGGCTCCTCCTTGAAACCTTTGAGGGGATCCCACACACATTTTTCTGATGATTGTTAAGCTCTTACTAGATGTCAAGCGCTCTTCTGAGCACCGAAGTAGATTTAAGTCAATCAGGTTGGACGTCCCACGTGGGGCTCATAGTCTTAATCCCCATTTTATAGATAAAGTAACTGAGTCACAGAGCAGTTAAGTGACTTGCCCAAGGTCAAACAACGGACTGATGGCAGAGCCAGGATAAGACCCATGTCCTTCTCCTCCCAGGCCCAGGCTCCATTCACTAGGCAATACTGCTTCTCTTGGTTGGTAGACATGTTCCCTGTCCACAATAATCAAGAGGGGGAGACAGAAATTAACAGAAATAAGTAAATTAAAGATATGTACATAAGTGCTGTGGGGCTGAGGAAGGGGTGAATAAAGAATGAGTAAAGAATAAATAATGAGAAGCAGCATGGCTCAGTGGAAAGAGCCCAGGCTTTGGAGTCAGAGGTCACGGGTTCAAATCGCGGCTCTGCCAATTGTCAGCTGTGTGACTTTGGGCAAGCCGCTAAACTTCTCTGGGCCTCAGTTACCTCACCTGTAAAATGGGGATTAAGACTGTGAGCCCCCCCGAGGGACAACCTGATCACCTTGTAACCTCCCCAGCGCTTAGAACAGTGCTTTGCACATAGTAAGTGCTTACTAAATTCCATCATTATTATTATTAAAGGATGCAAGGGTGATACATAAGGGAGTGGGAGAAAAGGAAATGAGGGCCTAGTCGGGGAAGGCCAATAATAATGAAAGAGAAGAGCAATGTCAGTGTAGGAGTGGAAAAAGCAGATCCTCTTCTTTCCTTTCCCCTCCCTCCCAATACACACAGTACCCAACACCCCCAAGGAAAGAACTTCAAAAGTTTGACCCTGAGCAACTTAGATCCCCCTGAATTTTAAGGAAGCGCAAAGCCAGGTGTGGTTAGCATTTCACCCCGACCCCCTGTGAGAAATAGAGGGTGGAAAGGGAAGTGTTTGAGCCCTGGTAACTATCAGGAAGTGGTCGATAATATCAGAGGTCAAAGATCAGGGCAGTGGCCCTGAGAGACGGTAAAGAGCTTCCTTGAGTCAATGAAGGGGCCCCGGGCTTTGGAGCCTGGGAAGACTCACTCACTCAATCAATCAATCGTATTTATTGAGCACTTACTGTGTGCAGAGCACTGTACTCCCACTGGAATGCCCCCCCCCCATCAATCAATCAATCAATCATATTTATTGAGCGCTTACTGTGTGCAGAGCACTGTACTAAGCGCTTGGGAAGTCCAAGTTGGCAACATATAGAGACAGTCCCTACCCAACAGTGGGCTTACAGTCTAAGAGGGGGAGACAGAGAACAAAACCAAACATACTAACAAGATAAAATAAATAGAATAGATATGTACAAGTGAAATAAATAGAGTAATAAATATGTGCAAACATATATACATATATACAGGTGCTGTGGGGAAGGGAAGAAGGTAAGATGAGGGGGATGGAGAGGGGTATGAGGGGGAGAGGGCCCCACCATCTCTATCTGGAGATTATTGCAATGTCTATCTCCCCCACTGGACTGTAAACTCCTTGAGGGCAGGGACTCTACTCTCTTGTACCCCCCTGCACTGTAAACCCTCAAAAAATTCCAGTGATTGAGAGATTGACTGATTGATACTACTTGAATGAGAGGGATGGTTTCCTCCCTCCTAACCTCCTCCCTCCCTCCTCCCTCAGTCCCACCTTCACCCACACACACTCCCTCAGCCTCTTCCCATTCCCCGCACTCCCCTTCCTCCCTCCCCGGAGACCAGAACTCTTTTTTGGTCCCTGGGCCCCTCCTCTCCACAGAGACAGAAGACAGTCTATTGCAAGGAAACCCCATTTTCCCCAAGGCAACCCAGCTTCAGAGTAGGTTTTTATTATTATTATTATTAGCAATAATTAGCAATAATAAAATGGTATTTGTTAAGTGCTTACTAAGTGCCAGGTACTTTGCTAAGGCCTGAGGTCGTTACAGTGTAAGCAGACCCTCCGTGGCCCACTTAGGGCTCAGAGCCCAAGGGGGAGGGAGAACAGGGATTTAATCCCCATTTTACAGAGGAGAAAAACCAAGTCCAGAGAAGTGAAGTGACTTTGCCCAAGGTCACGCAGCAGTCAGGTGGCCAAGCTGAGATTAGAACCCAGGTCTCCTGACTCTCAAACCCGGGTTCTTTCCACTAGGCTACACAGCTTCTCCTTTTAGACCCTCCCAAGGTGTCAGGTTTGGCAGTGTTCCCCAAAGGGCAGGGGAAGGGATCTTCCCTAGCCTGGGCTAGACGGAGAGGAGAACTTGGCCCAGGTGGAGACGGGACAGGGTGAGAGAGAACCAAATTCTCCACAAGTTCTCCCCGAGTTCTCTGACTGAGCCCCCTCCTTCCCAGACTCCTTCCTCTCCCCCTCTCCATCCCCTGCCTTACCTTAGAGAAGCAGCCTGGCTCAGTGGAAAGAGCCCGGGCTTTGGAGTCAGAGGTCATGCGTTCAAATCCGGACTTCACCGCATGTCAGCTGTGTGATCTTGGGCAAGTCACTTAACTTCTCTGGGCCTCAGTTACCTCATCTGTAAAATGGGGATTAAGACTGTGAGCCCCATGTGGGACAACCTGATCACCCTGTATCCTCCCCAGTGCTTAGAACAGTGCTTTGCATATAGTAAGTGCTTAACAAATGCCAATTATTATTGTTATTATTATTACCTCCTTCCCCTCCCCACAGCACCTGTATGTATTATATATGTTTGTTCATATTTATTACTCTATTTATTTTACTTGTACATATTTATTCTATTTATTTTATTTTGTTACTATGTTTTGTTTTGTTGTCTGCCTCCCCCTTCTAGACTGTGAGCCCGCTGTTGGGAAGGGACTGTCTCTATATGTTGCCAACTTGGACTTCCCAAGCACATAGTACAGTGCTCTGCACACAGTAAGCGCTCAATAAATACGATTGAATGATTGAAGGAATGGCTGTGGTGGGTTTTACTCCTCACAGGGGCTCTTGAGGGCTGGGGGAGGGCTCTGAGACTTCCTTCTCCCTGAGCTAGCTCCTCCCCAGAAGAATGGCCCATCCAAGAGTCCACCCCAAGTGAGGCAGCCAGTTTGCCAGGCCTGATTGCCCACAGCCTGGAAGCTGATCCCAAAGTGCCAAAGTCCCCTTCCCTTCCCCACCCCCTCCCCGCTGCAGCTGATAAGCACCAGGACCAAACCCTGTTGGGGGTTGGTTCGCGGGGTGCAAAGAAAAGCCTCCAGGAATGCGGAGGACAAAAGGGGCAAGGACAAATGGCGATTTCTTGGTGAAGGAGGAACCCCCGTTTTGTTTCAAGGTAAAGCGGAGGGATTAGTGTTGATCCCCATTCACCTCTCTGTTGGCAGCAGGCCATATCAGCATCGAACTGGTCCGTTAAAAGAGACCACCGCCTGCCCTCAAGGCCTAATTCACACACAGTTGCTCTTCTCCACGTTTATACCCACGTCCTTCATTTTGGAAGATGGCGCACGGGGCAGAGAGGTCCTCGCCAAGGGGGCGAGGGTGGTGGAAAAGGCCACTCTGCGACCGGTGGGACTCCCTTCATTTTGATTTTTTGAACTTGTCAGCTGTGTGACTTTGGGCAAGTCACTTAACTTCTCTGGGCCTCAGTTACCTCATCTGGAAAATGGGGATGAGCCCGTTGTTGGGTAGGGACCGTCTCTATCTGTTGCCGACTTGTACTTCCCAAGCGATTAGTACAGTGCTCTGCACACAGTAAGGGCTCAATAAATACGATTGAATGAATGACGGGCGACAACCTGATGACCTTGTATCCCCCCAGGCGCTTCGAACAGTGCCTGAAACAAATTAAGCGCTTAACAAATGCCATCATTAAGTGCTTAGTACAGTGCTCTGCACACAGTAAGCACTCAATAAGTATGATTGAATGAATGAACTGTACTTGATAAGCTCTTACTACTTGCCAAGCACTGTACTAAGTGCTGGGGTAGATGCCAGCTATACGGGTTGGATACAGTCCCTGTCCCAAATGGGTCTCACGTGTCAGAGTCAAGAGGGAGGAGGATCGACTCCCCATTTTACAGATGAAGACACTAAGGCCCAGAGAACTGAAGTGACTTGCCCAGGGTCATACAGCAGACCCATGGGGGAGCCGGGATTAAAATCCAGGTCCTCTGGCACCTAGGCTTGTGCTGTTTCCACTGGGCCACTTAATAAATACCATCGATTGATGGATTACTTTCACTAATGGGAGGGTCAGTAGCCACAGCAGGTAATAGAAGTAGTAACGTCTATTAAACGCTTCCTGTGAGCAGAGCACTGCACTAAGCACTGGGAAAGAGTCTCCAGTGGGAATTAAACACAGACCCTGGCCCTCGAGGCTCAGCAAAGGGTAACAGTTTCTATAGGAGAGTGAGCCTTGAAGGCAGAAAAAGTTAACTGGAGGCAGGAGGTTTCTATCAGTCAGTCAGTCAGTCGTATTTATTGGATTAGAACCCATCTTTCCACTGAGCCTTGCTGCTTCTTTAGCCAGCCAACAGGAAATAGGCATAGGGAGGAGTGTGATGTTTTATTTTACTTGTACATATTTATTCTATTTATTTTATTTTGTTAATATGTTTTGTTTTGTTCTCTGTCTCCCCCTTTTAGACTGTGAGCCCACTGTTGGGTAGGGACTGTCTCTATATGTTGCCAACTTGTACTTTCCAAGCGCTTAGTACAGTGCTCTGCACACAGTAAGTGCTCAATAAATACGATTGATTGATTGATTGATTGATGTGATATCCCCCCTCAACTCTCAACTGGAGACCTCAGTGAGCTGACGGGGCATTTTTCCACAGGACCCTCAGTCCACTGAGGCTGTTTTGGAATGAAAATAAGAGGGCAGAATAGATTACAGTGAAGCCTTTGTTATCTGGGACCTTATTATCACCCAGAATGGTCCAGAAACCAGCATGTCTCAGGGCCCCACATGCGGACAATTAGTAGTCAGTGGGTCATCTGAATCCCGGTCCCCCAGGATGAGGATCAGGCCTCTGTGAGATCGCTCCTAATTTGATCGGTAAACAGCTTCGGCCCCCTGTCAATCAGTGATCTGTAGCTACAATTTATCTCCTAATCGGATCAGTAAACAGTCCTCTAGGCCCTCCCCTTTTCTCTGTGCACCTAGGGCTGAGGGGTAGTCCCTATTCCTTTTGTATAATAATAATGACATTTATTAAGCGCTTACTATGTGCAGAGCACTGTTCTAATCACTGGGGAGGCTACAAGGTGCTCAGGCTGTTCCACGTCGGGCTCACAGTCTTAATCCCCATTTTACAGATGAGGTAACTAAGGCACAGAGAAGTTAAGTGACTTGCCCAAAGTTACACAGCTGACAATTAGTGGAGTCGGGATGCAATACACTCTGCTGGGCATGCCTGACTCTTAACCACCTGGTTTTTGTTTGTTTTTTGACTACTCTCATTGGCCAAGCCTCCTGGGTAACCCAGCTTTTTATCAATCAATCCCTCACTAAACCAGTGGTATTTATTGAGCCTTTATTGGGTGCAGAGCCCTGCATTAAGTGCCTGGGAGAGTGGGCTTAGGCATGATACAGTGCCTGGCACACAGTAAGCGCTTAACAAATACCATTATTATGATTTGTGAATGGTAAGGAGCTTGTAGTCCTCTGAGGGAGAGACATGAAAATAGATTACAGGTAGGAGGAGAGGAGAAAGGATTTTACCTTCACTGGATCAGGAAGGAAATTCATTCAGGGTGTCAAAGGAATGAAGGAAAAAGGTAAGGAAGAAGGAATTTTCCAAGCCAAATGGTGAACGTGACTAAGAGGTATATAGAGTTCAAGGCCTCCCTGTGGGGTTTCGAGGCCTGGAAGCCTGTTATTTGACAACCTCACTGTGGTGATCCATCTGGTTCCCCACATCGGTGGTTTCTCTTTTGTCAACATGGAAATAACTAAGGACTCGTCTTTCCAGTGGCCCGTTCCTCCCCTATCCCCAGCTCTCTGCTTGAAGTTCACATTCACAGCTGTTTGGTTCTATTTTCACTTTAGGGTTAGTACGTTTTGTAGGTTGCCCTCAGACTGCTCTTAGGATTTTGGGAGAGGAGATAGGCAGCGAATTGGGGAAGGAAAGAGGTTTTGTGGCCCAAATTCTCTTGGAAAAAGTTTCCCAGGATGTGTAGAGGGTGAAGAACCGAATTGACTTGGACGAGGTGCTTGCCAGCAGCCAAGGTCTGCCACTGTAACTATTTTTCTCAAACTGGAGTGGGGGCTTATTATAGTAATAGTATAGTCCCTTCTCGACTGTGAGCCCGTTGTTGGGTAGGGACCGTTTCTGTATGTTGCCAGATTGTACTTCCCAAGCACTTAGTACAGTGCTCTGCACACAGTAAGTGCTCAATAAATACGATTGAATGAATGAATGAAATAATAGTAGTGGTATTTATTCTAAGCACTTATTATGGGCCATGCAAGCACTCAATTCAGTGCTGAGCAAGCCTGATCAGACACAATCCATGATAATCAATCAGTCAATCGTATTTATTGAGCACTTACTGTGTGCAGAGCACTGTACCAAGTGCTTGAGAAGTACAAGTTGGCAACATGTAGAGACAGTCCCTACCCAACAGTGGGCTCACAGTCTAAAAGGGGGAGACAGAGAACAAAACCAAACATACTAACAAAATAAAATAAAGATGAGGGGGATGGAGAGGGGGACGAGATAAAAGAACAGGGGAGAAATAATGTGACCTAGAGGAAGGAGGACAGGCCTCGGTGGCAGGGGAAGTGGGTCTAATCCTAATTCTGCCACCGGCCTGCTGTGTCACTTCGGCCAAGTCACTTCATTTCTATGCGCCTCAGTTTCATTATCTGTGAAATAAGCATTCAATGCCTGTTCACCCACCTCCTTATACTGTGAGCCCCATGTGGGACAAGGACTGGGCCCCATCTGATTGCCTCGTATCTATTCCAGCACTTAGGACAGTGTTTGACATAGAGAAAATGCTCAAAAAGGGCAATTTCATTATTATTATTGTTATCAGATGGATCATTCGAAGTTCGGAGACGTGAAATTGCTTCCCTTAGGTCTAACAGCAAGGCAGAGATGATATTTGATCATAGGTCTCCTGATTCCCAGGCCCTGATCCTTCTACCAGGCAACTTTGCCTCCCAACTGGCTGCTCTTGAATGAGTTAATTGCTTCTCTGTAGGAAACTCTAAGCCTAAGGGAGGCAAATGAGCCATGTGGTCAGTAGCCTCTCTCCTCACCAGAATTTCTGTTCTTTCATAAAAAAGACTTCGATTGAATCACTTCTCCCAGTTAAGGAATACCTACTTGAAGAGGTGGCTTTGAAGGTGGGGAGAGATGGAATCTATCAGACTGGCTGATGAGGTGGTTACCATCTAGGAAAAGGGTGTGAGTTGGTAGTGGGAGAGTCAAGAATAAGGAACGGGTAAGGCTCACTTGGGAGGAGCAACGAATGAAAGCCGTGTGAGACAGCGTGGCCAAGTAGAAAGGGCAGGGGGACCGGGACTCAGGGGGCCTGGGTCCTAACCCCGGCCCCTCCTCTTACCGTCTTGGGTAAGACGGTTATTGTCTCAGTTCTAGTGTCTCATTTGTAAAATGGAGATGACAGCGTGGCTTAGTGGAAAGAGCATGGGTTTGGGAGTCAGAGAACGTGGGTTCGAATCCCAGCTCTGCCACTTGTCTGCTGTGTGATCTTGAGCGAGTCACTGAACTTCTCTGTGCCTGTTACCTCCTCTTTAAAATGGGGATTAAAAGTGTGAGGCCCACCTGGGACAATTTGATTACCCTGTATCTGCCTCAGAGCTTAGAATAGTGCTTGGCACTTAGTAAGCGCTTAACAAATACCATTATTATTATTATTATTATAAAATACCCGTTCTCCTTCCCTCTTAGACTGAGTTCCATGTAGGCAAACAAAATAAATGATTATTATTAGATGTGATGTAGTGGACGGTATGGAGGAAACAGATGATGGGAGAACCTTGAAGCTGAAGTCCAGGATTTAATTATATTAATGTCTGCCTTCCCCTGTAGACTGTAAGCTTGTCATGGGCAGGGAACAAGTCTACCAATTCTGTACTGTACTCTCCCAAGTGTTCAGTGCCATGCTCTGCATACAGTAAGTGCTCAACAAATACCATTGATTGGAGAGAAATTGGGTAGCCACTGGAGACCTTTGAGGAGCAGAGTGATGCAAACAAGCCAATATGCTTACATAATAATAATAATAATAATGATGGTATTTTTTAAGCACTTACTATGTGCTTAAGCACTGGGGTAGATACAAGGTAATCGGGTTGTCCCACATGGGACACAGCCTTCATCCCCATTTTCCAGATGAGGTAACTGAGACCCAGAGAAGTGAAGTGACTTGCCCAGAGTCACACAGCTGACAAGTAGCGGAGCCAGGATTAGAACCCATGACCTCCGACTCCCAAGCCCGGGCTCTTGCCACTGAGCCACGCTGCTTCCCCGTACTTGGAAAAAGCTGTCCTCTAAATTCCCTTTATCCACTTCGGTTGTGGAGGTGAAAATGAGGGAACAAGAGCCAGCACCGTTCTACATTAGACAAGCAAGTGGACTTACAAGTTAGACAAAGATGGGTCCCCGCCAATCAGCGAGGCTTGCCGAGAAGGACAGTGAGTCCCAGGGCAGTGTGCCGGACAGTTCCCGGGCTCTCACTCTGCCTCCCAGGCAAGCAGGACTGTTAAATTTGGGTGGAACAGACTGTCCTGCTTTGGGAAGGTGTTGAGAGGAGATACTTACCCTCTGCAGGCAGGCAGGGGTTAAAAGGATGGGGGCCACCAGCCTGGGCTGGGACAACAAAGAAGCAGCCCGTGTGGCCTGTGGAGCTGGGCTGGGACCCTCTAGCTTAAAGCAGTTCCTCCTTTTCTTCCACCCCCTTCTCCTTAACCCTGAAGTTCCTCTCCCCAGGTCTCTTTGGCGTGAGGCTGCAGCATTTGGGTTCTGGAAGAAAATGTCTGTCAGGTTGTCTCCTGCACCCACAGCTTGTTGTTTTCTCCTCTTATTATGATTTAGCAGCGACTGAGCCTCAGGGGAGTTTCAGGCCCTTCCTAAAGGGCCTCAGGAGATGGGAGAGAGAGAAGTCCCTTTTGCCTTTTGGCACCTAGATACAAGGTAATCGGGTTGGATACGGTGCCTCGGTTCCTTCTGCAAAGTGGGGATTCAGTGCTTCTTCTCCCTCCTACTTGGACTGTGCGCCTCACGTGGGACCCGATGATCTTGTATCTACCCCAGTGCTTAGCACCTGCTTGGCACAAAGTGCTTAAATACCGCTACTAATATATTATTCAGAGTAGAGAAGCAGTGCGGCCAAATGGATAGAGCACAGGCCTGGGACTAGTGTTCAAATCCTAGCTCTGCCACTTGTCTACAGTGTAACCTTGGGCAAGTTACTTAACTTCTCTGGGCCTCAGTTTCCTCGGCTGTAAAATTGGGGATTAAGACTGTGACAGGGACTGTCCAACCCGATTATCTTCTATCTACCTTTGTCATATATTAAATGCTTAACAAATACCGTCGTTGTTATTATTTTTATTATTATCATTATCTAGACTACACAGGCCGTCTGCTATCAGGGTTTCTCCCCAGGCCATAGGCCTCCTGTACTCATCATCATCATCATCATCATCAATTGTATTTCTTGAGCACTTACTATGTGCAGAGCACTGTACTAAGCGCTTGGGAAGTACAAATTGGCAACAGCAGCCCCCGTTGTCCCATACAGTGCAGATGGTCTTTCTACAGAACCCAACTGACTTGTATTTTCCGTGCCTGACGCTGCGTACACACGTGCAACCATTGCTCCCAACAGCTATGCAGCTGTGTTCTGGCCCTAACGTATAGTGAAAACTCTCATCCAGATAGAACTGAGTGCACACATTCTCTCCAGAGTCAATCAGAAAAACATTTATCCTTTCCATCCTCTTTCATTTTTACTGTTAGGTATTTCGTTAGCACTTAGCGTGAGAGGAGTACTGTGCTAAGCTCTTGGGGAAATGTAATATAATAGAATGGGTAGACATGATCCCTGCCCTTTTGGAGCGTCCTGTGGTTTATTTTCATATGTTTGTTTTATTACGGTATAAAAGTGCGTATTATGGGCAGGCACTGCACTAAGCGCCGGGATAGATGCAAGATAATCAGGTTGGACACAGTCCCTGTCCCACATGGGGCTCATGGTCTTAATCCCCATTTCACAGGTGAGTTAACTGATGCGGAGAGAAGTGAAGCGACTTGCCCGGCATCACACAGCAGACAAGTGGTGGATCAGGGATTAAAACACAGATCCTCCTGACTCTCAGGCTCCATGCTCTACCCATTAGGCCACACTGCTTGTCGGTTTTATAAGTTGTTTTTATTGCATTCTTTCTGCTCACACCTGATTGTTATTCTGTGCATCCTGCAATAGCCGTTGCAAGTATTGCATGAACAAAATGACACAATAACCAAAAGATTCTGGTATAAACAAGTCTGGGAAAACAGAGAAAGCCTTCTCTCCCAATTGCCTGAAAAGTGGTAGGTAATCTTGCTTCCCAGTTATTGTGCCCGTCGATTTAAGTCTAGTAGCCAGTCTACTAAATCTGATCCCTCAAAATGGCATGAGCAGCAGTAGTGTATAAACCGCTTCAAAACGGCTGTAATCTGAAGAGTCCAGAACAAGATTCGGGGGGAGAGGGAGTGGCGAGTAGTCTTTCACTGGACCTCGAAGATCCAGAGCAGAACGGTTCAGGCCTGAAAACTTTAAACCCTCAGAAATCATCCCCCAGGGAAGATGAAATATCCAAAAGGACTGTCAGCTCGTTGTGGGCAGGGAATATGTCTTTTTATTGGTGTACTCTCCCAAGTGCTTAATACAGTGCTTTGCACACAGTAAGCGCTCAGTACATTCAATTGAATACATCATTCGTTCGTTCATTCATTCAATCGTATTTACTGAGCGCTTACTGTGTGCAGAGCACTGTACTAAGCGCTTGGAAAGTAGAAGTCGGCAACACGTAGAGACGGTCTCTACCCAACAATGGGCTCACAGTCTAGGAGTCTTTATTATGAGAATCAATCAATCGTATTTATTGCGTGCTTACTGTGTGCAGACCACTGTACTAAGCGCTTGGGAAGTACAAGTTGGCGACATATAGAGACAGTCCCTACCCAACGGTGGGCTCACAGTCTAAATGAGAAGCAGCGTGGCTCAGTGGAAAAGAGCCCGGGCTTTGGAGTCAGAGGTCATGGGTTCCAATCCCGGCTCTGCCCATTGTCAGCTGTGTGACTTTGGGCAAGTCACTTCACTTCTCTGTGCCTCAGTTCCCTCATCTGTAAAATGGGGATTGACTGTGAGCCCCCCCGTGGGACAACCTGATCACCTCGTAACCTCCCCAGTGCTTAGAACAGTGCTCTGCACATAGTAAGCGCTTAATAAATGCCATTATAATAGAAGGGGGAGACAGACAACAAAACAAAACATGTAGACCGGTGTCAAAATCGTCAGAACAATGGCATCCCCTGTGATCATCTGAACTCCAGAAAAGCCAAATCCAGAAAATCCCCCTTCATTTCAGGGGTGAGGGGAAAATCAATCAATCAATCAATCGTATTTATTGAGCGCTTACTGTGTGCAGAGCACTGTACTAAGCGCTTGGGAAGTACAAGTTGGCAACATATAGAGACAGTCCCTACCCAACAGTGGGCTCAAGAAGTCTTCAGAGTTATATGTTGCTGCACAAACTAACAACCGCAGTGATTTAATGTGAGGGTGATGGTCAGGATGATTCAAGCATAACACTTTATTGTTATAGTGTACTCCCCCAAGCACTTAGTATAGTGCTCTGCACACAGTAAGCGCTCTCCAAATACGGTCGAATAAATGAATGAACCTTCTTTTTGAATAGAAAAAAACCCCCAAATCTTTCTCTGGGACAGTTTGGGGCATAAAACACAGGGAATGGGTAGGGAAACAGCATGTTTTAGAGTAGGGTTTGTTGAGGATTTTATTACAAACTGCCTGAGGTGGTGGCTTCTTCAACCCAGTGCATTGGATTACACACTTAATTGAACCCTGGTACTGACTCATGTGTGCTATTGTTATTTTTGTTTTCTTAACCTCACCGAGGCAACGAAATGTTTTAGTTTTCAAACTTGGGCTTGGAGGAAGGGTTCCTTTTTCTCATATTCTTTTTTCAATCTCTTTCCTTTCTGCCTGCTTAGTAAAATCAGATCCCAGGATCCTTGTGTCTATCAGGATGGGGCCATAAAAGTGAGGCATATGATACGATTCCTGTTGCCGTCAGTGTTTTCACAGCAGAAATTCAGCTTCAAATAATGGCACTGTTTGCCAAGCACTGGGATAGATACAAAATAATCAGTTTGGGCACAGTCCCCCATCCCACGCGGAATGCACTGAGGTTCCCCTGCTGGAGCCAGACAGGGGCAAGGGCAAGATTGACTGCATTTATTGAGTGTTTACTGTGTGCAGATCACTTTTCTAAACACCTGGGCAAGAACAAGAAAACAGACACATTCCCTGCCCACATCGAGCTTCCAGTCTAGAAGGGGAGACGGACATTAATAGAAATAAATTGTTGGGGATGAATAAAAGGAGCAAATCAGGGTGGGAATGGGAGAAGGGCTTAGTGAGGGAAGGCCTCTTGGAGGAAACGTGCCTTCATTAAGGCTGAGAAGCAGCATGGCTCAGTGGAAAGAGCCCGGGCTTTGGAGTCAGAGGTCATGGGTTCAAATCCCGGCTCCGCCAATTATCAGCTGTGTGACTTTGGGCAAGTCAGTTAACTTCTCTGTGCCTCAGTTTCCTCATCTGTAAAATGGGGATTAAGACTGTGAGCCCTACGTGGGACAACCTGATCACCTTGTATCCCCCCAGTGCTTAGAACAGTGCTTTGCACATAGTAAGTGCTTAACACATAGCATAAAAAAAGGCTTTGAAGCTCAGAGAGAGTTGGGGTTGCATAGCTAGGACCTTTGCGACAACTCAGTTTTTTCAGATGTTTGGTGAAGGTGCAGAAGCAGTATGACATAGTGCATAGAGCACAGGCCTGAGGGTCAGAAGTTCACGGGTTCTAATCCTGATTCCTCCACTTGTCTGCTGGGTGACCTTGGGCAAGTCACTTAACCTCACTGGGTTTCAGTTACCTCATCTGCAAAATGGAAATTGGGACTGTGAGCCCCAGGTGGGACAAGGACTGTGTCCTACCCAATTTGCTTGTTTCCACCCCAGTGCTTAGTACAGTGCCTGACACATAGTAAGTGCTTAACGACTACCATAGTTACGAATTAGTAAGACCCTAGAACATATCTTTCCCATTACATTTCTGTCTGGCCGTGAACTAAGAATCAGGTTTTGCAGGGATTATAACGTGCCTTCTCATTCTCATTTGAGGGCACTTTCATTAATCTTTTTTATTGTGGGGCCTAAATTCAAGACAACCCCTGCTCCGGTTCCGAAGACAGACTCCGCAGTAGTTGATGACAGACTACGGTTTGGTGAGTCAGGCTGCTGACTAGAGAATTTCAGTATATTCCAAGCCGAGAAGTCGAATAAGTTTTAAGCATCTTTGGAGGCACTGATCTAGGCATAAATGCAATATAAAACAGGTTGAAGACTTCCCCACTAGATTATAATCAATCAATCAATCAATCGTATTTATTGAGCACTTACTGTGTGCAGAGCACTGTACTAAGCGCTTGGGAAGTACAAGTTGGCAACATATAGAGACAGTCCCTACCCAACAGTGGGCTCACAGTCTAAAAATTATAAACTTATAAAATCTTGGAAGGCAGGGCATACTGTCTGCTTACTCTGTTGGACTCTCAGAAGCACTTAGTACAGTGCTCTGCACACAGTAAGTGCTCAAGAAATGCCATTGATCGTCTTGAGTCTCTGTTCAGAATCTTAGTGCGTAGCCCATAGGACTAAGCACGTAGCCCATCCCCACAGCACCTATGTATACATCTGTAGATATAGCTGTAATTTATTTATTTATATTAATGCCTGTCTCCCCCTCTAGACTGTAAGCTCATTGTGGGCAGGAATGTATCTGCTGTTATACTCTCCCAAACGCTTAATTCAGTGCTGTGAACATAGTAAGCGCTCAATAAATATGATTGAATGAATGAACTTCAACTAGTTGTAGAACCCAAACTCCGAGATATGCATTTCATAAGAGTAGAAGGGGTGATGAAATATCAACCAGTGGTATTTATTGAGGACTTATGGTGTGCAGCGCACTCTACTAAATCCTTGGGAGAGTACAATGTAACAGAAACATTCCCTGACCACAGTGACCTTACAGTCTTGGGGGCCAAATATGACTTGAAGCTTGGGTGGGGAGGCATTCTTTAAAGGGGCGAGACTTGACCAGAGAGTGTCGGTTAGCACTGACAAGACCCAAAGCGGTGGCATAGTGACTCTGTGGGTTATTTGCCCTTGGAAGCCTATCCTCTCCCTGTTCCCACCTTGGCTAAAATTCCCATCCCTTTGGGTTCCCTGACTCGAAATAAGAAGCTGGCACCTGTGCGTTTCCAACTACCTTTATTAGAGATTAGAGAAGTTTGGCTTTTAGAAAAGCACTCATAAACCCCAGACGCGATCCAGTCTTTCAGCGTGCCACGATTGATTAATGAAGCCCGGCACCCCTTGTAAAGTAAGTTTTAATCACTGCGAGAAGCCGTCTGAGAGGTATAATCTGGCTCTTAGATGCCCAGTGATTCGATGAATTCATGACGGGTGGAAGGGCAGCTTCTTGGCAAATTGGAGTTGAAAAATTTTTACTTTTCATGGTTCTGGATGAGAATCCTAACACGCACAGGAGCTTAGATTCTGCAAGCTGCTGGGCTCTCTGATCCCTCACTGGTGAGGGATTCCAGGATTTCTCAGGAATCCCTCCTGCTAACCTTAAAAAAAAAACAAAAAAAACCTTTAGTTCCCCTTCTATGGGAAGCAGCACAGTGGGAAGAGCTCTTCTGGTTGGAAGAGCTCGGGCCTGGGTTCTACTCCCGGTTCTACCACTTGGTTTCTTTGGGGGGGGGTTAATAGTATTTTTTAAGCACTGGGGTAGATAGAAGCTTATCAGATGGGCACCGTCCATGTCCCACCTGGGGCTCATTGTCTTAATTCCCATTTTACAGATGAGATAAATGAGGCATAGAGAAGTTAAATGATTTGCTCAAAATCACACGGCGGACATGTGGCAGAGCCGGGATTACAAGCCAGATCCCATAGGCCACGTCGCACTTGCCTCATCTTTTAAAATGGGGATTCAGCATCTGTTCTCCCTTCCCCTTGGACCGCGACCCCAGGTACAACAGGGACTGAATGACCTGATCATCCCGTATTTACCCCAGCGCTTAACATAGTGCTTGGCGCATAGTAAGAGCTTAACAAATGCGATTATGATTTCGATTTTTATGAGCATTCTTCAAACAGAAATTGGGCCCAACTTTCTCAGTGGCACAGGACGGTCCATGCGGGCGGCTGAGCCTGCTGGCATTGGCCATCCTCTGTCGCTGGAGAAAGAGCAGGGCAAATCAACAGACCAGCACGGCGCTCCTAGAAGAAAGGAGTCACCAGTGTGGGCTAGTGGAAAGAGTGGACTGGAAGTCTGAGAACCTGAATTCCTCTCCTGGCTGTGCCACTTGCCTGCCGTGTGAAACCTTGGGAAGGTCACTTCTCTGGTCCTGTTTCCTCACCCATAAAATAGGGTGAGGAAAATAAATATAAATACATAAATATAAATATAAATATATAAATATATAAGCTTATATATATAAGTGCTCAATAAATATGATTGATTGATTATTCTATTTATTTTACTTGGACATATTTACATATTCTATTTATTTTATTTTGTTAATGTGTGTTGTTTTGTCGTCTGTCTCCCCCTTCTAGACTGTGAGCCCGCTGTTGGGGTAGGGACCAGCTCTACGTGTTGGCAACTTGGACTTCCCAAGCGCTTAGTCCAGTGCTCTGCACACAGTAAGCGCTCAATAAATACGATTGATTGATTGATTGATTACTCTATTTTACTTGGACATATTTACATATTCTATTTTATTTTGTTAATATGTGTTGTTTTGTCGTCTGTCTCCCCCTTCTAGACTGTGAGCCCGCTGTTGGGGTAGGGACCGGCTCTATATGTTGGCAACTTGGACTTCCCAAGCGCTTAGTCCAGTGCTCTGCACACAGTAAGCGCTCAATAAATACGATTGAATGAATGAATTAATTAATAGTAATATTCCTCAACACTGCCATCCTGTGGCAATGTAAAGATAGAACATGATGCTAATGATGGCACTAAGCGCTTACTATGTGCCGAAGACTGTTCTAAGCGCTGGGGGAGATGCAAGCTTAAACGAGTTCTCCCACCCGGGGCTCACCGTCTTAATTCCCACTTTACAGATGAGGGAACCGAGGCACAGGGAGAGAAGCAGCGTGGGTCAATGGAAAGAGCCCGGGCGTTGGAGTCAGAGGTCATGGGTTCAAATCCCGACTCTGCAAATTCATTCATTCACTCATTCAATCGTATTTATTGAGCGCTTACTGTGTGCAGAGCACTGGACTAAGCGCTTGGGAAGTACAAGTTGGCCACACATAGAGACAGTCCCTACCCAATTGTCTGCTACATGGGGTTGGGGCATGGGCCTGGGAGTCATCATCATCATCATCATCATTCGTATTTATTGAGCGCTTACTGTGTGCAGAGCACTGTAATAAGCGCTTGGGAAGTACAAGTTGGCAACACATAGAGACAGTCCCTACCCAATTGTCTGCTGCATGGGGTTGGGGCACGGGCCTGGGAGTCACGAGGTTTGCTGCCATTTGTCTGCTGCATGGGGATAGGGCACGGGCCTGGGAGTCATCATCATCATCATCAATCGGATTTATTGAGCGCTTACTGTGTGCAGAGCTCTGTACTAAGCGCTTGGGAAGTACAAGCTGGCAACACATAGAGACAGTCCCTACCCAACAGTAGGCTCACAGTCTAAAAGGAGTCACAAGGTTTGCTGCCATTTGTCTGCTGCATGGGGTTGGGGCACGGGCCTGGGAGTCATCATCATCATCATCAATCGCATTTATTGAGCGCTTACTGTGTGCAGAGCACTGTACTAAGCGCTTGGGAAGTACAAGTTGGCAACATATAGAGACAGTCCCTACCCAATTGTCTGCTGCATGGTGTTGGGGCACGGACCTGGGAGTCACAGGGTTTGCTGCCATTTGTCTGCTGCATGGGGTTGGGGCACGGGCCTGGGAGTCATCATCATCATCATCAATCGTATTTATTGAGCGCTTACTGTGTGCGGAGCACTGTACTAAGCGCTTGGGAAGTACAAGTTGGCAACATATAGAGACAGTCCCTACCCAACAGTAGGCTCACAGTCTAAAAGGAGTCACAAGGTTTGCTGCCATTCATCTGCTGCATGGGGTTGGGGCACGGGCCTGGGAGTCACAAGGTTTGCTGCCCTTTGTCTGCTGCATGGGGTTGGGGCACGGCCCTGGGAGTCATCATCATCATCATCATCAATGCTATTTATTGAGTGCTTACTGTGTGCAGAGCACTGTACTAAGCGCTTGGGAAGTACAAGTTGACAACGCACAGAGACAGTCCCTACCCAACAGTAGGCTCACAGCCTAAAAGGAGTCACAAGGTTTGCTGACATTTGTCTGCTGCATGGGGTTGGGGCACGGGCCTGAGAGTCAGGAGGTTTACTGCCATTTGTCTGCTGCATGGGGTTGGGGCACGGGCCTGGGAGTCATCATCATCATCATCAATTGTATTTATTGAGTGCTTACTGTGTGCAGAGCACTGGACTAAGCGCTTGGGAAGTAAAAGTTGGCAACACATAGGGACAGTCCCTACCCAACAGTAGGCTCAGTCTAAAAGGAGTCACAAGGTTTGCTGCCATTTGTCTGCTGCATGGGGTTGAGGCATGGGCCTGGGAGTCATTATCATCATCATCATTCGTATTTATTGAGCGCTTACTGTGTGCAGAGCACTATACTAAGCGCTTGGGAAGTACAAGTTGGCAACGCATAGAGACAGTCCCTACCCAACAGTGGGCTCACAGTCTAAAAGGCCTCACAAGGTTTGCTGCCATTTGTCTGCTGCATGGGGTTGGGGCACGGGCCTGGGAGTCACGAGGTTTGCTGCCATTTGTCTGCTGCATGGGGTTGGGGCACGGGCCTGGGAGTCATCATCATCATCATCATTTGTATTTATTGAGTGCTTACTGTGTGCAGAGCACTGTAATAAGCGCTTGGGAGTACAAGTTGACAACGCATAGAGACAGTCCCTACCCAACAGTAGGCTCACAGTCTAAAAGGAGTCACAGGTTTGCTGACATTTGTCTGCTGCATGGGGTTGGGGCACGGGCCTGGGAGTCACGAGTTTTGCTGCCATTTGCCTGCTGCATGGGGTTGGGGCATGGGCCTGGGAGTCATCATCATCATCATCAATCATATTTATTGAGTGCTTACTGTGTGCAGAGCACTGTAATAAGCGCTTGGGAAGTATAAGTTGGCCACATCTAAAGACAGTCCCTACCCAACAGTAGGTTCACAGTCTAAAAGGAGTCACGAGGTTTGCTGCCATTTGTCTGCTGCATGGGGTTGGGGCACGGGCCTGGGAGTCATCATCGTCATCATCAATCGTATTTATTGAGCGCTTACTGTGTGCAGAGCACTGGATGAAGCGCTTGGGAAGTACAAGTTGGCAACACATAGAGACGGTCCCTACCCAATTGTCTGCTGCATGGGGTTGGGGCAGGGGCCTGGGAGTCACAGGGTTTGCTGCCATTTGTCTGCTGCATGGGGTTGGGGCACGGGCCTGGGAGTCATCATCATCATCATCATTCATATTTATTTAGCACTTACTGTGTGCAGAGCACTGTACTAAGCGCTTGGGAAGTACAAGTTGGCAACACATAGAGATAGTCCCTACCCAACAGTAGGCTCACAGTCTAAAAGGAGTCACAAGGTTTGCTGCCATTTGTCTGCTGCATGGGGTTGGGGCACGGGCCTGGGAGTCATCATCATCATCATCAATCGTATTTATTGAGCGCTTACTGTGTGCAGAGCACTGTACTAAGCGCTTGGGAAGTACAAGATGGCAACACATAGAGACAGTTCCTACCCAATTGTCTGCTGCATGGGGTTGGGGCACGGGCCTGGGAGTCATCATCATCATCATCAGTCGTATTTATTGAGCGCTTACTGTGTGCAGAGCACTGTACTAAGCGCTTGGGAAGTACAAGTTGGCAACACATAGAGACAGTCCCTACCCAACAGTAGGCACACAGTCTAAAAGGAGTCACAAGTTTTGCTGCCATTTGTCTGCTGCATGGGGTTGGGGCACGGGCCTGGGAGTCATCATCATCATCATCAATCGTATTTATTGAGCGCTTACTGTGTGCAGAGCACTGTACTAAGCGCTTGGGAAGTACAAGTTGGCAACGCATAGAGACAGTCCCTACCCATTTGTCTGCTGCATGGGGTTGTGGCACGGGCCTGGGAGTCACGAGGTTTGCTGCCATTTGTCTGCTGCATGGGGTTGGGGCATGGGCCTGGGAGTCATCATCATCATCATCAATGGTATTTATTGAGCGCTTACTGTGTGCAGAGCACTGGACTAAGCGCTTGGGAAGTACAAGTTGGCAACACATAGAGACGGTCCATACCCAACAGCAGGCTCACGGTCTAGTTCATTCAATCGTATTTATCGAGCGCTTACTGTGTGCAGAGCACTGTACTTAAGTGCTTGGGAAGTACAAGTTGGCAACATATAGAGATGGTCCCTACCCAATAGTGGGCTCACGGTCTGGTTGCCAGCTATGTGACTTTGGGCAAGTCACTTCACTTCTCTGGGCCTCAGTTCCCTCATCCGTAAAATGGGGATGAAGACTGTCAGCCCCCGTGGGACAACCTGATCACCTTGTAACATCCCCAGCACTTAGACCAGTGCTATGCATACAGTAAGCGCTTAATAAATGTAATAAAAAAAAAGTGATGACTGTGAGCCCACTGTTGGGTAGGGACCATCTCTATATGTTGCCAACTTGTACTTCCCAAGCACCTAGTACAGTGCTCTGCACACAGTAAGCGCTCAATAAATATGATTGAATGAACGAATGAAAGAAGTGACTTGCCCAAAGTCACCCAGCTGACACATGGCGGAGCTGGGATGAGAACCCACGACCTTTTGACTCCCAAGCTGGTGCCCTTTCCTCTAAGCCACACTGTCTCCCCATGAACGCCACACGGCGTGGCAGCGTTTGCCACTTAACGAAAGGAGCGCTTTATTATTATTATTCATTCATTCATTCATTCATTCATTCAATCATATTTATAGAGCGCTTACTGTGTGCAGAACACTGGACTAAGCGCTTGGGAAGTACAAGTTGGCAACCTATGTCATATCATATCATATCATGCGCTTAGTCCAGTGGTCTGCACACAGTAAGCGCTCAATAAATACGACTGAATGTTAAGCACTTAGTATGTGCCAAGCACTGTACTAAGCACTGGAGTGAATACAAGCAAATAGGGTTGGGCACAGTCCCTGTCCCACATGAGGCTCACAGTCTTAATCCCCATTTCCCACCCCCCGCCTTACCTCCTTCTCTTACCCACAGCACGTGTATATATGTTTGTACAGATTTATTTATTTTACTTGTACCTATTTATTCTATTTATTTTATTAATATGTTTTGTTTTGTTGTCCGTCTCCCCCTTCTAGACTTTGAGCCCACTGTTGGGTAGGGACTGTCTCTATATGTTGCCAACATGTACTTCCCAAGTGCTTAGTACAGTGCTCTGCACACAATAAGCGCTCAATAAATACGATTGATGATGATGATAAAGATAGATAAAGAGGAAAAAGAGAAATAGGAGGATGAAAAGGTGAAGAAAGTGGAGGAAGAAGAGGAGGAAAAGAAGAGGAGGGGGAGGAAGAGGAGATGAGGGAGGAGGAAGAGAAAAAGAAAAGAAGAGAAAAAGGAAAAAAGGAAGAGGAGGAAAAGGAGGAGGAGGAGGAAAAGGAGACGATAAAGGAGGAGGAGCAGAAAGAGAAAGAAGAGGAGATCAAGAAGGAGAAAAAAACAGGTTGAAGAGAAGGAGGAAAAGAATAGGAAAAAGGAGGAGGAAGAGAAAGAGGAAGATGAAGAGGAGAAGGAGAAAGAGAAAGAGGAAGAAGAGAAGAAAGGAGAGGAGGAGAAAAGAGTGCAACATAGAATGGTGTGGGAGAAGAGGAAATGAGGGAGGTCTTGGACGGTGCCACAGAGAGCCTTCAAGGTCTCGTTGAATTCCGCGGCACATCGACAACCTGCAGTTGTCTGACAGTTTCTCTGAGAATCCGGAATATGATTTTCCGGCCAACGGAACTGGAAAGACAAGAAAAAAACAGGGCAGAGGCCTAGGTGATGAATGTGTGTAACTGTAGAGGGGAGGCGACTGGAATTAAGCAAGAGCAAGCAGGTCTGAGGAGAACAATGGGTATCAGAGGCCTCTGAGGGAGATGGATCCGCTCGTGGATATTTGATCGGGAAAGGGTACCTACCCAGCGCATCATGTTCCTTTCCTGGATCTGTCCGTTTCCTCCGCGTAGCCTGGCCCATCCAGACTGGCTTACATCTGTGACCGGGTCATTTGTCCTCGGTCGAGTCACCGTCTTTATCCCCTCCAGACTGTAAGCTCGTTGTGGGCAGGGAATGCGTTCTGCTTATTGTCGTACCCTACTCTCCCAGGCGCTTAGTATGGTGTGATTGAAGTCTTGACTTGGATGAATCAAACTCCAACAGATTGGAACACCTCCATAGCTGCCCGAGGAGATGGGGAGAGGAAAGGATTTCAGCTTCTTGGCTTAGTTAGCCAGTTAGGGTCTTGGTGGGTGTTTTTTAAAAAATGGATTCATTCGTTCATTCAATTGAGCGCTTATTGTGTGCAGAGCACTGTACTAAGCGCTTGGGAAGTACAAGTCGGCAACATATAATAATAATAATAATGGCATTTATTAAGCGCTTACTATGTGCAAAGCACTGTTCTAAGCGCTAGGGAGGTTACAAGGTGATCAGGTTGTCCCTTGGGGGGCTCACAGTCTTAATCCCCATTTTACAGATGAGGTAACTGAGGCACAGAGAAGTTAAGTGACTTGCCCAAAATCACACAGCTGACAGTTGACGGAGCCGGGGTTTGAACCCATGACCTTTGACTCTGAAGCCCGGGCTCTTTCCACTGAGCCACGCTGAAGACGGTCCCTCCCCAACAACGGGCTTACAGTCTAGAAGCAGCGTGGCTCAGTGGAAAGAGCCTGGGCTTTGGAGTCAGAGGTCATGGGTTCGAATCCCAGCTCTGCCAATTGTCAGCTGTGTGACTTTGGGCAAGTCACTTAACTTCTCTGTGCCTCAGTTCCCTCTTCTGTAAAATGGGGATGAAGACTGTGAGCCCCCTGTGGGACAACCTGATCACCTTGTAACCTCCCCAGCGCCTAGAACAGTGCTTTGCACATAGTAAGCGCTTAATAAATGCCATGATTAATTAATTAATTAATTAGAAGGGGGAGACAGACAACAAAACAAAACACATAGACAGGTTCTTATCTTTCTGCCATTTTAACAAAGTGGCCAAATCAATCCATCAATCGTACTTATTGAGCGCTTACTGTGTGCAGAGCACTGTACTAAGCGCTTGGGAAGTCCAAGTTGGCAACATCTAGAGACGGTCCCTACCCAATAGTGGGCTCACAGTCTAGAAGGGGGAGACAGAGAACAGAACCAAACATATTAACAAAATAAAATAAATAGAATAGATATGTACAAGATAAATAGAGTAATAAATATGTACAAACATCTATACATATATACAGGTGCTGTGGGGAAGGGAAGGAGGAAAGATGGGGGAGATGGAGAGGGGAAGGAGGGGGAGAGGAAGGAGGGGGCTCAGTCTGAGAAGGCCCCCTGGAAGGCCAAATGTAACGTGTTGGGTGTCAGTATGATAAAATATTGAAGTTTGGGGAAACTCTGGCCAACTGGATTTCCCTTCATTGCTGTTAGAGGCCGGTGAAGGAAGCGCCCAAACCGTCGCCCTGCCCCACGTCCACGTCCGACAGGATACCACTCTGAGGATTATTCTTAATAAGCAGGTTGGCTTTTGGCTCCGTGGCTTCTATTTTCCAGGTCTGCCAATCGGGCTCTCTCCACTGGCCGGGAAAGGTGAGAATTAGCTCTGCTTAAAAGGGAAGTTAGAGTGGTTTCATTGATGAAATCTAATAATAATTGTGGTCTTTAAGTGTTTAATATGTGTCGAGCGTTGGGGCAGATACAAGATAATCAGGGCTTATTCGTATTCATGTCTGTCTCTCCACTCTAGACTTGAAAGCTGTGTGACTTTGGTAAATAGAGAAGCAGCGTGGCTTAGTGGAAAAAGCCCAAGCTTGGGAGTCAATCAATCAATCAATTAATCAGTCGTATTTATTGAGCGCTTACTGTGTGCAGAGCACTGTACTAAGCGCTTGGGAAGCACAAGTTGGCAACATATAGAGACAGTCCCTACCCAACAGTGGGCTCACAGTCTAAAAGGGGGAGACAGAGAACAAAACCAAACATACTAACAAAATAAAATAAATAGAATAGATATGTACAAGTAAAATAAATAAATAAATAAATAGAGTACAGGGGGTGACCGGAGCATCTGCAGAGATGGAGGAGTGTGGGCCTTGCCCCTCCACCCAGCCCCCGAGTGTTAGGGTGACGTTAGGGCCTCGTAGCCCCGCCACCCCAGCTAACCGGGATCATCATCATCAGCAATCATCAATCGTATTTATTGAGCACTTACTATGTGCAGAGCACTGTACTAAGCGCTTGGGAAGTACAAATTGGCAACATATAGAGACAGTCGCTACCCAACAGTGGGCTCACAGTCTAAAAGGGGGAGACAGAGAACAAAACCAAACATACTAACAAAATAAAATAAATAGAATAGATATGTACAAGTAAAATAAATAAATAAATAGATAGAGTAATAAATATGTACAAACATATATACATATATACAGGTGCTGTGGGGATGTGCGTTGGGTGGCATGAACACGCCGCTGTTGCTGCCCTTTCCGATCCCAAGGGAAGACACGTTTCCCTCCACCGTTCCTCAACTTTTATGTCACTGTAAGGTTTAATTATGATCATTTTTAAGACAGGCTCGGATGGACCCTTTAGTTCCGTTGCTATGGAGACCTGCGGATGGAGAAGCCAATTTAGTAGGTCCGGGTCACGGGGATTAAAGGGGGCCGGGAGAGAGGGGGGGAAACTTCTTTAGCAGAGTGAATCAGGATGAAGAGACCAAGGTTCGGTTATTCACGGTGCCAGGGAATTTCCTACAAGGCTCCCAGGCTCATCAGAAACGGTGTCCATCCTGATTAGCCTCTATCATAATAATGATGGCATTTGTTAAGCGCTTACTACGTGCAGAGCACTGTTCTAAATGCTGGGGAGGATAAAAGGCGATCAGGTTGTCCCACGTGGGGCTCACGGTCTCAATCAGCGTGGCTCAGTGGAAAGAGCCCAGGCTTTGGAGTTAGAGGTCATGGGTTCGAATGCCGGCTCTGCCAGCTGTCAGCTGTGTGACTTTGGGCAAATCACTTAACTTCTCTGTGCCTCAGTTACCTCATCTGTAAAATGGGGATTAAGATTGTGAGCCCCCCCCGTGGGACAACCTGATCTCTTTATAACCTCCCCAGTGCTTAGATTTTTTTTTCTTTTAGACTGTGAGCCCACTGTTGGGTAGGGACTGTCTCTATATGTTGCCAACTTGTACTTCCCAAGCGCTTAGTACAGTGCTCTGCACACAGTAAGTGCTCAATAAATACAAATCCCGGGATTTGTATTTAAAAAAGTAAAAGTATTTATTTGTTTACAAATTTAAAAGTAAATTTGTATTTAAAAATTTGTATTTAAAAATTTGTATTGAAAATGGGGATTAAATCTGCGAGCCCCACGAGGGACAACCTGATCACCTTGTAACCTCCCCAGCGCTTAGAACAGTGCTTTGCACATAGTAAGTGCTTAATAAATGCCATTATTAATTAATTAAATACGATTGATTGATTAATCCCCATTTTACAGATGAGGGAACTGAGGCCCAGAGAAGTGACGTGACTTGCCCGAAATCACTTGAACCCGTGACCTCTGACTCCCAAGCCCATGCACTTTCCACTGAGCCACCCTGCTTCTATCGCAGCGCTTAGTACAGTTCCTGGTACAAGGTAAACACTCAATAAATACCGCTGATTGATAGGAAGTGCTTAATAAACACCATTTTCAAAAAACAAACCCCAAAAACAAAGGCCCTGTCAGAGAGAGGAAGAACCTCTTGGCATTGAGGCTTGTAAAACGTTCAGGAATTTCCTCCCCCACCGTCCAGGGTTGGAATCCAGGAGTCCCTGGACAAGTGGTGCCGTCCTTGACTGACTGACCGGGGACTGTAAAAATAGGATTGACGTGGAATCTGACTGTGAGCCCATTTTGGGGTAGGGACTGTCTCTATTTGTTGCCGAATTGTACTTTCCAAGTGCTTAGTACAGTGCTCCGCACACAGTAAGCGCTCAATAAATACGATTGAAAGAAAGAAAAGAAAAAGCCTGGTTCCCTCCTTGAAAGCCAGAAGGAGACCAGCCCAGCCCGGCCCTCCCGCCTCTCGTTCTCGGCCTTTGGCGGGGGGTGGTGGGGTTCGGAGCAGGGAGATCACCCCCAAATAGCTCCCCTGCACACCGACCATGGTGAGCTCTTAGTTGTGGCTCCTCAAGAGAAGATGAACAGAACTGTTGTCCGGGCCCAAAGAATCACCGTATCTCAGACTGCTGGTGATCCTTCTTTAACTTCCAGCCCTCAACTTGTCCTTCCCCAGCGCTTAGTCCAGTGCTCTGCACACAGTAAGCGCTCAATCAATACAACTGAATGAATGAATGAATGAACCTCCCTTCCCCGACTCCAGTCTCTGGAAGGGAGGGGGTGAGAAGGGAAGAAAAATTCACTCATCTCCTTCTCACCTCTGGCATCCCCACACCTTTTCTCTCTCCCAGGAGAGGATCCCCCGTGGTGGATGTTTTCTGGGGGGGGTTTTAAGGCAAGGGAGTTCAAAGAACCACAGCACGTAGGTGCGTAGATGTAATTTGTTTATATTAACGTCTGTCTCTCCCTGTAGACTTTCAGCTCATTGTGGGCAGGGAACGCGTCTGTACAAAACAAAAGGATCCTTAGCATGTATGTATGTATATGTATGTATTGACTGTTTAATCAATCAATCAATCAATCAATCATATTTATTGAGCGCTTACTATGTGCAGAGCACTGTACTAAGCGCTTGGGAAGTACAAATTGGCAACATATAGAGACAGTCCCTACCCAACATTGGGCTCACAGTCTAAAAGGGGGAGACAGAGAACAAAACCAAACATAGTAACAAAATAAAATAAATAGAATAGATATGTGCAAGACTGTAAGCCCCCTGTTGGGTAGGGACTGTCTCTATATGTTGCCAACTTGTACTTCCCAAGTGCTTAGTACAGTGCTCTGCACACAGTAAGCGCTCAATAAATACGATTGGTTGATTATGTATTTAGTCTTCTAGATTGTGAGCCCACTGTTGGGTAGGGACTGTCTCTATATAATGCCAACTTGTACTTCCCAAGCGCTTAGTACAGTGCTCTGCACATAGTAAGCGCTCAATAAATATGATTGATTGATTGATTGATGTATATGTTTGTACATATATGTCTATATGTATATATTTATTACTCTATTTTACTTGTAAATATCTATTCTATTTATTTTATTTTGTTAATATATTTGGTTCTGTTCTCTGTCTCCCCCTTCTAGACTGTGAGCCCACTATTGGGTAGGGACCGTCTCTATATGTTGCCAACTTGGACTTCCCAAGCGCTTAGTACAGTGCACACAGTAAGCGCTCAATAAATACGATTGATTGATTGATAGAGCTGGGGTAGGACAGGGGTGAGATCACCCCAGAACGCAGCACAGAGAGGCAGCGAGACCTACTGGGCTCTAATCCCGGCTCTGCCACCCGCCTGCCGGCTGACCGCGGCCAAGTTAGTTTACTTCTTTGGGCCTCAGTTTCCTCATTGGCAAAATGGGGACTCAATCAATCAATCAATCAATCTATCGTATTTATTGAGCGCTTACTGTGTGCAGAGCACTGTACTAAGCGCTTGGGAAGTACAAGTTGGCAACATATAGAGACAGTCCCTACCCAACAGTGGGCTCACAGTCTAAAAGGGGGAGACAGAGAACAAAACCAAACATACTAACAAAATAAAATAAATAGAATAGCTATGTACAAGTAAAATAAATAAATGGAGTAATAAATATGTACAAACATATATACATATATACAGGTATTTATTGAGTTGCATTTATTGAGTGCTTACTGTGTGCAGAGCTTGGGAAAATATGACAGAATTGGGTTGGTAAGATTAGAACCCAGGTCCCTCCGACTTCCGGGCCCATGCTGTGTCCACTGGACCACCTTGCTTCTCCCTCCTGTTCTCCCTCCCCTTCAGACCATAAGCTCCACACAAGGTGGGGACTGGATCCTATCTGATGACCCCAGTGCTTGGCACATTGTAAACGCTTAATAAATGTGGTTGTTATTACTATTATTATTATCATTCTTATTCATTCAGTCGTTTTTATTGAGCACTTACTGTGTGCAGAGCACTGTACTAAGCACTTGGGAAGTCCAAGTTGGCAACATATAGAGACGGTCCCTACCCAACAGCGGGCTCATAGTCTAGAAGGGGGAGACGGACAAGAAAACAAAACATATTAACAAAATAAAATAAATAGGATAATAATAATAATGGCATTTATTAAGCACTTACTATGTGCAATTCACTGTATTAAGCGCTGGGGAGGTTACAGGGTGATCAGGTTGTCCCACGTGGGGCTCACAGTCTAAATCCCCATAGTAATAATAATAATGGCATTTATTAAGCGCTTGCTATGTGCAAAGCACTGTTTTAAGCGCTGGGGAGGTTACAGGGTGATCAGGTTGTCCCACGTGGGTCTCACAGTCTAAATCCCCATTTTACAGATGAGGTAACCGAGGCACAGAGTAGTTAAGCGACTTGCCCAGAGTCACACAGCTGACAATTGGCGGAGCCGGGATTTGAACCCATGACCTCTGACTCCAAAGCCCGGGCTCTTTCCACTGAGCCACGCTGCTTCTCAATATTATAGAATAGTAATAGTCAATATGTACAAGTAGAGGATAGCATTGTGGCCTAGTGGATAAAGCATGGACCTGGGAGCCACAGGACCTGGATTCTAATCCTGACTCCACCACTTGTGTGCTAAGAGACCTTGTGCAAGTCATTTCACTGGGCCTCAGTTTCCACAACTGCAAAATGGGGATTGAATACCTACTTAGACTGTGAAACGCATGTGAGACAGGAGCTATATCCGGCCTGATTTACTTGTATCTACTTGTATCGGGAAGCAGCGTGGCTCGGGGGAAAAAGCCCGGGCTTTGGAGTCAGAGGTCATGAGTTCAAATCCCAGCTCCACCACTTATCAGCTGTGTGACTTTGCGCAAGTCACTTGACTTCTCTGGGCCTCAGTTCCCTCATCTGTAAAATGGGGATGAAGACTGTGAGCCCCCCGTGGGACAACCTGATCACCTTGTTAACCTCCCCAGCGCTTAGTGCAGTGCTTTGCACATAGTAAGCACTTAATAAATGCTATTATAAAAAAACAAAAACAAATACCAATCGTATTTATTGAGCACTTACTGTGTGCAGAGCACTGTACTAAGCGCTTGGGAAGTACAGGTCGGCAACATACAGAGACAGTCCCTACCCAACAGCGGGCTCACAGTCTAGAAGACCAACATTATTATTATTATTATTATTATCTACCCCTGCGCTTAGAACAATGCTTGACAAAGTGCTTAACAAATACCATAAAAAACCTCTGAAAAGAAAAATCAAACCCTTTCCCTCAGAGGGTATTGTGAAGGATAACTGGCTTTAATGGACACGGTGCACATTTCAAATCCCAGATGCTGCGGAAAGCCCAATAAATAACAGGATGTTATGGAAAAATCACAGCAATCCCCACTTCTTGACCCAGAATTTGGATCCAGATCAGACCGAGCTATGTGTGAACCAATTATTTGGATGCAGATTGAAAGATTGACGTTTTTCTCTGCAAGCCTCCTGATGCCTTGCTCGTTGTTCGGATTCCAGGATTTCTCCCGCCCGTCGCAGACCTGTCTGACGAGGGGACTGGATCGGACCCTCCTTCCCAGGCCCAAGGTAAGCCAGAGGAGCCGAGGACCGGGGGGCAAATACGGTGGGCTTTCGGGGCTCATCGTTGGGCGGTTGAGTGGGGAGGCCCCCTGAAAGAGTATCGTCAATGACAGAGGCCTGGGCCATGGAAGCAGCGTGGCTCAGTGGAACGAGCCCGGGCTTTGGAGTCAGAGGTCGTGGGTTCAAATCCCGGCTCCGCCACTTGTCAGCTGTGTGACTTTGGGAAAGTCACTTAACTTCCCTGGGCCTCAGTTCCCTCATCTGTAAAATGGAGATGAAGACTGTGAGTCCCACGTGGGACAACCTGATTACCTTGTATCTACCCCAGCGCTTAGAACAGTGCTTTGCACATAGTAAGCACTTAACAAATACCAACATTATTATTATTATTATTATGGAACCCAACTGCATTGACCTTGGGCGCGCTAGAGAGTGGGCCCTTCATTCTAATCCCGGCTCCACCACTTGTGATCTTGGGCAAGGTCACTTCTCTTCTTGTTGCCTCAGTTATCTCACCCTTAAAATGGCCATTGAGACTGTAAATCCCACGTATGACAGAGAACGTGTCCAATCTAGTCAGCTTGTAGCTACCCCAGCATTTAGAACAGAGCTCGGCACATAGTAAGTGCTTAACAACTACCTTTAAAACAAACAAACAAAAAAGTTTGAGGTTGGAAAGGATTGTTTTTGCCCCAGATCTGCATAGGGCAACTTGTCTTGGCTAGTTGCTAAGCTTAGCTGGTCACTCTGGTAGGTAAATTGGGGATTAGAAATTTATTCTCCCTCCCCCTTAGACTGAGCCCCACATGAGCCAGGAGCTGTGTCTCAGTGCTTAGCGCAAGTGCTTAACAGGTACCTCAATTATCCCTCTAGGCGATCAGCTCCACTTCCCCTATCTCATTATCTCAGGCATGCAATACTGTGCTCTGCAACACAGCAAGCACTCAATAAATCCCCCCAGGATTGACAGTCCTGCCCTCAAGCCAGCTTTAGGATCCTGTTATCACCTTATCAACCACACTCAGAAAACATTTCAGCCTCGTCCTCCCCTAGCCAGTTTAGAAATTTATTCTCCCTCCCCCTTAGACTGAGCCCCACGTGAGCCAGGAACTGTGTCTCAGTGCTTAGCACAAGTGCTTAACAGGTACCTCAATTATCCCTCTAGGCAATCAGCTCCACTTCCCCTATCTCATTATCTCAGGCATGCAATACTGTGCTCTGCAACACAGCAAGCACTCAATAAATCCCCCCAGGATTGACAGTCCTGCCCTCAAGCCGGCTTTAGGATCCTGCTATCACCTTATCAACCGCACTCAGAAAACATTTCAGCCTCGTCCTCCCCTAGCCAGTCCTCACCGGACCTGTCAGTGGGGGTGGTCAGTTCAATCTCCAGAATCTAGACAGCATCTCTGGAGAGCAACTGTCAATCATTCCTCTTCCCAGCCATTCGGGAAGCAAACCCCACAGGAGTCTGGCCCCCCAGCTTTTCCTGGGTCCAACTGGTGCTTTTCAGGGCTAATGAGCTTAATTGTTGTTGTGGTGGTAATAGTAAGTCCTTGCTATGTGCAGAGCACTGTACAAGGCGCTAGGAGAGAATACCCAGGTTGGAATTAGACCTGGTCCCTGACCCTCAGAGGGCTTTCTATCTAGGAGTGTAAGTGGGAGAAGTGATTGGGGATAGATAATAATAATAATAATAATGATAGCATTTATTAAGCGCTTACTATGTGCAAAGCACTGTTCTAAGCGCTGGGGAGATTACAGGGTGATCAGGTTGTCCCACGGGGGGCTCACAGTCTTCATCCCCATTTCACTGATGAGGTAACTGAGGCCCAGAGAAGTTGTGACTTGCCCAAAGTCACACAGCTGACAATTGGCAGAGTTGGGATAGATATATCAGAAATGATTTTTTTTTAATGGTATGTAAATGCTTACTATGTGCCAGGCACTGCGATAACTGTGAGCCCACTGTTGGGTAGGGACCGTCTCTATATGTTGCCAACTTGTACTTCCCAAGCGCTTAGTACAGTGCTCTGCACACAGTAAGTGCTCAATAAATACGATTGATTGATTGATTGATTGATAAGTGCCAGAGTAGATACAAGAATAGATACCGTCCCCGTCCCACATGGGGCTCGCAGTCTTAATCCCCCTTTTACAGATGAGGTAACCGAGGCCCAGAGAAGTGAAGTTCCTTCATCCTGTTGTATTTATTGAGCGCTTGCTGTGTACAGGGCACCATATAAGCACTTGGGAGTGTACAAATACAACAATAAACAAGACACATTCCCTGCCCGCAACGAGCTTACAATCTAGACGGGGGGAGACATCATCATCATCATCAATCGTATTTATTGAGCGCTTACTGTGTGCAGAGCACTGTACTAAGCGCTTGGGAAGTACAAGTTGGCAACACGTAGAGACAGTCCCTACCCAACAGTGGGCTCATAGTCTAAAAGGGGGAGACAGAGAACAAAACCAAACATACTAACAAAATAAAATAAATAGAATAGATATGTACAAGTAAAATAAATAAATAAATAGAGTAATAAATATGTACAAACATATATACATAGACAGACATCAATACAAATAAATAAGTGATTTGCCCAAAGTCACACAGCAGGTAAGTGGTGGAGCCAAGATTAAAACCCATGCCCTTCTGACTGTCAGGCCTGTGCCCCTTCCACTGGGCCACGCCGCTTCTCTAAAACGTTCAAACGTAACGTGGACACACCCACAAAATCGGCTCAAGGTCTCGATGGGAGGAGGAGCAGGAACAGCTTTTATTCCGAGGCCGGGAATGGAGCCCTCCGGAACCCCGCTGTGGTGCGGTGGGTCCATCTCGGAGGCGATGGTAGGTCGGAGAGCAGCCGGGTGCCAGCCAGGAGCAGGGACTTTGGGATCGAGACGACACAGTTTGCGAGCCCCCTCTCCTTCAGCCATAAACAAGGCAAATCATAGTAGGGGAAAGGCAATTGAGCAGATTCAGGGGTAGCCCTCCCTCCTCCCCAAGCCAGAGCAGACGTGGGCAACGGTCAGCCAGGCAGGGTCAGCCGGGCCAGCCAGGCCTGGTTCCCTCCGCGGCTGTCGGCCGCGCCCACGCTTGCAGAGCACTTCGAGCTGTTCCGCTTGGAGCCAAGATGACCACGCCATCATCATCCTATCTCTGTCCAGTCTAACGGTTGCCATGTGAGATCACCGCCGGGGGAGTGGGAATCCACGGTGCTGCAAAGAGCCTGCCACGGACACGTGGCGTTCCCAACAGATGGAAAGGAAATTAAAGTCACTTTTCCCCCTTAGGTCACAGGGGTCATTCTGTTCACATTCAGCTTCAGAGGAGAACAGCCTCATGCGTTAAAAAAAAAAAGCCACCATCTGGACAGGGAAGAGTTGGTAACCAAATGTCCCGTCGTCTCTGTGATGTGCAGGTGACTTTTTGTTTTTCGGATATTTGGTAAGCACTTATTATGTGGCAGGCACAGTGCTAAGCCCTGGGATAGATACAAGATAATCAGGTTGGACACAGTCCACGTCCCCCATGGGGCTCGCAGTCCGTGTCTTCTGGTTGTCTTTATTCTCCAGGTGTCATCATCATCATCATCAATCGTATTTATTGAGCGCTTACTGTGTGCAGAGCACTGTACTAAGCGCTTGGGAAGTACAAGTTGGCAACATAACTGTGTTGCCCTGACTTGCTCCCTTTATTCATCCCCCTTTCCGGCCCCACAGCACTTATGTCCATATCATTTTATTCATTTCTATTAACGTCTGTCTCCCATTCTAGACAGTAAGGTCGTCTTGGGCTGGGATCGTACCCACCAACTCTGTTATACTGCACTCTCCCAAGCACTTAGTACAGTGCTCTGCACACAGCAAGCACTCAATAAATACCAGTGACCGACTTGCTGGCCAGATAGGGAGTCATTCATTCATTCATTCAATCATATCTATCGAGCGCTTACTGTGTGCAGAGCACTGTACTAAGCACCTGGGAAGTACAAACTGGCAACATATAGAGACGGTCCCTACCCAACGACGGGCTCACATTCAGCTCGAAACCTCACGTTGCGCAAAACCTGGAACTCAATCTGCCAATATCTTCAGGCCAGTTCCCGAAATCTCATGTCAGAGGTTTCTCCCTGAGTCACAAAGAGAAACGAACCCCCGGCCCATCCCCTTGTGCAGGGCGGGGACCTTTCCCAGTGCCTCAAAGGATGGACTGATTAAAAAATAAAAATGGGAGAGTCATTGGGGTACCGAGTAGGAGCTAAACTTGCTTCGTCTTAATTCAGTCTGCCCTCTCTCTGAGGTAGCCGTAACCCAATGTCACCTTAGCCCAGCGTCAGACAGTAACCAGTATTGTTTGCTAGAAACACAGGTCCATTTGTAAACTGAAATAGGACACTTCTTGGAAACGCCCAGTCAAAAAGCACTTTGGAAAAAAAAAATCAGCAAGGCCCAGGAAAAAAAAAAGAAAAGAAACAGCTCCGCCACTTGTCACCCGTGTGACTTTAGGCAAGTCACTTCTCTGTGCCACAGTTACCTCATCTGTAAATTGGGGATTAAGACTGTGAGCCCCATGTGGGACAACCTGATCACCATGTAACCTCCCCAGCGCTTAGAACAGTGCTTTGCACATAGTAAGCGCTTAATAGATGCCATCATTATTATTAAGGAGCTCTATATTGTCTGAAGCCGCCAGCAGGGAGATGCCATTGTTTGTCACTTGCTGTGCTCTTAGGCACTAACCCATAATGGTCTAGGGTTAGGGGTCCCTGCTGATTCTGGATGTTCACCTCTCCTTATCTCCTCTTGCAGTTATGGCCGTGACAGGAAAAGCACTGTGAGGTAACCGGTCCTTAATGGTCCCCCGATGACTCCTCCACAGTCCCCTTGAAGCAGCCGCTGTTCTGGGCAGGGTGAGGGCAGGGATCATCTCCACTTCCTGTCTCATCATCTCACACATGCAATACTGTGCTCTGCAACACAGCAAGCACTCAATAAATCAATCAATCGTATTTATTGAGCGCTTACTGTGTGCAGAGCACTGTACTAAGTGCTTAAATCCCCCCAGGCTTGACAGTCCTTCCCTCAAGCCAGCTTTAGGATCCTGAAATCACCTTATCAACCGCACTCAGAAAGCATTTCATCCCCGTCCTCCCCTAGACAGTCCTCACCGGACCTGTCAGTGGGGATGGTCAGTTCAATCTCCAGAATCTAGACAGCCCCCTGTGCACAGTAGGCGCTCAACAAATACTCCTGATTGGTCGATGAGTATCCCGCATTTGCCTCATCAAAATGGCAGCCTATTTTCTAAACCATTTCTCCCCCCTAAATTGAAATCTAATCCGGTCTCCCAAATGCTGCCCATCCTAATGTAGGGGTCATGGAGAAGGGATTCGAAGAGCCCCAGGCCTGTGTTTTGCCCGTGAGTTTTCCACTTGGAGCCACTGACTGGCAGAATTCCAGACCATCACTGCTTCTTGATGCTATTTCATCCGGGGCCACGTCGGACACCTGACTAAAGTCGGGATGGATCGCGCCGCTTCTTTCCCCTGCTCTACTGAGCTTGTCACCCTGCCCTAGAAGGAAATTAGATTCACCTGATAAGATTTGTTTATGCAAAGCTATGTTGATTATCACCCAGTCTCCTGTGGGCTTCTGGGTGTCTGCAAATTGATTTTTTGGGGGTGATTTGCTCCAGTGCTTTTCCAGGTATATTCAGTATTTTTCCAGGTGACCTAGATTCCCAAAATGGTTGTTAACGCTAACGTCCTCCTTCTCCCCTGGATGTAAATCGGACCCCTTATTATTGCCTTGTCGAAGCTTTTCAGCATATACAGTGTACGTTCGCATGTGAGTCGGGAGAGGAGGGAGAGACAGAGAGATATAAATCTGGCCAGAAAAATACATATCCTTTGCAGAGAAATTCACTTACCTAGTGAAAAGAAATCTCCATTCATTGTCAGCTGCCCAGAAATCTATATTCAGAAACGGTATCTGCTTCGTGGTAGCCTGTAATTGGAGCCACAATCTTGTGATCTTGCAAACAAAGCCTGGATTTTTTTCAATAAATAGGGTTCCCAGCTTTCTAAAATATGGTGGTAGCTTGTTGAAAAATAAGTTAAGGATTCAAACCAGATAAAGGTTCCAGTTATGCTTCTCTAACTCCCTGGGCTATTATTTCAAATCCCAACTTCTAACTCTCAGGAGCATTTCCAAACCAGATTAGGAAATCACTCTCTCTCTCATTCATTCAGTTGTATTTACTGAGCACTTATGTGTAGAGCTCTGTACTAAGCGCCTGGGAGAGTACAATACAATAGAGAAGCAGCATGGTTTAGTGGAAAGAGCACGGGCTTGGGAGTCAGAGGTCATGGGTTCTAATCCTGCTCCGCCACGTCTGCTGTGTGACCTTGGGCAAGTCACTTAACTTCTCTGAGCCTCACTTACCTCATCTGTAAAATGGGGATTAAGACTTTGAGCCCCACGTGGGACAACCTGATCGCCTTGTATCTCCCCAGCGCTTAGAACAGTGCTTTGCACAAAGTAAGCGCTTAACAAATGCCATCATTATTATATTATTATTAATAGACATATTTCCTGCCCACAACGAGCTACAGTCTAGAGACAGCTTAGCAGCTCTGTAAAATGTCCTGAATTTCAGTTGTTTTTCATTTGAAGAAGTTTATTTATCTTTCCAGTCACTTAGAATCATCACCGTTTATTTATTGGCTGCTTACTGTGTGGAGAGTAGTGTACTAAGCGCTTGGGAGAGTACAACAGAATTTGTAAACATGTTCCATGCCACAGCAAACTTATTGAAATACACAGTAGAAATATAAAAATAACAATTTTAAAATGGTATTTGTTAAACACTCACTACGTGACCAGCACTGTACTAAGTGCTCGGATAGATCATTAGGTCCCACATTAGACTGTAGGGGGAAGAACGGGTATTGGATCCCCATTGTGCAGATGAGGGAACTGAGGTTCAGAGAAATAGAGTCGCTCGCCCAAGGTCACAGAGCAGACAAGAGTCGGCGTGGGATTCGAACCCAGGGCCTTTGACTCCTGGGCCTGAGCCCTTTCCACCAGGCTACTGCTTCCCTACGAATGGAAAAATTCACTTCTGGTCTCCATGGGCAACAACTGAAGGATTAGAGTCGCTGACTGCTCAGCTGCAGTTGGCACCCTCATTTGGGGGACTCGGCCCCTGACTGGAACAACTCCCGACCATTTCCTGTGCCTCAGTTTCTCCGTCTTCACGGTAGATGTGGGTTTTTCAGAGAGGACCTGTTTGTTGGTGTTGGTAACGTTCCCAGAAACCGCCACGTCCAAGGCGCTAAAACCAAAGCACCTAGATCTCTGAAGCCTGTCTCGTTCCCGAAAAAAAATGGACCACCATGGCTCACTGTGGTGGCAGTGTGTGAGATTTTTCCACGTTGCTGATGCTCTAATAATAATAATGATGGCATTTGTTAAGCGTTTACTATGTACAAAGAACTGTTCTAAGCGCTCTAGTTGGCGTGCACAACACACAAATAGCTCTCGTGGCTCAGTGGAAAGAGCACGGGCTTTGGAGTCAGAGGTCACGGGTTCGAATCCCAGCTCTGCCAATTGTCAGGCGTGTGACTTTGGGCAAGTCACTTAACTTCTCTGTGCCTCGGTTCTCTCACCTGGAAAAATGAGGATGAAGACTGTGAGCCGACAACCTGATCACCTTGTAACCTCTCCAGCACTTAGAACAGTGCTTTGCACATAGTAAGCACTTAACAAATGCCATTATTATTAGTAGTAGTAGTGTTTTTACTACCCCAACTGTATGGCTGGATGTTCTGTCTGTCACCAGTGAACTGCATTGGGCTACACTATTTATGGAGCTAAAGAAGTTGGATCTACATGATAAACTCAAACTGGGTCAAAATACTATTGGTCTCTCTGTGTCTGCAGTTCCACTTTTGTAACGGACCGAGATTTGATCACAGCCACCCGATCGATGTTCCCTCTCCGGGATGCAGCCTCCTCTTACACTTTTAGAATGAGAAAAGAAGTCATAGCTACGGTGGCAAAACCATGCGAGTAGCGGTTGGCCGGATTTGAAGGGAGAGGGAGTCCTGGACAGTGGGGAAGGCGCGAGCTACAGGTTGTCTGTCGGGGGAGATGAGTGGGACTCGGTTAGGTTAGCTTGAGAGAAGCAGTGTGGCGTAGTGGATAGAGCATGGGCCTGGGAGTGGGGTCATGGGTTCTCATCTCAATCAATCGTATTTATTGAGCGCTTACTGTGTGCAGAGCACTGTACTATGCGCTTGGGAAGTACAAGTTGGCAAGGTCGGCTCTGCCACCTTTCTGCTGTGTGAACTGAGGGGTACAGGTAGAGAGGGGTGAGGCCGCGTAATGGGGAGAGCTAATTGACTAACGCTAACGGCTGAGGATTTCTACTTGATTGAATGTAACTAAAAATTTGCTGCCCAAATTCATCCCTAATGACACCTGCCCCCAGGGGACCCATGGCCCTCCCTTTCAGATGGTCGATGTCTCGTACCATTGAATGACCAAACGGGTGGTTGCGGGTTGGCTGCCACGATGGGCAGGATCTCAGGCTCCATGGTTTTGTTTTGTCGTCCGTCTCCCCCTTCTAGACTGTGAGCCCGTGGTTGGGTGGGACCATCTCTATATGTGCTCTGCACACAGTAAGCGCTCAGTAAATACGATTGAATGAATGAATATCCATCAACCGGTGATATTTATTGCTGTTCGAAAAGCACCGTACTAAGCACTTGGGAGAGTACAATAGAACAGAGTTGGCAGACATGTTCCCTGCCCACAAGGAGCTTACAGTATAGAGGACCTCATCCTTGAAAATGAAGGGCCACTAGATATATAAAATCCAGATAAACCTAGACTGGAAGGTCTACGGAAGACAGGGACGGTGTCCAACCTGCCGAACTTGTATCTACCCCAGCGCTTAGTACATACAGTGCTTGGTGCACAGAAAGCGCTGAACAAACACCATAAATATTCTAAACTTACCCCACTTAGAGTTTACCGCCCTGCCCCAATGCTGAAGTGTGTAGCTACAAAATTGTTGAAGATTGGAAAAGCACATTATAAAAAAAAAAAGATCCTATTTCAGAGGCAAGGGGGACAAGGTGGTTTTTATTTGTACAAAAATTTTTTTCTTTTTAAAGGAAAAAACGACTG
Source organism: Tachyglossus aculeatus (assembly GCF_015852505.1). Lineage (NCBI taxonomy): Eukaryota > Metazoa > Chordata > Mammalia > Monotremata > Tachyglossidae > Tachyglossus > Tachyglossus aculeatus. The sequence continues at coordinate 11,312,860 of NC_052085.1, read as the reverse complement.
CCTTCACGGGGAGCGAATCAGTTTGCAACTCGGAGTGGGGGAAGCTTACGTTATTTTCTGCTTTTGCGGAAAAGAAATGAGTTGAACCTCATTAAATACCACATCTTACATGCTTTTTCACCAGGAAAAACAACAACAGTCCAATGCTGAACTCTGCATGTCAGTTCAACCTGCAGCAAAACCTCTGTCATGTCTACATAGGATTTCAACAGTGTGTTCCTTTCATTGAGCTGCGGTATGGTTTCAGTGGTACTGGCAGCTCCGTTGACACACTTAATCCATGAGAAGTTATTTTTTTACTGAGGAAAATCTCAGACTTCTTTCCTTCCTTAATTTCCCCCCCACTGTTCCCGTGGTTTCCCGCTTGAGGGAGGTGGAACTGATTCTTCTTCCTCAACCCTGTTTTAATTTTATGAATTGCCCCCCACAACACCAGGTCGTGCTTAGCGATGTTTGACACTTGACTCTCTTGCTCCTCCCTAAATGTCAAACCTCCTGTTCCCACGAGCATTTCTGCAGTTCTTCATTCCACTCCCTTGTGCAACTGGACGGTACAAAGAGTCATCAAACATTCCCGCAACCCAGGAAGCTCGGCTCCAAATGTTCTATCGAAATCTGGCCCGAGTGACCGCGGATCAGCTGTCAGGACAATGCGGGGTTTCGGCGGCTACCGGGTGTAGGTCAGGTCTCCGGGTGCCAATTTCTCCCTCGGCGTCATCTGTTGCCGAGTGCGCGGTAAATTCGGCGGCTTGTCCGGTCTCGGTTTTGCCGGGAAGCTCAAAAAAGTCATTTTGGGTGATGTATCTGACACACTGTAAAATCACATTCCTTTCATGCCGGATGTCCTTTGCTAAGAGCTGAAACGTGAAACAGAAACAAGAACCGAATCAATCAGTACAGAGCCGTTGTCTGGCCTGTCAAGTCGGCTTTTGATGCCGAATAAAACGGATCTGCTGGTGGGCCTTTTTCTTGAAAAGTCACCATTAGAACCCAAATCTCTCTGGGTCAGGTCCCAACAGCAGCCTCCTCCGCATTTCCCCACAAACACCCTTTCTCTGGTTCTAATCGCTATAATTCAGGCTCCATTCTGCAAGAATCAAGTCCATCCCCAGCCTAGTAGAAGATTGCCTTTTCTAGAGGAGAAGCAGCGTGGCTTAGTGACAGAGCACGGTCCTGGGAGCCCAAAGGACCTGGGTTCTAATTCTGACTCCGCCCTGTCTGCCATGTGAACTTGGGCAAGTCACTTCACTTCTCTGGGCCTCAGTTCCCTCATCTGTAAAATGGGCATTAAGGCCGTGAGCCCCATGTGGGACAGGGACCGTGTCCAACCTGATTAGCTTGGATCTACCTCAGTGCTTGGCCCACAGAAAGCGCTTAACAAATACCATTAAAAAAAGAAACATGAGGGTTCATCAATGAAGGATTAAAAATGGTTCCAGTGGAGCCAATCGCACTTCACATCTTGATCCCTACGTGGCTTCCGGGCCTGGATTTGTTCAAGATGTCACGGGTCTAAATTGGGGTGGTTTGTGGCCCACATTCCCAGAAAGCCCCCAGGCCTCTTTGCTACCAGAGGCCTTGCTAGAAGCAGCGTGGCTCAGTGGAAAGAGCCCGGGCTTTGGAGTCAGAGGTCATGGGTTCAAATCCCGGCTCCGCCAACTGTCAGCTGTGTGACTTTGGGCAAGTCACTTCACTTCTCTGGGCCTCAGTTCCCTCATCTGGAAAATGGGGATTAAAACTGTGAGCACCCCCATGGGACAACTTGATCACCCTGTAACCTCCCCAGGGCTTAGAACAGTGCTTTGCACATAGTAAGCGCTTAACAGATACCATCATTATTATTATTATTAACAGGCTGGCCAGGCGAGCGGCTCCATCCAGCAGGGCCGGCCATTTACCATTTCCAGCAGCAGCGGCCGGCGCCGGCGAGGCTCGGGGCCCGGTGTCCTCCGGTTGGGGCCTTTTCGGTTCCTGGGACTCCTAGGGCCGCAGTTTTTCTTTTGGCTTTCCGGCTGAGCTCTGGGGCCGTTCCTAGGAGGCTCCTTGCTCCCCGGTTCCTGGCTCTGTGGGATGTTGCTGAAGGTCTGATTTTCTCCTGGACCACAAGCTTCCGTCCTGATAGGTGTTTCTAAGTGGAAAAAGACAAACTAAGTCATTTATTCGTACGCTCAGAGGAATACATCGCATGCCTACTGTATGCAGGGCACCGGACTAAGCGTAAGGAGTCCTGTCCCCCTGAGAGTTGAAAGACGTCCCCCAATTAGGCATCGCCCCCAGATCTGCTTGGGATCCTTCCTTCCCACTGTTAACTACTTCAGATTCCACCCCTATTCATCTTCAGTCTCGATTACTATGTTTTTCTCCAAGTAACTTTGAAAACACTGGTGCACCTTTCAAAAGAATGAAATAAAACACTTGAGTGGAGTCCAAGCATATAACAGCGATGCCCCAAAGGCGATAAAGTAGCGGCACCTGCCCAGCACAGGCCCTGCCCGGGTGCCAGGAGACTCTCGTCTCGTGTCAATCAATCAATCAATCGTATTTATTGAGCACTTACTGTGTGCAGAGCACTGTACTAAGCACTTGGGAAGTACAAGTTGGCAACATATAGAGACAGTCCCTACCCAACAGTGGGCTCACAGTCTAAAAGGGGGAGACAGAGAACAAAACCAAACATACTAACAAAATAAAATAAATAGAATAGATATGTACAAGTAAAATAAATAAAGAGTAATAAATATGTACAAACATATATACAGGTGCTGTGGGGAAGGGAAGGAGGTAAGATGGGGGGGATGGAGAGGGGGGCGAGGGGGAGAGGAAGGAAGGGGCTCAGTCTGGGAAGGCCTCCTGGAGGAGGTGAGCTCTCAGTCTCGTGTCCTAAACGTTCCTCATTTCCTTATTGCGAGGTCGTTCTAACACCGCGGCCAAACGGCCCCTGGTTTCTGAGGGTCCCGCAGGCTCTATAGAGAAATGAGTGCATTCCGGGCCAAGTTGTGAAAACCCAGTGGTTAATCGTGGCGGTAAAAATTAGCCTCCTGCCCACTCCAACAAGCAGCTTTGGGAGTTATTTAGCAGCAATCCATCAGTGGAATTTATTGAGCGCTTTCTGTGTGCAGAGTTCTGTACTAACCACTCGGGAGAGTACAATACAGAGCTGGTAGACATGGCCCCCTGCCCAAAATAACAACAATACTAGTATTTGGTAAGCGCTTACTATGTGTCAAGCACTGTTCTAAGCACCGGGGAGGATACAAGGACCACAGGGCCTGACCTAACACAGAGCTGACAATCCAGGTACGAGAACAGGTGCTGATTCCCCACTTTACAGATGAGGAAACTGAGGTACAGAGGAAGGGAAGCGACTCGCCCAAGGTCACACGGCACGCATGTGGCGGAACTAGGATGAGAGCCCAGGCCTCGCTGCTCCACAAGGTGGTTGGTTACAGGCATGAGAAGCAAATACAGAAGTCACGGGCAGCGCAGAGCCCGCTCGTTTACTAAGGCCGATGGCGCTCCCTGGCAACGGACCAATCATCATCATCATCATCAATCGTATTTATTGAGCGCAGCACTGTACTAAGCGCTTGGGAAGTACAAATTGGCAACATATAGAGACAGTCCCTACCCAACAGTGGGCTCACAGTCTAAAAGGGGGAGACAGAGAACAAAACCAAACATACTAACAAAATAAAATAAATAGAATAGATATGTACAAATAAATAAATAAATAGAGTAAAAAAATATGTACAAACATATATACATATATACAGGTGCTGTGGGGAAGGGAAGGAGGTAAGATGGGGGGGATGGAGAGGGGGACGAGGGGGAGAGGAAGGAAGGGGCTCAGTCTGGGAAGGCCTCCTGGAGGAGATGAGCTCTCAGTAGGGCCTTGAAGGGAGGAAGAGAGCTAGCTTGGCGGATGGGCAGAGGGATTGGGGGCATTCCAATCCCGGGGGAGGACTTGGGCCGGGGGTCGATGGCGGGACAGGCGAGAGTGAGGTACGGTGAGGAGATCAGCGGTGGAGGAGCGGAGGGTGCGGGCTGGGCTGGAGAAGGAGAGAAGGGAGGTGAGGTAGGAGGGGGCGAGGGGATGGACAGCCTTGAAGCCCAGGGTGAGGAGTTTCTGCCTGATGCGCAGATTGATCGGTAGCCACTGGAGGTTTTTGAGGAGGGGAGTAATATGTCCAGAGCGTTTCTGGACAAAGGTAATCCGGGCAGCAGCATGAAGTATGGATTGAAGTGGAGAGAGACACGAGGATGGGAGATCAGAGAGAAGGCTGATGTCACCACACAGCTGGCACCCGGCGGGGACACCCGGTTGATCGATGGCGTGGTGCCTGGCGGCTTCACTGGGGCGGGGGGTGAGGGGGAGCGGATCACAGGTGGGAGACGGCAGACGCGAGACGGCCTCCCTACCCCACAGGAACTCACCCTCGGGCTCGCTGTCTGATTCGGAGGCGCTGCCGTAGCTGGCCATCAGGGACCCCAGGGCTGAGGTCACTTCCTTGGGGATGACGACGGTCCCTGGCTTCTCCTCCTTGTCCGACTCTGAAGAAAGAAACGCGGAATGATTAGGCATCTCGAGGGCATGAGAAGCGGGGCCCTCGGCGAATACCTCCCTCCACTCGGACGACGGAAAGTGCAGCCGGGCTTGGAAAAGGGTGGGCATTACGCGGGCACACATCGTCACCCACTCCTGGCTGAGGCGGCCACGTCTCCGCTCTCGTCCACCCGCCTCTCCCGTCTGGCTAAATTCCCCCCAACCTGTTCTTTAGAGAAGCAGCAGAGCCCAGAGGGAAGAGCACGGGCCTGGGACTTGAAAATCTGGCTTCTAGTCCCTGCTCTGCCACTGGCCAGCTGGGCGACCACGGAAGAGGCACCGAACTTCTCCGGGCCACGGTTTCCCCATCTCTAAAAGGGAGATGAAAATATCGGTTCTCCCTCCCCATTAACCTGTGTCCAACCTGATTCACTTGTCACACAGCTCACATGGTCACCCGGCAGACCCGTGATTAGAAACCGTGACCTTCTGACTCCCAGGACCGCGTTTTATCCACTCCACCACGCTGCTTTTTCCCTCAGATGGAACTGCCTAGTACAGTGCTCGGCAGCCCACAGGAAGCACTCCATCAATCAATTGTATTTATCAATCAATCAAGGGACGGCTTCCTCAAACCTCAGCTTTGGCAAGGAAAGACAGCCATCCAGGTGCCTAGTATGATCAATCAATGGTATTTACTGAGGCTTACTGTGTGGAAAACACTGAACCGTTTGGGAGAATTCAATATATGACAATATAACCGACCCGTTCCTTGCCCCCGTCAAATTTACAGGGCTGACGCCTTTAGGGCCGTCTCTATCTTACCGGCGTCACTGTTGGCCAACACACCCAGGGGGTCCACGTCCTTGCCGTACACCTCCGCGTCTGCTCCGAGGGCCCCTCCGGTCTTCGCCGGGCCGGCGGGCCTCACCGCCCCGGGGCCGGCCGGGGTCTCGGCTTCGGCTGCCGCGGCCCCGCCGCCGCCGCCACCCCGCCGCGCGTCATGCCTCTTCTTGAATTTCCCATTTCGGTTTCTGGCCTCTTGGTTTTGGGGCGGCCGCCACATCCCCTTCATCTTCCTGGAGGTCAGACAGTCAGTCGGTTGTATTTATCGAGCGCTTACCGTTTGCAGAGCACTGTGCCGAGCGCTCGGGAGAAGAGGACAGACATTCCCTGCCCACAACGACCTTACAGTCTAGAGGGGGAGAATAAATCAATCGCCTGGCACAAAGTAAGCTCTTAACAAATACTAATCCTCAGCCCCATGCCGATCCGCCCCGGGTCTACGACTAGCCCAGAACCCAGGCCTGACTCTCAGGACAAATTCAATCTTAATTCACGGCCTCGTGGCACGGGCCAAAGGGCAGGCTAAATTTCATCTTGCTTTATCACGCATCAAACCAAATACTTTGCAGCGTCCCACAATCGCTGCCCTACATGACCAGAAACCAAAGCTTGGACCGATTCGGCTCAGTTGGCAGCGTTCTCGGGTTTTAAAAACCTGGTTTCTGAACTAGTACCATTTTACATGCCACTGGCTGAAAGTACACACGGACCCAATTTACCGAGATATTGTGAATGTTTCTGAATAGACGCTTTCGAATTTTAAAATAGTCAATCTCAGGGACATCTCATATTTCCCAAGCTCTCCAGAAAAAAACGGGTCGGGGGGTGTCCATCTGACAAGCAGAAAAAGTCTAAATTTGAGGGAAAACGTCAAGTTTGTTATGGTCAGGCGGCGCAGGGGGGACTGGTGGAGGTCAAACCAGCTGGTACACGGCCCCTCTTTCTGACTCTTGCTTACTGTTATAATGTACCCTGCCACGTGCTTAGTACAGTGCTCGCACATAGTAAGCGTTCAATAAATGCGACCGAATGACTATGGAGGATCGGGAGAGTGACATTCAAATGCGTGCTGTGAGTTGCTTAATTTTTTTGAAGGGATGGGAATGACACCTCAGCAGTTTCAAGAAAGGAGTTCCGATAAGGCCTTGGGGAAGCCCAGGCTTCAAAGTCCCAGGTCCACAAATGAGAGGTCAAAATGGCTGGCAGGTCTGCTTACGGTGAGGGAAAAATAATACTAATACTAATACTAATAATAATAATAATAATAATAATGGCATTTATTAAGCGCTTACTATGTGCAAAGCACTGTTCTAAGCGCTGGGAAGGTTACAAAGTGATCAAGTTGTCCCACAGGGGGCTCACAGTCTTAATCCCCATTTTACAGATGAGGTAACTGAGGCCCAGAGAAGTTAAGTGACTCGCCCAAAGTCACACAGCTGACAATTGGAGGAGCCGGGATTTGAACCCATGACCTCTGACTCCAAAGCCCATGCTCTTTCCACTGAGCCACGCTGCTTCTCTAGCAGCAGAAACCAAACTCTCCCTCTTTCAAAAACTAAGTCAGCTTCAGAATTCAAGATGGCACTAGCCCAGAGGCCCAAAATAACCACTTGAGGGTGGGCAGACAACATCCCGGGAGATTGGCATCTTGCAGTTACTATTTACCTCTGAATCCTCTTCAGAAATAAGCGAAAGTGTGCCGGGTGAAAGGCAGACTACATTTACTGCAGTGCTCCGCACAGAGTTACAGCTCGATAAATACCATTGTTCGATCCAAAGAACACTTACCCAAACTGGGTGGTGGTTAACACTTCTCCTCTCTGCTCTCGGTCCAGCTGTAATGCTTTTTTCTTCTCAACGTTGGCCATTGTCGGGAAATTTCTGCAGAAGAAAAGAATTTTTCTTTCAAGAGGTCTCCAAACTAACACCGCTAGCTCATCGGACCCCCTCCAGCTAAGCAACTCCGGCTTTTAATTACGGTGCATTTCGACCGGGAAGGGCCGCAGTGCTTCCTCAAAGATCTGTTTGTTAAAATTTAAGGAATGAAGAAATCCTCTTCCGCAAACATGTTCATTTCCTTATAAGTAGCCTCCATGAAAAAAAAAAGCCCACCTAAGTGCCTGCATTGTGAGTAGGAATCCTACGAATTACAAACCTGGACGCTGGGCCTCTATTCCCTGAAAGGGGGAAAACCCAATTATGACTATGGTATTTGTTAAGTGCTTACTATATGCTAAGCACCATTCTAAGCACTAAACTAATCAGGTTGGCTAAAGTCCCCGTCCCTTATGGGGCTCCAAGTCTAAGTAGGAGGGAGGACAGATATTGAACCTCCATTTACAGTGGAGAAAAAGGAGGCCCAGAGATTTGAAGTGACTCGCCCAAGGTCACACTGCAGGCAAGTAATCGGGCTGGGAATAGAGCCATTAGAGCCATGCTCTTTCCACTAGGTCCCGCTCCGCCGTCGTTTCAGGTTTGCAACGCATGGGAATATTTTCTCCTTGATTTCCTCATCTCTCCCTCCTTCCTGAGGGTCTGTCCTCCGCCCCCACTCCCAGTTTTCAGCTGTGGCACTGCCTGAGGTTTTCTCCTTCACCGTGTCCTTTGAGCGGTAGTGAACACCCCTGAAAGGTCTTTAAAGGGTCTTTCTATTTCTTAATCTGTGGGGTCACCCAAGTTGCACCCGCAAACCCTTCCGATGTATTTATCTGGTGCCAAATCAGGCGATGCTTTCCTAGCCCCCTTCGGGCCAGGTATTTCAATCACGCGTCACCTTTCCAAGCAATCAATTTGGGATAGAAAAAAAAAATCACTTCAGAGGAAATACTTCAGGCACGAAACCTAAAAGCCTTCTAATGCTCAGCCGTGGTGGTTTTAATTAAAGCACAGTGGGCCGTTCTCACTTGGCTTATGAGGAAGAAAGAGAAGGATTAAGTAAAACACAATTTTTTTTTCTCTTCTCCTGGGCAAACCTTTCAATTAAAAAAAAAAGTTCCACCTGCTTTTTTGGAATATTGTAGTTTGGGGCAGGACGTCCTTTCCCAGATCCCGGGGACACTAGAGACTTTAAGTGTTGCTCCCTAAGGCGCTGGTCTTTGTAAGGATTATGCCAACTGTATCACCCCCAAACCCTGTAAGAATTAAGTACCATTCATTCAATCGTATTTATTGAGCGCTTACTGTGTGCACAGCACTGTACTAAGCGCTTGGGAAGTACAAGTTGGCAACACAGAGAGACGGTCCCTACCCAACAGCGGGCAAGTACCACCAGAGGTAGGGTGCCAGCAACTTGAGCTGAATCTCTCATTTCTCCCTGCAGCCGGCTGCCCCAAGGGAAAATCAGGTGTGTGTTTGTGCACACGTATGTGTGATGAATAGGAATGATTAACGGTACTTATTAAACGCTTTTACTACATGCCAAACATTGTCCTAAGCACTGGGGTAGATACAAGTTAACCAGGATAGACACGGTCCCCGTTCCACACGGGGCTCAACTGTCCAGGGAGGGAGTAGTAGTATTTAACCCCCATTTTACAGATGACGTTACGGAGGCACAGAGAAGTGAAGTGATTTGCCCAAGGTCACACAGCAGACACGTGGCAAAGCTGGGATTAGATCCCCGGTCCTCAGACCCCCAGGCCTGCACTCTTTCCACTAAGTAGTATTTATTAATCCAGCAATCAATGGTATTCACTGAGTGCTTACTGTGTGCAAAGCACTGCACTAAGTGCTTGGAAGAGTACAATATAATGGACTTGGCTGACAAGTTTCTTGTCCACAATGAGCTTACAAGCGCTCACTGTAATCAGAGCGCTGTACTAAGCCCTTGGAGAGGATCCATATGTGGGAATTAAACATGATCCATGTATGTGTGTGTGTGAGAGATGGAGAGAGAGAGATGGCTTGGGCCTCTCGGCAAACTGGAACTGGTCCCTGAAGGAAGATCAGTCAATCCAGGGTATTTATTGGGAGCTTCCGAAAGGGTTTGAGTCAGGGGGTGGGAATCTTTCGTGGGTTAGGCCAGTGTGAAAATCACTACCGTCCTTGGGATCCAAAGCAATTGAAGGAGAGGTGAGGCTGAAACTACGTCACCCTGCTGATGACCCCCACAGCTGGCCTTTTCCTGACCAGGACATTTCGCAGGACGCAAGCTGGATTCTCTGCTGGGGATGGCACGGAAAGCTCGGTCCCCTCCTTTCCCCCCCAGTTCGCTCTCCTCGGGGCCCTTCTTTAGGTCCCAACCGATGCTTTGGGAGATTAAAAACCCACTGAGGCAAGGGGTGAACTGCTTCCCTCAAATGGCACTTGGGGCCCAAGACCGGAACGTTTGCCTTATCTTGAGGTCATTTAAACTTTAAGAGAAATGTTACAGTTAATGCACGTTCCTCTGGCTGAAGGTTTCAGGCTGCGGGAAACAGCTTTGGGAGAAACCGCTTTCCTTGAAAATCTCTGAAAATAACATTTATGTCATTTTTTTTAACCCAAGGATAAAGACAATTTCCAGGTCATCTCTGAGATATTACCTCAAGGGCCTCCTCTCTCTCTCGAAATATTATACATTTATTTATTATAATATATCATATATTTAGAATATATATGCATTCTACATATATTTGTGTATATATATATATGTGTATATATATATATAAATATAATATAAACATGTGTATGTCAGGGGGTGGGGGTAGAGAAAAAGACACTGACCAGGCAAAACTATCCTCATCAGGTACCACCAGACAATAGAACTCACGCAGCATCTATTAGCTATAAACTCTCAAGTGGATCCTGAGGCTTTCAGAAACAATACCCACCTTTCTGATTCTGACATATCCCCAAATAATTATCGGCAGTATAACTAGGGAAAAATCTTACATTAAAAAAGCACTACGATGTGTATTGGTACATTTTACGCATGCATGTCTCCCAAAACACTGACATTTCCAAATCAATCTTGGCCACGTCCAAAGAGCAGGGGGCTGATGAGATCTCGTCAGGTGCCCGTCAGATGAGAATTTTGAAAAATTATGCATTGTACCCATTCACCCGGAGATCACCACCTTGAAGCACCAAGCCCCAGTACATCAGAGAATCTTATTTTATAGGTTCCAAATTCTCTACTCACTTTCTCCTCTCTTCCCTCCATTTGGCAATCTCTTCTGGAGTATCTAACTTTATCCTCTTGGTTCCAGGGGCGTGAGTCTAGGAGAGAAAAGATCCTTTGGTACGTCACTGGGGGAAGGAGGATCGGTCTTATCTTTCCAAGCAGGTACTATCTCCAATTTCCCATCTTGTCATTTTGCGATAAGCTTCCCCAGGCCTGGTTAATTTGCTGGGGGGTCACTTTGGGGAAATATGGAGGCAAAGCATAAGCCAAAAAGACACAATCACCTTTTTTATGGTATTTGTTAAGCGCTCTAGTAAGCGCTCGGTTAGATTTACTATTCTATTTATTTTGTTAATGATGTGCATCTAGTTTTATTTCTATTTATTCTATTCTATATTCTATAGACTATAATTAGATATTATTATATTACATATATATTATATTATAGCATCTAGCTTTATTTCTATTTATTCTATTCAATAGAATAGAATTCTATAGAATCTATTCTATTCATTCTAATGACTTGACACCCGTCCACATGTTTTGTTTTGTTGTCTGTCTCCTCCTTCTGAACAGTGAGCCCGTCGCTGGGTAGGGACCGGCTCTATATGTGCCAACTTGCGCTTAGTACAGTGCTCTGCACACAGTAAGCGCTCAATAAATACAATTGAATGAATGAATGAATGAATACGATCTCTAGACTGTAATTCATCATGGGCAGGGAACGTGTCTGCTGACTTGTATCGTGCCCTCCCATCAGTGCTCTGCTCATAGTAAGCACTCGTTAAATACTACAGATGGACTGATACAAGCTAATCGGGTTGGACACAGTCCAGGTTCCCCGTGGAGATCCCAGTCGTAATTCCCATTTTACAGATGAGGTAACTGCGACCCAGACGTGAAATGACTTGCCCAAGGTCACGCAGCAGACAAGCGGCGGAGCTGGGGTTCGACCCCAGGTCCTTCTGGTTCCCAGGCCCGAATCCTAGCCACTAGCCCGTGCTGCTTCTCATCTCCCCCACCCTCAGCTTGGACACACTGTAGCATTGGCTTAGCATTGGCTAAGCGCTTAGTACAGTGCTCTGCACATAGTAAGCGCTCAATAAATACGACTGATGATTGGCAAGCAGCCGTACGCTTCCTAAACACGGGAGAGGCAGAGGAAATCAGGCATGCCATTTGACTTTCAAAAGATGGGAAAATGTTTTGGATTAATCTGGACACTTACATTTTTCCAGTGAATCTGCACCACCTTTTCATGCGCCATAAAATTGCAGCCATCGATGGTGCACTGCAAAAGTGAACACAATACACACAACCGTTCAACGTACAATAAAATGATAGGGCTGTTTCAGTGAAAAAAATCCGATAAAAAAGTGCTGCCGTTAAGAGGGACGACACACTCAGGATGGCATCCTCATTTTGGAAGTGGACGATACACGGGGTTTATTTCTCAACTTGGATCGGGAGCATTTTCCTCTTACTGGGGACGGGTCGAACTCTGAAAAGAATTTAGTTACGTCTAGAAAGTCTGACTTTTCCCCACCCAAATCCCGGAGGAGCCTCTCTAAACCTTCTAACAAACTGGGAACATGGTGTTGAGGTTGGTTTGAGGGTTTGGTTCTGAAAAAACACATTTATTCGATGGTGCGCAAGCCACCAAGAACCACCCCCATCCCTTCAAAAGTAGGTGGCATTACTCTCATAATGACAACATTTAAGGCTTAAAATTGGAATTAACATAACTAAGGTCAGAGAGAGCAATTCTGAAAGTGCACGGTCCAACCTGTCTCCCCCTTCTAGACTGTGAGCCCGTCGTTGGGTAGGGACTGTCTCTATATGATGCCGACTTGTACTTCCCAAGCGCTTAGTACAGTGCTCTGCACACAGTAAGCGCTCAATAAATACGATTGATGATGATGATGATGATGACCGTCTCTATATGATGCCAACTTGTACCTCCCAAGCGCTTAGTACAGTGCTCTGCACACAGTAAGCGCTCAATCAATACGACTGAATGAATGAACGAACCAAAACTTACCGTTGTGTGTTGCGAGACGTGCTCATCGTACTTATCCTGATTTTTAAAACCACGATCACACGTATCACAGTAATGGGTAAAAACTGGCTCCTTTTTTTTCTGTTAAAAACAAAAAAGGCACTTATTATTATATTCACTTTTTCTTTCAGAAAATGCCATGCTAACAGTCGCCTAAAAGAGAACTTTGGGAAGAATAATGTTTTTCTACAAAAATTGCAAGCCAATTAATTTAGTATTTTCTAGATTAAAAGTGGTTTTACTTCTCGAAAACACTTGAGGTTTTTATGGAAAAAGCGCTTGAGGGGAAAAAAACTTTCAAAAACATTTCAGAGAGAATGAAGCTAAAAAACGGTATGTTTCAAAAGACAGCCCTTCGGCAAGACACCCACAAAACACATTTGGGCACTTAATTGCAATCACCTCAATACTATATTTAGTCAAGTACCTTTTGTTTCGGTTTTCCTCCTGGGTGATGATTTTTAAAATTGGGAAAGTGACACTGTCCACCTATAAGAAACAAAAATCAAAGTCTTGGCTATTTTCATCCAGATTCTACTTGGGAAGGTTTTCCTGTTCGTGATGCTATGGGCCTCAGTTTCCTTAGAGTACTGACCACCCTGAGGACTGGAGGGCCTTCAATCCCATACTTTCTTTCCATATTTAAGGCCCAGAGAAGTGAAGAACCGGGATTAGAACTCAGAACATTCCGACTCCCACGCCTGTGCCATATCCACTAATAACAGCAATGACGATGATAGAGAAGCAGCGTGGCTCAGTGGAAAGAACCTGGGCTTTGGAGTCAGAGGTCACGGGTTCGAATCCCGGCTCTGCCACTTGTCAGCTGGGTGACTTAGGGCAAGTCACTTAACTTCTCTGGGCCTCATTTCCCTCATCTGTAAAAAGGGGATTAAGACCGTGACCCCCCCGTGGGACAACTGCATCACCTTGTAACCTCCCCAGCGCTTAGAACAGTGCTTTGCACATAGTAAGCGCTTAATATATGCTATCATTAGAGAAGCAGCATGGCTCGGTGGAAAGAGCCTGGGCTTTGGAGTCAGAGGTCATGGGCTCAAATCCCGGATCCACCACTTGTCAGCTGTGTGACTTTGGGCAAGTCACTTCACTTCTCTGGGCCTCAGTTCCCTCATCTGTAAAATGGGGACCAAGTCTGTGAGCCCCAGGTGGGACAACCTGATCACCTTGTATTTACCCCAGCGCTTAGAACAGTGCTTTGTACATACTAAGCGCTTAATAAATGCCATCCTTATTATTATTATTCTCTGGGCCTCGGTTCCCTCATCTGTAAAACGGGGACCAAGTCTGTAAGCCCTAGATGGGACAACCTGATCACCTTGCATTTACCCCAGCGCTTAGAACAGTGCTTTGTACATAGTAAGCACTTAATAAATGCCATCCTTATTATTATTATTATTGTTCTCTGGGCCTCAGTTCCCTCATCTGTAAACTGGGGACCAAGTCTGTGAGCCCCAGGTGGGACAACCTGATCACCTTGTATTGATCCCAGAGCTTAGAACAGTGCTTTGCACATAGTAAGCGCTTACTGTCACTATTATTATTATTATTCTCTGGGCCTCGGTTCCCTCATCTGTAAAACGGGGACCAAGTCTGTAAGCCCTAGATGGGAGAACCTGATCACCTTGCATTTACCCCAGCGCTTAGAACAGTGCTTTGTACATAGTAAGCACTTAATAAATGCCATCCTTATTATTATTATTATTGTTCTCTGGGCCTCAGTTCCCTCATCTGTAAACTGGGGACCAAGTCTGTGAGCCCCAGGTGGGACAACCTGATCACCTTGTATTGATCCCAGAGCTTAGAACAGTGCTTTGCACATAGTAAGCGCTTACTGTCACTATTATTATTATTATTCTCTGGGCCTCGGTTCCCTCATCTGTAAAACGGGGACCAAGTCTGTGAGCCCCAGGTGGGAGAACCTGATAACCTTGTATTTACCCCAGCAATTAGAACAGTGCTTTGTACATACTAAGCGCTTAATAAATGCCATCCTTATCATTATTATTCTCTGGGCCTCAGTTCCCTCATCTGTAAAACGGGGACCAAGTCTGTGAGCCCCAGGTGGGACAACCTGATCACCTTGTATTGATCCCAGCGCTTAGAACAGTGCTTTGTACATACTAAGCGCTTAATAAATGCCATCCTTATCATTATTATTCTCTGGGCCTCAGTTCCCTCATCTGCAAACTGAGGACCCGGTCTGTGAGCCCCAGGTGGGACAACCTGACCACCTTGTATTGATCCCAGAGCTTAGAACATTGCTTCGTACATAGTCAGCGCTTAATAAATGCTATACTTATTATTATTATTATTATTCTCTAGGCCTCAGTTACCTCATCTGTAAACTGGGGACCAAGTCTGTGAGCCCTAGGTGGGACAACCTGATCACCTTGTATTTACCCCAGCGCTTAGAACAGTGCTTTGTACATAGTAAGCGCTTAACAAACGCCATCCTTATTATTATTATTCTCTGGGCCTCGGTTCCCTCATCTGTAAAACGGGGACCAAGTCTGTGAGCCCCAGGTGGGACAACCTGATCACCTTGTATTGATCCCAGGGCTTAGAACAGTGCTTTGTATAAAGTAAGCGCTTAATAAATGCCATCCTTATGGGGACCAGGTCTGTGAGCCCTAGGTGGGACAACCTGATCAATTTGTATTTACTCCAGCGCTTAGAACCGTGCTTTGTACATAGTAAGCGCTTAACAAATGCCATCCTTATTATTATTAGTCTTCTTCTCTGGGCCTCAGTTCTCTCTTCTGTAAAACGGGGACCAAGTCTGTGAGCCCCTGGTGGGACAACCTGATCACCTTGTATTGATCCCAGCAGCTTAGAACACTGCTTCGTACATAGTCAGCGCTTAATAAATGTTATCCTTATTATTATTATTCTCTGGGCCTCAGTTACCTCATCTGTAAAACGGGGACCAAGTCTGTGAGCCCCAGGTGGGACAACCTGATCACCTTGTATTGATCCCAGCGCTTAGAACAGTCCTTTGTACACAGTAAGCGCTTAATAAATGCCATCCTTATTATTATTCTCTGGGCCTCAGTTCCCTCATCTGTAAAATGGGGACCAAGTCTGTGAGCCCCAGGTGGGACAACCTGATCACCTTGTATTGATCCCAGCGCTTAGAACAGTGCTTTGCACATAGTAAGCGCTTAATGTCACTATTATTATTATTATTCTCTGGGCCTCAGTTCCCTCATCTGTAAAACGGGGACCAAGTCTGTGAGCCCCAGGTGGGACAACCTGATCACCTTGCATTTACCCCAGCGCTTAGAACAGTGCTTTGTACATAGTAAGCGCTTAATAAATGCCATCCTTATTATTATTATTATTATTCTCTAGGCCTCAGTTCCCTCATCTGTAAACTGGGGACCAAGTCTGTGAGCCCCAGGTGGGACAACCTGATCACCTTGTATTGATCCCAGCGCTTAGAACAGTGCTTTGTACATAGTAACCGCTTAACAAATGCCACCCTTATTCTTCTTCTTCTTCTTCTCTGGGCCTCAGTTACCTCATCTGTAAACTGGGGACCAATCTGTGAGCCCCAGGTGGGACAACCTGATCACCTCGTATTGATCCCAGCACTCAGAGCAGTGCTTTGCACGTAGTAAGCGCCTAACAAATGCAGTTATTATTATTATCATTAGTGAGTATTATCGCTATTATTGTTATAATTACCTGTCGGGTAGCGAGGGCCCTGTCGGGGGTCCCAAGCGGGAGGAGGAGGAGGCCCCCAAGGCGCCCAAGGCCCAGCCGTCCAGCCGAAGGGCTCCATGCCCCCGCTCCACGTGCTCCGCGGCCCCGAAGTCCCCGCTGACGTCACTTCCGCTGGGCCGCGCCGGCCAATCGCCGCTCTCCACGTCACTCCCCTCCGCCGCGCGTGCGTGGTGGGCGCCTCGCCTCAGGAAGGCCGACGACGCCGCCGCCATCATGGCGCGGGAGCTGAGGGGGACGACGCTCGGCGCCCACCACCACGACGACCACGACGACGAGGAGGAGGAAGAGGAGGAAGAGAAGAGGCCCCGCCGCAGCCCCGGTGAGGGCGGACGCTTAGTACAGTGCTCTGCACTCAGTAAACGCTCATTAAGTACGATTGAATGAATGAATGAATGAATGAAGGAGCAGCGCGGCTGGGGGGCAAGAGCGCTTAGTACAGTGCCCTGCGCGCAGTAAGCGCTCAGTAAGGCCTTCCCAGACTGAGCCCCTCCCTCCCTCTCCCCCTCGTCCCCCTCTCCATCCCCCCCATCTTACCTCCTTCCCTTCCCCACAGCACCTGTATATATGTATATATGTTTGTACATATTTATCACTCTATTTATTTATTTATTTTACTTGTACATATCTATTCTATTTATTTTATTTTGTTAGTATGTTTGCTTTTGTTCTCCGTCTCCCCCTTTTAGACTGTGAGCCCACTGTTGGGTAGGGACCGTCTCTCTATGTTGCCAACTTGGACTTCCCAAGCGCTTAGTACAGTGCTCTGCACATAGTAAGCGCTCAATAAATACGATTGATTGATTGATTGATGTATTCTATTTATTTTATTTGTACCTATCTGTTTTATTTATTTTATTTTGTTAGTATGTTTGGTTTTGTTCTCTGTCTCCCCCCTTTTAGACTGTGACCCCGCTGTTGGGTAGGGACTATCTCTATATGTTGCCAACTTGGACTTTCCAAGCGCTTAGTACAGTGCTCTGCACACAGTAAGCGCTCAATAAATACGATTTATGATGATGATGATGAATAAATACGATTGAATGAATGAATGAAGGAGCAGCGCGGCTGGGGGGCAAGAGCGCTTAGTACAGTGCTCTGCACACAGTAAGTGCTCAGTAAATACGATTGAATGAATGAAGGAGCAGCGCGGCCCGGGGGCAGGAGCGCTTAGTACAGTGCGCTGCGCACAGTAATCGTTCAATAAATACGATTGGATGAATGAATGAAGGAGCAGCGCGGCTCGGGGGCAAGAGCGCTTAGTACAGTGCCCCGCGCACAGTAAGCGCTCAGTAAATACGATTGAATGAATGAATGAAGGAGCAGCGTGGCTCGGGGGCAAGAGCGCTTAGTACAGTGGTCTGCACACAGTAAGCGCTCAGTAAATGCGATTGAATGAATGAACGAATGAAGGAGCAGCACGGCTCGGGGGCAAGAGCGCTTAGTACAGTGCTCTGCACACAGTAAACGCTCATTAAGTACGATTGAATGATTGAATGAATGAAGGAGCAGCGCGGCTTGGGGGCAAGAGCGCTTAGTACAGTGCGCTGCCCACAGTAAGCACACAGTAAGTAAGTAATGAATGAAGGAGCAGTGCGGCTCGGGGGCAGGAGCGCTTAGTACAGTGCTCTGCGCACAGTAAGCGCTCAATAAATACCATTGAATGAAGGAGCACGGGCCTGGGCGTCCCAGGTTGTGGGTTCGAATCCCGACGACCCCGCCACCTTTTTTTTTACGGCATTTGTTAAGTGCTTACTATGTGTCAAGCAGTGTTCTAAGCACTGGGAAGGTGATCAGGTTGTCCCACGAGGGGCTCCCAGTCTTCACCCCCATTCTCCAGATGAGGTAACTGAGGCCCAGAGAAGTGACTTACCCAAAGTCACACAGGTGACAAGTGGCGGAGCTGGGATTTGAACCCATGACCTCTGACTCCAAAGCCCGGGCTCTTTCAATCAGTCAATCAATCATTTTTATTGAGCGCTTACTGTGTGCAGAACACTGTGCTAAGCGCTTGTGGCTCTTTCCGCTGAGCCACCCTGCTGCTTCTCAGCTGTGTGACTTCGGGCAAGTTGCTTCACTTCTCTGGGCCTCAGTTCTCGCAGCTGTAAAATGGGGATGAAGACTGGGAGCCCCATGTGGGACGGGGCTGTGTCCAACCTGATTAGCTTGTATCCACCCCAGCGCTTAGAACAGCGCTTCGCACATAGTAAGCGCTCAACAAATACCATCACTATTATTATTATTCCCATCTCTGTAAAATGGGGATGAAGATTGGGAGCTCCGTATGGACAACCTGGTCACCTTGTATCCCCCCACAGCGCTTAGAACGGCGCTTCGCACATAGTAAGCACTCAACAAATACCATCACTATTATTATTATTCTCTGTGCCTCAGTTCCCTCCTCTGTAAAATGGGGATAAAGACTGGGAGCCCCACGTGGGACAACCTGATCACCTTGTATCAATCAATCAATCGTATTTATTGAGCGCTTACTGTGTGCAGAGCACTGTGCTAAGCGCTTGGGAAGTACAAGTCGGCAGCACATAGAGACAGTCCCTACCCAACAGCGGGCTCACCCCTGCAGCGCTTAGAACAGTGCTTCACACATAGTAAGCGCTTCACAAATACCAACATTATCGTTATTATTAAAGTAGGTGCGTGGGAGTCAGAGGTCATGGGTTCTAATCTCGGCCCCGCCACTTGTCAGCTGTGTGACTTTGGGCAAGTCACTTCACGTCTCTGGGCCTCAGTTCCCTCATCTGTAAAATGGGGGTGAAGACTGTGAGCCCCCCCCGTGGGACAAGCTGATCACCGTAGTATCCTCCCCAGCGCTTGGCATATAGTAAGTGCTTAACAAATGCCATCATTGTTATTATTAGAGCATGGGCCTGGGAGCTGGAGGTTGTGGGTTCTAATCCCGCCTCCGCCACTTGTCAGTTGTGTGACCTTGAGCAAGTCACTTCTCTGGGCTTCAGTGACCTCATCAGTAAAATGAGGATTGAGACCGTGACCCCTATGTGGGACAGGGACTGTGTCCAACCCAATTTGCTGGTGTCCACCCCAGTGCTTAGTACAGTGCTGGGCATTTAGTAAGCGCTTAACAAATGCCATCATTATTAAGCAGCATTCCTTTCGTGAGCAAACCCTCTTAATGATATTTGTTCGTTCATTCATTTAGTCGTGTTTATTGAGCACTTACTGTGTGCAGAGCACTGTACTAAGCGCTTGGGAAGTACAAGTTGAATTGTTAAGCGCTTACTTTGTGCCAAGCACCATTCTAATCACTGAGGTGATCAGGTTGTCCCACGTGGGGCTCACAGTCTTAATCCCCACTTTCCAGATGAGGGAACTGAGGCCCAGAGAAGTGATGTGACGGAGACAGAAGCAGCGTAGCTCAGTGGAAAGAGCCCGGGCTTTGGAGTCAGAGGTCATGGGTTCGAATCCCAGCTCTGCCAATTGTCAGCTGTGTGACTTCGGGCAAGTCACTTAACTTCTCTGTGCCTCAGTTACCCCATCTGTAAAATGGGGATGAAGGCTGTGAGCCCCCTGTGGGACAACCTGATCACTTTGTAACCTCCCCAGCGCTTAGAACAGTGCTTTGCACATAGTAAGCGCTTAATAAATGCCGTTATTATTAGAGAAGCAGCGTGGCTCAGTGGAAAGAGCACGGGCTTTGGAGTCAGAGGTCATGGGTTCGAATCCCGGCTCCACCACAAGTCTGCTGTGTGGCCTTGGGCAAGTCACTTAACTTCTCTGAGCCTCAGTTACCTCATCTGTAAAAATGGGGATTAAGATTGTGAGCCCCACGTGGGACAGCGTGATCACCTTGTATCCCCCCCCAGCGCTTAGAACAGTGCTTTGCACAGAGTAAGCGCTTAACAAATGCCGTCATTGTTATTATTACGTGACTTGCCCAAAGTCCCTCAGCAGACGAGCAGCAGAGGCGGGATTAGAACCCACGACCTCTGACTCCCGAGCCCGGGCTCCTTCCACAAAGCCGTGCTGCTTCTGTAGTTGCAGGACCAGCCCTGCCTCCGGGTTACAGGAGCAGCAGCAGCAGCAGCTCGGAGTCTTCGGACGGTGAAGAAGACGACGAGGACAGCGCGTGTTCGCCGCCGCCCGGAGAAGCCGGCCGGGATTCGGAAGAGGAGCGAGATTCCGGCCCCGCTCCGAGGTCGGTCCGCCGGTTTTCCTTCCTGTCAAGCGGGAAGACTCGGTTTCCTTCCCACGAGCGAGGCCGTCCGTTGTAGGTCAGAAATGGAGACAAGCAGCCCGGCAGAGCGGAGAGAGCAGGGGCCTGGGCATCAAAAGGACTTGGGTTCTAATCCCGCCTCCGCCACTCGTCTGCCGCAAGACTTTGGGCAACGCGCTTCCCTTCCGTTCCCTTCTGCTTCTTGAGAAACAGCGTGGCTCAGTGGAAAGAGCCCGGGCTTTGGAGTCGGATGTCATGGGTTCGAATCCCGGCCCCACCACTTGTCAGCTGTGTGACCTTGGGCAAGTCACTTAACTTCTCTGGGCCTCAGTTCCCTCATCTAAATGGGGATTAAGACTGTGAGCCCCCTGTGGGACAACCTGATCACCTTGTAACCGCCCCAGTGCTTAGAACAGTGCTTTGCACATAGTAAGCACTTAATAAATACGATTATTATTATAGATAAGCAGCGTGGCTCAGTGGAAAGAGCCCGGGCTTTGAAGTCAGAGGTCATGGGTTCAAATTCCGGCTCCGCCACTTGTCAGCTGTGTGACCTTGGGCAAGTCACTTAACTTCTCTGAGCCTCAGTTCCCTCATCTGTAAAATGGGGATTGACTGTGAGCCCCACGTGGGGCAACCTGATCACATTGTATCCCCCCCAGCGCTTAGAACAGTGCGTTGCACATAGTAAGCGCTTAATAAATGCCATTATTATTATTTTTATTATTCTGTGGGCCTCAGTTACCTCCTCTGTAAAATGGGGGTCTGAGACCGTGAGCCCCATGTGGGGCAGGGGACTGTGTCCAGCTGGAATTGCTTGTGTCCACCCCAGCATGTAGTCGAGTCCTTGGTACATAGTAAGTGCTTAACAGATATAATAATAATAATAATAATAATGGCATTTATTAAGCGCTTGCTATGTGCAAAGCACTGTTCTAAGCGCTGGGGAGGTTACAAGGTGATCAGGTTGTCCCACGGGGGGCTCACAGTCTTAATCCCCATTTTACAGATGAGGTAACTGAGGCCCAGAGAAGCGACATGACTTGCCCAAAGTCACACAGCTGACAACTGGTGAAGCCTGGATTTGAACTCATGACCTCTGACTCCAAAGCCCGGGCTTTTTCCATTGAGCCACGCTGCTGCTCTATTATTATTATTATCATTATTGTTAATAAATGGCCATAGGGTAAAGGTTCTAAAAGAGTAATATGTTGGTTCTTAGAAAATATGTGCCTCCCAGAAGGTGGACTTGAGGTACTTGAACCTGCCAATAATGAGGAGTAATAATATTATGGGATTCGTTAAGCGCGTACTATGTACTAAGCACTGGGGTAAATGCAGGGCAGTGTCCTGCACACAGTAAGCATTCGATCAATACAGTTGATCAGATCTGACACAGACCCTGCCCCACATGGGGCTCATAGTTTAAGTAGGAGGGGAGAGCAAGGGATTGAGTGCCTTATCAGGTGAGGAAACTGAGGCACGGAGAAATTAAGTGGCTTTTTTTTTTAATGGTATTTATTAATTATTAATTATTACTGAGAGCTCACCTCCCCCAGGAGGCCTTCCCAAACTGAGCCCCCTCCTTCCTCTCCCCCTCCCCATCCCCCCCGCCTTACCTCCTTCCCCTCCCCACAGCACCTGTATATAGGTAGATATGTTTGTACGTGTCTATCACTCTATTTATTTTATTTGTACGTATTTATTACTCTATTTTATTTGTGCATATTTATTCCATTTATTTTATTTTGTTAATATGTTTTGTTTCGTTCTCTGTCCCCCCCCCTTCTAGACTGTGAGCCCACTGTTGGGTAGGGGCCGTCTCTGTATGTTGCCAACTTGGACTCCCCAAGCGCTTAGTACAGTGCTCTGCACACAGTAAGCACTCAGTAAATACAATTGAATGAATGAATGAATTAATTAAGCACCAAAGTCTACGATCTTTATCATTTGCCCGTCCCGTTCTAAGGGACCGATGGCATTTCTGGCCCAGAGCAGGCAACTGTCTGGAATCGTCTGTTTGTCCTCCACATAGATAATAATAATAATAATAATGTTGGTATTTGTTAAGCGCTTACTACGTGCAAAGAGCAATCAAGCAGAACAAACCAGTTACATTTCTGTGTTTGCAGAAAACGGAGGTGCTCGCAGGAGACGGATGAGGAAGGCTTTTTCGGACCCGCGCTTCCTCCTGGATTTAAGAAAGAGGACGATTCTCCACAAAGGTAATTCAAGTGGGTTCATAGTTCAGGTCAAAACTTCTAAACAGAATCATTCTAATCAATCAATCAATCAGTCGTATTTATCGAGCGCCTGTCGGGAGCAGAGCACCGTACTAAGTGCTTGGGGGAGAGGACATTGTAACAGTGTAAAAGACGCATTCCCTGATTAAAACTACGTGGCGTTTCTTGTAGATTTGCATGCGATATTGTCTCTGCTCACATCTTATGCAGCGGCTTCCTTCTCAGCTTCACAAAAAGTGGGATATTGTCATCGGAGATTAAAAGAAGGGAGAAATAGGAATTGGTGAATTATGGTATCGATCTCGCTCCGATTCACCCTTCATCCGGGCGTTCAAGGGTAGCAGTTGAGATGTTGCTGGCCATTGCCTGAAGTTTAAAAAACCAAAAAGGCTGATCCGAACAAACATCACAGAAAAACCCATAAAGAGTAATGCTTTTACGAGGCATTCATATTTGAACAGTTACCGCGGACAGATCACTGTACTAAGGACTTGGTTGAGTACAGCGGGATTGGTAGATGTGTCCCCTTGCCCACAAAGGGCCTAAAGTCTAAAGGGAGAGGCAGACATTAATCAAAATAAATACATTACAGATATATGCACGTAGGTGCCTTGGGGCTGAGATTAGGGTGAGTGTCAAGGCTTGAAGCAGTTGAGATGTTGCCGGCCATTGCTTGAAATTAGCCTTTAAAAATACAAAAAAGCTGATCCGAACAAGCGTCACAGAAAAACCCATTAAGAGTGATGCTTTTACTAGGCATTCATATTTGAGCACTTACTGCGGACAGATCGCTGTACTGAGGACTTGGTTGACTACAACGGGATTGGTAGATGTGTCCCGTTGCCCAAAAAGGGCCTAAAGTCTAAAGGGAGAGGCAGGCATTAATCAAAATAAATACATTACAGATATATGCACGTGGGTGCTGTGGGGCTGAGATTAGGGTGAGTATCAAGGCTTGAAGGGTAGAAGTCCAAGTGCAGGGAGTGATGCAGAAGGGAGAGGGAGGAGGGGGAAAGAAGGCTTAGGGAAGGCCTCCTGGAGGAGATGTGATTTTAATAAGGCTTGGAAGCTGGGGAGAATTGTGGTCTGTCATGCGGAAGTGGGCTGGGATTTCTAGGCCAGGGGAAGGACTTAACCAAGAGGTCGAGAGAGAAAACAGGAAATTAATTCCGAGTCTGAAGAGCAACTCTTAGCTTTAACCTCTAACTCTGAGCACATTGTGGAGGGAGGAGGAGGAGCAGGACCATTAAGTACCCACAAAGCACACTGCCCTACCCTAAAGTAGTAGCAGTAGTTGTGCAGTGCAACATAGGAAAAATTTGGGAAGGGCAAAACAGGAAGTGACACGTTCCCTGCTCACAGGGAGTTTACACTCTTAACGGGAGTCAGACGTAAAAATATTTACAAATACGTTGATGATAATGAAAAAAATTATTCCAGCTAGCAAACTGGAGGGGTCTCTGATCATATTATAAAAGTCACACTCGGGAATGAATAATAATGGGCTAAGCACTTAACAATAATAATAATAATAATAATAATAATAATAATTCTGTCATTTGTTAGCTCTTACTATGTGCCAGGCACTGTAGTAATTGCTGTACCAAGTGTAGCACTAAGCACTGGGAAAGAGACAGTATACGCCAGTCAGACATAGTCCCTTTCCCTCATGAGGCTCACAGTCTGAGAGGGAGGGAGATTAGGTATTTAATCCCCATTTTACAGATGAGGAAATGGAGGCACAGAGTAGTTAAGTGATTAGCCTGAGGTCACACAGCGGGCAAGTGGGAGAGCCCAAATTGGAACCCAGGCCCCCTGGCTCTCAAGCCCATGCTCTTTCCACGAGGCCACACTTTTTCTCTGAGGAACGAGAGTCAGCTGAAGAGCTCAGATCATCTTTTAGAATAGTCATACTTGAGGAAGTTGTTAGAGAGGTCCCCAGACCTATATTGTTTTTGAAAACAGGCAGGTCAGAGCGACTTGGCAGAGTATTTGAGGCTTTAGATTTGTAAGCAAATCTTACAGATCAGGTGACAGCAATCCCAGAGAAGTGCGTAGCCTGTCATTACTAATGGCCACTCTGTTAGCCGGTGTAACTCCATTATTTAATTACTTCATGCAGAATTTTTTAAATTGGCTTCTCCAGATTTGTCACAAAATTATATGTATAGTGTGTGTGTGTGTGTGTGTGTGTGTGTGTGTTATATATGTAACATCTTTTTATGTTGAAATTAAAATCTTGACTTTTTTTTTTGAGGCCCATTATAGGTCCAGCATTGCCACCTGGTTTTCAGAAAACTTCACAGAGTGGCGGGAGAAACCGAGATGATCGAGAATCTCCAGTGCCTTCTGATTCCAACTCCGAGGTTAGTACAGACAGCTCAAAGCCACCTTTGAAAGTACTGGCCAAAGGTAGACTATGACTCTAATTTACCGTCATTTAACATCGGGCACAGTGGTTCCTTGTTAGAAAAGGTTGTCAGAAATCTATGAAGTTCCATAGCAGAGTGGCCTTCAGTGGATTCTCTTGATGATGTGCTTCACTGCTTGGAGACGTTTCGAGTAGTAAGGTATCAGATACCAACATCCTAAAGATCATTTATCAGGACGGCAAGCATATAGTGTTGAGTGGGCAGCCATTCAGTCATCCAGTCTTAGCTTTAACCTCTAACTCTGAGCATGTTGAGGTGGTAGGAGGAGGAGGAAGAGCAGGAGTATTTATTAAGTACCCACAAAGCGCACTGCCGTATTCTAAGCCCTTGAAAACACAAAACAAAGAAACGGCATGTTCACTGTGCACAGAGAGCTTGTACTGTAAGTGAGAAGCAGTGTGGCCTAGTGGATAGAGCATGGACCTGGGAATCAGAAGGACCTGGATTCTGATACCAGCTCTCATGTCTGCTGTGTGGCCGTGGGCAGGTCACTTCACTTCTCTGTGCTTTAGTTACCTCATCTGGAAAATGGAGATTAAGATTCTAAGCCCCATGTGGAACAGGGGCTGGGTCCAATCTGAGTAGCTTGTGTCTACCCTAGCGCTTAGTACAGTGCTTGGCACCTAGTAAACACTTAACAAACACCACATAAAAGGGTTTCAGATACCGACATCCTCAAGATCATCAGGACAGCCAGCATATAATGTTCAGCGGTCAGCCGTCCAGTCACCTACTCTTAGCTCTAACCTCCAACTCCGACCACGTCGTCTTGGTAGGAAGAGAAGGAGCAAGAGTATGTATGAAATACCCACAAAGTGCACTGCCCTATGCTAAATGCTCGAAAACAAGCAAAGAAGTGGCACATTCACTGCGCATAGAGAGCTTACACTCTTAACAGGGAGAGGCAGACCTAAAATACCTACAAATAGTCATCAAAAGGGAATAATTGAATGTACAATTGAATAAACATATATGTGAAAGTACTGGGGTGGGAGCAAAGAGGTAACTAAAGGCCATGAGGCCCCCAATTTCCAGGAGACCCATCTGTTACTCTGGTCCCAAGCCAAGCCCAAGTCACCCTCCCTTCGCTTAGGTCCAAACGACTGTTGAGGTCACCAGTGAATTGATTTTGGTTTTTTGGACGTGGCATTGGTAGTATTTGCTAGTGATTGCCCTCTGGGCATTTGATATTAAGGGATTTGTCCCAACCCCAAGGTTCAATCAATCAGAGGTATTTATTGCCAAGCACTGTCCTACGCTCTTGGGAGAACACGATGCAATAGAGTTGGTAGACAGGAACCCTGCTGTCGAAGAGCTTACAGTCTATGTCAGAGAAGAACCAGGAAGATTGTGGAAAAAGTTAGGAACGGAAGCAACAGGAAACAGCTAAAGAATTGTGAGTCTTTAACTTGGAAAAGAGAAGGTGTGGAAAGATGGCCTCTAGACTGTAAGCTCGTTGTGGGCTGGGAATGTCACTTTTTGCATTTTTCTTTCCCATGCGTTTAGTCCAGTGCTGTGCACACAGTAAGTGCTCACTAAATACGATTGAATGAATGAATGGCCTGATGCGGTTCTTCAGATGCTTACAGCCGACTAAGCAGACAACTCCCTCTATGTGGCAGGTGGGAGAGTGATTGAGAGAAGTTATCGGGCCCCAGAGAGGCTTCTCTAAGGGCCGATTCCATTGCCGTCCAAACAGGAGCTCTGAAGTTTAAAGAACCTTCAGCCCTGGAAAGTGAAGGATTTTCCATTTTGGAGAGCGCGTCTAGCGAAAGGGAAACGTTCCTTTTGGGGAGGTTGGGAGCACGTATTTTGACCACGGTTGGGAAAATGGTATTTAGCGATTGTTGATCTCTTCTTGAAAACAGCAGAAGAGGAAGTGGGCATAAACCGCAGCAAGAGGGAGGGATTTTATCCTATCCTGTTCATTGTTATATTGTACTCTCCCAAGCGTGTAACCGTGCTTTGCACATCATAAGCGCTCAGTTGAATGAATGAATATGAACCCCTGTCCATTCTTGTCATCATTCTCATCATCAGTATTTATCCGGATGTTAACGGGAGACACGGTGGAAGGGTCTTTAGTGGGATTATTTAAATATGTGAAGCACAGTTACAATCTGTCTGGAAATTGGAGGATGGTCCAAGTCCATTGCGGAAAGAACTGGCCCTCCGGTTGCCAAATGGCACCAAAAAATTTGGCCTGGGAATAGTGCTCTGGCTTTGTCACGTCCTGCCGGCAGCACCACAGTAGACTTGGTTTCTCGAAGCTGCCCTAGACTGTCATTGTTGCTGTCATCCCTGCCGAGGCTTAAATCTCCATCCAACTGGCCAGAACGGTGGTCTTTTAAAGCACTCAAAAAACTGAGTAGCGGAATTTTTAAATTTTAATTTTTGTGGTATTAAGCGCCTGCTGCATGTTAAATGTCGTTCTAAATGCTGGAATACACTTTACCGCTGCATTCTTCTCACCACCTCTCTTATTACGGTCATTAATAAAGTCCACTTAAAAAGCCACTTCTTCCAAGAGGCTTTCCCTGCTTCTTCTTCTTCCTCGTCTTGGTCATGTCGTCCCTTTGGCGACTTTACCACTCAGGTGACTACCTGGGTACTATTCATTTCTGTGTTAGCGGGAGGTGTGTGAACCCCGATTTAACTCACGAAAAGGCTGAAATTGAACAGAGGGAGGAGGGCAGAGGGTTCAGACTGTTTTAGAAACTTGAGGCTGTGATCTCAAGTTTTCACCTGAAAGATCACTTGCTGTCCAATGAGATAAGTAGATAAATGACGGATACAGACATGAGTGCTGTGGGGATACGGTATCTGTTCAGCGCTCACTGTGTGCCAGGCACCGTACCAAGGGCCGGGGTATTACAACAGTTCTGTTCTTTCTTCTTAGTTTGTCCTCCTACGTTTTATTTGTATGTCATTTTCATTGCTCTCTATCATTGCCGGCTAGCTGCCGTATTTTGTTTTTTTGGTCCCTGGCTCTTCTGTCTTCCAGTCCCTTCCCAGCGCCAGTTTAGCGCTCAAGTAGCAGGTCTATCCAGCATCCTGTCATTCCCAACGGAAGCAGCCAAGTTTCAGAGAAGGGACGAGAGAGGAGACCGCTGACTCTAGATTCAGTGAAAGTGCCGAGAGGGCTCCCGAGGAGAATCGGCGGGGGTGGGATCTTTTCACACCCCAATGTGTTCACCCTTCTGCCACCTCCTACGTTCTATTTTGTCAGGACGTTCACAAAGAATCATCTTCTGGCATCCTCCGGCATCTCGCCTCGGGATCGTTAATCCGTAAATAGTGACTAACCGGATGAATCATTTTATTGATAAACCTTCAGTTTTGGAGGCATTATCAAAGCCAGGATGCCCGTTACAGAAGAAGAAGAAGAAAACGCCTCCTACAGTGGCTCAGCAGGACCCGTAGAACCAATTTTAGTTGTGAGGAAAAAAGGATTTGCTTGGGGGACTCTTTTGACAAGAGATTTGAAGTAATTCCTGTTCCTTTCACCCGCTAGGTTGTCAGGGTGGTATTGTGATGTGTGGCTGACAGTGGAGAAAGGCGGCTTTGAGATGAGCTTCTTTAGAGTCGACAAGCATGCCACCTTGTCTGTAGAACGGTGAAAAATTGACAGTGCGCCCACAAAAAATTGTGTGAAGCTCTGTTTCAACCTGTGGGTTCGGGAGGAGGTGTCACTGAATTCGGTTCTTCTGAAAGTCTCTGTTGTTTGCTCTGTTATGCTATGAGGGCTCATCTGGTTTTTGAACACTCCTCTCCATGGGCTTTTAGCTCAGCCAAATGAATCAGATGTGGAGCAGTGGGGAAAAGAAAAATAGCCAGCTATCATATAGGAGACTGAAACACTCACCTGCTTTTTTCTTTTACCTTGTTCTTAGGTTTGTGGATGAGTAGTGAGTAGTTTATCGGGATTTACTGAACATTCAGTGTGTGCAGAACACTACCTAGCGCTTGGAAGAGTTCACTATGTTAGAGTTGGTAGACACAATGTTTTTTTACGGTATTTGTTAAGCGCATACTACGTGCCAGGTGCTGTACTAAGTGCTGGGGTAGATACAAGCTAATCAGGTTGGACACAGTTCAGGTCCCTCGTGGGGCTCATCTCTTAATCCCCATTTTACAGATGAGGGAACGAAGGCACAGAGAAGTTAAGCGACTTGTCCAAGGTCATCCAGCAGTTAAGTGGTGGAACTGAAATCCCTGCCCTCAAGGAGCTTACAGTCTAGTCGGGGAGACAGACGTTAAAGTAAATGAATGACAGGAGAGACAGCAGAGTGTAAGGATATGGACATAGATGCGGTCGGGGTGGGGTGAGTCCAAGGTGTTTACGGGGTTCCAGACCCGTGTGCGTGTAAGGTGACACAGAAGGGAGGGAGAAGAGGGTGAGGACAAGAGAGGTTAGTCAGGGAAGGCTTCCCGGAGGAGGACTGGTTTTTAGTAAGGCTTTAAAGATGGAGAGAGTGGTGTGTTTGCAGCAGGGGAAAAGCCAGCCGCTTCCGTAGAGAGGAGTGGTGTTAGAGCTGTCTGTCACTTTTAGTCAGTCCGCCGTATTTGAGTGCTTACTGTGTGCGGAGCACTGTACTAAATACTTGGGAGTCAACAAAATAATAAACAGATACATCTCCTGCCCACCATGAGCTGGTGAAATCCTATCCGGGCGATGCAAATGTGAACAAAAAGACCCCTCTGTAACAAACAACCCATTCCACAGGGAGGGGCACGTAAAACCGTGTCCTATGACATGCCGATAGATTGGCACTCGCCGTGCCTGTCCCTGCTTTCTAATCTGCCTCTTTGTGTCTCAGTCTTCCTAGTGGTCTCCTCAAGGAGAGCAAAACCTCCCCTGGGTTATCCATTTCTGTTCTCTCTCAGTAGTGCTCTCCTATCACACGTTGGATGCAAACTCCAAAGAACCCCGCATTAAGGTAAAGTCCCATTTTGGTGTCCCCCACACAACCCGTGCCACGCGTGTACACACAACCCTTTTTCCCGCCACCACACATCGCACTGCCTCGGTAGCAGAATTCGGCGGCGTTGCCGATTAAAATTCCTGGTGACGTGGATCCCAGCTGCAGATGGGTGCGTGACCTCGGGGGTTTTTTTCGGGCATTTTGTCCGTCCAGGGCATTGGTGCTAAAACTGGGAGCCGTTTCGTATTCGATTGCTGTGGGGCGAGGTGAGCGCTGAGTCTTCCCGTTTAATATGTGGAAAAACTGAATCACAGTGTGAAAAACCTGAGTCACCAGGGAACGGGAGTTCTCTAAGCCTTCCCGGTGAGTCAATCCCTTGGTTGCGACGAGGATGGCAAGTGTCTGACTTCTGGTCCCGAATTTAGCGCAGCAGGCTCAGCTGCCGGAAACGGCCCCGAACTTCCTTCTCCCCAAACGTCCTCTCGCCTTGGGTTCAGCTGACCTTTCAGGGCTGATTTGGTGGCGTTGATCCAGCCGCATGTTTTCGACCAAGAGAACAGGGTGACCCGGAGCAACGGTGGCAAAAATCCAGTTTGACAGCGACGGGAGGTGTTTTCCTAGTGCCGGAGGTGGCTTTAAGTACACGCAGAACTCTCGGGAGACTGGAGCTCTTCCAGATATCATATACCCGCATCCCTATTCCTAGCCCACTTCCCTGTTGGAGGCTGAGGGGGTGGACTTGAGGGAGAGGCAACTGGGTCTTTGCTAATTCCGGGGCGCTCCCCTGGGGAGTCAGAAGTAAAAATTCAAATTCCCTGCTGCCCAAAGCCTCGATCTTGGAAAAACAGTGGGCACTGAGGGTTCCTTCCATCTTCGAACCCCAGCTTGTCAATGCCGGGGGCCCCGAGCTGGATTTCTACAGAATCCTTGGGGAATGTGAGAGGGCGTGAAGGAGGCAGTGGGTCCGTGGATGAGATGAGTTTGCAAGCATCCGGGGAGTGCCTCCGGCATTGAAACTATCATTTAGGAGAGGGTTGCCATACGATCTGAAGGAGTGGAATGCCTGGTTTGAAGGAGTGTGCAGTCATTTCGGAGGTACCCTTCCATTATTGAATTCAGGCCCCGCACTCGCTCCCACTCACCACCCCATGTCCACTTTCCCCGCTCTTTCACCAACTTTGGGACAGCCAAGCAATCGGTATTTCAGTGGCATTTATTGAGCGCTTACTCTGTCCAGGGCACTGTTCTAAGCACTTGGGAGAGTATAATACAATCTCCATTTTGCATCCCTAATTGCAAAATCCCTAGTTTCTCTCCCGGTCATCTTATGCCTAGATTACTGTAGCCTCCTTGTTTTAGTTACTGCCTCCGTCCTTTGCTCATTTGTGTAAGCCAAGTGCTTAGTGCAGTGCTTGGCACATAGTAAGCGCTTAACAGATGCCATTAAAAAAAGAAGTAGGGTCATAGAGGGCTGGAGCTGGCCTTCAGCTTCTAGCAAGGTGTCCTGTATGTGAGGATTCTTAATAAATATTTAGTGAGAACAAGGGCTGATGATAATGATAGAGAGCAAGCTAAGCTGTCCAGGTTCTCTGGCTTCTGCCTGAGAGAGGATGAGGCATTTCGAGAAACAGCATTAAACAGAAGGTGCGACAGAAGATAGTGAAATGGTCATTTGCTAAATGGGGCCCCGGTCACCTGAAAGAGTAAAAGCCACTTCCAACTTTCAGAATGGCCTTTTGGAATTTTTTGATTGTGGCTCTCAAAGTGTCAGTAAATAGTTTTATGAAGTGGTGACCTGCTTTAGTAGAGGTGGTATAAGCTCCTTGTGGGCAGATAACCTGTCTGCTAACTCTGTTATAGTGTACGCTCCCAAGCCCTGAATACAGTGCTCTGCATGCAGTGGGTGCTCAATAAATGCCATTGATTGAGTGATTGAAGAGAGATGAGAGAGCGAAAGCCTGGGGAAGGGCCAGAGAAAGGGATGAGACGGGAAAGGAGAAAAGGGAGCAAACCAGAAATCCTAAATGAAGTAAAATGTTTGATGTCTTTACTGGAGCCGATGACCTCTCTTCTCCTATCTTATAATGGTGTTCCGCACACAGTAAGCGCTCAGTAATTATGATTGATTAATTGATCGATTGATTCTTTTCCTGATTGCGTCTTGCTTCTCTAGGCATCAGAGAGCAGTGAAGATGATGAGATGATCGTCGGACCCATGCCTGCTAAAGGACCGGTCGAATTCAGCATCGCCAAAGAGTTTGAACGCAGGGCTCAGAGGATGAAAGACAAACTGACCTCAGGAGATGACGTAAGCCACCTTTATCGTCATCACAAGCTTCCGTGGGGTTTCGGTGGCCGAAGCGGTTGGGTATCAGACATCCCAAAAGCGATTCGATTTGTCCGATTGGCTCAGAGCCGCGTTAGTAATTGGGCCCAGCTGGGGCTCGCCACCCTCGAAGGTGGTCCGCTGTGTTTGTCGTGTACACGCACACACACTCACACGTACATACACATGTGCAAGCGCACTCCTTTCCCCCACCTTACCTCTGCTCTGCCCGTCTCAGGATGGCACCTGGAGAGTTTCCGGTACTCTGGCAGTCTCGGCCACGGGAGGGAGAGTCAAGCAGAGGCCTACCCATTCCTTTACTAGCTTGGGCAGTGGCTAGCGAGTGGCAGGCAATCTGCTACAAGTCAAAAAACTCCCCTGTGCTGGGCAGCGGCAGTACGGGAGAGAGTCGTGGGTGGAGAGTCGAGGGTGGAGACTCAAGCTTACTGTGCGGAAGGAGGCAGTGGTAAACCACTTTTGTATTTTTACCGAGAAAACTCTCTGGATACACTACCAGAACAATTGCGGGTGAAAGTTGGGCGTTCCGGAAGAGATGTGTACGTGGAGTCGCTATGGGTCGCAAATGACAGCATAAGAAAAGACAAAAAACCCTCTGGGCTCAATTAAGGCCAAGCAGTTTGAGAGAAGGGCTCCAGAACCGCCTTCAGGGAGAGAGAGGAAGAGGAAGAGAACCTGGCCTGCGTCCTTCAGCCGGCACCCGGTCCTGGATTGAATGTTGGACCATCGAGACCTTTGGAAAAACATTCATGGAGTTTGCAGAGATGATGTCACAACCTTTGTTTAAGCACTAGGTCCCTGCTCTGCACACAGTAAGAGCTCGATAAATCGATGGATCCACTTTCACTCTCTCTTTATCTCCACAAAGGACGGAGCCAAGCCAGTCACCAGGGAGTCGTGGATGACAGAGCTTCCTCCAGAACTGAAGGGCTTTGGCCTGGGCCCGAGGACTTTCAAAAGAAGAGCGGAGGACAAATCGGGGGATAGGTCGATTTGGACCGACACGCCAGCTGACCGAGAGAGGAAAGCTAAAGTAAGTCTCCGTCAGTTCGGGCAAGCCTGTTGTCCTTGGGATCTCTGCACCGAGACAATTCCCCAGGGGGCCAGATGGCCTCTAGACTGTGAGCTCGTTGTGGGCAGGGAACGGGTCTACCCACTCCTTCGTGCACACTCTTCCAAGCGTTCAGTATAGTGCCCCGCCTGGGGTCGAAGCTCAATAAATACCGTGGGTTATAACCCTCCCGGAATCTGGGAAAGGCCACGATACTGCCTTCGGATCTTCAATAGGAAATCCAATAGGAATACATCAAGGTGGAAGACCTTACTGAAAGGTTTTACCCAGCTTTAGGCTGTGTTACCTGTTTGTTTCCCCTCTCTCAGAACAGCTGAAATGTTTAAGCATTTGAACCTTGCATAAATGTTTGCCATGGGTCCCACTGACCGTAACCTCTGTCCAACATGTCTCTGTTGTCTGCGTCTTTTTAGTTCTTTGTATTTTTTAAAAATGATCAAACATGAGCTCCTCTGTTACCTCTGTGCGGCTAGGTAATTTTTCCTCTGAAACCAATAAATCAGTGGTATTTATTGAGCACTGTCTATGTGCAGAGCACTGTTCCAAGCGCTTGGGAGAGTCCAGTGCAACAGAATTAGCAGACGCATTCCCTGCCCGTAATGAGCTTACAGTCTAGAGAAGGAGACATGTTAATGTGAGTAAATGAGCCACCTGGACACCGCCACATTTGGTTTTTACTTAACCTCTAGAGGTGGAGTTTTCAAATCATGGCTCTTCACCGAAATTCTCATAAGAACTCCACCAATCTCATTTATTTCAGTGATGGCGATGTTGAAGGGAACTCTCGAATAGCAATTTAGTGCTTCTAACAGCTGCCGTGTATTTTTGTTTGCTCCCTTCACCCTGGTGGACAGTGATACCGTTTCTGAGAAAAGCAAAATGTAGAATTAATTTTAGTCCTTAGTTTGTCTCATTGATTTTCCAGTCACCTCTTTCTTTAGCAAGCTCATCTCCAAGCCTTGTAAAGAAGAGGCCTCTGAGTTAATTTAGTTGGGTTTTTTTTTTCCTCAGAAAAATCGTAGTGTGGGATACTGGTATTCTAATTAAATATGGAATTAATTGAGATCTCATTGCTACTTCTCTAAAAGCTGAAGAAGGTTTCACTGGAGCAAGGAATAAAACCTAATTTTTTTTTTAGCTGTCTTTCTTCCTCTCGCCATGTCATTAAAGGCCTATTAAAGGATGTAAAGGATACCCTATTTCTGTCACTTCTCCTTATCAAATAGCAGATGCCATTTTAGGGTAGTCTGCCATTGTCAGTTGGTCTAAATATTATTGTACTGGTTTCTTTGTATGGTGAATCGTGGGTTAATATGTACCCTCCTCTCGTCACCAGGAGACCCAAGATGTCAAGAAGTCTGCTAGTAAGGACAGTGAAGAACGGGTATTAACTGGAAGGGACAAGAGACTAGCTGAGCAAGTGTCTTCATACAATGTAAGTCAAAAGGAAAATCTTTCTTTTTCCCCCTCTCTCCTTCCTTCCTTTACACTTCTCTGCTGATTCTCCCTCGGCCTGGTCCCTCTTCTCTTTTCTCTCTCCTAATCTCTCAAATAAATACACATACACGCACACAAAGTCTCATACACCTGCTCTCCTTTCTGTCTCACTCTCTTCATGACACCTACCCAGTTCTACTGGTTGCCATGGTGATGCCACTAAAGCCTTCTCGTTTTTGGTTTGTGTTTTTTTTTCTAACTGCTGCTGAAAACAGCTTAAAAAAAAATCCACCCCTCTCTGTAGGCTTAGCGTGTGTGTTCTCTGTAAGATCTTCAATTTGCAATTCATCTAAGCGACTCACGTCAGAACTTCCATTACCGGGAACAGACAACCCTCGTTCCAGAAGCCGGAGGCCCATATAAATTGTAGCGTCTTCAGCAGGGCTCGAGCTCCTTCCAGGAGAAGCCGATTGGTAACGGTTCAGGGGAAGGGCTAAACCCCGAGCCACCCGAAGAAGCAGCATGTGCTAAACAGGCCAGGGGAGAGGAATGTCCACCTCTTCTCTTTTCTGTGGCACTCTTAGACTGTTTTATCTTGGTGTGAAGTACCAGAGCTTCAGGGAGCAGGCACAGATCATCCCCTTTCGTATGAAAATGTCCACCCCTGAGAGCATTGATATGAGGGCAGAAGTCCTGGACTGCAAAAGGGACAGTATGGGAGGGGCAGACTCACTACAGACTCACACCCCTCGCCGTTCTGCAGTTGACGTGACCCTCCACGGAAGCACCCAAAACATCTTCCTGTGTCCCTCGTCACGTGGCTTCAAGGGTCAGTTTTACCGAAAATGCCCGGCCCACTCTCCCCAATAACTGGCCGGACCATCACGGCCCTTAGGATTCGGTCGTTCACCATTCAGGGTTACCCAACGGTGAGATATCCCATCCAGGCGACTGGAGAAAACTGTGGCTTGATCTTGGGCTAATTCCCCCCCACCAAAGCATCCCCAAGCGATGGTAAGCTCCTTGAGGGCAGGGATCGGTTCTAGTTACCAACTCTCTATTGTCTCTTCCCAAATGCTTAGTGCCGCACCCTACACACAGTAGGTGCTCGGTAGATATTATTGGTGGATGGATTAAAAGGTGGTCTGGCACCTCTGGCCAGGCTGACTCCATCATCTCAGCATCCTCACCTGGCCCTCTCCCGTCTTTTATTTTTTGATTACAGAACCCCTGAGGAAACAGACCTTGTCTAATTTACTAGCGCTTAGTTCAGTGCTCTGCACTTGGTAAGCGTGTAATAACGACTACTACTCTTTCACCTCTTTCCCTTCAGTAATTATCTCCAGAAAATAAATACCTAAAGAGGAAACTCTTAAATCATGGTGTTTATTGCTTGCTTACTAGGTGCAGAGCACTGTACTATGTGCTTGGGAATGCAATACATAAATAATAAATATTATCAAATAATAATAGTAATTTATGGAATCTAAGTGCTCACTATGTGTCAGGCATTGGGGCAGATGCAAATTATGTAGGTCAAACAGTTCCTGTCCCACATAGGGCTCACAGTTTAAGGAGGGAGGGAGAACGGGTATTGAATCCTCATTTTACAGATGAGGAAGCGGAGGCATAGAGAAGTTAAGTGACTTGCCCGGAATCACACAGCAAGCAAGTGACAGAGCCGGGATTGGAACCCAGGTCCTCTGATTCCCAAGCCTGCGCTCTTTCCCCTAGCCTATGCTGCTTCTCTTAAAAATGTTCATTTTACTACCTTGCCAATGACCCGTATTAATATCTAAAAGAAAGAGTTCTTTAAGTCAGATGAAATGCAGAAGAGACCTAAGGTTTTATAGCAAGATCTGCCTTAATCATTCACGTATTTTTAACTCATTGGCTGTTAATTTGTTTCTCGATTCGTGAGTCAAACAAGATCTGTTTCAGAACACTCTTAATTCTTATCTGCAGTTTTGATTCTTTTACTAATTAGTGTAAAATGACTTTTAAGTAGGACAGACTGTCCGTGTTTGTTGATAGATTTTTTTTTTTCTGAAGAGTATGGTGCTCTCTAATAATAATAGTAAATAATAACAATTAGTCCTAATAATGGCTATATTTATTAGATGCTTGCTATGAGCCTAGCATTATACTAAGTGCTGGCATAAATACAAATTGATCAGATGGTACGCAGCCCTTGTGCCAAAATCATTCCTAAAATAGGTGTTCTAGGGCAAAACTATGCTCCTGTCATTAGTTCCCATTATTTTTCTTACTCTTTGCTACTCTGGATTTACATTGTTTTCATGTGATTTGATTTATTTTCATGAATCAAGTATCCAGGAGCAAAGTGTTGTTCAATGTATGTCCCAAGCCACAAATCAAATTTAACAGTGTACAGCGGGCTACATCTGAAATATAATTGGGCTATAAATTGGTTGGCTTTTCTTGAGCAACAGCCCTGTGATCGCATGAATCCTGGAGTCAATTTATTTCTCTGCCTTTCCGCACTTTTCATTTTTCACTTCTATCTCTGGCTGTGCCTTTCTCCTCTTTGTCTAGTCTCTCCTAAGGAAGGAGCTCTTAGCAACTGAATTCCAATCCCTTGTCTTTCACCGACAGGTTTTCTCTTTCCGTCGTGTGACCCCAGTTTAAGTGTCTGGAACCAAGATGGTTTCAGTCAAGCCTAAACCGTAAAACCAACTCCATCTTGTTCAAGCAAGGTGATCTCTGTCATCCCATCTGTAGAAGAGCAAGGCGATGGCTATCTCTGATGGGTAGTACAGTTGAATCTTGAAATACTGTTTAATCTTCAGAAGGAATAATTAATGTGGCAAATGCTGCTACGAGACATTCTCTCATTCCTTAATAATAATAATAATAATTTAGTTTTGGTATTTGTTAAGCACTTTGTGCAAAGCACTGTTCTGAGCGCTGGGGAGGATACAGGGCGATCAGGTTGTCCCACATGGGGCTCACTATCTTAATCCCCATTTTACAGATGAGGGAACTGAGGCACAGAGAAGTGAAGTGACTTTCCCCAAGTCACACAGCTGTTAAGCGGTGGAGCTGGGGTATGAACCCCTGACCTCCGACTCCCAAGCCCGGGCTGTTTCCACTGAGCCACGCTGCTTCTCTGCAACCCCTTCGTGGTGTGGTTAACAATAATAATTGTGGTATTTGTTAAGCGCCTGTTATGCACCAGGCACTGTACTGAGTGCTGGGGTGGATACAAGCAAATGGGGTTGGACACAGGCCCTGTCCCCCGTGGGGCTCCCACGGGCAGGGAAGTGACTTGGCCAAGGGCACAGAGCAGACACGTGGCAGAGCCGGGATTAGAACCCATGACCTTCTGGTTCCCAGGCCACTATACCATGGTACGTCTCAGTTGGCAGTGGTGCATGTGGTCCCCCTTGGCAAAGTGAAATAACGCAAGGGCGGCACTCCCCTCCTCTTGCAGATACTCTGTCTCCTCGGGGCTCCCTCAGGGAGGGCCTGAGAAGTCCGGCCTCCCCGAGACCCGGGAGGAGAGGGGGGCCCCGAGACTCCTCCACCCAGTTGCTTGCCAGTGGAAACCTGTTGCAGCTGGCATCAGGGCAGTCCCAAACCGCCAGACCCGAGGACGGAAGGCGGCACGCGGGGCGGCTCCAGTGAGCCCGGGATTCTCCAGCCGCCTCTTGCTGATGTGGCCGTGGCAGAAGCAGCCCCCCGGGGCCGCTTGCTTCGTAATAGGAGCCACCGGGGAATGTTCGGGTGGTAAAAGACTATTTGGAGAAACAAAGCATAGGGGAGGAATTGTGGAAATGTTTGGGTCTGGCAGGAGCAAATTACTCCACACCCCTGGCTGCATACTATTTTTCCTTGTGTGGTTGGGATAATTATGTGCTTTGTGGAATTAGAATGATTGCAACGAACGCTGGGCCCTTTTCCTACAGAGGCTTTCGATCGCCTTCACTTCCTATTCCCTTGGCTGCCCTTTTGGGTTTCCAAACAGAGGTTGGCAGTCCGTACGCTCCCCTTCAGTCTTTACTGTTGTCTGGCTATTATATTTCCCCGTCAAAGAAGGGCATCATTATTTCACAGGGGTCATACTGGGTGGTTCTTTTTCTCTTTCCCTCCTCCCCCTCCTCTGAATTCCACAGGATTCGAAGAGATCCGAATCTCTTATGGACATCCATCACAAAAAATTAAAGAGCAAAGCAGCCGAAGATAAAAACAAGTCTCAAGAGAGAAGACCGTTTGACCGAGAGCAGGATCTCAAAGTCAACCGGTTCGATGAAGCCCAGAAGAAAGCCCTGATTAAGAAATCCCGGGAGCTGAACAGCAGGTTTTCACATGGCAAAGGAAATATGTTTTTATGAGACGTGAATGCTGGAAGTTCGAAGCCCAACGTCAGACTCTTTAAATCTGTAAATACCTCTTTCAATTGTACGTAAAATGTATTTCTGAATATTTAAAGGGATGACATTGTCAGAACTAGTTTCCTGTTCAAATCTTTCCGTTTGGAAATTCACCCGTGGAAACGCATTAAGGGAAAGCTTCAGAGGCCAAAAAGAACAGTGCTAGCGGCAGTTTGTAAATACAGTTTAAATCTGGTGGAGAGATGGCGGTGTTAGTTCATGATTTGGAAAGCAGGGCTTTCGACAGTATTGTTATCAAAAATGAAAAAAACACACTTTCAAATTTATCCCAAAAGTTCTTAAAACGATAATCCCGCACGGCTTTGCCATGTCCTGTAGTTACGGACGGAATTTCTCAAGTCCGGTATTCAGCGCATCCAAGAGGTATTGTTGCCTTGGCATCTTAGGCATCTATGTGTCGATAATCAATATTTTTTTTTTTAACCTTTTCGTTCCATTAATATTGCGGGTGAGATTTGAAGAACAATGTTTGCATCTAAGGATATGCCTAGACTGGTGTGTTGATCCTTTCTTATTCTTCGTGTAGGGTGTTTCTCCCTGCATGTAAGTAGAGAACGAGAAGGACGTGTCAACCTGTTTTTCCATCTTAATTCATTTTGGTGGGGGGTTCTTCTATATATAGATATACAGATAGATTGTGACCCAGTGGATAGAGCGGCGGCCTGGGACCCAGAAGGTTACGAGTTCTAATCCCAGCTCCACCACTTTCATTCATTCGTTCGATTGTATTTATTGAGCGCTTCCTGTGTGCAGAGCACTGTACTAAGCGCTTGGGAAGTCCAAGTTGGCAACATATAGAGACGGTCCCTGCCCAACAACGGGCTCACAGTCTGGGCAAGTCACTTGGCTTCTCCGTGCCTCATCTGTAAAATGGGGATTGAGAGTGTGAGCCCCAAGTGGGACAGGCGCGCTGTCCAACCTGATTTTCTTGTGTCCACCCCGGTGCTTAGTATGGTGCCTGGCACGTAAAAGCTTAACAAATTCCAAAATTATGATTATTATTATCATCTACGTCAATCTATACCTAGCTATATATATCTGTATATCTATATAGATCTCTATATAGATAGATCTCTGTATATCAATATAACTACAGCTACATATAGGTATATATGGATCTAGATAGATAGAAGAGCCCCTAAATGGGTATAAAAATAAACGATGGGGTTTACTGAATTGCCCGGTCATCTTTATCAAGCCTGTCAGCAATGCAAAACCCACTTGGCTTCACGTCTCCTACTAAAGCGATGAAATACGAGAAGAGGTCTGCATGCAGAAGAAACGTTATTCGGGATCTCATCAGGGCTAGTGGAAATGTAAGCCCTTCCTGCCAAAAATTACAACGACAAATTTCCCGTATCGGGGAATAATATATTCGGCCTCCCCAGAAAACTCACTGACCTGCCCGACCACATTTCGTGAACCGCCCAAAACGCGGTCAGTGAGATAAAACTGAGATAAAAAGCCTTCCGTCTGGAAGACTTTATCCAAGACTTTATCAGGGTTTGTCACTTTTCCTTCAAAACAGAATCACCTGTTCAAGTTATACTGTTTTCCTGCCTTCTGGCACACAATCATCTCTGTTCTCTGTTTGTAAGTCTCTGAGCTCTGTTACAGCCACGGTTAATTTGCATTTGAGAGTAAATGGGCATTTGGGCCCATTTATTTGGGCAAATTCTCCATTTCGGGCCGGAGTGAAATTTTCCTTCCAAATAGAGGAGAGTCCCTCAAAGAATTAAGCAGCCCTTAATTAGGACAGTCCAAGTTAAAGTATAAGGGCTATCTGCTAATGCTTTAACCAACACCCCTTACGCTGGGCTTCAGAATCGAGTTATTTGAGCCCAGATGAAAGTTCTGTGAAGCAGATTCTCCAACAGATTGATCCCATTCGATCCACTGCTTCTCTTGTCTGGCTTTTGAAGAAACAGAAGGTATTGACTTCAGTATTTAAAAAAGGATTTAATTTTTACTGAGAATTTGAGTGGACTCCTGGGCCATGTCCTTAGGTGACTAGTCTCCCGCGTGCGGTGCAATCTGCTCTTACATAACACAACACTCCCTAAGGAAAGCAGGAACTTACTAAAGAAGCTTTTGTGTGACAATATGGATTTGCCCCCTCCAATTTAGGTGGGTACAAGAGGCTCTTGACTGAAACCGTAATAAGCCAAATTCAGCTCCGTTTGAACAAAGTTCGTTCCACTTCCGAACAAAGATGCAGTATTTACCAGATGATCACCACCTTGTAAACACAAATACAGCTTGTTTTTTAGTTTCATGTTATTTTCAAAGTTATTTTATCGTGTAAAGGAAAGCAGTATTTGCTGTCTCTCCTCTTTATGTCAGGCAATCTCCAAGATGTGAATAAGATTTTAGGAAATATCAAAAACTTCATTGCTGTAGACCCCAAAACTTTGATCCTGGTCACGTAATGTCCACGTGCTTCGGTTTCTCTTGGACCACGAGCCCCGTGTGGGACAGAGATCGGGTCCGATCTGGTTGTATTGAATCTACCCCAGTGCCGGGCACCCAGTAAGTGCTCAAGAAATATCATCATCATTACCAGCTCTGCTAATTTTCCCATGAATAGGAGTTTGGGGGACCTAAGGGGAGAAGTTGGATTTCAGTGGATACGGATTCCGAGGGTTGACCTTCAGCGCAACTCTCCGAAAAAGGATTCAGAGTTCCCCCGCTCTTCCCAAGCCACAGTGCCCTAGAATAGTACAAGGTCTCATGATGAAGAACGAAGATGAAACCCGAAGGCCTACTGTGAACAGAAACTTCAACAGCCTTCGTTATTCAGGCTATTTACGTCCGTCAGTCACATAACGAATGGCCTAAAGCCCTGATCTTTCTAAATCAAGTCAGAGTGAGCTTGAGTCCATAACTAGATAAAGGGTGGTTTGAGGTGCTGGAGGGCAGAAGGGGAAGTTATGAATGTCAGTCTTTTTCTAATGAGCGTTGTAAAATCGTTTTTCATTGTCCCTTTCAGATTTTCTCT
This sequence comes from Tachyglossus aculeatus, assembly GCF_015852505.1. NCBI lineage: Eukaryota > Metazoa > Chordata > Mammalia > Monotremata > Tachyglossidae > Tachyglossus > Tachyglossus aculeatus. The sequence goes on along the minus strand of NC_052085.1, from coordinate 11,270,509 downwards.
TTGTCAGGTAACCCTATGCCGCGTTTTGTGCCCTACGTGTCCACTCACCCCTGAACTCCAAATATAATCTCATCGGCAGGAAGAGCACGGGCTTGGGGACCAGAAGACCTGGGTTCCCATTCCGCCTCTGCCACATGCCCGTTATGTGCCCCGGAAAAGTCACTTTTTTATGGCATTTATTAAGCGCTTACTATGTGCAAAGCACTGTTCTAAGCACTGGGGAGGTTACAGGATGATCAGGTTGTCCCACAGGGGGCTCAGTCTTAATCCCCATTTCACAGGTGAGGTAACTGAGGCACAAAGAAGTTAAGTTACTTGCCCAAGGTCAAACAGCTGACAAGTGGCGGAGCCAGGATTTGAACCCATGACCTCTGACTCCAAAGCCCAGCTTCGTTTCCACTGAGCCATGCTGCTTCTCTCACTTGACTTCTCTGTGTCCGTTTCCTCATCTGGGAAATGGAGACTCAATACCCATTCTCCCTCCCTACTAGACTGTGAGCCCCGCGTGAGGCAGGGACTGTGTCCGACCCCATGAACTTGTCTCTATCACAGTGCTTGGCCCATAGTAAGCACTTAACAAATGCCACAATCACTATCATTATATCATCTTTTAAAGGATGTGGTAGAGGGAAACCATATGACAAATTAATACTGCATTATTAGGTAGTTTTCAGTCTTTCCACTCTATTTTTAAAATAATTTTTCTGCAGAGCCAGGTACATATCTAATAGGTTAAAGAGCCCGATGAACTGAAAACCAGAGTGGTAGTTCTTTTTTCTTTACATCTCTGAAGGAGTGAAGGGATTTTCCAACACTGATTGATGCTGAGATCCTTTCTTCAGTTGCTTGGAATTAAATTTCTGTAGGTGAAATGGGAGTGGAAGCTGCAATATGGCTCTGACTTCTTGTCCAAAATTGGCCACAGACATCAGGGGGAAGGGGAGATTTGAAGAAATAATTCTTCATAAAGTAACTCTTGGGACTCAGAAGAAAGCCTTTAAGCAATAGAAAAGTCTATAGCTAGAGAAGACTTTGAGATAAAAGGAGAGATATAGCTAGATGAATGGATACAAAGAAACGGGAAGGATTTCATGAAGGATTTTTTTTGAATGCTAACCCTACTATCCAGGATATTGATAAAGCCACAGACAGGTGGGTGCTGAGTTGAACATACTTGAACTCCTAAGACAATGGAAAGTGGACTTTATGGGTGTTTCATTCCTCCCACAACAATAAGTTCCTTTAATGCTGCCATTGACGTGTTGTAGCCAGATAGTGACTATGAAATCATGAGCAGAATGTTGTTGGAAGAATGATAAAGACTGAGTTCATAAATATATTGCTCGGTGCTAAAAGGTTGTGGCTTTCCACCCTCCAGCCAAGAGAGGTTCAATTTGACTTTGATTCCTTTAGGGAATCCAGGAGTTTGGAGAGGTTCACCCATTCTCTGACAGATTTGTGGGGACAGTCATTATCTTTAGGTATACAACTGTTGCATCCCTGAAACCTGAAATGTATTTTTGGATCTTTCTCCCCTGTTACATTGCGAGCTCCTCGAGGGCAGTGATTTGGGTTTTTTAATGGTAAGTTAAGCACTTACTATGTGTCAAGCACTTTAAATGCCGGAGCAGGTACAAGATAATCAGGTTGGACACAATCCGTATCCCACATGGGGCTTCTAGACCAAGTAGGGAGGATTTAATCTGGCTTCGAGTCTAAATAGGGAGCATTTAATCCCCATTTTATAGTTGAGGAAACTAAGACACAAAGAAGTGAAGCGATTTGCCCAAGGTCAACCGGCAAAGTGACAGCTGGAATTAGAACCCAGGTCCTCTGACTCCCAGTCTCATGATCCTTCAACTAGGCCAAACTGCTTCTGTACAAATCTTGCCTACAAACTCTGTAATCTCAAATTTCAGTTGCACAGAGTAAGTGCTCAATAAATACCATTGATTGATTGATAATTCAGAAGTCTGTTGTGCAGGTTGTTCAGTTGTTTTTCCCTGGTCCTAATTTTTGTGGTATGATAAGAGCTTTCCCAAGTAGGGATATTCTATACTGAACATGTCCGACTGGAAAGAATCAAAATGAAGGTGGCGATGGGCGATCTGACCTCCTAAACACACACAGCTGAGGTTTTCTGTTCACAGAATTCTGATTAATTTTGCATTTCTGCCTGATGTTGTCGTGAAATTTGCATCAATACCAGCAGCAAGTAGTAATGACTTCCACACTGTTGGAGTAAGGGAAAATTTCTCTCTTGTGGGCAAAGTACAGAAAATTAAAGACTCTTCTCTGAAATATGTCTCGACTAAAATTAGTAACAGATCTGTTGAAGAAAAATACAGTTTCTGGAATTTTGAGCCTTTTGATTTAAGTTTGGTAAGATGGGGGCTTTGTTTTACACTTTTCAGCATTTCTAAAATGTAAATGTTCAAGAAGATCATTTTTCTCCTGTGAGAGTAAAGGGCTACTCAAGCCTCAATTGACGTTGCCAATAAATGTCATTTTGAGCTCTTTCCAGTTGGAGGTGACAAAAAACAAAAAAGCAAACTCCCAGAGCTCATGAGTGATCCTTCTCTGAAACAGGCTTCTGTGAAGATGACTAATAATAATGTTGGTATTTGTTAAGCGCTTACTATGTGCAAAGCACTGTTCTAAGAGCTGGGGTAGATACAAGGTGATCAGGTTGTCCCACGTGGGGCTCACAGTCTTAATACCCGTTTTACAGATGGGGTAACTGAGGCCCAGAGAAGTGAAGTGACTTGCCCAAAGTCACACAGCTGACAATTGGCGGAGCCGGGATTTGAACCCACGACCTCTGACTCCAAAGCCCGGGCTCTTTCCACTGAGCCACGCTGCTTCTTCTAGACTGTGAGCCCACTGTTGGGTAGGGACTGTCTCTAGATGTTGCCAACTTGTACTTCCCAAGCGCTTAGTACAGTGCTCTGCACACGGTAAGCGCTCAATAAATACGATTGATTGATTGATTGATGACTACCTCACTAGATAAACTTGCAGAAGGAAGAGGTACTGGGAAGATATGGATGTTCTGCCTCTCCTGTGAGGGCAGAGTCGGCTAACTGGAGGGTCCGATTTGGCTCATGGTTATGGCTCTGGTGAGCCCACTGTTGGGTAGGGACCGGCTCTAGATGTTGCCAACTTGTACTTCCCAAGCGCTTAGTACAGTGCTCTGCACACAGTAAGTGCTCAGTAAATACGATTGATTGATGCATATATGTTTGTACGTATTTATTACTCTATTTTACCTGTACATATCTATGTTGTACAATCATACACTACACTACTCATCCACTTGTACAATCATATCTATAAATATGATTGAATGAATGGTCTGACACCCCGGAACTTCCACATACCTGTTTCTGGCACCCCTGAACCCAAATCCATTCTCCTCAATTATTTCAATCACTCATTTATCTGAGAACTGCCGCAGATCATAGTGACTCCAGTGCCATCGGTTTTAAGGACACAACTGCCCCTCTCCCCTAAATCATTTCTCACTACTCAACAGACTAGCTGCAGTCGTTCTAACCACTCCTCTCAACTATCCTCTGTCATAATTTACCCAGAGACTTAGCCCTTGCGCGTGTGTCTCTGCAGCTGAAGTGATATATTTCTGTTGGCAGTGCATCATTATACATTCGTGTCTTTCCCGTTGGATTGTGAGCTCCGTGAAGGCAGGGCCCATGTCGTCTTCTTCCTGTGCAGCTCCTCTCGGTGACAAATACAGTTCCACACACACGGTAGGTGCTCAATAAATGCTACTGACAGAATTAGACTGTTAAGAGTTTGGTCATATGGGGTCTTGTCAGTGGATTCCAGATTCATTTCTGCTCATGCAGAGGCCCCCTTCTAGACTGTGAGCCCGTTGTTGGGTAGGGACCATCTCTATATGTTGCCAACTTGTACTTCCCAAGCGTTTAGTACAGTGCCCTGCACACAATAAGCACCCAATAAATACCACTGAATGAATGAATGGTCCAGTGAAGATCGACCTCCAAATTCTAGCTTCACAGCTCCTCATGTTTCGCCTTTATAAATTACATTTTCTGCTGTCTAGACAAAAGGCTTTTAAAAACAATGAAATGGAAAAATGATAAATGTGATTGATAGACGTTTTAAATGTGTCTTATTAAAAAGGATACCTAATTGTTTATGGTACTTGTTAAGCTCTATGTCCCAGACGCCGTACGAAGCACAAGAAGATCAGGTTGGACCCAATCCGTGTCTCACAAGGGGCATCAGCTTTAATCCCCATTTTACAAATGAGGTGAAAGGCACAGAGAAATTAATCGACTTGGCCGAGGTCACACAGCAAACAAGTGGCGGAGCCAGGATTTGAACCTAGGCCCTTTGGCTCCCAGGTGGGTGCTCTTTACACTAGACCACACTGCTTCTTGTCTATATTAATATACTGTGTTAAGGACACTGGGAATGCATCTTAATTGTTAGAAATTGAAATCTACCGATAGGCACATTCAATGTCAAACCGAGTATGTACCAAACACCGGACCATCTTTCAAATAGGAACAAAAATGTATTGTAGAACTTGTGATCATCCTTTTCAAAAACCGGAAAAAGAACCATTGCTCCGGGGCCTATGTTTGGTTCCGAATTTGGTGAATGACGCACTCTGTTCCTTACGTGTCATTGTAGTCTTTATTATTTCTCCAGAATCCTCGGGGTGTGGGAAAGAAATATTAATAATAAATTGGGCGAGGCGCTTCACTTCTGTGCCTCAGTTCCCTGATCCTTAACATGGGGAATTAATAATAAATTGGGCGAGGTGCTTCACTTCTGTGCCTCAGTTCCCTCATCCATATCATGGGGAATTAATAATAAATTGGGCAAGGCGCTTCACTTCTGTGCCTCAGTTCCCTCATCCATAACATGGGGAATAAGACTGAGCTGCATATGGTCCAGGGACTGTGTCCAATCTGGTTAGCTTGTACCTACCCCAGTGCTTAGTACCTGGCACATAGTGAGCGCTTAACAAATACCATGAAAAAGAAGATACTATTAAATGCTTACTATGTGCCAAGATAACCAGGTCAGAGTCAGTTCCTGTCCCACATGAGGCTCACGATCTAGGGGCGAATGGGAGGAAGTCTAGTCTCCCTTTTTAGCCTTGTGCCGCCAGTAAGGCAGAAAGATAAAAAGGGACTAGGTGGGCTGGGATCCAGGAGGAAAGAAGTTAACATCAGAATGAAGACACAATCAACAATCCCTCCCAATTTCAAGGGTCCTGAAGACTCAGGAGGGAGATCACAGAAATTAGAGAAGACAACTGTGGCCTAGTGGAAAGAGCCCAGGCTTGGAATCAATCAATCGATCAATCGTATTTATTGAGTGACTTTGGGCAAGTCACTTAACTGCTCTGTGCCTCAGTTCCCTCATCTGTAAAATGGGGATGAAGACAGCCCCTCGTGGGACAACCTGATCACCTTGTAACCTCCCCAGTGCTTAGAACAGTGCTTTGCACATAGTAAGCGCTTAATACATGCCATTATTATTACCATTACAAGACAATCAGGTCCCTGTCCTACCTGGGCTCAGTCATTCATTCATTCAGTCGTATTTATTGAGCGCTTACTGTGTGCAGAGCACTGTACTAAGCGCTTGGGAAGTCCAAGTTGGCAACATATAGAGACGGTCCCTACCCAACAGTGGGCTCACAGTCTAGAAGGGGGAGACAGAGAACAAAACCAAACATGATTAACAAAATAAAATAAATAGAATAGATATGTACAAGTAAAGCAAATAAATAAATATGTACAATAATAAATAAGAGTAATAAATATGTACAAACATATATACAGGTGCTGTGGGGAAGGGCAGGAGGGATGGAGGGGGGAGGAGGGGGCTCAGTGTGGGAAGGCCTCCTGGAGGAGGTGAGCTCTCAGTAGGGCCTTGAAGGGAGGAAGAGAGCTAGCTTGGTGGATGGGCAGAGGGAGGCCATTCCAGGCCCGGGGGATAACGTGGGCTGGGGGTCGATGGTGGGATAGGCGAGAACGAGGCCTAACAGTGAGGAGATTAGCGGCGGAGGAGCGGAGGGTGCGGGCTGGGCTGGAGAAGGACAGAAGGGAGGTGAGGTAGGAGGGGGCGAGGGGATGGATGGACAGCCTTGAAGCCCAGGGTGAGGAGTTTCTGCTTGGGAGTCAGGAGACCGGGGTTCTAACCCGGACTCCAACACTCGCCTGCTGTGCGACCAAGTCACTTGGCTTCTCTCTGCCTCAGCTTCCTCTCTGTAAATAGGATTCCGTCAAGTGGAACAGAATCCCACTCAGCCCTACTGAGAGCTCACCTCTTCCAGGAGGCCTTCACAGACTGAGCCCCTTTTTCCTCTCCCCCTCCCCATTGCCCCCGCCCTACCTCCTTCCCCTCCCCACAGCACCTGTATATGTTTGTACAGATTTATTACTCTGTTTTACTTGCACATATTTACTATTCTATTTATTTTGTCAATGATGTGCATCGAGCTTTACTTCTGTTTATTCTGATGACTTGACACCTGTCCCCATGTTTTGTTTTGTTGTCTGTCTCCCCCTTCTAGACTGTGAGCCCGTTGTTGGGTAGGGACCATCTCTATAAGTTGCCAACTTGGACTTCCCAAGCGCTTAGTCCAGTGCTGTGCACACAGTAAGCGCTCAATAAATACGATTGATTGAATGAATGAATGACTGAGCCCAGGTAGGACAGGGACTGTTCCTGACCCAATTGTCTTGTAATGATGATAATAATGGCATCTATTAAGCGCTTACTATGTGCAAAGCACTGTTCTAAGCGCTGGGGAGGTTACAAGGTGATCAGGTTGTCCCACGGGGGGCTCAGAGTCTTCACCCCCGCTTTACAGATGAGGCAACTGAGGCACAGAGAAGTGAATAATAATAATAATGGCATTTGTTAAGCGCTTACTATGTGCAAAGCACTGTTCTAAGCGCTGGGGGGGATACAACGTGAAATACAAAGTGAAGTGACTCGCCCAAAGTCACACAGCTGACAATTGGTGGAGCCGGGATTTGAACCCGTGACCTCTGACTCTAAAGCCCGGGCTCTTTCCGCTGAGCCCCGCTGCTTCTCCCGGTGCTTAGAAAAGTGCTTGGCCCACTAGAAGCACTTGACAAATACCACATTTATCATCATAATAATAAGTGGACAGGGAGTGGGGGGATGGCGGCATGCCCGGGAGAGCTGTGGGCAGGCACTGTGGCAAAAAGAGCTTAGGCAAAGGAGGGCGTAGGAGGAGAGGAGACTTCTGCAACGGTGGAGGCATGAAGAGCTTTGAAGGGGAGGACAAGAAGTCTCATTTTCCACAGCAAGAGCGACTGTAAAAGTATCTCTTCGCCTCTTCACTACAAATCTAATGCTCAGACAACTGAAAAGGACAAAACAAAAGCTTAGTAAATAGAAAAACCAACCATCTGGTTGTCTCCCGACAGTTTCTGGAAGTCTCTCCCCATCCAACAGAACTCACCACCTGGCTCCAGCTTCAAAGGGCAAAAGCAGACAGATGCTACGTCTCCAAAACTGGTTTCCAGCTTAGGGGGAGAATGTGATTGCCTCGTTACCGGCCTGGTAAATGGGGGATTCAGAAAACCGCTCCAACAGTCTCATTTTATTTAAAAAACGAGCAGACTCTGGTAGCTAAAGGCAAGTACACATGCAGGCGGTGACTCTATAGGAAAATGCTGGAAGGAAAGCAAATTTCGAACCGGAGGGCCACTGCGACCCCCACCCTTTCCCTCCCGCCCCCCGATACTGGCCTAGTGGCTAGAGCACAAGCCTGAGAGAAGGACCTGGGTGCTAATCCTGCTCCGCCACTTGTCTGCTGTGTGACCTTGGGCAAATCACTTAACTTCTCCGTGCCTCTGTGGCCTCTTATGTAAAATGGGGATTCACTGTGAGCCCTTTGTGGGACAGGGACTGTGTCCAACCTGATTATCTCCTCTAGACTGTAAGCTTGTTGTGGGCAGGAAATGTGTCTGTTGTAGTGTTCTATTGTACTCTCCCAAGCGCTTAGTACAGTGCTCTGTATATATGTATATATGTTTGTACATATTTATTATTCTATTTATTTATTTTACTTGTACACATCTATTCTATTTATTTTATTTTGTTAGTATGTTTGGTTTTGTTCTCTGTCTCCCCCATTTAGACTGTGAGCCCACTGTTGGGTAGGGACTGTCTCTACATGTTGCAAACTTGTACTTCCCAAGTGCTTAGTACAGTGCTCTGCACACAGTAAGCGCTCAATAAATACGATTGATTGCTCTGCACATAGTAAGCACTTAATACATACCATTGACCAACTTACCTCTGCCTTCCAGAAAAATAATAATAATGATGATGATGGTATTTGTTAAGCGCTTACTATGTGCCAAGCACCACTCTAAGCCCTGGGGTAGATACCAGGTAATCAGGTTGTCCCACATGGGGCTTACAATCTGAATCCCCATTTTACAGATGGGGTAACTGAGGCCCAGAGAAGTTGAGTTGCCCAAGGTCACACAGCTGACAAGTGGCGGAGCCGGGTTGAGAACTGATGACCTCTCCAAGCCCGGGCTCTTACCACTGAGCCACACTGCGAGCAGGCCCCTTGTGTCCATCTCTGCCAAACACTGTTTGCTAAACTCAGTATTTGCCATAAAGTAAGCGCGTAACAAATGCCATGATTATTATTACAACGTCAGTGTGGTTATAGATTGTGGTTACGGTGTTCCGTGACCCCGGGTTTCTCTGCCACCTTATTTTCTCTGCCTCCCTATGTGGGTCTACCCCATTTCCAGAGAAGCAGTGTGGCTCAGTGGAAAGAGCCCGGGCTTTGGAGTCAGAGGTCATGGGTTCAAATCCCGGCTCCGCCAATTGTCAGCTGTGTGACCCTCTCCACCCCCCCATCTTACCTCCTTCCCTTCCCCACAGCACCTGTATATATGTTTGCACATATTTATTACTCTATTTATTTATTTATTTTACTTGTACCTATCTATTCTATTTATTTTATTTTGTTAGTATGTTTGGTTTTGTTCTCTGTCTCCCCCTTTTAGACTGTGAGCCCACTGTTGGGTAGGGACCGTCTCTAGATGTTGCCAACTTGTACTTCCCAAGCGCTTAGTACAGTGCTCTGCACACAGTAAGCGCTCAATAAATACGATTGATTGATTGATTGATTTTGGGCAAATCACTTTTCTCTGGGCCTCAGTTCCCTCATCTGTAAAATGGGGATGAAGACTGTGAGCCCCCCGTGGGACAACCTGATCGCCTTGTCACCTCCCCAGCACTTAGACCAGTGCTTTGCACATAGTAAGCGTTTAATACACGCCATCATTATTATTATTTTTCCAACAGGCCCCCCATTCAGCTCTAAGGGGAGAGGAGAGCTAGCCTCAGCCACCCCCTCAGTCTCCAGCCAAGAAACTGCGGGTCGACGCTAATAATAATGATAATAATAATGGCATTTATTAAGCACTTACTATGTGCAAAGCACTGTTCTAAGCGCTGAATCGCTTTACCTCCACGAAGCCGTTACATTTTCTCCTCCCGCTGAATGGGGGAGAGAAGGACAAAAAGTGTCTGAACCTAAAGGCTTTAGAGGTTCACCAGACAACCGTGGCAACGGCCGTCGACTCCTCCCTCTTCTCCCTTCTTCACTTCCTCCCAAAGCAGACCAAGAGGGTTGTCCATTTTAGATGCTTGAATTCCAAACGGCAGAAAATTAAAACCTGTTGAAATGAAAGTCGGCTAGCGCCCGGCTGAATCACCATGGCGACCAGGGCATTATCCGTCACCATGGAGACCCTTGGAAACTCGCTCAAACCGTCCCCACTTAGAATCGAGCATGGGGACAGTTCTTAGAAGGAAGAGGGTAGGTGGGAGGCAGGCGGTCCAGTGGAAAGAGAGGGGTTTTCCGAGAACCAGAAAACCTGGCTTCTAATTCCAGTTCGGCCACTGCGGTCCCTCAGGCAAGTCACTTGACCTTTCTGGGCCTCAGTTTCCCCCTCTGTAAAATGGATATAAAATGGGAGGAGAGGTTTCACTGACTTCCTGGGCTTTGGAAGGTCACAGACCCTCTGCTGGTGAGGGGAGCAGTTAAGGTCAGATGGCCCAGTGGTTTCTCCCTGGACTTTTTTTTTGTGTTTCGGTTTTTTTTAATGTTAAATATGGTATTTGTTAAGCGCTTACCACGTGCCAGGCACTGTTCTAAGTGCTGGGGAAGATACGAGCTAATCAGGTTGAACGTAGTCCCTGTCCTACATGGGTCTCAAAGTCTGAATCCCCACTATAGATGAGGGAACTGAGACAGAGAGAAGGTACGTGACTTGTCCAAAGTCACACAGCAGACGTGTGGCTAAACCAGGATTAGAACCCACGTCCTTCTGATGCCCAGGCTCTAACCAGTAGGCCACGCTATTTCTCTCGTTGTGAATAGTCTCCCAGGACTATTCAATCAATCAATCAATTGTATTTATTGAGTGCTTACTGTGTGCAGAGCACTGTACTAAGCGCTTGGGAAGTACAAGTTGGCAACATATAGAGACGGTCCCTACCCAACAGTGGGCTCACAGTCTAGAAGGGGGAGACAGAGAACAAAACCAAACATATTAACAAAATAAAAGAAATAGAATAGATATGTACAAGTAAAATAAATAAATAAATAGAGTAATAAATACATACAAACATATATACATATATACAGGTATGTAAAATGTTTTGAGTGAGTGACACTTTAAAAACTACACAATTCCAAATAGCAAATGTTCCCTTTTTTGTGGCTTACTAGGTGTTAAGCTCTATTCTCAGTGCTGGAGAAGGTACAAATTAGGTCAGACATGGTCCCTGTCCCACAGTCTCAGTAGGAGGGAGAATGGGTATTTAACGCTCATTTTACAGTTGATGAAACTAAGGCACAGAGAAGGGATTTGCCCGAGGTCACACGGCAAACATTTGGCGGAGTTGGGATTAGAACCCAGGTCTCCTGACACCCAGGCCCACAATGAAGCGGTTGTTCCTTTTGATAAAAGCAAAATGTACATCAGCTTTATTATAATAGTAGAGTGGCATTCCACTATCTTCTGTGGCAAGAAGTTTCATCCAAACATTTTATTTTGCTCTTCATGGGGGAGGAATGCAATAGTTCATTTTCAGACACCATTTTTCGCCCCTATTCCTATGAAGGCAAGCTAACTATTCTTCTCAAAGGGTCCTCCTCAAGTGTAGCATGGTTGAAGACGGTTTAGGAGATTGTCGAGGTGCTCTTGTCCTGGGTTGAAGATTCCCCTCCTGGTCTGGGATGAGTTGGAGCTATCTATGTCCTTCAGTGGTGTTCAGTGAGATGTCTGGCTTCCCATTCCCTCTTCAGAGATACCTAGGAATTCTGGGATTGGTTCCCAGCTGGATGGCCTTGGATCTTTCCAAATTTGGCACCCCCCCCTCAACTCGTCATATAGGTTCTCTTACTTGCCATATAGGCTTCGGAAAGGATCCCTGCTGTTATACATCGAGGAGCTGGGAGGTGTGGATTTTGTGCACCGCTCAATTTGCCACAGAGACCTTTGGGATCTCAGAGTCGTTCTAGTCTAATCCAACTGTTCTCTGTCTCCCCTATACTCTATTTATTTTACTTGTACCTATCTATTCTATTTATTTTATTTTGTTAGTATGTTTGGGTTTGTTCTCTGTCTCCCCCTTCTAGACTGTGAGCCCACTGTTGGGTAGGGACTGTCTCTATATGTTGCCAGCTTGGACTTCCCAAGCGCTTAGTACAGTGCTCTGCACACAGTAAGCACTCAATAAATATGATTGATTGATTGATTGAACTGGGGGGTCACCGAATATGCCCACAACTTTAACGGAAGCCCGGGAGACATAGAAACACCCACTCTCTGGTCATACTGGGGCTGCTTTCAGTTTTGTCATAAAGCTTCTTGTAGGAGTCTTTATCGTCCAGGAGTTTGACCCTCAGTTGTCTGCGTGGTTCGAGTGCAGCTTTGCGACTCACTGCCTCTAGTGAAAACTTGGAGTGCAGGAAGCCGTGATCTGTTTGGAACTCAGCACCGTGAACAGTGACCACAGGGCCCGCTGCAATCAATCAATCAATCGTATTTATTGAGCGCTTACAGTGTGCAGAGCACTGTACTAAGCGCTCGGTTGGCAACATATAGAGACGGTCCCTACCCAACAGTGGGCTCAGCTAGTAACTCCACCCTCCCTGAATCGCAGTGTGGATTCAAAACCAAACTCTCCCAAGTGCTCAGTAGAGTGCCCTGCACCCGGTAAGCACTCAATAAATACAATTGATTGATTGATTGATTGGTGGGGATTAAGACTGTGAGCCCCACGTGGGACGTGGACCGCGACCAACCTGATTAACTTCTAGCTACCCCCAATGCTTAGTACAGTGGCTGACACAGAGTAAGCGCTTAACAAGTACCATTCCAAAAAAAAGGGCTTGACACACTATAATGAGCACTTAATAAATGCCAGAATTATTAGTAGCCTGTGTATGGCTAGAGACAACAAGACTGGAGAGAAACAGCAAAGCCTTTCTGCTTTGACAGCAAGCATTTTCTCTGACCTGCGTCTTTTGTTCCTTCATACTGTGGTATTCTTTTACCTTAGCGCTTCTTTCCCTCCCCTCTCTCCGCTTTTCCCTCCATGCCGAATCCTTTCCCCTCCTCGTTCTCTCTGAAAAGGGAATAGCGAAATGTCCATTATGAAAGCTGTCTGTTCCATCCAAGAGCGTAAAAAGCAAAGAACCGACAAAATAGACCACTTCCCATTGTCTTCAAGGGCTTTCCCGGTTAAGGCAGCCACTCAGGTGAGGGCTAATTGTCGGTTTGCCCAAAGCGCTCTATTTTCCCACTCGTTTTCTGGCTCATCAAAATCCATTTTGCCAAACCCCGGACTATCGATGAGCCAGGACTCAAAGGAACAACAAGATTTCAAGAAAATCGCATTCGGGATCGAGATTCTGATTAGACGGCAGTGGACTTTCCTCCAGCACATTCTCTGATTGTATTAATGTTAAACCCAGAATGGAGCCCGTCCGTTCCCCAAGAGGAGCTGGACGTTGGTCCTCTGGATCTGTTTGGAAAATGAACTAGACTCAAATCGGGACACCTGCTTTCCAGTTGGCCACGACACACGTCTCGGTGTGGTCCAAGGGCCTACACTTGATTCTGCCCAGCCTCCGAGCTCAGCGGTATTTAAATGGGTCGGCAAGCTTGTAAAACTCTTCCCGCTTGTGCTTTCCAGACCCCCACCTCCCAAGTGACTGCCTCCAAGTGCTTTAGAGGGTGCTCAGATATTTTTTTAATGGTGTCTGTTAAGCGCTCATTATGTGCCAGGTACTGTACTGAGCCAAGCCAATCAGATTGGACATAGTTAAATGATAAAAGCCGATGGTCGATGCCGAGGAAGATTTGACTGGGCATTTATTCTGGTCATGCATCCCACTTGTATTTATTAGCAAACAGCTCCCGAACAAAACAGAAAAGTTGTTAAGCAATCGCTGCCCTGGGTCAGTAGGAACGCAGTTTATTCCCAGTATCCTCCTCCTCACCACCTGCAGAACAGAAGGCAAACCACTGCACCTTCACCCGCTGAACGGAGAACGGTCCAAACTGTGAGGCCGAGAAAAACGCTAGGTCCGCCCCCAAGGAGAAATCAGCGGATCGTGAGTTTCTCTGAAATTTGTTGAATCTAAGAGATAGATAGCCAAGGAAGGTTGGCGGTGCTTGATGTACCCAAGCTACAGTTCATAAATGATTCCTTAATAAGGACGATGTCCTTCCACAGCACATGTATATATGTTTGTATGTATTTATTACTCTATTCTTTTGTACATATTTATTCTATTTGTTTTATTTTGTTAATATGTTTTGTTCTGTTGTCTGTCTCCCCCTTCTAGACTGTGAGCCTGCTTTTGGGTCGGGACCGTCCCTAGATGTTGAGAAGCAGCGTGGCTCAGTGGAAAGAGCCCAGGCTTTGGAGTCAGAGGTCATGGGTTCAAATCCCGGCTCCCCCAACTGTCAGCTGTGTGACTTCGGGCAAGTCACTTCACTTCTCTGGGCCTCAGTTCCCTCATCTGGAAAATGGGGATGAAGACTGTGAGCCCTCCGAGGGACAACCTGATCACTTTGTAACCTCCCCAGCGCTTAGAACAGTGCTTTGCACATAGTAAGCGCTTAATAAATGCCATTATTATTATTACCATATGAATGAATGAAAGTCACTCTGAGCCTCAGTTACCTCATCTGTAAAATGAGGATTAAGACCGCAAGCCCCACGTGGGACAACCTGATTACCTTGTATCCCCCCAGCGCTTAGAACAGTGCCTTGCGCATAGTAAGCGCTTAACAAATGCCATCATTATAGTATTATTATTATTACAATACCACAGAATTAGCAGACATGTACTTTGCCCATAATGAGCTTAGAATTTAGGTTCCCCCCTGGTTTCAGTCAGTCAATCAATCAATGGTATTTATTGAGCTCGTACTGCATGCGGAGCATTCATTCATTGAATCATATTTATTGAGCGCTTACTGTGTGCAGAGCACTGTACTAAGCGCTTGGGAAGTCCAAGTTGGCAACATAGAGAGACGGTCCCTACCCAACAGTGGGCTCACAGTCTAGAAGGGGGAGACGGACAAAAAAACAAAACATATTAACAAAATAAAATAAATAGAATAAATATGTACAAGTAAAACAAATAAATAAATAGAGTAATAAATATGTACAAACATGTATACAGGTGCTGTGGGAGGTTGGGTGGAATAGTAATAATAATAATATTCATTCATTCAATCATATTTATTGAGCACTTACTGTGTGCAGAGCACTGTACTAGGCGCTTGGGAAGTCCAAGTTGGCAACATAGAGAGACGGTCCCTCCCCAACAGCGGGCTCACAGTCTAGAAGGGGGAGACGGACAACAAAACAAGACATATTAACGAAATAAAATAAATAGAATGAATATACTATATTTACTATAGTGTTCTGCCCACAGAAAGCGCTCAGTAAATACCACTGAGGAGGAGGAGGAGGAGGAGGGGCCTCCGTAGCCTTGCCTGAAAATCTGTTTCAGGATTCAAACACTCCTTACTATCTGGAAACTCTTGCTCGAATGTTAGCCACGTGTCTCCTGGTACAATTAAGCTAATTTCCTCACATTTTGTCCAAGGTCGAAGTAGAGAGTAATTCCCTCGCGATGCTAACACTCCATGGATTTACAGATGCGTGGAATGTGCTTATGTTATATGCTGACGGCAGGGACTGTGTGTACTAACTTTATTGTACCCTCCTAAGCATTTAGCACGCCTAATAAGGTACGATGTCCTTCCACAACACATGTATATATGTTTGTACGTATTTATTACTCTATTTTATTTGTACATATTTATTCTATTTATTTTATTTTGTTAATATGTTTTGTTCTGTTGTCTGTCTCCCCCTTCTAGACTGGGAGCCCGCTGTTGGGTAGGGACCGGCCCTAGATGTTGAGGAGCAGCGTGGCTTCTCTGCAACGGTGCTCTGCACAAACTAAGGGCTCGGTAAGTATAATCAATCGATCAATCGTATTTATTGAGCGCTTACTGTGTGCAGAGCACTGTACTAAGCGCTATAATTGTTTGAACCTTCCGCTCAGGGCCCATGAATCAGTGTCTTTCCCCTTTATTCACAGTTTTCCTTTACAAGGGGTCCGGTGAATGCATTTCAGGCCTCTCACAGCCCAGAGGGTCAGGACTAAGCCAGACCCAGCTCGGCACAGATTAAACACTGCCCATGCCCCATATTTTACCATCTCCTGAATCCTCCTGATCCCTAGACTGTCAGGGGCAGATTCCGGTTCATTTAAACATGTGAAATTACAGAACAGATTCCTCCACAAATTTCTTCTGGGAAGTAACAGCTCTCAGCATTTCACCAGCTGCTGTGCAGATGCCAGTGGCGAGAGAAAGCTTCATGACAAAATTTCTCTTGGTCGTAAACGAAATCCGAGTCCCAGCTTGTCTTGAGGGTCCCAACTTGTCTTTCTCTTTTGTTTAATTAAGACTCCCAGGCTGAGCCCCTGCTCATTCAAGCGCCTTCCTTAGAGATGTTGTCGTTCTCAGGCAAGAGTCTATGGAGATGGCGGCTGTTAGTAATAATAATAATAATGGTATTTGTTAAGCACTTACTATGTGCCATGCCCTGTTCTAAACCCTGCGGTGGATACAAGATAATCAGGTTGTCCCCCGTGGGGCTCACGTTCTTAATCCCCATTTTACAGATGAGGGAACGGTGAAGTGAAGTGGTTTGCCCAAGGTCACACAGCAGACAAGTGGCGGAGCCGGGATTAGAACCCACATCCTCTGACTCCCAAGCCTATGCTCTTTCCACTAAACCACGCTGCTTCTCGTTTGTCCCAGCTCAGCCAGATAATCCCAGCTGGGAAGCTGCAGGATTCATTCATTCAGTCGTATTTATTGAGCACTTACTGTGTGCAGAGCACTGTACTAAGTGCTTGGGAAGGACATATAGAGACAGTGCCTACCCAACAACGGGCTCACAGTCTAGAAGAGAGATTCAGGCTCCTTTTAACTTGCTCTCCACGCCAAATCCTGCGCTTCCAGGGAGCGAGAGGACCGATGAGTCCCTTTTTATCCCGGGGGGCAGAATTCCAGGATATTGTGTCATGATGGGCAGTAGTGCTTGCTGGTCACCAACTATTCCCCAAACCCTGAGTTCTCTAGCCCCCATCCTCATCACAAATTTAGTCCATTCATTCACATCTCCCCCATCCTCATCACAAATTTAGTCCACTGAATGGCTCTCGCCCACATCTCCTCCAAGAGGCCTTCCCCCAACTAAGCCCTCGTTTCCCCTACTCCCTCTCCTTCCTGCATCGCCAAAGCGCTTTAAGCATTTGATAGTCACCTCACTCTCAGTCCCAAGGAACTTCCGTACTTATCCGTCATTTTCTCACTGTCCGCCTCTCCCCTCCAGACTGTCGGTTTCTTGTGGGCGGGAATCGGGTCTACCAATTCTATTTCATTGTACTCTCCCAAGAGTGATCTGCACAAAGGAGGCATTCAGTAAATCCCAATGATGGATTAAAGATTGGTAATCCAGTTTTGGTGTTCAGTAAATAGGCTGGAGGGGAAGGGTGTGTGTGTGTGTATATACTGAGCCCTTACTATGTGTCAACAACAGGGCTGTATATCAGTTCTGGTGCTTAGTACAGTGCTTGGCACATAGTAAGTGCTTAACCAATACCACAATTACACAATACCTCTGTGTTTGTGCCCAATTCTCTCCCTCCCTGCCCATCCATTCCCCCTCCCACTCCCTCTCCCACACAACCCTAGCCTCCCATCTGTCTCAGCCCAGGCTTTTTCCGTGACCTCCTGCCTCTCGGGGGGCCGAGGAAGCCACACTGAGGTTTGCTAAAGATTAATCATTTAGATTCCAGCATGTTCACAAGCTATACTCCCAAGGCCAGCATCACTTGGAGAACCTGACAGAATCCTAAAGTGTCGTCTGCCTTAATGAGCTTTTCAGGGTCTGGTTCTGGGAAAAAAGCCAGAGACCGCCTTAATTCACATCAAGCATCCTAAGTCCATACAACCCATAAATACGGACGGTCTCCTTAGCAACCATCCAAAAATCCCACAGCTCCAACATGGAATGGAGATCGCTATTTATGCAGCTCACATGGGTCAGATGCGCTTTATCTCTCCGGCTCCTACCACAAGCCCAGGGATTTTTAATTGCATTCTCAAGATCGGTCTGAGAGAAGCAAACAAGAGAGATTAGAGTAGCCACTAATGAGCATATTGGGAACATAAAACGCTCAGCCTGCTTCTTTGGAGGTGGCATTGTCGATAAGGAGGCCTCACAAACCATCCCTTCCAAGAGACAGAGAGAGCAAGGCCGTGTGGTAAAAAGCCCTAAGTGTGATGAAAAGCTCTTAAGCGTCAGACAGTGGCCCTGTTCCTTAGGACTGTGTTCAAGAGCAGAGTTGATTATATAAATGTGTGCTTCTGAATGTTTGCAAACAGGCTGCCCATCGTGTTTGGCGATATTATTTCCCCTGTCTATCAGTGCCAGCACTGAGACCTTGGTGCTGAGGAACACTGGGAACTTGAACATATATAAATCATTTTCACGCTATTTTCTGGGAATGCCGGTGTTACTTCGCAACACTTGAATCTTACCTCTCAGCCTTGAACTTCTAGCAGCTCTATCTGCACAAAGCTCTCAGCCTCCCAGAGTCTTTCCCCATTTCATCTTTTTTCTCTTCAGGTCTTATCCTCTCAACCACCCCCTCAGGGCTTTGGCCTCCCCCTCGTCCCCCTCTCCATCCCCCCCATCTTCCCTCCTTCCCTTCCCCACAGCACCTGTATATATGTATATATGTTTGTACATATTTATTACTCTGTTTCTTTTACTTGTACATATCTATTCTATTTATTTTATTTTGTTAGTATGTTTGGTTTTGTTCTCTGTCTCCCCCTTTTAGACTGTGAGCCCACTGTTGGGTAGGGACTGTCTCTAGATGTTGCCAACTTGTACTTCCCAAGCGCTTAGTACAGTGCTCTGCACACAGCAAGCGCTCAATAAATACGATTGATTGATTTGGCACTCACACCTCCCTGAACACCTTTGTGCGCAGGGACATGCGAACTCTATTACCTTCCTCACACATCCAGCTTCCCATTGTTTTCATCCTCCTATCTGTCCTTCATTTTGTCACTCTCCTGTATTAGAGTTAAAGTTCTCTGTGGGTCTTCCTACCTCCGTTGCACTCTCCCAAGTGCTTAGTACAGTGCTCTGCGCAGGAGACGTTCTGTAAATATAATTGATAATAATGATGATGGTATGCAAAACACTGTTCTAACACTTTTGTCCACACGGACATGCGAACTCTATTACCTTCCTCACACATCCAGCTTCCCATCGTTTTCATCCTCCTTTCTGTCCTTCATTTTGTCACTCTCCCGTGTGAGAGTTAAAGTTCTCTGAGGGTCTTCCTACCTCCGTTGCACTCTCCCAAGTGCTTAGCAAAGTGCTCTGCGCAGGAGACGTTCTGTAAATATGATTGATAATAATGATGATGGTATTTGTTAAGCACTTACTACGTGCAAAACACTGTTCTAAGCACTGGGGGGCTACAAGGTGACCAGGTTGTCCCACGTGGGGCTCACAATCTTAATCCCCATTTTACAGATGAGGTAACTGAGGCCCAGAGAAGTGAAGTGGCTTTCCCAAAGTCACACAGCTGACAATTGGCGGAGCCGGGATTTGAACCCCTGACCTCTGACTCCAAAGCCCGTACTCTTTCCATTGAGGCACGCTGCTTCTCAAAGACACTAGGACACATCAATCTCTAAGATTGATAAGACATTATAACGTGACCTGCCCATCAAGTTATATTTACGAGGAACTGGTCGTGTTTACCTCTCCCCACTCCTCGCAAACCTCCAATGGTTGCCCATCTCCCTCCTCTTCAAGCAGAAGCTGCTGGCCATCAGCTTTAAAGTCCTCAATCAGCTCTCTCTCTCTTCTCCAATCTCTTCTCCCACAACCATATTAATTCCTCTCAAGATAACAAACTCACCATGTCTCACTTTTCTCTCTCCCGATATGGATCTCTGGTTCAAGTCCCCCACTTGCCAGGACCTCCCTCCTCCTTCACATCTGGCTGATCATTACTCTCCCCATCTTCAAAGCCCTACTAAAAAAAACCAAAAAGCCTCATCTCCTCCACGAGGCCTTCCCTGATTCACATCTAATCTCCGCTGCTGGCCATCAGCTTTAAGTCCTCAATCAGCTCTCTCTCTCTTCTCCAATCTCTTCTCCCACAACCATATTCATTCCTCTCAAGATAACAAACTCACCGTGTCTCACTTTGCTTTCTCTTTTCTCTCTCCCGGTAGGGATCTCTGGTTCAAGTCCCCCGCTTGCCAGGACCTCCCTCCTCCTTCACATCTGGCTGATCATTACTCTCCCCATCTTCAAAGCCCTACTAAAAAAACAAAAAACCTCCTCTCCTCCTGGAGGCCTTCCCTGATTCACATCTAATCTCCACAGTGATTGTGGCTGAGGAAATTTGTTCCCACAGAAAGTTGTACAGGAATAAAACATCAATAGACATCATCTGGAGTCATGAAGCGGTGTGGCTTAGCGGAAAGAGAACAGTGAGAAGCAACATGGTTCAGTGGAAAGAGCTCGGAATTTGGAGTCAGAGGTCATGGGTTCAAATTCCGGCTCTGCCAATTGTCAGCTGTGTGACTTTGGACAAGTCACTTTACTTCTCTGTGCCTCAGTTATCTCATCTGTAAAATGGGGATTAAGACTGTGAGCCCCCCCGTGGGACAACCTAATCTCCTTATAACCTCCCCAGTGCTTAGAACAGTGCTTTGCACATAGTAAGCGCTTTAAAAAAAAAAAAAAACCAGTGCTTTGCATGTAGTAAGCGCTTAATAAATGCCATTTAAAAAAAAAAAGAGCACGGGCCTGGGATTCAGAGGACCTGGGTTCTAATTCCCTCTCTGCCACCTGCCGGTTGTGTGACCTTGGGCAAGTCACTTCACTTCCTCTGTGCCTCGGTTTCCCTAACTGTAAATTGGGGATTCAATACCTGTTCTCCCCCCTACTTAGACTAGAAGCCCCATGTGGGCCAGGGACCGTATCCAACCTGCTTAGCATGTATCTGGGCTTAGAACAATGTTTGACTCATAATAAGCACTTAACGGATACCAGAATTATTCTAATTATTGGATTTGGGATAAAGTGATTCGTAATGGGTTATCAGAGAGAAAAGTTGGACTGTAGTAGCGATGGTGCTCATTAAGCATTGTGTGCAGAGCACTGTACTAAGCACTGGGAAAGAGTACAGGGTGGGTGTTAGAAGCAGTCTCTGGCCCTCAAGACGTTCACCATCTAAGAATGTTAGATGGCACATCCACCATTGGAATCAATCAATCAATCAATCAATTGTATTTATTGGGTGCTTACTGTGTGCAGAGCACTGTACTAAGCGCTTGGGAAGTACAAGTTGGCAACATATAGAGACGGTCCTTACCCAACAGTGGGCTCACAGTCTAGATGGATGAAAGTAATCTATTTTCTCTTCTGGAGTCTTTTGCTTTACAAATTGGCATCATACCCTATTTGCTGTTGTGAATTGCCCGTGTCAAAATGTCACCTGGATCTGTCAATTAATATTTCATAGAAGGGAAGAAACTCTTGAAACCAACTATTATTCACAATGAGTGCTTTCTCTGGAATGAAGGTGTTTGCAAATTAAAAAAAAACAACACCCAGGAAAAAAGTCACAACTGAATGCGTGTATGGTAGATTTGATTCACTGATGTAAAGGTTTTATTGCACTGTAATTGAGCTGTTATGAATAAAAGGAATTGTTTTCTATTATCTTACAAATGAGTGTTTCGGGGACAGAATTCTAAATGAGCCATTCGTATCTAAGCATGAAGGCATATTTATAGTTGTCCTTTGGGGTTTTTGAGAGAATTAAGCCTCAGTTTCTTTCCATTTGGGGGATTGTGAGATTCCTCAATCAGTCAGTCATATTGAGAGCTACCGAGAGCTCACCTCTTCCAGGAGGCCTTCCCAGATTGAGCCCCCTTTTTCCTCTCCTCCTCCCCATCCTACCTCCTTCCCCTCCCCACAGCACCTGTATATATATTTGTACAGATTTATTACTCTATTTATTTTACTTGTACATATTTACTATTCTATTTATTTTGTTAGTACAGATTTATTACTCTATTTATTTTACTTATACATATTTACTATTCTATTTATTTTGTTAGTGATGTGCATCTAGCTTTACTTCTATTTATTCTGTTGATTTGACACCTGTCCACGTGTTTTGTTCTCTGTCTCCCCCTTCAAGACTGTGAGCCCGTTGTTGGGTAGGGACCGTCTCTATATGTTGCCAACCTGTACGTCCCAAGCGCTTAGTACAGTGCTCTGCACACAGTAAGCACTCAATAAATATGATTGGATGAATGAATATTTATTGAGTGCTTACTGTGTGCAGAGAACTGTACTAAGTGCTAGGGTAAGTACAAAATAGAGTTGGTAGACACATTCCCTGCCCACAACAAGCTTACAGTCTTGAGGGAGAAACAGACATTACTATATATACACCTGTATATATGTTTGTACATATTTATTACTCTATTTATTTATTTTACTTGCACATATCTATACTATTTATTTTATTTTGTTAGTATATTTGGTTTTGTTCTCTGTCTCCCCCTTTTAGACTGTGAGCCCACTGTTGGGTAGGGACTGTCTCTATATGTTTCCAACTTGTACTTCCCTAGCGCTTAGTAAGCGCTCAATAAATACGATTGATTGATAAATAAATTACAGATTTGGATATTAGTGCTTTGAGGCTGGAGGAGGGGGCGAATAAAGGGAGGCAATCAGGGGGACGGAGAAGGGAGTGGGAGACGAGGAAGTGAGTGAGGGCTTAGGCCTCTGGAGAAGATGGGCGAGATGTGCCTTCAATAAGACTTATTAATCAGTTCCTTCCTTGCCAATATATTGACGTGTCTCATAACTGCTTTCTGACTTTGTGACCTCTTCCTGCTGGGTAGACTCTCCACACAATTGATCCTTCAACTGTGCGATAGCAAACAGAATGTCCTTTTCCTTGCTTTTGCAGAAGAAAAATTAGAGTGTAATTAGTGTTAGAGTGTTATTAGAGTGTAAGCTCCTTGTAGCCAGGGAACATGTCCTTTGTTTCTGTTGTACTTTCCCAGGGGCCTTCATATTCAGCGCTTAGAACAGTGCTCTGCACATAGTAAGCGCTTAATAAATGCCATTATTATTATTATTATCATTAAAAGGTCAGAGACCCTGGGTTCTAATCCTAGCTCCACCACTTGCCTGCTATGTAGCCCTGGGCAAGTCGCTTAACTTCCAAGCCTCACCTGTAAAATGAAGATAATATACCTGTTTGCACTCCTCTGACATCTTACAGTTCAGAAACTGAGGCACAGAGAGGTTGAGTGACTTGCTCGAGGTCACACAGTGGCGGAGCCGGGATTAGACCTCATGATTCCCAGGCCCCTGCTTTTCCCACCAGACTACGCTGTCCCAAAATGTGGGTTCCAAATCAATCAATCAATCAATCAATCGTATTTATTGAGTGCTTACTATGTGCAGAGCACTGTACTAAGTGCTTGGGAAGTACAAATTGGCATCACATAGAGACAGTCCCTACCCAACAGTGGGCTCACAGTCTAAAAGGGGGAGACAGAGAACAGAACCAAACATACCAACAAAATAAAATAAGTAGGATAGAAATGTACAAGTAAAATAAATAAATAAATAAATAAATAGAGTAATAAATATGTACAACCATAATAAATATGTACAACCATAATAAATATGTACAACCATACAACCAAATGTCTGCATTTGACTCAGCCTTGAACCGAACCTAAAAATCTCAACACTATTTGAACTTTCAAAACTCTACCAGCAATTAGAGAAGCAGCGTGGCTCAGTGGAAAGAGCCCGGGCTTTGGAGTCAGAGGTCGTGGGTTCAAATCCCGGCTCCGCCAATTGTCAGCTGGGTGACTTTGGGCAAGTCACTTCACTTCTCTGGGCCTCAGTTCCCTCATCTGGAAAATGGGGATGAAGACTGTGAGCCTCACGTGGGACAACCTGATCACCTTGTAACCACCCCAGTGCTTGGTACATAGTAAGCACTTAATAAATGCCATAAAAAGAATTGTTTTGGGTCACTCTGTTCCTAGGACCTGAAGGAGATGGGAGAATGGAAATTTTCTAACAGGTTCTTGCTACGGCTGGCAGCTGAACACTTGTTACCCTTCTAACAGAAGAAACCCAAGACCGTCTTTTGAAGGGGAAGAATGACTGAATCGCTGCTGGAGACCAAAACATGGAACCTTGTACGGAGTTTGGATAAAGTACAGCTCGCACGTTCCTTGAGGGCAAAGCTATTTCCTTCTTGCTTCAAAGCAGCCTAGCAACCGGGCCTTCTAGAAACGACTCACCCGTTTGGCGGATCCCAGGGCTCCAAAGGTGAAATGTTTCCCGGCGAAATGTGTTATCTTTTTCTCTGAAATGGTTTTACACCCAATTCACCTCAGGATGTTGTAAGGGTCTCACAGAGAGGCTTTAAATTGGCTGCTCAGGATATCTGCAGTCAATCCGTCGTATTTATTGAGTGTTGCATGCAGGGCAGTGAGTCATATTTACTGCCATATTTACCCCTTTTAGACTGTGAGCCCACTGTTGGGTAGGGACTGTCTCTATGTGATGCCAATTTGTACTTCCCAAGCGCTTAGTACAGTGCTGTGCACATAGTAAGCGCTCAATAAATACGATTGATTGATTGATTGATTGATTGAGTGCTTAGAGAAGCAGCGTGGCTCGGTGGAAAGAGCCCAGGCTTTGGAGTCAAAGGTCATGGGTTCAAATTCCGGCTCCACCACTTAGCTGTGTGACTTTGGGCAAGTCACTTCACTTCTCTGTGCTGCAGTTCCCTCTTATGTAAAATGGGGATTAAAACTGTGAGCCCCCCGTGGGACACCCTGATTACCTTGTAACCTCCCCAGCGCTTAGAACAGTGCTTTGCACATAGTAAGCACTTAATAACTCCATTATTATTATTATTACTGTGCTTAAAACACTGTACTTGGTGCTTGGGAAAGGACCATACCAGACTACCTCCTTCCCTTCCCCACAGCACCTGTATATATGTATATATGTTTGTACATATTTATTACTCTATTTATTTTACTTGTACATATCTATTCTATTTATTTTGTTTTGTTAGTATGTTTGGTTTCGGGGATGGAGGTCGGGAGGTGTTGGGGAGGGAGGGTGAAGCCGGATTGCAGGGAGTTGAGGAGGGAGTTGGAGTGGAGACAGGGGTGTAAACAACGCGTTCATCCAGTGTGTCTTCCTGGGGCTGAGGACATCCAAATGGGACCTTAGGATCTCAGTGTTAAACACCCGGGCGTTGCCCTTCAAACAAAGATTCAACTCCCTAATGCAGCACTTGTATATTTGTATATCAATCAATCAATCAATCGTATTTATTGAGCGCTTACTGTGTGCAGAGCACTGTACTAAGCACTTGGGAAGTACAAGTTGGCAACATATAGAGACAGTCCCTACCCAACAGTGGGCTCACAGTCTAAAAGGGGGAGACAGAGAACAAAACCAAACATACTAACAAAATAAAATAAATAGAATAGATATGTACAAGTAAAATGAATAAATAAATAGAGTAATAAATAGGTACAAACATATATACACAGTCTTGGGTGTGCTTAGGGTATTTGTGTTTCTTTGCGTTGCCATTTTTTATGTCCCTGACACAATTCTTAGTAAGTGCATATTTTTTGTCCCGTGTCCCTCTTTAATTGTTAAGATCCTCTAGGTCAGGGACTCATGACGCCTCGTTCTCGCCTGTCCCGCCGTCGACCCCCGGCCCACGTCCTCCCCCGGGCCTGGAATGCCCCCAATCCCTCTGCCCATCCGCCAAGCTAGCTCTCTTCCTCCCTTCAAGGCCCTGCTGAGAGCTCACCTCCTCCAGGAGGCCTTCCCACACTCAGCCCCTTCCTTCCTCTCCCCCTCGTCCCCCTCTCCATCCCCCCATCTTACCTCCTTCCCTTCCCCACAGCACCTGTATATACGTATATATGGTTGTACATATTTATTACTCTATTTATTTATTTATCTTACTTGTACATTTCTATCCTATTTATTTTATTCCGTTGGTATGTTTGGTTCTGTTCTCTGTCTCCCCCTTTTAGACTGTGAGCCCACTGTTGGGTAGGGACTGTCTCTATGTGATGCCAATTTGTACTTCCCAAGCGCTTAGTACAGCGCTCTGCACATAGTAAGCGCTCAATAAATACGATTGATTGATTGATTGATGACGCATTCCTCTTTCCATGATTCCCCATAGCACTCAATACTCTGCCCGGAACACAGTCTCGAGACTGAAGATACTGAAGCGGGAAGGTCCTTGGGAAAGGACTTTTAATCCAATCCCCTGCCTCTGGGACAGCCCCTGCCTTAACTCTCCCAGCCAAATTTGAATCCCACTCTCATTCCTCCTGTTCCTGTCCTTCCCGTTTGCCTCTCTCTCCCCCCACTCTCCCCCCCATCCCTGCCCACCTTTCTGTGTTCATATGGCTTCCTGTCCTCCTCTTCCCTTCTGTCAGCTCTCTCTCTTCAGTGTCTTTCCCCCCTTCTCCCTGTGCTTCTGGCGCTGCCCAAACACGTGTTGAACATCGGTGGACAACCACGCTGAAGGCTATGATTAGATTCCCGACTTTTCATTTATTCAGGAGGGCCTTCTTATGCCCTTTCCCCACCTCCTCCTCCTCCTCCCCCATTCTAAGTTAATGAGGTTTTACTGAATCTTTATTTCATGTACCTAACAACTGCTTCCCTGGGTTGTATCCATATATGTATCCTCTCCAGCCCCCCCCCCCCATCAATCAATCAATCAATCGTATTTATTGAGTGCTTACTATGTGCAGAGCATTGTACTAAGCGCTTGGGAAGTACAAATTGGCAACACATCTTACCTCCTTCCCTTCCCCACAGCCCCTGTATATATGTAGATATGTTTGTACATATTTATTACTCTATTTTACTTGTACATATCTATTCTATTTATTTTATTTTGTTAGTATGTTTGGTTTTGTTCTCTGTCTCCCGCTTCTAGACTGTGAGCCCACTGTTGGGTAGGGACTGTCTCTATGTGATGCCAATTTGTACTTCCCAAGCGCTTAGTACAGTGCTCTGCACATAGTAAGCGCTCAATAAATACGATTGATTGATTGATTGATTGAGCCCACTGTTGGGTAGGGACTGTCTCTATATGTTGCCAGCTTGTACTTCCCAAGCGCTTAGTACAGTGCTCTGCACACAGTAAACGCTCAATAAATACGATTGATTGATTGATTGATTGATTGAGTGTCTCCCCCTTCTAGACTGTGAGCCCACTGTTGGGTAGGGACCATCTCTATGTGTTCCCAACTTGTACTTCCCAAGCGCTTAGTACAGTGCTCTGCACACAGTAAGCACTCAATAAATACGATTGATTGATTGATTGATTAACAAATGCCATCATTATTATTTATCATTCTGATCACCTCCGCAGCGCTTAGGACAGTGCTTTGCACGTAGTAAATGCTTAACAAATGCCATCATTATTATATATCATTCTGATCACCTCCGCAGCGCTTAGGACAGTGCTCTGCACGTAGTAAACACTTAACAAATGCCATCATTATTATTTATCATTCGGATCACCTCCGCAGCACTTAGGACAGTGCTTTGCATGTAGTAAACGCTTAACAAATGCCATCATTATTATTTATCATTCTGATCACCTCCGCAGCGCTTAGGACAGTGCTCTGCACGTAGTAAACGCTTAACAAATGCCATCATTATTATTTATCATTCTGATCACCTCCGCAGCGCTTAGGACAGTGCTCTGCACGTAGTAAACGCTTAACAAATGCCATCATTATTATTTATTATTCTCTGTGCCTCAGTTCCCTCCTCTGTAAAATGGGGGTGAAGACTGTGAGCCCCCCGTGGGACAACCTGATCACCTCTGCAGCGCTTAGGACAGTGCTTTGCACGTAGTAAACGCTGAACAAATGCCATCATTATTATTTATCATTCTGATCACCTCCGCAGCGCTTAGGACAGTGCTTTGCACGTAGTAAACGCTTAACAAATGCCATCATTATTATTTTTCTGTGCCTCAGTTCCCTCCTCTGTAAAATGGGTGTGAAGACTGTGACCCCCCCCCCCCCAGTGGAACAATCTGATCACCTCCGCAGCGCTTAGGACAGTGCTTTGCACGTAGTAAGCGCTTAACAAACGCCATCATTATTATTTATCATTCTCTGTGCCTCGGTTCCCTCCTCTGTAAAATGGGGGTGAAGACCGTGAGCCCCCCGTGGGACAACCTGATCACCTCCGCAGCGCTTAGGACAGTGCTTTGCACGTAGTAAACGCTTAACAAATGCCATCATTATTATTTTTCTGTGCCTCAGTTCCCTCCTCTGTAAAATGGGTGTGAAGACTGTGACCCCCGCCCCCCCCCCCCCCAGTGGGACAATCTGATCACCTCCGCAGCGCTTAGGACAGTGCTTTGCACGTAGTAAACGCTTAACAAACGCCATCATTATTATTTATCATTCTCTGTGCCTCGGTTCCCTCCTCTGTAAAATGGGGGTGAAGACCGTGAGCCCCCCGTGGGACAACCTGATCACCTCCGCAGCGCTTAGGACAGTGCTTTGCACGTAGTAAACGCTTAACAAATGCCATCATTATTATTTTTCTTTGTGCCTCAGTTCCCTCCTCTGTAAAATGGGTGTGAAGACTGTGACACCCCCCCCCTCGTGGGACAACCTGATCACCTCCGCAGCGCTTAGGACAGTGCTCTGCACGTAGTAAGTGCTTAATAAATGCCATTATTATTATTATTCTCTGTGCCTCAGTTCCCTCATCTGTAAAATGGGGGTAAAGACTGTGAGCCCCCCGTGGGACAACGTGAGCACCTCCGCAGCGCTTAGGACAGTGCTTTGCACGTAGTAAACGCTTAACAAATGCCATCATTATTATTTTTCTTTGTGCCTCAGTTCCCTCCTCTGTAAAATGGGGGTGAAGACTGTGCCCCCCCCCCCTCCGTGGGACATCCTGATCACCTCCGCAGCGCTTAGGACAGTGCTCTGCACGTAGTAAGTGCTTAATAAATGCCATTATTATTATTATTCTCTGTGCCTCAGTTCCCTCATCTGTAAAATGGGGGTAAAGACTGTGAGCCCCCCGTGGGACAACGTGATCACCTCCGCAGCGCTTAGGACAGTGCTTTGCACGTAGTAAACGCTGAACAAATGCCATCATTATTATTTATCATTCTGATCACCTCCGCAGCGCTTAGGACAGTGCTTTGCACGTAGTAAACGCTTAACAAATGCCATCATTATTATTTTTCTTTGTGCCTCAGTTCCCTCCTCTGTAAAATGGGTGTGAAGACTGTGACACCCCCCCCCCCCCAGTGGGACAACCTGATCACCTC
Organism: Tachyglossus aculeatus; assembly: GCF_015852505.1. Classification (NCBI taxonomy): domain Eukaryota; kingdom Metazoa; phylum Chordata; class Mammalia; order Monotremata; family Tachyglossidae; genus Tachyglossus; species Tachyglossus aculeatus. The sequence goes on along the minus strand of NC_052085.1, from coordinate 11,241,378 downwards.
CGCAGCGCTTAGGACAGTGCTTTGCACGTAGTAAACGCTTAATAAATGCCATCATTATTTATCATTCTCTGTGCCTCAGTTCCCTCCTTTGCACGTAGTAAACGCTTAACAAATGCCATCATTATTATTTTTCTTTGTGCCTCAGTTCCCTCCTCTGTAAAATGGGTGTGAAGACTGTGACACCCGCCCCCCCCCCCCAGTGGGACAATCTGATCACCTCCGCAGCGCTTAGGACAGTGCTTTGCACGTAGTAAACGCTTAATAAATGCCATCATTATTATTTATCATTCTCTGTGCCTCGGTTCCCTCCTTTGCACGTAGTAAACGCTTAACAAATGCCATCATTATTATTTTTCTGTGCCTCAGTTCCCTCCTCTGTAAAATGGGTGTGAAGACTGTGCCCCCCCCCCCCCGTGGGACATCCTGATCACCTCCGCAGCGCTTAGGACAGTGCTCTGCACGTAGTAAACGCTTAATCAACACCATCATCATCATTATTACAAGCTGGGGAGAAACGCGGCGAGCGGAGGGAATTGGCCCTCCGCGGGCGCCGTCGGGCCGGCTGGCACTGCGCAGGCGCAACGGCGTCCCCCCCCCCTCCCCTCCGCGCCCCCGCTTTCGTCGCTGGGGCCGAAGGTGTTCGGCAGGTCGGGCGGCGCAGGCGCGGTAGGCGGCGCCGGCGGCGCAGGCGCAGTAGAGGGCGGCGCCATGGCCGAGCTGGACCTGACGGGCGCCAAGCAGAACACGGGAGTATGGCTGGTGAAGGTAAAGGCCGAGCCTTGCCTCAGCACGAGCACAAAAATAACCGACGTTATTTATCATTTATTAGGGTGCTGCCCTGTGGGGAGCGCTTTAATAGGCGCCCCCCACTCCAGTCCACTGCAGACAAGCAGCAGGGGGGCTCAGTGGAGAGAGCCCAGGCCCGGGGGTCAAAGGTCACGGCTCTGTCAGCTGGGGGACTTTGGCCAAGTCAATCAATCAGTCGTATTTGCTGAGCGCCTCCTGTGTGCAGAGCACTGGACTAAGCGCTTGGGCAGCCCAAGTTGGCAACCTAGAGAGCCAGTCCCTACCCAACAGTGGGCTCACAGTCTAAAAGGGGGGGGCAGACAACAAAACCAAACATACTGACAAAATAAAATGTTGTCGCTTCGCTTCCCTGAGCCTGGCTCTCAGTGGAAAGAGCCCGGGCTTTGGAGTCAGGGGTCACGGGTTCGAATCCCGCCCCTTGTCAGCTGGGGGGCTTTGGGCAAGTCGCTTCTCTGCGCCTCAGTGACCTCACCTGGAAAATGGGGATGAAGACCGGGAGCCCCCCGTGGGACCACCTGATCTCCTTGTAACCTCCCCAGCGCTTATTATTATCATTCTCTGGGCCTCAGTTCCCTCGTAATAATAATAATAATGTTGGCATTTGTTAAGCGCTTACTAGGTGCAAAGCACTCATCCGGAATATGGGGTTGAAGACTGGGAGCCCCCCGTTGGACCGCCTGATCTCCTTGTAACCCCCCCAGCGCCTATTATTATTATTCTCTGGGCCTTAGTTCCCTCATAATAATAATAATAATGTTGGCATTTGTTAAGCGCTTACTAGGTGCAAAGCACTCATCTGGAAAATGGGGATGAAGACTGGGAACCCCCCGTTGGACCGCCTGATCTCCTTGTAACCTCCCCAGCGCTTATTATTATTATTATTATTATTCTCTGGGCCTCAGTTCCATCATCATCATAATAATAATAATGTTGGCATTTGTTAAGCGCTTACTAGGTGCAAAGCACTCATCTGGAAAATGGGGATGAAGACCGGGAGCCCCCCGTGGGACCACCTGATCTCCTTGTAACCCCCCCAGCGCTTATTTTTATTATTCTCTGGGCCTCAGTTCCCTCATAGTAATAATAATGTTGGCATTTGTTAAGCACTTACTAGGTGCAAAGCACTCAAATGGAAAATGGGGATGAAGACTTGGAGCCCCCCCGTGGGACCACCTGGTCTCCTTGTAACCTCCCCAGCGCTTAGAACGGTGATGTGCACATAGTAAGCGTGTAATAAATGCCATTATTATCATTCTCTGGGCCTCAGTTCCCTCGTAATAATAATAATGCTGGCATTTGTTAAGCGCATACTAGGTGCACAGTCATCTGGAAAATGGGGATGAAGACTTGGAGCCCCCCGTGGGGCCACCTGATCTCCTTGTAACCTCCCCAGCGCTTAGAACAGTGATGTGCACATAGTAAGCGTGTAATAAATGCCATTATTATTATTCTCTGGGCCTCAGTTCCCTCGTAATAATAATAATGTTGGCGCTTGTTAAGCGCTTACTAGGTGCAAAGCACTCAAATGGAAAATGGGGACTAAGACTTGGAGCCCCCCGTGGGACCACCTGATCTCCTCGTAACCTCCCCAGCGCTTAGAACAGTGATGTGCACATAGTAAGCGCGTAATAAATGCCATTATTATTATTCTCTGGGCCTCAGTTCCCTCGTAGTAATAATAATGTTGGCATTTGTTAAGCACTTACTACGTGCAAAGCACTCAAATGGAAAATGGGGATGAAGACTTGGAGCCCCCCCGTGGGACCACCTGATCTCCTTGTAACCTCCCCAGTGCTTATTATTATCATTCTCTGGGCCTCAGTTCCCTCGTAATAATAATAATAATGTTGGCATTTGTTAAGCGCTTACTAGGTGCAAAGCACTCATCTGGAAAATGGGGATGAAGACTGGGAGCCCCCCGTGGGACAACCTGATCTCCTTGTACCCTCCCCAGTGCTTAGAACAGTGCTTTGCACATAGTGCTTAATAAATGCTATTATTATTATTCTTTGGGCCTCAGTTCCCTCGTAATAATAATAATGTTGGCATTTGCTAAGCGCTTACTAGGTGCAGAGCACTCATCCGGAAAATGGGGTTGAAGACTGGGAGCCCCCCGTGGGACAACCTGGTCTCCTTGTAACCCCCCCAGCGCCTATTATTATTATTCTCTGGGCCTTAGTTCCCTCATAATAATGATAATAATAATAATGTTGGCATTTGTTAAGCGCTTACTAGGTGCAAAGCACTCATCTGGAAAATGGGGATGAAGACTGGGAGCCCCCCGTTGGACCGCCTGATCTCCTTGTAACCTCCCCAGCGCTTATTATTATTATTATTCTCTGGGCCTCAGTTCCATAATAATAATAATAATAATGTTGGCATTTGTTAAGCGCTTACTAGGTGCAAAGCACTCATCTGGAAAATGGGGATGAAGACCGGGAGCCCCCCGTGGGGCAACCCGATCTCCTTGTAACCTCCCCAGCGCTTATTATTATTATTCTCTGGGCCTCAGTTCCCTCGTAATAATAATAATGTTGGCATTTGTTAAGCGTTTACTAGGTGCAAAGCACTCATCTGGAAAATGGGGATGAAGACTGTGAGCCCCCTTGGGACAACCTTATCTCCTTGTAACCTCCTCAGCGCTTAGAACAGTGCTTTGCACCTAGTAAGCGCTTAATAAATGCCATTAGTATTATTCTGTGGGCCTCAGTTCCCTCATAATAATGTTGTCATTTGTTAAGCGCTTACTAGGTGCAAAGCACTCATCCGGAAAATGGGGATGAAGCCTGGGAGCCCCTCGTGGGACAAGTCACTTCATTCATTCAGTCGTATTTATTGAGCGCTTACTGTGTGCGGAGCACTGGACTAAGCGCTCGGGAAGTACAAGTTGGCAACATTTGGGACGGTCCCTACCCAGCATCGGGCTTACTTCTTTGGGCCTCAGTTACCTCATCTGGAAAATGGGGATGAAGACTGTGAGCCCCCCGTGGGGACAACCTTGATTACCTTGTATCCCCCCCAGCGCTCAGAACAGTGCTTGGCACATAGTAAGCGCTTAACAAATGCCAACATTATTATTCATGGAAAGAGCCCGGGCTTGGGGGTCAGAGGTCGTGGGTTCCAATCCCAGCTCCTCCACTTGTTAACTGGGGAGGATACAAGGTAATCAAGGTTGTCCCACCTGGGGCTCACAGTCTTCATCCCCATTTTACAGATGAGGGAACTGAGGCCCAGAGAAATGAAATGACTTGCCCAAAGTCACACAGCTGACAAGTGGCGGAGCCGGAATTAGAACCCATGACCTCTGTCTCCCAAGCCCATGCTCTTTCCACTGAGCCGGGGACTGTCTCTATTGCCGAATTGTACTTTCCAAGTGCTTAGTACAGTGCTGTGCACACAGTAAGTGCTCAATAAATACGATTGAATGAATGATTTGCTTGTATCCACCCCAGAGCGTTGTATTAAGCGCTTGGAAAGTACCAAGTCGGCAACGAATCGAGGCAATCCCTACCTAACAACGGGCTCACAGTCTGGAAGATAGGCAACACAACAAAACAAGTAGATAAGCATCAGTATAAATGGAATTATAGATATAGACACATTCATATCATTCATTCAATCGTATTGAGTGCTTACTGTGTGCAGAGCGTTGTACTAAGCGCTTGGGAAGTACAAGTCGGCAACATATAGAGTCCCTACCCAACAACTGGATCACAGTCTAGAAGGGGGGAGGCAGACAACAAAACAAGTAGGCGTCAATAGCATCAAAATAGATAAATAGAATTATAGATATATACACACCATTAATAAAAAAATAGAATAATATATATGTACAAATATACACAAGCACAGCTTGACATGGGCTCGAGCAATGCGTCAGCATCACAATATAGTGTTTACTGTGTGCAGAGAGCATTGGGTGCTTGGGTGAGCGCAGTAGCAGCGTGGCTCAATGGAAAGAGCATGGGCTTTGAAGTCAGAGGCCATGGGTTCAAATCCTGTCTCCGCCAATTATCAGTTGTGTGACCTTGAGCAAGTCACTTAACTTCTCTGTGGCTCACTTATCTGTAAAATGGGGATTAGGACTGTGAGCCCCACGTGGGACAACCTGATCACCTTGTATCCTCCCCAGAGCTTAGAACAGTGCTTTGTACATAGTAAGCGCTTAACAAATGCCATCATTATTATTGTTATTATTATTATTATTATTATTATTACAGTAGAGTTGGTAGACAAGATCCCTGCACTCGAGGAGCTTAAATCTAGAATAGACATTAGCCAGACGGGGGTAGCCGTAGCTTATAAGGCTGTGTAGTAAGTTCTTCGGGTGGGTTTGAGGGGTACAAACCCCAGTATGTAGCCTTTTTTGGTGGTGGGGAAGAAGGCTGAAAAAGTATTTTAAAAACCTGAGAGGGAATAGCAATCGTTATTATAGTATTAAGTGTATACCATGAACCAAAGCACTGCGTTCAGCGGAGTCAAGATAAACGGTTTGGACATAGTCTGCTTCCCACTCGGGATTCCCACTCTAAGTCGTGAAATGGGTATTTTATGCCCATTTTGCAGTTGAGGAAATTGAACACAGAGAGGTTAGGTGACAAATCCAAGGACACACGGTCAATAAATTAATCGTTTGCATTAAGTCTGCCCGCCTAGATTGTAAGCTCGTTTTGGGCAGGGAATGGCCTGCTAATTCTGTTGTAGTGTACTTTCCCAAGCGCTTAGTACAGTTCTCTATACATAATAAGCCCTCAGTAAATACCGTTGATTGATCATTGGTAGTCCAGTGGCAATTGGAAGACTAAATTCCTGGAAACTAGCCATTTTTCTGTTGTTATTTATTTCTGCATTTTTTTTAGCTTGTTGCATGACAGTTTATCCCTATTTGGTTTAGGTTCCAAAATATTTATCCCAGCAGTGGGCTAAAGCCTCAGGAAAGGGGGAAGTGGGAAAGCTGCGAATTGCCAAGTAAGTAGCTTTTCTTACTTTTTGTTCCTTTTGGGGGGGAATCTGCGTACTTCTCTAGGGACTCGGTACTGATGCAGTTCGTTACAGAATGCGCCGTTGTGCTGGGGAACGTTGCATAATTGTCTGTAATGAAAGTTCTGGAGAACTTTGAGAAGCAAGTCCTTCATTAATCTAAAAGGATTATATAGTCTCTGGACTGAAAGTATTAATCTTTGTAGCTCTGTTCCAAAGGACGCGTAATGCTGTCGGTCTGTTTCCGCTTGCTCATTCTGGAAAGAACGCAGTCTGATGTTGGAAGAATTGAGATATCTTTAAATTAGGTTATAAATTATATTAATGTCCGTTTCCCCCTCCAGACTGTTAATGTGCTGTGGGCAGGGAACGTGTCTGCCCGGCTCCTTTGTATTGTAATGTCTCAAGGTGGCTCAGTCAATACCCATTTTATATTTTAAATGGATCGTACGCAAGTGTGGGATGTTGGATATGGGGAAAGTACTAAAGCTCAAGTTTTTCTTGAACTGGGGTTCTCCGAGAGCATAGCTTCCCTAACTATAGAGGAGAATAAATGCGATGTGTACCAGTCACTGAGCGCTTTCTGTTAGTTGGGTTGTTCGTCATCATCATCAGTCATATTTATTGAGTGCTTACTATGTGCAGAGCACTGTACTAAGCGCTTGGGAAGTACAAGTTGGCAACATCTAGACACAGTCCCTACCCAACAGTGGGCTCACAGTCTAAAATTGGGAGACAGAGAACAGAACCAAACATACACACCCAACTGTCTTATAACATGAAACCTCATGCTACGGAAAACCTGTGGTCTAGTACTCACCCATTTCTGCGCCCGCACATGCTCAAAGGCAATATTTCCCACACTGGCTCATGTTGTCCTTATGAGCTTTCCCCAATTCCCTAATTGCGTTCTCTCCAAGGCACCTACAGAAGACACGTGCCATGGCAGAACTGAGGGTTGTTTTGCATTTTTTCTTCCTGGTTTTTATTAAGCACTTATTAGGTGCCAGGCATTGAAGGGCTGGGATAGATAGAAGCTAATCAGGTCGGACACAGTCCCTGTCCCACATGGGGCTCACAGTCTTAATCCCCATTTTGCAGATGAGGGGCCGGGAAGCACGGAGAAGTGAAATGACTTTCCCAAGGTCACACAGCAAACAAGTGGCCGAACTGGGATTAGAACCCAGCTCCTTCCGACTTCCAGGCCTGGGCTTTCTCCACTAGGCCAAGCTGTTTCTCTTCATTTCATTTATTCAGTCGTATTTATTGAGCACTTTCTGTGTGCAGAGCAGTGTACGAAGCGCCAACAACGGGCTCACAGTCTAGAAGGGGGAGACAGACAACAAAACAAATCAAGTAGGCTCATTTGCTCTGAGGGTTGCGGCCTGGGTGATTGGCATGTATGCATTTTGGTCTTCTTTACCCCAAATGAAAGTCTTTGCCCCCCCATAATCCTATTCTTGAAGGGGGCTGATTTGCAGCAGTTAGTCTTAAAATACTGGTGGACCATCCGTTTCCTTTGACACTGATACAGCGTGTTTCTAACAGAAGTCTGCCCCATGGTAGGCTCAGTGTAATTCCCAACTTTTTCTTTTAAAATTCCCAACATTTAGAGATCGCGGAACAGACACGCTTAGCCCACAGCTCCAGTTCATCTGCAGAATGGGGTTGAAGATTGTGAGCCCATACAGGGATTCAGTTCCTGTATCCAACCCGATTACCTTATATCCGCCAACTGTCAGCTGTGTGACTTTGGGCAAGTCACTTAACTTCTCTGTGCCTGTTCCCTCATCTGTAAAATGGGGATTAAGACTGTGAACCCCGCAGGGGACAACCTGATCACCTTGTAACCTCCCCAGCGCTTAGAACAGTGCTTTGCACATAGTAAGCGCTTAATAAATGCCATTATTATTATTATTATTATATCCACCCCAGCGCTTAGAAGAGTGCCTGGCACATAGTAAGCACTTAAATGGTATAAAAAAACCCCCCAGCAGAATAGTCTTGAACACAAAGTATTCCCGGATTTCCTTGTCCTTCATCTCCTCTTGAGTTATTCGGCTCAGATAGGGGTTATGGGAATCCAGGATTGGATTTTTATTGTAAAGTGTGTTTTCCTGGAACTATTTATAACTTAGAGATGCAAGTAATCTTGCATATAATTTCCCATCTAAATGCACGGAAGCCTATTAGAGCCGTGCAATGCCTCGGCCTGGCCGCCCATCATCTTTTCTCATCTCTGCGGCCCTTGGGTAGCAAGACGCGGGGGGCGGGGGGACCGTGTTCTTGGGAAAGATGCCCCTGTGGGCCTATTGCACGCAGAGATGTTTTCCCGATCATGGGTAGCCTTTTCCCCCAACTTTCCCTCCAGTCAGGGAGTCTGTCTGTCTCCCCCATAACCCCTGGTCCTTCTGATCCATCAATCAATGGTATTTCTTGAGTGCTTCCCACGTGCAGAGCACTGTACTAAGCACGCGGGAGAGTACAATGCAACAGAGCAGACCACCCCAAATTAACGGTCTAGAGGGAGAGCGGCCACTGCGGGAAGGGTGGGAGGCAGGGGTTGTATCCACAGTCAAGGGCTGACGAGCAGGAGTGTTGGGTTGCCTCTCCCAGTCAGTCAGTTGAGAAGCAACATGGTCTGGTGGGTAGAGCGCGGACCTGGGTTCTAATTCTGGCTCTGCCACTTGTCTACTTCGTGGGATCGCGGGCAAGTCACTTAACTTCTTTGGGCCCCAGTTCCCCCCTCTGTAAAATGGGGATTAAGAGTGTGAGCCCCATGTGGGACATGGACTGTGTCCAACCTGATTAGCTTCTATCTACCCCAACGCTTAGAACGGTTGCCGGCACATAGTGCTTAAATACCATTAAAAAAGTCAATTAAAAAATGGAGTGCTTACGGCGTGCAGAGCACTGTACTAAGCGCTGGGGAGACTATAATGCAATAGAGTTGGCAGACACGTTCCCTGCCCACAACGAGGGTAACAGTTTAGAGAACCCCTCGATCCCAGCTCCTTTGAGGACCCCCTCACCCGTTCCACCCCGATCTCAGAGGTGGGAGGTGCCGGCACACGAAGGAGCCAGATCAATCGTATTTATTGAGCGCTTACTGTGTGCAGAGCACTGTACTAAGCGCTTGGGAAGTACAAGCTGGCAACATATAGAGACGGTCCCTACCCAACAGTGGGTACTGAAATAAGTCACCTCCGGAATGGCTATCGCCAGTGGAGCTTTCCTTGCTGAGTGGGTTCCGACAAGCCTCGTCATTCTTCTTTCTGCAGGGTCTGTCTCGACTCGTAACGAGGAATCTAGGGATGAATTCAAACCACATAGAACAATAATGATGGTATTTGTTAAGCGTTTACTATGTGCCAAGCGCTGCTGTAAGAGCTGGGGTAGATACAAGGTTACCAGGTGGGACACAGCCCCTGTCCCACGCGTGGCTCACAGTCTTAATAATAATAATGATGGCATTTATTAATCGCTTACTATGTGCAAAGCACTGTTCTAAGCGCTGCACTGTTCTTAATCCCCATTTTTACAGATAATAATAATAATGATGACATTTGTTAAACACTTACTATGTGCAAAGCACTGTTCTAAGCGCTGGGGGGATACAAGGTGATCAGGTAATCCCATGTAGGGCTCACAGTCTTCATCCCCATTTTCCAGATGAGGTAATTGAGGCTCAGAGAAGTGAAGTGACTTGCCCAAGGTCACCCGGCAGACAAATGGCAGAGCTGGGATTAGAATCCAGCTCCTTCGGCCCTCAATCCTGTGCTGTATCCACTATGCCACGCTATACATCAAAAATGAACGGGGGAAGTAAATACAAATTTGAGCTCATATTTTTAAGGCACTATATTGGAAAAATTCTCAACTTTCAATTATTTTCTGTCCTTTTTTTTGTTTGCTTTTAGGAGTCAAGGAAAGACTGAGGTAAGTCCCTTTCTTTTCCCTGAACACATCCCTTCTCAAACGTCTCCTCTGGGCATTTTTCACTTAAATTACCAGGCTCGGCTCTGCTGTGCTTGCCGTATTAACGATCATCATCATCATCAATTGTATTTATTGAGCGCTTACTGTGTGCAGAGCACTGTACTAAGTGCTTGGGAAGCACAAGTTGGCAACATATACTTGTCTACATATACATATACTATATATACATATATATATGTGTGTATATATATATATATATATATATATATACGCATATACGATGACTAAGTCATTTATTAAGAACTTACTGTGTGCTGGGGTAGATAGATCAGACACAATCTGGGCTCACAAAAGGAGGGAGAATAGGTATTTTACCCCAATTTTACAGAAGGGGGAACTGACAGACAGAAGGTTGAATGATTTGTCCAAGGCAGTGTGGGGACTAGAACCCAAGTGTCCAGAATTACAGACCCAAGCTCTTTCCATTAGGTCCCACGTCTTCCCACTTTTTTTTTTTCTGGATTCTCTGTCATCGCTCACCCTCTTGTAGTGTTTTTTTGCCCAGTCACACCTTTTTTAAAATTCTGGAGACAAGAGACTCTTTGTGTTCCAATTTTCCCCAGTTCTGGACCTTTCAGAGGCGGCAGCAAGGGAAGATCTCCCTTTCCCCGTTCCCCTTTACCTTTCTCCTGGTTTGGAGTTGGAAAGCTGCTGCTGAATTTCCACCAGCTCAATCAATCAATGGTATTTATCGAGTGCTTACTATGTACAGAGCACTGTAGTAAGCGCTTGGGAGAGGACCATAGTGCAGAATTAGCTGTCACGTTAAGATCTTCCCTCTTCATCCCTCCCTTCAGAGCTCCTCGGCAGCCCTTAGGGGTGGTTTTAGCACCTTTTAGGAGGTGATAAGAAGGGGAGGAGGAATGCTAGAACCTGCTGACAAGGAGCAGAAGCAATGTAATGTTTAATGTTAATGTTTAGGATGAACAAGGAAGATAATTGGAAGAGAAGGGAAAGTTTCCAAAATGCGTAGAAAGAGAATGACATCGAAAATTAAACTTCGAAGACAGAAAATTACAATGTGTTACCCTATAATTTTCAGAAAATCCAGCATCAGTTTATTTGATGAAATTAACACACTCTATGAAGGACAATAGCAGTAGAAAGTTGATTATCCTAATTGAGGCAGCTCAAAGGAGGGGAAGAAAAAAACTAAAAAGAAATTGGGTGCCTGCCTGTTGTAATTTTCTTCATTTTTCCAAAATTGTGATGGGCTGAACCAGCATCAGCTGACTATTGTATTTCTGTTACTCTTCTTTGAGAGAGAGAAGGATTCCACTTTTAGCTGGATTATAGGTGGCTGGATAATTTAGAAGTGTTGTCTGGGTGGTTTAGTAGAAGTTATTTGCTTTTTAGTGATTCATTTACGAGTGCTTACTTTGTGCAGAGCACTCTACTAAGTGCTTGGGAGAGTACAGTAAGACAATAAACGTATTCCCTGCCCACAACGAGTTTATAGCCTTAGGCATTTAGAAGAGTCCCATGATGTCAAAGAACAGCTCTCTCCATTCGTAATGTACAGTGCCCAGTCGTGAGGCATTTAGTAGTTCACGATGCTACTTTTCCCAGTTTTCTTTAATAGTATTTAAGTGCTTACTCTGTGCCATGCACTTTTCCAAACTCTGCGGTAGATCCAAAGTAATCCAGCTTGGACACAGTCCGTGTCCCATACGGAGCTCACAGTCTTAATCCCCATTTTACCTTTAAGGTAACTAAGGCACAGAGAAGTGAAATGACTGTGATTGATGAAATGAGGACCACTGAATAAGTGCCGGCAAATCCCTCTGTAGAAAACGTTTGGGGTTCTTTGCGGGGAGAGGCTAGACAATGAAGGCATTTCATAAGAAAACTCGATTTTAGTCCCTGGTTTCTAAATTCCAGGATTGAATTCATCTCATGAGCTGTTCTGTGTTTCCTAAGAATGCCTAGTCCTCATAGAGTACTTATAAGAGCTGTCTAGAACCTGAGATAATTCGGTCCTTAAAAGTTATTAATAATAATGGCACGGTACTTGCTGAATGCTTATTTTGTGCCAAGCGTTGTGCTAAATGCTCGAGTAGATAAGAGATAATCAGGTTGGACGCAATCCACGTGCTTCATGAGGCTCCCAGGATTGAGCCCCATTTTTACAGATGAGGAGCCCACGGCTCAGAGAAGTGGAGTGACTTGCCTAAGGCCACACAGCTGGCAAGCGTCAGAGCTGGGATTAGAACCCAGGACCTCTGACTCCTGGGCCTGTGCTTTGGCACTAGGCCACGCTGCTTCCTGATATCAGGCAAATCCATCCAGTCATGATTGAAATGGAGAACACCACAAACAGCATGGGGCATTGAGGACAGTCTTATTTCTGATGTTTATTTATTTTTTAAAATTTCATTATCTTAAAACATGGCCTAGAATACAGTGCTCTGCACACAGTAAGCGCTCAATAAATACGATTGATTGATTGATTTAAGCATGCATTTATAGTGTGTTCAGTATTTAGCGAGTTTACGGTTGGCAGGTCTGTGTCAATGAATTCTTTGGTTAATTCTGTCTACTAGGTATCATTTACTTTGAATGAAGAACTCGCAAGCATCCATGATATTGGAGGGAAGCCTGCCTCAGTCAGAGCCCCGAGGGAACACCCGTTTCTCTTGCAAAGCGTGGGAGGACAGACGTTAACCGTATTTACGGAGACCCCGGCAGGTAAATGGAAACGAAAACAATGTTCATCTTATTCCCCGCAAGAACATCAGTTAGGTTTCCGATCTCTTCCGGATCGCCTGTTAAGCGGGCCGCCTTCGGAGCTGCCGGTCCGATATCAGTTTGTTCATCTCATGTTCGCCCATCTTACTACTCCCTTGGTCTGGAGTAGAGATGGTAGGACCTTCATCAGAGAAGTTTGGTTTTGACGTGTGAGAACCCAAAAAGAACCAGGCGAAAGAGCAGACCAAGTAGATGCAGAGAAGCATCAGTGGGTTTGGTGTCAGAGTAGTTACAGTCCTTGTAGAGCCTCTGCTTCGTGTCCATCATGGGACTTTTTTTGTCAATCAGAAGGTGATTCTTGCCCAAATTATTGCTTGCCTGTTCAGTGTGGGTTTCTACACTGTGGCACCGGTCTATTTTATCAAGATCCAGGGGATGAATGAAACTTTAAGCTGTCGCCTCCACCATTTTCCTGGAGGTTCACTTTCAACTGAAATGATTTTCACTGCATAGTGGACAGACCAGCTAATGTCTTTGCCTGCTTAAAACACTGGAAGTAACGTATGATTTGTGCATGAAATGTTGAGTCCACTGTCTAAATGTAGGCTGAATTTTGTTGGGTCCTAGTTTTCTATGTCAGAGTGAATTTTCGGGCACAGCCGCTAAGTTAGTTATGCTTCTTAATGGAGCCGGGTGATATATTAATGTTCATTTAGCCAACTGGCAAAGTCTAGATAGTAAACTCTAAGAAATTGCAGTCTGCGGATCTGCCCCATCTCATACTCTGGGGTCTTCATGATTCAATTTTATAGAAACAAAGAAATATCTTGCTTCCAAAAAATAAGCAAAATAAGGAGTAGTTTACTAACAAGTTCAATGCTATCAGCCAGTTAATCACCTCAAAAAGAGTATGTAAACAAAGTGGAAAAACCATAATGGTTCTCCCTGACACCTGGTTCTGGGTATCGTGCAAATTGTAATTGCATTATTTACAGAATTTAGACAATTGTGTACTTCCAATTATTAAGAACGTCCAGAGTTTCTACATTTCTTTTTCTGTTTCCGAGGAGCACGAGGGTACAGACACTACCGCTTAAGCAAATAGTGACATGAAGTTATTTTAGGAGTGGTAGGTTTTTGACCAGTCAGTAGAGAGAGGCTTTTCATCTCTTCATGGTTGAGGGGATTTGTGTGACGAAAGTGGAGTGTTTTGTTTAGGAAAAGGTGGCAGAATCTTGGGCGAGCCAAAGAAGTAAAAGTGATGGATGATGGTTTGGCATCTCTTCCAAGAAGTCCTCCCTGACTAAGCCCTCATTTCCTCTTCTCCTACTCCCTTCTGCGTCGCCCTTGCACTTGGATTTCCTCCCTCTGCCCCACAGCACTTAAGTCCATATCCGTCATTATTTATATTAATGTCTGTCTCCCCCTCTAGACTGTAAACTCGTTGTGGGCAGGGAACATGTCTACCAACTCTGTTAACTTCTACTCTCCCAAGCGCATAGTACAGAGCTCTGCACACAGTAAGTGCTCAATAAATACGACTGATTTGAGGTGAAGCGAGAACTTTTTCCGAGGAAAGCGTTTGGTTTTCTTAAGCCTTTTTCTCACCTCTTGTTTTAAGAAAATTGACTCTGGCTTATTACTGCCTATTCCACAGATTAGCTCAGAGTGATAAATGGAAACCTTGAAGGTCTAATCTTCTTGCTAGCCGTAGCAGGTGGGGACTTTAGGAGTATTGTTACTCAATCAGACCGTGATCAGCCCACCCTTTGTGTCCTTGAGAGCGACAACAGGATGCCTAAAGGAGCTTGTGCTTGTTGTCCTCCTTGCCATCCATCCTAGCGGTTAGGGATGTACCACCTACCATCCTAAATTTCTCTCTCGGGATCCATTTATCTGAACCGATCTCACACTTACTGATTTGTTTGGGTAGCGCTTGGGAGTAAATTCCTTATGTTCACTCCTGTGGGAGGAAAAAAAAAATTCCTTTTGTTTGCCTTGAACTCACCCCCTTCAGGCTTCAATGGCTGGCCTTTTGTTGTGTAGCTGTGGAATATGGGGGGCCCCGATCCCGTGTTTTCCCCCTCCACACCCATTGTAATTCTGTAAACTTCAATATATTGAAAACAGAAGAGTTCTCCTCTGAGTTTGTCCTGTGGTTTCTGATCATCGTGGCTGCTCTTCTTATCTTCTCCATCTTTAGCGTGTCCTTCCTGAGGTCCAGGGTTTAGAATTGAACACAGTATTCCCAGGTGTAAGCATACTGTTGTTTTTTTGTGGTGTATTTCACGTTAGTTCCTGCCTACCCAGCTAGTTTGGAAGCCTCTTGAAGGCAGAGATCAAGTTCATCAATTGTTTTATTTTCCCAAGCCCTTAGTACAGTGCTCGGCTCAGAGGAAGCACTCAGTAGATACAACTGATCGATTTTCTTTTTCTTCCACCTCCCTTCCCAGTGGTGCCCAGCATTTTTACATTTCCTTTGTTTTTTTCCCTGGCCCTCATCCTGAACAGTTTGTAGCCACGTTTTTGGGTTGATGGTGCCCACA
The DNA here is from genome assembly GCF_015852505.1 of Tachyglossus aculeatus. NCBI lineage: Eukaryota > Metazoa > Chordata > Mammalia > Monotremata > Tachyglossidae > Tachyglossus > Tachyglossus aculeatus. The sequence goes on along the minus strand of NC_052085.1, from coordinate 11,226,358 downwards.
GCTGAATACAGTCTTCCGAGAGAGGGCTTGGCAGAGGTGTGGAAAAAGATCCAGCTTGCCACCCATGTTCTGAAGTTTGGACAGTTTGTTCTTGGCTTGCGGTTATGTGATTATGCAAACTCATGTCTAATTTTTTTTGTCCACTAGGTCTTAGCATTTCAACATTTTGTACTCTGCGAAACTTCCCATCTTTTCACATTGGATTTGTTGTTTTTTCACCCTTTCCAATTTGCCTGTCCTTAGTGGATTTACCGCTCCTCATTAATTTTATTTAAAGTATTGCCTTCATTTAAAATTTGGTAGAGGAAGTTATGAACCCTCTAAAAAATAAAGTGATGTGCTCTCCTACTTTTCTCATCTTCCCAAGTGGTAGCATCCTGGCTTTTATTAATGATCATTTGATCCTCTTTAATCAATTGATGGATATATTTAAATAAACATGGCCTGGTTATGTATCCCAGAATGCTTAAGAAAATGCCAGGTGTATATTGTAAAGCCACTAGCCTCCGCCTCCACCCCCTTTGTTTTGAGAACTACTGGAGGAAAGGAAAAGTCCCTGAACATGATTATAGACGCCAGTGTGGCAGTTCTTCAAGAAAGCCGAAATAATAGCCCTAGTCAGTGTTAAAATGATAACCTGGAAACCAATAATGAGGCAATCAATTTGCCACCCTCGACAAGAGCAACAGATAGTAGAAAGCGCACAGTATGGCACTGTGAAGAGTAAATCACGCCAAACCAATTTAATTTCCGTCTGTGATAGCAGGCCTGGTTGATGGGCGGGGGTGGCGAGAAACGATAGACGTGATCTATTTCAATTTCAGTAAGGCTTTTGATTTCATTCATTCATTCATTCATGGTCAGACCAGAAAAGCGTGAGAGGAGATGGGGAGAGAGTGAGGAAGCAGCTCTTCTAGACTGTGAGCCCGCTGTTGGGTAGGGACCGTCTCTATATGTTGCCAACTTGTACTTCCCAAGCGCTTAGTACAGTGCTCTGCACACAGTAAGCACTCAATAAATACGATTGAATGAATGAATGAATGAGAAGGACATCTGGAGAAATAGGCTTGGAAAAGGAGACTGGGGAGAGCAGCGGGTGGCGAAGGAACTAGGCTGGAAGCTCCTTGTGGGCAGGGAACGTATCTACCAACTTCGTTAAGTTGTACTCTCCTGATTAATAATAATAATGGCATTTATTAAGCGCTTACTATGTGCAAAGCACTGTTCTAAGCACTGGGGAGTTTACAAGGTGATCAGGTTGTCCCACGTGGGGCTCACAGTCTTAATCCCCATTTTACAGATGAGGTCACTGAGGCCCAGAGAAGTGAAGTGACTTGCCCAAAGTCACACAGCGGACAAGTGGCGGAGCCTGGATTTGAACCCATGATCTCTGACTCCAGAGCCCGGGCTCTTTCCACTGAGCCACGCGGCTTCTCCGATTGCTTCCCCTGATTGCTTAGTACGGTGTAAGTGCACAGGAAATACGACTGACGGGAAGACAGTATGGGGAAAGAGAGCTCGGAGGTGGATGTATGAAATTATGAAGGAGGATGTCAGGGAAAAGGAAAGAAGATCTACCACAGGGAAAGCAAAAATCAAACCCGAACTAAGTTCTCTCCTGCACTGAAACTCTCTGTGCCGGGATCCACCTCCTTTCCTTGCATTTGCTCGTTGAGAGGGAATGGGGAAGATGTCCGGCTATTAAGCATACTCAGATGCAGGACTAATTTAAGGCAACTGTAAGCCCCAGATTTTTCTGTGACCCCAGATCCGCCGTCGCACAAGTCTGGGCTTCTCTGAAATCCCAGGGCAACTTGTAAGGGACAGACCCACGATAGACCCCCATCCCACCAAATTCATTCATTCAGTCGTATTTATTGAGCGCTTACTGTGTGCAGAGCACTGTACTAAGCGCTTGGGAAGTACAAGTTGGCAACATATAGAGACGGTCCCTACCCAACAAAACAAAACATATTAACAAAATAAAATAAATCATCATCATCATCAATCGTATTTATTGAGCGCTTACTGTGTCCAGAGCACCGTACTAAGCGCTTGGGAAGTACAAGTTGGCAACATATGGAGACAGTCCCTACCCAACAGTGGGCTCACAGTCTAAAAGGGGGAGACAGAGAACGAAACCAAACATACTAACAAAATAAAATAAATAGAATAGATATGTACAAGTAAAATAAATAAATAAATAAGTAGAGTAATAAATATGTGCAAACATATATACATATATACAGGTGCTGTGGGGAGGGGAGGGAGGTAAGGCGGGGGGATGGAGAGGGGGAGGAGGGGGAGAGGAAGGAGGGGGCTCAGTCATATATACATATGTATATATGTTTGTACATATTTATTACTCTATATATTTATTTATTTTACTTGTACATATCTATTTATTTTATTTTGTTAATATGTTTGGTTTTGTTCTTTGTCTCCCCCTTCTAGACTGCGAGCCCACTGTTGGGTAGGGGCTGTCTCTATATGTTCCCAACTTGTATTTCCCAAGCGCTTAGTACAGTGCTCTGCACACGGTAAGCGCTCAATAAATACGATTGATTGATTGAAAGTTCACCTCCTCCAGGAGGCCTTCCCAGACCGAGCCCCCTTTTCCTCTGCTCCAATTCCCCTCCCCATTGCCCCGACTCCCTCCCTCTGCTCTACCCCCGCCCCACCCACAGCACTTATGTATATTTGTACATATCTCTAATTCTGTTTATTCTACTGATGACTTGTATATATCTATAGTTCTTTTTATTTATATTGATGTTATTGATGGCTGTCTGTTTTGTTTTGTTGTCTGTCTCCCCACTTCTGGACTGTGAGCCGGTTGTTGGGTAGGGACTGCCTCTGTTGTCCAGTTGCTCTTTCCAAGCGCTTAGCACAGTGCTGTGCACACAGTAAGCGCTCAATAAATACGATTAAATGAAAATGAAATGAAAAGAGCAGTCTTAGGGGGGTGATGGGAGAGGTGGGCAGAGAGCTCCGGCCCGGAGGAGCTTGGATGAGGAGAGAGGGGAAGGCCGGCCACCTGCCTGGCTGTGGGGACCCTGGACCCCGGCCTCGCCGTAGTTCCTTGGGGCTAAATTTCTCCCAGGCCTGCCCTCTCCCAGCTTGTCCATTTTTATTTTCTCCAAGGGACCTTCAGGACAGATGCTTACTGGCCAATACCTCCTACTGCCCTCCCATCCTTTCTGTGTTGGAGTAGATGGTCGTCCTAAAACCCAGTGACATCTTGGAAGCCATTAAGCAACATTTTAAACAAGACACAATCCCTGTTTTAAGAGCAGGACTTTATTTTTTTCCAAATGACAAAAGATACGAGGAGAAAACTGATTCCGATAGTTGATTCCTATAAATAGAGTAATAAATATGTACAAACATATATACCTACCTTTACGAGTCAGTGCGTGCCCTCGCTGAAACCTCGTATGTCAGCACTGACGCGGTTTTCTGTGTGTGCTTATTAGGCTCTAGCGGTTTGTCCTGGGAGCATAATGTTTCTATGGAAATAGTCTTGGAGGGCATTAGAGATTACCAATAGTTGCACCAAGGAATGCGAAGCAGCTTTCTACATTTTGCAACGTGGCAAATGCAATATTCTTCTGTTGCTTCATAAGAACAAATAAAGGGCTGTCTTTAACAAGAACAGTACAGCACCATTTAGTTCGTGCTGAAAGACTGATCTTGATTGACTGTGCATATTTTATTTCCTTTTCTGGGGCAGGGGGAAATAGTATCCCTAATAGGTAGTTTCCTTTTATTAGGAGATTTCGTCGGGGTAGATAACAAAAATAATATAATAATGGCATTTGTTAAGCGCTTGCTATGTGGAAAGCACTGTTCTAAGCGCTGGGGTATGTACAAGTTAATCAGGTTGTCCCACGTGGGGCTCACAGTCTTAATCCCCATTTTACAGATCAGTGACAGTGAGGACGTCCTCCTCGGCTGCCGCTCCGGAGAGCTTACAGGCCGCGAGAGCTCCTTGTTACGTTGGATTAAGATGCTTTGGGAGGGGGAATTCTGTGAATTGGGTAGCTCGCTCACTCCCCAAAGAGCTCTCCTGGAGGTGTGTGGGCTGAAACAGTGGGACAGACTTGATGGAGCGAGGGAAAATTAGCTCTAAAATATGGGTAGAATTGCTCGTCGATTCCCGACAGTTTCCAAAAAAATGCCAAAACCTTGTGTTGGTCTTTTTTAGGTTTGCAGAATGCCAAGTGTGATCATTTTCAGTGTGGTTTTTATAGCCCAGAGAGAATTGGAAGTTTTGGACTACTTGAGATCCATCCACTCTAGGGTGGTAGCGTCCCTTGCCAACACCACATCGCCTAGCGGAGCGAGCAGGGGCTTGGGGGGCAGGAGACCCGGGTTCTAATCCCGGCCCCGCCGCTAGCTGCCGAGTGGCCCTGGAAAAGTCACTTTACTTGTTGGTTCCTCTCTTTCCTCGTCTGTCAAATGGGGATAAAATACCTGTTCTACCTCCCTGTGAGAATGTGGGGCAGGACAGTGCTCTGCACACAGTAAGCGCTCAATAAATGCGATTGATTGATTGAAGGTACCCCAGCTTGTTAGCACAAGGATTTGCACGTGGTACACGCTTAATAAATACCATCTTTATGATACTGGACAAGGAGTGTATCACACTACCTTGAGAAACAGTGTGATCTGGTACAAAGAGCACAGGTTTGGGAGTCAGAAGGACCCGAGTTCCGATCCCTGCTCTACCACTTGTCTTCCGCCTGAGCTTGAGGAATTCACTTTGCTGCTCTGTGCCTCAGTTACCTCATCTGTCAAATGGGGATAAAATACGTGTTCTACCTCCCTGTGAGAATGTGGGGCAGGAACTGTGTCTGAAGGTACCCCAGCTTGTTAGCAGAAGGATTTACACGTGGTACACGCTTAATAAATACCATCTTTATGATAGTGGACAAGGAGTGTATCACACTACCTTGAGAAACAGCGTGATCTGGTACAAAGAGCACAGGTTTGGGAGTCAGAAGGACCCGAGTTCTAATCCCTGCTCTGCCACTTGTCTTCCGCCTGAGCTTGAGGAATTCACTTTGCTGCTCTGTGCCTCAGTTACCTCATCTGTCAAATGGGGATAAAATACCTGTTCTACCTCCCTGTGAGAATGTGGGGCAGGAACTGGGTCTGAAGGTACCCCAGCTTGTTAGCACAAGGATTTACGCATGGTACACGCTTAATAAATACCATCTTTATGATCCTGGACAAGGAGTGTATCACACTACCTTGAGAAACAGCGTGATCTGGTACAAAGAGCACAGGTTTGGGAATCAGAAGGACCCGAGTTCTGATCCCTGCTCTGCCACTTGTCTTCTGCCTGAGCTTGAGGAATTCACTTTGCCGCTCTGTGCCTCAGTTACCTCATCTGTAAAATGGGGATTAAGACGGTGAGCCCCATGAGGGACAGGGGCTGTGTCCAGCCCGATTAGCTTGTATGTATCTACTCCAGTGCTTTGTACAATGCCTGGAATTAAGGACTACCATAAAACAAAACAAGCAATTAAAAGTAAGCTCTCAATAAATACTGTAGATCGATTGATTGGAAAGTGGGGGTTCTGCTTCGAGCTGGTTGTGTTATCCCAGCGTTTTTAGAGCTCAGTTCAGCAGAGGCATCCATTGACCCTGATCCCGAATGCAAAGAGGACCATTCACGGATCCCCACCTCATTCTAGCGATGAGCCGTCTCCTTCACTCAAGCACCATTTTCTCCTCATTTCTTTCATCTTCATCTCGAGCTGCATTGCAGTATTCGAGCGTGGGTTTTCCAGGTTGGAAAGATTCCAGTTTTAAGACTTCATTTTGTGTGAACAAAGTGTCGGATGGGCATGACAACCTGTAATTCCAATATTGCATAATGGCTGGTCTCCTGAAGCAGCCCAACAAAAGACCAGTAAGGGGTATCTGCCATCTCTGTTGCTCGGCCCCCGAAAGCTGTTCTCTGTGCACTCTGTGAGGGAAGGAGGCCCTCGTCCGCTCTTCGGAAACAACTCCCGAGACTGGGTCTTTGTGCAAATTTGCGTCTCCTTTTAAATTCTCATTTTGTCAAACGCTGTCGTGAGATTGGTTGGTTTTAAAATAGTCTTCTTGTCCACCACGATCACCAAAGTACGTTTTTCTTCTTCCACAGACAGCCAGTCTGAAGATCATTCTGAAAACCGTTCTACTGGTAAGTGCTTTGAACACGACTTGTCTACTCTTTCCACGCTTGAAAAATGTCTTCAGAGTGAGAGCTCGTCATTGCCTCCACTTTCACCGTCCCTCTGGATTTCAGCTCACTCTGTAGATTCCTTAAAGCTTCCTTTACAGTGCCTACAGAATAGCGTCACGTAAAACTGAAATATAGCTTAGTAGGCAGTTGACACCCATCTAGTATTGCGGATGCATGATTCGTTGTGTTTTTTTAAAATCAGAAATTAAAATTATTGCCAAGGGAACAGAAAGCGTTTAATCCCAAACCCATTTTTACTTTGCTTGTGCTAATTATTCCTTTTTAGAAGTGATTTTTTTGCTTATTAGTTTCATTTTTTTTCCACCATCCAGTGGGTAGTTCTGCTGTATAACAAAATCTCCTGGGTGTCAGGTACCGTTTGGCTTGTTGAAAATGGGCCACTCTTTAAAATGTGGGGGAATCATTCAAGGAAATGGTATTACCAGGAAGACACTAAGTAACTGCAGTCGTGTTCAGAACCGTTGTGGTCATCATCCCTGCTTATTAACAAAGTTGCTGCAACATTATTTCTCAATTATCCCTGAGAAATCCAGCACAAATGTGGTGTGTTGATAAGGGGGGAAGAAAAGCTTATAGTTAAGGGAGTTCAAATGGATAGAATACGCTGGAAGGGGTTGAGATCTCAGTGCTCTCTAGAGATTTGAGGAGCAAAATAAAAATCCGATCGATTCATCGAAAAGCAAACAAATTCAGAATAAAGGTCTGTATAACTTGAAGTAGAAGGAATTACCTTTTTACGTAAATATTTAAAAACGAAAAGGAATTACGCCGGTTCTAATTTGCACATAATGCCAGGCTTTCCGAGTCCTGGGAAGGCTTTGGAAGGCAGTGAGCTCTAGGTGCCATGGCTGAGTGAGAAGCAACATGGCTCAGTGGAAAGAGCCCGGGCTTGGGAGTCGGAGGTCGTGGGTTCTAATCCCGGCTCCGCCAACTGTCAGCTGGGCGACTTTGGGCAAGTCACTTCACTTCTCTGGGCTTCAGTTCTCTCACCTGGAAAATGGGGATGAAGACTGTGAGCCCCACGTGGGACAACCTGATCACCTTGGATCCCTCCAGCATTTAGAACAGTGCTTGGCTTGTGGTAAGCGCTTAACAAGTGCCATCGTTCTTATCATTATTATTACACAGGGCTGCCTTTGAGGCCGTGGCAGCATTAAGCTGGAGCGTGAGCGCTCAAGGCACCAATTAAAAGATAAAGAATGGTTCATTCTGGCTTTTAAATATCCGTCCGGGGCAGGGAGAAGCCGTCCGTGTTGCTCAGATCATTTGAAAGTTGGGCCTCCATCCACCTCCAAAATATCGAGGCTGAATTGTTATACAAGCGATGATCAATCAGCGGTATTTACTGAGCGCTTACTGGGTGCTGAGCACTGTACTTGGCACTTGGGATAGTACAAGCGCTTAGAACAGTGCTTTGCACACAGTAAGCGCTTAACAAATACCATCGTCATTATTATTATTATTACAACAGAGTCGGTAGACCAGATCCCTGCCCTCAAGGAGCTTACAGACTAGGGGCAGGAAGCACGGCAATATTTATTTTTCTTCCTCTTTATCACCAACCCGAGTATCTATTGACAGCCTACTTTGTGCAGAGCACTAGACTAGGATAAGTGTGGAATTTCAAGAGGAGAGTAAGAGGCAGCCCTGTCTTATAGTCTGCCGAGGAAAGAGGTCGGAAATAAGAAGACAGTGAGGTAGATATCCCTGTCTTTCGGAGAGATACAAGGTGTACTGGGCTACCTCCTTCTCTTCCCCACAGCACCTGTATATATGTATATATGTTTGTACATATTTATTACGATATTTATCTTACTTGTACATATCTATTCTATGTATTTTATTTTGTTAGTATGTTTGGTTTTGTTCTCTGTCTCCCCCATCTAGACTGTGAGCCCGCTGTTGGGTAGGGACTGTCTCTATGTGTTGCCGACTTGTACTTCCCAAGTGCTTAGTACAGTGCTCTGCACACAGTAAGCGCTCAATAAATACGATTGATCGATCGGTGTTGATCCGAGAAGGAGATTAGGCTGGAAGAAGTGAGTGGTTAGAGGTAGTAGGAGATGGAGGGAAGCAGCTGGGTTCATTGGTCGGTGATGGGTTGGAGCAGGCAGGGGAGACAGGTGACGAGGTGGATTGTTTGGGTTGAGATGCAGCCCAGCCGGTGGGCAGAGCTCGGGCCCGAGAGTCGGAGGTCTTGGATTCTCATCCTGGCTCTGCCGCCTTCCTGCCAAGCCACTTCACTTTCCTGGGCTCCGTTTTCTCCCCTGGAAAACGGAGGTTCAATGTTCATGTGCTCTCCTTAAACCATGAGCCCCGTAGGGGACAAGGACCGTGTCGACCTGATTAAGGACCCACTCCTTTGAACGGGGTTTGACACCTAGTAAGTGCTTAGCAAATGCCATAATTATTGGGTAGAGCCCAGAGCGTAAACTGGGGAATAAGGGAGGAGAGGATAGCTAGGTTTGAATTAGCCAGCCCTTGAAGGGCTTGGGGACTAGAATTTCAATTTCCTACAGAGGACAGCAGGGAATCACTGGAAGCTTTTGAGGAGAAAAGTGAGATGAGCAGGTGAATGCTTGAAGAGCTAATTCTGGCCCTTGCATGTAGGATCAGCTGGACTGGGGAGAGACTGGAAGAAGGGAGATCAGCTAAGAGTTTATTAAAGGCCCTTGAACTCAACACTTGACCTTTTCAGTGATTTCACTGTTCATCTTTGTATTTGGCATCTGTTTGTTGCGCAGACTTTCATTTTGGTAAGAGGGTTAGAATATCAGGAGGGCTGTAACTCACTTTTTTTAATTTCTGTACAGTGGACTGACAGTCTTCCCTTTTGAGAAGTATAAAATGCGAAATGCATTTCGATTTAACTTATTTTTGAAAGAACTATATGTTTAATTGTGTTGAATTAGCTGAGCACATTTTCGTCAAGGTGACTGATCATCATTGTTATTATTTTGGTATTTAACCCAAGTACTGGGATAGTACAAGGTAATCGGGTCGGACGCAGTCCCTGTCCCACAGTCTAAGTAGGGGGGAATCCCCATTTTGCCGCTGAGGGACATGAGGCTCAGAGAAGTTAAGCGATCTGCCCGTGGTCGCACAGAAGAAAAATGGCAGGGCTCGGATTGAAACCCAGGGCCTGTGCTCCTTCTGCTTGGCCTCACTGCTTCAAGTGCCTAAGGGATACAGAGCCAAGTGCATAGCCAAGGCTCTGATGATAGTGATGTAGCAGTTTTGTTTCAGCCGATCATTTACACTGTTGGGAAAATTTGGAAGCGAATGGTTGCAAAGCCTGAAAAATCCTAGCTGTGACAAAGGTAGAGCTGCCAGAGCCTCAATCAATCACATTTATTGAGTGCTTACTGTGAGCAGAGCACTTTGCTAAGTGCTTGGGTGACTACAGCAAGCTTACGGTCTGGAAGGGGAGAGATCAGATGATCAGAAGGGAGGTTCATTGTGGGCAGGGAACGTGTTTACCAACTCTTATCGTGTACTCTAAGCACTTAGAACAGTAAGCGCTCAATAAATACCTTTGATCGATCAGAAAAATCTGCTTTTGCTCAGTGGCAGTGGCCACGCAGGTACCAATGCCGTTTTTATTGTGGGTGATCTTTTGATCCCGTGGTTGGTTGGTACTGCGTTGTTTTCCATTAGTCTGTTACTGTCCCATAGGCCAACTGGTGAAGCTGCTTGGAACAAGGCGGATGGTTATAAGGGAAAGTTATAAGCATCCCTAAATATTTCCAGTTAGGCACTCATGTGGTTGCCAAGAGGCAGTGCTGCCCAGTCAGGGACCGGGCCCGGGCGCTAGCTACTAGGCCATGTTGCTTGGAAGTTACCAGGCGGCCTTTAGAAGGCTTGGATGTGCCCGTTAAGGACAGGTCACGGATGGCAATTGGTTGCACAAAGACTTAGAGCTCGCAAATGCCCACTTGGGCCCCAGGGGCCTCCTGGACTGCTCAGCGTCTCTGGCCTGAAACGGAAACAACAAGCTCTCCAGAGAACGGAGTGGTTCAGCTTCGATTGGCATTCTTGGAGAGGATGGGGAAAATCGAAACAGAGCCAAATCACCTGGGAATGATAATGTTGATGATTGCAGGCTGGTGCCTGGCACCCTCAAAGAACAGAGGAGGCGTTGCTCTTCGATTTGTTTTTTTCCTGTCAGGATTTCCTCTGTGTCAGCATCACTATCTCTTTATCTGGAAATTGCCCCCTAAGGGGGGGCGGGGGGGCTAAATGAAAACCGTGATGTAGACAGTATTAAGACAATTCTCCCAAACAGCTAGCGGCCTCCCCTCCCCACCTTTTATGTTTTTGGTTAAGTACTTACCATGTGCCAGGCATTGTTCTAAGCACTGGGGTAGGTAGAAAGTGGTCTGGTTGGTCCCAGTCCATGTCTCACATGGGACTTGTAAAATTTTCATTTTACAGAAGAGGGAACTGAGGCCCAGAGAAATGAAGTGACTCGTCCAAGGTCACACAGCGGACAGGTGGCAGAGCGGGATTAGAACCCCAGTCCCTCTGACTCCCAGGCTGTAACCATCAGGCCACTCTGCTGCTCCTCGAGGGCACCTGAGACAAAACATCTTGGTTTCCCTGCTGTGCTAATGATTTCCTCTGCTTAAGGCTGGTTTTCACGTTTGAACCCTCGACCTTAAACACGCAGACCCGACGAGCCCTGTCTGTTGAGGAAGGCGAAGTTTAGGCCGCCTTTTCCTCTCATTGTGGACTGAGTGGAGCTGTCCTGTATATATATATACCTGTATATATGTATATATGGTTGTACATATTTATTACTCTATTTTACTTGTACATATCTATCCTATTTATTTTATTTTGTTGGTATGTTTGGTTTTGTTCTCTGTCTCCCCCTTTTAGACTGTGAGCCCACTGTTGGGTAGGGACTGTCTCTTTGTGTTGCCAATTTGTACTTCCCAAGCGCTTAGTACAGTGCTCTGCACATAGTAAGCGCTCAATAAATACGATTGATGATGATGATGATGATGACAGTGCTCAGAATCCCACGCGCCATCCAACGGTTCAGGGTCGTCTCTTCAACAACCAGAGATCAGCATTTGGTGCCGTGATGCCGTCGAGGGTTTCAGAAACGCAGTCGGCCTTTTTCCAGAAGCTGCCCTGTGCCGAGCCCCGAGCGCGCTCACTACTAGCCCCTGCTAGCGTGGCAGCCAGTCGCCGTCATCGTTGCGATTTCTTTGGCTGCAGAACAGCGACCATTTGTGCACCCCTCCGTCCCTGGGGATAGCTGGCTGCTGCCGCAGCCCAGCTCCACTTGGTATATCGGGGATGAATGGGGCATTCACGTCCGCTGCACTAACCAGTCGGGAACTCTCTCCACGGGAGGAGGCAGCTGGTACACGTGGAACCGCCGCTTTGCCACGTGTCAGCAGAGAAAGCAACTCTCTGTCCACCCTCACTCCTCAGCCCAGGGTGGAAATTGCCAGCGATATTCCTGGTGATCAGGGGGAGGACGGAACTCGGCATGGGCTGGATTGGAAGCCAACCCGGCTACTTCCAGCGGCCCTGAAAGGCAAGCCTCTTTGCGAGTAATGCGCGTGGATGGCAAACAGTTCATAAGTCATTTTTATTGAGCCCTTATCCTAAGCGCTTGTGGGGGGAGTACAATACAATGGGGTTGGCCAATGAAATCTCCGCCGTGAGGGAGTCTCCGGGTAGCCCGGCACCACCCTGAAGGTCCTGTAGTGGATTGTGGGGGTCTTGAGGTCCGGGGTGCTTTCTAATCCTGCCCAAATCCAGCTAGGTGTAGGGCTGCTGCAGGTACAGGAGAGGCAGGCAGTCGGAAGCTGGCAGAGAGGAGAAGGGATAGTTTGGTACAGAAGCCCCAAAGCACTTGCTTCAAATGGAGCGACTCAGAGGTAGTCTGAATTCTAAGCAGTAATTTGCTGGACCATTTGCAGGAAAAAGTGCTTCAGGTTGGCCCGGAGCGGGTAGGTCCGGGGAAAATCCACAGAATTAAATTAGTATTTAGATGTGGTTTTGAACCCCAGGATTTCACGTCCGGGGTCACGGTAATTCCTGACGGTGTTTCTGAGATACATTCATTCCCTTCCCAAATATCCCGAAGTGGCCCCATTAGGTTCAATCTGCTGCCATTTCGCTTTTGTGGGTGGAGTGGGGATGGATGGACAAATGTGATTTTGTTTCTTGTTTTTTCCTTTTTTGTTTGGGTTTTTTTTTTTTTTTTTTTGGTAGCTTAGTTTTTGCAGGAATTACCCATCACATCGAGAAACGTTGTGGCGTTTTCCATTCCTTTTCTCCCGCAATTCTTGCTGCTCTTTGACAGCTACCACTGTCCTACGCAGTCCTGGGCACGATCTGAAAATAGAAGCTTTTCTGGATTTATGCCACGGGCGGCCGGGCGGCAGTAGAAGCAGTAATGGGATTATTGGTGCCCCACTGGGTGCAACGCATGACACTTGAAGTCGACAGGCATCCCCTGCCCACAAGGAGTTTGCGCCAATGTGTCACACAGGTAGAAGCCCCCGGATTTGCGCTGATCTGAGGAGCTGCTACAAACTCGCTGGGGGCTGAGGAGTTTGAGGGAGAGCAGCATAACTTTCTGTGTGTTTGGGTTTTTTTTTTTTAAAGTAAGAGATGTTTTCGAGAATTTTCACAATGGAAAAATCCTTGGGGATCACGTTCCTCCCCCATCCCTCCAGTCAAAGATTCTTGACTCCTGACTGGTGGCTCCGTCATTGGCAACCCTGGGAGACTGTAATCTCGTTGTGAGCAGGGAATGTGTCTGTTTATTGTTGTACTCTCCCAAGCGCTTAGCACGGTGCTCCGGCACACAGTAGGCACTCAGTAAATACGATTGATTGGTAAGTGATGAGTGCTTTTGGGCCTCCGTTATCTCCAGGCTCAGAGAAGTTAAGTGACTTGCCCAAGATCATACAGTAGGATCAGAGCCAGGATTAGAACCCAGGGCTTCTGAGTCCCAGGCCTTTGCTTTTTCCACCAGGCCATGTTTTTTTTTCATAGAATTTTCCTCTCTGGTGCATCTTTTAAAAAATATATAGGTTTGTGTTGATCGGTCCCCCTACATTGCAGATTTTTCATTCCAAGGATAATCACACTAGTATTTGTAAGTCACCAGAGAAAATAGCATTAAGGCTGTACCTTGTAAGTTGTCTCCCTATTTATTTCCTTCTTTCCACATTTTGATTCCTTGTCCAGTCATGTTGAAATCTCAATTCCTAATCGGCCCTCCTGAAATCTAAATTTCTGTTTAATCTTGATTACGCACTCAGATTAGATTTGGTCGGTATTGCTAATTGAATCATGTGGAAGTTTGGTTAGTCTGTTGTTGGTTTCGTGTTTGCATATTGTCTAGTGACAGGACTTGCACGTTTATCTCTACAGCCTTATTGCTTGCCGTTTATTGTGTATTTGGCTGAAATGTTTGACTCTATATTCCAGCTGCCTCCTCCTCTTCGGGAGAGAAGTGAGGATGTACGCCAGTCCCTTCTTGGGTAGACCTTATTCAGTCCATCAATCCTATTTATTGAGTGTTTACTGTGTGCAGAGCACTGAACTAAGCGCTTGGGAGAGTAACAGAATAACAGAATTGGTAGACGTGTTCCCTGCCCACAAAGCTGATGGCATTATATTTTCAGAGCCTTCTGAAAGGCGCCTTAGCTTGCTGGTTGTTTTAAGGCTGCTGCTTGAAAACATAACTGCCAGCGGGAAATGAATTCAGCAAGGGCTGGAAACATGAAGGCCGTTTAACAAATTGGTGAGAGATAAAATGTGTTAGCCAGGGAATGGGGCCACATTAAAGCCCAGGTGAGCCCTGGTCAAGGGGGAGAGTGGGCGAATTCCCAGATGTCTACCCCTCACCCCTTGAGTCTCTCGTGTTCCTGTGGAAGCGGAGGCGATGTTGGAGGAAGAGGATAAAACCTTGAAGTATTTGTGGAACTTGTAAGTCCACCGGGAAAATGGATTCCTGAGCAGGGTGCATATTGGCTTCTAGCGCGTTCACCTGGGCGGGGAGACTTGTTCTATGCAACGCTGGGGTGCCAAAGGAGTGGAGAAGACACTGCCCCTTTCCTTCCTCACCAAAAGCCCCAGATGTATTTCTCCTCCTGGCCGTGACCTCTTAATCAGGGTCCTAATAGGCCATGGCCATTTTAGCTCGATGGTTAATGAGGGAGTAGTAAAACAATAGGAGCCTGGTTTCCCCAAATAGTCTCTCTTCATTGGGTGGTGGTCCAGGGACGTAGACTTACACAATTAGTTTACAAAGGAATAAATAATGAATCAAGTATGAATTAAATTTTAAATCCACACAGTCCCCTAAGCACAAGCCAAGTCCCAAATACACTGAAGGGAAAAAAAAAAAGCCCTGAGCTTTGGGAAAGGATTGGCGGAATTCCTTCCCTGGATGTTTGAAATTCAGTTCTTTTGTTCTCTCTCCCAGCTCCACCCTGTTTTGACTGTTAAATACCATAGGACTGTTCTTAGAATTAGATAATGTTTGGAGTTTGAAACATTTGTGGTTTCTAGGGTAACCCTCCAGGTACCATCGTGACATTGGACTACATCTAGGGCAGTTGACATTTCGCAGACGTTTAGCCATTTTACAGATCTTTTGTCTCGTCTCCTCTTGATTGTGCGTGGCCGAATAATTTATGTTTAGCCTGACGGTTAATTGTATTTTGCAGCAACAGAAATTTCACGTGGTACCTTTTAAAAGCGGTACAATATTGAAGTCCTGCAGCAAATCAAAGACCCAGATAATGTGGCTGTTTAAGAGCTATTAGGCTCCTACAGTTTATTAGGCGCAGAAGGTGACAGATTGAACGGGAGAGGCATCTTGGTTCTCTTTTTGGTGCCTTTACTGACTTGTGTGTTACTGGTGAAAGCATTTCTTCTTCTTATGGTATTTGTTAAGTGCTTACTTTGTGCCAGGCACTGTACTAAGTGCCGGCGTAGATACAAGCTAATCAGGTTGGACACGGTTCCTGACCCACATAAGGCTCACAGTCTAAATCCTCTTTTTAAAGATGAAGTAACTGAGGCCCAAAGAAGTTAAGTGACTTACCCAAGGTCACACAGCTGACATGGTGGAGCTGCCCACAAAGAGCGTATAGTCTACGGGGGGAAACAGACATTAAAAGAGATTACAAATAGGGAAAATGAGTATAGTAGATAGATGGTAATCGAATGGGCTCAGGAGGAACAGCTTGAAGATTCCCAGATCCACCACACTCCTGTCAAGTAATGGTAAGTGCTGCCGTGGCTCACGATATATATGCGAGCCCTTTCAGGGTTTTTTTTTTTAATAATAAAGGAAACTACTGTGCTTTTGAAGCAAGAGACGGCAGGGACAGTGCTTACTTAAAGTGATTTCAATAGCCCTTATTCATTTGCAGGAGGGCACTTAATAGTTCTTGACAATGAAGGAAAAGATCCCTAAATATTATGGAAGAATTCATCCGCGTTTTCCTCTAGGTGAATGCAGATATGTTGGCTTGTGAAAATGGGAGCTCAAGAGAATTATGTTGTTGGCAGATAGACGTTACCTGTAGAAACCTTTCAGAATCTGTCATGAGGTGTGAAGCTTATCGCTCCCCTTTTGGGTCCCAGTTCTTACAGTCCTCCAAAAGAGTGTGAGGAGAGAGCTTTATTTAGCATTATTTCATGTTTCTTAAACGCTTTGCGAGGCTGACTAATAATTATCAATCTCATGTCAAGCAGGTGGCGGACATCAACATTTTGGTATTGTAGGGGGAGAGATTGAGGTCTTGTGTAAGGTAACTTAGCCTGTAAATGATGCAGGAGAATAGAAGATTGCAGAAAATTCCAAAGACTGTATTATGCAACCCCCACTTTTTTTTTTTTTTACTTCCCTCTTTCCTCATACTCCTGGGTCCAAAAGGAGTAAAATGAAATATGTCCATCCTTCCTCATTTTCCTCAAAGCGTGAGGTAGTCCTCACTAGTGTCTGTGTTCATAATAGTAATAGTAGTAATAATGATTATGATACTTGTTAAGCACTTACTATATGCCAAGCACCATTCTAAACTCTGGAGTAGACACAAATCAATCAGGTTGGACACAATTCCTGTCCCTCATGGGGCTCATACTTGTAATCTCCATTGTGCTGAGGCCCAGAGAAGTTAAGTGACTTGCCCAAGGTCACAAAGCAGGCGTGTCCCCACACTTCTCTGTGCCTCAGTGACCTCATCGGTAAAATGGAGATTCAGCCTGTGAGCCCCATGTGAGAAAGGGACTGTGTTTA
This sequence comes from Tachyglossus aculeatus, assembly GCF_015852505.1. Classification (NCBI taxonomy): domain Eukaryota; kingdom Metazoa; phylum Chordata; class Mammalia; order Monotremata; family Tachyglossidae; genus Tachyglossus; species Tachyglossus aculeatus. The sequence continues at coordinate 11,209,814 of NC_052085.1, read as the reverse complement.
ACTTGATTAGCTTGTATCTATCATAGCCCTTAGAAAAGTGCTTGACACATAGTAAGTGCTTCAGAAATGCCATAATTCTTCCTCTTCTTCTTCCCACCCTCAGCCCCACAGCTCTTGCATATGAATTTGTAAAGTATATATTATAAATTATTTATGTTCAGTCGTATTCAGTTCTAGACTCTGAGCTCATTTTGGGCAGGGAATACGTCTACCAACTCTGTTTGTGTTGTAGTCTCTTAGCTGCTTAGTACAGTGCTCTGCACCCAGTAAGTGCTCAATAAATACCATTACTATGTTTCCCCCCCTCATTCCAGGTACCGTCCACCCCCACAGAACTCTCAAAGGTGGACATACTCACCTTCAATCGCTTTTAAAAACCATCAGTCATGTTTATTGAGCACTTCTCCACCTTGCTTTGGCAGGCCAGGAAAAAAATAGTAGTGCTACCATCACTTTGGAAAAAAAAACACATTTTAGTGTAGCTTGTTTGCAGCAAGCTAGTAAGTTTTCTGTCAATTATTTCATTTGATAGCGGGTACATTTGTCTTCTCAGTGGTTTCAGCAGGCAGTGGAAGCGGAATATGTAATTTAACCTTCATTTATGTGTCCATTTCAGTTTTAGTATTTCAATTCTAATAGCTGTTAGCTATGACTCTCTCACTGTACCTGGGAGCAAGAAGAACAGTGTGGTGCCGTATGACCGCTACCTCACAGTCAGTCAGTCATATTTACTGAGTGCTTATTGTGTGCAGAGCAGTGTACTAAGCACCTGGGAGAGTACAGTATGACAATAAGCAGACACATTCCCTGCCCACAGAGAGTTTGCAGTCTAGAGGGAGAGACAGACATTAACATAAATAAATTACAGATATGTACAAAAGTGCTGTGGGGTTGGGAAGGGGAGTGAATAAAGGGTGATGTAGTCTTGATGTGTTGATAAACAGGCTCGCTGCTGTTATTTTGCTGCTTTGAATCGTGATGTGGACGGACTCCCAGAGGCAAAGGTGAACGGGGCAGCATGTAACGATAAAAAAATGAAAATAATCGAAGAAGCAGCGTGTTTGTGCAACAGCCATGTAACTAAGCTTTTCTCTTACCCATCCTTTCCCCTGGTAGCAGTGTGTCCTGATAAATCAGGATATTGATCTTTCTGGTATTAAAGTTTGTCAGTCTAAATTAGCACAAGTGGCTTTATCGGCATCTTTGTACCCAGATAGATTTTGGGAGGATCAAACTGCCGTTAAAAGAAAATGGGAACCAGGTAGGATATGAGTGAATGAGACCTTGAAGTAAACCAACATGGTTGTGTTCTTCCTCATTTTCTTAGCGTCTGTTCGAGGATTCCTAGTACAAGAAAGCTTAATGTGTCCTGAGAGCCTCTTTATCTAGGGAGAAAGAAGGAATGCTTTTGGATTGTTCTTGTATGAACAGAACTATCTTTAAAACCATTTTCGAACCAACTAGCTCTAAGCGTGGCTTTAAAAAAGCCATTTGCAGCATTAATTTGTTAGTCGGAGGTGGCCGAAGGATTTTTTCCTCAATATACATTTTCCCTTCTAGCCAGCGTTCCAATTTCTCTCTGACATCTGAAACACAACCATTTTTTTGGTTTTAGGGTAAGATGATGAACCACATTGGAGATTTATTACAAACAAATGCACCTACATGGATCATACTGACTACTTGGAAACTGTCCTCTTAGTTTTGTTTGGACATGCAAACAAACGTTCATGCATTTGGACATTCACGCACAAATGATTTTCAGACTATGCTTAATGAATAAATATCCGAGTGATTGAAAACGTCACAGTGATGGGTGGTGTCCCAAAAGAGATCGTTTTATATGAAGGTAGCCACCAGCATGAGGATACTTTTTGGAAATACTTGTTTTAATTACCCTTCCCTCACCCCACAAAAATAGTATACTCAACAGCATCCAGTAGGACATGAGAAAAGGCCCCTATTATTGTTTGTTTTTTTTTTAAATGCTTTCAAGTGAATGGTGCTTTGGGTAAGATAGAGTGGCTGCCTTTTGCCCAGAGTGACTGTTTCCCAATACTTTCTATTAAGGTGCTGCCACAGAATGAAGCTCTGTGGTATTCCTTAATATATATATATTATATGTATTGTATATATATATACACACACATAGATATATGTGTGTGTGTATATATATGTATGTATGTATATATATATAAGAAATGTCATTAATTATGTTGTTTGGACACTTTAAGGAGCAGAGATGAGAGGATGTCACCACCCTAGATTCTTCAAACTTTCCCCCACTCTCTCATCTCCTTCTGCAAACGCTTAGTACAGTGCTGTGCGTACAGTAGGTATTCGATAGTTAATATTGATTAACTCTCCCACGTCAGGCAAGAGTGAAGCTTCCCTATTCCATTCCTAAGCTTCCTTCAAAGCCAGGTATCAGGAAGAGCGTGTCCTAGTGCAAACAGTAGAAGCTTGGGAGTCAGAGGACCTGGGTTCTAATCCCACCTCTGCCACTCGTCCCCTGTGTTATCTTGGACAACTCGCTTAACATCTCTGTGCCTCATACAGAATGAGGATTTAATAGCTGTTCTACCTCCTACTTAGACCGTGAGCCCCATTTGGGACCTGATGATCTTGCATCTTATCGTCTTGTATCTGCCCCAGCACCGAGTCGAGTGCTATACCCATAGTAAGTTTTTAGCAAATACCACAAGTAGTATTATTTAACCACCTGAATAACATGAGATTCCACTGTATTAAGACTTTCAGGTTCCTTCCCTTTTTTCTCCAATGGTGTTTGCTCTCATTCTGAATGAAACTAAGTTGAGGAGACTGTTACTTCCGTGCCAGAATTTAGAGTCAAGCCACTGGGGAGGTTCGTTTCAGCTGGAGGAATATTGAAATTGAAATGACCCATTTTTTAATGCATGCATTTACATAGACGGTCCTAGGAAAGCGGCTTGGGAGAGTGGGCCCTATCACTGTTTGGTCAAGAGGTGTGCTGCCATTTCCATGCTGGCTTTCTGTGGAAATTGGAGGGTGCTGAGGGAGCGGGGACGGTTTTGAGGAGGGTCAGTCCCAGGAGTACTTTTTAATTTGTATTTTCTCAAGAGCTTAATACAGTCTCTTCAAGTAACAAGCCTTCAGATACAATCGATTGATTGATGTGGAACAGCACCATTGCTTTTATTGCCATAAATATTTACAGTGGAGCAACTATGTCCTCTTAGGAAGGGAGGATGATTGGGAAGAGATTTCTTAGGGACTGCAAAGACAGTAAAACAGAACTATTTCTCAGGGATGCAGAAAAGATTAATGCCTGCTGCCTCCTAATTTGAATTTTGTGAAATGCCTTGAACTTTAGAAAGTCCCTTTCTCACTGGACAGTAATGAACTCCAACGCTTTATTTTTTTCTTCCCCATAACCTTAGGAGTTAGGATCCCCAAAAACATGAGCTCTAGGGTGAGGAGACTGAGGAAAAGTAGTTTTTGGTTTTGTTTTGATCTGTTTTTTACATGGGATTTAAGCACTTGCTCCATGTCAAGTACTGCCCTAAACCCTGGGGCAGGTACAAATTACAGGTTGGTTGCAGTTCCTGTCCCACATAGGGCTCACAGCTTAACTATGAAGGAGGACAGGCATCAAATCCGCATTTTGCAGTTGAGGAAACCGAGGCACAGAGATGTTAGAATTGACTTGCCTCAGGTCACACAGCAGGCAGTTGGCAGGGCCAGGATTAGAACTGGTGGAGCCAGGATTAGAGAGTTTTCAGAGCAAATGCTGTAGACTATAAACTTCTTGTGGGCAGGGATTGCCAACTTTGTTATATCGTACTTTCCTTGGAATTCAAACCTACAGAAAAACGGGGGAACCACTTGTTGAATTGCTTTATGTGTTTTTGATACCATCTCTTTGGGGGCAGTGGCATGGTCCCAGTTTGGATTTTTTTGACAAGTTATGTTGTTCAAATAAGGGCTTAAATGGATGGCAGTAGTTCGTTAAAAAAAAATATTCCCTTATAAGTCTGGTTAGAATTCTTGCATTTAAACATTCTCTCTAAATGCATGTCCCGATGCTGATCTGTTAATTGACTAGTAACATTTGTGAAACATATTTCCTGCAACCCAGGCTGTTGAAGACGCTGTTTGGCATGAAGCCATAATGAAATGGAAGAAAATCATATTTCTCTCTGACATTAGATCACTCCCACTTCCTTCAGCACCAAAAGGCCAAATGTCAAAGAAAAACCAATTCATAAGACAGCCAGTTGGGTAAAAGTCAAGTTATTTCTGTTAAAATCAAACTGCATTGTGCTTGCTTTTCTTCAAAGGCTACTTTTCCCTTGAAGCAACTATTAAAAGTGAGAGATATTCAAAGATATTTTAGTTGGCCTGACATTTTCTGAGCACCAATTTCTGATTTTTTTACTTACTGTGTGATTCATATTGCTGAAAGCATTTGAATTTGTGGGGGTTGTGGGGGGGAGGTCCTATTGATTCTGTCCAGCTAGGTATTCTTTTTTTAATCGTTTGACCAGTTGAAACTTCAAAGTTCAGTAAGTTACATTCAGAAGAACAACATCACACGTAACATTTACAATAATCAAATGTACTTGAATGAAAGCGCGTGAGTAAACTGGGAGTTTGTGCACTCGGAGTATAATTTTGGGGGTTACCCCTTTCAAACGACGTGGTGTTGTTTGAAAGTAAGTGTAACCCGGTTTCGTATTTTTGGTAAATAGAATCAGTCTTTTCCCTCCACATTGAAAACTGAGCAGAGGGACCAAATGGTAAAGGGAATGGCATGGTGGTGATTCATTTCCTTTCGAGAGGAAAAGTCCACACATAATTAGACTTTAAAATCAGCCACAAGATCGGCATTCAGTTCTGGAAAATTTAGAATTGAAACTTCTCCGGTTAAATGTGCATTTCCTGTACAGAGGAAACCTGGTTATTTAGAAGCAGCTTGTGTTGCCCACACCCAGAATTTTTTAAAGAAATGACAGCTTCCTCAAGCTCAGATTAGTATCGGGGACCGATCAGTCTCTTTTTATTGACAAAACGTAAATTTAACTACATTCCAGGCTGAATTTTTCCTGCAAGAGGAATGGCTGGGATTTCTCGTTAAACATGTTAAAGCTTCAGCAGCAGATGAGAGAAATGGTGTCCTTTTAACATATTTTCATCTTACAAATCTGAGTAACTTGCTGTTTTGGCGTGTAAGTAATAGCATGCGGAATACCAAATGGGGAACCACCTCGGCAATCCACCTGATGCATAGGGGTTCTTACGGCTTGATGATAAGATTTAAAACGGTATATGCAATCATTTAAGGAGAACTAATTTTGCCTGCCATGCTTTATCTAAGACCTGCGGTTATGACTACGAGAAGAGAAGTTAGCGCTATTTTCTTGTTTTTTATTGTCGTCTGATGCAGGCTTCTAGCAGTCCTCAGCACATTATCAATTCAGTTCTTGATTTCAGTGTTACTAATAGATATGAGAACCGTGAAATCATCTTAGTTTCCGACTCCTAAATATCAAATACCTTTTTTAAACCCACTTGCAGCCTCGTCTTCTTTGAATAGAAATCTGTTTCAGGAGACTTGCAAATCTACCATGCACTTTTAAAAATTCCAGCTCGGTTGCTCGTGGATCATCCCAAAAGCAGAACAGGATTTTCAGCCTCGCTTGATCCAGGGATGTTTTCACCCCCATTCACTCGAACCGAGTAATAAATGTGCCTGCTTATTAGTCAGGCAAGTGCCACAAAACATTTTAACAAAGAGATTCGGGGGGAAAGAGAGCATGGCAGAAAAAAAAGGAAAGAAGGGGCTGGCCAAATCCTACAGTCTTCATTCACCACAGTTCAAAGAGCAATCTCTTTTATTTATTTTAGGTGTAAGATTCCCTTCAGCACAAATAACCCAAGAAGAGTCAGTTGTTATTATAGATAGAATTTACATACCATTAGCTCACAGTAATTCATTAGCAGCAGAGTTCTGGTGCAGAGCCAGTTAGCAACATTATTGGTGATGCCGGGGCGCTGGATTGTAAGGAGGCTTATTGGCCGCATGCTTGTCGCCTTTGTCCCAGTGAGAGAAATAATTACTTGATAAAATGAAGTGCATCACTGTGAACAATTGACCCCTTAGAACAGTCCAGGCTGGTGAGCAGTCTAAAGCCACATTTTAAAGCCATCATTATAGCCTCAAACTTCAGTGTCTCCAGGGTGCAGACGAAGGTGTTATCTTCCTTTAGAACCAGCCGGGTACCATTTTCTGACTTTATGAAGTATTTAAACTGAATAATGTTTGAAGATATGGAAAACTCCTCCGGGAACCCATCCAGCCGGCTTTTGGACACCAGGACGATGCGGGATTTGATTTTGGTGATAAAATCGGGAGCGTTGCAGAAGATCCTCAGCCCCTGGGAGCGATCGTGGTTGTCGGTGATTTCCAGGAAAGTCGTCTCTCTGGATGTGAGCTGCTCCTTCTCCCACCTGGTTTTCACTTCCTCAGCTAATCCCTTAAGCTGAAAGAACTGCGCTTCTTGCGCCAGGAGCTGGTTCTCCCGAAACCCTTCCGGAAGGAGAAGTTCTCCATTCCGTAGGAAGTTCAGGACGTGCCTGAAAAGGAGCCCGTCGCGGTCGATGAAGTAGTGGCCCTCCGCGTCGAAGGGGCACAGGATTTTCCCGTTGACCACCCCTTCGAGGAAAGTGTCCGGATACCTGGTCAGAGTCTGCTTCTGAGTAACGTACAGATACCCGCCAACGTTGAGCGTGACCAGCGTCGATTTGCCGTCCTTTCCACGTTCGGAAGCTTCGGGGCTGTTGTGTTTGCCTTCGTATTCCTTTTCTTTTTCTCTCCTGTTGATCTTCCGTTCCATTTCGGAAACTCGGTCAGGGTCTCTCCGGGAGCTGGTCCGCCGTGGCGTGGCGAGAGGTTGGGGAAAAAGACCCCCACCCACCCCCCTCTCACAAACACGCCTTTATTCCTCTCCAGCCCGCCAATGGAATGGAAGTGCCAGCAGCTTTGCACGAGCTGTCAGCTCGGCTTTGCAGTAGGTGGCGTGTCAGCCATGGATGCGGGAGGTTTTCGGGAGAGGACTGAAAAGCCCAATTTGCATTTAACCGGATGAGTGACGGGCCTGGGAGCGCAGGCGTAGTTTTCCCGGTGTCCCGAGACGTGAATTATTCAGAGTGTCTGGGTGACTTCGCCGCCGATTCTGCAACCATCCGGGTCCCTTTTGACACGGGCTGTGATTTCTGTAGCCGACCGTCTCTCCGAGTGACACTCAGAAGCCCTCGATCCCTTGCGCTTGGGTCGTGTTTTCGCAGCGCCGCCAGTTTGGGAGGAGAAGGGGATCGATGTTGTTTTGGTTCGGGGCGGGGGGCGTCTCACGCCCCGGGGGAAGTCGTAAACAGAAAATAGTGGGGGGCAGGGGGTTGGGGAGAGAGGAAATTCGGCCCTGCGGGTCTTCCACAAGCTGTATGGATGTCCCGGTGTCCCAGGGCTGTAGTCATCTGAACGGGAAAATGAGGATTAATAAACCTGTTTGCGGCACAGCACTAGTTGCGCTTAATTGGCCGAGCGAGCAGTGCTCATTGCAGGATTCTCAGAAAGAAAGTGATGGGTCCGATTTCTTTATAGGGAGGACTCCCTGTGGGCTGGGAATATAATCTACCAACTCTTTTTTTATAGAGTACTCTCCCAAGTGCTTTCTACAGTGCCCTGCACACAGTAAGCACTCTGTAAGTACCATCGGTTGATGGGCACTTTCATTCATTCAGTCGTATTTATTGAGCGCTTACTGTGTGCAGAGCACTGTGGTAAGCGCTTGGGAAGTACAAGTCGGCAACATACAGGGCCAGTCCCTACCCAATAACGGGCTCAGATGAAAGCGGGGGAAAGCTGTGCAGCTGCTGTTTCTTTGCATTGGGTTTTGTTGCGTAAGTTGTCCTGTGAGACAGGCGATCACTTTCTTCGGTCTGAACAGCTTGGTTTCCTTTCTGAACAAAAGACTCCTTCAGCTCCCTTAAGCCTGTGCATAGCTGTCCAAAAGGAGAAGCGGCGTGGCCTAGTGGTAAGTGCCCGGGTTTGGGAGTCAGAGGACTTGGGTTCTAATCCCGGCTCTGCCACTCGTCTGCTGTGTGACCTTGAGGAAGCCACTTAACTTCTCTGTGCCTCAGTTACCTCATCTGTAAAATGAGGACTGTGAGCCCCATGTGGGACAACCTCATTACCTTGGGTCTACCCCGGCGCTTAGAACAGGGCTTGGCATGTAGTAAGTGCTTAACAAATACCATCATTATTATTATTCCCCCTTTTAGACTGTGAGCCCACTGTTGGGTAGGGACTGTCTCTATATGTTGCCAACTTGTACTTCCCAAGCGCTTAGTCCAGTGCTCTGCACACAGTAAGCGCTCAATAAATACGATTAATGATGATGATGATTATTACTACGTGAGTACTGTACTTAGCATACAAAATATTATATATAGTGGAACCATTTGGTATAAAACGTGGGATCAGGCAATTCAAACTTACCTTTTCATTTCTTACAGCTTCCTTTTCAATTACTGACAAGTGACTTGCAGATATTTGTCCGTGGGATAGAAGCAAGGTGCAGGGAGCGTGTTTGGTCTGCCGGAGAGGTGCTCTCTGTTGCTTTTCTGGGGCACGGGTCAGTAAATGCAACAGGCCTCCCAAAGCAGGGTAAGGATCAGAAACTTACTTCAGGCAGGACATGTAAAGGGGAGAACTTCTAGGAGATTTTTAAAGAATCCATTGGTTTTGTTTTCAAGCCGTTGTTTTCTCGCCGTTGTGTACAATTACCAGGCAGAGCTACATTATGATCAGTGCACATTCAGGAGAGGGGCACTCAGCTGATCTCTTGACCCTTTAAAAATCGCACCTAATTATCATGAATTTCACTGGACTATTGAAGGGAATCGTTGAAAAACTGGCTCCAGAGACCAGGCGTCTGATTTCAGAATTTCTTCTTTCCGTGCTTCTGAATGGTTTTTTGTATTTGATTTATTGGGAATTATATATATCGGAAATAAAATTTTAGTCATTGTACATAATCGAGGCTGCCCGGTAGCTGTTGGAATTGGATAATGATGGCTCGAACTTTGACTAGGTTTTTACATTCTAAAATGGTATTCGGTTTTTCACATCAGAAGTTATGTCCATCTGTGGGGGCTATTACCGGGAAATAGTTTTGATGTAGTCAGTGCCTCGCCGTCGTGAGTGGACGTTGCCGATGTTGCCGATTTGTACTTCCCAAGTGCTTAGTACAGTGCTCTGCACACAGTTAGCACTCAGTAAATACGATCGAATGAATTAATGACTGACTTCAAGAGAAACGTTTCGAACTTACAGAATCATTATGATCCATTTAAGCTACACTCTGCCACATATCTTTCCCACCTTCTTTATTTCTCCATCATAATGGTTTAAAATACTAAGTAGCTCACTTGTAGGGATACATTTCATCCCATCCCATCTCAGGTTGCTGGGTCTCGAGTCTATAGCCAAAATACCAGAGCGGGAAAAGTTCAGGGTCAGAAAAGTAAGTTGGCGGTTTGTTATTCTGCCGATTATTATTATTATTATGGCATTTATTAAGCGCTTACTGTGTGCAAAGCACTGTTCTAAGCGCTGGGGAGGTTACAAGGTAATCAGATTGTCCCGTGGGGGGCTCACAGTCTTCATCCCCATTTTACAGATGAGGTAACTGAGGCCCAGAGAAGTGAAGTGACTTGCCCAAAGTCACACAGCTGACAATTGGTGGAGCCGGGATTTGAACCCATGACCTTTGACTCCAAAGCCCGGGCTCTTTTCCACTGAGCCACACTGCTTCTCTAATATTATGGTACTTCTTCTTACCAAGATCAGTCACTATTCCCTAATAGTGTCAGGGCACAATGGTTTCGGAGTAGGGATGGTGCTCCGGAGCAAGACCTATTTGTGTCTTCTCTGTTTGTTCTCTCAAGAGAAAGCGTTAAAGAAAAAATAAATCCTCTTTCCCTTTCCACTTTCATTTCTCTTCCCCCTGTCTCATTCTTTCTTCTTTAGACATCTGGTGGTTCTTTTTTATTTTTCCCCACTCCAGAGACCAGTAAAATCTCTTCCCAATAGAAAGGACCAGAGCAAGAGATCGAAGCCAGCTTTTCCTAAATGAGTGATCGAAAAACTGCTCCCATCATCATCATCATCAATCATATTTACTGAGCGCTTACTATGTGCAGAGCACTGTACTAAGCGCTTGGGAAGTACAAATTGGCAACACATAGAGACAGTCCCTACCCAACAGTGGGCTCACAGTCTAAAAGGGGGAGACAGAGAACAAAACCAAACATACCAACAAAAAAAAATAAATGAACGAAAGTGACCGAAAAACTGCTCCCAATTATTGTCCTAAGTAATCTCTTCTTCCTAAGCGTCTAGTACAGTCTTTTAGACTGTGAGCCCACTGTTGGGTAGGGACTGTCTCTATATGTTGCCATCTTGTACGTCCCAAGCGCTTAGTACAGTGCTCTGCACACAGTAAGTGCTCAATAAATACGATTGATTGATTGATTGCAGTGCACCAAGCGTGTGCTCAAATGCTGCTGCTGCTACTGCTACTACCATTTTAAGGGATCTTCTAAATTCTAGTCTCTGTGTATCTCATTTAAAATTGTAACCTCGTGGAAGGCAGTGCCTGTTTGGGTCACTTATTTATCCCACTTCCATTACTTTTCACACACTGACACTTGTGTATAGACACCCAGTGGGAAGGAGGGGCTTTAGATTCAGTTCTAAAGTAGAATGAGACTCAAATAATAACGATGGCATTTATTAAGCGCTTACTATGTGCAAAGCACTGTTCTAAGCGCTGGGGAGGTTACAGGGTGATCAGGTTGTCCCACGGGGGGCTAAAGGGTAAAACATTAGAGAGTAAGGGGAACAAATGCAGCTGCTCTTCTGGCAGTTCCTCAGATTGTCATGGGATTTGGTGAGCGCTTACTATGTGTCAAGTACTGGGACTAAGCACTGGGATAGGTAAAGGTAAATCAGGTTGGGCACAGTCTCTGTCCCACATGGGGCTCACCGTTTGAGGAAGAGGGAGAACAGGTATTGAGTCCCTACTTTGCAGATGAGGAAACTGAGGCTCAGAGAAGTTAAGCAACTGGCCCAGAGTCACACAGCAGGCAAGTGTCAGAGCGGGATTAGAACCCAGGTCCTCCGACTGCTAGGTCCCGCTGCTCCTAGATGAGATTATCGTAGAAGCCCACTGCCAGCCAAGAATCATCCACAAGTATTTCACTTCTCAGGAAGCAAGGGACCGCAGATTGTGGTGGCTTGGCATGGGAGCAGAGAATCTCTCAGCTGCTGTGGTCAGGGGCCACTGGATAGGGACCCCCACCCCGGGTACTGAATCTGTACCCATTCAGGGCTAGTCGGGCCCTAGACTTGGGCCTGCATCTCTGCCAAGGGATTATTTGAGATAGGGTTACTTATTTATATTAATATCCCTCTCCCCCTCGAATTGTGGGACTTGTCAGTAGTGGTATCTGTAAAGCCTTTACTATGTGGCTAGCACTCTACTAAGCCTGGGGTGCATACGTGTCCCACGTGGAACTTGCAGTCGTAATCCCCATTTTACAGATGAGGTAACTGAGACACTGAGCTGTGAAGTGACTTGCCCAAGGTCACACAGCAGACACTTCATTCATTCAGTCATATGTGTTAAGCACTTAGGCAGAGCACTGCACTAAGCACTTGGGAAAGTACAGTGCAGCAATAAAGTGACCTTCCCTGCCCACAACGAGCTCCCAGTCTAGAGGGACATGTGGCAGAGCTGGGATTAGAAGCCAGGTTCTTCTGACCCCCGGGCCCGTGCTCTTTAAGCTCCTCGTGGGCAGGGAACATGTCTACCATCACTGCATTGTACTTTCCCAAGTCTTTAGTACTGTGCTGTGCACACAGAAAGCACTCAGTCAATCAGTGGTATTTACTGAGCACTTATTGTGTGCAGAACGCTGTACAAAGCCCTTGGGAGAGGACAATATAACAGACATAGTCCCTTCCCACATTGAGTTTACAGTCTAGAGGGTGGGTTTACAATCTAGAGGACAGTCTTACAGTCTAGAGGATTGATTGATTGATAAGATGGGTAAATCAGTCTGGCTTGCGGATGCTGCCGAGCCTGCTGTGGATTCGGTCGCAAAGATTCCTGCAGGCTCGGAGGCGGTCGGGAACTGCTGTGGGCTAAAGTCCATCCCCTCCCCGCCCTTCCGCTCCTCCAGCCTTTAGTAGAGAAGCAGCGTGGCTGTAGGGAAGCAGCGTGGCTCAGTGGAAAGAGCCTGGGCTTTGGAGTCAGAGGTCATGGGTTCAAATCCCAGCTCGGCCACTTGTCAGCTGTGACCTTGGGCAAGCCACTTAACTTCTCTGTGCCTCAGTTACCTCATCTGTAAAAAATGGGGATTAAGACTGTGAGCCCCAAGTGGGACAACCTGATCACCTTGTAGCCCCCCCAGCGCTTAGAACAGTGCTTTGCACATGGTAAGCGCTTAACAAATACCACCATTATTATTATTATTAGTCCTGGCCCCCCGCCCAACCTCTCGCACCCACTCTTTGCCAGGATGAAATGCCTCTCTGGCTGGAGAATAATTACCCATCTCTGGAGGATCGGTGGGATACCCTAAGAAGTCGCTGAAACCAGTGAAAACCAAATATCAAATCTTAGACGAGACTAGCTTAATGAGGCGGTCGTTACGGTAGCTCAGCTTTCCAGGATAAGTCCCTTCCGTTTGTGCCAACAATCGCATAATACTTATGGTATTTGTTAAGCAATACGTGTCAAGCATTGTACTAAGCGCTGGAGTAGATAAATGGTTATCAGGTTGGACCTAGTCCCTGTCCCAAATGGGGGATCACAATCAATCAATCAATCGTATTTATTGAGCGCTTACTGTGTGCAGAGCACTGTACTAAGCGCTTGGGAAGTACAAGTTGGCAACATGTAGAGACAGTCCCTACCCAACAGTGGGCTCACAGTCTAGAAGGGGGAGACAGAGAACAAAACCAAACATACTAACAAAATAAAATAAATAGAATAGATATGTACAAGTAAGATAAATAAATAAATGGAGTGATGAATATGTACAAACATATATACATATATACAGCCTAAATGCATGTAGAACATTTGAGTTTTTGAGAATAATTTTTTGTTTTCATTTCAGATAATACGGCACTGTAGACTCTATAGCAAGTCTAGCAGAAGGTCTGGGGTCAAAGCTTTGAGTGAGACCTTAAACAAGTAATTTTTTTTCTGACTCATCATCATCATCATCAATCGTATTTATTGAGCGCTTACTGTGTGCAGAGCACTGTACTAAGCGCTTGGGAAGTACAAATTGGCAACATATAGAGACAGTCCCTGCCCAACAGTGGGCTCACAGTCTAAAAGGGGGAGACAGAGAATAAAACCAAACATACTAACAAAATAAAATAAATAGAATAGATATGTACAAGTAAAATAAATAAATAGAGTAATATATATGTACAAACATATGTACATATATACAGGTGCTGTGGGGAAGGGAAGGCGGTAAGATCTTTACGGTAAAAGGACGGTGTTTGTCAGGGTCGCTGAGTCAAATTACCCAGAATTTGCAGTCCAAAAAAGTCCGGTTTCTGGATGATTGAGTGTTTTTATTTTCTTCTCCCCAGTCTTTCAGCCAAGTCTGGGAATAGCTTTGCTATAGCCACTGTAAGTACCTTGCAGTGTAGATGACAGACAATGGAACCCTTTTTTCCGGCAGAGACAGAATTCAGAGCCTTTGAACTGTTATTTTATAAAACACTACTGAATTTGAAATGACCCTTTCTCTTACTGGTTGCTTCATATAAGCGTTTGGTTTTTTTAAGAGTTTAAAGCATGTAATTGAGTTGTTAAGCTACTTGGATAAGTATATGGTCTAATGTTTGTCCAGCCAATTTTCTCTATCAGAATAAAAGGGAGAAAGAATGGTTTGCCTTTCTGAAATGCTTTCTTTGCCCTAGGTCAGACCATTTTCCAAGCCACGATTGCCTTTATTCTGGTCCCCCTCTCCATCCCCCCATCTTACCTCCTTCCCTTCCCCACAGCACCTGTATATATGTATATATGGTTGTACATATTTATTACTCTATTTATTTATTTATTTATTTATTTATTTATTTTACTTGTACATTTCTATCCTATTTATTTTATTTTGTTGGTATGTTTGGTTCTGTTCTCTGTCTCCCCCTTTTAGACTGTGAGCCCACTGTTGGGTAGGGACTGTCTCTATGTGTTGCCAATTTGTACTTCCCAAGCACTCAGTACAGTGCTCTGCACATAGTAAGCGCTCAATAAATACGATTGATTGATTGATTGATTGATTGGTTAGCCTAGGCAGCACTCTCCTTAAATTCAAATCTGGTCTTCAGGCCAGAGACAACATCTGAGTATCGGATTCATTTTTGAAGTCATTCCTCACTGAGCAGCATGGCTCAGTGGAAAGAGCCCGGGCTTTGGAGTCAGAGGTCACGGGTTCAGACCCCAGCTCTGCCACTTGTCCGCTGTGTGATTTGGGGCAAGTCACTTAACTTCTCTGTGCCTCAGTTACCCCATCGGTAAAATTGGGGATTCAGACTGTGAGCCCCATGTGGGACAACCTTGATTACTTTGTATCACCCCGGCGCTTAGAGCAGTGCTTTCCACATAGTAAGCGCTTAATAAATGCCGTCATTATTATTATTATCCAAAGGAACACTACAGTTAAAATGACAACTATTCATCCAGCAATAAGCTAGGACCTTGGCATTTGCAGATGTTCTGTTCGTGGTTCCCTCCCACTCCCCCAGGTTGTGTTTGTCTGGCTGGCCCGTGCAGCCATGGTTGTGGCTACGGGCCCCAGCCCAGCCCTCGCCATCTCCTCTCCCTCTTCAGGGGCTGGCCGGCCACCCCCAGCCACTCAGAGAGCTGAGAGGGCCACATATTGTTAAGCTGCTGACGGGCACAGATGGGATTCATTCATTCATTCATTCAGTTATATTTATTGAGCGCTTACTGTGTGCAGAGCACTGGACTAAGCGCTTGGGAAGTCCAAGTTGGCAACATCTAGAGACGGTCCCTACCCAACAGTGGGCTCACAGTCTAGAAGGGGGAGACAGACAACAAAACATATTGACAAAATAAAAGAAATACGCACAAATAAAACAGAATAATAAATACCAACATTATTATTATTATTCTCTGCCTCAGTTCCCTCCTCTGTAAAATGGGGAGCAAGACTGGGCCCCACGTGGGACAACCTGATCACCTTGTATCCCCCCAGCGCTTGGCACTTAGTAAGTCCTTAACACCATTATTATTATTAGAATTATTATTATTGTCACTCATTCATTCAGTCGTATTTATTGAGTGCTTACTGTGTGCAGAGCACTGTACTAAGTCCAAGTTGGCAACATTTAGATACGGTCCCTACCCAACAGCGGGCTCACAGTCTAGCAGGGGGAGACAGACAACAAAATAAAACATATTAACAGAATAAAATAAATAGAATAAATATGTACAAGTAAAATAAATAAATGATGACGATGGGATGTGTCGGTTCACCTCGTTCGTGGGGAGGGGGCAAGGTTTCTGTATCCAAACTCCAGCGAGTCCTGAGACGGTACCAGACTGTCGTCAGTGGCAGATGATTTTCTAGCTTGCGGGACTGCTGTTTGCCGTCCCCTACGGCGTTAGGGAAGGAGGGTGCCAGGGGAGCCCCTCTGCTGTTTCCAAGCTGGGATTGGGGTCCCTAACTCAGAGGTCCCCGAGTTGATTGAAAAAAGAAAAAAGAAAAGCCCTTTAAAACGCAGCTGACAGATGTGAAGCTAGCCAGCCACACGCTTTACAGCTGGCCCAAAGGTAGCCAAAACCTAGCCTCTGTGATTCTGAACATCCCAGGGGATCCCCTGCTGTTGTCAGAATTAGGCACCTCCCTTCAAACCACTGGAATAAACCAACAACGGAGCATAATGATGCAGTACAGCAGACCTGTCTCTACCTACCACCCATTCGGTCATTTTTCAGGCAAAACTGCAATTCCTCCCGGCTGCTTCAAATGGAAAAGATGAGAGGCCCGTGATCCATTTCTCTTCACGTTTCAGGGGAAGCCTGGGTCGAGAACATGATGCCGAGAATAATAATCTTAATTATAATAATTGCGGTATTTTGTAAAGCACTTTCTATGTGCCACGCATTGTAATAATAATAAAATAATAATAATAATTGGCATTTGTTAAGCGCTTACTATGTGCAAAGCACTGTTCTAAGCACTGGGGAGGGTACAGGGTGATCAGGTTGTCCCACGTGGGGCTCACAGTCTTAATCCCCATTTTACAGGTGAGGTAACTGAGGCCCAGAGAAGTTAAGTGACTTGCCCAAGATCACACAGCAGACATGTGGCGGAGTCGGGATTCGAACCCATGACCTCTGACTCCAAAGCCCGGGCTCTTTCCACTGAGCCACGCTGCTGTATTAAGCGCTGGGGTGGATACAGGCGAATCGGTTGGGACACAGTCCCCGTCCCACGTTGGGACTCACAGTCTTAATCCCTATTTTACAGATGAACTAACCGAGGCCCAGAGAAGCAAAGTGGCTTGCCCAGGGTTACACAGCAGGCAAAAGGCCTGGATTAGAACCCAGCTCCTTCTGAGTCCCAGGCCTGGGCTTTATCCACTTGGCCGGGCTGCCTCTCTGGTTCTTGACAATGCCAAGCAGACCTCGGGCCTGAGGCTTCGGGGCTGAGAACCTCTGTGAAGGAATTGATGACAGCGAGAGGGACTTTGGCAGGGCTCTGTCTCCCTCTGTCTCTCTCTCTCTGTCTTCCTGTCCCTGCCTTGCCCATCGTTTTCCTTTCGGGACGGGGAGTCCTGGAAGCGTGTAGGCGGCGGGATGCAGCAAGGTGTGGAGTGCACGGAGTTAAGGCTGAAGCAGCCACAGCAGAGCATCGGGGCTGTGCTGTTCCTTCCTCTCCCCCTCTCCATCCCCCCCATCTTACCTCCTTCCCTTCCCCACAGCACCTGTATATATGTATATATGTTTGTACATATTTATTACTCTATTTATTTTGCTTGTACATATCTATTTTATTTTGTTAGTATGTTTGGTTTTGTTCTCTGTCTCCCCCTTTTAGACTGTGAGCCCACTGTTGGGTAGGGACTGTCTCTATATGTTGCCAACTTGTACTTCCCAAGCGCTTAGTACAGTGCTCTGCACACAGTAAGCGCTCAATAAATATGATTGATGATGATGATGATAGCCCCACAGATGGTTTCCTTGGTAGACACTCCAGCCTCCTCTCAGGTTGACTGTGAGCCCGTTGTTGGGTAGGGACTGTCTCTATCTGTTGCTGATTTGTACTTCCCAAGCGCTTAGTACAGTGCTCTGCACACAGTAAGCGCTCAATAAATACGATTGATTGATTGATTGATTGATTGACCAGTTAGTTATCTTTGACGGAGCGCAACTCTAGGTGGCGAGGCCCAGCAGATATATCTCCCCTCCTCGAAGAGCCGGGAACTGAAGCCCACGGCTTCTGATTCCCAGAGCTGGGCTCTTTCTTCCGAGCCACCCGATAGCAAGGCGGCACTTAGAACAGTGCTTTGCACATAGTAAGCGCTTAACAAATGCCATTATTATTATTATTACCGCCCCTCATGCTTGCTGTGTCAAAGAGCAGCCCTGCAAGATAAATGTCCTCCCCCCGCCCAAATATACTCATTTCTTTTTCTGTCCACTCTAGATAAGCTTTCTTTGGAAGGAATAGTCGTACAGCGAGCTGAATGTAGACCTGCTGCCAGCGAAAACTATATGAAACTGAAGAGGTTGGTATTTTGTCTTGACCTTAAATCCTTCTTGGAATTGTGGCATATGTATTTTAGGTTTCTGGAACGTTTTTCTGAAGGAAATGTTGGTGATAGGTACTTGAATTTGCTAGTTCTAGGAGCTCATGGCCGTGAAGAAGGCAAAGGCCCACCATTTGATGGATGATAGCGGCCAGGGTGAGGTGTGGAGGGGCAGGCAGGAGAGAAGTGGGGGCAACAACAGTGGCATCTGGGAAGGAAGAGGGGCATTATTGCATTCAGGTAGGTGGCATGTGCTCTGGTAGGAAAGGAAGCCAAAAGAGCCAACTCAGAGAAGCTTGAGAAAGAAAAAGGTAGGAGGAGAAGCGAGAGATTTGACCATGGAGAGCAGGGCATCGTATCGGCTCCTTAGTCACACCTTTCTGAAGTTTCTTGGAGCCTTCTAATTATCAGCGACATTGAATTGAGGCCCTGTGGGGTTTTTTTTCCTTTTTTGTCTGTTTGTTTTTATGGTACTTAATTAATGTTGGTATTTGTTAAGCGCATACTATGTGCAAAGCACTGTTCTAAGCGCTGGGGTAAATACAGGGTAATCAGGTTGTCCCACGAGGGGCTCACAGTCTTCATTCCCATTTTCCAGATGAGGGAACTGAGGCCCAGAGAAGTGAAATGACTTGCCCAAAGTCACACAGCTGACAAGTGGCGGAGCCGGGATTTGAACCCACGGCCTCTGACTCCAAAGCCCCTGCTCTTTCCACTGAGCCACTCTGCTTCCCAAGCAACTTGTTAAGCAACTTTGTATGTGCCAGGCGCTGTAGTAAGCCCTGGGGTAAATGCATGTTAATCAGGTTGGACACAGTCCATGTTCCACAGGGGGCTCACGGTCTTACATTCATTCATTCAATCGTATTTATTGATGAGGTATCGAGGCCCAGAGGTGTTAAGTGACTTGCCCAAAGTCACACAGCAGACAGGTGGCAGAGTCGGGATTAGAACCAAGGTACTTCTGACTCGCAGGCCTACAATAATAATAATAATAATGACATATATTAAGCACTTACTATGTGCAAAGCAATGTTATAAGCGCTGGGGAGGTTACAGGGTGATCAGGTTCTCCCACCTGGGGCTCACAGTCTTAATCCCCATTTTACAGATGAGGGAACTGAGGCACAGAGAAATCAAGTGACTTGCCCAAAGTCACACAGCTGACAAGTGGCAGAGCCGGCGTTCGAACCCATGACCTCGGACTTCAAAGCCCAGGCTCTTCCCACTGAGCCTTGCTGCTGCTTTATGCTGTCTCCACTAGGTCATGCTGCTTCTTGTGCAGTTACATGGGGAACAGCCCAAAAAAATAAATGTGATTTTTGCCCCTGTGGAATTGAGGCAAATGGGGGGTGACAGTTGGCATAAATTGATAATAATGAGTGAAAGATTTTGCATACGTAATGAACCCAAACTAATCAATAGGTACTTGAGTGCCTAGGTTGCTGTTGGGATGGCAAGCTCAAGGGTTTGGGATGATTTAATCCAGGAAAGTCTCCACGAGAGTTTGTAGGAGGGGGTTGGTAAGAGGGATTTAAAGGAGGGGAAGAGATGTGGTTTGGTGAAGCAGGGGGTGTGCTCCAGGCAAGGGGAAAGTGGGGATTGATTGATTGATCAGTCAGAGGCAGGAGAGTTGAGAATAAGGAACTCGTAGGTTTTTAGGGGTTTTTTTTTGGTGGGGGGGGTGGGGTGAGTGAAGAGCAAAGACTGGAGTGAAGAGGGGCACAAGAGCAGCTAAATAGGAGAGAATCAACTGATGGACAACTCTTTTTGTTGCCCATGAGAAGAATATATGCCCTGGTTTCACACCTCTCCTGCTTGGTTAATGGTGGCTTCTCCTGGTTTAGTGTTTCACAGGATCCTTCAAAGCATCACATTTACACATGGAAACATGTGATGGGGAGCAGTTAAACACCCCCCCCCCCCCACCCCGAAGATGATTTCTTTGTCTAGCCTTTTGAAGCATTTTGAATTTCACTGTTAGTCCTTTTCTTGGGATGTTGGTCTTTTTAAATGCAAAGCCCATCTAAATGGGCATGGTGAAAGAAAACATGATCACACTGCAGAAAGATGATCAAGGACTTGTGGGCAGAGTCCCTAATTGTGGGGGACGGGGACGTGTTAAGGGCTGTGGAAATGGTGGTGGCGGCGGCAGTGGCAGCTGCAGGGAGCTATCCCCGAGGGATTGAGGGATGGAGAGGCGATTGGACCAGTGGTAGACCTGAACTCTGTGGTCCTGTAGCGGCCCCTCTCCGAAGCTCCCCTGGACTGTATCTTACTCTTTCCCCCTCTCTGCTCCCTGATCAGAGCCCCTTGGCTGGGCTCAAGTGTCTCCGAAAAACAACTGATAATTCCTCCTACATTACTGTAGCGGGTCAGGGAGAAAGGACCTTTCCTTCATTCATCCAATTGTATTTATTGAGCACTTACTGTGTGCAGAGCACTGTACTAAGCACCTGGGAAGTACAAGTTGGCAACATCTAGAGACGGCCCCTACCCAACAGCGGGCTCACAGTCTAGAAGGGGGAGACAGACAACAAAACAAAACATAGGGCCCAGTGAGGAGTTTAGCGGCTGAGGAGCGGAGGGTGCAGGCTCGGCTGGAGAAGGACAGAAGGGAGGTGAGGTAGGAGGGGGCGAGGTGATGGACAGCCTTGAAGCTGAGAGTGAGGAGTTTTTGCCTGATGCGTAGGTTGATTGGTAGCCACTGGAGATTTTTGAGGAGGGGAGTAATATGCCCGGGGCGTTTCTGCACAAAGACGATCCGGGCAGTGGGGTGAAGTATAGATTGAAGTGGGGTGAGACAGGAGGATGGGAGATCAGAGAGGAGGCTGATGCAGTAGTCCAGACGGGATAGGATGAGAGATTGAACGAGCAGGATAGCGGTATGGATGGAGAGGAAAGGGCGATGTTGCGGAGGTGAGACCTTTCGACACCTGTAACGTGGTTCGAAAGGAGGGCATCAATCCAGGTATCTCAGACCAGCTTAGCATTATTTGGAAAGCGTGATATCCCACAGAATTGACTAAAGATCAGTGGTGCAGAGATTTCCTTGGAGCCCTGCCTTATGGACAACACGTTCAACACGTAGCATTTTGATGTGGCTATTTATCAGGCGGGAGCAAGTGCAAGGATCATTTCAATATGGAAAGGGCCCCGGTGATGATATTGCACAGACTGCTTTTTAGCCACCCTTTTCTCTTGGAGCCCTCTTAAATGAGAGCCCGGTAGATATAGCAAGAAAGCAAAATGAATGATCAGTTGGATGTGGGAATTATAATAATTCATCTGCCAAAGATAATGCAATGTTGAATTTAGTGCTTTTTTTCAAGTGGCTGTCTAGAAATAGATGAATTGACACAGGAGATTTCAAATTAATACATTTAGCAGTTGAGCGGTACTCTGGATGATAAGAAAAAAGGCAACATCAGGAATGGGGCTTTCTTTTTGTCGGGGGGGGGGGGGTGAAGCTATGTTCGTTTATAATTTATGATCTTGCCTAAGTTCTAGAAATTCCAATTCTGCTGTTCTTCTTGTAAAAAATTGTTTTCTGGTAAGAGGGGTGACACAGCCATATTTCGAGAGTACATTACGGCTTTTGAATCAAATGAGAATCATTTTCCCACGTGGGAAAACCTGATCACCTTGTATTCTCCCCAGCGCTTAGAACAGTGCTTTGCACATAGTAAGCGCTTAACAAATACCAAAAAAAAATCAGTAAGATGTCATTTAATACTAATACTTGACACAATTCAATATATACAATAACTGCAATTTAAAAAAAAAATACAGTTCAATGGAAATAATGGGAATCGCTATTTGAAAAAAATCTTATCAGTTAATCAGTGGTATTCGTTGAGCACTTACTGGGTGCAGAGTACTCGTGGGGGGTCTTTGTTTCAGAGTTCTTTCTGAAATCCTGGACAAATCTCATCAGTTTCTTGCTGCCGGTACTTAACTAGAGGCCAGTCAGCCTCAGAGGAATCTTAAAATGTGCTTGGCTGCCGCTCCGAAAATCAGTCAGTGGTCTTTATTGAAAGCCTGCAGTATGCACATCTCTGTAATAGGCAATCCTAGCAACTCATCCACCTGGAGGAAATCTTTTTTTCCTTCCCCAGTTACTCCTTTGTGGGGGCCAAGATTTGAGTTGCACCCCTATTTTAGGAGGGAATTTTTGATCCAGCAAATAGAAATTTCATTATTTTTGTGGATTTGTCGACACGCTTACTACGTGCCGGCCACTGTACTAAGAACTGCATTAGATACAAGTTAATCGGGTCGGACCCGGTCCCTGACCCACGGAGCAAGAACAAGAAGTGTACCCCTGTTTTACAGATGAGGAAACTGAGGCTCAAAGAAGGTAAGCGACTTGCCCAAAGTCACGTGGCAGACAAATGGCAAAGCTGGGAATAGAGCCCAGGTCCTCCGACTCCCAGGGCACATTAATGAAAGGAAGTCTGGGGCTCAAAATAGGCAGTTAAACTACCTCTTACCCTTTCCCTGCCTTTCTTTCTCCCCGTTATCCCTCCCTCACACTTCATATCCCTTTCTAACCGAACTGATTGTGTGTTTTCTCTGAGAAGATGACAAGAGGGGGACAAGTGGAAGCGGTTGTTTCGAAACTGTATGATCTCAAATTCTGGCATTTCAGATCTGAAATTCCTTTGGGCATTGTTTCAAGAAGTTCTTCCTTTCCTGCTTCCTACTGGCTTCACCAACCTGGTGAATGTCTCTCCCTGTTGGAGCAGCACGGGAAGATGCCAAAGAAAATGAAAGCTATTTTTCTCCAGTGAGACATCAGGCCTCAGAAAACAGATTGTAGTGCAGGGTTTCTTTCCTGTGGGAGGGTTATACTGTACCTGTGTGGGTTTCTAACCTCTCACAGTGTGGCAGAAACTATCTAGGCTTCTGGCATCGGGACGCTAAAAAGCAACTTGCTAATATGGTAGACCTCAGTCTCATTTGGGGAAATTCCCGAATCAGAGGAATCCCTTACTAATAGCAAGTTTTCCAGAAAGGAACAGAAGCGATACTAAAGCCTTTTCTTCTCACCGTCTATAATATTGGCATCTGAGCACGTTTAGTTCTGGCAATTCTGACTTGAATCCAGAGAGAAATAACGTACCACGTCACATATTAATTAAATGGGTTATTCTTTTCTTTCTACACCGTTTCTGTTTTCTTCCTTAAAAAGAATGTGTCATTTTAGAACGTGTTGTTGAAACAATCCGTGGCGAAGGATGTGGGTTGTGGATCCTTAAGGACTCATCCTCCTCCTCGTCGTCATAGATGGCTTTTATTGAGCCACGCTGGCGATCCAGGGGAGAGAACGCCACTGCGTAAATCGGGGGGACATAACCGCTACTCTCGGTTCTGCCCGGAGCTGGCCGATGTGGGCGAAGACCACACATTGCGCTTCACAATGTGCTTCAGCCCTACCTCCCTTGGAACTCATCGCACCCCGGATCCCCCGACGGAAACCCGACCGGTGGGGATGAGAGCGTTTGGTGCTTTCGTTTAGGGTCCATTCTTTAGCCCACGTTCTTGCTCCTGATGTCAATCAATCAGTGATATTGACTGAACGCTCACTATGTGCCGAGCACTAAACCAAGCGCTTGGGAGAGGATAGTATAACAGAGTCACTTGCACATAGTAAGCGCTTAATAAATGCCATTATTATTATACGTGCCCTGCCCCAAAGAAGCCGCAGCAGGCCCGAGGCTCACCGTTCATTTCATTCATGTAATCAGTCGTATTTGTTGAACGCTTACTGGGTGCGGAGCACTGTACTAAGCGCTTGGGGAAGTACAGTACTTAATGCATAATGTAACTTTGTGCGGAGCCCATTGGGAAGAGCCAGAAATGTACGGTGGAAGGGCGAACCATGACTCACAGTTGGCCCCGGGGAAGATGTGGGTACAAGCTGCCAAGTTCGCCATAGGTCGGAGAGAAAGAGGATTCGTCCAGCTGATAGAAGCAACAGAAAGCTCATCGGTAAATAGGAGGCCCTAAATAATCAGGAAAATACATGAATGCTAAATTGGCCGTTGGGGAAAAGCTTATTGACTGCAACAATGAAAGCAGCGCGAAGTCATTGAGAAAGGTAATGATTTGTGCGTCGATATACCGATGCTAGATTGGACTTAGCAGTAAATCGGTGGTATTTATTGAGCGCTCACTCTGTTCAGAGCGCTGTTCCCCGCCCTCCACTTCCAGTTAAGCAGGGAGTGAGATTCTTGCTTTTGAAAGCCAAATTAACTAATGAGCCGAGGTTCTTTAAAGCTTAAATGCCTTTAACCGAGGCCTGGGGCCATCTGGTCCCAGGAGAGAGTGGAAAAAAATAAGAGAAATCAGAGATGAGCAAAGGGAAACTTTTTCACTTGTATTTTATTACCTTTTCCATTTCTAATTAGTTCCACTGGAAGTAACTCTTGGATAGCTCTAATATGCTTGTTTTTAAGTTTGTCACATCCAACCATTTACTGATTTGCCTCTTACTCTTAATAATGCAGTATCACTTATCCTGATTCCTCATAACTCTGCTTATCCCTTTCCTGAATCCTTGATGTTCTGCCCATATAGCCTCTCGAATCTAGTATTCAGTACCAAGCACAATACTGTAAGATGTGTCTCACCCGGTCTTTTCTGAGGTGTTTTTTTGTGTGTGTTTGTTGCTTTTAATGGTATCTGTTAAGGGCTTACTATGTTTCAAGCACTGTTCTAAGAGCTGGGGGTCGATACAAGTGAATTAGGTTGGACACCGTCCCTGTCCCACATGGTGCTTACAATCTAAGTAGGAGAACTGAGGCACAAGTAATCAATCAGTCAATTGCGTTTATTGAGCGCTTACTGTGTGCAGACCACTGTTGCTTGGGAGAGGCCAAAAAGAGAAGCAAAGTGACTGGCCCAAGGTCTGGGATTAGAACCCAGGCCCTCTGTTCTGTCTACTTAGAACACGCTTCTGCCTCAAAGATTACTGTGGGAAATGTTATTTTCTTAATGCCTCCAGGTTTATTCAGGTGCCTTCAGCTAGCCTCCTCCCCTGCATCCCACTCTCATCGTTTTCGGCATTGACTTCTTATTCATTCCCTCTCTTCCTGCCCGGAATTCCCTCCCCTTCACACCCCAACAGGCCACTGCTCTCCCTATCTTCAAAGCCCTTCTGAAATCACAGAGTCCCACCCAAGTTAATTTCTAATCTCCTCCCCTCCCACATTTCCACCTGTGTGCCCACACAGACTCTCAGTTGCACCTAGGGACCTTTCTTTGAACGCTGTTACTTATCTCTAATTTATTTTCACACCAGCCCCCCGGGCTAGATTCTAAGCGGCTTCAGGGTAGGGATCCCATCTTCAAATTCTCTTGAACTTTGTACCCAAAAGGACTCAATAAATACTTTGGAGTTCCCATTTTGGGCCACGCTTTTTTGTAGAGAAAGATCCGTCCTTCCTAGAAATGTGTTTTTAACAGAACAGATGTGCGCCTTTATGTATCTAATTCCAGTTTGGACTCGGTTGTCTGTGCCTTCATGTGATGGTCAAAGTGAACTTTAAGGAAGGCTTTTAAGGGGTCTGTGTGAAACCAGAGACTCACTGTACCTGTGAGATCGCCTGTGCCAAGTGCTCAGTACAGTGCTCTGCACACACATAGTAAGCGCTCAATAAATGCGATCATTGACGGATGAGATCATCAACCAGATCCTTCCAGTGGATAATTAGCACTTTCAGAAGCCATAGCAACTCCTGCAGGCCATTGTGCTATATTTTGATTAGCCCTGCCTCTTGTCTGCTGTGTGACCTGGGGCAAGTCACTTAACTTCTCTGTGCCTCGGCTCCAGTCACCTCACCTATGAAAGGGGGTTTAAGACTGTGAGCCCCGTGTGGGACAGGGAATGTGTCCAACCCAATTTGCTTGTATCCACCCCAGCGCTTAGTACAGTGCCTGGCACAGGGTAAATGCTTAACAAATACCACAATTAATATTATTATGTGCTTGATAAATACCATTGATTGGTTGATGACCAATACATATGTATATATATGTATATAGAGGTGCAGGGCATACATGGTAAAGTGCATAGAAGACCTGAGTAAAACGTAATCCCTGGCCTCAAAAAGATCCCAAACTGGAGAGAAGACAGGGACCGTTGTCACCGCCACTTTAACATTTAACAGTCTAAATGCCGAAACAAACCCTGCTTGGCAAACCCTTCAGCACAGAGGCCCTTGACCCCTCCGCTTTTTTCTCCCTTCTCAAGATAATTTCCAAGTGTAGGAGACAAATGTGCTCCTTCTTGATTGAAAATGAATACCCGTAAAGAGTAAACTCGTTTCAGAATAAGTCAATGATATAATTGCTATTTGAAAGTACATTAAATAAATTAAGGTAGTTATATTACTCATCTGTAATTGACTTAGTAGGCAGTCCTGGATAATCTTAGTCAAAATAGGGTTTCCGGCCTTGATTTGAGAACCAATTTTCCATTTATTATAACATTGTCCCTATGAGGAAGTCAGTTCCTATTCCTACTTGGAACATTTCAGCTTATAGACACAGCTTTCCGGAGCTGGTTAGAGTACAAGTTTGAGGGCTGCGTTTTTAGATGATGTTAATGATAATCACTGACTATAGGAAAGTTACATGTAGTGGATTTCCCACAAAATTTGGAGTAGCTGGGGGGGTGGTCTGTGAATGCCTTATGGTATTTCATTGTAACTCAGTACTTAACTAACATTTTGTACTTCTATTTTCCATTTTATTTTGTTAGTATGTTTGGTTTTGTTCTCTGTCTCCCCCTCTTAGACTGTGAGCCCACTGTTGGGTAGGGACTGTCTCTATATGTTGCCAATTTGTACTTCCCAAGCGCCTAGTACAGTGCTCTGCACATAGTAAGCGCTCAATAAATACGATTGATGATGATGATGATGATGTTATTTTTAGTGCAATTTTAGCAGTACTTTTTCCTGTAAAAATAACTTCAGTAACGTTGTTCAGCGCAGGAATTGAGAAGAATTGATAGACTATCAGTGCTGCGATATTTAAATCAATGAACTTTTCCCAGTATTTTCCCAAAGGAACCTCATAAAGGTTTCTAGCCAGATATGTATCTGAGTTTCACTCAGTATCTGAGTAAAACAAGACTTCCCAATGAAAAGCAGCTTGTGGAAAGGGGGCGGATATATACCTTCATCTCATCAGTGGTATTTATTTGAGCACTTGCTGAGTGCAGAGCACTGTACTAAGTGCTTTGGAGAGTACAGTGTAGCAGAGTTGGTAGATATGTGTCCTGACCACAATGAGCTTACAATCCAAAAGGAGCTTGAATCAGTCTTTTCATCCAGCCTTGCACACAGATAAAAATCTCAGCATCAGTAACACCTCTGTTGTAAGGTACTTTCCCAGGCACTTAGTGCTTGTAAGGGCACAGTAAGTCAATCAATTAATGGTATTTATTGAGCGCTTACTGTGTGCAGAGCACTGCACTAAGCACTTGGGAGAGTACAACACAAGAGAGTTGGTAGACACATTCCCTGTCCACGAGGCGCTCACAGTCAGAGGACTGATTGATTCACACCCAAAGGTATGCGTGCGTTATTCCTCATGATGATATGAGTAACTAGTCATGATCTGGGGAAAAGAAAACCTGTTGATGATAGAAGAAGGTGAACCTGTTGAGTGTGAAAATCGTCATTCCCTTTGGTAGTATTTAATGTCACGTATGATTAGACAGCCACGGTAGCCAAAATCTCATTTTAGAAGCTGTCTTAGGTGTCACTGGGCCCTCTTGTTATCGGTGTGATGCAGTGGTAGCATCTGTCTGAAAACGTGATGCACGATAAGGAATTGCTAATTAAACTCCCTGAGGATTCAGCTTTCCGAGTCCTGAAAAGCCAGACCGTGGAAATGTATTCCACTGAATTGTTGATTGTGAATCCAGACCTTGTTGCCTTTTTCCCCCGACTCTGCATCACGGGCGGAACAAGTCGTTTCGAAACCCTCGAATCTGACCTGTTCATACTGTGACCCCGGTACATGTTCAAAAATAATTCCGAGGGGATGGGCAGCTTTCAGATTCTGTATGAAGAGATTGCCTGGTTTTGGAATAGGTTGTGAGCTTTAATTCTGCATGTGTATTTATGTTCTAAATCTCCCCAACCAAGAATGAGTGACAGAATGACATTTTTATCGCTGCCTCCTGGTTTTTTGCTTGCTGTTTACGTTGAGATAAACTGATTTGAAGAAGATAAGATTTATATCTGAACTCGGCAGTCTTTCCTTTTTACTGACCTTATACCCGATGAGTCTTTTCAGTAGGAATGACATTGCTCTTTGATTAGTAAGCTGCCTCCCAACAGAAAACAGTGACTTTTAAAGAACTGTAGCAAGGGCAAAACAATGTCATGCTAAGAATTTTCAAAGAAAAATCAAATAACACATTTTCGCTGCAACTATAAACTTAGGTTTCATATTTCCAATCCACTGTAGCCTCCTCCTCAGTTAAATACCATTCCTGTTCTTAAGCCACTTCCCTAACAATAAACCTTGGAGGCTGTGGCTTTTATCTTCGCGCTGCCTTTGCCCGTAAATCTGGGTAATTTTCATTGGAAGCATTTTAGGGTGAAGTCTGATTTAACAGCTCTGGATATGCTTCCTGCAGTCCACAAATAATAAATGAATAATACAGTGGTGCCGTCCACCTGAAAGAATGTCCCTTTTTTCCTCCTATTCATTTTTTTTTTCCTGTTAGTAGTGTTTTTTGAGCACTTGCTCTGTTCCGAGCGCTCGGGAGAGGCCCATAGAGTTAGTATGCTTGATCCTTGCTCGGTGGAGTTTACATTCTAGAGAGGAGAGTGTAGTTGGGGAAGGCTTCTTGGAAGACACGCGATTTTAGTCGGCTTTGAAGATGTGGGAAGGAGTAGCAGACTGTTGGAGCTGAAGAGGGAGAGAGTTTCAGCGATAAGCAGGGAGTAAACAAGAGGTCAGTGGCAAGAGAGGTCCTTGGATTCGCACCTCACCCCCACAGCCCTTACGTATATCCGTAATTTATTTATGTATATTTAATGTCTGTCTTCCTCCGCCACCAGACTGCAAGCTCGTTGTGGGCAGGGAAAGTATCTACCAACTCTGTTACCTTGTTACATTGTACTCTCCCGAGCTCTTAGTACAGTGCACGGCACACAATTAGCGCTCAATAAATACGATCGATTGATGAATCGAGGCTCAGTGAGTAGGTTGGTGCTACAATGAAGAGAGAGGAGCAGATTTGAACTGGGGACAGAGAACTGATTGAATCCCTCCAAGCTGGTAGTCAGGAATTTCTGCTCGATGCAGGGATGGTGTTCACCTGTATATATGTATACATGTTTGTACATATTTATTACTCTATTTTACTTGTACATATCTATTCTATTTCTTTTATTTTGTTAATATGTTTGGTTTTGTTCTCTGTCTCCCCCTTCTAGACTGTGAGCCCACTGCTGGGTAGGGACCATCTCTATATGTTGCCAACTTGTACTTCCCAAGTGCTTAGTCCAGTGCTCTGCACACGGTAAGCGCTCAACAAATACGATTGATTGATTGATTGCTTGTTCTGCTGATCCCAAGTTTATAAAACGTAGCTACGAACTAACAGCCTCTTAGTGTCAGGTGTGATATCGTCGTCTTCGTTTCTAATTCACAGTTGTAGACCAAGGGTATGCGAGGTGATAGATGGATATCGAAAACGTGATTGAAACAATAATTGGCAGTTCTCAATAAAGGTTTGGGTTGAAGTGCTGCCAGCTGGTAATAGCAGATCTTTTGAACATAATGACCGAAGCTCTTTTGGAAAAGAATTGGCTACTGCCTCTGAGATACAGAGGAAAGATAAGTGGTCATCTGGGAGATGTAGAGGAAGGATAACAAGTGGTCGTGGAAAGTCACGAGAGCGGAGAAAGTGGAGGCATTGCTCATGATCAACGTGACCACCAACTCGGTTTTATAGTACTCTCCCAGGCGCTTAGCACGGTGTTCCTCCCACAGTAAGCGTTCAATAAATACAAGTGGTGGCTGAGCACTCTCGCTGCAACACCAGCTGGTACTGCGCTGGGGACAGGGCATCTTTCCCTTCCTATCTCCGCTCATTTTGATCTGCCGCTGGGTGATTAGAACCGGCGCAGCCTCTCCTTGCGTTTGTTGCTAAGCCCAAATTATAAAGTTGGTTGGCCGGGCTCGGTGGTTCTTGGCATTCCTCAGCCACCACTGGTAGCTCCACAAATGGAATAGCAGGTTCCTTTGTCTCCATGGCAGCAGTGCTTTAGTTCTGCGCCCGATACATGCTACAGCGTGACAGGATCTATAGCTAATAATTCAAATTTATGCTCCGGCTAGCATTTCGCAGGGCGGTTTTAAAATGATAGGAATTAACAGAGAAGAAACACCGCGTCTTGAAGAGTTGGCCAGGTTAATTTGTAGCTTCGGCTAGAGGAGAATTCAGTCGCTTTTGCCGTGATCCTAGACATTAAAAGAAATGCTTCATGGCTTTGGGATCTGAGGGGGAATGGGGCTATCTAATTTGCTTTAACCTTTTCTGAGGGGGTTACTTAATTCTTAGGTGTTGGTCTGCTCACAGGTCTGTTCACATTTAAATTGACCGTGGTTATAGGAGCTTTGTCACTTATACTTGAGGGTGGTCTTAGGCAGGTCAAAGTTAACTAAAGTTTATTTTTGTCTCACTACTGTCAGGCCAGCCCTCATAATCGTGATAATTAAATATATAAATAATGTACAAGATGATGTGTTACAGTACAGTGCTCTGCACATAGTAAGTGCTTAATAAACACCATTGATTTCATTGATATAACTGTGGTATTTAAGTCCTTAATATGTGCTAAGCACTAGGCACAGTCCCTGTCCCGAATATGATTAACTTCTATGTACCCCAGGGCTTAGAATAGTGATTGATGCATGGTAAGTGCGTAAGTGCTCAGGAGCAGCATGGGTTAGTGGATAGAACACGAGCTTGAGAGTCACAAGGACCCGGGTTCGAATCCCGGCTCCACCACATGTCTGCTGTGTGACCTTGGGCAAGGCACTTAACTTCTCTGAGCCCCAGTTACCTCCTCTGTAAAATGGGAATTAAGAATGTGAGCCCTGTGTGGGATGGGGACTGTGTCTAACCTGATTAACTTCATTCATTCAGTCATATTTATTGAGCGCTTACTGTGTGCAGAGCACTGTACTAAGAGCTTGGGAAGTCCAAGTTGGCAACATCTAGAGACGGTCCCTACCCGACAGCGGGCTCACAGTCTAAAAGGGGGAGACAGACAACAAAATAAAACATATTAACAAAATAAAATAAATAGAATATGTACAAATAAAATAAATAAATAGAGTAATAAATACGTACAAACATATATACATATATTCAGGTATATACATATATACAGGATACGGGATATATATACATATCCTCCTCCCTGCCCTGTCTTCCCTCACCGGGACTGCGGTGGGGCCTCTCCTCCTCCTCCTCGTCCTGCTCCTTGTCGTCGTCGACGAGCACCGGCCCCCTCAGCTCCTGCGCCATGATGGTGTATCTGCCCCAGTGCTTAGGATAGTGCTTGGCACATAGTAAGCCCGTAACAAGTACCATTATCATTTATTATTATTATTAATAATATTAAGAGAAGTAACGTGGCTCAGTGGAAAAGAGCCCGGGCTTTGGAGTCAGCGGTCATGGGTTCAAACCCCGGCTCCGCCAATTGTCAGCTGTGTGACTTTGGGCAAGTCACTTCACTTCTCTGGGCCTCAGTTACCTCATCTGTAAAATGGGGATTAAGACCGTGAGCCCCCCGTGGGACAACCTGATCACCTTGTAACCTCCCCAGCTCTTAGAACGGTGCTTTGCACATAGTAAGAGCTCAATAAATGCCATTAAAAAAAAATAACAAATGCTGTCATCATCGTGGGGCTCATAGTCGAAGTAGGTGAGAGAACAGGTGTTACACTCCCAATTTACAGTTGGGGACAATGAGGCCCAGAGAAGTTAAGCCCGAGGTCACACAGCTGGTACATGGTGGAGCCAAGATTAGAACCCAGGTCCACTTACCGCTAAACCCGCACTCTTCCCCCTGGGCTGCACTGCTTCCCTTGAACTACCTTGATTTTCGACTTCCAGGTATTTTATTGTTTCCCCTCTTCCTCTAAACTCAATCCGTGGCTTCTTAGTCATCATTTAGTCGAGTCCCACAGAACGCTCATCAAGCCCCACTTCCCCTCTGATGGCAACGGCTTCGTTTGTAGATACAGGAAAATATACATTCTCTAATGAGCGTTCGCCGAGGCAGATGGTGCGATCTGCTCAAATTGGGGAAGTTCACAGTTTCAGAAACCTGAGCCGATCTCGATCGCAGCAAATAGCACAGCTGTACCATCTGTCGTAGGATGGGGAAGAGCTCACATGAAGATGCCTGGGTTCTCACAATACGCAAAAATCTTTTATTATTTGATAAAGGTTCCAGATCAAACCCCTCCATTAAGGGAATGACTTAAGCCCACGGGCATTTAACTCTCTCCCTAGTAATGTGTATTTTTAGGATTCTGATGTGTAGAAAAAAGAAAAACATGTGCAAACTATTGGCACAGAGATCTGCAGATACTGTATTCCAGAACGCCTAAGTAAAAGTAATTACTATGTGTGCCTGAAAGCCATATTTTGAATTAATATTTTGTCAGTTTTTAAATATCAGGGGAACTAGTTCATATTTAGAGGTTGTAACATGGTATTCAAGGTGTTATTTTTGAAGGATTTTAGTGAAGCAGCGTGGCTCAGTGGAAAGAGCCCGGGCTTTGGAGTCAGAGGTCATGGGTTCAAATCCCGGCTCCGCCAAATGTCAGCTGCGTGACTTGGGGCAAGTCACTTCCCTTCTCTGGGCCTCAGTTACCTCAACTGTAAAATGGAGATGAAGACAGTGAGCCCCCCGTGGGACAACCTGATCACCTTGTAACCTCCCCAGCGCTTAGAACAGTGCTTTGCACATAGTAAGTACTTAATAAATGCCATTATTATTATTATTATTAAGGATCCCCAAAACAAGCCATCTTATTATAAGAAAACTAAATCTTTACCGTTTCCCGTAGTTCCTTATGCAAGAAATATCAGCAGCTCATATGCCTTTGGACTGTAAGCTCACTGTGGGTGGGGAAAGTATCCACCTCCGCACTCTCCCAAGCACTTAGTACAGCCCTCCACACACAGTAAGTGCTCAATAAATGCCATTGATTGATGTATACCAGATGGGTTTGGACATCATTAGGACTGTAATTGTAATAGTCATAACTAGCGTGCATTTTTTTCTTACAGTGGATTTGAAAATGATCCTGCTGAAAGTTGTTTGCGTGCATTAGGTTTTCAACTCGAATAGTGTTCACATACATTCTTAAAGCTAACTCTTCACGATAAATCTTTGTAAAAAAACTGGTTATTTAGCAAAAATGGACATATTTGAAAGTGAAAATGTGAAGCATGAAGCTTTCAGCAGAGTTGAGAATGCAAGGAAAGCTTGTCAAGCTGAGAGCTTAAGTCTGTGGAGCGTGAAGAGTCTTTTCCACCCAGATTTTGTTCACAGCCTCAACTGTGAGAGGCTTTCGGGCAGAAAGGGAAACTGCCCCTACACTAATGCCAGGAGCAGAAAGTCACGATAGAGTTCGTAAAATCTTGTCCCGATATATGGACTCGAAATGAGACTTTATCATTCATTTGAGTTACTTTAGGAATAGTTTTTGTAGGAAACCAAAGCCCAGGGAGGCATTTATCATGCCTTTTCATCCAGTCTCCCCATAAGATCAGTAGATTTCTTCCTCTCTCATTAAGAGGAAAAACAGTTCCCGAGTTGCAAATGTTCATGAAGTGATTTTCAATTTTTAATCAATGAATCCCTTGAGGACCATGTAACAGAAAACTTCCTGACAATATGTATGGCTTTGGATTTATTCACTTCAAAATCCTGCTAGTTCAGATCACGCTTGTCTTCTGGTTAACATTTTCAGGGGTGGGAATGAGGGCTTTTGTGATTAACCAAAGGCAGTGTTGAATAAACATGATCCAGTAACAAAAAGCACCTCAGGTTTTGTCGAGGTATTACGGAAATAACATGGTGCATCTTTGAAAAATTAAAAAGAATGTGGCCAAGTTCAGTAGTTTATCTAAAATGAAGGTTCAGTCAGTCAGTGGTATTTATTGAGCACTGTACTAAGTGCTTGGAAGAGTCAAATACAACAGAATTAGCAGAAACTTCCCCTGGCCCACAGCGAGCTTACAGTCTAAAGGGATTCAGGAAGCAAAAGATGGTTTTTTTGTTGCTAGTAAGAATAAATGGTTTTGAAGGTCATTAATGATTAGAGGCATTTGTAATTGAATCTGTTTGGAATTCTACCTACAGATAAACGCATGCTGAGGGAAGCGCAAGCCACCGACAATCCATTCTTCAGTTCGTGCAGTTTTCCATTGCTTGATGATTCCTCAGTTAGTGCAGTTTTACATTGCTTAATGAAGAAACACATTTAAATTCTGTTTATTCTGTTGAATAAGGCTATTTATTTCATCGATTCATACCTAACAGAAGGTGGCTTTCCTTACATTGACTTAGTGTAGGAGGATTTTCATGCCTCATTTTTTTTTTAACTGACAGAAGAGAAAACTGAAAGCATGATGTTTTTTGATTGCCAAGAGTCAATTTACTTTGGTTGTTATTCCTCTTAAAATAGAAGTGAGTGAGTGTGTGTGAACATACATTAACAGCTATTTATTTATTACTCTATTTATTTTACTTGTACATATCTATTCTACTTATTTTATTTTGTTAATATGTTTGGTTTTGTTCTCTGTCTCCCCCTTCTAGACTGTGAGCCCATTGTTGGGTAGGGACCGTCTCCATGTGTTGCCAACTTGTACTTCCCAAGCGTTTAGTACAGTGCTCTGCACACAGTAAGCGCTCAATAAATACGATTGATTGATAGTTTGGGGAGGTATCCCTTAAAATGTCTGGGGAGAGGTGTCGTCTCTATTCTGATGTCAAGGTCTCAAAGAAACTCCTTAAGTGTCTTACTGCTGTGTTTCGGTATGTGGAGAGGCTCCTTCAAGCCCCAGCTTGCTGGTGTGTTTTTTTGCTCGTTTGTTTTTTAAATGGTGCTTTTAAGCGTTTACTATGTGCCAGGCACTGTAGTATTCTCTGGGGTAGGTACAGGATAATCGAGTTGGACAGAGACCCTGTCTCACGTAGGGCTCACAGTCGTAATCCCCATTTTACAGACGAGGTAACCGAGGCACAGAGAAGTTGTGACTTGCCCAAGGTCACACGACAGGTACGAGGCCGAGCTGGGATGAGAACCCAGGCCGTCCGGCTCCCAGGCCACGCTGCTTTTACCTTGCTGGTGGGCGACTGGCTAATGCCAGAAAAAAGGTTTCCAAGCTCATCTCCCTAATTTTGGTGCTCGTCCAAATTGAAGGTTTGAACGTATGAAACCCCAAAATCATATTTGAAAGAATTACTCTGGGAACCCTATTGTAATTACTAAATTAAACCCTTTTCCCTCCTGGACTTAAGTCAGATGTGTGTGTCAGAGCACGGAGGGGACTTTAAGGGAACAAATTTTTCTGAGCTGTGGAGCCCTTTGGTTACTTAGATGATAATTGTGTCTAATGAGCACTTCCATGAGCTGTTGCGTGGTTTACTTTCAGCCAAACGGCACTCAGGAAAAGAGAAGCTTCTTTCCTATTTTTGAAAACGTCAAAGATGATCAAAGGAAATGCTTCTAGTATTATTCTTTCAGCCTAATATCTCCTGATGAGAATAATCGTATGTCAGATGCATTTGAGTCGATAGGAATTGACTTTGCGAAGAACTATTTGATCCATGTAACTGAACGGTTATCATAAGCAGAATTTAGTTAAATGAATATATACACATACTGATATCTGATTCTGATTTGCCCATTTAAGGAGATATTCCTGGATGGTTTTATAACGTTTTGCAAATATTTCTGATTTCGTTCAGGTATGGAATAATCACTATTTGAGTATTAAAAGTCCCCAAGAAGTGTTTCTCCAAACCAGTCACCCCTTTAGCCTCTTATAATTATTATTATTACTATTATTACTATATTAATGGAACTATTTGTTAAAAACAGCTCACTAGGTGCTAAACACTTTACTCAGTGCTGGAGTAGTTACAAGATAATCAGGTTGAACACAGTCTCTGTCCCATTTGGGGCTCACAGACTAAGGAGGAAACAGGCACAGAGAAATGAAGTGCCTGGTCCAAAGTCACACAGCAGGAGAATGGCAGAGCCAGGATTAGAACCCAGGTCTTCTGATTCCCAGACCCGTGCTCCTTCCACTAGGCCGTGCTGCTTTACTTTTATCAAAGGAGACCAGGAATTGTAAAGATAATTGGTTTTTCAACACCGTTAGAAAAGGAGTGGAGCAAGGGCGAGCAGCTCTTCAAGCTTTCGTGGTTACACCTATTATCTCAAACAGTTGCATATCAATTCGTGCTTAAACTTATGAGGTCTATCAAAAGACATAAATGGAAATGAAGGCAGAAACATGGATTTGCATTAAGTTAATGGTTCAATGTTCACTTGGACAGTGTAGCAGTTCTTAAGGAATGGCTTATATAGTGAGATGAGTTACCATCTCCTTAAAAATATCATAAACTTGTGGGAGTTTGCTGTTTCCAAAGAAAGTCCAGAGGACGACAGTCTTAGTCCTTCCTTGAGCTCCTTGTGGGCAGGGAGTGTGTCTACCAACTGTTGAATTGTACTCTGCCAAGCCTTCAGGACAGTGCTCTGCGTCATCATCATCATCATCAATCGTATTTATTGAGTGCCTACTATGTGCAGAGCACTGTACTAAGTGCTTGGGAAGTACAAATTGGCAACATATAGAGACAGCCCCTACCCAACAGTGGGCTCACAGTCTAAAAGGGGGAGACAGAGAACAAAACCAAACATACTAACAAAATAAAATAAATAGAATAGATATGTACAAGTAAAATAAATAAATAAATAAATAGAGTAATAAATATGTACAAACATATATACATATATACAGGTGCTGTGGGGAAGGGAAGGAGGTAAGATGGGGGGGATGGAGATGCTTACTGCACACAGTAAGCGCCCAGTAGATACCGTTGACCAGTCTTGAGTAGAGCTTGTGATACAGAAAGCCCTCTTCTAACACCATTCCACTTGAAGTAATGTACATATAATAATAATGGTATTTGTTAAGTGCTTACTATGTGCAAAGCACTGTTCTAATTGCTGGATAGTGTGAAACCATCCCCTTCTAGCCTGGAAGCTGCTTGTGGGCAGGTATTGCATCCCCCACTTCTCTTGTATTATACTGTCAAGCGCTTAATATAGCGCCCTGCACACAGGAAGTGATCCATAAATACAACTGATTGATTGATCGGATCTTTTTCGAAGTCTTAAGATTTCAAACATGTTTGGCACTCCATTCCTTCACTCATTGTCGAGAAATGAACTCACCTGTTTCCTACGGGAGCGGAGATAAGCGGGATCCCAATCCCAACTGCTCTGGCCTACCGAGTTTGGACTCGCTTTCCACTAACCCAGCCTGCTGGGGGTCATTCGTATGGCTTGTTCTTCTGTGTATTAAGATAGGTACCCATGTGAAAATATGTGCATCCTTAGTAGTGCTTTCTGGGTGCAAAACTGTACTCAGCGCTTGGGAGAGGGCATTCCAACAGAGTTGACAGACACATTCCCTTCCCACAACGAGTTTGCAGTCTAGAGGACTGTGGAACGTTTTTATTTTTCATCGGGTTTTTTTGTTTTGGGGTTTTTTTTTGTGATACTGAAATTTGTCAGCTGGGAAACTAAAACTCCAACTCCCCATGTGTTACCCTATTGCTGGGTGCACAGACGGTTTTCAGTAACACTGGTTGATTCAGGCATCGATGACACACATCATCGTAGTGTGATCCTTCCCATACCCACTGGCTACGCTAAGGCCACAAACACCAAAGGCTAGTAGGTTTCCTCTTCCTCTGAGGGAGAGAAGAGAAGGCTTCCTCCCGCCACCAGTGTGTTTTTTGTTTTTTTGTTTTTGTTTCCATCTCAATCATTTTACAGTAATGAAATCTGAGAAGCTGATCTTCAGGTGCCAAAAGAGAGATTTAATTTCCGACAGGTTGGCTGTTTCGAGTCGGAGGTTTAATGTCGCCAATTTTCATTTTTCATCGATTATTTTTTTCTTTTTTTTGGAATAGCAGTCCCTATTGTCCACATCACGTCAGGAGAAACGTCTGTGGTAGCAAGTCGCTTCCGTGATTCGACCAAGTGCGGGACTGGGCCAGAGGGTCTTTTTCTCCGATTTTGATGGCCTGCTTCCACCCCTCCATCTGTTAGCACCCCTCTGTTTTCAGCAACATCGGGTGCAGTGCTTAATAAAGCGAAATTCACTGCAGTGTTTTGACGGCAACAGGAACCCAAGAATGATTTGGAATAAAAAACAAAACCGAAAAAACAAAACTGGGATGAAATATAGCATCTCTAACCCACTGTGCTGATCATTATATAGTGCCTGGTTGTTGAGCGCTCGGCACTGTGCTAAACATTGCAGTAGATACCTCCTTCCCTTCCCCACAGCACCTGTATATATGTTTGTACATATTTATTACTCTATTTTACTTGTACATATCTATTCTATTTATTTTATTTTGTTAGTATGTTTGGTTTTGTTCTCTATCTCCCCCTTTTAGACTGTGAGCCCACTGTTGGGTAGGGACTGTCTCTCTATGTTGCCAACTTGTACTTCCCAAGCGTTTAGTACAGTGCTCTGCCCACAGTAAGCACTCAAATACGATTGATTGATTGATTGATACAAGGTAATCAGGTTGGACACAGTCTCTGTCCCACCTAGGTCTTCACGCTCTATATCCCTGTTTTATAGGTGAGCGAACAGAGGCTTGGAGAAATGAAGTGACTTGCCAGAGATCACACAGCAAGTGGCAGAGCACGATTAGAACCCAGGTCCTTGCTCTTTCCATGAGACCATGCTGCATTCTTGCCAGAGAGCCCTTCCCAGCACCAAGTGGGCTCCTGGTGTCTCGCTTTGATCCAAAACATTCTTTTGGGTTTTTCCCAATTCGGTCTGGGAACCTCCAGAATGGCCTCCTCGGTAAAATCGATCCATCACATCAGTGATATTTTTTGAGCGCTTACTGTGTGCTGCGTACTGTACTAAGTGCTTGGGAGAGAACAATACAGCAGAATTAGCCAACACATGCCATGCACCTGATGAGCTTACAGTCTAGAGAAATCAATCAATCAATCAATCGTATTTATTGAGCGCTTACTGTGTGCAAAGCACTGTACTAAGCGCTTGGGAAGTACAAGTTGGCAACATATAGAGACAGTGCCTACCCAACAGTGGGCTCACAGTCTCAAAGGGGGAGAAAACAGCTAGAAATGTCAGTGAGCCTTTCAACTCCATCCTTTTCAGCCCCGAATGCCCATTTCAATCAATCAATCAATCAATCAATCAATCATATTTATTGAGCGCTTACTGTGTGCAGAGCACTGTACTAAGCGCTTGGGAAGTACAAGTTGGCAACATATAGAGACAGTCCCTACCCAACAGTGGGCTCACAGTCTAAAAAGGGGGAGACAGAGAACAAAACCAACATACTAACAAAATAAAATAAAATTTCAAATAAAATAAAATAAAATAAAATTTCATGCGCCGATTACTCCAGTGACCCCATGGATTCCCTTGCCAGCTTCCTGCCTCCGCTCTCTCTGAAGCGTCTTTTCTTGGCTTCGGCCAGCGTGGAGTAAGGGGCTCGTGGAATGTCGGAAGTCTTTTTTTCTTGTTGACTTAGGCATTCCGTCTGAGCTTCTCCTAAAAGGCTCTTTATTGACTGCACTGCTACTCCATGACTTTTCTGTTCTCTTTTTGAAAACCTAATTTTTTTTTCCCCCCCTCGGATGGCCTCATTCTCCCAGTTAGCCACGCAGGACATCAATTGGATCCCTGATTAACTTGTTTCTATCCCAACGCTTAGTAGAATGCTTGACACTTAGTAGGTGCTTAACAAATTTCACGATTATTATTATTATCATTCCAAAACATGGACTTTTGTAACCTCCATGGGCATAACTGCTTATCCCGTAGGACTGTCCCAAGTGAGCCTGTTGTTGGGTAGGGACCGTCTCTATATGTTGCCGACTTGTACTTCCCAAGCGCTTAGTACAGTGCTCTGCACACAGTAAGCGCTCAATAAATGCGAGTGAATGAATGAAAGTGCAGAGCACAGGGCTTCAAAAATATTCTTGATCCACTAGGTTTGCAGTTTGGTGCATCTGTTTTGGGGGATTTTTTTTTTCCCCGTTTTGAACAATGGATTAATTAGTCAGATTAAGAGGACGGGGTCCAGAATGCAGTGTACAGAACTTTCCCAAGCGCTTAGAACAATGCTGTGCACATAGTAAGTGCTCCATAAATACCATTTGAGTGAGTGAAGAGGACCCATGTTCTGTGATGATTTTTGTGCGCTACCGTCAGCCTTCCTCACCACCCCGCCTCTTCTCTCTTCCAGATCTGTTTGATGATGTAGTATGTAGAAAGCGACATTCCTGGGAACAAACTGATTAAACCTTAGTTTGACAGATCAAATGGTCGAGGTCGGAGTCATTATTAATTTGGTGCGTTATTATGTGGCCTAGCAAAATTGTTCCAAAGCGTTCTGACACTTCATGAGATAATTTTAAATGAATTATTTAGTGTTCAGTGAGAACCCTTTTAAGGTCTCTTCAGTTATTAAAGATTAATTTTCATAAAGCTTTTTCAGGATTTTATTCTTTTGAAATGTTTTCGTTGCCCAAGTTTTTAACCTTTGCGGATTGACTCATACTCTCAGAAAAGATATCGAGTCGAGTAGATAACAGAAAGGTAGGTTTCAGTAGGCTCTGTTGCTCTTAATTAAAAGGTCAGTATTGGATTATTATTTTTCTTCGTATAGGGGTTGATAGACTTCTTTTAGACTGTGAGCCCACTGTTGGGTCGGGACTGTCTCTATATGTTGCCAGCTTGTACTTCCCAAGTGCTTAGTACAGCACACAGTAAGCACTCAATAAATACGATTGATTGATTGATTGATTGGTGAGTTTTAAATTATGACAAGTTTACCCTGCAGTCAGGAGAGTTGGTTTCCAGAAATATATCATATGTGCCCAAATGCTGACTTTGGGCTAGAATGAATATGTGGAATGGAAGCAAGAATCGTTAGAGAATGGCCACATTTTGTTGAGAAAAACTTAAATGACATTGGAAACCGGAAAAAAGCCGTTGAGCACAAAATATGCTACTAGATCGGCACGGTAAATCTGCATGAGGAATTCCACCATTTGAATCCAAAAAAATCAGCGCACATTGTATACTGATCAGGCTCAGAGTGCATCACACTACACTAGACGGTCTAGGGTGGCAAAGTTTAGACGAGACATGATCCCTACCATCAGTAATAATAATGGTGGCATTTATTAAGCGCTTACTATGTGCAAAGCACTGTTCTAAGCCCTGGGGAGATAACAAGGTGATCAGGTTGTCCCACGGGAGGCTCGCAGTTTTAATCCCCATTTTACAGGTGAGGTAACTGAGGCACAGAGAAGTTAAATGACTTGCCCAAGGTCACCCAGCTGACAATTGGCAGAGCTGGGATTTGAACCCATGACCTTTGACTCCAAAGCCCGTGCTCTTTCCACTGAGCCACGCTGCTTCTCTGCAATTTATCTTAATATCGTTCTCTCCCTTCAGACCGTAAGCTTCTTGTGGGCAGGAAATGTGTCTACCAACTACTGGAGAAGCGCTTAGTCCAGTGCCCTGGTGCGCAGTAAGCGTTCGCTAAGTACCAATGACAGACCGAATTCGGTACAATAGTTGGTAATAAGAATAATAATAATAATTACGGGACTTGTTAAGCGCTTACTATGTGCCATGCACTGTCCTACGTGCTGGGGTAGATACGGATTAATCGGGTTGGACACAGTCCCTGTCCTATATGGGTCTCGCATTCTTACGCCCCATTTTCACAGATGAGGCAACTGAGGCCCAGAGAAGAATAATAATAATGATAGCATTTATTAAGCACTTACTATGTGCAAAGCACTGTTCTAAGCGCTGGGGAGGTTACAAGGTGATCAGGTTGTCCCACGGGGGGCTCACAGTCTTAATCCCCATTTTACAGGTGAGGTAACTGAGGCACAGAGACACAGAGGCACATCAAACGTGGGAGAGAGAATCTAGGTACAGATCTGTTAATAGAATTATAATTACTTGTGCTCAGGGAAAACTGTAGAAACTAAGTTTGTAAATTGGCAACCGGAGGACGTTAGGTGAGAATGTAGGGCTTGATATCGGACTCAGTCGATGGGTAGGATCTTGTTCGGTAGGTGAGGAGCGGAGCCGTCTCTCTCCCGAGAGGGGTTTGCAAGCAGGCCAGTGAGGAGGGCGTAGGCGCTCAATAAATACGATTGATTGATTGATTGATTGAGTCACGGTTTGCAGCGAGAGCAGTTGAGTAGCCTGGGCCACCTTCCCCAGAGGACCGGAGCCACAGACCCCTGGGGGACCCAGCCGGGGGCTTTGAACATCAGAGGGGCATACCGCCAGAAGGAACATTTCAGGAGGCCAGAAAGAAGTTGCGAGTCATCCAGACTCAAGATAACCAGGAACCTGGAGAAAAGCTCTTTAAAAACATAGTAAGCGCTCAGTAAATACGATTGAATGAATAGAACTATAAAAACCATATAACTATTTTAAGTGTTCAGCAAGGGTGGGTCATAGATTGTTGATGTGCTGATGATTTAAAAAATGTGTTCAGAAATGAATAATACTGATTTCCCAGGTAGTCGTTTTTCCTGCAGTGAGTTTTTTCGGCATGCATTTTGGGTGGAACTCTTTGAGGGTTTGGGGAGCATTCTTCCCACAACCTGCATCTGCCTAGATAGAACAAGTTGCCCTACTGGGAGCTCACCTCCTCCAGGAGGCCTTCCCAGACTGAGCCCCCTCCTTCCTCTCCCCCTCGTCCCCCTCTCCATACCCCCCCGTCTTACCTCCTTCCCTTCCCCACAGCACCTGTATATATGTAT
The DNA here is from genome assembly GCF_015852505.1 of Tachyglossus aculeatus. Classification (NCBI taxonomy): domain Eukaryota; kingdom Metazoa; phylum Chordata; class Mammalia; order Monotremata; family Tachyglossidae; genus Tachyglossus; species Tachyglossus aculeatus. Next base: position 11,166,751 of record NC_052085.1, on the reverse strand, counting down.
ATATGCTCGTACATATTTATTACTCTATTTTACTTGTACATATCTATTCTATTTATTTTATTTTGTTAATATGTTTGGTTTTGTTCTCTGTCTCCCCCTTCTAGACTGTGAGCCCACTGTTGGGTAGGGACTGTCTCTATATGTTGCCAACTTGTACTTCCCAAGCGCTTAGTACAGTGCTGTGCACACAGTAGGCGCTCAATAAATACGATTGATTGATTGATTCCCAGATAGTCGTTTTTCCTGCAGTGAGTTTTTTCGGTATGCATTTTGGGTGGAACTCTTTGAGGGTTTGGGGAGCATTCTTCCCACAACATGCATCTGCCTAGATAGAACATGTTGCCCTACTGAGAGCTCACCTCCTCCAGGAGGCCTTCCCAGACTGAGCCCCCTCCCTCCTCTCCCCCTCGTCCCCCTCTCCATCCCCCCGTCTTACCTCCTTCCCTTCCCCACAGCACCTGTATATATGTATATATGTTTGTACATATTTATTACTCTATTTTACTTGTACATATCTATTCTATTTATTTCATTTTGTTAATATGTTTGGTTTTGTTCTCTGTCTCCCCCTACTAGACTGTGAGCCCACTGTTGGGTAGGGACCGTCTCTATATGTTGCCAACTTGTACTTCCCAAGCACTTAGTACAGTGCTCTGCACATAGTAAGCACTCAATAAATATGATTGATTGATTGGGAAGAAATGTCCACGCTAACGCACACGATGTTAGTCAAAACACGCGCCCTATAATGAATAACATGCATTTCTTCAAGAATGTAACCTGTCCTTCATCCGAAAACTGACTTAGAGTTAAATATTCCATGGAGATCAATACACTGTTGTCTTTTAGCAAGTTAAACTTTACCTGCGCCATCAGATCAATTTAAAACTTGGCTAAAGGTGTAATTTTTCTCTATTTACCTAGACTGTAAGCTCATTGTGGACAGGGAATATGTCTACAAACTCTCTCAAGTGCTTCACACACAATAAACGCTCCATAAATATCATTGATTTGCCAGTTTTCACCTTAGATCCCATTTGGGATTCATGAACAAGATGTTTAACAGTTTCTCTACTTTTCAGGTTACAAATAGAAGAATCTTCCAAACCAGTGAGACTCTCCCAGCAACTGGATAAAGCAGTGACGACCAATTATAAACCTGTGGCTAACCATCAGTATAATGTAAGTTCTCTACTTTTCTCTCCATATTCAAATCTAGTTGTGTTCTGTTCTAGTAGAATGAATTCTTCCATAGATTGGCTTTTCTCGACTCCAGGGCCCCGTGTTTTTCACCGCCTCTTATTTCCCATCCCTCTATTATAGCAGTAGTAGTGTGCAGAGCACTATACTAAGCGCTAGGGAGAGAACAATACGACAGCACCTGTATATACGTATATATGTTTGTACATATTTATTACTCTATTTATTTATTTATTTATTTTACTTGTACATATCTATTCTATTTATTTTATTTTGTTAGTATGTTTGGTTTTGTTCTCTGTCTCCCCCTTTTAGACTGTGAGCCCACTGTTGGGTAGGGACTGTCTCTAGATGTTGCCAATTTGTACTTCCCAAGCGCTTAGTACAGTGCTCTGCACATAGTAAGCGCTCAATAAATACGATTGATGATGATGATGATGATGATTTCATCTTCCTCTTGACCTTCCCCGTGCTGCTTTCTCTTCCAAAGCGGAAAACCGGCGTGAAGGGAAAAGTCATCATATGGCTGGTGTGTGTAACAGCAAGAACAATCATCATAACTGTGGTATTTAAGTGCTCACTTTGTGCCAAGCACTGAAATATAAGGACTTGGACTCAAACGGTACAAGAGGATTGGACATACGCCCCGTCCCACATGGGGCATACGGTCTAAAATGTGGGGGAAGGAAACAGCCGTAAATTATCCCCATTTTCCTGATGAGGCAATTGAGGCACAGATAAAGGAAGTGACTTACCCAAAGTGATGATGACGATGGTATTTTTTAAGCGCTTACTATGTGCAAAGCGCTGTTCTAAGCGCTGGGGAGGATACAAGGTGATCAGGTTGTCCCACGGGGGGCTCACAGTTTTAATCCCCATTTTACAGACGAGGTAACTGAGGCACAGAGAAGTGATTTGCCGAAAGTCACACAGCTGACAGTTGGCGGAGCCGGGATTTGAACCCATGACCTCTGACTCCAAAGCCCGGGCTCTTTCCACTGAGCCACGCTGCTCCAAAATCTCACAGCACGCAGACCTGGGATAAGAACCCAGGTCTCCTGACTCGCAAGCCTGGGCTCTTTCCACTAGATCCTGCTGTCTCTCATGTTATTAGAGAAGTTATAAGCATCATTTTCTACAGAGCACTTTCAGACCAATTATCCCGCTGAAAGCCCACACCCATCGCGATTAAAACCCCCTCCAAATGAATAGAACCCCTCATACCCTAACCCCCCTCCCTGTGAATCGAACCGGTGATATTCTGCTTTTTAAAGACCCTCCTTTGTATAAGTGGTCTTTCAGCGGAAGGTAAGGAACTGTGTTGTTGAAGTAGTCACACTGCGAGTGACTCATCATATTAGTCATTGGATTTCTAATACTTTCAGCTTACAATTTTGTTTACATCGAAACAGAGCATAACCGAACGTCTCGGGACCGAGAGACATTGTTTTAGGATCGAGTTCAGCAGGAATCACTTTAAGACCACGTTCTCGATCCTCTTTCAGAACGAAGTTTGATAGTAATAATAATCATGGTACTTGTTAAGTGCTTATTATGCGCCGTCCTAAGCGCTGGATATTTTGAGTTGCTGGGTATCGCCCTCCAAAGCAGATTTAGCGAAAAATCCTGGTTTTCAACTGCCAAGGACTAGGGCTTGGGGGGACTTAAGGTGGGGCAGGGCTCGGGGGGTGATAGGAAGGGGCAGCAGCAGCTTCTGCCAGGGGGGAACTGCTTTTTGCTGGGTTAGCGTTGGGGCCTAGAGCCCCAAACAGTCCAGCAAGAAGCAATCGTGGAAGCGTGAACTCTGGGGACTTGGTGAGCGGCAGCAGCCGAAGCGGTTTCTCAGTCATCATCAATCGTATTTATTGAGCGCTTACTGTGTGCAGAGCACTGTACTAAGCGCTTACCTCCTGCTCTGGGGAGCTCTTTCTCTCAGTGGCGGTGTGGGGAGCGGGTTTTGGAGGGGAAGGTGGAGAGAGGTTCAGGGGAGGGCCGGTCCTTTCAGGAAAATCTGGAGACCCCAAGGAGGTCCTGTCTAAATCCACCCTCAGAACGCCAGCACTTCTTTAAAGAGCAGATCGAAAAGCTGTGTAAAGCACCAGGCTTCCTGTCTTAATAGCTCCCAGAGCGATTCAGTGCCAGGGTCGATAGATCAGCAGAACCAAAAAGGGAGGGCAAGCGTGTCTGAAGGCAAAGACTTAGAGGGAGAAGGGGAATGAATCCCTAGGGCACACACCCTGGAATACTCTCCCTCCCTGGGATATCTTCAAGTCATTGTCACTTCCAGATCATTTGAATTTGAATAGCTCCAAGGACACATTTACATTTAAATATACCGCCGATGCTCTTTCCCTGCCCAATTACCTGTCACCTTCTCTTCCCTCCCCCCCAACACTTTTTTTTTCCGTTTTAAATGGTATTCGTTAAACACCTACTGTGGGTTATGCATTGTCCTGAGTTTCTTCTACCCAGTTAATCAGGTGGAACACAGCTCCCTCCCGTGTGGAACTCACAGTTGAAGCAGGTATTGAAGCAGGTATCTCCCTCTCGTCCCCCTCTCCATCCCCCCCATCTTACCTCTTCCCTTCCCCACAGCACCTGTATATATGTTTGTACATATTTATTACTCTATTTATTTTACTTGTACATATCTATTCTATTTATTTTGTTAGTATGTTTGGTTTTGTTCTCTGTCTCCCCATTCTAGACTGTGAGCCCACTGTTGGGTAGGGACTGTCTCTAGATGTTGCCAACTTGTACTTCCCAAGCGCTTAGTACAGTGCTCTGCACACAGCAAGCGCTCAATAAATACGATTGATTGATTGATTGATTGAATCCCCATTTTACAGTTGAAGGAGCTAAGGCACCGAGGTAACTTGCCCAAGGTCGGACTTTACCGCGTGTCAGCGGTGAATGGGTTTCCGATCCATAAACCCAGTTGGTGACCAGTGGATTTTCACAGCGCTTGACAGTGGAGATTTGAGGCAGTGTGCGATAAGTGGTATAAAATTAAATGTTTAAAAATGAATCAGCAAACTACGATGATCTGCACTGGCAAAAATAGAAATCAGTTTGGTAAGCCGGAGAAACCGGAGGCAGGGAATCACGAGACCGGGCAGAAGCCATCGAAGCGTGCTCCTCACTGGCCCTTTAGACTGAACCTCTTTGTGGGCAGGGAACGGGCCTGCCAACTCGGTTCTGTTGCATTCCCCCGAGGGCTTAGTACAGTGTTCTGCACCCAGTAAGCTCTCAGTAAAAATATATATATATATATATGTATGTATATATATATATATATATATATAATTGGCATTTATTAAGCGCTTACTATGTGCAAAGCACTGTTCTAAGCGCTGGGGAGGATACAGGGTGATCGGGTTGTTCCACGTGGGGCTCGCAGTCTTAATCCCCATTTTACAGACGAGGTAACTGAGGCCCAGAGAAGGGAAGTGACTTGCCCAAGATCACACAGCAGACATGTGGCGGAGTCGGGATTCAAACCCATGACCTCTGACTCCAAAGCCCGGGCTCTTTCCACTGAGCCACGCTGTTTGAGCTCCCTAACCCAATAGGGCACCTTCTCGGTTTGAGATTGGTTCGTTCAACTCAGTTACTACTAATAATAGAGGTATCTGTGGAGCACTTGCTATGGGCCAAGCACTGGAATAGATACAGTCAATCAGATGTTTTTATTGAGAGCGCTCGCTGCATGCAGAGCACTGTACTAAGTGCTCGGGAAAGTAGAATACAACAGAAGCAGTAGACAAAATCCCTGCCTTTAAGGAGCTTACAGTCTAAAGAGGGAAGCAGACATTAAGAAAGATTACGGGTAGGGGAAATAGTAGAGTATAGGATTACTCTCCAGTACAGTCGGATCTGACCCAGCCCCCGGCCCAAATGGGGCTCACAGTCTATGTAGTGGGAGAAACGGGTATCGAACCCCCATTTTACAGAAGAGAAAACTGGGGCCCAGAGACGCTAAGCATCCCGACCAAGCTCACAGAGCAGACAAGGTCCTTGCTGTTTTTCCTAGGCCAGGCCGCCCTCCCCAGTCTCGGCACTCGGGAAGTGCTGAAGGGCTAGAGGAGAGAGCAGAGCAACCACGGGAGCCAAGAGGCAGCGGCAGGTCACCGTGAGCAGCCGAATGGGTGGGAATGGAAGGCCCCGTGCCTTTTAGAACAGTGCTTTGCACATAGTAAGCGCTTAATAATAGAAAACGTGACAGGTTTACTAAAGTGAATAATGGATGGAAAGGCTTGAGATCTTAATCGTATTGATTGCCAATGGCAGTATTGATTTGGCACAGTTTTTTAGACTGTGAGCCCACTGTTGGGTAGGGACTGTCTCTATGTGCTGCCAATTTGTACTTCCCAAGCGCTTAGTACAGTGCTCTGCACATAGTAAGCGCTCAATAAATACGATTGATTGATTGATTAATAAATGCCATCATTATTATTTTCCCTCATCTTCGAAAGCCAGATCCCCGCTGGGCCGGGGATGGGAACACAAGGGAGAAGGGAAAGCTCCCCTGAAGACTCAAACCAAGAACTTCGGTATTCAGGCCTGTCATTCTGACTTGAAAAGTTGAAGCTGATTCCCTTCGGCGGAACGTAACTTGACAAAGCAGTCAAAGTATTTCTGCAAAACAGCCATCCAGACGGTTCCGCAGACATCAGACTTATCAGATTTTAATTGGCGGTGGGTGGCATTGATCATTTTAGTCACCGAGCCGGGTTTCAGGAATGACTGGTCGCCATCGCTCCGCCGCACGGTGGATTTTCAACGTTTGGGTGTCTCCTCCGAGCAATGGAAAGATCACATTTGCACTTTATAGGGAAAACGTGATAACAATCTGAGTGCCTAGGTGTTTAATGTATAGGAAGTAGTAGGATGTTGTGATAGGAGACAGAGCTTATAATGCAGCTTGAATAGGGTTTACTCCTGTTTTGTGGTAGGATTTTTGAGATAATGGAGTGTTGGATGAATAATCTCGTGATATTTGCAGAACAGTGCTCTGCACATAGTAAGCGCTTAACAAATGCCATTATTATTATTATATTTTTGAAACACGCTGAAATGTCTTTTTATGTATTTTGCATCCTTTCCAGGACAGTCAGATTTTAATTATTCTTTGTACTTAAGAACATGTGTAATAAGAATATGTTCACTAGAGAAGCAGCGTGGGCCAGTGGATAGAGCACGAGCCTGGGGGGGATCAGACGGACCTGGATTCTAGTCCCGGCCCCGCCGCTTGTCTGCTGTTTGACCCTGGGGAAGTCGCTTCACTTCTCTGGGCCTTAGTTGCCTCATCTGTAAAATGGGGGTTGAGACCATGAGCCACGTGTGGGCCAGGGACTGTGTCCAACCTGATTCCCTTGTATCTACCCCAGGACTTAGACCAGTGCCTGGCATATAGTAAGCGCTTAAATACCACTAAAAAAAAAAATGGGATTAGAACCCAGGGCCTCGGACTCCCGGGTGTATACTCTTTCCACTAGGCCATGCCGCTTCCCAGATAGGAATCGTTGCAGTAACAAAACCTGCGAACCCGGGAGCAGCTCTCCCGGGGCCAATGTTTGTCAGTGCGTCCGGGAGCGTTACTTCCCGTCATGCAGACCACAGAACCTTTCCTTAATGCAGTTCACCGGGGCACTCATCCGCAAAAAAGGAAATAGTTTGGATTCCGCTCCGCAGCTTAAAATGACTCGTAACTGGGGAAGGATGTTTCTAGGGAATTAATTTTCCCACGGATTCAAGGATGGCGTTCTGTCCCTGTCAGTGCGGGATGATCGGAAAGACGCGCAATTTCACTGCATTCACGTAAAGATGGATTTCAACTGGTGAAAGCCTGTGGGATGGTTTGGTTATAAGTGCTCAAATCTATTCTTAAGATTATCTAGGTTTGTAATTATTCCAGGGGTTCCCCTGTGGCTCCTGTAGGAGGTTTTAGTATCACCTGCGTTGAGTGCTTGCTTGCTTACTTATATGTATAAGGTGAATATGAAAGAGCAGTTGTATGCGATGAAAAACTATTTTGGGGTAATTAAGCTCTTAGAAACTACAAGCCGTTGGCGTGCCGTGAAAGAGAAATGCCTGGGTTGAACCTCTTTCCACTTCTTTTTGAATTTCCCGAACAGATAGAGTATGAGAAGAAAAAGAAAGAAGACGGCAAGAGAGCTCGGGCAGATAAACAGCAAGTTTTGGATATGCTGTTCTCAGCTTTTGAGAAACACCAGTACTACAACATCAAGGATTTGGTGGACATTACCAAACAACCGGTGGTACGGATGTTTTGCATTTGGCCTTCCTATCGTAACTTGCTAATTGGGCAGGGGGTGGAAGGCACGGTATTGCTGATTACCGATCTGTATAGAAAGGAGGGTGGGAAATGTTGTCTCGGTGGGGCCCTGGATCCTTGAACGTTGGAGAAAAAGGCTCACGTCGCCACAGCTGAGTGGTGGCGGCCACAGAAACCGTGACCATTCGTGTTCTTTCCCCGTCCCCTCGGTGTGGGAGAAGTCACCCCAGTTGTGGAGGGGGCAGGGGTCCCCTCGCAGCATCCATGTGGGGTGGCCTATTCTCATGGTCCACCGAGCGGGGAAAATCTAATGGCAGGAATCCCTGCTAAACAAAAAGTTCCACCAGCCTTGATCATCAATCGTATTTATTGAGCGCTTACTGTGTGCAGAGCACTGTACTAAGCGCTTGATCAGAGAGAGCGGTGTAACGGCTGGGGCCTGGGGTAGCCCGGATCTCTACGGCCAGCCCTGTGGAGCGGTCGAGGAAAAATCAGTCAAGGTTGTGGGGCATCTCTTGTGCCAGGCCTACCCGCTGACCTGCTTCTTGTTGGGCCATCTGTGTTGTGTATAATAATAATGATGGCATTTGTTGAGCACTTACTATGTGCAAAGCACTGTTCTGAGCGCTGGGGGAGGGTACAAGGTGATCAGGTTGTCCCACATGGGGCTCACAGTCTTCATCCCCATTTTGCAGATGAGGGAACTGAGGCACAGTGAAGCGACTTGCCCAAAGTCACACAGCTGACAAGCGGCGGAGCCGGAATTAGAACCCATGACCTCTGGCTCCCAAGCCCGGGCTCCTTCCACTGAGCCTCGCTGCTTCTCTTATGAGCGTGTGATTGACTGCTGGGGCTGAAGATGGGTTCTGGGATATGTGAGCCTAAATGGGGCCCGGGTTGTCGGGGCTGAGGGGCTGGAATGTGTCTCCCCGTCCCAGGCAACACACCGGCTAGATTGCTGAAGGGCGACTCTTGCGTCACGCACGGTATCCCTCGTTTTTCTTCTCCACGCTCAGAGAAAATGCCTGCCTTATGGTGGCGGAGCTCAGTGCAGAGCAAACTGCGGGGAATCCTGACCAAAGGAAGGAACGGTTGGTGCCTCGGCCTGGTCTGCGCCAAGGACTACAGCTTGGGGCTCCTTGCCCCATCCCCAGGCTCCTTCATTAAAGAATGGCAGCAGGCATTCCCGCTCCGCCCCTCTTTTCCTTGCCTGAGGGGGATTGGGGCTTTTACAGAAACAGCCTGGGTTTCCGTAGCAACCAGGAGAGCCCTCAGGAACGGCTCTGCACTGCTACTGCTGCCCCGGCTCATTCCACAGTCGTAGTTTGGATTATTTTTCCCCTCGGGATGACCCCGCGCTTGGTCGTGCCGAAGCACCTCGCCCCATTCGTGCCCTTGTTCAATGTGGTCTTTCTGCATTGATCCCCTCTTTCCCGCTACTCCACCACTCCGGAGACGATAGCACGTCACCCGAGGTTTGGGGCAGGAAAATTATCTGGGGGTTGAGGCTTCTATGATCAGAAAAGGGCCCGTTTCTTCCCTTTGCTCCCTATCTTTTAGCCGGTTTTCCATCCGCGGCAGAACACTTCCTCCACTCCGGCGATAGCTCCATTTTCTGGGGCGGAGGAGTGGATGCTTTTAGTTTTTTGGAGTAGAAGCTTGTGGTTTCAGTCAGCGCCTCTCTGTTGTTCCTTCCACCAGGCATTTAATGCGATCGCCGACACTTTCTCTTTGTTTTTTTTCACACTTGTGCTTAGCCCATTTGTTCCCTCTAGTATTTTTTCAGCCGAGGAGACAAGCCCAGAGTACCTCAGCAGCGCATTAAGATTTCATCTTCCATTTAAAAACCAACACCAAGAGGAGGTTCTCAGTATCCATTTTGTACAGATAGAAAAAAGGAAAACCTTAAGCTACGTGGAAGGGACAGCAGCATCACAGAGTCAGAGGAGATTTTTCCCAACCGAAGATACAAAATTCGAAAGAGAATAATTGATTCCCTAGGCTGTTTTCTCGGGTGTAGTGCTGTTTAAGATACAGTTCTGGATATCTACAAGGAAATGATCTGGGGATGTTTAAGAATTGGGTGTGTTTGTTTCCCATATGCCTCTTCTTGCACAATCGTGCTGCCCAAGCCCATCTTCTTTCCCAGGGTATCAGTCGGTGGTATTTATTGAGGGCTTACCGTGTGTAGGGCATTGGATTAAACACTTGGGAGAACACAGTACAATAGAATTGGTAGACCTGTTCCCTGTCCCCAGGTTGTTTACGGTCTTCAGGGGAGAATGCGTGCGTCTTTTTCAAATCAGGAATAGAAAATTCCCACTCTTCCAGCAGCAGAGAGTTTGACTGTGTCTTGATCCTGCGGTCCTTTTCCGATCCCTTCCTTTCCTTTTAGACTTCCGCCCAAAAGACCCCGTGTCTCTCTCTCTGCAAGTGCCAAGGGATATACTACTTCTTTCCAATTTGGTCTCCGCACCCCATTTAGGCAAGTGTTGGACTTGCATTGGTGTCAGAGGAGAGCACAGACACTCAATTCTGCCACAGTGTGTGTTTTCCCAGCGTGGTGTGCCTAGAATGCAGCAGTAGAATTAGGGAGCTTTCTTCTGACAGAGCAAAGTCCGGGTACCATGCCCCAAGACCTCAGGCATCGCATGTGCTGCAGGGGGAATTTTTCTGACCACGGGGCTCTGTACAAGTGCAACCCCCACATTAGGGGAAACCCAGGTAACCACCAAGCGAGAATCAACTGTAAGCTCGTTGTGGGCAGAAGGACCTAGGTCCTAGTCCCGACTCTGCCATTTTTCTGCCGTGACCTTGGGCAAGCCACTTCATTTTCTCTGTGTCCCAATTCTCTCACCTGTAAAACGGGGATTAAGATGGGGAACGTGGATTGGGTCCAACCTGATTAGCTTAGATCTACCCCAGCGCTCGGAACAGTGCCTGGCACGTAGTAAGTGCTTCACAAATACCATAAAAAAGTTTGGGCTGTAGTCAGGGGATAACCGGGTCATCATCACCAACATTATTATGATTACGATTACAGTTGTGATTATTAATAACACTGAGTACTGCTAGTGCGCTAGCCATTGTGCAGGTGCACTGGGGTAATTCATTCAACTGTACCTGTTGAGCGCTTACTATCATCATCATCAATCGTATTTATGGAGCGCTTACTGTGTGCAGAGCACTGTACTAAGCGCTTGGGAAGTACAAATTGGCAACATATAGAGACAGTCCCTACCCAACAGTGGGCTCTTACTATGTGCAAAGCACTGTACTAAGCACTTGGTACAGTACCGTACAACAACAAACAGACACATTCCCTGCCCAGAAAGAGCTCACATAGCGAAATTACACGAATACAAAGATAAAAGTCCCAGGCCCACAGTCCGACAGGGGAGGAGAGACACCCAGGACGAAAGAATATAAGCCAAGCACGATGAAAACAAGTTCAAATTGAATGAGAAAAATATCGATTCCCCCCTCCCCCCCCCACACACACATAAATGGAGTTACAAGCTGGTCTTCCAAACACGGTCCTCAGTGACCAGAGGCCAACCCCTTCCCAGCATTTTCTGAGTTGCCAGGAATTAATTCCCTTCCGCCGTGATTTCAAGGAAGGTCAGCCTATTAACCCTCCGGGCCGGATCTTCCTTTTCAATAGGACCACCTCCCTGTGTGCCCTCGGTGGCGTCGGGGAGGTTTTCGTTACTTGAAAGCTTCAGGAAAGATCGGCATGCCTTTGAGCCTCGTGCCTTGTAGGAAATCTTTGAAATGGTCAAATGTGAACGGCGTCTGTGGTTCACCGGATTTTTCTCAACCTAGGAACGGATTAGCCAGTGAACCCTCAGCCCGTTTTCTGTCTGGTGTTCATTAAATGGGCGAACTGCGAGGGAACTTCCGTTCCGCATCCGAGTCAGTGCCAAAGTGATGATTTCATCAAAACTGATTATAAATTGTGGATTCAGTCGCCACTCTGACCCCTGCCCCCGCTGTGGGTAATTAGGTCCGTTAAGAGGGTGACTGTCTGCATAGGTACCTTCTGCTGGTGAAGGATTTCAAGGGCTGGATAGGCAGTTGAAGTCTGCACATAGTAAGCGCTCAATAAATACGACTGATGATGAACGCAGATTCCAAACTCCAAAATCCTGCCCCTCTTTCCTTCCGTCGTCAACCAGCTATGTTCTAGGAAAGCAGTGGGTCTCGGGTTCACAGCGGCCTGACAGGGCTGGCCAGGAGAGCCGAACTTTTCTTATATTTCATTCTAACGATGCTGGGGCACGCTGTTAAAGCAAGAATTGCACATTTCTTCGCGGGGCGGGGGTGGTTTTGATTACTCCCATCCACAGTCTAGGCACCCAGAAATAAAGCTAAGTCAAAGAGGGAGGGAGAACATTTGGAAAGATGAGGAAACCGAGGCACAGAGAAGCAAACAGTGCTGAAGAGCGGAGTTGTTATTCAGCGCTGTCGAGTCGTTTCCGATTCATAACGACTCTGTGGATTTGTTTTCTCCAGGACGTCCCGTCTTCTGCCATCATCCGTAACCTTTCTAACGGTTCTTCCGTTATCGTTGTTACGGTCTCTATCCATCTAGCTGCTGGTTTTCCTCTTCCACCTTTTCCCTGGTGTTTACTGAGCACTTTCTGTGGGCAGAGCATTGTATTAAGCGCTTGGGAGAGTACAGTATAGCCAAGTTGGGAGACATAGTCCCTGCCCACAAGGAGCTTACAGTCTAGGGGACTGTAGACGTTAGGAGAAGTTGAGTGACATGCCTAAGGTCACACAGCAGGAAAGTCGCAGAGCCACTTAAAACTCCAGTCTCCCGACTGCCTGTCCCCTAGTCTTTCCACTAGGCAACACTGCCTCTGTCTTGGAAACATAAAGGAAAGACAGAGTGTACAAAGCTGATTGGGTGTGCTCTGCCTTTTTCACGCTGAGTTTATATGGTTGTCTCTAAGTGTAGTAACGTGGGCCAGTGATTCTTTCTTTGGGCAAGTCACTTCACTTCTCTGGGCCTCAGTTCCCTCATCTGGAAAATGGGGATGAAGACTGTGAGCCCCCCGTGGGACAACCTGATCACCTTGTACTATGTGCTTTGCACATAGTAAGCGCTTAATAAATGCTATCATTATTATTATTATTTAGCTGACAGGATGGCACGTACATTAGCCGGTTTAGGCCGTACGCTGTTAAGCTCCTTGTGGGCAGGAATCACATCCATCAACTCTGTTGCATTGGACTTTCTCAAGTGCTTAGCACAGTGTTCTGCTCTTTCCCCGCGCTGGAGAAATTTCTTCCGGAAGGAATTGATTCTCCCTCCTCCACTCGAGGGAGGTTCCCTTGCACTTTGATCAGAACGATAGGTACATCGCCCACAATCCAGAAGTATTTCCGCTCCCTTTACTCCGGCGGGAAGGTCCGAAAACCTCATTGGGGACACTGGGGGGACACTGGGGAAGAACCGTTTACTTCCAAAGTCTCTCTCGCAGCTGAAACTCCGAAGGCGGCCAAGAAAATTCTCAGTGGGGAGCGGATCAACCTCAACTCGATAAAGGCCGGGGCCGGGGTTGTAGTTTGTGACCCAGTCCCATCTTCACCTATCCTTATTCAGTGTCTCTCTTTAGGAGCCCCCTTTGACTGGGGCCTCCTCGGGGAGAAAAATTGGAGGATTTTTAATTCACTAGTTGGAGAGGTCGTGATTCATTGCCATTAACCTTGTCATTAGCCGCCGCTGCTGCATGAGACGACTCCACCCCTCATTCCGCCCGTCGGTAATGAATGGTGTCTATTCACTGAGGCTTCCGGTTAATTCACTGAAAACCTGCCTCAACCCTAGCAGCCGCAGTGTGATTTTCTTACTGGAAGAGTTTCCACACTGCCGAATCTTTCCCTCGATAAACAGAATGTCTTGCCCCAGGTGGAAAACGTGATCCATCAGTCAGTCAGTGGTTTTTCTTGAGTACTTAAGGGGTGAAGAGCAGAACACTGTGCTAAGCACTTGAGAAAGTCCAATGCAACAGAGTTGATAGATGCGATTCCTGCCCACAAGGAGCTTAACAGCGTACGGCCTAAACCGGCTAATGTACGTGCCATCCTGTCAGCTAAATAATAATAATAATGATAGCATTTATTAAGCGCTTACTATGTGCAAAGCACATAGTACAAGGTGATCAGGTTGTCCCACGGGGGGCTCACAGTCTTCATCCCCATTTTCCAGATGAGGGAACTGAGGCCCAGAGAAGTGAAGTGACTTGCCCAAAGTCACGCAGCTGACAGTTGACGGAGCCGGGATTGGAACCCGTGACCTCTGACTCCAAAGCCCAGGCTCTTTCCACTGAGCCACGCTGCTTCTCTAAAGCTAAAGGAACCCTGCCCACAAATTGAGACAAAACACTTTCATTTCCTGGTGTTCTAATCCGATAAACAACCGTTCATCGGTAAATGAAGCCGAGGAGCATAGTAGAGAGATCCCAAGCTTGGGAGTCAGGGGACCTCGGTTCTTATTCCGGTTCTGCCAAATGCCTGCCGCGTGACCTCGGGCATGTCAGTTCCTTTTTCCGTGCCTCAGTTACCTCATCTGTCAAATGGATTAAATTCTACTCCCTCCCACTCAGACTATGGGACTGTGCCCCGCTGAGCCCCAGGTGGGACAGGGACTTAACAAATACCATTATTATTATTATTATTATTATTATTAATTAACAAAGATCATTAATTACAAATATTGCCAAGACTGTTAATGCTCTGCTGCCCTCTGGTGGGGCGAGGAGTGCCATGCAGCAGGCCGTCCCATGTTTGTACATATTTATTACTCTATTTATGTATTTATTTTACTTGTACATATCTATTCTATTTTGTTTCATTCACTTATTTCATTCATTCATTCAATCGTATTTATTGAGCGCTTACTGTGTGCAGAGCACTGTACTAAGCGCTTGGGAAGTACAAGTGGGCAACATCTAGAGACAGTCCCTACCCAACAGTGGGCTCGCAGTCTAGAAGGGGGAGACAGAGAACAAAACCAAACATACTAACAAAATTAAATAAATAGAATAGATATGTACAAGTAAAATAGAGTAATAAATATGTACAAACATATATACATATATACAGAATGCATATCTGCCAAATGCAGATGCCAGTGGAAGTGGGACCCAGTCGGGGCGGGTGGTTGTGAGGCCCCATCGGGAGCCCGAGCCCCCGCCCAGCCACTCATCCCATTTCCCAAATCCACCTGAATCTTGAATCTGGTCCTAGAAATCCATTTTTTGTCCTCCATGAGACAGACATCAGGGAGTTGTCCAAAAGCTGCGCGGGCAAAGCCAGTAGCCGGAGAGGCTGGCGTTAAATTGCATGGGAAGGACGGGGTTTAGAGGAGAGTCAGGTCACAGGGAAGTTCCCTTGCAGGCCCCTGGCTTCTGCAGCTGTCGACTACTGAGCGTGATCCGGGTGGGATCATTGTCTCCCCAACCTAATAGTAGTAGCTGGAGAGCAACCTTTTTCCTCATCCCTTCAGAGTTCCTGACTTACAGGGAAATCTTGCGTTTGCTTCCCCGGAGCTTAGTTCCGTTCAAGAGGAAGGACCAGTCCCCTTCTTAGCCCTGTGGCTAAATGGTTGTGGCACAGTCGTTAGCCGGGCTGGAGTGGTTCTAGTACAACGTTAGCCTTTACACACTGGGCCCCAGCTGTCAGCTCCAAGACTCCGTGCAGACTTGGTTGTCCTTCTCCGTGGAGTCTCAGAAATAATAAACAACGATGGCATTTGTTAAGTGCTTACTATGTGCAGAGCACTGTTCTAAGCACTGTGGGGGGGGATACAAGGTGATCAAGTTGTCCCACGTGGGGCTCACAGTCTTAATCCCCACTTTACAGATGAGGTAACTGAGGCTCAGAGAAGTTAAGTGACTTGCCCAAGGTCACACAGCAGACATGTGGTGGAGTCGGGATTCAAACCCATGACCTCGGACTCCAAAGCCCAGGCTCTTTCCACCGAGCCACGCTGCTTCTCTAAATGACGGCTTCTTGGGCCACTAGAGCTAGTGGTACATCCGCAATAGTAACTACAGAGCACCAGCCATGAATTTAATTTCTGCTTTAAAATCTGAGCAGTCAACACCCGTCCCGACGGCGACCGGAGGGCAGCGGGGGTGGGGGGGGGTGATGAGTGCCACTTTGGTGGCAAAAACCGGTTTAGCCAATCTCTCCCATAAAGGGGAAACCGAGAACCGTCAGGTGCGACCAAAGCGGACGTTCTGCGGCCACCCCCTGAGCTTTCGTCCCGGGTTTTTTCTCCCAGGTGTACCTCAAGGAGATCTTGCGAGAGATCGGCATTCACAACGTCAAAGGGACCCACAAAAACACCTGGGAGCTGAAGCCAGAGTACCGGCACTATCAAGGAGAGGACGAGTGAGCGAGCGAGCGAGCAGCCCCACGGCCTCTTTCCGAGAAGCGCCCGTCCGCCCTGCCCACGGCCAAGGCACGGCACACAGTAAGACAAGAGGAGGCAGATGACCGACACTTCGACGTTGGCGGGTATTTTGTCATGGCTATTCAGAATTTCTTGGAAGTTTTTTAAAGGTTTGTGGGGGTAGAATAAATATTCAGAGACTGAACCCGGTAGATTGACCTTTACTAGAGACCAGTCCCAGGGATTTTGGTTGTGGAATGGTGTTTTAATAATAATAATAATGGTATTTGTTAAGCGTTTACTGTGTGCCGAGCACTGAAGAACGTTCTCTTTTGTACCGCCAAAGCCGGCCTTGTTTCCCAAGCGAGAGGCAGCTGCGCCGTCCTTTGGGGAGAACCGAACTGCCGCAGGCATTCATTTCTGCCGGGCTGTTTAGGGTTTTCAAGTCCAGACACGATCAAAGGGAAAATGATTTTTTGGTGACCGGGAGCGGCTTAGGCTAAGCTACACCGTCTCCTCCTCTTCAAGTCAGACAAGTTCCTTTCCCACCCGGGCAAGGGAGAAAAGCTGTTGAATTCCCACTTTAAAGGTGAAGAAACAGGCACAGAGATGCTACGTGACCTGCCCAACGTCACACAGCGGGCCAGTGGCTGCTGTGCCCGAGAATACTTTTCATCCCCGCTTTTCCGACCGGTTGTTTTCGTTCAAAGCGTAGCCGTGCGCTTTGTCATTCATTCATTCGTATTTATTGAGCGCTTACTGTGTGCGGAGCACTGTACTAAGCGCTTGGGAAGTACAAGCCTGCAGTATATAGAGACGGGCTCACGGTCTAGAAGGGGGAGACAGACAACAAAAGTGTGGCAGAAGGGAGGGTAAATAGGGAAGGGAAATGGGTTTGTCATTCATTCATTCGATCGTATTTATTGAGCGCTTACTGTGTGCGGAGCACCGTACTAAGCGCTTGGGAAGTACAGGTCTGCAATATATAGAGACGGGCTCACGGTCTAGAAGGGGGAGACAGACAACAAAAGTGTGGCAGGAGGGAGGGTAAATAGGGAAGGGAAATGGGTTTGTCATTCATTCATTCGATCGTATTGAGCGCTTACTGTGTGCAGAGCACTGTACTAAGCGCTTGGTAAGTACAAGTCTGCAGTATATAGAGACGGGCTCACGGTCTAGAAGGGGGAGACAGACAACAAAAGTGTGGCAGAAGGGAGGGTAAATAGGGAAGGGAAATGGGTTTGTCATTCATTCGATCGTATTTATTGAGCGCTTACTGTGTGCGGAGCACTGTACTAGGCGCTTGGGAAGTACAAGTCTGCAATCTATAGAGACGGGCTCACGGTCTAGAAGGGGGAGACAGACAACAAAAGTGTGGCAGAAGGGAGGGTAAATAGGGAAGGGAAATGGGTTTGTCATTCATTCGATCGTATTTATTGAGCGCTTACTGTGTGCGGAGCACTGTACTAAGCGCTTGGGAAGTACAAGTCTGCAATCTATAGAGACGGGCTCACGGTCTAGAAGGGGGACACAGACAACAAAAGTGTGGCAGAAGGGAGGGTAAATAGGGAAGGGAAATGAGGGGTTTGTCATGTGCTTAACGGATGCAGTGCACTGTTTAGGCACTTAAAGTATACTCATTCAGTTGTATTTCTTGAGTGCTGTGTGCAAAGCAGCGTACTAAGCACTTGGGAGGGCACACTACAGCAACAGGCACGTTCCCTGCCCATCGGGAGCGTACACTTACGGGGGGCGGTGGACAGGCATAAATAAATGGAGAGAGGAACCCTTTTGACTTCTCGGACCACGGTTCCCAAGTTGTCCAAGTCCAGTGATGTCTGTATACTCCATTGAAATACTAAATCGAGTCATCAAAACCTATGTTCCCGTGAGGTGAGGGGAATGAGTGAGCCGGGAGGAAAGGCGGCTGGAGGAAGTCTGCAGAGACTAGGCTTTTTTCCATATCATCATCATCAATCGTATTTATTGAGCGCTTACTATGTGCAGAGCACTTGGGAAGTACAAGTTGGCAACATATAGAGACAGTCCCTACCCAACAGTGGGCTTACAGTCTAAAAGGGGGAGACAGAGAACAAAACCAAACATACTAACAAAATAAAATAAATGGAATAGATATGTTCCATATGAAATCAGAGTCTGTTTCAGTGTCTCCCATTTTGGCTGCTTATGAGAGCTCGGGGCCGGGACCAACCAACCACCCTCCCCACCCTCTTCCAACGGGAATGAGGATGGGGGGGGCCAGGACAAGATGTAAGGCAGAGGGGTACTCCACCACTTAATACAGTGCCTGGCCCCTAGTCAGCACTCAACAAATGCCACATTCAGGCCGGGAACCAAGGGGAGTGTTTTCCTGCACCCATTCTACTCTACCCGGTTCGAGCAGAAGCCCTCTGCCTTGCAACTGTTTAATCAATCGTATTTATTGAGCGCTCACTGTTTGCAGAGCACTGTACTAAGCACTTGGGAAGTACAAGTTGGGAACATAAGGCTGTGTTTAGCTCACAGCCTTCTCCTCCTGGGAGTTTTGTAATAGTGATAATGGCATTTATTAAATACTACGTGCCGAGCACCGTTCTAAGCGCGCTGAGGTCCCGAAGAACCCAGTTCGAGTGCTGGTCCATGCACTCCCTCTCTTCCCCAAAGCTCCAACCTGTCACCTCACCAGAAATGGCTACTACTGGTCCGTGGCCCCCGGCCCCATCTGGATTTTGGCAAGCGACATGGGAAGGCCTTGAGCAGGTAGGTGACGCTCCGCCCTGCTGTGGGTAAGCTGCACTTTGACCTGTTGCACGCTCTTTGCAACACATTGCGACCTGATGTTTTTACTGAGTAGGACAAGGGGAAAGACAACTGCTACAGCAGAACCGGGCCCATGAGTTTAGGGAGGGCTCCCTGTTCCTAGTCAGGGCCATCAGGGAACCGAGGGCAGAGGTCCAAAAGCAGAGGGGACAGACAGATGCACATTCTGCACTTTCTCTGCCAAATTGGGTGGGAGAGAGAAGGCATGCAGCTTCAGAGCTAGTGGCCAGACCTCCCTGTCAATCGGAAAGAGGATAGGGGGTGGGGGGTGGGAAAGCCAAAAGAGGAGAGAGAACAGGGAGAGCCTGCCAGAAGCGACGGGTTGGAGGAGTGCGGGAGCTCCCGCTGGGCAGGAAATGTCTCTGCCCGCTGGTAGTGTTCTTTCCCATACACTCAGTAGTAATAATAATAATAATGATGGCATTTATTAAGCGCTTACTATGTGCAAAGCACTGTTGTAAGCGCTGGGGAGGTTACAAGGTGAACAGGTTGTCCCATGAGGGGCTCACAGTCTTAATCCCCATTTTACAGATGAGGGAACTGAGGCACAGAAGTGAAGTGACTTGTCCAAAGTCACACAGCTGACAATTGATGGAGCTGGGAGAAACCAATGAGAAAGGGAGCCTAAGTCTACTTCCCTACTCTCTTCATCCCTATTTTACAGATGAGGTACTGAGGCAGAGAAGTGAAGTGACTTGTCCAAAGTCACACAGCTGACAGTTGATGGAGCTGGGAGAAACCAATGAGAAAGGGAGCCTAAGTCTACTTCCCTACTCTCTTCATCCCTATTTTACAGATGAGGTACTGAGGCAGAGAAGTGAAGTGACTTGCCCAAAGTCCCACAGCTGACAACGGGCGGAGCTGGGGTTCGAACCCATGACCTCTGACTCCAAAGCCCGGGCTCTTCCCACTGAGCCCCGCCGCTTCTCCGTACAGTGCTCTGCACCCGTAACCACTCCAATACCCTGGACTGAGAGACAGTTGGTGATTTTGGAAGGGGCTTGGGGAAGAAGGTAGGGCGTACAGAAGAGCAGATTGGGACGGCTGGTAGGCTGCTCTAGTAAGGAATCCCCTGGAAGTTTTTGAAGAGTGGAGTTCCACCAGGAATTTGGGAATGTTGTTTGTAAACTAGGTTTAGGTGGAACTAACATTCATCCTTCAGGCCTCTGGGTCCCAGCAGCTCCCAAGTGACCTAGGGGAAAAAGCACAGCCCTGAAACGCTGGGGACTCGGGTTTTAATCCCAGATCTGCCACTTCCCCGCCTTATCCGTCAACCTGTATCTGAGTGCTTACTGTGGGCAGAGCACTGTATGTGGGAGAATACAATATATTGGCAGATAGGTTCCCTGCTAACAATGACCTTGGACAAGTTAATTCTGTTGGGCCTATTTCCTTATTTGTGAAATGGGAACCAACCACCTGCTCTCTCTCCCTTAAATTGTGAATCCCACACGCGACAAGGACTGTGTCCAAGTCCATCGTATTGAATCTACCCCAGTACCTGTCACTTAGTACATAATAATAGTCTTTAAGTGTGTACCATGTGCCAGACACTACATTAAGCACCCTCCCTCTTTGGGCTCAGTCTAAGTAGGATGGAGAACAGATATTGAGTCCCCATTTTATAAGGAAACTGAGGTGAAGCGGATGCCCCAGTGTGGGCAGGCTTTCCCTCAGCGGGTGGATTCTGTGCTGGATCTTAAACCTGATTTTAAAACAATCCAGATGTTTTAACTGAATAGTCAGGGGACAGTGAAATCTAGAAGCAGGGAAATCGGATAGGACAAAAAACTGTGAAGTTTCAGTCTTGAGGCCTAATTTTTAGCTTACTTCGGGTGCTTGTTCTCCTGCCTGGCGACCCACCACTCCACAAGGCGAACAGGTGGTAAAGACAAGCAGTAATTGCAAGTAACAGAGGTATGAATTTTTAAGCAAAACTGAATTGTTATCTTTAGTTCAAAGAACTCCCAACTGCAATAGCATCAACTGGCAAGAAAGCAGCACAGTAACAGGTAATACCACCCACAGCCCCTTAACTTATGAACTTATTTTCACTGTCCATAGCACTCATGTATGTACATACTATCAATTACGGTATTTGCTGAGTGGTTACTCCGCACCAAGCCCTTTTTTAAGCACTAGCATAATCATGTCTGACAGTCCCTTGTCCCAGATGGGACTCACAGTAGGAGGCATATATATCTAATGCTGCTCAATGCCACTCAAGTTATGATATCCATTTGTCTCCCACAGAGTGCATTTTATTCTGTACTTCCCTAACGCCTAGTACAGCGCACCACCCCAAGGAAGCGCTCAATAAATGTGCCCCAGCAATGTGGGGAGAGGTGAGGGGAGGAAGCATCATGCAGACGGGGGCCCGTTGGCTCCTCTTCATAACTCCTCACCCCATGTGGGGAAATCAGTTCTGTAGAATGAAGACAAACTAAGGTTCATTTTAGACAGACTCGCTTTTATTGCACTGTTTCATTTGTGCTTAGGCTACTGCAGCAATCAAAAAGATTGTCATTAAAACAAGACTTCCAGGCACCCTTGCCCCTGCTGCCATTAAGGAAATGTCCAACTCTTACAACCAGGAGTAAATCTCGCACTCCAAAGCCATTAGCCAACCCTAGTTATCCACACACAAGCTTGAAAAGACTGTTAGCTCTGTCCCTCGAACTGTAAAACTTCATGACCTACGATAGAAAGCAGTTCAAAATGCTTGGCCAAGGGACTAATTTTACAACCTTTTCGGGGGAAGAGGTTCGAAGTCGGCTAAACCACGGTCTGGAGTCCAATGAACTCTTCCACCCCCGACTCCCATCCTGAGAGTTTCAAGACAGGAGGCCCGTCTTGACTCCACCTTTCCTCTGAAGGACTTGTCTTCCTCTATTCAATCTGGACTGCTACAGATCAAGCAGGCAGAAAGCGCGAGGAATTTTTTTCTTGCATCTTAGCGGAAGCCGCGGAAGCAGGTGGAACTGCCCCAGGCCTGTCAAACAGATGCAGTTAGCGGGATTGGGAGGCGCAGAAGGTGTTAAGGGGGTCGCCCGGGGACAGCCTGCTTGTTACTATTTTCAGTCTTCCCCGCTCGCTACCCTTGGCCACCCTAATAAATAACCGGTGCCGGGATACTTGCCATCTTACCTATTTCCGTCGTACTCCTTTCTGGTGACCTCGGGCGGAGTTTCCGGGCAGCCGCTTGTAGGAAGAGACGCTCCAGTCGGTCCGCCTCAGTGCCCCGGGTCTCTCCTTGTCCCGGGGCGAGGCGGCCAAGCAGCAGGACGGGCGACCCCAAAGCCTTGGCACAACTGTCGACTGCAGGTGAATCAAGCACCAGAAAAAGCAAGCGAGGCCCCGGGTCGCCTCAGGGCACCGGTACTGGGATGTGGTGGCCTAGGTACACTAGATCAAGAGGCATTCTCTCCAATAGGTTTAAATGCGTTTTTATTTTTGACAACCTACATGACATGGTTTTGTTTTTTGTTTTAAAACGATGCCTCCACTCCAAATAAATCAAGATCAGAATCAATGAATAAAGCTCGAGATAACATCAGTCCGGTTTGTCCAAGTCCTGGGTTTGTGTGGATGAAGAAAAGCAGCAGCCAGTGGACGACAGGTGACCGAGAGTAGTCCGCCAGATTGGTTACTGAAAGGAAAGGGAGGCTTCTTAAAACACCGGGCAAGCAAAGCGGACCGAGTCTAACGGCTCCAAGTGGCACTTGTGCTCCCCGGTTCAATCTGGGCTGCCACGCGAGGCAGGCAGAAAGCGTGAGGAGGTTTTCTTTGGCATCATTGTGCAAACCAGAAGAACAATGGAGAACTGTTCAAGGTCTATCAGTAGATGCGGGTAACTCCAGCTAGGTATTCAGGCAGTAGTTGGCATAGGGGTAATGGTATTTGAGACACTGAGATTTCCTCGGGCACATCCTAGCAGCGTCGTAAGCCACGGAGTCTGATTTGGAGTGTTTAAGACTAAGGAGATCAATTCAGACAGGCTCCTGTGGCACTTCATATGTCAGTGTGGTAGGAACAGACAGATAGCGGTAGTGCTGTTCTCTCACTAAGATGGCAATCCAGCGAGGTGAGTGGGTCAGTCCAGGAGGAGACAGAAGCGGTCCCAAGTGACGACCTGCCCCCTCACGACACGGCTGCCACAACGGACGCTCTGATATGGCACGAGACGAGGGACAGAGCAAGCACTGGGATGGGTGAGGCAGGACGGGGGGTCGGGGGCCCCAGTCCCCAGGCTGCAGAAAGGTTGGCAGCCACCACCTCAGTCCGGCCCCCTCCCAAGGATGGCCAGGAGTGAGTGCCTCCACTTCAAATGCCCCGTGGGCACGCCCCACTTCACCCCCCACCGTCTCTGGCACTGCCTTCCGACCAGGCCTTGTAAATGCAAACCTAAAAGCTGCTCGCTTTTGAGCCTCAAAAGAGCTAGAAGACAAACGCTCCTTAGTTATACTTACACACTTCTCCATTTCTAAGCCATCTTTGAAGAAGATCATATACGGGGTCACGCCGTCCTCACGGAAGTCCAGCAGGGCCACCATGCCATCGGGATTCATATTCTCGCCTATAAAGAACTTGGAAACCCAACAGGTGTTACCCCACAGTACCAAACCCAAAGGCAATTGGAACTTGTAATATAAGCCTTAAATGCCCTGAAATTCCAGGTGCCCTTTGCCCCCCGCCCCCCAATCAATGTAAAGTACCGAGTAACAGAAGAGCAAGTAACCCTTTGTCTAAACTCCTTACGTTAAAATACTCACTTGATAGTTTTTGAAATTAGTAAGGATGTGTTTGATTTGTTCTGCGGCTCCTGTCATAAAAGGTTTTACTCTATCTGGCTTCTGTTCTTCAAGTCTGCCCTTGATTCTAAAACAAGACATTTAATTAGAAACATAAAGCCTCACCTATAAATACCACGTTTTCATCTCTGAGACACAGAAAACGGCGTTTGTACCATCACTGGCACCTGAGCGTCCACTTTGTGCAGAGCACTGTACTAAGGGCTTCGGGGAGTACGACAACAAAGAGTTTGGTAGCCACGTTCCCTGCCCACTTGCAATCGAGGATCTTGAACACCACAAATCTAGCCATCAGTTACATGAAACACAGTCCCGAGATATATAGCAACTCACTTTGCATCTCAAGAAAAGGCAACTTGCCAGCCAAAATCCTTTCCAGATTTTGGTTTTCAAAAGGGAAGTGGGCAAGTATGACTTTTTTATGGTGGTAAAACAGAGGTGAAGCATTTAATGTGCCAACCAACTGGTCAAAAATGACCCAAAAAACCCACCCAATCCCCAACTCACATCATGATTCATTCCAAGGCACAATGGATGTATGTGTCTCCCCACCTCTGGAATGGAAGCTTATTGTGGGTAGGCAATGTGTCTGTATATTGTAGTATTGTACTCTCCCAAGCACTTAGACAACAGTGCTCCTAAACACAGTGACTGCTTAATAAATACAACTGAACGAATGGTCCTCAGCGCTGGGAAGCTCCTGCGTGGGAAAATGCCATCTGCTCTTCTCAGAGGGCTAAGTAATCTTCACTCTTATTCAGAACCAAAGACAGAGAGTCTCAGATCCAAGAACTGGACCAAGTTTCTAGATTTCCTATTTTGTTTTAAGGTATGTTAAGCACTTATTATATGCCAGGCACTGTAAAAACATGCCGGGGTAGATGCAAGCTAAATTGCTGGACACAGTCAGTGTCGCATAGTCTTAATCCCCATTTTACAGGTGAGGTAGCTGAGATAAGTGAAATGATCTGCGGGAGGTTCCACGGCAGACCAGTGGCGGAGTCAGGATTAGAACCCAGGTCCCTCTGCTCTCTCCACTTGGCCACAGCGGACAGTTCCCAATAAGTGCAGGTCACAGCTTCTGCCCAGCAGAACAAACTCTCGCAGCCTGAGCTTTGGAAACGGAGAGGTTCGCCTCCTACGACAGCTGTGAGGGCACTTACGATTTCATGTAGTCTTTGATGTACTTTTTGTAGGATTCCTTTGTGAAGCTCGTCTCCTGCAGGTGATGGTTCATGACTATGTCCACGCCGGTGACCACGGTGGCGTCGGTTCCTTCACCCTCGGGACCTTCGGCGGAGGCGTTGCCGCCGATGAGCGCGTCGTCGATGGTGCCTTCTGTCCTACTGACCATCTGCGGGCGAGGACGGCCGGCGTAAACGAAACCCCGCACGCTGGCATCCGACCCGGTCTGTATGGCACCCGTGAAAAACTTCCGCTCCCCTAACCGCGGTACCCGACCGGTCCTCGTCCTTCGGCTTGGTGTCCTCCCCCTTCCTGTGTGTCCGCGGCCCGCCCCCTCTACCTTCTCATTTTTAGAGAAGGTCGAGGCCCACGGTCCGTGTCCTAACTTGGCATCCTCCCCCAGCTCTTAGCCCAGTACTCTGCATCCGGCAAAAGGCTGCAAAAGACGGTTACTGCAGAGATGCAGAATTTTTGTAGGAAAAGCTTGGGGGGGCGGGGAATGGGGCGCTGTCATTCATTCATCCAATCGTATTTATTGAGCTGTTACAGTGTGCACAGCACTGTACTAAGCGCTTGGGAAGTACAAGTTGGGTTGGCCTCCGGGACCGGCCTTGATGGGCAGGAACCGGATGAGGAATAATAATAATAATCATGGCATTTGTTAAGTGCTTACTATGTGTGAAGCACTGTTCTAAGCGCTGGGAGGGCTACAGGACCAATCAATCAATCAAATTGTATTTATTGAGCGCTGTGTGCAGAGCACTGTACTCAATCTTTCAATCAACTGTATTTATTGAGCGCTTACTGTGTGCAGAACACTGTACTAAGCGCTTGGGAAGCACAAGCAGGATGATCAGATTAACCCACCGGGGGCTCACAGTCGCAGATGAAGGGTCGAGGGGCCGACAGAGCACTGGGGGAGAGGGGAGTGGAGCGTTGTAGGAGACAAGGGTGGAGCACTGTGAGCCGTGGGATGGGGTCGACAGATGAGGGAACCGGGGCCCAGAGAAGGTGAGTGACCCAAGCTGACAAGTGAAGCAGCGTGGCTCAGTGGAAAAGAGCCCGGGCTTTGGAGTCAGAGGTCATGGGTTCAAATCCCGACTCCCGCCACTTGTCAAGCTGGGTGACTTTGGGCAAGTCACTTCACTTCTCTGGGCCTCAGTTCCCCCATCTGGAAAACGAGGATGAAACCTGTGAGCCCCCTGTGGGGCAGCCTGATCACCTTGGAACCTCCCCAGCGCTTAGAACAGTGCTTCACACATAGTAAGCGCTTAATAAATACTATCATTATCAACTTCTCTGGGCCTCAGTTCCCTCATCTGGAAAATGAGGGTGAAAACCGTGAGCCCCGTGTGGGACAACCTGATCACCTCCCCAGCGCCGGCTCTGCCATCTGTCAGCTGTGTGACTTTGGGCAAGTCACTTGACTTCTCTGTGCCTCAGTTCCCTCATCTGTAAAATGGGGATTAAGACTGTGAGCCCCCCGTGGGACAACCTGATCACCTTGTAACCTCCCCCCGTGCTTAGAACAGTGCTTCGCACATAGTAAGCGCTTAATAAATACTATCATTATTATTAACTTCTCTGGGCCTCAGTTCCCTCATCTGGAAAATGAGGGTGAAAACCGTGAGCCCCCCGTGGGACAACCTGATCACCTCCCCAGCGCTTAGCACATAGCAAGCGCTTAATAAATACTATCATTACTATTAACTTCTCTGGGCCTCAGTGACCTCATCTGGAAAACGAGGGTGAAAACCGTGAGCCCCCTGTGGGACAACCTGATCACCTTGTAACCTCCCCAGCGCTTAGCACACAGTAAATGCTTAATAAATACTATCATTATTGTTATTATAAGTGGGATTAGAAGCCACACTGAGGGCTGGTGTGTCCCCTTAGAAGCAGTCCCGCCCGTTGGGGTGGCCACTCAGAACAGTGCTTCGCATATAGTAAGCGCTTAATACATACTATCATTATTGTTATTATAAGTGGGGTTAGAAGCCACGCTGGGGGCTGGTGTGTCCCCTTGGAAGCAGTCCCGCCCGTTGGGGTGGCCACTCACTTAGAACAGTGCTTCGCACATAGTAAGCGCTTGATAAATACTATCATTATTGTCATCATAAGTGGGATCAGAAGCCACGCTGAGGGCTGGTGTCCCCCCTTGGAAGCAGTCCCGCCCGTTGGGGTGGCCACTCACTTAGAACAGTGCTTCGCACATAGTAAGCGCTTAATACTATCATTACTGTTATTATAAGTGGGGTTAGAAGCCACGCTGAGGGCTGGTGTGTCCCCTTAGCAGTCCCGCCCGTTGGGGTGGCCACTCACTTAGAACAGTGCTTCGCACATAGTAAGGGCTTAATAAATACTATCATGACTGTTATCATAGGTGGGATCAGAAGGCACGCTGAGGCCTGGTGTGTCCCCTTGGAAGCAGTCCCGCCCGTCGGGGTGGCCACTCACTTAGAACAGTGCTTCGCACATAGTAAGTGCTTAATAACATACTATCATTATTGTTATTATAAGTGGGATCAGAAGCCAGGCTGGGGCCTGCTGTGTCCCCTTGGAAGCAGTCCCGCCCGTTGGGGTGGCCACTCACTCAGAACAGTGCTTCGCACATAGTAAGCGCTTAATACTATCATTATTGTTATTATAAGTGGGGTTAGAAGCCACGCTGAGGGCTGGTGTGTCCCCTTGGAAGCAGTCCCGCCGGTCGGGGTGGCCACTCACTCAGAACAGTGCTTCGCACATAGTAAGGGCTTAATTAATACTATCATGATTGTTATCATGGGTGGGATCAGAAGGCACGCTGAGGCCTGGTGTGTCCCCTTGGAAGCAGTCCCGCCCGTCGGGGTGGCCACTCACTCAGAACAGTGCTTCGCACATAGTAGGTGCATAATACTATCATTATCGTTATTATAAGTGGGATCAGAAGCCAGGCTTGGGGCTGCTGTGTCCCCTTGGAAGCAGTCCCGCCCGTTGGGGTGGAACAGCGCTTCGCACATGGTGAGCGCTTAAGAACTACTCTCACGATCGTTATCATAGGGGGGGGGTTGGAAACCACGCCGGGGCCGTGGGTGTCCACTCACCTTGCCCTCCACCTCGAGGCACAGCCCGTTGGCGATCTCCCGGATCTTGTAGATGTCGGAGAACATCTCGTCGTCTGACCCGGGGCGGGACAAAAGGGGGGGGACAAGGTGGGGGACATGGGGACGGTCTAAGGGCCTGCTCGTTTCCCGGCAGCCTCCGCGGCCCGGGCCGGCTCGTTTCCCGGCAGCCTCCGCGCGCCCAGGCCTCGCCCTGCCCGCCTGACTCCCGTACGTCCGCCCGCCCGCCTCGCGCCGGCGCCATTATTCCCCCCCCCCCCCCACACACACACACACACCGGCCGGCGCGTGGGCCCCCCCCCGCCCTCCCTCCCTCCCTCGCGGTACTCACGGCTGATAAGGTCCCGGTAGATGATCATGGCGGCGCTCGCTGTTGGGGGGGCGGCGGGGAGGGAAAGGGGGACAGGGAAGCCGGCGGCCGGACAGGCGGGCGGGCGGGCGGAAAAGGCCGACTCAGCCGCTCCCCCACCTCATATAGAGGGCACGGCCCGCTGACGTCACCGCGCCGACGCCGGAAGCCCCGCCCGCGCCTGACGTGTCGCGCGCCCAACATCCGGGCATTGCGGCCCGTCTGTCAGTCAGGGGCCGCCGCCATTCAGCATCCGGGCATTGCGGCCTGTCTGTCAGGGGACGCCTCCATTAAACATCCGGGCATTGCCTCCTTTCTGTCAGAGGCCGCCGCCATTAAACATCCGGGCATTGCCTCCTGTCTGTCAGGGGCCGCCGCCATTCCGCATCCGGGCATTGCGTCCTGTCGTCTGTCAGGGGCCGCCGCCATTCCGCATCCGGGCATTGCGTCCTGTCGTCTGTCAGGGGCCGCCGCCATTGGACATCCGGGCATTGCGGCCTGTCAGTCAGGGGCCTCCGCCATTTGACATCCGGGCATTGCGGCCTGTCGTCTGTCAGGGGCCGCCGCCATTCAGCATCCGGGCATTGCGTCCTGTCGTCTGTCAGGGGCCGCCGCCATTAGGCATCAGGGCATTGCGGCCTGTCAGTTAGGGGCCGCCGCCATTCAGCATCCGGGCATTGCATCCTGTCGTCTGTCAGGGGCCGCCGCCATTAGGCATCAGGGCATTGCGGCCTGTCAGTCAGGGGCCTCCGCCATTTGACATCTGGGCACTGCGGCCTGTCGTCTGTCAGGGGCCGCCGCCATTAAGCATCCGGGCATTGCGGCCGGTCGTCTGTCAGGGGCCGCCGCCATTAAGCATCCGGGCATTGCGGCCTGTCGTCTGTCAGGAACCGCCGCCATTCAACATCCGGGCATTGCGTCCTGTCTGTCAGGAGCCGCCGCCATTCAACATCCGGGCATTGCGGCCTGTCCGTCAGGAGCCGAGAGGGAGGAGAAGGAGGGGCCGCGGCCGCCGCCATTAAACCGCCCCCAGCCTGCCCCGCCCCACAGCCCACCTGTACAGGGGTTTCTGCAGCTTCACCACTCTATTGGTTTTTCTTGTACATATTTATTCCATTCATTTTATCTTGTTAATAGGTTTCGTTCTGTCGTCTCTCCTTCCCCTCCCCACAGCCCCTTTATATTTGTTTGTACAGATTTATTCTATTTTGTTAATAGGTTTTGTTCTGTTGTCTGTCTCTCCTTCCCCTCCCCACAGCACCTATATATATATATATATGTTGCTCCAGCTTCACCACTCTATTGATTGACTTTACTTGTACATATTTATTCCATTTATTTTATCTTAATAGGTTTTGTTCTGTGGTCTGTCTCTCCTTCCCCTCCCCACAGCACCTGTATATTTGTTTGTACAGATTTATTCTATTTTGTGAATAGGTTTTGTTCTGTCGTCTCTCCTTCCCCTCCCCACAGCACCTATATATATATATATATATGTTTCTGCAGCTTCACCACTCTATTTATTGATTTTTCTTGTACATATTTGTTCTACTTATTTTATGTTGTTAATATGTTTTGTTCTGTGGTCTGTCTCTCCTTCCCCTCCCCACAGCACCTATATGTTTCTGCAGCTTCACCACTCTGATTGATTTTACTTGTACTTATTTATTCCATTTATTTTCTTTTGTTAATATGTTTTGTTCTGTCTCTCCTTCCCCTCCCCACAGCCCCTTTATATTTGTTTGTACAGATTTATTCTATTTTGTTAATGTTTTGTTCTGTTGTCTCTCCTTCCCCTCCCCACAGCACCTATATATATATGTTTCAGCAGCTTCACCACTCTATTGATTGACTTTACTTGCACATATTTATTCCATTTATTTTATTTTGTTAATATGTTTTGTTCTGTCTCTCCTTCCCCTCCCCACAGCCCCTTTATATTTGTTTGTACAGATTTATTCTATTTTGTTAATGTTTTGTTCTGTTGTCTCTCCTTCCCCTCCCCACAGCACCTATATATATATGTTTCTGCAGCTTCACCACTCTATTGATTGACTTTACTTGTACATATTTATTCCATTTATTTTATTTTGTTAATATGTTTTGTTCTGTCTCTCCTTCCCCTCCCCACAGCACCTGTATAGATGTTTCTGCAGCTTTATCACTCTATTGAATTTACTTGTACATATTTACTCCATTTATTTTCTTTTGTTCATGTTTTGTTCTGTCATCTCTCCTCCCCCTCCCCACAGCCCCTTTATATTTGTTTGTACAGATTTATTCTATTTTGTTAATGTTTTGTTCTGTTGTCTCTCCTTCCCCTCCCCACAGCACCTATATATGTTTCTGCAGCTTCACCACTCTATTGATTGACTTTACTTGCACATATTTATTCCATTTTTTTTCTTTTGTTAATGTTTTGTTCTGTTGTCTCTCCTTCCCCTCCCCACAGCACCTGTATACATGTTTCTGCAGCTTTATCACTCTATTGATTTTACTTGTACATAATTACTCCATTTATTTTCTTTGTTAATATGTTTTGTTCTGTTGTCTCTCCTTCCCCTCCCCACAGCCCCTTTATATTTGTTTGTACAGGTTTATCACTATTTTACTTGTACAGATTTATTCTTTTTTGTTAATATGTTTTGTTCTGTTGTCTCTCTCCTTCCCCTCCCCACAGCACCTGTATATATGTTTCTACAGGTTTATCACTCTATTTATTGATTTTTCTTGTACATATTTATTCCATTTATTTTCTTTTGTTAATACGTTTTGTTCTGTTGTCTCTCCTTCCCCCTCCCCACAGCACCTGTATATTTGTTTGTACAGATTTATCACTCTATTTTACTTGTACAGATTTATTCTATTTTGTTAATATGTTCTGTTGTCTGTCTCTCCTTCCCCTCCCCACAGCACCTGTATATATGTTTGTACAGGTTTATCACTCTATCTATTGATTTTACTTGTACATATTTATTCTATTTTGTTAATATGTTTTCTGTGGTCTGTCTCTCCTTCCCCTCCCCACAGCACCTGTATAAATGTTTCTACAGGTTTATCACTCTATTTTACTTGTACATATTTATTCTATTTTGTTAATATGTTTTGTTCTGTTGTCTGTCTCTCCTTCCCCTCCCCACAGCACCTGTATGGTTTGTTTGTACAGCTTTATCACTCTATTTTTCTTGTACATATTTATTCCATTTATTTTCTTTTGTTAATACGTTTTGTTCTGTTGTCTGTCTCTCCTTCCCCTCCCCACAGCACCTGTATATGTTTGTACAGATTTATCACTCTATTTATTTATTTTACTTATACATATTTATTTTATTTTAATATGTTTTGTTCTGTTGTCTGTCTCTCCTTCCCTTCCCCACAGCACCTGTTTATATGTTTGTACTGCTTTATCACTCTATTTATTTTACTTGTACATATTTATTCTATTTTGTTAATATGTTTTGTTCTGTGGTCTGTCTCTCCTTCCCCTCCCCACAAAACCTGTATATATGTTTGTACAGGTTTATTACTCTATATATTTTATTTGTACATATTTTATTTTGTTAATGTTTTGTTCTGCTGTCTGTCCTTCCCCTCCCCACAGCACCTGTTTGTACAGGTTTATTACTCTATTTATTTTACTTGTACATATTTATTCTATTTTATTTTGTTAATATGTTTTGTTTTGTTCTCTGTCTCCCCCTTCTAGACTGTGAGCCCACTGTTGGGTGGGGACCATCTCTAGATGTTCCCAACTTGGCCTTCCCAAGCGCTTAGTACAGCGCTCTGCACACAGTAAGCACTCAATAAATACAATTGAATGAATGTTTGTACAGATTTATTACTCTATTTTACTTGTACATATTTATTCTATTTATTTTATTTTGTTAATATGTTTTGTTTTGTTGTCTGTCTGCCCCACTTCTAGACTGTGAGCCCGCTGTTGGGTAGCGACCGTCTCTAGATGTTCCCAACTTGGACTTCCCAAGCGCTTAGTCCAGTGCTCTGCACACAGTAAGCGCTCAATAAATACGATTGAATGAATGAATGAATGTGTTGCCAACTTGTACTTCCCAAGCGCATAGTCCAGTGCTCTGCACACAGTAAGCGCTCAATAAATACGATTGAATGAATGGATATGTTGCCAACTTGTACTTCCCAAGCGCTTAGTCCAGTGCTCTGCACCCAGTAAGCGCTCAATAAATACGATTGAATGAATGAATATGTTGCCAACTTGTACTTCCCAAGCGCTTAGTACAGTGCTCTGCACACAGTAAGCGCTCAATACGATTGAATGAATGAATTGTTAATGAATTAATCAATCAATCAGATGGTATTTGGCGAGCACTTACTGTGGGCAAAAGCACTGTACTCAACACTTGGGAAAGTAATAACAATGGTACTTGTTAATAATAATAATGATGCCATTTGTTAAGCGCTTACTCTGTGCCAAGAACTGTTCTAAGCGATGGTTGGGGGGCGGGGGGGATACAGGGTAGGTTGTCCCATGGGGGGCTCACAGTCTTCATCCCCATTTTCCAGATGAGGGAACTGAGGCCCAAAGAAGTGACTTGCCCAAAGTCACCCAGCTGATAAGTGGAAAGCTGATAGAGAAGCAGCGTGGCTCAGTGGAAAGAGTACGGGCTTTGGAGTCAGAGGTCATGGGTTCAAATCCCGGCTCCGCCACTTGTCAGCTGGGTGACTCTGGGCAAGTCACTTAACTTCTCTGTGCCTCAGTTCCCTCATCTGTAAAATGGGGGTTAAGACTGTGAGCCCCCCGTGGTTCAAGCTGATCACCTTGCAACCCCCCCCAGCACTTAGAACAGTGCTTTGCACATAGTAAGTGCTTAATAAATGCCATTCTTATTATTATTATTTAAGTGGCGGGGCTGGGATTAGAACCCACGACCTCTGACTCCCAAGCCCAGGCTCTTGCCACTGGTCCACGCCGCTTCTCTGTTAAACGCTTACTATGAGTGAAGCACTGTTCTAAGCACCAGGGTAGATACAAGCTAATCAGGCTGGACAGGAAGGAGAGCTAAGGAGCCGAGAAAGACAAAGAAGTGGATTAGACCCCCACAGAAAAATGGGAAATAGATGGCAGCCACAACCATCCAACAAGTCCAGCGGTACGACTTCTCTCCGACCACAATCCTTGGTCACCATTGTGGTTTTTAACAAACCCCATGTCAAGGGAAACTCACTTTATACCACACCCTTCTTGACCAAATCTGAGCGTATGCACACCACCGTTTCTCCCATTGCCTCCCGTTCATCGGGCATCCGCAGAAAAACGTTCCCTAATGACCGTTATCTGATCCAAAAACCAACTAAAACCCAATCAAT
Organism: Tachyglossus aculeatus; assembly: GCF_015852505.1. NCBI lineage: Eukaryota > Metazoa > Chordata > Mammalia > Monotremata > Tachyglossidae > Tachyglossus > Tachyglossus aculeatus. The sequence continues at coordinate 11,133,237 of NC_052085.1, read as the reverse complement.
CAATCAATCAATCGTATTTATTGAGCGCTTACTGTGTGCAGAGCACTGTACTAAGCGCTTGGGAAGTACAAGTTGGCAACATATAGAGACGGTCCCTACCCAACAGTGGGCTCACAGTCTAAAAGACACAGTCTAAACCCAGTTTTATGGGAGGGACGTACCGGTCTTCAGGTGGCAGGGTAGAACTGAAGAAATATGATTGTTCCAGCTAAAGCAGGGTTCACCTGCTTCAACTCAATAATAATAGTGATAGTATTTGTTAAAGTGCTTACTTTCCTGGTATTTAAGAGTTTACTACATGTCAGGCACTATACTAGATACAAGCAGATCGGGTTGGACACACCCCATGTCCCACATGGGGCTCTCAGTCTTACTCCCCATTTTGAGGAGACACAGAGGAAGTTAAGGGACTTCAAAGTCACAAGGCAGACCAGTGATAGGGCAGGATTAGAACCCAGGTCCTTCTGACCCTCAGGCCCGTACTCTATCCGCTAGGCCACGCTGCTTCTCTCTACCATTGCCAAGCACTGTTCTAAGCGCTGGGGCAGATACCGACTTATTAGGTTGGACACGGTCCCTGTTCGACATGAGGCTCCCAGTCTAGGTAGGAGGGGGGAGGATTTAATCTTTCTGGCGAGGGAAGTGAAGCTGCAACGGTAGCTGCCGTTCTTGGCTGGCCATTGCACAGTCCCCATTCCGACTTAGACCACGCTTCATCATCATCATCAATCGTATTTATTGAGCGCTTACTGTGTGCAGAGCATTGTACTAAGCGCTTGGGAAGTACAAGTTGGCAACATATAGAGACAGTCCCTACCCAACAGTGGGCTCACAGTCTAAAAGGGGGAGACAGAGAACAAAATCAAAACATACTAACAAAATAAAATAAATAGAATAGATATGTACAAGTAAAATAGAGTAACAAATATGTACAAACATACATATATACAGGTGCTGTGGGGAAGGGAAGGAGGTAAGATGGGGGGTGGAGAGGGGGACGAGGGGGAGAGGAAGGAAGGGGCTCAGTCTGGGAAGGCCTCCTGGAGGAGGTGAGCTCTCAGCAGGGCCTTGAAGGGAGGAAGAGAGCTAGCTTGGCGGATGGGCAGAGGGATTGGGGGCATTCCAGGCCCGGGGGAGGACGTGGGCCGGGGGTCGATGGCGGGACAGGCGAGAACGAGGTACGGGGAGGAGATTAGCGGCAGAGGAGCGGAGGGTGCGGGCTGGGCTGGAGAAGGAGAGAAGGGAGGTGAGGTAGGAGGGGGCGAGGGGATGGACAGCCTTGAAGCCCAGGGTGAGGAGTTTCTGCCTGATGCGCAGATTGATCGGTAGCCATTGGAGGTTTTTGAGGAGGGGAGTAATATGTCCAGAGCGTTTCTGGACAAAGATAATCCGGGCAGCAGCATGAAGTATGGATTGAAGTGGAGAGAGACACGAGGATGGGAGATCAGAGAGAAGGCTGATGCAGTAGTCCAGACGGGATAGGATGAGAGCTTGAACGAGCAGGGTAGCGGTATGGATGGAGAGGAAAGGGCGGATACTTGGACACTTGGTTACTTTTCGCTGGACAGCCTTGGAGGCCCCTTCCAGGAGCACAGGCGAGCCCCTCCTCACGCCCCTTGGGGATCTCCCGCTGGCCCGGAGCAGCAGTGGCCTCGCTAACATTCCCGAAAGCCGTGCCTGTCTGAGGGTAGCCTGGCCTGCTGGAGCAATGAAAAGGACGACAAAGCCAGACCTCCTTCAGCCCCCACACCCCAGGTACTGGAGCTCTTACCGTTTCTACTGCTCTTTTGGCTGTCTTATGTTTTGTCATTTGTAATTATTTCACTCTTCCTGCCTGTCCTTCTAGCTCCCACGCCCACCCCCGTTCTACGACTGTGAACCAGCGAAGGTTGTGGCCTGGTGGGAACAGCCGGGGATGGCGAGGGTGGAGGGGGCCATCAGAGGACCTGTGTTCTAATCCCAGTTCTACCACATACCTCATCATCATCATCAATCGCATTTATTGAGCGCTTACTGTGTGCAGAGCACCGTACTAAGCGCTTGGGAAGTACAAGTTGGCAACACATAGAGACAGTCCCTACCCAACAGTGGGCTCACAGTCTAAAAGGGGGAGACAGAGAACAAAACCAAACATACTAACAAAATAAAATAAATAGAATAGATATGTACAAGTTAAATAAATAAATAGAGTAATAAATATGTACAAACATATATACATATACCCAGGTGCATATATATACATATATACAGGTCCCATACCTGCTGGGAGACCTTGGCCAAGTCACTGCACTTCTCCTCTGTTTCCTCCTCTGTAGAATCAATCAGTTGTGTTTATTGAGCGCTTTACTGTGCAGAGCACTGAACTAAATCCTTGAGCGAGTACAGTTCAAGAGTTAGTAGACACAATCCCTGCCCATAAAGAGTTTACAGTCTAGAGGTTTCAATGGCTGTTCAGCGCGGCTAGAGAAACAGCGTAGCTCAGTGGAAAGAGCACGGGCTTTGGAGTCAGAGGTCATGGGTTCAAATCCCGGCTCCGCCAATTGTCAGCTCTATGACTTTGGGCAAGTCACTTAACTTCTCTGTGCCTCAGTTACCTCATCTGGAAAATGGGGAATAAGACTGAGAGCCCCCCTGTGGGACAATCTGATCACCTTGTAACCTCCCCAGCGCTTAGAACACTGCTTGGCACACAGTAAGTGCTTAATAAATGCCATCATCATCATTATTATTATTACTAGGACAGAGTCTTTAACGGATCTGCTGATCTCCTGTCTTAGCCAGCACTTAGTACAGTGCTAGGCACAGAATCAACAATTAGCAGTATTTATTCATTCGTTCATTCAATCATATTTATTGAGCACTTACTGTGTGCAGAGCACTGTACTAAGCGCTTGGGAAGTCCAAGTTGGCAACATATAGAGGCGGTCCCTACCCAACAGCGGGCTCACAGTCTAGAAGGGGGAGACAGACAACAAAACAAAACATATTAACAAAATAAAATAAATAGAATAAATATGTACAAATAAAAGAGTAATAAATCTGTACAAACATATATACAGGTGCTGTGGGGAGGGGAAGGAGGTACGGGGGGGGGGGAGGGTGAGAGGAAAAAGGGGGCTCAGTCTGGGAAGGCCTCCTGGAGGAGGTGAGCTCTCAGTAGGGCTTTGAAGGGAGGAATTGAGTGGTTACTGTGTGCAAGAGCACTGTATTAAGCGCTTGGGAGAGTACAGTGTAATAATATAACAGAGTTGATAGACATATTCCCTGCCCACATCAAATTTACAGCCTAGAGGGGGAGACAGACAGTAATATAAATAAATTACAGATATGTACATAAATACTGTGGGGTTGATGGAGGGCTGAATAAATGGAGGGAGGGAGAAAAGAGGAAATGAGCACTTACCAAATATTGCCATTACTACTTTGTGGGTCAAACTGATCTCCCATTTTAGTCTTCACCAGCTCTTAATATAGTGGTCTGCACCCAGTAAGCGCTCAATAAATACCACAGAGTAAAGGAAAAATGGAATCGAGGCCCCCCAACCCAGAACAGAAGCCAGGTGTGTCTTCACTTACTGTTACCCAGAGAATTCCCCACTTACATCTTATCAAGCTATTTGATTTTATCATACTTGATTGTATCGCTTAGTGATCCATAACATCTTAAATGAAAAAAGATGGCTGTCTGGGGCTCTGTTACCCCATTTCATTTTGAGATCTAAAATGCTTACCCCTATGCCGAACTCCCCAAATCTCTTTATTTCTCCCTCTAATTAACTCTTTTTGTTGTGTTATTTCCTCTGAAAAGTAGTTTGGGATTTAACTGATTTGAAAGAGGCTCTACCAAATAAAATTGTGCTCTACAGTCATAGAATTAATCTAATACTGAAGCCCCTGACAGAATTTGGCTGAAAGAAGTCCCCTTTATGAGATTACTGTCTCCTAATTCAATCCTGACATTGTCACAGTAAATGGCCAGATGCCCCGCAGAATGGAGCTTAGGAAATAGGTGGTTGTGGGCAGGGTTTGTGACTACTAACTGTACTGCGATCTGCCAAGCGTTTAGTGCAGTGTTCTGTACACCATAAGCGCTCAATAAATAGCACCGATTGATCGATGAGCAATTGCCAGTCAGGTTTGAGGAAGTTCTTTAAAAAAGCTACAAACCGTGTTGGGGCTACGGACTGCTACTAGTCAGAGCACTGGAATGACGATGACGACGATGGCATTTGTTAAGCGCTTACTAGGTGCCAAGCACTGTTCGAAGCACGGGGGTAGATACAAGGTGATCGGGTCGTCCCACATGGGGCTCACAGTCTTAATCCCCATTTTACGGATGAGGTGACCGAGGCCCAGAGAAGTGAAGTGGCTTTCCGCAGTCACACAGCTGACAAGTGGCAGAGGCAGGATTAGAACCCACGACCTCCAGCTCCCAAGCCCGTGCTCTTTCCACTGAGCCACGCTGCTTCTCAATCACGGCAGGCCTCGGCTTCATGCTCCAGGAGGAAGGAGAAGGGGGTTTGGGGGGAGTGGGGTGAAAGGTCCCTTACTGCCGAGGCACCGTTCCCCTACTTCTCATCGAGTCCTGAGCCTCTCGAAGTCAGATAGAGTAGCGGTCCTGACCCACACTGGTCCGCACTGGGGTCCATGCTGGTCCACACTAGCCCAAACCAGTCGGCACTGGTCCACGGTAGTCCAAGCTGTTGCCCACTGCGATCTGCGGCACAGAGTAAACGCTTAACAAATACCATAATTATTATTATTTGTGGGATTTCGCACTGTCTAAGCACTGGGGTAGATACAAGCTAATCAGGTTGAACTTGGGTTCCAATCCTGGCCCTGCCACTTGCCTGCTGGGTGACCTTGGGCAAGTCGGTTCACTTCTCTGTGCCTCGGGTCATCTGTAAAATGGGGAGTCAGTCCTACTCCCTCCTACTTTTCACCCATTCATTCATTCATTCAGTCGTATTTACTGAGCACTTACTGTGTGCACAGCACTGTACTAAGCGCTTGGGAAGTACAAGTCGGCTACATATAGAGACGGTCCCTACCCAACAACAGGCTCGCAGTCTAGAAGGGGGAGACAGGCAACAATACAAAACTTAGCTGGTGAGCCCCATGTGGGTCAGGGACCGTGTCCTACCTGATTATCCTGTATCTACCCCAGTGCTTAGTACAGTGCTTGGCACATAGTGAGTGCTTAATAAATACCGAATTAAAATTATAATTTGACAATCCTGATCCAACTTCTATCTGCCCTGAGCTCTGCTTGGGGGCCTAGAACCACTCCCTGCCTTTCGTTGTTTGCGGCTCCTGGGTCTGTCAATCGATCGATGATAATTATTCATTTTTAATGGTATTTGTTAAGCGCTTACTCTGTGCCGGGCACCGTATTAAGTCTGCAGTAGATGAAAGCTTATCAGGTTGGACACAGTCCCTTGTCCCACATGGGGCTCACGGCCTTAATCTCCATTTGACAGAGGCCCTGAGAAGTGAACTGACTTAACCAAGGTCACACAGCAGACAAACGGAGGAGCCACGATTAAAACCCAAGTGCTTCTGACGCCCACATCAATGCTGTATCCACTAGCCCGCACAACTTCTCCATTCTTACTGCACGCAGAGCACTGTACTAAGTGCTTGGGAGAGCACAGTAGAACAGAGTTGCTAGACACATCCCCTGCCCACAGGGAGCTCACAATCTAGAGGCAGTTTACAGTCTAGAGGGATTCTGGATGGGATTCCAATTCCTCCCGTCTACACTTGTTGAGGAATGCCTCTGCAGGATTCCTCATGAGGTTGGGGAGATAATATCACACACCGTGCCCTCTCAGCATCCCTGAAAAGGCAGCTCTAATTATCCCCAGTTGGCTGATGAGGCAATTAAGTCCCAGAGAGGTCCAACATCACCCAGCCAGTTCAGGGAGAAGCCTGGGCTGGGAGTTGCAAACACGATCCCCAGCGCACAGCTTTTTCTCCCAGGGGTGTTTCCACTGAAATGACTCTTCATTCAAGAAAAAGGAAAACACTTTTGGGAACTGAAACACACCATCCATCCATCTGCTTGCCACTCAAATGCTGCACCTCTAAGTCTGTGTAGGAAAGGGACTGGAAATAAAATGGGAAGCACTAGACCCTGGAGTGAAACCAAACAAAAATCAGCAGAAACTGCAATAGTAACCTGGATGTAAAAATGTCCATTAGAAATTTGAATAATTTTTTAAAAATGAAGTGTCAAAATGTAAATCGAAGGGAAAGGGGCCTTTCTGTTTTTGCACTACATTTTCAGTGGGATTTAAGCTCTGACATTTTTCTCTCAAACCTCAAATTAAAGCACTTAGCAGCTGCTCCATTTAGAAGCTGGGCCCTGGGTGAACAAGAGGAAACCCCCTGGGATTTACAAAGAAGGTTTTAAATTGGTCCCGATTTTATCACTTTGTTATAAAATAGAGGGGGAGAAAACAGAATACCCTTCTGAGCTTCTGCTGCTGTTGGTATGGTAACAGTTGCTTCTGAGGCTGCCTTAGCAGGGCAAGGGAATTTTAATGACCGAAGGAAAATTAATTATTTTCCCAACAGAGAGGACACACTAGGTCCTGGTCCCTTTCTAATTGCTTTGAAATGAAAGTTTGTGGGAAATCCTCAAAATTAAACATTTGGGGAGGGGCTCTAAATTCTTAGAGTGATGACTTCGGGGTCAGATCAAAGCTTTGAGGGGCTCATTGGGGGAGGGGGCTGGTAAGAAGGGAACAAGAAGAGGCAGTGGGAGGGGAAGGGGGAGAGCAAGGAAGAAACAAAAAATGGGGGAAAAGGAAGAGGGGGTGAGGAGAAATGAAAGGGAAAAAGGGGGAAAAAAGAGGGATGGGGGGAGTGTAGGAAAAGGGAGAGGAACCCCTTCTAGCCCCATGTAGAGAGAGTCACACCAGTGAGGGTGGGGGTGCACAGCATTTTGGGCAAAGAGGGGGTTGGGGAAACCTCTCCACAACATTCGGGCAGAGAGGGCCGACTACATCCTTAATTTAATTATATTAATGTTTGCCTCTCCCTCCAGACTGTAAGCTCATTGTGGGCAGGAATGTATCTGTGCTATTGTACTGTTGTACTCTCCCAAGCGCTCAGTACAGTGCTCTGTGCACAGTCAGCATTCAATAATTACGACTGACTGCCTAACGTACCTGCTTTGCCTCAAAGTCTCCCACCCTCAAGGGAGGGTGAGGCCTCAGACTGGGGGAGTTCGGGGGGCCCTTCTGAGGAGGGGCCTGGGGTTTGCAGCCCTCCCCCCTGCCCTTCCCCTGCCTTGGATGCCTGTTCTTCTGGTCCGCACCTGTGCAGAGAGAAGAGGCACAGAGAAGCAGTGGCACGTGAGACCTGCCTGCTGCCAGCTCTGCTTTTTGTCTGCCGTGTAACCTTGGGCAAGTCACTCCACTGGGCCTCAGTTACCGCATCTGGAAAATGGAGATTAAGACTGCAAGCTGTGGGACAACCTGACTGCCTTGTATCTGCCCCCAAGTGCTTAGAATAGTGCTGGGCGCATAGTAAGTGCTTAACAAATACAAGAATTATTATTATTACCATCGGGAGACTTGGGTGGGGGGAGGTTACCGGGGGCAACTGTGGAGCGGCTGTGAAGGCTGTGGGCTCAAGCGCTCAGTACAGTGCTCTGCACACAGTAAGCGCTCAATAAATACAATTGAATGAACCACCTGATGGCCCTGTATCTCCCCTAGCGCTTAGGACAGTGCTTGGTACATAGTAAGCGCTTCACAAATACCATCACCATTATTATCAACTTACTTGACTTATCCTCCCTCCTCAGTAAAATGTGGGTGAGGGCTGTGAGCCCCACGTGGGCTCAAGCGCTCAGTACAGTGCTCTGCACACAGTAAGCGCTCAGTAAATACGATTGAATGAACCACCTGATGGCCTTGTATCTCCCCCAGCGCTTAGGACAGTGCTTGCCACATAGTAAGCGCTTCACAAATACCATCACCATTATTATCAAGTCACTTGACTTATCCTCCCTCCTCAGTAAAATGGGGGTGAGGGCTGTGAGCCCCACGTGGGCTCAAGCGCTCAGTACAGTGCCCTGCACACAGTAAGCGCTCAGTAAATACGATCGAATGAACCACCTGATGGCCTTGCATCTCCCCCAGCGCTTAGGACCGTGCTTGGCACGTAGTAAGCGCTTCACAAATACCATCATCGTTATTATCAAGTCACTTGACTTATCCTTCCCGGCCCCACGTGGGACAACCTGATGGCCCTGCGTCTCCCCCAGCGCTTAGGACAGTGCTTGGCACGTAGTAAGCGCTTCACAAATACCATCATCGTTATTATCAAGTCACTTGACTTATCCTTCCCGGCCCCACGTGGGACAACCTGATGGCCTTGCATCTCCCCCAGCGCTTAGGACAGTGTTTGGCACGTAGTAAGCGCTTCACAAATACGACCATTATCATTGTTATTATTATTATTCAAAATGATAAAAGGGCAGCACCCTCATCATCATCAGTCGTATTTATTGAGCGCTGTGTGCAGAGCACCGTACTAAGCGCTTGGGAAGCACAAATTGGCAACACACAGAGACAGTCCCTACCCAACAGTGGGCTCACAGTCTAAAAGGGGGAGACACAGAACAAAACCAACCATACTAACAAAATAAAATAAATAGAATAGATATGTACAAGTAAAATAAATAAATAGAGTAATAAATATGTACAAACATATATACAAGCTCAGGCACCTCGCCCGTCGGTTCAAAAAAGGAGCAGCCCCTACTGGGCCGGAAGTGGGGCGGGTGCGCGCGCACCAGCGTGACCCCGCCCCCGCGGGGGGACGCGCATGCGCCCCGGCCCAGGGGGGGGGTGTCCCGCGTAGGGCGCGCATGTGCGCCGCACCCGCGTGACCCCGCCCCCGAGGGGGCGGTGCGACGCGCATGCGCCCCGCCCCAAGGGAGGGAGGGGGGGTCACGCGCGGGGCGCGCATGCGCGTGCGTCCCGGCTGGGCTGAGGCAGTTGCCGGCTTTTCCCGGCCCTGCCGGTCCTGGCTCCCGGCGTTGGCCGGGATCGGCCGGGATCGGGATCGGGATCGGGATCGGGATCAGGAGGCGGGGATCCATGTCCCGGTTGCCCCGGTGCGGATGCCCTCACACCGCCCCGGACCCCGGTGAGTGCGGACACCGGACTCCTGCCCAAACCCCCCCCCTCATTCATTCATTCAATCGCATTTATTAATAATAATAATGATGATAGCATTTGTTAAGCGCTTACTATAATAATAATAATAATGGCAGTTATTAAGCGCTTACTATGTGCAACGCACTGTTCTAAGCGCTGGGGGGGATACAACGTGATCAGGTTGTCCCACGTGGGGCTCACAGTCAATCCCCATTTTGCAGATGAGGGAACTGAGGCTCAGAGAAGTTAAGTGACTTGCCCAAGGTCACACAGCAGACATGTGGTGGAGCCGGGATTCGAACCCACGACTTCTGACTCCAAAGCCCGGGCTCTTTCCACTGAGCCACGCTGCTTCTTTACTGTGTGCAAAGCACTGTTCTAAGCGCCGGGGAAGTTACGAGGGGATGAGGTTGCCCCACCGGGGGTGCTCCCAGTCTTCATCCCCATTTTACAGATGAGGGAACCGAGGCCCAAAGAAGCGAAGTGACCTGCCCCAAGCCACACAGCTGACAGTTGGCGGCGCCGGGATTTGAACCCGTGACCTCTGACTCCAAAGCCCGGGCTCTTTCCACTGAGCCACACACTGTGTGCTGAGCACTGTAGTAAGCGCTTGGGAAGCACAAGTTGGCAACATCTAGAGACGGTCCCTACCCAACAGCGGGCTCACAGTCCCTCCCCACAGCACCTGTATATATGTCTGTACAGATTTATCACTCTATTTTGCTTATACGTATTTACTATTGTATTTATTTTGTTAATGATGCGCGTAGAGCTTTAATTCTATTTGTTCTGACAGTTTTTTATAATAATAATTATGGCATTTATAAAACGCTTACTACGTGCCAAGCACTGTTCTAAGCGCTGGGGAGGTGACAAGGTGATTAGGTTGTCCCACGTGGGCCTCACAGTCTTCATCCTCATTTTACAGATGAGGGAACTGAGACAGAGAAGTGAAGTGACTTGCCCAAAGTCACACAGCTGACAAGCGGCAGAGTCGGGATTAGAACCCATGACCTCCGACTCCCAAGCCCGGACTCTTTCCACTGAGCCACGTTGCTTCTCACTACAGCGCATAATAATAATAATAATGGTGGCATTTGTGAAGCGCTTACTATGTGCCAAGCACTGTTCTAAGCATTGGGGGGGCATACTGTTGGGTAGGGACTGTCTCTATGTGTTGCCAATTTGTACTTCCCAGTCGCTTAGTACAGTGCTCTGCGCATAGTAAGCGCTCAATAAATACGATTGATGATAATACAAGGTGATCACGTTGTCGCACGTGGGGCTCACAGTCTTAATCCCCATTCTCCAGATGAGGTAACTGAGGCCCATAGAAGTGAAGTGACTTGCCCAAAGTCATCCGACAAGCGGCAGAGCCGGGATTAGAACCCACGACCTCTGACTCCCAAGCCCGGGCTCTTTCCACTGAGCCACGCCGCTTCTCCATAAAAACTCAAACAAATGGAGCACTGGATTAAGTGTCTTAGGAGAGTACGATGCAGCAGAGTTGGGAAGCAGCTTGGCTCAGTGGATAGAATATGAGCCTGGGAATCAGGTCGTGGGTTCTGATTTGGCTCCACCACTTGTCTGCTGTGTGACCCTAGGCAAGTCACTTCACTTCTCTGGGCCTAAAACCCCTCATCTGTAAAACAGGGGTTGAGACTGTGAGCCTTCTGTGGGATGGGAACTGTGTTCGACCCGATTTGCCTGTATCCACTCCAGCGCTTAGTACAGTACCTAGCACATAGTAAATACCAAAATTATTATTATTATTATTATTATTATTAACAGAGTTGGTAGACTTGTTCCCTGCCCACCAGAAACTTACAGTCTAGAAGCTTGTAACCGGGAGAACTCTCTTCCTCCCCTTAGTACAGTGCCTAGCACATAGTAAATACCAAAATTATTATTATTATTATTATTATTATTATTATTATTATTAACAGAGTTGGTAGACTTGTTCCCTGCCCACCAGAAACTTACAGTCTAGAAGCTTGTAACCTGGAGAACTCTCTTCCTCCCCTTAGTACAGTGCCTAGCAAATAGTAAATACCAAAATTATTATTATTATTAACAGAGTTGGTAGACTTGTTCCCTGCCCACCAGAAACTTACAGTCTAGAGGCCTGTAACCTGGAGAACTCCTCTCTTCCTCCCCTTCCCATCCTGTACCCTCTTCTCCTCCTCATCACCTACCTTTTCTTCCTCAATCCCCCATTTCCCCCCCCCCAGCCCCCCCACCTCCCACCCCACAGAACTGGGCTTCCCACAGTGTCTGTAAAATGACCGTCTAAAGCTTGGTTTTTGTAAAAGCAATTTGAATTAAATACCCCGAAGCTCAGTTGGTTAAGAAGAGTTCTGCATCATCAGGGAAATACCACTTCTGCTGTCATCTGCAGCGTGGCTCAGTGGAAAGAGCACGGGCTTTGGAGTCAGAGGTCATGGGTTTGAATCCCGACTCAGCCACATGTCTGCTGTGTGACCTTGGGCAAGTCACATAACTTCTCTGAGCCTCAGTTACCTCCTCTGTAAAATGGGGATTAAGATTGTGAGCCCCACGTGGGACAACTTGATCACCTTGTATCCCCTCAGCACTTAGAACAGTGCTTTGCACATAGTAAGCACTTAACAAATGCCATCATTATTATTATTATTATTATCTGGCAGGGAGCAAGTCTCTCTTGCAGCTTCTGCAGTGTTCATACTCTGTTGATTTTTGGTTTCTTTTCTGGGACTAGAAGGTGCCGGACAGGAGAATTGGAGGTGCTTGGGAAGGAAGGGTAGTGCTGTCCCAGAAGAGAAACTGGAAGACAAAGATTCGGGCTGGAAAGTAGTGATGTCTGCAAAATACTGTCAATTTAAAATGAAGACAAAATATCCAATTTAATGGAATTTCAGTTGGCTGCCCCAAAAGAGGGAAGGAAAGGAAAAGTGAGTCTAGGAGCTAAAGGAGGATGAAAATGAGAAAATAGGGCAAAACAAAATGGAGAAGAATTTTTTTCATTTTCATTTGTGCTGAAATGCTCACAATTACCTCTTTTCCATCTAAGCCCTTAGACTGTGAGTCCCACGTGGATTTGGGACTGTATCCACAGTGGATATACTGTTGGATGGGGCCCGTCTCTATATGTTGCCAACTTGTACTTCCCAAGCGCTTAGTACAGTGCTCTGCATACAGTAAGCGCTCAATAAATACGATTGAATGGATGAATGACTGTATCTACCCCAGAGCTTAGTGCAGTGTTTAGAACAGCGTAAGCATTTAAATGCCACAATTATTATTATTTTTTAAGCTAGGAGGTTGGCGGGTGCTTGGGAGTAGTGAGAAAGTGAGAACTTTTAACTACACAATAACTCGGTTACCCTTTCCTATTTCATATCTGTCTATAATATTCATTTATATCAGTCCTGAGACAAAGATGGTTTAAGTGTCCCCCTTCTAGACTGTAAACGTGTTATGGGCAGGGAACGTGCCCGCCAATTCTGTTGTATTGTACTCTCCCAATAATAATAATAATTGGCATTTATTAAGCGCTTACTATGTGCAAAGCAAGAGTTCGGCACATGAGCCTGTTGTTGGGTAGGGACCGTCTCTGTTGCCGATTTGTACTTCCCAAGCACTTAGTACAGTGCTCTACACACAGTAAGCGCTCAATAAATACGATTGAATGAATTAATGAATGGATACCATTGATCGCTTCATGCCAGTTTGTTTTGGACTTGGATTCAGTGGCAGGAGATGACTGGAATATTTTAGGGAAAAGTTCACAGGGCATATTGGACCAACACTCTAATGCAGGTGACCGAGAAGAGGAAAGTTTGTTTTTTGGAAAAGGTTGAGCCACAGTTGGGAGGTTCTGCCCTCCGGTGAGTTCATTAAACAGATAAAGCAATTGAATCCCGGTGACTTCTCTGTAGCGCGGTCCTCAGAAGCAGGGCAAGGCGATGGATTTCAGTAGAAGTCAGTGGCTGATCTAGTCTTGGGGAAGGGGGTGCGTGGCCCTGTATTTACATGCTGTGTGGAAAGAGGTAGCAGCTTGGTAGCTTTGGTGGACTGATTTCAGTATCTCAGCTTTTAGCTGTCGAGGTTTTAGAGGGATGGACTCAAGACGTGGCCAAAGACTAAATGCCCGTTTGTGCATTTAGCAAACAAGTCTAGTTTCTTTTAAAACAAGAAGCCCTAGAAAGCGGGGAAAGTCCAAAGTGTTTTTGAGTCTCCCGTATTACATGATCTTTCCAATTCATAGCAGCGTTCCTCAGGGCGAACAACCTAACTTTTTGATCCGAGGCCTTCTTTGTTGTAATCTTGTTAAAATTTCATAAGCTACAATCAGGAGGTGGCTATTGTCGCTGAGGCTGAGCCCCTTCCTTCCTCTCCCCCTCATCCCCCTCTCCTTCCCCCGTCTTATCGCCTTCCCTTCCCCACAGCACCTGTATATATGTTTGTACATATTTATTACTCTATTTTACTTGTACATATCTATTCTATTTTATTTTGTTAATATGTTTGGTTTTGTTCTCTGTCTCCCCCTTCTAAACTGTGAGCCCACTGTTGGGTAGGGACCGTCTCTATATGTTGCCAACTTGTACTTCCCAAGCGCTTAGTACAGTGCTCTGCACACAGTAAGCGCTCAATAAATACGGTTGATTGATCGATTGTTCAATTTACAGTGGCCCACTTTTAAAAATCCATTACGCAAGTGCCTAACTTTTGGCGTCACTGATTCCCTTTGGGCACATATATAGGAAAAGTTTTAGGTTGCTTTACGTTTCTTTTTGCGTTGTGTTCATTAACCTTGAGATTAGCCAAAAGGTAAGAATAGGCGTTCCTTAACTGGTGAGAAACCAGTGGTGAGTCAGTGACAGTTGAATCGGGGTTGTAATCCTGTTTTTTGCCATTTGGTAATGACATTCTGAGACACACAGTGTCAGTCTTTCAGCAGTGATGATTGAGCTCCTACTGTGTGCTGAACACTGCTTCATGCACATCCTTTTCTTTTCCCTTTTTTATTTCTCCCACCCAAATAAATATCCTGAAAAAAAAGAGTGGAAACAGAGACCTGTCCTCATTGGGGGCTTCCTTGGGAAACTGAAGCACAGAGAAGTTAAGTGATTTTCCTGAGGTACCACAGCAGGCAGGTGGCGGAGTCAGGATTAGAACCCAACTCCCTGGGCTCCCCGAATTCTCTATCCACCAGGCCATGCTGCTTCCCTGAAAGTAAGCCAGTCAGGACCTTCCAATTTAAGGTGAAGCCTACTGACATTATCCAGGATAGATTTTTAAAGTTACTTTTCATCGGTTAATCCCAGCCCTACATAACACCGGGCTTTTGAAGCAGAATTGTTGTTGCCTATTTAGTGCTATTGCGTGAACGAAAATTCAAATGTCTCGAGATTGTGGGTGTCTGGATCTTTGAGAGATTTTCAGACTGGCCCTAAATGACAGCGAATGGAAGTATTTGGGACGACAAAACTCGTTGGACTAAATGTGAATATTGTGGAAGTTTGGAAATTCATATTTTATTGTTCACAGAAACAGCCTGTCAGAAGCAGATCTGATTCCATGAAGCCTTGAAAGGGGGAAAAGTAAGAATGTCGGCCCTCAGCTGGAAACCGTTTGTTTATGGAGGCGTGGCTTCTATCACTGCAGAATGTGGTAAGTAGCAGTTGCTCATTGAAATCTCCAAAGAAGATATTAGTTGGCAAATCAAAAAGTAGCTTGAGTGAATCATTAACTTGGGACCTTAAAAATGATTAGTTACTGGGAAATTTTTTCCCCATTAATGTTGGGGGTTGAGCTGCTTTACAAAACCTGGTGCGATTTACGCTCCGTGTTGCTCCATTTTCCAAGAAACGCTGTTGTTCATTTCTGTGAGGTTAGGAGTTGGACATGGTGCTCTTGGTTTTTTGGATGGGAAAAAGTTAAAAATTTGCCCTCTTTTTCACGGTGAACGGGGCTGAGTGGCACGAGTGTGTTTTGGAGGGGGACACTTTCCTTTGACAATGTTCTTCTGGCCACGTTTCTAGCCAGGCCAGTTGAGACAAAACAAACATTAGAGAAGCGTACGAAAGTAGTCCAACCTCTGCCCTATCCCAGAAAACCTTGAATCAGCAGGTCTGCCTCTGGAATGAGCCAGATTTTTCCTCACTGACCTTCTCTGATCCCCCTCTTCCACCCTGCTTCTGACCAGGGGGTCTGGAGAGCCGACTTCAGGGGTCAAGTGTATTGTGAGCGATAGGCGGGGATTGGGAGAGGAAGGTGGAGAGGGAAGGACTACTAGGCTCTTGAGCAGCAGCTATTATTATTGTTGTTATTATTAATAATAGCTATAAGGGTGGGAGTAAACACTGTGCTAAGCACTGGAATAAAAACAAGGTAAATGGCTGCAAAAAGAATCCTGCCAGCCTGATTTGTTTGTTTTACTGCCCCTCCTTATGCTTAACAGTGTCATACCAACGATGCACTTTGAGGATAGCGGGACACAGAGGAAGCACAATGTTGGCTTCATTTGGGTTACCCTGCTATAACTTGAGTTCCTCTAAGCTTGAACTGTTTGCTTTCAGGCGCTAGTGGTATTTCTGAAACTCCCAAGGGGAGCGGTGCGGTCTGCTAAGCACTTGGGAAAATGCACAGACAGAGGTGATGTGTTCCTTACCCACTAGAAACTTCAGCTCTAACAGGGGAGAAAGACATAAAGAAAAATTATAGAATAATCAGAATAAAAATTTGTGCACCACTTAGATCCAGGGCTGGAGTCTGTGTACTTCTGATTTTATTCCTTTGCCGTAAGACGGGCTTTCCCACCAGACTGCAAACTCCTTGTGGACAGGAATCATGTCCACTAAATCTACTATATTGTACTCTCCCAAGCGCTTAGTACAGTGCTCTGCACCTAGTAAGTGCTAATAAATAGCATTGATAGGATTTGAAAGCAAAGCTTTAGTTATTCATAAACTTGGGTGCTGGACCCTATTGTTTTTCCCTACATTCTCAATGGGGTTTTAATCTCTTTATTTGTAGGACACAGATATTTTATTCATTCATTCAATAGTATTTCTTGAGCGCTTACTATGTGCAGAGCACTATACTATGCGCTTGGGAAGTACAAGTTGGCAACATATAGAGACGGTCCCTACCCAACAACGGACTCACAATCTAGAAGGGATAATAATAATAATGGTATTTATTAAGTGCTTCCTATATGCAAAGCAGTGTTCTAAGCACTGGGGAGGTTACAAGGTGATCAGGTTATCCCACGTGGGGCTCACGGTCTTAATCCCCATTTTACAGATGGGGGAACTGAGGCACAGAAAAGTTAAGTGACTTGCCCAAAGTCACCCAGCTGACAAGTGAACCCATGACCTCTGACTCCAAAGCCCGGGCTCTTTTCACTGAGCCACGCTTAGCGGTTGAATGTTGAATTAGGGTCTGTTCTTGCCTTGCTGTGTGCCTTAAAGTCCCAGTCATGCTACTTCCCCGTGTCTTTCTTTTAAGGATAAAGTAGTAGTAGTAGTAGCAGCAGCAGCATTTCTTGGAGCAGTGGACTGTACTAGGCACTTGGGAAGTATAGGATAAAGAAGTGACCTGTTCTCTTCCCACAAAGAGCTTACATTTAGGCGGAGGAGGCAGAAGCTAAAGGGAATCAAATACACTGTTCCTGGAAATACATTGCCCTGTGTGCTCTTGAAATAGAGGAGGATTTCATGGTGGGTTGGGAGGGGGCAGGTCATATAGGGTCCAGGGGACCTGTGGAAATTGATCCAAAGTTATTTTCTGAGCCTTTGGAACTGTACCTTCATTATTCCTCTGGCTCAAGGGCTCAGGCACGTCATTGTAACGAGAGCTTACTGAGTGCTGCCAGTGACTTTGACTTCTGTATTTGGTTCCAAGGTGTGGTTATACATTTTAAGCTCATTGTGGGAAAGGAACATGTCTACCAGCTCTTGTCTGTTTACTCTCCCAAGCGCTCAGTACAGTGCTCTGCGCGCAGTCAGCGGTCGATAATTACCACCGATTGATCTAGGTTACCCTTCAGAGCCATTCAGTAGACTGTCCCCTAAAATACAGTGCAGTCGGTTCTCCTAGAATGCCGTCCCGGTCCCATCAGTTTTCCAGGACATGGCTGAAGAATTAGGGGACGGTCTTCCGATAGCTCACATCCAACTGGCCGGGTCACGGTGCGGCGTCGGAAGAAACACAAAACCATGGCGTGATGGTCAGAGTGTGAGTCTTCCTTAGCAGCGGGTGTGCCGTGAACACAGCCCCTGCACTCAAGGAGAACGAACTGTTTGCCCTTTTTTAGAATAAATCAGGGAAATTAAAATTGAAGCCATCGTAACTGCTGCCCTGAACAGCTCAGCCAACATTCCTAGGGGATTCTGTTGATAATGGAAGGAATCTAGATTCAACTAGACAGGGCTCTTGGTGGATTATTCAAGAACCTTGGCTGCTGCTTAATCTCTTTCCCATGCCCATTAGCCACTTCACCCTTTACTAGCTTCTCCAACTGAGAACAAAATGAGGTAACACCAACCCGCAAGCCTTCCTGTTTTTCTCCTGGGTAATAGCTCTGGAAGAGGAAGGTGAAAACTATAAGCTCAGGTGGCATTTTTGAATCCACTGGGAATGCCTGCTGTCCGTTCTGTCCTTCTCCACTGGCTGTAGGCCTAGCGCTTAATAGAGAGAGCTTCTCTGGGGAGCTAAACACCTCAGTGGCTTTTGTTTATCGTAAATTGGTGGAATTCACCAGTGTCGGGTGATTTGCCGGGCCGTCACCTTTCCCCTAGTCACACAGTGACCATTGAACCTTTTTCAGAAAAAGGACCTTTAGCCTGCTTCCCTTTTACGCTGAAACCGTTCAGATTTCCAGTAGGTGAGGTCAAGGCTTCCCTGTTGGCTTTTCTAATTGGTGTCAACAACTCAGTTTAGCATCCCCAGCTTCTTGGTTACCCTGTGTGTTGTGTGTTCTCTTATGTTTGTTCCTTAGGACAAAACCACTCTCCCCATCGTCCCCCTCTCCATCCCCCCCATCTTACCTCCTTCCCTTCCCCACAGCACCTGTATATATGTATATATGCTTGTACATATTTATTACTCTATTTATTTTACTTGTTCATATCTATTCCATTTATTTTATTTTGTTAGTATGTTTGGTTTTGTTCTCTGTCTCCCCCTTTTAGACTGTGAGCCCACTGTTGGGTAGGGACTGTCTCTATATGTTGCCAACTTGTACTTCCCAAGTGCTTAGTACAGTGCTCTGCACACAGTAAGCTCTCAATAAATACGATTGATTGATTGATTGATTAGGACCACACAACATTAAAATAAGCAGACAGTGAAAGGTTCAAACCTGTGTTGGGATTTTTTGGTCTGAGTGTGGTCAGTTCTGTTTTTTCTGGATGACATGGACTCTCTCTCTAAATTGGTTCAACTTGTTAATGTCGGTATTTTCAACTTCAAGGTACTTTTCCCATCGATTTGACCAAGACGCGCCTCCAGGTCCAGGGCCAGGTGAACGATGCAAACTTTAAAGAAATTCGGTACCGAGGAATGATGCATGCGTTAGTGAGGATATGCAGAGAAGAAGGGCTGAAAGCATTGTACTCTGGGTAAGTTGTTGTTGGTATTTTTTTTATCTAAAAGGGCGAATGTATCCTATTTATCATATGTTGTCACATTTTGCATGGTGTCATTTCTTTTACTCTAGGCAGTTGGCCTTCGTATTAAAAGTTGATGCCATTAATGGTGATGCTTATTTCTAGGTGTGAACAGAGCCAGTCAGTCCTGACCCAGGGCCACTTACTTGGGCAGAACTCTTTTTAAAAAAAAATTTTTTTTTACGGTATTTGTTAGGCGTTTACTATGTTCCAGGCACTTTTTCTCTAAAGATGTCAGGACGGTATGGTCGTCTTTGTGAGCTGCTGGATTCGCAGACCCTAAGAAGTCGTCATTCAGTCAGTCGCATTTATTGAGCTGTTACTGTGTACAAAGCACCATCATAAGGGCGGTGAAAATTTTCAGTTTTTAAAGCATCCCACAGCCAGTTGTAAAGTCTTGAGGCCCCATTAGACTTGAACAGAAGGTTGTAAAGCCATTTCAATAGCTGGTGGTTCTCTGAATTGCATTAGTGTGATAGATCTTCAGCGTATTAGTAGATGTCTTCTGGCTGAGTAGGTGATGAAAGATAAGATGTTTACACATGTACACATAAACTAATTATTAGTAATAATAGGAGGGATTATGATACCTGTTAAGCATTTACCGTGTGCCAAGGAGAACACTTAAGCACTAAGTACTGGGATAGAATTCAAAATAATCGAGTTGGACACAGTCCCTAGCCTATGAGAAGCAGCGTGGCTCAGTGGAAAGAGCCCGGGCTTTGGAGTCAGAGGTCACGGGTTCAAATCCTGGCTCCGCCAATTGTCAGCTTTGGGCAAGTCACTTAACTTCTCTGTGCCTCAGTTCCCTCATCTGTAAAAGGGGGATTAAGACTGTGAGCCCCACGTGGGACAACCTGACCACCTTGTATCCCCCCAGTGCTTAGAACAGTGCTTTGCACATAGTAAGCACTTAACAAATACCATTATCATCATTACATTGGGCTCACAGTCTAAGTAGGAAAGACGAGGATTTAATCCCCAGGAGGAAACTGAGCCTCAGAGAAGCTAGACGACTTGCCCAAGTGGCAGTGCTGAGATTAGAACCCAGGTCCATGGTTTTCCCACTAGGCCACGCTTCCCAATTCAAATTCTTTTATTAATGGTGCATATTTACTTTGCTTTTTGGCCATGTAACTATGACATGCTTTTTTAATCCCATTTTAAATATAATTTTGATTGTCTTGAGCCATTTTTTTTTATCTTGGCAATTTTTAAATGCAATTTATCTGATTTTTCAATGGGGAAATTTACATTTCATTTGGCACACTTCCTCATTGAACGATTTTCATTAAACCAATTTAGAGTGCTGCCAAGGGACCAACAGTAATGACAAAACAACTGGCCTGGCGGGCAGCAATCAGGAAGTGGGTTATACTTTATTGAGCAGTGGCTTTGGGTAAAGAGTTAGGCAATGGTGAAAAGCAGTGTGGCCTGATGGATAGAGCATGGGAGTCAGAAGGACCTGGGTTCCTCCACTTGTCTGCTTTGTGCCCTTCTTGTTGTGGACGGAGAATCTGTGTGTTTATTGTTATATCGTGCGCTCATAAGCGCTTAGTACAGTGCCCTGCGCCCAGTAAATATGATTGACTGACCTTGGGCAAGTCACTTAACTTCTCTGTGCCTGTTACCTCTTCTATGAAATGAACCCCATGTGGGACACAGACTGTGCCCAACCTGATTAGCTTGTATCTACCCCAGCCCGTAGTACAGTGCCGGACACATAGTAAATACTTATCAGATACCAAAAACAGGTGATTCAAAAATTCAAAACCCTACTGGTGGTGATGACTGCCCTTGCGTGCAATTAGAATACAAAGGACAAAGGGCTTCCTTCACAATTACACATCCTTGGGCTGCTTAACTACAGTGTTATGAGCTTTCTTGTGTAAATGCTTATCAAATACCAAAAACAGGGCCGTGATTCAAAAATTCAAAACCCTACTGGTGGTGATGACTGCCCTTGCGGGCAATTAGAATACAAAGGACAAAGTGCTTCCTTCACAATTACACATCCTTGGGCTGCTTAACTACAATGTTATGAGCTTTCTTGTGTAAATGCATTCTATACCCTCAGGCTTTGTTATAAGTGGAACCTTAGCTACTGGGTTAGGTCAGCCAATGTAAAGTCTTAGATCCTTTTTTTATGGTATTTGTTAAGGGCTTACTATGTGCCAAGCATTGTTCTAAGCTCTGGGATAATATACACATTAATTAGGCCAGATACGGATTGCAAGCTTGTGGCCCTGCTGCATCCCTTTCCTAGGAAATCACCCTTTTTGGAAGTGGAGGAAAATAAATCTCCCATTCCCTCGATTTCCCCTTTGGGCGAGGCTTTCCTGGGAAAAGTTTTGTGATCTGTCATTAATAGTTTTCTTGGTGCCCACACTGTGACTGTTTGATAATAATAATAATAATAATAATGATGGCATTTGTTAAGCGCTTACTATGTGCAGAGCACTGTTCTAAGCGCCGGTGGGGGATACAAGGTGATCAGGTTGTCCCACGTGGGGCTCACAGTCTTAATCCCCATTTGACAGAGGAGGTAACTGAGGCTCAGAGAAGTTAAGTGACTTGCCCAAGGTCACACAGCTGATGGGGTGGAGTCGGGATTCGAACCCATGACCTCTGTTTGATCTAGTTGACTTATGTACCCCAGTGCTCAGCAAAGTACTGGACACTTTCCCAGATAGAGCACAGGCCTGGGAGACAGAGGGACCTGGGTTCTAATCATGAATCTGCCATGTGTCTGCTGTGACACCTTGGGCAAGTCCCTTCGCTATTCTGGGCCTCGGTGGCCTCATCTGGAAAATGGGGACTAAGAGTTAGAGCCCCATGTGGGACAACTTGCCAATTTGTACTTCCCAAGCGCTTAGTACAGTGCTGTGCACACAGTAAGCGCTCAATTGAATGAATGAATGAATCTGAATCAGATCCTTGCTGTACTGAGCCCTGCATTATGTCGTGTTCTACTTTGCTTCTCATCAGAGGGGCCGGAGTAATTTCAGGGAAGGCAAAATCTCTGTCCCTGTCCTAGAGGAAGGAAAGCTGTCTACCCTCCTTACGACCCACTTCTCGAATCAGGTTTCAGCCAAGAATGGGTGAGGTCGGCTGCCATCTCCCCTTCCTGCCGTGGCAGTTGTTTAGGGGCATTTTCTGGGGAGGGCATCGGAGACTCACGTGTCTGTGGGAGTCTGCAGAGTCTCTTGATAAACTCATGGTCGCCCGTTCCTTCCTCCCCACAACATAGAGGGAAGAGCCTAGATCCATACCCTACAGCTGGAGAGCCCTCAAGTAGCTGTAGGAGGATATTTGCCTTAGTCTCCTGAACAGATTCTGAATAATTATTCTTTTTTTGTTGTCGCCCCCCCGTCCTGCGATTTCACAGAATTGCCCCTGCCATGTTACGCCAGGCCTCCTATGGCACGATAAAAATAGGCACTTATCAGAGCCTAAAGAGACTGTTTGTTGAGCGGCCCGAAGGTGAGTGGAAGTCTTTTTTATTTTTTATTCTGAGTTCTGATTGTGGTTCTGTCCCTCCCTCTGGGTGACTTGGCTCACAGACCTCAGCACAACAGTGTGCCCACCGGGGTTAGGGCCTGCTCTCCAATGCCTTGAACTGACTAGTGAATTGTGTGGCAGAGACCTATTTTGTGGTATTTAAGAGCTTGCTATAATAATAATAATAATTATGGTATTTACTAAGCACTTACTATGTGCCAAGCACTCTTCCAAGTGCTGGGGTAAATACACGTGGGGCTCACAGTCTTAATCTCCATTTTACAGATGAGGTAACTGAGGTAGAGAGAAGTTAAGTGGCTTGCCCAAGGTCACACAGCAGACAGGTGGCGGAGCCAGGATTAGAACCCACGTCCTCTGAATCCCAAACCCGTGCTCTTTCCACTGAGCCACGCTGCTTCTCGTCACTATTACTCTGTGCCGGGGCTGTACTAAGCCCTGAGGTAAATACAAGCTAATCAGGTAAAACGCGGTCCATGTCCCACTTGGGGCTCACAGCCCTAATCCCCATTTTTCAGATGAGGTGACCGAGGCCTAGAGAAGTGAAGTCACCTGTCCAGGGTCCGGGGCTGGGATTAGAACCCAGGTCATTCATTCAGCCGTATTTATTGAGCGCTTACTGTGTGCAGAGCACTGTACTAAGCGCTTGGGAAGTACAAGTTGGCAACATCTAGAGACGGTCCCTACCCAACAGTGGGCTCACAGTCTAAAAGGGGGGAGAAACCAGCTAGAAATGTCAATGAGCCTTTCAACTTTCAGCGAAGGGTGTGCTGACTTCTTAATGTCACGGATAATGTCAACCAGTCAGTGGTATGTATTGAGCATTTCCTGGGTGCCAAACACTGGACTAAGCGCTCGGGAGAGCACAACCCAACAGAGCTCACAAATATGATCCCCGCCCAGGAGGACCTTATAGTCCGCAGCGGGAGACGGACATTAACGTAGATTACAGATAGGGGAAAGAGTAGAGTGGAAGAATATTTAAATATGCAGACAATTTAGAAGCACTTCCTTCATAGCTGTCTTTAAGAAGGATGCTGTGAAGACCAAAGGAAATGCCGAAAGTGAAAGTTCCTCTGGTTCTAAGCCCATTAACAATCAATCCGTTGGTCTGTACGTAGTACATTGCTTCTCAAACAGTAAGCGCTCGATGGACTGTGAGCTCCTTGTGAGCAGGGAATCGTTTATTGTATTGTGCTCTTCCAAACGCTTAGTACAGTGCTTTGCACACAGTAAGCACTCAATCAATATGATTGGTTGAATGAACGAATGATGGAGCGATAACATTCAGAATGTCAGAAAGCCCAGGGAGGAGGAGGAGGAGAATGATAACGGGTTTTTTTGTTGTTTATAGATGAAACGTTAATGATTAACGTAATATGTGGAATTCTTTCTGGGGTGATTTCGTCATCCATCGCCAACCCGACAGATGTTTTGAAGGTAAGCCAGCAACTGTGTCAAGTTTTTATCTCCGGGAAAAGCTTCATCCTGCACTTCACTAGCTGGAAAGTTCTAGTATCTGGCGCTTGGCGAACTGGCTCCCCCCCAATACAGGGCCATCTTGGTCTGCTCCCTTGGAGAGAAGGAGTTTAAAATGTCTGTGTCTCCCTCAGGGTGACTGTTGGCATAAACCTGAGTCTATGTGATGGGGAAACTCTTTCTGCTCATCTTCCCCTTGTGAGCCCCCCTCCTCCCCACTGGTATCTGCTTACTCAAGCATTCGATCTCTAAATGCAGTTTGAGAGGAGGTATCAGTCGGTCAGTGGTATTTATTGAGCACTTACAGTTTGCAGAGCACTATGCTTAGCACCTGGGAGGGTACGGTACAACAGAGTTGGTAGAATGGTTCCCTGCCCACAACGAGCTTACAGCCTCGAGGTAATCCCCTCATCCGATCACCAGAGTCTTCTGGGCGTAAGCAGCCAGAGTTGACCAAACCCCTCGTATATATATGTTTGTACGTATTTATTGCTCTATTTATTTATTTATTTATTTATTTTGCTTGTACATATCTATTCTGTTTATTTTATTTTGTTAGTATGTTTGGTTTTGTTGTCTGTCCCCCCCTTTTAGACTGTGAACCCACTGTTGGGTAGGGACTGTCTCTGTATGTTGCCAACTTGTACTTCCCAAGCGCTGAGTACAGTGCTCTGCACACAGTAAGCGCTCAATAAATATGATTGATTGATTGATTGATTGTGGAAAGCTCCGATGGGCAGCCACTGCTACTCAGCTGGCCTTTGGACTAGCCGGTATCCCACTTCCTTCCGTTAATAGTACTGTCCTGGGCTTCTTCCATCAGCTCAGAGGGTGAGATCAGAATGCTAATTTTGTGTGTGCTGTCCGCAGGGCGCAACAGATGTTGGTGTAGTTCGCCAGTCGAGCAAAAATAGCGCTCTGCCAAGTGCTGAGGGTCTGGGAAAGCGGGGAGGAGACCAGAACGGTGTTTGCAGAGTTTGCCATCACTTGAGAACAGGGAAGGCCCTTGGAATGGACCAAAAGCAGCAAAACATGGAGTCTGAGTGGGAGGGAATGGGGTTAGCATTGCTATTTAATTGTTTTTTTTTGTTTTTTGTTTTTTTAATGGCATTTATTAAGCGCTTACTATATGCAAAGCACTGTTCTAAGCGCTGGGGGGATACAAGGTGATCAGGTTGTCCCACGGAGGGCTCACAGTCAATCCCCATTTTACAGATGAGGGAACTGAGGTACAGAGAAGTAAAGTGACTTGCCCGAAGTCACACAGCTGACAATCGGTGGAGTCGGGATTTGAACCCAAGACCACTGACTCCAAAGCCCAGGCTCTTTCCACTGAGCCACACTGCTTCTCAATTGTTGTTTTTAGGTTCATTACTATTGTGGCCATATATAATAATAACAATACTAATAATCATGGTATTTGTTTAGCATTTACTGTGTGCCAAGCACTGTGCTAAGCCCTGGGGTTGATACACGATAACCAGGTCAGGCGGGGTCTGTGCCCCACTTGGGACTCACAGCCTAAGGAGGGAGAATAGGTATTGAATCCCCATTTTACAGATGAGGAAAGTGAGGTACGAATAAGTTAAGTGGCTTGCCCAAGGTCACCCAGCGGGCAAATGGTGGAGCTGGGATGAGAAGCCAGGTCCTCTGATTCCTAGGCCCATGTCATCATCAGTCGTATTTATTGAGCGCTTACTATGTGCAGAGCACTGTACTAAGCGCTTGGGAAGTACAAATTGGCAACATATGAGACAGTCCCTACCCAACAGTGGGCTCACAGTCCTTTCCACTAAGTTAATAATAATAATAATAATAATAATAATGATGATGGCATTTATTAAGTGCTTACTATGTGCAAAGCACTGTTCTAAGCACTGGGGGGGATACAAGGTGATTAGGTTGTCCCATGTGGGGCTCACGGACTTAATCCCCATTTTACAGATGAGGTAACTGAGGCATAGAGAAGTGAAGTGACTTGCCCAAGTCACACAGCTGACAATTGGCGGAGCCGGGATCTGAACCCATGACCTCTGACTCCAAAGCCCGGGCTGTTTCCACTGAGCCACGCTGCTCCTCTAAGCTGTGCTGTTTCCCTCCCTGCCTCCCAGATTGTAAGGTTCTGGTGAGCAGGGACTGTTTTCAATTTATCCGGGGTTCTCCTGCACATTGCCAAGCACCGAACCCATTGCTATTCACAAAGCAGGCACTCAACAAATGTCAGTAATAAATAACACCCAGTAAAATCCAGTTTAACAACTGATGGAGTCAGGCCCTGCCCCCGCCGAATTAAGTTTTGCGCATTGTTTCACCGTGGTTACAGCACGCCTTCCTTCACTGTGTCAGTGTCGCCTGTAATGTTATGCTGCTGGTAGAGTCAGCTGATCAAATGAGCACTTTTCTTGGTTCCCCCAACCCCTGGGGCCTGATCCAGGGGTCAGAGCGTGGATGAAAGGGTCAAAGTCATTTTTGTCTCTTAACTGGCCTTCAGATCAGAATGCAGGCCGAGCGGAGCGTGACTCGGGGAGGGATGATTGGCAGCTTCCTGAGCATTTACCGGCAGGAGGGAACCAGAGGACTCTGGAAGGCAAGTTGGAAAATGGGGGCCCGGTTGGTGCTCTTAGCTCTCGGTCTTGGTTTTTCCCAGATTTCACCCTTGCGCCTTAGCCCAGGTGAGAGAAGGGGCCGTGGTTAGGCCTGGTTTCCCAGCCAGCGAAACTCCAATTGTCTCCCTGTCCCCGTTTCGTCTCCCTCTCCCCATTCCCTGTGTCCCTTGAAAAGGATCCCACTTTTCCCTAAGAGGCGGAGGAAGAGGAAACAGGGCAGAGAGGCCCTTCATACTGCTGAGAGGAGGCTTAAGGCCAGAGGGGACAAGCTGGAGTTTCCCACGCTCCTGTCAGAATAATATTGATGGTGGGAAGCTGTCATCATCATCAATCGTATTTATTGAGCGCTTACTATGTGCAGAGCACTGGACTAAGCGCTTGGGAAGTACAAATTGGCAACATACAGAGACAGTCCCTACCCAACAGTGGACTCACAGTCTAAAAGGGGGAGACAGAGAACAAAACCAAACATACTAACAAAATAAAATAAATATTTTATGTCTCGTCTGGCAGAAAGAGCAAAGATCTGGGAGTTATAGGACCCACTTTCTAATCCCAGTTCCATCACTTGTCCGCTGTCTGAACTTGGGCAAGTCACTTAACTTCTTTGGGCCTCAGTCCCCTCATCTGCAAAATGGGGATTCAATACCCGTTCTCCCTGTGAGCGCCACGTGAGACCTGTTTATCTTGTATCTAACCCAGCACTTAGTGCAGTGCTTGGCACATAGTAAGTGCTTAATAAATACGACAGGTCATTATTATTATGTGCTCAGTAGGTGCCGTTCACTGGGGTAACTAGAAAATAATCGGGCCAGACACGATCCATGTTTTTACACGGGGCTCACAGTCTAAGGACGGGGAGGATGAGTGTTGAATCCCCATTTTTCAGTTGAGAAAACGGAGAGAAGTTACGGGACCTGTGAAGGTCACCCAGCAGGGAAGCGGCAAAGTCAGGATTAGAACCAGGTCCCTGCCTCTGAGGACCGTGCCCTTTCCACTCGGCCGCAGTGCTTCCCAGTCCAGTTACAGAGTCACTGTGGAGTCCTGGGGGCCTTTCAGATTGTTTGCTCAACTGGAAGGAAATGGGAAAAACCAAAAAACAACCCTAAAACACTGTTGGTTTAATTAGCCACCTGTAAATTAACACAGCCTTTTTGAGTAGTTCTAACATAATGTTATAACGTAACATAACATAATGTTATGAAATATAGGGAACATAGTGTTGTTTTTTGGGGGGTTTTTCCCCTCAGGGTGTATCCCTGACTGCTCAGAGGGCGGCGATTGTTGTTGGCGTGGAGCTGCCCGTCTATGACATCACCAAGAAACACCTCATCTTGTCTGGCCTCATGGGAGACACCGTTTATACTCACTTCCTGTAAGTCCACAAACACCTTCCTCTGCTTCGGCTGAAATGGGTGCCTTTTGGTGTTTTCTTACCGAGATTTCTAGGAAATTTTGTTTGCCCCTCCAGGGATATTTCTGTAGCTGAAAGGGGAGAAAGCAGAGGAGGAAGTTGACCTCTTCTGTTGCCCACTGGACTGGTCCTATTTGGCCAGATGGGTACTTTGTGGAGTCCTTTGTCCCCCGGTGATCTGGGCTGCAGCCGTGGACCAGCTCGTCAGAAGCCCCCGCCCCCTATTTGTCCAAACCACTGCAAATTGGCGGTGCAACCCCAAGAGGAAGCAAAGGGTTGGCTTAGTTCACCTAAAAAAGGGTGGTGACCATCTCTTTATCCTCCTTTGTTTATGAGTGTGAGATATAGCAGGAGAGATTTATGTTGAGCAGAAGAGTGACTTTTTGACCTCAGTGGATAAACATTGCTGTGGGTTAGCAAGAGAAGCGGTAGCGGTAAATCTTTCTCCCTGAAATGTAGGGAGATTTAGCTGGTGCCTACTTGGAGGCAGGGGGATGGGTTGGATGACTTTTGGAGGTCCCTTCTAATAGGTTCCTTTTGGAGGACCCTTCTTTTAGACTGTGAGCCCACTGTTGGGTAGGGACTATCTCTATGTGTTGCCAACTTGTACTTCCCAAGCGTTTAATACAGTGCTCTGCACACAGTAAGTGCTCAATAAATACGATTGATTGATTGATTGATTGATTCTAATCAATTCCACTTTAATCCTGAGTTCTGTGACTGTCATTTTCAGCCAAGGTATCCAGCCTGGGTGGTGAAACGTTAATAATAGCTGTGGTATTGTTAAGCGCTTTTTCTAAGTCAAGGTAATCCAGTACCACATGAGGCTCGCAGTCTAAGTAGGAGGGACTAATTACCCACTTGGATCCTGCACCTATTTTCCTACTCCACCCTTTTCAGGAGAAGTTGGATCTAGTGGAGGAAAGACCTGTTCTGAGTTCAGGTACAATACCCGTGTGTTATTTCTTCCCGTGATAGCTCCAGTTTCACCTGTGGTTTAGCTGGAGCCATCGCTTCAAACCCCGTCGATGTGGTGAGAACCCGCATGATGAATCAGAAAACCTTACGAGGCGGCACAAGGTCAGGTTACCTGGGCACCCTGGATTGCCTGCTGCAGGTGAGAATAATTTGGGAGCTTGGGGCCCGGGGCCAAGAATCAGAGGGTCTCTGGCTCCCCTCCGGCAAGTTTGAAATAATGGCTCCCGACATTGTCGGAGGCTCTTTCCATTTGTCTCCTCCAGCCCGCCCGGAGCCGGAGACATCAGGGTGAATGACGGTGTCTTAGCACGGGCCTGGGAATCAGAAGGACCTGGGTTCTAATCCTGGCTCCGCCACTTGTGTGCTGTGAGACCTTGGGCAAATCACTTTTCTGTTCCTCAGTTTCCTCACCTGTAAAATGGGGATTGAGACTGTGAGCCCCAAGTGGGACAGAAGACTGTGTCCAACGTGATGCTTCAAACAGTGCGTGCCATAGTAGGCACTTTACAAATGCCATCATCGTTATTATTATTTCCAGCCTCACCCTTGGACTGGCCAAAGTCATGGGACGACAGGGGCCCATCAGGGTGGTAACAGACGTGCGAGCAGAGCTTTTGTGGTGGCAGAGCTCCTCTGGATGGCACCCCATCAGAATCTGGGTCGGGGGGAACCAGGTGGGGCAACGCATGGCATCGGAGCCCGCCCCGGCTTGCCGCGGGGCCCGGCCTGGGATTGCTCAGTCCTTCAATCAGTCGGTGGTGTGTGTTTTGCACTTACTGTGCGCAAAGCACCGTCCTGAGTTCTTGGGACAGTACAGGGGAGTACAGGAGGCAGACAAGGTCCCCGCCCACAAGGAGCAAACTGAACCCAGGACACATGGACTGATCCAGTTGGTAATAGTAATGATGGTATTTGTTAAGCGCTTACTATTTGCAAAGCACTGTTCTAAGCGCTGGGGGGGGATACAAGGTGATCAGGTTGCCCCATGTGGGGCTCACAGTCCTAATCCCCATTTTCCAGATGGAGGAACTGAGGCACAGAGAAGATAAGTGACTTGCCCAAAGTCGTTGGTACCCGAAGTACCAACCTGCTCTGGCTTCAACCTCACTTATGGGGTCAGGGGCAAACGGGCACAGTTGCTGCTGGGTTGTGAAGTCTCAATAGTCCACTGAGCCACCTCCTTCCTCTCCCCCTCCTCTCCATCCCCCCGCCTTACCTCCTTCCCCTCCCCACAGCACCTGTATATACGTATATATGTTTGTATGTATTTATTACTCTATTATTCATTTACTTGTGCATATCTATTCTATTTATTTTATTTTGTTAATATTTTTTGTTTTGTTCTCTGTCTCCCCCTTCTAGACTGAGCCCACTGTTGGGTAGGGACTGTCTTTATATGTTGCCAGCTTGTACTTCCCTAGCGCTTAGTACAGTGCTCTGCCCACAGTAAGCGCTCAATAAATACGATTGAATGAATGAATGATTACATCATGAACATCCAACACATCTGGGGAGGGGCTCGAACACTTCTGGGTGTGGCTGAATTCATTGGAAAAAGGTGGGGGGCCATGGGGGACCTCGATTGAGCCCCAGGGGTGGAACCACCTGGGCTTAAAGAAGAACGTCTTATTCCTTTGAGCACAGTCAGCGCTCAATAAATACGATTGAATGAATGAATGAATGAATGAGAGTCATTCACAGGGATTTCAGTTTTTCTGGACAGTGTCCCACGATGGTGAAGTATGCCTGCCTAAAGCCAATCAATAATCCTGCCTTTTTCTCTCCAACAGATGTGGAAGAATGAAGGGTTTTGGGCTTTATATAAAGGATTCTGGCCAAATTGGTTGAGGCTTGGTCCCTGGAATATTATTGTATCCTTTCCGGTCAGGTTGGGGCTGAACCAAGTTCCTCTTAGGAGTGCTGTGGTAGAAGAATGACTTTCTGATGGTGCTTCTGGGACTCCCCGTGGGTAATGGGGCTGTTCACTGTGGCCCAGCCCTTGACCCCTGGGGTTCCCGTCATCCTCACTGGGCTGCCAGAACAGAAGTCTCTCTGGCCCCTGGGCACCTGCGGGGACGAACGGTCTCGAGCCCTCGGGCCCCTTCCTTGCCCGAGAGGCTGCCGGTCCTGGTTGCCGCTGTGCCCGGCTGTGAACCAGGCAACTCCAGGCAGCTCGTTCTTGTCGGGGGCCAGAGTGGCCTGGGACCCTGCTGCACAGCCCCGTGATGCTCAGCTAACCTGCGGCAGTGGAGCAGGCAGCCGTAGAGGAGGGTGGAGGTGGTGACAATACCACCTCTCTTCATTCTCCTTTCCTCCCCCTCCACCCACCTTTTCCCCTCCTTCCACCCACCCTTCTTTCTCTCCTTCTCCCTTCCCAGAGTGTTCTGCCCTCTGGGCTCCAAATGGGAATTTGGGACCCCAGGTGGGAGTGGTCTTGAAAGGCTCACTTGTAACCAACCAGTTTCCTTTTGTTTTCTAAACAAAGATATCTGGGTTTAGGGTCATTCTTGATGGGAAAGGATGGCCTGGGAGGCTGGAGTGTCCACTGGGAATGAGGGCTGCAGGGCCAGAGCATCAGTTTAATGGTGGTGCTCCCAGCGATAATGGCGTAACCGTGCTGGGCCTAAATTTATCCTGACTGGCCCTTTGGAAGTTGAGCGCCTTCGACCTCTGACATTTGTAATATCTAGGGAAGGGGGCCGAGGAATTTCATTCCACGTCCCCAGCTGTCGATCTTTGACTCGGCCTGGAATGGGAATTGAGATTTGTGGGGAGGGGAAAGTCACCCTGTGGCCTCGGCAGAAGGTTCCTGCGGAGAGCTTGGAGTTTATCCAGGTTATTCCAGGCAGGACTGGTGCCCCATGTGAAGTCTGAATTGTCCGTGTGGGATGGGCATCATATGCATTCAGGGAAGCAGTGTGACCTAGGGGAAAGAAAAGCACAGGCCATGTTTTTTCTTTTAATGGTACTTGTTAAGCGCTTACTATTTACCAGGCACTGTATTAAGTGTACCTGCTGGGCAACCTTGGGCAAGTCACAACTTTTCTGTGCCTCATGGATAATTAAATACCATGTCTCCTTTCCCCTTAAGCTGAAAGCCTCATGTGGGACAGGGACTTGTGTCCGACCTGATTCAGCGCTTAGAACAGTGCTTTGCACATAGTAAGTGCTTAGTAAATGCCATTATTGTTATTATTATTCTCTTGGATCAGTCCCAGCACTTAGTACCATGCTTGGCACAGCAAGTGCTTAACAGATACCACTCATCCAAGCCCGCCAGTGAACACATACGGTGTGTTACTGATACGTACCCTTCAACCCCCCTGAGTGAGAATTCCAATTATGGGATTGTTGGCCTTAATTCACGATTTCAGTTCTTTGTGACATATGAGCAGCTGAAGAAATTGGATTCGTAATGGAAAACGGATTTGCGTGACTCCAGCACGGTGAGGAAGCTGCTTTCGGAACTGGGGGTTCGAACATTTTAGGGTCTTGAACTGCCCTGTCGGTGCTTGGCTCATTACATATTCTGGCGAGGCAGGCACAGGGTCCAGAACGCCACCGCAAGATCGCACAAATCCAGATCGTTAATTGTTAACGTTGGCTTTTTAAACCAAGCGTCACTTTGGAGGGTTTCTCCTGATGTTTGGAAGGGCATCCTAAATGATACCTCACCATATCTTTTCAGAGCTCTTGAACCTACACTATCACAGAAAGCATGCTTCAATTGCATCCGATAGGCCCTTATGGAAACATACTGGAAGCCGTCCCTACACTTAATACAGTGCTTGGCAGACAGTAAGGGCTTAATGAATGCCACGGTGATTATTAATGCCACAGTGGCTATCCTGCAGAAACCTTTCTTAGATGGTCAGCAGACGATAATCCAGTTCAACTGTTGTCTGGACGGGTGCGTGGTTTTTCTTTTTATTTGTTTTACAAGGCATGTTAAGAAAGTTCTTTGAATTGTCCTGTTTGGACAGTTCATTCTGCTATTAGGGACTCTCCTACAGAGCATCAGCTGTTAACACGACGCTATAGAGAGCGGTCCTGTCGTCAGCTGCCAGAAGGGAAAAAAGAAAGCTGGACTAGTTAGGTGAAATTAAATTTCAGTAATTGAGATTTTACGAAGGACTTCTGGTAACGTGAATGGCTGCTCCCCACATCCAGGTTCGGTTTGGGCCGCAGCCTAGCCTAGTGGAAGGGAACCCAGAAATAAGGCAGGAGCCCCAAGATTTAATTTCCGGCTCCGCCGCCAAGGGCCGTGTGAAATCCCCAGCTCCCCTGAGCTCGCGACCTCACTCAGTGACGCACACTCTGTCATCTACCTTGACGGAGCGGAGCCGAGGCAAAGACCGTTGAAAAATGAGACAGTCGAGAGAGAGAACTCGGGGGCAGGGGCTCATAATAGCTCAGTCGTTCTCCCCGGCTGTGGAGTGGTTGGTTTGGCTGTTGGAGAAATCTGTCATGCTTCCGACGGGTTCCTGAATCTTTGAAGCTTGGGAATGACTTAGGTTTCTGCAAGAGCAAAACAAGGAGAAAATGAGAGTCCTGAGTAGCTGTAGCTGCCATTTGGAATCACGCCAGCTTAGTGACGACAGGAGAGGGGAAGGGAAAAGGGAGCTTTCTTTGGATGTGAAGCACTTTGAACTCTCTGGTGGGGGGAAAAAGGCACTTCTGGGGAGCCAAGGTGGTTAGTACTTGTAAACATTATTGCCTTGTAAAATTCATCCCAGAAATGACCAGCTTCACTTTCCACCCTCTTGGTTTTTACTGTAATTCATACTGTGTATTTATTAATGTGGGTTTCAAGTATTTATTAACTCAGGGTCACAGCAGTGAGAGGCTTAGGTCGGGGGTCGAGGGGAGCTCATTCATTTCCCTGAATTAAGGATTCTTTTGTATTTGAAAGCGTCCTCTTCAAAAAAAAAAAAATGTGTATTTCTTCATTCCCGAGGTGTGAGGGTCCAGGGTGTTTGTTACAACCAATTTTTTAATTAAACTTATATTGAAAGATGTTCTCATTGTCTAATTGGCAGGGATTCTATTTCTCTGTAAAGTTGGGGATGCCCCCTCCAATCACGGCGAGAAGGAATAGGTGGCTCAGAGGCCTAGGGAAAGCAACACCTATGACTCTTAAACCCCAACTGACCCATCTCTGAGATCCACATGTGCTTCTGGATGCTTTTTCCCCAGAATAGTGATTTTCTATCAGACATATGTACTAACATGGAATTGATTCAAAATAATACTTCTTTTTTTTTCGGTCCCAACAAAAAGATGGCAAGAAAAAGGTTCAGTTGTCTTTGTATCCCATTCTAGATGGCAACAATAGAGGCCCTCTTAGTCCACCAGAAGCAAGGATATTCAGGTCAAACCCACCCCTAGCCCTGTTAATAAACCACACTTTGAAACAGTCCACTGATTCAGGTGCTTTGATGTGGAACCTTTCACCCTTGGGCCTTTGTGGGGTTTTTTTTTTGTTTGTTTTCTGAAAGGACCGTTTTCTCGGGTCACTGGTAATGCACAAGACACTTTGCTTCTGAAGATATTTAGGTATGTTTATGTATCTGCATAGTACAAGTTGACATCAAGAATGAGATGAGAATGTTCTAGGGGAGTTTGTTTTTCGAAGGCCAAGATGAAATGGTGTGGTTTTGAAGTCTTCACTGTAGGCGTTAATCCATCTTCTTTCCCGATTTTTGTTGTTCTATCTGGTGACGTACTATTTGTTCCCGAAAATAATCCCCAACGCGTCCAAGCTTGATTTGGAATGGATATTTCTGACAAAGCGGAATGCGTCTTTTCTCTCCTAAGGGCCTGAAAGTTAGTCGCCACGCTTCAGCAGAACAAGTGAACATCCTGTACTAAATACACTTGTTTTGCCAAACCTCACCGTGTTTCGGAGAGCACGCCGCGACAGAATTAGGGGGCCTTCTCCCTCTTCGAGATGTGGAGATGGAAGAAGCAGTGGGGGCCGTGGGGCGTGGGCAGTCATGGGGTGGGCACTGTGGCACGGGTTTTCCTCAGAGTGCATCAGAGGGGACTTGGGTGCGAGAGCAAGCTGGGAAGGGGGTCTGAGAACAAAGTCTGTCGCGGGTACAGAGGACCCCGACTTTCTGCTGGGCACAGTGGCAGTGGTGAGGGCATTAGGCGCCCGGGGCGAAGGGACTGACTCCTCCTGGCAGTGACTTTTAGCTTTTGGAAGTTTGACACCACTGGCATATTCATTTCTCTGGCTTTGGCTGCTGAGAAGTCTGTAAAAAAAAAAAATACTTTTAATGCTTCACCATGTCCTTGCCTTTCTCAAGCCCTTAGTACAGTATTCTGCCCACAGTAATAGCTGAATAAATATCACTGATTGGGGCTTGTGGCGGGACAGTGTCCGCCTCTGGTTTACGCACCAGCCAGCTGTTGCGCTGTTAATGGCTAAAAAAAAAAATTCCGACCTTTACAAGAGTGGGGTGAAAGAATTTTTTAAAGCTTTTAGACTGAAATTTTTATAAAGTATATTCTCAATGAACACATATAGATCAATCAATCGTATTGAGCGCTTACTGTGTGCAGAGCACTGTACTAAGCGCCTGGGAAGTACAAGTTGTCAACATAACATATAGATGTGCTTACCTCCCTGCTGTTGTACCTGTAGTCGTTCACGAGTTAAAATGTGACCAAAAAATTATTTTGTTTTTGCCTCCGTAAACATTATTGGGATATGTAGAATTGACCTTCGGTTGCATATTCTCTAATAAATAAATAGAAGCATTGAAACATACCACGTGGTCATCGGGTGTCTGTTTTTTCCCTAGAAAAATCTAGAAGTCTAAAGCTGTCTAAAACAGTGACCGTCTACTTTGAGCCTCCCATTGAAGCCAGTGGGGGGAATGAACAGGTCAGTGGGGCACTATCTTACCTCATTTGAAAAGTTGTGAAATATCAGATGAGACGGGTTTAAATCAGTGGGGAAGCTGATTCAGATCCACTGTCCTCAGAAATTCTCCTAAAGTCATCCTGGCAGCACCCCATTCCCCTCTAAATGTGGTTATCATCATCATTATTATTATTATTATTGTTGTTGTTGTATTTGTTAAGCACTATGTGTCCAGCACTTTCCCAAGTGGTGAGGTAGATACAAATTAGTGGTTATCATTATTATTATTATTATTATTATTGTTGTTGTATTTGTTAAGCACTGTGTGTCCAGCACTTTCCCAAGTGGTGAGGTAGCTACAGATTAATCAGGTTGGTCCCTGTCCCACATGGGGCTCAATCTAAGTAGAAGGGCAGCACTGAATTCTCATTTTACATATGAAGAAACTGAGGCACAGCAAAGTGACTTACCCAAGGTCGCACAGTGGTGGTGGAAAGCTCACCGGGGTGAATCCGGGATAGATTTACAGTCGTCCGTTCTGCCGCTCACCCGCCCAAAGTCACAGGTGAGCCCCATGTGGGGCAGGGACTGTCCAGCCTGATGACCCTGTGCCTCCTCCAGTGCTTGGCACAGAGTGGGCACTTAGGAGTACCATAATAATAATACACTGCATGCTATAATCATTCATTCAGCTGTATTTATTGAGCACTTACTGCGTGCAGAGCTCTGTACTAAGCGCTTGGGAACTCCCAAGTCGGCAACATCGAGAGACGGTCCCTACCCAACAACGGGCTAGAAGGGGGAGACAGACAAGACAAAACACGCAGACGGGTGTCAAAGTCGTCAGAACAAATAGAAGTAAAGCTCTATGCACATCATTAACAAAATAAATAGAAGAGCAAATATGCACAAGTAAAATAGAGTAATAAATCTGTACAAATATCTATACAAGTGCTGTGGGGAGGGGAAGGAGGTGGGGCGGGGGGGGATGGGGAGGAGGAGAGGAAAAGGGCCATAAATAATATACATTATATATAAAATATAAATAATATATACAATATAATATGTTAGAATAATAAATGTACAAGTAAAATAGAGTAATAAATCTGCACAAAAATATATACAAGTATATAATAATATATACAATATAAGTAAAATAATGGAGTAATAAATCTTTACAAATATATATACAAGTGCTGTGGGGAGAGGAAGGAGGTAGGGTGGGGAGGGATGGGGAGGAGGAGAGAAAAAGGGGATATATATATAAATAATATATATTATATGTAATATAAATAACATACAATATAAGTAAAATAGAGTAATAAATATGTACCAAAATATATACAAGAATATATATAATATAAATAATATATACAATATAAGTAAAATAAACAGAGTAATACATGTGCAAGTAAAATAGAGTAATAAACCTGTGCAAATATATATACAAGTGCTGTGGGGAGGGGAAGGAGGAGAGGAAAAAGGGGATACATATATATATAAATGTGTATATATATACATTTGTATACATTTATGTATATATTTATATAATAATGGTATTTGTTAAGTGCTTACTATGTGTGAAGCACTGTTCTAAGCGCTGGATGGGGCTTATTTTTATATATATATACATATGTGCAATAAAAGGGGTTATATAAAAATAATATACATCATATATAATATAAATGATATATACAATATAGTCTAAGTAATACGTTATATACAATAGAATATATTATATGCAATATAGTACAGTATAACAGAATTGGTAAACACGTTCCCCGCGCACAACGAGTTTACAATCAATCAATCAATCGTATTTATTGAGCGCTTACTATGTGCAGAGCACTGTGCTAAGTGCTTGGGAAGTCCAAATTGGCAACACACAGAGACGGTCCCTACCCACCAGTGGGCTCACAGTCTAAAAGGGGGAGACAGAGAACAGAACCAAACACACCAACCAAATAAAATAAGTAGGATAGAAATGGACAAGCTAAATAAATAAATAAATAAAAGAGTAATAAATATGTTTACAGTCTATAATCTAATAATATACAATATACTAGTTATGGTAGGTAATTGTGATATGATGTATGGAAATATGATATTAATAATGATGATGATGACGGCGAAGGGGCCGTCGTTCCCTCCCCTGGCCGGGCCCACCACGGGCCCTCACGGTCCGGCCGCGGGAGCGTCCAGCAGGGGGCGCTCCCGTGTCCGCCCGCCCCACCGTCCGTGTCAATAAAGTTATTGAAATTGAGGGGGCGTCGGGGCAGGGCGGCTTCCGGCGGAAGCGGCGCCGCCCCGAGGCCGGCGGGGGAAGCGCTTCCGGGGCGGAGCGGAGCGGAGAAGATGGCGGCGGCGGCGGCTGTCGTCCCTGAGGCGATGGCGGCGGCGAGGGAGCCGCCGTGGCAGTGGGATCGGAGGCCCGGGCTGGGCCTCACCGACAGGCAGGCGGGCTCCGTGCTGGAGCTGAAGGCCGCCGCAGACCACCCGCCCGTGCCGCCTGAGGTGAGACGGGGACCCGGACCTCCGGCCCCTCACCACCCGCCACGTCCGCGGGACACGCCCCCTTGGGCCGCCACACACACCCCCCCCCCCCCCCCACGCCCGACACCTACTGCTAATAATTATCGTAGTCATCATCATCATAATAGTAATGTGACTTTGGACAACTCGCTTCACTTCTCTGGGCCTCAGTCCCCTCATCTGCTTGGCTGGCTGGCTGTCTCCCCCTTCTAATCATTCATTCAGTCAGTCGGTCAGTCGTATTTACTGAGCGCTGACTGTTTGCAGACTAATAATAATAATTATGATGATGGCATTTGGTAACCGCTTACTATGGGCAAAGCCATCATAATCATAATAGTAATGTGACTTTGGACAACTCGCTTCCCTTCTCTGGGCCTCAGTCCCCTCATCTGTTTGGCTGTCTGTCTCCCCCTTCTAATAATCATTCATTCATTCATTCATTCGGTCGTATTTACTGAGCGCCGACTGTGTGCAGAGCACTGGACGAATGATAATAATTATGATGATGGCATTTGTTAATGGCTTACTATGGGCAAAGCCATCATAATCATAATAGTAATGTGACTTTGGACAACTCGCTTCCCTTCTCTGGGCCTCAGTCCCCTCATCTGTTTGGCTGTCTGTCTCCCCCTTCTAATAATCATTCATTCGGTCGTATTTACTGAGCGCTGACTGTGTGCAGAGCACTGGACGAATGATAATAATTATGATGATGGCATTTGTTAATGGCTTACTATGGGCAAAGCCATCATAATCATAATAGTAATGTGACTTTGGACAACTCGCTTCCCTTCTCTGGGCCTCAGTCCCCTCATCTGTTTGGCTGTCTGTCTCCCCCTTCTAATAATCATTCATTCATTCATTCATTCAGTCGTATTTACTGAGCGCCGACTGTGTGCAGAGCACTGGACGAATGATAATAATTATGATGATGGCATTTGTTAATGGCTTACTATGTGCAAAGCCATCATAATCATAATAGTAATGTGACTTTGGACAACTCGCTTCCCTTCTCTGGGCCTCAGTCCCCTCATCTGTTTGGCTGTCTGTCTCCCCCTTCTAATAATCATTCATTCATTCATTCGGTCGTATTTACTGAGCGCCGACTGTGTGCAGAGCACTGGACGAATGATAATAATTATGATGATGGCATTTGTTAATGGCTTACTATGGGCAAAGCCATCATAATCATAATAGTAATGTGACTTTGGACAACTCGCTTCCCTTCTCTGGGCCTCAGCCCCCTCATCTGCTTGGCTGGCTGTCTCCCCCTTCTAATAATCATTCATTCATTCATTCGGTCGTATTTATTGAGCGCTGACTGTGTGCAGAGTACTGGACTAATAATAGTAATTATAATGATGGCATCTGTTAATCGCTTACTATGTGCAAAGCCATCATAATCATAATAATAATAATAGTAATGTGACTTTGGACAACTTGCTTCACTTCCCTGGGCCTCAGTCCCCTCATCTGTTTGGCTGTCTGTCTCCCCCTTGTAATAATCATTCATTCATTCAGTCGTATTTATTGAGCGCTGACTGTGTGCAGAGCAGTGGACTAATAATAATAATTATGATGATGGCATTTGTTAATCGCTTACTATGTGCAAAGCCATCGTAATCATAATAATAATAGTAATGTGACTTTGGACAACTCGCTTCACTTCTCTGGGCCTCAGTCCCCTCATCTGCTTGGCTGTCTGCCTCCCCCTTCTAATAATCATTCATTCATTCAGTCGTATTTATTGAGCGCTGACTGTGTGCAGAGTACTGGACTAATAATAGTAATTATAATGATGGCATCTGTTAATCGCTTACTATGTGTAAAGCCATCATAATCATAATAATAATAATAGTAATGTGACTTTGGACAACTTGCTTCACTTCCCTGGGCCTCAGTCCCCTCATCTGTTTGGCTGTCTGTCTCCCCCTTGTAATCATCATTCATTCATTCAGTCGTATTTATTGAGCGCTGACTGTGTGCAGAGCAGTGGACTAATAATAATAATTATGACGATGGCATTTGTTAATCGCTTACTATGTGCAAAGCCATCGTAATCATAATAATAATAGTAATGTGACTTTGGACAACTCGCTTCACTTCTCTGGGCCTCAGTCCCCTCATCTGTTTGGCTGTCTGCCTCCCCCTTCTAATAATCATTCATTCATTCATTCAGTAGTACTTATTGAGCGCTGACTGTGTGCAGAGCACTGGACTAATAATAATAATAACGATGGCATTTGTTAATTGCTTACTATGTGCAAAGCACTGTTGTAAGCGCAGGGGAGGTTACAAGGTGATCAAGTTGTCCCATGTGGGGCTCACAGTCTACATCCCCATTTTTACAGCTGAGGGAACTGAGGCTCAGAGAAGTGAAGTGACTTGCCCGAGGTCACACAGCAGACTTGCGGCTGAGCGGGATTCGAACCCATGACCTCTGACTCCAAAGCCCGGGCTCTTTCCACTGAGCCACGCTGCTTCTAAGCGCTTGGGAAGTACAAGTTGGCATTCATTCATTCATTCAGTTGTATTTATTGAGCACCGACTGTGTGCAGAGCACTGGAGTAAGCGCTTGGGAGGTACAAGTTGGCATTCATTCAATCGTATTTATTGAGCGCCGACTGTGCAGAGCACTGGACTAAGCGCTTGGGAAGTACAGGTTGGCATTCATTCATTCACTCAGTCATATTTATTGAGTGCTTACTGTGTGCAGAGCACTGTACTAAGCGCTTGGGAAGTACAATAATAATAATAATAGTAATGTCATTTATTAAGCACTTACTGTGTGCAGTCTTTTAGACTGTGAGCCCACTCTTTTAGGCTGTGAGCCCACTGTTGGGTAGGGACTGTCTGTATATGTTGCCAACGTGTACTTCCCAAGCGCTTAGTACAGTGCTCTGCGCACAGTAAGCGCTCAGTAAATATGATTGATTGATTGATTGCAAAGCACTGTTCTAAGCACTGGGAAGGTTACAAGGTGATCAGGTTGTCCCACGGGGGCCTCACAAGTCTTCATCCCCATTTTCCAGATGAGGTAACTAAGGCCCAGAGAAGTGAAGTGACTTGCCCAAAGTCACGCAGCTGGCAATTGGCAGAGGCAGGATTTGAACCCATGCCCTCTGACTCCAAGGCCCGGGCTCTTTTCACTGAGCCACGCTGCTTCTAGACTGTGAGCCCGCTGTTGGGTAGGGACCGTCTCTAGATGTTGCCAACTTGTCCTTCCCAAGCGCTTAGTCCAGTGCTCTGCACACAGCCAGCGCTCAATCAATACAATTGAATGAATGAATCAATCAATAAAATGGGGATGAAGACTGGGAGCCCCCATGTGGTACAACCTCACCGTTCATTCATTCAGTCGTATTTATTGAGCGCTTACTGTGTGCAGAGCACTGGACTAAGTGCTCGGGAAATACAAGTTGGCAACCTCATCACCTTGTAACCTCCCCGGTGCTTAGAACAGTGCTTGGCACACAGTAAGCGCTTAATAATAATAATAATAATAATAATGGCATTTATTAAGCGCTTACTATATGCCAAGCACTGTTCTAAGCACTGGGGAGGTGACAAGGTGATCAGGTGATGATGATGATGATGATGGCATTTAATAAGCGCTTACTATATGCCAAGCACTGTTCTAAGCACTGGGGAGGTGACAAGGTGATCAGGTTGTCCCACACGGGGCTCACAGTCTTGATCCCCATTTTACAGAAGAGGGAACAGAGGCCCAGAGAAGTTAAGTGACTTGCCCAAGGTCACCCAGCTGCCAATTGGCGGAGCCGGGATTTGAACCCATGACCTCTGACTCCAAGCCCGGGCTCTTTCCACTGAGCCACGCTGCTTCTCCAATGGCCCCCCTTTTCCTCTCCCCCCCGCTGCCCTATCTCCTTTCCTTCCCCCCAGCACTTATATATAATAATGATGGTATTTGTTAAGCGCTTACTGTGTGCAAAGCACTGTTTTAAGCGCCGGGGAGGTTACGAGGTGATCAGGCTGTCCCAAGGGGGGCTCACAGACTTCATCCCCATTTTACAGGTGAGGCCACCGAGGCACAGAGAAGTCAATTGACTTGCCCAAAGTCACACAGCTGACAATTCGCAGAGCCGGGATTTGAACCCGTAACCTCTGACTCCAAAGCCCGGGCTCTTTCCACTGAGCCGCGCTGTTTCTCACATTGAATGCATGAATGAATCTACCCCAGTGCTTACAACAGGGTTTGGCACATAGGACGTGCTTAATAAATACCATTATTGGTGGGGTTATCAAGTCCCTTCACTTCTCTGGGCCTCAGTTCCCTCATCTGGAACATGGGGATGTGGGCTGTGAGCCCTGCGTGGGACAACCTGATTAGCTTGTCCCTACATCAGCGCTTAGAACAGGGCTTGGAATCTGTAAAATGGGGGTTAAGACTTGTAAATCCCGAGTGGGACAGGGACGGTGTCCAATCAAATTATCTTGTATCTACCCCAGCACTTAGAACAGTGCCTGGAGCATAATAAGCTCATAACAAATACCATCATCAACATCATTAAGTCACTTCACTTCTCTGTGCCTCAGTTCCCTTATCAATAAAATGGGAATTGAGTCCCTGAGCCCCACTCGGAACAGGGATTGTGTCGGTTTCAATTTGTTTGTCTCCACCCTAGCGCTTAGTACGGGGCCTGGCACATAGTAAGCGCTTAAGAAATACCACAATTATTATTATTATGTGCTTCCTATATGTAAATGCAGGGGTAGGTACAAGTTAATCAGGTCGGACAGAGTCCCTCTCCCACGTGGAACTCACAGTCGGAGGGAGAACAGGAGTGTTGACTCCCCCATTCTACAGTTGACAAAACTGAGACCCAAAGAAATTCAGTGATTTGCCCAAGGTCACTCGGCAGGCTAGTGGTAAAGTCAGGATTGGAACCCAGGTCCACCGAGTCCCAGGCCCATGTTCTTTCCACCAGGCCACACTTCTCCCCAAAGGGCTTAGAAGATTAACGGAAGGTCTTTTCTGCCGGAAAGCCTGGTGAATTAAATAATGCAGAAGTCCATTGCAATTTCCTTTCGGGGTTCTGGAGAGGGAAGGAGAGAAAAGACTAAAGCATGAGAAATTTCAGTTAATTGGAGGGTGAGCTCTCTGGGCTGCAGCCTGTGAGCTTCATGTCAGTAGTCTCCTTTGTATTAGAATCAGTTTGATATTTTCTCATATCACGCAGCAATAAAAGATGATCCGGTCAGTAAACCATTAGATAACATTGCTTTCCCTTTTAGTGGCTCTGGGTAATAGCAAACTCATTTACTTCCACTCATTTCCGTGCTGGTTAAACAGTGTCTTTGCAGAGACAGTTTTATGACACGTGTTAAGCGTAAAGTACTGGAATACCTTCTCGCCCAGCCCCCAGATCTGAGGAAGGTGACTTTACCAGTAAGATTCCTATCTTGGAAACTAGGGTTGGGATCATTTTACTACTTTAGGGATTTGGGATTGAGGTTATTGGCCTATTGACCAAAAATTTCACTCCGTTCGTGACGCGGTGGCGGAGGAGTTTAAAAACGCTCTCCTCTTCCTCTGCCAAGGCAAGGTGTTCTGGGCTAAGCGGGTGGATTTTCTACCCACTGGCTTGAGGAATGAGAAAAGCAGGCAAGCATTTGTCTACATCTCTGATTGCATCCCATCACCTAAGGGTAAAAACATTGTGTCCTCACTTTCTTGCGTCCCATACTAACTGCGTGCCACCACGGTTTACATTTATATTAACATAAGCCCGGTTCTTGTTGCTACGGAACTGCCGTAGCCTTGGTTTTACTTCTTCCAACTTTTTTTCTTCAGGAGGTTGGGAGCACGTATTCTCATTACTCTCCCAGCTGGTTCTCTTACCTTTTTCCCCTCCTGAAATGCTCAGTACAGAAAGCCAGCCTGGAGCGAGTAGGTTGCAGAAGCTTAAGGGGAAGTTTGGGAGATTCTTCTACTGCGAATAATAATAATAACATCATTTGTTAAGTGTTTACCTGGTGTCAAGCGCTCTTCTAAGTGCCGGGGTAAATACAAGGAAAGCAGGTTGGCCTCAACCCATGTCCCACGTAATCTAAGTAGGAGGGAGAACAGGTATTGAATCCTCATTTTACAGATGAGGAAACTGAGGCCCAGAACAGGTAAGCACTTTGCCCGTGGTCACACAGCAGAGAAGTGGTGGAAGATTGAGTAGAGCCCAGGTTCTGTGGCTCCCAAGCCCAAGTTATTTCCACAATGCCACACTGCTTCTCTAGTGAGATGAGCACCGACTCCTGTCCATTTTCCCGGTTTAGCCCTCTTATGACCTCTTAATATGATTATTAATGATTGTGCCTTGGGGGCCCTACTTCCATAGTAATGGGTTACACTTGGTAAGATGCTTTGGAGTTGAATTTTGATTAAAAGTCTACACTTTAATCATGAGATTTTCATTTCTGTACAGAATCACGCTTCCCTTTCTCTTCCCTGAATTTCAGCCATAGTTACGGTTTAATGGACTTTATTTGATTTGATTTTTCCCATAACCTTCTTGGTGAATCTGCCTGATAAAAAGGTTTTCATTCTTT
This sequence comes from Tachyglossus aculeatus, assembly GCF_015852505.1. Lineage (NCBI taxonomy): Eukaryota > Metazoa > Chordata > Mammalia > Monotremata > Tachyglossidae > Tachyglossus > Tachyglossus aculeatus. Next base: position 11,088,439 of record NC_052085.1, on the reverse strand, counting down.
ATTATTTAAGCTACCTGTCAGCACTACTGGGGAACAAGGAAATACTCCCCTGAAAACCTCACAGAGCTTCTTGAAAACTAATTTTTAGATTTTTATTTTACTGTACTTTCTCCTCTGGAATCGGATTTTTTTTTTTTCCAAGTACACTTGGCTTTGTATGCTCTGTTTTTGGTAACAGAACCACAGGATGGATAACAGTGTCCATTACTGTCTTTGCCAAGTCCAGTTAATGCTGAAACTAATTTCTCCAGTTTGGGCATGTAAACTTGGAAAGATATTTCACAGACTCAGCCTGTGGCCTGCCTATGCAAAATATGTGCCACGGGTCAAGGTTTATAGGAGCTCATTCATTCCCTTCCCCATGACTAACGGCGGAACTTTTTTTTTTTTGGAGTGAATAAATACTTCTACTCTTTGGCATGACTAAGTTAGTGGGGGAGTTTTCCACTTTTAGTAGAAAAGATTATTTAAATACAAAGTATTTGAAGATATTAGACTCGTCTGTTTACATAAATGATAGGCTTCTCATTCTTTCTTCCTTTCCAGCTTAGTGGTTTGCATTTCACTAGCACCTCGTCGTCCTGACTGATCGATCGGTCAATCTGTCTGTGTCCAACCTGGTTATATTGCATCAACCCAGCATTTAGTACAGTGCTTGGCTTGTAGTAAACACTCAACAAATACCCATTTTTTAAGAATCAGTGGTATTTATTGAGCACTTATTGTTTGCAGAGCACTGTACTAGATGCATGGGAGAGTACAGTGTCACAGAGTTGGTAGACTCGTTCCCTCCGTACAAGGAGCTTAAGGTGTAGCGGATGTTGTCTGAAGTCTGTTGTTGGTGTATGTGTGTTTGCATATGCCCGTATCCCTGTTTGTGATGTCTCTGCATAAATATATTTCTTTGCGTCTGTGAACTTGTGTGTGACTCTCCATGTATGGGGGAAGGAGCCATACACACACATAACTGTGAGTCTGCCTGGATGGTTGTTTGAAGTTGTAACTGAGTGTGTGTGTGTTGGAGGATTTGTTTGCATAACTATATAGTGAGGGTGTGGGGAGCAGGACTGTGTAAATGGGTAATCGACGGTTTTCAGGTGCCTAGTACAGTACTTCTCAAGTGCTTATTGCAGTTCTCTGGACACAGTAAAGTGCTCAGTAAATATCATTAATTGGTCGACTGGGTACCCGTAGGTCTGTCTCAGAAGTGTAGGGATAAAGGCGTATAGTGAATTTATAAGGGTCCTTGTGTGGGGGATAGGGAAAAGAGAGTGAGAGAGTGTGCGGAGTGTCGGGGGGAGACTGAGAGAGTGAGTGAGTTTGCAGGAGGAAAGGTATGGATGGATGTGTGCACTGGGAGATGAGAGAGAGAAATCTGGTGCAGAGTCACAGTTTGGGCGTTGGGTTTTAATCATGAAAAAGCTTTTTCATGACCTGTAAAAATCCCGAGACATAATGACCCCCCAAAAAGTTGGTGAAACCCCCATGTGGCTTCCCTGTCGCAGCTCCCTATTGAAGACTTGTGCAGTCTGACGTCCCAGTCGCTGTCTGTTTCCCTGACGTCAGTGGTGCCAGAATCCACAGAAGACATCCTCCTGAAGGGCTTTACCGCCTTGGGCATGGAAGAGGAAAAAATCGAAACGGCCCAGCAGGTACACGGCCTGGGATCTCTTGTTGGTGTGTCCTGGGAAGGATGTGTGGCTTCTCAAGGTGGAACTTAGGGCTTTGCGACCATGCTGTTTAAAAGTCTTAAATACTCTCTGTGAACTCTTGGTTCTGAGCCAGGGATAACTATTCTTTCTAATTTTGTGAAAACTGCTTCTAAGCACTGAATTCTAGCGTCAGGATTCTCTGTCCAAATTAATCACGATAGTATATAGGGCCTAAACATATACCTCAGTCAATCAGAGGTATTTATTGAGTGTTTACTGGGTGCAGGGCACTGTAATAAGCACTCGGGGACGTACAGTAGAATAGAGTTGGTAGACTCATTCTTTGCCCACAACGTGTTTACACTCTAGTGGGTATTGAGGATATTAAAGAATCATTTTAACTCTTCTTGGCTATCTTTCCAAGGATCATTTTAGCTCTACTTGGCTATCATTTGAAAGCAATACCTTTTCCCTGGCCCTTTCTTTAATCCTGTAATTACAATTATCCAGATTTGCATTAGCAATGTTTATTTACCATCATCTGTCGCTCTTGGGCTTTACATGATACTCTCCTGAACATAGCTTTAGATATAAGCCTTTCTTTTCGATTAACTGTTAGGCGCTTTGGCCCTCATCATTTTTTCCCTTGGTCAAGCTCTTGCTGTTTCTGAACTCCTGTCTAATCGTATCATTTCAGTTCTTCTCATGGTTTGCCCAGCTACAGACGCAGATGGATCAAGACGAGGGCGTTAAGTACAGGTACGTGACTGTCTTCTAACTCGTTCTAAATCGTAGCCTACAACATCTTTCCATAAGGTAAGACTTGATCTTGACACAAAAATCGCAAAGTATAGAAGAATTATTTTCATTAATGATCGCTGTGTTTTTCGTCAGTTGCGTCCCATATTGAGAAGCAGCGTGGCTCAGTGGAAAGAGCCCGGGCTTTGGAGTCAGAGGTCATGGGTTCAAATCCCGGCTCCAATTGACAGCTGTGTGACTTTGGGCAAGTCACTTAACTTCTCTGTGCCTCAGTTACCTAATCTGTAAAATGGGGATTAAGACTGTGAGCCCCCCCGTGGGACAACCTGATCACCTTGTAACCTCCCCAGCACCTAGAACAGTGCTTTGCACATAGTAAGTGCTTAATAAATGCTATTATTATTATTATATGTTTTGCCAATTCTGTTTTCACTATAAACCCTAAGAAATAAGATAGACTGACATTTTGGCTTAAATATTGAACATTTGATGGTCATTTGTCTCCTTGGAACCCAGTAAGTATGAGTTTCCAAAGATTTGGGAGAATTTCAAGAGAAACTCTTTTCGTTCTGTTTCGATCGAAGGTGAATACTGAGCATCTACTGGGTGCAGAGCTTTGTTGTAAACAGTTGGGAGAGAAAATAGAGTTAGGAGGCACGATCCCTACCCTCGAAGAGTTTGTACACTTATCCTGTTTTGTACAGAATTGTCACAGCTCCTAGTGAAATGTGGGTGCATAATAAATGGCTACGCTTTGTTGGCCAAATGCCACCAATGTGTGCGTTCATCCTATGCAGTGTGGGGGCTATTTTATTAGGGCTTCAAAAATCAAATTTTTGTTTCTTTAAAGGCCCAAAAGGTAAAGTCATTGGGTTTAGACTTCCTTAGGTAGGTTGTATATAAGTCCTGTGCTTTAAAGGCCCAAAAGCTAAAGTCTTCGGGTTTAGACTTCTTAGGTAGGTTGTATTTAAATCCCGGGCTCAGTTCTGTGTTATACTAGGTGCCTTGCCCTAGCATTTCAGACTAGAGTGATTCAGACACTGTATGCCAAAGCCCCTGAGATTTTACAAATAAACAAACCTTAAGGAAAAGTCTCGGGGAAGCATGGAAGTTTTGCCACTTGTCGACGGTTGCAAGAAGGTCATTCCCGGCCATTCCCTGTGGGTTCTTTTCTCTAGACAGATGAGGGATTACTTGTCCGGATTTCAGGAGCAGTGCGACGCTATACTGAACGACGTGAACAGCGCTCTGCAGCATCTCGAGTCACTGCAGAAACAGTATCTCTTTGTGTCCACGAAGACGGGAACTCTGCACGAAGCCTGTGAGCAGCTCCTGAAAGAGCAGGTATAGCCCGGACAGAGATAGAGTCCAGAGGTTCTGTTGCCCACTGGCCTCGTTCAAAGGGTAGATGAAATCTTTTAAACTAAATTTGCCGAGCCCCTTTAACTTCTGGACAGGTATCGTGCAAAATGTCCGCCGACAGCTTTCCCTCATACCTAGCTGGTGGGCTGAAATGTTTTCAGCGGGCTGTTCTGTGCTCTTTTTAGAGAGAAAGGAACGTGTTTAGTGTCCTTGATTGGCAGGAAGAATTCAGTCTGGGGTGATGACTTTTGTGAACTGAAATACTGGGAGCTCTTATCAAAAGGTCAATGCTTCAATCTCTCTAGGTTCTAGTCAAACAAGTATCTTAGAGATGAATTTTCCTTTTGTTAGAGAAATTTAGGACTTCTTGCGGAAAGACTAGATGTAATTGGTTGTATAGCTTAGCTTGTGATCCCGAGCTTTCCGTCTAGGATAAATTGAGCTAACTAGTAAATTCAAAGAGCACAGGGATTCAAAATGTGGACACTCGGTATGTTCTCGTGAAGTGGACGGACACTTGATGTGAATCGGGAGTGTCTGAGTGAAGTGACGTTGTTTTTCTCAATTTTCCTCCACAGTCAGAACTCGTTGACTTGGCTGAAAATATTCAACAGAAGCTTTCGTATTTTAACGAACTGGAAAATATCAATACAGTACGTACTAAATACTATAGTAAATTTCCCTCATTGTAAGTGCAGTTGAGTGACGCTTTAAGCCATCTCCTTGACATTTTGTAGCTGATGACTATTGTAAATCTCCTCTGTAACTACTAGAAAAAGGGCAGGATTGGCGCCTCATGAACAATAATGTAATTCCACCCCAGGTGCAGAGTGTGCACAACAGTTTCAGTTCTTCCGGAAGGGTTGCATTTTTGCAAAACGTCGTGTTAAGAAAACAGTGGGCTGCCGCAGTTTTCAACTGTTTCGATGCGTTCCCCCATGCGCCTTTTATTCTATCAGGGCGACCTACTGAGCCCACATGGGTACACGGCGTCGGAAAGACGTTCCCTAATTTCCTAATTGCCTCCTAGCCAAAATACAAATGAAATCGCCACAGCCTAATTTTTCGAGCAGTAAAAGGGAATGAAATCAGTCATCTCCACTCTGTACCTCTGCACTCATTACTAGTCCTGGTTGAGCTATATTTCCAGTCCAGGTATAATGTTTTTATAGCTCATTCAAAGCGGGTAACACAGTAGTAATTTTACCAATATGTTATTTAGCACTTTTTTCCAGGTTATCGTTCTCACGTAGCCCCCAGTGATGCATATCTGTTTCTCTTTAAAGAAACTGAATTCCCCTACGTTGTCCGTGAACAGTGAAGGATTTATTCCCATGCTGGCTAAACTAGATGATTGTATCACATATATTTCATCTCATGTAAGTTTTCTTGTATTTAACAAAATTTTCTTTGGCATTATTTTGTAATTTCTTATTCTCTGAATATTTGTCATTTTATGTTGTTTGGGAAGGGGCAAAAGTTACTTTTGTGGCCTAAAATCAGCACCATATTATTAAGAGCCTGTTTTTCCATGAACCCAGCAGCTGGGGAGAAGAGATAATGAAGTAAATATGGCTAATAAACTGAATATAAGGAGACACAAACACAAGGAATGTGTACATTGGCTACTCTGCTTTTTACATTTTATTGAAAGTTTTCTTTGCTGAATTTTGTTTCCACTCTCTTACCTCATTCTAAAAGCTTCTCCGTTCTTTTCAGCCTAATTTTAAAGACTATCCCGCATATTTACTAAAGTTTAAACAATGCCAGTCTAAAGCTGTGCATCTGATGAAGACATACACTGTGAACACACTACAGAACCTCACCAGTCAGTTAATAAAAAGGGTGAGTAGTGACTTTTGCAGCTGGTTATGGCGTTTTAACTGTGACCCTAGCCTGAATTTAATATCCTGTAATTGTTTTTCACAGTTTGAGGGGCTTTTAGCAGTGGTGGATAAAAGGCAAAAGTTGTGTCTGATACAGTTAATTGAAAGTGCTCAGTTCCTTCATTTGCGCAAATGGCCTAACGGAAAGAACATGGGCGCTAATCCTGTCTCTGCCAATTGCTTGCTCTGTGACCTTGGGCAATTCACATTGCTTCTCTGTGCCTCAGTTTCCTCAACTGTAAAATGGGGGTTAAATCCTACTCCTGCCTCCTAAGACCGAGCCCCGCGTGGGACAGGGACTATGTCCTGATAAACTCGTACCTACCCCAGTGCTTAGACCAGTGCTTGACATCTATAAAAAAAAGAAAAAGAAAAGGTGGGAAAAGAGCCAGAAGAGGTAGTTTAGGTGAGTGCTTGTGGCGAATTCACTAAAACGGTTGAGGCTTGGCGCTGAAGCAGTTTTTGACTAGCAAAATGAATTCTGTCATCCACAAAATCTCTATTTACATGAGGCTGTATATCCTCAACGTGGATTGCTAATCAGCAGGGCCCTCATATCTCGGGAGCTCTTTTGCAAATAATCCATGGTGAAGTTGTAGAAACACAATCTTTTTCTTAATTTTTGAACTCTCTTGCTCTGCTTTAAAGCCTGTTAAAATTCCAGTTGGATTTCTGAACAGTTTTAGACAACTTCACCTGGCAGCGCAATGGAAGTAGGCCAACCTGCCTTTTGATAGTCCAACATTGTCAGGTTGTGAGAAGGAACTTCCCCGGGTGATCTAGAGGTCAGTTTTGGCTGAAAGAGATCAGTACCCCCTGGAATGAGAAGAGAGATTTAACTTTAGGCCATTTCCATAGTATCCTACTGGTTTTTAAGTTTCGTTTTGTGTATTTGTCTTTGCTTTTATGTCGTTTTAGTAGTTTTTGTTTCATTGGGTATCTGTCGTCAGTCCCTCCCTCCTCACCGTATAGTCTTGGATTTGTGAGACCCTTGAAGGTTAGGGACCTTGTCTGATTCCCTTCCCAACCATGTCTTCTTTCCTAGCGTTTAGCCCAGTGCTGTAGTTACAGTAAGAGCTTCATTCAAATTCTACTGCAGGGAGAAATACAGCATGATGAACTGAAACACCATCTTGGCTTTGGGAGGCTTGAGTCTAATGAGAGAGGAAGAAAGCTAATGCTTCAAAGTCCTTGTTCATTAAAACTGAGATAAAGTATAAGATCGGAGTCCACCTACACGGTTCCACTGAAAAGCAAACCGTCCACTTAACCACGATGATGCACCTCACCTTCACTGAACAAAATACTCCCTCATTAATGAGCCTCCCTCTGTTCCCTCTCTTTTCCTCTCTTCAGGATCCTTCCTCTGTGCCGAATTCAGACAATGCCTTCACGCTCTTTTATGTAAAATTCCGAGCCGCCGCTCCCAAAGTCCAAGTAAGTCTGCCAACAACCGGAAAATATTGGACTGTCGTGGAATTCTTCCCAAATGTATTGCTAATGTTCATTAGGAATACCACCAGAGTTATTTAATGGAGCAGAGGTGATTCACTTGTAAATTAGTCCTCTTAAAATAGGAGTTTATCTGGTCACAAGTGGCTCCGGCATTTTATAATAATTAATAATAATAATAATTATAATTGTGGGGTGATTTTAAGCACTTACTGTGGGCCAGGGACTGTACTAAGCGCTGGGGAGGGATACATGCAAATCAGGTTGGACACAGTCCCTGTCCCATGTAGGGCTTACAATGTTTGTTTTCCTCTTTTTCTCTCAATTCTAGACTCTTATTGAACAAATAGAGCAGCGATCGGAGAAAATACCAGAGTGAGTAAGAAACACTTTGAGAGTCAAAGCACCTGCCCGTCAGGAAATGCGACTTTTAAAAACACAGATATTTCGGTCTTATTTGAGGGGTTGGACATGCTATTCCATTGCGGAGAATTCTCCCAATTGTTTACATTCTGTTCTGGTTCCCTTCCAGATACCAACAGTTGCTAAGTGAAATCCATCAGTGTTACCTTGATCAAAGGGAACTTCTCCTGGGCCCTAGCATTGCTAGTACTGTAGCAGAGCTAACCAGCCAGAACAACAGAGATCATTGTGCATTGGTAAATTTCTGTATTTATGTACACCTTTAGACCTACTTCTGAGCTGTGGTACAAAAAGATATATCTAGGGAGGTCAATTTGGATGTAAGTGAAAATGGAGGGGGGAAAAAAGAAAAACACTTTTTAACCAAGGAATGTTTTCCCAGATTCTCCTTTAGCTGTAAAAACTACTCTACGTGGTAATCAGTTTTTTCCCAAAAACTAAACCCTAAAGAAGAAGTCCCATCACCCCGGAAGAGTAGATCAGAGTAAAAATTGCTGGCTAACAATGCCAAAAAGAGATTGTTTTTTGTTTTTTTGTTGAACTTTGCTGAGTTTTTCTGGCTTTTACTCTTTGGCTGTTTCCAGTGAAGATGCTCTAAAAATTTTGTTTATGATTTTGGCCTTTTGTCGATTGCAGGTTCGCAGTGGCTGTGCCTTTATGGTTCATGTGTGCCAGGATGAACACCAGCTTTACAATGAGTTTTTCACAAAACCGACTTCAAAACTGGAGTAGGTGATAATGGGCTAATAAGCGAACTGATAGCCACAGCAGTGTTATTGTGGATATCCCGTGCTAACTCTACTTTGTTTTTACTTCCTGTTGTTGTCAACTTATTTTAGGGAGATCCGAAACCCTTTTCCTGTAGAGATTAGTATCAGTTAATATGCCTAAAAGGTGGGATCTATCGTGAATTCTTTTTGTTCCGTACCTTAGGATACCAGTACAAAGAAGTTAATTGTTGGTATTATTCATTCATTCAGTCGTATTTATTGAGCGAGCACTGTACTAAGTGCTTGGGAAGTATTCTTTGTAAAGGGGAAAAAGGAAAACATTAGTAATTTCAGGCCAATTTGTGTACCGTCAATAACTGGAGAGTACCAGTGACCACGTAGAAGAGTTTAAGGTGTTGGGAAGCAGCAGGCATGGCTTTGGGAAGAGCCGGTTGGTCATGGCCAGCTTTATCTCTCCCGAAGTAGAATGAGAGACCGTGTAGATGAGATAGTAGCAAGAGATGAGTGCACCTTTCTTTCCCTATTAAGACTTTTGAGACATTGATAAGCTGAGAAAGTCTTGGCCCTAGTCCTGCTAGATGGGAACAGCCCAAAAGATGGAATGGACCGATGACCTGGTAGCCTAAACTGGAGGGATGGAGTGCGCGGCATTGTAGGCGTTGTTCCTCGGAGACTGGTTCTGGAACTGGTTTTGAATGGAACTTCATTGATGGCCTGGAAGAGGGAGTCGAGAACGCGCTCATCAGATGAACAGTTGATGTTAAAATGGGAAGGATTCCTAACCCTTTGAGAGTCAGAAATAGGAGTCAGAGCAGTTTGGACCAAAGCCAGGCCGGATACCAAAGGAACAGGCGCGAAGTGGGGCAGTTAGGGATGAAAAATAAGGCAGAAGCAGGAGAGGCAGCGGGGAGGAGGGATGGTTTCTTAAGTACAAGTTCAGCAGAAAGACTTGGGAGCCATTGATGACCAGAAGCTTTGTGAGAATCATCCTTTTACGAAAAAGGACAATGTGTATTGCGAAGCATTTTTTCTACTGTAGTTTGTAACGGTCACACACTGTGGTCCCTGCACTTCTGAAAGGATTTGGAAAAACTACCAAGAAGAATGACAGAGGGATTAAAGGATGGGAAATAAATCCTTTGAGGAAAGTTAAAGGAACTGGGATTGCTTAACCCAGAGAAGGTTTAACTCAGAGTAGTACGGCCTAGAGGATAGAGCATGGGATTGGGAGTCAGAAATCTAATCCTGGCTTCGCCACTTGTCTGCTGTATGACCTTGGACAAGTCACTTAACTTCCCTCTGCCTCAATTATTTCATATGTAAATTGGGAATTTAGACTGTGAGCCACAAGTGGGACATGGCCTGTGTCTGCTTGACTAGCTTGTATATAATAATAATGGCATTTGTTAAGCACTTACTATGTGCAAAGCACTGTTCTAAGTGCTGGGAGGATACAAGGTGATCAGGTTGTCCCATGTGGAGCTCCCAGACTTAATCCCCATTTTACAGATGAGGTAACTGAGGCTCAGAGAAGTTAAGTGACTTGCCCAAGGTCACACAGCAGGCATGTGGAGGAGCTGGGATTCAAACCCATGACCTCTGACTCCAAAGCCCGTGCTCTTTCCACTGAGCCATGCTGCTTCTCTAAGTATATATCCCAGCACTTAGTACAGTGCCTGGCACATAGTAATTGCTTAACAAATACCTTTTTTTAAAAAAAAGGTGGGGGGGGGGGCATAAGTTACTTTATGGAGCAGATGTTAGGTGATCTCCAAATCTGAGGAGTGAACACGTTAACTTAGATATAATGAAGAACTTTCTGACATTTGGAGCGTTTAAAAATTGATGACTGTCATCGCGTAAAATGGCCAAAGGTGAGCTTGGCAGCCGCAGTCGTAGCATTCAAGTTGTCGTCACTGGTTTGTTGTAGAAGTGGTAGTCTCTGATAATATTCTGAAAAGGGCCTTCTGAAGAAGTTATGGAGTCTCTTTATTAGGGAATTTTTTAAAGAAAAAAGACAACACTTGCTCTGGAAAGTTTAGAAACTTACCCACACAGTTTAAGGAGGCTGGAACAGCTACCTGTTCTCGCATCATTCCAAGGTGATGTACCTCTTCCCTCATTTTTAGCCTTCTTAAAAACCACCTTGAGCCACTTCTGAGTTCCTCATGTTTGTGGCATGGTGGGCGTCCTCCAAAATTGAGATTGCTCGAACGCCATTAAAGTCAGTTGTGTCTGTGATTACTTTAGAACATCCTGTGTGCGGCTTATTAAGGAACTTTAGGGTAGGTGAAGGCTAATATCTGAAATGCTTTGGACCACGTTCAGCTGCCTGATCGGTCTCATATTCTTTTCTCTACATCGGTACGTTTTTACCGTTTAGCCCTACAGTGAGCTGTAGCAGCAAGTTTTCATGGCAGTGGATTTTTTGAGGGAATAGATGTACGATTGCCAGTGTAAGGTATCAGTGTAGTTCCTTGCTAAATATTTACCTGGAGGCGGAAGAAATGCGGGAAATATTAATTTACTTTCGAGTTGTGTTGACATCTCTGTTTGGATGAGCCTTTTCGAATAGTCTGGTAACAAAGTCCCCCTCTCCCCTGGGGCAGAACTGACCCTTTCAACCTTGCCCACCGGCTCTTGGGGCATGGCTGGGCGATAGATCCGAGTGCCCGGTCTTACAGTGGTCCTGGAGGGACATGGGGAATGGGGTGAGGTAGTAGCTTGTTCTTGATGATTCCCTCCGTTACTGATCCGTCCCCACAGCTGGGCAGGTGAAGCACCACGTGCCTTCCCTCCACTGCCTGCCCGTGACAACTAGAGAGTAGTTTGGAGAAGTCAAGTTTCTTATGGTTCCTCTCAAAGCCCTGCTATTAGTGGCACAGACCCCCTACTCAAAGTATCTTCTTGAAATGATTCAAAGAATATTGACAGAAGTGAGAGCCCGTGGTGTATCGGGGGGTTAGTCGATCAGTTGTATTTATTAAGTGCTTACTCTGTGCAGATCCCCGTACCAAGCGCTTGGGAAAGTACGGTATATCGGAATCGGTAGACACGTTCCCTGCCCACAACGAGCTTACAGTCTAGAGGGGGTTAGGAGGACGGGCTCTGTTAGACTGCTTGCGACGTCCATTTTCCGTTTTGTTACGGAATCCCGAAAAGCCCACTTCTAATCGTGTGTTTGTGTCTGTCTCCTCTCTTGTAGTGAACTTTTGGAGAAACTGTGTGTGTCATTATATGATGTCTTCAGGCCGTTAATCATCCATGTTATTCACCTAGAGACTCTGTCCGAACTCTGCGGGATTCTTAAAAACGAGGTTCTCGAGGACCACGTGCGGAACAATGGTGAGTAAGAAGCAGCGTGGCTCAGTGGAAAGAGTTAGTTTGGAGTTAGTGGTCGTGGGTTCAAATCCTGGCTCCGCCAATTGTCAGCTGTGTGACTCTGGGCAAGTCACTTAACTTCTCCGTGCCTCAGTTTACCTCGTCTGGAAAATGGGGATTGACTGTGAGCCCCCCGTGGGACAACCTGATCACTTTGTATCCCCCCAGCGCTTAGAACAGTGCCTTGCACGTAGTAAGCACTTAATAAATGCCGTCATTATTATTATTTACCAAGAGAAATAAAATTCCCAAAGCTACATTAATCGGTCTGCGAAGCAGTACTTCCCAAAAGCGAGCTCTCACGGGTCATGGGGTGGCATTATGGACATTTGGAGCGTTTAAAAATTGACGACCGTCATCGCATAAAATGGCCAAAGGTGGGCTTGGCAGCCGCAGTCATAGCATTCGAGTTGTCGTCACTGGCTTGTTGTAGAAGTGTTGGTCTCTGAAGCCCAGAAAGGGAGTGAGGTTGGGGTGCTCCCCTGAATGTCCTCCAGCTGGAAGTTTGTGAGTGAAGGCCCGTAGGTGGGAAGGGGGAAACGAAAGTTAGGCCCTTTCTTACCCTGCAGCAAAGTTAGCAGAAACGCATCAGATCACTTTTGCATTTTGGGTCGGTGGGCTGTCATTTCTCCCTACTATCAACTGACCTAAGGTACCAGTTCCCATTTGGGTGTGGAAAATCCTTTGAGAAAAAAGACATTAATTCAGGTTGGACTTTTCTAGTATCGTATTTGCTCAGTTCCCGTGTAAAGCAACCCCTAGCATGCCTATAAATCGTTAAAAGCTCAAAGAATCCAACTAATGGATTTTTTGTCACATGGTGAACAAAGGTAAGTTTAATGATCTGTGGGGCTGAAGTACTTATCTGTCTCTGAGCACTAGATTTCCCCGGTGCCCCAGAAGCGAAGATTTTGATTTTTTCACTTGATATGTAGCAACCTGGAAAGATCACGTGACTCCAGGAGTGTGTTTTGCCTTTTCGGGCTTCCCAAATATAGGATGAGGTATTGTCAACCAAACCATAAATAGTACTTCTTGAGTGCTCACTGGGTTCAGGGCACTGTTTAGAGCGCCTGTTTCTTTGCATTTTGATCTCCAGAAGTGTCTCGTGACTTGTTTATCATGCCGATTTTGCATTTCTTTTAATCATTTCATCCTCGTGGGAAGACTGCGGTCCGGTAGTGTGATTTCTTCCTTGGTCGAGGAGATCCAGGGGTGGCTGAAGACTCTGTCTAAGGCCCCTGGAGCCGCTAAGCCTGGCTCTCTGGGCCCCCCGCCCCCGCTCTCTGAAGAATGTAGCCCTACCGCTCTTACTTAAGCAAGAGTTCTCCTAATCCGTTACCGACAATTCTCCCACCAGCTGAGCAACTGGGGGCATTTGGTGCCGGAGTGAAGCAGATGTTGGAGGACGTGCAGGAGCGGCTCGTCTATCGAACACACATCTATATCCAGACGGACATTTCGGGGTACAAGCCCGCCCCGGGGGACCTGGCCTATCCCGATAAGTTGGTCATGATGGAGGTACGGGATCTGGGTTCCGTTGTCTGGTCAGTGGTTTCTGTGGAAATGGCTCCTTGAGCCGTCGCTCCAAAATGCCCTCGCAGCCCACGGGCGAATGGCTTGAGATGAGATTGCCAGGAATGAGACGCACTCTTCCTGAGCCGGATCGACCGGGCCTGCTAGATGGAACTATTCAATCCGTCCGTCCACCGGTGGTATTGATTGAAGGCTCACCGAGTGCCGAGGACTGTACTAAGTGGCCCTGACTGCGTCTCGGTCCGGGCGGCAACTCCGTGAGGCACTAGCAGGTGTTTTCGGCCCCGAGTGACACGGGGAGAGAGGGCGGCTCGGGGCAGGCGCGTCGGGTTAATCGGGTTTGGCTGCTGCGTGGCGGGTGGCTTGTGGATTGATTGCCCGACTGCACAGCAGAGGAGCAGGAGGAGGAAGGTGCAAGTGGGGGGCTCATCTCCCAGGTCAGGCAGCTCAAGGAACTACTCTCTGCCTCGCCCCTCTCTTCCCATCCGCGGGTCTGTTCTGTCACTGTCTGAAGACAGTGTCTGTCTTTTGGACTGTGACTGTGAGCCCACTGTTGGGTAGGAACTGTCTCTATATGTTGCCAACTTGTACTTCCCAAGCGCTTAGTACAGTGCTCTGCACACAGTAAGTGCTCAATAAATACGATTGAAGGAAGGCTGGGTTGTCCCCTTAATGAGTACATTTGGCACATTAATTAGAACATTTTTTTAATACAGAAGAAAGAACTTGTGTCCTCATATGCCCTGCCTAAAGAAAAATCCTTATTTAATGTCATGTTCTTTCTGTTTTCTTCATGCAGCAAATTGCCCAGAGTTTAAAAGATGAACAAAAGAAGGTGTCCTCTGAGGCATCATTTTCAGATGTTCGGCTAGAAGATTCAGAGTCCAACAACGTAATTAGATCTGGTATGTTTGGAACACATAATTTGGCTAGTTATGTGGACACATCTGAAACATTCACTTCTATAACCATAACTTTTACCGCCCCACCCCCGGTGCATGCATCAGAATGATAAAAACGGAAGATACTGTATCTGCTGAACATCGACAGCTGTTATATATTCTGTGTTTCTCCGAGCACCTAAATCTCTTTATAAGCCTCAGCCCCCTGGAATTTTTTTTTTTCAGTATACAAATGAGCTAACCTAGAGCAACAAATTTCCATCACTTTGGGGTTGTCGAATGGGGCCAGAGAGAACCTTGTCCCATGATGGCAGATATTGGGGCAGGAATATTTCAGACCTCCAGGACTGCCTCAGATCTGAACTGTGAACTCGGGATGCAAAGAGCAGACCCCAGGACCTTGAGCGAGCGGGGAGGAGCCGGTGACACTCCAGCACTGGCCGCCTTGGGTGCGGGTGATTTTGCTGGATCAGAATCTGTGACCTGAGGCAGATGGCAGCCCAGCAGAAGATTTAGGGAGGAAGGTTGGGGTCAACATTCGCCCCACCAGTGGGTTCCTTCCGCGAGGGAGATGTAGGGAACAGAGGAGCCGAGGGGTGGCTGAGCGGAGATGAAGTGAGCGGCCGCAGCGTTGACGCGGCGGATCTTCTTTTTGGCTTTCAGGCACAGCAGAGCCCCTCACTCCCAGACCACAAAGCACCATTTCACCGGCTGATCTCCACGGGATGTGGTACCCTACTGTCCGAAGGGCTCTCGTCTGCCTCTCCAAACTGTACCGCTGCATAGATGTACGTACGTCGACACCCTCCCTCCCTCCACCCTTGGCCGGGGCCATCCTTGAATCGCGCCTACTATGTGCAAGGCACTGTTCCGAGCGCTGGGATAGATACAAGCGGATTGGGTTGGATCCGGTCCCTGTCCCACGTGGGGATCACGGTCTTCATCCCCATTTTAAAGATTGAGGTCATTGAAGCACAGAGAAGTTAAGTGACTTGCCCAGGGTCCCACGACAGGCAAGTGATCTCTGTGAAGTAGTTCAGTTCCACACCGGCAGCTTGGCTTCTTGGAGTGCCTCGGTATCTTGGGGGTTGGTAGTGCTCTGATGGGGTGCTGGGATTTTATTTCAAGAGCCCGACCTGAGACCAGCGGCGTGCATCAAGAGCCCCCGCCTTCCTAGTTTCTGGTGTGCAGATACCTAGAGGATGACTTTTGTTTCCTCCCCACAGAGGGCCGTGTTCCAAGGATTAGCACAGGAAGCTTTGTCGGCCTGCATCCAGTCCTTACTGGGAGCTGCGGATTCCATCGCCAAAAACAAGGTCAGACAAAGTGGTCCGGGCTTGAACCTCTGGAGGCACTCTGGCGGGGGCGAAAGCAGTTGGAAGCTGCTTTCCCGCAGAACCCGGCCTCGATAACGAGGAAGTGGTCGGTGCCCCTCGGAGCCTGTGAGCCGAGTTGACGTTTCATCGCGGCGACGGCCCGAGGGAGAGGCGCAAGGCCCCCTCCCTGAGAGAAGCCGCCGCAAGGAACGTGGTGACCCCTTAGATTGGCCTTTCTCTCTTTTATGCGGCCGGAGGAGCCGTTAGGCTTTAGTGAGGCTTGAGCTCCATTGCTTGCCAGAGGCCAAGCGTGAGCTGCAGGCGGAGGAAGAGGAGGGGAGCCTGGCTCTGCTCCCCCCTTCTACTCTGCTTTCCTCCTCCTGCCAGCCCGGGCAGCTCCTTTCTTGCCCACCGTGGCTAAGAGCAGTGGGAAGAGGGGAGGAAGCGCCCATTCCTTTCTATTTGAGTGTCAGCCGGGATTTTAGAACTCTCTTAATGCTCTTGCGGTGGTGGCTTTTTTTTTTCCACTTTAGAATAATTATAATCTTACTAAGCGTTTACAGTGTGCCAGAACCTGTTCTGAGCTCAGGCGTAGATACAGGCTAATCAGGTTGGACACAGTCCCTGTCCCACCTAGGGCTCCCAGTCTCCACCCCCATTTTATAGATTAGGGGACTGAGGCCCAGAGAAGTGAAGCGACTTGCCCATGGTCACACAGTAGACAAGTGGCGGAGCCGGGATTAGAACCCGGGTCCTCCTGACTCCCAGGCTCAAACTATCCACTGGGCTACACTGCTTCTAGACCCACGACCCTCTGCTCTCTGTTTTTCTTGCCATCTCATGACCTCCCCTCCTCAGGCCGTCCATTTCTGTCAGGGAACTGATTTCTTTGTCGCCAAATCAAGTGGGTTTTATACTGATTTATCAATCTCAAAGTAGTCCTGAGATTCTGGTTCCAGGTCCCAAGCCAAATTTGGCTTCATGCTGCTAATCCTTAGTGAGCCACGAGATCATTTCATTTCTGTGCCTTTGGATTTTTGCCCGACCTGTAACAATGATGCCTTTTTGTTTCACGATTTAGACGCAGGTCGACGGACAGCTTTTCTTAATTAAGCACCTCCTGATTCTTCGAGAACAGATTGCTCCGTTCCACACAGAATTCACCATTAAGGAAATTTCCCTGGACCTTAAGAAAACTAGAGGTACTTGACTGCCCTGGCTGGCACAGCTGGTTGGGCTTGGCCTTCCCAGGTGTGGCAGCACGGGTTCTAGGCTTCTGTTATGTTCATCTGCAATATGTTTGCATGCTTGCCTCTGCGCGTCGGGGATCTCACCGTGCTAATCTCACCCTAACAGATGATCACATTTCCTCTCACATCCTCCTCTTCTGCCCCCAGTAAATGACAGGCTCTTTTCTTTTTTTAGCTTCACTTCTCTCGAAGTGAATTTTAGACCAAGAAATTCCATTTGCATCTCCTCTTTCTGCCTCTTGCTACACCTGCTGCCTGACCGTGGATTCCGCATCCTGTCCCGTCAGTCGTTTCCTAAGGCCAATCAAACTAAAACCCTCTCTGAATTTTGGCCAGGTTTGGCTTGAAGCATGTTGGGCCCGAGGTAGCTGCTGAATATAGTTCCATTTGGACCTCTCCCGGGGCCTAAAAATTCCACGGAAAGGGGAGAAGAGTGAGCCAAGGAGCCAGTCGGTGTACTTTGCCATAGGGGGTGTCTGCAGTATGAGACACTATGGGACGTCCAGGACAACTAAATGTGACTGACCTGTCTGACTTAGCACAATTGGAAGCATTTCCAGCTACTGCCCTTTTCCATCCTGGCAAATCTGAACTACAAACAGGCTTTTCTTACTCTCCCTGAATCTGCTTTACTCTTCAGCCTCTAACCTCTCATTAACAGTTCACTATTGCATTTGAACATGAATGAAACCTCGATCCTTTGAGTCCATTCTAGTCTGGAGGTTATAGGGTGAATACGTCCTAATGGTGTTTTGCCCCCGGCTGACAGTACAAGTTTTTTTCACTCGAAATTAGAGAGAGAAAAACTTATGTGCCAGCCGGGGTCATTGAGAAACAAAAGCCGGGTAAGTACAAATTAAAATTTTTAAATGCAGTTCTCCGTAGAGTTAACCCACAACCAGTAGCAGTGTATTTGTAGGGTGACATTAATCAAGATACTGAGGACTAGATCCTCTCCCTTGTGCATTTTTGCCAATTTGTAGATGAGAGGGCTTACTTAAAATCTTGGACTTTTAATTTATTTTATTTTTAATTGAGGAGACCATGATCACACCCTTGCCGCTCACCTGATCCCTCAGCAGTTCCTTCAGCAGAGGTGGCTAAGTTGAGTTGCCTGGGGGCAGATTGGTAAAGCAAGAATTTGCTGCCTGCTGAAAAAAAAATGCACCTGAAAGTAAATTTCCTCAACATTCACAGTGTAATTTTCATTTCACAGATGCGGCATTTAAAATCCTGAATCCTCTGACTGTTCCAAGATTTTTTAGGCTGAACAGCAACAATGCCTTGATAGAGTTCTTATTGGAGGTGAGAAGGCATCTTTCCCTTGTCGGGTCCGGGGAGTAGATGGAGAGGGGGGTGGGGAAATCACTTTGATTTACATGTGTGCATGGAGGGGTTTAGGCTCGTGAGAAGGGGGAAGTAAATTGTTATCTTCCGTTTAAGGGTACTCCAGAGATAAGAGAACATTATCTTGACTCCAAAAAAGACGTAGACCGCCACCTGAAATCGGCCTGTGAGCAGTTTATTCAGCAGCAGACCAAGCTATTTATAGAGCAGCTGGAGGAGTTCATGACAAAGGTACAAGACTGGCTGCCTCTGTCAGTTGTTATGGTGTAAAGCCCCAGCAGAGCTGAGAAGAATGGGGTTCTAAGGGCTTCAACCCCCACAGCCTCTTGTGCCTGCTCTGAAAACACTGTAGGCTGAGGAGTTTCTGATAACTGTGTGGAAAAGGGTTTGAGGGTTTCAAATTGTGAATGAGTTTTGTTTTGTTTTGTTTTAATGGTATTTGCTAAGCGCTTCCTATGTGCCAGGCACTGAGGTAAGCATCGGGAGAGTTACGGGCTAAGCAGGTTGGACACAGTCTGTGCTCAACATGGGGCTCACAGGCTTGATCATCATCATCATCATCAATCGTATTTATTGAGCGCTTACTATGTGCAGAGCACTGAACTAAGCGCTTGGGAAGTACAAATTGGCAACATATAGAGACAGTCCCTACCCAACAGTGGGCTCACAGTCTAAAAGGGGGAGACAGAGAACAAAACCAAACATACTAACAAAATAAAACCAATAGATATGTACAAGTAAAATAAATAGAGTAATAAATATGTACAAACATATATACATATATACAGGTGCTGTGGGGAAGGGAAGGAGGTAAGATGGGGGGGATGGAGAGGGGGACGACGGGGAGAGGAAGGAAGGGGCTCAGTCTGGGAAGGCCTTCTGGAGGAGGTGAGCTCTCAGCAAGGCCTTGATCCCCATTTGACTGATGAGGGAGGCCCTCAGAAGTTAAGTGACTCACCCAAGGTCACACAGCAGATAAGTGGTGGAGTCCTGTCTGCTAGGCCACGCTGCTTCTCAACAGTAGTAGTAATAATAATAATAATGACGGCATTTATCAAGCACTTACTATGTGCAAAGCACTGTTCTAAGTGCCGGCGAGGTTTCAAGGTGCTCAGGTTGTCCCACAGGGGGCTCACAGTCTTAATCCCTATTTTACAGATGATGGAACTGAGGCCCAGAGAAGTGAAGTGACTTGCTCAAAGTCACACAGCTGACAATTGGCAGAGCCGGGATTTGCACCCATGATTTCCGACTCCAAAGCCCCGGCTTTTTCCACTGAGCCACGCTGCTTCACGGTAGCGTTTAGTATGGTGCCAAGCGCTGAACGAGTACCGCAGTTATTAATAACAATAATCAGAGGCCTAGGAGTGGCGTTTGTTAAGTGTGTACTGTGTGCCGAGGGCTGGAGCACGTGGAATCTGACCCTGACTCCACTCAACCCCCGTCCTAACTGGGGAGCGTCAGGTGGGAGGTGGGAAAGCCAACTCTTCTGTCCCCAGCCAGGTTTTTCCCTGGCCTCCTCCCTCCTTTCTCCTCCCCACCCTGCCTCTTCGGGGCTGGCTCTCTGCCCTTCTCCCTCCTCACCGTTTTCAGAGGGCCCTGAGCCTGCTCGAAAACTGAGGCTTTTAAGTTGAGAGCGTCATGTTTCAGATTCCAGTGTGAAGGGAGGAGTTAGGGGTAAGGTGTCAGCGGAAGCCTCCCCTAAAGTAGTTCTTAAATCTGCTTCCCTCCTCTGATCGAGGCCCAGCAGACAGATGGTTGGGCTCCATATCGGTCCCCACGCCTCATCCAAGCCTCGTGGTAGCGTCAGCGCTGGCTGCCGTGGGAGGAGGTGCCGGCTTCCTTAGACGAGCGGGCGGATCCTGACGTCGAAGCAGGCCTGCGTCGATCCAGTGCCAGCGCTAGAAAAGATCATTTTGGTATTTTAAGCGCTTACTACGTGCCAAGCGCTGTGCTAAGCCCTGGGGTAGACAGAAGCTCATCAGGTTGGACACAGTCCATGTCCATGACTCAGCAGCGGGGAGAATAGGTGTTGAATCCCCATTCTGCCGATGAGGGGACCGAGGCACAGAGAAGTGTAGTGACTTGCCCAGGGTGACACAGCAGACGAGTGGCCGAGCCGGGATTCGAACCCAGGTGGTCTGACTCCGAGGCCCGTGCTCTATCCACGAGGCCACACCACTTCCCAACGAATCGGGTCTGTCTGGGAGTTATCCGGACTGGTTCAAGGTGCATTTGAGGTTTGGGAGGCTCAGCTTTGGTCCGAATTAAAGCTGGAGCTGGGCTTTTCTAAGGCCGATGCATCCCCTCCCTACCGACCTGGGGCCTTCCGGATCCCAAGCTACAGGAAAAGGATGTAGCCGTCCCTCCTCAAGTGGCTCTTATTAAATTCCTTTTCTGGCCCCCTCCCCCTAGCTTTCCTTCCCTCCCACCCTCAGCTAAGTACTTTCTTCGAAATAGACATCCAAAGGAATACGTCTCAGTAAATAAGGATACGGCCATGCTTCCTCTGTTCCGGGTGCACGGTTATTTCGCCGTCCACTCTTGGCCGGGAGAGACGGACAAGCGCCTTTTGATAAAGCAGGCCTCGCTCTGTTGTAAATCACATTAAGAGCTCCTGCCACATTTCTCTGCCACTGAAGGTGTTATTCCTCTCGAGTTGTTTTGCTCACATATTTTATTTCTGCACCGAGAACATTGATAGCTCACGGTACAGAAAGGGAAGATTAAAAGATTATAAATCAACTCCCACCTCTTCCTGACAGCTCCGGCATAAGGCCCCCAAAGTCGTCAAGCCTGGCTGCTTTTTCGGAAGTTTCCTTGAAGGGGAACTGAAAAGCTTTGTAAATCTACCTGGGCCAAAGTTTGGTCATATGTTTCTTTTGCCTCTATTGATGTCTTTGAAATGAACTGGGAAATGCAGTACATTTTGATGTTATCGGTTGTGCCAGGAGAAATGCAGAGCACTGTACTAAGTGTTTGGGATAGTAAAATATAACAATATAACAGGCACATTTCCGGCCACAGTGAGATTACAGTGTAGTTACTAAATACTAAGCTTAAATACTCAGATTCATCCTCAGCCGGGAATGGCAAGGCAAATTAACCCGGTACAATTTTTTGTTATTAAACTTGGTTGTCTTTTTGCAATGGAGCCCTTGGGTTATTGGGAATATCTGTCTGGTGATTCAGGAAATGCTAACAGTTTGTCTCCTTACAGTTATGGGTATTTGATTGAGATGGCGGAAAGGGGACCGCAAGTCGCCTTTCTCCTTCGGTAGACGTCACGGCGCTTACCTTGATTAGTTATGTCACCGCGTCAAAATTATTGGCTCTCATTCATTTTTCATTGTCGTATTTATTGAGCGCTTACTGTGCGCAGAGCACTGTACTAAGCGCTTGGGAAGTACAAGTTGGCAACATATAGAGACGGTCCCTACCCAACAGCAGGCTCACAGTCTAGAAGGGGGAGACAGAGAACAAAACAAAACATATTAACAAAATAAAATAAATAGAATAGATATGTACAAATAAAATAGAGTAATAAATACGTACAAACATATATACAGGTGCTGTGGGGAGGGAAAGGGGGGGGGCTCAGTGTGGGAAGGCCTCCTGGAGGAGGTGAGCTCTCAGTAGGGCTTTGAAGGGAGGAAGAGAGCTAGCTTGGCGGATGGGCAGAGGGAGGGCATTCCAGGCCCGGGGGAGGATGTAGGCCGGGGGTCGATGGCGGGACAGGCGAGAGCGAGGTACGGGGAGGAGATTAGTGGCGGAGGACCGGAGGGTGAGGGCTGGGCTGGAGAAGGAGACAAGGGAGGTGAGGTAGGAGGGGGCGAGGGGATGGACAGCCTTGAAGCCCAGGGTGAGGAGTTTCTGCCTGATGCGCAGGTTGATTGGTAGCCACTGGAGATTTTTGAGGAGGGGAGTAACATGCCCAGAGCGTTTCTGCACAAAGACGATCCGGGCAGCGGCGTGAAGTATGGATTGAAGTGGGGAGAGACAGGTGGAAGGGAGATTGGAGAGGAGGCTGATGCAGTAATCCAGTCGGGATAGGATGAGAGCTTGAACCAGCAGGGTAGCAGTTTGGATGGAGAGGAAAGGGCGGATCTTGGCGATGTTGCGGAGCTGAGACTGGCAGGTTTTGGTGATGGATTGGATGTGGGGGTGAACGAGAGAATGGAGTCGAGGATCAATCAGTCAATCAATTGTATTTATTGAGCGCTTACTGTGTGCAGAGCACTGTACTAAGCTCTTGGGAAGTACAAGTTGGCGGATGACACCAAGGTTGCAGGCTTGTGAGACGGGAAGGATGGCAGTGCCGTCAACAGTGATGGGAAAGTCAGGGAGAGGGCAGGGTCTGGGAGGGAAGATAAGGAGTTCAGTCTTGGACAATCCTCTCTCAGACATAGAGAATTAGAATATGGAATCGTAGCTGCCTTCTGGGACAAAAAAAAAGTCCTTTGTTCCTTAGCCTATATGACTAACCACTTCCTATCAAACAGGAATGACATACTTCTGACATGAGGTTCAAATTCTAAGCAATTTCCTAAATACTACTTAATAGTTTCTGTAAAAATTATATTCACTGCTTCTCATTCTGTTATTAACAGACACTCTTCAAAGTCATGATCTTTTCATGGAAAAAGTGCCAAAGTAAGATAATGTATAAATCCGTGATCCACCAGCCGAAGTTGCCATTTGTGGAGTTACCAAGCTGTTGAATGGTATTTAAAGAGTGGGTCCAAATGATGTTTACTACCCTAAGTGTCAAATTCTGGTTCATTGGTATTACTAGTGAATTGAACATTCATTCATTCAATTGTATTTATTGAGCACTTACTGTGTGCAGAGCACTGTACTAAGCACTTACCCCAGCAAAACAAATTTTTCCGATTTCATAAGTGAACGTGGGGGTCCTCTGAGGACACTGATGGGGTCACAGATAGTTCATAGGGTCATCTGAGGACACAAGCGGGGTCACGGAGAGTGCATGGGGTCATTTGAGGTGAAATTGGGCATTGAGCTGCTTCCTGAAAATTTTCCCACTTTAATAAGTGAAAGTGGGGTCATCCGAGGACATAAATGGGGTCACGGAGAGTTCACGGGTCATCTGAGGACACGAGTGGGGTCATGGAGAGTGCATGGGGTCATTTGAGGTGAAATTGGGCATTGAGCTGCTTCCTGAAAATTTTCCCAATTTAATAAGTGAAAGTGGGGTCATCCGAGGACACAAATGAGGTCACGGAGAGTTCACGGGGTCGTCTGAGGACACGAGTGGGGTCACGGAGAGTGCATGGGGTCATTTGAGGTGAAATTGGGCATTGAGCTGCTTCCTGAAAATTTTCCCAATTTAATAAGTGAAAGTGGGGTCATCCGAGGACACAAATGAGGTCACAGAGAGTTCACGGGGTCATTTGAGGACACGAGTGGGGTCACAGAGAGTTCATCAGGTCATTTGGGGTCAAATGGGACATTAAACGGGTCTCTGAAATTTTTCTCAATTTCAGAAATAAAAATGGGGTCATTTGAGGACACGAATGGGGTCACGGAGAGTTCATGGGGTCATCTGAGGACACGAGTGGGGTCACGGAGAGTTCATCAGGTCATTTGAGGTCAAATGGGACATAAAACGGGTCTCTGAAATTTTTCTCAATTTCAGAAGTAAAAAATGGGGTCATTTGAGGACATGAATGGGGTCACGGAGAGTTCATGGGGTCATCTGAGGACACGAATGGGGTCACAGAGAGTTCATCGGGTCATTTGAGGTCAAATGGGACATTAAATGGGTCTCTGAAATTTTTCTCAATTTCAGAAGCAAAAATGGGGTCATCTGAGGACATGAATGGGGTCACGGAGAGTTCATGGGGTCATCTGAGGACACGAGCGGGGTCACGGAGAGTTCATCGGGTCATTTGAGGTCAAATGGGACATTAAATGGGTCTCTGAAATTTTTCTCAATTTCAGAAGCAAAAATGGGGTCATCTGAGGACACGAATGGGGTCACGGAGAGTTCATGGGGTCATCTGAGGACACGAGCGGGGTCACGGAGAGTTCATCGGGTCATTTGAGGTCAAATGGGACATTAAATGGGTCTCTGAAATTTTTCTCAATTTCAGAAGCAAAAATGGGGTCATCTGAGGACACGAATGGGGTCACGGAGAGTTCATGGGGTTATCTGAGGACACGAGCGGGGTCACAGAGAGTTCATCGGGTCATTTGAGGTCAAATGGGATATTAAATGTGTCTGAAATTTTTCTCAATTTCACAAGTAAAAAAATGGGGTCATTTGAGGACACGAATGGGGTCACGGAGAGTTCATGGGGGTCATCTGAGGACACGAGTGGGGTCACAGAGAGTTCATGGGGTCACGGAGAGTTCATTGGGTCATTTGAGGTGAAATAGGATATTAAACAGGTCTCTGAAATTTCTCTCAATTTCAGAAGTAAAAAATGGGGTCATCCGAGGACACGAATGGGGTCACGGAGAGTTCATGGGGTCATCTGAGGACACGAGTGGGGTCACAGAGAGTTCATGGGGTCACGGAGAGTTCATGGGGGTCATTTGAGGTGAAATTGGACACTGAGGTGCTTTTTGAAATTTTTCTCAATTTCAAAAGTAAAAATGGGGTCATCCGAGGACACGGATGGGGTCATGGAGAGTTCATGGGGTCAGATGAGGACACGAGTGGGGTCACAGTGTTTTATTTTACTGGTACATATTTACTATTTGTTTTATTAATGATGTGCAACTAACTTTATTTCTCTTTATTCTGAAGACGACACCTGTCCACATGTTTCGTTTCGTTGCCTGTCTCCCCCTTCTAGACTGTGAGCCCGTTGTTGGGTAGGGACCATGTTGCCAACTTGGTATTTCCCAAGTGCTTAGTACAGTGCTCTGCACACAGTAAGCGCTCTATAAATACGATCGAATGAATGAATGAAATACGGCCTTCAGGAAGTTGGGTGAGAAGCCCAGTCTTCATCTCTTGCTTTGTAAGGTGACGTGGCCCGCCGTTACTCAACCCTTTGGTTCGGATGGCACTGGTTCTCTTTGCTGGATGGATCTGCCGGGCCAAGCTCCATGGCTTAGTAGATGGGGGCCTGGTCTTAGATGCTGGACATCGAGACCTTCCCTGCAATTCCCAACTCACGTCTTCCTTAAACTAGGCCAGAAAACACCTTCATTTCCAGAGAGCCCCCTCCTTCTCCGTGGGTTTTTGTGGGGGAGTGCCCCACCTCTCCAAGCGCTCCTCTCCGCTGGGGGAATTCTCAGAGGTGACGGTGGTAGCGTTTCCATTTCTGGAAGATAGAGAAACTCGGGGTAACTGCTCTGTCGCCCTCGAGTTAAATAGCCTACTCCACCAAAACTGAAACTCTTTGTTTTTCCTGTCTCCTTGCCTAAGGTTACGGCACTGAAAACCATGGCCAACCAAGGAGGCCCCAAGTACAATCTCTCCCAGCAGCCTTGGGCCCAGCCGGGTAGGTAATCAAGTTTTACCAATTTGCGTTCCTTTTTAGCATCTGATCGGTTGACTTTTGGTCGGAGCCTGAGACAGCGAAAGATGGGAGATGGAGGAAAGATGGGACAGTTGAAGAGAGGACGGGAAGAAAGCGGGAGGTGCAGGGGAGAAGTTAGGGAGATCCCTGTCTCTATATGTTGCCAACTTGTACTTCCCAAGCGCATAGTACAGTGCTGTGCACACAGTAAGCGCTCAATAAATACGATTGATGATGATGATGATGGGAGATGGAGGAAAGATGGGACAGTTGAAGAGAGGACAGGAAGAAAGTGGGAGGTGCAGGGGAGAAGTTAGGGAGATCCCTGTCTCTCTATGTTGCCAACTTGTACTTCCCAAGCGCTTAGTACAGTGCTCTGCACACAGTAAGCGCTCAATAAATACGATTGATGATGATGATGATGGGAGATGGAGGAAAGATGGGACAGTTGAAGAGAGGACAGGAAGAAAGTGGGAGGTGCAGGGGAGAAGTTAGGGAGATCCTTGTCTCTATATGCTGCCAACTTGCACTTTCCAAGTGCTTAGTACAGTGCTCTGCACACAGTAAGCGCTCAATAGATATGATTGATGATGATGGGAGATGGAGGAAAGATGGGACAGTTGAAGAGAGGACAGGAAGAAAGTGGGAGGTGCAGGGGAGAAGTTAGGGAGATCCCTGTCTCTCTGTGTTGCCAACTTGTACTTCCCAAGTGCTTAGTACAGTGCTCTGCACACAGTAAGCGCTCAATAAATACGATTGATTGATCCCACCTTAGTGGCTCCAGTTTTATTGACAAAGAATGTGGTAAGATCATTGGGGCAAGAGATGGAGAAGGGTTGGGGGACAAGGGGTTTGAAGTGGGAGTTAAAAGTTTGACGGGGGCTGGCGGGGGGCAGTAGGCATGGGAGCCCATAAAGATGGAGGAGGAGGAGTGTTGCCAGGCAGAGGAGGGAGCAGAGTGAAAGCAAGTGAGAGCAGGAGCATGAGCAAGGCTAAAGCTAGCAAGCGACAAAAGTGGCTAGTGTATGAAAATTGATGTTGCGATTTTGACAGTCATTTGTCCCCTTTGGGACCTATTGTTTAAAGTGACATCCAGAAGGCCAGAGAGCTCTCTTTTAATCTTCAGCTCACCTCCTCCTGCTTGCTTGGGGGACTGTCAGGGTGGTACCAAAAAGCAGAAGAAAAACATTTCTAAAGCGCGTGGCTCAGGTTTCCTCTGCTCTGCGGAGGAGCCTGCGTGTCATCCCCCTACCCCGCTCCGGCCTGGGCCTGCCACCCACCCACAGTCCAAGCTGGGAATATTTCCCACTACTAAGTATGGTCCAGCTGTGGCCAAAAACCGGGACCAGGCCTACCGGGGAATCCAAAGAGAATTTGCTCAGCTTTATTTTATTTTGTTAGTATGTTTGGTTTTGTTCTCTGTCTCCCCCTTTTACACTGTGAGCCCAATGTTGGGTAGGGACTGTATATGTTGCCGATTTGTACTTCCCAAGCGCTTAGTACAGTGCTCTGCATATAGTAAGCGCTCAATAAATATGATTGATTGATTTGAGCCAGCCCTGAATTATGCAGAAGCGGAACATGGCCTTGCTTCCAGGAAGTTCGAACAGCGAAACGTTTAATCTTCTAGTGTCTGCTGGCTGGAGGAGGGCCGGCTTTGCCACAGCAGCTCCGGGAAAGGAGCCTGCTACCCTTAGCCTGGTCACTGCGTGACGGATCTTCCCGGGCACCTCCTTCAAATTAAAAAAGGCGACTCTTCCATTCCTAATAGAAAGTTACTTTCCTTACAGCCAAGATGAACGACCTAGTGTCGAGTGCTTACAGGAGGATAAAAACCAAGCTTCCGTTGACGTTACGAAGCATGGCGTTATACTTATCCAACAGAGACACCGAATTCATCTTGTTTAAGCCCGTTAGGGTGAGTATAAGGGGAAATCACAAACGTTGGCCATTTCACTCCCCTCCAGGGAGAGGACAATAGAGGTAGGAGGGGAATGGGGAGACACACTGTATTTGCACCCCTTTCTTCTAGACTGAGAGCCCACTGTTGGGTAGGGACTGTCTCTGTATGTTGCCAACTTGTACTTCCCAAGCGCTTAGTACAGTGCTCTGCACACAGTAAGCGCTCAATAAATACAATTGATTGATTGATTGCCCTGGAGGAGCTCTTCTCTAAACTGGTGTCTATTAATGAGGCCTTTGTGAAATAGAGTGGTAGCAATAATGATAATAATAATGGCATTTATTAAGTGCTTACTGTGTGCAAAGCACTGTTCTAAGCGCTGGGGAGGTTACAAGATGATCAGGTTTTCCCACGGGGTGCGGGGGCTCAACAGTCTTCATCCCCATTTTCCAGATGAGGGAACTGAGGCCCAGAGAAGTTAAGTGACTTGCCCAAAGTCACCCAGCTGACAATTGGTGGAGCCGGGATTTGAACCCACGACCTCTGACTCCAAAGCCCGGGCTCTTGCCACTGCGCCACGCTGCTTCTCAAGGCTACAGTTAGTAAAATCACAAGAGTCTGGATGGATAAATAAGTGACAAAGCAGGTATTGTGTGAAAAATTGATGATGCAATTTTGACATCATTGGTCCTGTTTGGACCTATTGTTCAAACTGATATCGAGAAGGCCGAAAGAGCTCTATTTGGGGAAGCAAGGCCTGGGAAGCAGCGTGGCTCAGTGGAAAGAGCCCGGGCTTTGGAGTCAGAGGTCATGGGTTGGAATCCCGACTCCACCATATGTCTGCTGTGTGATCTTGGGCAAGTCACTTAACTTCTCTGGGCCTCAGTTACCTCATCTGTAAAATGGGGATTAAGACTGTGAGCCCCACGTGGGACAACCTGATCACCCAGTATCCTCCCCAGCGCTTAGAACAGTGCTTTGCACATAGTAAGCACTTAACATGCCAATTATTATTATTATCATTATTTAGGCCTTCCCGGACTGAGCCCCCCCCCCATTCCTCTCCCCCTCCCCAACCCCTCCATCCTACATCCTTCCCCTCCCCACAGCACCTGTATATATGTTTGTACAGATTGATTACTCTATTTTACTTGTACATATTTACTATTCTATTTATTTTATTTTGTTAATATGTTTTGTTTTGCTGTCTGTCTCCCCCTTCTAGTCTGTGAGCCCGCTGTTGGGTAGGGACCGTCTGTATATGTACTTCCCAAGTGCTTAGTACAGTGCTCTGCACACAGTAAGCGCTCAATAAATACGATTGAATGAATGAATGAATGGTTAGGTGGCCCTCCTTGCTGGGTTTTTCCATTTACCTCATTCCCTATGGCTGTTTAGTGCATCCCCTGAACTCTTGCCTACTGTTTAAATGCTCGCTTGTCACTTAGAAAGGAAAGTAGCTAAAAGATCAGACCAGATACTGGCCCGAAACAATCAGATTTCTTTTTTAGCCCTGAAGGGGCTAAATTTCAAAGAACCCAGGTCTTCTGTCTGGCCTGTGTCTGGCTCCCCTTTTCTCCCATGGGTTCTGGCAGACTTCGGAAATATACTTGCTATGCCCAGGAAATGTATTCCCTTGTCCGTTAAAAAAAAAAAAAAAAAGACGCAGAGCTTTCTATTAATCTGAGACCACGGGGACCGTTCTCATTTAGTTTAGTTTTTGGAATAAACATGACCGGGCCAGCTCTACTCACTGACATCACATGAAATGGTGTGTGGCCACTAGCAATCTATGGTGATGGTCCCCTATGGCTGCCATGCCTCCCACACTAGTTACAGCAAATTTCATTCAGATTTGAAGTGCTTCGTATGGAAGGTGATGTCTCAGCCCTGCATTTAACGGGTCTCTTTCTCTCCAAGAACAACATTCAGCAAGCGTTCCAGAAGCTCCATGCTCTGTTGAAGGAGGAATTCAGCAGTGAAGACATCCAGATCATAGCTTGCCCTTCCATGGAGCAGGTAAGGAACAGGGCTTTGGCCCCTGGCTTGGGCACGTGACTTGTCTGGCTTTCCCTCTCCACCCCGAGGCGTCCCTTTATTTTTTCTTTTTTTTTTTTAAATGGTATTTGTTTAGCACTTCCTATGTTGCAGGCACTGTACTAAGCGCTGGGGTAGGTCCAAGCTAATCTGGTTGGGCACGGTCCCCGTCCCACGTGGGGCTCACAGCCTGAATCCCATCTGACAGATGAGGTAACGCAGACAAGTGGTGTTGCTGGACTGTGCTCGGTCCCCCGGGCCACGCTGCTTCTTTCGCCGATAAGTGCCAAAACGATAGTGCATTTCTAAAAAGTTCACAACATTTTCTGGCGCTACAGCAGCTGGCTGCTGAACTCGCCATGTGGTAACTTAAGAGGGTTCCCCGGCACCTGTGAAAATCCCGACGACACTTACCGGAGAGCCAAATACCCGAACAGGTGGCGGGGTCCAAAGGGGATCCGGGGCCCTTTTGTTTCCGGAGGAAGTTACTTGGGGTCCGGAGGTACGCTGGAGGCTTCCCATATCCCTCGCCTTTCAACGCTGCGTTGCAGGAGCAGAACAGATGATAGAACCGTTTTTACCAGACGGGCTACAGCTATTAGCGCAGTGCACCTAAGGCAAGCTGGTACTGAATATAGTAGTCAAACTGGACCCTGATGTGTTCTGTTGGCTTAAATATTTGGAATATTTTTTTCCTTGATGGTTTTAGAACCACCCCCCACCCCCCAAAATAGACACTTTTTATTCTCCTTACATTCGAAGATGCAAAATTTTCTGCTGAACTTACAGCTCGAGTGAGGCTTTTCGAGCAGAGCTAATGTGTTGCCTTGCCTTTCAGGTGAACCTGCTGCTGTCAGTGTCCAAATAACCAAGCCAGGGAGGTGGAGGGAAGCAAATTTCAGCGGACTGCCAGGCAGAGACTCGCAGCTCAAAGGAAATAGTGGAGAGGTCTGCTTTAAAATCCCCCGCGTGGCTCAGCGGCTGTTACCGGGTGACGGTAGTGTAAACGAGCGTTCAGACCAGTTTGCCCTTCCTAGCACACTGAAAAGCCAAAGATTCATTCGCCAGGGAGCGTCAATTACTGCCTCTCATCATCTGACTTAAAATGGCTACAAGAAACGTAAAACTTGAGATTTAAATTCTGGTGACTTGCAGCGGGGTGGATCGCAGAGAAAAGAAGGGCAGTGAAAGCGGGGTTACAAGTGTCAGCGGGGTTGGGGGAGGAACTTTAAAGGGCTGAGGAGAATAGTTTTCTATAATGGTGGTTGCCGTTGCTCCTTTTGGAATTTCGCACTTCCCTTGAATACTTTAATCCCAGAAATGCTACCCTGTCCCCATCAGACTTTGGAGTGCGTCCGTTTGAGGTGAAGATGGGGTGCTTTTCGGAACAGGTTTTACTTTAATTTTCTTTGAATTTTAGGGGTGGGGGCGGTTACTTCCTACATCAACGTTTGATGTAAAGGATTTTGAGAGAGCGGGCCTGGAACGAGGCTGGGATTCCAAAGAAAAACGGCTACTGCCACCTCCGAACAGACCGGCCGCTAAACCTACCTGGGCACAGCGGCCGGGACCGGGGAAGGAAGGGCGCAGGTGAAGCCTGCCCATTTCTAAAAGAAACACAAATGGAGGAATAGATTAGGCCGAACCCGCGGATCGGGGCGGCTCGCGGGGGCGACGGGTCAGGCTGCGTGACGGCACTTTGACGTGAGGTGTGTTGAGCGAGGGTGCAGGGATCCCCCCCACTTGACCCTGCAGGATGGACGCCACGGGAGAAATTTGGGCGAGAGGGGTGAAGATGATGGCGGTGAACGCAGGGGTGCTAGCACACTAAAACCCACTTCTGTAAATCAGGGATCACGAGAGAAACTGGGCCGGTAGAGCAGGGGAGTGAAGACAGCGTGATCGAGGCCCCAAAAAAAGATAAAAGCTTTAGGTGAATGTTCAGCTGCATGTCTAGCACTGAAGCAATGAAAAGGTCCGGAACCACCCTCGCAAACCTGCTCAGTATAGAATGACTTTTTAGGTCAGCTCTCTGTGTCTCTTCGTGTAGCAATGTTGTGGCTCTTTGAAGGGTCACCTGTTTTCAGGCGATTTTTTTCGGTTGGTGGTAGATTTTTTTTGAAAAGGGACCTCAGCTTTGGAGGCGGTGTCGGGGGTGGCAGGGAAGGAAGGTGAGGAGCGAGGCCTCGTTGCAGCATTGGAAAAATCAGCTAATTAAGAACGTTGCCTGTCTCCTCCCGTCCCTTGTTAGAACAACCGTCAGAGAACGTAGACTGTAAATGATCCAAATCCGTGTAATATATGTATATTTGGTCCTAATTTTAGTCTTTTACAAGAGCAATGAGGGCATGATTATTGTACAGGGCTCCGACTGATTTAATTTGATGTATAGAGGAGGGGGCACGCAGAAGGGTAAAGCTATTTCATGGCACTCACTTTTGTGTTTGGAGTCATTTCCTCAAAACTCCAAAACACTGCTCCGTGCTCGTGGAGAATAGCGATCGTACCGGTTTCGCTGAATGAAGATTTGTTTAAAAATTGTACAGTTTCAGGTGTTTACTTTTACAAATAGTGTATATAATTTCAAGAGATTAATTTAAGATGCTTTATATTATCGCGCTAGAAATTTGCAATTTTTAATAAATGTGGATTTTTTAAAAATAAAAATGTTGCTTCCTAGTGTGCCTGGTAGTATTTGTAGAGCCAGATCTTTTTGACATGCCGGGTGAACGGACGGGAAAGAGAACTCTCCTGGAGGTAGCCAAGGTTAGTTCAAAAGGTGGGTTAATTTTTCTGTTAGCAATAGTAATATAGACCTACCACCCCCTTGATCGCACAGCTAGTTATATTAAAAATGCAATCACTCAGTGGGGTCTACTGAGCGTATAACTGTATGCAGAGCACTGTACCGAGGGCTTGGGAGAGTACAGTAGAGTTAAACAGACTTGAGTCCTGGACTCAAGGGGCTTAAAGTCAGTTCTTTGATAGTAGCAATGGAAGTCAACCCACTTCTTCATTCAATCGTATTTACTGAGCGCTTACTGTGTGCAGAGCACTGTACTAAGCGCTTGGGAAGTACAAGTGTCTAGTGGCTACCAGTCCAACTACACATCAGGCAAAAACTCCTCACTCTTAGCTTCAAGGCTGTCCATCACCTCGCCCCTTCTCCTTCCTCTCCCCCTCCGCACCCCACCTCCGCCCTACCTCCTTCCCCTCCCCACATATATAATAATAATAATGGCATTTATTAAGCGCTTACTATGTGCAAAGCACTGTTCTAAGCGCTGAACAGTATGTCTGTACAGATTTATTACTCTATTTTACTGGTACATATTTACTATTCTATTTATTTTGTTTTGTTGTCTATCTCCCCCTTCTAGACTGTGAGCCCGCTGTTGGGTAGGGGCCGTCTCTATACGCTGCCAACTTGTACTTCCCACGCGCTTAGTACAGTGCTCTGCACACAGTAAGCGCTCAATAAATATGACTGAATGAAGTCGGCAATGTATAGAGACGGTCCCTACCCAACAACAGGCTCACGGAAAACCCCCTCTGTGTTTGGTTTGGTTTGCTGTGGGTGCGGGAGTGGCTACTAGCTTTACTGTGCTCTCTCACACGCTCAGTACAGTGCTGCACCCAAAGTAAGCGCTGAAATCCTTCAGCCTGCTTGGTTAGCGTTCTGGGTTGGTCACTTGTAAAAGGGAATGGGGATGCCGACGGCAGGGGAGAGATGGGCGACTTGGGTCCCGCCGCTCTCTGAGGGCTTACCTGGGTTCTCGCCCGATTGTCCGCGGTGCTTTCTCTCCGTCTCTGTCCAGAACGCCCCAGTCCGGTCACTGCTTCCTCCCTTCACGCGCAAAATCCAACGGAAGCTCGAGCAAGCGTTCGTCTCACGGTTTTCCAAGCGGGTGGGTGCTAGCTCCCACTCCCAGGAGCTCTTTCCAACCGCTCTTGGATCGGGGAGATTGTAAACACAGACGGAAGAAATGATTATTTGAAGATCGTACAGCTCCCGAGATGCCCCGAGCAGTGACCCCGAACACTCAGGACTTCTCTTTTACGAGCATCTCGAGGATGGTTCAGGGTGGGCACTGGCAAGCTCCGGGCCCAAAGGAGTAGGGCACGGGACTGGGAGGCGGGAGCTTTTGTTTCTCATCCCGGCTCCACTCCCTGCCTACTCTGGGACCTTGGGCAAGTCATTTCACTTGTCTGGGCCTCAGTTTCCACAGTTCTGAACTGGGGATTCGATACGTGTTCTCTCTACCTCTTAGATGGAGTGCCCTCTGGGACAGGGTTCACTGATTATTCTGTATCTACCACAACATTTAGCACAACGAGCACGTAAAACGGCATAACAGTACTATCATTAGTAATAATAATAGTGACAAAGTGATTTGAACAGGGTTACCCAGGAAGGACTGAATTCAAGTTGTCTTAAGTTCAGCTCCGTCAGCTATTTTGCTTCTGACAAAGTAGTAACCTAAATCAGGGGCTCTGCCACTTCATCATCATCATCATCATCATCAATCGTATTTATTGAGCGCTTACTATGTGCAGAGCACTGTACTAAGCGCTTGGGAAGTACAAATTGGCAACATATAGAGACAGTCCCTACCCAACAGTGGGCTCAAAGTCTAAAACTAAAAACAGTCTAAAACACACTTACCCGCTGTTCGATCCCGGGCAGGCTATTTAACCTCTCTGGGCCTCCTCTGTAAAATGGGGATTAAAAACCTGCCCTCTCCCCATTGCTTAGCAATTAGTAAGCACTTAAGTCACAATTATAATTAACATGTCGAAAGCCTTTTGTTTTAAAACCGGTAAGAAGACAACACAGATGTTAACCCCGACCCAAGCAGCAAATGTCACAGGAGTAAGGGCCGCAGGAGGCCCCACACCCCAAAGCCTCTTCGCGGGAGGGAAGCGGCAGAACTTGGAGGTGTCCTGGCCGGGCCAGCCCAACCAGCTGGGAACCAACTGTCCGCTAGAAAAGAAGCCCGCAGACGGTGA
Source organism: Tachyglossus aculeatus (assembly GCF_015852505.1). Taxonomy (NCBI): domain Eukaryota; kingdom Metazoa; phylum Chordata; class Mammalia; order Monotremata; family Tachyglossidae; genus Tachyglossus; species Tachyglossus aculeatus. Next base: position 11,053,996 of record NC_052085.1, on the reverse strand, counting down.
GAGAACGGGCCTGGGGCTGAAAGGTGTAGTCCTGGTGCGCGGGGCCTGCCTTTTTTCCAGGATGACAGCACTTAGTACCCAAACGGCTCACCAAATCCCTGAGTCGATCCATTCTGAGTTCAGTTCCGACACCTGGGGAAAGAAACGAACGAGAGGCAAGAGGACAGAGAGCAGAATGGTGAAAGCGGGCAGAGATCTTGTTTCCTAACTACCGTGCTCCCCCACGTACTGCCTAGAGTGCTCTGCACGGAGTAAGGGTTCAGTAAATACCAGTGAGGGCAGGGCAAGGATGGGGTGGTGGCCATTCGGGGCCCCAAGACGAGGGCCACCACGGCCCCGCTCTCCTGGAGCTCTCCCCTCCCAGCCTACCTGGGCCAAACTTGCAGGGCTGCGCACGGGCAGAAAGGAGAACATTTGCCCCGCGTCCTGTACGGAGAGGAGAGGAGAGGAAGGAAGCACGTGGGAGAGAGACAGATCTGGAACGAGCCAGCCTGGATGGGAAAAGGAGAGCGGAGGAGGCTGAGGAGAATTCCGTGGAATAAACGACCACCAGGCGGGCAAGGAAGATGGCAATTTGTATGTCGCAGCCCTCCAAACTGTGGCTTGGCAAAGGCCACCCGGCCTCCGGTCTCCGTGGGTCCGGCCGAGCGCCAAGAGGATCTCCCCGTGGGCGGCCGGCCCCAGCGGATCCGAAAGCCGGAGTCCGTCCTCAAAGAGCCGGAGGGTTTCCGGGGCTCCCCCCGCTAGCGGAAGGTGCTGAGCTTCCCGTGGCGGAGGAACTGCTCCACCAAGGGCACGGGGGGCGCGGGGTTCAGGAAGCCGTCCAGCTCGGCGCACGACAGGCCCTTGAGGACCCGCTGCATCCGCTCCACGAGGCCCCGGATCCTCCGGGCGCTGGAGCCGAGGAGGAACGGGTCCGCCCAGTCCCGCACCTTCAGTAGGGGCAGGTCCTTCGGGTCCTTCAGCTGCAGTTCACAGGAATAACAACAACAAGAGTTCATTCATTCATTCATTCATTCAGTCGTATTTCTGGAGCGCTTACTGTGTGCAGAGCACTGGACTAAGCGCTTAGCTTAGTATTTGATATTTGCTTGGCATTTATTAAGCGCTTACTATGTGTCAGGCACTGTTTTTAGACTGTGAGCCCACTGTTGGGTAGGGACTGTCTCTATATGTTGCCAACTTGGACTTCCCAAGCGCTTAGTACAGTGCTCTGCACACAGTAAGCGCTCAATAAATACGATTGATTGATTGATTGATTCTAAGAGCTGGGGTAGATACCAGATAATCAGAGCAGACCCAGTCCCTATCCTACTGTGCCCAACCTGATTAGCGTGTACTTCCTCCAGCGCTTAGAACAATGCCTGGCACATAGTAAGTGCTTAACCAATTCCCTATTGGAAAAAACAAATTCTCATTTGGGTCTGAGTTTCCCCTACTGTTAAACGGAGCTTCAATTGCCTGCTCTCTCTCCAGCTTTAGACCGAGAACCCCCTGTGGGCCCGGGAACTGACCGGATTGTATAGACCCCACGGCTTAATCCCGTACTTGGTTCGCGGTAAGCATTTAACTGATACCAAAATGCTTAACAAATACCATTATTATTATTCCTATATCATCTACCCCACCACTTAGCACAGTGCCTGGCACATAGTAATTCAATTCAATCATATTTCTTGAGCGCTCACCGTCTGCAGAGCACTGGACTAAGTGCTTGGGAAAGTGCAATACGTGCTTTGCACACAGTAAGTGCTTAACAAATGCTATTATTATTATTATAAAGTGACATTCCCTGCCCACAACGAGCATTTAAGTGACCTTGGGCAAGTCACATAGCTTCTCTGTGTCTCAGTTTCCCCTACTGTAAAACGGAGCTTCAATTGCCTGCTCTCTCTCCAGCTTTAGACCGAGAACCCCCCGTGGGCCCGGAAACTGACCGGATTGTATAGACCCCACGGCTTAATACAGTACTTGGTTCGCGGTAAGCATTTAACCGATACCAAAATGCTTAACAAATACCATTATTATTATTATTATCCCAATATCATCTACCCCACCACTTAGCAATCAATCGTATTTACTGAGCGCTTACTGTGTGCAGAGCACTGTACTAAGCGCTTGGGAAGTACAAGGTGGCAACATATAGCACAGTGCCTGGCACAGTAATTCAATTCAATCATATTTCTTGAGCGCTCACCGTCTGCAGAGCACTGGACTAAGTGCTTGGGAAAGTACAATACGTGCTTTGCACATAGTAAGTGCTTTAACAAATGCTATTATTATTATTATAAAGTGACATTCCCTGCCCACAACGAGCATTTAAGTGACCTCGGGCAAGTCACGTAGCTTCTCTGTGCCTCATCATCATCATCAATTGTATTTATTGAGCGCTTACTGTGTGCAGAGCACTGTACTAAGCGCTTGGGAAGTACAGATTGGCAACATATAGAGACAGTCCGTACCCAACAGTGGGCTCACCGTCTAAAAGGGGGAGACAAAACCAAACATACTACAAAATAGAATAGATATGTACAAGTAAAATAAATAAATAAATAAATAAATAGCTTCCTCATCTGTAAAATGGGGATTAAATCCTTCTCCCTCCTAGACTGTGAGCGCCAGGTGGGACAATCTGATTATCTTCTATCTATCCCAGCCTTAGTACAGTCCATGGTCCACAGGTGCTTAACAAGTATCCTCACAATTATTATTATTAACAATAATAATGGCATTTATTAAGCACTATGTGCAAAGCACTGTACTATTACTATTAAATCCACATCATCATCATCATCATCCATCGTATTTATTGAGCGCTTAACTGTGTGCAGAGCACTGTACTAAGCGCTTGGGAAGTACAAATCGGCAACATCTAGAGACAGTCCCTACCCAACAGTGGGCTCACCGTCTAAAACGGGGAGACAAAACCAAACATACTACAAAATAGAATAGATATGTACAAGTAAAATAAATAAATAAATAGTTTCCTCATCTGTAAAATGGGGATTAAATCCTTCTCCCTCCTAGACTGTGAGCGCCAGGTGGGACAATCTGATTATCTTCTATCTACCCCAGCCTTAGTACAGTCCACGGTCCACAGGTGCTTAACAAGTATCCTCATAATTATTATTATTGATAATAATAATAATAATGATGGCATTTATTAAGCACTATGTGCAAAGCACTGTACTATTACTATTAAATCCACATCATCATCATCATCCATCGTATTTATTGAGCGCTTACTATGTGCAGAGCACTGTACTAAGCACTCGGGAAGTACAAATCGGCAACATCTAGAGACAGTCCCTACCCAACAGTGGGCTCACAGTCTAAAAGGGGGAGACAGAGAACGAAACCAAACATACTAACAAAATAAAATAAATAGAATAGCTATGCACAAGTAAAATAAATAGAGTAATAAATCCACAATTATTAATGATCACAAAGCCCACAGCTGGAACCTCAGGAGCCGATGCAGAGCGAGGTAAGGAGGCCGGGGAAGGAGGGGGTGACACCAACATACCCTGAGTTTGGTGCCCGCGTTGAAATGGAGTTTGTGGGGGCGGTGGGTGAAGGTGACGAACACTCGGTCCTGGGTATAGATGCGAACCTCCAAGTTGCTGTTGAGCTTCAGGTAAATAGGCTGAAAGGGTGGGGCGTGGACGTGGTGGCCGGGATCCCACCAGTTCCATGCTTTCGGCTTGAAGTCTTCCTCACGGAAGTAGAAACCCAAGCTGGGACTCATATTCACCCTAGATCAAGAAGTCCACGGTCAGTCTATCCACCCGTCAATGGGATTTTCTGAGCGCGGACTGAGCACTGTACTAACCGCTTGGGAGGGGTCGACGGAGCAAGTATCCTCCTCACCCACAGAATAACCTTCCCTGCCGGGACCATACCGAGGCCTCGTTTGGTAATGATTCCCAGCTGGATTCTTCCCCCACTTCAATCAATCGCATTTATTGAGCGCTTACCTCCTTCCCTTCCCACAGCACCTGTATACATGTTTGTACATATTTATTACTCTATTTTGCTTGTACATATCTATTCTGTTTATTTTATTTTGTTAGTATGTTTGGTTTTGTCCTCTGTCTCCCCCTTTTAGCCTGTGAGCCCACTGTTGGGCAGGGACTGGCTCTATATGTTGCCAATTTGTACTTCCCAAGCGCTCAGTCCAGTGCTCTGCACACAGTAAGCGCTCAATAAATACGATTGATGATGATGATGATGATGATGGGCTGGCTGGGCAATTTTACTCATCCCCCAGTGGCCTACTGTCTCCCGGCCCCGGCCCGCCTTACCAGATGGTCCCGTTCGGGCGGTAGCAAGTGACGTGTCCCCTGGGGCCAAGGACGGCCCGCACCCTTCCCCGGACGTTGTCTTCCAGGAGGATGTACGTGAACCGCTCCCGCGGGCCCGAAATCACCAGCACCGCCAAGTTCCCCGACGGGTAGCTGGCGGCCAGTTAAGGGGCAAACAACCGGTCCGGCGGTGCCCTCGGATGCCAGGGAGGGGTCCCGGGACCCTTGGGGTACACCCAACCCCCGCTACAGGCTAAGGGGGGGGACCCTCCCATCTAGGCCGGTCAACCGAGGCAACCGACGCGGGCCTCGAGGTTCTTCCGGCCTGGGAAGATAATAATAATAATAATAACGATAGCATTTATTAAGCGCTTACTACGTGCAAAGCACTGTTCTGATAATAATAATAATAATGATGATGGCATCTGTTAAGCGCTTACTATGTGCAAAGCACTGTTCTAAGCGCCGGGGAGGGGAAACAAGGTAATGAGGTTGTCCCACGTGGGGCTCACAGTCTTAATCCCCATTTTACAGGTGAGGGAACTGAGGCTCAGAGAAGTTAAGTGACTTACCCAAGGTCACACAGCAGACGTGTGGCGGAGCCGGGATTCGAACCTATGATCCCTGGCTCCGAAGCCCGGGCTCTTCCCACTGAGCCACTCTGCTTCTAAGCGCTGGGGACGTTACAAGGGGATCAGGTTGTCCCTCGGGGGGCTCACAGTCTTCATCCCCATTTTACAGACGAGGGCACTGAGGCCCAGAGAAGTGAAGGGATTTCCCCCAAAGCCACACAGCTGGAAATCTGAACCCACGACCTCTGACTCCAAAGCCCGGGCTCCTTCCACCGAGCCACGAAGGTGAACGTTGTTTCGGGATACTAAACCTGGCCTGACCCGTCTTGAAAGAAAATGAAGAATTTCTTCCCACTGGGATATTTCCTGATGGTGTCAGTACCTCGCTGCTTCTGGGGAGACACAGAAAAAGCAACCCGCTAAGAGCCCGGCCTCCTGATCGGCCCAGTTCGACCACCACCTCCCCTCCAGAGCGTTCGTTACCCCTTGGGTACCCCTTCTCCTCACCCCACACATAACGCCGATCATGCGAATTGTGGTATTTGTTGCTTTGTATTTTTATCCAGTGCTTACTTTAAGTGCCAGTTGCTGTACTAAGCGCTGGACGAGACGCACGCTTATCAAGTTGGACATAATCCAGGCTGTTCTCTATCCACTCAGCCTCGACTGTGTCCAGCCTGATTAGCTCCTATCTACCCCAGCACGTAGCAGAGTGCCTGGCACGCAGTAAGCGCTTAACCAATAGCATTAAAAAAATAAAAATAACAGTAATAACAATAGCGGTATTTGTCCCTGTATCAGGCTTACAGGAATCACGAGGGAGAAGAGAACAGGTTCCATTTTGCGGATGAGGACACTGAGGCTGCGGGGGGGTGAAAATAAGCAGGCCTTTTGACTTGGTGGAAAAAAATCTCCCAACGCAGTTTGCTTTTGGGGAACGGCCCAGGGGCGGTGGGCAGGGATGGAGCTGGGGAGGTGAGAAAGGAAGAGGGGCCATCTCTAGCCCCCTCGTCCCCCTCTCCATCCCCCTCATCTTACCTCCTTCCCTTCCCCACAGCACCTGTATATATGTTGGTACATATTTATTACTCTATTTATTTTACTTGTACATATCTATTCTATTTATTTTATTTTGTTAGTACGTTTGGTTTTGTTCTCTGTCTTCCCCTTTTAGACTGTGAGCCCGCTGCTGGGTAGGGACTGTCTCTATATGTTCCCAACTTGGACTTCCCAAGCACTTAATACAGTGCTCTGCACACAGTAAGCGCTCAATAAATACAGTTGATTGATTGATTGATTAATATCTCTAAGTCAACAGCTAATTGCGGACAGTGCAATCTGCCCTGGGACGGGGCCACTGTGGTTTTAAACTGAACGGGATTGATTCTGGCCACGGCAGCAGCATGCCTTTATATCCTGGGGCTATTTGGCTCTGCTAAAGTGCTTCATTCATACCTCATTCTACAGACACTTTCGCACAGACCAATCCCCCTTTATCAAATGAGGTGTCATCTTCCACTCCCCAAGACAAACCCTTCAATCTTTCATCAATATTCTCATTCCTTCCTGAGCCGAAGGGATCCACATCCACCTATGTTCACTCCCCCATTACCTCTTCAGAGTGAAGCCTTTCGGGCCTTTCACTCTTTTCCATCTTTACCACCTTCCCCCATTCCTGTTCCTCCCTCGTCATATACATAAGACTGTATATGTTGCCAACTTGTACTTCCCAAGCGCTTAGTACAGTGCTCTGCACACAGTAAGCGCTCAATAAATACGATTGATTGATTGATTGATTGATTTCTATAGGCATCCCCTCAAATCTCCACTCCATTCCACCTATACAAGCATGAGGCGGACCTTAATCCCAACACATTCACACAATCTTTTCAATTCTTAAAAGCAGAACACTCTACACGTTCACACGATCTTAGAACTTTTCTTCCTGGGGACATTAAGTAGCCGGTAACAAGCCCAAAAGGTTTGTCTCAGACACTGATCCCTCAAGTGAGAAGCAGCGTGGCTCAGTGGAAAAGAGCCCGGGCTTTGGAGTCGGAGGTCATGGGTTCAAATCCCACCTCTGCCAACTGTCAGCTGTGTGACTCTGGGCAAGTCACTTCACTTCTCTGTGCTTCAGTTCCCTCATCTGGAAAATGGGGGTTAAGACTGTGAGCCCCACGTGGGACAAACTGATCACCTTGCGTACCCCTAACGCTTAGAACAGTGCTTTGCACATAGTAAGCGCTTAACAAATACCATTGTTATTATTATTATTATTATTTGGTGCCTGCACGAAAAGCCGCTAGATTGGAAACTCCTTGAGAGCAGGGATCGCTTCCACTCTACTGTACTCTCCCAAAGCTTAGTACAGTGCTCTGCATACAGTAAGCTTGAGAACAGTGCTTTGCACATAGTAAGGGCTTAATAAATGCCATCATTATTATTATTATAAACTGTACTTCCCAAACACTTAGTCCCCACAGCACCTGTATATATGTTTGTATGCATTTATTACTCTATTTATTTATTTACTTTACTTGTACATATTTATTCTACCTAGCAGCGTGGCTCACTGGAAAGAGCACGGGCTTTGGAGTCAGAGGTCATGGGTTCAAATCCCGGCTCCGCCAGTAGTCTGCTGTGTGACCTTGGGCAAGTCACTCAACTTCTCTGGGCCTCAGTTCCCTCATCTGTAAAATGCGGATGAAGACTGTGAGCCCCACGTGGGACAATCTGATTACCTTGTATCTACCCCAGCGCTTAGGGCAGTGCTTGGCACATAGTAAGCGCTTAACAAATACCAACATTATTATTACTATTATTAGTTATTTTGTTAATATGTTTTGTTTTGTTCTGTCTCCGCCTTCTAGACTGTGAGCCCGCTGTTGGGTAGGGACCGTCTCTAGATGTTGCCAACTTGTACCTCCCAAGCGCTTAGTCCAGTGCTCTGCACACAGTAAGCGCTCAATAAATACGATTGAATGAATAACTGACCTACTGATTGAAAGTCAGGTAGAGGAAGCTTTCCTCATTGAGGGTCGTTAGCAAGGAACCCTCTGAGGGTTTTCCGAAGTTCCGCCTTTGGGAAAGGGCCTGTCTGTCCGTCTGCCTTCTGGGAGTTTTCCTGTTTTATCCGGGGGGCTTCCCTCGCCAAGCTCTCCTGCCTTCTGAAAGCGTCCCAGTGCAGGCCACAAGAGTGACAGCTAAGAGAGCGGGGGCTCTCCAGCTCCCAGAATAATTAATAATAATAACAATAGCAATGGCAACAGAGGAGCAGCTTGGCCTAGTGGACCGAACACGGGCCTGGGAAGTCAGAAGGACCTGGGTTCCAATCCTGCCTCTACCACTTGTCTGATGGGTCACCCTGGCACTTAGTACAGTGCTCCGCACACAGTAAGTGCTCAATATATACGACTGAATGAACTCACTTCACTGCTCTGTGCCTCAGATCCCTCATATTTATTTTGTTAATGATGTGCATTTAGCTTTAATTCTCTTTGTTCAGACGACTTGACACCTGTCCACATGTTTTGTTTTGTTGTCTGTCTCCCCCTTCTAGACTGTGAGCCCACAACCTGATCACCTTGTAACCTCCCTAGCGCTTAGAACAGTGCTCGGCACATAGTAAGCGCTTAATAAATGCCATCATCATTATTATTATTATTAGGGACTATTTGTTGCCAACATGTACTTCCCAAGCACTTAGTACAGTGCTCTGCACACAGCAAGTGCTCAATAAATAAGACTGAATGAATGATTAAGACTGTTAGCCCATGTGGGACATGGACTGTGTCCAACTTGATTAGCTTGTATCTGCCCCAGCACTTAGAGTGCCTGGCACATAGTAAGCACTTGACAAATAGCGTGAAAAAATAAAAACAACAATAATAACAATAGCGGTACTTGTCCCTTGTCCCCCATCAATCAATCAATCAATCAATCAATCGTATTTATTGAGCGCTTACTATGTGCAGAACACTGTACTAAGCGCTTGGGAAGTACAAATTGGCAACATATAGAGACAGTCCCTACCCAACAGTGGGCTCACAGTCTGAAAGGGGGAGACAGAGAACAAAACCACACATACTAACAAAATAAAATAAATAGAATAGATATGTACAAGTAAAATAAATAGAGTAATAAATATGTACAAACATATATACATATATACAGGTGCTGTGGGGAAGCCATCAGGCTTATAGTAATTATGAGGAAGAAGAGAACAGGTACTGTTTGGCAGATGAGGAAACTGAGGCATTGAGCACTTAAGTGGCTTGCCCTCGGTCACACGGCAGGCGAGTAGCAGAGTCAGGATTTGAACCCAGTTCCTCGATCTTTCCAGCAGGCTGTGAGGCTTGGGTGGGACAGGGGAACTGTGTCTGACTTGATCTTGTATCTATTCCAGCTGACCTGATGATCTTGTATCTACTCCAGCGCTTAGCACAATACTGGGCACATAGTAAGCCCTAAATAAATACCACCATTATTATCATTATTATTATTTTTGCTTTTAGGCTCGGGCAGGCGAGCAGTGGGAAAACCCAGGCAGTTGCCTGCTCACTGCAGCTTACCTGGAAGTACTGTTTCTCCCACGAAGGCTCTACTTCAAGCAGATCTTCAGCGGTGGGGGCAGGAGGAAGAGGAAGAGGGAGATGAGGAGAGGCAGCCGGGGAAATGAGACAGGTGGGGCTCGCAAGACCCTGGGATAGTTTGAATGAGATGATGGTCTCTGGAACAGATAAGAAGGGAGAGTGTTAGGGGAATCTGGGGAGCTTCAGGAGATGATGCCAGATTATTCCCGGCTGAGGGGGCCTTCTCAAACCCCTCCCCACTTCTCTCTAACTCTCCCCTGATTTCTTTCGGTTTTTTAAATGTTTTTTTGTTAAGCGCTTATTACGGGGCAGGCATTGTACGTAAACCCCTTGGGTAGATCCGAGATAATCAGGTCAGACACAGTCCCCGTCCCACGAGGGCTGACAGTCTTAATCCTCATTTTACAAAGGAGGTAACTGAAGCCCAGAGAAGTGGAGTGACTTGCCCCAGGTCACACAGCAGATGGTCGGCAGAGCGGGGATTAGAACCCAGGTCCTCCGGCTCTTAGGCCCGGGCTCTTTCCACCACACCACACTGCTTCTCTTCCCTGACCTGGAATGCTCCCCCCACCCCAACAACATCCCTGAATTCGAACAGTTCAGTCCACCAACAGTGTCACACCTTGCCCTCCACCTTCTTCAATCCTACACTTTGAGTTTTAAATCTGACCGGATTTTTTTTCAGAGACCCGCTACTTGCTGTAAAATATGACTGCCCCGAAATCAGCCGGTCTGATTCAGGATTCAGAGCGGTGAGGTGGGATATTTCAGCTCTATCACAAATCCTCCCTGCCCACTCCTGTGTTAAGGACACTGACTCAAGGCAGGGGATCTGTCAATCAAAGGTATTCACCGAGTGCCTACTCCGGGTGCAGATCACTGTACTTAGGAGAGGACAACAGAAAAATAGAGTAAATGGACCTGATCTTTGCCCTCAAGGACTTAATAGCAGTTCCCTTGCTTTCAGCAGCCTCCACTCCCCCATAATAGGATTTGGGGTGGACCACTGATTTTTAAAATAATTAAACCCTGCTTGAATCCTGGAGGGCATGACTGGGTGTCAGGAGATCTGAGTTCTAAACCCTGTGTGGGACGGAGACGGAGTCTGACCTGACCTTACTGTATCAATCCCAGGCCCTAGCCCATTATAAGTGCTCAAGTGCTTAGTACAGAGCTCTGCACATAGTAAGCGCTCAATAAATACGATTGATGATGATGAAGTGCTCAACACATACCACAGTTTTTATTATAGCTTCACGCCTAGTTGATATCGTTTGACTAATCTCGGGACCTAGAAATGGATCCAACTGTGGAGGAAGAAATACATTTTCCCCCACTGGTGCTACGATTCCTGTCTTCCCTCCTGATTAGTGCCGCTATGTGGGCCACGAAACAAATGGAAAGATAACTAGATAGGCCATACTGGGTCCCACTAATTCAACAGTGAAGGTGTTACCAATACTCACTGCCACGAAACTTCAGTAGCTGATCAAAAACCGTACGGTACTCCTTAAAATTCTCTTTTATCCTAAAAGAAACGTACTTTAGTTGGCACGGGAAAAATGTAATCGGGGCCTCCCCACCGCTCAGGCTTTGAGCCCCATGTGAGAAAGCGACTGGGTTCAATTTGACTACCTTGTGTCCAACCCAGCGCTTAGCACATAGCAAGCCCTTAAATACCACAATTCTTGTTATTATTATTTTACATGGGTGGGGTCAGCTTCCAGGGGTCAGGGACAAGACATAATTCAGGATGTCAGCCTGAATCACTTTGATAAACCATACTACTTTCATACAGAATAATACTGGGAAGCTCATATCCTTTCACTAGAAAGCGGCTTCATGATTTCTGCATCAAGGATATTTTTATTTCGCTGGACAGATGGAAATTGATTGGTTCCTGGCACTTTGCAGGCAAAGGAGAGAGTCTGCCTCCCCCTTTTAGTCTGCCCGTCCGCCATTCCCTTGATCATTTTTCAGGACACCAAGACCACGTACCCAGGTGTGAATACACAACAACATCATGCGGAGAGCAAGGAGGACGCAGACTACGCGAAGGCTAACTTTTAGTTCTTTGGGAAGGAGGAAACCAAGTATGACTGAAATCCACGGGTGATTTCTTCGTTTCAACCATTTTCCCCAGCAGAGACACTAACAGCAGCAAAATGGGAGATAAGGAAATAACCAGAAGGCCCATGGAGGAAGGAGGAGGAAGCAGTGTGGCCTACTTAAAAAACTCAGAGGCCCTGGGTTCTAAATTCGGCTCTGCATTTGCTTGCTGTGAGACCCTGAGCATGTCACTTCACTTCTCTGTGCCTCATTTCCTCATCTGTAAAATGGAAATTCACTACCTGTTCTCTCGCCTTCCTAGGCTCTGAGCCCCATGTGGGACAGGGGCTGGGTCCAACCTCATTATCAGATATCTACCCCAGCACCCAGTAAAGGTCTGGACACATAGTGAGCACTTAATAAACACCTCAAGTATTACTAGTTGAATCAAGCAAGAGGCTTGCATCGTCCCTATCATCGGACCCTGAACAACTAAGAAAACAAGAGGACTGGATGAGCCGTATAAGAGAAGCAGTGTGGTTTAATGGAAAGATCAATCAATCAGTCGTATTTATTGAGCGCTTACTGTGTGCAGAGCACTGGACTAAGCGCTCGGGAAGTACAAGTTGGCAACATATAGAGACAGTCCCTACCCAACAGTGGGCTCCCAAGATCACAGTCTCGGGAGTCAGAGGGTCATGGGTTCGAATCCCAGCTCCGCCACTTGTCGGCTGTGTGACTTTGGGCAAGTCTTAACTTCTCTTTGCCTAGGTAAAATGGGGATTAAGAACGAGTCCCGCGTTGGACAACCTGATTACCTTGTATCCCCCCAGTGCTCAGAACAGTGCTAGGCACATAGTAAGCGCTTACCAAATACCGTTATTACTATTATTATATAAACAGCCCCTGAATATTTAATAATTGGCAGTACTTTGTTGGCTCTATCCGAATTCCTGGGCAGTGGGGACAACGTTCCCTGAGTCAACACCCGGAACGTAGCTAGTGGGAGGGCTCGCCCAAGACCACGAGATCCACAGGTGGTTTGGCCGGTCAGTCAGTGAGAGGGATCAGTTAATCAGTGGTATTTACTGAGCACTTACTGTGGACAGAGCCCCGAATAAGGACTTAGGAGAGGATAATACAACAGAGTCGGTAGACACGTTCCATGCCCGGAACCGGCAGGTCTGCCACCATGGGGATGGAGAGGGGGAGATACTTGTACATATCTATTCTATTTATTTTATTTTGTTAGTATGTTTGGTTTTGTTCTCTGTCTCCCCCTTTCAGACTGTGAGCCCACTGTTGGGTAGGGACTGTCTCTATATGTTACCAACTTGTACTTCCCAAGCGCTTAGTACAGTGCTTTGCACACAGTAAGCGCTCAATAAATACGATTGATGATGATGATGAAGTAAAATAAATAGAGTAATAAATATGTACAGACATATATACATATATACAGGTGCTGTGGGAAAGGGAAGGAGGTAAGATGGCGGGGGGATGGAGAGGGGACCGAGGGGGAGAGGAAGGAAGGGGCTCAGTCTGGGAAGGTCTCCTGGAGGAGGTGAGGTCTCAGTAGGGCCTTGAAGGGAGGAAGAGAGCGAGCTTGGCGGATGGGCAGAGGGAGGGCATTCCAGGCCCGGGGGATGCTCGCCCAAGCGCTTAGCGCAGAGCTCGGCCCACGGTAAGAGAAGCAGCGTGGCTCACTGGACAGAGCACCGACCTGAGACTCAGAAGGACCCAAGTTCTGACCCCGGCTCTGTCACGTGTCCGCGGGGTGATCTTGGGCCAATCACTTCACTTCCTCTAAGCCTCAGTTCCCACATCCGGAAAATGGGGATGACGAGGGTGAGCCCCATGTGGGACAGGGACTGCGTCCATGTATCTACCCCAATGCTTAGAACAGTGCTGGGCACTTAGGAAGCACTTAACAAGTACCATAACTCTTATTTACACCACAGAGGGGAAGCCTGGCCAGTGACACAATCCGCCCTGGACACTTACAGGTAGTTCAGCTTCACGCTGGTTTCGGTCTTCAACAAGTCTTGCGAGAGGGGAGGGTGAGGGGCGATGCTGATGATCTCTCCGCACTGCTGGGCCAGCATTAGGTCTCGCACCAGGCCCCTGAACACCTCCTGGTAGGTTCTGCAACACACCAACTGCCCCAGGCCACACTGTGTCAGAGACCCGCAGGCAGGCGGGGAACACACGAGGCTTGTGTTCTCACAACGCCCTCATTTCCAGAGAGGCAACTAGGGGGGAATCCCAGCAGCGTGGGAACCAAGCTGTACGGAGACCTTAATTTTTAGCAGTGTGTGTGGCTCTTGGCTCCCTTAAAAGGATTCACCTTCCCGCCCTCATTCCCGGAGAAGCAAACGGCGGGGGGGGGGGGGGGGCATCCCGGGAATGTGGGAAGCAAGCTGTAAAGACACCTTTATTTTTAGCGTCGTGTGTGGCTCTTGGCTCCCTTAAAAGGACTCACCTTCCCTGACTTTAAAGGTTTAGCTCGAATGTGTTAGGAAATCTTATAGCTTGGCCCCTTTTTACCAGCTAGCCGACCAAATCCAGATAGTCTGTCCCGTCCAGACGGTTCACGGCAGAGACCGGGCCTGTCTTTACGCTCTGGGAACGTTTATCTATTTGTTCTGTTTTTAAAACGCTTCTCAGGTCACCAGAACCACCAGTTCTGAGGAATTACCAGGCACATAAACATATGCCTGGCCTAAATAATAATAATAACAATGGCAGTAATAGCAACAGCGATAGTAATAATAATAGTTCCAATTTACGAATAAAGGAACGGAAGCACAGAGAAGTGACTTGACCACGGTCACACAGCAGGTCCATCCCCCCCGCCTTACCTCCTTCCCTTCCCCACAGCACCTGTATATATGTATGCACGTATTTAGTACTCTATTTATTTTACTTGTACATATTTATTCTATTTATTTTATTTTGTTAGTATGTTTTGTTTTGTTCTGTCTCCCCCTTCTAGACTGTGAGCCCGCTGTTGGGTAGGGACCGTCTCTAGATGTTGCCAACCTGTCCTTCCCAAGCGCTTAGTACAGTGCTCTGCACACAGTAAGCGCTCAATAAATACAATTGATTGATTGATTGAGGTGGCGGACATGGGATTAGAATCCAGGCCCTCAGTTCCCAAGCAGGATCTCACACATCCTCAGGACCACGACTTTCCCAGCACTTAGAACAGTGCTTTGCACATAGTAAGTGCTTAACAAATGCCATTATTATTATTATTATTATTATTAATTAACTTAAGCCCCCGTACCCTTTTGGGGTCAGAGAAGGGACGAGGCACGGGGAGAGCACATGCTCGTGGTTGGAACCCATTGGGGTGGGATGCGCTTGGATTTGCACACTTTTTAAGTATTTGATATTCACCCAAAACTTGATATTCACAAACTTGTCTCGTTTATGACTGGCCCTGCCCCCTGGACCCGCTTTGGAATCGGGGCCAAGGACTCGGGGCTTGCCGCTTACGTTCTCCAGGGGGGCTGTTTCCAGGTCATGAACAGACGGGAAAGGCTTGATGGTCTGTTGACAGAACTCGCAGCTGCTGTGAAGCTCGTCATCATCAATAAATTGATCCTCAAAAGAGAGGGGGAAAAAAAGGTGTTTTAGCTTCTGTCATTCAATCGCATTTATTGAGCTCTTACTAGGTGCAGAACACTGTACTAAGCGCTTGGGAGAGAACATAAGGTATTGCCGGG
Organism: Tachyglossus aculeatus; assembly: GCF_015852505.1. Taxonomy (NCBI): domain Eukaryota; kingdom Metazoa; phylum Chordata; class Mammalia; order Monotremata; family Tachyglossidae; genus Tachyglossus; species Tachyglossus aculeatus. Next base: position 11,038,748 of record NC_052085.1, on the reverse strand, counting down.
ATGCTGGGGAGAGGAAGCCAGGCAATTAACAGGAATCAGGGCACGTTGAAGGAGATTTGGATTTTATTGATAGTCTGTCCCTTTCCGTAAACCCCCTCTCCCCCCACAAAAAAAATCAGCTTTTTTTTTTTTAAATGGTCTTTGTTAAGCGCTTACTATGAGGTGGACATTGTATCAAGCACTGGGGTAGATACAAGACAATCAGATTGGACCCAATCCATGTCCCATATAGGGCTCACAGTCTTAATCCCCATCAACCTCTTCAAATTAAAACGTTCTGTAAGGCAAAGAAGAGATCCATAATATATATATATATATATATATAATATATTGTATAAACACAATAAACATATTTTATAAATATAAAAATAAAATATAATGTAATGTATACTACATAATATATTAATGACATTAATATATTATAGTGACTATATATTGATATATAATATATACATTATGTAAGTATAAAATAAATATAAATATAGGCACATATAAATATATATGCTTATTTATTTATACATATATAAATATAATATTTCCCCTCCCCACAGCACCTGTATATATTATTATTATTACTCTATTTTATTTGTACATAGTTATTCTATTGATTTTATTTTGTTAATATGTTTTGTTTTGTTGTCTGTCTCCCCCTTCTAGACTGTGAACCCACTGTTGGGTAGGGACCGTCCCTATATGTTGCCAACTTGTACTTCCCAAGCGCTTAGTACAGTGCTCTGCAAACAGTAAGCGCTCAATAAATATGATTGAATGAATGAATGAATATATGTTTGTACGTAACAATGTACAAATGTACAAATACACAGAGTATTTATTACTATTATTATTACTATTACTATTATTTATTTATTTATTTCTATTATTATTACTATTACTACTATTATTATTTATTACTCTATCTATTTTATTTGTGCATATTTATTCTATTTATTTTATTTTGTTAATATGTTTTGTTTTGTTCTCTGTCTCCCCCTTCTAGGCTGTGAGCCCGCTGGTGGGTAGGGACCGTCTCTCTATGTTGTCAACTTGGACTTCCCAAGCGCTTAGTCCAGTGCTCTGCACACAGTAAGCGCTCAATAAATACGATTGAATGAATGAATGGATTTTACAGGTGAGGTCACTGAGGCACAGAGGAGTTTACGTGACTTGCCCGAAGTCGAACAGCAGACACTCGCTGGCCTTTCTGGTAGGTGAACGGCTGAGTGGAGTTCTAGTTCCCTCACATCTACAGAACGTGCTGCGGGACTCGGAATCCAGCTCCGTCTTACTAATAACTCTAATGAGAATAATGGTGGCATTTGTTAAGCGCTTACTATCAATCAATCGTATTTATTGAGCGCTTACTGTGTGCAGAGCACTGGACTATGAGCCAAGCACTGTACTATGTGCCGGGGGAGATAGAGGATAATCAGGTCAGACACCATCTCTGTCCCACATGAGGCTCCCAGTCTAAGTAGGAGGGAGAACAAGATAAGCAGCGTGGCTCAGTGACAACAGCCCGGGCTTTGGAGTCCGGGGTCATGGGTTCGAATCCCTCCTCCGCCACGTCTGCTGCGTGACCTTGGGCAAATCACTTAACTTCTCGGAGCCTCAGTTCCCTCATCTGTCAGATGGGGATGAAGACTGTGAGCCCCACGTGGGACAACCTGATCACCTTGTATCCCCCCTCCAGCGCTTAGAACAGTGCTTTGCACATAGTAAGCTCTTAACAAATGCCATTAAAAAAAAAACAACCAAAAAAACCCAGATATTTTTTTCAGATGAGAGAACTGAGGCCCAAAGGCCCACGGTAACACTTCCCCTTCCCTCAGTGATGAGCCCACTGTTGGGTAGGGCCTGTCTTTATATGTTGCCAACTTGTACTTCCCAAGCGCTTAGTACAGTGCTCTGCACACAGTAAGCGCTCAATAAATACGATTGATGATGATTGATGATGAGGCCATCCAGACTTCTTCCAAGTGGCCACCCTGCTTCATGGAACCGCTCCAATGAAGAGGAGAAAATAATTTTGGTCACTCCATTATTTGACGTCAAATCTGGCAGACTACAGAAGCAGCATGGCCTACTGGATAGTGCACAGGCCTGGGAAGGACCTGGGTTCTAATCTCAGCTCCGCCGCTTGTCTGCTGTGTGACCTTGGGCAAGTCACTTCTCTGGGCCTCATTTACTTCACCTGTAAAGTGGGGATTAAGACCGTGAGCCCCGTGTGGACTGTGTCCAACCTGTTTATCTTGTATCTATCCCAGTGCTTAGTAAAGTGCCTGGCACACAGTAAGAGCCTAACAAATATTAGGAGAAGCTGCGTGGCTCAGTGGAAAGAGCCCGGGCTTTGGAGTCAGAGGTCATGGGTTCAAATCCCGGCTCCGCCAATTGTCAGCTGTGTGACTTTGGGCAAGTCGCTTAACTTCTCTGGGCCTCGGTTCCCTCATCTGTAAAATAGGGATGGAGACTGTGAGCCCCACGTGGGACAACCTGATCACTTTGTAACCTCCCCGGCGCTTAGAACAGTGCTATGCACATAGTATATATGTTTGTACATATTTATTACTCTATTTATTTATTTTACTTGTACATATCTATTCTATTTATTTTATTTTGTTAGTACGTTTGGTTTTGTTCTCTGTCTCCCCCTTTTAGACTGTGAACCCACTGTTGGGTAGGGACTGTCTCTAGATGTTGCCAACTTGTACTTCCCAAGCGCTTAGTACAGTGCTCTGCACACGGTAAGCGCTCAATAAATACGATCGATTGATTGATAGTAAGCGCTTAATAAATGCCAGCAAAAAAAATCTTTAAAAAAACAAAAAGAAAACCCTTTTTGCCACCTGTTCTCAGGGGAAGGCCTCCTCCCTGTCCACCCTGAGGGCAGCCGAGCCAGCCCTTGACGACAGCTTCTGCGGTTTTCCGGGCCTCACCTCGCTGGTTGGTACATGAACCTGGAAAATGCCGCTGCTCACCAGATCCAAATTGGAGTCCCATATTTCTGATCTAGAAAAGGTATTGATGACTTGTGTTTGGGGAAGGCAGTTGAAGGCAGATGGAAAGGAGAGGAAAAAAAAAAAAAAGCAAACAACAGATAGAATGAAAAACTTTTAACCATTACTGTATATCATCTTTAGACCCTACTTTATATGGTCTCTATCCCCAGCTCCTAGTACAAAGCTTGACACACGGAAAGCATATAATAAATACCACGAAAAAAAGCACAACATGACATTCTGGAAACACAAATCTGCACTGCTGACGCTTTACCCAAACCATAAATCCCTCCCTGCACCTTCTCCAACAGAGCTGAGATTAAACAATACGGGTTGCGGGGGAGGCCCTGCCTACAGTTTGGGTCAGATCTTCAAGGTGTCGAAGAGACGCCCGTGCAGAACGCTAATGGAGCCTCTATTTCAAAGACAAAAAAAATGGTATGTGCCAGGCACTGTACTAAGCGCTGGGGCAGATACAAACTAAGCAGGCTGTATGCGATCAATAAATACAATTGAATGAATGACAGTGCCCGTCCCACGTAGGGCTCACAATCTTAATCCCCATTTTACAGGTGAGGCAACTGAGGCCCAGAGAAGTGAAGTGACTTGCCCAAGGTCACGCAGCAGACAAGTTGGTAGAGCCAGATTAGAACCCAGATCTTTCTGACCCAGCCCCGTGCTTTATCCACTAGGCCATGCTGCTTCTCCCGAAGTCAACTCCTAATACACCTCAATTATTGTAATGAATTTAACTACGGCCCTCATTTTCCTCCTCGAGGGAGGGTTTTCCAGGGCAACTGGGAGATTTGGGTGGGGAGGGGCTCTTCCTACAGCATTTTTCCCCCTAAACCATCAGTGTTTTTGAATGCCTCCTTTAAAATCCTCCTACTGACATCTCTGAGGGGAGGAGAACTTAGACACTTTTAAGGTGAGGCTCCTGGAGAGTCACATGAAGGTGAGAGGAGGCCGTGGAGTGGGGCCGGGTGCGAAACCCCTCAAGACCAAGAGGCGCTGCCTTCTAGTTTGCTCGTTTTGACTGCCAATGAATCGTTGGCTTCAGCTTTAATCACCTCAGCCAGTTCCCCACCCTTGATTATCTTATTTTAAAAGGATTCCATTGAATAATGCATATTTATTGGGAAGAAACAGGAGGGGTAGGAGCGGTAAGAATTGGCAGTTCCGAGTCCAGATCAGCAAATTCCCAAGATTCACTGGAAATCAACGCAACAATTAACCTCATTACCATCAACGGGAACGGTCTAAACATCCGGGCAAGCTCAATCAATAAGCGGTAACCAATTTAGAACCGGTTCAGAATTAAAAGTTTTGCAGCTAATTTGCAGATCATTTCAGAGATCTGTGAACTAACTTCTGTTTGAGGGAAGGAATTCCCCACTTCCTAAAGTTACCCAATTTGAAGTGGGATGGGCTGAAATAGTAATAATAATTTGAGGAACAGTGTGACCTAGTGGAAAGAGCATGGGTTTGGGAGTCAGAGGACTGGGTCCTAATCTCATTCCTGCCACTTGTGTGTGACCTTGGACAAATCACTTCACTTATCATCATCATCATCAATTGTATTTATTGAGCGCTTACTGTGTGCAGAGCACTGTACTAAGCGCTTGGGAAGTACAAATTGGCAACATACAGAGACAGTCCCTACCCAACAGTGGGCTCACAGTCTAAAAGGGGGAGACAGAGAACAAAACCAAACGTACTAACAAAATAAAATAAATAGAATAGATATAGAAGAAGCAGCGTGGCTCAGTGGAAAGAGCCCGGGCTTTGGAGTCAGAGGTCATGCATTCAAATCCCAGCTCCACCAATTGCCAGCTGTGTGACTTTGGGCAGGTCGCTTAACTTCTCTGGGCCTCGGTTCCCTCATCTGTAAAATGGGGATTAAGGCTGCGAGCCCCCCCCGTGGGACAACCTGATCACCTTGTAACCTCCCCAGTGCTTAGAACAGTGCATTGCACAAAGTAAGCGCTTAATGAACGCTATCATTATTATTATTATTAGAGAAGCAGCGTGGTTCAGTGGAAAGAGCCTGGGCTTGGGAGTCACGGGTCATGGGTTCAAATCCCGGCTCCTCTGCTTGTCAGCTGTGTGACTTTGGGCGAGTCACTTAACTTCTCTGCGCCTCAGTTAACTCATCTGTAAAATGGGGATGAAGACTGTGAGCCCCACATGGGACAACCTGATCATCTTGTATCCTCCCCAGCGCTTAGAACAGTGCTTTGCACATAGTAAGCAAATACCTAAATTAGTATTATTATTCTCTGGGCCTCAGTGACCTCAACTGTAAAACGGGGATTAAGACTGTGAGTCCCATTTGGGACATGGACTGTGTCCAATCTGATTAGCTTGTATCTACCTCAGTGCTTAGTGTAGTGCCTGCCACATAATAAGCGCTTAACAAATACTATGATAATAATATTTGTTAAGCATGCATGCCAAGCACTGGATAAAGCACTGGGGCAGTTGCCAGATCATCAAGTCAACCGCAATCCCTGGCCGACATGAGGCTTCCAGTCTACAAAGAGAGGAAGAATTCCATCCTCATTTGACCTGAGGAATCTGAGAATACTAAAGCTTAGTGAATCCCATGGAGGTTTGATGCGGCTGTCCTCCCTAGGCCCGACTGGGTGAGTCCCAGAGTCCCAACTCCCTCGACCCCACCCACCGGCCTGGTTTTGGGGCTCGAGGGGGAGGAGGGCAAGCTCAGCTCCAGATCTCAGACCTCCCCAACCCAACCGCTCCCCTGCCTCCTTTACCGTCTGTGTCATCGTCCCACAACGTGCTTTCTTCCCTGTCAATGTCCTCGGGCCCGCAGACGTTCAGGAGCTCTGAAAAGGCCAAAGGGGGGGTGTTTTTAGGGGTCCCTGTCCAGGATTGGAGGGATGTGATGCGTCTGCCCTTCCGGATGACGGGGGACACTACGAGCTAAGCCTCAGTTCTGTTAATGCTGGTGAGATCGCCAATCCTGGAAGGCGGGATCTCGGCCCTTTGACTTCACGAGACTGCGCCCAACCCCAGAGTCCTCATCCAACGGGGACTTCTATCGAGAGGGGAGGCCGGGTCATTCATTCACTCATTCATTAGATCGTATTTTCTGAGCGCTTACTTTGTGCAGAGCACTGTACTAAGCGCTTGGGAGAGTACACTATAACAAGAAACACACATATCCGCCTTAGGGACTGTCTTTAATGACTCCATCTAAATTCCCGAGCCCCAGTCTGGCCCCGCTGCACTTCCTCCCCTCATCATGCTCCAAAATATGGGGCAGCAATCCTCCAGTCTACCCAGAGCTGACCCGCCTGAACCGTCCCTCTACCTACAGAAGAGTGGGAGAGTCGGTGGACCCCGGATTACTGCAAGTTGGTTCCCCGGTCTGGACCAAGTGGCAGGAGTTGCCAAGGGAGCCCGTTGTGAAAGCGAGGCAGGCAGATCCAAGGGTTACAAGTCCCGGCAAACCCTCAGGGACAACTGCGCTTGGTTCTTGCCATCTAGTGACTCCCCCAGGACTGAGGGGCAGCGATCTTAGGCAAGATACTGGGCCCAAAACTCAGCTCAGGCTGGCTCCAGCCCCCACTCTTCTGCCTCCTTACTCTTTGGGCTTGACCGGTGACTCTCTCTCAGAGTCAAAAAGTTGACCTATTTTGTCTGATCAAGCCGGCTCAGCAACGAAGCCCTCTGGGTCTTTCCTGTAAACGGAGAAACCGGGTCCCTCTGGATAGACGTTTCTGATTTCCATAGCTCTGAAAGGGGACGCATACCTTCACTTGTTCTCCCTTTTTCTTCCCCGGCCCACGAGGTTGTGGCTGTTCAGGGTAGACAGAAATGGTGGGGGAGAGGGGGGGAGAAAACAGGGGTAAGAAACGTCACTGATTTTAAGAATAGAGCACTTTTAAGAACACTTTTAAGAACTTTTAAGAACAGAGAACACTTTCAGAACAAGTTCACGGAGGCAGGGGTTTCGGGACAAGCCTGCCAGCACCAGTCCAGCTTGGGATGGGCACTCAGGGACAGGTTGGGCTCAGCTAAGCACTCCTCTTTCTTCTTCAGGCAGGTGGACGGAGCCTGGACTTTGGTGGGAAGGCACGGAGGGGAGACTGCAGGGACTGGCCACTGCCTCATAGGCAAGTCATCCTCAGGCCCTGTGTTGACATTTAAAAGCCGGGCAGAGTCCGCACAAGCCCGAGTGAGGGGCTGAAGGCCCCTGGAAGTCTAAGACCAGCCCGGCTTGGGCCCAATAACGATAACGATTATGGTACTTGGTGCACCCGAGCGACTAAGTGCTGGGGTAGATACGTTATAAACAGATTGGACACATTCCCAATTCCACATGGGGCTCGAAGTCTAAGGAGGAGGGAGTACTGAATCCCCATTTTGCGGATGAGGAAACTGAGGCCCAGAGAAGTGAAGTGACTTGCCCAGGGTCACTCGGCAGGCAAGCGGTGGAGCTGGGCTCAGAACCCGTGTCTCCCGACTCCCCGGGCCGTGCTCTTTTCATGAGGCCAAGCTGCTTGCCAACCCCACACACCTGCGTGGCCCGGCCTGGTCTGATAGGGGCCAGGTTGATTTGGGGCTGGGCCGAGGGTGGGTGGTTCAGGTACTTGTTAAGCGCTTACTATGTGCCAAGCACTGTTCTAAGCGCTGGCGTAGATACAAGGTAAGCAGGTTGTCCCACGTGGGGCTCACAGTCTTAATCTCCATTTGACAGATGAGGGAACTGAGGCCCAGTGAAGTGAAGTGACTTGCCCGAAGTCACGCAGCTGATAAGTGGCGGAGCCGGGATTAGAACCCACAACCTCTGACTCCCAAGCCCATAAGGCTAAGGCCGGATGTAAATTCTTAATGACAATGAGAAGCGTGGCTTGGTAGTTCATGAATCACTGTATTTCCAATGTGTGAGGCCCTTGGGGCTGGAGTCGGCAAGAGGATTAAGATGCTCAAAGCCAACTGGGGTTAGTGCCAAGAAGGTGCCCTCAAAACTTAGAACAGTGCTCAGCGCTTAGAACAGTGCTTTGCACATAGTAAGCACTTAATACCATTAAAAAAAAACAACTAATATCATGGCTGCTTCTAGGTTGGCTCTGACCAGATGTTGGGGCTGATGTGCTGGTCCAGCCTGGTGTCTGCTCTTTTTTTTTTTTAATCATGCCTGCTATCATCGGAGATAAGCCTTTTGGAGACAGAACACAGCAAGGAGCCAAGGGAAAGTGCCCAATATTATTATTACTGGATGCTTCAAACCTCAGTTAGAGATAAACTGTGACCTAGTGGAAAAAGCACAGGCCTGGGAATCGGAAGACCTGAGTTCTAATCCCGGATCTTCCACTTGCCTGCCGTGTGACTCAAGCTAGTCACTTAACTGTTGTGTGCCTCACTTTCCTCATCTGTAAAATGGGGTTTAAACACCTGTCCTCCCTCCCCCTTTAGACTGGGAGTCCCACGTGGGATAGGGCTTGTGTCTGCTCTGATTTTACCCTATCTATCCCAGGGCTTAGCACCAAGTAGGCACTTGAACACCACAGTTAATATTATTAATATAAAACAGAAAAAATTGACACGGGAAATGAAGCCAAATAAAAATCCAGGTTTAATGGGGTTCCCTCTGTCCCTGAGCACGCCGTTGGGGAAGCGATACTTTCCAACCTGATGTTTGGAAGGTCACAGCTGGTATATTTTAAGCTATTATTCAACAGATGATGTTTTCAACAGTACATAAGAACTTTCAGACTGATCGCTTGGATTTATAAAAGGTTAAAACTGGTTCCAGGGGACTATCTTGGAGTTCAAACCGGCAACATAAGCCAAAAAGAGCCAGTTGAGAGAGCAAACACCCTCCCTGAATCCTCTGTCGCTCCCCTCTTTTTCATTTCCTTTCCTCGGCTTCCTGAAAGCCCGAGACCATTTCATCAAGTGGAGAATTTCAGGGTTTAGCAGGTGGGTGGGGGGGCGGGGGGGAAATCTAATTTAATGCTGCTGTGACTACAGATATGAAATAAATCTCTGATTCAATGATGGATCGATAACGCTAGGGCTGGATTTAAATTATTAATAACGATGAGAAGCGTGGCTCGGTGGTCCATGAATCACTATTTCCAAGGTGCGAGGCCCCTGGGGCTGGAGGCGGGAAGAGGATTAAGATGCTCAGAGCCAACTGGGTTTAGTGCCAAGGAGGCGCCCTCAAAATTAATACCATGGCTGCTTCTAGGTTGGCTCTGACCAGATGTTGGGGCTGATGTGGTGGTCCAGCCTGGTGTCTGCTCAATTTTTTTTAATCATGCCTGTTGCCATTGGAGATAAGCCTTTCGGAGACAGAAGGAGCCAAGGGAAAGTGCTTCTGTCTGGAAGAGAGGGGATGTGGAGATGGGGGGCTCATAGTCCAGAAACCCTCTGGCTTGGCCTCTTCCAGGCTAGCCCTGGAGCCTGGGGAAATGTGATTTAAGAAGCAGCGTGGTCTAGGGGGAAAAAGAGCATGAGCCTGGAAGTTGGAGGACCTAGGTACTAATCCCGGTTATACCATTTGCCTGCTGTATTTGCCGCCAGACTGTAGACTCCTTGAGGTGAGGGATCATGTCCACCACTGCATTGTCCTTAACTGACTGAGAGCATGACCTTGGATGAGTTAACTTTTCCATGCCTCAGTTTCCTCATCTGTAAAACGGGCTGTCAATACCTGCTCTCTCTCTCCTACTTAGCCAAACAAGTTCTGTATGGGACAGAGGCTACCCTAATGCTTATTTAATACACTGCTTGGCACATAGTAAGCACTTAAATACCATAAATCTTATGAGACAGAGACCAGGAGTGTGAGCCCACTGTTGGGCAGGGACTGTCTCTATATGTTGCCAGTTTGTACTTCCCAAGCGCTTAGTACAGTGCTCTGCACATAGTAAGCGCTCAATACGATTGATGATGACGATGATGATGAGGGAGCTGGGCTGAGAGAGGAGGAAAAGGAAGGGTTGTGGTCAAAGTACGGGGTCAGAGGTCTATTCCAGCCCAGTAATAGTGACTAGTCATATGGTCAAGGGAGAAAAACTGGGCATCAGCATTACTTAGCAGTCACCGTATAACTTATCGTGGACTCCCTGGACTTCAATTCCTGGCCCTCGGCTGGCCTCCCCGGCATGCCTGAGACTAGAGGGGATGTTTGGAAACCGCTTGGAATTCCTGGGAAGAAAAGGCCTCAGTAGGAGCAGAGGCCAGGGCTTCGCTCAATGGAGCAGTGTGGTCCAGTGGAAAGAGCACAGGGCTGGGAGTCAGGAGACCAAGTGACCTCCAATCCCGGCTCTGCCATTTGACTGTTGTGTGACCTAGGGCAAGTCTTTTTACTTCCCTGGGCCTCAATTCCTCCTCTGCAAAATGAGAACAAGACATCTGTTCATCTTCCCCCTTTTCCTGAAAGGTCCATGTGGGAGAGGGACTTCACCTGATTTGCTTACATTGTATTTACCCCAGCACCTTAGTACAATGGTGGGACAATGATTACTATTCAGGAAGAGAAGGGATGAGGTGATGGGGGAGTGGTTTGGATTTAAAATACTTGAAGAGCAAGAGTTTAATTATTCTTTTTGAGAGGGAATCAGATGAGCAAAAGAACAATAATAATAGTGATAATAATACCACCCCACGTATAGTAGATGTGAGTCAATTTGTACTCATTTGGAAGGTACGTTGGAGACTTCTGAATTCTGGGTGCAAAGATGTAAAATAAGTGAGTAGTACCACCAAATAAGTTTTGGTCATCTGTGGGGAACTCCTGGCTCTACTTCAATCTATGCTGACTAAAAAGTTCCTTTGGATCTAGAGCAGGGGTAGGTTCAGTTTCCATGGTCCCGAATGCTTCCTAGTTGCTAGGAAATATTCGGAGAAGCAATGAGGTCATACCTGAGGAGGCCTCTCCTCAGACTCTAAATCTTTGTCAAAAGGATAGAGGCTGTCAGACTTTCCAAATTAGCCTTAGAAAAGAAGCTTTGAGAGTTTCCATCCCCTTTTTTCAGCCAGCCATCACAGAGCCTCTGAGAGACACTGGGCCTGATTTCTCCTGCTCCCTTTAGGAGGTGTGTGAAATCTTTCAGAACACATGCCCCATACTAAGTACCCTCCTCCCCAACATGGTTTCCTCCCACCATGCCCTCCACTAAAGCAGTTCCTTTCTCAATGGCAGGGTGAGACCCAATCTCTGAGGGAAGTACTGCTATTCTCATTCTTCTGATGGGAAAACTGAGGCACAGCAGCCCACCTGGGTGAACATGGCCTAGCAGGATGGCCCCGGGTAACAACAACTAGCTCCTGGTTTGGGGCTTTGACCAATTCTGCCTACCATGGTCACTGGTTCTCAGATAGCACTGCAGTGCCTTCTCTCCCATGACCACTCTTGATATAGTGTCCCAAAGAGAAGGCTGAGTGTTTAGGGGGACAGGGGTGAAGAGGGGAGTGGGGTGACACTGAAAATCTCCTCTGCAAGCCGTGGAGAACCCCATGTTACACGATGGACCAAGAACAACAGAAGGATTTAAGGCCCAGTTGACGATAAAGAAAGCTTTTCGGAAGGGAGTCGAGCCGGGTGAGACACCAACCGCCTACACACCATGCTATGAGAACCCTCTGGCTCCCTGAAGAGACCGTTTCCCACAAAGCCACACTAGTTAGGATACCGGTGATGAGAAGCGTTCAGCCTGTCACAATATTTCAACACGCTTAAGGTAGTTTCCCGTCCTTATTGATGACCTGAAGCCATTTTTCACCACAAAACTACAGGCTGGTTTTTGAGCCTGCCGTTTGGACGGCTAATAAAGTGCAGGTTGGCTTACCCTGCTCGCTGAAAGATGGATAGCTCCAATCTGTCTGGGTCGCTATTTCCTCCACTTGGTATTTTCTGCCATCTAAGGATTGGTGGAGAAAATGCTGTTGGGAGCTGGAAGTGTCGGTCTCGGATTCCCTGTGAATGGGCCATACGAGATTATTAGAGCTTAGGACTCAGCCATCTTCAGCTAACTGCTATTACTACCAAATATTATTATTATTATGCGCTTACTATGAGCCAAGTAGTGTACCAATCACTGAGGTAGATGACGATAATTAATAACCGTGGTATTTGATAACTGCTTACTCTATGCCAAGCGCTGAACTAAGCACTGGGGTAGATCCAAGGTAATCAGGTCCTAAATGGAACTCAGTAGGAGGGAGAACAGGTTTTGAATCCCCATTTGGCAGATGACAGAACTGAGGCACCCGGAAGTTAAGTGACTTGCCCAAGATCACACGGCAGACGAGCGGAGGAGCTGGGATTAGAACCCAGGGCCTCTGACTCAAGATATAATCAGATCAGACAGTCGATGCTCGCCCCAGGGCTCAAAGTCTAGTGTGAAGGGGATGGGGAAACTGAGGCCCACAGAAGTGAAGTAACTTTCCAAGGTCACATAGCAGGTACCCTCACCCACACTTATGAGAGATTCGAGTCAGAGACGTCGTGAGCATCTACAGGGTGATTCGCTGAAAACAGGTTCCAGTTAGTGACTAAATGGGTCTCCCCTTCCAGGGCCAGGCTGGCTCTGAAATTCTTCCTGGGAAGTCCTGCTACGAATGGGAGGACTGGGAAGAAGGCAGAGTTTGAGAAGCAGTGTGGCCTTTCCCAGGCATACAGCCTGGGAATCAGGGGACCTGCCTTCTCATCCCAGCTCCTTCTGGGGCCTGCTGTGAGATCCGGGGAAAAATCATTTCACTTCTCGGTGAAATGGGAACTGAAAAACCCGTTCTTCCTCCTCCCTTAGACTACGACCCCTCGTGGGACCAGGGACTGCGTCGACCTGATTATCTTGTGTCTAACCCCAGTGCTTAGAACATAATAAGTGCTTAACAAATACCATTATTATGATTGGTTTGAGGAGGAGAATCTCCCCCAGGGTTATCCCTTATTTCACCCCTTCCCCACCCCAGTTACAACCATCCTCACTAACCTTGCATTTTCCGAGCCCTCACCTGGGCTGGGATTAGCAATCTACAGTGAGTGGATGCTGGGGGAGGCTTTGCTCAAGTTTATCCGATTTTCAAGAGAGTCGCAGAGCCCCCGAGCAGATAGCCAGAGAAGTGGTCGAACTAGGAGGCAAGGGCTCCAGAGTGATGCAGATGTCAGTGAGTTAACTGCACCTCATTCAGAGGAACAGACAGCCCACAAAGACTTCTTGAACTTCATCAATCCAAAGCATTACTGAGGAGAAGCGTGGCCTGCTGGAAAGAGTATGGCCCTGGGAGTCAGAGGACCTGGGTTCTAATCCCAGCTCCACCACTTGTCTGCTGTGTGTCCTTGGGCAACTCGCTTAACTTCTCTGGACCTCAGTTACCTCACCTATAAAACGGGGATTAATCGCGTGGGCCCCACATGGGACATGGACTGTGTCCAACCTTATTAGCTTGTATCTACCCCAGTGCTCAGTCCAGTGCCTGGCACGTAGTAGGCACTTAATACTACTAAGAAAAAATCTGCAAAGAGCATCAGAAAGAGTCTGCCAGCTACAAAGTGTTTTAAGAAGAAAAGGCATGCGCTGTTCAATTTAAGATAGCTAACTGCTTCACTAAAGTCAAAAAACCACCTGTCAGAACAAGCTTCTACTTCTGCAGCTTCTTGCAAAGATTCAGAATCATATTACATCTCATTTAAGTGTCATGCCATTCTTCAAATAACTTAAATGGTAGTTTAGTGACATTACACTATACAGCATGTAAAGGAACTTTATCTTTCTTTTCCAGAGGTTCTGGAGTAGATCCTAATTTATAATATATTTTGTTAATCCCGTGAAGCCACACCCCTCCCAGCCCTGTCACCGAGGGTCGCTAACCACTAGGACATACTGCCTGCTTTCAACTGTTCCAGGCTCCCCAGATCCCGCCTCCACTAATTGCCAGCTGTGTGACCTTGGGCAAGTCACTTAACTTCTCTGTGCCTCAGTTACCTCATCTGTAAAAGGGGGATTGACTGTGAGCCCCACGGGGGACAACCTGATCACCTTGTAACCTCACCAGCGCTTAGAACAGTGCTTTGCATCTAGTAAGCGCTTAATAAATGCTATTATTATTATTATACCCTCAACCTGGTTCAGCTACTTGCTAAGTCCTCCCTGTCTTCACTCCGGTCTCTTTCACCCCTAAATCCTCAGCCATCCCGAAGGCCCGGCGACTGTCAACGGAGTGACCGTCAAGATGGCCACTTGAGCAAAATCAATCAGTGGTATTTAATCAGTGGTTCTTAATGGGCGCTTCCTTTGGGCAGAGCACTGTACTAAGTGCTTAAAAATAAAACCTTGACTGTATATGGCATTTCTCTTTCCAATGTGCTTTCATATGGGTTCTAATCCCAGCTCTACCACTTTTCAGCTGTGTGACCTTGGGCAAGTCACACAGCATCTCTGTGCCTCAGTGACCTCATCTGGAAAATGGGGATTAAGACTGAGCCCCACGTGAGACACCCTGATTACCTTGTATCTACCCCAGCGTTTAGAACAGCGCTTGGCACATAGTGAGTGCTTAACAAATACCATCATTATTATTATTACTTGTTATTTCTGTCCTCACAACATCCCTGTGAGGTAGAAAAAGGCAGGCAATACTCTCCCCATTTTGCAGATGGGGGTAACTGAGGCATGAAGAGGTCAGGTGACTTGCCCGAAGCCACACGGCAGGCAGGGATCTTCCAGGTCGCTATTTGCCTTATGCGGAGTAGTCGGAAATGCCAGCAGTCTTATCTTAACCTGTCAGATTCCCACAGCCCCATCGTTAAATTGGATAAATAGCATTACCTTGATTTCTCGAAAAGCTGCGGTGCCCAGGACAGAGTTTTTGGCACAGTTCCTATAAAGCATAAACAAAAGATGTCTCTTTAAAAACACATAAGTAATGTTTATATCCTCCTATAACATTTAGAGTGTACGTACTCCTTGTTTCCTGTACAGGTAATTTTAATGTCCGTCTCCCCACTAGGTGCGTAATATCCCGGAGGGCAAGGAATGTGCCTTCTTACTCTGGTGTACTCTCCCAAGTCCTTAGTACAGTGCTCTGCCCTCAGGAAGTGCTCAACAAATACCAATTTCCTTTTCCCTAGACTGGCTCTGAGAACAAGATAGAGACGATACTAATTCCAGCAGCTTCTTGCTCTTGAATTTCCATACCACAGACAAAATGATGCCAAGGTACCCAGACTCACCTTGAGTCTTCTTAATGATTCTCTTTTTACCTTTTAAAGAAGATATTAAAAAAAAAAAAAATGAGGGCTGAGAAGCTGCTTTTCAAGTAATGAGGCCTCTCACAGGCTACGATGTTTCTGGACACTTTTGATATCAGACAGTTGTAATACTGGGGGTTAAGGTTCCACTTTACAACTGAGGTGGGGGTTCTTTTGGGACTCCATGCTAGGACACCCCAAGATTGTAGCAAAACAATTGTGGCCATGTGGAAACAGCACAGGCCTTGGAGTCCGAGGAACTGGGTTCTAATCCTAGCTCCGCTATTTGCCAGTTGTGTGACCCTGGGTAAGTCACTTAGATTTTCTGTGCCTCAAGTCCCTCATGTGTAAAGTGGGGATTAAATACCAGTTCCTCCTCCTACTTAAACTGTGAGCCGCATGTGGGACAGAGAATCTGGTTGCCATGTATCAGCACTCAATGCAATTTTTGATACACAGAAAGCACTTAAATACCACAATTATTATCAACTCACCAAACGGTAGCTTCATGCTTCTTTCTCTAGCCAAGGTTGGCAAGGACTTGCATGCCCTCTGGGCTCCTCCAGCCCTTCCTCAGCCCCTTGTAACTGATTTCAGCTGAAGCCGCCAAAGTGAAAAACTCACAGCCTGCACCCAACCACTTTCCCTCAGGGAGACACTCCCAAGCCAACACCCAACAGCTTTCCCTCAGGGAGAAACCTCCATGCCAACATCCGACAGCTTTCCCTCAAGGAGAGGCCCCCAAGCCAACGCCCACGGTGGCTGGATGGGCTTAGAGGGGTCTCCCAATGTGCGGAGAAGCTATTCTCCCTACATGAATGGCTCCCCCCCATAGCCGGAGCCAGTCGGAGGAGCAGGAAAAGCGCTCCTCCATACCAACGGCAGAGTTCCCGCTACCCTCCTCCCTGGCATCTCGTCGCGCTGGTCTCTCCGCAGATGGAGGCCGGGGCAGAGTAGGAATCCAGCAACCGTTTCTCCACAACACCATCCGGCTTGGGGAAGACCAAGGAGTTGTTGTGGCCTAGTGGAAAGAGTCCAGGCCTGGCAGTCAGAGGACCTGGATTCTAGTCCCAGCTCCGTCACTTGTCTGCTGTGTGACCCTGGGCAAGTCACAACTTCTCTGGGCATCAGTTACCTCATCAGTAAAATGGGGATTAAGACTGTGAGCCCCATGTGGGACTGTAAACTCGATGTGGGTAGGGAATGTGACTGTTGTATTGTACTCTCCCAAGTGTTTAGTACAGTGTGCTGCACGCAGTAAGTGCTCAATAAATACGATTGAATGAATGAATGAAATGGACTGTGTCCAACATGATTAGCTTGTATCTCTACCCCGGAGCTTAGTTCAGTGCCCAGCACATTACCATTAAAAAAAAAATTGCCAACTTGAAGGGGTGAGGATTTCTCTTAAGCAGGTATTTCCAAAAAGAACTATCTTTCTTACCCCTCTCCCAGGCCTCAATTTTCTCTAAGTGTTCTGGTTACTGTGCCACCATTTGCAAAATGCAACGACAATCGCCATTTTTTTGTACCTTTCTTAGACGTTTCTGGACCCGGCTCTTTTTCAGACTTTTCTGGGTGAGCCTGAGCTCCTTCAGCATCCTTCTTCTCATCAAGCAGTTCGGGTGTCAGAGAGAGATCCTCATTTACAACTTCACCCTCTCCTGAGATTTCCGACTGGTTCAAGGTGTCTAATTCTGCTGGAGTTTCTTCCTCCCAGAGCGTTTCGGGGACAGAGCTTTGGTTTTGCAGAATCGAGAGGTTAGCCCGCTCGATGTACTCTTCTACCGTGCTAGTGGAAGGAAGCTGTTCAGTCACCGAATATTCTTGCTCCAGTTTCTTAACATTTTCGACAGTGAGAGGCAATGTTGATGGCTTGGAGTCGGTTGGAGAAAGTGACGTTTCTGATGAGGAACTGTTTCCCCCAGATGGTGACAATTTGCAATCATTGGACATGTTGGCGGCCCATTAGGCTGATGAAAATCTTCAGCATCAGGCAAAGTCAATGCATCATCCTGGGACCCAAATAAAAAAAGGAAGAAATATCGTTGGTCATTAAAAAAACAAGTGACATATTGATTTTTGAGTTATTTAAAGATTTCGCTCCTATTAGGTTCAGAATAACTTATTTTCAGGAGGATTCTGAAGGACAGACCAAAAGATAGGGCCCACGCTTGATTTCCCGCAAAATGCACCACTAGTAATCATCAAAATAATCACTACAGTAGTATTTGAAAGTGCTTACAGTGTGCCAATTACTTTACCTGGGCTAGACACATTATAAGCAGATCGGATACAGTCTCTATCCCATGTGGGGGCTCATGGGCTATCAGGAAGGAAGAACAGGTATTTCATTCCTGCTTCACAGTTGAGGAAACTGAGGCACAGAGAAGTGACTTGTCCAGGATCACACAGCAGGCAGGAGGTGAAGATTAGATCCCAGGTTTTCTGAGTCCCAAGCTCATGCTCTTTCATCAATCAGTAGACCTTACTGGGCATTTACTAAGTGCGGAGCACTCTACTAAGTGTTTGGGAGAGTACAATACAATAGAGTTGTAGACAAAACCCTTCTCACAGGGAGTTGATAGCCTACAGGGGAGAGAGACATTAAAATAAATTACAGGTAGGGGAAATAGTAGAGTATAAGGATATGTACATAAGGGCTGTGGTGAGTATCAAAAAGTGCTAAAGGGGTATGTAGCCAAGTGCATAGATGAGGGGAGGGTAGAAATGAAGGCTTAATCAGGGAAGGTCTCTTGGAGGAGGATTTTACTAAGGCTTTGAAGATGGGGAGAGTGGTAGTTTGTCCCAGTGCTTAATACAGTGCTTGGCACATGATAAGCGCTTAACCACAATTATATTATTATTATTAGATATGAAGGAGGAGGGAGGCCAATAGTAGAATTTAAATACCACCATTATTATTATTAGAACCCTTCAAAACGGACCTCAAAACCCCCTGAAAACTTCACCCAACAGGATTCACTCTGAGTCTATTTTTTAAGTATAGAAAAGGGGGCTATAAAAAAAGTGTCTTTAAAATTGGGCTATGCTTTTTAGATCATTTGAAGATAGGGATAATGCATCTTTTAGAGCACTATATTTTTGCATGCTGTAATAACCACTTTAGGTTATTTTTATTTCAAAGGGATTGCTATTTGCCATTCGAGTACATTGGTGGTACGGATATTACTCACCTATAATTGTTTTCACAATTCAGGGTAATTTGGTAAAAATAGGATTACCCAACCTCAGCTCGGGAACTAATCCCCCACCTATTACATTGTTCCTGTTTGCAAATTGGTTCTGAGTTGAGGAGTTTTCAGGGATCAAATGTCCTAAGTTCAAGGCCTGTCTGAACTGACTGAGGGAGAAAGGTTCATTACAAATCCTTACTCAATGATATGTAGTAGATAATAAAGTCCTTTATTATTTAAACTTATCTTCTAACAAATCCCCAAATGAGTTCAGTACTATTGCTTTCCCACTCAAGAAAGGTGTAAGGATAAATGAGATCACATGTATGCTGATTTTCAAAGGAAACAGAGCTAAAGAAGTCTTTTTTAAATGGTATCTGTTAAGTGCTTACTATGTTCCAGGCATTGTGCTAAGCTCTGGGATAGATACAAGCTAATCACATTGGACACAGTTCATGTCCCGCATGGGGCAACATTCTTAATCCCCATTTTATGGATGAGGAAACTGAGACCCTGAGAAGTGAAGTGACTTGCCCAAAGTCACACAGCAGACAAGTGGAAACCCCAGGATTAGAACCCAGGTCCTTCAGACTCCTGGGTCCGGGCTTTATTCACTTATTCGATTATAAGGATGATAACGGTGATGATAATAATAATAATAATAGTATGTTTGCGCCTACCTAAGCACGGTGGTAAATAAAAAATTTATCAGGTTGGACATAATTCCAGCCACAGCCTAAGTAGGAGGGAGAAAAGGTTGTTAATTCCCATTTTACAGATGAGAAAACGGAGCCACAGAGAAGTAACTTGCCCAAGGTCACTCAACAGGCAAATGGTAGAGCCGGAATTAGAACCTAGGTCACCTGATGCCCAGGCCCATACTCTTTCCACTAGGCTACACTTTTCATATTACAGAACTCACATTATTAAAGTCACATTATATTATCATATTAATAAAGCCACATTTTGAGCTCTCTGCCAGTACTGCCTTAACTGTGACTTCTCTAACTTAAAGATGTCCCTCGTCCCCCTCTCCATCCCCCCATCTTACCTCCTTCTCTTCCCCACAGCACCGGTATATATGTATATATGTTTGTAATATTTATTACTCTATTTATTTTACTTGTACACATCTATTCTATTTATTTTGTTTTGTTAGTATGTTTGGTTTTGTTCTCTGTCTCCCCCTTCTAGACTGTGAGCCCACTGTTGGGTAGGGACTGTCTCTCTATGTTGCCAACTTGTACTTCCCAAGCGCTTAGTCCAGTGCTCTGCACACAGTAAGTGCTCAATAAATATGATTGATTGGTTGATTGATTAAAGGTGTCCAATCCAGAACTGCAGAGATTATCAGCGGAAACAGCAGCCCTTGACCAGGACCAGTCCATCTTAATACCCTCGTCCCTATCAAGGTTCACGCTACGGCCACCCCTTCCAGCCAAGATCTCGCAATTCCCAGTAAACCAAACCCTACAGTTCTCTTCAAGTTTCTAGAGTCCATTATTCCATCTAGAGAAGCAGTGTGGCTCAGTGGAAAGAGCCCGGGCTTTGGAGTCAGAGGTCGTGGGTTCAAATCCCGGCTCTGCCAATTGTCAGCTGTGTGACTTTGGGCAAGTCACTTCACTTCTCTGGGCCTCAGTTCCCTCATCTGGAAAATGGGGATGAAGACTGTGAGCCCCCGGTGGGACAACCTGATCACCTTGTAACCTCCCCAGCAGGTAGAACAGTGCTTTGCACATAGTAAGCGCTTAATAAATGCTATTATTATTATTATTAGAGTTGGCTAAAGAAGACACGCTGAGAAGGAAAAAGAAGGAAAATAGAGGACAATCTAAGGTTGCTGTTCGGCCTCATGTGGTGCCAAAAATAATCACTCGTTAATCCTTCCTCTTTCCAGAAATCACTCATTTCACAGTTAAGAGCGGGGAGGTTAATGGACTCGCCTTCTTAGGTTACATAAGCAAATGCGTGGCAAAGCAGAGATTTAACCTTGACGCTCTCCCGGGCTCCTCTTCGGTTCGCTGGGCCTTGCTGTCTGTCTTGGAGTCCATTTCCATTTCTAAATCAGTTATTTCTAAATGCAAGGCCATCTGAGGAAAGGACTGCCCCTAAGATTTTGACTCAAAGTGGCAGCTTCCAGCCTGCAACAATGTCCATTATTCTGCCCAACCTGGACCCGCCTCAGATCTATTCTATTTATTTTATTTTGTTAATATGATAATGACATTTATTAATAATAATAATAATAATGTGGGCATTTGTTAAGCGCTTACTATGTGCAAAGCACTGTTCTAAGCGCTGGGAGGGTACAAGGTGATCAGGTTGCCCCACGTGGGGCTCACAGTCTTCATCCCCATTTTACAGATGAGGTAACTGAGGCTCAGAGAAGTTAAGTGACTTACCCAAGGTCACACAGCAGACATGTGGCAGAGCCGGGATTCAAACCCATGACCTCTGACTCCAAAGCCTGGGCTCTTTCCACTGAGCCACGCTGCTTCTCTAAGCGCTATGTGCAAAGCACTGTTCTAAGCGCTGGGGAGGTCACAAGGTGATCAGGTTGTTCCACAGGGGGCTCACAGTCTTCATCCCCATTTTGCAGATGAGGGAGCTGAGGCACAGAGAAGTGAAGTGACTTGCCCAAAGTCACCCAGCTGACAATTGGGGGAGCCAGGATTCGAACCCATGACCTCTGACTCCAAAGCCCGGGCTCTTTCCACTGAGCCACGCTGCTTCTAATATGTTTGGTTTTGTTCTCTGTCTCCCCCTTCTAGACTGTGAGCCCACTGTTGGGTAGGGACTGTCTCTATATGTTGCCAACTTGGACTTCCCAAGCGCTTAGTACAGTGCTCTGCACACAGTAAGCGCTCAATAAATACGATTGATTGATTGATCTCCAATCTCCCAAGGGCCAGACCCAGACACCTGGGCATATTCCTGCTGTGCAGTGAGAAGCAGCAAAGCAAGCCTGCTGTGGGCAGGGAATATGTCTGTTTATTGTTCTATTGCAACCTCCGAAACACTTAGTACAGTGCTCTGCACACACTAAGCGCTCAGTAAATACAAGTGAATAGTGGGTAGAGCCCAGGCCTGGGCGTCAGAAGGACCTGGGTTCTAATTTTGGCTCCACCACTAGTCTGGGTGACCCTTGGGCAAGCCACTTCACTTCTCTGGGCCTCCGTTGCCTCATCTGTAAAATGGGGATGAGGACTATGTCCAGGCTGATGAAGCTTGTGTCAGTTTATTTTGTACTCTCCCAAGCGCTTAGTAATAATAATAATAATATTGATATTTGTTAAGTGCTTACTTTGTGCCAAGCACTGTTCTAAGCGCTGGGGGAGATACAAGCTATTCAGGTTGCCCCATGTGGGGCTCACAGTCTCCATCCCCATGTTACAGATGAGGTAACTGAGGCACAGAGAATCGTTGTTGGGTAGGGACCGTCTCTATATGTTGCCAACTTGTACTTCCCAAGCGCTTAGTACAGTGCTCTGCACACAGTAAGCACTCAATAAATACGATTGAATGAATCAATGAAAGTAAGCGTTCAATAAATACAATTGAATGGAATACCCCAGCGCTTAGTACTGTGCCTGCCACATAGTAGGAACTTAAGGAAACACACCCACTAATTTTGTTGTACTGTAATAATAATAACAATTATGGTATTTATTAAGCACTTACTATGTTCCTGGCACTGTATTAAGCGCTGGGGTGGACCCAAGCAAGTTGGGGTAGACACAGTCCCGATCCCACGAGGGCCTCACTCCCCATTTGACAGATGAGGGTAGGGACCGTCTCTATATGTTGCCATAAATATAAATAAATAATAAAACGAATAAAATAAAATAAATAATTAAAATAAATAAATAAATACGATTGAATGAATGAATGAGAGTAAACGTTCAATAAATACAATTGAATGGAATACCCCAGTGCTTAGTACTGTGCTTGCCACACAGTAGGAACTTGAGGAAACACACCCACTAATTTTGTTGTACAGTAATAATAATAACAATTATGGTATGTATTAAGTACTTACTATGTTCCTGGCACTGTATTAAGCGCTGGGGTGGACCCAAGCAAGTTGGGTTAGACACAGTCCCAATCCCACGAGGGCCTCACTCCCCATTTGACAGATGAGGGTAGGGAATGTCTCTGTATGTTGCCAACTTGTACTTCCCAAGCGCTTAGTACAGTGCTCTACACACAGTAAGCGCTCAATAAATACGATTGAATGAATGAATGAGAGTAAACGTTCAATAAATACCATTGAATGGCGTTCAACAAATACAATTGAATGGAATACCCCAGTGCTTAGTACTGTGCCTGCCGCATAGTACGAACTTAAGGAAACACACCCACTAATTTTGTTGTACTGTAATAACAATAACAATTATGGCATTTATTAAGCACTTACTATGTTCCTGGAAGTGTATTAAGCGCTGGGGTGGACCCAAGCAAGTTGGGGTAGACACAGTCCCGATCCCACAAGGGCCTCACTCCCCATTTGACAGATGAGGGTAGGGACCGTCTGTCTCTATATGTTGCCAACTTGTTCTTCCCAAGCGCTTAGTACAGCGCTCTACACACAGTAAGCGCTCAATACGATTGAATGAATGAATGAGAGTAAACGTTCAATAAATACAACTGAATGGCGTTCAACAAATACAATTGAATGGAATACCCCAGTGCTTAGTACTGTGCCTGCCACACAGAGGAACTTAAGGAAACACATCCACTAATTTTGTTATACTGTCATAATAATAACAATTATGGTATTTATTAAGCACTTACTATGTTCCTGGCACTGTATTAAGCGCTGGGGTGGACCCAAGCAAGTTGGGGTAGACACAGTCCCGATCCCACGAGGGCCTCACTCCCCATTTGACAGATGAGGGTAGGGACCGTCTGTCTCTATATGTTGCCACCTTGTTCTTCCCAAGCGCTTAGTACAGTGCTCTGCACCCAGTAAGCGCTCAATAAATACGATTGAATGAATGAATGAGAGTAAACGTTCAATAAATACCATTGAATGGCGTTCAACAAATACAATTGAATGGAATACCCCAGTGCTTAGTACTGTGCCTGCCGCACAGTAGAAACTTAAGGAAACACACCCACTAATTTTGTTGTACTGTAATAATAATAACAATTATGGTATTTATTAAGCACTTACTATGTTCCTGGCACTGTATTAAGCGCTGGGGTGGACCCAAGCAAGTTGGGGTAGACACAGTCCCGATCCCACAAGGGCCTCACTCCATATTTGACAGATGAGGGTAGGGACCGTCTGTCTCTATATGTTGCCAACTTGTTCTTCCCAAGCGCTTAGTACAGCGCTCTACACACAGTAAGCGCTCAATAAATACGATTGAATGAATGAATGAGAGTAAACGTTCAATAAATACAACTGAATGGCGTTCAACAAATACAATTGAATGGAATACCCCAGTGCTTAGTACTGTGCCTGCCACACAGAGGAACTTAAGGAAACACATCCACTAATTTTGTTATACTGTCATAATAATAACAATTATGGTATTTATTAAGCACTTACTATGTTCCTGGCACTGTATTAAGCGCTGGGGTGGACCCAAGCAAGTTGGGGTAGACACAGTCCCGATCCCATGAGGGCCTCACTCCCCATTTGACAGATGAGGGTAGAGACCGTCTGTCTCTATATGTTGCCATAAATATAAATAAATAATAAAATGAATAAAATAAAATAATAAATAATAAATAAATAAATAAATAAATAAATGGATAAATACGATTGAATGAATGAATGAATGAAAGTAAACGTTCAATAAATACAATTGAATGGAATACCCCAGTGCTTAGTACTGTGCCTGCCGCACAGTAGAAACTTAAGGAAACACACCCACTAATTTTGTTGTACTGTAATAATAATAACAATTATGGTATTTATTAAGCACTTACTATGTTCCTGGCACTGTATTAAGCGCTGGGGTGGACCCAAGCAAGTTGGGTTAGACACCGTCCTGATCCCACTTGGGCCTCACTCCCCATTTGACAGATGAGGGTAGGGACCGTCTGTCTCTATATGTTGCCACCTTGTACTTCCCAAGCGCTTAGTACAGTGCTCCGCACCCACTAAGCGCTCCATAAATACGACCGAATGACTGAGGGGACTGAGGACCAGAGAGGGGAAGAGACTTACCCAAGGTCACACAGCAAACAAGTGCCAAGAGCGGGAATTAGAACCCATGACCTGCCGCCTCCCGGGCCCGTGCTCCTTCTTAGTGTGCTCTCCTGGGCGCTTAGGACAGTGTCCTGCACACAGGGCGTGCTCAATAAATGCCATCAGCAAATATCATAAAATAAAATTAAAAAATTAAACCAAAGAGGCCAGACTGACTGCGATACTCTAGACTGGGAGCCTGGTGTTGGGTAGGGGACTGTCTTCTTCTCTCTCTGTTGTCGACTTGTACTTCCGAAGCGCTCAGTACAGTGCCCTGCACACAGGCAGCGCTCAGTACAGTGTCCTGCACACAGGCAGCGCTCAATACACGCGACTGAATGAATGAATGAGTAAAAACCCGTGGCATCCCCGCCACGCATGCGCACACAGGCGCTCCGCGCCGGCGGAGGGACTCACCTGTGAAGCGCCCACTTGCGACCACGTAACATGGTGTTCCACGTCCCACGTGACCGTCCGCCTCCTCACACATCAAGCCTGGAACTAGGAGCCGGCAGAAAATAGTCCGGGCTCGGCCTAGCGCCCCCTGCCGTCGCCGGCCTGCCACTGGAAGCCCTGGGGGGGGGGGGGGGGCGCCCCGGCGATTGTGACGTCACCGCCGCGGCTCGCGCGCCCGCCTCTGATTGGCTCGGCCCCGGAACGCGGCCTCGTGCTCCCGCCCCGCCCCGTCTGTTTGAGCGTTCCGTTTCCATAGCAACCGCCCATCCAGTCATTCATTCGTTCATCATCATCATCAATCGTATTTATTGAGCGCTTACTGCGTGCAGAGCACTGGACTAAGCGCTTGGGAAGTACAAATTGGCAACATATAGGGACGGTCCCTGCCCAACAGTGGGCTCACAGTCTAAAAGGGGGAGACAGAGAACAAAACCAAACATACTAACAAAATAAAATAAATAGAATCAATCAATAATAATAATAATGATGGTATTTGTCAAGCGCTTACTATGTGCAAAGCACCGTTCTAAGCGCTGGGGGGGATACAATGTGATCAAGTTGTCCCACGTGGGGCTCACAGTCTTCATCCCCATTTTTACAGATGAGGTCACGGGGGCTCAGAGAAGTTAAGTGACTTGCCCAAGGTCACACAGCAGACTTGTGGTGGAGTCGGGATTCGAACCCATGACCTCTGACTCCAAAGCCCGGGCTCTTTCCACTGAGCCACGCTGCTTCTCTAATCAATCAATGGTATTTATTGAGCGCTTACTGTGTGCAGAGCACTGGACTAAGCGCTTGGGAAGTACAAGTTGGCAACACAGAGAGCCAGTCCCTACCCAACAGTGGGCTCACAGTCTAGAAGGGGGAGACAGGGAACAAAGCCAAACATTCGTTCATTCAATCAATCAATCAATCAATTGTATTTATTGAGCGCTTACTGTGTGTAGAGCACTGTACTAAGCGCTTGGGAAGTACAAGTTGGCAACATATAGAGACGGTCCCTACCCAACAGTGGGCTCACAGTCTAGAAGGGGGAGACAGGGAACAAAACCAAACATTCGTTCATTTATTCAATCAATCAATCATATTTATTGAGCGCTTACTGCTTACTTGTACATATCTATTCTATTTATTTTATTTTGTTAGTATGTTTGGTTTTGTTCTCTGTTTCCCCCTTCTAGACTGTGAGCCCACTGTTGGGTAGGGACTGTCTCTATATGTTGCCAACTTGTACTTCCCAAGCGCTTAGTACAGTGCTATGCACACAGTAAGCACTCAATAAATACGATTGATTGATTGATTGATGAATGACTAAATGCACGTGGCAGCTCCGCCACGCATGCGCACATGGGCATCTCATGCGCCAGAATTCCTGCTCCCTTTCATTCCCATCCCACCTGTCGCCTCTTTCTCCTGAGGAAACTCTTATTATTATTAATAATAATAATAATGATGGTATTTAAGTTCTTACTATGTGCCAAGCACTGTTCATTCATTCATTGAATCGTATTTATTAAGCGCTTACTGTGTGCAGAGCACTGTACTAAGCGCTTGGGAAGTACAAGTTGGCAACATATAGAGACGGTCCCTACCCAACTGCGGGCTCACAGTCTAGAAGGGGGAGGACTGGGGTATTTTATTATTTATAATGGCATTTATTAAACGCTTACTATGTGCAGAGCCCTGTTCTAATCACTGGGGTAGATACAAGATAATTAGGTTGTCCCATATGGGGCTCACAGTCTGAATCTCCATTGTACAGATGAGGTAACTGAGGCCCAGAGAAGTTAATCAATCGATCAATCAATCAATCGCATTTATTGAGCGCTTACTGTGTGCAGAGCACTGTGCTAAGCGCTTGGGAAGTACAAGTTGGCAACATATAGAGACAGTCCCTACCCAACAGTGGGCTCACAGTCTAGAAGGGGGAGACAGAGAACAAAACCAAACGTATTAACAAAATAAAATAAATAGAATAGATATGTACAAGCAAAATAAATAAATAAATAAGTAGAGTAATAAATATGTACAAACATATATACAGGTGCTGTGGGGAAGGGACTTGCCCAAAGTCACACAGCTGAGAAGTGGCAGAGCAGGATTAGAACCCAAGACCTCTGACTCCCAAGCCTGTGCTCTTTCCACTAAGCCATACTGCTTCTCCTCAAACGACAGTCATCTTTGCCGGAAGGTTACAAAAATAAAGTAAAATAAAATAACAATCTCCATTTGAACCAGTAGCCGGAAATGGGAAGAGACTTTAGCCAGTTGCCTCTGACCTCCTTATTCTGGGTCAATACCACTTTTACTTGCTGTTCCAGCCAATCAATTTATCTAATAATAGTAGTGGAAAGGAATTGATTCTCCAAGTGTGCTCACTAGGAAATTCTAGGAGGGGGGAAGGAGGGAAAAGGGTGAAAAGAAAGGTAACGACTATCACAAACTAGTCCATTGGGAAGATTTTGCCTCTCTCCCAACACAGCCAGATGATGCGGACTTACTCTTTGCAAGCAAATGCTAATTAATGCTGTTTCAGCTGTATGCATTTTAGAGAAAAAACAGGTTGCCTTCAGGTAGGTATTCATAATTTTACTTAATATGGAAGTATGAAGTTCAATTGCTCAACTAGTGGGTGCTTCAGATATGCCCAAAGGGATAGGGTTGCCCTTCAGGAAGCTTCATCAAGAGTGTTTGAAACCCCTGTTCTTCTGTTTGAATTTTGCTCAGGTCCTATGTATTTCAGAAAAGTTGTCAGTTGTTTCCCACAGGTCATCTGATCAAATACTGGCCAACTAATGTGCTTCCCTATCTCAAGACGGTGCATCAAAAAGACTTCCCTTGAGGGACGCTGAAATTTTTCACCGCAACATCGCTGTTACAAAAAGGATCCAGGGCCATAGTGCAATACAAAGCCAGATTATAATTCTCTAACTTTCCCTTTCTCACTTCAACCCAATCCCTATGATGGGGGAATGATTAAGAGTTGGTGGTGCTGTCCTCTAGACTGAAAACTCATGAGGAGGAAACTTGTCCCACTCTGTTATATTGTACTCTTCCAAGTGTTTAGTACAAGGGTCTGCACACAGTAAGCCATCAATAAATACGATTGATTAAGCCTGCAGGTGAATCCTTCTAGACTGTAAGCTCGTTGTGGGCAGGGAAAATGTCTTCTAATTCTGCTATACCGTACTCTCTCAAATGCTTAGTACAGCGCTCTGCAAAGAGTAAGCATTCAATAAATACAACTGATTGATCTGCTTTAACATCTTTGCAGGAATCAGCCCTAAATTGACTTGTGTACAAAAGTCATCCGTTTTCCTCTTTTTAAATGTGGGCTTTTTTCCAGGCTTCTGAGCATGTCTGTTGTTTTGTAAGAGAAGAAAGTGGCTAATGGTTCTGACAAACATTCCTTAAATACCCCAGGGAGCACATCATCAGGCCCTGCTGCTTTGAATACATACAGCTTTTTTCAAGCAATCTTCTATGAATTCCTTCCCCCATTGTAGTTCAGAAAGCAGGAAATGCTTGCATTTATTATTCACCCAAATTCAGCCTGCTGTTACCATTGAGAGGCTGCTTCTTTTCAGTGACAAAGTTCTTGGCAATAAGGTCAGAGTTTGTGTGGTGGGGGGGGAGGTAAAGGCGGGATTATTAAAACAAGGGCATGATTATGAAGGTTATAGCCTAAAGATGGAAGTACATAAGAGAGAGGATTCCATTGCCTGGCTCCTGCCCTCCAGTCATCTCAACTTCCAACTGCTCTTAGCTTTTTAAAAGCATTTATTGAAATGTTATCTTACAAAGGCAGTCACTTTTTATAACATCAACCAAGAGAGCTCCGTGGCTGCAGGAAAGCTAGCCCGTTCTTGGTTACTCACATCCCAGTGATTTATAGTTGTGTTGAAGACAGTTGGGATTGGGAGCGAAGGTCAGAGGGAGTATTTTGGCAGATGTATGGGAGGGGATTTTAGATATAAATTATGCAACACTTAGAGTTCAACACAGATACAGGTTAAACAGCCATTCCACAGTGTTTGGGATCTCCGGACTGATTTGCTGCCTCCTCTGCTCCTGGGAGTGAGGATAGGTCATTTCTAACTTATAAAAATATTTTTCACGGTCGGCTGCCTAGAATGAATAATTGTCGCGGGTAGTAAGGTCACGAATGGGAAGCCTCAGTGTTTTGTTCCTTTAAATTAGCGTTATGATGAACCTACCCCCCCAGAAGCCTCCAAGACAGATTTTGTTTTTAACCGTCAAAGAGATGACTATGTTCTCTCCCCAGGTCCAATGACAAGAGAAAGAGATCTTGCTAAAGTTGCAGTTGAGGATTGTTTCCTGCCCGGGTTCATTCCCCGTGTTCGAGTGGGGCCTGGAACACCATGGGCTCCCGATGCTAACTTAAGCTTTTGATAAAATTGATTCCATTTTCTTATTAGGGAGAAAAAAAAATTGACTCCAGTGCTAATCAACAGGAGGAAAGTCAGCGCCGGGCAGCAGGCGGGAATCATTTCCTGCCACGTTTATGGATCTGGGTCTCTATGGGTGGAAACGTGGAAAGACCCTGAAGCTTTGGCTTGAGGATTTTTTTTGAAATAGCCACAGAAAGCTACAGGAGACAAAGCCATTGCTTTTGTCTACGCCATTTATGCTACCCATAAATATGGAACTGAAGGGCCCTAGGGCACCCAGACATGCCTGAAACTTGTCTCTTACATCCAATTAGTTAGAGTGCAAGCTTAAATGGATAAAAGCTGATTAAAATCCTCCCTAAGAAGGAGGCTTTCATGGTCCTTATTTCCTGGCTACGGAAAAGTAGGATTTAGTGATTGTCCATTCCAGATACCCCCTGGAACTGCCTTGCCCTTCATCTCCAACAGACAACGTTCTCCCTACCTCCAAAATCTTATTAAAATCACATCTCCTCCAAGAGGCCTTCCCCAACTTAGCCCTCATTATCCCTACTTCCTCTCCCTTTCCGCATCACCCTTGAACATGTATTTGCACCCTTTATTCACCCCACCCTCAGTCCCCCAGCATAGACACCCATCCGTAAATTATTTATATATACTAATGACTGTCTTCACCTTTAGAATGCAGTACCTTGGGGGCAAGTAGCATGACTACCAACTGTGTTATACTGTACTCTCCCAAGTGCTCAGTACAGTGCTCTGCACAAAGTAAGCATTCAAAAAATGTGATTTCCATGGGCCACGCTTGCCCTTGCGAGATTATCAGTTATCAGGGGATTTCCTTCTCACCCTCTCTTTCCTTCACCAGTTTCTCTTCCTATCCCACTCCCCCTCTTTCTCTTCTCCCATGGTCTCCCAAATGTCCATGTTTCCTTTCAATTTATAATGAATAACAACAATCTTTCAACACTTCACCTTCCCAGGAAATCTTGAGCTGGTGGCAGGAGAGCTCTGGGAACCAGACACACTTGCCTGGTTGTGAGTAGGCTGCTCTGAGAAAGGACCAGAAACTGTCCCCAGACATTGCTACTACTGTCACTGTGATGGTGATATTTATTAAGCTCAAAGTACTAAGCCTTGGGCTAGATACCAGATAAACACTTAAACATGCTATTCCTGTCCCTCAAGGGGGTTGACAATACAAAGCAGGGAAGGACAGACACACAGAAAATAGAAATAAATTGTCAACAGCAATAGATCATCAACAATGAGAAAGAATTCAAGACTGGGCAACACAAATAAACAACATTTAAATGCGATAGCAGAAAAAGAAAAGATTGAGGGAGCAATCCTGAAGCTTCTCCCTGCTCCGGGCAACAGTTCTTGAAGAGCCACAGTCCTCCTAGCACTCTGAGGGTTGTGATTAATGATAATTCCAGTGTTAAGTGCTTACGATGTCCTAAATGCTGGAGTAAAGATAATATAAGCAGATCAGACCCAATCCCTGTCCCACAAGGGGCTCACAGTCTAAGAGAGAGGGAGAACAGGTATCTCCTCCTCCTCCTCCTCCTCATCATCATCAATCGTATTTATTGAGTGCTTACTATGTGCAGAGCACTGTACTAAGCGCTTGGGAAGTACAAATTGGCAACATATAGAGACAGTCCCTACCCAACAGTGGGCTCACAGTCTAAAAGGGGGAGACAGAGAACAAAACCAAATGAGGAAACTGAGGCCCAGAGAAGTGAAGTTACTTGCCCAAGGTCTTCTGACTCCCTTGCTGGAAATAGAGTCCACCGTACCGGGGTCTCTCCTGCAATGGTCACTAATGCCATCAGGTGCTAGTGAGCCTCACATCGGGGCTGTGAAAATCCAGCCTAAAACCTAGCGTGATTAGAATTTGAAATTTCTCCTTTGATTTGCTGAAAATGACTGATCTGTTCTACTGCTGTGAGAGGAGAAAGGAAATCACTGAAAAGAAGAATCCGTGGATTGGCACAATGATTTCAACCATCTGAGCTGGGCAACCTCCCCACAGGTTTTGAGAGCTGCTTAATGGAACCCAGGGTCTGGGTTCTAATCTTGGCTCTAATGCTTGCCTGCTGTGTGACTTTGGACAAGTCACTTTACTTCTCTGTGCCTCAGTTTCCTCATCTGTAAAACGGGAATTAAACATGTGTTCTCCCTCCTGCTTAGATTGTGAGCCGCATGTGGTACAGGGACTGAAACCAAGCAGATTAAACGTCTATCTACCCCAGTGCCTGACACACAGTAAGCCCTTAAATACCACAACTATTGCTATTATTATCATTAGGACATACGGTTATTAATCAGTGATTTTGACTTAAGTCACAGCAGGGACTCAGAGAAATAGAGTTGAATGGGATCAAACTGGTCCCAAAAGAAATCAGACCAAGGGAAAATAAGAAGCAGATAAGGAACGTGGCCTACTGGAGAGAAAACAGGGCTGGAAGTCAGAAGGACCTGCTTTCTAATCCTAGCTCCATCACTCATCTGCTGTATTACCTTGGGCAAGTCACTTTATTTCTCTGTGCCTCAGTTACCTCATCTATAAAATGGGGATTAAGACTGTTGAGCCCCACGTGGGACAGGGACTGTGTCCAACCTGATAAGCTTGTGCCTACCCCAGTGCTTAGTACAGTGCCTGGCACATAGTAAGTGCTTAGGAAATAGCGTAAAGAACGGTAATCCTTTGAATGAAAATTGGAAGTAACTATCCAAAGCCCCAGCATGGAGGTTATTGTCTTCTTTGCTCCATTAATGGGACTAGAACCAGGGTGTGGGGTACTAAAAGTTCTGCCCCAGGATCGCATCGCACCTGGAGAGTTTCCAGTACTCTGCCAGTCTCGACTAAGGTAGAGAGAGTCAAGCAGAGGCTATTATGGGCAGTGGCTAGCAAGTGGAAGGCAATATGCTGTAAATCAAATCTCACCTGTGCTGGGCAGCAGTGGCATGGGAGAGTCAAGGGCGGAGACTCAATTTTACTGCGCAGAAAGAAGGCAATGGTAAACCACTTCTGTATTTTTACCAAAAAAACTACGGCTTCACTACCAAAACAACTGCAGGTGGAGGAGAGGCCTTCTGGGAGAGATGTGTCCACGGAGTCGTTATGGGTCAGAGACAACTCGACCAGACAAGGTTCTCATCAGTCTGCAAGACTGAGTCAACGATTAAATTGCTTCTCCGGCAATTTAAAAAATAGATGGGGCCAAACGCCTTTCAGTTCTGCAGACAGGGTTAAATACCATCAGATTTTTCCCGTCCTGAATTCCGTTTTGGTTTAACATTATTTGTTTACAATGTGTCAAGATGTTCTATGGCATGGAGTTTAGTCGCAAAATTTCGATTGCTGCTGGTCGACTGTTTGGGTGAATTAAAGACAAAAATAATCGAGGAAGTGAAACTGTCCAAAGCCGGGACAGTTTATTTAGGGAGGTTCTGAAGTGAGTGCCTTTTGAGATGTTTTGGGGGAAAAAAAGCCCCAAAAGTGATCTTCTAGGTTGTAAGCTCCTTGAAGGCGGGGGTCATTGCTAATTTTACTGGGCTCTCCCAGGGCTCTGCAAACAGTAGGCGGTCAATAAGGACAATCAAATGACAATACCACAAATATGATCGACTGACAATAGCACTACGCTTCTACAATCCTATGCTTTAGGCTGGATCAAACCACATTTAGTGCAGTCAGAATTAGTGGGTTGGGAGCAAATGACCTTGAGATCTCTTACAATCTAATTCCCTACACTTCTTTGATTCCAAGTCCACAGCCCATCATGTCAAAAAAAGCCACACTGTACCAGATCAATCAATCAGTGGTATTTATTGAGTGCTTACTGTGTGCATAGGCCTGTACTAAGCACTTATGAGAGTACAACAGAGTTAGCAGACATGTTCCTTCCCCACAACGAGCTTATCGTGTGGAGGGGGAGACAGACATGAATTTAAATAACTCTTTTTTGATATATAAGAAACAACTGCCACCCCATAAAAACGAAAGAAAAAAAACTGATGAACTACCCATTTAAGGACATCTTTTATTTCCTAGTTAGGATTAGGCTGAAGCTTTGCTAAAAGATTAATGCTGGGTAATAAACTGAACTGTATATTTCCATGCAGGTCAAAAAATACCCCCCAAGGCCAACAACATTCTGCCATTTTTATAAGGGTATTTATTACTATGTATCAAGCACTAAGTGCTTAGATAGATACAAATCAATGAGGTGGGGCACGGCACAGGCCCTGTCCCACATTGGGATTCACGGTCTAAGTACGAGAGAGCACTGGCATTGAATCCCCATTTTACAGCTGAGGAAACTGATGCCCAATGAATTGGCTCATTTTGGTAGCACATCTCATACTTTACAAATTAAGGCCCCACATTTCCCTGATGACATTTATTCCACCATTTACCAATCATTTTTGGCCAGTGCCAGTCCTTCGGGAGGCTGAGTGGCTTTTTCTTTCTTTGCACCGCTCTAGTAAGGAACGGGGAATGGTGCCGGCTGATTGTGCTGCACGGATACATAATTACTGAGCTTATATTAACCCAGCGAGTGGAAAGTGACAAGTCTGCAGTTCATATTGTTATAAAGATGATGAAGCATCGCAAACCAGTAATTTGACTAAAAGAGGGCCTTCAAGAATCCAAATAAATTCATCTCTAAATCCTATCCCCTCCCTCTGCCCACTGGCTTCCATCCCTTTACTCCCCAAATAATTTTAATGTGAGCCTGAGCTTGCAGAGGAATTTTGAAGATGCCAAAAAACAATTACCTGGTTGACGCCGAAACAAAACTAAAAGGAAAACGTTGGTGTTTCCTTGGACCTCCTCTACTGTTCCTCAGACCTCCTCTACCCTCCGAATTCACCTGGAGACTCCATTCATTCAATTACTTTTCCAAGCTTTTGTTTATTCATCAACTATGGTACCCCAAGTTTATGAGCCCACCAATCACTTGTTGGGATTGTCGCAACTGTGGGTGGAGGTGGGGTTGCATTGTCAGCAGCAGCTCATGCAGTCGGGGGGTAGGGCCTTCATTTGCAGGGTGTTCATTATGGTCCCTTACACCCAGGGCCCCTGGGCTTCAGCCCCATGAGCCCCTACAGTACTCCAAACCCCGCTACAGACCTGCTGTAGTGGGTACTCAATAAATGCTACTACTACTAGCCCAAAGAAGTCTCTTTCTGTAAAGTTTGCCTTGGACTTTTCTAGGGTCAGAGGAGAGGAGAAACCCAGAACGGGAGGATCCTTCCCATTTCAAAAAAAGCCCTAACTCTAGGAGATGAGATAAATGGAAGAATCAGCTCTTGGTAATTTAGGTGATCTTGAAAAAAGGAAGCTGTGGATATGCAGACTCTCCCTCTAAGAGGGTGTTGTACAAAAGCTAAAGATGTGCTCAGATATGGCCTTTAATTCCGCCGAAAATGAATGGTGAATTCTCCAGACTGGAAAACTAGAATCTCAGCAGTGTTAACACAGGTGGGGCTTTGAACAATTGGAAAATGGAGGGAGAGGGATATAGAGAGTGAAGTACAGAGAGAGAGAAAGAGAGAGAGAAATACAGAGAGAGAGAGCAGCCTGATCGGAGAAAAATAACGATGGCCAAAATGCAGGGTGACAATAGTATATGCTGAAGACCAAGCTTCCCCTTAAGATGATAGAAGTTCCTAAATAGGAAGAGTCCTAGCAGGGTAATAAAACCCGGTGACAACCTGATGGATGTGAGCATTAAAAATGTTTCTGACAAAGGATGGGATCCCGTAAAAGCAGCTCCTAACTAGGAAAATGATCATAGCCATGCCGTCAGACTGAATGTGTTTGTGCCACTTGGGATAGATTGCATCTGTGCTTACAATATGTGGGTCTGCACTAAAATATTCTGTGTATTTTCCAAGGCTTTCTTTAGGGAGAGTTGTTTTCCACCCTTTCCTTCACATATAAGGGCTCTGAGTATCTTTTTGTATTTGAGCTTTTATTATTACTATTATTATTGATAATAGTTATTATTATTATTTGTTCTAAGTACTGGAGTAGGGGCAAGTCACTCAGACTGGACACAGTCCCTGTCGCGCATGGGGCTCACAGTCTAAGTAGGAGAGAGAACAGGTATTCAATCCCCATTTTACAGTTGAGGGAAATGAGGCATGGAGAAGTTAAGTGACTTGCCCAACATCACAAAGCAAGCAACTGGCTGAATCGGGATTAGAACCCAGGTCAACTCACTCCCAGGCCCAGGCCTTTTCCACTAGGCCACACTGCTTCCCTAGTTCCCCATCTTCAAAGTCCTTCTGAAATCACACTTCCTCCAGGAAGCCTCCCCTTATTAATTTCTCATCTCTCCACCTCACGTCCCCTAGTACATAGAGCACCGGCCTGGGAATCAGAGGACCTGGGCTCTAATCCCGGCTCTGCCACTTGTCTGCTGTGTGTCCTTGGGAACGTCACTTCGCTTCTCTGTGGCTCAGTTCCTTCCACTGCAAAATGGGACTCCTTACCTGTTCTCCCTTCTACGTAGAAGGTGAGTCCCATGAGGGACCTGATTTTCTTGTATCTACCCCAGGGCTTGGTATAGTGCTTGGCACATAATTAGTGTTTAACAAATACCACAGTTATTAATAGGGTGACTTCCTTCCTCCTCCCTCCATCCATTTTAGAATTATATTTGTTCCTGTTGGCCGGGTCACCACCCTTCGGGCCTACCTCACTTTGTTTAACCACCTGACAGAAGTTTATTGGGTCTGCTACTGTTGACCAGAGCAAGAGGATGGAGTGGAAACCAACGGGTGGGTTTGATGGCCAGGTCAAACATGCCACCCAGGAAAGGGTCAGTCCAGTCATTAGATGGCAACAAAACCCACCTCCAACACCCCTCTGTCCTATACACTCTTCACAATTTCTTTTCTGGCATCTCTTAAGCGCTTCCTCTGTGCTGGGCACTGTACTAAGCACTGGGGTAGATACAAGCTAATCAGGTCGGACACAGTCCACGTCCCACATGGGGCTCATGGTCTGAACCCCCATTTTTCAGATAAAGGACTGAGGCACAGAGATAATAATAATAATAATAATGGTATGTGTTAAGTGCTCACTATGCACCAAGCACTGTTCTAAGCGCTGGGGTAGCTATAAGGTAATCAGGTTGTCCCACATGGAGCTCACAGTCTTAATCCCCGTTTTACAGATGAGGGAACTGAGGCACAGAGAAGTTAAGTGACTTGCCCAGGGTCACATAGCTGACAAGTGGCGGAGCTGGGATTCGAACCCATGACCTCTGGCTCCCAAGCCGGGCTCTTTCCACTAAGCCACGGAGATGTGAAGTGACTTGCCCAAGGTCACCCAGCAGGCAAATGGAAGAGCCAGGATTAGAACCCAGGTCCTTCTGACTCCTCTATCCACTAAACCAAGCTGCTTCTCCTCTTTCAATACTTCTTGAACTTCTTTGTGGAAAATTTTATGTGTGGAACACAACTCAAATGGAACCTAGGGAAAAACAATACCTTCTAAATAGCATGCTGAATGTTCGCCTCACCACCTCTCCTTTCTATATTCTTCCAAAAATGTCTGACAAAATCCTGGCATACAAAGAGAGAAGAAAATTATTTGACTTCTGGAATTTGCCCCAAACTTTCTTCTCCTCTGGGACAAGAAATGTTCTCTTTTAATATAATTATTCAGGTCCTTGGGATCCAGACATCATGTAAGCCATCCACTATTTTTGTCTAACACTAATGAATATTCCAGCCATTGAAGAGAAAGCTACAAGGAGGAGATGATTTTGGAAGAAAGACGAGTTCAATTTTTGTCACTCGGAGCTCAGGGCACCAGTGGGACAGTCTTTTGAAGTTAGCCTGCAGGCAAGGAGGAAAGTTAAGGGGAAATCAGGGCTGGAGAGGTAGTTTTGGGGATCATCCATAAAGAGGTGGGAGATGAAGACACGTGAATGAATGAGTCTAGCCTGAGATCTGTAAGATGCCCACAGTTGAAAAGAAGGGGAGGACAGAGATTTGGCAAAGAAAATCAATCAATCAATCAGTCGTATTTATTGAGCGCTTACTGTGTGCAGAGCACTGTACTAAGCACTTGGGAGAAAACTGAGAAGGAATTAGAAAGGAACTGGACAGGTAGGAAGAGAACCAAGAGAGTCTCACGGCCAAAGAGTGGAAGAAAGGAAAGGTCACAGAGGTCAAGGAGGATTAGAACTGAACAGAGTCCACACACTTGGCCAAAGGAGGCTTGTCCTACTCAGACACCACTGACTCGCTAATCCTCAAGACAACTTCTACCTACTCTACTGCATTGTACTTTCCCAGTATCCTACCCTGCTCCCTCTTGGGTTCCTCCTAGTTCCCCTGGCATTTTTAAAAAAGCTTCTCCAACCTAACCACAGCCACTGCACCCGAACTACAGCTGCCCTGTACAAACCACAGTCACCAAAGTGGACCACAGCCGCCATGACCAGATCACGGCAACCACAGCCGGCTCACAGCCTCCACGACGAGACGGTAGTCACCGCAACCAAACTGCAGCCACAACGACCAAACCGCATTCACGACGAGTGGAATACAGCTGCCATAACCAGACCACGTCCACCGAAACCGGACAATAGTGCCCACAGCAAGACCACCACCACAACCCGACCACAGTCCCTACGACCGGACGGCAGCCACTTCAGACACCGAGACCGGCGAGCGTCACCTCTGCCACCCACAGACACTCCTGTCCCAGCCCCCCGCGGCCCACCCCCTGGGTCACCCCGCCTTGCTGCCCCTTTACCGTGGCTAAAAGGCCACCTGATTTACATAACCGCTGGAATCATTTCAGGCTCTTATGATCTATGAAATGAACAGTCAGCCCTGAAAGCTTTGCAGTTAATTGCTGCTGAGTTAAGTGTTTTTTTAAACACCTTCATGCTGACACAATTTAAGAAATCAATCTGGGAGATGCAGAGGAAAAAGAGCGCTCCTCCATTCCGTTTAATTCCTGGGGGGCAGGGAGGGGAGGGCGGGCCAACAGGAGGGAAGAGGGGGCAAGGAGGCCGGGGAGAAAGCCAAGCTAAGTGGCCGCGCCCGGCTTGGTCGGGGCCGGGGGAAGGGGGGCCCGCGACCAAGGAGGACGGGAGGGAACTGCGGAGACGCCTCATTGATTTTGATAAAGGTGCTTCGCGTAATCTTTCTCAATAGAGACATAGAAACACTTTCTCCAAAGGTTGTTTGTGACAAGTGATGAATAGCCGATGCAGGAGCCTAGCAATAGGAGCCTGGCTAACATCCTCTGTATTTCCTTCTGGAGCTGGGTCTGTACAACAATAACCACCATATTCATTAAGTGCTTACTGTGTGCCAAGCACCATAATGAACACTGGGCTAGATACCACATAAGATGGTGGGACATAGTCCCTGTCCTGCATGGAGCTCACAGTCTAAGGGGGAAGAAGAACAGCATCTTACCACCCCCCCCCCCCCTTTTTTTTTACAGAAAATTGAGGTACAGAGAAAGTAAAGAACTGGTTCACGGTCACAGAATGGTGTAGGGAAGCAGATTGGCGTAGCAGAAAGAACACATGCCCGGGAGTCACAGGACCAAAGCTTTAATACCGGCTCTGCCACCTGCCTGCTGTGTGAACCTGGACAAGTCAATTAACTTCTCTGGGCCTCAGGTTTCCTCACCTCTAAACTGGAGAGTCAATACTAGTTCCCCCTCCTATGTAGATTGTGAGCCCCATGTCAGGCAGGGACTCTGTCCAACCTGATTATCTTATATCTAGCCCAGGGCTTGAGTGGAATATAGTAAGCGATAAACAAATACCATTAAAAAAAAAAGCAGCGTGGTACGGTGGAGGGGTCAACTCCTGGGAACTGGGAGGGCTGACTCCGCCACTTGCCTGCTGTGTTATCTTGGGCAAGTCACTGAGGGTCTCTGTGCCACAGCTTCCTCAAATGTAAAATGGGGATCGAAAACTTTTCCTCTCTTCCTCTTAGATAGTGTGCCCCATGTGGGACAGGGTCTGATTCTGATCATATTTGGACCTACCCCAGCACTTAGTACAGTGCTTGGCACTTAATAAGCACTTGACAAATACCTCAATTTATTACTACTATTATTGTTGTCACTACTATTAAATGGAGCCAAGCTTCTGGAGTGAATTGCTGGAGGTAAACCCCTTGTTTAGAATTTTGTCTTGGGAATTCCCATCTCCCTCCCGATGACACAGAACCCTAAATCTGCTGTCCTTTGGGGCCTAGTGCCAGACTGACCTTTCCGTGGGCATTTTCCATCAGGGAGGCTCTGCCATTTTTTCCAGAAGCTGCGTTTGTTGGGTGGGACTTCTTGATTTATCTTCTTTGTGGATATCCACCTGGTGAGTATTGGCAATCTGTAGGTTTAAAAAACAACTTGAACAAATAAAAAACCCGACATGGATCATCGTAAAAACAAGTTGAATAAATAATCTGACACGGATCATCATCACTCGCCCAATTCTCCTTGTGGAGGTCAGCAACAGATCCGGACATAAGGAAGGAAAGGGGGAAACAAACTACCCAGGAAATAACCAACCCTGGTAAAATTGCTAGAGCCATCAATAAGGCAGACAGTTTGGAAGCACCCTTAAGATAACGTGATAAATGGGATTCTTCTCCATAAGGAAATGAATGGGACATAACTTCAGAGGCCATTTGGAAGTAATGGGGAGTTTGGGCGCTGCCATGGTAACAAGGCCGGGGATGCTTTTAGGCATTTAGGTGAGGCTCTAGAATGGGCTTGACCCGTTGGCTGGAATGAACTGGTGTGAGGGTTTGCACCATTGGTTGGAGTCAGAAGGGCCTGATTTTTCTTTTTTTAGCATATTTATTAAGCGCTTACTATGTGCTAGGCACTGTTCTAAGCGCTGGGGGAGATACAAGGTAATCCCTGGGGGAGATACAAGGCAATCCTTGTCCCACGTGGGGCTCACAGTCTTAATCCCCATCTTACAAATGAGGTAACTGAAGCACCGAGAAGTTAAGTGACTTGCCCAAGGTCACACAGCAGACAAGTGGAGGAGCCAGGACTAGAACCCAGGTCCTTTTGACTCCGAGGTCTGTGGCTCTATCCATTAGGCCACAATGTTCTTCCCTAGAGGTTGAAGTGTTTGGAAGGAAGGTGGGAGAGCTGTAAATCCATATCTTTACCACCTTAGCTCCCTCACCACAGTTCAGAAATATAACTACAATGGGAGGAAGCTCCTTGAGGACACTCAATCAATCAATCAATCAATGGTATTTACTGAGTTCTCACTGGGTGTAGAGTACTGTATGAAAGGCTTGGGAAAGTACAACAGAATTGGTACATGATCCCTGCCCACAAAGAGTTTACAGTCTACAGAGGGAGACAGACATCAAAATAGATTAGGGATAGGGGAAATAGTAGAGTGTAAGGATATGTACATAAGTGCTGTGGGGCTGGGAAGAGTATCAAAGTGCTTAAGGGGTACACAGCCAAGTGCAAAGTCAATACAGAGGGGAAGGAGGATAGGAGAAACAAATGGCTTGGCCAGAGAAGGTCTCTTGGAGGAGATGTGATTTTAGGAGGGTTTCGAAGGAGGGAAGAGTGATGGGAAGAAGGCAAGATTTTCATTTTTAGGTCTGTCTCCCCTGCAGGACTGTAAGCTCCTTGAGGGCAGGGTTTGGGTCTATTTAATCTATTGTACTTTCCCAAGCACTTAGTAGAGTGGTCTGTATAGAGTAAGCACTCAATAACTACCATTAATTGGCAGTGATCTTGTCTACTAACTCTATTTTACTCCCCCAAGCCCTTAGTGCAGGGCTCTAAACACAATAGACTGTAATAAGTTCCTTGAGGGTAGGGATCAGGTCAACTCTACGGTGCTCTCCCAAGCACCCAATCCAATACCTGAACACAGTAGATGTTTAGCAATTACCACTGATTAATTGGGTGCCCTGCTCAGAGAGGGAGAGGTGCCTCAGGAACAGAATATATCGGCATTCTTCTGCTTCCTGCACATACTAACTCCATTACCTGCTTAATCATTGGTGGAGAGCCCTTAAAATGTTCAAAAATTTCTCGCTGAGAGGGGACCTGCTAATCTTTTGGGGACATGTAATAGCCAGGACCTCTCAGGAAGTTCTAGTTCCAGCTTTGCCCATGGTCGCCTGCATAAGTTGGATGAACTTTTTGTTTTCTCCTGGTGATTCAGTTTCCCAGTTTAAAAAAAACCTTACAGCATTTTTAAGGATTATGAGTCTAATCAGTCTCAATCAATCAATCAATCAATCGTATTTATTGAGAGCTTACTGTGTGCAGAGCACTGTACTAAGCACTTGGGAAGTACAAGTTGGCAATATATAGAGACAGTCCCTACCCAACAGTGGGCTCACAGTCTAGAAGGGGG
Source organism: Tachyglossus aculeatus (assembly GCF_015852505.1). Lineage (NCBI taxonomy): Eukaryota > Metazoa > Chordata > Mammalia > Monotremata > Tachyglossidae > Tachyglossus > Tachyglossus aculeatus. Next base: position 10,996,849 of record NC_052085.1, on the reverse strand, counting down.
AGACAAAGAACAAAACATATTAACAAAATAAAATAAATAGAATAGATATGTACAAGTAAAATAAATAAATTTTCCCATAATGATGACCCATGAAATGCAGGGTTCTGTTCTAGGTGTTTTTAGTTCATATTCCCCTGAAACTTAGCGAAGCTATCCACGCCAATGATACGCCAATGGTATCTGTTAAATGTTTACTGTTTGTCAGCACTGTTCTAAGCGCTGGGATAGATACAAGTCAATCAGGCTGGAGGCAGTCCCTGTTCCACATGGGGCTCATGGTCTAAGTAAGAGGGAGAACAGATATCTAACCCCTATTTTACAGATGAGGAAACTGAGGCACAGAGAAATGAAGTGATTTGCCCAAGGAGATTTAAGAGACCCCCGTAAGGGTCAGAGCAAAAGGATTCTGGGCCCTGGGTCACGGGTCTTACGATACCTCTTCAATTTGCCAAAGCTGAAAATCACATTTCTTCAGTTCTGGTAGGTGAAAACTTCTTTGAACAAATAAAAACGGCTGTACCGTAGGCCCCTTATATGAGGTGGCACCTGAGGTAAAACTATTATTTGCAGAAAACAGGTTTGCAATTAGAGCGTGATGTTTGTCTTGGGAATTCTGAAATCCATTTACCATTTAACTCTCCAGAACTTGGTAAACTCCGATTCTGAGGCCACCTGATCCACAACATTGGGTTAAACTGTGCTCTTAGCAAAATTCACACCAGCCCGAGTTCGTGATAGCAAGCACTCCGTTTCATAACTTTCCGCTCGATATCCAATACACCGGTGTCACTGGACCTTACGCTGTTCTCCGAAACCTCCATGTTAAGGGTTAAAAAGTGATTTTTTTCCTTAATGATGGTAGATGAAAGCAATTTCACAGAATCAATTTCAATTTTAAGAGTACCTTGAGAGTCACCATGAGTTTGTGTTTTATGGTGTTGCATTAATAGACATTTCTGAAGTCAAGATTCTAGAACTCAGGCCATCAATTTATTTTCTCGGCTTCACTTCAACGGCCGTAACTGAAGGAGGGTCTTAGATGAAATTTCGGAGCCAAGCAATGCCCACTGATGTCCTTCACGGAGTCAGTGAGCTCACGGAAAGCTGGCTACCTTAAGTCACTCGGATTACGGAGCAGCCTCCACCTTGTTTCTGTCTCTAGGGCCCCGGGGGCTGTGATTTCTCCTAATCCCCGGGCAGTGGGTGAAAGGACAATGGTGGACAAGAGAGAAAGAGTCGGAGAAGAAGGGTTTTTACAGGCCAGGAGTGCTTTGGGTTAGCTTCACCTCTAGCCAGGCATGGTGGGGGATCAGTCAATCAATCATTTGTATCGAACACTTATTGTGCGCAGAGTACCATACTAAGAGCTTGGGAGGGCACAATACAATAGAATTGGTAGACACGTTCCCTGCCCACAAGGAGCTTATAGTCTAGATGGGATCCTTCCAATCAATCAATTGTATTTATTGAGCGCTTACTGTGTGCAGAGTACTGTACTAAGCACTTGGGAAGTACAAGTTGGCAACATATAGAGACAGTCCCTACCCAACAATGGGCTCACAGTCTAAAAGGGGGAGACAGAGAACAAAACCAAACATACTAACAAAATAAAATAGAATAGATATGTACAAGTAAAATAAATAAATAAATAAATAGAGTAATAAATATGTACAAACATATATACGTATATGTTTCCAATGACGACTGTCTCCCATAGCCACCACAGGAACACTAGTGGCAGCATGGCTAAGTGGAAAGAGCATGGGCCTGGAGGCAGCTCTGCTGCGTGAACTGGTGCAAGCCACTTAACCTCTCTGTGCCTAGGTTTCCTCAACTACAAAATGAGGAAACTGTAAGCTGACACTGTAAGCTCATCTCTCTAATAATAATAATAATAATAATAATAATAATAATGGCATTTATTAAGCGCTTACTATGTGCAAAGCACTGTTCTAAGCGCTGGGGAGATTACAAGGTGATCAGATTGTCCCACGGGGGGCTCACAGTCTTCATCCCCATTTTAAAGATGAGGTAACTGAGGCACAGAGAAGTAAAGTGACTTGTCCAAAGTCACATAGCCGACAATTGGTGGAGCCGGGATCCGGGATCTCTTTAGACTGTAAGTTCGTTGTGGGCAGGGGATGTGTCTGTTTATTGTTGTCTTGTACTCTGCCGAGCGCTTAGTACAGTGCTCTGCTCCCAGCAAGCGCTCAATAAATATGATTGAACGAATGAATGAGGATGGACCTACTTTCCCTATCTCTTAGATTGCATTCAAACCTATTATTTCTATCTACCCCAGCACTTAACGCCATACTCCGCATATAGTATTTTAAGGATTCAGTTTTTGGACGAGGGGCAGAAAATCCTGAACTCCTCCTATTACCTGGTGAAGCTACTGAACGGAGACATTTGTGACAGGGGACAGGAGTTTGAGGAGGAGGAGAAAGTTGTTCTGTTCCCGACCCTATTGAAACCTGGACAGAGGTTGGACGCAGTTCTGGTCAGCAGAAAATTCTCTGAAGGGCTCTTGGGAGAAGCAGCATGGCTTAATAGATAGAGCACGGGCCTAAGTGTTAGAAGGACCTGGCTTCTAATCCCGACTCCGCCACATGTCTGCTGTGTGACCTTGGGCAAGTCACTTCACTCTTCTGTGCCTCAGTTACCTCATCTGTAAAACGGGGATTAAGAGTGTGAGCCCCATGTGCGACAGGGACTCCGTCCAACCTGACTAACTCATATCTACCTCCAGTGCTTGGAACAGTGCTTGGCACATAGTAAGAAGTAACAACTACCATAATTATTATTATTAATAGGCCAGGGCTCTCCCCACAGGTATAGGGTGCCAACATGAGCCCTAATACAGATTGAACCCTTGATAAAACCTCATGTCACTCACTTTAACTCCCAAACGTCCAACCAACTAGTTCCAAGTTATACACAAAAGCCAGGGAAAGATGTATGATGACTCCTTGGTTGTCATCAGCTGATGTATATATGTATATACAGCAGCTGTATATATGTATATATGTTTGTACATATTTCTTACTCTATTTATTTATTTTACTTGTACATATCTATTCTATTTATTTTATTTTGTTAATATGTTTGGTTTTGTTCTCTGTCTCCCTCTTCTAGACTGTGGGTAGGGACCTTCTTTATATGTTGCCAACTTGTATTTCCCAAGCGCTTAGTACAGTGCTCTGCACACAGTAAGCGCTCAATAAATACGATTGATTGATTGATTGATTGATTACTGGTCAGGATGAAGGTCTGTCGAGCCAAGAATTCTGACCCCAACAAGGACCACAGGATGATTGGAGGCATCATGGGATGGTTGCCCTCCTTGACATCCATCCTCATGACCAGGGATAGACCATCCAACATCCCTAACTTTCCCGTCTCTACGGATCATCCCTCTGCTCGTCCATTAAGGACCCTTTACCCGTGAATTGATCCAAAACGTTCTTCTCTCTGCTGATTATTTTTGGCCTGTGCAGTTTCTTGGGGGAAAAAATGAATTCCATAGGCTTCCCACCCACTCAGAGATAGTTTCTTTTTGGCTTCAGATGAATTCAGTGAGAGTATTGTAGGGTGTTTTCAAAATGACGGCGCGTCTAGCTGTTTTGGGGGAGGAAGGGACCAAAGAATCTTGAAAAGCCTGCTGAGGGTGGAGAAAAAGGAATCTGTCTTCAGAGAAACCCCTCCATCGACTCTCAGGCAAATGGCTTGGCAGGAGGCAAGGAGTGAGACATACTCACTGCGGGATGCACACCTCAAATTTGATTCGGGAGATGTCGCTGCTCTGAAGTGAGGGTGATCAGGTCCTACCCTGTACTACCTTCTTAGCTTCCCTGATGAGGCACTTTTGCTAATTTTGTTGTTGAGCAAAATTTGATGGCTTTTCTAATGGGGATCGTCGGTTAGGGTTGGAGTCGTTTATGATTGCACATTATTATATGTGAGTAGCTTCCCGAAAGGTGAGAGATTCAGGCTTTAATGAACTACAACCCAGCAGAAACAACTGAGCCGTGGGAACTACAGTTGTGCAGAAATTAGCCAAATTTCTTTTTCAATGAGATTTTACTCCGTTCCAAGCCGTTTATCGACTCGGTTATTTTTTTAAATTAATTTCTACCCGAGTTAGTGAGATGCTGAGATTCTTCTAGGAGTCATTTTACTGCTCATTTTAAGGAAGAGAATTCCGAATTCAAATTGTTAACTCAATCAAGAGGAATGTTTCAGCATGACCCACTCAGGCTTTGTGGATGTTTTCTTGCCTTTGGATAGGAAGCATATTCGATCTCGCTTTGTCCCATTAAACACTTTTTTTCCATCTGTTAACATCAAGGAGCAAGACAGAATTGTAAACAGTGAATTTCTGGACCGCAGTCCAGCCACTTCAACACCTTCAACAGGCAGGCCATAAGAGGAGAATTGGACCACAGCAGGATGCCCAAATAGCTATTCTGGGGAGGAGCTGAAATAGTGTAACCCTAACTCTGGCATAAATAAATGGGGTAACTGAGAACACTTCTAATTGCTGAACACAGGACAGATGAGTTTTTCTTCTGTTACCCCCACAACTGCTTACTGCTATGTTGCAACTTACGAGGTTGTGCTTCAGTCATTCAAAATGGAAAATGGAAAATTTTTATGGGGTCCAGGAATAGGATTGAGTCTCAAGATAAGACTTAGTGTTAAAGTTGGGAGTTAGGATTAAGAATAGAGGCTCATGACTGGCTTCGTTGACACCTGGCCTGTAGGAAACTGAACAATAAGCAACGATTGGTGGAGGCTGGCCTTACGGTGTTTGCTATGTGGTCTTGAAGATGCTAAATTGAAGACGTTTTAAGGCATGTTTATCAATAGTATCATTAATAATAATAATAAAAATAATAAGTGGTATTTGTAAAGCCCTTACTACATGTTCAGTACTGTGCTAGTGCTGGAGCAGATACAAGATCATCAGCTCATCCCTGTCCTACATCGGAACAGTCCAAGTCTAAGGTCAGATCATCCCCACCAATTTAGGACCCTCTTGCAGGTTTGCATTCCCAGATTCTGTCTCAAGTCCGCCTCTCTTTGGGGTTGGAAATCATGGTTTGCCCTGGACAATCGACAATCAAGCTGGCAATCTGGATTGGGTTTCTTAGGGGAGGGTGGGAGTGGTCAGAGGACCCAAGCCCCAATTCCTCTTGGGATGTAGTTGGATTTGGAAACTCTTGTTCTCATCAGAAGCGGGAGACTCTTAACATCACAGAGATCTGCAGAGGACAATTAACTCACCCTCCCGCCCCGATCCTGCCCTCAGTTTGAGCAACTCAAGTCACTCTGACAGATTATCTGCCCTGTTCCAAAAGACCTTGGGGAACCCCGATTCCTAATGCTGCACTACCCTTTATCAGGCAGTATTTTCTTCTGTCTAACCTGATCCTCTCCTGCTGCAAGTCTAAGTCCAATCAATCAATCAATCGTATTTACTGAGTGCGTACTGTGTGCAGAGCCTTACACTACACGCTTGGGAGAGTATAATATAACAATATATTGGTAGTTAGTAGACACGTTCCCTGACCACAATGAGCTTACGGTCTAGAGTGGGAGACAGACACTAATATAAAGAAGTTACAAATATGTACATAAGTGCTGTGGGACTGATGGAGGGGTGAATACAGGGAGGAAATCCAAGTGCCGGGGCGATGCGGAAGGGAGTGGGAGAAGAGGAAATGATGGTTTAGTCAGAGAAGGCCTCTTGCAGGACACCGGCTTTCAATGAGGCTTTGAAGGTGGGGAGAGTAACTGTATATCGGATATGAAGAGTGAGGGTGTTTAAGGCCAGAGGCAGGATGCGGGAGAGATGGTCAGCAGTGAGATGGTGGTCGGCAGTGACTAAGTTGGCATTAGATGAGGGAAGTGTGCAGCCTGCTGGGTTGTAGCAGGAGAGCGGTGAGGTGAGGTGAGAGGGGTCAAGGTGACTGAGTGCTTTAAAGCTAATAGTAAGGAGTTTCTGTTCCTCTCATTCTGCCCCCAACAGAAATAAAAAAGAATTTTCTTTTGAATTTGATTCTAGACTGCCGGAAGAACCTTTGAAACCCTCCCCCATGTGACTGCTCAGCTTGGGAAGCTTTTGGCAACTACCACATCCCTTTGCTAAGAATGCTGATCATCTTGGGATCTCTGGGGATGAAATGCAGACAAATGACTCCTTAGAGGAGGACAAGCAGTTTGTCCAGTTGTATCTCCCAGAGCTTAGAACAATGCTTTGCACATAGTAAGTGCTTAATAAATGCCATTATTATTATTATTATTATTATTATTATTATTATTATTATTATTATTATACCATGCCTACTAAATTCAATTGGGACAGCTAAAATACTCAGGATGTTTGTCACACAATTGATTTACAACCTTGGTAGAACTTAGATGGCCAATTTGAAGAAGTTAGGTCCTTACTGCTCCTTGAAGAAGTACTTTAATGAATTCATTTGGCACTATCTGGATATCACATGTTATTTGATAAACAGTCCATTATCATTAGAAAGTAACTAATGAGCAATTAATATAAGGGATTACACACTTAGCTAATTTGATGATTTTTAATTTTGCTTAGATTAAAATGAACAAGACCTCATAAATCATGATTAGGCTTGCCCTAATAAAAGAAACCTTTATTTTTTTGCTGACAGAACCAGAATAGAAACTTTTTCACTTACAGATATCCGGTTCTGACAACCTTTCCAGATGTCCAGGTCATATATAGTTTCCCTGTCTCCATCACTCTACTCTCAATTAGTTCCTTTTAGGGGTGGTTTACAGAGTTAATAACAATGGAGGTATTTGTTAAGTGCTTACTACACGACAAGCATTGTAGTAAATGCTGGAGTTAGATACAATGCCAATCAGATCAAAGTCCCTGTTCCACACAGAGACAGTCTAAAGGGGAGGGAGAATAGGTACTGAATTCTCATTTTACAGATGAGGGAACTGAGGCAGAGAGAGGTTAAGTGACTTACCCAAGGTCACTCAGCAGGCATGTGGTGGAGCCGGCACTGGATTCCAGGTTTCCCAACTCCTGATTCTGTGCTCTTTCCACTGTCCTGGTGACCCCGGTTGTCTCCCTGTGAAGCTGAAGAGAACAGCAGTTGAATTCCATTTAATTGTGGGACCTGATGAGTCTGGCCAAGTAAACTGGAACATCCCAAGGGTCTCTCCTGGCAGGGCCAGGAGGGCAGGTATTCCCGACCATAAAAATAAAAATCACAATAATTACTCTAACACCTGTGGTATTTGCTAAGCTTTACTGTGTGTCAAGCACCATGCTAAGCACTGGGACAAATACAAGATAATCGGATCGGCTACAGTCCTTGTCGTCATGTGGCTCCCATCCTAGAGGAGAGCGAGAATGGGTCTTTAATCCCCATTGTACAGGTGAGAAAATTGAGGCATAGAGGAGCTATGACTTGTCCAAGGTCCCACTCCCTGCCCGCTACTGCCTGCCCTTCTCTTCTATCAATTAATCAATTGTATTTATTGAGTGCTTCCTATGTGCACAGCACTGTAATAAGTGATTGGGAGAATACAGTACCGTACAATACAACAAATTTAGCAGACGTTCCCTGCCCACAGAGAGCTTACAGTCTACAGTCTGTTCTTCCTTCAGGGAACGGTGGTGCTCTGGGTCTGAGAGGGAGGGTTTGGGGAATTCGGAAGGGGAGGGAAAAGAATCAGGAAGGAGGAGGAGGAGGGTGGGTTAGTCTCAGGGTAGCAGAATCCTGGACTACAATGAATCCCAAGCACTTTGAGGCGGGGTGGAGAGTGGGGTGGCAGGGGGGTTTCCCTCAGGGCAGTTGAGCTCACCTAGCCCGCCTGGTGATCTGAGCCCACCTGCAACTCCACAGAAGGTACTCATGGGTCAGATCAAATAGTACGTGGGTGGGCGAAATTTAATTTGCAGAGACTCTTCATCCACCCAGTCCAGCACTAATCACAGGCCTTGGCACATAAGCACTGAATATCACAATTATTATAAGAATCACTATTATGGACAAAGGGAATGGGTCAGGGGTACCTGGATTTGTCTGGGACTCTCGGGCCCATCTTCCACTGTAAATGCTGGACAATAGATCCTGTGAGGCCAGAGGCGATGAATATGTCTCTCCCTGTCATTCCCCCCTATCCTTACTCACTCATTCTCTTTCTTCCTTAATACCCCCTACCTCACTCAACTCATTAAGGGCCCAGAGCAGGTTGCCATGGTGACCAGTCCCAGCTCCTGGAATTAATCCCCTAGGACAGGACCAAGAACAGTGTTCTCTGATGCTGCCCACCTCATACCTCAGCCCTCAGGCCCAGGGTCTCCACTGGTTGCAGGAGGAAGCATCTAAAAGTTCCAGGAGGAGCGGAAGACTCTTGTTTTCCGACCACCTTGCTGCCCTTTGGTCTGTTTGGATCCTAAAGCCACTTTAGACCTTCCCTATCTTCCCCCTGCAGTGTCAGGGCTTGCTAGATGGGAACGATCGTGATTGATGGGATCATTAATAATAAAACTCTATAACAACTGGACTCTGTCGGGAGGAAGGAGAGAGACAAAGTCTCTGAGCGCAGCTTTATCCTCCACTGGTGACCTGTAGAGGAGGGAAGAACAGAGGAAATGGATAATTAGAAACACCTGTCTCTCCGGAGACCCCTCCACCAACCAACCGGTTCCTTTCTTCCGAGCCGCACAGCGAGGCATGTCACGGCCAGCTCTAATTTTATGTAAGCCCCGATCTGTCCAGGATTTTATTTTACACCTGTCTAGGGAGCAAAGTAATTTGTTGAGTCAAGACACTGGGAATCTTACTTATCCTCATCAGACTCCATTTTGGAATAGGTAACAGAAGGTCCCTGGCAGTAAAAAATAGGACTTAAAATAGGATGGTGTGTTGTTTGCCATAGCTATGAGGAATCCTTGGGACTTCACCGGAACAAAGTTCAATGTCGGGGTGCCAGCTGACCTGAACCTTGAGAGAAGTGGAGGAATTTGAATAGGGCATTTCGGTAATGCTGGTGGGCTAATTTGTTGCTGAACTGTACATCCCAAGTGCTCAGTCCGGTGCTCAGCACACAGTAAGCGCTCAATAAATACAATTGAATGAATTAATAATTTGGAAGCATTTCCAGGCTTCCAAGAGCTAATGGGCCACAAAGGCCCATTGTTTTATGTTATTTTATCTGTTTATGTATTTTATTTGTTAAATGCTTACTGTGTGCGAGGCACTGTGTTAAATGCTTGGGTAGATATAAAATAATCAGATTTGACACAGGGGGCACATGGTCTTAATCCCCACTTTACAGATGAGGTAACTGAGGCACAGAGAAGATAAGTGACTTGCCCTAGGTCGCAGAGCAGACAGATAGCAGAGTCAGGATCAGAACTCAGGTCCTCTGACTCCTAGGCCAATACCGTTTCCAACAGGCCATGCTGCTTCCCAATTTTATTAATGTCTGCGTCCCCCTCTAAAATATAAGCTCGCTGTGGGCAGGGAACGTGTCTACCAACCTTGTTATGCTGTACTCTCCCAAGTATTTGGTACAGTGCTCTGCACACAATAAGCACTCACTAAATATGATTGATTGATTAATCACTACTACTATTACCGGGGTTCCTAATTACAATCCTCTCATGAGCATGCTACATATTTCCTCTTCTCCTTGCTGATGACCCGCTGGAAAAACTACCAACTCTTTGTTGAGACTGGATGTATCTCTCTTCAATAGCTACTTAGCTGGCCTACATAAATTTCTTTCCTGAAATCATCTTTCACAAGGTAATCCCTCTGCTCACTGCCCTTCTCACTGCTCTGCTTCGGGCTCCTCGTCCAATGTGGTCTACTCCAGAAGAGCGGTCTCAATTTGCAGAAAGGAACTACTACTGATCTTTTTTTATGATGTAATGCCTCCGGGTTTGCAACCTCAAATCCCACTGGACTTTTTCTTCTTCTCTATCCCACTGCAAATCCATACAGTTTGCTATTTGTTATCACCCCTAGGTCTCCCCAGGTTTCATTGATTTCCCGTTTTTCTCCCTCTCATTAAATATTTGCTTTTCTGATTTATTTTTCCCTAGTGCAACAGCTTGCAATTTTTTCCAAGCTGTCGTTACTTCCAGCTCAGATAGCTGACCTCTCTAGTTCCTCATTGGTATCTGGGACATTTCCCAACCGAGAAGATTGGTGACTTTCATTTAAAGAATTATTCCTACCACATCATTAATGATGATGTTTCTAAGTAAGATCTGAACTGATAACAGCAATTCCCTCTTGTACATTACCCTTTACTCTGATACATTTTCATTTTTCAATCAATCAATCAGTTGTATTTATTGAGCGCTTACTGTGTGCAGAGCACTGTACTAAGCGCTTGGGAAGTACAAGTTGGCAACATATAGAGACGGTCCCTACCCAACAGTGGGCTCACAGTTGTGTCTTGGCCAAGATCACAGCGGGCAAGTGGCGGAGCCAGGATCAGAACTCCAGTCCCCTGACTCTCAGTCAATCAATCTTATTTATTGACTGTGCTCTATCCACTATGCTTACATTAATAGAAATATTGGGGTGCAGGGCTTTGGAGTCAGAGGTCATGGGTTCAAATGCCGGCTCTGCCAACTGTCAGCTGTGTGACTTTGGGCAAGTCACTTAACTTCTCTGTGCCTCAGTTACCTCATCTGGTAAATGGGGATTAAAACTGTGAGCCCCCCTTGGGACAACCTGATCACCTTGTAACCTCCCCAGTGCTTAGAACAGTGCTTTGCACATAGTAAGCACTTAGCAAATCATCATCATCAATCATATTTATTGAGCGCTTACTGTGTGCAAAGCACTGTACTAAGCACTTGGGAAGTACAAATTGGCAACATATAGAGACAGTCCCTACCCAACAGTGGGCTCACAGTCTAAAGCAAATGACTTTATTATTATATTATTATTATTCGCTGTGCCTCAGCTTCCTCACCTGTGAAAAGGGGATAATATATCTATTCTCCCTCTCTCTTAGACAGTGAGCCCTGTGTGGGACAGGGACGGTGTTTGAGCTGATTACCTTGTATCTACCCTCAGCACTTGGCACATAGTAAGCACTTAAATACCACGATTATTCTTAGAACGCATTTTTCTGCAAAAGAACAACAAGGCTTCCTATTTTACATCTCGGATGAGTGATTCTCAGGCTGTTTTCTCATTTCTGGCTTCTGCAGGGAACATGTCTACCAACTCTGTTGCATTGTACAAGCACTTACTTCAGCGTTCTGCACACAGTGAGCACTCAATACACACCATTGACTGATTAATTGAACTCAATTAGGATGGAACAACTTTGTGGCTAGGACAGACTGGGCTCTTTGGGATTGGCTTCTTTGTCTGTGAAGGAAGCAGTGTGGCTTAGTGGCAAGAGCCCGGGCTTGCCAGTCAGGGGATGTGGGTTCTAATCCCTGCTCCATCACTTGTCTGCTGTGGGCCCTTGGGCAAGCCACTTCACTTCTCTGTGCCTCAGTTACCTCATCCATAAAATGGGGATTAGGACTGTGAGCCCCACATGGGACAACCTGATTCCCTTGTATCTTCCCCAGTGCTCAGAACAGTGCTTGGCACATAAGTGCTTAACAAATATCATTATTATTATTATTATTCCTCCCAGAAAAAACTGAGGGCATGCGGTAACCTCAAATCGATGAGGTAAAGGCTTTCTGAGAAGCCACGGAGAGGTTCATCAGGACCACGGATTCAAATCTTACCCTGTCTAATAAGCTTGACTGAACGTGTGATCTGAAAAGCAAAAACGTTGAATTTACTTAAAGGAAATAATATGCTGATTGCCCAATGCCCTCCCTAACCTTGCTATCCAGGAGATTAAGCATATCATTGAAAAGTTAATGGCACACTCTTATTGCAAAGTTAATGGCGTAGACAGCAATCCAGCTTTCTATTTATCTAGCCCCTTAGGTCCTGAAAAATCACAAAGCCTTTTATATGCCTTGCAAATTATATATGCACCACAACAAAGCACCTTCCCTATCTGTAAAACTGTGACAATAAGGAATAACCCGATGATGTGGTAAAAATTAGGATTTGGATGGAAGACAGTGTAGAAAAATCAAAGGAGCACAATCTCACCTGGCCTAAATATATGAATTCATTTGCTTTCTGCTCTCTTTTTGAAGCCCATTCCACCTGTTCATCCTATTTGAACGCTTCCAAGAATCTTTCTTTAATTTAAATCTACATCTCCTTATTTGATCTTAATTCTAGAATACTCTTTAGCTGATTTAAAAACTGTAATCAGATCACCATCTTCTAGTCATCTCAAAAGCCTAATGGTTCTGATTTTGCCTGTCTCTCTTTCAATGTGAAAGTCTTGGTTTCACTTAACACTTTCACTGCATAACACATTATCCCTCTTCTGTAATTAGAGCCAATTTCTCCAGCTAAGATTGTAAGCTCCTTGAAGGCAGATGTCATATCTACTGACTCTTTTGTGCTCTTCCAAGTACTCAGCACAGTGCTCTTCACAATGGACGGTACTAAGTCATGCACACTAAGCAAATATAAAAAGGTTATTCATTCATTCAATCACATTTACTGAGTGCTTATTGTGTGCAAAGCACTGTATTAAGCACTTGGGAGAGTACAATATAACAATTAAACAGATACATTCCCTTCCCACAATAATAATAATGATGGTATTCATTAATCGCTTACTATGTGCAAAGCACTGTTCTAAGCGCTGGGGAGGTTACAAGGTGATCGGGTTGTCCCATGGGGGGCTCACAGTTTTAATCTCCATTTTACAGATGAGGTAACTGAGGCACAGAGAAATTAAGAGACTTGCCCAGAGTCACACGGCTGACAATTAGGGGTTTGAACTCATGACTTCTGACTCCAAAGCCCAGGCTCTTTCCATTGAGCCATGCCGCTTCTCTGCTTTGCTTGTATCCACCCCAGAGCTTAGTACAGTGCCTGGCACATAGGAAGCACTTCACAAATACCTTTGTGAAGTATCTTCCCCAGAGTTTAGAACAGTGTTTTGCACATAGTAAGTGCTTAACAAATGCCATCAGCATCATCATGTTGGACGCAGTCCCTGTCCCATGTGGGGCTTGAAGTCTCAATCCCCGTTTTACAGATGAGGTGACTGAGGCCCAGAGAAGTGAAGTGACTTGCCTGAGGTCACACAGCAGACAAGTGGCAGTGGCGGAGTGTATATTATTTTCTAACCTGGTAACTATTTTCTCCCCATTCCCTTTGTAAAACACGCACACATACATCAGCGCTTAGAACAGTGCTTTGCACATAGTAAGTGCTTAATAAATGCCATTATTATTATTATTATCCGATCCAATTCTCCTTTACCGTATGACCATGGAATGCAAGCTCTGAACTAATTAAAGCAGGGACAGGGACGCACCACTGCCATGGCTTAGGTTTTCTGGGAGGGTTTAAACCTGTAGCAAGGCGGTCCCCTTAATCCCCCCTTCCCATCCCAAACTTTCCCCTCCTTTTAACCCTCAGGGCTGAATTTCAAGCTCTGGTAAAGACCATACGGCAAGCTCTGAACTAATTAAAGCAGGGACAGGGATGCACCACTGCCACGGCTTAGGTTTTCTGGGAGGGTTTAAACCTGCAGCAAGACGGTCCCCTTAATCCCCCTCTTCCCATCCCAAACTTTCCCCTCCTTTTAACCCTCAGGGCTGAATTTCAAGCTCTGGTAAAGACCATACGGCAAGCTCTGAACTAATTAAAGCAGGGACAGGGATGCACCACTGCCATGGTTTAGGTTTTCTGGGAGGGTTTAAACCTGCAGCAAGGCGGTCCCCTTAATCCCCCTCTTCCCATCCCAAACTTTCCCCTCCTTTTAACCCTCAGGGCTGAATTTCAAATGCAAAACTACCCCCCAGGGGGGAGGGAAAGAAATGGGGTATTTTTAGAAAAGGAACAGTGAGGATGATTGCATGTGGTCGCAGTTCTGAGCCTTTGTCTTACAATTTGGCATGTCTGGGTTTGCCTTCCTGCACCCTCCACCCCAAACTCTTAACTTTTGGGCTGGGAATATATATATATATATATATGTATATAGACTGTGAGCCCACTGTTGGGTAGGGACTGTCTCTATATGTTGCCAATTTGTACTTCCCAAGCGCTTAGTACAGTGCTCTGCACATAGTAAACGCTAAATAAATACGATTGATGATGATGATGATGGGAAGAAGCCAACCCCCTCCTCATTAGTATGCGCCTTCTCCATCTGAGCTCTTATCACTCACACTGGGTAAACAGCCCCTTCCAGCAGCTTTCCCTCTTTGTTCCAACAAACAATGGTCTTTGTATCACAGAACAAAGTTAGGAGCAGGGACAGATTATTCCTCAAGCTGTCAGAACAACTCACTGTTTAATTTAAAATATGACACTGTCTCTCTCCCAATCCCCCTTTATTTCTTCCAGAGAGCAGAACTGCTCTGAGCTTCCCCCCTTCGGCAATCCTTCGTCTTTGGAAAGAGGCCAAGACCAATCCCACTGATTTTCTCAGACCAAATTCCCTGGCTTGTGAGAGAGTGTGGAATAGATTACAAGGCAGAGGGCTTGAGTTCTGTTCCTGCTGTGCCCGTGACACAACTCATTTTACCTGCCTTCGCCTCAGTGTGCCCATCTATAAAATGGGGAGTCAACTGCAAGGCAATGAACCTCATCTGTAAAATGGACATTAAGGCTGTGAGCCCAATATGGGACAGAGACTGCACCCAACCCGATTTGCTTGTAATCCCCCAGCATTTACTACAGTGCCTGTCACAAAGTAAGCACTTAACGAATACCATAATTATCATTATTTTTACTGACCTTTCACAAAGCCTCTTGCAGACTCCCTCCAGGTCGTCGGCATAGAATTGTTTCTGAATGATTCTCATTACCTCTTCATAACTGCACAAAACAGTCATTTGGAAATGCAGAAGGTTTGCAGCTTCCAGAGTTTCTAATTGTATTTTCCAGACTGGTTGCAAGACCCATTCCACAGTCCAGCTTTCCTCCACTGTTTATGGGTGAGGAGCTCAACAGGATGCTATCAATTCAGCAGTAAATGATTTCCTGGGTGAACACAGCTCCTGGGAGGTCCTATAAGCAGGAGAAGCAGCGTGGCTCAGTGGAAAGAGCACGGGCTTTGGAGTCACAGGTCATGGGTTCAAATCCTGGCTCTGCCAACTGTCAGCTGAGTGACTTTGGGTAAGTCACTTAAACATCTCTGTGCCTCTGTTACCTCACCTGTAAAATGGGGATTAAAGCTGTGAACCCCCCCACCCCAGGTCAACCTGATCACCTTATAACCTCCCCAGCGCTTAGAACAGTGCTTTGTACATAGTAAGTGCTTAACAAATACCATTATTATTATTAATAAGCAAGGTGAATTGATTGAGAAGCAGTGCAGTCTAGTGGGAAGAGCATGGGTTTAGGAATCAGAGGACCTGGGTTCTAATCCCAGCTCCACTTCTTGTCTGCTCTGTTACCTTAGGTAAATCACTTACTTCTCTAGGCCTCGTTATCTCTTCTATAAAATGGGGATTAAGACTGTGAGCCCTACGTGGGACAGGGACTGCGTCCAACCTGATTAGCGTATATCTACTGCAGCGCTACGTACAGTTCCAGCTAAAGAACAGGCACTTAAATGCCGTTTTTAAAAAAAGGTGCAGGTTGGTGGTACTAAAACCTCTGCGAGAGCTACCAATAGATCAATCAACAGTATTTATCGCATAATAAATACCAATAGATCAATCAATAGTATTTATTATGCACTTACTGTATGCAGAGCACTGTACTAAGTGCTTGGGAGGGTACAATCCCTGTCAAATAAAAAGATTTCTAGCTTGACTTTCCCTCTGCACTGTAAGTTCCTTGTGGGCAGAGGCTGTGCCTACCAACTCTGATATACTGTACTCTCCCAAGTGCTTAGTGCAATGTTCTGCACACCGTAAGCACTCAATAAATGCTTAATTTATTAAGCATAATAAACCATAAGCGCTTAATAAATTTCATTATTAATAAATACAATTGATCGATTCTGCACCCACATTAAATAAGGATCTTCCTACCCCAGAAATCAACCCAACTGAGGAGTTGAAACCCAGAGATAACTATAAAGCTGAGCTGAATATTACCAACCAATCCGGGTGGGGTTTTACAAAGATTTTAAGGTACTTGAGAAATTCAATGTGCCAAAGGCATTCTAAATATAAGGAGACCCATTTAATCCTTTAACGGGAGCCTGTTGGCAACGGGACACCCATCATAATGTCATTCGAGGATTAAGTCCAGGATACTTGAATGCCAAAGGCAATATTGCGTCTAAAAATCATTCAGGTGAATACTCTTTTACAACGTCAAATAGACTTCATTCTCCTATAGAGTAACAACAGTTAAGGAGAGCGTGGATGTGATCACCAACTTTGAGATGGATAAGTGAGCAGCGCTCTAAGACAAGAACAGATAAATACTATTACTATAATGCACCACTTTTAGCTCATCTGTCCCTCCACTTAATAGGATTTAGTGGCCATACTTTGTTTGCCAGAATTTATAGTCAGAGAAAGCCCAGAAAATCCAATTGGTAGAAACCAGTTGTTTCCAAGAACACCCAATAGGGGAAAAAGACATTCCAAACTAAGGAATGATGCTACCTTTTAAAAGGACACAAAGTTCAGTATATATATATAATATAAAAAATATTGATCTTGGAAAATTAAAAGTCTTTTTGAGATGGTGGCGTGCCTGTGCCTTCCATTCAGAAGAATATTGGAAAACTACAGACGAGATAAAATTGAGATTTCAAGACTGCAGCTTAGTAACACTGGGCAATATTTGACCTTCAAGTTGAGTCAATTTTCCTATAATGCAGCAGATAGTTTTTGAAGAATCCCAGATTAAAGAAAACTGGCATTATATTTTATACACCTCGTGACCTTGGGCAAATCACTTAACTTCTCTGTGCCTCAGTTACATCATCTAAAAAATAAGGATTAAGACTGTG
This sequence comes from Tachyglossus aculeatus, assembly GCF_015852505.1. Lineage (NCBI taxonomy): Eukaryota > Metazoa > Chordata > Mammalia > Monotremata > Tachyglossidae > Tachyglossus > Tachyglossus aculeatus. The sequence continues at coordinate 10,979,800 of NC_052085.1, read as the reverse complement.
AGCCCTATGAGGGACAGAGAATGTGTTCAACCTGATTAGCTTGTATCTACCCCAGCCCCAGAGCTTAGAACAGTGCCCGGCACATAGTAAATGCTTAAGAAATACCATTAAAATGAATAAATAAATATTTTGGATTGATTGACCCTGAGGATGGTGTTTTGATTTTTTTTTTTAAGGCAAGGAAAACCAGGTCATCCAGAGAGTTGGAAGTAGGTCTTGGGAAATGATTCAAGCTCTTGCGTTTCTGGGCCTCTTGGCCAGCAATTCTATTTCCCAGCCTGCCCTTCTTTTACTAATCGGAAGAAGTGACACACATCAAAACCCATATTAAAGGGCAGCTAGACCCCTGTTACTTATTATGTCTCCTGAGAGACTGATATGGCGAGTTTCCAAGCCAGGACAGTCAATTATGCATATCCACATTTCTGGCCATTTCGCAAAGTGGATGCTTGACAGATGAGCCTTTAGGAGCTCTTCCCAGCCTCTGCAGACAGACATTTCAGGAGATATGGAGGTGCTTTTTATTGCCATCCAGCCTGTTATCGCACCGGTCAGTTGCTCCTGTCCCTCACACAGGCATTTTAAAAACAATACCAAAAATCTTAGGATGACTGTTAGGGAAGATAGTTAGTGTTCATTGTAACAGTAGATAGAATGCTTCGCACACACCTAGGCTACAAATCAACTCAAACATTTCTCAAGTAAACAATTGTTAAACAGTCTGAGAAGCTGAGAAGTATCTGGTGGCCTAGTGGAAAGAGCACGGGCCTGGGAATCTGGGGACCTGGGCCTGGAGTCCCGGCTCCACCACCTTGGGCATGTCACCTCACTTCTCTGCGTCTCAGTTTCCTCATCCGTGGAGTGGGGATTTAATACTTGATCTCCCTCCCCCTTATTCTGGGGGCCCAATGGGGGACAGCGACTCTGCCAGATCTAATTATCTCATACCTAACCTCAGCACTTAGTGCAGTGCTTAGTACCTCGTAAGCACTTAAATACCCCCAAAATGAAAAAAAAAAATTGTTCAACTTCCTGTCACTCCACTAGTTCTGTTCTGTAAACTATCCCCTCCCCAGAAGATTGGAGAGGAGACAACTGGTCCTGCAAGCTGGTCTCCTGGACCTATCAGTTTCAGTGGGTGCCCTGTTGTTTGGGTTTGATTTTAATAGTATTTGTTAAACGCTTGTTATGTTCCAGGCACCACACTAAGCACTGTTATCCTAGTGTTGTGGAATTTACGGGAAAACAACGGCATGTCCACCTTGTGTTAGGCCTCAACTGCTGTTTCTCTAACGCAAAATAAAGCCTATTTAAGGATGAAGCAGAATACTCACCGAGATGACTTTTATACTTAATATCGCCTTCTGTGAAAAATGGGGGCGGACAATATTCATGGCCTCTCCATTAGCAACAGCCTCTAAGGTGAGGCTGGGGGATAGTGACCCAATCGCAGTGCGCAGTGTTGATGCTGACTGTCTGACGATGAGTTACTCTACTTTCTCTGGTACAAGATTTAGGCTGGGAGCCCCATGAGGGTCTGGGATGCATCCAATATGTCTATCTTGTATCTGCTCCAGAGCTTGGCACATAATAAGTGCTTAGCAAGTAACATTAAAACAGTGCCCTTTTGCTATTAATGAACTGGGTACTACTGATCGAATGACTGTTGGGTGGCCAAGCATAAAATGAAATCAAAAGAATGGGACCAAGAACTGTACAGAAAAGCACAGAAAGGAGAACTCAGTATTTCTGATGGACAATCTCAATGCCAGTACCTCAAGCCTGTAAGTGGTATGTCACTGGGGACGGCAACCACACGAGCTTATTACTAGGTAAACACAGCCTGTAAACATATACCTGTCATTTCTTAATGAAAATAAAGGTGGTATGTACAATAATAATAATGATGATGGTATTTATTAAGCGCTTACTATGTGCCAAGCACTGTTCTAAGCGCTGGAGTAGATACAGGGTTATCAGGTTGTCTCACGTGGGGCTCACAGTCTTAATCCCCATTTTACAGACGAGGGAACTGAGGCACAGAGAAGTAAAGTGACTCGCCCAAAGTCACGCAGCTGATTAGTGGCGGAGCCGGGATTTGAACCTACAACTTCTGACTCCCAATGTTTACTTTGTGCACTGCGCTGTGATGAAGTAGACACAAATCAAGGGGGGATTCGATACCTGTTCTCTCTCCCCTTTAGATTGTGAGCCTTGTGTGGGACAGAGACTGTGTCTTATCTGATTGCTTAGCACATAGTAAGTGCCTAAAAAATGGCACAGTTATTATTTGGAGCAGTACCCCTGTCCTCTTGTTTTGAAAGACATGAAAGTGTGCCCAAGGCTCAGAAGAACCTCTTCCCTTCCTGTTCCACAGCCACTGTGAGGGAAATCAATCAATCAATCATATTTATTGAGCGCTTACTGTGTGCTGAGCACTGTACTAAGCGTTTGGAAAGTACAAGTACAAATCAACAAGTGATTTCTTTTTACACATATTCATCAGTGTGAGACACAGTAATCAGTGGTCTAGTAGAAAGAGCACAAGACTAAGCAGCGTGGCTCAGTGGAAAGAGCCCGGGCTTTGGAGTCGGAGGTAATGAGTTCAAATCCCGGCTCCGCCAATTGTCAGCTGTGTGACTTTGGGCAAATCATTTAACTTCTCTGTGCCTCAGTTACCTCATCTGTAAAATGGGGATGAAGACTGTGAGCCCCCCGTGGGACAACCTGATCACCTTGTAACCTCCCCAGCGCTTAGAACAGTGCTTTGCACATCGTAAGCGCTTAATAAATGCTAAAAAAGAAAAAGGGTCAGGAATCCCAGGTTTGCATCCGAGCTCTGCCACTGGACTGGTGAATTACCCTGAGCAAATCACTTAAACTCTCTGGGCCTCTGTTTCCTCATCTATTGAATGGGAATAAAATAGAGTTTGAGTCCCATGAAGGGCAGCTACAGTGTCTAATCTCAGAACCTTGCTCTACCCCATCACTCAGCATAGAGCAGATGCTTAATAAAATCCCTTATTTCTACTCTATTCATCATAACCATCATGCCAAGGTAAATCCCAGCAGACCTAGCAAAGATTAGCACTCACTAGGCACAATTTTTAGAAATAAATTGCCGCTGGACAAAAGGACTTCGTGCTGATTTAATGTTCAGCTGAATTTTTTTTTTGAAGTGAATTCATGGTCTATAATTATTATTGATCGCTATGAAAGCAATCAGAGAAAGCATTAGAGTGGACTCTAAATAGCAGGACCAGAAATAGGCTTAGGGCTTATCTCAGCCAATCGGAATGTGGTATTTGCGCTCTAAACTGATTTTATAGCCAAGCTGCCATTTTAGAGCATCTCTACAAACTCCCTGCTTTGGTGTCCTAATCCCACCCCTGTCAGCATTTATGGGGCATCTCCTTGTTCGACCACAATACATTCTAAGACAATATCTTACCTGACTTTTAGCAGATGGTTGTTAATGGGATATTTATTTACAGAATAAAATTAAATTGGAGCTGAATCTTAATGTGCAATTTACATAATCAGCTTTGTTCTAAGCTGATGAGCTGTTTTGAGCCGCACTGGGGACCTTTCAGTCATTGCCGCCTCAAAGAAACAGCCACTGAGAATTGAGATTAAGCTGCTTCCTAAAGCTAGAAGTCTTGATGAGAATCTATTATCCCAATTTAGAGGCCTCATAATTTCTCTAGTCACAGTCATAGGATCAAAGATGCATGTAGCCCCTGACAAAGCCCAGCATCAAAAGAAGGATTGCTTTTGGCAAGAATTTTTGTCGTGAATAATTTTCCCCCCAAGAGAGAAAGCTGAGGGCATGTGGGGAACCCGTGGGGCCTAGCAGAGACAGCACAGGAGTCAGGAGGCCAGCTCTACGACTTACCTGCTGTGTGACCTTGGGCAAGTCATTTAATTTCTCTGTCTTCCGTTTTCTTTATCTGCAAAATGAGGATTCAGTATCTGCTCTCCCTTCCCTTTAAACGTGAGCCCACTGTGGGACAGGGGCTGTTACCCACCACAGCTTGGCACCTGGAAAGTGCTTAACAAATACTATTATGACACTATTAATTATTATTAATCAGTGATATGAGTTGAGCACCTACTGAATTCGGAGCATTGGAGGGAGAGCTTGGGAAAGGACGAGATGATTACTGCTTCAGGAGCCATTTGCTTCCCACTCAGTCCTTCCTCAGTAGGGTCAAATTAAAGAGCAGGAGAGCTGACAGTGAGCAGTAGGGTCAAGTTTAAGTAACTCTCCCCCTCCCCAAGAATAAATTCTCGGAGCTGTTAGTTCCGGAGTTACTTTGTTCCTACTTGAGGAGAAGGGGAGGGATAAAGGGGGCGGATCCCCTCCAGGAACCTGAGGGCCTTTTTGAGTCCAGGGCTTGAGGCAACCATTTCAGTCCATTGCACCTCGGGGAAGTCCCTGGAGCCCCTCTGACCCATTATTTGCGATGGTAATTTCACTATTTACATTAACAAGTCAGTTGTCAAGCTTTCAGCTTCGTTAGCTTTGCTATTGGCCCCTTGGAGCTCAAACTGTAGTGTTGTTAATACCAACTTAATAGTCCTCTCAAAGCCTCCAGGCCCAACAGCCTGACACTGACTGATCCGAGGAGAATTTTTAGATCCCATCGCACTCCCCGGAATGTATTTATCTTCCATGGGTGTTTGCTCTTGATATGCAAAGAGCTCTCCCTTTCTCTGGCTCATTAGTTACTCACAAATAACACTCCAGGGGGGAGCTATTTCAAGCTCCTCATTTGGATTTGAGGATGGGGAGGAGGGCTTTCAGTTTGACTGGGGTCCATCTGCCTAGGGACATTGGAAGATCAAAGACATTCAGTTGGGGGTCACCTCTGGGGTCCCTCCTTAGAGGGTCCACATCCAGTTTGGATCCCTCTCTGGGGTGGTGGGGCTGAGGCCATCTGGGTCCATTTGAATCGAAGGTGTCTGGGAGATCATCATCATCATCATTTATTGAGAGATCAGAGGACACTTTAGCCATTTGTTCCTGCTTCCCCAACTCCTTCAAAAGTCATCAAAGTAGGATGTGAAGGCCAGAATAACTTCCAGCCGGTAAGTTCTTAGATAATAATAATACCATTAATTAAGCACTTACAACATGCAAAGCACTGTTCTAAGCACTGGGGAGGTTAACGATCTATCATCATCATCAGTCGTATTTACTGAGCGCTTACTGTGTGCACAGCACTGTACTAAGCGCTTGGGACGTACAAGTTGGCAACATCTAGAGACGGTCCCTACTCAACAGTGGGCTCGCAGTCTAGAAGGGGGAGACAGAGAACAAAACCAAACATATTAACAAAATAAAATAAATGGAATAGATATGTACAAGTAAAATAAATAAATAAATAGAGTAATAAATATGTACAAACATATATACATATATACCGGTGCTGTGGGGAAGGGAAGGAGGTAAGGCGGGGGGAGGATGGAGAGGGGGAGGAGGGGGAGAGGAAGGAGGGGGCTCAGTGTGGGAAGGCCTCCTGGAGGAGGTGAGCTCTCAGTAGGGCCTTGAAGGGAGGAAGGTAACAAGGTTACCTCCTTCCCTTCCAGGCCTGACAATGGAGAAGATACCTTCTGTGATCTCTGACTGCAGTGTGCTTTTTTATATGCAATTTGCTTTTTAGCGAGATATTGCTGAGGAAATTAAGTTGGAAGCAACCATGCTTGAAGCAATCCTGCAAATGGCAAAAGGGCAGAGGCTATTTTACAACACCCTACCCCTTTTGTCCGAATACAGTTTAGATTAAAGGGTGCTAAGCAAAGCAAATAAAAACAGTATTGTCTTCTCTGCATGCTTCCTTCCTCCCTCAGCAAAGTAATTGTATTACACTCTTCTTCCAGGTAAATACTTAATTTCGTCTTTCTGCTTCTTTATTTCCAAAATAAGGGAAAGAATACTTTAGAGAAAAGGGGGAAAGGGAAAGAAAAAGGAGAGAAGCAGGGAGGGAAAGAAGGTGCAAAGGAGATGCAGAAGATATTTGAAATAAAGGGGTGGGGAGGGAGTGTTTCCCTGATTGAATATTACAGGAGTGGTTTGATGCATTCTGATCAATATATTTTGGGCGTGAAATCCTGGTTTCCTACTTTCACCTTCTCCTTGTGAAATATGAAAAAGAAAGTATTTCCCAAACATCTCAGAGGCAATATTTTTATTTGGGCATTTAAGGAGCAGTATACAGGCCTCTTTCTTTTACCTTTTCTCTTAGGGCCTATTTTCCATCGCTTTCCATTATTCTAGCAGTCTTCGCTGAACCCACTCTAGTTTCTGTGCGGTCTTTTCTAAAGCGCCAGTGACCCTGACTGCACAGGATGCTCGAATAGGCATTTGACCTGGGCGGGGGGTAAAGATGACTTCCTGACTTTGGCATGCTAGGCTGCTCTGAATGCACCTTTGTTGCTGGCTCTTGTGAAATGGCTCTTTTTTGCTTCCTATTCATCTTTAGGTCAACTAGCGTTTCCAGGTCACTTAACTTCTCTGGGCCTCAGTTTCCTCCCCTGAAAAATGGAGATTAAATATCTGTCCTCTCTCCTACTTAGACTGGGAGCCCATTGCGGGACAGGGACTGTGTCGTACCTGACTAACGTGTATCTACCCCAGAAAAGAATAAGCACTTCACAAATACCACAATTATTCCCACTGGACTGTAAACTTCTTGGGGGCAAGCAACATGTTACAGACTATGCCTATCCTACTCTCCCAAGCTTTTAATAGAGTGCTCAGCATACAGTAAGTGCTCAGTAAATGCCCTTGACTGATAAGTCCTTTACTGTTGTACTTGGACCTAGATAATCTTTCCTCACCCTGAATTTATGGCCCCTATTTTTTTTTGTTTCTGAGTGTGCTCCCTGGCTCTTCCCTTAATGAAAATTCCTTCAGTCTCTAGAGAAGCACTTCCTTAATTTGTAGTGGAAATTGCATTTACTGAGTGCCTCTTCTGTAAGGCACTGCACTAAGTGTTGGCTATCAAAGCTATTGGAATTCAGCTAGTGGTTATTAATTTGATAGAATGACAGCTTTTAGGTGAGTTGCATACAAAGCCTAATTCGGTGCCAGATACACCCTTCAGTTCATCATTAAAATTGGATGATGATGATGGTGGTGGTGGTGTTAGGATAATACAGCTTAGCATGACTGGAACATTTGGGAGAAGAGAATAAATGCAATGGCTGCTTTCTCCCCATCTGTCTTTCCCTTGAATTTTTTCTCCTTCCCAAGGGGAGTAGTCGCATAATGGTTGCAGTTTGGGGTCGGAGCTAGGCGGTGATCTCCTTGAGAGTAGAGATCATCTCTACTTACTCTATTTTTTTTATGATACTCGTTAAGTGCTCACTATGTGTCTAACCCACCCCTTCATCACCCTCGGCTACCCCCGGCCGAACCTGTGCCCTGGGAAAATGGGAGGAACAATGGTAAAGTGACTCAGTTGGTAGCAGTATCTGGACCCTGGGATCTCGACTTCATGCACCGGGTGGCAGTTGCTGTGTCCTCCCTACCCTCCATTCCTCCTCCACTTTAGTAGTCCCTGCCTCAGTTCCTTTTTGGGTTAAACTCCCGGTGGGCAAGGAATGTGCCCGTTGGTTCTGCTCTAGTGGAAAAAGCCTGGGGGTCAGGAGACTTGGATCCTAATCTCAGCTCCGCCACTTATCTGCTGTGTGACCTTGGGCAAGTCGCTTCCCTTCTCTGTGCCCCAGTTCCCTCCTCTGTAAAAATGGGATGAAGATTCCTGTTCTCCCTCCCCCGTATACTGTGAGCCTGTGGGGCAGGGACTCTTTCCCCCCTGCAGCATCTAGGTCACTTTTTTTGGTACAGTGCTTGGCACTTAGTACAGTGCCAAGTACTGTACACACTTAGTACAGTGTATTGCCCCCAGTGGGCCCACAATAAATCAATCAATCGTATTTATTGAGCGCTTACTGGGTGCAGAGCATTGTACTCAGCACAATAAATACCTGTTCCAGCACATAGTAAGGTAAGCACTTAATAAATGCCATAGCTATAATTATCACTATTACTACAACTGTTACCCTTTCAGACACTGCCAGCGGTGAACCTGAAATAGAGAATGGCCAACCACCAGGATTATCGCTGCACCCGTGTACTTCCTTGTTGCCAGGAAGGGATTTAATTATTCAACCGGTTGCCTTTACCGACTGGATTTCTTTAGACACCCCTAGGACCACACCCATCATCCAGCAGCCAGTCTCCTGAGGGACTGAAGGCTTTGTGGCCATAAAATCTTGCAGAAATGCAGGGTGGATTTGTTTTACTATAATGAACAATGCTGCGACACCCAGGATTTGCTACAGCCTGTCATTCATCCCTTCGAACTGGGCCAGGATATTTAGCCAACTAATAGAGTAATCAGGGGCACACAGGCAGGCTGCTCTATTATCCAGGTTATTACGGAATCAGCAATGTTGACTTTCTTATTATAGTTTTCCAATTAGTGAGAGCGAGCGAGTGCGCGAGAGAAGGCTATTGCTTCACTCCCCGCTCTCCAGGGAGAAGCCTGGAATTTTACATGTAACGTGAGAGATGGATAGAGTTATCTGGACTTAGACTGGCTCTAATCTTCCCTTTTCGCGGAGGGATTAAGCGGAGGCTTGTGGATTTGCAGTTTTAATCAGAGGAGCCGCTGGAACTTCCTTCGCTGCCGCTGAATTATTCTGGTGGCCCCACGCCTCACTCGGACTTCCGAGCTCGTATGGCTTCGTGGATGATTTTGGCAGTTTTCTTCCATAGCTTAGTATGCACACCGTATGCATTCAATCCGTACCACTTTGTGTATACTAAGCTATGGAGGGAATACAACAGGGTTGGTAGACACACAGCCTGCCTTCCAAGAGTTTACAGTCTAGTGGACTGTTGATACAAAAACACTTTTGCAGTTGACTAGCACCCCTTATCTTTGCAGAGAGCTTCCAGTGATTTAATTCGGTTCTCCCAGCATCCTAGTGAGGTAGGTGTTCCCCCCTTGCAAGCAGCGTGGCTCAGCGGAAAGAACACTGGGTTGGGAGTCAGAGGACATGGGTTCTAATCCTGACTCCTATGTGCAAAGCACTGTTCTACTTCCCAAGCGCTTAGTACAGTGCTCTGCACACAGGAAGCGCTCAATAAATGCGATTGAATGAATGAATGATGTTATTGTTTTGTTTTGTTGTCTGTCTCCCCCTTCTAGACTGTGAGCCCGTTGTTGGGTAGGGACCGTCTCTATATGTTGCTGACTTGGACTTCCCAAGCGCTTAGTACAGTGCTCTGCACACAGTAAGCGCCCAATAAATGTGATTGAATGAATGAATGTTGTTATTCTTTTGTTGTCTGTCTCCCCCTTCTAGACTGTGAGCCTGTTGTTGGGTAGGGACCGTCTCTATATGTTGTCAACTTGTACTTCCCAAGCGCTTAGTACAGTGCTCTGCACACAGGAAGCACTCAATAAATGCAATTGAATGAATGAATGAATGACTCCACCACTTCAATTCTCTGTGCCTCAGTTACTCATCTGTAAAATGGGGATTAAGATTGTGAGCCCCACATGGGACAACCTGATTACCTTGTATCCACCCCAGTGCTTAGAACAGTGCTCGGCACATAGTAAGCATGTAACAAGTACCATCATCGTTATTATTATTATTTTACACATGCTGAAAGTGAAGCACAGAGAGGTTCAGTGACTTTCCCTAGGACACTCAGCAGGCCAGTGGCAAAGCTAGGTAAGGGCCCTGTCTTCTGACTCCAAGCCCGAGATCCTTTCCATGAGACCATGCAGGATAGCCTTTGAGGTGAAGCCCTGTCTAAACTGTGAGCTTCTTCTTCTAGACTGCAAGCTCTTTGTGGCAGTGAATGTGTCTACCAGCTCTGTTGTCCTCTCCCAAGCGGTTAGTACAGCATTTTGTACACAGAAAGTGCTCAATAGATACCACTGATGGATTAATGGATGGATTAACTAGTTACGCGACCCCCCGAGCCATCCGCCAAGCTAGCTTTCTTCCTCCCTTCGAGGCCCTACTGAGAGCTCACCTCCTCCAGGAGGCCTTCCCAGACTGAGCCCCTTCCTTCCTCTCCCCCTCGTCCTCCTCTCCATCCCTCCCATCTTACCTCCTTCCCTTCCCCACAGTACCTGTATATATGTATATATGTTTGTACATATTTATTACTCAATTTATTTATTTATTTGTTTTACTTGTACATATCTATTCTATTTATTTTATTTTATTAGTATGTTTGGTTTTGTTCTCTGTCTCCCCCCTTTAGACTGTGAGCCCACTGTTGGGTAGGGACTGTCTCTATATGTTGCCAACTTGTACTTCCCAAGTGCTTAGTACAGTGCTCTGCACACAGTAAGTGCTCAATAAATACGATTGATTGCTTGATTGATTTATTCTCTAAGACTAGAAGCAACTGTTGCTACATGTCTATTACTCTTCTAGTAGTAGTAGTAGTAGTAGTAGTAATATTCACTGAGTGCCCCCCAGGATGCAATGTAGGAGAAAGTAAAGAAGAAAGAAGGGACCTGGGTTTTAATCCCAGGTCTACCACTTGCCTGCAGGGTAACTTTGGGCAAGTCACTTAACTTCTCTTTACCTCAGTTACCTCATCTGCAAAATGGGAATTAAGACTGTGAGCCCTATGTAGGACTCAGACTGTGTCCAGCCTGATAATCTGGGATCCAGTGTTTAGTACAGTACCTGACAGAACAGTGCTTGGCACATAGTAAGCGCTTAACAAATACCAACATTATTATTATTATAGTAAGTGCTTAAGAAATATCATTTAAAATAAAAGAAGAAAGGCCATGCCAATTCCTTCTGGAAACATGTCTATCAACTCTGTTGCAGAATACTCTTGCAAGAGCTTAGTACAGTGCTCTGCATACAGTAAGCACTAAAAAAATACCATTGATGACGATGATGGTGATGGGCCTGGAGGGAAAGGCATTTCACCCATGTTCATTGAGAGATGTGAACTCCAGGACTGCCCTGGGTCCACTCCCAGCCTCTGTATTGTTGCCAACTTGTACTTCCCAAGCGCTTAGTACAGTGCTCTGCACACAGTAAGCGCTCAATAAATACGGCTGAATGAATGAATGGGGTAGTCCACATCCCACGTGGGGCTCACAGTCTTCATCCCCATTTTATAGAGCAGAGAACTGAGACGCCAGAAAGCAAAAAGTGACTCACCCAAGGTCACACAGCAGACAAGTGGAGGGGCCAGGATATGTTTGTACATATTTTTTTACTCTATTTATTTATTTAATTTATTTGTACCTATCTATTCTATTTATTTTATTTTGTTAGTATGTTTGGTTTTGTTCTCTGTCTCCCCCTTTTGGACTGTGAGCCCACTGTTGGGTAGGGACTGTCTCTAGATGTTGCCAATTTGTACTTCCCAAGCGCTTAGTACAGTGCTCTGCACATAGTAAGCGCTCAATAAAGACGATTGATGATGATGATGATGATGGCCTGGGTCCTTCTGGCTTCCAGGCTCGGGCTCTAACCACTTGGCCACGCTGCTTCTCACCCCGATCCCAGCTGTCCCTGCCTGATCCTGGGGTGCCCCGAGCCAGCCCTCTCCCCGGAACCCGCTCGGGCCGGTGAGTTCAACTCGTCAGCCTCCACTCGTCTGGAACACGGAGCTCTTCCCTTTCCGATTTTCCCAAAGGGGCCGCTTGATTTCCTGTTTTCCTTTCCTGGCGAAGCAAGAGCCGGAGTCCCCGGCGCCCTTGCGATTGCGCTGCGGGGCTTTATGGGGGTCGCCCGGGGAGGTTCGCTCCTTTGGGTGAGACGTCTGAGTGAGCCGCTCCGCCCGTGAGGAAATACTCAAAGATTCAGAGCTGCCATCTATTTATTTATTTATTTATTTTATTTGTACGTATCTATTCTATTTTATTTTGTTAGTATGTTTGGTTTTGTTCTCTGTCTCCCCCTTTTAGACTGTGAGCCCACGGTTGGGTAGGGACTGTCTCTATATGTTGCCAATTTGTACTTCCCAAGCGCTTAGTACAGTGCTCTGCACATAGTAAGCGCTCAATAAATACGATTGATGATGATGATGATGATGTGCTCTGCACATAGTAAGTGCTCAATAAATACGATTGATGATGATGATGTCCAGAAAGGGGAAACGATGGATCCCTGCCTGCTGGGCCATCAGTCAGGCAACGTTTCCTGAACTTTTTCCTGGATGATGCCTGGGGATGAACAGAATAGGAAATCAGTGGCTGTGGGGGAGCTGATAGTTTGGAGACGCTCCCAGTAATATGTTCTCACCCCAGGCAGCTACGGATTTTCCTCTTTTCCAGACCTGGGACCAAAGATGGCTCTTGGGGGACTCCAGGTCACAAATCCACTTTGGCCCCCTCTTTTCTCCATGCCTTCAATGTGTTCCTGCTCCCCCTGGATCCAGAAACGGTTGTGAGCCCAAACAGAATTTCCCCATTTTCTGGTACAGAACCACCGAAGCTAGCCGTTAGCGCTCCAAGAATTCTAGCCCGATTTCCCTACTCCCAGAGGCCGCCGGACGTACCGATTCTTTCCCGTCTTTGAAGGCTTTGGACGAATCAATTCCAATTTTATCCTTTATAGCTGAGCATTCATCGGCCAGCAAGGGAGTGGGGTGAGCACGTTATCAGTTCTGGGCATCGGCATTCAGAAAATGACATTGGATGCATGCAACTAAATGATGGTTATTAGCAGCCGTCGCAGAAGCCGCATTCTGCTCCCTTGTGATCATTCGTATCTTGCAAAATTCCAGGGATTTCCACAAATTCCATCTGGAGATTTGGCCATTCTTGTCTTTAGTGGAATTTATTATTTTGGAATGTTTGCTTAATGAAGACCAAAAGCTATGTAGCACGAATTATTCTATTTTAGGTAATGAGAGAACGCAAATTCCCTCCTAACATTAGCAAATTAAATTTATTTTCTAGTTTCACTATTTCCTCTTTACTAATAATTGTGGTATGTGTTGAGTGCTTGCTATGTGCCAAGCACTGTACTAAGCACTGGGGTTAATACCTGATAATCAGGTTGGACAGAGTCCCTGTTCCACAGTTTAAGGACTGGGGAGAACAGGTACTTAAACTCCATTTTACTAATGAAGCACAGAGAAGTCAAGTGATTTGTCCAAGGTCACACAGCAGGCTAGTGGTGGATACACAATCTCGTCCTCTTTCCCCTGGGCCATGCTGCTTCTCTACTGCTTCTCTCTTTTGCTCCTTCTGTGGATTTGCATGTGGCTGGTGTTGTTCCCTTGGACTGAACTCTCCAGGGCCCTGAGGAAAGTGATGTCCACCCTCTCGCCCATGTCCCTGGCCCCCAGGGCCAAAACTGAGCTAGAAACAAGAGCTCAGGCCGGGCCTGCAGGAAGTGTTCCCTCAGACCTGCTTCCCAGCTGCCAGATATCTATGGATATGCTGTGTTCTGAGAGATTCGCGCCCCTGAAAGTTCACAAGGACCATCCCACTGGTTGAGCACCCATTTTCACCTTGGGCCGATGGCACTGCCAATAAGCAGCCATTTTACGGGTGTCCATTTATGTTTTTGACCCGAGAAGGACCATTCCTTTCTCTTTTTTTCCATTTCCCCAATGGTTTACCACAACAGAACCAAGCTGACATTAGGATAATAAGCCCTGGGACAGACCGAGTTTTCTAATTTGGTGTCTTCCCCCTAATAAGATTTTCATTGATTCAGTAAATTGCTCAACTAGCTGTAATGCACATAGTCTTTCTGAATCCCATCGAGGCGATTAAGCTGCTCCTTCAAACCAGGTGCCCTGGGCACATTTTTATCAAGATGTTGGGCATTTTTTCATGGCTCCCATCAAATCAATCAATCAATCGTATTTATTGAGCGCTTACTGTGTGCAGAGCACTGTACTAAGCGCTTGGGAAGTACAAGTTGGCAACACATAGAGACAGTCGCTACCCAACAGTGGGCTCACAGTCTAAAAGGGGGAGACAGAGAACAAAACCAAACATACTAACAAAATAAAATAAATAGAATAGATATGTACAAGTAAAATAAATAGAGTAATAAATATGTACAAACATATATACATATATATAGGTGCTGTGGGGAAGGGACAACAGGTTTTGGACAAAGAAAAAGAGATGGGAGGGGAGAAAGATCAGCAGTGTAGGAATAGGAAAACCATCCTCTAAAACACAGCCACCCCATCTTGCTGACTGAAGGTGTTTTCTTTCCTGTGGGCAACTTGGACGCGTGTCTATAAAATCCACATCCTTCTTTACAGGCATCTGTAGCCGTCTACATTGCCTTATCACTACCAGAAAATAGGACGGCTCACCTCCAGATGGTGAGGAGAGAAGAGGATAGCTGTGAACGTTAGGTTGAAATTACTTGTCAAGTTTGATCAATTTAGAGAAAACCCAAATCCCTTTTGAAAAGGCACTTTTGATTTTTGAAGACTAGTAAGGATGTCCTTATAGCTCCATTGTTTGGCTAACTTGTACACAGATGCCGCGTGTTTGCTAAATGAAAGACACATTTGCATCTAAATGATCTATAAATAATTTTATTCTGCCCCAGACAGAGTAATAAACATTTTTTTCTATTTAGACTTATGAGGGGTGTGTGTGTGTGTGTGTTTTATTTTCCTCCTTATTGCTTTGTATGTGTTATTATTTGACAAGGCACTAGGGACAGAGTACACGAATCCATTAAAGATAACCAATCTCCATTATGACCCAAGACTCAGAGAAGGCAGGCAGACAAATCTTTCATAATGTACCGATCCTTGGTCTTCAGTTCTCCAGGAATAAGAACAACTAAACAAATCCCAAAAACCAAGAGAACCAGCATGGATCCAAAACTCAGCGCACTTCTGATCCCAGCGGATGCTGCAGTGATTTCTTTTCATGTGCCAGTAATGTTGCGATGCGTTAATTACCATCTGCGAGCGGTTTTTTGTATGATAGCGTTAAATACCTGATTCCTTCCACCTCGGATGGATATTTATAGCGCACAAGTGGGCGTGAGAACCGTGATCTATGTTCTGTTTTAAACTTTATGGTCCCTAGCTGCAAAGTCCTGCTAGCAGGTACCGGGATCTCATTGAAACCTCTCTTCTCATGAGCCTGATGGGATAGGTTTCAGTTTTTAATGCAAGAAGAGGCTTTATAGATGACTATTGAAAGAGGCCAGTTTCCATTTGCAACTCTCATGTCCATTCCCTCCCCACCCCTGGTATTCCCGAGATTTGTCTTTTTACTTCCAAGATCTCCTCGGTGGAGTGGTGGGAGGAAGGGAGAAGGGAGTGGAATTTCGAAGAAGGCATTCAGAGCCTCCCATTATTTGCCCTTTTATTCGTGAAGACCTCTGAGCATTTGTGAAGGGGAATCGGACCTCTCAGAAGATAATCAGCTGTTTCTAAAGCTCACAGGCATGGTACCGGCCCTAGTGTGGACCTTGGAGAGACCCAGGAATGCTGCCTGTCCCAGCCCTGTTCATAGGAAGGATAGTTGGGGGTTTGTGTGAGCCGTGGTGCTGAGCTCAGCCATGCCGCTGTGATGTGTGGACACAGCTCCTGGTGGGAAGGGAGATCGGAGGACGACCTGGCTCACCTAATTATTTTTTTAATGACATTTGTTGAGTGGCATTTGTTGTGTGTCAAGCACTGTTCTAAGCGCTGGGGTTAATACAAGTTAACCAGATGATGGGGCTCATAGTCATGTAGAAGAGAGGACAGGTATTGAATCCCCATTTTACAGTGGAGGAAACTGAGGCACAGAGAATTGAAGTGCCTTACACAAGGTCACCCAGCAGGCAAGTGGCAGAGCCACTTGTTTTGCTCGTTTTGGGCAGGGATGTGTCTGTTCTATTGTACGCTCCCAAGTGCTTAGTACAGTGCTCTGCGTACTGTAAGAGATCAATAAAAACAATTGAGTGACTGACAGGGCTGGAAGAGGACTTGGAAAGGCACAGGGGCCAGCAAAGGGGCCATAGCCTCACGAGAGATTTGATCGAGGAAGGATCCAACAGTGTACCCGAGGAGATCTAGATAGTACTTGTCAGCCATATCAGCCAGGGCTTTGGCATTTGAGGCCCCACTCGTGCCTCCCAGGGATTTTTGGAATTGCTCCCATTAATATCACACTCGGGATTTAATCATTATAATAATAGTGACATTGATTAAGTACTTATTAAATGCCAAGCTCTGGGGCAGAGACAAGATGTGAGACGGGACATGGTCCCTGCCCCTCTCGAGGGTCACAATCTCTCTTGTTCTCACTGTACAGTTGAGGAAGCTGAGGCCCAGATGCCCCGGGTCACACAGGAGGCCAGGGGCAGAGCTGGGGCTCAAACCGGAGTCTCCCGACTCGCAGGCCTCTGGTCTTTCCACTACCCCATGAGATCCTCATGGTATCCCCCAACAACACTCCCCAGGGGGTTCTCCAGGATGGAGGCCTTGGCTGGGGTGGGAATCTCAGCACCAACAGTCAGGGCTGTCTCCCCTGATCGCTCAGCCTGCCATCACCCTGGCCTGCCCTGACAGGAGAATAGATTCGCTCCGATACCTGGGGACAGGGGAGCACTTACTTAATGACTTCTCAGCCTGGCCTCTCTTTGGCTAAGTTGAAGCTTCGGGCCTCTGCCTCCCTGTCAGTTGACCTCTGCCCCCCACCGTCACTCTCTCCCTCAACATCAGGGATGGAAGAAGGAACGTTTCTCAATCAACAGGTCCAGGGATTTAAGCGTCATCATCCCAGCCCCTATAGCGTTTAGTGGAACCGTCTGTAGGTGGAAGGCGTATGTGCACCGTGACTAAAAGCTCCCCCAGCCTGTATCAGCTTCACCTTTGCCCTCAGGCCCTGCAGCCCAGGCCCGGGGGCAGCCTGCCCTACCACCATCCATGCCTGTGGGGCCTGGCACCCTGGCTGCTATTGCCCCTCACTCCCCTGGCGGGAACTGAAGCATCAAGAGGCCCAGAGTGGCTTCCCCTGATCCCCGCCCTTGCCCAGAGTCGGGCACGGCTCGCCGCGGGAGCAGACGGTGCCCCTGATACGTTGCAGCCTTGGCCCGCTCAGCCCTGCGGATGACAGGGGATCCCTACCCTGTGGCTGGACCCCCCTCGCTCCTGAGCCTTTGGGGGTTCACTCCCGAGCCAGCGGTACTCTGTGGCAGGGGCCGGGCGAGGAGGGAGGCATCACACTTCCCGACAACTCACTCCTCAACGCCATTCTGGGACCCGTCGCGCTCAGCGGCCTGCTTCCACCCACCCCAGTGCCCGGCCTTGCTACCTGAACGATTTCCACCTGCCTATGTCTGAGCTCAGGAGGGCCCCATGGGTGGCAGGGCAGGCCGGGAGGTCGGGGGGACTTGAGGGGCCTCTGGACCACCCAGGGATTGATTCTGTCTCGGGAAGCACGGGAGATGGAATTTCAGACAGACTCAATCCACAGGCACCCAAACCCCTGTGTCTCATGGTGGTGCCTTAAAGTCTAAGGAATACCGAGGGTTGGGAAAGGGAAATGGCGTGTGGGGCCAGCCGTCCCTGGTCCGGCCGTGCGGCGGAAAGGCTCGGGGAGGAGAGTGGCCGGAAGCTCACCTCCTCCAGGAGGCCTTCCCAGACTGAGCCCCTTCCTTCCTCTCCCCCTCGTCCCCCTCTCCATCCCCCTGTCTTACCTCCTTCCCTTCCCCACAGCACCTGTATCTATGTATATATGTTTGTACATATTTATTACTCTATTTATTTTACTTGTACATATCTATTCTATTTATTTTATTTTGTTAGTATGCTTGGTTTTGTTCTCTGTCTCCCCCTTTTAGACTGTGAGCCCACTGTTGGGTAGGGACTGTCCCTATATGTTGCCAATTTGTACTTCCCAAGCGCTTAGTACAGTGCTCTGCACATAGTAAGCGCTCAATAAATACGATTGATGATGATGATGATGATGAAACACAAACTAGCTCGTGTGGATTCACTTGGATCACTAAGGACCATTTGAGTCAGTTTCCATCAGGCTTCCCGAGAGCAGGAAGCAGCTTCAGGGAATACGGAGGCAAAAAGAAGAGATTGAAGTTGAAACGAATTGACAGGCAATAGGATTAGAACTCCTGCTCATTTCTGATCTTACGAGTAACTAACAGTGGTCTGAAATTAAAGAATTAAACCGTGAAGGCCTTCTTGACATCTGATCTGATAGCCGCTGAAGTCTACTCCGGGGCAGGTCTGCCGTCAGTCAGGGGATGGGGGAAGAATAAAATAAGACAAATCGGGTCTGGGGAGTGTCTTCTGCATCCAGATAGCTGGGTGGGAGAAAGAGCTTCGGTGCTAAGAATCTTGGTTTCTTTTCCCTATAATTAGCTAGTTACAGTCGTATGTGTTGCCGACTTGTACTTCCCAAGCGCTTAGTACAGTGCTCTCCACACAGTAAGCCCTCAATAGATACGACTGAATGAATGAATGAATGAAAGTGCTTACTGTATGCCAAGCACAGATCAATCAATCGTATTTATTGAGCACTTAGTGTGTGCAGAGTTGCTAGACACGTTCCCTGCCCTCGGGGAGGTTACAGGCTAGAGGGGTCTAGTATGGCGCTAAGGATGGGGACAGATGCAAGATAATCAGGTCAAACACAGTCCCTGTCCCACATGGGTCTCACAGTCTGAGGAGAAGGGAGAAAAGGTATGCAGTCTTCATTTGACAGGTGAGGAAACAGAGGAAAAGAGAGGTTCAGCAATTTACCCAAGTCACCCAGCAGGCCAGGGGTCAAAGTCTCCTGATTCCCAGTCCCATTTTCATTCTAGTAAGCCTCACTAATAATAATAATAATAATAATAATAATGGCATTTATTAAGCGCTTACTATGTGCAACGCACTGTTCTAAGTGCTGGGGGAGGTTACAAGGTGATAAAGTTGTCCCAAGGGGCTCACAGTCTTAATCCCCATTTTACAGATGAGGTAACTGAGGCCCAGGGAAGTTAAGTGACTTGCCCAAAGTCACACAGCTGACAAGTGGCAGAGCCGGGATTTGTACCCCTGACCTCCAACTCCAAAGCCCGTGCTCTTTCCATTAAGCCATGCTGCTTACCTGTCACCTGACATTAAAATAAGTGCTATCTGGATGTGAAGGGCTACTTAATGTCCATTTTGCCCCTAGACTGTAAGCTCCTTGAGGGCAGGGATCACGCCTGCTTACTCTGTTGTACTCCCCCAAGCACTTAGTTTCTACATAGTAAACACTCAGCAAATAGCATTTGTTTGAATGATTGATTGACCGGATAAGAGCTAAGAGTGGCCAACAGGATCAGGGATGCAGAGACCAATTAATGGAATGAGGGATGCAGAGACTAATTAATGGAATGAGGGATGCAGGGAATATTTATGCATCTCACAGCAGTGACAGTGAGAGTTGCATACAAGAAACTGCAAGGACACAGTTGCCTTCAGCCTCCAAGACTGCTTCGGGAGGGAACTAGAGAAGCAGGGTGGCCTAGTGAAAAGAGCACGGACCTGGGTTTTAATCCCTGCTCTGCTGCTTATCTGCTGTGTGACCTTGGGCAAGTCACTTAACTTCTCTGGGCCTCAGCTTCCACATCAATCAGTCAATCAGTTGTACTTACTGAGTGCTTACTGTGTGCAGAGCACTGTACTAAGTGTAATAGTTTCCTGCCTGTAATGAGCTTACAGTCCAGAGCAGGAAATAGACATTATTATACATAAATTATGTGTAGCTACGTAAGTACTGTAGGGCAGAAGGGGGTGAATAAAGTGTGCAAATCCAAGTGCAACGATGAGACAGATGGGAGTGGGAGAAGAAATTAGGGCTAAAAATATGGAAAGCGTCACAAATTTGCATGTCATAAATGCGCAGAGGCCATACTAATTTTCTCTGAATCGTTCCAATTTTACTGTATGTGCTGCCTCAGCTTCCTCATCTGTCAAATGGGATTAATACTGTCAGCCCAATATGGGATAGGGACTATATCCAGTCCCATTATCTTATATCTACCCCAGAGCTTAGTATTGTGTCTGACACACAGTGAGCACTTAACATATACCATTAAAAAAAACAAAAAAATAAACAGAGCTAGAAGAGTTCCCCGGGTCCAACAAGTAGACAGATTAATTATCTTGAACTGAAGGTTCCAAAATCCCATTCTCGGGTAGCTTCGTGCCCTGGCAATAATACAGTACACGGATATCAAAGGGGCATGTGCCCTTTTATAAAAACATAAGTTTATTTCAATCTCTAGACTCGCTCCAAGGGCATTTCCACACCGTTTGGGTAGAGTCTTTGGCCCTGGGCATTGCCCCAAATTGGTAGGGTTATGGTTTGGGGTTGGTTCTTTTTTTGGAAAAGTCAGATCGATTCCACATTGATGTCATTGAGTCCAAACCTTTTTATTTTTTTTCTGATACGTGTACACCTGCCACATTATCTTTTAATTTGCATATGAAGAGTCTTCTCAGGACCTGGGTTCCTGTGCTTCAGATAGTTTCAAGATAGTTCAATCAGCTTATCAGGGTGAAGCCTTGTTGAGCTGGGTGATGGTACAAATTCCGCAGAATATCGGTCCCGGAAAGCCTACAATCCCGCCCTTCTGGTCCTTGCCAGCCTCTCACCTTCACCCTCCCCGCTGGGCTGGTCCTCTCGATGTCCCTCGGCACCCCGCCACCCCAGAGCCGGGCATCATGAGATTTCAACGAACGGGTCGAATCTCAAACCCGCTCGGGGCTAGTGTAGGTGGCGGAGGGAGGCACAGAAGAGGCAAGCAGCAGAGACAGGATCAGAAGCCAGGGCTTCTGAATCCCAAGCCCAGGCTATTTACTCTAGGTCATCGTTGTTTTTCCTGGGATTTCTTCCCTACCTGCTGATGCCAGGAGCCCGATGTTCAGCCGGTCACAAAGTGGACAAGAAGAGTATGGAAGGAATGAGCTCACGGGGCTTCAAAAGTCGCTCCGTCCCTCTTTCCAGCCAGAGCAACTTTAGTCCCATAGGCTTTGTGGCTATGGGCGCAGCGAACAATCTGACCGAATACACATCTTTAAAACGCTTCATAAAATCGCATCGACGAAACAGGGAACACGTGACACCGAGACTTTAAATCACAGGCTGTTTTACAGAATACAGTGCCCACGCGGGGCGAGTACTAAATACCCCAAAAGACCTGAGACCCATCGGAAGAAGTCTGGAGCCCCGTCGCTCAGTGGCCCGGCCAAGGGCTCGCGTCGCTACATCTCGGCTTCGGCGGCGTGGACCCGGCTGGCGGTCACGGCGATCCCGATGGCCAGGCTGCCGTTGTCGGAGAAGAGCTGGACCAGGGAAGTGTTGAGGACCAGACAGTCGCCATCCTTGATGACCGAGTCCACGCATTCCAGGACGGACCTTGGCGTGGCCTCCCACTTGAGACGCCTCTTGTTCCTGCTGAGCTCCAGCCGGTAGGTGAAGCGGTCGGCCTGCGTGGGGGTCCCGATCAGCACCATGGTGGCGAAGAACTGGGGGTGGCCCTCGTGTCTCTCCTGCTTCCTGAGCACCAGCAAAAAGTGGTGGCCCAGGCAAGAGTGCATGATGATCCAGTCGGCCGGAGCCGGCAGGTGCGTGTCCGTGGCCAGAAACACGATCTCCGCGCCCTGGAGGATGTTGACCCTGTGGTTCTGCCGTAGGTGGGGGACCACCACCTCCAAGTGGCCCTCCCACTGGCAGGAGAAGAGGGGGCACGGAGTCAGCGGGGGGCCACCCGGCCGCGCGGGCTCTTGGTGGCGGAGGTGGGGGTGGTGGCGGTGGTGGTGGTGAAGGTGGTGGCGATGAAGGTGGAAGTCATCTTGGTCCGGGGAGCCTTGGGCGATGGGGCGTCTGGCGGGGACAGGCTGCAGGCAGAAGAGAAGAGGGTTAGGGTCCAGGATGGCCACGGGGAACCCTCGGAGACACACACACCCCCCGCCACCCCAAACCACCGGACCGCCGCCACGCTGCATCCCAGGGAATCGGCACCTGCTCTTCTCTGGGCCGTCCTGGAGCGTCCAGCCCCACCTGCCTCACACCATCTTGGTGGGATGGGGAACTCGGCCTCAGCAGGCGGCTCCCGCAATTCATTCATTCGTTCATTCATTCAATGGTATTTATTGAGCGCTTACTGTGTGCAGAGCACTGTACTAAGCGCTTGGGAAGTCCAAGTTGGCAACATCTAGAGACGGTCCCTACCCAACAGTGGGCTCACAGTCTAGAAGGGGGAGACAGACGACGAAACAAAACATATTAACAAAATAAAATAGAGTAAATATGTACAAATAAAATAGAGTAATAAATCCGTACAAACATATATACATATATACAGGTGCTGTGGGGAGGGGAAGCAGGTAAGGTGGGGGGAATGGGGAGGGGGAGCCGGGGGAGAAGAAGGAGCGGGCTCAGTCTGGCCTCAGGAAGGCTGTGATGAAGGCGGGAGCAGTCACTGGGGAGTTTGGACTCTGAGCAGTAGCAGTCGAAGTGGTACTAGTAATAATAGTAAGAATAATCAATCAATCAGTGGTATTTATGGTGTGCTTACCTTGCCCAGAGCACTGTACTAAGCACTTGGGAAAGTACAATACAATAGAGTTGGTAGACACAATCTCTGCCCACAAGATTAGAGTTTACAGAAGGAGACAAACATTAAAATTGATTATAGCCGGGAGAATTAAGTATAAGAATATTTACATTAGGGTGGGGATGGGGCGGGAATCAAAATTCTAAAAGGATCAAAATGTTTAGTAGTAATACTCAAGAACTCACAGGGAAAGAAAATACCATAATTATCAAGTCCATGGATGAGCGATAGAAACGGTCCCTGATTCCCGGGGGGACTCACAGTCTAAGAATGAGGAAGGAGAGGTTTTTGACAGGCCCACAAGGCAACGTTGAAACTGAAATTCTGCTCCTCTGGCTACAGTATTCTATTGTTTTTTATTTTCATTTTGTGTGGTTGCCCTTGGTGTTTATGTTGTTTTCATTATTTTATTGCTTCTTCGCTCCTTGTGTGTCCTATATTGGGAAGCCCCGAGGCCAGGCACTGTGTCTTATTTCCACCTATGGGTTCTGCACTCAATACAGTGCTCAGTTGCTTAGGACAGTGCTCTGCATAGAGTTAGCGTTCAATAAGTCCTCTTGATTGACTGCTCTGTACCTCTTCTTCTTCCAATGCGGTCGAATCGTTTCCAACTCAGCGACTCCATGGACACACTTCCCATCTGCTCTGTGCATAAGTGCTAAATAAGTCCTGTTGCTGATCTGATCTGCTTATAGTGTATCTCCCCCAGAGCTTAGCACAGTGCCGTGCAGGTAGTAAACGCTTATCAAGAAGCCATGTGGCCTAGTGGAAAGATCACGGGCCTGAGAATCAGAGGATCTGGGATCTGTTTACGGCTCCACCACTTACCTGATGTGTGACCTTGGGCAACTCACTTGGCTGCTCCGTGCCTCAGTTCCCTCAACTGCAAAATAGAGACTCAGTACCTGTTTTCCCTCCTACTTAGACTTTGGTCTCATGTGGGACCTGATTGTCTTGTATCCATGTGCTTGGCACGTAGGAAGCACTTAACAAATACCACCGTTGTTATTATCAAATCCCAGTCTTTTTCCGCAGAGATGGCCACCCTCCCCTAGGCTAAGCACTTAACAAATACCACCGTTATTATTATCAAATCCCAGTCTTTTTCAGCAGAGATGGCCACCCCCCGCCCCTTTTAGACTGTGAGCCCACTGTTGGGTAGGGACTGTCTCTATATGTTGCCAACTTGTACTTCCCAAGCGCTTAGTACAGTGCTCTGCACACAGTAAGCGCTCAATAAATACGACTGATTGATGATGACGTACAGGACAGAGGAAAAGAACCCAAGAGCATGTCCTCAAGCGTGCAGCCAAGAGAAAAACCCAGCACAAGGACAAGCCATCGAGAGGCTCTCCTGTGCTGTGAATATTCAGGGGCGAAAGATTTGCATTTTAAACACCAACAAACCTGATGGGAGCTTTGGGCAGTTATGAATCTGAGAACTTCAGCAGTAGAAAATGGAATATTTATGGGTTTCTGACTCTTT
Organism: Tachyglossus aculeatus; assembly: GCF_015852505.1. Classification (NCBI taxonomy): domain Eukaryota; kingdom Metazoa; phylum Chordata; class Mammalia; order Monotremata; family Tachyglossidae; genus Tachyglossus; species Tachyglossus aculeatus. Next base: position 10,955,718 of record NC_052085.1, on the reverse strand, counting down.
AACGAGATAGTCTCCAGCAACTACGGCCAATTTCCCCTGCTCAAATAACATGTTTTAGAACGGTCATCATTTCTGAAGAACAATCCGTTTCCTTAGTTTCTGACATCCCCAATATTTTCCCGGGTGAGCCAGATGCGGGAAGACCTTTTGGCCAAACCAGACTAGTGGCGGCTCAATTTTCAGGAGTTCAAGGGGGCTTTGCTACTTCTGGAAACACAATGTCCGTATGCCATTTCAAGCTTGGGGCTACTGTCCCTTCTGAGGCACCCCAAGAGATACAGCCTACTGTGTAAACTTCTGTGGCCTTGAGAAGCAACGTGGCTCAGTGGAAAGAGCCTGGGCTTAGGAGCCAGAGGTCATGGGTTCAAATGCCGGCTCCACCACTTGTCAACTGTGTGACTTTGGGCAAGTCACTTACCTTCCCCGTGCCTCAGTTACCTCACCTGTAAAATGGGGATTAAGATTGTGAGCCCCACAGGGGACAACCTGATCACCTTGTATCCTCCCCAGCGCTTAGAACAGTGCTTTGCACATAGTAAGCACTTAGCAAATACCAAAAAAAAAGAGCACGGGCTCAAGAGTCAGTGGTCCTGGGGTCTACTCCTGTCTCTGCCACTTTGCGGTGGACGCCAAATGTCTGTTGGATGACCAACAGGTCATTTCACTTCTCTGTGCCTTAGTACCTCATCTGTAAAATGGAGATTGAGATTGTGAGCCTCATGTGGGGCAGGGACTGTCCAACCTGATTAGTGCTGAGCTGAGCTCGTAGAGCACTGATTAGCTTGCATTTAGTACAGTGTCTGGAACATAGTAAGCACCGAACGGATACCACAGTTACCATTATTATGGGGAAGATAGATGAAAATGGGTTAGTATAGTGCCGGGAGTGCTGAGCCCTGGAGTTGTTAGATGGTAATCAAATTGGACAAGGTCCCTGCCCCACATGGTGCTGTAGTGGAGGCTGGAGGATGAATGAGGACTTAATAGACTCTATTTTCAAGAATATAGGATGAATTCACGAGTACAAGTAGAAGTAATGAGAAGCAGAATGGCCTAGTGGAAAGAGAATGGGGATCAGAGGACCTGGGTTCTAATTCCAGCTCCACCACTTGCCAGCTGTGTGACCTTGGGCAAGTCAATTAACTTCTTTGTGCCTCAGTTTCCTCATATGTAAAATGGGTCTGAAATGTCTGTTCTCCGCTTAGTGAGCCCCACGTGGGAAATGAACTGTGCCTGACCTGCCTATCTTGTAGCTATCTATCACTGTGCTTGGCACAAGGTAAGCACTTACAACTACCATTACTGTTCTCAAATATTTAAGATCAGCAGTAACTGCGTCCACATCCTTCCCAAAGACAGTCTTTCCACCTCCGCTCATCTAAGGATTCATTTTGTGAATCGGAAAACGTGGGCATCGCCAAACCCTTCGGTGCATGACGATATTAGACAATCATTTTAGTAGAAAGTAGGCTAGGCATTCATGCGATTTCTCCTGAAATTTAATCTGTGGGCTTCTGATCCATTTACATTTAATTCACTGCCAGGAGGCTTAGTCTCTCCAGAATGAGGGGGAAAGGCATCCCAGTGATTTAGTCCTTTCTCTGCTGGAATTCAAGGAAGAGAGGCTCCTTTTGGGATTGAAGCTCAGGACTGGTTCTATTCTATCACTCCCTGGTCTCCTGGCCCTTTTCCCCAGGGAAAGGGCGACTCAGGCTCCCTGTTTTGTTTCATTTCTACTCCTGGCTCTTTGTCCTGTTTTTCAGCTCCGCATCTCCCCTCCCCTTTCCGCCCGCACCACGCTGGGTAAATATGTTATCTCCGATCTGCTCGTGGCCCTGACTCCCAACAATTAATCAATCAATCAATCAATCGTATTTATTGAGCGCTTACTATGTGCAGAGCACTGTACTAAGCACTTGGGAAGTACAAATTGGCAACACATAGAGACAGTCCCTACCCAACAGTGGGCTCACAGTCTAAAAGGGGGAGACAGAGAACAGAACCAAACATACCAACGGAATAAAATAAATAGGATAGAAATGTACAAGTAAAATAAATAAATAAATAAATAGAGTAATAAATATGTACAACCATATATACATATATACAGGTGCTGTGGGGAAGGGAAGGAGGTAAGATGGGGGGATGGAGAGGGGGACGAGGGGGAGAGGAAGGAAGGGGCTCAGTCTGGGAAGGCCTCCTGGAGGAGGTGAGCTCTCAGCAGGGCCTTGAAGGGAGGAAGAGAGCTAGCTTGGCGCAGGGGCAGAGGGAGGGCATTCCAGGCCCAGGGGAGAGCTGGGGAGGTTACAAAGTGATCAGGTTGTCCCATGTGGGGCTCACAGTCTTAATCCCCATTTTACAGATGAGGTAACTGAGGCCCAGAGAAGTGAAGTGACTTGCCCAAAGTCACAAAGCTGACAAGTGGCGGAGCCAGGATTTGAACCCATGACCTCTGACTTCAAAGCCCGTGCTCTTTCCACTGAGCCACGCTTCTTCCCAACACCGTCGGCGAATCTACCTGGTGCCCAGACCAGTTCCCCACTTTATTTGTTAAGCGCTTACTACGTTCTGGGCACTGTACCAAGCGCTGGGGTAGATAGGAGATAATCAGGCCAGCCCCAGTCCCGGTCTGATGTGGGGCTCAAGGTGTCTGTGGGGGCTTCAGGTGCCAGTGTCTTGGCAGCTGCTGGGCCCGGCCTAGCCGGGCCCCCCGAGACCCCAGACCGCAGCCCGCGCTGGGCTCATTGAGGTTGTTCTTGGATCCCGGGGCCCTCAGGAGCCCATACCTGCATCCTGCTGGCTGCACCTCCAGCTCCAGCCCCGCTGCTCAGAAGCCACCTCCCTCCTCTTCCCCGATTTCCCGCACCTCTGGTCCTCCCTCCTCCCGCTGCCTCCGACTTGCCCGTTGCCATGGAGATCGGAGGTGGCTTCCGGAAGAAGAGAACCCAGGGGGTGGCAGGAGAGGGGAGCCTATTTATCCCAGCCCCTAGCACAATGTTTAGTACGGGCCTGGGCAATACAGCAATACAGTCGAGCCAGAACCAGTCAGTACCAACTCTAAAAAGAAAACCTACGTCCTCCTTGAGGGCTACAGTAGTGTGCCCTATCATTGTGGCCTCGTGGAAAGACCACAGGCCTGCGAGTCAGAAGGAATTCTGATACAATCCAGTTGGTAGGCACGATCCCCACCCTCAAGTGGGGGAGACGGACATTAATATAAATTACAGGTTGGGAAAGCCCCTGAGTACAAAGCTATGTATGAAATAATAATAATAATGATGGTATTTGTTAAGTGCTTACTATGTGCAGAGCACTGTTCTATGAAAGTGTTGCTGGGGTTGGAGAGTACCTAAGTGATTAGGTGGTATGGACTCAAGCGCATGGGTGATGTAGAAGGGAGGGAAAATAGGTGGAGAAGAGTCAAGGGAGGCTTTCCGAAGGAGGCGCAATCTTAGTAGGGTTTAGTATCCCTGATGGTGAAAATAATCCACCGAAATAGGTAACAGCAAACCCTTCCAGCGCCCAGTCCAGGAGATTTATTTTTCGTGTTTTCTGTTAAGCTCTTACTAAGTGCCAGGCACTATACTAAATGCTGAGGTAGATAAAACGAAGCAGTTTGGACAGAGTCCAGGTCTCACATTGGGGCTCATAATCTAAGTAGGAGGGAGTAGGATTAAATCCCCATTTTACAGGTGAAGTAACTGAGGCCCAGAAAGGTTAAGTGACTCGCCCAAAGACGCCCAACAGGCAAGTGGCAGAACCAGAACTAGAACCCAAGCCTGGGCTCTTTCCATTAGACCTTGCCGCTTCCTCTCCATCTCTACTGACATGTTTCATTTGTCTCTGTTTTTCCGCTGGGTTTAGGAGGCTGTTGAGTAAGAATGCAGCTGAATCTAATCCAGACAAAGAGACCAAACAGAATGGCTATGCAAATTATAAACTAATCAGGACTCGGGCTTTCTCTACACATGGAGGAAGGACTAGTAAAATGACAAACTCACATTCAATTCTACAATTCTCCCTGCTTCCTCCTCCGATGAAGGATATGGTTAGTTTAAGCCACCTCTGGGTAACCTTTACGCGCCCGTGAATGGGAGAAGGCATGTTTTAATCTCCAAAATGCTAACAGTTTCATATGCTGAATCTTATTCTCTCCATCTAATCCAGCGGCTTTGTGAGTAATTACTTTTCCTCACTGAACTGTTAATGCAATATTAGTGATTAGACTAATTCAAACTAATGAACTCTTCCTCCCCGCTAAACCCCCTCCATCGGTCAGGGCATGCCACCCTACGATCCGTTTTAACTAACTTCCCTTTTGGAAGACAGATCTTAAATTTATATTGGGAATAAACGTTCAAAATTAGGCTCAGAAAGCCCCAGTTTTATAGACTACGTGTAAGTCTCTAGCAGAGATTACCAGCGTCGGTGGGCTCATTTCCACCGACGATGTAATTGAATTTAAAAATGCATTCCCTAATTTGATAAGCTCCACGAGCAGAGTGTGTAATGGCCAATCATCTCTCTGGAGCCCAGGAAAAACTCATCTGTGGCTAGACATTGAGGGAAACGCTCTCTGTTACCTTCATTTTCACTGTCAGTCATTAGGGCTCCGATTTACAGGATTCCAGTTCTCCTGTAACAGGCACCTCCTCCCCCAGAACTTCCCCATCTCAGCTTCATTTCTCCTGGGGGAAGATTTTTCTAACAAACTCTTAAGCGATGGTGCCTGATGCTCATTTTCTTGGTCCAGGATTTTCTCTGCCAATTTCTGGTTGGTTGGGGAGAATGAGCTGTTGGGCCATATCAAATAGCTTTTATTGAGCACTCACTGTGGGCGGAGGACTGTATTAAGTGGTTGGTGATCTCATCCTGTCATTTGGTGCTGAGCATGGCTTTCAGTACAGGGGGAAGCTCCGCGAACTCTAAAGCTGCACGCGTCGCTTTTACAAAAGGTTCAGACGTCGTCGACAGGCCTGGACTCCGGAAAAACTAAGCAAATTTAGCAGAAGTCCATCAAAATTCTAAGGCTATTGTGAATAAGTCAATAAAGCTATATAGATCATTAGAATTTTGATGGGGTGTGTGTGTGTGTAACAGTTTTTCACCTTGGGAACGAGAGCATTAAGGGGATGGGGATTTTAGATGAGGGATCAAGACAGGGAAGGTGACAGGCTCCTTCATTTTAGGTCTTTTCAGTTCCGATGGGAAATTCCCAGGTATTGTGAGAGATTTGGGATGAGGCATTCTGGAAGTCCAGAGCACACAGTTAAAGGGTCCAATGCCCCCACTGCCTCTGTGGAGTGTGTGCGGTTGAATGACTATATCTGTTTGTGCCAGTGTGGGCCCTTTGCCCAACACAGTCTTGAAGTGGTTACCCGCTTTGCGTCTCAGACTCCGGGCGATTCCAGCTCATCCTTGTGACTGTGCTCCTCCAAGTACGGCTTTTTTCCGCAGCCTTCTGCCAACGTCTCCCTTTCCTTAGACCGAGTTCCTCCCTTCGCTTTCACGGCTGCCAGATTTGGCTCCTTCTTCGAATGTGCACTTATCTCTGCCGACCCAGGGGCCTTCGGGGAGACTTGCAAACCGGTCTCCGTGGAAGCCGGCTGACCTTTATGTGTTATTCCTGTTATTAACCCACTCTCTGGGTGATTCCGACAGAGGTTCTGGAGGCCTTCTCACTATTGATTGAAAATGGATATGGAGGCTCCATTGAGGAAATGAAACGTGGCCCCCCTTTTCCCCTCCCACCTCCTGTCACAGGGCTATTTGTCAAGAGGACACAACTCCAGACAACAGGGGAGAGGCGGACAATCTGAATGAGCCTCGGTTGATAGTAGATAATTAGACACGGCACAGATAATTCAAAGGCTTAGGCCCAAGCGAATTCCTGAGGTGTTAAAATATGGCTCACAAACCAATGGAAACAGTGTGGCCTACCAGAAAGGGCATGGACCTGGGCTCTTATCCTGGTTCTCCCACTTGTTTTCTATGTGACTATGGGCATGTCACTTAACTTTTCTGTGCCTCAGTTCCTTCATCTGCAAAAAGGGGATTCAATACAGGTTCTGCCTCCTACTCAGACTGTGGGCTCGTGTGAGACCTGACTAGCTTATAGTACAGCATTTAGTACAGAACTTGGCACATAGTAAGCATTTAAATACCATTATCATTATTATTATTATTATTATTAGTGCATGATGGCAGTTCAGGGGTTGTACAGTCATCATCACTAAAGAGCAATACTTTGCAGGTGGGGCCTTTTCCCTAAAGAACTCAAATCCATTTTTAAGCAGCCTCCCATCAGCATGGCTTAGTGGCAAGAGCCTGGGCTTGGGAGTCAGAGGTCGTGGGTTCTAATCCCGGCTCCACCACCTGTCAGCTGTGCGACTTTGGGCAAGTCACTTCACTTCTCTGTGCCTCAGTTCCCTCATCTGTAAAATGGGGATTAAGACTGTGGGCCCCACATGGGACAACCTGATAACCTTGTATCTACCCCAGCGCTTAGAACAGCCCTTGGCACAAAGTAAGTGCTTAACAAATACCGTTATTATTATTATTATTATCAATCTTCCCAAACCAAGGAGAACACTACAGAAAACAGTGCTTGATGTCTGGCTTGGTATACTGATGATTAAGATAAAATGCTTGCTACCAGTGTTACCTGCAAATAGGATATTTGTGGGTAAAATGGTGCTCCTGGGGAGAATCTCTCTGTTTTGGTGGCTACCTAGGTGGAAGGGAGGGCAGGTAATGGGGAGGGGGAGTGAGAGGGAGCAGGGAGGAAAGTGAAAGGACAAAATTTGTTGAGGAAGGAGACAATGCTTTTTCACTGGAAAGTGATTTTATTGTTCAAAACTTGAAGGTTCTTTTTCTCAGCAAAGCTGAGAGATGCAGTGGCTACCATCCCACGTGTGATTTATGAGAACAATCAGCAGCAGGTACAGTGAATTAATCAATCTCACTTGCTTCATCCTGGTCCAGTCAACATGACTTCTTAAGCCCCGGGATGCTTTGAAGCAGGGAGGGGGCCTGACTTCCCGGAATTGTATGTTCCAGCTGGGATTGAGACGCAGCCAGGAAGGTTTCAATTCAGCTGAAGAAAAATATCAGATGAGGAAAGTAGCTTGCCCGAGGTCACGCAGCCTGCAATTGGCAGAGGCAGGATTAGAACCCATATCTCTTGATTCCCAGTCTTGTGCTCTTCCTCTAGGCCATGCTGCTCTTTTCTCTGGATCTTTCCTCCTTTTCCTCAGCCTCTCCGTCCTACTGGAGCCCCAAGTCTAATCCTGTGCTCATACACAAAGGCCCTTCTCACAGGTTTAGTGTGGGAGCTCGGAGCCTGGGATGGGTAGAGAGAACATGGATAACACTGGGAAGCAGTATGATCTAGTAAATATGTTCCTGACTTGTACTTCCCAAGTGCTTAGTACAGTGCTCTGCACACAGTAAGCGCTCAATAAATACAATTGAATGAATGAATGAATAGAGCACAGTCCTGGGAGTCAGAAGATCCTGGGTTCTAGTCCCTGCTCCACCACTTGCCTCTGTGTGACCTTGGGTAAGTCACGGAACATCTTTGAGCCTCAGGTACCTCATCTGCAGTATGGGCATTAAGACTGTGAGCCCCAAGTGGGACGTAGACTGAGACCAACCTGATTAACTTGTAACTACCCCAGCAGTTATTAGAGTGCCTGGAACATGGTAAGCACTTAACAAATACGAAAAAAAAAAAAGAATTGACTACAAGAGAACCATCAGCTCTCCGATCCACAGAGCTACGAATCTCTCACAGGCCTCAGTGAGTTCCCCAAACGCTCCCAAAATCGCTTTGTGGGGATAGAAGCAGCCAGGATGGCCTTTTCACGGACCAGTTTAAGGGACACAGATGAAGGTTTAGAGTGTTGCCAAAGCAGAGACTGTTAGTAAAAGAATTAGTTAGTAATTGTTGTAAAAGAATAAGGAAGTGTTTGCAAATTCTATTTTCCTCACTACGAGTATAAACAAATAAAGGAAAGCAAAATGACCTCCCCATCCCTCCTTTCCGCTCCAGAGGCTTTGATGATGCCTGACAGAGTCCTGGAATTCCAAGTGGAAATATTCTCCTGCAGACTGGTTTCTGTTCTCATTAATTTGGATTGCAGCAGCCATTGCATCCTAAGCAATTAATCCCCAAATGCCAATTTCTCACTAGAAATGTTCCCTGCCAACAGCAAGGAGAAGCAGTGTGGCTTAGTGGATAGACAATAGATTTGGGAGTCAGAAGGCCCTGTGTCCTGATTCCAGCTTTGCCGCTTGTCTGCTGTGTGACCTTGGGCAAGTCACTTAATTCAGCCTCAAGTTACCTCATTTGTAAAGTGGGGATTAATATTGTGACCCTCACGTGGAACATGACTGTGTCCAACCGAATTAGCTGGGATCTACTCCAGTGCTTAGTACAATGCCTGGCATATTCACTGAATGTCAATCAATCAATAAATCATTTATTGAGCACTATGTGCAGAGCACTATACTAAGCACTTGGGAGGGCACAATACAGTAGAATTAGCAGACGTGTTTCCTGACCACAATGAGTTTACAGTTGAGAGGGGGAGACAGACATTAATGTGAATAAATAAGTAATCTATAATGTATCATTTAAAGATATGGACGTAAGTGCTATGTATTTGTTAAGCACTTACTGTGGGCCTGGCACTTTACTAAATTCTGGGGTAGATATATGGTAATTGGGATGGTCACAGTCCCTATCCCACATGGGACTCACCCCCATTTTACAGATGAAGAAATTGAGGTACCGAAAAGTTGGGTCCCTTGCCCAAGGTCACACAATAGACATGTGATGGAGGCAGGATTAGAACCCAGGTCCTCCGACTCCCAGATCTGTGCTCTTTCTACTAGGGTACACTCCCCCCTCCTCTCTCATTTTTTTTAAAACAAAGGTAATTGATGATGATAGTGGCATTTATTAAGCGCTTACTATGTGCAAAGCACTGTTCTAAGCGCTGGGGAGGTTACAAGGTGATCAGGTTGTCCCACTTGGGGCTCACAGTCTTCATCCTCATTTTACAGATGAGGTAACTGAGGCCCAGAGAAGTTAAGTGACTTGCCCAAAGTCACACAGCTGACAATTGGCAGAGCCGGGATTTGAACCCATGACCTCTGACTCCTGTGCTCTTTCCACCGAGCCAGAGTTTTCCTCACAGTTGCTGAGGTAAGACAGAAGTTTAACAGGACCTGGTAGTTTTAGAGTGCGGCAGCTCCTGAATTGCTCTTGGAAGGAAGGCTAACGTCTGCCAAAACGCTCTTGCAGTTTCCTATACGAAATGCATCACCATCATCATCATCATCATCATCAATCGTATTTATTGAGTGCTTACTGTGTGCAGAGCACTGTACTAAGCGCTTGGGAAGTCCAAGTTGGCAACATATAGAGACAGTCCCTACCCACCAGTGGGCTCACAGTCTAAAAGAGATGGGAAAGAAGGAAAGGAGATGGGAAAGGAGGAAAGGAGATGGGATAGGAGGAAAGGAGATGGGAATGGAGGAAAGGAGATGGGAAAGGAGGAGGAAAGGAGATGGAAAGGAGGAGGAAAGGAGATGGGAAAGGAGGAGGGAAGGAGATGGGGAAGGAGGAGGAAAGGAGAAGGGAAAGGAGGAAGGAAGGAGAAAGGAAAGGAGGGAAGGAGATGGGGAAGGAGGAGGGAAGGAGATGGGGAAGGAGGAGGGAAGGAGATGGGAGATGATATGATCACTTACAAGATACAGTGATTAAAAGGGAAACATACACTCAAGCTCATCACAGTGGAAAAAACAGGACACTGTCCTGAGAAGGCAACTCATGGCAGAGGACATTCACTTCCTTCACCTTTGTGGTGATAAACCAAACCTTCCTCTCCCATCCCACCCCCTGGGCTTTATTTTTCAAACCCTTTCATTTACGCCCCCCCGAACTGCTTGTTTCAAGCAGTGCCCTGTAGGTAAGCACAGTTTGATCATTTGTAGTTTGTGGCTCCGTTAAAAATAAAGCCCTGGCTGTTCCATGTACCCTGGGCTAAGCCTCTGCGGGGGGGAGGTGGGGTGTGAGTGTGAGTGTGAGTGTGTGCAAACTCAAGGTTAATGGGTTACCACAGAGATTAGACAGAGAAGGCATCACTAGACTGGCTCCCCCAGAGAGAGCTGGTGAATCGTGCTCGAACCTGCCTTTGATGTGGGGAATGGGTCCCAGGAATCATTAGAGAGCTGCTCTGGCAGTGGGACGGAGGCATCGTGGCTCAGTGGAAAGAGCCCGGGCTTTGGAGTCAGAGGTCATGGGTTCGAATCCCGGCTCCGCCACATGTCTGCTGTGTGACCCTGGGCAAGTCACTTAACTTCTCTGTGCCTCAGTTATCTCATTTGTAAAATGGGGATTAAGACTGTGAGCCCCACGTGGGTCAACTTGATCACCTTGTATCCCCCCCCAGCGCTTAGAACAGTGCTCTGCACATAGTAAGCGCTTAACAAATGCTATTATTATTATTATTATTATTATTATTATTATTATTATTATTATTATCGCCCCAAGGGGCTCACGTGCTCGCCCTAAATCTGCCCTCTGGTCTACCATCGGAGCCTGTTAAATGCTGAGCCTACATGGGGCTGGTTCAACCCGGCCTTCGGCCAGCCTCTCCTGCATGCCGGGATTTGGGGCCGGGTCTTCGTGCCAAAGGAGAAGATTAGAAGGGAAAGCAGAGCAGAAGCATTCTGAAGTGCCGGGGGAAGTTTACAGTTCTCTAGATAACTACTGTGGTAAATAATAATAATAATAACAATAATGGTATTTATTAAGCGCTTATTATGTGCAAAGCACTATTCTAAGCGCTGGGGAGGTTACAAGGTGATCAGGTTGTCCCACGGGGGGCTCACAGTCTTAACCCCCATTTTCCAGATGAGGGAACCGAGGCCCAGAGAAGTGAAGTGACTTGCCCAAAGTCACACAGCGGACAATTGGCGGAGCCGGGATTTGAACCCATGACCTCTGACTCCAAAGCCCGGGCTCTTTCCACGGAGCCACGCTGGTACTTATTAAGCACTTGCCAATTTACCAAGCACTGGGGAAAAGAAGCAGCATGGCCTAATAGATAGAGCATGGGTCTGGGAATCTGAAGGACCTGAATTCTAATTCCATCTCCACCACTTGTCTGCTGTGCAGTCTTGGGCAAGTCACTTCTCATCTCTGTGCCTCAGTTACCTCATCTGTAAAATGGGGGTTAAGACTGTGAGCCCCAAGTAGAACGTAGACTGTCCAACTGATTAGCTTGTGTCTACCCTAGCGCTCAGTACAGTGCCTGGCACACAATAAACACTTTAACAAATACCATTTAAAACAACGACAAAAAAGGTAATCAGGTCAGATACAGTTAATCTCCTCACAGTACCTCGTTCTCGCCTATCCCGCCATCGACCCCCGGCCCACGTCCTCCCCCGGGCCTGGAATGCCCTCCCTCTGCCCATCCGCCAAGCTAGCCCTCTTCCTCCCTTCAAGGCCCTGCTGAGAGCTCACCTCCTCCAAGAGGCCTTCCCAGACTGAGCCCCTTCCTTCCTCTCCCCCTCGTCCCCCTCTCCATCCCCCGCTTCTTACCTCCTTCCCTTCCCCACAGCACCTGTATATATGTATATATGTTTGTACATATTTATTACTCTATTTATTTATTTATTTATTTATTTATTTATTTATTTATTTATACATATCTATTCTATTTATTTTATTTTGTTAGTATGTTTGGTTTTGTTCTCTGTCTCCCCCTTTTAGACTGTGAGCCCACTGTTGGGTAGGAACTGTCTCTATATGTTGCCAATTTGTGCTTCCCAAGCGCTTAGTACTGTGCTCTGCACATAGTAAGCGCTCAATAAATACGATTGATTGATTGATACAGTTCCTGGCCCACACGGTGCTCATCCTCTAAGAGGACGTAGGGAGAACAAGCATTGAATCTCCATTTTACAGATGAAGAAACCGAGGTACAGAGCAGTTAAGTGACTTTCCCAAGGACACCCAGCAGGCAAGTGGCAGAGCCAGGATTAGGGAATCCAGGTCTTCTGATTCCCAGCCCTGTGCTCTTTCCACTAGGCGATGCTGCCTCTTTTAGAGAAGGTGGAGAAGACCATTTGGAGTTCACCAAAGCAGGCCCCTGGGGCAGCAACTGGGGCAGTGGGTATGAGGGGGCAGGAAAGGTTTGGGGATTTTTTGATAAGAAACACCTGGAAGGCAGGGAAGCAAATCGGGCAAGAGCCGACTTGGGATCAGGAGCAGACTTTGCTGCCCCTTGCCTGCTTTTTTTCCTCATTCCCCAAACCTCTCTGGAAATGGAGATGCCTAGGAGGGTGAGCGGAGGCAAGACTGTTGGGTTCTTTTCTTTGGGTCCAGGGGCTGGGTACGAGCTCGAGAATCTGCCCAGGAGGGAGAGAACAAGAAAGCCAGGAATCTACTTTGGCTTCCCTTTTAGACTGTGAGCCCACTGTTGGGTAGGGACTGTCTCTATATCTTGCCAACTTGTACTTCCCAAGTGCTTAGTACAGTGCTCTGCACACAGTAAGCGCTCAATAAATATGATTGATTGATTGATTGGTTGATTCCAAGCAGCCGGGGCCTGGTTTACTGATTCATTCCGTGTCCGGAGGACACGTGAAAACTCCCACAGAACCTACAGTCCCTCAAGCCAGAGCAACGGGCATTATTACCCTAAGCAATCCTTTTAAATTAGGACGGATCTACCGAGTATAATTGTCCAGTCAGAGTTCTTGCTAAAACCGGAGAGCTTTTGCTTGATTTCAAAAGAGAAGGCGGCAGCTTGTGTCTCTGCTTGAAGGAATTCTAGGTTACTAAGTAATGGTCCTAATAAGATCGAGAATGGAGGTGACCTACAGAAGAATGATAAGGACACGATTTTCTCCGCTCAGCAGGGGAATTTGGATTTGACTCTGGTCCTAATACGCTGTCAGCGTGCTCAAGAAAGCTTCAGAAAGGGCAGGACACAAAATGCTCCCAGAAAGAAATTCACAGACTTCCCAATCTTATTTGAGCCTGCATCCAATTCAGACAGGGAACGTGAGGTTGGAATCTATTATTTCTTAGCCTCAACTGTGCATATTAACCCGTCCTACCCAGCGGAGGTGGGGAAGGAGAGAGATAGGAGAGAAGACACTAGCCCGCTCCTGTTATTTCCTTTCCCCTTTTAAAAACATTCTGTGGGGATTACAAGCTGCCTCCCATTTAGTTTTGTGTCAAGAAGGTCTGCCTTAGTACAGTGCTCTGCACATAGTAAGCGCTCAATAAATACGATTGATGATGATGCCTTGGGACCCTCTCTTCTCCCAGCATATGGAAATGGTCCTGCCCTTCATACTGGAAGAAAAAGAGATCCGAGCTCTGGGTGGGGCTGAAGACCAGCGGTGACCAAAAGTCCAGGTCCCAATGGGTGCCTATTAAGGCAGCTCTTTGCCATGGTAATTAATCAATCAAAGGTATTTATTGAGCATTTATTTTGTGCAAAGCATTTGTACTGAGCACTTGGGAAAATACAATAGAGCTGGTAATAATAATAATAACAATAAGGATGATGATGATGGTATTTATTAAGTGCTTACTATGTGCCAAGCACTGTTCTAAGCACTGGTTATCAGGTTGTCCCACGTGGGGCTCACAGTCTTAATCCCCATTTTACAGATGAGGGAACTGAGGCCCAGAGAAGTTAAGTGACTTGCCCAAAGTCACCCAGCTGACAAGTGGCGGAGCCGAGATTAGAACCCGTTACCTCTGACTCCCAAGCCCGTGCTCTTTCCACTAAACCACACTGCTTCTCTACCATCCCTCTTCCATTCTCTACCATCCCTGCTTTCAAAGAGCTTCAAATGAACTCTATGCAGAGCACAGCATTAGGCATTTGGGGGAGTGCAAGACTTAGTAATAATAATGATGGTGATGAGCGCTTGTTAAGCGCTTACTATGTGCCAGACACTGTACTAAGCGCTGGGGTAGGTACAAGCAAACCGGGTTGGATTCAGTCCCTGTCCCATGTGGCTCACTGGATACCACTACCGGGTTAAACTGCTGTCCAACATGCTATAGGGACCATTCACAGGGAATGTGTCTGTTGTATTGCTCTATCGTACTCTCTCACGCACTTAGTACAGTGCTCTGCACACAGTGAGCACTCAGGAAATATAACTGACCATTACAAGGAGTCAGTTTGTGAATAATGAATCCTGTGAAACCGCTTCCTAAAATAAAAGTCAGGGTTATATGAACACGCTTAGGACATTTGGTGCTGCAGCTAAATTAAGGCAGCTGATTAATTGACTGGTTCCGTTTCTATATTCAGCTAACCACTATTTTTTGGGAAAACTTTCGGGAAAATTTCTCCATGCCCAGTTCTTACCTCTCTTGTCTCCTTTACATCATCAAACTCAGCCCCTGATTCTGCTAATCACAAAGATGTCTTCATTCTGAAACTGTGAGATACTGTGGTTTCAGAAGTCCTTAGGAATCCAAGTACCAGAATGGTAAACTGAGGTATTCACAAATGAATACTTAGGATAAAGCGGTAGGGAAGAAGCGTGGCTCGGTGGAAAAAGCACGGGCTTTGGAGTCAGAAGTCATGGGTTCAAGTCCTGGCTCCGCCACTTGTCAGCTGTGTGACTTTGGGCAAGTCACTTAACTTCTCTGGGCCTCAGTTACCTCTTCTGTAAAATGGGGATTAAGACTGTGAGCCCCACGTGGGACAACCTGATCACCTTGTAAACTCCCCAGCGCTTAGAACAGTGCTTTGCACATAGTAAGCGCTTAATACATGTCATTATTATTATGATTAATGTAACAGGCTTATCGATACAGAAGCATATGTGCCATATACACCAGGAAACTGTGTGGGTAAAAAAAATTATTATAAAAAAACATTATGAGTGGGTCGAGGGAGAGGGATACGCTGGACATTCAAGGAATGGAAAGGAATCAAGTTACAGCAGACATGAGTCCCAAATTAAATATTCAGCCCCCGGGACTCTCATCGGACAGTCGGTGCGCGCCCACTATGTGCAAAGCTCTGGAAGAGATTCTACGAGAAAGTACCAAGAAAGCACGGGGCACGGTCTCTGCCTCTGAGGAGCCTCCAAGTGAAAGGGGGAGGCAGGACGACCCCAAATCCACAGAAAGGAACATAAACCCCAGGCACCAGAAGCACAAAAGGCCCGCGGGAACACAAGTGTCAGCAACTCGGAAAAGGAGCGTTTTGCGAGAGGCGCCCTGGTGCCGGCAGTTTCCCAGCTCGAAGTGAGGGACCACCAGGTTGAGGACCGTTTCCACCCCATCAGGGGGACCCTCCCCATCCCCTGTCTCTGAATCTGAGGTCAAAGGGGGCTACGGGGCACTGCAGGAATGGGGCTTCACAATGCTTCCTGCCAGTGTGAGTTTGCTGGAAGGAAGGGCCACATTTGTTAACTTTGGTGCTCGGGCATCTTGAGCCTCCTCTCCTCTTCCCCCACCCCATTTCTTCCTCCCCTTCCCCCCTCCAGGGACATATCCAGGCTGGGCCGGTCAGCAACCACCCCGTTACTCTGCCTGTTGGATCAAAGAGACGTTAACCCTTCAAGAGCAGGTGCAGACTCAATGACAGAAATCTCATCTTGGGTCGGGGCAAAGGCAAACACGGGCGGCTGGGGAATGCTCTCGTCTCATCCAGCAAATGGAAATGACTTGGCTAGGTTAAAGCAAATCTCGGCTCCTTTCTGTCCCTGTGTCTGGAACACAGCCAACTTGCCGAAGAGAAAGAAGCAGGAGGCTGAGCGTGACAGATGACTGAGTCAAATCCCCTTCTAGAGCCACAGGCAATTAAAATTAAAGTCCCCCGCCTCGGCTTTCCCTGCTCCGTTTCGGCACCCTTTCCTCGGAGTTGAAGCCGAGGGCTGGCGAGAGTGTTTCTGTTGCAAACGAAGACCTAACTTTCCAAAACACTCCTCGTTCCTTAACGTTTACAGGGTTAACGCTTGTGATCCGGCAGCAAGCCAGGGGGATGGGGACACACCAGAGCCCTCACTCCAGCCCATGTATCCCCCTACACCGGCACAGGGCAGAAAGCCAACAACCAGAGCCTCTACCCCTGGTTTCCTTGCAATGTACGGTGGGAGGAAAGGAGGCACCTTCCAAATCCACAGAACCAGATGAAAATCCCCATCCTCCCCCGCAACCAGGCCGGGGTTTTGCTCCCAATCCCTCCGATCCCCCTAGACCAGCGTGGGATTTCCTTGGGGAGCAGCACTGGGGCAGAAATGCCGACGGAAAACACCGGACAGAGCAACTCACCTTACGGTTGTGGGTTGGGTTGACAACACAGACGAGTTGCCCGGCAGCTGAGAAGACCCTCTTCGCCTCGTAGTGCTGAAACCGGAGGTGGATGAGATCTAATACAGCCCCAAAGCACTGGGTGAAGAAAAGCATCACAACTTATTTTGGGTGGGGTGGGGGGGGAGTGGGAGTTTGTTGACGAAGGGGAGCGATAGAGGAGCCGGCTAGTATTGAGCCCCGCTTAGCGTGCCTTCATATTCCTCATCAAAATAAGATGGTTAGAATCTTGCAGCAGTGAGTCGACCAATCAAAAGGACAGAAATCTTATCCTT
This sequence comes from Tachyglossus aculeatus, assembly GCF_015852505.1. Lineage (NCBI taxonomy): Eukaryota > Metazoa > Chordata > Mammalia > Monotremata > Tachyglossidae > Tachyglossus > Tachyglossus aculeatus. Next base: position 10,939,071 of record NC_052085.1, on the reverse strand, counting down.
GAGGTGCAGAGACAGCCAATAACAAATGTCTCCCCTCCAGAAACTCCCTGATGAATTCAGCCTGGTGGAGAATGTATTATTGAACATTACCATACATCAGCACATTGCATTTATCTTGTGACTACAGCCAACCGTACGCCGTTCACGGAGAACTCGGGCTGCCAAAATTGATTGCTTAATGTCTCCATTTATTAATTGACTTAATTTAACACGAGAGGCCCTCTTAATGCCCGGGCCAAGAAAAAAAAAAAAGGGATAACATTTTAACCACAGAGCGGCCAAACGTGCTCCTGGGATGTAGTCATCAGATGGATTAAGGAGAGCCAGATTGGACTCTCAAGCACTGGCTTGGGAGAAAACCTAATATTACCAGAGCTGCCCAGTCCTCGAGAGGAATCGGGTGGTAATGGAGATGGGGGTGCCTCAGTCTTCCCCCGCACGCTGCAATTAGGGGGAATCAAGCGTGCCCAGATCATCCCTGTACCAACTCCTTGGGGGCCAGGCAATTCCTAGCAAACGTATCTTTTGGAAAAACACGGGCAGGTTTTGGAGGGTGGAACTATGAAACCATAAAAATGCACGGGGCATGTTCCTAAAAATAATGAAATCCACGATGCGGGAACGCACACACGCACGCACACAAACCAACACTGAAGGGAAAAGTGGTTTGTAAATCAACAGAATAATTACAGATGCAGAAGGCCCACTCTTGTCACTCATTTGCATACTGGTGGGCAGCAAATTGCTAATTAACCACGAGATTGTTGGAGACATAAAAACAGAGATTAAGAGCCCAGGCACGGACTCATTTGCTTTTCCCCGCGACGTGCAAGACATTTCTTTACTTTGGCTCACATTCGAAAATTCAGTTCTACCCTCTTTTGCAAAAAAAAACCCCCCAAACTAAAAACCAAACAAATAACCAGGGGCTGGAGGGTCGTGTATATCTGTGTAGATGGAGAAGCTGATTGGTTGTGAGGGCTGGTCCCAAGCGATGGACTGTTCTGCTTGTTACTGAATTGAAGGGGACTAATTGAATTAGCCCCCTCCCTTAGTCCTGTGGGGGACCTGCTCAGAACTTCTAGCCAAATGCTTTGATGGCTTATTTAGTCTTTGTTATTCCTCTCTGGAAAGTCAAAATGCTTGGCCCATTTGGGCGCTTTCCCGGACTCCCTCCTAATGAGGTCATTTCTGAGGAGCAGCGGGGCCTAATTGAATGACAGGAATGACAGGGCCAGTCGTAATGAGATCTGGGTTCTAATCCCGGCTCTACCACTTGCCTGCTGCGTGACTTTGGACAAGTCGCTTCATTTCTCTGGATCTTGGTTTCATCTGTAAAATGGGGATTAAATGCCTCCCCCGTCAGATTGTGAGTCCCACCTGGGTTAGGGACTTGGTCTGATCTGATTCTATAGCATCTAGCACAGTGCTTGGCACATTCGAAGTGCTTAGCAAAAATCATAATTATTATCCGTATCAGAACTCAAACTCCTAGCTTCTACTGAGCTGTTTCTACTCCTCCTTTCAGCATGGCAATATGGTGGTGCCTAATCTAGGCTGGGGGTAGCCATGGTAAGTGGCTTGACAGGTCTATGTGTTAACTTGTGTGCTATATGTGTGCGTATATGTGTATGTAGGTGTACATTCATGGTTATGGCTATGTATATGTATGTGCATGTATAAGTACAGCATTTTGAAGATGAAAAGCATTGGCCTAATGGAAAGAACATTGGGCCTCGGAGTCGGAAATCCTGAGTTCTACTCTTGACTTGGCCACTTGCTTGCTGTGTGACTTTGGGAAAGTCATTAGCTTCTCTGTGCCTCGGTTTCCCGACAGGGGTACTTCTCTCCTTTCCTCTGTCACCTCTCTGGCTGTCAGATGTGTGTACATCTGACTGACCTGTTTTTCTTTAGGTTTTTGGGGAATCAATGTATTGTAAAGATCTTAGAGAGGGCGGGGGGGGGGGGTCACCCCTGTTGTACCCGCACCCCTCGAGGAAGTCATTAACGGTGGGCAAGGTCAGATCCCGGGGACAGCCCGCAGATGACCGAGACATACATTGCTCCCACGCTCCCCCCTCGCCCATCTGGCAGAGTGGGCCCCTGGAGAGAAGACAGCTGCAGAGAGAGCAGAAACACACTGACAGGGTCAGGGAGAGGAGCAGGAGCCCTGATAGACAGGGAGAGGGGCAGGAGCTTTGACAGAGACGGGGAACGGGTAGAAGGCAGGGACAAGACAGAGATCAGATACTTATCCAAGACAGGTTCTCTTTGGACGACAAACAGGAAAAAGATACAAAGAACCCCAAACTGCCCACATCGGATACAGATGCCCCCAAAGCAATAAGTTTATTCTGTACCGTTGCCAAGGAAACAGCAGCTGCTTATGGCAGCATTCCTGAAGAGAACTCAAAGAAATACATACTGACGAAGTGGCTCATAACCCATTCCCCAGGAAATTGGGCATTATAAAATGACACATAAAGCACTTTAGCTGAAAGGGTCTTTGGTGGAAGACATGCCAAAGGACACTCATTTTTCCTACAGAATCAGTCTGAATTGACAACTTTGCATCCCCACCAACAGGACACGAGCCAATGGTCAATTTCAACTCCACAATTCCAAGAAGTTAAATGCGGTGAATGGGGCTTCCTTATTACCTTCTCCTTTTAGCCAGTAAAACTCTTGGGATTTGATGGGTGTTTTACTTGGCCATAAATGAGTCCTGCATTTAAAAAGGCTTTGTCTGAATTTGGCAACTTGTTGCTCCCCTGCCTAAGTCACTTGTTGCAATCCATGCCCAGAGAGAATATGTCTGGCGGGGATGAGGGAGTGCAAGTGGCGCTGCACAAACCACTCATTAGTAACCATGGCATTTACTGAGTTTCCACTGGATGCAATGCACTAAACTAGACTGTAAGCTCGTTGTGGGCAGGGAATGTGTCTCTGTTTATTGTTACACTGTACTCTCCCAAGTGCTTAGTACAGTGCTCTGCACACAAAGCGCTCAGTAAATATGATTGAATGAATACTAATCAATCAATCAATGATTTTTATCGAGCACTTACTCTGTGCAGACCACTGTACTAAGTAAGCCCTTGGGATAAAATAATTCAACCAAATTGGTAGATGTGATCCCTGCCCACAGAGCTAACTCTCTAATGAGGGAAGACAAAAGTCAGAGTAAGGAATATAATAATGATGGTATTTGTTAAGTCCTTATTATGTGCCACGCACTGCCCTAAGTGCTGAGGTGGATACAAACAAATCCAGTTGGACACAGCCCCTGTCCCTTGTGGGGCTCACAGTCGCAGTCCCCATTTTACAGATGGGGTCACTGAGGCCCAGGGAAGTGAAGTGACTTACCCAAGGTCACACAGCAGACAAGCGGCAGGGCTGGGATTAGAACCCAGGTCCTTCCAGCTCCCAGGCCTGTGCTCTAACTACTAGGTCACACTGCTGTGCCTTTCTCATTGCCTCGCTCTCCCCGTAGCTTTCTGCGGATCTCTGTTTCTCTCTATTCAGGCACTGAGCTGCAGATAAGGGATCCCTTTTGTCACCCCTCTGTTGTCCCTCTCTGTTTTCTTGCCCGGCTGTGTGCCTGGGTTTCTAGGTCTTCCTGAGTATCTGTTTGTGCTCTCTGAATCCATCCGTACAACCACACGAAGCGTGGCAGAGGGCAGTGGGGGTTGGGGGGAGTTGCTGGCATCTTCAATTACCGTGCACTGCTTGTTGGGGAAACCTCATGGTGTTTAATTGATGTAATTAACCTGATCTGTGTTACAACAGAGATAGCCGGGAAGATCGTCTATAAGGTCAATGGACAAGATGAAGGAGGGAGAGGAGCCTACCACCCTTGCTGGAGAAGAAATACAATTAAAGAAACATAGCCAATAGAAAGGGGGGAGTACGGGGCAGCTCAAAATGCACCCACGTGGAGCTTAGGAGGGAGAGGAGGAGGAGGAGAACTATGGAGAAGAAAAAGGAGGAAGAGAATGGAGGCAGAGGAGAAGGAAGAGAAAATGTGGAGAAGAGAAAGGAAGGAGGAAGAGGGAAATGTGGAGAAAGGAGGAGAAGGAAAAGGGAGAGAAGAGGAGGAGAAGGTGAAAATAAAAGAGAGAAAGAGGCGGAGGGAAAAAACTACAGAGAAGAAGGGGATAGGGAGAGGAGGAGGTAGGTATAAAAGAGAAAGAGAAGAAGGGGAAGAAGAATGAGGAGAAGGCGGTTGCTCAGTGTCCTCCCTGTCACGGCCACTGCTGCCATAGCCACGGCCGCACTGGCCCATGCTGGGGCCGTGGGAAATGGGGATTTCCTGTGCGACCGCCCAGCCCGGTCAGTGAGCTGGGGTCGCTGAGCTCCGCTTCTGCCACCCAGGCAGAATCACCATCTTCTGGTGGCTCAACCCAAGGGGCCAGTTGAGCAGAGACAACTGCCACCACTGCCATCACTTGAGTGGAGCCACAGAGGCCGTAGCATCTGCCTGCCTCAACCTGCCTCTCCTGGGATGGGCCACCGGAGAATGGGGACCACAACTCCTGAGAAGCAGCATGGCCTAGCTGACAGAGACCGGGCCTGGGAGACAGAACCATCTGGGTTCTTAGCCCGGCTCCACCGCTTGTCTGCTGTGTGACCTCAGTCAGGTTACTTTACTTTTCTGGGCTTCAGTTACTTCATCTATAGAATGGGGAGAAAGCCTGTGAGCCCCATTTTGGAACCGTGTCCAACCTGATTAGCTTGTATCTCCTCTGGCTTAGTACAGTGCCTGGCACACAGTAAGCACTTAATATCATAAAAAAGCACCCAGCAGAGAGGACTGTAATCCACTAGACTGTAAACTCCTTGATGGTGAGAGTCATGTCTACCAACTCTATTGTATCATGCTGTCCCAAGCGCTAAGTACAATGCTCTGCACACAGTAAGAGCTCAATAAGTACGACTGATTGATAAGGGAAACCCCTTCTCCCTCTTGCTCCCCCTCTCCTTTCACTCTTCTCCTTTCTCCTTGTCTCCTCCTCCCCTCCACCCCTGTCCCACCAAGGGTGATTAGACTCCCAATTCCCTTTTTACAATGGGGTCTCTCCTTCAGTTTTCAGCTCTTGTATGCCCATGGCTGGCTTTTGTGCCATCTTCCTGAAATTGCTTTCTTTTTTTTTTTTGACCACAAACAGGCAGGGAATGTGTCTGTTTGCTGTTCTAATGTACTCTCCCAAGCGCTTAGTACAGTGCTCTGCACCCAGTAAGCACTCAATAAATACAACTGAATGAAAGTAAAGCCCCAAAGTAGATCACTCACTAATTGCCAGAATCTGCCATTTAAAGTGGCCATCAAACAGCATAATCTTTTGGGGAAATCCTGAATGCACGTTTTCTGGGTTAGTTTGAAGAATCGCGCACTTCTGACTTGGGAGAGGTCTGGGACGTGCCAAGGTGTGTGAGGCTTGATTTGGACTGGGAGCCCCATGAGGGACAGGGAGAGTGTATAGCCTAACTCACTAGTATCTATCCCAGTGCTTAGAATAGCGTTTGACGCATAGTGCGTGCTTAACACTTCTCATCAGAAGCTGGCCCAAGAGGCCTTCTGCTAGCGTGCTCTCTCTCATCAGTGGAGAACCTTATTACACACATTACGGATTACTTTGATCACAGTTTCTCCTTTCACAGGAGGTCACTGAGCTGCAGGCAAAGTCTTCCTTCTGTGGCTCAAATCAAACTTCCAATTTTTGTCCAAAAAGATTAAGATTAAGCACTCTCTCTCTCTGTCTTTCTCTCTCTCTCTACTGCACTCAGAAGGCTCCTGGGAATTTCCGAAGCAAATCTGCTGGGGCCTCCCAAACACAGGCCAGCACCTGAAAAGGTGACTTCCACGAGAGTGGGTCTGGGTTCAGGCACATATCTTTAGCTTTCCATGCAATTACTCACCGATTGGTATTAATTTGCTTTGGTGTCAATATTGTTTGGGCCATTTTCTCAGTGCACGTTCATTCAACTCCAGGGGAACTAAGGGGGCAAAAAAACAGGCCGAAAGAACTGGCATCGGTTTCACACCGCCTCAAAAGAGCCCGGCTTTGCTAAGTGGACTTGATGGCTCAGGGAACAAGTGGCAAGGGATGAGGGGAGTTAATCGACAGTGAATCGATCAATAGTATTTATGCAGTAGTCACTCTAAAATAACAGTGCTATGTGTTACGTGTTTACTATGTGCCCAGTACTATACTAAGCATGGGGGAAGATGCAAGGTAATAAGATCGAACAAAGTCACTACTTAGACTGCGAGCCCCACGTGGGACAGGGACCGTGTCCGAACTGATTAACGTCTGCTTACCCCAGCGCTCAGGACAAACTGCTTGACACATGGTAAGCACTTAACAGAAAAAATAATAATATGGAGAAGGAGATCAAATATTCAATACCAAGTATTCAATCACCATTCAGCTTTCCCATAGCCCATTCCATTGTCCCCTGTCCTGTCAACTGATACATGGGCAGGACTTCCAAAGGGCGGAGTAAAAATCAGTGCTGCCAGATGCCTCAAAGCAGAATAAAAATAATAACAATAATAACGGTGGTGTTATAAAGTGTTTACTATGATGTGCCAAGCACTGTGGTGGCTACAAGATAATCAGGTTGGACTGAGTCCCCATCTCACATGCGGCTCATCATATAAGGGGGAGTAACAGGTAGTTCATCTCTGTTTTACGGATGAAGGCACTGAGGCAAGGAGAAGGGAAATGACTCGCCCCCAAGTCACACAGCAAGCAAGTGGCAGAGGTAGGATTAGAACCCAGGTCACCGACTCCTGACCCATGCTCTTTCCACTAGGCCACGCTCCTTCTGAAGCGTACGGAAGCCCTTGGCGAGGGCCTGCATTCGCAGCGCCTGGGAGGAGTTTGGCCAAGTAATCAGACTGAGCAATCAGAATGAGGACAAGAAACGCTATTAATAGTCCTCGGGCAGCCGACCCAAAGTGCTGCCACAGCACTTCTTCTGCCTCCTGCTACTTGTGTTTTGGTGACTTTTCAGGATCAGACTACTGTATGCGTGTGTGTTCCTGTCCTTGGTGGAGGAATATTATTTGCAGCTAAATGGAAAGAGCACAGGCCTGAAAATCAGGAGACATGGGTTCTAATTTTGACCTGCTGAGTGACTTTGAGAAAGTCCTTGTGCCTCATTTTCATCTGTAAACTGGGGATAATATACCTGGACTCCATCCTCTTCACACTGAACTCCATGTAGAACACAGCCAGAGGACCAGGTTTCTAATCCTTGCTCTGCCACTTGCCTGTGGTGTGACCTCGGGTGAGTCACTTAACTTCTCATGGGGATTCAATATCTGTTCTCCGTCCTATTAGAGTGTGAGCTCCATGTGGGACAGGGACTGTAAGTGGCCTGATTAACTTGTATCTACCCCAGCGCTTGGAACAGTGCTTGACACATAGTAAGCTCTTAACAGATACCATTAAAAAAATCACGTAGTAAAGGCTTAGCAAATACCAACGTTATTATTCTGCCAGTTTCCCACACTAGTGTATTAACTCTCTAAGGGCAGGGACCAGCTCTTGAACTTCATTCATATTCGTATTTATTGAGGGCTTACTGTGTGCAGAGCACACGGAGAACTTCTTGTGGAACATCAGAATCCAGTACAGAGTCGCCACACGAGTGCTCAGTACATAATACTGATTGATTGCTGACTCTCACTGAGCTTGGGGACACAATACCTAAGACACTGGCTAATGGAGGTAGGGCTCGTGAGGCTGGGGAAGACATTTTGGAGGGCAGATCAAAATGAACACCTCCCTAACCACTTTGTAGATTCACTCAGTTCTCTTACACCCCGTGGGCTGTAATCTTGCAGAAGTTCATGTTAAGGAAAAATCATGTTGCCTTGAGTGAGCCTTGACCATCGTGAACCCTTGTGACCAATCAATCAATCAATCAATCGCATTTATTGAGCGCTTACTATGTGCAGAGCACTGTACTAAGCGCTTGGGAAGTACAAATTGACAACATATAGAGACAGTCCCTATACTTGGCTCCTACGCTCAACCCCACATCATCATCATCATCATCATCAATCGTATTTATTGAGCGCTTACTATGTGCAGAGCACTGTACTAAGCGCTTGGGAAGTACAAATTGGCAACATATAGAGACAGTCCCTACCCAACAGTGGGCTCACAGTCTAAAAGGGCGGGGGGGTCTGTATCGAGAGACATGCATGGTGTCAGAAGACGGTTCCCTAATTTCTCAACAGGGTCCTACAAAAAACAGATGACAAGATGCATTACGGGAGAAGTGACTGTACCACCCCCCCACCCCGCAATTAGATCTGTTTCCCTGACTAGACTGTAAACTCCCTGAGGGCAGGTATCAGAAGGTCTACTAACTCTACGGTAATAATAATAATAATAATAATAATAATAATAACAATAATAATAATGACGGTATCTGTTAAGCACTTACTGTGTGCCAAGCACTGTTCTAAGCACTGGGGTAGATACAAGGTAATCAGGTTGTCCCACGTGGGGCTCACAGTCTTAATCCCCATTTTACAGATGAGGGAACTGAGGCACAGAGAAGTGCCTTGCCCAGGGTCACACAGCAGACAGGTGGTGGAGCCGGATTTAGAACCCACATCCTCTGACGCCCAAGCCCGTGCTCTTTCCACTAAGCCACTCTCCCAAGTACTTAGTATAGCGTTCGACACTTAGTATGTGCTTAATAAATACGATTGATTGAGTGGCTGATTGACAGAGGTGTGATCTCTGGCACAGCAGACCCCAAAGGGGTAAATTAGAATGCCAACAAGAGTCAGACCAGATGGTGATGAGTAAGTCGGATTTGGAGTCTTTTAAAAATTCATCCTCACACAGTAATAATAATATTCGGTATTTACATTGCCCTTTCCTTCCAAGAAGCGCCGAGCTCTGGGCAAACATCATTTTATTAAGGCTCTCAACAGTCCTTTGTGAATTAGGAAGGATACCTTGTGATCTCCATTTTAAAGGGGAAAATGCAGGTCTTGAGAATTCCAGTGACACGAGGAAATCCATTTAGATGGTAACCAGGGGGCAGAACCTTAACTCAGGTCATCCAACTCCAGTCCCCTGTTCTCTCCCGGCCGCTTCCTCTGAAAGGGGCACCAACATGTCTAAGAAGGTAGCCGTCAGGCAGGCCAATGGCCAGAAGACCCGACCCACTCTGGACCTCACTTCCTCTGAAAGTGAATGGATGTGAACTGCTCCAGTAGCTTAAGTCTGAAAGATCAGGAATCGGTCCGCTGTGTACCTTGCCTAAGTGAAATATTTATGAATTTCAAAAATTGATTAGAGAAGCTCGGGGCTCGGTGATGTGTCCAGGGAGGAATGGCCAGATGGAAGCAAGGCGGCTTAGTGGGAAAAGTACATGCCTGGGAGTCAGGCGGCCTAGGTTCTAATTCCGGCTCCACCACTTGCTGGCAGCATGACTTTGGGGAATTCATTTAGTGTCTCTGTGCCTCAGTTTCCTCCCCCTTAGGCTTTGAGACCCGAGTAGAGCAAGGACTGTATTTGATCTGTTTATTCTATACCTATTCCAACACAGAGTAAGCACTTGAAGTAGAGTAAGAACTTAAAAATCACAATTATTGTTATTATTCACCTGGGTTTTCAGAGCTGCAGTTCATCTGAACTCTGACCTGACCTCAAAGCCCGAGGAACCCAAATTTCCTCTGCTCCCTCCTAAAGAACGGAAAAATATCGATTTGACCAAGACAAGCCGTCTGCCTAGAGGTGAGAAATCCTCAGGCAGAGTTTAGCTGAGGGTAGGGAAATCAGGTGTGAATTTGAGTGATACCCAAAGAAAGGTGATAATTGAGGCTGTGGGACTTAATCAGAGTCTCACGAAGTGACAAAGTGAAAATACGCTTAGAAAAAAGTGTAAAGTGAAAATAATCAAGGGGGCTTGTTAACGATCTGGAGGCAGAAACCCCAGCAAAGAAGGAGCAGTAATAGCATTTTGTTGAGAGAGAACGAAAAAGAAGACTCAGAGGATAAAGAAGTGCCTTGCCATGATGATAGAGTGTCTTTAGAGAGGTCAACTCATCTCCGTCCAAGTGCTGAACAAACATTAACTCATTAATCCTACCTGCCAGGAACATTTGCTATTCTCCGTGGAGCATTAAAATGTCACACCCCAAAGGGGTCTCTAATATCTGCCAGCTCTGGCTTGTGTTGCAATCCGAGGCAAAGTGCAGAATGTGGACATGCCTCTCCCTGCCCTGGCATCAATTCTGGTTGAAGTAGCAGACTGCCTGGCTCCCGTTCTGCCCACTCAGGGGGTCTGCGGCTGCCCCCAAAACAGCTAGAGACCTTCAGCTTTCCCCAACAGAGGAGAGGGTAAGAATCCTAGTAACTATAAATGACAATAATGATTATAATTCATTCAATCGTATTTATTGAGCGTTTACTGTGGGCAGAGCACTGTACTAAGAACTTGGGTAAGTAAAATCTCTAGAAGAGGTAGTCCTCTCTTTTGAGAATTTTCATGTCCTTTCTCCTTAGTTCTTGCGGGCAGGGACTGTGTCCAACTGATTAACTTGTATCTACCCTAGGGCTCAGAAAAGTGCGTGACACACAATTACTATATATTAAGCACTAAACTAAGCACTGGGGTAGGTACAAGAGAATCAGGTAGTAAGAAGGGGTGATCGTGACACTGAATGAATAAATAGAAGGGGTTGGGTGAGGCCTAGAGGGGATGGACCTTTTCTTTTTTCCCCTTCTTGCCGTTACAGGAGAGGGAGGAACCCCATTTTCAGGATGAGGAAACTGAGGCACAGAAAAGTGATTTATCCAAGTCACACAGCAGGCAATTGGAAGAGCCAGGATTAAATCTCAGGACCAAGTGCTTTCTACTAGAAGAGGGGAGAGAGGTGTTTTCGACAGCTGTTAGGTAAGGAGGCACAAGCAGAAGCTTGAGAGATGTGATAAGATTTGCTTGGGGGAAGTGAACAGCATAAGCAGAAGTTTAGCAGGAGACTACAGCAGCTAGATAAGGGAGTTTTTTGTGTGCCTGCTCTTTGCATAAATTGACAAAGAACCCTGGGGTCCTTTGGGATTAAAGCAGCTATAAAACATTCAGATTTTTGAATTCCTGAATCTCTTTTGCTGAAGGTGCTTTTTGAGCTGGGCTACAGGAGATTATTCTCTTTGGCTCTTGTCAGGTGGGAGGTTTACAGGAAGAAATTGGAGCAATGACCATTCTTCCATCTATAATAATAATAATAATGGCATTTATTAAGTGTTTACTATGTGCGAAGCACTGTTCGAAGCGCTGGGGAGGTTACAAGGTGATCAGGTTATCCCATGTGGGGCTCACAGTCTTAATTCCCAATTTACAGATGAGGTAACTGAGGCACAGAGAAGTGAAGTGACTTGCCTAAAGACACACAGCTGACAATTAGCAGAGCTGGGATTTGAACCCATGACCTCTGACTCCAAAGCCTGTGCTTTTTCCATTGAGCCACGCTGCTTCTCTATCTGCAATTTGACTTAGGGGTAGCCAGGCCACAGCACTGCAAAATTATTCCAGACTTCCTTCTCACCCAAAGGAAAAGTCTTTGAGCCTCAAAAGTCCTTCAGCTGGAGGTGCCAGGGTGTCAGAGCTGCCCCACCCCTAAAGAAAATGAGTAATTTAACTTGGGATTCTGTCAGATTCCAAGGGAGGTAAGCTAGGTAGCAAGTCAATTGCTTTAATCTACTAAACTACTTTGACTCCCTGCCTTTATCTGAAACTTGCAGGCAGGAAGTGTCACTGGAATGGGATCAACTTAAATACCTAGTGAAATCCTAGTGTGGCAGGTGTAAATTACATTTTCAGTGAACTCTGGGTTTCCCAAGGAAGGAGTCGGGGGGCAGCGGGAGCAGATGACACTCACAAGAAGGTTTTTGGGGGCTGGGGCCATGGGGTGAAGGAGGAAGTTTGACAGCTGCCTAAGTGAGGAAGGTGGAGTGGTGGTGATGCTGCCAACCTGCAAAAAGAACCATTTTCTAGGGTTTGCTAAATGGATGAAGACTAAGTCGTTAAAAGCAGAGGATGAGCAAGCCAGAGCTATTTCTGTGAGGAGAAATGTTACCTAATGGAAAGAGCATGAGCCTGGCTGGGAATCAGAGGACCTGGATTCTAATCCTGACTCTGCCACTTGCCCGTTTGGTGACCTTGGGCAATTCAATTAACTTGTCCGTGCCTCCGTTTCCTCATCTGCAAAATGGTGATTCAACAATAAAACCTGTTTGGCAATTGCTATCATTTTACTAACCAGTATGAGATGTGCAGCATCTTTATATTGTAACCTACTGTCCAAGACCTAGAGTTGACAATATTCCTTGGAATCAAACAATGGTATTTACTGAGCACTTACTGTGTTCAGAGAACTGTACTAAGCACTTGGGAGAGTGCGTGTAACAGAGTTGGTAATCACATTCCCTGCCCAAGAGGCACTTACAGTCCAGGAATTGCACTTTGGGTGGAAGAGATACATCATGACGGCCTTTGGGGCTTCACACATTCCAACTTTCAATTTCTTTAAAGTCTGCCTGAAATTTGTTCACATGCAGAACACCTTGGTTTTCAAGGCACTTAAAAAAGAACATTGTTGGAAAACACTGATAGAAAAGGAAAAACCAGGGCTGGCATCGCAATCTTGGGCAGCCTGCCCACTGGCACCTAATGGGGTGGAAGAAGCCCCAGTGGCGCCAGTTACCTGGGCCTTAAACAGGCAGCATTGAGATCCTGGACCTCTTTGACTTCATCAGATAAAATGGATCTTAAAACCTTTATGGGAGTCTGCCTCCTAGTTAAACTCTTGCTCATCAGTACTTCAGCAGTAGCAGCAGAACTGAGTGGGAGAAAGCAGGGTCCTGGAAGGAAAAGAGATGTATTAACTGATCACACAGGTCCTTCCTCCACAGCCAAGACTTCCAAATAATAATAATAATAATTCTGGTATTTGTTAAGAGTTTACTGTGTGCCAGTCACTGTACTAAGCCCACTGTACCTGGTCCAGAAGCCCGGTGACCCTGATCGCTGCCTGCCGGGTGGCACCAGCTCTGACCCCCTTTGAGTAACTGCCCCAGGCTTCCTGCCCCACTGCCAGGAGGGAAGCTACCTCTACACAATTCCAGGGGTTGGGAGACTGGCACTAAAATGTGATAAAATTGGACCAGGATTCCCAGACAAAGGGCTATTACACAGACCTTGGTGACCTCCACAGAAGGAGAATAAAAGGGCTTAGACTTAAACACCAAAGGGTCAAAGGATTTAGGTTAGACATAAGGAAGGACCTCTTGATAGAGGAAAATAAATATTGCCATGGATTATCCACCGGTTGGGTACTTGTCTTTCCTGAAGACTGTGTAGAGCAGATCCCTGCCTGCCTGGGACAGTTTGGGTGGTCTCACGGGAATAATAATAATAATAATGATGGCATTTGTTAAGCACTTACTATGTGCAAAGCACTGTTCTAAGCGCTGAGGAGGATACAAGGTGATCAGATTGCAGGCGGGTAGTATGTAGTGTAGTGTAGGTTCCTTGAAATCCTAGGATTCTTCTGCCAAAAACCTCCTCTGGCTGCTGAGATGCAGCATGGCCTAATGGAGAGAGCACAGGACTGGGGGGCCAGAGAACCACTTGCTTCCATGTGACTTTGGGCAAGTCACTTAACTTCTCTGTGCCTCGGTTACTTTATCTGTAAAATGGGCATAATCAATCAATGGCACGTATTCAGCGCTTACTGGGTGCAGAGCACTGTACTAAGAGCTTGGCAAAGGACAACACAGCAGAGCTGATACATTCCCTGCCCTCAATAATAATTATTAATTTTTATTTGTTAAGCGCTTACTAAGGAGCTTATAGACTAAAGGGATAAATTACCTTCTCTTTCCTTCTTAGACTGAGCCCCAGTTGGGTCAGGGACCGTGTCCAATATACTTATATTTTATCAACCCCTAAACTTAGTCCAGTGCTTGGCACGGAGTCAGCACTTTTATCCCAAAACTATTATTAGGTCTAATCTTCTCTTTCAGTGTTTATGCCTAGACCCCACTTTGCCCTAATATTCCTCCACTGCCCTCCCCTTTCCATCTATACTCTGAGCCGCAGCTTTTGGCCCCTCAAGAAGCACAGGGGCCTTGACACTGTGATTTAGAAACTCCCAAAGGGTAGAGGCGGAAACACCAATTGTGGCAATGAGTGTTTCATGACTGGAGAGTGTCACATTCTCTGCTTTTCCTATACTGAGCTCAGTCAGTTTTAGTTTCAGGTCTGAGATTTCGAAAAGTCACAGCCATTGTCTAATACTCAGATAGTTGAGAGCACGAAAGCTCCTTGAAAACATTGGCAACAGATGTTCAGAAGACTCAGACCGCCCATCATTAATTTTAGAATTGAAATGCCTGTTAATTCCTCCCCTTTATTGCTTAACTCCATGCCACACCATCCTCAGTGTCAAAGAGAAATATCCTTTAGGGACATCCTGTAATTCAAATTTGAAGGTCACTCAAAATCTGGGCATTTTAGGCAAGAAGAACAGGAGAGCACGCAATAGCACGGCTGCATCATCACTGTGGGGGTGACAGTGGAAGACTATCTCGGGTTGATTCAGAAACCAAAAGAGAGGAGTTAGTCACAAAACCCTGATCAAACTGGCTGCCTTCTCCATTCCAAGGGAAGAAAAAGCCCTGGGAAGCTGGAAAGGAGGACTGTGTGTATTTGAGGGTAGGGGGAAGACGGAACCTGCACCTTTGGTTTTATTTCCATATAGCAACAACATTTCTAATTCATTCAAGAATATACTCGAATTCATTCAATCGTATTTATTGAGCACTTACGGTGTGCAGAGCACTGTACTAAGCGTTTGGGAAGTTGGCAACATATAGAGACGGTCCCTACCCAACAACGGGCTTGCAGTCTTGTAGGGGGGAGACAGACAACATTAATAATAATGATGGCATTTTTTAAGCGCTTACTATGCGCAAAGCACTGTTCTAAGCGCTGGGGAGGTAACAAGGTGATCAGGTTGTAGCACAGGGGGCTCACAGTCTTAATCCCCGTTTTACAGATGAGGCAACTGAGGCCCAGAGAAGTGAAGTGACCCGCCCAAAATCACACAGCTGACAATTGGCGGAGCTGGGATTCGAACCCACGACCTCGGACTCCAGAGCCCGGGCTCTTTCCACTGAGCCCCGCTGCTTCTCAGTGTATCAAGAATTACTACCAGGAAGAACACAAAAACTAAGCAAAGAAAAAAAAAACACTCCCCATCCACTTGATGTGTGCAGAGCACTGTACTAACAGCTTGGGAAAGTCCAATATACCAATCAATCAATCGTATTTATTGAGCGCTTACTGTGTGCAGAGCACTGTACTAAGTGCTTAATACCAATAAACAGAATGGCACTGCAAACACCTCATTCAGCTTGGTACCCGTCGTCATAGTTAATATTTCTTCAAGTTACTTTCGGGTATTTTAACGCTGTAACTGTGTAATTCGGTAAAACTGAGCCCACTGGAAACTGTGTCCCTTCCCCTCCAGAGGTGTGGTTGAGCACTTCCTGGCCTGTAACCCAGGGCCCCATGCAGAGAGACTTGTCAATAATAATGATGGCATTTATTAAGCGCTTAGTATGTGCAAAGCACTGTTCTAATCGCTGGTCAATCAATCAATCATATTTATTGAGTGTTTACTGTGTGCAGGGCGCTGTACTAAGCGCTTGGGAAGTACAAGTTAGCAACATATAGAGATGGTCCCTACCCAACAGAGGGCTCACAGTCTAGAAGGGACTTCTAGAAGTTGTCTTCTAACACGGAGCCCTGCCTAAAGGCGGTTTTTCCTCATTGCTCCTTCCCCTCCCTGGCTCCAAACAGAGGGGAGGTTCGCTGAGGGGAGGGAGGGAGGCTCAGGCCGCCATTTCCTCCCCCCCTCAAACCCAGGCCTCAAGGCCCCAAGATGGCGGATGGGGCCATGAGGCGGAGAGCAACCTCCTGCTGGAGGCGGGACTAAGAACGATGAGCGAAAGCCATTGGAGAAGGAGGCGCCCGCTCGCCAATGAGAGGCCCCGGAGCTTGACGGACGGCGCGGCGGACCAATGAGGGCTCGCGCCTGCAGGAGGGCCAAGGGGGGCTGCCAGGGGCAGGCCCAAAAGCCTGCTTTCAGTGTGTAGACTGTTCATTCGCGGATTAAAAGGGCCTGATTTAGCACAAGGTGGGGTGTTTGTCGTCTCTTTGGTACCCCCTCACCGGAAGTGCTTAGTACAGTGCTCTGCACACAGTAAGAGCTCAATAAATACAATTGAATGAATGTTGCCAACTTGTACTTCCCAAGTGCTTAGTACAGTGCTCTGCACACGGTAAGCACTCAATAAATACGATTGAGTGAATGAGTGCTGGGCACGTAGTAAGCACTTAATAAATGCCATTTATCATTATAATCTATTACATTATTATCTATTACATATCTATTCTATTTATTAGTATGTTTGGTTTTGTTCTCTGTCTCCTTCTAGACTGTGAGCCCGCTGTTGGGTAGGGGCTGTGTCTAGATGTTGCCACCTTGTACTTCCCAAGCGCTTAGTACAGTGCTCTGCACACAGTAAGCGCTCAATAAATACGGTTGAGTGAATGAATGCTGGGCACGTAGTAAGCACTTAATAAATGCCATTTATCATTATAATCTATTACATTATTATCTATTACATATCTATTCTATTTATTTATTTTGTTAGTATGTTTGGTTTCGTTCTCCGCCTCTTCCTTCTAGACTGTGAGCCCGCTGTTGGGTAGGGGCTGTGTCTATATGTTGCCAACTTGTACTTCCCAAGCGCTTAGTACAGTGCTCTGCACACAGTAAGCGCTCAATAAATACGATTGAATGAATGCCTGGAATCCCGGAGCTGTGTGATACCAAAGGCTGAGGGAGCTCCAAAGCTGGTGGCAAAGGGGGCCCAGGACTGGACATTTTTTTTTTTTATCTGAATCCCATCCAATCAATCGTATTTATTGAGTGCTTACTGTGTGCAGAGCACTGTACTAAGCGCTCCAGAAAACAGAAGACAAGCCTCACTTGGAATGCAACTCCTGGGGGGTTCACAGTGGTGTTATCTCACAGCAATCACGGTCTCTTCATCCTCTGATTCCTTTTCTTCAAAGGATTTGCTGAGATGTTTTAGTTTGGAGATGAGATTTCAGTCCATTCGGGGGAAGAAGAAGGGATCGTACCTTGTTTGGATCCGTGGCATATAAGAGCTTTCCCACATAATGCGTTCAGCAGTGCTTTCTCACTTTCCTTGCTTTGGCCAGGAGGAAAACTCCCCAAATCTGGTCATGGAACCTGAGTTCTTCAGGGTTGTTTGCATGTTTCCCCGTCAATTCCAGTTCTTTTCGCTCAGCCTAATTTGGGGAGCTATTACAGTGTACCAAACCCAGTAGGGTACAATGTAATATTGAGAATTTAAAACAGCTCAGAAAGCTTTGTGAATAACACAATTCCCCCTTGCACTTTAGCCCTCGTAAATATGGGGCATGAATAAGGAAAACGACCTCTGTGCTTACAGTGTGATCTTCTCAAAGTCCTCCAGATGGTGGAAAAGCTTTCCTTTGGGACGAATAATACCTAATAATATTTAAACGGAGACTTTATCCACATTCTAGTAATTTATAAAACAATAATAATAAGTATTATTTCTATGGCATTTAAACACAACACCCAAAACTAAGTACCGGGGTCAGTGGGAAAAAAACGGGAATCAAGACACCTCTGTTCTAGTCCAGCTCTGCCACTGGCTTGCTGTATGGCCTTGGGTAAGTCACTTAACCTCCCTCCCTGCTACCTGATCAGTAAAATGGAGCTATAATAATAATAATGATGGTATTTGTTAAGCGCTTACTATGTGCAAAGCACTGTTCTAAGCATATCTGTAATTTATTTATATTAATGTCTCTCCTCTCTAGACTTGTGGGCAGGGAATGTATCTGTTTATTGTTATAGTGTATTCTCCCAAGTGCTTAGTGCAGTGCCCAACGTAAGCACTCAATAAATACTGTTGAATGAATGAATATTATTCCAGCTGTTGCATTCGGGAGGCAGGGATTCTCCCGGGGGTTTTAAAGATAATTTTTCTAAAGAGGAAATCTGAAAGAGCCGGAGAATGGTCCAAATCACTACAAAGAGCCAGGGGTCCGATACGCATGAAAAGGGGCTCGTGATTCTTTAAAGAACTTGGTCAAAGCTAGTGATTCAGAAAAGGGTCAGAGTCTTACACTCCCTGGCATTTTGGAATGCAAAACGGGAAAGGGCTTTGATTAGGGGGAGTATTACAGCATTGGTTTCCAATGTCAACAATGATTTACCGTCCATTAGAGAGATGAATCCGTTGCCATGTTCCCTTAATGCCGAGAGTCCTATTTGGCAAGCAAGGAAAACATGCAGATTTCTCTTTAACCTTTAACTGGTCAAATAAAGTACGGGGCAAAAATGTCTATTTGTCAAAAGTGCTGTGGGGCCCAGGGTTGCACTTAGGATAATGCAAAAATATAATACAACATATTTTGTTCAAGCTATCAATGCCCATATTTAGAAAGCTGGACATTTATGGGTTAAATATCTCTGCAGTCATGGAAATTGATAATTGAGGGAATCTGCAATTGGTGAAATATTAATTACCTGAAACCAAGCATCAAGTCTGGATTGCACGTATCCATGATTAGCTTCAGCAAGCACACTGAGAGGTCAGTCAAAAAAAGAGAAAAATCGAAGTGAGGTCCTACTTACCTCTCCTTTTTCCTAAATTTCCAGTTTCTGCCTTCCAAGCCCGGGCTCTTTCCACTAAGCCATGCTGCTTCTCTACAAGATAATCAGTTTGGACACAAATCCCTGTCCCCTTGGGGTTCACAGTCTCAGTAGGGTATTGAATCCCCTTTTTACATATCTTTTCCTTTTGGAAAGGATCTCAGGCTCTGGGGTGACTAACAATGACATTAGAGTTAACTTTTGCTGATGTTCCTCCCCACCCCCCCCCCCACAGCCTGCTTATTAAAGATAAGTGTGACAGCATATTTAATTTATGCTGTCCACTAAGTAAATTGATTGAGAAAATGAAGCTTTTGAGATATTTCACATAAGCTTTCTTTCCAAAGGAACAGGCAAAGAGTGTCATGAGAAACTATGGTAATAATTCATGAAGCCACCAGAACTCATCAAACTCAATGCAATTATCTACTACCCTTTTAACTTTAAAATGGCTGAAACGGAAGCTTTTTTAGCTGGGCTAACTTTAATATCAAATCTGTTCAGATTTCTCCGTTAGGGAATTCACATTCTCCATTAACAATCAAATACAGGGATGAACTCATTTAATATCCTTATTAGCACAATACAAAGATTAATTAAGCAGCAGTCCCTTCAAAACTGCCCCTAATCAGTGGATAATAACAGCTCTGTTGGTTAACTCCTTGTGGCAGAATCCACAATTGTTAATGTCCTAGAGTACAGGTTAGCTGGAGGAACAATTTTGCCAAGGCTATTATTGCTACTTTAAATTGCACTTCGTAATTTGTAATGGTCATAATGAATTCATAAATAATTATCCCCAAAGTGCAGGGTGGCAGCAGTGCAGATGGGAAAAAAAAGTCTCAACTATAACGGTCAGGAAGGATGGGAAAAAAAAAAGTCTCAACTATAAGGGTCAGGAAGTGTGAATGCCGCCTATAGTTAAGAACAGCTTGCTTTATTATATTTTTTAAATGTAGCAAAGTTTTGATTTAAAATGTTTTTATTATTGCTAAATCACCAATTGGGCTTTTTTTTCCCTTTACCTTTATAGAGGAAGGCCATAATTTCCAAGGAAAAATAGTGCACAGGTGTGAGGGCTTTGAAGGGGGCGGAAAGTTAATGAGGTTTAAGAAATAGTTAAGACCTATAAATACGTCTTGCTGTCAAAACAACCTGCAGCTCCATTAGGTTTTGCTTCTGGTAAAGGTGAGCACTGGAGTTAGACTCTGATAACTAGGACCTGATCAATTGCAATTCATCTATTTCAAGCCTCCTGCTATTTCACTTAAAGGATCACCTCGGATAAGTCCCCAAGTGTCTAGTGACACAGATGGGCTCCATTTATATCTTCCTCCTCCGGGTAGTTTCACGAAGAATAAGCTGAAAGAAATGGTGAGTGGTACGATGGCAGCTGCGGGCAATTTGCTTGAGTTCAGTTTTTTGGGGGTACAAAATCTCTCTTGCTTGCAGCTGCACAACATGTAGAATGATCCTATTGTAGATTATTCATGTAGTGGCAATTTGGGTGCCTAGGAGAAATTATATATATATATATATTTTTAAAAAACCTCATTTTAGCCCTTAGCTTTAATCTCCTTCCCTCACCAAGACCTTTACCAGAATTATCAGCAAGGAGCTACATTGATTTGATCCCCACTGTTCTTTGTCCCTGCCCCTGTCCTCCACGTGAAGGAAGGGGCAAGTAGTAAGTGGCCATAAAGTGGGCAGGATGGGGAGTGAGACAGACCATAACCTAGACAACTGGCTCCATATGAGGACCAAAATACAAAAGAAGCCTATTATAATGGGTGTTAATACTGAGACACCCATTATAATAAGATTCTCTTGTATTCTGGTAGTAATATTGCTAGTATTAGAGACTGTAAGCTTATTGTAGGCAGGGAATGTGTCCTGCTAACTCTGCTAAACTCTCCCAAGCCCTTAGTATATGCTCTGCACATAGTAAGTGCTCAATACCACTGATTGGTTTGGGTATTTATCAAGCATTATTCGGTGCAATGCACTGCACTAAGCACTTGGTAAATGCAACAGAAGAACAAGACACATTCCCTACCCTCAAATAGCTTACACCCCAATAGTGGAGACAGAAAGATGTTCACAAGCAATCAGAATAAATCAAATGTTCAATCAAATGGACAAATATACACAAATTGGAGATGATGAGTATAAATAAATACTCGGGTAGATGCTGTTGAGTTGATACCGTCTCAATGACTTACCCTCTGCCCCCCAAGAATTTAGGTACTTACCCCACCCCTATAACACCAGCACTTATGTAATGTCTGTCTCTGCTGCTTAGTGTGGGGCTTATGTCTATCAACTGTATTACACTCTCCCAAGCATCTAGTAGTCCTTTCCATAAGTACTCAATAAATGCCACCGACTGATTGCATTATTGATTGCATTAGCACACACGGCTGGGAGTCAGAGGACCTGGGTTCTAATACTGGCCCCGCCAAGGGCCCGCTGTGTGATCTTGGGCCAAGCACTTAACTTCTCTGTGTCTTAGTTACCTCATCTGTAAAATGAGGTAATCCTCCCTCCAATTTAGACTGTGAGTCCCATTTGGGGCAGGGGCTGTGTCCAACCTGATAAACTTGTATCTACCCCAGTCCTCAGAACAGGGCTTGACACATAGTAAGCCTTTAACAAATTGTTGTGCATATTTGGCACAACGAGGAAGAAGTGCTGAGCAGAAAAATATGACTTAGAGGTGGAAGGAGCTGGTGAATGAAACTTGAAAGTCAGAGAAGTTGGAGGAGAGGCAGGGTCAACAAAACCCAGGCCTGAGAGTGTTTCAAGGTGGAGGGAGTGGTCCAAAGGGTCAGAGGCACCTGTGTGGTCAAGGATGATTAGGATAGGATAAATTCTATTTGGATTTGGCTTAAGGAGATCATTGGCGACTTCAGAGCGTGAGTTTCGGTGGAGCAAAAACCTGGTTGCAGTGAGCCAAGGAGAGAATTGGAGTGAGGTAAAGGCAGCAGATACATAATCTTTTCATCATAACTTTGTGGAGAGAGCACAGACCTTGAGTCAAAGGATCTGGAGTCTAATCCTGACCCCATCATTTGCCTGCTGTGTTAAAGAGGGCAAGTCACAACTTCTCTGCACCTCAGATTCCACATCTGTAAAAATGGGAATAAAATACCCGTTCTCCCTCCCCCTTACACTGAAAGTCTCATGTGGGATAGGGACTGCACCTGACCTGATTATCTTGTATCTACCCCTGTGGTTAGTGCAGCATTTCAATCAATCCTTTTTATTGAGAGCTTACTGTGTGCACAGCACTAAACTAAGCACTTAGGACAGTACAGTATAAGAGAGTTGGTAGGCACATTCCTTGCCACGGTGAGGTTAGTCTACAGTCTTACAGTGTTTGGCACATCATAAGTGCTTAGCAAATACTCTCCCCAATTATGTTCAAGGTGCTTAATCAGGAATGGAAGCAGAGAGTGGGTAATATCTGGAAGGGGCTGGAGAGAATGCTTTTTTCAGAATGGTGGCAACTCAGTTTCCTCATCTGTAAATTGGGGATTAAATCCTACTCCTTCCTTGTTAGACTATGTGCCCCACATGGGAGAGGGACAGGACTGTGCTTTTTTATGGTATTTATTCAGTGCTTACTATGTGCCAGGCACTGTAGATACCAGATAATCAGGTTGGACCCAGTCCCTGTGACACATGAGGCTCACAGTCTTTATCCCTATTTTACAGTTAGGTAATTGAGGCCCAGGAAAGCGAAGTGACTTGTCCAAGGACACACAGCAGACAAATGGAGGTGGAATTAGAACCCAGGTCCCTACTTCCAGGCCCGGTCTGTATCCACTAGGCCACATTGCTCCTCAATGTATCCAACCTGATTATCTTGAATCTATCCTAGCTCTTGGTCAAGTGCTTGGCACATAGTATTTAAGTCCCATTATACATATATATATATATACATATATATATATATATATATTTATAAAACAAACATATTTGAAAGCAGAAAGAAGAGAACCACAGCAGCGAGACTGGGGAGGAAGATGGGAGCAAATGGTTTTAGGAGGTGGCAGAAAGTGGGTTGGGTTCCCACCAGGCCTGCCCCTTCCCACCTGCAAATCGCTTTCAGGCTCATCATCATCATCATCATCATCAATCGTATTTATTGAGCGCTTACTATGTGCAGAGCACTGTACTAAGCGCTTGGGAAGTACAAATTGGCAACATATAGAGACAGTCCCTACCCAACACTGGGCTCACAGTCTAAAAGGGGGAGACAGAGAACAAAACCAAACATACTAACAAAATAAATAGAATAGAAATGTACAAGTAAAATAAATAAATAGATAAATAGAGTAATAAATATGTACAAACATATATACATATATACAGGTGCTGTGGGGAAGGGAAGGAGGTAAGATGGGGGGGATGGAGAGAGGGACGAGGGGGAGAGGAAGGAAGGGGCTCAGTCTGGGAGGAAGGGGCTCAGTCTGGCTCATCTCTTTGCCTCCCTAGCCCGAGCTCCTTGGGGACAGGTTCAGTCTCATTTTTCCTCCGCTGGAGGAAGAGGATCCAGCAGAAGCGGGGAATGGAAGCGAGCTGCTAGCTGAATCTGATTTCAGTGTGAGCCAAACAGATACTGTAATACAGCACTGGGTCATTCTCCATAACCAGTTGGCTGAGGTTATGTGAGACCCCCAAATTCAGTGATTCAAATCGAAACAAACTCACCACAGCTGTTTCTTGGCTTTTCCATTAGCGGGCAGGTCCCGCCAGATACTTACCCTTCAGAAATCTTTACCACCTAACAAAAGAAAAATACATCTCAAGTCGTAATCACCGCCCCATAATGAAAGTCAAAAGATGCTGCTGTTTAACCACTGCACTTGCTTCTCTTGTGACATACAAATCAATACAAACAGTGATCAGTTGCTTTTATAAGTCTTTTTACAGCCAACACAAAATACTTGTGACAAGAAACAGATAAAGCCTGCCCCCTTATCTTTAAAGGCTAAAATACTGAAATCCAATTTCTAGAATTCAAAAGCAAGCACAGGAGAAAACATCTTTCCAGATATTAGATTTATCACTCCAGGAGTATATCAATTTAATCATGTCATTCTCTTCACAGTTCACTGTTTTGTACAAGTGAAAATTAGAATTGAATCTCCCATACGTAAATGTGATCATTCCTCTTCATCTGGAAGTGCAGGGTCATTCTAGCAAGAGAGAATGAGAGACACCCTCCGCTAGAAAATCAAAACCCAACTGAGACTCTTTCGTCCAACTGTCTGATTCATTAACTCACCTGTACGTGTTACCGCAAGCTTCAGCAATTTGGTGTGAATTTGACACATTTCCGCTACCACGGCATATGAACAATGTTAAATTGCTTTTTTGGTATTTCCTTTACAAGGTTCAAGAGCCGTTCTAAATGGAGTGTTTTCCTCTGAGTGAGCACAGAAGCGAGGCAGTTTTCTAGCTTGACATTTACCCTTGCATCAAGTACCTCTTGCTCCAGTGCTCTGCAGAGTGCAGTCCCCATGCAAACAAAGGAATTTCAGAGCAGACCCTTTCCCCAATTAATCCGTCAATTAACGGTATTTGAGCATTCACTGTACGAAGCACTCGAGAAAATATAACAGAGTTGTCCTAATACCTGGGACATAAGCATTTACCTACAGCTCTGTGGGATTGAATCGTGTTTCCAAAACATCAAATGAACTCCACCCTTGTTGCCAGGCTCATCAGGAGATAGTTATTTGAGCTAAAATGATTTAAAATAAAGATCTTCGCTAATTATAAATGAGTCAATCAAAAACAAACCAGGCTCGAGTACTGTTTTAATCCCGTGGTTTAACCCCAAAGCCTGGTAAACAAGAGAATTCTAACCCATAACTAAATTTTTAACTAGAAATCATGCTTAACCAGTTGGTACCTGGTTAATAGCCTCTCACAAGATATCATCTTTATTAAGTGCTTACTGTGTGCAGCACACTGTACTAAGCGCTTGGGAGAGTAAAATACAAGAGTTGGTGGACCTGTTCCTGCTCCCATCTTCCTCCCCAGTCTCGCTGCTGTGGTTCTCTTCTTTCTCCTTTCAAATATGTTCGTTATCTATCTATATATATATAATTGGACTCAAATACTATGTGCCTTCCTGACCAAAGGAGCTTTCCCATAGCTATGGATGTTGGGCGAGGGCTGAGTCAGTAATTCAATATGTAGAACTGAGAAATTGTTTTCCCATTTCACACAAGGTGATTCATGAAGGTTCTTTGCCTTTGGCCACTAAACCCAGATTTATAAACCCAAAAAGGGGAAACTGAATAGCCTTTCACCAGGTGAAAGACCAGCAGTTGCTATAGAGCAAAGAAAAGAGCTGTGTGAGACATTCCTGTAAATTACAGCTGCTTCCTCAAAGATGCACACCAAATGAGATGACATTTTACAAATTTCAATGTTCACCAGGTTGCTGATCTGAAAACTTTGTTTTGCCAAGGAGAGTGGTTTCGGCAACTCGGCCAAGTCAGTTTCTTTCAGGAAACCAGAGAGGTTTGGAAAGCTTTGTGGGTGGGGAGGGGTAACCCAAGACCTGTTGAGATGGGATTTTAGGGAGCAGAAGCAGAGTGGTTTAGTGGATCAGGGTGATTTTGTGTACTCCAGAGTGGAGGTGGCCATTCCAACCCAGGCCAAAAGGGTTCTGGCTCCTCCCGGCTCTGGAAGAGGCAGGCTCAGCTTTGCTAATGATCCTGATATGGCCAACAACTGCATTTTTAAAAACAGGCCATTCAAGAAAGAAAGAAAAAAAACCCAACTCCCGAAAGCGAAATTGATTAAATAAATGGCTTTAAATTAAAATGCAGAAAATAAATGATGGTTACAGTTATAACAGC
Organism: Tachyglossus aculeatus; assembly: GCF_015852505.1. Taxonomy (NCBI): domain Eukaryota; kingdom Metazoa; phylum Chordata; class Mammalia; order Monotremata; family Tachyglossidae; genus Tachyglossus; species Tachyglossus aculeatus. The sequence continues at coordinate 10,913,367 of NC_052085.1, read as the reverse complement.
AATCTAAAATTGAAGATCAGACTGACAGGAATTTAGCAATCATCTGGGAAAAAAAACACCGGAAGTTAAAATAGAACCTGGTAAGAAAGTCAGACAATAAACCTGGCTAAAGTATTCTGCACATCCCAACCCTGGAAAATCACTCACGGATGCCTGGGAGGGAGTATTAATCATCTTTGCACAATGGCTCCAGCACAATTATTTCTCCGTCTCTTAAATGTCATTATAAGGAGGCTATACTGAATTTTAAAAATTGGCATGAAGCATGCAATTCCCTAGACGGATACATAATGCTTTCACCTGCAATAGTGCTTTACATCGTTGAGCTCAATCGTCTCACATACTGGATTTCTTTTTTTTATGGTATTTAAGGGTTTACTATGTTTCAGGTACTGTGCTAAGTCCTGGGATAGAGAGAAGTTAATACAGTCCCTGTCCCACATGAGGCTCAGTCAAGTAGGAAGAACAGGTATCTCCATTCTGCAGTTGAGAAAACTGAGGCAAAGAGAAGTTAAGTGACTTGCCCAAGGTCATACAGCAGGGAAGTGGTCCTCTGGCTTCCAGGCCTGACCTTCATCCACTAGTCCTGCTGCTTCTTTTGGTTCAGAGGGATTTCGGCAGGCAGTGATGCAAACACACAGACCCCTGTGACCTCAATATATTTTTACCTCACAAAAGTCCTGCTTCTTGGTCTTTGTCTTGTCTTTTGCTGTCGAGTCGTCTTCGACTCATAGCGACACCGTGGACGCACCTCTCCCAGAACACCCTAACTCCACCTGCAGTCGTTCTGGTAGCGGATCCATAGAGTTTTCTTGGTAAAAAATACAGAAGTGGTTTACCACTGCCTCCTTCGTGCAGTAAACTTGAGTATCCACCCTTGACTCTCTCCCATGCTGTTGCTGCCCAGCACAGGTGGGTTTTGACTTGTAGCAGATTGCCTTCCACTCACTAGCTACTGCCCAAGCTAGGAAAGGAACGGGCAGGCCTCTGCTTGACTCTCCCTACCCTAGCCGAGACTGGAAGAGTATTGGAAACTCTCCAGGTGTGACCCTGAGAGGGGTTCTTGGCCTTAAACAAGCTCACAATTTGAGAGTTGAACTCCACCAGCAGCAGTGAGCACCTACTGCGTGTAGGGCCTTGAAAGAAGCAAATTGGGAATGAAAATAGAAGCAGACAATAACACTCGTCCTCCCCATCCCTAGGAAGCTGCGACGGTAGCACTATCCTTGCTGGTGCCTCCCTGCCCTTTAACACTCACATTCAATCTCTTGTCAAACCCTGCTGGTTCTTCCTTCACATCTCCCAGATCCACCCCTTCCTCTCCATCCAAACAACCACATCTCTGGTCAGATCATGGTAAGACCCCAGTGGGTACCAGCCTCCTCACTGTTTTCCCCACCTGCAACTTTCTTCCTCTCCAATTCATATTACACACTGCGGCAGGGATCATCACCTCGGAAGGTCACTCGGTGGAACTCTCCATTCCTCGAAAACCTCCACTGTCTCCCTGGGTCCAAGAAAAACCATTGTCTTTGCAAGTCTACCATAAATGTCTGCTTTCTGCACAGACCACTCACCAATTCACTCTGCATTCTTCACGCACTAACTGTACCTCGCTCTTCCCTTTTTTCTGGTCTGTTACTCCAATGCCCTCCCCTTATTCTAAGCTCTCTTCAAAGACCACCTCCTCTGACATTATTTCCCCAATCATTTCCCGGCATCTTAAGTCATATAAACTCATCAGCCATCTCTAGAACTTCGCACTTATTTATACCCAACCTCAGTACTTCTGTACATACAAGTATTCAATTGTACATTCAATTACTTTAATTCTTCCATAAAAGCTTTATTATGTCTCCCCCATTAGACCGTTAGTTCCCTGTGGGCAGGGAATATATCACTTGGTTTCTGTATACTACCCAAGCATTTAGTACAGTCATCACATCCAGTGGGTGCTCAATACATGCCATTACTACTTAGGAGCTTACAATCTAATGAGGAAGTCAATTCAAGCCGATGACAAAAAGACGGGTATTTTAAAGTGACTTAATTTGAGACTATTAAAGGTACTTGGTACTGAGGTAAGGGGTGGATTTAATGCACATATAGGAAAGGAAGGTTTGAACAGATGTTTTCAAAATCAAGTAGCTCAGAGAGCCTCCAGGGAATAAACCTTCCAATATTGCAGGACAGGGATTGTGTCTACTTACACTATTGGGCTAACTCCAGTGCTTTGTACAGTGCTCTGCAGATTAAGCACATAATACATTGACTGACTGAGCATAACTGGAAGGAGAGAGTGCGAGAAACACGGCACGAACCACTACCGACGTAGTCGATTCTTCCAAACGGGTTCTCGGTCCTCAAGTTTCAGGACCAAGGCTTGTTCCACTGTTCCTGAAGGAGGACACCATCATCATCATTAGTTATCTAGCAGTCCTACTAAAAATACACATTGGACAAAAGAAAGGTACAGAACATCTGACTCGCACTTTGGAATCTGTTGTACATTAACGTAAATCTTAAGGCTGAACAAGGGGCAAAATCTCTTGGCTTTACTTGGTAATCCATCGAATGAGACAAAGGAACACAGTCTATGGTGGGGATTTAGGCTCTCTGGAACTCACATTAACTCTTTCAGCTGCTCTGGTGTTGCATAAGCTAATTTATAGTCAGATACCGGAGTCAAAAGGAGATGCTCGTGAGTACATCCCGCCCCAGCACACGCTTGTCAAAAACAAACTCATCAATCATCTCCATCACCAGTGGAATTGCTAAATTAAAACTGCTCATCACAGAGAAGTCACAGCCTAGAATGAAAAAACTCTTGGACTTGCCCCGCTCGGGTGTAAGCACATTCGGGAGTGTGGCCACACATGCTTAAGTATGTTGGGGCCCAGGTTTGCCTGGGCTCACCTGGTAGGTTGCTAAGTAACACCAATGTGCCACAGTTAGCAGGTTGGTAACCTTGGCAACCACTGATTTAGGACACTGGAGCACTAGTGTACTGAAAAATCTTACCAGGGAATAATTTTAAATATATAAAACACCTACTCCACACCTGCACTTCTGTAAGAATTTTTTTCTTACTTTATTCTACTTCTGTGCTGCCAAACACCTTCTTAATGATCTATGTTAGCCTAGGCAGACATGTAAAAGTGCTTACAGATATGTGCACTCTTGCCCCCACAGACACAAGCAACAATATGGACAGGGCAGGAGAGGGCACACAAGCAAATATAAAATCTGGGAAAGGCTGGGGAATAGCACTTTTTTTTAAATGGTGCTTTTTAAGAGCTTATGCTGGAGCAGATAGAAGGCAATCGGTTTGGAGACCATCGCTGTCCCATATGGGGTTCACAGTCTAAATAAGATGGGGGTAGGACTGAATCCTCATTTCATTTTGTATACAATCATCACTCCTCCTCCTATCCTGGCTCCTGATCCCATCCAGGGAGCAGTCAGTGTCCTTTTTCCTGCCACCACTCCAACTCGTACAGGAACCCCCACTTCCACTGCTAGACCCTCTTGATCCAGGCCCTCATCCTCTGTCCCAAGTGCAGAGTACTGAACTGCACACCCAAATACTACTAATTAACCACTTTCCCCTACCACAGCACAAGGGGAAAGTACAGGCTGAAAGCAGTGTTGCAGAGTGGGAAGAGCCCAGGCTCGAGACTCCGAGGACCTGGGTTCTAATCCTACCTCTGCCACTTGCCTGCTGGGTGAGCTGGGGCATGTCGCAACTTCTCTGGGCCTCAGTAAAATGGGGATTCAATACCTGTTCCCTCTCTTAATTACACTGTGAGCCACTTGTGGTACACGGAGTACGTCAGAATGGATTATTTGGTACCTAAATCAGCGTTCAATACGGTGCTTGGCACCGTGAGCTCCTTGTGGGGCAGGAAACGTTTCTAGCAACTTTATACGGTAAGCACCAAATACCGCTGACTAATACAACTATTATTATTAACAAATCCTCAAAAGACACTAAAAAGCATGGGAAAAAAGCAGCGAACTACCTTAAATGTTCCGTTTTCTGTGACTACAAGTTGTAAAGCATCTACTTTCAGCACTTGCATTGCAGGTACTGCTAAATGTGACTTTCAGGCATCTCTAGAGTCACCCATTGCCGGCAAGTGGCCAGTGGAGTTGACCCAAAGAAAAAGAAATGAGAACTGTGACTTCTCAGGTGTGTGCACTCAGACTCCCTTCAAGGCCCTGCTGAGAGCTCACCTCCTCCAGGAGGCCTTCCCAGACTGAGCCCCTTCCTTCCTCTCCCCCTCGTCCCCCTCTCCATCCCCCCATCTTACCTCCTTCCCTTCCCGATAGCACCTGTATATATGTATATATGGTTGTACATATTTACTACTCTATTTATTTATTTATTTTACTTGTACATTTCTATCCTATTTTATTTTGTTGGTATGTTTGGTTCTGTTCTCTGTCTCCCCCTTTTAGACTGTGAGCCCACTGTTGGGTAGGGACTGTCTCTATGTGTTGCCCATTTGTACTTCCCAAGCACTTAGTACAGTGCTCTGCACATAGTAAGCGCTCAATAAATACGATTGATTGATTGATTGATTGACTCCTTGCTGACAACTGTACTTGCCAAAGCCACCCACTGTGAGTAAACAATTCAGTGCCCTCAGCCTGCCCTCCCTGTCTGTTAATTCCCACTGACCTATGAACACACAATCAGCCCAAGTCAACTTCAGTCCCTTTCTAGATTCCAGCAGGGGAGAGAATAGTTTTTTTTTTCCTAATGCTAGCTGAACTAAAAATACATAGCTAATAAAGACAATGCCTTGAGAAAGTTTATTGTTATTAAAAACTGCCAATGAATCTGCCTTTTTTCAGGTTTCTACAGGGTAGCGAGACGTTTTTATGTTCTGGTGAGGATAATTAAATGAAGCTTAATCTAATTGTAAGTTATAAGCTAATTTAGTCACCTCAAAGCCAGCCTTATTTGTAGCTATAAAACGAGATACTGGGCCTTTAATGCCACTTGAAATAGGTCTAAATATTGCTTTCTTTTCAGAAGCCACGTGAAATAGGTCTACGTATTGCTTTCTTTTCAGAAGGAAAGTGCTATATTTGAAGTCCATTCTACAACTTAAACGTCTCCCCGAAGACGTCAATAAGAAAAAAGGTAATATATTAAAAGACAATACATTATCAATCACATTTTCATATGAGAAAAAGAAAATGAAAGAAATCTGGCTAAGAGGGGGCATACCAGCTGACGGTTAAAAATAAGAGATGTGCTTTAGAAAATTGCTTTTAAGAACTAAGAATGGGGGGAATAAAGAGGGAAAAAATTTGCATTCTGGTTTTGCTCCCACTGCATTTCTAATCTAAACGCAGTGTCGGGTAAAAGCCCTGGCTTCCAGTTAATTTAGACGGTTACTCTGCGATTTACTCAAAAAACAGTTTTAGTAGAAAAAGGATCAGTATACGAATCAGTAGTTTATCCCAGGAAAAATTCATTTCTGTCAGAAAGTACAACACAATAGTTTTTCTTCAGTTTAGTAACTAAAGCTTTAATAGATTAAATCTGGATGTCTTCACATTATTACACTGTGCATCAAATACTATGTAAAATCCAAGTAAAAACCAAGTGCCTGCATTTTGAATGCAAGTTTTCTCCCCCAACCCCAAACTACTGAAGTCTCTCATCCTTTGTCTCTTACATTTGCCCAGCCAAATAATGGCTTTCCGCCAGAACGTCCTCTTTATTAAGAGATTCACGGTGAACTTGAGTCTCATGACACACACACTTCCTGTTGGATACTGGGCTGGGAAAGTTTACTGTCCTCAGTCTTTTCTTGTCCAGGGCCGTGGCAAGCAGTCTTGCGTTTGAATAATCGTAGACTTAACCTTAACAGTTCGTTGTCCACAACTGGAGCATTTGTGTATGTTTGTTTTACGGTGCCCTGTGAGGAGGGAGAAACAGGTGCCAATTAGCATCAATCAATGCAGGGGGAGAAGGGGAAGAGAAGCTAAGCAGATTAACTAGAGAAGCAGTGTGGCTCAGTGGAAAAGAGCCTGGGCTTTGGAGTCAGAGGTCACGGGCTCAAATCCCGGCTCTGCCCGTTGTCAGCTGTGTGACTTTGGGCAAGTCACTTAACTTCTCTGGGCCTCAGTTACCTCATCTGTAAAATGAGGATTAAAACTGTGAGCCCCCCGTGGGACAACCTGATCACCTTGTATCCCCCCCAGTGCTTAGAACAGTGCTTTGCATAGTAAGTGCTTAATAAATGCCACTATTATTATTATTATTAACTAAAATAGCACTGAGTGGCTAAACTATAATGTAGGTACTTAAAAAAAAATTGCATTTGTTTGAATGGCTTTTTAAAATGGTAGGAACCGAAATAGCCAGGGAAATGCATTAATGTACCCTAGTATCTTTGCTCAGTAGGGTTAGAAGTGCCTGAATTATTTTGGTACAGGAAAGAGCCTGAAACTCTTTGGAAGTAAGTGAACCTGGTCAGGTTGGTTAATATAATCAATCTAAATGGAATTTAAAAAAAATATATGAAGATAAAAGGAAAAGAAATTTAAGACATTTAAAAGTGTTGGCGGGTTTTAACTGGGTGTTTGTTAAGCTTTGGGGACCAAATGTTTAGAATTAAAAAGGCAAATACCACAGCTGCTCCCTTCGCTCCAAATGCCCGCTTTTCCAAGCTCCGATCTCCTCTACCCATAATGACAGCTAAATCCTCAGCACTTTCTGTCCCTGCAGAAATATTCTGACTTTGCTCTTGCCAGCAAACATCCCTTTCTTCCAAACTGCCACCATTCTACCACCACATTTAGAGTGGGCTCAACCATCCCGGCGTCCTCTTCAGAGCCGCAGTGGCTTTCAACACTTGATTCACTAAGATTCAATTCCTCACCCTCACCGGGCTGCCAAAGGGTAGCTCATTCTGTTCTTTTGCCAACCTGATGCTTTCTTCCCCACTTGGATGGTGGGTTTCCTGGATACCTTTCCACTCTGGGTCTGGAAAGCAACCTCTTTCCCTCCAAACACCTCAGGAAACCTCACCCCTCCACATAATTTTTTTTTTAAACCAAGTCAACAGGAAGAAAATAACTGATTCGTCCAATCATTTCTTTTCCCCAGACTTCAGAACCACCCCAGGCAGTACATACTGTAATATCTGATGGCCACAAAATCTGTTCTACATGTGGTACATTTGAATGTCTGTTTCCTATTCATATGTCTGTACCAGTTTCCTTGTGAAGGTCAGGTTTGCAGTGATTGTTTACCTTGAGTTAAATAACATTATAGCACTCTAATGCCGAGGATTTTGCCGCCTCAAATCCACTATAAGACTCAAGCCCCTCATCACTCTCCACCCTCGAAACCCTACATTCCCTCTTTTCCTGGGCCCCGCATAAGTCTAGCTGGAATCAGGAGGGCCGGGACTCAGGCACGTGGGCTAAAGATGTGCCGAAGTAGGGGAATAGGGGCAGGAAGAAAGTGGCCAAGGCCTAGCTCAGATTGGAGACAGAGCCTCAAGGGGAGCCTTCCAGGGGCACCTCATATGGAGACTTTGCCAGGATCCAACTTCATAACCTCTGATCAGTCCCCCCTTGATAACACACAAGGTCAGGACACCTGTCTGAAAGTTTAAAACGGAACCTTGTCTCCCTATTATTCTGTGATTACTTTTAATCATTCATACATTCTCAAGTCCAAAGAAAAAGTACCTTTTCATTCTTCACCAACTGCTTGCGGATTGCAGAATCACGCCTAAAGCACAGTGCCTTACAACACGGGCCAAGGTTACTAAGAAGGCCTGCTCTCTCCTCTTTCCGCAGAAGAGCAGCCATGTTGAGGGCTCCCAGGTCATGCTCAAAAAGATTTTCTGTATCTACAAATAAAAAGGAATGGGTCTGTGAAGTTCCCCTAAATCAAGACAACTATGCAACTGATGAGGGAGTTTGCCTTAAATTTAATAACCTGAGGTCAACAAAGGGAAATGCATTCTTACACCTAGAAGCCACATTTCTGTATCTACAAATAAAAAGGAATGAGTCTGTGAAGTTCCCCTAAATCAACTATGCAACTGATGAGGGAGTTTGCCTTAAATTTAATAACCTGAGGTCAACAAAGAGAAATGCATTCTTACACCTAGAAGCCACATTGTACTTCTAAAGGCTTCTTCTGGTACCCTCCCCCTGGTCCTATTTAATTACTGTTGACATCATGCTAAAGAAAACTTATAATGGCCACTCAGAATTGGTGGTGCAGTGAGAAAAGTGAGTATATGAAGATGAAAGGATGGAAGTCAGATATGGACATAGTTTGAAGAGAAGAAACGGCCAATCAATCATTCTTATTTATTGACTGTGTGCAGAGCACGGCATTAAATGCTTGGGAGGGTACAACAGAGCTGGTAGGCCAAGAGAAAGGACAATTAATTAGGTACACCCACTGCCTGAGAAACTACTATCAGCACATCACTGGGCACCTTAACCACATCTGTTGGTAGTCACTAAGAAAGCCTGGGGCTCAAGTCATTGAGCATCCACAGGGTGTGAGGAAAGTGTTTTTTTAACCTCAAGGTCAAGGTGTAAGGAATCTGAAACAATCACACCAGATCTAAAGATGGGTGGAAGAATGGTAGTAAGTTTGCCAAGACAATCCTTAATGCATGTCAGCAGTACAATTAAATGGCAGACCCAACTGTAATTCACTTAGCAAAGGAAATGCAGTAGCTAGAGGAGATTGCCATATGAGTTGTCATTGTGACTAGGCGCACATTTGGCAGCTCACTTTATAGCCTTTGGAGGAAAGAGTTAAAGCGGCTAAGCAAGAGGCATTTGAATAAAAACAGTAAGGGTGTGGTGGGGCCAGAGAGAAGAAAGAATCCAAAAGGATTCTGATGGATTAATTTCATTGTTCTTTGGCAGGCCTTTACACAAAAGCAGTAATTTTAGTTGTGTAACATGCTTGAAATGCAGAAATATTAAGCCTCAGAGCCAATTTAATCTTGGAGGACTAGTAACATATGAAATTAGCTCCTTACAAGCTTACTGAATCTTCAAAACCTCTAAAAACTATGGTGTTAAATAATGTGGTGTCCAGCTTAGCCAGAGAGAGGATGAGAATTAAAAACATTTAAGTGTATAGACAACATATTGTTAGTCTGAACTTCCAGCCCTAATTCACTCAGTGGCCATTTTGTGTTTTAACTTTATCTAGAAGGTAAAAAATAATATTGATGACTACTTCAGGTGTGTCCAGCCATTACAGTAATAAATGCTACTGCAAGAGAAGACAGAATCCCTTTCAAAATGCACCTTAAGGGCCATAGGAATTCATTTTCTAGTCCAACTCAAGTAGATTACCTTTAGGTTTTTCCAGAAGTCGTTGACAAGTTTCTTTAACTTTTGTGAAAAGTTCCGGACCTGCCAGTCTTTTAGAAATGCCAACTCGTAGCATGATGGCTCCAGGAGTGAACTTTAAGAGGGCTGCTCCCGGCTCCCGCGGTTCTTTTGGATGCTTTGGCATAAGCCCAGACCAGTCCACATCTATTACATCCAAAGGATCTGCAAAGAAAAGAGAGGGAGAGAAAAAAATCTTCTGACACCAGGAAATGTTATGAAGGCATGTGATCTGTCATGCTCACACATAGTAAGTGATCTGCACATAGTAAGCGCTCAATAAATACGATTGATTGATTGATTGATGCAAAAGTCTACACCAGAAGTATGCTAGTGAGAAATCCTTCAGAAAAGGTGAATTGTCATTGTTGTTTTTAAAGGCTAGAGCATTCTCTTCAAAATGATGCTTCTACACACACTGGAATTGGGAAGTCTTAAGAAAACCCTACTGGGCCCCGTCTCCACCAGATCACAAAGGCCTTGCAGACTGGGAGTGAAGCTGCCCATTGTGACTTGCCATCTGCCCCATCACAAGAAGCAAGACGTCTCAACTTCAGAATGCGTGAAGGCTACGGTTGTGGCTCAGGTCGATAGCCACCAAGGAGCTTCTCAAGTCGCTGTACACTATCACTTTTATGCCAGCTTTGCATTTTCACTGTTTTGCTTTTCCTTATGCATCTATCACCAACATATTCTCCCCATTTTTTCTTAGATTGTCCCCCTTTTGAGAGGGCCACGAACCATGCCTAATGCTCACCTGTAAATTCCTTCCTAGGATTTAGAACGATGTTTTGCACATGGTAGTATCAGAGGTATCTATTAAGTGCTTACTGTGTAGAGAGTACTGTACTAAGCACTGGAAGATAATAATAATAATGGCACTTACTAAGCGCTTACTATGTGCAAAGCACTGTTCTAAGCGCTGATAATACACAAGTAGGTTTTAGACACAGTCCCTGTCCCTGGTAGGGACAAATGGGGGCAAACCTAAGAGTTTAAAGTGGGGAGAAGAGAGTGGAGACAGACACTTCAGGAGTGATGAAACAAAGCACACTAAGCACTTAATAAGCATTATATTTCTACTATGCTTCTGACAAATCTTCTGGGTGAAAGGATGTCAACCCTATCCTGAGATTAATAAGTCTGGAAAGCAAAAGGGAATTTTAAAACCTTGGTAGGTGGATGTGGATTAAATTATTATATAATTTATAATATAATTTATATTATTATATAATCTGGCACAAAACCTTTTACTACTGTTCTGAAACAGGTAGCAAAACACAGCAACTTTCTTTGACAGACTACACTGATCTGATTACCCTATACTGAGATTAAATAAGCATTATATTTCTACTATGCTTCTGACAAATCTACTGGGTGAAAGGATGTCAACCCTATACTGAGATTAATAAGTCTGGAAAGCAAAAGGGAATTTTAAAACCTTGGTAGGTGGATGTGGATTAAATTATTATATAATCTGGCACAAAGCCTTTTACTACTGTTCTGAAACAGGTAGCAAAACACAGCAACTTTCTTTGACACACTACACTGATCTGATTATCCTGTATCTCTCCCAGCATTTAGCACAGTGCTTGAAATGTAGTGCTTAATAAATACCATTTAAAAAACAGTGGAATTTGTATTTTGTTTGCTTTACTAATGAAACATGGTTTTATAATCATTTGATCAACTACCTAGTTTTTTTGGCCTTTGGAACAAAAAAAACAGAAACCAGAGAAATTGAATGGGGTAGCTGAATGGACTCGTATAAAATCCAGTCAATTTCCCTTTATGTCCTAAGATGAAAAGGCTATTATCAACCTTGTCAAAAGCCAAGCTTTGACTCGCCTAGAGCAAATGATTGGTAATAAAGACTGTTGATTGGAATCATCGGAGTAACTTGAGTATCTTCTTGTATGGAGCAGAGAACTGGTAAAAGTCTTGCCCTTATTTGCAAATACGACATACGACACTGTAGTTTTTAGAAGGCTGATACCTGCTTTTTTTGGAGGACATAAAATGTATTCAATCCCAGAAGGGAGTATGGATGTTCTGAAGGAATTTTTGTCTGGTTTTTTTTAAAAACAACAACAACAAAAAAAACAAAACGAGCATCAGTCTACTGTACTGCATTGGGCAATCACATTTCTAAAGGGCAAAGATTTTAATCACATAAAGGCAAGTGGCCTTCATAAATGACATCTGTAAGAGAAACACACCTGGCATCTTCTCATCATCCTGTTGATCCTCTCTCTTTTCAGCATCACCAGCCAGTATTTCATCCAGCTCATCATCACTGATTGGTTCGTATCCTTCTCCAGCACCAGATCCTAAGGACTGTGCATCATCTAACTTGGTTTCATCCTCCCCTGCTTGAAAGGAAAACACACTTCACTCATTTGCTGAATGAACAACCTCACATGTGCAACCAGGAAAGATGAAGGAACTGCAGGGAGGTGAGGACTGCACACAACCGAAATCTGAAGGGTATTTTTCTCTTGGGATGAAAAATCCACAGCTCATTTCCTTGTTGTTGTCTGTCTCCCTCTTCTAGTCTGTGAGCCCGCTGTTGGGTAGGGACCGTCTCTATGTGTTGCCAACTTGTACTTCCCAAGCGCTTAGTACAGTGCTCTGCACACAGTAAGCGCTCAATAAATATGAATGAATGAATGAATAAAAGAACTTCTATGTCACAAACCAAATTTGGTAGCATTCATTCAATAATATTTACTGTGTGTCGAGCACTGTGCTAAGCGCTTTAGACACCAAGAATTAGGACCATCATGCTAATGGAGAAATGCCAAAAACTACCACCTGGAAGGTCACGCTAAGAGAGAAATAAAAATGGGGGTAAATATACAGACGCTTGGTTTCATTTTTGGTCACTACCTCAGAATAAATTATTCTCTGATGACTAGCAAGGCAAATTCACCCATACATTTTGGGATCTGAAAGAGTGAAAATAAAATTTAAATGAAGAGCCTCTTATTCATTTTTTTCTTTCGTACCATAGGATTTCATTATCAATTCCTTTTTCCTAAAGCAGTATTTCATGAATCCTCTGAGGCAGTTAAACACCACCACTAAGAGTGAGGGACATGGCTGGAGGGGGCGGGTGGAGAGTGGCTAGTATGCGATGGTTTGAGGAACAGGGAATTGGGCTCTCCTGGCAACCACATCATTCCCACTTGCCCCTTATGATACCTAAAGGTAGCATTTGGGCCCTCATTTTGAGGCACACTGCTTTATGGAAAGCATTACAATTTGACATAACAGTGTTACATATGTTTTGCCACCTAAAAGCAGGGGAGGGGTATCAGGTGGGAAAGAGGAGGAGGAAAAGAAGGGAGAAGGAAGAGAAAGATAAGAGGGCACTTGAGATGGCATTTCTTACATGTGCTGTAGTATTCCAAGTGCTACATACAACAGACATGCAGAGTATGATAACCTCCCCTCCCTTCTCTGGGGCTTAGTCTCAGTGAGCCTGTATCTGCAACATTAATATTCACACACAAAATATTTACATCAACCACATCAACTAAATCACCTAGACCTCTTGGATTTTCATTCCAGAAAGCAAATTTAACCTAAATTTGTAATGTATGCTTCACACAGCCTTATGGAATTTAATAGACAGGTAAGTGGGACCGAAAAAAAAAAATTAAACTGGAATTCTGTTGGAGATCCTTTGATGAAACATTTCCAATATTAAATGTATTTTAATTCTCAACCTATAAGCGACTGGAATTTTACCCAAGCAACTACTATCTCGTTTATGCTTATCTGTCTCAGTCCTACTTTGAAAGTATTTAATTAGAGAAGCCCATGTTAAAATACACTCATAGGATTTTTCCTCATGAGGTTGGCTTCCTCAGAAAAAGGATGCAGCCAATTTTGCCGACTAGAGGATGACTTTTTAGGAGAAAATATTTGACTCCAATGAGGTAGTTTAACAGGGAAAAGAGTGGAATAATTGGCATTCTGAGGCAGAGCTCACCTTCCAGACTCTCAGTTTTCTCAGTTTCATTTATAACTTCAAATCCCCGGGAAGGTCCCAAGTCTTTTTCTAGCCTTTCTTTCTCCAAAGCCGCAGAGTCTCGGCAAACTCCATCAAAGTCCTTCTCATGCTCACCCTCCAGTTTGGTTTCCCCGCGCTTTGAAGACTCAAGTTGGGAGGACAGATCGAGTGTCCGATCTCTGTCTCTTTCAGTAGAGTCGGCCATCATCTGTCTCTCTCTTTCCCTGTCCAGTTCTCGCCTTTTTTCTCGCTCTCTCTCCCGTTCTCGGAGTCTCTCTCGATCTCTAGCCCTTGGCCAGTCTTTATCAGCGTCACGGTCCCATTCCCGCTGTCTTCCATCTCGCCGCTCTCGCTCATGTTCGTGTCGATCTCGTTCCTGGAGCCTCTCTCGGCTATCGAAGGACCCAGATCTCGAGTGGACCTGACGATCCGACTCGGGTGAGCTTCTTCTTGAACTATGGCTCCTTGAGTCTTGGCGATCTGAAACATAAACGTGCGACGGTAGTGGTTATGTAATTGTCTTGAGGGTCCCAGGAGCGTGGCGTGGTGGATACAGCACGAGCCCGGGAGTCGGGAGGTCATGGGTTCTAATCCCAGCTCCCCAACTTGTTTGCTGTTTGGCCTTGGACAAGTCACAACTTCCCTGTTCCTCAGTTACCTTATATGTAAAATGGGGATTAAGACTGCGAGCCGCATGTGGGAAATGGATTGTGTCCACCCCGATTTGCTTGTATCCACTTAGTACAATGCCTGGCACATAGTAAGTGCTTAACAAATACTGTAGTTATTATTATCATTACTGAGAGGGGAAAACCCTATAAGAAAAGGGCTTCCAAAAAGTATCCCTATCTAAGATCTTTGCATTGTGTCCACCCTGATTTGCATGTATCCACCCCGGCACTTAGTACAGTGCCTGGCACATAGTAAGTGCTTAACAAATACTGTAGTTATTATTATCATTACTGAGAGGGGAAAACCCTAAAAGAAAAGGGCTTCTAAAAAGTATCACTATATAAAATCTTTGGATTGTGTCCACCCTGATTTGCATGTATCCATCCAGGCACTTAGTACAATGCCTGGCACATAGTAAGTGCTTAACAAATACTGTAGTTATTATCATTACTGAGAGGGGAAAACCCTATAAGAAAAGGGCTTCCAAAAAGTATCCCTATCTAAGATCTTTGCATTGTGTCCACCCTGATTTGCATGTATCCACCCCGGCACTTAGTACAATGCCTGGCACATAGTAAGTGCTTAACAAATACTGTAGTTACTATTATCATTACTGAGAGGGGAAAACCCTATAAGAAAAGGGCTTCTAAAAAGTATCCTTATATAAAATCTTTGGGTGGCTGGCAGTCACCAGCTCTGATCCTCTGGACTGGCTGACAGGCTCCCAAGGAACCCCCTGCCCAGAAATTAACTGGAGCACATGTAACATAAACTACGTGTCCAGTAAGGGCCCAGGGTGGGAGGAGAGTTGGGGAGATGAAAAGACACAGAGCGCGTCAGTTTCCCTGCGTTGCTGCTACCTCTGGCATCAACTCGACTCCCAGGGATGCAACCTAGACAAAGATGGGGTGGACATGGGAGGTGGGTCCCATCAAGGAAGGGCAGTGGGCATGGGACGGGGCCCGGGCAAAAGGTTTTATGGAAAAATACACTTAAAACTAATCAAAACACTTTCTCCTGTTTTCTGTTATGATTAAATGTGACAACTTAAAATATCACATTGACAGATGGTAGACGTAAAATACCATATTCACAGATGGTAGACGAAAGACAGTTAGAGACTGCAGCATATTCTTCTCTGTGTTCCCCACATGTCCAGAATAGCGGTCGACAGAGTGGATGGCCAATGAACAATTTTAATACAGATCTAGAAAACTTCCTATGTTCAGGATGCTCTCCATCACCCAGCCTAACCTCCGGCCCGGCCCGGGGAACATCCAGGCTTTATGGAGGGAACTGCGCTGGACACCCCACCCTGGGCAGTGCCGGCCGGGACTCACAGAGAAGGTCAGAAATCTGTGGTTCAGGCAGGTGCCACTGTTCAGGAAGCAGAAGGGCATGGTTGGTCTGCAACATAGATGAGCTGCCCCAGTAAATCGAGAGTATTAACTGCATATCTTCACGTATCCTAGACAAGAGAAGTACATATTCTCTTCACCCTAATAGTTGCTTGAGAATGGGGATTGAGACTGTGAGCCCTATGTGGGACAGGAACGATGTCCAATCCGATTAACTTGTACCTACCCCAGTATTTAATACAGTGCCTGGCACATAGCAAACACTTAAGTACATTTAGAACAAAAGCAAAATAAAAAGACACTCATTTTCCCCTTTGCTTTCTACAGTATCTAGGTTCTCAAAATCCAATGAGCTTGACCCTTGACAGTCACACCGTAGTGGTTCGGCTCTTCAGCTTGTTATCTGTACTATTGGAGCATTTTGGTCCATTTAAGATACTACCTTTTTCTGTAAGTACCCTCGCAGCCCACTCCACTCAATCACAGGGCACCACCGCCATTAATATGAGAGTTCCACAGGATTCTTCAACTTCAGAAGATAATTGTCTTCAGAAGGGCTGGCTTCATTTTTTAAGGATCTAGTCTTTTGCAGGCAAAGTACTGAGCTGGGAATAACAGCTTGTTTATCATCTTTGGAAGCAGAATTTTATACGAAGGATGGGCAAAACGTAATTATTACTGTACACCTGGATAAGATCAAAATGACTCTCTTGCAGCCAGATCCTTCTAAGATGGGAGTGAACAGAAATTAATTCCCTCTTTGGTTCCCTGGCCAGACAAGTCCACTGTGGACTACGTAAGGAAAAACTGCAAATCTAGGCACCCAGTTTAGCAGCTTGAGGTGATTTACTCAGCTGAATTTTAAAAGTCTAATTCTGTTTTTTGTTTGGGTTTTTTTATTGGTATTTGTTAAGCACTTACTATGTGCTTAGCGCTTACAACAGTGCTTTCCACATAGTAAGTGCTTAACAAATGCCATCATTATTATTATTTATGTGCCAGACTGTACTAAGCACTGGAATAGATACAAACTGATCAGACTGGACACAGTCCATGTCTCTCACAGGCTTAGTCCCTGTTTTACAGATCAGTTAACTGAGTGACTTGCCCAAGGTCACACTGCAGACAAGAGGCAGAGCCGGAATTAGAACCCAGGACCTTCTGAATCCCAGGCCTGTGCTCTATCCACTAGGCCATATTACGTCTCCTGGCCTTCAAGTCACTGTTGTTCCCTCCTGACAATTACTGGTGGGAAGACAGAGGAAATGTAGATCAATCAATGAAAATTCTAGTCAGCAATGACTGTAGACTATTTACCAGGCTGCAAATAGGAGTTTTAAGATTAAACATATTTTAAAAACAGATGGTGCAAAATGTGCTTTTAAAAATCATGAAGTCAAAAGAAACTGGAGTATGTATGTACCTCTCAGATTTGGTTTTAGATTTATAATAGCATCATCATCATCATCAATCGTATTTATTGAGCGCTTACTGTGTGCACAGCACTGTACTAAGCGCTTGGGAAGTACAAATTGGCAACATATAGAGACAGTCCCTACCCAACAGTGGGCTCACAGTCTAAAAGGGGAAGACAGAGAACAAAACCAAACATACTAACAAAATAAAATAAATAGAATAGATATGTACAAGTAAAATAAATAGCACAAGTGGGCCAGACTACTGTATAATTTCATACCAGGGGAATAGTGAGCTCTGTTGGTAATCTGTGTGTGGGGGTGTGTGTCTGTGTGGGGGAGGTGGGAGGGTGGAGGGGGAAAAAAATATCAAGAAAATCCTTTGGTTACCGTTCAAAAGAACTCTTTCAGCTTCTGATCACCCAGAAAGTGTCCCCAGACACCAAAAATAGGGAGAGGAGCAAAAAACTTTCCTGCCATTCATGACATACATTTCACATGCTAATGCAAGTGTTCGCAGGGACGTCGGTCAGAGGCCGTTCAAAGGAGGAATTCTAACCAACCTCAGTCTTAAGAACCATTGGAACTGATTACCTGAAGATGTGCTGCGACTGGGCTCCCCACGCTTCAGCTGATCGATCCGGGACTTCCTCTCACCCGTGATTTCTAAGCTTTTGGTTTTGTCTCTGTCCCTGGAGTTACTGTGGAGGATTCTCTTTCGGCCAGTCTGGTCATCTCCGCTGCGATGAGCGGAATCGTTGGAGGGCGAGCGCAGGCGGCTGGATGTATGACTCCGATTGCTCCGGTTGCTCCCCAAGCTGCTGCTGCGCTTCTGATCAACGGGCTTGCGGTGAGGGGCGTCCTCTATCGTAACGTGGGGGGCGTCAATCTTCTCCGCTCTGGGCCTGTGGCATTTTCGGGGCGGCTCCTCAATGCTCCGCTCTGGCACCATCACCTCTCCCCGTTCGGGGACATCCTCATCAGACCAGTCACTAAATGTTGTGTCCTCTCGCTTCGGGGGCGCCTCAGCCGCCGCACTCTTTTCATTTGCCGCCTCCGCCGCCTCCTCCTTCGTTGTGACTGGCGGAGTTCTTGGACCCTTTTTCTTCTTATTGTGCTGGACCACTTCTTCATCGGAAATATCGGAATCCCCCTTGGATCTTTTACGTTTCTTCTCAACGTTCTTCCTTTTTTGCCCTTTCTTGGGGGAAAACACCGGGCTTTCTTCCGCTACTGGCTCAGCGGTATATCTCTCTACCCCTACATCATCCTCTTTCTTTTTCTTAGTGGCTTTTTTCAGCACTTTTGATTTCTTTTTGTTTTCCTCGTGAGTCCGATCAGCTGTGTCTCGTTCTTCAGGCTGGTGGTGGCCTATGTTTTCTTGCCCTTGCCCCCGTGACCTTGAGCTTTCTGTTATCTCTGGTTGCTCTCTTTGCTCTCTCGGTTTATCTCCAGAAGACACTCTCTCTTTGAGCTCTTGTTCTTCATAGCGCCTAGAGCTCTCTTTTCGTTCTGGTTTCCTTTCTTCCTCTTTCCAGCGACTCTGCCTGTCTTCCGCTAGATGGGATGGGCTGATGGAGCGAGATTCCTGGGGTCGAACAACTTGGCTTAGTAGTCTGTGCTTTTCATCTACAAAAAAAAAAAAAAAAAAAAAGGATTGACTGAATGAATATATTTACTTCTGTTAAAAGTACTCACTAAGCATAATAAACCAATTGGGCCAATAATACAAGTTTGCCTCCTGTTGCACTTTCAAGTCTTTAAAAGGAAACATTTGCAATGTAAACGGTCTTTAACTTAGGATGAACATGTGGCTTAAAGAAAAATGTAAAGGCAGGTTCTTCATGGCACTTCTATTATAATAAATAAAGCAAACTTAAAGTACACCTGAAGCACAGATTTTGCTGCTTAAAAGAAAAATGGCCTCAAACAGACGAGGCAAGCAGAGGAGGGTAATTTTAAAAGCTTTAATCCATCATTTTCCGAATATTTTCACAAATACAGGTTAGCCTGAACACTGTGGCAAAGATAGCCAACTTCTGCTTACTTTTATCCTCTCCACTATTGTAGGCATCACTATCAGGAGAGTGGTCGCGGCGGCGCTTGGGTGATTGACGAGGGCTTGGGCTACTTTCGTTTCTGTGACGCTTCCTAAAGTGGAGGAACAAATGCAATCCATCAAATTCTAGCTGAGGAGAAGAAGAAATCTGTATTTCTTATTATAGTTGGCAGAAAAACAATAGAACTCACACCACAGGCTGGTCTGAACAAAGCAAGCTAGAAGTGATCCCAGTTCTGTAACAACTCAGCTATTAAAACTTGGAAAAAATTCTTTTTTTCTTTTAGAAAAAATCCATCAAATATGCAAATCACTTGACTTGTGATAACTCCTAGCTCTATCAACCATTTGCAAAAAGTATTATAATTGATTATCTTTTCCAAAAGGGAAATTAACAAAGCAATATGAAGTAGAAGAACAAATTTGGCAAAAAAAAAGTAATTTATTCAAATGATTGCTTGATTCCTTCAATTTAAACCATCATTCTTAGGTCTGTAATGAAGGAGTATAAAACCCTTCAGGGTTTCCAAATACCAGGCTGGTCTAAAGTAAAAGCAGTCAAAGAGGGCAGCATTAGAGGTATTTTGACTTCTGGATTAAAATATAATATTTTTCTTTAAGGGAAAGCTGGCTTTAAGAGCTTAATACAATTCCCTCAACTACTCCTAGCTAGAGAATCCATCTGACCAGGTATTACTTGGAGATCATGTGATGATCAAAACCTTTTCCTACAGTACTCATAATAATCCACACTCATACCCAAAACTGCCATACAAACACATGGGTTTTGCCCTCAGATCTTCATTCCTGCCACCTCTTTGTTATCAGAAGCCTCTGCTGGACGGCAGAAGGGGTCTGGGCCTGGTCGGGTCTAAGTCAATCAATCAGTGTTATTTACTGAACACTTACTGTGTGCAGAGCACCGCAACGAGCATTTGGGAGAGAACAGTTGATTGACATGGTCCCTGCCCACAAGACGCTTACAATCTATAGGAAAATCAAGCTTGGGTGCCCATCCCCAGAAAAACCCTTACACTGAGCTGCCCCAAATCTGTGTAGAGTTCTACCTAGGAAGCTTAAGGAAAGGTAAATTCTTAAGAGCCCTAGTAGAGCAAAGAACTTTCCTCCTCACTTCATCATTTCCACAGTTTGCTGAGATACCCCAGGCAGGAAAGCTTCTGAGCAATGTGGAGGAAGAAATAAGGATGTCCTATAAACAGGAAACATTTCCTAAGGGCCCTTGGTATTAAAATGATTTTTGTCCATCTTTAGAACAGTGGAGCAGATTGTTAGTAACCTCTTGCTCTAATGAAGCCACACACAGCTTACTGGTTTTGTCTGTGCATTTATATAATTCTTACTTTGATTTTCTCTCATCATGTACATCTCTTGGATTCCGATCTTCTCTGGTATCTTCTCTCTTTTCCCTGCGGTCTTCTCTTCCTTTGTCTTTGTCCTCCCAATCCCGTTGACGGTCTCTCTCTTTTTCCCGGTCTCGCCCACGTTCCCGTTCTCTCTCCCTCTCCCTCTCCCGTTCCCTCTCTCGCTCTCGCTCTTCCCTTTCTCGCTCTCGCTCCTTCTCCCTTTCCCTCTCTCTTTCTCTCTCCCTATCTCTATCGTGGTCCCGGTCTCTGTCCCGATCACGCTCTCGGTCTTTTTCCCTTTCTCTTTCCCGTTCCCTTTCCCTTGCACGATCCCGTTCTAATTCTCTTTCCTTTTCTCTCTCCCTGTCCCGCTCCCTTTCCCTTTCTCTCTCCCTTTCCCGGTCTCGTTCCCGCTCCCGCTCTCTCTCCCTGGCTCGGTCATCTCTTCTATCATCAGCTCGCTCCACCCTGCGGTCCTCTCTCCTTTCATCTCGTTCAAGGTCGTCACTCCTTCCCTGATGTCGTCCTGGTGAACTTGGTCTTTGGTCTGCAATAAAAAGTCAAGTTTGTCGATCACTAATTTGATAGCAGCAGGTCCTGTCCTCCCCAGCTGCTGCTAGCAAACATTGCCTCTCTCATAAGTGTTTTCTCTTCCTCCATATCAACTCATATCAAAATGAGTCAGCTGTTTGATACTGACCACGGTGGAATACCAATGTCACTTTCCAAGTCCATCAATTTCCGAACTCTATTAATTTCAGCTTAATAGTGTTTCTTTACTAACCAGCCAGGCTTAGGGACCAGAGCACTTTAAATATTAAAATTCATTATTAAATACTGCTCAACTAAACACAGATATCAAAGGATTGCAAAAACTAATTCATACATCCACTTTTGAATACGGCACACTAGCAATTTTCTCATTTAAAACAAAAAGGCCTGCCCCATGTCTTGTTTCCCATCGACACTTACAAGCTTCTTTACTTCTTTAGATGGACAATAATTTATGAATGACCAGCTCAGGCCAGAATGGAGAGTATACGGTCCATCGAAAAGCAAAACTTTTTAACAGTTAGTTTATAAATAATTTTAAACCATGCTTCCATGTACTCATACCAAGCCCAAGAAGGCTTATCATTTTAAAATTTCTTAATGGTCCATTCAGAGTTTTGTACCTCTCTCTCTGTTGTCACGACGGTCTCTCTCTCCATGTCTTCTTTCAAAGGAGGAATCCCTGGCTTGTTCTCGGCTGTCGTAACGGTCTCGCTCAGGATATCCACTTCGTGATTCCCAGCTATCGTGGTAATTGCCACTGCTACTGTGGCTATCGACTTGAGTCCCTCTTGTACCACGACTTCCTAAAGCAGAAAGATATCCGCATTAATGTCTCATGGATTCATTCTGTTTAGGAATTTCCTCTTCATCTTAAGAAACAAGTGCATGAGGTGGATTAGTTCACAGAGAACTGAAGGCACGTACCAAAGTTTAAAAGACATTAAGGAGAATGGTAATTGTGGTATTCATTAAACACTTGCTTTGTGCTAAGCAATGGGGTAGATGGAAGGTTATCAGAGCGGAAGCAGTCCCTGTTAAACATGGGGTTCACAATCTAATTTCCAGTTGGTGTGTCATGTGAACAGTGTGGTAGTGTCTGCCTAGATATGTCCAGCACTCCTAAATGTACCCCTAACCAACGCAATTGTGCAAAGGTGGATGTACTTCTGTGTGCACTCTTAACAGCTCTGTCTTTTTCATTCTAAAGCACTCCAAAGACACAAGACTCAATCTGCACACTCATCTTACTCCCTAAGGCTGGTGAACAGGGCTGGGAAGAACTTTGATATGTCTCTAAACTGCTCCTCATAAATCAGTCCAACCAACTGTATTTATTGAGCTCCTGCTGTGTGTAGAGCACTAAGGAAGACATGATCCCTGTCCCCAAGGAGTTTACAATCTACTTTGTCACCTAACAATCCTCATGTATTTTAAGTACCACTGAAGCAAAAAGGCTGGGAAATGTTCCAACGGAGTACCAGATTGGGAACTGAACGACCTGTCTTTTTGTCCTGGCTTGACTCCCGGGTGACAGGAAGTCACAATCTACCGCAGCCTCACTTTGCCAGCTGTAAAACAGGCAATGAACTCAATTCTCCCAGTGGAAAAGAAAGCTTTTCTACATTCCTTACCTGATCCAGTGATTAAGTCTCCACCCTAGCATCCTGACTACACTGTTAGCTGAGCCTGACCAAGGTTGGGGGCAGCCTCCAAGGGCTTCCAAATGAATCTAGAGGGTGCAGGACTGCCAATGGAGGGTGCTGAAAATGAAATGAGGTTGGAATGACTCCTGAATTGCTCTAGACTTCAGGGATAATCTTGGAGGTAGAGAGACAGAGGGGAGGAATGTCCTGTACAGAACCTAGTCTCCCCCAGGGAAACCCTGAATCCCTAACCAACTTGATGAACATCTTGGTTACATGAACATTGTCAGGGCAAGCAGAGAGACCCACTCTTTAAGGGGCATCAGATACCTTGCACACAATACAAGCCATAAATACTACTATCATCACTCATCATCCCCATGAATGCCACTTCTTCAGGAGTAACCCTCATATCCTCACACAAACTGTGATGGTTCTTTGCCTTATTACCCTATTTGGTGGTGGCAGGAGAATATGGCTCAATTATACCTGCATCCTAATTCATGTGATTTTTGAGAAGGCAGTATTCATGAAAGCACTTTGAACTCTTTCTAAGGAAAAGGCAAATTAAATTCCAAGTGGTTATTATTCAAAGGGAGAGCTAATGAAGTCTGATCTATGCTGCAGTGAAAACAAATCTATTCTGAAAGATACAGTTATGAATCACAATCCCAAGAAATGTAGTTAAAACTCCACTGCAGTTGCAAAAATATCTACCCACAATTTACATTCTGAGGAGACACTGTGTCCTCCTCTATATGCAACATCCATAAGGTTTTATGAAAAGATACCAGTGGGGAGAGATAAGAAGAGATCCAGTATGAAATGATGAACAGGAAAGCCCACATCTGCTGTAATGAGAAGTGAGCTAGAAAAGGAGAGGCAATTCAGGTGCTTATAAAGAGAATACACAGCAATTTTTTATGAACACTACAACAAATTCAGAAATAAAATTGGAAAGGAGGTGAACCCAATCTAACCACAAAAGCATGCAAACTCAAAGTTTGCGTTGCGGGTGAATTAACAAAAAATATTTAAATTTGCAGACATGCAGCATTTATCTTTGGTTAGAAAAACAGGGGAGAAGCTGCAATATCATCTGCATAGGGAAAGAGGTTTTTAATGCAGCTAACCATAGTTCTTAACAGATCAGAAGAACAAATGTATTGAAAAATCAACACTGAGGTAAAAATAACATTACATCAGAGGAGAAGCAAAGCCCAATTAAGTCTCCATTGACCAAACTACATTCCCCCCGGACCCACACTCCCCTGACATTTCATGCTCCTGTATGAATTCCAACCCCAAAACTCAATTCAACTTTTGTATATAAATATGTATATGACCCCAAACTACTGATCCACCATTTGTTCCAGAAATTCAAATGGTATCCCCTCTAGACCGTAAGCTCCTTGTGGGAAGGGAACCTTTCTACCAATTCATTTGTACTGTACTCTCCCATGCGTTTAATACAATCCTCTGCTCCCAGTAAGCACTCAATAAAAAAACATTAATAACGGATTACCTCAAATCTCCCCCAGCCAGCTTTCTTCTTTACTAGATTCTTCCCAACATTTTGTTCACCAGCCCCAGCCCAAAAAATTGCCTCAACCCAAAAACCCCTCCATTCCCAAATCCGATCATATTGGGGATGGTGCAGTAACTAAGGGTCTGAGTAAGGCAAAAAAGGAGATCTTTGGGATCGAAGGATAACAATTGGGATTTTATGTATTTTATTGAGATTTGATTGTACAGCTGAAGACAGCAGACAATGGGCAGTAAACTGGACGAGGCAATTTGAAGGGGAAGGAAAGGAGATAAAGAAGTTCTGGCTTGCAAAACCATATAGTCAAGAAAGAAGTTTAGAAAGGAATATGGCCCTGGGATGGATCCATTTTTCTCCCAGTCGTTTTCAGTCACTTTGGCCATTTTATTTCCTTTCACAACTTTTTTTCCACATATTTGGTATTTCCTTGCCTTATTGCTCCATATTAATAGCAACTGCTGGCTATTCACTGAATGAGACAAAAATCAGGTCTAGATCAGACAGTTCATGATCCCAATTGTCATTTGTTAGTCAACGATTTCTGAAGCAGTACAAAGAGGCAGGTGTCATGAATGGACTTCCATGGATTATCACCACAACAGGACAATGACCACACTCTGCTTCGGGTGAATGGTATATAGTATATGTTTAAGAATTAAGCAGCAGTTAAACAGCAGTAGGCAACCATTTATAGTATGAACATATAAGCTTTAGCCACCGTACCTTTTTCTGGCAAGTCTGGACCTCTGCCTCTGCTTCTGCCTGTGCGATCGCTCCTCGTTTCATTTCGAGATTCATTTCTGGAATCATTCCGTGTATCCGTGCGGGAGCTCTCTTCTCGCCCGTGGTTTCGTCCATAGCTGCGGGGCTCTTCCTGGTAAGCGTCTTCCTTCCGATGGGTATCTCGACTCTCTCGGTCCCTGTAGTCATGGGTATCTCGGGTGGAACGTGAATCCCTCTGATCACGGCTGTCCTTGTTATCTCTGCTGTAATCTCTTGTGTCCCTGGAGTCCCGGGTGTCTCTGGATTCTCTCGGCTCCCTGCGGTCTCTATTATCCCTGGCCTCTCTCCGATCTCTGCCGTCTCGGGATTCTCTGTCATCCCTATGATCTCTAGAGGAGTTCTGGTCCTGATCATAATCTCGCTCCTCCCTAGTGTCCTTCTCTCTATCCCTTTTTCCTCTGGTCTCTGTTTAAAAACAAAACAAAACACAAAACCCAACAACTTTCACCTCTCAATTTTATCAATGGTTAAAATTTAACATTACAAAATTTCAGAAGACAACACAATGAAAGGGTGCAGCCAAATTATGCTCACATACCCAACAGACAATACTTAGAAATAACAAAGGCCCCAAATGCATCACTAAAAATTACTAGAGAAGTTCTCACAGGAAATTCTTACCGTATTTTTTTTTATTATTCAACATTAAGGACTCACTATAAGCTTGGTGCTGAATATCTACAGCATAGTTTTTGTCCAAATGGTCTGCTATATAAAGGAATCTACAACTTCTTGGGCTTCTGAGGGCTGAATCTTTCAGAATGGACTCAAACCCAGTTTTTACCTGAATTAATAATATATCCTCTCAAATGATATTATTTAGATGCTCTCTATCAAAGTATTCTAAAGCAGCTTCAAGTCCTCTCCAACTGCTCTTGCTCTTTGGGGTTTTGTGAGTGAAAAAGGAAGAATTACAGGGTACCTTTGCTGCTGACAATCCACCAAAAATCTAGCTGGATAACAAACATGATTGTGAACATATTTCTATACCTTCCCTCCTTTCATGACGCCGATCATGAGACTGTGAGGTACATTCCCGATCATGTCTTCCTTTCTCTCGTCCTGGAGAGCGATGTCTTGAAGGACTCCGCTTTCTTTGAGGGGAAGACGAGGATCGTGGGGGATAAGGAGAAGAGGAGCGTCTTACAGGGGGAGATGCTGTTCTCTGATAAGATGGGGATGGAGTTCTTTTACGACGGGGAGAAGGGGAATGTCTTTGGACAGATGACCCAGACTGTGAAGAAGATGAGTGATGCCTAGAGGATATGGGAGAATGATGCTGTCCTGGTGGGGAAGCCGACCTACAGGAAGAAAACGGGAAGGCAACTGCCTTAGCTTTTGAGATACGCGTAGAAACTAAACTCTACTATCCCTCTCCTCCCCTTCGCCAAAATGGTGGCTGAAAATGCTACCTGGGTGCTAACAAAAATGCTCACATTATATAGCAGGTCATAATTCCCCTGTTCCACATTCCCCGTTTCCCTCTCCCCCCACCCCGAGCCCTCTGAAAAATTACAAAAGCATCACAAACACACATATTCGCAAAAACCCACACCCATTATCTGTCAACTCCAAGCCCTATCTTCCCCAACTTTGTTAAACTCAAACCTCGTTGAACTGAAGGTTAAAAGGAGGAGAAGAGGACAGAGGGGAAAGGAGTTGAGAAAAGGATACTGAGCATCAAAAAACCCCCAAACAAATAACCCCAAACAAAACCTCCCCAAGAACTCAAAAGTTCAACTATGAAATCTATGAGGGCTACTCTCATTTGCTCCAAGAAGATGCAAAGATATAAACCACACCTCTAATTTGGCCATGATCCAAACAAAAATTATTATTTTTTTCACGTCTCCAACAATTCACACACATCTTAGTGAGAAAGAAGTAATGGGATGTTCACTTTAGAATGAACTGAGAGCATCTCAGAATGGAATACTTTCCTATCAATAAATACACGGCATTTTCTCCCTTGGTAACTTCTGCGGAAATTCCATCACATCAAATAGTCTTCTTAAATTACTACTATTTCTCAAATACAGAAGTTTATATAAGACGTGCAATTCAATGAAAACAATATCATTCAAGTTTGCCAATTACATGCAAGACCAATGGAAAATTAGTCCTTAAATCGATTTCTCATTATAGCTAATCAGTTCCACAAGTAGTGCAAACATTCAAGTTCCATCACTTTACAAGAGCAACCCCTGTCAAAATAATGGGCATTTCTTACTCCCTTATACCAATGTACACATTTTATTAGCCTCCCACCTGTGAGATGGAGAGAAAGAATGCTTTTGAGTTGATGACTTGGCTGGAGCCCGAGAAGCTTGTCTTCGCCTTGCAGCAGGGGGTGAGTATTCCCTGGAAGGGGAGGAATTACTGCCAGAATTATCTGCTGGACTGGGGGTGCGCTTTTGTCTATGGGAACCTTCTGAAGGATCTCTATTCAGAAAACATACAAGTGGAAACTTTTAAATAGATATGGTGCAAACAGATATTTAAAAAAACCTCAATCCCATCTGAACAAAAGTACTACGGAAGAATTAGTTTGGGTCAGACTCATTTTTGCCTCTGTGCATCTGAAAAACGATTTCACAACAAGAGGATTAAGAATATAATCCCCGTACCCACCTGATCTTTAACTTCATTAAAATCCAACATGATCAATTTTTAAAACTTTAAATTCTGAAGAAAATACACAAAGAGCAGTTTGGCAGATAATGCTCACTGTCATGCCCTCGGGACAAAGGAAGGGCAAACCAGGAAAGTATGGGTTCTCAGGGGCCAGGATGTGCATTTTTGGACCCACAGAAGTAAGGAAAGCAGTGCTTCAAAGAGCCCCATGACAGTCACAGAGGGGCAGTAATTTCTCAAGGCTTTTTGAGAGCTGTTGTGCCCTCCGAAATCCCACACACCCCAGCAACCAGCCCCTTTCTGCACAACTTGGGCCCTTTATTCCCCTTCCCCTCTACCCCTTGGCTCATGCCCGCTCCCCTGCCGCCATCCCCCATCCCCAATTCACACACTTTAAAGGGATAAATGATCTGGGCCAATTTAGACCAAGAATCAATTTTTCTGTTTACATTCTCCTGTCTGAGAACAATTCATTCAACCGTATTTAATGAGGGCTTACTGTACGCAGAACACTGTACTAAGCAGTTGGAAAGTACAATATATTCGGAGATCATTTTCTGCTAGGGTTTTATTACGGTTAACACTCTGAATCCTGGATTATTTTACATGCTCTCTGAATAGCTGGGATTTAAAATAGTCATTCCTGCCAGAACAAAACAATTCCGTGAACAATTGGGGTAGAAAGCAATGGAAGGGTACAGGAATTAAGTGCTACAGGAATAGCACCATGTGGCTCAGCACAGGAATGCCTTCAAGTCTTCAAGACTGTGAGCCCGCTGTTGGGTAGGGACCGTCTCTATACGTTGCCAACTTGTACTTCCCAAGCGCTTAGTACAGTGCTCTGCACACAGTAAGCGCTCAATAAATACGATTGAATGAATGAATGGCTCAGCATAGGAATGCCTTCAAGTAGAACTGCATAATGATTTCCCTATCAGTTCAGTAGCAGTTCAGTATGGGGAACTAATTGTAGAGTTTAAAGTTCAGTCACCATTTGCTAACCGGAAAAACTGAAGTTAAAGCATTTACAAATTAGTTCCTTGTAAAATGCTAATAAGCTGATAGAGTGGTTGATAAAGAAACACAATTTAGACTGCTTAAACAAGATTTAAAGACCTAAATCTGTCCTTGATAATGCTGAATAATTTCATCTGCCCCCTAACCTCCTGAAACAGTAAAACCTCTATCATTAAAACAATGACTGACAGTGTGAGGATTTCTAGCAAACTACAGTAGGAATGATTATACCCCAAGAAGAGTAAAAATAACTAATGAAAACAATTCTTTGATAGCTCTTCAGCTACCTTAAATTTCATCCATTGGGCCTTGCAAACCGAGTAACTTGCCATTATTCCAAGAATAATTAGTACTGATTACCTTCTAATATGAAAGCAAAATACTCAAACCGAAATCCTCAGAATTCCAACTAAAAGCATTTACTGTACCTCTACAGAGGAAATATTTTAGGGAAAGGTTCGCCAAGAGAAATATTTCAAAAATACAGGGGTAAGTCTCCCAGAATCTCTCATTGTCATATGGACTTCAAAGTTTAGAAAACAGTTTCATGGTTTCTATCATGCATGTCTTCTGTACACAGTAAGCACTCAAATGCCATTAATTGCTTGATAAATATTTACAAAGAGTTTTGTCACCAGGGAAAAAGGAGGGCCAATTCAAGCAAGCCACTCGAAGAACCAAAATGGTAACTACCTCAAAAATAGTGGTTCCCAGGCTTTGATGAGTTCAGGCGCAATGGTATCATTATTTTTACCTGATAGCAGCCATTGCTATCTATAGACGATATACTTCATATGACTACATAAACTAAATGTACAGCCTTTGTACAATGTGAATATGTACATAAGAGAAAGTATGTGTAAACCTTTAAATTACTTGCCATACTTAATCTGACCCCAGTGAAAGTGGCAATTGGCATCAGTTTAATTTACTTGTCTGACTTTTCCATAGACTAACTACTGATTATTCGGTTTAAGAGGCGGCAGGGAGAACATGGATAGTTGGAATCCACAGTCCACAAAGCTGCTTACAAATAGGAAAGCTGGTTAGAATTAACTTCTGTTTTCCCTGTCCAGGCTCTGATGAGGCTGCTGATGAGCAGCCAATAGTCAAAGGGAAGTCTGCCAGAAAGAGGAGAAAAAGCAAATGGAACTATCCAACCAGATTTCCTAAATTAGATTTATAAGTTAGTTTCAATTAAAAGTACGATTTGTGATTTTTCCTTCACATAGCCCAATTTGTACTGAAAAAAGATGCTGCATTTGTGGGGTGATAACATGACTACCTTTGCCATTATGCTCCTCCTAAAAGTGAGCAAAGGAATCAATCAAGCTGAGCTCCCCCACCTTATATCGATATTATTATTATTAATAAAAAATTTAAGCTTCCCAATCCTGCAGTGACATATCTAGTAATTAATGTTATGAAAAAAACCTATGAAAGGATAAGAAGAGATGAGTAAAATCAAGAGTCATGAGACTGTAAAAATTTAATCCAGGATCAAAATCCAAAGCATCATCTTTCCTACCTCTGCTTTTCTTTCTTTTCCTTGTGTCTTTCAAATTCACGCCCTCTTTCTTTCCCTTCTCTCAGTTTTTCTTCTACTCGTTCTTTTGCTTTATGCTTTTCTTTGTGTTTTTTCCCCTGGGGTGTATCTTCCTGTACAGGAGGTGGTGGACTAGGGGTACGGGGTCCTTTCTTCTTACCCTGTGTGCTTTTCGAACTCCTAAACAGAACATAGGACAAGAATTAGACACAAGTATATGACCCAGATCGGACTGTTTCCTAACCATTTCATTTATCAGAATGCTAAAAACAAAAAAAATGCACCCATCAGATACAGATGTCCATTTATCTGTAGACCAGTGATGTAGATCAAGGAGGGTCTGACATTGTGGCAGACAAGCTTTGCAAGAACACAAAGGAGGCGGGTGTTATAACTGTGCACTATATACACTATTCTATTGTTTTTTAGTCTATATTGTCTTTTCTTGAGTGTATGTATTGGGCCAACAATGCCATCTGTTAAACAGTGATGGTGAGGCAGTGGAATCCGTATCCCAGTACAACATTCTAGCTTTCTGGAGTGATACATGTTGCTTTTCTCTGCCTGCTAAATCTGCCGTTAAATATGCTGGCCTTGTGTACTTCCTAACTATAGTAACTCCAGCTGTCCCCTTGATTTTTCACTATTTAAATGAATGGATCATCACGGACTATATATTCTGTACACCTCTCTCCAGCCCAACTTATTGCAATCACATTCAAGACTCTTATACATTTCTATTCTGTTGCACAATTTGCAACACATTCAATGCCGCCAGAGTCTGTGTTTTCAAAACCTGCTTTGGCTGGAAAACCGTACGGGAATTAGGGAACGTTCTCATCGATGCAAGTCTGTTTGAACTCGCCTTGTCATGCCACTGAGGGAATTCCTGGTACGCGAGTGCGGGGTCGGAATAAGTGACTACTATAGCACAAGCTTTTTACAACATGAAATCTCACAGGAAAGCACCCTCACTTTATGGAACTGTGTGAACGGGAAGCTGCGACAGATTCTTGACATTAATACTAATCACTTCTTCCTGGATGAGTATCGACTTCATGATTTCTTACCTATAGCTTCAATGAAACTTCAATGTTTCCCATAACCCTTCTTTGTAAATGTATACACAATTGCAACTTAATACTATGTAATTACAGCTCATCTCTGGGAGACAACTATAAATCAAACAACAGTATTTATTGAGCACTTAATGTGTACACAGCATATTACTAAATGCTTGGGTGAGTACAGAGTTGATAGACACATTCCCTGCCCACAAGGA
The DNA here is from genome assembly GCF_015852505.1 of Tachyglossus aculeatus. NCBI lineage: Eukaryota > Metazoa > Chordata > Mammalia > Monotremata > Tachyglossidae > Tachyglossus > Tachyglossus aculeatus. The sequence continues at coordinate 10,882,076 of NC_052085.1, read as the reverse complement.
GCTTACAATCCAGAGGGGGAGACAGACATTAATATAAATAAACCAATTAGAGATTTTTTAAATCGTATTTCTTAAGGGCTTACTATGTGCCAGGCACTGTAACAAGTGCTGGGGTAGACACAAGACAATTAGGTTGAACACAGTCCCTGTCCCCCACACAGCTCACAGTCTTAATCCCCATTTTACAGATGAGGCAACAGACACAGAGAAGTCAAGTGACTTGCCTAAGGTGTCACAGCCAACAAGTGGCAGAGCCGGGATTAGAACCCAGGTCCTTCTGATTCCCAGGCCCACGGTCTATCCATTAGACCACACTGCTTTATTTAGCAGTTCCCCAGTTACTTCTAGAATTGCGTCCGGGTTCTTTTATGGATGAATGAGATGAATGTCTTGTTCTGTTAAGTCCTTTCCAGATCTCCTCTATTCATCATCCTTTTTTCCTTCACCCATCTTTCAAGTCAAGACACCATGTTCAGCATCTTCTCGTGATCTTTCGTCACAGAGCACAACACATTTTTTCAGGTATAGGATGGAAAAACGATCGGTCTTTTGGTTTAATGCAGATCTATTTACTGACCTCTGCTGATCCACGAGGGGAGAAGACACAGCGGGTGTCTTCTTATCCTTCTTGCTTGCTGAGGATGACTTGGGGCTTGATTTTCGTTTTGGGGATTTACTAGATTTTCTTGGTGGAGGTGATGGAGACAGCTTTGATCTAACCACTTCTGGAGAAATCTTTAAAGGAAAAAAAGAGGTTTTTCTAGTGAGCTCTACTAATGGCATTTTTTAATGGCATTTGTTGAACGCTTACTACGAGCAAAGCACTGTAGTAAGTGTTTGGGAGAAATTCAACAGAATTAGTGGATATGGTCCCTGTCCATAATGAGCTAGAGGGGGAGACAGACAATATAAATAATTTATTATATAATTGAATGATAAAATCTATTAATAGTGGGAAGTGTCCAAATCCCCCCACCCACTTAAAAAACTACTAAAGACACTGGCTCCCAGCGAGCAGTGAGTCTTTTAGACTGTGAGCCCACTGTTGGGTAGGGACTGTCTCTATATATTGCCAGCTTGTACTTCCCAAGCGCTTAGTACAGTGCTCTGCACACAGTAAGCACTCAATAAATACGATTGACTGATTGAGCAGACATTAGTCAGAAATGAATTGTACTTTACAAGCGCTTAGTATAGTGCTCTGCACACAGTAAGAGCTCAATAAATACGACTGAATGAATGAAAACCATGTATTTGGGTGTTACAGAAAACCTCCGCCCTGAAGTGATAACTGATTCTTCACTGAGCACAACCCAATTATTCTTTGCAGTAAAGTTGTGCTTGCCACTTGAGATGTGTCACATAGGTTTCAAGTATGTCTCAGGCGCCCAATCATTTCAAAGACTCAACTCTTAAGGAACACCTTTCCAGTCACAGGCTGCTTGGCCTGGCCTGTTGCTTCTCAACAATCGACTACTGCGCCACACTGTTTGGTCTCTGCTTGCATTGATGCCATTTTAGCTTCTCATACAGCAATTGGTACATTCACACTTTAGGACTATGGAATTCCTTATTCCATACCTTTATATTAAAAACCAGGCAAATGCAAACAGCAAAAGGGATTGAAATGTGGCATTATATGCTTTCAAATAGAAATCTAAAGTTAATAGTTTGGCTATTTGTTTTGGAAATTATCTTATGAAACCCTACACGATCTCACGAGATCCGCCTCATGAGAACAAGTCACCTGAAATGAAATGTTTCTCAATAACTGGTATAATTTAAACCAACCTCCTTCTTAATTACTATTTCTTCCCTTTTCTCCATATTCTCTTGTTCTAGTTTCATTAATTCTCTCTGAATCTTCTGGCGTTTCATTTCCAGGGACAACTCATGGACATAATCATAGTTAATTTCTCCATTGTCAGAATCTTAAAAAAAGAATACACATTTTCAGAACAACAGCACAATTGGACGGATAATCACATTATGAAAACCAAAAGATGGAAGGAAGTATTTCTGAAACAAACAGAAAATGACATCAAGTAAACTTTTCGTTATCCAATACACTACTATTCAGAAAGCCTTAGTCACCAATATTTCCATTATTTTCTAATTATAATCATGGACCACTGGTCCTTTGGGAGAAAGCCCTCTTCCTTCTGTTTTCAGAGAGAAATTGGAGCTGTGGGCCGCTTCCCGAGCATTTTGTCTTGGCCAGAACAGCAGGATAGTCTACTTTATTGAACTTCCCATCCTCCTTAATGACAGATCCTCTCCTCACATACAACTCTCTGTGCTAACAAGTTTTTCTCTTTTGAATTCAGCCCTAATTGTGAGGGCCTCGCTAGCCTTCCATGCAAAGCTAATCAACCAGTGGTATTTATTGAGTGCTTATGGTGCGCAGAGCACTGTACTAAGCACTTGGGAAAGTACAACAGAGTTGGTAGAGGTGATCCCTGCCCACAAGGAGCTTAATAATAATAATGATGGTATTTGTTAAGCACTTACTATGGGCCAAGCACTGTTCTAAGCACTGGGGGAGATACAAGGTAACCAGCTTGTCCCACATGGGGCTCACAGTCTTAATCCCCATTTTACAGATGAGGTAACTGAGGCACAAAGAAGTGACTTGCCCAAAGTCACACAGCTGACAAGTAACGGAGCCGGGATTAGAACCCACGACCTGACTCCCAAGCCCGTGCTCTTTCCACTGAGCCACGCGCCCACTGTCTACAGAGAGAGACAGACTAAAATAAAATACAATAAATTATCGATTTATTAATATTATTTATTCTATTTATTAATATTGCTGTTGTGTTAGTTTATCAGCCCCAATTTTTAATCAGAATTTAATTAATAATCACTACCCATTTTCCTAAAACAAAAGATAAAGTTTTCACCCTACAAGGAGTCTACAATGAGTAGTGGAATCATTCTCAGGCCTGTAGATTTTTATCCTTTCCAGACTTTCCAGACTTTTAAATAGAATTGCAAATTCTGAGGAGAGGAAGTTGTGAGAAAGAACACAGAATACTAGGGTGACCTGGTGGGAAAACCTTGGGATTAGAAGTCAGGAGAGCAGGGTTTTAATCCTGGTTCTGCCACTGACCTGTTGGGTGACCTTAGGCAAGTCATTTAACCTTGCTAAACTTCAATTTCCCCATCTGTAAAATGGAGATAAAATAGATCATGAACCCTACATGGCAAAGGGACTATGTCTGATCAGATAAACATGTATCTACACTCCAGCACTTACTGTACATGCACTTAATAAAATGCCGTAAAGGAATAGGTTATCCCTGCCCTTGCAGAGTTCAGAGTATCATGGGACAGGCCCCAGCATAGAAAAGTAAATAAAGATAAAAGTCATTTTAGCACAACCAATAACAAATAAACAAATGTCAAGGCTGCTGATGAGATGGCATTACAGAGAAGGTGGAAGGATTAACTACAGAAGATTCTGGGAGGGGTGGCTTTATAGGACTGTGAAAGGGGGGAAATTGAGGTAAAGCTGAAGAGGGAGGGCATTCCAGATATGAAAAGCAAGAAGGCATCAGAGGCAGGAGAGTCAAGGCCTAGGAGATAAGGGTTTTTTTTTTTTTTTTGAAGAAGAAGTCTGGAACACAAACTGGGAGGGGGGCTAACTGTAGAAAAACAGGTAGATAATAGCCTTAAAAAAACCATGTCCTAATGCTACTAAATTCTTCAGCCAAGAATCCAAGTCAAAAGACATCATTTCTATCTTAGGAAGTGAATCTTCTCCTTAAAATAATGAAGTGTCCAAAGCACTGCTTTTAGTCCCAACATACCTTATCACACACAATCTAGCAGGTATAACAGGACAAAAAAGTCAACGATTTAACAAAGGAAGAGATTAGAAAGGATGTTTGAAATTTATGTCGAATTAAAAAGAAAAATGTTACTTTTACCTATAGTCTCAAATTTCCCCCTTTGCACCATCTGCCCAACTAAAAACCAGCAAAACTGATGAATTTGCATCCTAAAATCGTGCTAAAGGCCAATGAAATAGCAAATGAGCAACCAGAGGAATAAAAAGCTGATCAAAAACGCAATTATGGGGGAGCCCAGCTCTACCACCCCTCTTCCCCACCACCCCCTAGCCTGGGAAAGACCCAGCCTGCTCTAATAATTGGCTTCCTGGCTTTAGTCAAAGATTCCTGACCCATGAGCAAGAGTTCCTGACTCTCTCCAGGGAGCTAAACCAAACAAAACCAAACCTCTAGACATCTAATTAACCCTGAAGACTTCAAACCCCAAAACAACTATTATCTGCCAGAATGGCACGTAGTTCCAAATGAAGACAGCTTTCCCAATTCACAGCAGTGTTCATTTCCCAACATCTCAAATTGTCACATGAGAGGTAGTTTTATAGGAAAACGGGAAGTTTAACTACGATTTAAGAAGGGGAGGTTCTTTCTTTACAATATTACTCTGCAAAAGCAGAATAAGGACACATTTTCACAATACCAGCAGTAAAAAGACCAAAAGGGCTGGGAATGAGAGGACCTGAGTTCTAATCCCAGCTCCGCCACTTGTTTGTGGTGAGACCTTGGACAAGTCACTTAAACGTCTCTGTGCTTCAGTTCCCTCATATGCAAAATGGGGATTCAAATACCTGTTCTCCCTTCCTAGACTGTGCCCTATGTGGGACCCAATCATCCTACATCTACCCCAGGGCTTAGTACAGTGCTTGGCACATAGTAAGCAGTTAAATACCACAATTATTATCATCCCATTATACCTACTTCCAATTATAACGACTTTGTGATTACTGCTGCAGATGAATGATAGTTGCTCAGTAAACTATTAAACTTAGTTTTATATTTCTTTACCACACTTATGAGCAGTGTGGCATATATCATTTGATAACAGCAGTAGAGGATCTAGTTTATTCTGATCTGACAAGGCTAGAAGTGATAGAAAAAATCTTACAAGCTCTTTTTCCAATTACCAAAATTCCAATAAATGATGGAGACTTAAAACTGTTTTAAAGGTGGAGTTCCCCTTCTCCTCCCTCCAAAAATGATGCCTTTAGAAGGTAACATACAAGAGGGAACGGGGGGCGGGGGGAATATCAGTAAAAGGCAGTTATATAGATCAACACATGATTTATAAACAATATTAGAACCAGATTAAAATTTTCCCCTATGAAAAAAAAAATCAAAAAGCATAGGAAGCTAACGACAATTTCCAATGGACTCAAAGTGTAGTTAATATCTCACTTTAGACATAATCCTGCTTAGAAAGCACATTAAAGTTTGAGGTCTCTAAATATTTTTGATTAACTTATAACAGGTCAAAACTATGCACTTTTAAGTATTTTTTTCCAATTATTTTGCTTTTAAATGTCTTGGGTTATTAGACACACACACACACACACACACACACACACACACACACACACACACACACACACACACACACACACCCTGCACCCCCTTTTAAATCCCGAATGCAAGCACAGAAACATAAGCTGTACATAACTCCACCACTCAACAAATCCTTGCTTTTGCTGTCATTTGTTAAAACTAAACTGTCTTAAACAGGCCGCACTTTCCAACAATTTAAAGTGTCAAATATTTTTGTAATTTATATCATTTACATATATTAATGGCATTTACATACTTTAATAAGACTTGTTTCATTTTGAACTGCTACCTTTATCCCAGATATTCATCAAAAACTCAGATATTCAGAGTAGGTTCGGGTAAACTGACTGACCAGTATAAGGTTATGGATATATAAATATCTACATACGCATATGCACATCCATCTGAGCAAAATTTTAAATTCCAAGTTTCACTTTACCATCTCTAGCAGTTTCCCATTCTGCATTTTCCTCTTCACTCTCTGGAGTTCTCTCTTTGGTAATTTTTATGTCTTCCTTTTCCCTGTGTCTTCCCCTTGAAGATTCTTTCTAAAAAGCACAAAAATGATTCTAAACAGATTTGTTTAAAAAAGAAACTGCCACTGCAAACCATGAAACAAAGCACACAGTTTGTGAAAGGACTATTCACACATAAATTTTTTCTTCTTTTCAGCTTTGATCAGTTTAGAAATAGCTATTCACATTTTTGCCTAGAGGAAAGTAACAGACTATACTGGGCAAATGGATAATACTGTTGATTTAATTAATGAATTTCCTAGGGGTAGAATGGTCTGGTTTAAGAACTGTACAAACTGTAATCCTTTTCACTTAATCAAAACTGGTCTAAAATATCCAAAGAAAATAATAATAATTATTATGGTTTTTGTCAAGAGCTATGTGCTACACACCGTACTAGGCACTGGGGTAGATACAAGATAATCAGGTTGGACAGCCCCTGTCCCACCTAAGATTCCCAGTCTAAATAACAAAAATCTCCTAGCTACTGTCTTTCTACTTCCATGAGGGCTTCCATGTCTGATATAAGCACTAGGAAAAGCAACTCTAAAAAACTAATTTCTTATTTGAACCTAAAAATGTAAAGTATTTCTTATAAAGGTACAAGAACAAGACTTTGAGGTGATATGTGTGTGTATGTGTGTGAATTCACAAACAACTTGAACTATTCTCCTTAAGTTAGGAATTCCCTGAAATGATTGTGTTTTCCTACTAACTTCAAGAAAGATTGCCAATATTACAGGTTCAGTTATATTAAAAAAATCCATAAGCTTAAGAATGATATTTGTGTAATATCTTACAGTTTTGAAGCTGTTTGTCCAAAGTTATTATATGCATAAACTGGTTTTAAAGACTTTTCACTGCAACAATTTACCAGCTAAGTTTTAATAAAGACTATACTAGTCCACAGATAACTTGCAATAAAATCAAAAGAAAATAGCAAGTAACACATCAAACACCCACAATGTGCCCATTAGAGAATTCTAAGATAAGGAAAGGATGAGGTTGTAGACTGTAGTAGTTCTCTATCTCTGCCCACTGACACTATTTTCTGTTACTTTTAATAAGTAGCCACATTCCAGGCCCTGTGGATGTCACTAAAGAATCACCACCATTCTCCTCTCCCTTTTCATTCATTCATGCATTCAATCACACTTATTGAGCGCTTACTGTGTGCAGAGCACTGTACTAAGCGTTTGGGAAGTACAAGTCGGCAACAGATAGAGACGGTGCCTACCCAACAACGGGCTCACAGTCTAGAATTTAAAAAAATTATAAATTCAAATTCTAAATTTGAAGGTATCTCTAGGGTCCCAACATTTCCTAAACACCTCACCAGGATCCCCTCTTCCTATGATCAGGCAGATGGCACCATGCAGCAGGTTGAGGAGGAGGGACAGGAAGGGGGAAAGGAGGGTTTGCTTGGAAAATTGAGTCAAGCAGAGGCATGAAAAAACATCACCAATATTGGGAATTTGGCCCTTCCAGAGTAGCTCCTTCCTTAATGCAGCAATCATTTTTAATGGGGTGATGAAAGGAAAACAATGTGTCCTTTTTCCACTTTCCAGATCTGAAGGGGGACTGGAGGCAAAGAATGGCACTGTGCTGGGGGCTTCCAATCATAACCCCACCAGGCTGAATGAATGCAGAAGGTGTGGGGAAAGCAAGAGCAGAGATGTGAGATTAGGGTGGTTTTAAAAGAGAAATGTTTTTGCTTCTTATCTCCACCCCATTCAGATTTGAGATGCTGTTGTTCTATTCTCCCACGCCTTCATCCTTTCCCTCCACTGCTTTATGTTAGCCTTAATTTCTCATCCAAATTTCTAAATCTTTTCCCTTAGTTTTAACTCCCTTTTTGATTCATTAATCCATACACAATCCCACTGAACAAAGGGAAGAGGAGAACCAAGTAAATATGTTCTCCACGTCTAACAAAATACATATCATGTGGCTATTTTTTTGCTCAATTCCCTTGATGTGTGTTCACATCGTTGTACTTATCTTGCAAGCTCCATGCGGATCGGGATCATGGATCTCTGACCTAGTATCCACCGAAGTTCTTGCAAATCCACTGTTCAATTTTAAGCCGGGATCCTATTTAAGTCTCTTGCAAAGGCCACCTACCTTTCCTTGGGCCCAAGGCATCAAGACCTAATTTGACACACCTGCAGATCTTCAAAATCAGACGGGAAGGAGGCATTATGGATAGGGTGAGAATGGGAGTCATGCAAGTTATAAAATATTAAAGTTGCTTTCCAAGCCCCTTATACGAAAAAAAGAGCTACAACATCAGTGATAGGAAAAACATCCTCTAGTTAAACGGAGACTACTGCAGCTTTCTAGAACTTTAGCTACATATGGAATTTGATTCTGTTAAGTACAACATTATCTGCCAAGGTTTTCTTGATTCACTTTTCTGTTTTGTCTATCAGAATGCCATCGGAAAGTTTATCGCATAGGTAGGAAAATTCACTGACAGCTTTCAACCATGAAAATCTTGGGCTGTTCCCAGGGTTGAAGTGGCTAACCCAGTCCCCTTAGGTGTGTCAAAGCTCACTACTGTAATGACTCTGTAAACAGTCCTTATTCAGGTTTTATTACTTCCCTTTTGTGACTGCACTTTACAGCATGACTTTCACCATGCATAAGGTCCTGAAGGACTTTTGAAGATGCTTTACAACCTGTTGAATTGGAATTTTCATAAAGGATTAGAAGAAGAGTCCACATTTCTTGCTGCATTCTCAGGCATAGCTATGTAAAAATGTATGTTATTTAACTGGATCTTTTTTTGAATTTTATTTAACTACATTGGTGATGGAAAGTGGACCAGACAGAGTGGCATACAAGTGACCCAACTAGTTATACCATCAAGGAGAATCCAAAAAGCTGACAGTATTTTTCAGGAGAAGACCCTAAATTTCAGATGTTCAGGAAAAGAACATGATGAAAAACTCAATCCTCTTCAGTTTGGTTATCAGATTGTATGTTTGAAAGAAGGTGGTCATCTACACTCATGCAAACTTTGAGGGCAAATGTATTAATTCAAATACTAATACCATTTCAAACACACACTCTCTCTCTATCAACTTACAAGACAAACCATAACCACCTTTTTGGCAGTAAATTAAGAGAGTCCACTATGCACAAATAATTTCCCCTTTAAAATAAAAAGCTATGCACAAAGGCAATTCTAAAGCTGAGATTAACAGCAAAACTCTATTTCAAAATTACTTCCATAGGAACTACATTGAAAACATTTTAACATTAAAATAACTAAACAGTATTGAAAAATGCCACTTATGAAAAAAGGAGTAATATGGTTGCTTTGGGAAACAGCCCTTGAAATAGACCTTCTTTTGTATATTACACCTGAGGTTTGCAATTTCTTGTTTGGAAGAACATTATTTCATAAACTGCAAGGTGGCTCAAGTTCTGCAGGTCCAACAGGGAAAGCGCTGCTCAAAATTCAAAGGAAACTCCAGAGGCTAAAATCAACAGATCCTCAGGTGCAAAAAAAAAAAAAAAAAATCTAAATAGTAACTACCCATACTTCTGGGAATTTATAGAATGACTGTAAGAACAAGTCACATAAGCTCAGTGCCATTTATATATGCATTAAACTCATTACTTTAAAAGTTCAAAACCCAATCTATTTCTGAGAATCAACTCTACCAAAACCTGGCTTCTCATTATCTATTTTGGATAGAATGTGTTCTTCCTATAACACAGGTCCATCTGGATAGAACACAACTTGGTGCTGGAGAAGACACAGTTGTGAGCACGGGCACAATGGCACCACAAGGTGAGTACTGCAACACAAACTTTTCCTTAAAGGAATCTTCAGAAGCAAAACCTATGAATTACAGAAAAACTGTCTGTATCTGACTTTTTTTTTCTGGCTATCAGAGAATCGGGGAGTTTCCAGGAACCAATCCAACTTAAAGCTGGCTTCCAGGAATATCTATTCTGCCCTTGCTTGGTAGTTCCGGGAAAAGATACTCAATAAACTCATAATTTATTTTTAAACCGGCTAACAAGAAAAATACATGAGAATAGCCTGCTGTACAAGATTGTCTATGTAAGAGAAACGTCTCAAGGCTTCTACTTAAACAGAGTAGATGGGTCTGTTGCACATCACAGTCCCACTAAACCTTTTCTATAAATTCTACTTTTGGTCCGAGGCCAAAAATAAAGAAAAATGAAAATACTCCAGAGTAACCCTAAATCTACAAGTCAAATTTTAAAAGTGAAACTTAAAAACATCGGCTAAATAAAGATTGGTTTTTAAAAAGTAACTAGTGGTTGAAACAAAGGGAAATATCTGAGCAAAGTCTGACCCAATCACCCTCATGATAATGGTTCAAAGGGCATATGCTTGGTAGAGTACTGATGAAAGAATCTCTTAAAATGACAGAGGCATCTTCATTTTCACACTACTACACTGAAAGCTCAAGGGCTTTATGCTTTTATCAGAAACCATGACATTCTTGTCCACTATTGCTTTAGAAATAGTGAAGCATCTACGGGGAAATTCTGGCTATGAATACGGACCAAAAAAGCCAAAGCTAATGTTTTTGACCATCTTTTCCTCATTTGTTTCATTTGCCTTAAGATTTTTAAAGCAATGTTTAAAGAGCTGCTACCGCATCCAGATGTGGACATCAGAACGGTAGCTGCGTCTAGTGCCTATTTCCCTAGGAGCCCCCGGGCTTCTTGAGCAGTGGGTGAATTTTCTTCTTGCTTTCACTGGCATGCACAGGAGATCTGCCATTTTGGTGTCCGCCCACTCCACCCCTCACAGCCCGGTGTTTTCTTGGGTTGCCAGCACCATCAAATCACCCTTGTTGGGTAATGTAGGGAAAAACAAGGGGAAGGAAACGGGGATGACAGCTATACCTACTTTCCCTGCTTACCCTATTTCCCCCGGCTGGTCTAGCCAATTCTGCTTCTAATCCTAGCAACTGAGAGCCATCAGTGCAAACTTACGGAACCAGTTTAATGTTTGGGGTGGCCCTGACCACCCCAATTTTTCTTCTTCTTAAAAGCAACCCACTTTCCTTAATTGTTGAGTTTTTCCCTTCAATTTAAACACCCACAAACTAAGATTGAAGATCTCAATGTTTTTTATGGTACAGGGGAGTGATCAGTCAGCAACAGCATAAGCAAAGGATACAGCCATAGGAACTGACAGCACAAGGGAGAGAGTGCAGAGGCACTGTTCCACTAAGGTCTAAAGAAAAACCCCATGCAGCTGGGTGATCCATCTCATTGTTCCTCAGATGGTGAAGAAGTAACATTCTTTGGCAGCACCCTTGGGTCTGAGCAATCTTATTCAGTACTACGATGCTCACCCCACTGAGGAATGGATATGACTAAAATTTCCTGCCTCACCCAAACACTGATAAAAAGAATCTCGCAATCAGGAGCGTCTTCCCCAATTAATCATATTTACTGAGCACTTACTATGTTCAGAGCACTGTATTAAGTGCTTGGGATAGTACAATAGAAGACATTCCCTACCCCCAATGAGCTAATGCCAGACATTAAGTATCTGATGTATAAGTACAACCTACAAATTAGTATTTTCTGTGCAACCCCAGGGTTCATAGCACTTTTCTATATTAAAGTACATCCATTGGATATATCCTTCTTCAGAATACCTCAGCTTAAGGACTCTATGACTTTGGGATTCACTGAGGTGGCTGCGCAACTGTGAACTAGATCTTAATTCACACATCTATTTTTAAAATAGAAAATATCACTTTAGCATTCGACAAAGTATATTTCCGGCAAAATACACAGAACTCTGAGTCTCAACATAAACCTATCTTTAAGTGGCTATTGAGCAAGCTTTGGGATGTCTCAATACTACGGAAATGTACATACTCAGAACTGAATACAACCAAATGCTGTACTATTACAGCCTTTTTCATTAATCAAAAATGAACTAAAACCTCTAAATAAAATTATAAGAGATATCCACCACCCCTCCCCCAGTATTAAATGGTTCAAACCATTACCAGCTTGGAATACAACCACAAAACATAATATTAGATGAGTACAAATTGGAATGAAATCAGCATTCAGTAACTCAAAAACAAAACTTGCCACAAGACTTTGGACGTAAAAAGTGTCAATCCCTGCTCCCTAGTATTGCAAAATTAGGAAATATCAGATTGTTATCTATAGCTACAATTTGTCCCCTTTTCTGGTGTTTTAGCAGAGGTGTCAGAAAACATTAGGTCGTCTCAAATCTTTCAACAGGGTCTCAAAGTGAAAAGCACATGACTAAGCTAACACATTTAGGTCTAAGACAAGCTAATGCAACACTGAGTCCACATAAAATATATGTATAGCAGTTTCATATGTACACAATTTCTATCATAGCCAAAAGAAGCACGCACAAATTTGGTGATTGGATTGTTAGCCTGCCTGTGGATACCAACCAGAACTGTTGGCAATATTCAACCACTGCCTAGCAAATGCCAGCAGTTCAATCAAAGCTGTGCATTTATTTCTTTAGTGCTACACACATCCCATATCATCATCGCATATGCAAGTAAGTATTCGGAGCCTGCCTTACTAGAGCTCCTCTTTTGCCTCTAACTCCACTGTCCCAATTTCCACTTATCATCGGTTTGAGTGCACTTGTACCGAGGACAGATTGGAAGGGAGGCAGTTGAAAAGGCTCTTGTGGGGAGGGGTGGAGTGTGGGAAGTCAGAGAAGGTTGAATGATTGGTCCAAAGTACAGCACAGTTCCTCGAGAAGAGTTATCCGGAAGTTTTTTCTGCTCAGGCTCATTCTTCAACCTACTTCTGAAATTGAATTTGGCTGGAAGACATCTTCTACAAACCCTGTGAAATACAGGATTGAAGAGCTAACCCAGAAAACTAATCCCTCGATCTAATGGCCTACAGTGATGCACCAAGCAATGCCGGTGATCATTCCAACCTCTGGCCACAGCAGGGGCATCAGCACTCGTGCCAACAGGAATCTACAACTGCTTCCAGGTTCAGGTTACCAACAGTCATAAAAAGGTCCAAGGATTTAAGAGAGTTAACATAATATTTATTGAATGCAAATATCCTGGGCCATTTTGGGTGACTAGGTGGAACCTTGGCTGAAGATCACCTCGGTAGACACTCCAGCTCATCAAGTAGTGCTTGTTGTGAGAACTACCGGATAAAGGGGCTCCTTGAAATGGGTACCCTTCATTTTGTCCCTTTGCTATAAACAGGGTTATTTAGTGAAGATGATCCAGGAATTCCTCTGAGATGGCCTGGATAGATGTCTTTTTTGTACACCTTGGAGAAGCCAAGCGTGTCAGGTGTATGCGCCAAGAGCTTTTTGTGATGTGGTTGCTGGTGTTGATGGGGTGTGTGTAGTTCAGGATGTCTTGTGCTCCGCTGAGGGGCAGGAACCCTCGTCTCTCAAGTGTCCAGGTCCAAGGACTGGGAAGAAACTGGTTTCAATTTTAATAGGATCAGTGTGATCCCAAATGTCAGATCAGTGACTTTGACGACTTCAAGATTCTTCTTGGTCAGTTTCCAAGAGTTAGTCTCTGCCACTCAAGACCACATCGCCAGTAATCAGGTTTAGGAACAGAGGCACTGTGCAAGCTGTGCATAAGAAAGCAGAAGAGCCAGATGTTTCACATGACTGATTCCCCCTCCTTCCCCCCTGCATCACTCTGTTCATAAATGTCACCATTGGCTGTGTAGAGGATTTCATTTCCTCCACGACAGCATCTCAGATTGGAAGACAAGCTGGTCTCAGAGAACCGGGAGAAGGTCACCTTGATGCTGGCTGCTGCTGTGGCAAGTAGAATGACAAGACTTTGAACATCTCAAGATGGGGTATAACCTCGGAGTATCTGGAAGAGCACGGCCTCGTGCACTGACAGATGATGGCTCAAATTCCCAACAGGATGGAAGAGACCCACTCTCATGAGTTCTTCCACAATTGAGCAATATGAACCAGAAGGTAAGCAGGAGAGACCTCCAGTCGTCTGCTCTTTACGGTCTGTTTGCAAGGGTAAATGAATACAGGTGCATTTTCATGGCCTGGTTTTTGATCATAAATGTAATTAATATTCATGAAAACTAGAATGGCTCTAGTATAAAAGGATTAGTTGAGAGTAAATATTCATGAGCTTCAAATACTGACAGGAGTTTAATGAAAAATAAGGGGTGAGGGGAAAGAGCACTCACTCAGGAGTAGGGGTCTCTCCTGCTTCTCTTTTCCTCTTTTAAAGGGAGGAGACAACTGGGAGAGGAGGAGGAGGGCAGCAGTCTGTGCATATGCGAACCCACAGGAGTCATCAAACATACACACAAACACACAGAGGCTAGGCAAGAGGACATCTGGGGAAAATTCTGTGATTGTTTCAAAACCCCTGCCACTATTCGGAGAACAGACAGGGAAGAAACTGCAAACTGAGGGGTTCTTTTGCTAAGTGTTTATTCTGACATCTTGTAAGAAGGGGTCGGGGGCATCCCTTCAGGTAGAGAACATATCACACAGTGAGGAGAGGGGACAACAAAAGAATGGCTGAAATGCCAGGAAAAGGAGATGGGGGACTGGTCCTAAGATAAGTCACACTGCTCGGTGGAGAGAGGGAGAGGGTGTTGCTCTCCTCTTCTTTCAGCCACGTTACTTACCTTAACTACTGAGTAAATTTTGGAGAGGAGTCCCGAAACCTTGGCTTCAAGGAATCAGGAGGAAAACTAGAAAGGGGCTGAACTTCCTAGGAACCTGGGATGGACGGAGTTTGACCTCATCATCAATCGTATTTATTGAGCGCTTACTATGTGTAGAGCACTGGACTAAGCGCTTGGGAAGTACAAACTGGCAACATATAGAGACAGTCCCTACCCAACAGTGGGCTCACAGTCTAAAAGGACCTCACCTCGGACCTGCTCTCCCAGTAAGCCGTTCCCCTTCAGATTTTAAGGTTGCACCCCCTTATGTTATCTATGAGCAGACATTTGAGTGATAAGCTCCTTGAAGGGAAGGCAGTCATCTTTTGCCTTGTTTTCATTGGCCCTGGGTGCAGTGCGTCGTGCTCAGTAAGCACACAAACACCACCGATAACACGGGGCAGGAGGCAAGTGGAAAGTTGTGAATAAAAAAAATGAACGCTAGATACTGAAGTATATGCAGTTGTTGAATGGAGGCCTTGACAGAAAACTCCTGGGACCTCCTAGGGAAGAATGACTAGGGGAGAAACATGTGACAAGTGTCTTTAAATCAGTTCACAAATCACACCGGGAAAGGCTCATATTGCACTACTAGAGGGAATAATGCTTTTTTAAACTGGCATAATGCCTGCACTTTTTAATGCCAGTTTTCCATGCTCAGAGCACAGACAGCACCAATTACAGAAAATCCAAAATTTTCTACTTAGGAGCAGCAATGAAATGTTGGTGATCAATACACAAGGTAGCAATAAAAAGCTAAATCAACATACCGGAGAAACGTCACACCCACTCCTGACCCAAAGCTGCCTGATTCAAATCCAAAGATGAAGTCGACAAAAGTGATAGAAAGTGATAGACAAGAGTGAGGCTTCCAGGAATCCCTGGATTAGCCAGCATGGAGGGGAAGGGGAAGGAGAGAAGAGGAGCAATGTAGAAGCTGCTGCAGTTGGGGGAAATCTGAAAGGCAGAGTGATAGACGGAGCAATCATATTTATGGAGGGACTGCTGAGGCCATAGTACTAGCCCTGCGAGTCAAATATACAGAGAGGCAGAGGAACTGGGAGAAATTTATACCATCTGGGCCCCAGATACCTCTTACAGATGGAGGAATACTGACTTGAGCCTCTGACAGCAGGCTCAGCGGTAAACTGGATTAGGTGAAATTTTCCTACATGATAGAATTGAGAGAATCTCCCTGAAGTTGACCTTCTTTATATGTGATTTAAAACATTCCATGAGACAAAAACCAAAGATAATTCAGCCATACTCTGCTTCAGTGATTCAGCACAATTCCCTCATAAATTCAATTCTTCTTCAACCACTACACCGCCCCAACATGATAATTCATGCCACTGTAATTGATTTAATGGCAAGAAAGTTTCACCAAAATAGCAGAACTCTAAAACACACCAGAGATGATCTGATTTACAATTCTGAATCACTTCTTGGCAGTCTCGCATAGTAATTCCATCCACACTGTATCCATACGATCTTTTCTAGTAATTTAATGTGGCAAATTTTCCTTTAAACTGAATATTGATAAGCGCTTGATTTTAGCAAATCAAAATCTATTCAAGATCATGACAGACCCAGGATTTTGGCATTTCTCTACCCTTTTACTTGAAACATTATTGACCTCTTTTAGATAGTAGGTATTAGGCTGAGTAAAATTCCCTATTTTGATCATGCCAGCAGAGTTTCAAGCTTGAGGGTGGTAGGCTCAAAACAAAAAGAAGCATGTCTCCACACCCAGCAGATGGTAAGCATAAGGCATTTGTTTTACCATGGGTACAAGCAGAAAAGAGCATCAGGTCTAAGTAAGAGTTGAATAATTTGAAGGCAACTTGTCCTGAATGGTTTATCAGAGAGGTTAGGGATCTTGGATGTCCAGGAAGGCAACCAGTATCTTATTGCTTATTTTGGGAACAGAATGATGGGTTGGATGGACCACTGGTCTGGTCCAGTGATGGTACTGCTTTTGATTGTGTAGTATAAAATTCTGACAGAGAGGTCTACAGCCAGAAGGTTGGTAAGTGGATCTGCCCTGTGGCTTTGCTTGCCCAACCCAAATGGCCCCATCTTGGAAGTCATTACGCATCTGCCTTCCCACAAAGACCAGGAGTCCCGAGCTACCTTGGTAGGCAGGAAGTCCCGTCTCAGCTCCAGTGAGCAGACAGGCCGTGATGGATTCAGAGATCAAGGATGAATCAAGGATCACCCTATGGTTTTATGTGGAGGTCACCCAATTTCAGAGAGGAGCATTTAATTTTACTTCCACTGCTGGCATAACTTTCCCGCGGAAAGCAAATTAGCGTGTATGTATTCCAGAAAAAGAAAATACAACTACTGCTTAAAAATGTCTCTTGATTTACCAATCAGAGACTGTGGACTATATAGCAAGGTGCAACTTATGACATTATCTCTTACCTAGTTTTAATCAACGTCACTCGTATATAACAAACAGTGATTGCATGTCAATTTTTCAGTTACGTCTTTTTTTTTTGCTACAGAAAGGAATGCCACACCTTATTTTACCATTTTAAAATAAAATGCTACAAGTTGCATTCGATAAAGAAATTGATTGAAACGTGACATGAGTGGGCAATTCAATTCCATGCCAGAATAGATCAGAAGAAACATCGTTTAGAGTTATCTGATGTTTCTGGGAACTTTCTCCTACCCTAACTGGAGAGGAAGAATCCTCTGTATTTCGTTTCTGGGGCTCTGCTTCCACGTCTTGGCGCTTGTTCTTCATTCTTTCCCTAAGATCTCCAGTAGGCCTTTCTGGCGACCTATATAAAATTTAAACAAAAGAACAAACAACAATAACAAAAAGTTTCATTTGAGAGATTTATAAAACAGAACTACAGGAAAAGATACAACATCCTCAACCAGATTCTTTTTTAAGATTTTCAAAGCCCTTGCTTAAAAGGTTTGGAAGACGTAAGCTCACTGTGGTCAGGAAACGTGACTGCTGCCTCTGTTATACGGTACTCTCCCAAGCACTCAGTATAGTGCTCTGCATATACTAAGTGCTCAATAAATACCACTGAGGATACTGCAAACTAATAAGCTTTCATTTTAAAACCATTTCTAAAAGAAATGGGGTAGTGCTCCCAAATCTCCTCCCAAGCCATTAGTATGCAAATCATTGGTTAAGAACTGGAGTAGCAAGCAAGAAAATATGGGAAGCATTAAACTAGGAATTTGGAAGTAACAGTTCAATAATTTTCCCACACTGCAAAGACTATCAATGAAATGCCTCCCTCCCATTTAGCACTCAGTAGGTTACATCTGGGATCTCCAAGTGCAGCAGTATGGGAAAAGCAATTTCTACATCAAGGCAACCTACAATGGTTTGAAGAGGCTAACTGGAACGGTAAAACATGGATAAAGCATAATTCATACATAGCATTAACAATCAATCGGAAAACCTACAGAATAGTAGCAACTGCAAAAATTGAGAAACTAGCTCATGTCCCATACAGGCATGGCAAGATATTTTGACAATAACTTACTGCCCATTATGCCTTTGGCAAAAGCATTTATACTACTATGAATTTCTTGGAAGACAGGGAATATGTGGATATTCATATGCTGAAATTGGAAACAGGTTAGCTGATTTAACAAATGGAGAATTGTAAAACTTTCTCCGCTGTCACCTTAGATCACTGAAGGTGGAATATGAGTTCAGAAAGGAAAAGAGGGTTGATGGGAATGGCTTTACTTCACAGAGAACAGTTTTAGAACATAAATGGTGAGGAAATTCCAATAGAGTGGGGAAAAAAAGTCACCTTCCCCACCCTAAAAATATCACTTTATAAGGAAAATTAGGAAACCTATGTCATTAATGGGCAAGTTCATTTTGAAGAGGGAGTAATTTAGTGAACTTCTGCCTAAGTATTCTAGCTCAGTGTTTAGCTGATGAGCCATGGGTGAGCCCATGATCTTTCCCCATGCTACCACCTAGAAAAAATCTACAGCAGGCACATTCACAGCCTGAGGGAATGCCTGCAATGTGCAGGGTTTCCAAAATAGCAGTATGGAAAAAACCATCACCATTTGGACCAAATCTATTTCAATTTCCCCAACCTCAATTTCCTGTCAAAAATGCATGAACATAAAGGTAGGCATGTTTCCAAGTCTAGAATGGGCCCCCACACGTTAAGAAGAGATGAAAGAAATGGGGAGAAAAAGAGTGAGAATTCCGTGAGGCTCCCTTTCCTCTGCTCCTGTGACTTTTGGGGTGGCGGGGTGACCCCCCAACTGCTCATCCCCTATTAGATGGACAGCCAATTAGAAGAAGTTGGGAAGCATTACCTCTAAATATTTCAGCTTATTGGCAGATCTGTTAAGTAGGGACTGCTATACTTAGATTCAATAAGCAAATTCATCCCTAACAGTCCCACTAAAATCAAATTTATATTTCACTATTAGAAAAATATTCCAGGCTCCCAAGTTCTTCTGTGAATCACAACACATCTTTTGTTATTTTCTCTGCAAATTTTTTTCACTTTTTAGGCAATTGCAAATCATTTTCTTCAAGGCCCCACCAAACAAAAGAAAACATCAAAAAAGTAAGCCAGAAAAAGAATTCATCTTTAGTACAGGATCGTGTATCAGGAGTTCCTGCATACTGACCCTAGTTATGGAACTACCCTCTACTGATATAGGTAAAATCTTTACCTCTATTTACCTCAAATATTTGCCATTGTAAACGTGGGTGGGGATGAGGGGCGGCTTACCACCTAAAGAATTATGAGGATAAATTCATCCTTTAAAGCATTTAGGAAGACTTAAAAAGCACAAGCTGATAGCTACGGCACCCCTCTTACCCTGCTGTGGTTTCCCCATGTCCAAAAACTATAGCCAATTAATTTTGGCCAAAAGGACTTAATTTTTCCCTTCTGGGAAGAAGCTGCGAATGAAAATCTGTTCTAAACAAGAGTTAAAAAATACTGCTGTTTCAAAATAAGTGAAGAAAGCAGGTACTTGAAAGTTACTGAGAGGGCCAAACATTTTAGAGAGTGATGCTTCTGATGGGGGCTTGCCAATGTGTTGATTTTTTTTTTAAAGTCTGTTTTGTTTTTAAAAAACAAGTCTATTGTTGGTTATTTCAATAAATGTGATGAACTATAAGGTAGCAGAGATAGTGATGTACATGTGTATATTATGCCCTTAGAAAGACTGGTAGGGCAGAACACAAAACTATATTAGATGATAGACCTAAATCTAATTTCCCCTATGAGAGAAAATGGTGATTCGCAACTTTAGTGCTAGCAGTTTATTTCAGAAAGGAAGACACTCATCTTAACTACACTATTTGTATTACAATTTCTTCTAGGAAAAAAGATTTTGCATAAATGCAAAATGCATTCTTTACTAAATTAATTTGAATGCTGAAAAGTCAACCATACTAGCTGTTTCCTATTTTAGGTTAATAACAAAACTCCTCTCTAAAAATACAATGAATTGTAATTCAAGCAGTTACTGAGGATAGAGGTATTCAAAAGCCACAGTAGAAGCATAAAATTATCCATTTACCCAAGAATTTACAGTCACTACTCCCAAAGCAAATGAAAAACTGAGCAAGAAAAACTATCTAAATTCCAGCCTTTTATTATTTGAAATGAAAATTATATTTTAAAAAGCCACTGCAGTGGTGGAGCTTTCCCTTTTTTTTCATTTTAGAAACTTGAATAATCCTAAAAACTTAAAAAAAAACCTACTAAGATAGCCACAGTAGTACTTCAGATTCTTAAATACATCAAACTTGCCAAAGCCATTTTCCAAGAGCATGTAAAAAATTCAAAGTTCTCTATTTACCTTCTATAACTGCTGCTATAGCCTTTACCTCGGGGTGAAGGGCCATGTACGAATCTACATGTGTTCCCATAGAGGCAGTTGCCCGTCTTCAGCCAGTTACGGCACTGAGTCTAAGAGACAGATATTACCGGGTGAATATCACTTATTTCTACTTTAAGTTTGAGTGGCAGAATTTTTTAAAACTTCTAAAATTATTATTCCAACTCATCTTGATCTCTCTCCCCCCAAGTAAATAAAAATAATGAACAGACTTCTGAAAAAAAAAAACCTCCGTGCATATTATTTTTTCAATTCTCTTAAGAATTTGAAAAGCTCATCTATAGTCCTACATGAAAGCAGGCTACTCTCCTGTGTTAATATGTCCCAATAACTTAAGAATTCCACATGTGTACATTTCCTTTTGAATGTCCTGCCAGCTAAGAGAGAGAGATGAACACGTAAAAACTCACCTCTGCAGTACTGCCAGTGCTGGGTCCAAGCCTTTCAAAAACACTGGGTCTTCGTGATGTGCTATCAGATATGGTCTTGGTATTTTCCACTGTGACCTTCCTTCTAATTTTTGACATTTTGTACTACTTTAACCAAAAAAGAGAGAGGCAAAAACTGTAAAATTCTTTAGTGGTAAATAAATGAGGCTGAACTCACTAGCAGAAAGAAGGAATTATTATGCTGTCAAAACTGCAGGAGGATTTCTGTAGAGAGGAAGAATGAGAGTGCGGAAGGAGTCTTAAATTACGTGGAACATATCCACCTGTTTTACGGTGGCACAGCTGATTAATAAACTAATTCATATCAAATGAATAGGAGAATTTTTTTTTCAAAGCACCATTTTAGATTTGCCATCCTCCTTTTGAGGAAAGGTTAGATGCAGAGAATAGTCAGTGCTGTTAGATCAAGTCACATCACCATCAATCGTATTTATTGAGCGCTTACTATGTGCAGAGCACTGTACTAAGCGCTTATGTCTTTGGTCTCCATCCTTTCCAGCACAGAGATGTCTTCAGAGTATTTAATGAGCACACTGAGATTAACTTGTCTTGGGGGGAAAAAAAGGGCTCAAAAAAGAACAGGAGAGTTTCCTCTCTGAAGAAAAAGTTTTGCTAATACAAATTATGTGTGCTGAATTGCTGGCAAATTTCATTCTTAAAAGAGCTCAGTGGTGCAGGATTCTTCCCCCTAAGGGGGATTACCTGGAAAACCTAGGGAGAAGGACTCATGCTCCAAGGTAGTGTGGAGTACAAAGGCATCTGAGAGCAGAATTCAGCCTAAAACACACAGAGGGTAGAGAAGGCATTTTGTGTTTGTCAAGAGAAAAACACATCAGTTTGTGAGATATCAAATTATAAACGGAATTCATCACAATCCTCCCATGGCATACAACTTTAAAATATAAAGGTTACCTCTTCCTGGCCACCCTTACAGAAATATATTTGGGAAAAAGGCCAATTAAAAAAAATATGATTGTGCTGCCGAGGTTCCGCTGGATGGAAATCAAAGTTTTCTATGTAGTTTTGATTATGTTTTCTTAAATTCATGATTAGCAAGAAATAATGAAACAGGCCATTAATTTTTTTAAAAGCAGATTTCTGCCCCTAAAATCTACAGAGAATTAGAACTCCAGAGGGATTTAATCAGAAAACATAACTGCATGACACCATCCGATGAACCACATAAAGCCCATCAGTACAGTATATAAAGAGAACATTTGGGCAGGATTGAGGCAAGTGAGTAGAATTACACCAATATTCTCAAGAAGAGAGTCAGGATGCTTCATGAGTATCTCAACAGGCATTTATGTAACTCAGACTATTGGTTAAAAAAATTACAAGGGGGATTCATGGATAAGAAAGGAAAAAAATGTTAATTATACGATTGCACTCTAAAATGTATTCCAGCCCTTTCTTTGGTGTTGTGTCAAGTGACTGAATGCTTGGATCTCATTGCAAAGGGAATGAGAGAATATAAGATAATAGCATTCAAAATGAAAAGCCCAATTTACATGAAAAAAATTTGCATTCAATTAGAGCTATTTCACTTGAGCCTCATAAAAACAACAACAGAGGAAGCACCTTCTACATACGACCAAAGAAATGCTGGACAAAAAGCTGCATCAGAAAGGATGAAAATAGATAGTAGACAAATGATTTTAAGAACTCCCATGCATCTTGTTTCAGTGTAAAAAAATAATCAAATATACAATCAAGACAAAGTGATTTTAAAATATCTTGTATTTGGGGGTAATTACAATAAACAAAGATAAGCATAGTTTCATAAAATAAACTGATAGAGAAAGAAATCACCTATATAAATTATAGTTAGCCTCAACTTGCAGACTCACATAACAATAATGTAGTTAGCATAAGGAAGACACATATCAAAATTTCTTTTGCCTGTTTTCTGTTTTTACACATACTTTAAGAAGATCGTTAGCCCATGGGGAATCAGGCACAGGAACAAGACTTTGAAAGGAAAACTTCGAAAGGAAACACTGCGGTCTGAGTAACTCAATGAAACCATTCCTCCTAAACAGAGTCCACAGTGAAGAGTGAATGTTTTGAATTTCAATTGGGAAAATTATAAGGTATTTCAATTTCCCAGAAATCAACAAAAATTTAAGTGAATACAGGCAAATAAAAGGCAAGAGTGATCACCACCTATTTTTTTCCATCAGAAATTAAGTGTCAAAAATGCCACTGAAGATTTTACAAACAAAAACCAAAGGGACTTCTTGGTGTGGAGGAAGGGAACCAACTGCCTCCCTACAGACACAATTTCAAAATGTGAAATGGCACTTTCCTAATTGTATTTAACTTACCAATCCAAAAATTCATATCTAAATAAGTCTTGTGCCTTGCTACTTGACAACGTGCACTTTTTCACCACCTCCGTCATCCAGGGAGACAAATGCAAGATCCACCAAAACCTTTACCTCCATCAAAGGAGGTTTGAATGTAGTAATTTTGAAGTCCAAGAATAAGAATAATGAACATTCACACTCGAAATGACTTTCAAATATCACACCAAGGTTAGAGACCAACCAAGATATTTCCCCATTCTCCCCCAATTTAATCCTGTTAGTAACCTGGATTACTAGCTCTCCCTCCTTTAAGACTTTTCTCCAAAATTTTCATGGGATATTGACGCTCTCCAAGCTGGGTCCCTTCTATTGACAAGACTAAGACCCAAAATACCGCTCCATGCTGGGGGGGCAAGATCTCCAGGGCTCTTCAAAAATGTACCCTCAACTAAAAATATCAGATAGTGGCAGAGCAACCTTGCCTAAGATGCAAGGACTCCCTCGAAGGAATACCTCAACTCAGGGGGAACTTCAGGGTAAAGAGAAGAAAAACAAAAGGCTGCATTGAAAAAAATTCATTTTAAAATCGGTGCCACTGATCCGGCTGGAATTTTTCACTATCCCAAAGGCAATGGCTATGGATGGAAAAAGAACACTTGCCACCGGGGTGAACATAAAGTACACTCAGTTCCCTATAACACAGAATTCTGTTCTTGATGAACCCAACTTGGAGGAAAGTGTGCTATACCATGCACGCCTGAGCCTCAGCGAAGCACATAACTGTTTCGTCCAACATCACTTTGTAGTCTATTGTCCTCTAATTCCCTAACATGTTCCATCTAAAACATGTGTAAACCCACATGCTATGGAAGAACTGAGTTTACTAGAACTGGCTTAGTGAAACAATGAATTCTGAAACAGTCATTCTAATTCATGACTCCTTATATATCACTGCATTGTTTGGGGTTGGGAGGTGAGAGGGGTGACCCCATTCTGGGAAACAGCAAAGTAATACCCCTCTGAGTCAGAAGACCATATTCTTCTCCCTTTTGTATTATTTCACGTTAAAACGTTTGTCAAAGGTGCTTAGGTAACACAATGATAGGTGTAAATTTGCACTCTACCTATAACAGTGTGGTGGCAGAACAAACCCACCATCTACTGAACTTCAAGGGCAATTTTAACTCAATCTATTCCCAGCATAAAATTAAAGCAAACATAAAGGCAAAGAGATTCATTTTAATTGTACTGAAAGTTGTAAAATGGGAAGAACCATAGGAACAAATCTTATTTTGGTCTCTGAAACAAGCTTTCAGATCATTATCAGATTGTGACTTGAATTCATCAAAATCTACTCCAATTGTAAGCAGGAACATTACCTGCTTATCAACGGTAAACCTTTAATACTCAGAATAAGAGTAGTTTCAATAAATGTGCCAAATCATAGTTTCCTCCAGAGTCACCACTTGTGACTAATTACAGCTATATCTGAGAAATGAGCACTTAATTGCGGCAGTTACCAATTGGGATTTTAAAAAAACAAACTTGCGGTGGAATTAAAAAATGTATTTCATATTACACAAATCTTCAGTAGCAAACCTTGTAAAAGGATGCTGGCACATCCATTTAAGTTACATAATTATACTATAGTATACTACTTAAACCGGCCAAGATTTGTTATAAACCTCTCCTCTTTACCCATCCACTGTTGTATTCTGTTTTCCACTTCCATTCCATTGTTTTCCTGCTAGTTCCCCAGTAATTCACTTGGGCCTTCTGTGCCCCACTGCCCACTGGTTCTCCCCCAAACTGTGAGACACTTCTTTGCTTTTCAAGACAGCTTTTTTTTATAACTTCCCCCTCCACTGCCTTTTCCCCATCTCCCCCCCACCCACTTTCTATTACATCTCCTTCTCTCCTACCTTTTTTGACACACCTAGCCCAAATTTCTTGGTGCTCTCTAGACTCTGATGGTCTCTGCTCTGATAACCTTTCTTTCCACCATGGAAATTCCACTTCTCCTTTCTTGCCTTTCCACCCAGCCATCTCTCAAGACCGTGGTGTCTCTCCGGTTTTCCGCAGACTTCCGTACAAAATAGCAAGCACCTGGGATATTACACACTAAGATCTGGTTCTCAGGCCAGACATGCACAATTAGTACTTGGTTCCCCTTCTAACAATACAGCGAGATGAGACACTGTTTTGAAAAGACAAGCAGTATTTTTATGATCGTAACTACCTGCAACTTGGAGAGCTCTTACTGCTCTGACAAAAAGTGATACAGAAAATATCTTTTAGATTAAAAGCTGGATTTTAGTTTCCAACTTGAGCAAATAAAACATTTCATGTGTGATTGTGATTGCAGGCACTATCCAATAAAATAGGGAATAGAAACAAGAATATACGCAGTCAATAAATGATTTTTTTCTGAATTATAAACATTGTCAACAGGAAGTTTCGAATGGCAATGCTACTACTACCCATCAAATCTTGACTGATTTATCCAGTGGGTACTCCTGACTCAAGAGCAGCAACAGAAGGCCCATGAGCTGCATCCTACTGAAATTGGTCCCCCCTGGGCATTCCAAGACCCCTAGCTTGCACAACTACACAACTCAGCAGGTTTGCTGTTTAAAACATTACCTCAGATCGTATTTTACACTTTGAATTAAGAATTTATTTTGGTAACCAGAGAATGACAGCATAGAGCACTTCCAAAGTAGTATCACTTGAGAACTAAATCCAGCAACTTTCAAAAGATTAACTGGGTAACTAAAATGTCCCATACTCCCTTCCACACGCTTCCGGTAAAGCCTCGGACAACACTACGGAAATACAGAAACGTCTTAGACTTCAAAACCGCAACTTTGTGCTGATGCCACTTGGCAGCGACTTAAGAATCTGTCCTGACCAAACTGCAACAATTCTGAATACTTATGCAAGCAATGCCAATCCACGTGACAACCAAGTTCTGTCTCCAACAATAATACCAGGCCAGGGCATCCAAAAGCTTATAAAATGGGGCAAAACCAACTGACTATATTCCATGCCACAAAGCAGATCCTAAAGATGGAATTATTTCCCATTCACATACTAAGCTGCCTAGTGTGTCACTTACAATAATTGTGGCACTTAAGTGCTGCGCACCAAGCACTGTACTAAGCGCTTGGGCATATTCAAGATGACCAGATTCCATAGGGGGCACGCAGTCTAAGCAGGAGAGAGCAGGTATTGGATCCCTATTCTGCAGATGAAGGAACTGAAGCCCAGAGAAGTTAAGTGATTTGCCCAGGGTCACACAGCAGACATCTGGCAGAACCGGTACTAGAACCCAGGTCCTCTGACTCCGAGGCCACATTGCTTCTCTATCTACATCTAGGGAAGACATCACGAGCAAGAACTGCTCAGGACCACTGACTCTCCACTGTTAGTTGCCCCCAGCAAGGGGCAACTTCTTGCCTCTTAGACGCCTGCCAACAGGGGATAGAAACCTACAGGATAAGTCTGGCCAACGGAGGCCTCCTTCCTGCAGAGGTTCGGTGGACTGCACAAACCCCCGTGCTCCTGCAGCCCTCGTCCCTCTCCAAAACACTAAAAACCACCGGGGTCTCCTGATTGTTTTGCCTACCAATTCGCGGTGAGTTTGGGGCACAACCTTTCCCCCCCACCCATCACTCTCCACCCCTCTCCCTCAAGTCCTGAGCTCTAATCCCGGCTCCATCCTTGCCTGCTGCGTGCCCTTGGGTAAGTCTCCGTGCCTAAGTTATCTCACCTGTAAAACAGGGATATAGACTGTGTGCCCCAAGTGGGGCAACCTGATAATAATAATGGCATTTGTTAAGCGCTTACTATATGCTCAGCTCTGGGGTAGATACAAGTTTATCAGGTTGGACACAGTCCCCGACCCACATGGGGTTCCCAGTCTCCACCCCCATTTTACAGATGAGGGAACTGCTCCACCACTTGTCTGCTGTGTGACCTTAGGGAAGTCACTTCACTTCTCTGTGCCTCAGTTACCTCACCTGTAAAATGGGGAATAAGACTGTGAGCCCTATGGGGGACAGGGGCTGTGAACGACTCGACTTGGTTGTGTCCATCCCAGAGCTAAGTACAGTGCCTGGCACATAGTAAGCGTGTAACAAAACACCATAATAACAATTATTATTAAGTGAAATGACTCACCCAAGGTCACACAGCAGATGAGTGGCAGAGCCAGGATTAGAACTCATGACCTTCTGACTTCCAGGCCCAAGGTCTAGCCACTGGGCCATGCTGCTCCTTGCTCCTTCCCTCGCCCACGGTGGGGCCGGGATGACGATGATGATGGTATTTGTTAAGCACTTCTAGACTTTGAGCCTGTTGTTGGTTAGGGATTCTCTCTGTTGCTGAACTGTACTTTCCAAGCGCTTAGTCCAGTGCTCTGCACCCAGTAAACGCTCAATACATGCGATTGAATGAATGAATGAGGCACCGTGGCTTAGCGGAAAGAGAACAGGCTTGGGAGTCAGAAGTCATGGGTTCTCATCCCGGCTCCGGCACTTAGCTGTGTGACTTTAGGCAAGTTACTTCACTTCTCTGGGCCTCAGTTCCCTCATCTGTAAAACGGGGAGGAAGACTGTCAGCCCCACATGGAACAACCTGTATCACCATGTAGCGCTTTGAACAGTGCTTGGTACGTAGTAAGCGCTTAACAAACACCAAAATTATTATTAAGTGGCGGAGCCGGGATTAAACCCAAGACGTCTGACTGCCAAGCTGGCGCTCTTCCCAAGCGCTTAGTCCAGTGCTCTGCACACAGGAAGCGCTCAATAAACACGACGGAAGGAATGAGCCCGTTGTTGGGTCGGGACCGTCTCTATTTGTTGCCGACTTGTACTTCTCAGCGCTTAGTACAGTGCTCTGCACACAGTAAGCGCTCAATAAATATGATTGAATGAACCCTTGCCAACGCCCCCGCGGGGCATCTCTAGATGGTAAACTCACTGCGGACAGGCATTATGTCTGTTATATGATTTGTTCTGACGGTTTTGACACCTGTCTACTGGTTTTGGTGTCTGTTTCCCCCTTCTAGACTGGGAGCCCGTTGTTAGGTGGGGACCATTTCTGTCTGTTGCCGACTTGTACTTCCCAGCACTCAGTAATAATAAT
The DNA here is from genome assembly GCF_015852505.1 of Tachyglossus aculeatus. NCBI lineage: Eukaryota > Metazoa > Chordata > Mammalia > Monotremata > Tachyglossidae > Tachyglossus > Tachyglossus aculeatus. Next base: position 10,853,697 of record NC_052085.1, on the reverse strand, counting down.
AATAACAATAATGATGGTATTTGTTAAAAGCTTACTAGGTGCCAAGCACTGTTGAAGCGCTGGGAGGGATACGAGGTGATCAGGTTGTCCCACTGGGGGCTCACAGTCTTCACCCCCATTTTACAGATGAGGGAACTGAGGCCCAGAGAAGTGACTCGTCCAAAGTCCCACAGCTGACAAGTGGCGGAACCGGGACTAGAACCCATGACCTCTGACCCTGAGGCCCCTGCTCTAATAGTAATAATAAGAATAATGATGTTATTTGTTAAGCGCTTACTATGTGCCAAGCACTGTTCTAAGAGCTGGGTGGGATACAAGGGAAGCAGGGAAGCAGCGTGGCTCAGTGGAAAGAGCCAGGGCTTTGGAGTCGGAGGTCATGGGTTCAAATCCCGGCTCCGCCAATTGCCAGCTGCAGGACTTTGGGCAAGTCACTTCACTGTGCCTCAGTTACCTCATCTGTAAAATGGGGATGAAGACTGTGAGCCCCCCGTGGGACAACCTGATCACCTTGTATCCTCCCCAGCACTTAGAACAGTGCTTGGCACATAGTAAGCACTTTGTAAATGCCATTATTATTACAAAGTTATTGTTTTTATTATCATTACAATAATTATAGTTATTACTATTTGACACCTGTCCCCATGTTTTGTTTTCTGTCTCCCCCTTCTAGACTGTGAGCCCGCTGTTGGGTAGGGCCCATCTCTATATGTTGCCGACTTGTACTTCCCAAGCACTTGGTCCAGTGCTCTGCACACATGAAGCACTCAATAAATACGATTGAATGAATAACTACGACTTGATGACTTAGCTCTTGGGAGAGTATAACTAGCTCTCTTCCCCCCTTCAAAGCCCTACTGAGAGCTCACCTCCTCCAGGAGGCCTTCCCAGTCTGAGCCTGCTTTTCCTCTGTTCCTCCTCCCCTCTCCTTCTCCCCTCTCCCTCCCTCTGCTCTACCCCCTTCCCCATCTCACAGCACTTTTGTGTATTTGTACGTATCTACTGCTTACTGTGTGCAGAGCACTGGACTAGGCGCTTGGTAAGTCCAAGTTGGCAACATCTAGAGATGGTCCCTACCCAACAGTGGGCTCACAGTCTAGAAGGGGGAGACAGACAACAAAACAAAACATATTAACAGAGTAAAATAAATAGAATAAATATGTACAAATAAACTAGAGTAATAAATACGCACAAACACATATACATATATACAGGTGCTGTGGTGAGGGGAAGGAGGTAAGGCGGGGATGGACGGGGGGGAGAGGAAGGAGGGGGCTCATTCATTCATATTTATTGAGCACTTACTGAGTGCAGAGCACTGAACTAGACGCTTGGGAAGTCCAAGTTGGCAACATCTAGAGATGGTCCCTACCCAACAGTGGGCTCACAGTCTAGAAGGGGGAGACAGACAACAAAACAAGGCATAGTAACAAAATAAAATAGAATGAATACATACAAATAAAATAAACAGAGTAATAAGTACGTACAAACATATATACAGGTGCTGTGGGGAGGGGAAGGAGGTAAGGCGGTGGGGAGAGGATGGAGGGCGTAAGCGCTCAATAAATATGATTGAATGAATGAATGACCGCCCCACGTGACTTAGGGGGAGAGGAAGGAGGGAGTAAGCACTGGATAAATACGATTGAATGAATATTTATTACTCTATTTATTTACTTATTTGTACATACTTATTCTATTTTATTTTGTTAACATGTTTTATTCTCTGTCTCTCCCTTCTAGACTGTGAGCCCACTGTTGGGTAGGGACTGTCTCTATATGTTGCCAACTTGTACTTCCCAAGCGCTTAGTACAGTGCTCTGCACACAGTAAGTGCTCAATAAATACGATTGAATGAATGAATGAATGACCGCCCCACGTGACTTAAGGGGAGAGGAAGAAGGGAGTAAGCACTCAATAAATACATCTGACTGACTGACCGCCCCACATGACTTAGAGGGAGAGGAAGGAGGGAGTAAGCGCTCAATAAATACGATTGAATGACTGACTGACCGTCCCACGTGACTTAGGGGGAGGGGAAGGAGGGAGTAAGCGCTCAATAAATACATATGAATGAATGAATGACCGCCCCACGTGACTTAGGGGGAGGGGAAGGAGGGAGTAAGCGCTCAGTAAATACACATGCATGAATGAATGATTGCCCCACATGACTTAGGGGGTGGGGAAGGAGGGAGTAAGCGCTCAGTAAGAAACAATAATAATGATAATGGCATTTATTAAGCGCTTACTATGTGCAGAGCACTGTTCTAAGCACTGGGGAATTTACAAGGTGATCAGGTTGCCCCATGTGGGGCTCACAGTCTTAATCCCCATTTCACAGATGAGGTAACTGAGGCTCAGAGAAGTTAAGTGAGTTGCCCAAAGTCACACAGCTGACGAGTGGTGGAGCCGGAATTTGAACCCATGACCTCTGACTCCAAAGCCCGGGCTCTTTCCACTGAGCCACGCTGCTTCTCTACATATATACATATACATAGTAAATGCATATGAGTGAATGAATGAATGACCGCCCCACATGACTTAGGGGGAGGGGAAGGAGGGAGTAAGCGCTCAATAAATACATACGAATGAATGAACGCTCCACGTGACTTGGGGGAGGGGAAGGAGGGAGTAAGCGCTCAATACATACGAATGAATGAATGACCGCCCCACGTGACTTAGGGGGAGAGGAAGGAGGGAGTAAGCGCTCAATAAATATGAATGAATGAATGACCGCCCCACGTGACTTAGGGGGAGGGGAAGGAGGGAGTAAGCGCTCAATAAATACTTACGAATGAATGAATGACCGCCCCACGTGACTTAGGGGGAGGGGAAGGAGGGAGTAAGTGCTCAATAAATACGAATGAATGAATGACAGCCCCACGTGACTTAGGGGGAGGGGAAGGAGGGAGTAAGCCCTCAATAAATACATATGAATGAATGAATGACCGCCCCACGTGACTTAGGGGGAGAGGAAGGAGGGAGTAAGCGCTCAGCAAATACATATGAATGAATGAATGACCGCCCCACGTGACTTGGGGGAGGGGAAGGAGGGATTAAGCGCTCAGTAAATACACATGAATGAATGAATGACTGCCCCACATGACTTAGGGGGAGGGGAAGGAGTAAGCGCTCAGTAAATACATATGAATGAATGACCGCCCCACGTGACTTAGGGGGAGGGGAAGGAGGGAGTAAGCCCTCAATAACTACATATGAATGAATGAATGACCGCCCTACATGACTTAGGGGAAAGGGAAGAAGGGAGTAAGCGCTCAGTAAATACACATGAATGAATGAATGACCGCCCCACGTGACTTAGGGGGAGGGGAAGGAGGGAGTAAGCGCTCAATAAATACGAATGAATGAATGACCGCCCCACGTGACTTAGGGGGAGGGAAAGGAGGGAGTAAGCGCTCAGTAAATACACATGAATGAATGAATGACCGCCCCACGTGACTTAGGGGGAGGGAAAGGAGGGAGTAAGCGCTCAATACATACGAATGAATGACCGCCCCACACGACTTAGGGGAAGGAGGGAATAAGCGCTCAGTAAATACATCATCATCATCAATAGTATTTATTGAGCGCTTACTATGTGCAGAGCACTGTACTAAGCGCTCAATACATATGAATGAATGAATGACCGCCCCACACGACTTAGGGGAAGGAGGGAATAAGCGCTCAGTAAATACATATGAATGAATGAATGACCGCCCCACGTGACTTAGGGGGAGGGGAAGGAGGGAGTAAGCGCTCAGTAAATACATCATCATCACCAATCGTATTTATTGAGCGCTTACTATGTGCAGAGCACTGTACTAAGCGCTCAGTACATATGAATGAATGACCGCCCCACACGACTTAGGGGAAGGGGAAGGAGGGAATAAGCGCTCAGTAAATACATATGCATGAATGAATGACCGCCCCACGTGACTTAGGGGGAGGGGAAGGAGGGAGTAAGCGCTCGGTAAATACATACGAATGAATGAATGGCCGCCCCACGTGACTTAGGGGGAGGGGAAGGAGGGAGTAAGCGCTCGGTAAATACATATGAATGAATGAATGAATGACCGCCCCACGTGACTTAGAGGGAGGGGAAGGAGGGAGTAAGCGCTCGGTAAATACATATGAATGAATGACCGCCCCACGTGACTTAGGGGGAGGAGGGAATAAGCGCTCGGTAAATACAGATGAATGAATGAATGACCGCCCCACGTGACTTAGGGGGAGGGGAAGGAGGGAGTAAGCGCTCGGTAAATACGACTGAATGAATGAATGACCGCCCCACGTGACTTAGGAGGGAGTAAGCGCTCAATAAATAGGACTGACTGACTGCCCGCCGGCCCCGGGTGTCTTACCTCCGTGCGGCGGTGGTGGTGCGGTGGCTCCCCGCCGCCCGCGCGCCCCCCCGCCCGCGCGCGGCGGCCCTTGGGGTCCCCCCCAGCCCGCTGGGAACCGGAGCCTGACCGACGCTTCGCCAGGGTCAGGGCGGGGGCGGGGGAAACAACCGGGAACAGCGCCGTCGGCGAACGGGCACCCCCGGGCCCCGCCGCCCTCCTCACACGACGGAAATCACTGAGGAGCTGCTACGCGCAGGCGCACCGGCCTCGCCTCCGGACAGCGGCTCTTTGGCCCGGGCCGCTTCCCCCGTTACTCCTCTTCGCGCAGGCGCGTCCGCCTCGGTTACTCCTCCTCGCGCAGGCGCGTCCGCCTCGGTTACTCGAAGCGCAGGCGCGTCTTCCCCTAGTACTCCTCTATGCGCAGGCGCGTCCTCCCAATTAAGCGCTTAGCACGGTGCTCTGCACACAGTAAGCGCTCAATAAATAAATACGATTGAATGAACTCCTCTACGCGCAGGCGCGTCCTCCCCCGATTACTCCTCTACGCGCAGGCGCGTCCTCCCCCCCACATTACTCCTCTACGCGCAGGGGCGTCCTCCCTAATTACTCCTCTACGCGCAGGCGCGTCCTCCCAATTAAGCTCTTAGTACAGTGCTCTGCACACAGTAAGCGCTCAATAAATACGATTGAATGAACTCCTCTACGCGCAGGCGCGTCCTCCCCCGATTACTCCTCTACGCGCAGGCGCGTCCTCCCCCGCCATTACTCCTCTACGCGCAGGCGCGTCCTCCCCATTACTCCTGTACGCGCAGGCGCGTCCTCCCTAATTACTCTACGCGCAGGCGCGTCCTCCCAATTAACCGCTTAGTACAGTGTTCTGCACACAGTAAGCGCTCAATAAATACGATTGAATGAACTCCTCCTCGCGCAGGCGCGTCCTCCCCCGATTACTCCTCTACGCGCAGGCGCGTCCTCCCCCGATTACTCCTCTACGCGCAGGCGCGTCCTCCCCCCCCATTACTCCTCTACGGCGCATCCTCCCCCAATAAATAAGCGCTCAATAAATAAATACGATTGCATGAACTCCTCTACGCGCAGGCGCATCCGCCCCCATTACTCCTCGACGCGCAGGCGCGTCCTCCCTAATTACTCCTCTACGCGCAGGCGTATCCTCCCAATTAACCGCTTAGTACAGTGCTCTGCACGCAGTAAGCGCTCAATAAATACGATTGAATGAACTCCTCTACGCGCAGGCGCGTCCTCCCAATTAAGCGCTTAGTACAGTGCTCTGCACACAGTAAGCGCTCAATAAATACGATTGAATGAACTCCTCTACGCGCAGGCGCGTCCTCCCAATTAAGCGCTTAGTACAGTGCTCTGCACACAGTAAGCGCTCAATAAATACGATTGATGATGATTGAACTCCTCTACGCGCAGGCGCGTCCTCCCAATTAAGCGCTTTTAGTACAGTGCTCTGCACACAGTAATTGCTCAATAAATAAATACGATTGCATGAACTCCTCTACGCGCAGGCGCATCCGCCCCCATTACTCCTCGACGCGCAGGCGCGTCCTCCCTAATTACTCCTCTACGCGCAGGCGTATCCTCCCAATTAACCGCTTAGTACAGTGCTCTGCACGCAGTAAGCGCTCAATAAATACGATTGAATGAACTCCTCTACGCGCAGGCGCGTCCTCCCAATTAAGCGCTTAGTACAGTGCTCTGCACACAGTAAGCGCTCAATAAATACGATTGAATGAACTCCTCTACGCGCAGGCGCGTCCTCCCAATTAAGCGCTTTTAGTACAGTGCTCTGCACACAGTAATTGCTCCATAAATAAATACGATTGAATGAACTCCTCTACGCGCAGGCAGGTCCTCCCAATTAAGCGGTTAGTACAGTGCTCTGCACAGTAAGCGCTCAATAAATACGATTGATGATGATTGAACTCTACGCGCAGGCGCGTCCTCCCAATTAAGCGCAGAGTACAGTGCTCTGCACACAGTAAGCGCTCAATAAATACGATTGAATGAACTCCTCTACGCGCAGGCGTGTCCTCCAATTAAGCGCTGAGTACAGTGCTCTGCACACAGTAAGCGCTCAATAAATTAATACTATTGAATGAACTCCTCTACGCGCAGGCGCGTCTTCCCCGATTACTCCTCTAAGCGCAGGCGCGTCCTCCCCCTATTATTCCTCTACGCGCAGGCGCGTCCTCCCCCTATTACTCCTCTACGCGCAGGCGCGTCCTCCCAATTAACCGATTAGTATGGTGCTCTGCACACAGTAAGTGCTCAATAAATCAATACGATTGAATGAACTCCTCTACGCGCAGGCGCGTCCTCCCCCGATTACGCCTCTACGCGCAGGCGCGTCCTCCCAATGAACCGCTTAGTACAGTGCCCTGCACACAGTAAGCGCTCAATAAATAAATACGATTGAATGAACTCCTCTACGCGCAGGCGCGCCCTCCCCCATTACTCCTCTATGCGCATGCGCATCCTCACCAATTACTCCGCGTAGGCGCGTCCTTCCCAGTTATTCCTCTACGCGCAGGCGCGTCCTCCCCCGATTACTCCTCTTTGCGCAGGCGCATCCTCCTCGAGTACTCTTCGCGCAGGCGCGTCCTTTCCCCCCAATTACTCCTCTACGCGCAGGTGCATCCTCCCCGATTACTACTTTCCGCGCATGCGCGTCATCCTTCGTTAATCATTGTGGAGTTCATCCTCTGCCTTTGGCCTTCTTCTGGTGTGAGGAAGGAGGAGCCGCCATGAAAGACGAGAATGCCCCCCTAGAGTTCATTACTTTGGAAGATGCTATTGGTTGTTATTATCACTTCATTAATAGTTGTCATTTTTTGTGTTTATTGTGTGGTAAAAGCGCTGAGGTAATCAGGTTTATCACAGGTCCCTCTCCCACATGGGGCTCACCATCGAAAGGGACGGGGAAAACAGCCATTGAGTCCTTATTTTACAATTGAAGAAATAATAATGGTAATTATGTAATATAATAATAATATTATTGCTATGGCGTGTCTCAATGGAAAGAGCCCGGGCTTGGGAGTCAGAGGTCATGGGTTCTAATCCCGGCTGTGCCACTTGCCAGCTGTGTGACTTTGGGCAAGTCACTTCACTTCTCTGAGCCTCAGTGACCTCATCTGTAAAGTGGGGATGAAGACTGAGCCCCACGTGGGACAACCTGATCACCTTGTGTCCCCCCAGCACTTAGAATCAATCAATCAATCGTATTTATTGAGCGCTTACTGTGGGCAGAGCACTGTACTAAGCGCTTGGGAAGTACAAGTTGGCAACATATAGAGACAGTCCATACCCAACAGTGGGCTCACAGTCTAAAAATAGAACGGTGCTTTACACATAGTAAGCACTTAACAAATGCCATCGTTACCATTATTATTATTATTATTCTCTGGGCCTCAATCCCTCATCTGTAAAATGGGGATTAAGACTGTGAGCCCCACGTGGGACAACCTGATCACCTTATATCCCCCCCTCCCCCCCCCGGCACTTAGAACAGTGCTTTGCACATAGTAAGTGCTTAACAAATGCCATCATTATTATTATTATTATTCTCTGGGCCTCAGTTCCCTCATCTGTAAAATGGGGATTAAGACTGTGAGCCCCACATGGGACAACCTGATCACCTCGTATCCACTCCAGTGCTTAGAACAGTGCTTTGCACATAGAGTAGCAGTATGGCCCAGTAGATAGAGCACTGGCTTGGGAGTCAGAGGTCATGGGTTCTAATCCCTGCTTCACCACTTATCAGCTGTGTGATTTTGGGCAAGTCACTTCACTTCTCCGAGCCTCAGTTACCTCATCTGTAAAATGGAGGTTAAGACTGTGAGCCCCATGTGGGACAACCTGCTCACCTTGAATCCCCCCACCGCTTAGAACAGTGCTTTGCACATAAGTGCTTAACAAATGCCATTATTACTATTATTATTACGGTCTTTGTGTCAAGCACTGTTCTAAGCGCTGAGGTAGATAATGTAGGTTTAGGCTCCTCATGGAGCTCACAGTCTGAGGAGGGTGAAGAGATATTTTACCCCCATTGTACAGATGAGGGAACTGAGGCAAAGAGAAATGACATGTCCAAGGTCACATGGCAAGTAAGTGGAGCTGGTATTAAAACACAGGTCACCTGACCCCCAGACTCCATGGATTGATTAAAGTGGCCCCCAACTCAATAGTAATGCATTCTCCCAAGCACGTAGTACAGTGCTCAGCACACAGTAAACATTCAGTAAATACTAATGATTGATGAACTTGAAGGAGTAGATGAGCAGCAGGAGCAGTTTCTCTTTTCACCTGTTCTGAGAGTTGTCAATCCCCTGCCTCAGCTCAGAGTTGAATTTAGAGGCAGGCAGCCCAATTTTCTGAGAGCCTTCTTTTCCAGACCTTTCCCTTTTCATGAGCCACAGAATCCTCTGCCTCTTCTCCTGCCCTCTCTAACGTATGGCTATCATCATCAATCGTATTTATTGAGCGCTTACTATCAACCTTGGCAAACTACTATTTTGCTGCCTTGGATTGGCCAGATCCATTGGCAAGGAGGACGAACAACTTTCCTTTTCAGTGGTTCATCTCTTTCGTGCTCCCTTCCACCCCCCCAAAAAACAACAAAAACCAAGGCCATGAAATCCTGTTTGCCTGGAGCTGCTTAAAGGGCTACCAGTCACCCTGCCTCAACTCTGGTGAGTTATTCAGTAAATAGCATTGAATGAATAAGTACTATTAAGTGAATGTGTGAATGTTCCTCTGCAGGAAGGGTGCTAGATGACAAGGAAGGGATATTCAAGGTGAAACCTTAACTGCTGAGATGCATTTTCTACAAACAGTTAAAATTCCCGCAGGCTAATGTGTGTGTGAAGTTCAAGCATAGAACTGACAAAGACTTTAGAAATCTGCTCAGTGATAACAGGCCTGGGAGTCAAAGCTCTGCTATTTGCGTGCTGTGACCAGTTAGGACTTCCCTGTGCCTCAGTTTCCTCAACTTAAAATGAGGATTCATTATCTGTTTTTCCTTCCCTTTAGACCGTGAGCCCCTTGTGGGTCAGGATCTGTGTCCAACCTGATTATCCGGTGTCTACCCCAGTGCTCGGCACATAGTAAGTACTTAAATATCACCATTATTGCCTGGATGATGAGGGAGTCAGGATTTAATTGGCCAGGGCAGGACCCACCTCCAGTGTCTTGCAGCACTGAACAGGGATAAAAAGGAGGTGTTTTAAAGGAAAAAACTAGTTCCCAGAAGGAGTTGTGTTTCATCAGTGCTGCTTCTCTTCCATTCTCTAGTGATGGTTCTGGCTCTCATATAGGAAGGGGCAAGGCTTCCGAAAGCAATTGCCCTAAAATGATCTCCTCTACTGACCAGGCTAGAGTCTTCCTAAATTCTAGAGACTGTCAGGAAATCCCACCTCAGCTGCTGGAATGGAGCCTAATACACAGTTAGCAAAAGGGATGCAACCCTTTCTCCTCATGAATACCTTCCCTCAAGTCCCCCCGTGCTTCTGAAGAAGTACATCTGCTATGGAACAGGAGAATGCTGTCTCTTGGCATTATTTCCCAAGCTAAAATGGATTCATTGAGTCAGCAGTTTTATTGTTTTTCACAATATAAATTTCATCAACCAAATCCATTCTAAGTACACTAACTGCTACTTTCATTATTGAAATTGTGATGGGAAATGAAACCACGTATTGCATAGAGGGAGAAATTGGCCTTTTGTCTTTATCGAGGCGGAAAAAAATTACATAGTCTAGCCAGGAGAAAGATGAAGTATTTATCTCATTCAAAAAATAGGATTTATCCTGAATATAGCTCATGGGGAAGCCCAAAAAGGGCAGTTGGTCCTTTTCTCCAAACGAATTTTAAAGAGGAAAAAAAAAACCAAAGCTAGGCAAAATCCCTACCATCAGTGTGTGCCAGCTATCACTGTTAAAACATGGAAACACTGACTTTAAACTAGAACTTATTACATCCCTCTGGTGGCATGGGAGACTATTGTGTACACAGCAGACAATGCATCAATGCAAGTTGGCTTAATGAACCTCTGTGGAAGCAAGAATCCATATCTGCCGGTATCTCGAAGTTCAATAGTAAAAGAATATTTGATGCCTGCATCATAAGCCCAGTCATCTGAACCTCCAGGAGCTAAGTCTGCAGGAAGAAGAACAGACTTGATCATTGCTTGACACAGCTGCTCTGAAGTAAATGACACCATGAAGTGGACATTTGATAGCCTCGATTTATGGAAACAGAGGAAGCCAGGAAGCATCTTTCTCATCCCATTCATCATCATCAATCATATTTATTGAGCGCTTTCTATGTGCAGAGCACTGTACTAAGCGCTTGGGAAGTACAAATTGGCAACATATAGAGACAGTCCCTACCCAACAGTGGGCTCACCGTCTAAAAGGGGGAGACAGAGAACAAAAGCAAACATACTAACAAAATAAAATAAATAGAATAGATGTGTACAAGTAAAATAAATAAATAAATAGAGTAATAATACTCTATTATTCATTCAGGGGGTTGGGCAATCTTATTGGCCAATGTCATGAACTGTGACACAATCATAAACTGAGTAGCCCTGGGGCTAAGTGTATTTTGGAAGGAAAATTTATTTTATGACCTAGAACTTCATGGGGTCAACTTAAGTTTCAGCACCAAACCAACAGTGATGGGGAAGAGCAGACAAGATTTATGTCTTCTTCCACCTCAACCTATTATTTTTCAACCCTCTGGAATGATTTACACCAAAAAGTACTAGTAAATTCCTCTTTGCCTTCCCAGCTAGTTCCAGCCATTCAGAAGTGTGAATTTGGTAACTTTTTTTTTCAAACGATATTTTTCCATCTGCAGCCTCATCTTATATTTCTTATCAATCATTCACATTTCCTGAATGCTTACTAGGTGTAGAACACTGTACTAAGCGCTTGGGAGAGTACAATATAACAGCTGATAGATACATTCCCTGCCCACAACGAGCTGTTTCTTCTCTCTTACTGGTTCTTGACTGCTCTTAAATACTCAAGAATCTGCTTCTCAGGTAGCAAGTCAAAATAATAAGGTCAGTTATTAAATAAGGATTAATTCCGTATGTTTTTAACAAGCACAGAAAACTGAATTAGGAGAAAGACCACTGATATTATGAGTATTTTCTCGATGTTGGACATATATTGGCGATGAGTATCAAAGTGATGAGAAGCAGCGTGGCATAGAGGGTAGAGCATATGCTTGGGAGTCAGAAGGTCATGGGTTCTGATACTGGCTCCGCCAGTTGTCTGCCGTGTGACCGTGGCCATGTGATTTCACTTCTCTGTGGCTCAGTTACCTCATCTGTAAAATGGGGATTGAAGCTGTGAGCCCCATGTGGGACAGGGACTGCGTCCAACCTCATTCGCTTGTACGGTGCCTGGCATGTAGTAAGTGCTGAGCAAATACCATCATTATTATTGTTATCATCATTAGTTTAATTATTATTAGAAGATGTAAAATAGAGGATAGGGGAAAAGGAGGAGCACGTTCCTTTGTACAAATCAAATGTATTTCATGCTGAAAATTGTATTTTTATGGTATTTGTTAAGCACTGAGTGCGAGGCACTGTACTAAGCCCTGGGATAGATTCAAGCTTAACAGGTTGGACACAGACACATTCCCTGTCCCGCCTAGGGCTCAGTCTTATTCCCGATTTTACAGATGAGGTGACTGAGGCACAGACGTTAAGTGACTTGCCCAAGGTCACACAGCAGACAAGTGGCAGAGCTGGGATCAGATCCCTAGTCCTTCTGACTCCATTTATTCATTCACTCAATCATATTTATTGAGTGCTTACTGGGTGCAGAGCACTGTACTAAGCACTTGGGAAGTACAAGTTGGCAACATATAGAGACGGTCCCTCCCCAACAAGGGGCTCAGAGTCTAGAAAGGCCCATGCTCTATCCACCAGGCCACACTACTTCCCAATTCTAATTCTTCACCCCATTCTAATAATTAGACTTAGCTCTCTTCAAGGAAGTTGCTACAATGCAGCCTCTTGCTGGTATAATTTTTGTTCTCTTCCTCCCCTGTTTCACTATCATTTCTGAAAACAGAAACTTTTTCTGGGATGCACTGGCTTCTTAAAGTTTAATAACAAGCAATACTTACAGATTATTTCTGCACTAGGGCCATGCCGGTAATTAATATTCTTACTATTTTTTTGAATAGTATGAGCTACTTGGCCTGCCAGTTTAGACTGAAAATAATAGAAAAGGAGATACTGGTTAGCACACAAGTATGAGCAGAAGTCATGGAAGCTTGTAGCATATAGTAGCATTACATTTGATGCATTAAAATGACAGTATCAATCGATTCTATTGAGTGCAACGATGTGCGGAGCATTTGGCCCTCCCTTTTATTCTCTCTGCACAGGTCTCATCCACTTCCATCCTCATACTAGAGTCTGTATAGCTTCACCCTGCAGCAATTTCCCATCTTCCCTAGAAACCCTAAGTTCTCATTTAAGTGGACTTGCTTCACAGGCAGCCGAGATTCATCCAGGCAAAGACACCTGCTTTTCATCTCCACCTCAGGATGCTAGGGATGGTGGTCGAGATTGCCCCAAATTCCCAGGCTAATTATGCAAGTGTTGCATTTCGAGCATAGAAGAAAACTGAAGGTGGACTATTGAGGACTGCCAAAACGACAGCAAGGGTGGCAGGACTTTGTAGCATTAGAGCTTTGAGAGAGGAAAAGAAGAGGGCCGGGAGGGAAAGGGAAAGAGGCAAAAAGAGAGGTGGGGTGGAAAAGGGGAGAAAACGATAGGTGGGGAGGATTTTGATGCCGTAGTTCAAGGACTGCTATTTGCAGATGACTGCTCTGGAGATACCTTCATAAGAAAGCCTGCAAATAATTATGATTCCCTCTGCAGGTACGGCACAGCGCGCTGAAGTGACAATACAGCTGAAGAAAACTGAAGTTAGGTACCAATTACGTACCGCTACGTACCAGCCTTCTATCGGGAAAAGGGTGTAGATTTCATCAGCGAGACAAGAAGCTTAACGCTGTCAACAACACACAGGTAAACCAAGAAGTGGAAAACAGGGCTTTTGGCGGATTGCCCGACGTACTGTGGCAAAGACGTAGTAGTGGTTCCAAGAATATTATTTAAAATGTGCCCTTGGTATTATTATTGTTATTGTATTTGTTAAGTGACTTCAAGTCAAGCACATAGTCTAAGCACGGGGTAGATGCAAATTAGTCAATTTGGGCATAATCCCTGTCCCACAAGGGGCTCACAGTCCCTTGAGACCCTAGGAGCGAGATCAAATGTTTAATCCCCATTTTACAGTTGAAGAAACAGACACAGAGAAGTTAACTGACTTGCCCAAGGTCACACAGCAGACAAGCGGAGGAGCCAAGATTAGAATCCAAGGCCCTCTGACCTCCAGACGGACTCTTTCCACTAGACCACGCTGCTTCTCTGTCGTATTCGAACCGTTTTTTGGCAGTTGATTTATTTTCAGGGTTTTGAACTCGTGGGGTGAGCAAATGTTATTTCATTTCTCAGTACATCAATGGGAAATAAATTGTTTAGAAAAAGTCGCACTTACCAGTTCCGTATGATCTTTGCTTTTGCGTTTGGTATAGGCATATGGAAACAGCACCATCTGAGAGTAAGAATGCATGCTTATATATGCTTTAATGTGGTTCATATTGCTTCTTAAAAAACTTGCCACTGCCTTAACTTCAGGTTCAGACTCTGGGTAAGGACCACAGTAAATTTCTTGACATGAATTTTGGGATGCACCTTCCTCTGTAACAAAATCCAAAATGGTATAATGAAGCTAAAAAACTATGGCATTTATTAAGCATTTAACAACATATCGAAGTATTATTAGTAGTAGTGATAGTATTTATTAAGTACCTACTGGTGTACAGAGCACTGTGGTAAGCACTAGGAGAGAGTACATGGGGCAGGAATAAGAGATAGTCCCCATTCTTCAAGGGGCTTTCAGTCAAAGTTCTGTGCTAAGCACTGATCAAAGGACTGCTTAAAAGCAGATGACAGTGAGCTAGGCACTCTAGATTTTCTCATACATTTTGGCCTCAATTATCCAGATATTCTACACAAAAGAGTATTTTGGACTCAGATAATTGTGGCCAACGTGTTATATCCTCTGTCCCACAGTACAGGGGGGCGAGGGTCTTTCCCTTTGAAAATCATTGCAGATATCACAGTCTTCCCATGCTTTCATAGGTTAAGAAACTGGCCCAATGTTAGCCTGAGAAAGGGCTTTGCACCCTGGGCAAGTTCATATTTCCTGTCTCTAGGGTCCAAATGACAAGTGGAACACAAAAAACACAAGTTTAAGTGTAGCTCCATTTTCACTCCATTTTTATTGTTTTATCAATTCCAATTTAATGACCACTTCTGTGCCGCTGCTGACTCATGCACCATTATATGCAATTGCTCTGTCAAAATGAATGCAATAGACCTTTTGGCATCAGGAGAACTGAAAAGTAGTTTTGTTTTTGATGCGAGAAATCAGCTTTGGAATGGGAACATCACCTACTATTCTAACACAATATATATTCACTTGGTTCAAACCTATTCCTTTTTTTTTACTTTTTTACTCTATAAATAAATTTCAAAGTGCTAACCTCCCTGGAATAATAATGATACTAATGTTATTTGTTAATCTCTTACTATATACCAAGCTGTGTACTTAGCGCCGGAGTAGATACAAGATAATCAGGTTGAGCACAATCCCTGTCCCACATGGGGTTCACTGTCTAAGTGGGAGGGGAAAACAGGTATTGAATCCCCATTTTACAGATGAGGAAACTGAGGCCCAGAGAAGTTAAATGACTTGCCTGAGGTCACAGGGCAGGCAAGCGGCAGAGTCAGGATTAGAACCTGCGTCCTTTGACTCCCAAGCCTGTGCTCTCAGTCTTCTCCCAATCTTTTCTGCTTCTCCCGATATTATTATTATGGTATTTGTTGAGCGCTTACTATGTGCCAGGCACTGTATTAAGTGCTGGGTTGGATACTGTCATTTAGCTTCAACTCATGTGCTAACTTCAATGACCACAATTCTGAGGTAGGGTGGTACAGAGTGGAGCGTTCAGTAGGCACGGCCAGTAGTGCAATTGTATAATAATGATAGCATTTATTAAGCGCTTACTATGTGCAAAGCACTGTTCTAAGCACTGATTGCATGGGAAGAGAGGAAGAAGTTGGAAAAGGAGACAGAATTAAGAGATGGAACAAAAAGACAGGAAGGTCGAGGGGGTCAGGCCTGACAACAAACATATAGTCACGGAGCTAGATGGACTTGTTGTGTATATATGTATATATGTTTGTACATATTTATTACTCTATTTATTTTACTTGTACATATCTATTCTATTTTATTTTGTTAGTATGTTTGGTTTTTGTTCTCTGTCTCCCCCTTTTAGACTGTGAGCCCACTGTTGGGTAAGGACAGTCTCTGTGTGTTGCCAACTTGTACTTCCCAAGTGCTCTGCACAAAGTAAGTGCTCAATAAATACGATTGATTGATTGATTGATTGATTGGAAATGACTACAGCGACAGGAGCAGGTAAGGAAAACCAACCAACAGCTGATATAGTCCCCATTGGCATCCCTACTGTGGCTACTGCCATTCCTTTGACTAGTTCCCGTGGCTTCCGAAGTGGCTAAGCGGCAACCGGTCAGGCCAGCAGGAGCAGAAGCTTTGGGGAGCAACTGCAGAGGCCATGGTCATAGTGGCTGCAGAGGAGACATTAGTGGTTGCATTAATTGCAGCTTTTCTGCAGGTTTTCTTCTCTTCCCTTCTCCTGCCACTGCTGTCTGCCTTGTGCCGAGCTTCCCATTCCCATTCCCATTCGCTTCCCATTACCACTACCGTGTCCAAAAGGATGCTTTGGGGGGTTGCCACCAGCCACCTTTTGGGTGGTGAGGCAAGAGGAGGCTATGTTTTGCCTTGTTCCCTCCTAATGTGGAATGTTTGGTTATGGATTAATTTTGAGTTGTTCCAAAGGCGGGTAACATCAGGTACACAGGATTTTGTGGAGGCAAAGGTGACGCAAATAAAGCATAGTGATGCCTTTCCCACAGGATTTTGTGGAGGCAAAGGTGACGCAAATAAAGCATAGTAATGCCTTTCCCTGTGTTTCCAATATATTTGTCCAGTGCCACCCAAATAGAGCCAAATGGGCACAAATAGAATTACAATTATCGAAGGTTTTTCTTTTGTGGCATTTTTAAGTATTTTCAAAATCACCCCACTTTCTCATTCAAATACTATAAAATAATCCTGCCAAAAGCAGCAGATCAAGGAAATAGGTTTTTTTTTTTTAGGTCATCCTATGTACTTGGAGATTCTCCCGCAAATATATAAGAATATAAAGGTGATATCCTACCACACCAGTTTTTTGAAGCAAAGTTCCTGTTCATGTCTGTCCCAACACACCGGTTGTTCTTATGCAAAGAACGATTCTTTCTCCACATCCGATTCTAAAAGACAGAAGAGTTGGGCATCGGAAAGGTGACTTTCTAAGGCATCTGAAGAGCACCAAGCAATGTGGCTGAGATTGGTTCCAGATGCCACTGGAAGCACCCATTCCCTGGTCAGCCCCAGCTTCTGAAAAGCCTCCATCCTACACGGAGGTAAAGCTGAGTATCCTGTCTCAGAAACCACATTTACACAATCCTGATCCCCTCCTCCTTTTCCTCTTCCCCACGTGCTCTCCTCTTCAGTGAATTCTCCTTCCAGTGGAGGGTGTTAAATTCCCAATTAAGTGGCAACGAACAGTTCCTGCATCTTGAGGACACACAAGCCACGTGATATTACGACGACTTTAATAAGCATGCCGCATCTCCCCATACTTCACCCTACCCCGATTCCGTAAAGGCTTTTCCCTCGCATCCCGTTAGAAAGACCGCCCTCTCTATTGCTCAGCAAATATTCCCGACACCTACCGTTGCCCAGGAGTATTCATAGCCATCCACGTTCAGCACTGGCATAATATAGAAGTTGCTGCTTTTTAGAAGCTGGGTAATCGCCTTTCCTTTCCCGTAGAACTGGGTAGCCTGCAAATCAAATCGAGGGCTGATTAAACAAGAATTTGTTCTCGCTGTCTTCCGAACTAGGTCTACAACCATTGACCTCTCCAGGGGGTGGAGGAGGCCTATGGGAAATTTAATCTAGTTCCTCCCAACCTAGGGTGATAGCACCCAAACCACTGTTTGTAACCCTGTGCTTCAAATTCCCCAGTGCCCCAAAGAGACAGAGAGGGATCTGACTGACATCGTTCTTATCATTAAAGCACTACCAGGCAAATTAATTCAGGTTTGAATCTAATTCTCTCTCATAGCATTCTTTGCTCTGTTCAGACTCAGCTGGTAACAATAAGGAAGATGTCATCAGAGGAAGGCAGAGGCAGAAAAGGATCACATTGAACATTTGGTGTTACACATGTACTTACATAGCCTACAAACCACAGACAGAACGCAGGCGAGACCCATTCTCTAGCATGAATGCCACAGTCAATCCATATGGCATTTGTTGCTGTCCTTTCCTTCCCAGAAAGCTGTGCAAAATACCGAAAATATCAGGACTGAGATGCAACGTGAACCGCAGAGAAAGAACTGGTGCTCTGTATCTAAGAGGTAAGTGTTGCATATCAAATACATAAGCTCATTCTAGGGAGACCCAGTAAAATGTAGTGACGGTCCCAAGGAGAGCAGAGGCAGGAGAAGCAATGACTTTTGGTTACAGGGGGTGTATTGACCATTAGAGGCCATTCCTCGGATCTGCCAGAGGGCTGTCTCCAGGTTGAAAGGTTTTCCCTTCAAGGCCCTACTGAGAGTTCACCTCCTCCAGGAGGCCTTCCCAGACTGAGACCCTTCCTTCCTCTCCCCCTCGTCCCCCTTTCCGTCCCCCAATCTTACCTCCTTCCCTTCCCCACAGCACCTGTATATATGTTTGTACATATTTATTACTCTATTTATTTAATTTTCTTGTCCATATCTATTCTATTTATTTTATTTTGTTAGTATGTTTGGTTTTGTTCTCTGTCTCCCCCTTTTAGACTGTGAGCCCACTGTTGGGTAGGGACTGTCTCTATATGTTGCCAACTTGTACTTCCCAAGCGCTTAGTACAGTGCTCTGCACACAGTAAGTGCTCAGTAAATATGATTGATGATGATGATGATGATGTTTCCTCAGTGTTTTATGGGAGTCTGATTCACGACCAGTGAATACATGGGAATGTGCCTTTTGGTCAGTAGGACATGGTACAGCTGAGAAACATTAGGTTGTGGTCATAGAGAGAAGACTGGATTGATGCCCCCTCTTGCATGTCTTTTGGTTGCCGTATGGTCATGCCTGATCAACAATCCAGAGATTTTCTTCTGCAAAATATTTTCCTCAAAACAACCTTGCTTCATGCAGATATGCCCTTTCATCATAAGGGGTCTGTGATGGGTGTGCAATTTGTATAAGAGGTGTTTGGTTGGCTTACCAGTTTGTCTAGGCATCCTATCAATTAAATCAAACCCAAGACGAAGGGGTTGAATGACAATCTAACATGGCACTCTCCCTGCCAATCATATGATGCGATCTGATATCAGTCTGGTGCCGACATATTCATGAAATTACCTTGAGGGATTTCACTTGATTACCATTTCCTAGAGCAAAATGAGCCAACCCATCATGGGACCCTTCAAAGGAGCTTGTTCCAGGTTCTTTATTTGCTTGTTCTGGGTGGGTGAACTTCTTCAGACTCAGCAGCCTGAAATTAGTGATCTTTGACAGGGTCAGGAGGGGCTTATCTTGTAAAATCCCAACTGCTTTTAGGCAGCAAAACGTACCTTCAAAATATAAAGTGGACGTTTCTCATAAGAGGATCCAATCTGTATTTGCTCAAGCATATCGGGGTACTTCTCAGTCATGTCTCCCATCCACTCATAAATCTATTAAGGCAGACATCACCAGTTAGCTACTTTTATTTTCAGATTGCAGAAAATGTAATTGGCCGAAGCAGAAAAACAAAATATTCCAAACTTATATGAGAAGGAGGAATAGAGAAAAACATCAGATCAGGGTTTTTTTTCAAGAGCTGTTTACGGAGATCAATAAAATCCAATGATTGAGAAGTGTTGGACAAGAGAAGAGATTTATAGAGGAAAAGGAAATTCTTTTTCTGGTCTTGCAGAAGGAGAAAGGAGTTAGCTAGCAGGTTACAACTCCTGAAAGGCTCTAATTTGAGGTTTATGAACATTTTATAATTGAGAAGCAGCGTGGCACAGTGGAAAGAGCCCGGGCTTTGGAGTCAGAGGTCGTGGGTTCAAATCCCAGCTCTACCACTTGTCAGCTGTGTGACTTTGGGCAAGTCACTTAACTTCTCTGTGCCTCAGTTACCTCATCTGGAAAATGGGGATTAAGACTGTGAGCCCCCCATGGGACAACCTGATCACCTTGTATGCCCCCCAGCTCTTAGAACAGTGCTTTGCACATAGTAAGTGCTTAATAAAATGCCATTATTATTATTATTATTATAAAGCCTAAACTAAGTAAATAATCCAAAATTACAGGAGAGCAATCACCACAGCATCAACCTTTCCCGATAAAAGGTTCTCCTACCCTTCTCACCGTGATTCCCTGTTACATTCTTCCTTCTAGGGTTAAGCTTTCATTTCATTAACTAGTTATTTTCAAGTCTCTCTCATATGCAGTGTCAAAAATATTCCACACCAGGGGATAGCTATGGATGAGGGATACAGGTTGAAATACTATAGTTTTTTTTTCATTAGGCAGCCAGTGGAGTGCCTAGACTTTAAAAACTCGAGATAAATCTCAAAAACCTGAGCCCTCCAAACTGCCTGTAGTCCAGCCAGTGCCTGACAGCGCTTAACAAATACTATTATTATTATTATTATTCTGCTGTTCTGTGGTTCTGCTGCTTCTGTTGCTTGGAACCTGATCCTCTCCCCTCACCCTTCACCTTGGCCAGCTCCATCCTTCCTCCTCTTTTCCCCTACTACCCTCCCATTTCAGAAGCTGAGCCAATAGGGGAAGTCCCGGTGAGACCCGGGAAGCTGGGAAAGAAAGAAAACCAGAAAGAAAAAAAAAATAGAAGAACCAGAGGGCCTAATGGATAGAGCACGGGCTTGGGAGCAGGAGGACCTGGGTTCTAATCCCGGCTCTATCACTTGTCTGCAGTGTGACTTTAGGCAAGTCACTTCGCTTCTCTGTGCCTCAGTTCCCTCGTCTGTAAAATGGGGATTAAGACTGTGGGACAGGGACTGTATCTAATCTGATTGGTTTGTATCTACCCCAATGCTTAGCACATAGAAAACACTTAACAAATACCACTCAACTAATGGGACTTCTGTGAAATGTAGCATCTCGTGCTCACTTTTTACTCCACCCCACCTAGATCTGTGTGAGAGACACACTTCCGTCTTCTAGTTGTCCTCAATTAATGTGTGAGCTTCCTTAGCATCTTTTATTTGCCAGGATCAATACCCTTCCCCTTAATCTGCCAAACCTCTGCTCCAGTGAGGATAATAATGACGTACAGTGTTCCTTACCTCGCTCAGATTGTGATACTGCTCATAGTATGATGAAGAGCTCCGGGGATGAGCTGGGCCTCTGTGTGTCTGCTTTTCAATAAGATCTTGGACATTGTCCACCAAGACTCTAAATAACAAGCAGGGAGTGTGAGCAAATTTCCAGTGATGGTGGTCCTACTTCATTAGAGGTTGGGATTTGATGTCTTTCTAGGAGACATGATAATCCTACCTGAATGAGATCTTTGACCGATTTAAAAGATCCTTTATCTCCTTGATATCTGACTGATTGACAAAGAAATGGACCTCTTTGCTTTCCGTAATGAATTCTGCAGCAACTGGTTGCCAGAGAAAAACCTGCAATTTTCAAGAACAGCAACAAGAAAAAAACCTCCAACCTTGGCATTTTTAACTTCAGGGAGTAAACCTGTCAAATAATCGGTCAATATTGCTTGCATAGCCAAGACTGGCCAGAGAATATCAAGGTGCACTTAAAGAAAATCACCAATCTCCATTCCTGTGGACTGCTGTGTTGTAAATCAAGCAGTTAGACATCCCAGACTATCTTAAACACTACCATGTCTTGAAAATAGTTGAATAAACTGTCTTTTGGAGAATTGTCAGGGCCCTAGGAAGGCCTAAATTCACAGTCAATTATCTAATCTTGAAATTGGTGTGGGCTCCAAGCACCTAATCTACACCTAAAATTAATCAGGCATCACAAAGTCTATTAATGAAAGCATCATTAAAATAAATTAAACCTGGACTTGTAAAACAATTACCTCAAATGCTGTTGTCAAGTTCTGGAGCGTTTTAACTTCTTTGGAAGACTCTGGTACCACAGACAAAACCTGGCCGCTGGGAAGAAAGAAAATGCTTGAGAAAACAAAGAAGACAACATTAGGAAGGCAGAGAGGGCAAAAAAGAGAGGCAGGGACTGGAAAAAGACTAGAAATAGAGAGGGGCAGGAATAGAGAAAGAAAATCTGAGAGAGAGAGGCAGGCAAAAAGAAAAACAGTGACAGGACTTTCTCTAAGGTGGGTGTCATCAGCGCAATTGCCCCAACTTGGGAATCTTGCCTGCCCCTTCACTGAGGCTCTGTTGAGCTGTCACCTTGGATGCAGAGGTGGAAGTTGGGAGTGATTGTGCACCAGAGATCCCAGCATCCTGGCTAATAGCTCCCTTACTCCCACCCCATGGGTGGAAGGAGCCAGGCACAACGTGCTCATCCCCTGGGGCATTCCAGACTGGAATGCCGGAGGAATCACTTATGTCACTCCAGTCCTCACTGAGCCTGCCCATCCCAAATCACCTTTCGGTCTCTGGAGTTTGTAACTCAGGGTCCCCACCTGCTCCTTAGCAATAAGGGGGACTTTTCGACCACCCCAGGATCACAAGGAGTCCCCTGCCACATCCAACATTTTGAAAAATGATTATTACCCCACTGTCCCTGGCTCCAGCTGGGGTTCAGAGCATCTGGACCCGTGCTACAACTGGAGAGCAGCTGCCTTGCTCTCCAGCTGAAAGATGACTCTGAAAAAGGGCACAGAGTCCCAGGACACAACCCCCAGAGCTGTTTCTATTGACAGAACAAGGGACCGAGTATTTCACCATCTCTAAAGCTCGATTTGAACGTTACGTAAAAGACAAACAAATGATATGCCTAAACTGAAACTAGTAATGGTAATAGGTTCAAATTAATTGATTGTATGTGTCATCTACTGTGGTTAGAACACTGTTCTAAACACATGAGAGAGTACAAAAGAGTTAGTATATATGATACCTGACCTTAAGAAAGTGCCAATCTAGCCAAAGAGTGCAGAATAAGAGAAGCAGTCTGGCCTAGTGGATAGAGCACAGTCCTGGGAGTCAGAAGGACCTGGGTTCTAATCCTGCCTCTGCTGCTTGTCTGCTGTGTAACCTTGGGCAAGTCAGTTAGCTTCTCTGTGCCTCAGTAACCTCATCTGTAAAATGGGGATTGAGACTGTGAGCCCCTTTGGGACAGAGACTGTGTCCAACCCAATTTGGTTGTATCCACTCCAGCACTTAGTCTAGTGCTTGGCACATAATAAGTGCTTTGCAAATGCCACAATCAATATTATTCTCTGAGCCTCAGTTACTTCAGCTGTAAAATGGGGATTAAGATTGTGAGCCCCATTTGGGACAGGGACTCAACCAGTCTGATTATTTTGTAACCAACCCAGCACTTAGTTCAGTGCCAGGCACATAGTAAGGACTTAACAAATACAATTAAAAACCAAAGGCTTAGTTACAAATACACCTTTTTTTCTCTTATTCTTAGAGATCCACTAGGTTTTCTACTGTCTAAAGGTTCTAGATTGATTGATCACACAACTCAACCACGTTTGGCACTTGCTGTCCTCCCAGGCATTACGTATTTCCTGCTCCGTACGGCAATTCCGGGCTTTCCTGGCTGAGACGCCTGTTGCTTTTGCAAGGGTGCCCTGGAAGAAAGCCCCCAGTCTTCCTGTCTAATTCGAATCCCAGGCCTCAATTCTTAACAGGAATTGGTTGAGCCCCACTACGCTGCCATCCAAGTGGGTGTTTCTTTCCTGCTAGAGCACTCTTAAAACAGGCAGGACATTGGAGACCTGTCCAGCTACAGGTCCCCAGACCAGGGAAAAACTTCTAAGGTCCTTTAAGAAACGAAGCCACAAATTATACCCAAGATAGAAAGGACAAAACCAAATTTCCAGAGGCTACACTTCTCCACAACCAAATTTTAGAGAAAGCCTTGGCTCACCTCTTCGGAGACCCCTTGCCTATGTTGTATAAAGTACTTCGATCAATCAAAAAATCAGTCAAGGTATTTACTGAGTGCTAACTGAAGCACTTGGGAGGGTACAATTCAAGAGACATAATTCCTGCCCTTAAGGAGCTTTAATCTACTGAGACTTGAAACTATGCAAGCCCCTGCTCTCCTGGGCAACGATAATAATCTGTTCTCATAAAACATCTCCCATTCTTGGATTTCATTGTCCACCCTGAGCCTTCTACTAACTTCTTCTCCCCTTAGTGCAGCAGGTAAATGTAACTATCCCCACATAATACATCAGGAAGCTTAAGTGTTAGGTGAGGGTTTTACTGGAAAGAGGAAAACATTTGAACTCCTCACTCACTGAGACCATATTTTCCAGTCTCTTCTACGATCCACTAAAAGGAAAATGAAGGTGCCAGCTTTTAGGGGACCCTGGGAGATCCTTTGGGATTATAGGCCAGGAGCCTGCTGAGGTGACACTTGAAGTCAAAAAGAGAAATGGACTCAATAGCCAGAATTTCTACCTCTTTCTGCCCATTATTCCCTAAGAAGGGAAAACAATCAAATGGAAAAAAAAACCAAAAACCTTCCCAACATGCTCCAAGTTTGACTCCATTACCTCTGAAGAGCCGAGGCACCATTCTCCAGGAGGGCGATAGCCAAGAGGAAACTGAGGAAATTAAGCTTCATCTCAACCGCGACTTGCACCCAGAGTGTAATTGTCCACACACAGTTGAGCGTTCTGCCCCCGCTTTATCGATTGTGAAAAAGCTTTCTTTACACAATGGTTAAAAAGTAATATAACGTCCACTGCCCTTCAGATGGTTCAATCAGCGTGGGCTCCTGATCCCATAGCAGTTTTTAGGGCTTTGAGAGGGAGGCAGCGCCACAACCTTCACAGTTCATTTCATAGCTGTGATTCGATTTCAATCCCGCTTACGGCCGCAGAGTTCCAATTCAGAGGATAGCCCACTGAGTTCTTTTTCTGTTCAAAGCAGTTTCAAAATCTTTGGCTCCCCTAGCATGTGGCCTTGATGTGAAACCATTCCTGAGAGTCTATTGGGTGCAGAGTTATGTAAAAAGGGGAGATAATCATTTTATCAGCTTAGCATCAAGGGGGAAATCAATCAATCGTGCATGTTTTAGTTAGATGGCCCTTTTGGACTTGTCTCTAAAGGCAGAGACCTACCCTGGTTGTCTCTGAGAATGGAAATTCATTCTATTTCCAGAGTATTTTTCTCAGTGAGTAAAGAGGTCAGACTTCAATTCATTATCCCACACGGATATAATATTATTTTGAGGAGGGTGGTAAATAGCTAAAATTGTTCCCCCTGCCAGCCAAGTTTTTTGACTACTCAGTCGTATTGCATGCCAGGTTTTGGGGGTCACTGTGTTACAGAACTAGACCTGATTGGATACTCTACTTTCTTGATAATGCCATGTACCTGAAGTCCAAACCCCTGAGCACTTTGATCCTCATCCCCGCACCACCCCATAGCAATTACGTATATTAGCTTTGACTCTTTTGCTTCCCCTACCTGTTACTTATGTAGTGACTTCCAGCCCTTTCCTCTAGGACAAGCTGCTTCTCAAGACCTGGTCCGAGACTGACCGTTGAGTGCCGGTCTGGAATTTATTACTCCATTTATTTTACTTGTACATATTTATTCTATTTTGTTAATATGTTTTGTTGTCTGTCTTCCCCTTCTAGACTGTGAGCCCGCTGTTGGGTAGGGACCGTCTCTATATGTTGCCAACTTGGACTTCCCAATCGCTCACACAGTAAGCGCTCAGTAAATACGATTGAATGGTTAGGACTCAAGGATTTGTTCTCCTTGTGATTTCATTATTTAAACTCCAGGGCTTCAGGTCCCTTCTCCAGCCCTGGAGATCCCTGGGAAGCCTTGGGAAGCAGTTGTGACTTTCAGTAGGTAAAGAGTCTCAGCTGGCCCTGCGGGCCTACCTACCCATAGCCTTCTGTTCCCCTCTGCAGCTCAACATCAAAGCCAGAGAGAGTGGAGCAAAAGGGACTCAGAGTGCTCTGTCACCAAGACTTTCCCAAAACCGCTGCCGGGCCGAGAAACAGTCTGTGCCCTCCGTGGTTGCTCACCCACTGAGACCTGTTCCTTTCCAAGATCAGCAGTGAGTCATTCCCTCCCAGGAGATCATCCAGCGCGAGCACTTCCTTTGACTGAAACAGACCCCTGCCCCACGCGGGACCAACTAATCTGTGAGATTGGGTGGCAGGCTGCTTGCCATTCTGGTCCCTAAATGAATGAAAGAATCCATCAATCAATGGTACTTACTGAACATTTGTTGTGTACAGAGCATTGTACCAAGTGCTTGAAATCTTCCTAGCAAGTCTCCTTCAGCCCTACCCTCTGCCCTCGTCCTGGTGAGTGACGGGAGGACGATCAGTCCCAAATTAATAACTCACTTGCAGTCATCTAAAATTAAGGCCTGGCTGAGAATAAGAAGCAATTAATCAGTCAACCAATCATATTAATTGAGCGTTTACTTTGTGCAGAGCACTCTATTTGGTGCTTGGGAGAGTACAGTACATCAGAGTTGGTAGGTAAGTTCCCTGCTCAAACCAAGCTTACAGTCTAGAGGGGGAGACAGACATCAAAGTAAATAAATAAAGGGCAGATACATAAGTGCTGTATGTAAGAAGCCTAATGAAAGTCGGGTCTCGCTGTCCTCTCCACTCTGCAATTTAGTCTCGGTGTTAGGGAGACTAAGAGGCAATTAGTTTAACACCCCTTTATTCGAGAGCTGCGGAACAGCTTTTCGACTCAATCCAACTCAATTTCCATGTTTCCCTTGCAAAACTTATTCAGTCATTAAGACTGCCTAATCTCATGGTAGTTAATGGATATGTAATGGATAAATGTGTTTCCCCTTCACACCTCAGCTCCTCATGTTTATTCAGAGACCCCGGGACTCTGAATAAATGGCTTGTTCAGAGGATGCGGGTGCACGTCTCTCAGTTGGCTGTCCAGGGAATTTCTTTCAAGAGGGCCTTGAAGCTTCTTGGTACTCAAATACCCTGATTCGTTATTTGAGTGCAGATTGCCTCCAAGATCAAAAGCAAAACAGCTAGTCATTAGTGTCCTAACTCAGGAAAGAGCCCCTTCGCAAGGAGGAAGTCTTGAACTTGGGGACTTCTTTCTTGGTACTTTGTCATTTTCTGGTACAGAAACAGATGGACTAATTAGACTAAGGCAACCAGGCATCCTGTATTTTGAGGGACAGCCACACTTTTGTGTTCCTCTCCGAAGGACCCAAGTGGGGGAACCTATGAGAAGCAGCAGGAAAGACAGAGAACTAGACAGGAATAGACAGAAATAAGAAGACCCCAATCGCTGGGCCAGACCATTGTCCCTCTTTCATTTCACAAGATGTTAGGTTCTTTATTATTAAACCGGGAGCTTCTGAAAACCTTTGGGAACTGAAGCCTCCATTAACTGGCCCTGGTCAGGTGGATTGAACTCTCCAGGGGCTCAAGAGATCCAAAGCTGGGTGGGGTCAGCACAAAGCAAACTCTGGCTGGGCCTGGGCTGGATGGACTACAATAGCACTGGACTGCTGTAGCCCTCTGCTTGAGTTTTCCATTTTGGTGCCACTGAGCCTCAGCTGGTATCAGGACACAGGCCAGAACTGAGTTAGACTGGGCTAGGCTTGTTCGGAGAGGAATTGAGGGAGCCGGGACAGGCAGCTCAGCGGACTCGGGCCAAATTTCGTTGGCCTCAGTCTCCCACAGACCCTGTTTCAAGCAGGGGCCTCAGCATGGCTGCTGGGCGTTGCCAAACAAAAGGAGAGAGGTTAGTGTCAGTCAAACTGGAATGCCTCAGTTTCACTTCCGATCCAACCTGTTGGAGACACTCTGGGCCCGGCTTCCAAGGTTTTGAGAGGGGATTGGGTGGGGATCAGGGAAACCCGTCAGCCTGGTGATAGTTCAGAGAAGCTCGGTGACCTCCCTAAAGTCCCACAGCAGGCAAATGGCAGAGCTGGGACTAAGCTCAGATCCTCTGACTCCCAGACGTACATTTTTTTCACTACAACAAGGTGCCTCTTATCCTATCATATATATGTACATACATATGTCTGATGTAAAATATATAACATAAAAATAATAAAATAAAGTTGGAAGGAACTCTAGGGTTATTATGTCCAAGTCCTTTGATTGGCTCAGTTTGCTTTTCAGGGAAAATCTATCCAGGTAAGGTCAAGGCCATTAGCAACAAGCAAACCAAATTTCTGGCTCTGATGGAGGCTGCAGCAGCCCTGCTAAAAGAAATAGGGAAGGGCAACGCTCAACAGAAGCAGGAGGAAGAGAAAGAAAAGGTGAGTGGAGGCAAAATGTAGTGAGTGACAGAGCCAAAGAGCTGAAAGGAGAGAGTGAGGCTGAGTGTGAAGGTTGTGTCCCTTTGTCCTTCTTCCAGCATTGGGTTCTGCATGTCTTTGCTTGTTTCCCTCACTCTAATCCCTCCCCGCACGACACCATCCTACACCCAGCAGCAAGCTTCATTTTCCTCAAGCATTAACGTGACGTTGCACGTAACTCTCCTCCTTCAGCGACTCTCTGTTGCTGCTCAGGTTAAAGTGCTTGACTTCTAAAACCTCAAGACTCAACCTTGACTGGCTGTCCATATGTCCTCTTTGCCCATTCCCCTCTGGCTTGTACTTTACGTCAGTCAGTCGAATGCCTTCATTGTCTCTTGCTCCAAACTTTCTTGCCGGTGAACTGCAACTGCCATTCCTCAACCTGGAGTATCCTCCCCATCAAAGTGGTACCAAAAAGCCCACCACCTCCAGAAATGCAGCATGGCCTGGTGGAAAGAGTGTGGGCCTGGGACCCTGCAGACCTGGGTTCTCTTCAGACCTCTGCCACTTACCTGCAGAGTGGTCTTGGGCAAGTCACTTCTCTGTGCCTCAGTTTCCTTCTCTGTAAATTGGGGGTCCCCCTTAGAGTGTGAGCCTCAAGTGGGACAGAGCCTGAGTCTCACCTGATTATCTTGTATCTACCCAGTGCTTAGTTCAGGGCCTGGTACACAGTAAGCCCTTAAAAAATTCCACATTCCGTTATTATTAATTTTCCCTTTTCTTCCCCTGCAAGTTGGATTATAAAATCAATTCCGGCCATCCCCAGTCCTTTTGAACAGTGAATAAATCTTGTGTATATTATTTAATTCAGTTATCTTTATTCCTACTTTTTCTACTACAGGCACGTCCACCTTTTTTTTTGTTTCCAAATGTATTTTTGTGAACTCTTCATCTTCCCCACTGTCAGTTTTTCAAGGCCAGGAACTATATCTTATTTTGTAATTCCCCATAGCATCTAGCCCTGTGCTCTGCACAAAATGGGTCCTAAATTCTACTAATGTTCTTTTTCCTCCAATCTGCAAATTATTTTAGAGTCTGTTTCCTCCACTTGGCTGCCAGCTCCATGAAGGCAGGGATCATGCCTGCAAAGCCATTGGTGTTTTCCCATGTGATTAATACTGTGGTCTGCCCACAGTAGACACTCATTATATACTACTGAAAATGGTAATAATGTTCATGTTCCAAATGTTCATGTTTATTACAGCCCCATTGCAGCACTTGAAACAGTAAACTGTCTTTACAAAGAAAACATCTGAATACGCACTTCAGGAAATACTTTATTTATAGAGCTCTCTAGCAGAATTTATATTTTTTTTATTAAGGCAACTATATGATTCATCACGGGAGATGAGAGAAGAGGAAGAATGATCTGAAGCTATATGATGACAAGTTCAGACTAAGGCAAAATTCAACCCTCTGCATTTAGAGACAATATTTTTGGAATGATGGATTATTGTGATCAGCAGCAGAGTTATCTAACTGACCCCTGGCCAATGACTAGATATCTGTCCATTTCTTAGAACAAGGATCTAATCAATTAAAGGAAAGTTCCTACAAGCTCATTAACTTCATTACCTGTTTGGAAGTGGCTTTTCCTACCTGATTACGGCTCCTCAAAGCTACATGGCTTTGTTTTCTGATTGTCCAACTATTTGGTAAATCACCTGGATTTTGAGGGGGTGGAGAATGACTGGACTGGGGTATATGAGTGCTGTGCTTACACTGCAGGCTCCGCCACCTAATTAGTAGGATGGACAGGTCATCTTGGCCCCTTGCATCAGGGATGCTAGAGGTGTTCTTGAACACTGCTAGTAACACGAACTAAGTGGCAGCCCGAAACACTGTAGATCCTAGCAGCGGAGGGAAAGGACGGCTTCCCACATCTCACCAGAAGCAAGCATAATATCCAAAGTGAAGATACCAGCGAGAATCACACTGAGCATTTGCAAGAAACAGCCCCCTTCTGTCCTTGGATGGTGTTTCTAGCAAGTGTACCTTACTTTAAAGAACCAGTGAAGCTAACAGCAATAAGGGAAGGGTTCATTTGTAGTGGCCAAAGATGGCCTGATACCTGGATTTCCTCCAACAGCATTGCACAACACAAACATTGGAGGGAATACACTTAATGTGGAGGCGATCTAAGGCTGGGGGCTTGATGGTAGGAGTTTGGCAGAGGAAGTTTGGGGGGTGGGGGGGAGAGGGGGAAGGGAGTTGGATTCTGTGGAGAGGATTGGGCTGGAGAATATTGGTTTGTTCATCAAGAGAAGAGAGGCTGGGGAGTATAAATGGGACATGGGATAAGTGGAGAGATTCCAGAGATCAGGTCTTTGTAGGGGACCGGAGCCAACTTTACGGTGGGAGGAATGGGATACAAGCCAGAAGTGAAGCCCTGGCCATCCTTCCAGATGTGGCTCCAGGCCAGACCTGAAACTCCTGAGGATAAAGATTGCCAACCCATACTGGATGTGAAGCACGGATCTCTGTCCCTACTGGACTCTCCCACGTACCTGGTACAGGGTTCCACACAGTGTTCAATAAATAACTTTGATTGGATATTTTTAGCCCAAGGGCTTCTGAAGTAGGGCTTGTGGGAGGCTCATCTTCTCCAGGTCTCCAAGCCTGGCCAATACTGTTATGACTACTACTACCTATACAAGGTAGAGGGGCTTTTGAAAGATTGAATTTGCAGAGAAGAGAGGTTTGGAAGTCCTGACTATTACACTCTTGCTTGTGGCTGCAGCCAAAACCTGATTGCAAAGTGCGTTATCTTGGATGTGTAGGCCTCTGCTGTGTAACTGAGGAGTTCCAAGTGTATGAGATATTTGATCCTTCCACCATAGGCGGGATCCAGGAGGGCTGGATAATTATGGGGAATGATGGGGAGGGAGACATCACTGGGAAGTGGCAGAGAGGGCTTCAGTGAGGGAGCTGTGGGAGAGGATGCTGGGGGAGACTGGAGCCTGGTGGTAAGGAGAAGGCTATTTCAGTGGCAATAGACTTCTAGTGACAAACTTAAAAAAATTTTAATTTTCCTATCAACCCCCTCATCATCCAAAGACACAAACTGCCATTCTGGGATCATCAAACTGTCCTCTCTGCAACCTTCTAAATCACATTGGAGGGAAAGCAAGTAGGGCCGGGAAATTCATAAGCAAAACAATTCAAGATTGTGAATATGTGCATTCCAGATTCTACGATTTCTTGCAAAGATACGAAGCACATTTCTATTATGTACAGGATAGGCTATTTGGCTGAACAATTATATGATGTTTGGAATCTGTTTTTAAATGTAGGAAACTTTGGGATGGTGAGCTGTTTGCATTCTTCCCTGGGTTCTTTTGGAGAGGACTCAGTTTTAAGGCACCCAGGAATGTGTGTTCTGGCCTCCAAGTTCAATCCTATTTGGCCTTATACCTTCTTCATTCCTTTTCCCATAAGGCAAGCAAAGACCGTCATAACCATTTTGGGCTTCACTTCAACCAGGTCTTCCGGAAGGGCATAAACCCTTGCACCGATTTTTCGAGCCATAGAGATGGCGTATCTGTAAATGAAATGAGTACACATGAACAGCGGTTTGGGGAGGGGAAAACTCTTGTTATGACATTGTGTCCTTGTGCTTTAGAAACGTATCGTCATTGCTGGCCAAACTATAAAAAGGAGAGAACACAACATGCAAGTGTAGACGCACAGATACATACACATTGCCGGTCGCTAAGGTGCTGATACCTTACTGCTGATACAGGTGCTTCCCTTCCCCACAGCACCTGTATATATGTATATATGGTTGTACATATTTATTACTCTATTTATTTTACGTGTACATATCTATCCTATTTATTTTATTTTGTTGGTATGTTTGGTTTTGTTCTCTGTCTCCCCCTTTTAGACTGTAAGCCCACTGTTGGGTAGGGACTGTCTCTATGTGTTGCCAATTTGTACTTCCCAAGCGCTTAGTACAGTGCTCTGCACATAGTAAGCGCTCAATAAATACGATTGATGATGATGATGATACCGAAAAAAGCACCATGGTAACTGCCCCCCTCCCTCCCGCCCCTGAGGGTCCCCCTTCCCAGCAGTCTCTGTGCCCATCAGGTGGGGGATAAAAGCTGCTCCCGCTTGGTTTCGGACACCTACACTCCCGCCAAGCCTTTGAACCTATTTTGGGTATTTGTGTTGGGTTTTAATGTTTCAGCGCTCCTGATGAGTTGTCCTCCAATCCTTTCTCCCCATTTAAACTCTTATCATTGTGAGCCCCCTAAAGGGACAGGGCCATGTCCTGTTTCCACTTCAATCAATCAATCAATCATATTTATTGAGCGCTTACTGTGTGCAGGGCACTGTGCTAAGCGCTTGGGAAGTACAAGTTGGCAACATATAGAGACGGTCCCTACCCAACAGCGGGCTCACAGTCTAGAAGGGGGAGACAGAGAACAAAACCAAAACATATTAACAAAATAAAATAAATAGAATAGATATGTACAAGTAAGATAAATAAATAGAGTAATAAATACGTACAAACATATATACAGGTGCTGTGGTGAAGGGAAGGAGGTAAGGTGCGGGGGATGGAAAGGGGGATTCTCTCCCAATGCTTAGCATAGTGCTCTGCACACAGTAAGTGCTTAATAAAACACTGTTACTACTACTACCTATACAGATGTAGAAGGACTTTGGAAAGCCTGACCTTGCAGAAAACAGAGGTTTGGAAGTTCTGACTCCATTATGCTCTCGCTGTGTGGCTGCAGCCATTACTTCTGATTGCAAACTGTGTTATTCATTCCTTCAATCGTATTTATTGAGCGCTTACTGTGTGCAGAGTTATCTTGTACATACAGGGTTCCACTGCATAACTGAGTTGAAAATGTCCTACAGATGTGATTTCTCACATCCACCAAACATCCCCATGAAACAGGCCTAGAGCAACAATTAAAATACTTATTTTACTCTAAAATACTCTAGACTTTAAGCCCCTTGTGGACAGGGAAAGTGTCTACCAACCCTGGCATTGTACTCTCCAAAGTGCTTAGTACATTGCTCTGCATACAGTAAGCGCTCAGTAGATACCACAGACTGACTGATTATCTCAAAGCTGAGAAAACCCAGGCAGTGGTCATCTATAGAAAGGCAATGGTGACTCTAAGATGCATACTACCATATATACGAGGGGACATGTTTTCTTCGAAGGGGGTAGTTTTACATGGTCAAGTGTGACATCTTAAATCAAGATACATGGCACGTAAGCTAAAGAGAAAATTAAAGTGCCCGAGATCTCCTGGAAGAGGTGACCATCCATGACACGAAGGGATCCTGATTTTCCAATACTGTTTTAAAACATATCACCTAGCAAAACTTTTAGGGACTGATTTGTTCCTTTTGAAAACCTCTATAAGACCTCTATAAGAAGACCTAGAGGTCTATTGAAGACCTCTATAAGAGGTCTATATGAGAAGCAGCGTGGCTCAGTGGAGAAGAGCCCGGGCTGTGGAGTCAGAGGTCGTGGGTTCAAACCCCAGCTCTGCCAATTGTCAGCTGGGTGACTTTGGGCAGGTCACTTAACTTCTCTGGGCCTCAGTTCCCTCATCTGTAAAATGGGGATTGAGACTGTGAGCCCCACGTGGGACAACCTGATCACCTTGTAACACCCCCAGCGCTTAGAACAGTGCTTTGCACATAGTAAGCGCTTAATAAATGCCATTATTATTATTATAAGATTTTTCTAGTACGTAAAAAATACAAGTTTGGAGTTCTTGGCAATGCTATTATAGCATTAGCATTATCATCTGATTTCTGGGATATTTTCAAAATCAAAGGTAGCAGACAAATTATATACAAGATCATGGAGGGCAGGGATTAAATCTAAATAGATTCTTTATCTATTCTTTATCTAATTCTTTATCTATTCTATTCTTTACTATTCTTTATCTAATGAAAGTAAATACTTTCATTATCTCCAAAGCACTTAGCACGGTGACCTGAATGCAGTAAGTGCTCGATACAAACCACTGATTGATTGATAAACCATTGATTGATCGATTGATGGGAGCAAAGTCTCTCTGAGTTGATTTTATTAAACCATACACCAGATGTTCAATTGCCAGAATAGTTTTGCTGCCCTAATCCTGCAAGACTTCAGCTGCTGTTGTGAGCGATAGTGGATAATAAGACCTTGGTGGCCCCAAAGTCAGGGGCAATGGAGTCTGAATCTGTTCCCCAACACTACCCGCCCTCGTTCCCCTAGAGCCTCAGGCTCCCGTCAGTCACCTTTACTTACTTTGCATTATTGAGCTTCTCTTCATCATTCAGGTCTTCTGTTTTCAAGAGGTCATATTTAATGGAACCTGGCTGAATGGCGTCAATGAGATCCAGGACAGGCATGCTCGTACTGATCTTATTGTCCTGCGCAGAGATAGAAAATACAGTCATCGTGAACAACCTAGATAAATGACTTCCTGTACTGGGGGACAGTAAAGGGTGAGAGGAAATGTGTCAGGGGCCATAGACGGCCCCTCCCGGGAAAACCTCGGCCAGTTCTCGGCTTTCCGGTCTCAGAGCAGTTTCAGGTAATAGAGGGGTTCAGGGTGAAGGAGGGGAGAGGATTAAGGGATGGGGGCAAATGACCAGAGAAATCTCCAGAGGAAGAGCCACGGTGAGGTTTCTGAGGGAGCTGTGCTTGACTTGTTCCTTTCCCCTAGCTGACTTTGGATGCTTCATCTTTCTCCCCTCTCCTTCTGTGAAAGACCAGGCAGCGGGTTGGTGCTCCATCTCTTGCCCCTCCCGGAAAAACAGAACGTCACCTTGGGCCTTTGCCACATTGCCCAGTGGTCCGCCTTTCTCTTCCCAGCATTCATAATAATAATAATAATAATAGTGTTGGCATTTGTTAAGCGCTTACTATGTGCAAAGCACTGTTCTAAGCGCTTGGGGGATACAAAGTGATCAGGTTGTCCCACGTGGGGCTCACAGTCTTAATCCCCATTTTACAGATGAGGTAACTGAGGCTCAGAGAAGTTAAGTGACTTGCCCAAGGTTACACAGCAGACATGTGGCGGAGCCGGGATTCGAACCCATGACCTCTGACTCCAAAGCCCGTGCTCTTTCCACTGAGCCACGCTGCTTCTCTAATTCATCTCTCTCATGGACCCGCTGCCTGCCCTTCCTCTTTTCTATCCCCTGAAAGCCTTAGCCTCAGAGGGGAGGATCCTGCCTTGATGGAGTATCTGGCTAAAGTGCTGCCCCAAGATTTGGCTTTCATTTTTAAAAGGACAAATCAGACTTGGACGGAAATGGGGTCTTCGACCCAGTGACTCATCTCTGAGGAGCTTTTTCCACCTGAATCCTGAGCTGAAGCCCGAGAGGGGCAAGTTAGTGAAATGCAAGACCATCATGCTTGGACTGTCCTGTGGATCAAGGAGTTTGAGTCTCTACGGAAGAAACCAGCCTATACCATATATTTATCTTCGAGATTCGATAAAGTGCGATAATGGTATTCATACGAAGAAGCTTTACTAAAGCAAATTCACAACAGTTTGGTGAAAAACACATGCAAGATTCATTTCAGGATCAGAAACCAAAATGATTTTTAAAAAACCTATTAGGCAGGACTGATCATTTTTTGACTAATACAGTCCAATATAAAAATTTAGGTATTTGTTAAGCATTTACTATGTGTCAAGCATTGTTCTAAGCATTGCGGTGGGTACAAGATAATCAGGTCGTTCACCGTCCGAGTCCCATTTGGGGTTGACAGTTTAAGTAGGAAGGAGGACAGGTGCCAAATACCCATTTCACGGTTGAGAACACTTAGTCACAGAGACGTTAAGTGATTTGCCCAAGGTCAGAAAGCAGGTAAGTGGCAGAGGTGGGATTAGAACCCAGGGGCTCTGATTCCCAGACCCATTCTCTTTCCACTAGGTTCATGCTGCTTCCTAATGTCTATTGAAAAGTCCTCTAAGAGGAGTAAATTTATTACTCTATTCATTTTACTTGTACATATCTATTCTATTTATTTTATTTTGTTAGTGTGTTTGGTTTTGTTCTCTGTCTCCCCCTTTTAGACTGTGAGCCCACTGTTGGGTAGGGACTGTCTCTAATGTTGCCAACTTGTACTTCCCAAGCGCTTAGTACAGTGCTCTGTACACAGTGAGTGCTCAATAAATACGATTGATGATGATGATGAGGCATCTGTCATACACATTTGGGATTCAGTGAAAAGATACAGATGTCTTTCCTGTTTTGGCATTAGTCAACATCAAAAAAGTTGCCACATGAGTAGCTTGCCCATTGAAAATAGCTTATAAATGTTAAAATACCAATAGGATATTTGAGCAGTCCGTCCTTCAAAAATCTAAATGAAAAAAAAAAACTTTAAAATATTTAACGAGGGCTCTGAAGGACTTTGAGGAAAAGAATAATACATAGGAATAGGGAAGGAGTGTGGTCTATTAGAAAGAGCACAGGCCTG
This sequence comes from Tachyglossus aculeatus, assembly GCF_015852505.1. Classification (NCBI taxonomy): domain Eukaryota; kingdom Metazoa; phylum Chordata; class Mammalia; order Monotremata; family Tachyglossidae; genus Tachyglossus; species Tachyglossus aculeatus. The sequence goes on along the minus strand of NC_052085.1, from coordinate 10,817,146 downwards.
AGAATCAGAGTACCTGGGTTCTGACACTGGCTCCACCAGTTGCCTGCCTTATGATCTTGGGCAAGTCAATTAACTTCTCTGGACTTGTTTCCTCATCTGTAAAATGGGGATTCACTACCTGTCCTCCATCCCACTTAGACTGTGAGTCCTATATGATACAGAGACTGTGTCCAACCCAATTACCTTGTTACTTACCCCAGCACTTATTACAGTGCTTGGCACATACTAGGTGCTTAAAAATACCATTATAATACTATAATATAATAATAATAAATACTATGATACAGAATCCACCTCTGGTTTGAGTCTTGGGCCTAAGAATCTTACCTTGAAACTAGAGATGGAAGATGTTTTCCCAGCTTCTTTCAATGTGTCATTTACCCAGGTGACAATAGTGTCATCATTGACTTTCTGCCCACCACCAATATCTTCAAGGATTTGCAATGTGTACCTGCAAAACAATAAGAACCTCTAATCTGTGCTAAATAAATGAAATTATGTTTTTAGGACAAAGGGCCCCATAGAAATCCAAGGCATTCCTAGCAGAATTAAAATTAATATTGTTTTCTTCAAAAGTGGGACCACCCCCAGTCATCGATTTGCGAGTAATTTTTCAGATGTATTGTTGCATCTAGAGGAATAAAGTTATCATTTGCATTAGTATTCCAGTGTAGCAATACTGCCCTTTGAGGTAATTTTAATAATAATTTAATCATAAGTGAGATATCCAGATTGAAAGTTAAAAGTTTACAGGTACACTTAATGGCAATGATGAGAGAAGGAAGAACAATATGATTAGCTAGGGTTCCAACTTTAAACAGGGTTCCCTTCAATCCCTCGCCTAAATGCAGATTTAGTGTTAAAAAGTAACCGTAATCGGGCTGGGTAAAGAAAACTTTTAATTTTAATTTCCCTTGATTGGACTGCACCCTTCCCTTGGTAGGGGAGTAAACTGGCCATGTTTCCAATCTGAAACTTCCTGGGAAATTCCACCTTATGGTGAATTTTTATCACTAGACAGTAAACTCCTTCAGGTCAGGAAATTAAGTAGTAGTAGTAGTTGTGGTGGTGTATTTACTTTGTTTCTATTCTCCCAAGTTCTTAGTTCACTGCTGTGCATTCAGTAGGTGCTCAATAAATATCACTGATTGATGGTATTAATAATGTTTACCAATGAAAAGCCCTTTATCAGCATGATTCCAGGTTACTATTATCATTAGCCCTATTATTTATCCAGCTCAGTACTTAAAAGAGGATTTTTGGGTTGCCTAAAAGCATAAGGACAATGGTAAATGCATGACATTTTATTCCTCATAGAGACAATTTCTTAATTCAACATTTGAAAAGAGGAAAAAGCTCCCTAAGCATATTTCTCAGGAATTCACCCTGCCCTGTCTGCTCAAATTCAGGAAGAAAAGCGGGGCTGTTGTCATTTTGAGAGATCACTCATTCATTCATTCAATCGTATTTATTGAGCGCTTACTGTGTGCAGAGCACTGTACTAAGCGCTTGGGAAGTACAAGTTGGCAACATATAGTTGGCAGGCACTCACACTGCCTGCACCAAAGTTTGTTTCTTCAAATCTAACTCTAGCTGTGCTGCCTGCCAGCCTCCTGAGTTTACCAGGATTCTGCCTCCTAAAGACTTTATTGGTGATTTGGGGGTTAATCCTTCAGTTCCCCAATCAAGAAAGCGATTTCAAGCACATTTAAGGGCTAAGTGGAGGTTTAACCACATATCTCCTGCCGGTGTTTTGACAACCTGACATACCATTTATTTTCCAGAAAATGACCACATTATTATATGTCTTGCTATGGACTGAAAAATATCCCAGTCAGAGCTAGCTGTGAATAATAGATCTTTTAAGGTGCTTCGAATAAAACCAAAAATGCTTTGTCCTTGTTCATTCTGCAGGAGCTATGGATTTCTCTGTCCTATTTCTTCTTCCCGTGACCTTATTATATAATAAAAGCCAAGAACAACTGTGTTTTATTAACCCAGAAAGAATCAGCGGCAAGCAGAACTCTAATTTCCATTTTCCTTTGTTTCCTTATTTACATTTCTCCCCTCGCCCCCCTCTCCATCCCCCCATCTTACCTCCTTCCCTTCCCCACAGCACCTGTATATATGTATATATGTTTGTACATATTTATTACTCTATTTATTTATTTATTTTACTTGTACATATCTATTCTATTTATTTTATTTTGTTAGTATGTTTGGTTTTGTCTCCCCCCTTTTAGACTGTGAGCCCACCGTTGGGTCGGGACTGTCTCTATATGTTGCCAATTTGTACTTCCCAAGCACTTAGTACAGTGCTCTGCACACAGTAAGCGCTCAATAAATACGATTGATGATGATGATTTCACTCTACTCTCTAGCACTTATAATAAAAGGTTAAGAATATCCAGGCTGCAGAGCAACAAACTATCAATCCATTGTATTTATTGAGCACTTACTACGTGCAGCGCACTTTACTAAGCGCTTGGGAGAGTACCACAGAGTTAGCAGACACGTTCCCTGCCCATAATGAGCTTCCAGTCGAGAAGGGGAGACAGACATTAATATGAATAAGTAATTTATATCATGTAATGCAAGGTTCTTAAGTGCTGGGCGGTAAGTGTGTAGACGATGCCCAAAGGAGAGTGAGCCAGGGAAAAGAGGGCTTAATTGGGGAAGGCTTCTTGGAGGAGATGTGGCCATAGTAATGCTTTGAAGGTGGAGAGGGGAGTGGTGTGGTGTATATGTGTATAAGCATCTATTGCAGAGCCCCCGTTACCTCTAAGTCAGTGTTTATATGTGGCTGATGTCTGGATAACAGACCCGACTTCCATAAATTCAACTACCTTCTCATTAGCTGCCAAATCAAGGCCAGCGTGAGCGTGCGGTTTCCTTCATTGAGGTCTTGCCCAGCAATGCCGACCAGAGAAAACTTGGCTTGATTCTTCCCTAATTCCACAGCATAGTTGCAGTTCTCAAGCTGTTGCGGAGCAGGAAGGAAAATGATTCTAACTTAATTAACTTTTACATGACAAGTGCATGATCCAAAATGATGCTGATTAATCACATCAGGTGAATTCCCCAGCCACGTTCACTAAACATGATGTTCAAGCAGCTTGTGGGCAGGCAACCTGTCTACCAACTCTGTTGTGTTGAACTCCCCCAAGTGTTTAGTATAGTGCTCTGGACAGAGTAAGAGCTCAGTAAATACCACTGAATAATTGATTCAAAGAGACAGGAGAGGCAGTGCTGCCCTGTGGATATAGAAATGCTTTGGTCCATCTCTTTTATAAATTCCTCCAACAGAAAAAATAAATCAACTTTATTACTGGAACTAAAGGAGGGGAAAGGCAGTTATCTTTAAGGTTGATGCAGCGTTTCAAGGCAACCTCACTCTACCCACTTACTACCATTTCTAGTGGTTTATGCTTAAGGCAACTGCAATATCATGAATTTTGGGCTGAGGATTTTTTGTCTCTCCTATTTTCATAGTAACACATCTTCAGAGTGGGTGTATAAAGTTTTCTGTGAAGTCAATATGCAGTTCACACTGAAAGAGGTGTGAATGAACCGTGAGTCTCTCTGAATCTGCTTGTACATCACTGCCTCCAGTCTAGAAACAGCCTGGCTCAACTCTCCATCCAGATCTCTCAAACAGCCCTGGATGGACGTTAACAGGGAATATTATTCCCTAGACACAGCGTGAGATGACACTGTGGTGTTGACATGTGTATAGGTGATTAGTTATAGCATCGGAGTGATTAGAAGGTCTCATGTCTGCACTCATTCATTCAGCTGAATTTTTGAGCACTTACTGTGTCCAAAGCACTGTACTAAGCACTCATTTGTTGTCTTTATAAAACCGTGGTTTGCCCATAATTGAATAAAGGGAAATTTTGAGCAACGATTCAAAAAGTGACTTTTCAAACGCTGTAATGTCTTTGGAAGTCCAGAGAGAAGTTTCTGGAGGAAAAACAATTTATGAATCCAATGTTTCATGCTCGGTTATAATCTGCACCTGTAATGTTTGCAGGGCTCAGACAACAAGTTGTTAAAGGGCAATTATCAACGAGAGACTCCCTTCAAAAGCCCACCTGGTTTTCTGGCCTCTACTCAATGAAATTCAATAATGAGTATTAACATCACTGATCCACGCAGGGTTTAGACTCCTGATAAAGCACACTGACACATTCCCTCTGCAGGTTTGTGACAGTCACTATTCTGCTGAATCTTGCCATGGTTTTCATTTACCTTCTTCATGTTGCCACCCAGTTTGGGATACGGTGGTTTATTCACTCTGTTCCAGTCAACGGGTACTTTAATCTTTTCATAAAGCTGGAAGATGACTAGAGCATCTGACAAATCGCTGAATTGAAGACAAGAGAAAGGTTTTAGAAATCTAGCGTGCAAAGAATCCTAACATCACAGTGTTTAAAATGTCCCAAAGAACTAAGTCTGTTTTTCTTATTAAAATATAGGGGATGGTCTCTCTCCAGCATGGCCAAATACCTGTTTAAGGCAGCCCATTCTACGAATGCCACTGGGCTTCCTATCCCAGGGAGTAAAAAGAGAAGCAAAAAAGTGCATGTGAAAGGAGCAAGGTTCACTTCATACGTGCTCTAGATGCTGGCTTGAGAGGGTGAATGGAAGCATCCTTCTTCTTCTTGGGAGATATCGAGCTAAAAGACAAATGCCATTTCCCCTTTATGGAGCTTTATGGACGGATAAAACTGTGGATATAGAAATGCTTTGGTCCATCTCTTTTATAAATTCCTCCAACAGAAAAAATAAATCAACTTTATTACTGGAACTAAAGGAGGGGAAAGACAAACGCCATTTCCCCTTTATGGAGTTTTACAGTTTTCGTTAAGCACTTAATATGTGCCAGGCACTGTTCTAAGTGCTGGGATAGATGCAAGATAATCAGGTTGGGCACAGTCCCTGTCCCACATGGGGATCAACAGCCTTAACCCCCATTTGAAGCACTTAGTACAGTGCTCTGCACACAGTAAGCGCTCAATAAATACGATTGATGATTTGAAAGATGAGGTAACTGAGGCACAGAGCAGTTAAGTGACTTGTCCCAAGTCACCCAGCAGAAAAGTGGCAGAGCCAGAATTAGAAACCAGGCCCTCTGGCTCTCAGGCCCCTGCTCTTTCCACTAGGCCACACAACTTCTTATGTCATGCCACTTGGCTATCTAGGGCACCAGCTCAAAACGGTTCCTGAAAATGGGTTTATCCATCTGGATTCTCGGCTGTAGTTCTTCAAGAAAGGCGAGGGAGATTCTTGGATTGTTACTAGCCAGTCACAATCAATCAATGGTATTTCTTGAGCACTTACTGTGCGCAGGGCACTCTACTGAGCTCTTGGAAAAGTACCGTACAACCGAGTTGGTAGACACTATCCCTGCCCACAAGGAGCTTACAGTCTTCAAACATTAAAATGAGTTACAGGTAGGGGAAATAATAAAGTACAAAGCTAGGTACATAGTGCTGTGGGGTTAGAGTGAGTATCAAAGTGCTTCAGGGTTATGCCCGGCTGAATATGTAGCTGACTACTGACTGCAACTGAGTCACTGTCACCCAGGAGGAAGGAGAGAAAACAAGGACTGTGTTTAGTGAAGGCTCGTTCGGAGCTGTGAGGAGGAGCTAGGGAGGAAAGGCAAGTCACATGGCTGAAGAGCTAGAATCCCTCGTCTATATCTCCCAGACAGAAAATTTACTCTGGCCACTGATTCTCTCTCATTTTAGAAGCTGTTCCAGCTCCAGCCTCAGTGAACCTAAAAACCCACGGGGTTCAACTGCTTCCCAGTTGGCCACTGCCTCACTTGTGCTCATGGAGAAGACAGCGTGGGATCACCCTCCCTAGAGGCGAGTAGACAGGGTGGACCCCTGGCTCTTTGTTTCCTCTTTTTCATGGTATTTTTGTTAAGCCAGGAACTATGAGCCAGGAACTGTACTAAGCACTAGGGTTGATACAAGGTAATCAGGTTGGAAACAGTCCGTGTCATTCATTCATTCTTTCATTCAATCATATTTATTGAGCACTTATTGTGTGCGGAGCACTGTACTAAGGGCTTGGGAAGTACAAGTCGGCAACATATTCATTCATTCATCATCATCATCAATCGTATTTATTGAGCGCTTACTATGTGCAGAGCACTGTACTAAGCGCTTGGGAAGTACAAATTGGCAACATATAGAGACAGTCCCTACCCAACAGTGGGCTCACAGTCTAAAAGGGGGAGACAGAGAACAAAACCAAACATGCTAACAAAATAAAATAAATTCATTCATTCAGTCATATTTATTGAGCGCTTACTGTGCAGAGCACTGTACTAAGCACTCGGGAAGTACAAGTCGGCAACATATAGAGACGGTCCCTTCCCAACAACGAGCTCACACCCACACGGGACTCACGCTCTTAATCCCCATTTTACAGATGAGGTAACTGAGGCCCAGAGAAGCGAAGTGGCTTGCCGAAGGTCACACAGCAGAGAAGTGGCAGAGTCAGGATTAGAACCCAGGCCCTTCTGACTCCCAGCCTGTGTGCTACCCACTAGGCCACGCTCCTCTCTAATTTGTGCTAGGGAGGGCTCTACTGTTACTATCTCTCATGGACGGGGGGCTTTCGTGCTCCCTTACCTGTACAAATGATTGACCCGTGGAGTGACACCCAGTGAGTTCATCCAGTTCCTAAATGTCTGCTCCTCCCTGGTCTCACCTGAAGTGGCAAGATTGAACAGTAAACACGTAAGCACCTAGAAAAGGCATCTCTCTAGTAGACTGTAAAAAGATGTGAAATGGCAAGTGGGATGAAGCGGTAGCTGGCAAGTGAAATGAAATATGAATGAAAACCAAAGTCCTACTCTGGATTTACTACTAAGCCTGGAGTTACCGCAGAGATTTCTAAAAAGTATATCCTGTAGTCACAGCGTGTATGGGAACTATGTGTAAGGCCTGGTGCCTTACAGTACTAAGGACTAGACTGAAAGATCAACATTTCCTCCATTTCAGAATTCAGGAGTGTGAACGCTTTAAGATTCTTTTTGGATTTGCTTGACTTCACGTTTCAACCTTAGTGAAAATGAATTATAAATTGGAAATATTTCTGACCCTCCCTCTTGCTATTTATTCAGCTCCAGGATATTAAGCATTATCAAAGGTTGTGCTTCCTCAACATCTCTCTCCTGGGTAGGTCACCACTGGGATCCATTTTCCCCTAATGCCTGATTCTTTGCAAAATAGTCTGCAATAGTACAGTGCTCTGCACATAGTAAGCGCTCAATAAATACGATTGATGATGATGATGCAATAGAAGTTTCAGGTTTATACAGCTGTCGTGGCATCTTTAGAAAACGTGTGGCTACAAAGTCTTCCTCTGGGAATAAATACTCGGTCCATTAAATACATAATGGGTTGGGACTGTCTCTAGATGTTGCCGATGTGTACTTCCCAAGCGCTTAGTACAGTGCTCTGCACATAGTAAGCGCTCAATAAATACGATTGATGATTGATGATGATAAATCAGATTTTCTTTTAAAGCCTCTAGATTTACTTCATGCGCTGATTAGCTGCATCATCTTCTCCAGAGCACTTAAACCTGATAATGGGTGAAGGCTTTATATAATTAATCAATCAATCAATCAATCGTATTTATTGAGCGCTTACTGTGTGTCCAGCACTGTACTAAGCGCTTGGACATTAATGAGTTGGAATGGTGTTTGATTGTTCTTGCTCGGCTTTAACTGAAATGATTCATCTGTTTATTCTCTTCTTTTAATACTGGGCAATCAATAACTTGTTTTCAAATACCCACCAAAGTTCCCGAGATTCATTCATTCATTCATTCAATCATATTTATTGAGCGCTTACTGTGTGCAGAGCACTGTACTAAGCGCTTGGGAAGTACAAGTTGGCAACATTATAGAGGTGGTCCCTACCCAACAGTGGGAGTCAAGTTGGATACAGTCCGTGTCCCACATGGTGTTCACCAGCTTAATCCCCCTTTTATGGAGGAGGGAACTTAGGCACAGAGAAGTCAATTGACTTGCCCAAGGTCACACAGCAGACGAGTGGCAGAGCTGGGATTAGAACCCAGGTCCTCTGACTTCCCTTCCCCACTGCACCTGCACATATGTATAAACGTTTGTACATATTTGTTACTCCATCCATTTATTTATTTTACTTGTACATATCTATTCTATTTTGTTAGTATGTTTCGTCTTGTCCTCTGTCTCCCCCTTTTAGAGATAAATGCTTGTTTAGGGCTTTGGTCTTGAAGATAGAGCGAAAACTGTAATCTGCGACATTACCACGGATTTTGGTGCGGCGGACGCCATAAAGACGGCGGTTATTGTTACCTTCTAAAGCGCTCCAGTCGATGTCCTGGTTCTCTGGTTTATGCAGAGCAGGGTATCTGTTGAAGAGATTGGCGATGAAAGCCAAATTCAGTTTGGGGTTGCCCCGGACGACATCCGTGGCGGTGACAAATTGCCTGCAGCCCAGCCTCTCTGCTTGCTGTAGCATACATTCAGCCCTCTGAAGGTCATCCTTCTCCTGTAGCAAAAATAGACGTCGTCAGTCTACACAAAACACCGGCAGCAGGGGATAGCCAAGCACCTCATTCTTACTAAAAGCCAGAGCATTTGCCTATTGCACGCAGTATAGATTATTCCCCTACCCAGGATTTAGTTGCCTTTGGCGGAGAAGCAGCGAGGCTCAGTGGAAAAAAGCCCGGGCTTTGGAGTCAGAGGTCACGGGTCCAAATCCCGGCTCTGCCGATTGTCAGCTGTGTGACGCTGGGCAAGTCACTTCGCTTCTCTGTGCCTCAGTGACCTCATCTGGGAAATGGGGATGAAGACTGTGAGCCCCCCGTGGGACAACCTGGTCACCTTGTAACCTCTTCGGCGCTTAGAACGGTGCTTTGCACATAGTAAGCGCTTAATAAATGCCATCCAAAAAAAAAATCTGAATCAGAGGCCAGAGATCTGGAAGGGCTTTCTGAAGTGATTGAGTCCGGCCACCAGACAGTTCCTTCCCCCTAATCAATCGTATTTATTGAGCGCTTACTGTGTGCAGAGCACTGTACTAAGCGCTTGGGGAGTACAGTTGGCAACATATAGAGACGGTCCCTACCCAACAGACGACTGTAAGCTCGTTGTGGGCAGGGAATGTGTCTGTCGACTGTTGTACTGTACTCTCCCAAGTGCTTATTATAGTGCTCCGCACACAGCAAGCGCTCAATAAATATGACTGACTGAATGAATGATTCCCTTGAGCACGTGGGTGTTTATCATCATTATTATTATTCTCTGGGCCTCAGTTACCTCACCTTGTATTCCCCCCCAGCGCTTAGAACAGTGCTTTGCACATAGTAAGCGCTTAACAAATGCCATCATCATCATCATCCTGGGAAACGTGCTTCCCATCCTCCCAATTCTGTGCCTAACATTTCATAAACCACGACAGATCCCTTTAGAAAAGGCCCTGTTATCATCAGTCACCCATTCAATGTGATTTTACTCATTGTGGGCAGGGAACGGGTCTACCGACTCTCTTATATTGTACTCTCCCAAGCGTTTAATACAGCTTCGTACACAATAAGTGCTTAAGAAATACCATTGACTGATTTTCTGAGGGCTTCCAGGACACTGTACTAAACGTTATTAATCATCTGAGGATAGATTTTTATTAAATGGAAATCTCTGAGATATTCAAAGCAATGCTGGTATCTTGCAAGTGTGGCCCTTGAATCTTTAAAAACCCCCAATCCTTTGGAGATTTTAATCTTTTTGGGTTTCTGTAAATGGATGCCAAATCCTGACCTGCCTTTTCACTTGACTTAAATACAGGAAAAGTCTTGAAACAGCTTCCTACTTTTACACTGCTTAATTCACAAAAGTCTAGAAGGTTGGCAGCAAATATCACTATCTGAAGCATAGAATGACATAGAAGGACACCTGAAATAAAATGGAAGGACTCCAAATTTTCTATTTTCAGCCTTATGTTCAGTGGGTTAAGCTACAGTCTTTGGTTTATCTCACCTCACGTGAAACACATCCACACACCCTCACGAACAAATACAAAATATGCACAAATATTTATAATATGCACACCTATATTCAGACATCCACAAGACTATTTAAAATAATCACACCTGGATTAGATTGTGAGCCTCCCCCACTACCCCCGCAAGGGACAGGGACTGTGTCCAATTCATACCTGTGTATTCTCTCCCAGCATTTAGTACAGTGCTCTGCACAAAATAATACTATTACACTATCCACATATACACACACACATCCTTCATTCACTTATGATCATCAATTGTATTTATAGTTATAATACATAATAACTACATTTTTCTCATCCTTTCTTTCCCTTTCTCCCCCTTCTTTTCTGGTCCCTCCATCACAATGTGGATCTAAATTCAAAGATGGTACTATTGGTTTTTATCTCATTCAATTCATTAATTTCCTAAGCTATATTTCCCAAGACCAGCAAAACCTATTGTGTGGAGTGTTTTCCTAAATAGGAGTGATGGAGTGATGGGGCTCTCTTCCTCCCTTCAAGGCCCTACTGAGAGCTCACCTCCTCCAGGAGGCCTTCCCAGACTGAGCCCCTTCCTTCCTCTCCCCCTCGTCCCCCCATCTTACCTCCTTCCCTTCCCCACAGCACCTGTATATATGTATATATGTTTGTGCATATTTATTACTCTCTTTATTTATTTTACTTGTACATATCTAATCTATTTATTTTATTTTGTTAGTATGTTTGGTTTTGTTCTCTGTCTCCCCCTTTTAGACTGTGAGCCCACTGTTGGGTAGGGATTGGCTCTATATGTTGCCAACTTGTACTTCCCAAGCACTTAGTACAGTGCTCTGCACACAGTAAGTGCTCAATAAATACGATTGATTGATTGATTGATTGATTGATTGGGTTTGAACAGAAAACCCCATGTCCAGTGGTACCCTTTGGCCTAGTGACATGCAAAATGATGCAAGAGTCAACGCAGAACTATTTGGAAATGCCCATTCTATAGCAATCACAGGAAATGCAGGAAACCCAGAGGCTATTTAAAACCACGGGGCTATTGGTTTTAAAGCAGTTGAGCAGCATTCTCCCTCCTATTTATCTACTTTCTTCTGCTGCTATACTGCAGATCACAATCTTATTCCTGTCAGACTCACCGATTCACCAGGTCCTGGTTTCACCTCTCCTGACAGCTATCACTTGCTTATTCACACCTCCACTTCACGTCCAACAGACCGTAGCTCTCCCCATTTGTAAAGCCCTTCTGAAGTCGCATCTCCTCCAGTAGGCCTTTCCCGGTTGATTTCTGGTCTCTTCACCTTATATACCCCAACTATCACTTCAGCCCTTCTGTGGCACTTGATCACTTCGTTTCCCACAACCCTTATAGTGCTTATGAACAAATCTTATAAACCCTTTTACTTCCCCTATCTGTACTTAAAAGTGTCTGTCTCTCCCACTAGACTGTAACCTCCATGGGGGTAGGGATCGTGTCTTCTCTTTTGTACTCTCCCAATATTCCGCATTCAATAAACATTATTAATTAGGTCCTTACCCTTAGTCCAGTCATGTCAATAGCAATAGCGGGAATACCATCTTCATCTCCCTTTGGAGCCACCTGCTCGAGCAGGTGGTAATATGCTTTCGAGTCCTGTGGGAAGTCAAAAAAATTCCATTTTAAAAAGATGCAGCTAGAACAGCAGGTTTGGCATAAATCCCTATAAGCAAGCATGCCCTTTGCTGATTCAGCAATCATTCAAGACCGTAACTTAATTAAGAAAGCTGGAAACAGTCTCTAATTTGCATTTTATATCATTTTCTTGGTTTTCTATTCCAAAGCAATAGGAAATTTAAAGACAGGCCAAAAGAAAAAAACCCAGCTGAAACAGACATTATATTATTGTCTTTCAGGAAAAAAAGATCGACTCAATAGTACAAGCATTAAATTATGTACTTGAAAAATATGTACCTTTAGAATGCTGTAGAAGTCAGTCAGCTAAGGATTTATTTTTTAAAAAAAGTAAAAGAGGGAGGAAGCAAGTTTAAAGCAGAGTTTACAGTAACATTTAAATGGACTCAAAGCAGAACATAAAGATTTCAAGGATGGAAGTTGAAGCAATGACCAAGCATTTGTCAGGCAAATGGAGGACTCAGACACAGATTTAACCCACATGCCATTTAAAACCTGTGAACTAGCCAAACCAAAAATAAATGATGAATTTGATGAGGTCTAATTGATACTTCTGGCAATCTTATTTCCCTTATGGGTGAATTCTCTTCTAATAACCTCGCTGGAAAATTACCATGGAGGATACTTTCAAAATACACTTTTATTTCCATACACAGCAAACATGCACATCTGCACATGCACATTTTCACCCAAAATAGAGCTTGCTTTTAAGACCCTTCCACCAAAGTCAGCTTTGTAAGTAAAGAAAGAAAGCAGAAGTGGCGTTCAGCATTTGCAGAATTAGAAAGACCAGATATTCCTCTCTCCGTTTTCACCCTCTGCTCCTAAGCTGTTTGATTCTCCCCTTGTCTTTATCTCGCTTTTGTCCCTAGAACTCCCACTGACACCAGTGGACCCCAAGCATGGATGGGGAAGGACAGGAAAGGCCTTTCCAAACCCTGACTCTGTCCACCTTGGGACCCTCCCCCAAATGCCAATGAAAAGAGGACTAGCCTGATGAATCACTCCCCATGTGACTCGTTAACTCAGATTGTTACAAATGGAGCTACAGTTAGTCTCCCAAAACTCTCCCAAGCGGATATCAAATTGATGGGATTTAAAAGGTTTTCCTTCAAGTCCTACGAAATGCCGATACTGGTCATTGATGAATCAATATCGATAGACGGAGATATAGCAGCACCCTTTCTATAGGATTACAGATTTCAATTTGAGCCTGTTTTCCCTGTTCTCTCCTCTGTAAAACAGAGACCCAGTGCTCGCTTTGTTCACACACTATTTCTTCCAACTCTTAAAGACTTGTATGAAGACTGTCCTCAGCCTCAGTTCTGGGCCTCGGACACTGACAGCCTAATACCGAACATACCCGCGTGGCTCAGTGGAAAGAGCACAGGTTTTGGAGTCAGAGGTCATGGGTTCAAATCCCGGCTCCGCCAATTGTCAGCTGTGTGACTCTGGGCAAGTCACTTCACTTCTCTGTGCCTCAGTTCCCTCATCTATAAAATGGGGATTAAGACAGGGAGCCCCCCGTGGGACAACTTGATCACCCTGTAACCTCCCCATCGCTTAGAACAGTGCTTTGCACATAGTAAGTGCTTAATAAATGCCATTATTATCTAGATCTGCTAAGTGCTAACCCAATTAAGAAGTTAAAACATTTCTGAGTCCTGACAGATACCTCAGTCGCGGACCCTGCAGATGCTGCTCACAGCAGCTCAGGTTCCAAGATGTCACTAGCCGCTGCCCCACCGGTCATTTTCTATGTTGCCAACTTGTACTTCCCAAGCGCTTAGTACAGTGCTCTGCACACAGTAAGCGCTCAATAAATACGATTGATTGATTGATTGATTGATTGATTGATTAAAGAAACTTCTGAAGAAAACCTTTCCTGGGATCCTGGGATCCTTGCAATCCTGGAGCAAGGCCGTGCCCCCTTTCTCAGGCTCCACTTACTGGAGCCAAATGACAGTCGTCCTACCTTGATGTCTGTGCTGAAGTTGTTGATTTTATTACAGCCAGAGTTTTCCAGGTGGTAGTTGGCCCATCTCAGCAGCAGCTCCTCAGGGGACAGTTTCATCAGGTCCTCTAGACTCTCCCCTTCCCTCAGAAGGGCGATCAGAGCTAGGTATCCCACAAAAGAGACAGAAAGATGAATTCTAGGGACAGATTTCTCCTTCAAAAGAGGCGAATAAAGGAGCAGGAGCCCCATCATCTGCACATATTTAGGTAAGGCTTGAATTTGAACTTGTAAGTACTTGTTAAGGGCTTACGATGTGCCAAGCGCTGTTCTAAGCACTGGGGTTGATACAACTTAGATTGGACAAAGTCCCAGTCCTACATGGGGCTCATAGTCATAGGAGGGAGGTATTGTGGTATTCGTTAAGTGCTTACTAAGTGTCAAGCACTGTGCTAAGCGCTAGGGTAGATACAAGATAATCAGGTCCCACAGAGGGCTCATGGTCTAAGTAGGAGGGAGCCGGGATTTGAATCCAGGTCCTCTCACTTTCCACTAGGCCAAACTGCTTCTCTAGTAGTAGTAGCAGTAATAATATTTATTAAGTTTTGACTGCATGCAGAGCACTTTACTAAGTGCTGGAAGAGGATATACAGTTGGGAATTAGACGTGAAACCTGGCCCGGTTTACCTCAAAGAGCACAGATCTATATTTATAGGCAGGACTGTGCTATTTATGTTCGCTTTGAAACAAACAGACCAATTTACATTTAGAGTTATATGAAGTACCTAGAGCAAGATGAACTCCCTGAGGAAAGCTTTTGAGGTTGGAGCTCCTGACAGCTGAAATAAGTAACCCTTTCCTATAAAACAGGTACTAGCAATCCATGGCTTTAGGAAGCTTTCACGTCCACAGAAACTGTCAACTGTTCCATTTCAACTGCACCGGTGAATTCAGTGCTCAGCATTAAGATCTCTGCATTTCCTACCGAAGTCTACTGGGCCAACTGGAGCCTGCCTGTAAACGCCTTCCCCTCCATAACTCCCAAAGGAATTCACACATCAGGAAACGACACTTTCATTTTAAATACTGAGAGTTTGAACGAACCTTCATTTCTGCTGAGTTCAATGTCGGCAAACAACCCAATTTTGATCACTTGCCATAAAAGTCCCAAGACCAGGTAGGGTTTTCCCTCCTTTAAATCCTCAGCGCCTATGTTAACAACATGGCACCCAATGGCTGACGCAGAGTTCAAAGCCAAGTTCAGATTTTCCTGAAGGGGGAGAAAAGACATGACATTTTTTCCTTGCATGCTGAATGTCAAATGATGAGTGCAAGAGACAACAATAATGCTTTCTTTCAAAGAACTCACAGAGCTCTAAGGATATTTCCTGTTAGACTTCGCTACTGTGACGAGGCAGGTAGCTAATGAGGGAAGAAGATCCGGAGGGCTCGTGAATGGCTAACCTGGTGAAGTACTTTTCAAGATATCTGTGGTCAAGGCTGTCTTGTGGGTGAGGGGAAACAAAGGGACCGTCACTTTCCAGTTCTCAGTCCTGATATGGAGGCTGAGCCCTGAATTTCTCCACTTATCTATAAGACAACTGCAAAGTATCCAAGGAGGCCACCCGTTGTCTTGGCATTAGCTGTGAGTTCAAACATAATTGATGTTGTAAAAAAAAGATCGTAAAAAAGTGAGAAGTTTCTTGGATTGTCAAAGGCCTAATGAGGGAATAAGATATGACATCCATATCCCTGGGAACTTACTGCCAGGAAGCCCCTTCCTTCCTCTCCCCCTCGTCCCCCTCTCCATCCCTCTCATCTTACCTCCTTCCCTTCCCCACAGCACCTGTATATATGTATATATGTTTGTACATATTTATTACTCTATTATTTATTTATTTTACTTGTACATATCTAGTCCATTTATTTTATTTTGTTAGTATGTTTGGTTTTGTTCTCTGTCTCCCCCTTCTAGACTGTGAGCCCACTGTTGGGTAGGGACTGTCTCTATATGTTGCCAACTTGTACTTCCCAAGCGCTTAGTACAGTGCTCTGCACACAGTAAGCGCTCAATAAATACGATTGATTGATTGATTGATTGGATCATCAAAGGACTAATGAGGGAATAAGATATGACATCCATATCCCTGGAAACTTACTGCCAGGGTTAAATATTTAGTGAGTCCCCAAATAGTCCAGGTATTCTGGTTAACGATACATAGGTTTACATTATGGATTACTGTGCATACAACGTAATCCATGTACACAGTATTTAAAGTATGTAAGGTTTTGGGTTTTTTTTTTTTACCTTCGGATGGCAATGGACTTCTGCCCTACTCAATAGCTAGTTTACTGGTGATTGAGAATTGATGGGGAAAAGGGAGAAAACTGTCACGTGACAATTGTTGTAGCGCTTTCCCAGAATCCAAAAACTGGACAATAGGAAGACTGGCTTTTCTGCTGGCCTGTGGGACTTTACCACTGACTTGAAGGCAACTCCTTGCCTCTCTATAACCCTGGGTGGGAGACTACTCATTAAGAAGATATTCATTCAATCGTACTTATTGAGTGCTTACTGTGTGCAGAGCACTGTACTAAGCGCTTGGGAAGTACAAGTTGGCAACATATAGAGACGGTCAACTGGGAAATTAAGAGTACGTTCTTCCAGCAACACAATACCATGTAAAAAATGATTTGCACCCATGTGTGTGATGTCATAGATGGTGAATATTATAGTGTAAGTTTTCTTGAATGTGCTGTTCTGCAAGAACACAGCACCCACACTACTGGATAGCTGGGTGCAATAGCAACTACTGAGGTATTTTTCAGCCAAGCACTATACTTAGTCCTGGAACAGATAAAGATAATTAGGTGGAACACAGTTCCTGTCCCACATAAATAAGCCTTATAGTCTAAGCAGGAGGAAAAATATATCCATGTATATACTATGTCACATAAGGCACATAAAAAACCCACCTTGCTATTATTTGTTCGTAGCCCAACTATGACCAAGATTCAAGTAAAAGAATATGCCAGGATACTGCTATGCTATGGTGGAACAGTGAGGAGTCCAGCATATTCTTGCCCAGGAGGATTAAAATACAACAAAATCGCAGCGCAGGCAAGAAAAAGCTAATAGCCCAGAGCTAATTTGATCTCTTTTCCTGTTCCAAAGTAACTGGAACTAAGTATCCATAACTAGTTGAGGCCTACATACAAGTTCTATTTATCACCGACTTTGGTGCTGCAAACACTGCTGGATCACTTTCATTCATTCAATTGTATTTATTGACCACTTATTGTGTGCAAAGCACTGTACCAAGCGCTTGGGAAAGTACAATATAACAACAGACATTCCTGCCCACAACGAGCTCACAGTCTAGAGGGGGACAGAGGGGGAGATAATTTAGTCTAGTCTAGACTAGACTAGCATCTAGTCTACAGTCTAGAGGGGGAGATAATTTATTTATATAAATAAATAAATAAATAAATAAATAAATTACAGATATATACATATGTGCCATGGGGATGGGAGAGAGGATGAATGAAGGAGCAAGAAAGGGAGTGGGAGAAGAGGAGAGGAGGGCTTAGTCAGGGAAGGCTTCCTGGAGGAGATGTGCCTTCAACACTTCCCAGAGTCCCTCTTTCAAAGTGTTGAGAAAAAGTCTTAGTCAATATTGTCTGAGCCGGGCCTCAACCTCAATGGTGAATTGTTCTGGAAATCCAAATTTAGCTCCTGTGATTTTTTCTTTGTAAAATCCTAAAAAAGAACCTCTGCTCTCGTATGGTGCACGTGGTAAAAGAAGTGGAAAATTTTCCCGGCAGTCCCTCTGTCATAACACAAATCTCAACTGCAACAACGAACTCGTTTTCGTTTTGGGGCAGTAACTGTGAACTTCAGAACGAAGTCAAGTTCTGTGCTCTGTCACATATTGTTCTGGCAGGCAGATGGAGAGACTGTGGTTTACTTAGTGTTCAGTCACTGTGCCACTCATCCCGCGTACATTCAGCTGGGACTTACGTGAAACCGGAAAAAGCTATTTTTCATGTGGACATTTCCATACCTGAATGGTGAATGGGGTGAGTTTCTTTTTGTTGATGGTCCTTTCATCAATTGTGTCTGCCACTGAAAGATTGATCATTTTACTGAAGTGCAAAGAATAAAAGAGAACAGATTGGTCAGTCAGGTCTCCTTCCCTTTTGTATTAAAGACAAGACATCCAAATAATCTGTATTAAACCAAACTTAAATGTGAAAAAATAATCGTATTATTTTTTTTTACCAGGTCCTGACAAACTGTGGGATGGTTTAGAGAAGTGAGAAAAAAAGGGATGTGGGATGACCTGTGTTGTTTCTATGAGGGAAATCAGGAAGTGAATCGCTTGTCCTTGGGCAATTATAAAAGTAAAAGAAGTTTCAGGTCCACTAACTGGGATAGTGTGTGCAAAGAAGTGGTGGGCATCCTGCCTTAGCCTGCTGCAATCCGAGCATTAAGAAAAGAGACACGGGAAGAGATGAAAAATAAGTATCTCTAAAATATAAATGTGGCAGGGAATGGAGCTATTTCCTTCAGAGCCTCAAAGCAACAACTTTCTTTTGGGGCTCCAGTCACCCTAATCATTCGAGTAACCCCAAAACATCTATGTCTGATTTTGTAAATTGCATGCATTCATTCATTCGATTGTATTGAGTGCTTACTGTGAGCAAAGCACTGTACTAAGCGCTTGGGAGAGTACAATAAAATAACAGACACATTCTCTGCCCACAGTGAGCTACGTGTTTCTGCTTGAAATTTTATGTATTCTTTGTGCAGGGTGTGTAAAAATATCCAATTTATAGTGAAATTTTTAGAAAAGTTAATGGATTCTGATGCTGGTGCCAAACAAAAATTAAATCATAGGGGGAACCTAAAAGTGTTTTCTGGCATCCACACACATTCAATATCAAAATTGTTTCCATCATTTTGAGCACTCTGTGCAACATATATAGGACAAGTAGAGGTTATAACATAGTAACTCAACTTTAATACTGGCAACAGCTACAATCATAAAATCTTACAGCTCACTTATTTTTCCTTGGTTTCTCTTCAAATATCTGTATTGATGCCAAAATATATTTTTGAGGTTTTCTATCTTTAGTTTTTGTTTTACAGGTTTTTTTTAACCACTAACACAAGCCCTTATAAATTTATTTCTCTTAAAATAGAATACTCTTTTATTGATTTTTATGCTTCTGTCACATATTTAGGTTATGATTGTTAATCCTGCTGCTCCTTTTTTGTTTGTCATTGGTATTTTTTTTCCCCACCTTTTCTGATGTTTGCCCTTTCTCCTTATTCTTTGAGAGTCCCCTTGGGACACAGAAACTGTGTCTATGCCTCATCCGGGTATTTTTTCCCAGCGTTTAGTATAGTATTTTGCATATAGTAATCAATCAGTGATATTTATTGAGTGCTTACTGTGTGCAGAGCACTGTTTTAAGGCCTAGGGAGAGTACAGTATAACACAGTTGGTAGACATGTTGCCTGCACTCAAGAAGCATACAGTCTAGTAGGCATTTAATAAACACTGTTATTATTAATTCAATCTTCTCCATTATACTGTAAGTTCTTTGAGGGCAGGGTGCCTATATTGCTTTAATTCTGCATAGTGTGCAGTGTGCCACTCACAGTGGGATTAGCCAGAGGGCATTTGGTGGTTGCCTAATGAAATAGGTTGCACTTTTCCCATTTTTCCAGGGGAAAGTGAGGGAGAATAGTGGGATCGTTAACTAGCTACTCATCTTATCCCCCTTTCAGGTCGCAAAGAAAGGCACTAGCCTGGAGACACTCTGTCCCACACCTACTCCTGGAAAGCACCACTGAATGGCCATGGTTTACGGGAAATTACCCTGTCGGGTTGAGGTAAGTCAGTAATGTGAATTTACTCATTGTTGAACACTGGAAGTCCTGTTGAAAACACTTTATCTTTCTGGTATTAAAATAGTTTCATACTCATTTTGTTTCAGGCAAAACCCACATGAAATCAATGTCCAAAATAGCATACTAGGCAACACCTTATAAAACCGAAAGACAAGTTGTAAAGTAAGCCTTGTGAACAGATACAACAGAGGGGAAAAAAGTCCCTAGTAAAATATTGAATAGTAGGGTTGTAGGTAACGTGTAAATGTATATTTGGGAAGTACCTACCCTGTACAGATAAGCATTAGCATAGCACTGGGGCCCCATTTTAAACTCTGATTACATCCTTAATTCTTTTTCCCCACACATGGGCATCTGACATAAAGTCCTTGTACTCAAGGAATGCAGTTTTACACTGCTCAAGTACTCTTTCCCATTTTATGTTCCTGTTACATACTAATTACAGACATGGTCTTTAATTCAGTGGAAGCAGTTGAAAAACAAGAATGATGTGCTGTTTACCATAGGACGATCCCATCCCCAACGACATTGAAAAGGTCATCTGTGTCTGGATTCATTGGGATAACATGTTTACAATCAGGATCATTTTCCAGTGCTTTGTTTATCCAGTTAACGAAGGCATACTTTTCTTCCTCTGAAAGTAAGTGATTAATTTTATTTATTGGTGAAATCAAAGCTCCCGTACTGCACAGATAATTCTTTGACGTACCGTCGACCTGGTCCCAGAAAACTACATCTCAGACTGAAACACTGTAAACTGGAACCAGTTATCTCACAGGAATAGTGTTCTAAATAGAGACTTGATTCATGAACTACGGTGAGATGCCTTATTTTTCCAAAATGATCCAGAATGGCACAGTCAATTAGTGATAAGCATTATAGGCATGTAAGTGTGTTTTATTTTGAGTCAGAGGTGCCACGCTAGAGCAGCTGACTTTTGCTTTATTAAAAGTAAAATGAACCCGTCAGTCTTCCCAGGGATGCTACCTGGCCATTAAGTAGTACCTCCTTCTGCCCTCCACCTGCTGCAACTCCTTCCTCCCCCTGCACCCTGAGAGCTAGTTCCATCGAGGAAGCTAGTGCCCGGGCCTGGGAATCAAGAATCAATCAATCAATCAATCAATCGTATTTATTAAGCGCTTACTGTGTGCAGAGCACTGTACTAAGCGCTTGGGAAGTACAAGTTGGCAACATATAGAGACAGTCCCTACCCAACAGTGGGCTCACGGTCTAGAAGGGGGAGACAGAGAACAGAACCAAACATATTAACAAAATAAAATAAATAGAATAGGTATGTACAAGTAAAATAAATAAATAAATAAATATATAAATAAATAAATAGAGTAATAAATATCTACAAACATATATACATATATACAGGTGCTGTGGGGAAGGGAAGGAGGTAAGACGGTGGGGGGGATGGAGAGGAGGACGGAGCAAGAAGGATCTGGGTTCTCATCTCAGCTCTGCCACTTGTCTGCTGTGTGACCTTAGGAAGTCACTTAACTTCCCTGTGCCACAGTTACCTCATCTGAAAAATGGGGTAAAGACTGGGAGCCCCATGTGGGACAAGGACTGCATCCAACCATATTGGCTTGTATCTACCCCAGTGCTTACGGTGCCTGGCACATAGTAGGTGCTTAACAAATACCACAGCTATTATTATTAAAGTCAAACATCAGTGCATCGTAAAGCTGAAACAGAGTTCATTTAGAAGCATTCTTAGCACTGGATGTCATAACTTGAAACGTCTGAAGTCTAAGACTGCCTGTACCCGAGCGTGTTCAATGATCTTAATCCATGGGCAGTAAAGGACGCCTTACAGGTCGTCTCTTCCATCTTTATCCTTTCCAAGGTCTCAGTCATTGATTGAACAAGTACTTTGCCTCAAATCACTTGTATTTATGTAAAATCAAAATGCCTTTTGGTAACAATCTAAGAACATTTTAAATGTAGACTTGATTGGGTTTTTTTACTTCTTTAGAACAAGGAGAAATGTGATTCTTTTGGTTAATGGTTGCTGCCACTTTTATTCCTGCCACCTTCCCTCGCACCCCATAGTATGGTGTGACCCTGGGTGACTGACTCAATATCTCTGGTCTGTTAACATCACCTACTTCACGGGGGGGTCCTGTGGTTTGAAAAACAACAGAACCGCTGTTTACAGTGTAATCTTCCCGCCTGCCCACAGTGACCTAGTGAACCTACCTGAATAGGAATGCTGTGTCCCAACACTGGATTGTTCTGAAGTTCCACCAATAGCACAGATTCCTTCTTTTTTATTGATGGCTTTTCTAAAGGTTTTGGCAACTTCGGTGCTTTTTAGGCCGTGGAAAACCTGCAAACACCCGAGGTGACACCACAAACTATAGGTAAAACTGTACATATAGGTAAAGGTAAAGCCACAAACTATAACCAAGAATTTTTTTTATCAATCAATCAATCATATTTATTGAGCGCTTACTGTGTGCAGAGCACTGTACTAAGCGTTTGGAAGTACAAGTTGGCAACATATAGAGACAGTCCCTACCCAACAGTGGGCTCACTAAGGCATATTGCAGGGAAATGTGTCCTAAACACAGTGGGCATTCTGTATATACACTGTTGATTATTTTCTCAATCTGTATTCCTGCACATCAATCAATCAATCAAATCATATTTATTGAGCACTTACTGTGTGCAGAGCACTGTACTAAGTGCTTGGGAAGTACAAGTTGGCAACATATAAAGGCAGTCCCTACCCAACAGTGGGCTCACAGTCTAGAAGGGGGAGACAGAGAACAAAACCAAACATATTAACAAAATAAAATAAACAGAATAGATATGTACAAGTAAAATAAATAAATAGAGTAATAAATATGTACAAACATATGTACATATATACAGGTGCACATATCCATTTTTAAACCCTATCACACCCACCCAGCACCTTCCAAAGCAGTTCTGGACTCACCGAGATAAACTCATCAAAGCTGATCTTGTCACCACTGTTTAGCTCTCCGGTGGCCATCAGATTCTCAACGATTTCCCTCACTCGGTACCCAGGCAGAGGCAAGCAAGCAGCTTTGAACAAGTCATTCAACTCATTGCAGCTGATGTAACCGTTGCCTTCAGTATCTAAAAGGAACACAGGACTCTGAAATCCTACAAGAGTTTAGAAATTCACAATGGGGGAAGCAGGAGTGGGGAAAGGGAGGGAAGACAAGGGACACTTGCTGAGCAAAGGCCTGGGTTCTCAAGAGACACGTCGGTCAGTTCTCTACAGAGGTGAAGGATCTCTTCAATGATGATCAACTGTCCCCTCCAATTAGTTAATCAATGGTATTTAGTGAGCACTGACTGAGTGCAGAGCACTTGGGGAGTACAAGACTCAAGGAGCTAACAATCTAACACGGAAAGCACCCCCGAGAAGTGAGTCCTGCATTTCTGGTCAGCCTTGTCTCCCTTCCGGCCTGGTTCAGACTTGGCTCCGCTTCACTTGCCAAGCTGCAGGGCTTCGCTTGGGCTGGGTGGGCCAAAGCTTCCATCCTGTTCAGCAGCAGCAGTAAAGGTGTACCCACCCGGGCTTTTTCCGGCTCCCAGGATACCCTCCATGTTGTCCAGATTTCTTCTTCACGGTAAGATGCCCTGGTTCATGGAATGTCTTTTAATCAATCAACCAGTTCTACTCACCAACTTTTGAGAAAGCTTCTCTGAGCTCCCCCATCTCCTCCTCGGACACAGATCCTCTGGCCATTTTCTTTTTATTGCTCTGAGCAACAAGTCTGGAAGAAAGTACATGAATTTCATTATTTTTGTGCCTTCTCATTTTCCCATTCCCAATTTGGCTCTTCAGTCAATTATATTAGAGCTCTTTAAGATCACTGCAGGAAGAAATCTTGCTATAGCACCCCTCATTTCAGCACTGTCCAAAAATAAGTAATGGGAATGGCTTTTGGGTCCTCTGAAGCCAGCGGTTCTAGTGCCTTTTTTGGGAAGAGCTCTATATTCAGTGGCCACACCCGTGGGTAGCTGAAATGTTGCATCCTCTTACCGAGTCGTGGACAAAATGCCTTTCTAAGCCTGTAAATATATCTGACATCAAGAAAGGCTCAAATTCTGCTTTTATCCTTTCTCCATGGGTGAGACTGTTGAGGATTTCAGTCAATCAGTGTATTCGCCAAGCACTTACTATGGGGAAAGCAAGCAATCAATCAGTGGTATTTATTGAGCACTTACTGTGCACAGAACACTGTGCTTAGAACTCAGGAGAGTACAATACAATAGAGTTGGTAGACAAAATCCCTGCCCAGCGCTTCGGGAGAGTCCAATAGAGTTAGAAGACACAATCCCTGCTTCTAGAGCTTATAAGCGAGGAAAGCAGCTTCAGTCAGAGCTTCAAAAGAAGCTCTACTCAAGGATGAATAACGATTCCCAGAAAAATCCATACTTGGTGCCAGGGCAAGAAACTGTTCATGCGAGGACTTCCCCTTCGCCATCCTCATCACTGTTACCCTGTATTAGGAGAGAGCTACGAGAGTCAGCGCTGGCAAACTTCCCCGCTGAAGGTGGTGGGGAGTCAGGCTCAATGCTTGAGTCGCTGCTGGGGTACCCTGCCATCCAAGAAGATCAGGGGGCTGGCAGAGAATATTACTTCAGAGGTTGAGCTATCTTACATATCCCCGCCCTTCACCTACATTCTGCTGGCAAACTGTGAGTTCTGCTGCAGTGCAATGATTTGAAAGGTGCTTACGATCACCTATCGACAGAAGTGAAATGAAATGGAAAAATGAATGAAATGAAAAAATCAGGGGAAAAGTAGGAATTTATGGGCCTGGCAAAACCAAAAATTGAATAAACAATCCCTAAATGAAGGTTTTAGACTGTGAGCCCACTGTTGGGTAGGGACTGTCTCTATATGTTACCAATTTGTACTTCCCAAGCGCTTAGTACAGTGCTCTGCACATAGTAAGCGCTCAATAAATACGATTGATGATGATGATGATCAGGGGTGGATGGAGAAAGGAAGCAAGAAAAGCAAAAAGGAGACAGGCAGTGAATGTTGAGAAGCAGCATGGCCTAGCGGAAACAACATGAGCCTGAGAGTCAGAAGGAACCAAATTCTAATCCTGGCACCATTACTTGTTGGCTGTGTGCCCTTGGCCAAGTCACTTCACTTCTCTGTGCCTCAGGTACCTCATCTGTAAAGTGGAAATTAAAATTGTGAGCCCCACGTGGGACAGGGACTATATCCAACTTGATTATCTTGTATCATCATCATCATCATCGTATTTATTGACCTGTACTAAGCGCTTGGGAAGTACAAGTTGGCAACATATAGAGACAGTCCCTACCCAACAGTGGGCTCGCAGTCTAAAAGGGGGAGACAGAGAACAAAACCAAACATACTAACAAAATAAGATAGAATAGATATGTACAAGTAAAATAAATAAATAAATAAATAGAGTAATAAATATGTACCTACATATATACAGTATCTACCCCAGTGCTTAGTACAGTGCCAGGCACATTGCAAACACTTAATAAATGTCATTTAAAAAAATCCCACAACAAATAAACAAAAATCTACAGAGTGGCGAAGCTGATGCCTGGCCTATTGAGCCAGTTAGTATGTTTAGGCCTTGTCATGGCACCCTCACTTCTGTTAACTGGGGAGGAAAGGCGCACAAAGAGCCCCCTCTCTAGACTGTAAGCTCGTTATGAGTAAGGAATGTGTCTGCTAATTCTGTCGTAATCTCCCAAGTGCTTAGTACACTGCTCTGTGCATATTAAGCGCTCAATAAATACAACTGATTGATTGCTAGGAGAGCTCCACCGAACGGCTTTCTGAATATCCCAGCAGCCTCTAGCAGCAACAGAGAAGTCACTTCTCCACCCACCTCACACCCGCCTCCCAGCCGCTCAGCGGAAACCTCACCACCTCTGAGAAGGCATGAAAACAACTCAGACAGGAGGGACAACAATGCCCGCCACGAGTACACCCAGGGGAAGCAAATACTGGGAATCTTAAGAAAGAGGCCACAGATGCTAAACCATTCCTCTGGCCTCAAGCCACTTCAAGACATGAGACTGTGATAGTAAATGCAGGGAGTGTAAGGAGTTTTAGGTATTAAAAAAATTAGAGATGAAAGAGTCAGTTCAGGCTAGCAAATGTCACTCTCGTGATGGCCATTCACTGTACTGGGTGATTACTATGGGAAGGGCACTGTCCTGGACACCTGCTGGGGGACATACAAAAGGAGGATAAGATCCCCATCCCTGGGAGCTTACAACTTAATTAAGACGACAGGCAAATGAAAATGGAATAATATTCAATAGTGAAAAGAGCAGCAGAGTAGATATAAATAATGCACAAGTGAATAAATAAATCAACACAAATAAATAGGTAAGAGTGCTGAGGTAGCTGCTGGAATGGCATCCTGAGAAGGCAGGGCAGGGCGGGGTGGTGAGGAATTAATTATTGAATGCCTCCAAGAGGAGGTGACGTTTTATAAGGAGGAAAAGAAACTGAGGTCAGTTAGAATCAAGATTCTAAAAGAGGGAAGTAATTTTGAAGACAACGTTCTTTTTTCTGGGCAAAAGGCCTTCAGGGAAGTGGGATTTACCAGTATGCATCATAAGGATTACAAAGCTATATCAAACAGTAAGAAGCAGGTTGAAATTCAGAACCCTAAAAACTTCAGGAGGGGGAAGTATGTGGGAAGCGGTTTAAGGGGGGAGGTGGACAAAGAAGAGAGTGTGGGTATTTTGAAATCGGCCTAGGTTACGGTGGTTAACCCACTTCTTTCTGGTAAATGAGCCGAGCAAGCACAATGAGTCCTAAGAGCAGAGCACCCACAGACGGAAAGAGGCTTCAGTCACGGGAGAAGTGGCAGGTCTTGAAGCAATGCTGGGCTGGAGTGAGCCAATGCAGGTGGCCAATGAGGAGAGCATGGGAAAGGAGCTATTGACTTTTAAAGGATCCGTTAGTGACGAAGCTGCGGAGAGAGCTTCTCACCCAACTGAATTAGACACACATATAACACCGTTTTCGCTCACCTGAAAATCTGCAAATCGGATCATTTCTAAAAAGAACAAGAGGGATGAAGTTCTGGGCATGATGAACATGATCAAGATGATGGACACGATGAAGTCCCCTTCTAGACTGTGAGCCCGTTGTTGGGTAGGGACTGTCTCTATATGTTGCCAACTTGTAATAATAATAATAATAATAATGTTGCTATTTGTTAAGCACTTACTATGTGCAAAGCACTGTTCTAAGCGCTGGGGTAGATACAAGGTGATCAGGTTGTCCCACGAGGGGCTCACAGTCTTCATCCCCATTTTACAGATGAGGGAACTGGGGTCCAGAGAAGTGAAGTGACTTGCCCAAAGTCACACAGCTGACAAGTGGAGGAGCCGGGATTTGAACCCATGACCTCTGACTCCAAAGCCCGGGCTCTTTCCACTGAGCCACGCTGCTTCCCCAAGCTTGTACTTCCCAAGCTCTTAGTACAGTGCTCTGCACACAGTAAGCGCTCAGTAAACACGATTGAACGAATGAATGGGCACCCCTCTCAGCTCAAAATAAAAGTGCATAAATCATTTATTCAATTGGGGCCTAGATTAAAGAATTCACAGAAGGTTCAATTGTAATCTAAATTGTCCATTGGCCCCATCTTCCTGACATAAAATGGAAACCTGTTCTTAAATAAGAGGGGTGCCCAGACTTTCTGTCCACTTTCTGTCTACCTTGTACCGGAGTCAACACCGAATACTACAAGTAGTCTGTTCTAGCAGCTTCAAGGAAAAGTGCTTTTGTTTCAAACATTACAATAATGATATAGTAATTACAGGGGTATTTATCAAGCACTTACCAGGTGGCAAGCACTATGCTAAGCAGTAGGGAAGGGGCAAGATAATCAGGTCAGATGCGTGGCATGGTGGTTTCTGACGACATTTAGAAGTAGGCTTAAAGGGATGTGAGCCCAAGTAATTGGTCCCACATTAGCCCTGCAGCCTGGTCAGGCCAATTCAAAACCAAACCCAGTTAGGTCTGGGTGGGCTCAACTGCTTCTGCGGACCACAAGCCTACATGGCAGGGGGGAGGAAGGAGACTGCATGCAGAGCGACAGTCCTCTTTGAAACAAATAAAAACATAAGATATGTCAGTTATGGAGATGAGATTTCTGGTAAACCCAGGCAACACAGAAGCGGGTCAGATATTGGCCTCCCAGATGACGGGGCAGAAAGAGAGGGAAAGAGAAAGGGGGATAACAATGAGGGAGGTGAGGGGAAGGAAGGCGAACTCAACAATCAATAGTATGTGTTGACTGACTACTCAGAGCAGAGCGCTATACTGAGCAGTTGGGAGAGTACAACAGAGATAATACACATGATCCCTGCACTCCAGGAGCTTACAATTTAGAGGGGCAGACTGACACTAAAATAAAGGTGAGTAAGGGAAGCAACTGAGTATAAAAATAAGTATATAAATACTACGGGGGTGGGAAATGGGGGTGGTAGAAGCAGCGTGGCTCAGCGGAAAGAGCCCAGGCTTTGGAGTCAGAGGTCATGGGTTCAAAACCCAGCTCCACCAACTGTCAGCTGTGACTTTGGGCAAGTCACAACTTCTCTGGGCCACAGTTCCCTCATCTGGAAAATGGGGATTAAGAATGCGATCCCCCCGTGGGACAACCTGATCACCTTGTAACTTCCCCAGCGCTTAGAACAGTGCTTTGCACATAGTAAGCACTTAATCAATGCTATCATTATTATTATTATTATCTGCTGCCATTTGGGTGAGAGTGGCAGCGGTGGCCCGGCCCAGAATGAGCTAGTGGCTGTCAGGACCATCTCTGCTGCCACTCTTACCCGGGCTACGGGGCAAAACTGGTGATAACCTGATGACTAAATTAAGTAAATTTTTAGACCGTGAGCCCACTGTTGGGTAGGGACTGTATATGTTGCCAATTTGTACTTCCCAAGCACTTAGTACAGTGCTCTGCACATAGTAAGCGCTCAATAAATACGATTGATGATGACTAAATTAACACATCCTGGGCAGGCAAATTAACACCTTTGCCGCCACCACCCAGGAGGAAGTGGTAAGAGAATTGGCAGCAGTGGAATAACCCAGTTGGGCTCATTTCCTTGGGGCTGGGCCCAGAACTACTCGTGGGGCAGCTGCCACTATCACTTATGCTGAAGCGGTAGCAGGCCTGGTTCATCCTGGCTGTTACTGGGTAGGGGGGATTTCCAACACAGCCAAAAATATGTAATTTCAGTTGTTCCGGAAACTCCCCACACTGACCCAGCTCAGGCTAGCTGGCCATAAGACTGTTGGAGATGACTGCTGCTGTGCCCACTGGAGGAGGAGGAGGAGGAGGCTGGGCATCTCCTAACCGTAGGTTTCTCCTCCTCTTCTTTTGCCTAGTCGCTGCCGTGGCTACAAGTATCCCCCCACAAGTCTGGTCAAAAATAGGTCCCTGAAACGTCACACTCTAGGCCTTGTGGGTGGAGGGACAAAACACTCCAGGTTATGATTCCCCCCACTTAAAGGGACATGTAGTCACTGGCACATAAATCTGGATTTACCCTCTATTGCTGCTATTTATTACCATGCTGGAACCACATGTTGCTATGTATCCCCAGCCTCTAGCAGCTATCCTGGGGGTTGGGCCCCCTTGAAATGTTGGCCCTGCTGCATAGGCAGAGTTTAAAAAATTAGGCTTTTGGGTGGCCTGGACCCCCAATTTTTCAGTACTTGTTGGGTCCTGAAAATCTGTTTTAGGAAGAGCTGTAAAAGACATACTTCTTTTACCTGTTCCCCAAACACTTAGTACAATGTGTTGTACACAGCAGGCATTCAATATATGCTACTGAGATGGGAGCTAACCTATTCCTATTCAGGATTATTCATTCAATCGAATTTATTGAGCGCTGACTGTGTGCAGAGCACTGTACTAAGCGCTTGGAAAGTACAATTCAGCAACAAAGAGAGACAGTCCCTTCCCACAATGGGCTTACAGTCTAGAAGAGGGGGAATTAGAACCCAGGTCCTTCTCTATCCAGTAAACCACACTACACTGGGCCTACCTTATGCTGAAGGGCTAATCCATTCTCGTTTTTGAACTTAATATTAGTAGTCAGGAAGTTTGCTATGTCCAGGTCTTAGTGATCCTGGAGTCCCAGGATCACCCTGGAGACTAGCTCAAGGCCAAATGTTCATTTCAAATGCATGAACCAAAATGGGGTGGAGCTTTGTCAGGGAGGGAAGGGGAGAGGGAGGAAGCCCATTTCATTCAATGTTTTTCAGGGAAGACAATGCCCCTGCAAATGTTGCCTTGATGAGCTGACTTTATGGGTACAGAACTGCCCTTAGACAAGGTGTTCCTATTAAACTCCCCAAGTCACAACTGACCAGCCCTCCTCATCAGTTAGTTTCAGTATTCGCCATTCTAAAGGAGAGAAACTGTGGTGGCGGTTTCCTCTGGTTGCTATTAAAAGCCTAATTTTATCCGGTGACCTGATAGAACGGCCAAGCAGAAATTCTCAGCTCAAAGTCAAGTGAAGCCTGGGCTGAGCTGTGAAGATCTATGGATAGAAGATGATTTTAGAACTCAACTTCAAAGGGGAAGTGAGAGAAGATGCAAAGACAAAAAAATGCAAATAGGCATTGAGAACGCATAAAAATTGAAGGTCTTCCCTGTCAGTGATTAGGAGGGCTGGCAATGATCTGCATTCATTGGCATATTGGTCATCCCTCACTTATGTAGACTCTGCAGTTCATTCTCCCAGGACTCTGTCCCTGACAGCATGTTAATATAGAAAAGGCATGCAAGGAACCAAAAGCAAATTAAGCACAAGACAACTGCATCCTAACTATTTCAATGCTGGATGTGGAATCAGTGCCCAAGCTCAGTTTGGGCTAGTTCAGCCTTGCACAGGTTGGTTTGGTCCATTTGCTCCAACAGATCCTTCCTCTCTTGCTGACTGAACTTTCCCTGTTCAGCAGCTCCTGTTGCTTGGGTCAGGGGAATGCAAGGTACACCCAGCCAAAGCCCTGAAGCATGTTTAAAGATCCAACTGAAATTCAGTCTTGCCCCAGGCAAATTTTTTTTCAACTTGAAAGTTCAGAGTGAAGCCCATTGCACTGGTAACAGCCATAATAATAATAATTGCGGCATTTGTTCAGGATGTCCTGTGTACCAAGCACTGAACCAAAAACTAGGGTAGAAAGAAGATAATCAAATAGGACAGAGTCCCTGTCCCACATGGGGCTCACACTCTAAGGGGGAAGGAGAACCGATATTTAACGCCCATTTTACAGATGAGGAAAGTGAGGCACAGACACTTGTGCCCGGCTCGGCCTGAGGCCGGGCTGGGTTGGGTCTTCTTGAAAATTAGGTCTAGGCACAACTTGATGGGCAGTGCTGACAAGGTGGGAATGAGGAGAGAGGAAAACAGAATTTGGGGGAAGGGAAGACTTTCTGTTTCAGAGATGCCTCCCATGGAGACCGCATGGTTTTAACTGAATGGCAAGAAATCCCCAAAGTGTCTCAGGCCATATTTGGAAGACTTCTCTGGGCTCTGCCTGAGATCCACCCCATAATTTTTTCCTCCTTCTCTGCCCTGCAAGGCCAAGGAGAGGGTGCGCTCTGGGTCTGCTCTTCCATATCTTGCTACCACGATTCCTGCCTCAGGTGAAAGAGGAGACTGATCTTTGGCCACCCTGGCCCTTTCTGATGATGGCAGATGCTTTCTTGCTCGCAGGAGAGGGTGGCTGCTCAAGATGCAACCTTAGTGGCACGACTACCACCCTCCCCTCCCCACCCACCTCACCCCTCACCCCCTGGCAACAATTTACATGGATTCTGCTTGGGGAAAGCTGTGAGTGGCTGCCATCGTGCTTCCCTTTACCCACTTTGCCTAAGGCTGCCCTAGTCCCTCCCCATGATAGTAGAAGCATCAAGAACAGAGTAACCCTCAAGGGAACTCAGTGCCGGGCTCTTTGGTTTTTCCCTTTCTGTTTATATTTAGTCAGATTCTCTCTCTGAGGAGAATCCTAACTGGAGAAGTGGAGCAAAAGCAGGAGTGATTATCCCCATTCCCCAGGGGAAACTGAGGCTGCCCCCCATTGAGTCTGCAGCAGTTCTAGAAATAGGCTCTCTTGGGCCTCTGGCAGGTCCTCAGTACACCACCCCACAGGGCACCCTATTTCTTTAATCTCTGCACGGAAGCAAAACCACGAGATACAGAGAGCTGATGAGATGACCCAGCTGCACTGCACCAGCAAGCGAAGCGAAGGGCAGGCTCAGAGGAAATCAAGAGCAAGAAAAAACAAAAAGCCAGAGGTGTGGCAGGAACGAATTTGAAAAACACAGAATGCTATAGGCTCTACGGACTAGGTACCCGATGCAGTTGAAAACAACTATTACCCTGATCAAAAACAGAGTGATGGCAAATTCTCCTTTAACTGCCAACTATCTCACTCAGCTTTTCTGAATTGCCTTGAGAAATTATTCTAAGTTCTTGAAGATTGCTGATGACTTCTAATAGAACTAATGTACTACTAAATTTCATTGACTGAGCACCTGTCTGCAGAGAACATCATAAGCAAAATACCTGGTTCTTGCCACTTAGGGGCTTACAGTCTAAATGGGGAAATCAAGCAGACAAATTATTTTCAAATTCTGGGAGCAGGAGGTCAAATAAGAATAGAAGACAGGGTACCACGGATAAATCAGGGTGAGGTGACTGAATAAATAGTTGACTATTCAATAGACTATACCTACATACTTAAGTGCTGAGGATAGATATTAATCTGTAACTGCTAAGGGTGGCTGTTGGACTGACACACCTTGGGATGTTGGGCATAACTGGGGATGACTTCTTGGAGAAGATGGAATTTCCCTCCTTCCATGCAATAGCAAACTGATTCATGGAATTAGGCCACCACTACCACCTAAGAGCTGCACTTGGGCTCTGGTCGAAAAATCTAAATGAACATCTGCACCTCGTTTCATCCCTCATAATAATAATAATAATGACAGCATTTGTTAAGCGCTTACTATGTGCAAAGCACTGTTCTAAGCGCTGGGGGGATATCTGCCCAGCCCCTATTGTCTCAGAGTTCCCAGATATTTGGCTCTTGCAAGAAAAGGTAGCAGCAAAAGGGACACGGAGAGTGGAGGTAGGAGGCCAGGAGGATGCTCTCTCCTCTAATGGAGCTGTTGCTACTTACTCAGATTGCAAGCCCGTCCCTCGAAAGGGCAGAGTCCATTTCTAATTCCCAGCTGGGTACTCCTCCCAGCACTTGGATGGTTTTAGGACAGTACTGTGCTGTTGAGAAGCAGGGGGTAGAAAAGGCTTCTAGAAATCCCTTCTGGACATATGACTGTATTATTCTATGCATTTGAATCCTTTAGGATGCACTGATAATATAATTAGAGCGCCCTTCTAGGATCCTGAAGTCACTTATTGGGTTCTGTTGTTTGGAAGTAAAAGGGAGAGCTCCATTCATCTTTATGATACCAAAGTGCCTAAAATGGACAGTAGCACTTATTACAGTCCCAAGAGTCATGCATAAAGCCTAATATCCTGAAACAATTTAGGAGGATTTGACACATTAACAGAAATGTGCCACTTTGGCACTCTAGGAAATAATATGTTATATGAGGATTGTAGCTCATAGTTCACAGCTTCCTCTTGAGGCATTAAGAACTGGAACCTAATCTGGCAGTTATCATTTTTTGACTGGATACTGCATGATCTGTACTCTGAGGAATGAGAACTCACAGGTAAGAAATTTAAGCTAAAATCCAGAAAGACCTAATGAAGAACCTGAGGGGTAGCCTCTATTTTGCCAAAAGATAAGATTATCAATATACATGTGAGAAATCTATCCCATTAGGATAAATATATATGAGAAGGACAATGACAATTCATTCTCCTCCTTGGTAAATTTGACAGGCTCGGGGCCCTTTCTGTCTGATACAAAGACCATATAACAACATGGTCCAAACTTGGCCACCAATGGCTCACCAGGATAGCCATGGCAGATGCTCCCATCTCCACTCCAACAACTCTGAAAAGGGGCATTCCCTCCCCACTCCTGGGAGTGTGTTCAACCCTGGCACTGAGCCCAGTCCCAGATTGTGGAGCTCCGGAGTAGAGCACACTCCATCTCCTATATATAAGAGAGGCTGGAGAGTGGGAGAAAGAGAGCGTGAGCAGGCTGCATGGTCCAGAGGGTCAGGGCAGTGCCTTGCAGTAGACGGGCTGCTCTCCCTTATCCCATCCTACAGCTCCCGGCCTGAACATGGGGTAAGGATAGCTGGAGACTGGAAGAACTTGGAGGTTTCCTTCTCCCCTCTCCATGCTCAAGGCTTGCAGGAGGACTCTAATAGATGTAAGTAGATGGGCTATTAAAAGGTGCATTATAAAACGTAAGGATGGATAAAAGGGGGGCAACCATCATATTGGTTCAGCTAAGAATTCTTAGTCCAAGTCTTAGTCCATTATCAAAGAAAGAATATTGAACTGCATGGCCCATTGGTGTGACTCAATATAGCATTTCTTGTTTTCATGATAAAGAGGAAGAGGAAGGAGGTGAGTTTGAGGGAGTGGAAATGGGCAGAAGAGTAATTAAGCCTCTTTTCCCTCTTCCTTGCTCTCTCTCCCTCGCCCAGCCTCCACACTTCCTCTCTTGTCTGATAACAACGCCCTTCCTCATGTTCCCTCTCCTTCCCGCCATTCAATCGTATTTATTGAGCACTTACTGAGAGCAGGGCCGTATACTCAACACTTGGAAGAGTACAATACACCAATGAACAGACATACCCCCTGCCCGCAATAGCTTACAGTCCAGAGGGACCACATGCTTGCACCATGTGCTCAAAACAGAAAGTCGACAGGCGTGGACCCCATCACCCCTCCTTCTCTCCCATTTTGCTTCTCCTCCCTCACTCCTTTTTTTTCCCCTTCTCTCCACCTTTTCTCCTTCTCTTCCTCCACCTCTGTCTTTTTCTCCACTACCCTCTCAGAGGTAGATCAGGAAGAAGGTGACATCACCCACTACCATAGTGACACAGAAGTAGAGCGCTGGCACAGAATGCTGCTATAAATGGAATGGCAGACACTAGTTTATGAGATCATCTAGAGTCTAGGATAAAGCCATGAGCAATATATTTTTTTGATTATGATTTTTAATGAAGATGACTCAGTGTAGTCTTGTGACTGGAAGAACTGTGTGTACCATTTTCTACTGTTTCTGCTTTACTGAGGGATCTTGACCAACTTAAATCATTGCTTCTCCTCCAGCCTATTTCAGTGGGCAACTAACAAGATGGCAGGTGCTAGGTTCAAAACACAATGATATCAAAAACTTTTCCTTTAAAAACATCTTCTATAAGAACTCAAGTGTTAGAAGAAAAGAAAAGGTGAGAAATCAAGCTCCATGGAACAAAACACTATTCAGCTTTCTTTTAGTTCAGCCTATAATACACCCATTTATCCACAGGAGCAAAAACTGTTCCCCTGTTTTAAACAAGTGGATCAGAGAGGAGGCTCTGAGCCTCTAAATTTTTGGGACTTCCGAAAGTTGAAAATTCAACTAGTGCCTCTCCACTGCCTGACCTATCAGCCAATCAAGGGTTTTTATTGAGTGCGTACTGTGTGCAGAACATTTTACTAAATATTTGGGAGAGTACAATACAACAGAGTTGGTAGATCTATTGATATTGGTTTCTTCTTCAGCCTCTTTCACTGCCATTCCATTTCCAACTCCAACCTGGGAACAGTCTCAGCAAGTACAGAAACGCTCTAAGTGCTTAGTAAAGTACTCTGCACATAGTAAGGATTCAATAATTACCATGATTGATCAATTGATGGCTTTTTTTTTTTGATGGCATTTATTAAGTGCTTACTATGTGCCAAGCACTGTTCTAAGCACTGGGGGATACAAGGTAATCAGGTTGTCCCACGTGGGGCTCACAGTCTTAATCCCCATTTTACAGATGAGGTGACTGAGGCCCAGAGAAGTGAAGTGACTTGCCCAAAGTCACACAGCTGACAATTGGCGGAGCCGGGATTTGAACCCATGACCTCTGACTCCAAAGCCTGTGCTCTTTCCACTGAGCCACGCTGCTTCTCCCTACACCCCCACCAAATCCCTTCAAGCACATAGCTTTGGCACCTTCCTCCTCTTTCTCCCAGCATTCTGTACCATACCCCTTGACCCTGATGCTCCGAAGACAACCTTGCTGGGGTGGGAAGTGTAAGAATACAATAATAACCACTGAGCAACGAGGAACCCATTCCGTGAAACACTGCTAATTTAACTGGTAAATTAAGAGAGGGACTGACTCTGGCAATTAAGTTTGGGTAGAAAGGCTTATTGGGCTGGAGCAGGGAGCTCCAATCTGCACCCGTTGGTCTTTTGTGAGAAGCAGCATGGCTCAGTGGAAAAAGCACGGTCTTTGGAGTCAGAGGTCATGGGTTCAAATCCCGGCTCCGCCAACTGTCAGCTGTGTGACTCTGGGCAAGTCACTTCACTTCTCTGGGCCTCAGTTCCCTCATCTCTAAAATGGGGATTAAGACTGTGAGCCCCCCGTGGGACAACCTGATCACCTTGTAACCTCCCCAGCGCTTAGAACAGTGCTTTGCACATAGCCCACTGTTGGGTAGGGACTGTCTCTATATGTTGCCAACTTGTACTTCCCAAGCGCTTAGTACAGTGCTCTGCACATAGTAAGCGCTCAATAAATACGATTGATGATGATAGTAAGCGCTTAATAAATGCCATAATTAATTTTGTGGGTAGAGTGTCACCTCACCCTTTCTCAGCTATCTGTGCTCTCCCCTATCATATTTCTCTGATGCAAGAGATCTGGGTCTGTGATACTAGGTGGGGGAGAAGGAAGAGATAATTAAAAAAATATATTAATGACAACTTTAAATACAAAAATTCCCTAAGGATAAACAACAGAGTCTACACAGGTGCAATCAAATGCTATTCAAATGTTCATGCAATTATGCTTAGGCCCTAGATTATATCATGCCCTTAACTGCAGCCCTGGGAAAATCCTAGCAAAGACCATCAGCTCTATTTTGAATCAAACACTGTTATTTTCCATTTCTCTCTTTGGAAAGGGGCCATAGTGAGGCAAAAGGTACTAGAACACTGTGGAGAAAATTCATAATTCATCTGCCTACTGAATTCGGTATCTTTAGATGTTTCCCCATCCAAAAGATTTTTCTCATTTTCTCTTTCAATTGGCAAGGGAACAAGAGGAGAAAAATATTTAGAGCAACTTTATCCTGGACAAAGGCTCGAAAGAATCAAGGCTGTAATCACAGGACTGTGGCTTCCTTGTTCCTCAATTTAAATTTCATTCTTTCCTTCCGTTAGAACAAACAACTCTACTTCTTTAAAATATAAGCAACCTCTTAACCAGTGAGTAGTGTCTGCCTAGCAGTGACACTGAAGTTCAACCAAATAAATTTACACAACTTAATAGAAACTTTAAATTTCCCAGTTATAATAGACCTGCCTTCTTCTCTCCCACCATTTTTAATATTCCTCACATATTCATAATTGCTGCAATGCATCACTATGAATGTGTGTGCTCCCAGGTATAAATATTCTGTCAATTTTGTTTTCTGAATTCATGCCTTAAATGCTGAAAATACCCCCCCCCCCACCCCCCAACCACCACCAACCCCTGGCAACTTGCCTGCTGTGTGACCTTGGGTAAATGACAACTTCTCTGTGCCTGTTTCCTCATCTGTAAAATGGGGATTCAATACCTATTCTTCCTCGTATTTAGACAGTGAACCTCATGTGTGACAGGGGCTGTGTCCAACCTAACTTGTATCTAACCCAGCACTTAGAACAAAGCTTGACACATAGTAAGAGCTTAACAAATACCAGAATGATAATAAAAAGGTTGACTCCCCATTTGGCTGAGATTAGTCTAAATATGAATTTCCTACCTGTTTTCCAGCCTTTATGTTCTGAACAGGGAGATTTTCCTTTGGAGTGTGGAGATGAAAAGGGGGTGGCACTTTTATGGATGGTGAAAGTAGTTCAGAGTTTAGGGGTCGCAGGTAGGCTTTGAAGAGCTTATGGATCAGAAAAACCTGCTCCTGGGGTCTTTTCAACCCTATTTGGAAGCTCTCTGGTCTTGTTGAAGATCTGAAATAAGTGAGGTTGGAAAGTCCAACTCCTAAAAAGATACAGGAGTAAAAACAGTAGTTTCATGCCCAAAGCTGGGTGCCCAGAGTCACCTGGCCCTCACCAACCCCATGGAATCAGCACCAACACCTACTGACACTATTGGGTGATGATGACCATTAAAGTTCTGATGGGGTGGGTGAGGGAAGAAATAATATTATAATAATGAGGACATTTGTTAAGTGCTTACTCTGTGCCAAGCACTGTTCTAAGCGTGCTTAGAACCTTGTATCTAACCCAGTGGTTAGAACAGTGCTTGGCACATAGTAAGCGCTTAACAAATACCATAATTATTATTATGTGAGGCAAATATCTTCTATAACTCTGATTTATGGAACTACCCCATGTCTAGTCCATAAAGAAAATGCTTAAACTGTCATATTTCTTGTCATTATTAAAGCCTCAGACTCTCTGTTTTATGGGAACTTACCATCATACCTTCCTGCCATTTTAAGACAAGGAAAATGCCCTGGATTTAAATCAAATTTCAAATCATTATTCTTAAATAGAGAAATAATTCAGTTCCCTTTATATTGGAAAAATTTCAGTTACAAGGTGATCAGGTTGTCCCACGTGGAGCTCACAGTCTTCATCCCTATTTTACAGATGAGGGAACTGAGGCCCAGAGAAGTGAAGTGACTTGTCCAAGGTCACATAGCTGAGAAGTGGCAGAGCCAGGATTAGGACCCACGACCTCCGACTCCCAAGCCCAGGCTCTTGCCACTGAGCCACGTGCTGTGAGCCAGAGCCTCCCCAGGGCCCAAACCAATCTGTAGCACGCCTGTCGACTTTCACTTTTGCGCACATGGTGCAAGCATGGGCTCCCTGTAGACTGTAAGCTCACGGTGGGCAGCGAATGTGTCTGTTTATTGTTGTACTCTCCCAGGTACTTAGTACAGGGCTCTGCCCTCAGTAAGGGCTCAATAAACATGATTGAATGAATAAATAAATGAAGCACTTGAGGGGGGCCCCCTGCTCTGCCATCACCATCCATTTCCCCAGGCTTTTCATAATACGCTGCTGCCCAGTGGGGCATCCAGAGAAGATGACGTGAGGGGAAGCAGACGGCTGCTTCCATCTCTACCTCTTCCCCCGGATTCTGAGCCTGTAGCCCCTCAGCTGGGCAGCCAGGTACTTAAAAAGTTCCCATGGCAAAAAGGGCAGAGCTGGAGATGTGTGCCTGTATATGCCTGTATATATTTATTACTCTATTTATTTATTTTACTTGTACATATCTATCCTATTTATTTTATTTTGTTAGTATGTTTGGTTTTGTTCTCTGTCTCCCCCTTTTAGACTGTGAGCCCACTGTTGGGTAGGGACTGTCCCTACGTGTTGCCGATTTGTACTTCCCAAGCGCTTAGTACAGTGCTCTGCACATAGTAAGCGCTCAATAAATACGATTGATGATGATGATGATGATGCTGAGAAGGAGGCGGCACAAGAAACTTAGAGAATGTGAAACAATAATTTTGCCTTAAAAGCCTAGAGTCCTGCAGCCGTAGGTATGAATTAATGGTACCTTAATGGCTTGAAACAACAGAACTGCCCAGCTTATTAACTGGGGATAAATGGAGAGAATACCGTCTAATAATAATAATGATGATGATGGCATTTATTAAGCACTTACTATGGGCAAAGCACTGTTCTAAGCGCTTATGAGCACCACCATCAGCCACTACGGAAACGTATTTATGGGGAGCAGTTTGTCAAATGGGGCCTTCACACTTCAGCACAAAGATGGGTGTGTGGAGATTTTTATCATTCAGACTGAATGTACTTTGAAAATTAAGGTGGAAAATGCAGACTACATTTGACATAAATACGCATGCAGAGTTTTGGACGAAAATAGTTCTGAGAGAAATGAAGAGATGCCCATAGGCGGTTTTGAGAACTGAAGTGAAGAACAACCTCAGCTTTGAAATGAGAAGACTATATCCAGTAGATATTTTAAGAGTGATATTTGAATAGGAACTTGGCATCAAATGGTTTAGGTTTTCTAGCTCTGTTTCAGCATCCCTCTTTGTCTTCCCAAGTTTCTGCCTCTGGAACACAGGATTTTCTATTCTACAGTATTTCTTGCACTATTACTTTCAGAGAATGTGGACCAACCAATTTCTGTATGGACAATCAGTGGAATGAAGATAGCCACCCAAAGGAGGTCAATCTACATTTTTTCTCATCAATAACAAAGCCTAGGGAGTAAAATTAAGTGCCTATGGTCTCTAGTTTAACGGTACTGCCCTAATTAGAGATGAGGACTGGGATTATCTTCTGATTCTACCTCTCATGGCACTGAAACAGTATGCATCTGCTCTATAAATAGTAATTACCTGAAATGAAAGGAAAGCTTAATTACAATGGACATCTGAAATCAAAATTAAATCCAGGAGCATTTTAATTGCCATAAACGACAGATATCAA
The DNA here is from genome assembly GCF_015852505.1 of Tachyglossus aculeatus. Taxonomy (NCBI): domain Eukaryota; kingdom Metazoa; phylum Chordata; class Mammalia; order Monotremata; family Tachyglossidae; genus Tachyglossus; species Tachyglossus aculeatus. The sequence goes on along the minus strand of NC_052085.1, from coordinate 10,776,904 downwards.
TAATAGTGGGTTTCAACATTCTGGACAAAAATTAAAAGGAAGGTTGAACATCACACATTACAAGGGAAAACTTGGTTGGTAAAGAAGATGTATCTACCTTGTATCTAACCCAGTGGTTAGAACAGTGCTTGGCACAGAGTAAGCGCTTAACAAATACCATAATTATTATTATGTGAGGCAAATATCTTCTATAACTCTGATTTATGGAACTACCCCATGTCTAGTCCATAAAGAAAATGCTTAAAATGTCATATTTCTTGTCATTATTAAAGCCTCAGACTCTCTGTTTTATGGGAACTCACCATCATACCTACCTGCCATTTTAAGACAAGGAAAATGCCCTGGATTTAAATCAAATTTCAAATCGTTATTCTTAAATAGGGAAATAATTCAGTTCCCTTTATATTGGAAAAATTTCAGTTACAGGAATCTATGCCGCACAGAGAAATCTGACTCTTTTTGTCCATATAAGGCTTCCAAGGCGACTAAACGAGTCTATCTGCATGTGCCTGCATTTCCACCAAATTTGTAGCTGACCTCTTTCCTGATCATCAGTCCTTTCTCTGAAGAAGTTCCCTTTGACATCATTAATGAAATTGCCAATCAGGATGGAAACCTATTGCTAGCCTCCCGTAGAGCTGGAATGCCATTAAACTAAAAACAACAAAGCCCAGGATGCTCCTGAAATACACTCCAGACTTCATGGCCACCAAATTAAAAGGTTGAGCAGAACAAGGAGCATATTCCTGGCATCTAATGGTAGTTTGGATAGGAATGTGAATAAGGATTATAAAACCTTTTCTGAAAAGGTTTGCTCCATTCCTCTTGCATAGTGGAACCTGGTTTCACCTCACTGACAGTCTTTTCCTCTTGAATGTTAGCCTTTCACGATATTTTTTCCAATGACAAAACAAGTACTTCATTAATCTTTACAGAAATTAGATTCTCTTTTTCATACTACTGAATCCCCCAACATAAGTGGCCTCACTAAAAGCCCAACTTTATGAATGGCCTCTTCACCCATTCTTTTATCAGTAAATATTAAGCGCCTAATGGGTGCAGAGAACTGCCGAGAGCTCACCTCCTCCAGGAGGCCTTCCCAGACTGAGCCCCTTCCTTCCTCTCCCCCTCGTCCCCCTCTCCATCCCCCCCCATCTTACCTCCTTCCCTTCCCCACAGCACCTGTATATATGTATATATGGTTGTACATATTTATTACTCTATTTATTTATTTATTTATTTTACTTGTACATTTCTATCCTATTTATGTTATTTTGTTGGTATGTTTGGTTCTGTTCTCTGTCTCCCCCTTTTAGACTGTGAGCCCACTGTTGGGTAGGGACTGTCTCTGTGTGTTGCCAATTTGTACTTCCCAAGCGCTTAGTACAGTGCTCTGCACATAGTAAGCGCTCAATAAATACGATTGATTGATTGACTGATTGATTGTTCTAAGAGCTTGAAACCATTACACAAAAGTGAAAGACACAATCCCCACCCTTGAGGAGTTCACCGTATAATAGAGTCCTCTAACCTTAAATCACCTCATATAAAATTCACCCTAATTACTGATATTCTAAAAAACGTCTGCTCAAACATTTTATTATTGCCATCATTTTTTTTATTTCAATACCCTTAACTCCATCCTCTCTCCTCATGCTTTAACATTTTTGCTAAATTGATTTTCTAAAAAAAAAGCAACTCTCAGAATTTCACCGGATCCCACCACTGAAGAAATCTATTTTCCCTAATACATTCTGTTCTAATTCACCTCCTTAGACAGGTTCTTCCTCAAAATGAGTTTCTATTAATTGAAATCAAATCAGTATAAAATGAATAAGTTGATCTGGAAAAGTCATTCAAAATGCAGATCATTCTGACTAAAATTAAAGTAAAATTTATTTTATTTTGGTGTACATGCCATAAAACAGGATCCATTTCCAATCCTAATAGAATTTTGTATTCATCACCCTTTCAAATGTGTAATAAATTCTATTTGATCATTAAATTAATATATATACTACAGAAGTTCATTTCTACTCTGATTTATTTAACCACCACCTTTGAGAAACATCTCCTGGAGCTGAAATTTTCTTCCTGATTTTTTTGTGCGAATGTTCTGTTCATCAATTATAGCCGAACAGAAAGTGAGAAGTATTCAATTAAGAAGCATACAAATTGTTGTTTTTTCTACAGAAAGGTAAATGGAAAAGATATCATGTGATACTAAATATGCCCATTAAAAAATGCTGATGACAAAATGAATCAACCAAACCGGCATAACAAGGGCTTCCAGATATTATTATCCAAAAGAGCTTATTTTTAGAGAAAGAGCTTGGAACCGGATGAACTACAATTAAACAACCCCATTAAGCCATCGTGCACCATGATCTAAGTGATCAATACGCACTTACCTTCAAAGCATTTTAAAGTGGCTAAAACACTATAAATAGCCTCCCTAAGGCAAAATTGTAGAAATAAAAATAAAAGTTTCTTTTTTTTTAATTCAAGCAATTGAAAACTCTTTCTGCTTTGTTATAAAGAATCTTATTAGGGCCAAATCCTATCCATTCATTCAATCGTATTGATTGAGCGCTTACTGTGTGCTGTGCTACTTCGCATGGGCGACCGCAAGTTTCCGTTCAGTTAAGAGTTGCTTGCCACTCCCAAAGGCCATACCAACAACAGGTGCTTTCAGTAGCTCCAAGAGAAAAATTTGACGGGCCTTGGTGACTAAACCAATGGACAAACTCAGCAGTACCTATGCCTTTTGAGAGAAGAGTGATTTCTTAAAGGAACAGAAAAGAGAAAAAAATTACCTTGTGTGGAAGCAGGAAACAGTAAGTAGTCCTGGAGACCCGAGACACTCTGAGCAGCAGAGTAATTTTGTCAGTTTTGCCTCTGTGGTCACAAGGCAGGAAGTCAGACGGCTCAACCAGTAAAATGCCTTTATAACGTTTTCCTGGCTGAACAGGTAACCACGCTTCTCCAAATAGATCAGACAAAAAAAACCCTGCAAATGCTCATTTAATTTTAGCTAAAATATACTTTGTGTTGTGAACGGAGGCCCTAGTTTCTATCAGAAAGGCAGATGACTGTGAGCCCACTGTTGGGTAGGGACTGTCTCTATATGTTGCCAATTTGTATTTCCCAAGCGCTTAGTACAGTGCTCTGCACACAGTAAGCGCTCAGTAAATACGATTGATGATGACTGTTCACAGGAGTACAGTTCTTAAGCAATATTGTTGGTGCTACTGCAAACTGCAGACTGCGTTTATCATTAATGTTCTCTCGTTGCTAATAATGTTGGAAATTCCAGGCGAAACACAGAGATATTATCACTGCCCATGCCAAAACAAACAAAAAAACCCTGAAATTTCAATTTACAGAAGTTTGGTTTTTTGAATTGCCTTCCGTTTGGGATTTCAGTTTCAGGTTTTACCTCTCTCAATTCATCCTAGGAGGAACTGACCAAGTATGGGACTCTGGTAGACAGTGTTTCTCGGTCCAGGTTGTTGGGTACCTGGGAGTCTGGCCTCTCCAGTGCCAAAGTCAGTCTCTGGTCCTATGTTAATAAGTTAGGGAAATTCTCAAAAGCCCACAGTGGCTCGCAGGTACTGCTCACATCAAATTAAAACATACATCTCTGACCTTTAAGATGCCGAACCAAATTCCACGCCCTACTGTCCTCCTGTCCTACTATATACTCGGGCTATATACTATACTATATATATATATTAGTATATACTAATATACTATACTATATATAATAACTCGGGCTCTCTGCTCTAGCCAAGCTTCTCTTACTGTAGCCCTCAAAATACCCTCCTTACTTAGTGATTTCTTCTCTCTCAAGACCAAAGTAAAATCCCCATCCATCATGAAGCATCACCTGATTAGCCCCCCCACCTCAAATCACCCCAATAACCTAAGCATTTTTGTACTGTATATCCCTATAAATTCTTTTTTTTTTTGCTTTTGTATCTGTACTTTATATTTACATGAATGTTTGTGAATATGCATGTGTTCCATTATCTGCAAGCTCAAGGGCAGATCCGAGGTTTTTTTCTTTTTTGTATCTCACCACAATTTCTAGCACCCAATTTGGCACTCAGTGAGTACTAAATAAATAGCACTGGCTTAGTGGCTGACCTGGATCATGAGCACACTAAGTCATACTCTACAAAATTCAGGACAAAGGGCACAGAATCATTTTAAATCTCCTGGCCTGTACGGCTGACGTGGAGGCAATCTATGAGGAGGAGAGACTAGAAGAAGAAAAAAAACAAGATGAGAGGAGATGAAGGAAGCCATTTACACACTCGTTTATGCTCGAGATCAAGGTTTCATTGAAGATGGAGTTGAGATGGTGGTGAAGTGCGTGGAGGTGGTAAAGAGAGCTGCAAATTTTAGGAAGCCTGGACAGGGAAGAAAGACTTATTAGGACTAAGTATACTCTAAGTCAAAGTGAGTGAAGGAAAATGGATTAAAAACAAACTGAAAGTGTTTCCATAGGTAGAACAGCATTTTCAATAAAACAGAAAGACAAATACTTACAAAGTTTTTTAAGGAAGCATTTCTAATCATACTGAACTGCAGCCCCTGAAGGGGATTTTGGAGTAATTTATGTAATATCTGCATCAAGCTAATACTTCAGAAAAATACTTTACATCTTTTAAAGCTAATTTCAGTCTATATCTGGCTCTGGAATGAAAATGGGTGTCAATCAGAACAAAAAATGATGGGAACTTCCACTGAATCTGAAAATTTAATAAAAACATCACTGTAGTACTCCTTGATTTTCAAGGAACAGAGTGAAATAAACTGACGTTATGACCTATTAAAACACATTCTATGTCCACCAACTCCCTACTCATTTCCTGCCACTTTACAACCTATTTGCATCAATATGATTATTATAACAGGGGTGGCCTAGCCCCCCAAGGGACAGACACCCTACCTAATTCCCACTGTTAATCTTTCCCAGTGCTTAGCGCAGTAATCTGCACACAGTAAACGATAAAAGTTAACTTCTCTGTGCCTCGCTTTTTTCATCTATCAAATGGGAATTCAATACCTGTTCTCCCCGCTATTTAGACTAGGCTTCCAATCTCCGTCACGCTCCACCAATAGCTCAATGTTGTCTGCTGCTCTATCTCACAAGGTCGAACCTCAGAGGGATTTTTTTTTTTAAAAAAGAATAGCTTGGGAAAAGAGAAAATAGGAAGTTATTCTGAGGTAAGAGGAAAAATGCGGAACAATTTAAGCGAAAAACAAGTAACGTTCTTGTTCCTCATTTCAGAAATGATGGCAAGCAAAATATTGCAAAAAGACTGACCAGTTATCCGCCCTTTCGTCTCCATCCATACCGCTACCCTGCTCGTTCAAGCTCTCATCCTATCCCATCTGGACTACTGCATCAGCCTTCTCTCTGATCTCCCGTCCTCGTGTCTCTCCCCACTTCAATCCATACTTCATGCTGCTGCCCGGATTGTCTTTGTCCAGAAACGCTCTGGGCATGTTACTCCCCTCCTCAAAAATCTCCAGTGGCTACCAATCAATCTGCGCATCAGGCAGAAACTCCTCACCCTGGGCTTCAAGGCTCTCCATCCCCTCGCCCCCTCCTACCTCACCTCCCTTGTCTCCTTCTCCAGCCCAGCCCGCACCCTCCGCTCCTCCGCCGCTAATCTCCTCCCCATACCTCGTTCTCGCCTGTCCCGCCATCGACCCCCGGCCCACGTCCTCCCCCGGGCCTGGAATGCCCTCCCTCTGCCCATCCGCCAAGCTAGCTCTCTTCCTCCCTTCAAGGCCCTACTGAGAGCTCACCTCCTCCAGGAGGCCTTCCCAAACTGAGCCCCTTCCTTCCTCTCCCCCTCGTCCCCCTCTCCATCCCCCCATCTTACCTCCTTCCCTTCCCCACAGCACCTGTATATATGTATATATGTTTGTACCTATTTATTACTCTATTTATTTATTTTACTTGTACATATCTATTCTATTTATTTTATTTTGTTAGTATGTTTGGTTTTGTTTTCTGTCTCCCCCTTTTAGACTTTGAGCCCACTGTTGGGTAGGGACTGTCTCTATATGTTGCCAACTTGTACTTCCCAAGCGCTTAGTACAGTGCGCTGTCCAAAGTAAGCGCTCAATAAATACGATTGATTGATTGATTGAAAACAATTTGCGTGCCTGTACTTACCCCCCCACACACACACACACACACAAACGAGTGCCTGTGGCCAAGCCCATGGGAGATCATCACTGCCAGAAGACTGCAGAACTGCAGCAGGAGACACAACTTTTCTTTGCCTCAGTTTTCTCATCTGTAAAATGGGGTTTAAATACTCATCCTCCCTCCCCTTTCAACTGGGAGCTCCAAATGGGACAGAGACTGCGCCTGATCTGATTGCATTGTGTCTTTTGATTCAGATCTTTTGACTCCAGGCATGAGCTCTTTCCACAGGGCTCTTTCCACATTCTCCTTCAGGAGGGTACTATTCTATTTATTTTATCTTATTTTGTTAATATGTTTTGTTGTCTGTCTCCCCCTTCTAGACTGTGAGCCCGCTGTTGGGTAGGGACCATCTCTATATGTTGCCAACTTGTACTTCCCAAGCACTTAGTACAGTGCTCTGCACACAGTAAGCGCTCAATAAATACGATTGAATGAATGAATGAATGATGCTCATAACTGGACACAGGGCAGGTAAGCAGATCTCATTTCCACAGGGTTAGAAATCAACTGGACCCTGGGCCCAGTCCAGGTTTACAAATTATTACTTCGATGTACAAGATCACACCTGGTGATCTCAGCACTCAGCTCCAGGAATAATCCACTCATAAGCACTTTGCCCTTATAAATGTCTCTCAGCCAATCAATTAATCACTCAATCAATCCTATGTACTGACCACTAACTGTGGGCAGAGCACTATACTTCTAATAATAATAATGGCATTTTATTAAGCACTTACTATGTGCAAAGCACTGTTCTAAGCGCTGGGTGATCAGGTTGTCCCACAGTCTTAATCCCCACTTTACAGATGAGGTAACTGAGGCCCAGAGAAGTAAAGTGACCTGCCCAAAGTGACACAGCTGACAAGTGGCAGAGCCGGAATTTGAACCCATGACCTCTTTCCACTGAGCCACACTGCTTCCCAGCATAGTACTTGGGAGAGTACTTGGGAGAGTATAATATAACAGAGTTGGAAGACACATTCCTTGTCCAGGAGGAGCTTATATTTTAGAGGGGGAGACAGACATTAAAATGAATTATGGATTTGTATATAAATGCTGAGGGTGGGGATGAATAAAGGTACAAATCCAAGTTTAAGGGTGATGCAGAAGGGTGAGGGAGTAGTCCAGGAAGGCCTCTTGGAGGAGATGTGTCTTCAATAAGGCTTTGAAGTTGGGGAGAGTTATCGTCTGTTGGATATGAAGGGTGGGGGGAGTTCCAGACCAGAGGCACGATGAAGGCAAAGGGTCGACAGTGAGACAGATGAGATCAAGGTACAGTGAGTAGGCTAGTGCTACAGGAGCCAAGTGAACGTGCTGTATTTTAGTAGGAAATCAAGCAGGTAAAGTAGGAGATGGCAGGGGGATTGAGTGCTTTAAAGCCAGTGGTAATAAGTTTCTGTTTGATACGGAGGTGGATGGGTAATCACTGGACTCTCTTGAGGAGTGGGGGAAAAATTGACTGAATTTTTTAAATTAAAATGATCTGGGAAGCCGAGTGAAATTTGGACTGGAATGGGGAGAGATAGGAGGCAGGGAGGTGAGCAAGGAGGCTGCTGCAATAGTCGAGGCGGGATAGGATCAACGTGGTAGCAGTTCAAACCATACAGAACACAGTTCGTAAAGTGAAAGTGATGAGTTCTGGATGCATATTTTTAAAATGCATGTTAACTACAAATTAGTGTAAAAAGAATCAGTGTAAAATGGATAACTACTGCTTAATGTTCTTACCAGACATTTCAGGATTTTGAAGGAAAGAACTGTCCCCGATAGACTTAAATGAGATTATCCCTGTCCACAGACAAAGAAACTGAGGATTATGGAGTTCGCCTTACCTGAGTCAAAGTTCCCTTTTTCCACCAAGAAGTCCCAGGGCTTAGGTATTGCCCAGCACTTGGTAAAAATAGATTGAATAGTTCCTAACCTCTTGGTTTCCACAGTGGAGTGAGAGGGCATTCCCCTTTCCCACTCTCAGAAGTATTTTTGGCTCCTACTGGAAAATCACCCTCAGTCCTATTTCCTTGTCAGAAATCAGGACAGAATTGAGCACATGCAGCTCTTAAGCCCTTTGCCACCTATCACAAAAGCTCCTCTGTCCCCAAGGACTTAGTAAACAAGTCCCACCAGAGGTCTGGTCTTAGCGGTATATTTTGATTTACTGGTTCAGGGTGACATTTTTCTTCTTGTTTTCTTTAGTTCCCTTTTGCTGTTTCAAATCAGCTAGATATGGCAGCCCTTCACTCCTTTGTCAGACTAATGTGGAAGAACAGGCTAGCTCAGGAAAATAGGTTCAACAAGGGCTCTTTCATCCCTTAGGTCACCAGTTGAAATGTAGCCTAGATAAGTAGTAGTCTTAATAGAACCCTAAGTAGTACTATGGTCATTTAGCTGGTCTCTGGTCACTGACTCCCTTTCTTCTTTTTTTTTAATAATAGTATTTAAGCACTTATTATGTGCCTGAAACTGTACTAAGGGCTGGGTAGATACAAAGCTGGACCATCTTAATCCTCATTTTACATCTTAATCCTCATTTTACAGATGAGGTGACTGAGGTACGGTACGTTAAGTGACTTGCCCTAGGTCACATAAGTGCTTTGTACATAGTAAGTGCTTAATAAATGCCATTATTATTATAACAGACAAGTGGTGGAGCCAGGATTAGAATCCAGGTCCTCCGATCCCAGGCCATGCCGTTTCAGTGACTCCGTTGGAGAGGAACCCTGAGCCTCTTCTAACTTCCCTACAGTTTCTCTGACTTGCTTGAACAAGCCGTGGCCCAATTTTGACCTCCGAGCCCCATCTTCAATCAATCAATCTAATGATCCCTGTTCATTCAATCATATTTATTGAGCACTTACTGTGTGCAGAGCACTGTACTAAGCGCTTGGGAGAGTACAATACAATATTAAAGAGTCACATTCCCTGCCCAAAATGAGCTAACAGTCTGGGGGGGGGGGGGAGATAGGTGTCAACATAAGTAAATGAAATTACAGATATGTACAGAAGTGCTGCGGAGCTGGGAGGAGGGAGGAGCAAAGACAGCAAGTCAGAGAAATATAGAAGGAAGTGGGAGATGAGGAAAAGCAGGGCTTAGTCTGGGAAGGCCTCTTGGAGGAGATGTGCCTTCACTAAGGATTTGATGGGGGAAGGGAGAGTAATTGGCGGATTTGAGGAGGGAGGGCGTTCCAGGCCAGAGGCAAGACGCGAGGTAGGGGTCGGCGGCAAAACAGGTGAGATTGAGGCACAGTGAGAAAACAGGAGGCACCACGGTGTAGCGGAAAGGAAAACTGGGTTCTAGCCCCAGCTCTACCGTTGGCCTCCTGAGTGACCTAGGATAAGTCATAAATTTTTCTGGGCCTCAGTTTCCATATCTATAAAATGGGTATAATATACCCAACCTTCTTCCTTCTTAGATGGTGGGCCGTACGTGGGATAGGAATTGGGTCCTCTGTGATTTTCTTGACTCTATCCTTCCACCTGGCGCAGGGAAAGCGTTCAATAAACATTATCATTATTGTATCTACACATGTTAATTGTAAAGCATTTTGATGTCCTTAAGATGAAAATCCCAAGCACCCTATAATACTGTAATACTTGTAATACTTGATCAGTTAGAAAATTATTTCCAAATCTGTAAATAATCCTGTAGGTAGACTATTGTTGTTAGCCTTATTTTTCAGCAGTAGAAACTGAAATGTAGATCAGTGAAATAGTGAATAGCTATATTCACAGAAGCAGAATTATCAGAGTAATCAGGGAGGAATATCACCAGCAAGCACTTAGTATGGTGCAAAGAATTCAGAGTAAGCTCAAATGCAAAAAGATATTTAAAGTAAAAAAAATCCTTTTCCTTAAATATCTTTTTGCATTTGCATCTGGATACTTTACAGTAAAAAAAATCCTCTTCCTTAAAGTATCCAGATTTTCACCTATTCTTCCACTTCTACTGGTTCTATGTAGAGCTGTGTTGGGACTCAAAAATTCCAATTCCTGGGCCACTGTGCTCTTCACCAAGCTAGTTTGAAGATTATCAATCCATGCTTTAGCCCAAATCTTACATATCTCAGAAACGGCAAGACCAAGTAGAGACGGCAACTGCCGTACTAACTGGCAGTTTTTCTAAAAATCCAAGAAATAAAGAGAAAAGGAAACTAAAATGCTTGTTCCCTCAGGAATTTTCCTTTCTGCTTTTTTTCTTTTTGTAATGTGCATATGCAAGGCCATTAACTGTAACAGAAACACTTGCAAAGCATCCAGGGAAATGAGCCATTTGTTCTGAATTTGATTTTTATAAGATTCTTGGTGGGTAAAAACAAAATGAAAAACAACCCTACTCATTTCTATACATTTTTGGAAACAAAATAAAAAAAATCACAGACTGAAAACTAAAGTTAATTAAATTATTCAACTCTTTGTAGTGAAAGAAAGCCATCATTTATCAAATACTCTGACAGCTAATATTCAGATGATGCCAATAAACATTTTCACAAAAGGAAAAGCCTACTGGGTTGAATTAGCTATTGCCTTTCTTCCTATAAACTACAGGTATTCTTGTATTAGAAAATATATTTCATCATCTAGATACAAACGTTTCTTCACTCAGTGTATGACAAAGATTTGAGGAATTTTATATCTTTAGGTGGAAAAACTCCCATAAATCCAATCTGTAGTTCACAAGAAGATGCATATATTATGGGTAAAACCCTAGTTATGGATATTCTTGAGAGCAGCCAGAACCTTGGTGAAAAGATATCAAGGGACATTCACATATTCTTTCATCAGATAAAACATCTTAGTTATCATTCATTCATTCAATCGTATTTATTGAGCACTTACTGTGTGCAGAGCACCAGTGTTTCTTCCTTCCTGAAGTCAATGTACATTGTGTGTCCTCTTGGAGAAGTGGCAATTAAATGAGTATTTTCGTTGTAAAAATTAGTACGCAGCTCTTATCAAGCCCTAACTATAATACCAGCAGAACTACTTTCATGTTGATTTCAAAGAAACGAAAACCAAAACAAAATCCAGGGAAAATAATTCTTATTAATAATCAATGACTTTTTATTCCATTTGCTTTTAGGGAAAAAAAAATTTACAAAGGGATGCTCAGGTGTTTTGCGATTTTATTAGTACTGTAATCTATTAAAGGAATCTTATAATGTTTTTTTGAAACCCAGGTTCCGGAAATATGAATCCCAAAAGAACAAAGAATGCATTAGGCTAAAAATTACTTGGCCAAAGACTAAACATGCAATTATAGAAACAAGATGTCCTTGCAGTAAAATATGAATAAAAAGCCAGAGAAGCAGGTGCTTGAAATAATACTTTATTAAAGAAAATATAAAAAACATCTCTTTTAACTGATGGAATGCCAAAACAAGTAAACTTTTGCCAAAAAAAAAGCTACCAAAAACTGGGAACAAACTAGTCTCTATCCTTCCTAGATCCCTTTAGTAAGTTAGGAACTGAGTAAGAGTCAACTGATTGACTCTTGAATGGATCATTCATTTTATCTTCTCATGGACACTAAAGAGTCCTCTACAGATCAGGAAGAATGTGAGTGAGCCTCCATAAATGTTAACTTTCCACATAGCAAGAACTCTTATACTGACTCTGTAATTCATCTATAAAGAGAGCCATTATGGTTGGGGCTATACATGTCAATAGGAGGGTTTAACCATTATTAGAAGACTAAGATCAATGTAGACGGTTAATATGCATAGTTGAGGTCACTAAAAAGAGCCTTTCTTTTCCTCCATAAGAGTTCTTTTTGCCTTAATGACCGGAAAATGTCCTCATGCTTCAACTTAGAGCTTATGTAGTTGCACCCTAAATGTCTCTATAATTACTTTCAAAAGAACAAACTTTGAAACGGAAAATAGCGTCTCAGGAGCTTAAAATTATGCCAATGACGTCCATAAAATTAACCGAAATGCTTAAAACAATCTTCGATTTCTATGTTTGCGAGCAATCTTAATCTCTTAAAAAAAGTAATGAATAAAATGTTACATCCCTAGCACTAAATATAAGAAATCAAATACCACGGTCAGATCAGTGACCTTGTCAACCCAGTATTTTATCGGAGACAACAGTATTTAATGATACGTAGAAGAACACTGTGCTATTTGTCCTCCGGGATTTACACCTTCATGTTTAAGTTTAAAGTCCTTAACTTTTTTTTCTAAAAACCCTTTAGGGGTCTCTGGCTCATAAGTCTATTCAAACATTTCTTGAATCTGTTGATATTTTCTGCCTGCACAAACTCCTTTAGTAATGCATTCTATAAACTGGCCTTCTTCTAGGTGAGAAAGTGGTTTCTTTCCTCTTTGAACCTACCCGCTTCAAGCTTCAATGGGGGCACCCCAGTCACGGCACTGTGGGATTTGGTGAAGAACAATCCTGTTTGCTCTCTCTACATCCTTTTGATTTTTCTAGATTTTAATCACATCCTCTCTTTCGCCTTTCCAGTCTACCCTGTTCAAAAGCTGCTCCATCCTCCTGATCATCTTGGTTGCCCTTCCCTATTTATTTTCCAGGCTTTCCAAAGGAGCACTGACCAGAACTGCAGGCCGCTCTCCTCGTTTTCAAAGCAAATCTCAGTCCCTTTTCACCTATGGTTCAATCAGGGGTTCCACATACATTTCCTGATGACTATACATTAGGAAAAAATCAATAAAGTGGTCAGACTTGCTTTTAATCCCATTTTAGTATGTTGTATTAAGAAACAAAGCTGAAATCCTAGCCTCCTTTAATACAACCTGGTAATATTCTAGAAATGTTGTGGCTCAGTTTGACAGTTTTTCTCTCCTGTAAAACCAAACAGCTCTTCCATTAGTACAACCAATAAACGGCCTGTGTGTAAATGTGAATTGTAAGTGGTTACACTGTTTGAAAACATCTTTAGAATAAAATAAAGGGAGAACTTTGGAGTGTGTTTCATTAGAACACACAATGTAAAAAGAAATATATATGAGATTTGATTTGGCCCTTTTTAATCACTGACTAGTTGATGCAATTTGTCATAGGCTGAATAGTGTTTTAATTATACATTTAGGAAATATAGTAACTAAATCTCTTGGAAGGTAGGTTTGGTGCCTCTTGAAAAATACTAACAGCATGGAAACATAACAGCATAGGCCTGAGTGTCAGAGGACCTGGGTTCTAATCCTGCTCTGTCATTTGCTGGCTGTGTGACCCTGGGCAAGTCACTCAATTTATCTGTGCCTCAGTTTTCTCAACCAAAAAATGGGGATTCAATCCCTGTTCTCCCTCCTTAGAGGTATTGGGTTCAAATCCCAGCTCTGCCAATTGTCAGCTGTGTGACTTTGGATAAGTCAACTTCTCTGCGCCTCAGTTCCCTCATCTGTAAAATGGGGATTAAGACTGTGAGCCCCCCGTGGGACAACCTGATCACCTTGCAACCTCCCCAGTGCTTAGAACAGTGCTTTGCACACAGTAAGCGCTTAATAAATGCCATCATTATTTTAGACTGTGAGCCCCATGTGGGACAGGGATTGTGTACAACCTGATTAACTTGCATCTACCCCAGCCCTTAGAACAGTGCTTGACACATAGAGAGTGCTTAACGAATATAACAATAAAAATATTACAGCAGTCTAATCAATCAGTCAATCGTATTTATTGAGCGCTTACTATGTGCAGAGCACTGTACTAAGTGCTTGGGAAGTACAAATTGGCAACATATAGAGACAGTCCCTACCCAACAGTGGGCTCACAGTCTAAAAGGGGGAGACAGAGAACAAAACCAAACATACTGACAAAATAAAATAAACAGAATAGATATGTACAAGTAAAATAAATAAAGAAATAGAGTAATAAATATGTACAAACATGTATACATATATACAGGACATATATACGTATATACAGGCAATGAACTAAGTCTAAGGCAATGAACAATGCAAGTCCAGGGTTTCCTGGGGAAATATGCTACCTTCTCCTAGCACATAATAATAATAATATGGCATTTGTTAAGTGCTTACTATGTGCCAAGCACTGTTCTAGGTGCTGGGGAAGATACAAGATAAACAGGTTGTCCCCCGTGGGGCTCACAGTCCTAATCCCCATTTTACAGATGAGGTAACTGAGGCACATAGAAGTGAAGGGGCTTATCCAAGGTCACACAGCAGACAAGCTGGGATTAGAACCCACGTCCTCTGACTCCCAAGCCTGTGCTCTTCCCATTAAGCCAAGCTGCAAAGACCACCTTTACACCAGGGCAGTGGCAAGACCAAGGGAATAAGGACACTGACTAGTCAATACCGGTGAATCCTGATAGAGTCCCAGGAAGTTTCCTAAAGGGGCTCAGAACCCTGGATAAATTCCCATTTTGTCCATTGGCAAGAGTGGTCCTGCTGCCTGCTCTGTTTTATTTTTCGACAGTGCTGTTCTCAGCAGACATCATTTGGGCCAAGCCACAGCTAGACCAGATACTTTATTTTCTCTCAAAGACTAAAGCCTCCATTTGAGAAAACTGAAGCAGGGCCATAATTTTTTTTTAACGGATAGCAACTATTTAGGAAAACACCCCTCTGATAAAGTGATCACAGAAGAAATGATTTGTCAGCACTGTCCCCTTTGACTTTCATGTTCATCAAAAATGCCTATATTCTTTGGGGTAAAAACCTAAAATCACAGATATAAATGTTATTGTCTACTCTTCGAAATATTTCTGCGCACCTTAATAGATCTGTGAAGCAAGCTCTAGAGGAGGTGAGGCAGGACAAACAATTGGCTGTCAGTCTAGTTAGGATGCACTGACCTGGTAGAGAGAACTGCATCATCATTTAACCCTCAAAAGTTACATAATATTTCTTGGTCTCAATGAACTACAACGTAGGGGAATGTGACCTTCATTTCCCCAGCCTGAGTGTCTTTACCCTGTGATCACTAAAAAAAAACCCCAAACAGATTAGTCTGAAGGAAGATTTGTTTAGTTCAAAAATATAACGGGGCTCTCAAACCCCATGAGACTTCTGTTCGCACAGACGTGCCACATCTTCCTAGGGGTATTAGTAACTCTTTGCACATCCACTTGACAGAAAAGCCTAAAACCTTAAAAGTTCTCTACCAACCTCACTCCATTCATTCATTCAATCGTATTTATTCATTCATTCAATCGTATTTATTGAGCACTTACTGTGTGCAGAGCACTGTACTAAGCGTTTGGGAAGTCCAAGTTGGCAACATAGAGAGACGGTCCCTACCCAACAGTGGGCTCACAGTCTAGAAGGGGGAGACAGAGAACAAAACAGAACATATTAACAAAATGAAATAAATAGAATATATATGTACAATAGTACAATGTGTACAATATGTACAATAAATAGAGTAATAAATACATACAAACATATACGTATATACAGATGCTGTGGGGAGGGGAAGGAGGTAAGGCGGGGGGATGGAGAGGGGGAGGAGGGGCTCTTATTGAGTGCTTACTGTGTGCAGAGCACTGTACTAGGCGCTTGGGAAGTACAAGTTGGCAACATATAGAGATGGTCCCTATGCAACAGCAGGCTCACAGTATGAAAGAGCAAATAGTGGATGTCATTTAACCTTAACTTCAGCAATGCAGAACTGGCCACGGGGGTGGGAGAGAGCAACAGTTACTAAATGGGCCAACTTCACATGAAGGGGACCCATGCATATAAAGAAAAACTCCCCCTTCTAGACTGTAAGCCCACTGTTGGGCAGGGACTGTCTCTATATGTTGCCAACTTGGGCTTCCCAAGCGCTTAGTACAGTGCTCTGCACACAGTAAGCGCTCAGTAAATACGACTGCATGAATGAAAAACGACACCCACAGACTTGTACTTGAGAAGCAGCGTGGCTGAGTGGAAAGAGCCCGGGCTTGGGAGTCATAGGTCATGGGTTCGAATCCTGACTCCGCCACATGTCTGCTGTGTGACCTTGGGTAAGTCACTTAACTTCTCTGAGCCTCAGTTACCTCATCTGTAAAATGGGGATTAAGACTGTGAGCCCCACGTGGGACAACTTGATCACCTTGTATCCCCCCCAGCGTTTAGAACAGTGCTCTGCACATAGTAAGCACTTAATCAATCAATCAGTCGTATTTATTGAGCGCTTACTGTGTGCAGAGCACTGTACTAAGCACTTGGGAAGTACAAGTTGGCAACACATAGAGACAGTCCCTACCCAACAGTGGGCTCACAGCTTAACAAATGCCATTACTATTATTATTACTATTGTACCCGCCGGCTTTAGCCTACCGCCCTCCAGCAAACTGGCTGAAAAAGACACACAATGCCCCGACAGGACACTGATGGCCGCAAATCAATCAATCAATCTCAATCAAATCATATTTATTGAGCGCTGTGTGCAGAGCACTGCACTAAGCGCTTGGGAAGTACAAGTTGGCAACATATAGAGACAGTCCCTACCCAACAGTAGGCTCACGGTCTAGAAGGGGGAGACAGAGAACAAAACCAAAGCTATTAACAAAATAAAATAAATAGAATAAATGTGTACAAGTAAAATAAATGGAGTAATAAATATGTACAAATATATACATATATACAGGTGTGGGGAAGGGAAGGAGGTAAGACGAGGGGATGGAGAGGGGGACGAGGGGGAGAGGATCGATCAATCAATCAATCAAATCGTATTTATTGAGCGCTTACTGTGTGCAGAGCACTGGACTAAGCACTTGGGAAGTACAAGTTGGCAACATATAGAGACAGTCCCTACCCAACAGTGGGCTCACAGTAAATGTCACAACTAGACAACTAGTCTTCTAGACTGTAAATGTCACAACTAGACAACTAGTCTTCTAGCCTGTGAGCCCACTGTTGGGTAGGGACTGTCTCTATATGTTGCCAACTTGTACTTCCCAAGCGCTTAGCACAGTGCTCTGCACACAGTAAGCGCTCAATAAATACAATTGATTGATGGCTTAAAAAGAAAAAGGCTTCCCAACTCACAGTCTGGTCCTATGGCTGCACGTTTTGATTCCCACATGGATTCTGTTAATATGTTGGGTTTTGTTGTCTGTCTCCCCCTTCTCGACTGTGAGCCCGCTGCTGGGTAGGGACCGTCTCTAGATGTTGCCAACTTGTACTTCCCAAGCGCTTAGTACAGTGCTCTGCACACAGTAAGCACTCAATAAATATGATTGATTGATTGATGGCTTAAAAAGAAAAAGGCTTCCCAACTCACAGTCTGGTCCTATGGCTGCACATTTTGATTCCCACATGGATTCTGTTAATATGTTTGGTTTTGATGTCTGTCTCCCCCTTCTAGACTGTGAGCCCACTGTTGGGTAGGGACCGTTTCTAGATCAATCAATCAATCAATCGTATTTATTGAACGTTTACTGTGTGCAGAGCACTGTACTAAGCGCTTGGGAAGTACAAGTTGGCAACATATAGACACAGTCCCTACCCAACAGTGAGCTCACAGTCTAAAAGAGGGAGACAGAGAACAAAACCACATATATACATATATACTAGATGTTGCCAACTTGTACTTGCCAACTTGTTGCTAAAAGACTGTGAGCCCACTCTTTTAGACTGTGAGCCCACTGCTGGGTAGGGACTGTCTCTATATGTTGCCAATTTGTACTTCCCAGGCGCTTAGTACAGTGCTCTGCACACAGTAAGCGCTCAATAAATACGATTGATGATGATGATGATAAATATGACTGATTGATTGCTGCATTCCCACATGATTCCCATATGGAGGAAGGGATGAGGAGGGGATTTAGAGTCCCTGCAAAACGTGCCACGCCACCTATCCACCTGTCCTTCCAAACAGGGGAAGGAAGGGGGCGGGGGCGGGAATAATCAATCAATCATATTTATTGAGCCCTTACTGTGTGCAGAGCACTGTACTAAGCGCTTGGGAAGTACAAGTTGGCAACATATAGAGACAGTCCGTACCCAACAGTGGGCTCACAGTCTAAAAGCAGCATGAGAAGCAGCGTGGCTCACTGGAAAGAGCCCGGGCTTTGGAGTCAGAGTTCAAGGGTTCAAATCCCAGCTCCGCCAATTGTCAGCGGTGTGACTTTGGGCACGTCACTTCACTTCTCTGGGCCTCAGTTCCCTCCTCTGTAAAATGGGGATGAAGACTGTGAGCCCCCCGTGGGACAACCTGATCACCTTGTAAACTCCCCAGCGCTTAGAACGGTGCTTTGCACATAGTAAATGCTTAACAAATGCCATTATTAATTAATTAACTCATTAATCCACCTGTCCTTCCAAACAGGGGAAGGAAGGGGGGACGGGAATAATCAATCAATCGTATTTATTGAGCGCTTACTGTGTGCAGAGCACTGGACTAAGCGCTTGGGAAGTCCAAGTTGGCAACATAGAGAGACAGAAAACTACCCAACAGTGGGCTCACAGTCTAAAAGGGGGAGTATTTTTAGAGGGGGAATAAGCAAGTATTAAAGGCAGTAAAGAATAATAATAATGGTCATCTTCACCGCAATTAAGTGAGGCTGCTGCATGTGGGGCTTGGCTTCTCCCAGCTCTTCTCCAGCTTCCTCCGCCGGAGCCTGCAGCTGCAGATGCAGAGAGCGACGGGAGCGCGCGCCGCGCGGGCACGTGGCCCGGCAGGGCGCGCGCCGGCGGCGAGGGCGACCCTGCGCACGCGCGCCCACCCCCTCCCGCGCGCCCCCCCCGCGGCGCCGGTGGGACTGCGCATGCGCGCCGGCGGCGAGGACGTTGGCGGCGGCCGCTGAGGCACGTGCCCTGAGGGGTTTGAGGGACGGCGGAAAAAGCAGAAAAAAGACTTAAAAATCCCCCCCACACACAGTTGGGTGACATTTAGAGAAGCAGCGAGGCTCAGTGGAAAGAGCCCCGGCTTCGGAGTCGGAGGTCAGGGGTTCGAATCCCGGCTCCGCCACATGTCTGCTGCGTCACCTGGGGCAAGTCACTTCACTTCTCTGGGCCTCAGTTACCTCATCTGTAAAATGGGGATTAAGACTGGGAGCCCCCCCCGTGGGACAACCTGATCCCCTCATTCTCAGTCTCTTTTGCAGGCTCCTCCTCCCCCTCCCATCCCCTTACTGTGGGGGTTCCCCAAGGTTCAGTGCCTGGTCCCCTTCTGTTCTCGATCTACACGCACTCCCTTGGTGACCTCATTCGCTCCCACGGCTTCAACTATCACCTCTACGCTGATGACACCCAGATCTCCATCTCCGCCCCTGCTCTCTCCCCCTCTCTCCAGGCTCACATCTCCTCCTGCCTTCAGGACATCTCCATCTGGATGTCTGCCCGCCACCTCAAACTCAACATGTCCAAGACTGAACTCCTTGTCTTCCCTCCCAAACCCTGCCCTCTCCCTGACTTTTCCATCTCTGTTGACGGCACTACCACCCTTCCCGTCTCACAGGCCCACAACCTTGGTGTCATCCTCGACTCCGCTCTCTCATTCACCCCTCACATCCAAGCCGTCACCAAAACCTGCCGGTCTCAGCTCCGCAACACTGCCAAGATCCGCCCTTTCCTCTCCATCCAAACCGCTACCCTGCTCATTCAAGCTCTCATCCTATCCCGTCTGGACTACTGCATCAGCCTTCTCTCTGATCTCCCATCCTCGTGTCTCTCCCCACTTCAATCCATACTTCATGCTGCTGCCCGGATTGTCTTTCTCCAGAAACGCTCTGGACATGTTACTCCCCTCCTCAAAAATCTCCAGTGGCTACCAATCAATCTGCGCATCAGGCAGAAACTCCTCACCCTGGGCTTCAAGGCTGTCCATCACCTCGCCCCCTTCTACCTCACCTCCCTTCTCTCCTTCTCCAGCCCAGCCCGCACCCTCCGCTCCTCTGCCTCCGCTAATCTCCTCACTGTACCTCGTTCTCGCCTGTCCCGCCATCGACCCCCAGCCCACGTCTTCCCCCGGGCCTGGAATGCCCTCCCTCTGCCCGTCCGCCAAGCTCGCTCTCTTCCTCCCTTCAAGGCCCTACTGAGAGCTCACCTCCTCCAGGAGGCCTTTCCAGACTGAGCCCCTTCCTTCCTCTCCCCCTCGTCCCCCTCTCCATCTCCCCCATCTTTCCTCCTTCCCTTCCCCACAGCACCTGTATATATGTATATACGTTTGTACATATTTATTACTCTATTTATTTATTTATTTATCTTACTTGTACATGTCTATTCTGTTTATTTTATTTTGTTAGTATGTTTGGTTTTGTTCTCTGTCTCCCCCTTCTCGACTGTGAGCCCGCTGTTGGGTAGGGACTGTCTCTATGTGTTGCCGACTTGTACTTCCTAAGCGCTTAGTACAGTCCTCTGCACACAGGAAGCGCTCAATAAATACAATTGATTGATTGATTGATTGTAACCTCCCCAGCGCTTAGAACAGTGTTTTACACATAGTAAGTGCTTAATAAATGCCATCATTATAATAATAATGATAAAATGATAATAATAATAATAATAAAAATTGCATTTATTAAGCGCTTACTATTCATTCATTCAATTGTATTTATTGAGCGCTTACTGTGTGCAGAGCACTGTACTAAGCACTTGGGAAGTCCAAGTTGGCAACATCTAGAGACGGTCCCTACCCAACAGCGGGCTCACAGTCTAGAAGGGGGAGACAGACAACAAAACCTAACATATTAACAAAATAAAATAGAATAAATATTTATTTACTGTGTGCAGAGCACTGTACTAAGCGCTTGGGAAGTCCAAGTTGGCAACCTATAGAGACGGTCCCTACCCAACAGCGGGCTCACAGTCTAGAAGGAGGAGACGGACAACAAAACAAAACATATTAACAAAATAAAATAGAATAAATATTTACTGTGTGCAGAGCACTGTACTAAGCGCTTGGGAAGTACAAGTTAGCAACATATAGAAGACGGTCATTCATTCAATCGTATTTATTGAGCGCTTACTATGTGCAAAGCACCGTTCTAAGCGCTGGGGAGATAACAAGGGGATCAGGTTGTCCCACGGGGGGCTCACAGTCTTCATCCCCATTTTAAAGTTGAGGTAACTGAGGCACAGAGAAGGTAAGTGACTTGCCCAAAGTCCCCCAGCTGACAAGTGGTGGAGCTGGGATTTGAACCCATGACCTCTGACTCCAAAGCCCGGGCTCTTTCCACTGAGCCATGCTGCTCCTCCATTTCTTAGCTTCACTTCATTTCCAGTAAGGAACTGGAAATGGGTGTGGGGGAGAGCAACTGGTACTCCATGGCAATGGGCCATCAGAGGTCCCAGGAGGTGTGAGGGCCCCATTAGGAATGTTTGGACTCAAGAAATCTCCCTTCAGACTAATCCGTTTGCTTTGGGGTTGGATTGCTTTTTAGTGATCCCCCTTCTAGACTGTGAGCCCGCTGTTGGGTAGGGACTGTCTTCTATATGTTGCTAACTTGTACTTCCCAAGTGCTTAGTACAGTGCTCTGCACACAGTAAGCGCTCAATAAATATGATTGAATGAATGACCGTCTTCTATATGTTCACCTCCTCCAGGAGGCCTTCCCAGACTGAGCCCCTTCCTTCCTCTCCCCCTCGTTCCCCTCTCCATCCCCCCCATCTTACCTCCTTCCCTTCCCCACAGCATATGTATATATGTTTGTACATATTTATTACTCTATTTATTTATTTATTTATTTTATTTGTACATATCTATTCTATTTATTTTATTTTGTTAGTATGTTTGGTTTTGTTCTCTGTCTCCCCCTTTTAGACTGTGAGCCCACTGTTGGGTAGGGACTGTCTCTATATGTTGCCAATTTGTACTTCCCAAGCGCTTAGTACAGTGCTCTGCACATAGTAAGCGCTCAATAAATATGATTGATGATGATGATGATGATGATATGTTGCTAACTTGTATTTCCCAAGCGCTTGATACAGTGCTCTGCACACAGTAAGCGCTCAATAAATACGATTGAATGAATGGCCATCTTCTATATGTTGCTAACTTGTACTTCCCAAGC
This sequence comes from Tachyglossus aculeatus, assembly GCF_015852505.1. Classification (NCBI taxonomy): domain Eukaryota; kingdom Metazoa; phylum Chordata; class Mammalia; order Monotremata; family Tachyglossidae; genus Tachyglossus; species Tachyglossus aculeatus. Next base: position 10,754,747 of record NC_052085.1, on the reverse strand, counting down.
GCTTGGTACAGTGCTCTGCACACAGTAAGCGCTCAATAAATACAACTGAATGAATGACCGTCTTCTATATGTTGCTAACTTGTATTTCCCAAGCGCTTGGTACAGTGCTCTGCACACAGTAAGCGCTCAATAAATACGATCGAATGAATGAATGAATAAAGACACTCAGGATGGGAAAATGAAGGTCACATTCCCCTGTGCCGTCTTTTGGTGAGAAAGCTTGGACTCAAGAAATCTTCCTTCAAACTAATCTGTTTTTTGGGGGGTTGGTTTGTCTTTTAGTGATCCTAGGGTAAAGACACTCAGGATGGGGAAATGAAGGTTGCATTCCCCTGTGCCATCTTTCGGTGAGAAAGGCTTGGACTCAAGAAATCTTCCTTCAGACTAATCTGTTTTCTTTGGGGTTGGTTTGCTTTTTAGTGATCCTAGGGTAAAGACACTCAGGATGGGGAAATGAAGGTTGCATTCCCCTGTGCTGTCTTTCGGTGAGAAAGGCTTGGACTCAAGAAATCTTCCTTCAGACTAATCTGTTTGCTTTGGGGTTGGTTTGTTTTTTAGTGGACCTAGAGTATAGACACTCAGGATGGGGAAATGAAGGTCGCATTCCCCTGTGCTGTCTTTCGGCGGGAAAGGCATGGACTCAAGAAATCTTCCTTCAGACTAATCCGTTTACTTTGGGGTTGGTTTGTTTTTTAGTGATCCTAGGGTTAGGACACTCAGGATGGGGAAATGAAGGTCGCGTTCCTCTGTGCTGTCTTTTGGTGAGAAAGGCTTGGACTCAAGAAATCTTCCTTCAGACTAATCAGCTTGCTTTGGGGTTGGTTTGTCTTTTAGTGACCCTAGGGTAAAGACACTCAGGATGGGGAAATGGGTCGCATTCCCCTGTGCTGTCTTTCGGTGAGAAATGCTTGGACTCAAGAAATCTTCCTTCAGACTAGTCTGTTTACTTTGGGGTTGGTTTGTTTTTTAGTGATCCTAGGGTAAAGACACTCAGGATGGGGAAATGAAGGTCGCATTCCCCTGTGCTGTCTTTCGGCGGGAAAGGCTTGGACTCAAGAAATCTTCCTTCAGACTAATCCGTTTACTTTGGGGTTGGTTTGTTTTTTAGTGATCCTAGGGTTAGGACACTGAGGATGGGGAAATGAAGGTCGCGTTCCTCTGTGCTGTCTTTCGGTGAGAAAGGCTTGGACTCAAGAAATCTTCCTTCAGACTAATCCGTTTGCTTTGGGGTTGGTTTGTTTTTAGTGACCCTAGGGTAAAGACACTCAGAATGGGGAAATGAAGATTGCATTCCCCTGTGCTGTCTTTCGGTGAGAAAGGCTTGGACTCAAGAAATCTTCCTTCAGACTAATCCGTTTACTTTGGGGTTGGTTTGTTTTTTAGTGATCCTGGGGTAAAGACACTCAGGATGGGGAAATGAAGGTTGCATTCCCCTGTGCTGTCTTTCGGTGAGAAAGGCTTGGACTCAAGAAATTTTCCTTCAGACTAATCTGTTTGCTTTGGGGTTGGTTTGTTTTTTAGTGAACCTAGAGTAAAGACACTCAGGATGGGGAAATGAAGGTCGTGTTCCCCTGTGCTGTCTTTTGGTGAGAAGGGCTTGGACTCAAGAAGTCTTCCTTCAGACTAATCCATTTGCTTTGGGGTTGGTTTGTTTTTTAGTGACCCTAGGGTAAAGACACTCAGAATGGGGAAATGAAGATTTCATTCCCCTGTGCTGTCTTTCTTTCGGTGAGAAAGGCTTGGACTCAAGAAATCTTCCTTCAGACTAATCCGTTTACTTTGGGGTTGGTTTGTTTTTTAGTGACCCTAGGGTAAAGACACTCAGGATGGGGAAATGAAGGTCGCGTTCCCCTGTGCTGTCTTTTGGTGAGACAGGCTTGGACTCAAGAAATCTTCCTTCAGACTAATCTGTTTGCTTTGGGGTTGGTTTGTTTTTTAATGACCCTAGGGTAAAGACATTCAGGCTGGGGAAATGAAGGTCGCATTCCCCTGTGCTGTCTTTCAGTGAGAAAGGCTTGGACTCAAGAAGTCTTCCTTCAGACTAATCTGTTTGCTGTGGGGTTGGTTTGCTTTTTAGTGATCCTAGGGTAAAGACACTCAGAATGGGGAAAGGAAGGTCACATTACCCTGTGCTATATTTCAGTGAGAACGAGACATGTAACTTTTGAGGGTTAGATGGTGGAGAAAGATCCCCATACCGCTGCTGCAGATCCAGGTAGTCTTTAGGAAAGAAAAAATTGACGGCTTGTGGGAAAAGCTCTTATTCGGAAGCACAAAGTCCATTTGTAGGGCTGCTGGGTGTTATAAGACAGCACAGGAGTAGTGTTTATCATTCCTGACTGGATAAGGACCTGGACAGTAAGAAAACAGGTACTGGTTGCTTCCTTTTCCATGCACATAGCAATCATATTTATTGAGCACTTTGTGCAGAGCACTGTAGTGCGCGCACAAGAGGGACACAATCCCCACCCTCAAGGTTTTTACAACCTGAGGAGGAGTTTACAACTTAGGGCCTACGATATCCCAGACCCATTTTTCTGTACCACAGTATAATTCATTCAATTGTATTTATTGAGTGCTTACTGTACACAGAGCACTGTACTAAGCACTTGGGAAAGTGCAATGCAACAATAAAGAGTGACAATAATAATAATAATGGCATTTATTAGTGCTTACTATGTGCAAAGCACTGTTCTAAGTGCTGATAAATGCCATCATTATTATTATTATTCCCTGCCCACAACGAGCTCATTCATTCACTCCCATTTATTGTGCACTTAATGTGTGCAGAACCTTGTACTAAGTGCTTGGAAAGTACAATTCGGCAAAAAATAGAGACAAGCCTTACCCGACGGGCTCACACAAACCAAGGGTGACTGTCCGACACCCCATGAAATCCTATCCCATTTGTACCCTGTTTAATTTAAAACAAGTATCTGCTATCACCTAAAGTAGGGTAGTGCAATGTTAGAAAACATCATATACAGGCAATTTCATTCTTGTAAGAGGGGGTTCTGTCTGATGTAATTTCTAAGTCACTCCAAGAAAAACAATAAGGCTGGTTTTCCTTACCATTTATAAAATTGAAATCTCCAATTTTAAAATAATTTATTGAATGGAAATAGTTTATATTTGGTCATTTCATCTGTCTGCCCACTTGTATCAGAGTGCCTCTTACCATGATTCAATTGTGTCTCCAAACCAAGGGAAGACAAAAATGCAGCCGCCTAAATGAGTCGCTCTAGTCCAAGAAACGAAGAGGTAGCAGAAGTAGCTGAATTTTTGCCCATGGCAGCTGTTCCTGACCGAGTGTACCACAGAGCCACTCTGCAACCACTGCCCACCATGGCACCAAGTATGTCCAGTAGCTTGGGGGACTCCGGCACCCAGGAATGGCTGAATGTCTCCACTGTAAACTTCCAGTCAGGTAAGAACTGCTGCAGGTGGAAGTTCAGACCTGATTGCCCTTAACCCCTTCCTTCTCCTTGCTCTTTACTGTGATCAATGACTTATCTTCAGTAAATTGATGAACCCTCCCTCCGCCCCCCAACACACCCCAAATCTATTAAGGCGACCCCTGAAAATTCAAACCTATCTCATCCCACCAAACTCACAGCCCATCATACTCATCCGGCTATCCCTGTCAGGATCAAGAGGGATGCCAGACTGCAAGTGCAAATAATATTAACTGCGGTATTTGTTAAGTGCTTACTATGTACAAAGCACTGGAGTAGATTCCAGATAATCAGACTGGGCACAGTCCCTGTCCTACATGGGGGCTCACAGTCTAAGTAGGAGGGAGGACAGGTATTGTTCTAGGAACATGTCTAAATTATCCCACCTCATTCCAGAGATGATACTTCCCATGTGTACTCACTGTTAGAGTGGTGTATTTGAGAAACCCATTTGCTTGTATTCACCCCAGCGCTTAATACAGGGTGTAGCACATAATAAGCATGTAACAAATACCATAATTATTTCCTGGCTCCAGCCCTGCCACTTGGTTTGCTGAGGGGAGAGGGGCCGTGGGGATTATGGTGTCCAGTGACTAATTGCAGACAGAGTTGAAGGTGGTGTTGCATGGAGAAAGCAGATGGAAGAAATAAGAGGGGCAAGGATAGGGAGAAAAGAAAATGTAGGACCAAGAAAAAAAGTATTTGTGATCATAAGCTCTAGTAGTGTCATCCCATATAATTGGTAAGAATTTCTGGTTCCAAAGGGCATATTCAGCAATCAGTAATCATTACTATGCTACCTTTACAATTGCCTTACAGTTACTAAGCCTTGCAGTTTTGATGACTCTTACTTTTAGATGGGATTTTTAAATTGCTTCCTAGAATGGTTTTCACTAATTCTTCTTTTCCCCCACCTTCATCTGTAAAGTAGTTGTGTTTATATAAACTGACCCTCTTATGTACCCACAGCAATTTGTAATTCCATAGAGCTGTTTCTTAAAGTATTATTTCATAAGTGTCATTGAGTGGTGGAAGAGGTCAAAATTTGAACATTTTCAAGATCTTTTCTGTTTTTCTTAACTAGGGATAGTAAATGAGCGATTAAGTCTTCGTAAAACGTTAGGGTGTCCAAAGTTACTGCGAAGACCTCTGCCTCCAAAATTCCTCCCAAAAATGATTCATTGGAGAAAGAAAAGCTATCCAGGTATGTGATTTTAATCACTAAAAGGTTCTCAAATCGTGCCTCCAGTATTCCAAAAAATTGACAGGATATCTGGTTTATCTGGATAATGGTAAGGATTGCTTTGTTAATTTAAAATTCTATGTGAAAACACCCCCCCCCACACACACACACGTACACACTCACCCCTCTGTACCAGCTTTCCAATTTTCATCTGTTTTATCTTGCACATATCTTTATATTAAACAGTATAATTTAAATGGAGAGAAGTATGGATATTATGTTAAACTGAGCAAAAACTGAATAAGTCAGCAGTGTAGGACTATTATTAAAACAAAATGCTAACAATGTTCTGAGATGTATTAACAGTAGTAGGAATAGGAGTAGTATTTATTAAGCACTTACTATGTGCAGAGCACTGTACTAAGTCCTGGAAGAGAATACACAGGTAGGAATTAGACATGGTCCCTGTCCCTGTCCGGCGGGGGGCTCATAATCTAGATTTAGGAATATGATATGGTAGGGATAGAAATGAATTCTCCCATATCCTCTGTTACTAGGAAGATTTTTAGAATTGTGCCCAGTTTGGGGCACCGCATTTTAAGAAAGGCACAGAAAAACCGAAGAGGATTCTCAGAATGACAAAAAACGATTACAGGCATGGGAAACAGACCCTTTGAAAAACGGTTAAAAGAATTTTCAGAGTTCAAAGAAATTTATCAGGCAGTCAATTTGCATCCACCTAGAAGAGCATAAAGTATGAAGGAGCAAGCAAACCCATAGATGATTCTGGATTGGGGTGAATTGCTAACACTGGGAGACAGAAAGAAAATTCAAACTGACAGATATATTGGAAAAATAATTCCACAAAAGTAGGATGAAATGAAGTAGGGACAAGTTGCTGAATAATAAACACAAATGCAGGCTGAGGAAAGGCTGGTTTAGCATAAGTGAGCAAGAAAAAGAACTGATTGTCATAATTGACCAGAAACTAAATGTGAGTTAGCAAAATAGGGCTGATATTAAAAAAAAAAAAAATCAGCCCACCCTTTGGAAGTAGGCATGACACTTTGTGTCAGGGGTGGGATGGGAGGGCATTAACTCAGAACAGTATTGCATTGTTGCATGCATTGAGTATACCTTACTTCAAGACTAGTAGTCTAAAAGAGATAATGCATCTCATAAAGCAACTAATTTACCACCAAACAACAACCAGGCACCAGAATGACTGGTCTCATTGTCTGATAATTACAGCGGGTTGAAGAAAGAGTGAATTTTAATGGGTGAGGTCAACTTGGATCCTAGTTTTCCCACCACAGGACTCTGATGCATTGATATCAATGTGAAGAAAGAGGACAGTGGGATTGAGTCTGGATTTGGGGTTGAGTATCGACAGAAAGATAGGGTGTGGAGGGGCAAAAGGGAATACAGGGAACTTTCAAGGGGCTGGCAAATCTAGTGAAGGAAGAACAACCATATCTGGGGGCAGGTGAGGGATGTCATAATTAAGGTGTAGAAGAGACATCAGAGGAAAGAGGGTTTGGGCTATGATAATATGACATGAGATTATGCTCCAAAAGATTGGCAAAAGCAGGATGGTAAACCTGTAGGATTTAGAGACTAAGATCCGTAAATCCAATTATTATAGTTATATACTTAATTGTCACTATAGTTATTTCAACATATTATTAAAATATAGAATGTTTCAGTCATGTAAAAATCAAACTTGGAATTTGGAATGGAATTGCAAAAAAAAATTGTTTTTTGTGTAGGTTTTTTTGTTGTTGTTTTGAGGGGGGGGGTTCCTCCTGAAAATCACCTCATCGTTATTTCAACTTTCATTTTCTTTAATTTCTTGCTCTATTTCTTCTCTTCTCATAATGCTTTTTTGGTGGTTGTCTTCATCAGAGTCGAGCACAACCCAAGAGGAAAAAACAAGCATTGCTGAAGTTGAGACTCCTCTTTCTGGCTTTTTTTCGAGGGAACAAACAGGAAGATCGCTAGAGCAATTTGACTCAGACCAGCACACAGATGAAGTCTCGGTTGGTGCTTACAGGCCCATTGGATCTGAGGCCCCTTTAGGACAACAACAACATCAAGAACTTGTGAGGGTTGATTCTGGATGTTCAGCCTCTTTGGAACCCACTCCACCTGCACAAGCCCATGTCAGAGTCAAAAACCTCTTGGTTGACTGGAGTTTTAAAGCAGATTTCAGTACTGAACTTGAGTTTTTTGCCAAGCCAGGTGACAGAGACTTTCATTCGAATCTTCCTGAAAACATGACTCCTATCCCTAGGTATCTGATCTTTCCTGCCAGCCCTACAGCTGCAGCAAGAATATTTAGCAAAGGCAGAAGAGCTTTGTTTTCAAGAACTCAAGCACTGGAACAACCCAAAGACCAAAGCTCCTCTGTAGATAAGCCTCTAAGCAGAATCTTAATCATATCTTCTAAGTCTCGGACACCTGAAAGTTTCCAATCTCAAAGGCATTATAGTCCTAACTATAAAGGCTTGTTTGACCCATTTCCCAGGCTGAGGGGGTCATGGAAAGAGCTTGATACTTACTTTGGCGATCACAAACAGGAAACACCCTGGAGTGATAGATTGAAAAAGAGTCCTCAGACTGAAATTCACGTACAGCTCCTGAAGAACGAAAGCTTATCCGAGCACATTTTAGAGAGGAAACCGCATATGCAGTCTATGATAGGTATTATGTTACTTCTTTATATCCTCTAAGCGCTCAGTTCAATTCTCTGTGTGGATAATAATGTTGGTATTTGTTACTATGTGCCAAGCACTGTTCGAAGCACTGGATAATGATGATGGCAATACCAGTGTTCATTACTGCTCCTACCCACCAGCACACACCTGGGATTCCCATTATCCCCTCTTTCTCCTCCAGCTAGTAGGGTGAGGAGGCAGTGGCAGCCTGAGGCTGCCTCTACTTTCGGAATGTCGGGAAGTTCTGTGACTGATTCTGTGGCCGTCACTGCTAGATTCTGAACAACAAGGAGCCCCAAACTCTGCTTCTCTAGACACGATGCCCTATTCCTCTTATTCACTTCAGTGTCATTGTCTTTTATATCATTTTTTGATTTTATTGTTTCATCCTTCCTTGATATGCCATGCCCCTTTCCCCTTCCCTTTTCTCTCCTTTCTCCTCCACTATCTCCTCTCCACTCTTCTCCTTTATTTTTAGATCGTGAGCCCCTTGAGAGCCAGGGACCATGTCCAATTTTCACCTGGGTAATTTGCCCAGCATTTAGTACAGTGCTCAGCTTGAGGTAAGAACACAATCAGTACCATTACTATTACTGATGTAAAACCAGTCACTTTCCAGAGGAAAATTTCTAACCTGTGATAGCATATCAGAAGGGTAGCATCGGGAGTCACCTAAATTTACTGAGAGCTAGAAAGGACCCAAAAATCCCTCTTTTTTTTTCTTTTCCAGAAATTGCTTCTGCTAAGAAGGCAGCAAGAAAACTGGTAAGGCATCAAAAGAAAAAGGAACCCCGGGATTCAGGTAAATGTCAGCAGTGTAAATCTCCTTAATAAACTGTTTTTATTAGATGACTGACTGAAATTCCGATATTTGAGGGATTAACGGAGGAACCACCTTTAACCCCTTGTTTTAGAAGTGGAATGAGGAAAAACACAACAGTTACATAGTTTTATTCAATATAAATAAAAATATACAACATGAAACATCTCCAAAATATATTTGCATTACTGCCGGAGTTTGGATTTGGAATTCCAATTATTCTAGGATTCCAATTTCACCCTGAATCTTTACTAATCTGATTTGACATAGACATAGAAAATCAAGTCTTTTTTAATCGGGGCAAACATATTTCTTAGAGCATAGGCAGAAGCTGATCCTTCTCAAAGCTTCTCTGACTTTAGACTGAGAAGAAAAGAAAAGACCAACAGGCACTAGAAAAGCAGACTTCAAATACATGGGACTGGGACCAATTGTTTTCCATCTCTGCTAAGAACAGAAGAATAAGTGAATAATAATAATGATGATGGTATTTGTTAAGTGCTTACTATGTGCCAAGCACTGTTTTGAGTGCTGGCATAAATACAAGGTTATCAGGTTGTTCCATGTGGGGCTCACAGTCTTAATCCCCATTTTACAGGTGAGGTAACTGAGGCACGGAGAAGTTAAGTGACTTGCCCAAAGTCACATAGCTGACAAGTGGCAGAGCCAGGATTAGAACCCACGACCTCTGACTCCCAAGCCTGGGCTCTTTCCACTAAGCCACGCTGCTTCCCCTAAGCAATCCCCTAAGGTTGGGATTTCAGCATTAGGAATTCGTTAACCATCAACTGAGAAGTTCCCAACTCTGGTCTAGGTTGTGAGAAATTATGAAATCCTCTTGGGAGAGATTCTTTTGACTGAAAAGTATCAAATATAGTCCATTGGTAGAGGATTCGATTATAAATTTTTGAGGACAGGGGTGATGTGTTTTACTTCTATTATATATTTCAAATAATCTAGTACAGTGCGTTGCACTCAGTAGAAGCTCAGCAAATGCAACTACTGCTGCTGCTGCTGCTGCTGATGATGATGATGATGATTATAGATAGCTGGATGTTAGACAGAGGAGCTCTTCAATTTTCTCTGGCCTTATAATCCTTGGACTGTCAATTGTTGAACACTGCACCCCTTCTCATTGCCTCAGTTGAAAGGATTGCCTCCCAAGAGCAATGGAAAGAGTACACATGTCTTCTTGTTAAATATGCTTCTGGTCATATTTCTCGCTATTTCTTACCCTTTCCAAAAATATTCATAGTATTTTTTTCAATTCTGGGGTGCTTGCAGACTCCACGTTATGTACTCTAAATTCAGTGTTTCTTCTGAACTCCAGTTGTTCTGACAGCATAGTTTGGCCAGTACATGTTTTTCTTTTCAGTCTCCATTTATTCTGAAGAAGAAAGTAAACCAGATTGGGTGCGTGGTATCGGTTACAAGGGTTTAACATTAAGCAAATGTGATGGAATGATGGCCATAGCAAACTTAGCTGTTTTTAACTGCCGAGTACATGGAAGAACTGCACTTAATCTCAAGGTATCATATTTTTTTCAATAATGGGGGACACTACTTGGCATTATATTTTTGTCATCATTTTTCAGGGAGGTTCCCTGACTTCAATAATTTCACTTCATCTGGTTGAAACTTTGTTCCAAACTTCTACTTAAGTTCACCTTCACTTTCACTGAAGCACAACTCGTTTTCCTGTATGACACCTGTGGTAGCTCAGTAATGGGAATGGGTTAATAGTAGTTGTATTGGACAGCATTAGAATATGCATTTGGATCCATTCTAACTCAATAAGCTATGAGTATCATCAAACATTTTTGATACATTCATTCAGGAGTTGCTGATGATAAGGCATTCATGTAACAAGGTGCATCCGTACCCACAGATATTGTGATATGCCTAGCAGTATTGAATATATCTATACATGTGTCAAAAACAACTAGGACAATGCTAGATATACTGTAGGGTGCTCAATAAAATGCATTTACTGACTACTGACAGAATAGTTGACTTACAGTTTACAAACTCAATAGATCAAGATTCCAAGGGATATTAAACATATCAGTGAAATTCACTAAAATTTTCACTTTACATTATGGCCACTCATGTCAGAGTCAGATCTTGTTTGATCCATTCTCCATCACCAGTGGTTTCCTTGGTAAGTGCAAGATATGTCTATTTGCTCAAGAATATAACAATTGTATTAAAATACACTTCTGGTCCTCTGGGAAGTGCTTTCATCTCAACAAACTTTAAACATTATCAACACCACTGAGACAGGAACTATATCAGTCAGTCAATCAATAAATGGTATTTATTGAGTGCTTACTATGTGCAGAGCACTGTACTAAGTGCCTGGGAAAGGACAATGCAACAGAGTTGGTACGTGCAATTCCTGCACACAGGGGGCCTACAGCCTACATCTTACAGTCTAATAAAATCCTCAGTTAATATTACTGTGGTAAATGCTGATTTTTTTATTTAGTAAATCACTGACTTTGTTTTTTCTGTCAATATATTTTAGGCCTTCTTTCTCCCGAAGTGTCCACTCTTAACACCTTTGAGTCACATTTTGCTGTATCTTAATTTATCATTTAACGATTTGCAACTGTTTCCAGAAGAGGTAGGTCAATTCCAGTCTTTATTTCAGGATTTTAATATTTATATTAAAAGAATAAATCAATCAAAGGAGGTAGAGATACTATGCATTAAGCCTTAACTGAAAAATTCCTGGTGTTTCCCCACAATAATGAGGAGCAGCGTGGCCTAATAGAAAGAGCTTAGGCCTGGGTGTCAGAGGACCTGGCTTCTAATCCTGGCTCTGCCATCCACTGACTGGGTGACCCTGGGTCACTTCACTTCACCTGTATATATGTATATATGTTTGTACATATTTATTTATTTTACTTGTACATATCTATTCTATTTATTTTATTTTGTTAGTATGTTTGGTTTTGTTCTCTGTCTACCCCTTCTAGACTGTGAGCCCACTGTTGGGTAGGGACTGTCTCTATATGTTGCCAGCTTGTACTTCCCAAGCGCTTAGTACAGTGCTCTGCACACAGTAAGCGCTCAATAAATACGATTGATTGATTCTCTGTGCCTCGCTTTCCTCAGTTGTCAAGTGGGGATTCAATATCTGTTCTCCCTCGTACTTAGACTGTAGAACCCATGTGGGACAGGAATGGCATCCGACCTGATTAACTTGACACACATTATGTACTTAACAAATATAATGATAGAAAAAATGGTAATAATAATAATAAATTCTGTGGTAGGCTGCTATCAGACCTACCGGTACTAAAATTCAGGTAGACCACAACTCAGGTAGACCACAGCTACCATTCGTTGCCTTAAATTCACAGCCCCCCAAAAGCTGTGCGAATCAACAGCATTCTGCTCTCCGGTCCTGCTCTCAACAGGGGTCAGGAGCTGTGTTGAGCGGGGTGTGTATGACCCCTAGCCCTTCCTACGCTGTGTGAATTCCAGAATTCAGAACCACCACTTTTTGCTCTTGATAAAAGAAAGAGATTAAAAACAATTGCATTAAAGCTAAAGAAAGGAAGATCCAGTATGAAAGTGCTGCTTGTGGGCAGGGAACATCTCTACCGACGCTATTATATCGTACTCTCCCAAGCACTAAGTACAGTGCTCTGCACACAGTAAGCACTCAATAAGTATGACTGATTGAAAGTAAAATCTTAATCAGCAAATGGAATTGTACAAGCCTAAAGGAAGGCATGGTTGCCTTAGTCCAAAATCAAAAGAGCATTTAAAACAAATATCATTGTAAAAAACAACGCTCAGTTTGGTACCTTTCCCTAGGCAAAAGTAAAAGTCCCCAAAATCACTTTGAGTTGCTTAACCCTCCATGGGACTTTACATGGGTCTGCTCGGCAGCGTCAAAGCAAGCGTACTTGGCAACTCATCTTCATAGTTAAAATTTCCCTGACTTCCTGCCCCCAGATTATATATCTTCACCTGACTTTAGTCTCCTGACACAGTTCCTGAACTTTAGGCAGGTATTAGTCCTCAACAGCCTGGCCAGAACAGCACACAGTAACCATCAAGAGAAGCCTTCAATATCTTTAGTTTAATGCAGGAGATAGACACCAAGCCTCTCCACTTTTCTTACTGAGGAGTGTCCTTCTTTCAGAGGCCCATCAGTTCACTCCACTCCAGTTGTCGTCTAATCCTGGAAAAACCTTGGGAAATTTTGAGTCTCTGCTGTTTACTTTGTGCCATGGCAGAAAGTCTGTGAGTAGACTTAGAGAAGCAGCATGTTCTAGTGGCTAGAGCATGGCCTGACAGTCAGAAGGACCTGGGTTCTAATCCTAGTATGCCGCTTCTCTGCTGGGTGACCTCGGGCAAATCACTTAACTTCTCTATGCCTCAATTACCTCATCTGTAAAATGGGGATGAAGACTCCTGAGCCCCATGTGGGACATGGGCTGTGTCCAGTCTAATTAGCTTGTATCTACCCCAACGCTTAGTAGAGTGTCTGGCCCATAGTGATCGCTTAACAAATATCATTTTTTTAAAAGTGGAGATGCACATAGGGAGAATCTAAAACACACAGATAAAAGGACACCCTCACAGTAAGAGATACATGGAGGGAAACAATCACAAAGATGGAACCAGAGTACAATTAGAGATGCAAAAGACAAGGACGGAAAGTCAGATTGAGACAGCACCCATTTATAGAACAGGTACTTTCCAAATAGCCCTAAAGCTCCCTATATTAAAATCCAGATGGGTCACGTTAACTATGGTGATTTTATTGCATCTGTTTGGGCTGGTATTCATTAAAGTAAGATGCATCCTAAAGCCAATTCATACTTCTCTACTGATCCTACTAATTCTAGTATTGTTCATTCACATAGTAAGCAGTAATTTAATACAAATCGTGTTTACTTGATTCATCTTTATCGAGATTGCTTCCCCTTTCTGTTCCTTAGGTGTTTTGTCTTGAAAATTTACAAGTTCTAAATCTGAGAAACAATCCCATCAAAGAGATCCCTTCTAAAATCGAAGAACTCCGGAATCTTAAAACTTTCATTATTTCCTTCAATTTGATCTCTCTCCTGCCGCCTGGGTAAGGTGTTCATTCTAAAATAACTTCTCAAAATATTCTGATTCAGTCATGGGTAGATTTCCTTGTGAGTGAATCCTCATTGGTTTAATAACTCCCAGTTTGACCCATGTAACTGCTCAACTCCTTAAATACGATAAACCTGTTATTTGTATTAAAATGAAGCCAAGTTTAGAAAATCAATCAGTTGAATTTATTGGGTACTAAGCACTTGGGAGAATACAATAATTGCAGGACACACATTCCCTGCTCTCAAGGATTTTACAGTCTAGTAGAGGAGATGGACAGATTGTGGTAGCCAGAGGAAGAACAGAAAGCAGTACAAACACATCAGGACCACTCAAACAAATAATTTAACCTACAGATTAATTGATGAATTAAATTTAAAATGCAGCCATGTGGAGTATTTGAAAGTGTTTTACATTCTCTATTTTTCTACAGTAGGAAGCAAAGAGGCCAAAAGCTAAACAAGATTTCTGAAATAAGTGACGAGACAATCAGTGGTATTTACTGAGCATTTACTGTTTGTACAGCACTGTACTAAGCACTTGGGAGAGTACAATACAACAGAGTTCGTAGACACACTCCCTGCCCACAAATAACTTATGGTCTAGAGAATAATAGAATAGGTCTGATTTAGGGCAGCATCATTATATTTTGAGGGATAATTTGTACGTTCAGTGCTGAAACTGAAACATTCCTTAACAGAACTCTTATGATGTCACACATGTTATGCCGGGCACACAGTGTAGCATGATGATGTCACAGGCAGGGCCAGGGGCTGGATACCCCAGGATAGGATTTAGGGTAAATTCAATGGTGCCTTAGGGCTGTTCCTTTTTGCATTTCCATTTTCATTGAAACCTCAAGTTCTGTGCCAACATTGTAAGTGATAAGTATATGAAATTACCTAATCTAATCACTTTATCTCTTTTTAAAGGCTATTTTTATTACCTTCTCTTCAGTTGCTGGATATTTCCTACAATTATATTTGTGTTATTCCCGAGGACATCCGCCATCTCAGGTATTGGAAGAGTAGAAGCCATAAGCAAAGATGAAGGATTAAAACCTCTTGAGATCTTCTAGAATGTGAGCCCGCTGTTGGGTAGGGACCATCTCTGTATGTTGCCAACTTGTACTTCCCAAGCGCTTAGTACAGTGCTCTGCACACAGTAAGCGCTCAATAAATATGATTGAATGAATGAATGAATGAATATTTTGTTCCTTAATAATATTTTTGTGCATTCCAGAAAATAATGAAGACCTATAAAAATGACCTTTTAAAATGGCAATAATTTCACATGCAACCAATTACGTATCAAATTTAGGGAGGACTAAAAGGTTCCGAAGTGGAAAACAGACATTAAAGTTCAAGGAACTACTCAAAGGATAGGCCAAAATAGAATAGACCTTTCCAGCGGTGAGAGCGTATCCTTACTCATATTTTAATACCATCTCTAGAGGCACTTTTAATGGACTCCCTGATTTTGGCCTTGATATTATAAAAGCGAGTGAGAGGCCAAAAAGAAACAGGAGGGATCGCTCTTTACCTTAAAGGACATTTTTCAAAGTTCTGGTGTCTAATGCAGTTGGCTAAATTGGCAGCTAAACTGAATTAAACTCCGACCCAATTCTTGCATCTTCTTAGTACCCAGAGCTTCAAGATCCTTCTCTCTCTGCTTCCAGCCATCATCAGAAAGGGGATAAGTGCCTCTGAGCACAGGAGAATTGAGATGAGTAGGTTTGAAAAAGGAAAAATGCATCATGTTGATTTGGCTTAAATGAAAGAGAAAAAAGTTATTAGGAGCTACTTGTGTGGGCCAGTGAGCCAAAGTAGCAGGGATACTGATACTAGATGTTGATGAACAGGAGGGCATATGCAAATGTGTGATTAAGAATGAGTGGCTACCTCTTGAACTGTTAGTACAAAATATATTCTTTTGCTATTCTTTTGTCTTTTTAGACAAGTTAAAAATAAAGGGGAAACGGTACTGTTTCCCCTTTATTTTTAACTTGTCTAAAAAGTACATGTCACCTATGAAAACATTTTGCATATGTATGTGTATTTGCAGTGATGTTAAATTAGGTTTAGAGGGTGATCTTTTTTAATTATTATCATATATTTGGTACTATTTTTATATTTGTTAAGCACCTATTGTGTGTCTAACACTGCTCTGAACGCTGGAGTAGATACAAGTTAATCAGGCTGCACCCAGTCCCTGTCCCACATGGGGCTAACAGTCTAAGAAGGAGGGAGAACAGGTATTGAGTCCCCATTTTATAGATAAGGAAACTGAGGCACAGAGAAGTTAAGTGACTTGCCCAAGGTCACACAACAGGCAACTGTTAGAGCTGGGATTATTCAGAATACAGGTCTTCTCACTCCCAGGCCTGTGCTCTTCCCAGTAGCCAACACTGCTTCCACCGTGGATACAAGTGGAAATTCTGCAAAAATAATGTCATAAAGGATGTAAAAGGACTAATGCATATTTATGCGCATCCTTCACATCTGAGGGATTGCGTACACATTCACATGGACTGGTAACATATAAAAACAGCCAATAAGTGAAAATGTAATTCTAGATAAATAACGTATCTCAGTTTCTCCATTCTTTGCATTCAGTTGTCCCCCTGTTTAATGGTTGGTACTAATCAGTAGTGGAAATGAGAAGAATTTGGCTTCAACCTGAAAAATTGCAAGGGTAATTTTTTCATTAGACACTGGGTCATCTTCTCTTGCAGAACTCTGGAGATTCTAAATGTTGAAGGAAACGAACTGGTTGCTTTGCCATCTAGCGCTTTGAAACTTCACCTGAAAAAAGTTTTCCTAGATAATACCTTCACACATCCTTTACTGTGGAGAGAGAATTCTAGGAACAGTGCCCAGAGCCTCATTCATCTGGCCTCCTTGTGCTTTGCTCAAAATCATCTGTGGCAAAATTACAAAGTGCTCCCTCAGGAAGCCCAGAAAATACTTCTCTGGTGAGTAAACTAAACGTGTGCTTCCCGTCATCATCATCACCAACAGTCTTAATTGAATGTTTGGGCAAAGCCCTGACTTAACTATGGTGGTAATTTATGAAAGATAAAATAGTGTTGGTTCCTGCCCCAAAGGATCTGGCAATCAAATGGGGAAGAAGGCAAGCACAGGAACATGAACAGAGATACAAATGCAAGAGCTAGGGGCAAAAAATTTAAGAATTCAAATGCAGAGGTTAAACCTAAGTGCTTGGATAAATGGAGTGAATAGTGGGAACCAGAGTAATAGCTGGGGGCAGGGGGGCGGGGGGTGGGAGGTAACCACTTCTGGGAAAGCTTTATGCAGGAAGTGGGTTGGGGTTTTATCAGAGCCTTGATGAAGGTGGTTTGGCAGAGAGGA
This sequence comes from Tachyglossus aculeatus, assembly GCF_015852505.1. NCBI lineage: Eukaryota > Metazoa > Chordata > Mammalia > Monotremata > Tachyglossidae > Tachyglossus > Tachyglossus aculeatus. The sequence goes on along the minus strand of NC_052085.1, from coordinate 10,738,098 downwards.
GAAGGGCATTCCTGGAACGGAGTGAGGGCGATAACATGGAGGAAGGAGAGTCAGCTGAACAAGCATAAAAGCTGAAGAAGCAGATGGTCTGGTTGATCTGAGGCTGGGAGCTGCAGGTTGGTTGATATGGAGGGGTCAATCGTTCAGTCAAAAGCTGAATACTGAGTGCCTACTGTATAATAATAATAATAATCATGGTATTTGTTAAGCGCTTCCTGTGTGCCGGGCACCGTACTAAGCCCTGGGTTGGATACAAGCAGATCGGGTTGGACACAGTCCCTGTCCCCCATAGGGACAGTCTTAATCCCCATTGTACAGATGGGGTAACTGAGGCACAGAGAAGTGAAGTGACTAGCCCAAGGCCACACAGCAGACAAGAGGCAGAATTAGAACCCAGCTTCTCTGATTTCCAACCCTGTGCTCGTTCCATTAGGCCATGCTCTCTTCCACTGTTAGATAACTTTCCTAATTTTTGCCGCATGGTCCGTTTTTCTGACTTCACTAGTCATACTGCAGTGCAACCCTGAATTCTGAATGATTCCACCCTAGTTTGTGCTGCTTCCTGCTCACAGGCTTGGGAGCCAGGAAGCCCTGGGTTCTAATCTCAGCTCCGCCACTTGTCTATTGGGCAAGTCGCTTCACTGCTCTGTGGCTCAGTTACCTCATTTGTAAAATGGGGATTGGAAGTGTGAGCCCCACGTGGGACAGGGACTGTGTCTGACCTGATTAACGTGTGTCTACTCCAAAGCTTAGAACAGTGCTTGGCACATAGTAAGCATTTAACAGGGTCCATAATAATAATAATAATTATTCAATTAAGTACAAAATCTAAGTTCTATCCTCGTGGTGCTTACAGTCTAGTGGGGGACTAGCAGATACAAGCCATCCACAAACACTTTAGCTGTTAATAGTAAAATTACCTGTCATAATGGTGAAACTCAAGATTTGTAACTCCGCCCCGCCGCCCCAACACACAAAAAAGGCATTCTAAACCTTAGTTATCGTGCTGTTCAAATTCCAAGGAAGATCATTGCTACAGTACTTGTTTAAAGTCCTGAATACCATTGGTTGAAAGTGCATAGTGCTTAGGGCCATTACTCTTCCAGAAATTCGTTAGTATTACGCAGGGAACTGATTGTTACAGTAAATGGTTACAACTTAGTCCCCTGTGTAATAATCATAAACTGCTGATCCAGGAAAACTAGGAGCACAGAGCCAGGGCCTGCTGGTTGCACTGTGCATGGCCCATGGAAAACTGCAGTTCCTTGGTATTCTATGTCATGGGTATCAAAATGGTTTCAAAATATTAAGAATTGATAAATGAAACCAAGGTTGGAACAAAACACCTTTGGCAAGGGAAACGTAGAATGTTTCAGGTGGCTAATAAATTTACCCAAAAGTAGTAATTCACCACCGCTAAGAGTGCTTCCATGTACAAACGCTTATTGGCATAAGCAGCCTACCTATAGAAATGAATTTGACATGCCTGATTTAGGGAAACCTGCCTCTTAATCTCTCTCGTCAAACTCTGATAGCCTGTTTATATTGGAGGGTTCTTAATAATAATAATTATGTTATTTGTTAAGCACTTAGTATAATGTACTGTACTAAGCACTGGAATAGATACCAAGTCATAATTCATTCATTCATTCAATCGAATTTCAGATCAGACACTATCCCTCTCGCACTTGGGACTCACACTTTAATGGGGAGGGAGAACAGACATCCCATCCCAGATGAGTAAATTGAGGCCCAGAGAAGTTAAGTGACTTGCCCAGTGTCACACAACAGGCAAGTGTGATCTTGCCTGTGACCTACGGAACATGTCTGCCAGTTTATGTTGTACTCTCCCAGGTGTTTAGTACAGTGCTCTGCACATAGTAAATGCTCAATAAATATGATTGATGTGGCAGAGTCTGAATCAGAACCCAGGTTCTCTGATTCCCAGGCTCTTTCCACTAGGCCAGGCTCTCTTCCACTGTTGGATGAACACCCTAATTTTTGTCACATTGTCCATTTTTCTGACTTCATTAGTCATACCGTAATGCAACCCTGAATTCTGAATATTTCCACCCTAGTTCGCCACCATCTCTAAAATATTCTCCAAAATGTGTTCTTCATGTTCTCTGAAATAAAACCAGTTGATTAATGGGTGATCCATTTAATAAGTGAATTAGGAAGGTAGTACCTTTAAATAGTTAAAATTATTTTTGTTTAGCGTATTTATGCAGACTAATGCTTCAGAGTCATGTTTTGTGGTTATTTTAAACATCAATCAGTGATATTTATTGGATGCTTACTGTGTGATGAGTGCTAAGTACTAGCCACTTGAGAGAGCACAATACAGTTGGTTAGAGACCATCCATACCCTCAAGGGGCTTACATTCTATAATAGTCTGAAAAGTTAAGTTGTTTATTCTTGTAGCAGCAATTTTAGAGATATAGAAACTGAGACCCAGCATAGAGCCAGAATTAAGGAGCTGTGAAAATTAAGCATCACAAAGGAGTACTAACCAATTCACTACCTTTCATACTCTGTCAAAAATTCTGTGTTGTTTTTTGGCTGAAGTCCCTTCATCACCTAGTACAAGTTCTCCTTTTGCTGTAATCTGAGTAAATAGAAAAATGTAATTAAAGTAGGGTTAGGGTTAGTCACCAGGTTAGTTTATTGTGCTTGACACCTAGTAAGTCCTTAACACATATTATAATAATAATGATAATAATAATAATGATAATGTTCCCACAGCTTGGCATACACAGCACCAAGAATCACCCTCCTCAAGCATTAATCTGAAGAGGTCTTCACCCTTCTCAGTACTCTTTAATGGTGCCCAAATACCCCTGGCCTCAAATTAAAAGTCGTAATCATGGGGTTTTAGATGTTCTACCAGTTGGCCCCTATTTACCAAACCACATTCCTCTCTCACTTCACTCCAGTTCAAGCTCAGCCTTGTCTTTTTCGGCACTTGCTATCTGGAACACACTCCACATTTCATTCTAACAGGCTCTCTCCTTTCCTTCAGAATGGCAGCATCAACATTTCCATTAAGACTTTCCAGTCCAACCTCCACTCAGCTCAAGTAGTTCCAGTCATTTCAGCAAACCACAGAGGCAATTGAGGCCTGAGTGGATCTTTGATTAGCAACAACATTGCCAATGCACATGCTGACTTTATTTCCCACAGTACTGTCAGTGATAAGAACTCACATTTTACAAATGCTTATTCTTTTTTTCCTTGCAGCTTTTCCCTCTGCGACTATTGTCAGGGACCAATGTATGGCAAAGGACTTCAATTAATCCGACCTTATAACATTTTTGGGATTCCGCTACTTCCTTTTATGTTTCATGTCTGCTGCTCTTCCTGTTATAGAAACCTTAGATTTGACAACCAGTTCCTGACTGATTTTCTTTGTAAAAAATGATTTGAAGTGGAGCTGAGCAACCGATGATGTGGTATGGTTATTAAAGAGGAAAAAGTCCCACAGCCTAACAGGAAATTAATGAAAAATAATGTCAACTTTTTGAGTGTAACTTCCATGTGAGTTTTACAGTCTCTGTAAGAGAAATGCCTTAAATCAGGAATCTTTTGCTTGTATGCTATTGCTACTCTTCAGTCCGAGATGCTAGAAACAAAAATGAAGACATGAAAATATTGGCAGTTTTCTTATATTGACCACAGGTTGAAAGGTCTTTCCAACTTTACTTTGCTTCCTATAAACTGCATCCTCTGAAAGGATGGTCATATAAAACTGGAGTTGCCCTCTATGTAATTCTGATCATGCTGAAAACCCCATTCCTGGATTGGCTAATACCATGGGCACTCTTGTCACCATAGCCCAAAGTGAGATTTTCCTGCCAGCTTCTTTGTGGGGGTAAAATGATGCTCAGAATTATCCAATATCCTACTGAATTAGGGACTTCTGGTCATTTTAAGGTTGTAGTGAGTTAAAGCAATGAAGGGCAGAGAGAACAGTTAATTAGCCAGAAGCACGGGTGAAGTATGAGGCCTCTGACTGGGAGAAGAGAGCAGGGATGGAGAGAGGAGAAAAGGGGAGAAGAGTGCTCTGAAGTAAAAAAAAAATTAAAATCCAGAAAAAAACCCTAAAAAGGCAGAGGAATATCAGTGCAACAACACAACTACAGAGACCCCTGAGCTTTGGTTTGGGACCAAGGTACTGTGCCCACCTGATGCAGCCATACGCAATCAATTGATCAATCCATGGCATAAATTGAGCACTATGTGCAGAGCACTGTACTAAGTGCTTGGGAGAGTACAAAACAACAGAATTGGTAGACAAGCTCTCTGCCCACAAGGAGCTAAGGTGCAGAGCATTAGCCTGGATTATTAGACACCTTCTGGAAAGGCTAGAATAGAAGCATGACTTTTGAGTAACAAAAAGAACATGAAGGCAAATTCAGAGACTTAAAGGGGGAAAATCAAAGTGTGTGTTCACCCAGGGAGCGGGTTCTTCTACTGTTCCAACTTTGAAGGTTGAAATTTGGACCAGAAAACTTTTCTCTAGATCTTCATAATCCAAACTGAGTGGAAGGTTTGTGCCATGGAAAAACCCAACTGAATAATTCAACCCCAAACTTCACTTTAAATCCAAAAATACCGAGGTGGACCGTCCACAAGGAACAAATCGACCTGATAAGGATAAGCAGGTATTTTGAGTAAACAAACATTTAAGTAGACCAGAATCAGTTTAACAAAGGCCTGGCCTATGTATTTTCTTATTCAAACGATTCAAGACAACTAATATGGGTTTTAATTCAACTACGAAAAATAGAAGGAATTTAATAATTGAATTAATAATTGTATGCAAGATATGATACTGTCAAACTGTATATTATGCAAAATTTGTAGCAGGGTGGGAGAAGAGGGAATCCAGAGAGAGTCAGGTATTACAGTAACCATCAAAATTCACTGGTGAATTTCTGCACTATGGAGCAGTAGGTTTGTTTGGAGCAAAACTTCATCAGGAAGTTGGATGGAATGAAAAGATAAAACCACATCAGATGTTTGCTCAAAAGGAAGTGCTCTTCTGGCAGGAAAGAGGATGAATTCATAATAAAAGCAAAAAACTATGATTGAACCCTAAAAATATGAAAAAGTACTTTTTTCAGTTTTTCCGTTGCTAAAGTGTGAACATCCTCTTTCCTCAAGGATGAGCTTCCACATACAATGAACTGATTGGCTTTCTTCAGCCCAAAATAATAGACTGTTTAAGGATCCAATGAATAATAGATGAGACCTGATTATCGATCACCGATTAGAGCTAGTAAATCAGCTTTGCTCATATCATCGGTTATCAGCCCTTGGGGATTACGCCCCATTGGGAATAACAAATCGATGCAAGCTGGAAGATGGTATTTGGCCCAATCTAGCAGAGAGTTGTCAGACCCTTGTCTAAGACCAACTCGGTAACATACTATATGGAAAAACAGACTGTATTTCTTCAATTTGTTTTCCCCCGCTATTACAAAGCAAGTAGTAAAATGTAGAAGAGTATTAAATTAACAGGCTTCATCCAAAACCCCTGTCTTCAAAGAAAGACACTATTGTTCTTTAGGTTGACAGCTTGGGAATATTTCATCACCAAACTGCCACAGAGGGTCCAGTTTGTAATTTTATGTGGAGCATCTTTAAGTGCATCAACCTTTCTAAAATGGGCTTGTCTCAGTGGTGTTATGCCTTAATTAGTGTCCAGAACTACATTACAGGAATCCTTCTAAGAAAGGCCTCTATATCACCGGCTTCATACCCGAGCAAAATTCACAAATACTAGAGAGGATTTGCATATGAATGCCTTTATAAATCAGAACATGGGAAAAATGTAAAACAATTTGCAAAAAATTATGGTACTGTGGCTGTGCGATTGCGTACTTTAGCTTCCTTAGAATAAGCCTGCTGCTTGTGGCTTCTGTTGCTACTTCTATTTCCTAGGAAAGCCAACTTTTTTAAACGGATGAAAGGCAAACTGACAAGTAACCCCGCAGTTTTGGAATCATGTGGGTGTATTTTCCAAGAGGTTGTTTTTGCTTCATCGATCCAAACTGTCATCGAGTAACACTATAGTATCAAAAGAGCACACATTAACTCCATGACTCTGTGTAGTATGGAGGCCATCGGGATTTCAATTTCTCACTGAAACCAGAGTTCTCAAATGCCAATTTTAGTAATAACAGGCTCTCCCAAGAATGCATCTGTTAGCCTTAGAAAGGGTCTGCGAAACTAAAGCCATATGTACAGCCCTGGAAATAAGCCGAAACTGGCTGAAACTGGCTCTGGTTAAAGAAAATGTCCTGGAACAGATGTGCGGGGGTGGCGAGCGGGGAGGGTGGCAAGAGATGGGGCTGAGTTTTGGAGGGTTGTGTTGCCTAACCCCATCCCCAACCCCCACTTTCACTCTCTCTTTGATCATCACCCACTTTCACTCTCTCTTTGATCATCACCAAGTGCACTCTTGTCTCTCCCATTTTAACCCCCCACAAAGTCCTGGGTTGTATTCCTGGAAGCATGGCCTACTGGAAAGTGCAGGGGCCTGGGCGTCGGGAGACCTGAGTTCTAATCTCAGCTCAGCCAGCCTGCGGTGTGATCTTGGACAAGGCACTTAACTTCTTTGTGCCTCGGTTTCCTCATCTGTAAAATGGGGATTAACTACCTATTAGCCCTCCCCCTTAGATTATAAACCCTGTTTAGAATGGGACTTGTCTGATCTACAGAGAACTTTCCCAGTTACTCCATGAGATTCTAGAGAAACCATCACAGGCATAGTATATGGACAGGAATGAGGTAGAGGAGTAAGCATGTAATCACCTAACTGAATCAGTCTATGTTTTACTCCTGCTTCTCCCTGTTATATAGGCTAAGTCGTGGATAAGGGCTTTTCTGGTTCTGGGTTAAGTTTTCCCATTCCCAATTGACTTATTGGGAATGCATCCTAAGTCCCATTATCAGGACAAGCTGGATCAGTGAAACAGTTTGGCATTGTGTAGTTGAGTTCCTAGTCTTGATCTTTTTACAAGGCCACAGGCTACCTAGTTTTGCCTGGCTGAGAGAAACCTAGTGTCCTGTTTTCTAATTTCCAACCACCAAAAACATCTGGACTGTGAGCCCACTGTTGGGTAGGGACCGTCTCTATATGTTGCCAACTTGTACTTCCCAAGCGCTTAGTACAGTGCTCTGCACACAGTAAGCGCTCAATAAATACGATTGAATGAATGAATGAATGATCTGATTGTATTGCATCTACCCCAGCACTTAATCCAGTGCTTGTCACATAGTAAATGCTAACAAATTCCACTATTATTATTATATCCAGTCGATGACTGGAATCCAGCCTTTCCCTCCCTCCTCAGAAACTTCTTTGCCCCTGGAATGGCAGAGGCTACTGATGTTCCATTGGCAATATTTTTTTTTCCACTTTCAGCAGTAGCTATGCATAACTGGGGGTTTCCAACCAGACTGCACATTTACCTGAAAATCACATGCTAATACTTTTGTGTTGTTCATAGCCATTTCATTCATTTAGCCCTGAGGAAAATTCTATTGGAGATTTCTGAAGTAGAGGCTTCAGAGATACAAGTGGCCTTTGTAGTCTTCCCTGACTTTCTTTTTGCTTCTATTGGAGTTCAAGATTTTGACCTTAATTTTTGAGTTCTAAATAGGTTGGGGCCTGATTACCTTAGGCGATTTTCTCTCTACACGCACTCTTACACCAGTTAAAATTAGCTGCAAAAAGCCTGCTAATGATTTAGAAAGTGAGACAAGTAGCTTTCCATTAAGAATTACTTTTTCTAGAATTCTGCCCTTTCCTGATCTTGTAATGACTAACTCGGCTGACCTATTGGACAAAACAATAGTGGTATTTGTTAAATGTTTCTTCTTTGCCAACCCCTGGGGTCGATATAAGACAATCAGGTGAGGCTCACAGTCTAAGGGGGATCTTTCCAGATTCCTGCGATGTGAAACCAATCTTTTAGTGTCTAATTGCCTAATGAGATAGTCAAACAATATAGTACCATCCTGTGGGCATCCCTGAACCTCTAGGAAAGAGTCTGGACAAAATACCCCTTGATTCTTGATGAAATAGATTTATTTCATTATGGGATTTACAGTTTTGCTCCATTCCTACTAGATAGCAAGGATATTTTCAGAATGAATAATGAATAAGGGAAATAAATAATAGTCACCCGAGCATGCTTCATTAAAAGAATACTGTGGTTTTATAGTCTTTTTTAATTCCCACACTTATAGTCCCTCCCAGTGCTTAGTACAATGCTCTGCACACAGTAAGTGCTTTATAAATACTACTACTAAGGATTCAGAATCAAAATTATAATTCTAAATATTATGCAGTTGAATTCTTAATCTTGGACCATGCCCACTGTGTCATCATGTACAGGTTGGCATTTAATGATTTTTCAAAATATTCATCATAAAGCTCCTGGATATCTGAGATTAGCATCATAACCTTTACTTCCTTTATGGGTAAATGTAAATTTATTTTCTTGGCAGGGTTAATGCTGTTACATTATTTAGTTTTCACTGAGTTCTTTTAGCTTCTTAATTGGCCTTTAACACACTTCCTGAAAGGGGCCATAGCAATATTTGACCTAAGTTCTTGGGAAGTGATTATGTATAAGCTGAATGTTCCCACCTCTCCCTTAGAAATAATAGCTCCCGCTGTTAGAGACCTCTCAAAATATATCCTTAGGCTAAGAGTTTCTAAAAGCCAATAGCTAAATTTGATTTTTCATTTTGTTTGTGGTTAAAGAGAACCAGGTAAGAGGAAGCAATTCTAGTGCTGGGGAGGTAAATAGTGAAATGTATATTTTTTGTGGGACACTCGAGTCAGAATGCAAATACTCTACTCCAAATTAAATTAAATATCTAAGAACAGTGAAAACAGTTTAAAGATATCTTCAAGCCTAATTTTAGAAAAATGCACTATAAGTACAATTTCTTGGGAGTTTCTTAACCTAGAATCACTCCTCGGAGAAGAGTCCCGGAAAACCAAGAGTCCAGTTTTTGAAGACTTATGCCATCAGGTAGAGGAAAGGTAGAGAAATAATGAACTGAAAACCTTGAACAGCTCTGGCCCACAAAAATGCCCCATCCAAGTTGCCCCTCCTCGGATTCCTGTGGGAGTTATATCAAGAATTCCAAACATCCAGGGGTGCTGGTGGCAGTGATGACCGTGGCTACTCCCAAGATCATTTCATTAGCCTTCTGCTGCTGCCACACAGCTCTGCGCCAAGGACGTCTGTGTTAGTAAGTGTCTCACTGTGTGTGTGTCTGTGGTGTACTTGTATGAGTTTGGAGGTACATGGGTGTGTGACTGCATTCATTCATTCATTCAATCATATTTATTGAGCACTTACTGTGTGCAGAGCACTGTACTAAGCACTTGGGAAGTACAAGTTGGCAACATATAGAGACGGTCCCTACCCAACAACGGGCTCACAGTCTAGAAGGGGGAGACAGACAACAAAACAAAATATATAAACAAAATAAAATAAATAGAACAGTAAATATGTACAAGTAAAATAGAGTAATAAATATGTACAAACAATATGTACAATATGTACAAAAAATATGTACAAACAAACTGCATCTGGGACAGCATCCTGATGGATGAGTGTGAGCCCACTGTTGGGTAGGGACTGTCTCTATATGTTGCCAACTTGTACTTCCCAAGCGCTTAGTACAGTGCTCTGCACACAGTAAGAGCTCAATAAATGCGATTGAGTGATTGATTGATTGAGTGTGAAGAGCAGAGCCGATGTTGTATCTCATCTCCAGTTTAGCCCATCGCCCATCCTAAGGGAGTCAGAACTCTAGGCAGCCTGTAGGTAGGAGGGACAGGGAAGGTGGGTAATTGACTCCCCTTCAACACTACTTTCATTCATTCATTCAATCGTATTTATTGAGCACTTACTGTGTGCAGAGCACTGTACTAAGCGCTTGGGAAGTACAAGTTGGCCATCCACCTCCGCATCAAACAAAAACTCCTCACCATTGGCTTCAAAGCTGTCCATCCCTTTGCCCCTTCCCACCTCACTTCCCTCCTCTCCTTCTACATCTCATCCCGCACACTCCGCTCCTCTGGAGCCAAACTTCTCCCTGGGCCTCCGTCTCTCCTGTCCCAACGTCGACCCCTGGCCCAAGTCCTCCCTCCCTCCTCAAATCCACCAAACAATCACTCTTCCCCCCTTATCAATCGTATTTATTGAGCGCTTACTGTGTGCAGAGCACTGTACTAAGCACTTGGGAAGTACAAGTTGGCAACATATAGAGACGGTCCCTACCCAACAGCGGGCTCACAGTCTCACTAATTCCACTGCAGCCCTTCATTCAATCATAATTATTTAAACGCTTACTGTGTGCACAGCACTGTACAAAGTGCTTGGGAGAGTACAATAGAACAATAAACAGACACATTTTCTGCCCATTTGAGCCATCTCTTCTGGGAGGCAGGACTGAGGCAGTGTAGTAACATAGAGGTGTGAAGGCCATGTGCTCCAGTCCCATTCTGCTCTCCCTGCCCTCCCTGCCGTCTTTGTCCTCCCAAACTGGATCACCTCTGAGCCCATCAGAAAGCTCGGAAGCCCGGGCTATCATCATCATCATCATCAATCGTATTTCTTAAGCGCTTACTATGTGTAGAGCACTGTACTAAGCGCTTGGGAAGTACAAATTGGCAACATATAGAGACAGTCCCTACCCAACATTGGGCTCACCCTCTAAAAGGGGGAGACAGAGAACAAAACCAAACATGCTAACAAAATAAAATAAATAGAATAGATATGTACAAGTAAAATAAATAAATAGATAGAGTAATAAATATGTACAAACACATATACATATATACAGGTGCTGTGGGGAAGGGAAGGAGGTAAGATGGGGGGATGGAGAGGGGTACGAGGGGGAGAGGAAGGAAGGGGGGCTCAGTCTGGGCTATCGTAAGTTGCGATCTTCTTCATATAACCCCATTGCCTAGTCCTGTGCTATGCACAGTATATGTGATGTCCATGCAGATTAATGATGTGTATATAGGTATAATTCTATTTATTCTGATGGTGTCGACACCTGTCTAATTGTTTGGTTTTGTTGTCTGTCTCCCCCTTCTTCTAGACTGTGAGCCCATTGTTGGGTGGGGACCGTCTCTATATGATGCCGACTTGTACTCCCCAAGCACTTAGTACAGTGCTCTGCACACAGTAAGTGCTCAATAAATTCGATTGAATGAATGAATCAATGAATGACTGAATCATAGCAAATACCATGGAGCAGGGGGGAAAAGAGGGAGGACAAGAGACATATCCTCAGAAAGAATGAGGCCAAAGTGCTATCGGATAATAATAATAATAATAATAATAATAATGGCATTTATTAAGCACTTACGGATGGAGTTCATATCTGTTTTGCTTAAGGTGATATATGTTATCATCAGCAGCTAAATTAGCACTTGTTCCCAGGTGTGTCGTACTGAACTAGGAGCTTTACAATACTTAAAGCAAAGGTGGTACCCTCAAGGGGAGTGTATTTACTTCTAACACTGAAAAAAGAAAGAAACCAGGATAAATATAAACCTCTCATTGTGGTACCAAAAGCCTGTGACATTTCATGTCTCAGCACAGAGTTGCATCAAGACAGGATGCACGATTATCACAACTGTCACAATAATTATCACAATTATTCAGTGCAACAAATATCGCCCTTGCTCACCAGGCAGGATATAACTTTGTGGTTCTCTCCATCTCGTCTACTGGCTAATTGTGCCTGCAAAAATTGATGTACACTGCTCTTTAATGACAGTGGATTCCTCTGCTCCAACAAAACAGTAATCTATAGTAGTCGAATGTAAAGAGCCCATTGTAATGTTCACAGCACAAGTCTCCTAAAAATGGCGCAAATATTTCCCATTTTACAGGCATTTCCTCCTGCCTCCCGGACATCTCTACTGGGAGGTCCCATTGATACCCCAAGCTCAGTATGTCCAAAACTGAAGTTCTCATCTTCCCTCCCTAGGTCACGGAGACTAAATTCTGGGAATTTTTCTGTTTTTGACCTCCATTGTCAAATAGAATGTCTGGGGATTGCTCTCTCACGGAAAAACCTAGCACTGGGTCCACACATTGCCTCCAATACTGCCTCAGAGCCTGCCCCAAGAAGCCTGACTTCAGAACATCTATCTGAAAAACAGACATTGGAGTGTAAGCTTCTTGTGGGCAGAGACTGTGCTTGGGCTTTGTTGCACTTCCCAAGTGCTTGTAGAGTGCATTGCCCTGAGCAACTGTTCAATAAATGTCAGTATGCCATTACTTCTCTCATGCAGGCAGGTATTTAATTCCTATTTTATAATTGAGAAACTAGCCCAAAGCCACACAGCAGGCAATTGACAGGACCGGGTTTAGAACCCAGGTCTTTTGATGCCCAGTTCAGTGCTCACTAGAGATGAGATCTACTTATTTCCATCCCGCAGAGGTTTACGATATCTGAAGAAAGTGATAGTGATGGTGATTTTAAGGTCCAAGTTTTTTCATGTAAAATCACGGTAGACACTGAATAACTTAATTTGATTGATTCAATTGCTTTTTTGAAAATATTATTTTTGAAACACATTAGCGCATCCTTGAACTCTCATAAGAATCCCCTAAAATTTCCCAAGACTTTTGAGACCCAGTGAAAACACACTGAATGGTTGTTAGAACTGATGTTATTTCATTTAAATCAGTTGAAATGGGAGACTTTAAAAATTGCTGAAGTCTCGTTAAAGGGATTAAAATGCCCAATGACTCTCCATCCCATTTCCGTCACCTGTGTCAGGCTGTGTCCTGTGGGAAAGACCATATGTTGCCAACTTGTACTTCCCAAGCGCTTAGTACAGTGCTCTGCACATAGTAAGCGCTCAATAAATGCGATTGAATGAATGAATGAATGACCACTCCTCAGCTATGCTGTAAATTAATCAATTGATTAATGTATTGAGTGCCTCCAGTGACAACACATCACAACCTGGACCTTAATATGGCCTCCGCCATCATCATCATCATCAACTATTTACTGTACATCTGTTGTGTGCAGCTCACTGAGCGTGGGGAGTCTATCAACTCTCTTGTATTCTACTCTCCCAAGTGCTTAGTACAGTGCTCTGTCCACAGTAAACAATAATGATGAAGCACTGCACTTGGGTGACATTTGTTCAGCAGTACAGAACAGTCCCTACCCTCAAGGAGCTTGCAATCTAATAGAAAATGTAAATTAATGAAAAGTTGAAAGGGTGGAAGTAAGTAAATGAGGATAGGTGGATGAAACAATAACAAATAGGGGAGAAACGGGAGAAGAGAGAGAGCGATAGCGAGAGAGTGAGGTGTCCTAAGGGTCCAAAGAAGATGCCACTGAAATTGAGATTTTTACTGGTTTGTGCCCGTGTATCTGGTAAGGCCGATGTGTGACTGGCTGAATAGGCAGACTCTCTCTCTCTCTACTGCTCTGCCACATCATTTGTCGTTTTCCTTCCCTGTATGTTAGTACAGTGCTCCGCACAGATTATCATCATCATCATCATCAATCGTATTTATTGAGCGCTTACTATGTGCAGAGCACTGTACTAAGCGCTTGGGAAGTACAAATTGGCAACATATAGAGACAGTCCCTACCCAGCAGTGGGCTCACAGTCTAAAAGGGGGAGACAGAGAACAAAACCAAACATACCAACAAAACAAAATAAATAGAATAGATATGTACAAGTAGAACAAATAAATAGAGTAATAAATATGTACAAACATATATACATATATACAGGTGGTATCTACTAAGCTCTTACTATGTGCCAAGCACTCTTCTAAGCGCTGGGGTGGGGGGGGACACAAGGTAATCAGGTGGTTCCACAGTCTGAACAGTGCTTCGCACATAGTAAGAGTTTAATAAATGCCATTATTATTATTATTATTCATCCCCATTTTACAGATGAGAGGTAACTGAGGCACAGAGAAGTTAAGTCACCCAGGCCAAGGTCACACAGCAGACGGGTGGAGGAGCCGGGATCAGAACCCAGGACCTTCCGGCTCCCATTGATCGACCGATCTCTTGTGGGCCCAAGTTTGGCCCAAGTTCCCTCTGGTGTGAGGGGGCAGCTAGCCCAGTTGGCCGGGCTCTCTCCGGCCTTCTTTCCTTGCGGACTAAGGAAGCCCGTGCATTAATCCCGTCAAGTCCTTCCCAGAAATTAGGCACTCAATAAATGCCACTGATTGTCTGATACTTAGGGGCTGGCCCTGGGACAGCCCTAGAACCAGAGGGTGAGAAATGACCAGCTTAGCGGCCGATTGCTTCTCTCTTCCTGTGACGCAACCCACCTCTGTCTGCCACAGGTTTCCCTGTCAGATTTCCTACTTTCTCAATCTTAAATTTGCAATAACAACACATGGCTGTGAATATATGAGAGAAATATCCTCTGTTGTAATTGGGTTTTTTTTTTTTGAATTTCCTAAAACATTTAGGATAGTTGCCTCTCCAGAACGGTTGAAAGCGAGCAAGTTTAAAAGTAAAATTTTCAGTGTTCCCATTTCTGGGAATTGCATTAAAGAGCAATATAATAACGGTTAGTGTGTCGTGCACTGGAAGATCGGTTTTAAATGTCTGAAATGTGTTGTTAGCCCAACCCCTGCTCTACTGTTGCAAAACTGTACAAAAAGGGGAGCAATTATGCGAGTTACTGAAGAAGAATATATTGGTAATTGCAACTTGTAATGATCCCAGCCTCCTTTCAATTGTATAACCTTTCAATTGTATGTTACCAACTTGGACTTCCCAAGCGCGTAGTACAGTGCTCTGCACACAGTAAGCGCTCAGTAAATATGATTGAATGAATGAATGAATAACCACATGAAGCAGTTCACCCTCAGGAAGTAGTTTACTGACCTATCTACTTGAAGGCATGGTAAACTTTGCTGAAAGCTGCTTCAAAATAATAAGATGAATTGTTAAGCACTTATTATCTTCCAGGCACTGTACAAAAGTGCTGGGGTGGTAGGAGTAATAGTATTTATGAAATGCTTACTATGTGCAGAGCACTGTACTAAGCTCTGGGAGAGAATATATAGGTGGGCAGTAGACATGGTCCCTGTCCCTGGGGGGGCTCCCAATCTAAATATTCATTCATTCAATTGTATTTATTGTATAAATACAATTGAATGAATGAATAAATAAATAGATTCCGGAATATGACATGGTAGGGCTAGGAAAGAATTCTCCTGTAACGTTGCAGGAAACGAGTTAGATTTCTAGAACTGTGCCCAGTTCAGGGCACCAGATTTTAAGAACAGCATGGAAAAACTGAAGAGGATTCAGAGAATGACCAAAAATGATTAAAGGAATGGAAAATAGTTCCTATTTTCATAACCCAGTTTGGAGGAGGATGAATAACTGTGATATTTGCTAAGCCCTTAGTATGTGCCAAGCACTCTATTAAACACAAGATGATCAAATTAGACACTGTCCCTCTCTGACACAGAGCTCACAGTCGAAGGGAGAGAGAGAACAGGCAGGTAAATATTATTTTACAGATGAGGAAACTGAGGCACGGAGCGGTTAAGCACCATTTGTCAGCTGGGTGACTTTGGGCAAGTCACTTAACTTCTCTGTGCCTCAGTTCCCTCATCTGTGCAATGGGGATGAAGACTTTGAGCCCCCTGTGGGACAACCTGATTGCCTTGTAACCTCCCCAGCGCTTAGAACAGTGCTTTGCACATAGTAAGCGCTTAATAAATGCCATTATTATTATTATTATTATTATTGCACAAGGTCACACAGCAGGCAAGCAGCAGAACTGAGATTAGAACAGAAGAACATAGAAGCGCTTAGTACAGTGCTCTGCACAAAGTAAGCGCTCAATAAATACGATTGAATGATTGAATGAATGAACATAGGTCCCCTGACACCCAGGCCTGTACTCTTTCCACTGGGCCAGGCTGCTGTTCCCAGGTTAAATACTGTAGACATTCCAGTCAAAGAAAACTGTGGCCCAGGATTTTGCCAGTCACCTGAGAAAGTGAACAAGGTGGGACTTATTTCCTGACCATGTTATGTTATGTTGCCAACTTGTACTTCCCAAGCGCTTAGTACAGTGCTCTGCACACAGTAAGCACTCAATAAATACGATTGATTGATTGATTGATTGACCAGACAATAAATTCCTTGAGGGCAGTCAACCAACCTTATCATACTGGTCCCTCCGGAGTGCTAAATCTGACACTCTGAACACACTAAGTGCTCAGTAAATACAATTAATTGATTAACACACAGTTAAGTTGCTTGCTGGTGTGCGGAGCACTGTACTAAAGGCTTGGGAGAGTACAATATAATAAACACATTCCCTACCCAAAACAGCTTACAGTCTAGAGGGAGGCATTTTCTTTTACCTTATTTCTTCCCTCACACTCATCCATAATGTCTAACGGTATTTTCCCCCACAAAAGGCGATTGAGTTTGAAAAGTGAACTGAGTGGCGGAGTCAGAGGAGGGAAGAGAAAAGGGAAGAAGAGGAAAAGGGAAGTAAGGCAGGAAGGGAGTGGCCAGCATCGGGACAGGGGCATCAGGGATAATACGGTGGAGCAGCGTGGCTCAGTGGAGAAGAGCACGGGCTTTGGAGTCAGACGTCATGGGTTCGAATCCCAGCTCCGCCACAAGTCTGCTGTGTGACCTTGGGCAAGTCACTTAACTTCTCTGAGCCTCAGTTCCCTCATCTGTAAAAATGGGGATTAAGACTGTGAGCCCCACGTGGGACAACTTGATCACATTGTATCCCCCCCAGCGCTTAGAACAGTGCTTTGCACGTAGTAAGCGCTTAACAAATGCCATCATTATATTATTTGTTAAGCACTTACTATGTGCCAAGAACATTGCTTTGCACATAGTAAGAGCTTAATAAATGCCATCATTATTCTTACTAAGTGTTGGGTTAGATACAAGATAATCAGGCTGGACACAGTCCCTGTCATTCATTCAATCATTCAGTCGTATTTATTGAGTTCTTACAGTGTGCAGGAGACTGTACTAAGCGCTTGGAAAGTACAATTCAGCAATAAAGAGACAATCCCTGCCTACAAGGGGCTTACAGACTAGAAGGGAGGAGACAAACATCAAAACAAATAAACAGACGTCAATATAAATAGAATTATAGATATATGCATATATACAAAAGTGCTGTGGGGCGGGGAGAGGGGGGTAGAGCAAAGGGAGCGAGTTGGGGCGATGGGGATGGGAGGGGAGCTAAGGAAAAGGGGGGCTTAAGCTGGGAAGGCCTCCTGGAGGGGGTGAGTGGTTCCGTAGTGTTTCCGTAGTGTAGTGGTTATCACATTTGCTTCACACGCGAAAGGTCCCCAGTTCGTAACCGGACGGAAACACTCGATTGCAGGCCTTCCCAGACTGAGCCCCTTCCTTCCTCTCCCCCTCATCCCCCTCTCCATCCCCCCCATCTTACCTCCTTCCCTTCCCCACAGCACCTGTATATATGTATATATGTTTGTTATTACTCTATTTATTTTACTTGTACATATCTATTCTATTTATTTTATTTTGTTAGTATGTTTGGTTTTGTTCTCCGTCTCCCCCTTTTAGACTGTGAGCCCACTGTTGGGTAGGGACTGCCTCTCTATGTTGCCAACTTGTACTTCCCAAGCGCTTAGTACAGTGCTCTGCACAAAGTAAGCGCTCAATAAATACGATTGATTGATAAGGGGGGAAGAGTGGTTGTTTGGTGGATTTGAGGAGGGAGGGAGGACTTGGGCCAGGGGTCGACGTTGGGACAGGAGAGACGGAGGCCCAGGGAGAAGGTTGGCTGCAGAGGAGCGGAGTGTGCGGGATGAGATGTAGAAGGAGAGGAGGGAAGTGAGGTGGGAAGGGGCAAAGGGATGAACAGCTTTGAAGCCAATGGTGAGGAGTTTTTGTTCGATGTGGAGGTGGATGGCCAACTTGTACTTCCCAAGCGCTTAGTACAGTGCTCTGCACACAGTAAGTGCTCAATAAATACGATTGATTGATTGATTGGAGGTTTTTTGATGAAGTATGGACTGAAGTGGGGCGAGACAGGAGGATGGGAGATCAGAGAGGAGGCTGATGCAGTCATCCAGTTAGGATAGGATGAGGGATGGTACTAACGTGGTAGCGTCACCCCACTTTTGGACCAGAAGTAGCTGTGCAAGAAGCAGATCTCTTTTCATCATCAAGTATTATTATGATTATGCGTGTTTACTTGCTTTGATGCCTGTCTCCCCCTTAGACTGGAAGCCCGACGTGAGCCGGGATTGTGTCTCTTTCTTGCCGTATTGTACTTTCCAAGCGCTTAGTACAGTTCTCTGCACACAGTAAGCGCTCAATAAATACGATTGAATGAATGAATGAACAAATACCATCATCATCATTTATTATTATTATTATTATTATTATGTGTGTTCACTTGCTTTGATGCCTGTCTCCCCTCCTTAGACTGTAAGTCCGTCTTGGGCAGGGATTGTCTCTCTTTATTGCCATATTGTACTTTCCAAGCGCTTAGTACAGTGCCCTACACACAGTAAGCGCTCAATATTCATTCATTTAATTCATTCAATCGTACTTATTGAGCGCTTACTGTATGCTGAGCACTGTACTAAGCATTTGGGAAGTACAAGTTGGCAACATATAGAGACAGTCCCTACCCAACAATGGGCTCACAGCCGAGAAATACAATAAAGAAATAAATACGATTAATATGATTGAATGAATGAACAAATACCATCATCATCAAGTATTATTATTATTATGCGTGTTTACTCGCTTTGATGCCTGTCTCCCCCTCTTAGACTGTAAGCCCGACGTGGGCAGGGATTGTGTCTCTTTCTTGCCGTATTGTACTTTCCAAGCGCTTAGTACAGTTCTCTGCACACAGTAAGTGCTCAGTAAATGCGACTGAATGAATGAACAAATACCATCATCATCATTTATTATTATTATTATTATGCGTGTTTACTTGCTTTGATGCCTGTCTCCCCTCCTTAGACTGTAAGCCCGTCTTGGGCAGGGATTGTCTCTCTTTATTGCCGTATTGTACTTTCCAAGCGCTTAGTACAGTTCTCTGCACACAGTAAGCGCTCAATAAATACGACTGAATGAATGAATGTACAAATACCATCATCATCATTTATTATTATTATTATTATTATGCGTGTTTACTTGCTTTGATTCCTGTCTCCCCTCCTTAGACTGTAAGCCCGTCTTGGGCAGGGATTGTCTCTCTTTATTGCCGTATTGTACTTTCCAAGCGCTTAGTACAGTGCTCTGCAGACAGTGAGCGCTCAATAAATACGACTGAATGAATGAATGAACAAATACCATCATCATCATTTATTATTATTATTATGCGTGTTTACTTGCTTTGATGCCTGTCTCCCCTCCTTAGACTGTAAGCCCATCTTGGGCAGGGATTGTCTCTCTTTATTGCCGTATTGTACTTTCCAAGCGCTTAGTACAGTGCTCTGCAGACAGTGAGCGCTCAATAAATACGACTGAATGAATGAATGAAAGATGAACCTCCCGTCCCCCCCCCCCCCCCCCCCCCCCCCCGGGTGGAGTGGTCGCGTCCCAGCTCCGAAACCTCCCCTCCCCTCCGGGGAATGGTCCTGCCCGAGGCCCTCACAACCTGCGTGGGCGATTAAACCATAGTATTTATTTATTGAGCGCTTACTGGGCGCTGACCACTGTGGTAAGCGTTTGGGAGAGAAAGATCAATCAATCAATCGTATTTATTGAGCGCTTACTGTGTGCACAGCACTGTACTAAGCGCTTGGGAAGTACAAGTTGGCAACCTAGAGAGACAGTCCCTACCCAACAGTGGGCTCACAGTCGAAAAGGGGAAGATAGAGAACAAAACCAAACATACTAACAAAATACAATAAATAGAATAGATATGTACAAGTAAAATAAATAAATAATAAATAGAGTAATAAATATGTACAAACATATATACAGGTGCTGTGGGGAAGGGAAGGAGGTAAGATGGGGGGGATGGAGAGGGGGAAGAGGGGGAGAAAAGAGAGTTAGGAGAGACGGTCCCTAAGGAGAAACCAGCGTGGTTCAGTGGAAAGAGCCCGGGTTTGGGCGGCAGTCATGGGCCCTAATTCCTACTCAGCCACTTAATAATAATTTTGGTATTTGTTAAGGGCTTACTTATTATTATATTGGTAATTTTGGTAATAATAATAATGATGGCATTTATTAAGCGCTTACTATTTGCAAAGCACTGTTCTAAGCGCTGGGGAGGTGACAAGGTGATCAGGTTGATCCCCCGGGGGGCAGCTGTGTGACTTTGGGCAAGTCATTTCACTTCTCTGGGCCTCAGTTCCCTCATCTGGAAAATGGGGATTAAGACTGTGAGCCCCCCGTGGGACAACTTGATCACCTTGTCACCTCCCTAGCGCTTAGTCCAGTGCTTTGCACATAGAAAGCGCTTAATAAATACCATCATTATTATTATTATTAATAGGAAGCAGCGTGGCTCAGTGGAAAGAGCCCGGGCTTTGGAGTCAGAGGCCGTGGGTTCATATCCCGGCTCCGCCACTTGTCAGCTGGGTGACTTTGGGCAAGTCGCTTCACTTCTCTGGGCCTCAGTTCCCTCATCTGGAAAATAGGGATGAAGACTGTGAGCCCCTCGTGGGACAACCTGATTACCTTGTATCTACCCCAGCGCTTATAACAGTGCTTGGCACATAGTAAGCGCTTAACAAATACTATTATTATTATTATTATTATTATTATAATGCTTAAATCTGTATATATGTATATATGGTTGTACATATTTATTACTCTATTTATTTATTTATTTATTTATTTTACTTGTACATTTCTATCCTACTTATTTTATTTTGTTGGTATGTTTGGTTCTGTTCTCTGTCTCCCCCTTTTAGACTGTGAGCCCACTGTTGGGTAGGGACTGTCTCTATGTGATGCCAATTTGTACTTCCCAAGCGCTTAGTACAGTGCTCTGCACATAGTAAGCGCTCAATAAATACGATTGATTGATTGATTGATAAATCAACCCTAGCCAGTTTGCACCTGCCAGAGGTTCTGCCGCCACCTAGTGTCGAATGAGGCTAATGTCTCCTTTTTTTTCCGGAACAAAATCCAGGTTGGTTTGTAACGTGATTATTATGACCCTTTATAGGGGAATCTAACCCCAAGCTTGAAACTTAATCCACTCATCCCTTATAATCCTGGAGTCAGGAATCATCTTATTTCAGAGAAGTCACTGATGGAGCCTACTGGGCTCTGATCAGTCAGTGGCATTTGTTGAGCTCTACCTGTGTGCAGAGCATCTTAAGGCCTCTGAAGGACAGGAACTGTGTCTGATTCCCACTTGTGCATTCTTTAATTAATTAATTAATGATGGCATTTATTAAGCGCTTACTTTGTGCAAAGCACTGTTCTAAGCGCCGGGGAGGTTACAAGGCGATCAGGTTGTCCTACATCATCATCATCATCATCAGTCGTATTTATTGAGCGCTTACTGTGTGCAGGGCACTGTACTAAGCGCTTGGGAAGTACAAGTTGGTAACATATAGAGACAGTCCCTACCCAGCAGTGGGCTCACAGTCTAAAAGGGGGAGACAGAGAACAAAACCAAACATACTAACAAAATAAAATAAATAGAATAGATATGTACAAGTAAAATAAATAAATAAATGGAGTAATAAATATGTACAAACATATATACAGGTGCTGTGGGGAAGGGAAGGAGGTAAGATGGGGGGATGGAGAGAGGGACGAGGGGGAGAGGAAGGAAGGGGCTCAGTCTGGGAAGGCCTCCTGGAGGAGGTGAGCTCTCAGTAGGGCCTTGAAGGGAAACATGAGGCTAACAGTCTTCATCCCCATTTTACAGATGAGGCCCAGAGAAGTGAAGTGACTTGCCCAAAGTCACACAGCTGACAATTGGCGGAGCCGGGATTTGAACCCCTGACCTTTTACTCCAAAGCCCGTGCTCTTTCCACTGAGCCACGCTGCTTCTCTGCTTCTCTGCTTCTTCTTTCCCAGTGCTTAGTACGGTGCTCTGCACACATTAAGTGTTTAATAAATAGTATTACTACCATTGTGTGCTTTTTTATGCTATTTGTTGTCATGTAATAAGCCAGGCAATGTATCAGTGCTTAGAACAGTGCTTTGCGCATAGTAAGTGCTTAATAAATGCCATCATTATTAAGTACTGGGGTAGATGCAAGCTATTTAGGTTGGACACAGTCTCTGTCCCACATGGGGCTCATAGTATTAATCCCTATTTTACAGATGAGGAAACAGACACAGAGAAGCTATGTTACTTGCCCAAGGTCACACAGCATACAAGTTGGGGCTCTGCCAATTGCCTGCTGGGAGACTTTGGGCAAGTCACTTAACTTCTCTGTGCCTCAGTTTCATCATCTGTCAAGTGGGGATTCAGTACCTGTCCTCCCTCCTACTTAGACTATGAGTCCCATGTGGGACGGGGATTGATTGCTCCGAGCTCAGTAGGTTCTATCAGTAACTTTTCTGTAATAGGGTGATTTCTGACTCAGTGCTCATAAGGGTGCTGTGAGGATGAATGGATTATTTAAGCTTCAAGCTTGAGGTTAGATTCCCGTATAAAGAAGAGTGCTTGACCCATAATAAGTACTTAACAGGAATATCATCATTAGTAAAGGCCTTCTGGCAGTTGTGGGGTCCTGGAAGGATCTCGGGGTTGTATTCTTCACAGAGTGGGTGTCAGCAGCTGTGGCTGTTGGAGAGAGGATGAACCATCCAGAGGTCAAGGCCCAGGATGTTTTCATTTTTCAGCCATCCCTGGCGACTGTGCGAACCAGTTCCCAGGGAGACCATAGCTTACTCTTCACTAATGTCAAGATTTGAAGAGAAAAGCAGGAAACTTCCGCCACTAACAACACTAAAGTCACTGTCATCATGTGGCCAGTGGTTGCTATTGGTGTCACCATCTCCCCTCCCTTCCCCCCGCCCCCAGTTGGCCCTATCAGTTGATCTCCTTCTCCTCCTTACCTCCTTCCCTTCCCCACATCACCTGTATATATGTATATATGTTTGTACAAATTTATTACTCTATTCATTTATTTATTTATTTTACTTGTACATATCTATTCTATTTATTTTATTTTGTTAGTATGTTTGGTTTTGTTCTCTGTCTCCCCCTTTTAGGCTGTGAACCCACTGTTGGGTAGGGACTGTCTCTATATGTTGCCAATTTGTACTTCCCAAGTGCTTAGTACATCGCTCTGCACATAGTAAGCGCTCAATAAATACGATTGATAATGATGATGATCTCACCTGGCCTTCACTGAATTCTGATTTGGAAAAATACGTTTGGCCAACAGGCCCAACTCTGGTCCTCGGTGGCCTAATCTTGGCACTGGCGGCTACAATCCCAAGGGCACTTTTATTTAAAAAAAAAAAAAAAGAGGGGCTCAAAGAGGATTTGGGAATAGAGTGATTGCCAAAATACCATAGGCACTGTCTCCTTTTTTGCTCTGTGAATATTTTGAGTCTGATTCAGGCCTCTTTACCTGTGACAGCTGCTAGCAATGAGCGTGTGTGTGCGTGACGCTCACATGCCTGGCAGTGGGAGGGGGGCGGCTCACATTCAGTCCCCTGGAGTGGGCTTGTGTTTTAATTGACAAAATTGCAGAAACTAGGTCTCACCCTCCCTTTCCCAGGTCAGGGTGTGTGACTGGCAGACCTGATCAGGGATTTATCTTTTTTTTTTTTTCTTTTAATTTTCACAGCCTCCTCTTCTGGCTTTAGCAGTCCACCATGGCTTCAAGTCAGCTGAGCAACTTTGCTGCCTCTGGGAAGCACAGTGTAAACTGCCCTGTGACTGCCAGCTGTCCCCCAGGTAAGGGCTTTTAAAACTCTTTACTTGCCCAGTCCCCCATCCTCCTTTAGACTTCTGTCCCCATGGCTCCCCTGCACCTTCTCCCTCACACCCTGCTCCAGGCTGATTCTGCAACCTGTTTATAAGGGAACCGCGAATGTGGGAAATGACAAAGAGGTGGGTGTCCGGTGCAGGGTGGGGGAAATACAGTGGAGTTACAAGGGTGGAAGTTTGAAAGAGGGTTATCTTCTGCCTCTTGAATCTACAAGTCTCCTCTCTTCTTCTTGTGGCAAGAATGGGGCACCCCTCATCTGTTGGAAAGGTCTGCCTTGGAGGTGCAAGGCGGCAGCATCACATAGAACTTTCCTGGTTTGCGTGAACAAGCCCTTGAAGGGTCACCCAGATATTTGGGGTTTGGAGATTTGTAAAGAAAGTTGCACCAGAATGACTCTTCTCTGTTAGAGAGAGAGAGTGTGTGTTTAAAAAATGAAGGTTGGAGAGCAGTATTTATTAACAATAGGGGCTACTGTCTGTAGAGCTCTTCCCTGAGCACTTGGTAGAATCCAGTAGAATGACGAATGACAGTCTTTCCCCTCAAGGAATTTGCAATCTAGTGAGGAAGATAGGAAAGTAATTTACAGGTAGGAGAAAGAGGGGAAAATTGGATAGGCAGGTGATTGACTGCTTAAGTAGGTAGGTAAGTTGACTTAGTCTATTACTCTATTTTACTTGTACATATCTATTCTATTTATTTTATTTTGTTAGTATGTTTGGTTTTGTTCTCTGTCTCCCCCTTATAGACTGTGAGCCCACTGTTGGGTAGGGACTGTCTCTATACATTGCCAACTTGTACTTCCCAAGCGCTTAGTACACTGCTCTGCACACAGTAAGTGCTCGATAAATACGATTGATGATGATGATGATGATAAAGTAATTTACAGGTAGGAGAAAGAGGGGAAAATTGGATAGGCAGGTGATTGACTGCTTAAGTAGGTAGGTATGTTGACTTACTCTATTACTCTATTTATTTTACTTGTACATATCTATTCTATTTATTTTATTTTGTTAATATGTTTTGTTTTGTTGTCTGTCTCCCCCTTCTAGACTGTGAGCCCACTGTTGGGTAGGGACCGTCTCTCTATGTTGCCAACTTGTACTTCCCAAGTGCTTAGTACAGTGCTCTGCACACGGTAAGCACTCAATAAATACGATTGATTGATTGATTGACTTATGCAGAAGCTCTAAAGGTGAATGGGAGTACCTGATTATGTTGTCTACCCCAGCACTTCATTCAGTGCTTTGTACATAGTAAGCCCTTAACAAGTAAAATAATAATAATATAATTATTACTATTATTACACAAATGTGAAGTTGGCATAGAAGTGCTGAGTTGGCGGTCGAGGGATGTAACCCGAAGAGAAGAAAAATCAACTGGGGAAGATCTTCTGCAGATGTGATTACAGAAGAGCAAATAATAATAATAATGATGGCATTTATTAAGCGCTTACTATGTGCAAAGCACTGTTCTAAGCACTGGGGAGGTTACAAGGTGATCAGGTTGTCCCACGTGGGGCTCACAGTCTTAATCCCCATTTTACAGATGAGGTAACTGAGGCACAGAGAAGTTAAGTGACTTGCCCAAAGTCACACAGCTGACAATTGGCGGAGCCAGGGTTTGAACCCATGACCTCTGACTCCAAAGCCCGTGCTCTTTTCCACTGAGCCACGCTGCTTCTCACGAGGAGTCATCTTTAGTAAAGGGGTTAGATTGTAGGTTCCTCATTCATTCATTCATTCAATCATATTTATTGAGCACTTACTGTGAGCAGAGCACTGTATAAGCGCTTGGGAAGTACAAGTTGGCAGCATATAGAGACGGTCCCTATCCTACATTGGGCTCACAGCCTAGAAGACAGACTTTGATCCCTCAAAGACAGGGATCACATTTTTACTTCTGTCTGTTCCCAACACACACAGTACAGTGCTTTACTTACACAGTAAGTGATCAATCAGTGCTCTCGATGAGGATAATCAATCAATCAATCGTATTTATTGAGTGCTTACTGTATGCAGAGCACTGGACCAAGCGCTTGGGAAGTACAAGTTGGCAACATATAGAGACAGTCCCTACCCAACAGTGGGTGTTGGATAAATGGATAAAGGCCCTGGGTGCCTTATAAAAAATGTGTTAACCTGCAAAGTGTAGTAGTAGTAGTAATATAATAGTATTTGAGTGCCCTCTGGTTGCAGTGCACTGTATTTGGAAAATGCAAAACAAAGAAGTGACTCATTCCCTGCACACACACAGGGTTTACTTTGTAATGGAGACAATAGTAATATATTTATAGAGTAAAATACATGATGGAGTGGACAATTGAGTAAATGTAAATACAGGCATCATTCAGGTTACAACCCCATCTTGCCCACAATGATGCCTTTAACCCTTAGCGACTGCTTGGAGACTTCGGGAGGGAGTTAAAAGTTTATAAGAGTTGATGGGGTGTTGTGGGCGTGGGATTTGATGGAGGAGGAATAGAAGACTTGTCGAGTGGGAGGGAGCTGAGTTATAACAGGAAACAAACAAATTGGCAGCAGGAAAAGTCAGCTCAGTGTCTGGATAGTCGCTTCATCACCTCCCCTGCTAGTCTGTAATCTCCTTGAGGACAGAGATCTTCTCTACTAACTCTGTTGTACTCTTCCAGAGGTTTATAGCAGTGCTCTGCACAGAGTAACCACTCAGTAAATATTGACTGATTTCTTCCAGCTGCATTAAATTGCTCAGGGGAAAGTGGGCTGGGGGTTGGCAGTCCAGGAGTGACAAAGGGAGGGGGCCGGTGGAGGCGGCAGTTGAGGGAATGGGTGTTTGCATCAAGGAAGGGAGGATGGGCAGAGAGACGAGGCGGGGTATGTGATAGTCATTCATCCATTCATTCAATTGTATTTATTGAGCGCTTACTGTGGGCAGAGCACTGGGAAGTACAAGTTGGCAACATATAGAGACGGTCCCTACCCACCAACGGGCTCACGGTCTAGAAGGGGGAGACAGACAACATAACAAAACGTGTGGACAGGTGTCAAGTCCTCAGAATAAATAGAAATAAAGCTAGATGCACATCATTAACAAAATAAATAGAATAGTAAATATGTACAAGTAAAATAGAGTAATAAATCTGTACAGACATATATATAGGGCTGTGGGGAGGGGAAGGAGGTAGGGCGGGGGGATGGGGAGGAGGAGAGGAAAAAGGGGGCTCAGTCTGGGCAGGCCTCCTGGAGGAGGTGAGCTCTCAGTAGGGCTTGGAAGGGAGGAAGAGAGCTAGCTTGATGGATGTGCGGAGGGAGGGCATTCCGGGCCAGGGGGAGGACATGGGCCGGGGTCGTCTGGGTTAGGAGGAGTGGGACTGGAATATGGAAGTGGTGGGAGGCAGTGAGGTCTGAGTCTTTGCGGGCGTGAGAGAGAAGGCTGTGGTCAGACAGTGTTGTCACAATTGACGAGGTTAGAGCCCACACGGTATTTTGAGATGACTTGATCTCTAGTATGTGTGTCCTCTCTGCTGCATGGCCGAGGTGGGTTGAAGCAGGTGGTCAGCAGGATTGTGAAGCGAAAGGAAATGGGGGTCAGAGGGAACACCCACATGGAGGTTGCAAATGCCAAGGATCAGAGCAGGAGAAGGGGACGAGAGTTGGAAGGTGAGGAAGGCATCAGAATCAGACAGATACAGAGATGGGATTAGCGGGCAGTAGATTACAGCGACTAGTAGTCTTAGTGGGTGGTGAAGGTGGGTAATCTGGGATTCAGAGGCGGGGCAGAGATGGACCAAAAATAACATGGAAGGGCGAGGAGGAGGTCGAATGGGGAGAGTGGGAGAAGGTGAGGGCTGAGAAGGAGAAGAAGGAGCATCAGACACGGCCTAAGTGTCGGCGACCATGAGGAAACTGGCCAGAAACAGGTCACAGCCCCAGATGACAGTGGAATGGATCTCTCAGAGAACACAAAGTGCCCACTTCACTGAGAGAAAATATTTCCTGTGCGAAATTCCATGTTGTTAACCCATGGGGTGGTTTTGTTCCCTCTGGTCATTTCTGGTGGGTTCTAAGAGGAAAACCTTGTCCCAGAATCCAGCAGCTCAGTGCGGTCACGGGGCCAGCTGGCATCTTTCAGGTGGGTCGGGGGCTCCGGCAGGGGTGGGGTCGAGGAGACAGTCACACATCGAGTTCCTGGATTCTGCGGGGAAAAATATTTTTCCACCTCATCATCTCGTCGGTTTCATAATGAATGTTTAAGATCTAAAATGATCCTGATGTGGGTGTCAAATCACACTTGAAATGTCGTGGGTGGGAGGCGGTGGTATAAAACTAAGCCTGACTCACAGGATCGGCCTCTGACCTCTTTAACCCTCCACCCTGTGGGAGGACCAGCACAGCGATGCGGGAAGGCAGTTTATAGGTGGTTCTCGCTCTGGGGATAGGGGAAGAGAGGGGAACTAGGGAAGCAAAAAGATTGGAGTCAGAAACAATCAGGACAGCCCAGGGCCCTGAGTTTCATCTGGCTTCCAGTGGCGGGGGGAGCAGAAGCAGAGGCTGAGAGCGTCAGGGATCAGGGACTACGGTAGGGGCAGGAGCCCTGACACAAACCCTTGTGTGGTGGTGGTGTAGTTGTGGGGGTGATGGAGACTCAGGAACCACCTGTGAATTTATTCCCCTTAAGGCCCGCTTCCTCTTTCAATTAAAGAAACGTCTTTAAAAACTTCTCCATCTAAATTACCTACTTCCCACTGATTAAAGGACTCCAGTCTTAGTTCATTTTTTCCATTTTTGTTATGACGGAAATTCATTTTAGTGTCACGAAGGGGTCTAGGTCACATGTGAGCCCGTTGCTGGGTAGGGACCATCTCTATAAGTTGCCGACTTGTACTTCCCAAGCGCTTAGTACACAGTAAGCACTCAATAAATACGATTGAATGAATGAACAAATACCATCATCATCATCATTTATTATTATTACTATTATTATTATGCGTGTTTACTCGCTGTGATGCCTGTCTCCCCCCCACCCCTTAGACTGTAAGCCTGTCGTGGGCAGGGATTGTCTCTCCTTATTGCCGTATTGTACTTATTGAAAATATACTTGGGGAAGTTCAATACAAAGATAGAAAAATTATCCAGATGTTCAGAAATCTTGTTGCTTTCCATTCCTGCCCCTGGCCTTGTTGACCATGTCTCTCCTGCCAGAATAAAACAGATGACTGAGGGAATTATTTAGAGGGAAAAAGTCACTTTTGCCTGAAACTCCAGATAACTTCACTGAAGAGTCCTCAGTGGGGTGGTGGTTC
Organism: Tachyglossus aculeatus; assembly: GCF_015852505.1. Lineage (NCBI taxonomy): Eukaryota > Metazoa > Chordata > Mammalia > Monotremata > Tachyglossidae > Tachyglossus > Tachyglossus aculeatus. The sequence continues at coordinate 10,708,877 of NC_052085.1, read as the reverse complement.
GAGAGAAACTGTGGTTAGTTTGTTGATGGAGTCTCCCGTTGGGAAATTCAGATGGGCTTGAGAGTTCAGGACTGTGAATCTGGGAGGTTGGATTGATGATGTGTTAGAGAGGTTTGGCACACCCGGCCATCCTTGCCAGTTGTTCCTGCTCAGTCAGGGAGTACATTGAGTAAGTAGGCAAGCCTATTGTCTCACAGCCTCGTTCTTGTCTCTCCTGCTGCCGACTTCTTGTTCTCACCCTCCTTCTGCCTGAAACTCCCTCCCAGTCAACATCAAGTATCCCACAGCTAATAAATAATGATTAATCACTGGTATTTTTCATGCACCGTATTAAGCATTGAGGCAGATTCAAGATAATCAAGGTGGACCCAGTCTCTGAACCACATTGGGCTCCCAGGCAAAGCAGGAGGGAGAACAGGAATCAAGTCCCCATTTTACAGATGAGGAAACGGAGGCACTGAGAAGTACAGTGACTTACTTGCCCTAGGTCATACAGCAGGCAAGTGATGGAGCTGGATTCGAACACAGATCTTGACTCCCAAGCCCCTGTGCTTTCCACTAGACCGCACTGCTTCTCTGATCTCTTCATTTTAAAATCCCTCCTAAAGCTCCCTGGAGCTTCTGCCCAGCTCACGACAATGATGGTGCCTGGTCCTGGGTTGTGGTGCCTAGGGTCAGGCTGCATTGGCTTTCCCAGGAATGGCGCCAGCACCTTCACAGCTGGATTAGCCTGGACTGGCTCCAGGGTGGTATTTGTACTTCCCAAGCGCTTAGTACAGTGCTCTGCTCATAGTAAGCGCTCAATAAATACGATTGATGATGATGATGACTCCTCAACTGGCCGCATATCCCTATGGGCCCGGCTAGGCAGGTGGTTCCTAGCTGGGACAGCACTTCATTTAGTTCCCCTTCACCGAGCCACTGAGAGCCACAGGGTGGAAGAAAAGAAACTTCCTCTCTTTAAACCCCCCACCTGTCTTTAAGTATCTTTCCAGCTGACCCCAAGGGGCCCCCAGCTCCTGCCCACTGGGACCTTAATTCCAGCCCCAGGAAGCCCCCCAGGTTTGGCTGCCTCTGTGAGGCCGGTCCTGGGCTGCTGCAGCCAAAAACTGAACTTGAGGCCGGGAGCTACTTCCCTGCTCCAACTGGAAGGCGGTTGGGGAAGCGAGCCTTAACCCGGAGGAAAGAGGAACCGAGTCCCGAGGGGCCCGTGGGACATTTGTGAAAAGCATCCCCCGTTGCCGAGATTCCGCTCCTCCTGCAACAAAACTTATCTTAAAAAGTGTCATCACTACTGTGGCCAACAGGACCCTTTCCCCATCCCCGCCATCGACCCCCGGCCCACGTCATCCCCCGGGCCTGGAATGCCCTCCCTCTGCCCACCCGCCAAGCTCGCTCTCTTCCTCCCTTCAAGGCTCTACTGAGAGCTCACCTCCTCCAGGAGGCCTTCCCAGACTGAGCCCCTTCCTTCCTCTCCCCCTCATCCCCCTCTCCATCCCCCCCATCTTACCTCCTTCCCTTCCCCACAGCACCTGTATATATGTATTTATGTTTGTACATATTTATTACTCTATTTATTTTACTTGTACATATCTATTCTATTTATTTTATTTTGTTAGTATGTTTGGTTTTGTTCTCTGTCTCCCCCTTTTAGACTGTGAGCCCACTGTTGGGTAGGGACTGTCTCTATATGTTGCCAATTTGTACTTCCCAAGCGCTTAGTACAGTGCTCTGCACATAGTAAGCGCTCAATAAATACGATTGATGATGATGATGATGATTTTCTGGCCGGCAGGAAAAGCCACAATTTCAGAAAAAGCCATTTGCAGAATCAAGCACTGTCTTTGACTTTCTTTAAATAATGACAAGGATTCAAGTCAGTTTCACATCTCAAGATTTTTATCCGTTCACTTGAGGCTTAAAACACATGTTCCGGAACACTTAACTGTATTGCATAAATAGAGAAACTGGAAAGTGAAAACATTCCATCTTAGGTATCACAATCATTTTTTTTAAAAAACAAAACCCTGTAGCAGCTAAAAATGTTTAACAGCATTTGTATCTTCGGGACTGTTTAAAAAAAAAAAAACAAACTGCTCTCGTAAGCCACGCAAGGATTGAGCATCCTTTAAAAAAAAAATAAGTATGTACAATAAACCTCACCCCCGCCACCCAACTCGCAACACACAATGTCTAAAACAACATCGGCTGTGCTGGGGCACCAAGAGGGCGGCAGGGTCTTTCTCATTCATTGTCGGTGGGCTCACACCTCCTCAGGTGGCGAACTTGTCTTCCGTGCCATGATCCTCTGACACCTGGGGCAGGCTCCAGCCTGGAAGCACTGTCTGTGAAAGCAAGCTCTGCAAGCTGCCCAGGAGACAGAAAGCCAGTCACCAGGGAATAATAATAATAATAATAATAATAATAATAATAATAATAATAGCATTTATTGAGCGCTTACTATGTGCAAAGCACTGTTCTAAGCGCTGGGGAGGTTACAAGCTGATCCCCCCTTCTTACCTCCTTCCCTTCCCCACAGCACCTGTATATATGTATATATGTTTATACAGATTTATTACTCTATTTATTTTACTTGTACATAGCTATTCTATTTATTTTATTTTGTTGGTATGTTCGGTTTTGTTCTCTGTCTCCCCCCTTTTAGACTGTGAGCCCACTGCTGGGTAGGGACTGTCTCTATGTGTTGCCAATTTGTACTTCCCAAGCGCTTAGTACAGTGTTCTGCACACAGTAAGCGCTCTATAAATACAAGTGGTGATGATGATGATGATCCCCCCCTTCTTACCTCCTTCCCTTCCCCACAGCACCTGTATATATGTATATATGTTTGTACAGATTTATTACTCTATTCATTTTACTTGTACATAGCTATTCTATTTATTTTATTTTGTTAATACGTTTGGTTTTGTTCTCTGTCTCCCCCTTTTAGACTGTGAGCCCACTGTTGGGTAGGGACTGTCTCTACATGTTGCCAATTTGTACTTCCCAAGCGCTTAGTACAGTGCTCTGCACATAGTAAGCGCTCAATAAATACGATTGATGATGATGATGATGATGATGATGAGGGAAGGTCCGACTCCCCAGCAGGGTTGGGTTAAGGTTAGTCACAGCATCCATGCATGGCACAGTAGCCCAGTGCCAGTCCCGGCCCACAGATGCCTGACCAGGGGCCCAGCTTTCTCGTTGTCTGCACTGGGATGCCCAGTAGTTGGGGAGAAGACTTCCCACGGACCTAGAAGCAGCTGGGACAGGATTTTGGGAGAATCCAGCAGCCGGGATTACCCCAGGACAGATGAAGTCACGTGGACACATGCCTTCCTACCTTGGGGACTTTAGGATGGACAGCAGGTGATGGACAGGGGCCGTGCATCGGGTCTGGAGGGGCCTCAAAGGCAGCCAGCGAGACCCCAGAGGAGCCCAGGTAGAAAGCAGCCGTAACCCCTTCCCCCTACTCCCCTTTCCTTGGCAGCACAGTTGGGCAGCTTATGGCTGGGGTCTCCCATTTCTTGCAGTGTCTTGGTGCTGAGCTCAGAGGGGCCAAGACCCCGGCCTCCGCCCTGACTCATAAGAGCATCCAATCCCGGAAGCCCTATTGCTACTCATTGAACCTTCCCCTTGTAAGTTTGGGTTCCCCCTCCTGAAGCAACCACTGTGTACCCCCCACCCCCACCCACAATTTTGCTTTCAGTTATAAGAAATAGCCGCAAGCTCAGATACCTGAGCATCTTTTACATGCCGCAGTCTGGAATGGGAAGATGACCACCGGGTTCCGGCAGAACTCGCAAATAAATCCCTTTCCTTGACACAGCTGGGGAGAGAAGAAGAATTCGGTGAGTTATCCTCTGGACCACTTTTAGGATCCTTCTCGTGCTCCAGCATCTCTGCCATCACTTGTAACCAATCTCTTGAGCAGCAGGAGAATTTTCAATGACCCTGGAGGGAAGTCAGTTTTCCAATCCTTCCAGGCTAGTCGGGGAGCAAGTAAGGAAGACTCGGGGGGCTGTGTGTTCAGCTCTCCCAAAAGCTATGGAGAGGTGGAGGCAGCAAGCCCTGTTAGTACCCTCCTCTCCAGAAAGGAGCAGCACTGTTCCCCTCTTTACTTGACCACCAGATCTGCTCCCCAATCAATCAATCAATCGTATTTATTGAGCGCTTACTGTGTGCAGAGCACTCTACTAAGCACTTGGGAGGTACACATTGGCAACATATAGAGACAGTCCCTACCCAACAGTGGGCTCACATATTCATTCATTCATTCACCCAAACCACCCTTCCCTCAGCACCTCTTCCTCCCTTGATCTCAATCTGTCAGCAAACAAAAGATGCAAAGCTCACTCTTTTTTCAGCAGCCTATAAAACTACCCCATTTTGGGGACTGATGATGTTGCTTTTTATTTATTAAGCACCAGGCTAAGTGCTGGGATAAAGCAGATAGGACACAGGCCCTTGCCCCACATGAGGCTCACAGTCTGAGGGGATGGGAGAAGAGATAGTGAATCCCCATTTTACTGATGAGGAAACCGGGACACAGAAGAGTTAGGGGAATGGCCAAGATCATTCTATATGTTGCTAACTTGTACTTCCCAAGCGCTTAGTACAGTGCTCTGCACACAGTAAGCGCTCAATAAATACGATTGAATGAATGAATTCGGCAGACGAGAGGTGGAGCTTGGATTAGAACCCAGGTCTCCTCACTCCTAGTCACGTCTGATGGGCACCACGAATCAAAGGAGACTTTACAGGAACATTTTATAACTCCTCAGAACAGAAATTAGCCCTCAATTTGCCCATCCAAAGGAAATGCCATATAAACCTGGCTCAGGTTCTTACCCAGGCACGTTAGTTTATGGCATTCAGTCAAGATTAACTTTTTGTCTTTACGTAATTTCAGTCTTTTCTGTTCATCCCCCCACAGAGATATCTCCTATAGCCACATTTATGACGCTCCTGGCATTTTGGGTATTCACTTAGTGTAAAGTTCCATGAGAAGCCGGGCTCCGAGTTGCCTCAGTCTCCCTTACCTCACAGCTGTCCACGTGTGCGAGGCTGGCCCTCAGAATACCTCTGAGGACGGGTGCCAGGAGCCCCCGCTTGGTCTTGACGAGGTCGTCCAGAGAGAATAGGTGGAGTGCATTGGTCAAGTGCTCAGGCACCTTCTCAAACTCTTTTAAAACACTGCAGAGGTGGGGTCAAAAGTTAGAACATAGTCTAGTTCATTCAACTTGTTGCCGTAGCAGAAGTAAGGACATGTTTAAACCAGGGGGAACCAGCTGTCCATTTTGAGTGTCAGGGTGGAGAAGTTAGGAAAATTGAGAGACACACACACTCTCTCTCTCTCTCTCTCTCTCTCTCTCTCTCTCAGACTTGGGTTCTAATCTCAGATCTGCCATTTGTATGCTGTGTGACCTTAGGTGAGTCATTTCACTTCTCTGGGCCTCACTTTCCTCATCTGTAAAACGGGGATAAAATTTCTGTTCTCCCTGTCTCCCCCTTTTAGACTGTGAGCCCACTGTTGGGTAGGGACTGTCTCTATGTGTTGCCAACTTGTACTTCCCAAGCGCTTAGTACAGTGCTCTGTACACAGTAAGCGCTCAATAAATATGATTGATGATGATGATGATGATGATGATGAGGTCCATGTGGGATAGGGACAATGTCCGACCTGATTATCTTGAATCTACCCCAATGCTCAGTACAGTGCTTGGCACATTAAGTGGGTTGTCTGACCTGATTATCTTGACTCTACCCCAATGCTTAGTATAGTTCTTGGCACATTAGGTGGTGCTTAACAAATATCACAATTATTGTTTCCATTAGGAAAGGGGGTCTCTTTAAGAAAATCAACACTGATTCTTAGGGCCCTGAAGTAGCTCTTTCACTCCATGGAGACTGGCTTATCCAGTTATTTATTAATAGCGCCGCCAGAAGCAAACGAAGTATGCAGAACCAAAGTAATCTGGGTTTTTTAGAGAAGCATCATTGGTTTTAGTAGAATGCAGATTTGCATGATTTCTCCAGTAAAGGCCTAGAAGAGGTTTGAGTTTCTTGAGATCCTCTTTATGAAAGAGAGATTCTGCCAGCCTGCCTCACAGTGAGGAGAAGGAAGGGATCTTCCTGGGATCTCAGCCGCATTACACCATCTGGGGCAGAGGAGATTTGGGTAGGAAGGGACAGACAAAAAAGGTTTAAGGTGTCAAGTCTCCTCCACCCTCTCCCCAGACAAGCACACTGCATTCGGTACCTTTCAGCAAATCGGCAGGTCAGCAACAATTTCTTGATATGAATAAGCTGCTCTTGAAGTTCCTGGTGGTCAAAACCATAAACGGTGGGTGTTATTCCCAGTTACAATGTAAGAGTCATCCTTAACTCTCCCCTCCCCACCTAATTACGTCTTCCAACTCCAAAAAGACAGTAGAGCTGTGGCTCTCACGAGCAACTCAAGCTCACAATCCTCCCTCGTTTCAAAAGACAGAATATTATTGGCTCCAGGCGTTTCCTTTCTCTTATTCAGGGGGATACAATGCTTACTCTGACTCTGTCCAGTTCTTTGGCCTTGCTGTAGAGGTTGTTGCTGATGTCCGACAGATTGAACACTGGATGCTGCCATATGCTGTCCAGGAGGTGTTTGGAGAAGTTGCTGACGTAGTACTTTTTGAAGTCCCACTTCATTAAAATCCGGGCAGGGATGCAGGATTCGGAGTAGCAGTGGCAAGAGTTACAGAAATACTTGCCCAAGTAATCGCAGTAGCGCAATCTCTTCACGTACTCTGTGGAGAGCAGAGGAGAAGGCAGTTAAAACATGAAGAAGCTCTCCCGTCTCCACTGTAACATGAAAAGATTCACATTTCAGAGAGTTTGACTTCTTCTCCGCTTCCTAAAAGGACACCCAGCCATGGGCTGTCATTTGGGGTTAATGTGAGGCACCCATTGTTTTTTAGGTAATCAGGGACTCAAAAATCAGAGCCCTGGCTCTGGGGCCCAGATGTGGACAGGGAAGCAGAGGTTGGGGACAATCCTGGACTTTGGTTTGCTTCTTACCAAATCCTCCAGTGGGAGCCCCCAAAAAACCCCCTATTTTGGACAGTGGGTACTCCAAAAGTAGGAATCAGTAAATAGAGGCCAAGAGAAAACTAGTGCCTGACAGGATGGTGGGCAGAAGGCAAAGAAGCTTTTTCCCCAATAATACTGATTCATTTAGCACCCATACATTTTAGTCTGGGTTTAAGGCCCTGGAGAGACCATGCAACATCAATTCTCTTTTGTATCAAGAAGCACAGCCCAGATCAGATACTCTAAAAAGGCAGGTTAAGAAGAACCAACTGACTGACTATATTAAAGCCCATGGAAGACTTGGAAGACTTTACTGTATTTATCAGTGTCCAGAAGTGGGCAACTCTCTCTCTGTCCCTGAGCTTAAGATTCCCAGTAATCCCATTGATTGGAACACACAAACCACTCTCGATGTGGCAGAATTTTACTGCACGACTGAAAAGACACATCCTCTGTGCGTGGTTTACTAAGCTCCACAGGTTCACCTCTTTCAGAGTACTGTAATAATGATGGTATTTATTAAGCACTTATTCTCCTTCCTCTCACTCACCATACTCTCCCCAGTGCTTAGTACGGTGCTTTGCACACAGTAAATGCTCAGTAAATACGATTGAAAGTCTTGTGAGAAGCAGCATGGCCTAGTAGAAAGATCATGGACTTGGGATTCAAAGAACCTGGGTTCTGATCCTGGCTCTGCCACATATCTGTTGTGGGACCTTGGGCAAGTCACTTGACTTCTCTGTGCCTCAGTTATCTCATCTGCAAATTGGGGATTAAGACTGTGATCCCCATGTGAGAGATGGACTGTGTCCAACCTGATTAGCTTGTATCTCCCCAGTGTGTAGTTCAGTGCTTAACAAATACCAAAAAAGCGGTCTCCCGTTTGGCCTCCTCTGCCTCTGTTGCGCTGTTGTGAACCTCATGGGCAATTTGGATGAGTTTGTTCGGTTAAAAGCAAACTACAGTAAATCCAATCAAAAATGTAGAAGGGGAAGAACCAGTACAATAAGCACTTAAATACTATAAAAAAAAAACAGTCTCCAGTTTGGCCTCCTCTGCCTTTGTGCTGTGACAGACCTCATAAGCAGTTTGGATGGGTTTGTCCGGTTAAAAGCAAACTACTATAAATGCAGTCGAAAAAGTAGAATGGGAAGACCTGGTATAATTGAATGACCTCTGGAGTCCAAACCCTTCCGGGCAGTTTTCAGTTCCAGTCTGAAAACCAGAGGGGTCTGGGTCTGTGCTTATGGGCAGAGCCCATAAGCAACGTGTTCAGTGCTGGGAAAGAGGGTGGGAAGAGCAGCAGGGGGCTACGGAGGCAAATGGAGCCTTTTGTTAGAGTCCCACCCCACTGGGGTGGCCTGGCTAAATCCAGTGGGATTCGGATAGGTTTCCACCGCTAAACTAGGTCCCTGGCCCTAGCAGGTCTCCCCATCACCGTAATCGGGGGACTTTGGGCCTCAATTATGGTATTTAAGGCCTTACTATGTGCCAAGCACTATGCTAAGGGCTAGAGCAGACACAGGATAATCCAATTGGACACAGTCCCTGCTCCATTGAGCTCACAGTCTAGGGGGAGGGAGAACAGATATTTCATCCCCACTTTTTACAGACAAGGAAACGGACACAGAGAAGTTACCTGACTTGCCTAAGGTCATACAGAAGGCAGGTGGTGATAGGTCTCCCAGTCCTGTACACTTCCCACCTAAACCACGCTGCTTCTGTAAAGCTTACCATTCGGTATGAAAATTTGACAGATGGTTCTTCCTTCTCTCCAACTAACCTAGCGACTAGGATAGAACATATCCTAAACCCTAATCACCCCGATTCTTACAACATTTCAAGTTTTATCACCATTATGATGAATAATGTCTTTACAACTATTCTTTCCCACTCGGGATCCCACCAGTACTTACTGGGTTCAATTGGTGTTCCACAGCCTGCACAGAAGAAGTTTTGGGCCGCTATAATGCAATTCCGCCTACAAAAGGGAAACAGAAAGTTCCATTTTTGAAAAAGGGTTAGCAGTGTATTTTCTCCAAATGGGGAAGGACACATATAATGGCTATTATCTAAAAGTTTTGTTATTCTTCTTGGGGCAAGAGAGGAAGTAAAGGGAAGAGGACTAACATCAGTAGTGGAAGTTTTTGTGTTTGCTTCTTTTTTAGGGTGCTTGCTAAGCAAATACATATTACGTGTCAGACACTGTACTAAGCGCAGGGGTAGATACAAGGTGGTCAGGTTGGACACCGTCCCTGCCCCACATGGAGCTCACAGTCTTCAGTCCCATTTTACATATGAGGGAACTGAGGCACAGAGGAGTGAAGTGACTTGCCCAAGGTCACACAGGAGGCAAATGGCGGAGACAGGATTAGAACCTAGGTCCTTCTGACCCCTAGATCCGTGCTCTATCCATTAGGTCCCGCTGCTTCTCTATTATTACAACTACCAAGTCCTTCCCAACCCACTGGCAGAAGTCAGAGTAACTGGATGTGATTCGACTACAGTTTTATTTGAAGAAATTTCAGAGTGATGACAGTCTGGTGGGATGCGGATTCTGGGAGAGAAAGAAAAAAAGCTGCCAAAGATTCCTCCAGGGCATTTGAAAGATCATTCTTTTATTTTCTATCAGATTTCACCACCACCAGTTCACACTGAATGCACTCTATGGCTCTTGTGAGCCCGCTGTTGGGTAGGGACTGTCTCTATGTGTTGCTGACTTGTACTTCCCAAGCGCTTAGTACAGTGCTGTGCACACAGTAAGCACTCAATAAATACGAATGATTGATTGATTGATTTCACAGTTTTCCTAGAATCCCACAAAGTAGGGTGCCCAGCTAGTGGGGAAAGTTATCAAATCTTAAGGCTAATGGGACAAATGCTGGATTGCTCAAGACTGCCACCGTGACGTGCCCCATGATTTATTTTCAGCCTATTACTTCCACTATTTGACCAAAGAAGGAGTTGTTTCTATTCCTAGGGTGACAGCAGAGCCTTAGATATACCAGTGGTTTTAGTTTTTCAGAGTCTTGGGCTCTCCTCCTCATCCCCTTCTTCCCATCCCACTACCCAGACTCCAAAAAATGGGAGAGAGGAGCGGGATGTTGGAGGCTGGCTGACCTTCCTGGTGTATGTCCTGCTGGTTTGTCTTGCTGTCCTATCATCATCATCATCAATCGTATTTATTGAGCGCTTACTGTGTGCAAAGCACTGTACTAAGTGCTTGGGAAGTACAAATTGGCAACATATAGAACTATTAGAACTACACCCTTCAGGTCGCAGGCTGTGCTCAATATCTAGCACACAGCGGGCAGAGTGCTGCCAACTCTGTCTTTTTATCTTACACCATTAAGGCAATCCATCACCTTCTCCTCATTCCCTCCAGTTTGAATATTCTTCCAAGGGCACCCAGAACTCTTCTCTTATCATTCTAAGTGCGGATCAGGAATCAGGAAGGAAAGACCATTATCTTCTTATTCAAAAGCAAATCATCTTGGTTTCAAAAAGATCCCACGGGGACAGGATAGCAAAAGACTTTTTCCAGCAGGGTGACCGGTGCCACTAGTTTTCCACCAGCGGACCGGAGAGGGTCAGTCAGCCCACACCCCACCCTGTCCTCAGCCAGTAAAGGGGGGCCCCACTGCTTAAAATAGCAACTGCATCACATCCACGCCTACTCTCAAGCAGCTTCCCTTCTGCTCCTGTTCTCCCATGCCTTGCGGTTCTTCCCTGACTGTGACTGCTAAAATAAGATCCCAGAATGCAGCCAGGGGTGAAGGGGGCAGAAGCTCCATGGGTTGGTAAAACTGGATAACTTTTCAGCACACCGGGCCACCCTACCAAAACTGGAGTTGTCCAAGCAAAACCAAAATATCTAGTCACCCTCCTTCTAACTCTTCCTAGAGTCCTGTTCACAGTACTATGTCTGTAGCTATCCTATGTTCTCCAAGAAGCCAACAAAATAAGGCCAGCGTCAAGGATAACAACATCAACTTACTTGCGTGGAGGGTGAAGATTAACTAGGACTTGAAATCGAGGTGGGGCCCAGTCTTCAGTTCCTCTAAGTTGGCACTTGAACTTTATTTCTTCTACTACATCCAAACTGGATTCAAAGTCTTTTCTAAGCTTATCTTCGTTCACAATCTACAGGACACAGATTTCGGCGTTAATTTCATGTTCCCCTCCCAGTGCCATGGATTTTTAGAAGCTCGGAAATACACTGCATAAGTTACATGGAGAAATTTCTGCCTTCCTTGCTGAAGGCAAAGGGTTCCGGTTTTACGCCAAAGACACAGTCTCGGCTGTTCCCACAACCACCCCCAGAGATACAGGTAAAGGTGAGATCCCTCCTTTCTTGGATACTTTTAGGTATACGTTTTGAGAGATCTACGGCCTGGATCATTTTTCTAAAACTTATTTCTGCACATGACTTTCTTCATAAAACTCCAGTGGTTGCCCATTCCTCTCCACATCAGAGACTCCTGACTACTGGCGTTAAAGTGCTCCATCAGCTCTCCCTCCCCTTGCTTATCGTATCTCCTCTCCCACGTTAGCTCAAACTCTTCTTTCCCCTGAAGCCAACCTATTCACTGTTCCTCATTCTCGCTTCTGACGCTGAAATCTTGCTCACTCCTTCCCGCCTGCCGGGAACTTCCTCCGCTTTCATATCTGGGAAACGACAGCTCTCTCCATCTACAGAACTCTTTGAAATCACATCTCCTCCTGGAACACTTTCCTGATTCATCTCTCATCTTCTCACCCTACATCTCTCCAACCAATTACTGTGTCTGTGATTTGTGTGACACCTGAGCACGTGGGTACTCACTCCTCACCCACCCTCCAACCATACTGCACACACACACACACACACACACACACACACAACAAAGCACTTGCATGTGTATCTTTATACTCTTCTGCTTCCTATTTATTTTAGTATTTGTCTGCCTGGCTAAATAGTAAGCTCCTTGAGGGTAGGAATCAGTTTGACTAATTCTAACGTACTCTCCCAAGGGCATAGCAGTAAGCTGTACATCAACATGACATTATATATACAGACTATTGATTGATTGTGACAGAACAATGTAGTTAGATGTTTAAAAAAGGGCTGCAATTTCTGTGGGGTCTTATCCATTTCGGTAGGTGATGGTAAGGATTTTAGGAGAAGCAGCGTGGCTTAATGGAAAGAGCACGGGCTTGGGAGTCAGAGGCCGTGGGTTCTAATCCTGACTCTGCCACTTGGCAGCTGTGTGACCTTGGGCAAGTCACTTCACTTCTCTGTGCCTCAGTTACCACATCTGTAAAATGGGGATGAAGCCTGTGAGCCCCATGTGGGACAACCTGATTATCTTGTATCTACCCTAGTGCTTAGAACAGTGCTTGGCACGCAGTAAGCGCTTAACAAATACCAACATTATTATTATTATTAGGAGCACAAACTGGCCCTCCGGTTATTTTGATAATTTTACAGATTCCTCAAAATTCTTAGATGGTGTCTACTTTGGGCCCCTAAAGATTAAAAAATTATGGGTGTAAATGGGTGAGGATGCTCCCTTTGCTTCCCTTACCCTGTCCAGTGCACTTTCTTAGGGCTTCTCCTCCCACTGCCCAGCCCAGAACTACTCTGGAGCTTTTCCACAGCTTCCAGAGTCCCGTGTGACCCCTTCTTTCTGCAAGCATGTAGATGAGTGGATGTAGGGTTATGGATCTGGGGGAGGCAAATCTGAATAGGAAAAAAACACTAAAGCCGGAGGTAGCCTTCATTCAGGTTTTTGGCACAGGACGCAATCGATGCCACCCCAAATACTTACTATTGGCCCAGCAGCGTTCAGGGAGCCGGCAAGCTGAAAGTCAACTTCAATCAGCCTCCAGCGGCTCCTGAAAGATCTGTAGAGCTCCTTGGCTGTTAACTCAGCAGAACTGTAGTCAGGCTCAAGCGATCTGGAAATTACACAAATCAAAAGGGGGCAGCTCTGTGTGACTTTGGGCAAGCCACTTCACTGCTCTGTGCCTCAGTTACGTCATCTGTAAAATGGGGATTAAGACTGTGAGCCCCCCATGGGACAACCTGATCACCTTGTAACCTCCCCAGCACTTAGAACAGTGCTTTACTCATAATAAGCGCTTAATAAATGCCATAATTATTATTATTATTATTATTATCATTATGGCCAAGGTGTACCAGGTCTACCGTCCTCTTGCTCCCTTCCCCATCAAGAAAACAAAGTCAGAACTCTCACCCTGCTAAACAACCAGCAGAGATCCCAGGGAAGCTGGCTAGCACCCTGCCTCCCCCAACCAAGGTCAAGTCGGGTGTCTTAGCCATTGGTTTTTTATGATAGCATTTATTAAGCGCTTACTATGTGCAAAGCACTGTTCTAAGCGCTGGGGAGGTTACAAGGTGATCAGGTTGGCCCACGGGGGGCTCACAGTCTTTACCCCCATTTTACAGATGAGGGAACTGAGGCACAGAGAAGTTAAGTGACTTGCCCAAGGTCACACAGCTGGCAATTGGCAGAGCCGGGATTTGAACCCACGACCTCTGACTCCAAAGCCCGGGCTCTTTCCACTGAGCCACGCTGATTCTTCTACCTACGTTTGGCGAGTTCACCCAATGGTCCATCTCTAGGGTCTTTACCTTTTGCTGGAGACCTGGAAACATCTATAAGTGTCGGCGACGGTGTCAAACTGCCCAGGTTCTGCGGGAAAGGAAAACAAGTCAGAACAAGAATCTCATCTTCAGTTTGTCACTCATTTCTGGGCATTCTGAAGAAGCGGCAGCAACGTGGCTTGTGATATTCATTCATTTATTCATTCAATCGTATTTATTGAGCGCTTACTGTGTGCAGAGCACTGTACTAAGCGCTTGGGAAGTCCAAGTTGGCAACATATAGAGACGGTCCCTACCCGACAGCGGGCTCACAGTCTAGAAGGGGGAGACAGGGAACAAAACAAAACATATTATAAAGTCTCATCTCTAATCCCAAATCTTAGATTCTCCCCATTTTACCCCCAGTTCTTCCATAAAAGCACTGCCCTACCTCCCAAACTTTTGTGGGGGGGATCCAAGGAAATAATTTTTCTAAAAGATATGCTATCACCAGAAACAAAAAGGAAATATTACTGGAGACAGGAAGATGTCAGCCCCTTAACCATCATTACTACAAGCATCTGCTTTCCCCTTCTATTAATGCCGAATACCTCTGGGCAGAAGCTGTCATGCATTAAACCTAGGAAAAACTAGTCTTATATCCTTTAAGCACTTGATATTCACCCCACCCTCAGCCCCGCAGCACTTTTGTACATATCCGTAATTTATTTTCATGTTGTCTCCTCTCTCAACTGTAACCTCCAGGTGGGCAGGGAATGTGTCTACCAATTCTGTTTTACTAAACTCTTCCAAGTGCTTGGTACAGCGCTCGGCACACATTAAGTGCTCAATAAATACCTATTGGTTGGTGATTGTCCTTTCCATTCTGAAATCAGATGAAGCACTGTGAAGACAATTATATACGGACCTATTTCATTCCCAGTGTGGGAGGTTTATTTAATAAGCAGCCTGCATAGATGCCCAAATCTTACCCAAAATGACAAACTCCTCCATGTCACCGTCTTCTTTCACCCTGACAGGAGAAGATCTTTCTATTTGGGCGCTGGCAGAGCCTAGAAACAAAAGAGATTTTAGGGTGATTGTTGGCTCTCCGCATGCTTAAAAACAGCAAGTAAGTCACCAATTTACAGGTCATCAGTTCGGTATCCAGCCCATCGCCACAATAGCAGGTCTTCATCGAGGCCTGGAGTCCAGGGTAGTTCTTGGAGTGGCCAAAGACTTCAGGTTTAGGAATTTTAATTGCTCTTTGTCCCCTCTGCCAAATCAACAGGCTGCTGAAATGTTCTTTATGCTGGTTTTCTCCATGAGGGTATTTTTATGGGCAACTGTTAAAGTCTGAATTTAGGGCAGGAAACATACACATATGCACCCACCTCTGACCCTTTTGCTCAGGGTATTCCTCCAGCCGGGAACTCCCTTCCTCACCAAATCCTCAGCACCTCAGCTCTCCCCTCCTTCCAAGCCTTCCAAAAATTCCACTAACTCCTGTTTCCTGATTAATTCATACACCTAATATGGTTTTCTAACACCACTAGCCACCTCCAGCCCTTACGTATTTATTTATATCCACTCTCTCGGCACTTGTAGATACATCTGTTTTCACCCGCACATCCGTTTATTTGTTCGGCTTCTACTATTTGTAAATATTTTTTATATCTGGTTCCCTGATTAGATTTACAAGTGCCCTGTGGGCAGGGCGTGTGTCTTGTGCTTCTGTTGTATTTTCCCCAAGAATTTAGTACAGTGCAGTGCACTTAGAGAAGGTTCAATAATCAATTGCGTTTATTGAGTGCTTTCTGTGTGCAGAACTCTGTATTAAGTGCTTGGGAGACCACAGTATAACAGAGTTGGTAGACATGTTCCCTACTCAATATAAGCTACCAGTCTAATCAATACTGGACCGTCTCTATATGTTGCCAACTTGTACTTCCCAAGCACTTAGTACAGTGCTCTGCACACAGTAAGCGCCCAATAAATATGATTGAATGAATGAATGAATACTGGGCAGGGAATGTGTCTGCTAATTCTGTTGTATTGTACTTTCCCAAGTGCTTAGTACAGTGCTCTGCACATAGTAAGGGTTCAATAAATACCACTGATTGATTTCTATATAATTCCAGTTTTCACAGTGCCCTGTCCTGAGAAGCCAAGACCAGTGAACTAGCTTACCATATTATTCTGGACAAGTCATTACCTATTCCTCTTCCTCTGATAAACTAAGAAGATGGAATAGTTCCTATAGGAACAAAAATACCTGAATACAGCAGTGCTGAATGTTTATAAATTCTTAGGGAGGCCTGTCCTTTTAATCAAAATCCAAAAGCAAATAAGACTCAGATGCTATTTTTAAAAACAAGCACGGAACGACTAAGACTGGAGGACAGTCTTAGTGAATTAAGGAGGAAGATTTGGTCGAAAAACTCAACCTGGAAATAATTTCTCTTGCCTAACATGTAATACGTAATAAATCCAGAAATCTCTCTCCACTTGCCTTCATAGCCACTGTCTGAAGACGTGGATGATGTGACCACTTGCTTGAGTGCAGTATGGGAGGATATCTGAGAGTCAACTTGATAGCTTTCTCCTTCGCTCCACATCTCTGCTTGGTGCTCATTTAGGATATTGTACTTCATTCTTTCCATAGCAGATATAATCATATCGGCCACGTAAAAGTGGACATTCTCCTGCCAAAGACAGTTCAAAAATACCCACAACCTCAGTATATTAATCACTGAATTAGAAACCAGGATCATTGGCACTCTGCAAGTACCAAGAGTTTCACCCATATGATGTAAGCAGGACAGCGACAGAAAGAGCATGGGGTTGGGAGTCAGGGGTCGTGGGTTCTAATCCTGGCTCCACCACCTGTCAGCTGGGTGACCTTGGGCAAGTCACTTAATTTCTCTGTGCCTTAATTACCTCATCCGTAAAATGGGGATTAAGACTGTGAGCCCCACGTGGGACAACCTGCTTACCTTGTATCTACCCCAGCACTTGGAACAGTGCTTGGCACATAGTCAGTGCTTAACACATAGTAAGTGCTTAACAAGTACCATCATTATTATCATTGTTCCCCACCCCAGATTCGGAGGCTGCAGTAGCCACTCCTCTCTGCTCCCCTCCGCTCTCAGGACTGGAGACTCCACCACACTGTAGGTGGCTGTGAGGAGGTTTTGTTTCAAATGGGAAAGTCTAAGAGAAATGGCATGGCCTAGGGGAAAGAGTGTGGGCCTGGGACTCAGGAGACCCCCCCGTCTTACCTCCTTCCCTTCCCCACAGCACCTGTATATATGTATATATGTTTGTACATATTTATTACTCTATTTATTTATTTATTTTGTACATATCTATTCTATTTATTTTATTTTGTTAGTATGTTCGGTTTTGTTCTCTGTCTCCCTCTTTTAGACTGTGAGCCCACTGTTGGGTAGGGACTGTCTCTATATGTTGCAAACTTGTACTTCCCAAGCGCTTAGTACAGTGCTCTGCACACAGTAAGCGCTCAATAAATACGATTGGTGATGATGATGATGATGAAACCTGGATTCTAATGCTGGCTCAACTACTTGTTTGCTGTGTGACCTTGGTAAGTCACTTAACTTCTCTGGGCCTCAGTTTCCTCATCTGCAAAATGAGGATTAAATATATGTTCTCCCTCTCCCCTTTAGACTGGGGACCGTATGTGGGACAGGGACTGTATCTGCCCTGATTATCTTGGCACATAGTAAGAGCAACAGTATTTACTGCTTAGAACAGTGCTCGGCACATAGTCAGCGCTTAACAAATACCATCATTATTATTAGCAAATACCACTAGGATTACTGTTATTAACATGCTTCTCCTTTAAATCAGGGTATTTGCCATCATCAGTCATACTGATCATACTGATCATCTTTTAGACTGTGAGCCCAATGTTGGGTAGGGACTGTCTCTATATGTTGCCAACTTGTACTTCCCAAGCGCTTAGTACAGTGCTCTGCACATAGTAAGCGCTCAATAAATACGATTGATGATGATGATACTGTTACAAGGTCTCTGAGTATTTCATTAGGTTGAAAATTAGTATATTTCAGTGGCGACATGACAAACTAAGGGCCTTACTTCTCGGGATTACGCGCCACTTGTCTTGTGTGACCTCAGATGAGTCACTTAACTTCTCTGTGCCTCAGTTCCCTCATCTGTGAAAAGGGGATTAAGACCGTGAGCCCTGTGTGGGACAGGGACTGTGTTCAATCTTGTTTCTACCCCAGCGCTTAGAACAGTGCCTGGCACATTATAAGCACTTCAATACCATAATTCTTCTTCTTATTATTTATCAAGTACACATCGCAGCCTAGTGAACATGATCCAAACCCCCTCAGTAGCCTTCCGGGATTCCCAAAAGTTACGGCTGTAACGCGTTGCGCTTACCTTCTCTACGTCTACAGGAAGCATTGACTTCTCTTGTGAGGAGCAACTCAGGGAAATGGCTCTTCTGCTCACGGGAATGGCACCTGCCAAGGGAAGTTATTATTATTATTATTATTATTATTGTTATTATTGTTATATAATTATAATTATATATAATTATAATAATAATATTATTATTATTAGACGGGAAGGCCCGATTCAGTATCTTTCCCGGAACGATTTGAAAGGAGAGAAAAACCGAGTGTCAGAAGGGAAGTGAGTGTTTCAAATGGTCCCCTCAAGGAGCTTACGTGGAATGTGAGAATTTCAGAGAGGGTGAGGTGACAGAGCTAAAGATGCAGAAACAAAAAAGGGAGTCTTGTGAAGGAGGCACCCAACAGAGCCTGCAGGCTTCACTCTCAGGGAGGCCTCCAAGTCGACAGCATGCTCAAACCGACTAGTATTTCTACCCCGCGTGCCCTTCAGAAAGTACTTGAGCGGTCACATGCCGTGCAGGTGTCCTGAAGACTGGATCCCAATGAGTCCAGGCACCCTGACATTCACACTAGGTAAGCCACTGTGTTACAGCCGTAACTTTTGGGAATCCCCAAAGGCTACTGAGGGGGTTTGGATCATGTTCACTAGGCTGCAATGTGTACTTGATAAATAATAATTAATAATAAGAATTATGGTATTTAAGTGCTTATAATGTGCCAGGCACATTGTAGCTCCCTGTCGTATGCTGCTTCTCAAAGCTCCCTAGTTCCTCCCCCAGAGCTCCGTCAGGTGTTAATGCTGGGCTTTTCTGGGTCATTCTGTTGGATTTAAGAGTCTTCATCTAGGAAGGGTAAAACTCAGTGGTCATTGTTGTTATTTTGGTATTTGATAAGTACTTATTTTGTGTCAATCAATCAGTCGTATTTATTGAGCGCTTACTGTGTGCAGAGAACTGTACTAAATAATAATGGCATTTGTTAAGTGCTTACTATGTGCGGAGCACTGTTCTAAGCACTGGGGGGGATACAAGATGATCAAGTTGTCCCGTGGGGCTCACAGTTTTAATCCCCAATTTACAGACGAGGTAACTGAGGCTCAGAGAAGTTAAGTGACTTGCCCAAGGTCACACAGCAGACGTGGCAGAGTTGGGATACGAACCCATGACCTCTGACTCCAAAGCCCGGGCTCTTTCCACTGAGCCACGTAAATGCTTGGGAAGTACAAGTTGGCAACATATAGAGACAGTCCCTACCCAACAGTGGGCTCACAGTCTAAACGGGGGAGACAGAGAACAAAACCAAACATACTAACAAAATAAAATAAACAGAATAGATAAGCACAAGTAAAATAAATAAATAAATAAGTAGAGTAATAAATATGTACAAACATATATACATATATACAGGTGCTGTGGGGAAGGGAAGGAGGTAAGATGGGGGGATGGAGAGGGGACGAGGGGGAGAGGAAGGAAGGGGCTCAGTCTGGGAAGACCTCCTGGAGGAGGTAGATACATGATCTCCTGGACATAACAACAGTCTACTTATCCTAAACACACATGAACCTGTGCACGCGAGCGTACACACACACACACACCTTTCCCCCGCCCCCCCCCCACCTCTACCTTTCCCTACACCCTTCCTCATCTTAGATAAAGCTACTAATGAGAAAAATCCCATCCCTGCTTGAGGGAAGGACTGAAATGACCGTCTCCTCACCGTACCTCGTTCTCACCTGTCCCGCCATCGACCCCCGGCCCACATCATCCCCCGGGCCTGGAATGCCCTCCCTCTGCCCCTCCGCCAAGCTAGCTCTCTTCCTCCCTTCAAGGCCCTACTGAGAGCTCACCTCCTCCAGGAGGCCTTCCCAAACTGAGCCCCTTCCTTCCTCTCCCCCTCGTCCCCCTCTCCACCCCCGCATCTTACCTCCTTCCCTTCCCCACAGCACCTGTATATATGTATAAATGTTTGTACATATTTATTACTCTATTTATTTATTTATTTATTTTACTTGTACATATCTATTCTATTTATTTTATTTTGTTAGTATGTTTGGTTTTGTCTCCCCCTTTTAGACTGTGAGCCCACTGTTGGGTAGGGACTGTCTCCATATGTTGCCAATTTGTACTTCCCAAGCGCTTAGTACAGTGCTCTGCACACAGTAAGCTCTCAATAAATACAATTGATGATGATGATGATGACCTATGAGTGACAAAGTGATCGCGGTTTACCATTTGCGGGGACTGTTTTCTAATCTTCTGGATCAGGAAGTCTCCGCTCCCGACTGCTGCCCACTAAGCTGCTTGCTCAGCCACTGTTGTCTACCACTAGTTTGCTCCTCTAGCCTGGTTGTTTATGACTAAATTTCCCCACAATACACATCCTATTTCAGTTACTCATGCAGCAACTGCTCGACTGACATTTTAAAAGCTTTCACTTGACAAAACGTCTTTCCCTGGGTAACTCTGCTCTGATACACATCCCCAGTGACTGCCTCACAAATAGGAACTTTTCTAATTAATAGTCATAGTAGCGATACTTGATAGGCACTGTACGAAGCACTGGAGTAGAAGCAGTACAATCGGATCGGTTACAGTCCCTGTCTGACATGGGATTCCCAGTCTAAGGGGGAGGGAAAACAGGGATTGAAACCCCATTTTCCAAGTAAGGAAAACTGAGGCACAGAGAAGGGAAGTGACTTGCACAAAGTTACACAATAGGCAAGGACTCTCGGAGTCAAGGAGAGATGTTAAAATACCGTTTTAACGGTAAGGTAACGCTTTAAGGGAGTACCATTTCTGTTGTACTGTACTCTCCCATGCACTTAGTTACAGTGCTCTGCCCACAGCAAACACACAATAAATACCACTGATCATTGCTTGACAAAATCTTCCCGAACGAGGAAGAGCCAGCCGTGCCTTTCCAAGTCGTCGGGTATCCAGAAAGGCATTCAGAGGCCAATCTACCCAGGGTTTCCTGGGGAAACCAAGGAGTCACGTGCGGATCTTGACACAGATCTGCAGCCGACCTTTCCCTGATGCCATTTCCAGCAGCACAACTGAAAACGGGTTCTGACGGACGGAGTTCCCGCGTCCTGCCAAACTCAGGCAGGGAGCAGTGGTGGGGACATTTACACTTAGAAATACAGGAGAGAGGAGGAGGAGGACTTTGATTTTTTTTTTTTCCGGCTGGCCATTTGTGACCTTCTGGGAGTAAAATAAACCACAGTGCTGAACAACAGGCTCTATTTGCTCAAGACCCGGCGGGCATCCAATGCCGGCAGATATAGGCACTGGGAGAAGCCAGGATGGACAGTCTGGAGACTGTGAGCCCACTGTTGGGTAGGGACTGTCTCTATATGTTGCCAACTTGTACTTCCCAAGCGCTTAGTACAGTGCTCTGCACACAGTAAGCGCCCAATAAATACGATTGATTGATTGATTGATTGCCTAGAGTAAGCCAGTCAGGCGCCAAACAACAATCAGTAGTATTTATTAGGTGCTTACTAGGTCCTGAGCACTGTACTAAGTCCTTGGGAGAGTAGGATACGACAGAATTAGCAGACACTGCCCATATGGCAACAAAGGAGACTAAAAACAGATCAGCTGTATTTATGCAGTGCTTACTGTGTGCAGAGCTCTTGGGAGAGTATAATACAGCAGAATTGATGAACACAATCCTGCCCATAACGGACAAATCAGCTGCTAAAGGTACCTTTGTCAGTGGCTGTCCCCAGATGGGAAGTCTGCTGGAGATCCTTGCTGTGCACAGGTTGTGGGGTGGAACCTGGAATCGCAGAGCTGCTGAAAACAACTAACTCCGTGGATGACCCCAGTGAGCTTCTTGGGAACACGTCAGCGCGCGCCGCCGGGGTCAGAAGAAAGTCTCCATGCTCTTTTTCTGAGCTCTTAGGGAGGGGACTGGCCACCGAAGCGGCAGTACTGCCCCGTGGGACTGCATCCATCAGGAGGGATGGGGAGGTTCGGATTGGCAGCACGCGGTCCATCGCGGAGGGCACCTTGCCACTTTCCAGCGGTGGTGTCGGACTCTGCTCTTCTGTGGCACCCTGTGGAGTAAGCCACGCTGCCCTGTGTCTCGTGAGCCTAACGTCCGGCTGGCTAGGAGGACGAGCACTCTGGGGCTGTTGGGGGGGGCAGCTGGTGTTCCCATCAGAGTCACCCAGGTCTCCACCGCTGCTCCCATCCCAGCGATCGGCAGGGGATTCCTGCTGACCCGTGGCTGGAAGCACCATCTCCCCGGACGCCAAAGACGGTTTCCACCCCGACAGGTTCAGGACAGACAGGACCATCTGTCTGGTGGCTACTGATGAACCTTTGGGGAGGAATCTGGAGCGCCCTGCAGGCCTGGAGAACTCGCCTGTTTAAAGAGAGAAAGCAGGAGGTGAAATCTTTAGAAAGGTATTCCGATCAATGTCTGAGCCCTTTAAAATGGTCACGCAAGAGCGAAAGGCCAAGCTCCTGATTCTGGCAAGCAGCGAACAACTCTCCACTTGCCAAGGTTTCTCCCTGACTTCTCTCTCCCTCCCATTTAGACTGCAAGCCCCGTATGGGACTGTGTCTCTCTTGAAGATCTTGTAGCCACCCTAGTATTTTGTACAGTGCTTGGCACGTAAGTCATAACGGACAGGGAAACGTGACTGCTTATTCTCTTGTATTGTAATAATAATGATGGTGTTTGTTAAGTGCTTACTATGTTCTAAGCGCTGGGGAGGTTACAAGGTGATCAGGTTATCCCACGTGGGGCTCACAGTTTTACAGATGAGGTAACTGAGGCACAGAGAAGTTAAGTGACTTGCCCAAAGTCACACAGCTGACAGTTGGCGGAGCCAGGATTTGAACCCATGACTTCTGACTCCAAAGCCCGCGCTCTTTCCACTGAGCTACACTGTTTCTCTTACTCTCCCAGGGGCTTAGAACAGTGCTCTGCACATAGTAAGCACTCAATAAATACCCTAATTGATTTTTTAATGGCATTTATTAAGCGCTTACTATGTGCAGAGCACTGTTCTAAGCGCTGGGAGGTTACAGGGTGATCAGGTTGTCCCATGGGGGGCTCACAGTCTTCATCCCCATTTTCCAGATGAGGTAACTGAGGCAGAGAAGTTAAGTGATTTGCCCAAAGTCACACAGCTGACAATTGGCAGAGCTGGGATTTGAACGAGGATTTGAACCCCTGACCTCTGATTCCAAAGCCTGTGCTCTTTCCACTGAGCCACGCTGCTTCTCTAATTGATTGATAGTAAGTGTTTAAAAACACCCCACCATTAGTAACTAAGAGAAGCTCTGCTGACTGAACTTGGTGCTGACTGATTTCGTAAGCACAAAAAACCATCCTCTAGTTCAGGTTCTGGTTTCTAATCCAGTTTAGCTACAAATTAATTTCAGACCCAAGTAAATCACTGCCCAACCATCTTCAAACCTGCCAATCTCCTGCTCCTCCCTCCTTTCTACTCAGGCCACTCCCACCAGCCTTCTTCTGCACCAATTCATTCATTCAATCGTATTTATTGAGTGCTTACTGTGTGCAGAGCATTGTACTAAGCGCTTGGGAAGTACAAGTCGGCAACATATAAGAGACGGTCCCTACTCAACAACGGGCTCACAGTCTAGAAGGGGGAGACAGACAACAAAACGAAAGATGTGGACAGGTGTCAAGTCGTCAGAACAAACAGAATTAAAGCTAAATCATCATCATCATCATCATCAATCGTATTTATTGAGCGCTTACTATGTGCAGAGCACTGTACTAAGCGCTTGGGAAGTACAAATTAAAGCTAAATGCACATCATTAACAAAATAAATAGAATAGTAAGTATGCACAAGTAAAATAAATAGAGTAATAAATATGTACAAACATATATACGGGTGCTGTGGGGAGGGGAAGTAGGTAGGGCTGGAGGGATGGGGAGGAGGAGAGGAAAAAGGGGGCTCAGTCTGGGAAGGCCTCTTGGAGGAGGTGAGCTCTCAGTAGGGCTTTGAAGGTAGGAAGAGAGCTAGCTTGTATTTATCTGTTCATTTACTTGCTCTTTTCTATTCACTGACATTTACAGCTACTTTATTGCTCTTGTCTCTATAATAATGATGGTGTTTGTTAAGCGCTTATTCATTCATTCATTCAATCGTATTTATTGAGTGCTTACTGTGTGCAGAGCACTGTACTAAGCACTTGGGAAGTACAAGTTGGCAAGATATAGAGACGGTCCCTACCCAACAACGGGCTCACAGTCTAGAGGGGGGAGACAGACAACAAAACAAAACATGTGGACGGGTGTCAAGCCTGTGACACCACTTTTCTAAGTGCTGGGGGGGATACCAGGTGATCAGGTGGTCCCACATGGGGCTCACAGTCTTAATCTCAATTTTACAGATGAGGTAACTGAGGCACAGAGAAGTGAAGTGACTTGCCCGAAGTCATACAGCTGACAAGTGGCGGAGACGGGATTAGAACCCACGACCTCTGACTCCCAAGCCCGTGCTCTTTTCACTGAGCCACGCTGCTTCTCTGTTATCACTATCAGAGTAAAAACTCCTAAAAATCAGGGAGCACATCTTTGTTACTTCTCCTGTTTGATTGTCAAGTACTTAGTAGAGTAGAAGCAGCGTGGCTCAATGGAACGAGCGCGGGCTTTGGAGTCAGAGGTCATGGGTTCAAATCCTGCCTCCGCCAATTGTCAGCTGTGGGACTTTGGGCAAGTCACTTCACTTCTCATCACTTCACATCTGGAAAATGGGGATTAAGACTGTGAGCCCCCTGTGGGACAAGCTGATCACTCTGTAACCTCCCCAGCGCTTAGAACAGTGCTTTGCACATAGTAAGCGCTTAATAAATGCCATTATTATTATTATTATTATTATTACAGTGCTCTGCACAAATCAGTTCCTCAAGAATGTTAGCACTGGTGTGAAGTTGACTTACGCTTGCATTTCCAGCTGTTTGCCCGATCTCCAACCATTGGGGCTGATGGTGGGGTACGCTCTCCTTTTGGCTCTCTAGCTCCCAGGGCACTAGCTCCCTTGATACTCGTTACTTTTGTGAGCACAAATTGATTGACTCTCACCAGGACAAATGCCATCAATCTGGTTCTCCTCCCCACCCCCCTTAATTGACTCTACAAGTTAAGGAGAAGCATGAACTAGCCATTTATGTGCACAGCATCCTAGACCCCATCCAGCAGGAATGGCTGGAGATAAAGAGATTGCTGGTAAAAAAATCTAAAAGTGAAATTTTACAAAACCCACCACAGATTCATACATTTTTGGAAGCTAGAGACACTCGGGAGGTTCTCAACTGCCTTGATAAGATTTTGCTCTAAGGGTTTTCCTTTTCTTTGACTGTTGTCCACCCAGGAAACCACCTCAGTCAGGCACAACTGCTCCTTGGGAAATGGGCATCCCCAAGCCCCACTAGTGATAATTTCTCAATAACGTTCGTAACCATTGTTTTTTTGCTAAGATCCTCAATCCTGTGTCTTAACAGTAAAAGTACATACGTTGTAATGCTCCGTTTAGACTTATCAGCTGCTTGTGGGCAGGGAACATTTCTACCAACTCTTGTATATATGTATATATGTTTGTACGTATTTATTACTCTATTTATTTTACTTGTACGTATCTATTCTATTTATTTTATTTTGTTAATATGTTTTGTTTTGTTCTCTGTCTCCCCCTTCTAGACTGTGAGCCCACTGTTGGGTAGGGACCGTCTCTATATGTTGCCAACTTGTACTTCCCAAGCACTTAGTACAGTGCTCTGCACACAGTAAGCGCTCAATAAATACAATTGATTGATTGTACTGTTCCCAGTGCTTAGTTCGGTGCTCTGCACGCACTAAGTGCTCAATAAATACCATTGACTGATTGACTGCTTTGGGAACAGGCTGAAACCCTGCTCCTCCAGGCTTGGTTTTACTATTTAATCCTGACATATTCCTAGCATCATCAGTTAATACTTCTAGTAATGCTTGGCACAAAGCATGTACCTTTGGGGGCTTGGACAGCTGCCCGATTCCACCAGTTTGGGTGGGGATCTAGTTGTTTTGGGATACTTTGGTTTCCACCCCGTTCCCATGCAGAGGTGGCAGGAGAGAAACCAAAGTATCCAAAAAACAACTAGATCCCCACCCAAACTGGTGGAATCGAGCAGCTGTACAAGCCCCAAAAGGCACATACTTTGTGCCAAGCATTGTACTAAGTGCTAGGTGTGATACAAGATAAGCACTGCCTATCAACCCATCAGCCACCCTTCAAATGAATATGTACATTCAATTGTAAAAACACTCTGAAGTCTTTTCCCTGGCATATTTGATCTTTGTTCTTCCTCTTTATTTTGTCTATCTGCCTACCTATTCAAATATAAAATCCTTGTGGACAGTGGTCGGGTATTTTGTTTCTGTTGTTCTTTCCCAAGTGTTTTGTATTCAGTGGGTGCTCAATAAATACCACTGGTGGACTAACAGCCAAGGAAACTGGCTACACATAGGAAAGGGCAGCCTGTCCAGCAGGGCAGACTCTGGAGCAGAGCTTAAGTTTCATGCCTCTAGACACGTCTATCAAATCAATGATATTTTTTGAGCACTTACTGTATGCAGAGCACTACCATGGGAGAATGCAATAGGGTTGGTAGGCACACTCCCTGCCTTCAAGAAGCTTACAGACATTAAAATAAATTATAACTAGGATTTGGACATAAGTGCTGTGGGGATGGGGTGTGTATCAAAGTGCTTAAGGGGTACACAGCCAAGTGCGTAGGCAACACTCAAGGGGGTGGGGTGAATAGGGTGGGGAAATGAGAGATTTGTACAGGAAGGTTCTTGGAAACTTGACTTTAGATGGGCTTTGAGTATGGGGAGGGTGATGGTCTGACGGATATGACGGGGGAGGGAGTTTCAGGCCAGAGGGAAGATTTGAGCAAGGGGTCTGTGGAGAGAGAGAGAGATGAGATCAAGGTACAGTGAGTAGTTTGGCATTAGAGGAGCAAAGCTCGTGGGCTGGGCGATAATAGGAGATTAGCAGGGTTAGGTAGGAGTGGGGAAAGCTGATTGAATGTCTTAAAGCTGGTGGTAAAGAGTTCAATGCAAGAGTCGTTTTCCACCAGAAAAAAAAATCTACAAAAAAGCTAGCAAAGCCCATTTGCCCCATGCAGATGTAGTCACGAAGATATGATATCCTCGAAACAGTCCGGAAAGGCAGAGGAGGCAAAGCTGCTGAAAATAAAGGTGCCCCCAAAACACAAATCCTATGCCTGTCCTAGTAAAGAAAGAGCTAATTAATGCAGCCTCATTGTCCTGCTTTCAGGAGAACTGAAAGGAATGAAAAAATAAAGCTAAATGGGACACTGCTTGGGTAGGGAGGGGTGGGGGGTCAGTCTGCCATTAGGGAAGGGCCTGGATTTCTCCCTCAGGTTCCCGGGCCGGAGGTCACATCCTGCCAGCGAAGGGCGAACAGTGGACCTTGGCTCGTCCCCCAGTCCCTGTCATTTCCAGCTCCCGGCTTCTGGTGATCAGAATTCAGCAGGAGCTGGGGTAGGGATGCCCTGTGCTACGACCCCTCCCTCTGAAGGGCCCCACAAGGGTGTGGGTACAAGCCCTCACAGGCCAAAAGGGCCTGCTGTCATAGCAGCAAAAAAAAATAAAAAAATGTTCATACCTGAACAGCCTTTTCCAAACTTTTTATTTTACTGGAGCTGAGTTCCTGTCTATTCTGGCTTACTTCTAGCACTACTTAAGGAGAATGAGAGACAGACAGAGAGACAAAGATGGACTAGTGGATAGAGCATTGGCCCGGGAGTCAGGAGGTCATGGGTTCTAATCCTGGCTCCACCACTTGTCTGCTGCGTGACCTTGGGCAAGTCACTTCACTTCTCTGGGCCTCAATTTCCTGTAAAATGGAGATTAAGACTGTGAGCTCTATGTGGGACAGGGACTGTGTCCAACCCGATTATCTTTAATCTATCTCAGCGCTTAGTAATAATAATAATAATAATTTTGGCATTTGTTAAGCGCTTACTATGTGCCAAGCACTGTCCTAAGCGCTGGGGTAGATACAAGGTCATCAGGTTGTCCTGCCCTTTGTCCCTGAGGAGGGCATCTCTAGCTGTGTACTTCAGCTTGTATAGACGTAGTTCTTATGATGGTGAAGCTGAGGATGGTGCAGAGAAAATGCAATGATGAACAGAAGGCAAGGGAGCTCTTTTCTAGCTACTATTTCACCAGTCTCTGTTAATATGTCCCCCGGGGACTCCCTACGTGGTGTAAAAGGGAGCTGAGAGGTTGGAGTAGGAAAAAATTAGGAGTTTGTGGCAAAATGTGTAGATTTTGCACACACACAAAAATGGATCCCAAAGGGATTTTCCTAATCCAAATATGGAAATTTAAGATCTGAGGGCAGATACCCTAAGTGCCTGGGAAGTCGTCGTCTCGTTCACACTTTTGGCTCAACAGGAACCAACTTGTTCAAGTTTTACTTCTAACGAGGTTTATGCTGGCATAACAAGCTTTTCCAGCAGAGTTCTGAGCAGTGAAACACCAGGCAGCTTGTGTGGGTGCCCAGTAAATTCTTGATAGGTGAGAATGAAGAATCAGAGTTCCTGGCTTCCACTATTCAATTTTTTTTTTAAAGCCCAGCAATTTCAAGTCACATTTCTAATTGTGAAATCAGTGAGCTTTTTGATCTGTCATCTTCCATTCCTTTTCAGTAGACACAGTCTCACTTATCCCCTTCACCTCTTGGAGGTAAGTAGATAGGAGGAGTAGTATTTATTAAGAACTTACTCTATGTAGAGCACTGGGAAAGAATACACAAGTGAGAATTAGGCATATTCCCCGCCCCTCAGGAGGCTCCTAATCTGAAAGAACATGCTTTCCCCACTTTCAGAGGGGAAACAAACTCGTGACCCCACCAGACAAACAGCTGGGGGTCTCTGAACACTCTAGAACCGGGTTTGTTTGTCCTTTCAAACAAACCTGGCTTTCGGGATGGCTGAAACCACTGGCAATTCTAGGATCCAGTTAAATACAGACGCCTGGAGGCATTTGATGAATATTACCTGATGGTGGTTTCCTACCCCATGTTGTCATTTCATTGCACTGAAGTGGCTGTTTTGAGGGTCTCATTGCTTCGCGACTGAGTCTGCATGGGGCATGAGGAGAAGATCTCCCAGCTCCCTTAGTAGCTCTGATGCTCTTCCCACATTTGGGGCTGCCAGACTACGAGCTGGCTAACTAGAAAGGGCAGCACTAGTCCAACCTGAGCTGTCCAAATGTGGCACGGACATAGGCACGCTTAACAAAATCAGATGTCCTGGGCCTGGAATGCCCTCCCTCTGCCCATCCGCCAAGCTAGCTCTCTTCCTCCCTTCAAGGCCCTGCTGAGAGCTCACCTCCTCCAGGAGGCCTTCCCAGACTGAGCCCCTTCCTTCCTCTCCCCCTCGTCCCCCTCTCCATCCCCCCATCTTACCTCCTTTCCTTCCCCACAGCACCTGTATATATGTATATGTTTGTACATATTTTTTACTCTATTTATTTATTTATTTATTTTATTTGTACATATCTATTCTATTTATTTTATTTTGTTAGTATGTTTGGTTTTGTTCTCTGTCTCCCCCTTTTAGACTGTGAGCCCACTGTCGGGTAGGGACTGTCTCTATTTGTTGCCAATTAGTACTTCCCAAGCGCTTAGTACAGTGCTGTGCGCATAGTAAGCGCTCAATAAATACGATTGATGATGATGTCCTGCAGATTAAGTTTTACTTTACTTTATTTTACTTGTACATATCTATTCTATTTATTTTATTTTGTTAGTATGTTTGGTTTTGTTCTCAGTCTCCCCCTTTTAGACTGTGAGCCCACTGTTGGGTAGGGACTGTCTCTATATGTTGCCAACTTGGACTTCCCAATCGCTTAGTACAGTGCCCTGCACACAGTAAGCGCTCAATAAATACGATTGATGATGATGATGATGATGACGTTTTTGAGGGAACAGCATGTGCATCGAGCAAGGAGTCGAGATGCTCCATGGGACCTTTTGCGTTCCCGAAAACGTTCCGTACACATTTTGAATCACAGCTGCGAGACCTGAGGCTTGTAGACCGTAAACTCATTGTGGGCAGGGAACGTGTCTACCAACCCTGTTATAGTGTACTCTCCCAAGCACTTTAGTGCAATGCTCTGCACACAGTAAACTCTCAGTAAGTTTGATTGATAGATTGAGATGAGCATGGAATAAAAACACGTCATACCTGCCTGGGCTGAGATTTGAGCTGTTTGAGCAAGGCAGCTAATCCTTGGTGAGGAATGAAAAGCAGCTCTCGATGAAGGCATTGACTCTCCCAGAGCTTGTTTCTTGCTTCCGCTGCTGGCCAGCTGGAGAGAAAGAAAGACAACCCCAGCCGTGGACCCAGTTACTGGCTTGCTGGAGGACATTAGTAGAACAAAATACAGAGACTATGGAGAACTGCACAAAGCCCTCGGTTCTGCAATAAAATACCACCAAGCTACTTTTCTTAGTCCACAGCTGGTGAACCAAACCTGAACTCAGCCTCTTCCTTCATTCCTTCACTCACTCCTTCAATGTACATATTTATCACCCTATTTATTTGATTAATGATGTATGTATAGCTATAATTCTATTATGGTACTGACACCTGTCTACGTGTTTTGTTGCCTGTCTCCCCCCATTCTAGACTGTGGACCCGGTTGTTGGGTAGGGACTGTCTCTATCTGTGCCCATTTGTACTTCCCAAGCGCTTAGTCCAGTGCTCTGCACACAGTAAGCGCTCAATAAATACAATTGAATGAATGAATGAAAGGTTTCAAAACCCAGGTCCTAATTCAACTGACACTTTGCTGCCTCAGTAAATTGGGCTTGGTCCACATCAGCATTTTGGGGTGAATATGCAAGATTGCATTGACTCATTCGGTGGGTTGAAAATAACATATTTTTCCACAAGTAAAACTCACATGGAGGGATGGGGTAAAAGGGAGGTGGAGAATAGATACCGATAGACTTTCTTAAATACATGAAGGAGGAAAAGATATTATTTTAAACTCTTTGGCGTTAAACATGGCATTACTTAGGTTCAGCTAATACAGATGACATTCAGTATGCAGTTGAGATTTTGGATCACAGTGGCTGTCCGTCTCCTAAGCGTGAGTGGTTGTTGAAACTTTATTATTTAATTTCCATTGTTTTAGATAAAGAAGTTACGGTTCTCTTTTTATACCGTCTCTAAATACGTACAACGTACATTAAAGAGACTTGGTCCCTGGCCTCCGGGAATTTACAATTTAATGGGGGCCGACAGGCAGCCACCAATTGGAGGAAGAACCGTCATGTAAAAAGTATAGCTACCTATATAATTATCTAACAGTAAAAATAAGCAAAGAAATAATTTAGGACTTTTTCCAACAGCAGTTACCAAGAAAGAGAGCAATCAAACCTCAGCTAATGAACCTTTTTAAAAATAATGTTCCTCAAATGATTATATCGTAGAAAAGCCTCAAAACTTTGAAAATATCAATTCCCCAATATCGTCAAGGCAACCCCATCTATTTAACTCCCTTTTCCTCCTCTGGTTCGTAATGCCAGGGGCCAACTACTACAACATTTTCAACAGAGAAAACTTCACGGAGAGAAAAAAGAGAAAGCTTGTGGTCAGTTCTAATCGAAGTTATAGACATCCTAAAACTGAATTTACTATATGAGAAAACATTATGTAGAAATGCTTGAGGATTTTACTCTAGTATTTTTTTTCCGACTGCCTTTTCGCCTTTAGAACTGACAAAACCTAAGAACTTAGCTGATTAATACAGCACACAGAAGGTGCTCAATAAATACCTTGATTGATGTTTCGCTAGGAATAGGATCAAGGGTCTCAGTAACAAGTTCTTAGACACCCACGACCAACCCTTATTTCTTCAACATGAGCAAAGTGGAGGGGGGAAAAAAAGACTTTGAGCACATTTAAGCACTTGGCACACTGCATTGCCCTCGCTAGGTACTCCATAAATGCTATTACTACTACTACTAAGGAGCAGGTGTCAGGAGACCTGGGTTCTAATTGTACTTGTCTGCTGCGTGACCTTGGGCAAGTCACAACTTCTCTGTTTCAATTTCCTCATCCATTCTGATTTTGTTGCATCCAGCTGAGCTCTTAGCACATAATACGTACTCAACACCACACATTAGCAGTTACGTAAACCAATTATTACTAACTGAAACCAATACTTGAAAGTCAAGTTAACCAAAATCATAACAGTCCTTAAACATCAAACATGGAGCAGTAGTTCATATAGACTGACACCTGGGCTATGCATTTTCCTGAAATTATATGAACTTAAAAAAAAAAATCAAATTTCAGCTTCCCCAGCCATCAGTCAGATTCAAAAGACATGTGAGTGTCTGGTCTGGCTGCCAGCGGCAGAAACTCTTAGAGAACTTGTAGTTCAAGTGTTTGTGGCCGGGGAATGTGTCTGTTTATTGTTATATTTTACTCCCCCCAGTGCTTATTACAGTGTTCTGTACACAGTAAGCGCTCAATCAATACAGTTGAATGATTTCCTGAAGGAGGAAGAGAATGCCTTCCATACCTGTTGGGATCTTGGTTGCTTTCTCCCTCTGCGGCAGCTTTTTAACGATAGTGATTGGAGAGAAGACAAGTTAGGAAAAACCTTCATATTTCTGAAAACCTAAGAGAATTCAAAGGCAAGGGGTTAGCGACGGAATAATTTTCTTGACATTATTTTGAAAGTTTCATTTCTGGCTGCTTTTAGGAAGATTAGAATAAGGATCACATAGCAGGTACGCAGCCACAAAGTTTAGACCCATGGCCATCTGGTGGGTTCTTCGGAACCCACCTTGATCAGGTTGATAAGTGGATAGGATCCCCCACCACCACCTATAATACTATTATTATTTCCATTGATTAGGATGAAACCATACCATTAAAGAGAGTTCATCCTAACTCCTGTAGATTGACCAATTTTCCTTCACTAGGAAATTTATCCCCGAAACAAGCTTCCTTTTCACAATTTGAGGTGGTTCTGAATTGACACCAGGCATAAGATTTATAAATCAGCCCTTATATATTGATTTAAATGCACTACTTGTTTTTTCATCCATGTCTCTATTCACCATTCCAAACTCTTCCTCCCTGTCTCTTTTATTAGATTGCAAACTCCTGGAGGGGAGGGATGATGTCTCCTGCTTTTATTGTACAGGCATACCCCATGATACAGCCATAATGTGGTCCTTGAAAGTACAGCTGTATTGTGGGCTGAGTTTTCGTCTAGGCTTAGGATATAGATTGGGACCTATACCAAAACCTCTGCAAAAATATGAAATTACTATATACTGTTACATTAAGCATCACTAACTGATTAATCTTTGTTAAAGAGTAACATCACATTAGCTCAATGAGGAACTGTGGTACAATTAGGAGTCTTTTCAAGTAGAGGCTTGTTTTAGGGACTGTGGTAGTGGTTTTTCAACTTTGTGAAGAAATTGTCCAGCTTAGCTTGAATAAAAAGCTTTCTTTTCATCTTGAAGAAATTGTCCAGCTTAGCTTGAATAAAAAGCTTTCTTTTCATCTTGAAGAAATTGTCCAGCTTAGCTTGAATGAAAGCTTTCTTTTCATCTTCATTAAGTGCCCTGTAGCAGGCCAACTTCTTTTGAACACCTCTTTATGCCTTTGAACTCTTCTCTCCGTCAGGATCTTCAATCATTTTTGTAAATGTCATTGGCCTTCTTTAAAATTGATACAAGACTTCTTGGGAAACCAAAAATTCTTCCCTCCAGAAATTCTTGGGCAAGTCACATAACTTCTCTGTGCCTCGGTTTCCTCATCTACAAAATGGGGATTTAGTGCCTGTTCTCCCTCCTACTTAGACTGTGAGCCCATGTGGTGCAGAGACTGTGCTGACCTGATTAACTTGACACATGGTAAGTGCTTAAATTGCATAATTCGTTTTTTGAGTTTTAATTTTTTTAATCATAAACGGTGATAATCCAGGGTTACCCATCAAATAACTGCCTAATCATTGGGTTGTACATATCCGGGGTGGCTGTAACTTGGGGGTATGTCTGGTCTTTCTCCAGCGCTCAGTCCAGCGGCCTGCACTCAAATACTACTGATGAAGCAAATGCCATGTTCTCTGGAGAACAAGTTAGAGGCAGTTAGCTTATTCAGTTAATAAAAGGTATTTGAGGAACATTAACTCGGTAGAACATCACAAATTTTTGGACATTTTTGATGTAATGCAGCATGGATCCAAGAAATCTGAAACTTTTAAGAGGTCAAGGACCAATAGTTTAAAGAAGAGGAATCGCTGCCCTAGTGGGTAGGTCAGTGCCCCCCACCCCATCCAGGAGGGAAGGCTGAGAAAATAATGTTGATAAAATCCTTTGAGATCCTTGGCTGGAAAGCCAGCAGATCCCCCAATATCATAGGAAACTGTACTTTAACCCTTCCAAAAATGTGAAAAAAATACAATTATATTTTGATAAATAGGGGTTGTTTGGGAAGGAGATGACGCGGGATCCGAGAGCGGGCACAAACATCACACGTGACGAAACTAACTGACCTTTCCTCCTTTGGAACTAAAAAAACCCCAAAACCCGCCACCACTCCCCAGCAGGCTATTTTTAATTTGTATGAGCCCACTCAAGTTTTTCACCGTCGGTTTTACGGAGCATAAAGCCTTCAGCTTGGTGGGAAAACGTGATTTCATCACTCTGAATTTCTTTTCTTTTTTTAAAGATTTCTCAACTTTTCTTTCTTGTAAGGGGTATCTGCCCGAAACCTTTGTTCCGGGAGGGTGTAATTTCCCCCTCCTCAAGCATCTGTAGGCGGAGCCCAAACCGTTTACGTTTGTGTGTGTGTGTGTGTGTGTGTGTGTGTGTGTGTGTGTGTGTGTGTGTTTTTAATAATAATGACAACAATGATGGCCTTTGTTAATAATAATAATAATAATAATAATAATAATGATGGCATTTGTTAAGCAATTGCTATGTGCAATGTTCTAAGCACTGGGGAGGATACAAGGTGATCAGATTGATCATGATCAATCATGATTGATACAATCAATACAACATGATCACCTTGTAACCTCCCCAGCGCTTAGTACAGTGCTCTGCACACAGTAAGCGCTCAATAAATACGATTGAATGAATGAATTGTCCCACGTGGGGCTCACATCCCCATTTTCCAGATGAGGGAACTGAGGCCCAGAGAAGTGAAGTGGCTTGCCCAAAGTCCCACAGCCGACAGTTGGTGGAGCCGGGATTTGAACCCATGACCTCTGACTCCAAAGCCCGGGCTCTTTCCATTGAGCCACGCTGCTTTGTTAAGCGCTTACTATGTGCAAAGCACTGTTCTAAGCGCTGGGGAGGTAACAAGGTGATCATGTTGTCCCACGGGGGGCTCACAGTCTTAAATCCCCATTTTCCAGATGAGGGAACCGAGGCCCAGAGAAGTGAAGTGGCTTGCCCGAAGTCCCACAGCCGACAGTTGGCGGAGGCGGGATTTGAACCCATGGCCTCTGACTCCAAAGCCCGGGCTCTTTCCACTGAACCACACTGCTTTGTTAAGCGCTTACTATGTGCATAACACTGTTCTAAGCGCTGGGGAGGTTACAAGGTGATCAGGTTGCCCCGCGGGGGGCTCACAGTCTTAAATCCCCATTTTCCAGATGAGGGAACCGAGGCCCAGAGTAGTGAAGTGGCTTGCCCGAAGTCCCACAGCCGACAGTTGATGGAGCCGGGATTTGAACCCATGGCCTCCGACTCCAAAGCCCGGGCTCTTTCCACTGAACCACACTGCTTTGTTAAGCGCTTGCTATGTGCAAAGCACTGTTCTAAGCGCTGGGGAGGTTACAAGGTGATCAGGTTGCCCCGCGGGGGGCTCACAGTCTTAAATCCCCATTTTCCAGATGAGGGAACCGAGGCCCAGAGTAGTGAAGTGGCTTGCCCGAAGTCCCACAGCTGACAGTTGGCGGAACCGGGATTTGAACCCGCCATCGACCCCCGGCCCACGTCCTCCCCCGGGCCTGGAATGCCCTCCCTCTGCCCATCCGCCGCGCTAGCTCTCTTCCTCCCTTCAAGGCCCTGCTGAGAGCTCACCTCCTCCAGGAGGCCTTCCCAGACTGAGCCCCTTCTTTCCTCTCCCTCTCGTCCCCCTCTCCATCCCCCCGTCTTACCTCCTTCCCTTCCCCACAGCACCTGTATATATGTATATATGGTTGTACATATTTATTACTCTATTTATCTATTTATTTATTTATTTTACTTGTCCATTTCTATCCTACTTATTTTATTTTGTTGGTATGTTTGGTTCTGTTCTCTGTCTCCCCCTTTTAGACTGTGAGCCCACTGTTGGGTAGGGACTGTCTCTATGTGATGCCAATTTGTACTTCCCAAGCGCTTAGTACAGTGCTCTGCACATAGTAAGCGCTCAATAAATACGATTGATTGATTGATTGATTGATTGATGACCTCCGACTCCAAAGCCCGGGCTCTTGCCACTGAGCCCCGCGGCTTCTCTTTTTTTTTGTTCGTTTGTGTGTGTGTGTGTGTGTGTGTGTGTGTGTGTGTGTGTGTGTGTGTGTGTGTGTGTGTGTGTGTGTGTGTGTGTGTGTTGCGGGCTTTGGTCGGGGGCCGCTCCTTCCCTCCCCAGCGGTTCGGGCAAGGTGACAACCCGGCCGGGCCGGCGGGGCGGAGGAGGGCTGTGTCCCCCGGCGACAAACCCCCGTGCCCCCCGCGCCGCTCCGCACCGCTCCGCCTGCCCCCGTGCCCACCGCACTGCGGAACACTGCTCCGCGCCCCCCGCACTGCCCCGTGCCCCCCGCGCCGCTCCGCACTGTTCCGCACTGCTCCGTGCCCACCGCGCCGCTCCGCGCCGCTCCGCGTGCCCCCGTGCCCACCGCACTGCGGAACACTGCTCCGCGCCCCCCGCACTGCCCCGTGCCCACCATGCCGCTCCGCTTGCCCACCACACTGCTCCGCGCCCCCCGCACTGCCCCGTGCCCACCGCGCCGCTCCGCACTGCTCCGCGTGCCCCCCGCGCCGCTCCGCACTGCCCCGTGCCCACCGCGCCGTTCCGCGTGCCCACCACACTGCTCCGCGCCCCCCCGCACTGCCCCGTGCCCCCCGCGCCGCTCCGCACCGCTCCGCGTGCCCCCGTGCCCACCGCACTGCCCCGTGCCCACCGCGCCGCTCCGCTTGCCCACCACACTGCTCCGCGCCCCCCCGCACTGCCCCGTGCCCCCCCGCGCCGCTCCGCACTGCCCAGTGCCCCCCCGCGCCGCTCCGCACCGCTCCGCGTGCCCCCGTGCCCACCGCACTGCCCCGTGCCCACCCAGCCGCTCCGCGTGCCCACCACACTGCTCCGCGCCCCCCGCACTGCCCCGCGCCCCCCCGCGCCGCTCCGCACTGCCCCTCCTGCCCACCGCACTGCCCTGTGCCCACCGCGCTGCTCCGCGTGCCCCCCGCACGGCTCCGTGCCCACCGCGCCGCTCCGCACTGCCCCGTGCCCACCGCGCCGCTCCGCGTGCCCACCGCACTGCCCCGAGCCGCCCCGCGCTACTCCGCGTATTCCCCCCACAGCCCCGTGCCCACCGCGCCATTCCGCACTGCTCCGCGTGCCCACCGCGCCTCTCCGCACTGCCCCGTGCCCACCGCGCCGCTCCGCACTGCCCCGTGCCCACCGCACTGCTCCGCACCGCTCCGCGTGCCCACCAAACTGCTCCGTGCCCACCGCGCCGCTCCGCACTGCTCCGCGCCCACAGCACTGCCCCCCGCACTGGCCCGTGCCCCTCCGCACTTCCCCGTGCCCACCGCGCTACTCCGCGACACCCCCCGCACTGCCCTCTGCCCACCGCGCCGCCCCGCCCCGCACTGCCCCGCGCAGCGCTCCGCGCCCATCCGCACTGCCCCGTCCCTCGGGTCACCTGTGCGGAGGAGGGGAGCTCGGTCCGCGGGCGCGGCCGGAGCCCCACGGGGGAAGCCAAGCTGGCCCCACCGGCCCGGAGGAGGAGGAGGAGGAGGAGGAGGAGGAGCGCGGAGCGGCGGCGGCGGCGGCCCACCCACAGCCCTCTCCCCCCTCAACGCTCTGACCTCCCGCCCCCGGGCATCGGCCCTCCGCGGGAAACTGAGGCCGGGCTGTCCGGGGGCCGGGCCTTCCGAGGGCCGAGCCCGGGGTGGGAAAGATGAGGCTGCTGACAGACCCTCGGCCTGGAGGGGACCCAATCAATCAATCAGTCAATCAATCGGATTTACTGCGCGCTTATTGGGTGCAGAGCACTGTACTAAGCGCTCGGGAAGTCCAAGTTGGCAACATGTAGAGACGATCCCTACCCAACGGTGGGCTCACAGTCGAAAAGACCCAAAACTTCCTTCTTCCCCCCCGGCCAGGAGCCCCAAATGTCCATCATCCGACACAGCTCGAGGCCCCCGCTGCCTGCTTCTCAGGCTATTCATAATGGCGTTTATTAAGCACTTACTACGTGCAAAGCACTGTTCTAAGTGCTGGAAAGGTTACAAGGTGATCAGGTTGTCCCACGGGGGGCTCACAGACTTAATCCCCATTTTACAGATGAGGTAACTGAGGCCCAGAGAAGTGAAGTGACTTTGCCCAAAGTCCCACAGCAGACAGTTGGCAGAGCTGGGATTTGAACCCATGATATCTGACTCCAAAGCCCATGCTCTTTCCACTGAGCCACGCTCTTCTCTATTTTATAACAGACCTCAAAACGCTCCCTCCCTCTCACTTAAAAAAGCCTTCCGGGGCTCAGTGAAAAGAGCGGGCTTGGGAGTCAGAGGTCGTGGGTTCTAATCCCCCCCCTCTCTGCCACTTATCAGCTGGGCGACTTTGGGCAAATCACGTAACTTCCCTGTGCCTCAGTTACCTCATCTGGAAAATGGGGATTAAGGCTGTGAGCCCCCCCCCCCCCGTGGGACAACCTGATCACCTTGTAACCTCACAGCCTTAATCCCCATTTTCCAGATGAGGTAACTGAGGCACAGGGAAGTTATGTGATTTGCCCAAAGTCGCCCAGCTGATCACAACGTGATCACGCTTAGAACAGTGCTTTGCACATAGTAAGCGCTTAACAAATACCAACATTATTATTATTATTTCCTCTTCTCCCACTCCTTTACGCGTAGCCCTGGCGCCTGGATTCGTACCCTTTAGTCACCTCTCCCTCCGCACTTTTATCCGTCATTTATATTCACATCGTAACCTCCCCAGCACTTAGAATGGTGCTTTGCACATAGTAGGCGCTTAATAAATGCTATTATTATTATTCTCTGTGCCCCGGTTACCTCATCTGCAAAATGGGGATTAAAACTGTGAGCCCCCCGACTGTGTAACCTCCCCAGCGCTTAGAACGGTGCTTTGCACATAGTAGGCGCTTAATAAATGCTATTATTGTTATTCTCTGTGCCCCGGTTACCTCATCTGCAAAATGGGGATTAAAACTGTGAGCCCCCCGACTGTGTAACCTCCCCAGCGCTTAGAACGGTGCTTTGCACATAGTAGGCGCTTAATAAATGCTATTATTATTATTCTCTGTGCCCCGGTTACCTCATCTGCAAAATGGGGATTAAAACTGTGAGCCCCCCGACTGTGTAACCTCCCCAGCGCTTAGAACGGTGCTTTGCACATAGTAGGCGCTTGATAAATGCTATTATTATTATTCTCTGTGCCCCGCTTACCTCATCTGCAAAATGGGGATTAAAACTGTGAGCCCCCCGACTGTGTAACCTCCCCGGCGCTTAGAACGGTGCTTTGCACATAGTAAGCGCTTAATAAATGCTATTATTATTATCGTCCGTCTCCCCCTCGAGTCTTTGGGTAGGTGGGTAGGGAACATGTTCATTCATTCATTCAATTGTATTTATTGAGCACTTACTATGTGCACTGTACTAAGCGCTTGGGAAGTACAAGTCGGCAGCATACAGAGACAGTCCCTACTCTGTTATATCATACTCTCTCAAGCGCTTAGTGCAGTGCCCTGCACGCCGTAAGTGCTCAATACGTACTTTTCAGTAAATCGACAAGAGAACTGGATCTTGGGGATTCCTCCCTGGAATCGGAACTATTTATTGAGTATTTATGGGGTGCAGGGTGCTTAAGCACTTAACAGTAGGGTTAATAAACTCCATCCCCTGACCTCAAGGAGCTTCAGATCTAGTGGGGGAAACAGACATTAAATAGACTGAGGGAGAAGGAAGTGGTCAACAGGGTTCAAAGGTGACCAAGAGGTCAGGTACGATTAGGATAGAGTAATAATAATAATAATAATAATAATAATGGCATTTATTAAGCGCTTACTATGTGCAAAGCAGGTCTCCTGACTCCCAGCCTTGGACTGTTGGTGACTTGGAGTAAAGAAAGAGAAAACCTGATTAAAGTACTCCAAAAGAGAGCTGGTGAAGAGAAAGAAAAAGCAGCAGGAGTTTGGACAAGAATGGGAGGAGGCTGCTGGGGCATGCAGAGAAGGCTTTTTAGTCGGGCAGGGTACGTGTCTACCGAGTCTATTGTATTGTACTTTCCCAAGCGCTTTGTACACTGCCCTGCACCCAGTAAGTGTTCAATAAATACCACTGATTGATTTTTTGGCAGAGGGGAAGGAGCCCTCTGAGACTGAGAGGTCGAAAACAGCAGTGAGGAAATTGGGAGCAAATGTTCATCATCAATCGTATTTATTGAGCGCAGAGCACTGTACTAAGTGCTTGGGAAGTACAAATTGGCAACATATAGAGACAGTCCCTACCCGACAGTGGGCTCACAGTCTAAATTAAATTTTATCTCAGCACTCTTAGGTGATCTATTCTAGACCCTCCTATGTATTTACAATCTTTTTTTAAACTCTCATACCAGAGAGGGGATTAGAACCCAGGCCTCCGGCCTTTCAAGGCTGTTTTACTTTCCCTCTGAGCCACCACAGGCCTCACAATGTTCCTAAGCAATGAAAGGGGACAAGAGAACAGGTGGAAGCTCTCCCCCCTGGGACCCATCTGTGAAGGAGGAAAAAGCAGCAGTATGGCCTAATGGCAAGAGCTTGGGCTTGGGAGTCAGAAGAGTGGGCTCTAATACGGACTCCGCCACTTGTCTGCTGTGTGACCTGGGGCAAATCGCTTAACTTCTCTGTGCCTCAGTGACCTCATCTGTAAAGTGGGGATTCAGACTGTGAGCCCCACAAAGCACAGGGACTGGGTCCAACCTGATTACCTTGTATCTACCGCAGCACTCAGTGCTTGGCACATCATCATCATCATCATCATCATCATCATCATCATCAATCGTATTTATTGAGCGCTTATTGAGCGCACATAGTAAGCACATAGTAAGCACTTAACAGATACCATTATTATTAGTTATTATTAATAAAAAGGAGGGGTGGGAGTGGAGCCGTGAGAAGAGTGGAGGGACCTGGTGAAAGTTGATCTCTGATGCTTTTTACTTTGCCAACAAAGTAGTTGGTGAAGTCAGTAAGGGTTAGGGAGGGAAGCAGTTGTGGGGCTGGGGGTTACCGAATATCAATCAATCAATCGTATTTATTGAGCGCTTACTGTGTGCAGAGCACTGTACTAAGCGCTTGGGAAGTACAAGCTGGCAACATATAGAGACAGTCCCTACCCAACAGTGGGCTCACAGTCTAGAACGGGGAGACAGAGAACAAAACCAAACATACTAACAAAATAAAATAAATAGAATAGATAGGTACACGTAAAATAAATAAATAAATAAATAGAGTAATAAATATGTACAAACATATATACAGGTGCTGTGGGGAAGGGAAGGAGGTAAGATGGGGGGATGGAGAGGGGGACGAGGGGGAGAGGAAGGAAGGGGCTCAGTCTGGGAAGGCCTCCTGGAGGAGATGAGCTCTCAGTAGGGCCTTGAAGGGAGGAAGAGAGCTTGCTTGGCGGATGGGCAGAGGGATTGGGGGCATTCCAGGCCCGGGGGAAAAGAGTTAAGAGTCCGGAATGGTTGGTGGGAGTGAATGAGGGATGAATAGAAGAGTTGTGGAACAGAAGAGGGCTGAATTACAGTGGGGCCAGAGTAAAATTGAAGAGGCAGAAGTTAGCTCAGTCCTTGGATTTTCTCCAGGACCCAAGTGCAGGAGTGGAGAAAGAAGACGGTGGGACCTACTTGATTTCCCCCTTCTCTTTGGCGTTCTCTTCCTCCCGACCTGATCCCCTCTCTTCCCCCTAGCAGTCAGCTGAAGCCTATGGATTGGGGGTCCTCCTGACCTTTCAGTGATCATGAATCAGAGGTAGCCCTTTGAAGAGTCTTCCGATTTACCCAGTGTCACTCCCTCTTCCCCACCCCATTGGAGAGGAGTTGTCTGACCAGCTGAGCTTATAAATTGCACCGCTCAGCTCTAGGGAATCACATCTCCAAAGGGGCCTAGCCCAAATAACAGTGAAGCAGAGACAGACAAGCCCTCCCTTCCTAAAAAATGGGGTCTGGTCTCCTCCCTGAGGAGGAAATAGCACCTGCTTACGTGGATCAGTGGGGCAGGCAAGCAGGGAAACGTCCCTCGGGGGGCTCTGTGGCTTGTAGGGCAGGGAGTGGTCCTAGAAACGGTTCTGAGTCTTGAGTCCTGCCTCACTTGCCCCTGAAACCAGTTCTGTGCCCTGGGTGGCCCCCGGGAAAGGTGGATGAAACTCAGCCCTCAGGTTTGTCACAAAGCCAAGCAAGCTTCCTGGGGATTGGCTCCAAACTGGATACCCCAGGGTTGGGCTGACCTAGGGGTGGGAGAGGGTGGGCAGGATAGTTTGATCCAGGGCATTCAATCTGGGCAGGATCGCGGGCAGCGAATAGCTGCCCTTGGGGTGGACAGAGCCCAGGATTCGGGAGTAAAACCCCAGGCAGTGGAGTCTTTGGGAGGAGTAGAAAGAGAGAATGGTATCTGGGCAGTGGCAGGGGGAGAAAGAAGCAGAAGTGCGGAAAAAGCCTCTGCTTTGAGGTCGGAACGGATTAAAGACTAAGGAAAATAAAGTAGAAGAAAGATGATC
This sequence comes from Tachyglossus aculeatus, assembly GCF_015852505.1. Lineage (NCBI taxonomy): Eukaryota > Metazoa > Chordata > Mammalia > Monotremata > Tachyglossidae > Tachyglossus > Tachyglossus aculeatus. The sequence continues at coordinate 10,665,774 of NC_052085.1, read as the reverse complement.
ATTTCCAAAGGATTTAGTGTCAAGTCCCAGCCTCTCCTCCGCTCGTAAGAGGCAGTACTGCATCTCCCATCATCATCAATCGTATTTATTGAGCGCTTACTGTATGCAGAGCACTGTACAGTGGTTAAAAGTCTGTGATGTGGGTGCCGTTACCTCTTACCACCCAGTACCCTACCCAGAGAGAGCCGTCTAACTTCTTTCCCTCAGTTTGCCAGTCATCATCATCAATCGTATTTATTGAGCGCTTACTATGTGTAGAGCACTGTACTAAGCGCTTAGTTAAGTGGGGATAAAAGACCCCCGCCCCACACACCAAGTTTGTCGAAAGGCCAGAGTAATGGAGACCCCTCCAGTCTGTTGAGCCCCTGAGACGACAGCAACGGAGGAATAATAGTTTTTATCAAACCACTCACCACTTTAGTTCTGCCCGGCTGGAATCCAGACCCTTATTAACACACAGGGACTCATTGTTGGAAGAATCAAACCAAGGCAGCCACCAGCTGAGAGCCCCAACCAGACTTCCCTTGGGGGAATCTGGAGGGTGAGAATGACTAAACTGCAAGCAAAGCTGTGACCCTACTTTCAAACTCAACCGACAGTGTCAGCAGAGTGGAAATGAATGTACACACAGGAAGGAAGTGACTACCGAAGCAAGGAGGCTCAAGAGGACAACTCTGGGGTTAGAAATCAACAAAATAGCCCAGATGGCAGAGGGAGGGCAGAAGGGTAGAAATGCCAACACTGATGGAAAGAGACAAAGCAGTCTTCGGCTCTCTGGCCCCTCACTACCTGCCCGAAGACCCCACCAACACCTTCGGCTCTGGGAGTGGACAGAGCTTCCAAGAATAGGTTGTGTTTTGACAGATTCATTCATTCATTCAATCGTATTTATTGAGCGCTTACTGTGTGCAGAGCACTGTACTAAGTGCTTGGGAAGTACAAGTTGGCAACGTATAGAGACGGTTCCTACCAAATAACGGGCTCACAGTCTAAAAGAGGCTCACAGATCCACTTGATATTTAAGATTTAATCTTCGCTATCCATCTTAAGCATACACCTCACCCTCAGTATTTCTGGATACATCTGTAGTTTATTTTAATGCCTGTCCCCGCCTCTAGACTTTAAGGTCCTGGTGGCCAGGGAATGTGTCTACCAACTCTGTTATATTGTACTTTCCCAGATGTTTGGTACAGTGCTCTGCACACGCTAAGCATTCAAATTCCATTGGTGGCCTGATTGATCTAGCCTCAAGCCCACCGCTGACCTGCCGAACTCTCCAAAGCCGTGGATCCTTCTGGTAGGGCAGCATCAGAGCCTGGTTACCAACGAGGGTCCGGTCACTTCAAAGACTCTGGAAAAGCCACTCAGAGAACACGTTCTGCAAAGCCGAAGGCTGCTTTTTCTCTTTCCATCAATGCTGGCATTTCTACCCTCCTGCCCTCCCTCTGCCATCGGGGCTATTTTGTTGATTTCTAACCCCGAGGTCGTCCTGTTGAGCCTCCTTGCTTTGGTAGTCACTTCCTTCCTGTGTGTACATAAAAACCACTGAGGTTTTTATTTGCTACCTGCTTTCCAGAGGACCTGGCGTGGCCGGCTCAGAGGGAAACCCAGGCATGAACACCTGAGGGGAGATTTGAGGGGTGGGAGCTTCTCGATTTCCATCCATTCTTCTCCCTGCTGGCTCCACGTGATTCCCTGCTAACTCTGAGCTCCGACCGGTCAGGATCTTCCCAGAGGTGCGCCCAACCCCACTGGAACACTGGCCCAGTGGGGTTTCCCCAGGCTCACAGTGGGCCGGTTAAAGCCCAGAGACCCGGTGACAGCTGCTTAATTCAGTCTTACCTGGTCATGTGCGAAAATCCTCGTAGGCCTAACATTTTGCTGCTTCTTGCTTGGAATATCCTCCGGCGTCTCACTTTAGTTCACGATCTTGCGTCCGTTGGGCACGTCCGGCCGTGGGCCGGGCACCAATTCCTTGAGTGGAAGAAATGAGGAAGGAGAAGAGACTGCAGAGGCAGGGGAAAGTGGTCCTGGCATCACACCAGCCGAAGACCTTAGGAATCCCAGTACTGCACCTTTGTCACAGTGTGTAGGCCCATTGCCTGCCTGCCTCCAGAGTCAACCCGCTCAGTGCAGAAAGAAGATGGGATGCAGGAACATGTGCTATTTGTCCGGCAGATAAGAAAAAGTAAACCTTGATCTTTAGTCTTCCTCTTTGCTGTTTACACTAATCAGTCACCGTCTTTTCCGGGTCTCCGGTGAACCTGCTGAAAACGGCACGTGGTGTTCTTTCATTCAGTCGTATTTACTGAGCTCTTACTTCGTGCAGAGCACTTTAATAAGTGCTCATAACTAAAAGCATCCTCAGCAGCCACACTGGTGTGATAAAGCTGTTATCACCCTACTGAGGTCAAGATATTTCATGTTCAGGTAGTCTGCAGGATTTCAGAATTTCAGAGTTTGATTTTCTAAGATGGGAAAGCTTTCCTCTTACCTTTGTGTCTCTAGGAACCCCTGGATAGAGAGAATCTATAGGACTGTGAAGATTCAATACTTTTTCTTCTTCCTATTTAAGACTGTAAGCCCCATGCGCGACAAGGACTGGGTTCTGTCTGCATATACTGCATCTACAGTGCTTGACACATGGTAAGCAGTAACAAATACTGCTACTAAAGGAAAGTAAGAGGAAACACAGCCATCAGTTTGTTCAAGCAGGGCAGGGAACGAGTCTACCAACTCCATTTTATTGTACCCTTCCAAGTTCTTAGTACATTCTCCGCACATAGTAAGCATTCAGCAAATATCAGTGATTTAAGAGCAGAGGACTGTGAGGGGGCATGAGCTTGCAAATCAGAACTGCATGCATCCATGTCACCTTAATCAAATCACTTTCCTTGGACACAGCGAAGACTACTGAATTATTTTCTATTAAGGACACAAGTACCTCACTCAGTTATGTACCCAGAGTGTAATCAATAACTACTTACTAACTGACTCAATTGCTCAGATAAAAAATTCCAATACATTTGCTTATAATAGTCATGTCAAAAAGAACCTAAAATGATAGAATTCATCTCCCAGTAAGCACACACCTTGAATTAAATGAGATTTTTAGATGCATAGCTATAGAAAGACAAGAGTTTTGTTTGCACAGTTGCCGAGAATTGGAGCAGAGAACACAGCTGGAAGGTTGTGGGAGACGAGGGCGGTTAGGATAAAGGGAACGGACAGGTATTTTCATTTGTGTCCAGGGACAATCAGGAGTCATTGTGGACTCCTGAGAAGGAGAGAAAATTTAAATGTAAAAGTTTTAGAGAGAAAATTCCCTCACAATTAGGAGTCATTGTGGACTTCTGAGAAGGAGAGAAAATGTAAATTTAAGAGTTTTAGAGGGAAAATTCCCTCTTAAATATTTTCCTTCCCTATTCCTTGCCACTGACATTGCAATCACAAGAGTCCAAAGGGGCCTACTGATAATAATAATAATAATGGATTTTGTTAAGTACTTAGTCTATGCCAAGCACTGCACTGAGCCCTGAGGTAAATACAATACAATCATATTGGACACAATAATAATAATAATAATAATGGATTTTGTTAAGTACTTAGTCTATACCAAGCACTGCACTGAGCCCTGAGGTAAATACAATACAATCAGATTGGACACAATCCCTGTCCCTCACAGGGTTCGCGGACTAAGAGGAAGGAAGAACAGGTATTGGGGTATTGACAGATCTTTTTACGGAGGAGGAAACTGAGGCTCAGAGAAGTTGACCTGCCCAAGGTGACCCAGCAGACAAGTGGTGGAACCGGGATTTGAACCCAGGTCCTCCTGTCTCCACATACTGAAGTCTTGCTTTTGCCACTCCCTTCTCAAACAAGCCCCGGCAAGACAGCAAAGAGCCCCACGCCTGAGCCCTTGGGTGCTTAGTACAGTGCTCTGCACATAGTAAGCGCTCAACAAGTACGATTGATGATGATGATGCCCCTGACTCTGGTGGCAGCTTGAGGAAGCAGCGTGGCTCAGTGGAAAGAGCCCAGGCTTTGGAGTCAGAGGTCAGGGGTTCAAATCCCCAGCTCCGCCAATTGTCAGCTGTGTGACTTTGGCCAAGTCACTTCACTTCTCTGGGCCTCAGTTACCTCATCTGGAAAATGGGGATTAAGACTGTGAACCCCCCGTGGGACAACCTGATCACCTTGTAACCTCCCCAGCGCTTAGAACAGTGCTTTGCACATAGTAAGCACTCAATAAATGCCATCGTTATTGTGATCATTATTTCCGGGCACTAGTTTCCTTCCACCTTCTTCCAGCTGGGACCTCAGCCAACCCTGAGCCTTGCTCCTTTGGAGATCAATCAATCAATCATATTTATTGAGCGCTTACTGTGTGCAGAGCACTGTACTAAGCGCTTGGGAAGTACAAGTTGGCAACATATAGGGACAGTCCCTACCCAACAGTGGGTTCACAGTCTGGAGCACTGTAGACTGTGCTCACTGTGCTCACAGACTGGAGCACTGTACTTCCCAAGCGCTTAGTACAGCGCTCTGCACACAGTAAGTGCTCAATAAATACGATTGATTGATTGATTGATTGGAGATGTGGCCCCCCCACCCCCTCCCCACGCCTGCTGGACCCTGGAACCTCCTGCAAGATGGGACAGTGCGGGGAGAAGGGAACAGAGACTGCCAGAGACAGGCACACTTCTCTCACCCCCTGCCCTTCCCCTATTTGCTACAACCCTGCCTTAGCGTAAGATCCTTGAGGACAGGGAGCATACCTACAAACTATTCATTTTTTATAAGTAGAACTTTTCATGGAAATGAACAACCTCAAAAACCCCAATATGAGTTCTTCAATTAGAAGTCAAGCACCCTTTTCTTATTGTCCTGTTGTTCTCCCCCTCTAGAATGTAAGCTTATTGTGGGAAGGGAAGTGTCTTCTGACTCAGTTGTATTCTTCCAAGTGCTTAGCACAGTCCTCCGCACACGGTAAGCAGTAAATAAATACAATTGATTAATTACTCTCCCAAGCTCTGCGCACAGAAGGTGCTCAGTAAGTACTATTGATTGACAGGTGTGGAATACAGTCCTCCGTACACGGTAAGCAGTAAATAAATACAATTGATTAATTACTCTCCCAAGCTCTGCGCACAGAAGGTGCTCAGTAAGTACTATTGATTGACAGGTGTGGAATACAGTCCTCCGTACACGGTAAGCAGTAAATAAATGCAATTGATTAATTACTCTCCCAAGCTCTGTGCACAGAAGGTGCTCAGTAAGTACTATTGATTGACAGGTGTGGAGTACAGTCCTCCGTACACGGTAAGCAGTAAATAAATGCAATTGATTAATTACTCTCCCAAGCTCTGCGCACAGAAGGTGCTCAGTAAGTACTATTGATTGACAGGTGTGGAGTACAGTCCTCCGTACACGGTCAGCAGTAAATAAATGCAACTGATTAATTACTCTCCCAAGCTCTGTGCACAGAAGGTGCTCAGTAAGTACTATTGATTGACAGGTGTGGAGTACAGTCCTCCGTACACGGTAAGCAGTAAATAAATGCAATTGATTAATTACTCTCCCAAGCTCTGCGCACAGAAGGTGCTCAGTAAGTACTATTGATTGACAGGTGTGGAGTACAGTCCTCCGTACACGGTCAGCAGTAAATAAATGCAACTGATTAATTACTCTCCCAAGCTCTGTGCACAGAAGGTGCTCAGTAAGTACTACTGATTGATAGGTGTGGAGTACAGTCCTCCGTACACGGTAAGCAGTTAGTAAATGCAATTGATTAATTACTCTCCCAAGCTCTGTGCACAGAAGGTGCTCAGTAAGTACTACATACACGGTAAGCAGTTAATAAATGCAATTGATTAATTACTCTCCCAAGCTCTGCACACAGAAGGTGCTCAGTAAGTACTGTTGATTGACAGGTGCGGAGTGCAGTCCTCCATACACGGTAAGCAGTAAATAAATATAATTGATTAATTACTCTCCCAAGCTGTGCGCACAGAAGGTGCTCAGTAAGTACTATTGATTGACAGGTGTGGAGTACAGTCCTCCGTACACGGTCAGCAGTAAATAAATGCAACTGATTAATTACTCTCCCAAGCTCTGTGCACAGAAGGTGCTCAGTAAGTACTACTGATTGATAGGTGTGGAGTACAGTCCTCCGTACACGGTAAGCAGTTAGTAAATGCAATTGATTAATTACTCTCCCAAGCTCTGTGCACAGAAGGTGCTCAGTAAGTACTACATACACGGTAAGCAGTTAATAAATGCAATTGATTAATTACTCTCCCAAGCTCTGCACACAGAAGGTGCTCAGTAAGTACTGTTGATTGACAGGTGCGGAGTGCAGTCCTCCATACACGGTAAGCAGTAAATAAATATAATTGATTAATTACTCTCCCAAGCTGTGCGCACAGAAGGTGCTCAGTAAGTACTACTGATTGATAGGTGTGGAGTACAGTCCTCCGTACACGGTAAGCAGTTAGTAAATGCAATTGATTAATTACTCTCCCAAGCTCTGTGCACAGAAGGTGCTCAGTAAGTACTACATACACGGTAAGCAGTTAATAAATGCAATTGATTAATTACTCTCCCAAGCTCTGCACACAGAAGGTGCTCAGTAAGTACTGTTGATTGACAGGTGCAGAGTGCAGTCCTCCATACACGGTAAGCAGTAAATAAATATAATTGATTAATTACTCTCCCAAGCTCTGCGCACAGAAGGTGCTCAGTAAGTACTATTGATTGACAGGTGTGGAGTACAGTCCTCCATACATGGTAAGCAGTAAATAAATGCAATTGATTAATTACTCTCCCAAGCTCTGCGCACAGAAGGTGCTCAGTAAGTACTATTGATTGACAGGTGTGGAGTGCAGTCTTCCATACATGGTAAGCAGTAAATAAATGCAATTGATTAATTACTCTCCCAAGCTCTGCGCACAGAAGGTGCTCAGTAAGTACTATTGATTGACAGGTGTGGAGTACCCAGGCTCTACATCATTTGTTCAGTTGGCTCTACCCTAAATGCCTCAGAGAGAATGTTTAAGTGGCCACGTTGGAGCAGTCAGTAAAAGTCGGTCTGATTGACAGAAAGGAATCCTGAGAGGTTTATATTAAATCTCCCTTCAGAAATCGGGAGATTTCAGCAAGCACCAGAAAGGACATGGCAATTGAGAAAGTGAAGAAGCAGCAGTTTACCATTTACCTCTGCCTCCTAGCATCCTTGCCAATTTTCCATGATTCACTTCTCTCCCTTTGTTCTTTCATCACTTTTGAGATCAGCCCAAGCTGAACCCCTGGGAGCTTGGGAGCCTGGAGGTTTTCCAAGGAATGTGCCCCTTTCCCACAGCTCTTCTCCTCCCTGGGAACTTCGGTTCCTAGAAGAGTCCAAGATGGATGGTAGTTAAACCTTGTGAGCAAACATATTTTCTTTGCAAACTATCTTTGCTTTAAGAAGATTATCAGTTTGCTGATCAGCTCTAGAAATTCAACTGCTTATCTGAAAAACTATCCATTTTTTATAATTAGAACCTTTCATGGAAATGAACAACCTCAAAAACCCCAATATGAGCTCTTAAATTAAAAGACAAGCGCCCTTTTCTTATCTCCGAACCACAGAACTGCAAGGTACTGATGATATCTGAACATCAGGAAAAAACAAACAGGACCTTGTAAGGCAACAAGAAAGGGGAATCTGGTTCATACTGTCAAATTAGAGTTTAGGGAAGAGAAAATTTTTATTTTGAGAAGATTTTGAATCCTCAAGAGCATGTTAATGAAGGCTTTATGGAAGAATGACAACATAGTTATTTAATTCAAACAACTGTGACTAGGGTCAGGTCACAAAAGTCCCATAATACAAGGCCAACCGAATTTAAAAAATGAGGCACCATGCAATAAGATACCTAAGTATTTTATTATGATGTTCCTCTACTCTACTGACTTGCTTTGGGCCCAGACAGTGCAAGTGCATCATCTAATCTCATCCTGCCTCTGCCACTTACCTGCTGTGTGACCTTGGGCAAGTCGTTTAACTTCTCTGTACCTCAGTGACCCTCATATGAAAAGTGGGGAGAAAATACTTATTCCTCCTTCCCTCTTAGACTGAGTCCCATGTGGAACATGGGCTGTGGTGGTGGTGATGGTGATAAGTATTTATTGAGCGCTTACTGTGTGCAGAGCACTGTACTAAGCGCTTGGGAAGTCCAAGTTGGCAACATATAGAGACAGTCCCTACCCAACAGCGGGCTCACAGTCTAGAAGGGGGAGACAGACGACAAAACACAGTAACAAAATAAAATAAATAGAATAAATATGTACAAGTAAAATAAATAGAGTAATAAATACATCCAAACATACATACATATATACAGGTGCTGTGGGGATGGGAAGGAGGTAAGGCGGGGGGATGGACAGGGGGAGGAGGGGGAGAGGAAGGATTATATGTTTGTACATATTTATTACTCTATTTATTTATTTATTTTACTTGTACATATTCTATTTATTTTATTTTGTTAATATGTTTGGTTCTGTTCGATCCGGCTGTGTTCGATCTGCTATGTGACCTTGGGGAGGTCACTTCACTTCTCTGTGCCCCAGCTTCTTCATTTGTAAAATGGGTTAGAGCAGTGCTTTGCACATAGTAAGCGCTTAATAAATGCCATTATTATTTTTAAGTGTGGGAGCCCCACGTGGGGCAGGGACTGTGTCCAACTTGATTAACTTGTATCACATGGGGCTTACAGTGAGGTAACTGAGGCCCAGACAAAGGAAGTGACTTGCCCAAGACACATGGCAGAGTCAGGATTAGAGCCCAGGTCCTTCCGGCTCCCTGGCACGTGCTTTATCCACTAAGCCATGCTGCTTTCAACAAGGAGTTAAAGCAGGGCACTAATAATAATAATGATGGTATTTCTTAAGGGCTTACTCTGTGCGAAGCACTATTCATTCATTCGTTCATTCGATCGTATTTATTGAGCGCTTACTGTGTGCAGAGCACTGTACCAAGCGCTTGGGAAGTACAAGTTGGCAACATATAGAGGCGGTCCCTACCCAACAACGGGCTCACAGTCTAGAAGGGGAAGACAGACAACAAAACAAGTAGACAGGTGTCAAAATCATCAGAACAAATAGAATTAAAGCTATATGTACAACAGTAACAAAATAAATAGAATAGTAAACATATTTGTAAATGACTTTGTGCCTGTTTTTCCCTCTAGATTGGAAGCTCCTTGTTGACCTATAACACGTGTTCTGCTTCCGCTGTACTTTCCAAAGTGCTTAGTATGTAATGCTTCACTCTTAGCAAATTTCACTATTATTATTATTATTATCGTCACCATCATTCACACTCAAGTAGGCACTCAGTAAGTACTATTGATTGAAAGTCCACAATCGTGGATGTCTAATAGGAGGGGTAGTAGTAGTTGTAGTGTTTATTAAGTGACTGCTATGTGCAAAACTCTTCTAAGGACTGGGAAAAAATACACGGGTGAGATTGAGAATTCTATTCTATTTATTTTGTTAATGATGTGCATCTAGCTTTACTTCTATTTTTTCTGATGACTTGACGCTTGTCCACATGTTTTGTTTTGTTGTCTGTCTCCCCCCCTCTAGACTGTGAGCCCGTTGTTGGGTAGGGACCGTCTCTATATGTTGCCAACTTGTACTTCCCAAGCGCTTAGTCCAGTGCTCTGCACACAGTAAGCGCTCAATAAATACGATCGAATGAATGAATGAATGAATGAATGAGGACTGTCAGAGCTGTGGGTCTGGTTGGGGGGGATTCACAGGCCTCACCTGCCTTTGGATTTAGTTCAGTGGCCAGTCTTGCAGTACCTGGTTGGATAGGGGAACATTTCATCTCCATTTCTTTTTCTTTGGACCACTTAGGGCCATGGTGGGCAGAGAGAGGAGACTCGATCCATCACCCCGTCAGTAGTGAACCTCCTCACTGTGCCTCATTCTCGCCCGTCCCGCCGTCGACCCCCGGCCCACATCCACCCCCTGGCCCGGAATGCCCTCCCTCCGCACATCCGCCAAGCTAGCTCTCTTCCTCCCTTCAGAGCCCTACTGAGAGCTCACCTCCTCCAAGAGGCCTTCCCAGACTGAGCCCCCCATTCCTCTCCCCCTCCCCATCCCCCCCGCCCTACCTCCTTCCCCTCCCCACAGCACCTGTGTATATGTTTGCACATATTTATTACTCTATTTTACTTGTACATATTTACTATTCTATTCATTTTGTTAATGATGTGCATCTAGCCTTACTTCTATTTATTCTGATGACTTGACACCTGTCCACATGTTTTCATCATCATCATCAATCGTATTTATTGAGCGCTTACTATGTGCAGAGCACTGTACTAAGTGCTTGGAAAGTACAAATTGGCAACATATAGAGACAGTCCCTACCCAACAGTGGGCTCACAGTCTAAAACGGGGAGACAGAGAACAAAACCAAACATACTAACAAATTAAAATAGAATAGAATAGACATGTACAAGTAAAATAAATAAATAAATAAATAGAGTAATAAATATGTATCATCATCATCATCAATCGTATTTATTGAGCGCTTACTATGTGCAGAGCACTGTACTAAGCGCTTGGGAAGTACAAATTGGCAACATATAGAGACAGTCCCTACCCAACAGTGGGCTCACAGTCGAAAACGGGGAGACAGAGAACAAAACCAAACATACTAACAAATTAAAATAGAATAGAATAGACATGTACAAGTAAAATAAATAAATAAATAAATAGAGTAATAAATATGTATCATCATCATCATCAATCGTATTTATTGAGCGCTTACTATGTGCAGAGCACTGTACTAAGCGCTTGGGAAGTACAAATTGGCAACATATAGAGACAGTCCCTACCCAACAGTGGGCTCACAGTCTAAAAGGGGGAGAAACATATATACATATATACAGGTTTTGTTGTCTGTCTCCCCCTTCTAGACTGTGAGCCCGTTGTTGGGTTGGGACCGTCTCTGTATGTTGCCCACTTGTACTTCCCAAGCGCTTAGTACAGTGTTCTGCACACAGTAAGCGCTCAATAAATACGATTGAATGCATAGTGGGAGAGAAGGGACGTGTGGCAGTGTGGGCAAGAGAGAGGGACTGAAAATGTGGTCAGGGGAAGTGTGAAGCCCTCAGGGAAGAGAATTTGTCCATAAAGCATTGTGGGGGGACAATAGGAAAAGGAAACAAAGCTCTCTAAGGAAGCAGCATGGCTCAATGGAAAGAGCCTGGGCTTTGGAGTCAGAGGTCATGGGTTCAAATCCCGGCTCTGCCAACTGTCTGCTGTGTGACTTTGGGCAAGTCACTTCACTTCTCCGGGCCTCAGTTACCTCATCTGGAAAATGGGGATTAAAACTGTGAGCCCCCCATGGGACAACCTGATCACCTTGTAACCTCCCCAGCGCTTAGAACAGTGTTTTGCACATAGTAAGTGCTTAATAAATGCCATTATTATTATTAGAGGTGAGTAGTTTTTCAAATATAAAAGCACCTTGCCTCCTGCTCAAAGCTTAATGTGTGCTGTAATTCCCTGGCTCAACAGGTGATTATTTACAGGAGCTTTCGCTGTAGAGCCTCAGAGTGACAGAATGTTTTGTTTTGAAAGCAGAAGAAAACAACGCATTTTGCAACATTTCCTTTATCAAAGGGGAAGAAGGCACACCAGGACAGCAACTGTCAATCAGGAGAAGCAGCCTGGCCTAGTGGAAAGAGCCCAGGCCTGAGAGTCAGGAGATCTGGGTTCTAACCCCACTTGCCTGCTGTGTGACCTCAGGCAATCACATAATTTCTCTGTGCCTTAATTTCCTCAACTGAAACAGGGATAAAAATACCCGTTCTTGCTCCCACTTAGGCGGTGAGCTCCGTCATCATCATCAATCGTATTTATTGAGCGCTTACTGTGTGCAGAGCACTGGACTAGGCGCTTGGGAAGTACAAGTTGGCAACATATAGAGACAGTCCCTACCCAACGGTGGGCTCACAGTCTAAAAGCTCCACATGGATTGGAACTGTGTTCTGTCTAATTGTATTGAATCAACCAATGTTCAGTACATAGTAAACACTTAACAAATATCACAATTAAAATAATAATAACAGTACTTGTTAAATGCTTACTGTGTGTCACGCACTATACTAGGGTACAGTGCTAGGTTAGATACAAGGTAATCAGGTTGGACGCAGTCCCTGAGCCACATGGGGTTCATAATAATAATAATAATAATGGCATTTATTAAGTACTTACTATGTGCAAAGCACTGTTCTATGTGCTGGGGGGATACAAGGTGATCAGGTTGTCCCACGGGGGGCTCACAGGCTTTATCCCCATTTTACAGATGAGGGAACTGAGGCCCGGAGAAGTGAAGTGACTTGCCCAAAGTCACACAGCTGACAACTGGCGGAGCTGGGATTTGAACCCATGACCTCTGAATCCAAAGCCCGGGCTCTTTCCACTGAGCCATGCTGCTTCTCCTGCTTCATAGTCTAAATTAGCTGGAGGAGGATTTAATCCCCATTTTCCATACAGGGAAACTGAGGCATTATTACTACTGTTACTGGTATTATTATGATAGCATGATAACATTATTATGTTATTATGATAACATGATAACATTATGATACATTATAACAAATGTCGTCATTATTATTATTATTATTATTATTATTATTGGCAGGCAGATTCTAACTTTGGCAAATGTTCAGGGGCTGCTGTTACTGCATCACTAAAGCAACCAGGGGGGCCATCGGCTTGGTTTTGTTCCATCATCATCATCATCAATCGTATTTATTGAGCGCTTACTATGTGCAGAGCTCTGTACTAAGCGCTTGGGAAGTACAAATTGGCAACATATAGAGACAGTCCCTACAGTCAGATTTTTCCTTGTGGGCAGGGATCATGTCCACCAAGGTTTAGTACTCTGCTAAGCACCTAGTACAGCGCTCTGCACACAGCAAACACTCAGAAAATACCATGTTGATGTTGCTGGTCTGCTCTCTGTCCAATACAGCAGTGACACGAGATGACTTTTTTTCCGGGATTTCGATTTTCAGCCTCAGCCTCCCCCTGCCTCAGTTTCCGCAACCAAGTCCCAAGAATTGGAAGTGGTACCTTGGTTCCCGGGAGCCTGGGAGGGGAATGCAGTGGCTTTGAAGCGAGGGAAAGGATCGGGGGGGTGTACATATCTATTCCCTATATGTTGCCAACTTGTACTTCCCAAGCGCTTAGTACAGTGCTCTGCACGCAGTAAACACTCAATAAATATGATTGATTGATTTTATTTTTTTAGTACGTTTGGTTTTGTTCTCTGTCTCCCCCTTCCCTGTCTCCCCACAGCACCTGTATATATGGATATATGTTTGTACATATTTATTACTCTATTTATTTATTTTACTTGTACATATCTATTCTCTATATGTTGCCAACTTGTACTTCCCAAGCACTTAGTACAGTGCTCTGCACGCAGTAAGCGCTCAATAAATAAATACGATTGATTGATTTAATTTTGTTAGTACGTTTGGTTTTGTTCTCTGTCTCCCCCTTCCCTGTCTCCCCACAGCACCTGTCTATATGGATATATGTTTGTACATATTTATTACTCTATTTATTTATTTTACTTGTACATATCTGTTCTCTATATGTTGCCAACTTGTACTTCCCAAGCGCTTAGTACAGTGCTCTGCACGCAGTAAGTGCTCCATAAATACAATTGATTGATTGATTTGATTTTGTTAGTACGTTTGGTTTTGTTCTCTGTCTCCCCCTTCCCTGTCTCCCCACAGCACCTGTCTATATGGATATGTGTTTGTACGTATTTATTACTCTATTTATTTATTTATTTATTTATTTATTTTACTTGTACATATCTATTCTCTAGATGTTGCCAACTTGTACTTCCCAAGCGCTTAGTACAGTGCTCTGCACGCAGTAAGCGCTTCATAAATACGATTGATTGATTGATTGATTGATTGATTGATTTCCCGAGAATGGTGTTCAGCAGTCACAGAGGCTGTGGGTCTTTATGTTGCCCTTACATTTTGGTGTACGACGAGTTGCTTGCATAAGGACATGGGCTGGCAAAGGATGCTGCAATCAGTGGCCCCTGAAAACTGATAATCAATCAATCAATCAATCAATCGTATTTATTTATTGAACATTTACCGAGTGCAGAGTGCTATGCTAAGCACATGGGAGAGTTCAACAACCAATCATTGGCATTTCTTCAGCACCCACTGTGTGAAGAGCACTATTCCTTCATTCAATCATATTTATTTAGTGCTTGGGAGAGAAGCAGCGTGGCTCAGCGGAAAGAGCCCGGGCTTTGGAGTCAGAGGTCATGGGTTCAAATCCCAGCTCCGCCAATTGTCAGCTGGGTGACTTTGGGCAAGTCGCTTCACTTCTCTGGGCCTCCGTTACCTCATCTGGAAAATGGGCATGAAGACTGCGAGCCCCCCGAGGGACAACCTGAGCACCTTGTAACCTCCCCAGCGCTTAGAACAGTGCTTTGCACATAGTAAGCGCTTAATAAATGCTATTATTATTATTATTCCCCCCAAAAAAGAACCGCCCCCCAAAAACCACCCCAAAAACCCCCTTCAGTTACATGAGAAAGAAACACTCACAAGAGGGAGCCAGACTCCATTCATAGCATGATTAAGAATGGGGATTAAGGCTGTGAGTCCCCCGTGGGACAACCTGATCACCTTGTAATCTCCCCAGCGCTTAGAACAGTGCTTTGCACATAGTAAGCGCTTAATAAATGCCATTATCATTGTTATCATTATTATTATTATTATTATTATAAATGTCACCCAACTATGGGATCATCATAGAGAAGCAGCGCGGCTCAGTGGTAAAGAGCCCGGGCTTTGGAGTCAGAGGTCATGGGTTCAAATCCCGGCTCTGCCAACTGCCAGCTGTGTGACTTTGGGCAAGTCACTTCACTTCTCTGGGCCTCAGTTACCTCATCTGTAAAATGGGGATTAAGGCTGTGAGCCCCACGTGGGACAAGCTGATCACCTTGTAACCTCCCCAGCACTTAGAACAGTGCTTTGCACATAGGAAGTGCTTAATAAATGCCATCCTCCTTATCATCAATCGTATTTATTGAGCGCTTACTGTGTGCAGAGCACTGTACTAAGCGCTTGGGAAGTACAAGTTTGCAACATACTCATCATTCAAGAGTGGGGCTGGGGGAGGGATTTTTAAATTTTTTTTCTGCTTTTCCACTGTTCGCATCGCGGCCCTCGCTCCGCGCCGTCCCTCAAACCCCTCAGGGCACATTTTGAACCCTACTTTCCAAATCCACAGCCCGTGCAGGTCAGACCTCTAAAATGGGGGCAAGGATCCGGGCATGCTGGGGTAGCAGGGTGTCCAACATCTAAGATTTCCTGACTCCAAAAATTGGATAGGAACTTCCCCTCCTCAAGGTGGAGGCTCTTGGTACCTGATGGTGGTGTTGTAGTAATAGTAGCGTGGCTACTACTAGCGTGAGAAGCAGCGTGGCTCAGAGGAAAGAGCCCGGGCTTGGGAGTCAGAGGTCATGGGTTCGAATTCCGGCTCTGCCACTTGTCTGCTGTGGGAACTTGGGCAAGTCATTTCACCTCTCTGAGTCTCAGTTACCTCATCTGTAAAATGGGGATTAAGACTGTAAGCCCCACGTGGGACAACCTGATCACCTTGTAACCCCCCCAGTGCTTAGAAGTAAAGGGCCCGGGGTACACCCAGACACCTAGACCCCCCATCCCACCACCACCGCCTTCTTCCTCCCCAGCCCCTTTTCACACCCCACTCTCCTCTCCCCCAGCCCCTTTTCACACCCCTATTCCCCTCTCCCCCAGCCCCTTTTCACACCCCTAGTCCCCTCCTTCCCCAACCCGTTTTCACCCCCCCCAGTCCCTTTTCACTCTGCAGGCCCCTTTTCACCCCCCCAGTCCCCTCTTTCCCCAGCCCCTTTTCACCCCCCCAGTCCCCTCTTTCCCCAGCCCCTTTTCACACCCCCAGTCCCCTCTTTCCCCAGCCCCTTTTCACACCCCCATTCCTCTCTCCCCAGCTCCCTTCCACACCCGTATTCCCCTCTCCTCAGCCCCTTTTCACACCCCCATTCCCCTCTCCCCCAGCTCCTTTTCGCACCCCCAGTCCCCTCTTTCCCCAGCCCCTTTTCACCCCCCCAGTCCCCTCTTTCCCCAGCCCCTTTTCACCCCCCCGGTCCCCTCTTTCCCCAGCCCCTTTTCACCCTCCCGGTCCCCTCTTTCCCCAGCCCCTTTTCACCCCCCCGGTCCCCTCTTTCCCCAGCCCCTTTTCACCCCCCCAGTCCCCTCTTTCCCCAGCCCCTTTTCACACCCCCAGTCCCCTCTTTCCCCAGCCCCTTTTCACACCCCAAGTCCCCTCTTTCCCCAGCCCCTTTTCACCCCCCCAGTCCCCTCTTTCCCCAGCCCCTTTTCACACCCCTGTTCCCCAGCCCCTTTTCACACCCCCGTTCCCCAGCCCCTTTTCACACCCCCATTCCTCTCTCCCCAGCTCCTTTCCACACCCGTATTCCCCTCTCCTCAGCCCCTTTTCACACCCCCATTCCCCTCTCCCCCAGCTCCTTTTCACACCCTCTTCTGCTCAGTTTTTTTACACCCCATTATTCTTTCACACATCCCTTTCTCCTCTGAGACCTTCTTTACCACCTTCCTCCCGCCCCCATTCTCCTCCCCTCATCCCTCTAGACTGTGAGCCCGTTGTTGGTTAGGGACCGTCTCTATATGTCGTCAACTTGTAGTTCCCAAGCGCTTAGTACAGTGCTCTGCACACAGTAAGCGCTCAATAAATACGATTGAATGAATGAATGCTTTGCACATAGTAAGTGCTTAACAAAATGCCATCATTTATTTTTTATTTTAGTAGTAGTAGTAGTAATAGTGGAAGTAGAAGTAGACTGTAAGCTCTTTGTCAGAAGCCGGTGTGTCTATCAACTCTGTTGTACTCTCCCAAACATTTAGTACCATAATCTGCACACAGTAAGGGCTCAGTAAATAGCACTGATTGATAGGAGTAGTTTTTTTAAATGGTATCTGTTAAATGCTTACTATATGCCAGACACTGTACTAAGTGCTGGGGCAAATACAAGCGAATCCATTTGACTGTGAGCCCCATGTGAAACGGGGATTGTGTCCGACCTGACCGTCGTGTATCTACTCCAGCACTCGGTACAATGCCTGATGCCTAATAAGCACTGAACAAATTCCACAATTATGAATGTCGTTGTTAAGAATAACTTATACTTCTGTGCGTCCCCACACAGAGTATAGATTGTTCAACCAATCTATAATACTTTTTGAACTCTGAAGTTCACAACAATAATAATAATAATTATTATTATTGTTATTATTATTATTATTATTATGAAGACTGTGTTTTCGAAGGGGAAAGGAAGAAGCCTTGGTGACCCAGAGGAGCTGACTGCACTGTAAGCCACAGTCTTTTTTGGCAAATGGTAGCCCTGAACTTGCCGCATCTGCAGACCTGGGCCACACCTCTGTTGGGGGACTGTGACCATGTCCATGCCTTTATATACTGGGGACATTGACTTTCCCACCCCTTTCCTGACTCTTCTGTTTGGCCCCTGCCAGAACATAAACACAAATAGAAACAATAACAACTCCCTGGGCCACAGTGAGTGTGTTGCACAACCTGTCAGGTTCTTAAGGATTTTGAGCAAATAGTTATTTTTTTCCCCCCATCATATCCTGAGGGGCTTTCCAAGTTTCACTTTCTAAGGAGTCCTGGTGTCATTAAGGAAATATAAGTCTCAAGTGGGGGTAGAGTCGACCTCCGCAAAAAGGAAGGGGCTCCCCTTTCCCCAGGTGCCCTGAAAACCTAATGAAGGGAAATAGCCTGGGAGAAAACTTAAGGAATTTTTTAGTGTCTATTTCAAGTTCCCTCCCTTAGGCAGTGAAACTGTTGATGCTTCATTGAGCTTGCTTTCCAGGACAAAGGACTGGATTGACCGTTTGGCTCCAGAAACTCTATGTGAGCCCAATCGTGGACTTAGACCACTAAAGCTATCCCATGGCCTTTTTCCTTCCCAGTTCTGGAGCCACCCAGTAGTTTCTTTAGATTTTAGAGAAAACAGGCCTTAATTTTTCTTCCATGCAAGGAACTCATCTGAAGTTCCCTCCCTTAGGCAGTGAAACTGTTGATGCTTCATTGAGCTTGCTTTCCAGGACAAAGGACTGGATTGACTTTTTGGCTCCAGAAACTCTATGTGAGCCCAGTCGTAGACTTAGACCACTGAAGCTATCCCATGGCCTTTTTCCTTCCCAGTTCTGGAGCCACCCAGTAGTTTCTTTAGATTTTGGAGAAAACAGGCTTCAATTTTTCTTCCACGCAAGGAACTCATCTGAAATGCAATTAGGGTTTGGGTGATTTCTTCCTGAGAGGAGCGGGGCACAATTCCTTCTGCTGCATGGAAACACTGAAATGCCCTGAGAGAGATAAACTGGGAAGTGCATTTTCAAAAGCAGGAAAATGGCAGAGGTTGTTGCCCAGACTAAAGTGGGAGTAATTAATAGAAAAGGTCATAAATCCTTGTGGGCAGGGAATGTGTCTTCCAGCTCTGTTGTATTGTACTCCCCCCAAGCGCTTAGTACAGTGCTCCGTACGCAATAAATGCTCAATAAGTTCCATTGATTGACTTACAGATATGTTCAAGGCAAATAAATGCTCAAGACAAATCCCCAAAGAGATCATTCTTCTTCTCTCATTCCGCTCTGTATCTCCCTTTATCACTTTATTCCCACCTCTGTCGTCTTTAACTTTCCGATGATCTCTTTTCATTAATCAGTCGATGCTACTAGGCTCTTGGATGAGAACAAAACAACAGAATTGGTAGACATGTTTCCTACCCACAACGAGTGTTCCTTCTCCCTCTGCCTCTGTCTTTCTCTGTCTCTTTTTCTCTGTGTCTGAAAGAGAAACTAGATCTTTTTCACGTCTGCTCACTCAGTTTTTGCCATCAACACTGCCTCTGACTGGGGGGTAGTTAGAAGACAGATCCATCCAACAAGAGTTACTATGGGCAAAGCTGCATTTCTTCCTCCGCTCTCAAAAAAGGTGTGGAAATGAAAAGAGCCATTTCCTTGTTTGCCAAGTTGAAAACATCAATAGCTCCCTGGGCACAAAAGAGCTTTATCTCTTCGGCTTGGAACTGGAATTAAAATTAGGGCTAATGGGATACTTACAGGGTAAACCGCCGTTTTGTGTTTCAGTCTGGGTCTCACCAACATAATTCATCAGCCCCTTATCGTGTTTTGGGGCAGACTGAACAAGAGTCAGGGATAATAAGATTCAGAGGCTTAAAAGGCCGGGACATTGTCAACCTAGTTTGCATTTGCTTGTTTTGGGCTTCCTTACCCAACTGGCTGGGTGCAGTGCCAGCCAAGCAATTGGCCCTTGGGAGGACAGCTCTCCCTATTTACACATATATAGTTGGAAAGACAGCTGTACCCATTTACACTTACACATTTGCAGACAATCTTTACCCAAGTCGTAGCTCTTGCAAAGTCCACGGTTCCCTCTCTCTCATTTTGGATTCGGTTCTTGGTCACTGCACACAGACGTGTATTTTTCCTTCAGAAAGTACATTTCAGTCCTCCCTGGAGAACTCTCCAAGAGATCAATGAGCCTCTGGTTTCTTCAGCTTCCCTGCAGCCCCCACTCATTCTCCGTCCTTCGCTTTGGCCCAAGGTATTGAGGGCGTCTTTACTTCATCTCCCAGAATCCTGTCCCTCAACAGTACAGTGCTCTGCACATAGTAAGCGCTCAATAAATACGATTGATGATGAACTACCCCAGCATGCTGTCCAATGTCAAAAAGTTCTTTCCAGGTCTCTTGCCAATCAGATAGTGTGAAAAAAAACCCCACATTGGTTCGATTCTGTTATCAGCAAAACATATGCATTAGACTAACTTTAGCAGAGGTCACAGTTTTCCTGTTGGTTTCCTGGGGAAAGAGACCGTCTTGATTTTCCTTCTGGTCTTATAAACCTTAACGTTCATGTAAAAAGCTGTTTTTCAGTCTTCCGTTCAAAATCTTCAATTTGCTACCCTGTCTGACTTTTTAATGTTTTCAGATTCTGATCGTGTAAATGGTTTGCTGTCTGTGTATTTACATAGATAGATCAATCAATCAATTGTATTTATTGAGCGCTTACTGTGTGCAGAGCACTGTACTAAGCGCTTGGGAAGTCCAAGTTGGCAACATATAGAGACAGTCCCTACCCAACAGTGGGCTCACAGTCTAAATGGGGGAGGCAGAGAACAAAACCAAACGTACTAACAAAATAAAATAAGTAGAATAGATATGTACAAGTAGAATAAATAAATAAATAAAGAGTAATAAATATGTACAAACAATTAGGTTAATAACGGTAGGCTTGTTGTGGGCAGGAAATGTGTCTACCAACTCTGTTGTAGTATACTCTCCCAAGCACTTAGTACAGGACTCTGTACACAGTAAGTGCTCAATAAATACCAACTTGTACTTCCCAAGCGCTTAGTACAGTGCTCTGCACATAGTAAGCGCTCAATAAATACGATTGATGATGATGATTACCGTTAGGACTCTGAGAAGGCTGTTACTGTAGGACTTCAGTCAGCCCCATGGATCAGTGAGAAGCCTAGAAGGTGTTCCTTTAGCACTGTTCTACTGCTGCTTTGTTTTTGGTGCTGTTTTTTTATTTTTTGTCCTCAAAAGCATTTATCAGGCTCTGTAAAAAAACTGAAAATAGGAAGTAGAACTAGTCCTGCTATTTCCGCTGAAGGAAGACACAGCTGATGGCATTATGTGCCGTGGACTGAAAACAGATCCCCCTTGTTTAATTCCCTTTGGCTTTAAGGGGACCTCTTTGAGCCCACTGCCCTGTATGGGTTTGATTAGGTAAAACTTGGCACTGTTCTCCCAGGAGCGGTCAGGCGGTCAGGCCAACCCCACTTACATATCTATCCTATTTATTTTATTTTGTTAGTATGTTTGGTTTTGTTCTCTGTCTCCCCCTTTTAGACTGTGAGCCCACTGTTGGGTAGGGACTTCTCTATATGTTGCCAATTTGTACTTCCCAAGCGCTTAGTACAGTGCTCTGCACATAGTAAGCGCTCAATAAATATGATTGATGATGATGATGATGATGATGAAGCTAACCTACAAAATGAGCTGATTGTTTGGCACCAGCAGAAACGCTCTTCCCTGTTCACAACTGAGCCTGCTTACAACTGAGAACGGGTTTAGTTTCGCTGACTGAGAAAATACGATTTTGGACTTGGCCAGAGTGAGAGTGTGAGGTTGTAAAATTTTTCTGGGCGCCTGATTAATTGCAGCTGGAAGGCTCCACAGTTATCAGAGCTTGAATCTTCTCCTCTGTCTTTCAGTTTTCATTTTGTACTTGTCTTCAGCCTTGCGGAAACCGTGTGAGCTCAGGGACAAGAGATTATTCAGCTGGGTGGGGACGGTGAGGGGTTAATCATCATCAATCGTATTTATTGAGCGCTTACTGTGTGCAGAGCACTGTACTAAGCGCTTGGGAAGTACAAGTTGGCAACATATAGAGACAGTCCCTACCCAACAGTGGGCTCACAGTCTAAAAATTAATGCACAAGTATGGTTAAAATCCCCCCAAGCTTTATTATTATTTTCATCTTTAATTGATGTTTACATGGCACTTTGTATGTACAAAAGCTTTACCACCGTGTTTACTAGTTTTTCTTCCCAACAGTTCTGTTTTATAGGCAAGTTTTCAGATGAGAGAAAACAGGGTCAAAGTTCTGCTTAGGATCAAAAAGAAGCTGTGCCTCCACAAAGTGGAGAATTGAGCAATTACTCAGGACTTCAACCAATGTCAATAAGTCAGTGGCATTTATTGAGTGCAGTGTGCAGAACGCTGTACTAAGCTTTTGGGAGAGTACAGTAGAGTAAATAAACATGATTCCTGTTCTCAAAGAGTTACAACCTAACCAGTCTTCTTATTCTGGACAAATTCCCTTATTTCCCTCAATTGAAGTTTTTCCCCCCACCCCCAGAATTATTACTGGTATTTATTAAGTGTTTACTGTGTGCTAGTGAGATAGGACACAGTCACAGAACTCCCATTTGGAAAATTAGCTAAAGGATTATATCAGCTCTCCACTCTACTTTGGCCCCAATACCATACTGGATAGGCTACTGATCTCAAGAAATGACTTGGCGAATGTTTTTTTTGTGTAACACCTCTATCAAAGTATGTTTGGTTTTGTTCTCTGTCTCCCCCTTTTAGACTGTGAGCCCACTGTTGGGTAGGGACTGTCTCTACATGTTGCCAATTTGTACTTCCCAAGCGCTTAGTACAGTGCTCTGCACATAGTAAGTGCTCAATAAATACGATTGATGATGATGATGATGATGATCAAAGGTGGGGCTATTTGCCCCAATTTTGTCAGACCGGGTCCAGGGTAAACCCATAACAAAGGTTGAATCAGCAATAGGGTCCATTCAAATCTCTTGCTTCCACTAATCATTAAAGACACTGAAAAATTTCTGCTATAAATTTTAAGAACCATATCCATTCATTCAATCGTGTTTATTGAGCGCTTACTGTGTGCAGAGCACTGTGCTAAGCGCTTGGGAAGTACAAGCTGGTACCGGGCCCTGTGTCCTACCGTAACAATTAATTCTTCCAGGAGGTGATATAGTTCTTTTCAGATTCCTCAAATATTTACACCCAATCCCGGTTTGGTTTCTTCCCCAGATGAGCTGCATCTGGTTTCCATCTAACCTGTGCTGACATCCATATTAGATAAGCTGTTGTTCACTTCTATCACTCCATCAATGGGATTTTCGTTTATGGTGGCCATCCAATCATTTCTTTAAGCTCTGTGAAGGATAAAGCAATTAGACAACATAATTCCATCACTTGGATGGTATGATTACATGGCTTTTCATCAGGCTGAAATTAAAATGGTACAGGGCAAATGTAATCCAGACTGAAAACTGGCATAAAAAGCTCCCTCTTTGGACACGGTATACTATCCCCCGCTTCCCCACATCTCCTCCACCCTAAGCAAAAAAAATTTTCTTAAAAAAGATACTTGTCCTTTCAAGGCAGTGGCGTATCAGACTTAGTATGTGTGTCCAGACACCCATTTTAAAGAGGAAAATCAAGTCTCAAGGAATAAATGTCATAGTTCAGCTCTCCCAGGGACTTGTAATCGTGTAAAACTGAAACCCACGGTACTTATTAGGAGACTCTGATACCAGTAATCCGTAGCTAGCAAAACGGGAATTTTCTCTTTCGATTTCTGTGCTTTTGTCTTCTCTCGCAGCACTTGCTAGCATCACAGACTGGTATATCCCACCGTCTTTGTGACTTCAATCAATCAATCAATCAATCGTATTTATTGAGCGCTTACTGTGTGCAGAGCACTGTACTAAGCGCTTGGGAAGTACAAGTTGGCAACATCTAGAGGCAGTCCCTACCCAACAGTGGGCTCACAGTCTAAAAGGGGGAGACAGAGAACAAAACCAGACATACTAACAAAATAAAATAAATAGAATAGATATGTACAAGTAAAACAAATAAATAAATAGAGTAATAAATATGTACAAACATATATACATGTATACAGAGAAGCAGCGTAGCTCAGTGGAAAAAGCCCGGGCTTTGGAGTCAGAGGTCATGGGTTCGAATTCCCACTCCACCACATGTCTGCTGTGTGACCTTGGGCAAGTCACTTAACTTCTCTGAGCCTCAGTTACCTCATCTGTAAAATGGGGATGAAGACTGTAAGCCCCACGTGGGACAACCTGATCACCTTGTATCCCCCCAGCGCTTAGAACAGTGCTTTGCACATAGTAAGTGCTTAACAAATGCCATTATTATTATTATTTTATATACAGGTGCTGTGGGGAAGGGAAGGAGGTAAGATGAGGGGGGATGGAGAACTGCATGAAGTCCAAAAGTATCTCGCCCATTTTAAATGTCCCTTTGCTCAGACCGTACAATTTTCAAACGTCGTATTTGAAAAAGATGAGTCTACAGCTATGCCTTTGAAATTTTGAAACTCTGCTGGGCACACAGCATTTACCAAATTTACCAAATGCCTCACTTCTTAGGATGGCAAATTTAGGTGGGGTTGGGACTGCAGGCATACCTCCCCACCATTAGCTCCTCCTCCACTCTTTTTGGAGAAGCAGCGTGGCTCAGTGGAAAGAGCCCGGGCTTTGGAGTCAGAGGTTATGGGTTCGAATTCCGGCTCCGCCACTTCTGCTGTGTGACCTTGGGCAAGCCACTTAACTTCTCTGAGCCTCATCTGTAAAATGGGGATTGACTGTGAGCCCCACGTGGGACAACCTGATCATCTTGTATCCCCTCCAGCGCATAGAACAGTGCTTTGCACATAGTAAGCGCTTAACAAATGCCATCATTATTATTATTATTATTTTGGGGAAGGCAGGTCAGTACCCCCCCCCCCCCCCCCCAACTCCTTGCAAAAAGAAACGTGGGTCCGGAACAGGCAGCCACGACAGGACTCTGGGCCTCAGCTCTCCAGCCTACAGCCTCGAAGGGTGAACAGGATCTCTGGGAAGCAGGGGTTCGAATCATCGCTATGACAGTGATGAAGAACCAGCAGTAGTGGCATCAGAAGAAGATTAGGACTGTCTCCCTAAACTAGAGAGTCCCAGCATGTCCATGTTTCAGCCAAACACACACTACTTCAAGCGGCTCAAGAATCACAGTGTCAGAGCAATGGGTTAACACCTCTCCCCCCTCTCAGTCGGGAATTTCAGTCACGGGGGCCCAGATGTCCCATCAATGGCTGGTCTGGGACTGGCAACTCAATCCAACAAGGGTATTTATTGATCACTTAAAGTGTGCAGAACGCTATACTAAATGCTTGGGAGAGTTCAATATAACAGAGTTGATAGACATGTTCCTTGCCTATGAGGCCGCCCCTGTCACAAGCTATCCACAAGCTGTCCCTAAAGGCTATTTGATGCCTGTTGTGGGCAGGGATTGTCTCTCTGTATTGCTGAATTATACTTTCCAAGTGCTTAGTACAGTGCTTTGCCCACAGTAGGTGCTCAATACTGCCCAAGTTCTGACTACTATCCCTTAGCTCTGGGTATACATCCACGTTGTTCCCATCTCCCATGATATGTGTGTGTGTGTGAATCCTTCATGTTTTCCCCAGCTCTGTCCCCTTTGCCCCCATAAAAGCTGGCATCACTGAGCAGATGGCAACTCCCTGAGTTGTTCCCTCCCTTTCTTTCTCTCTTTTCAATCAATCAAGCAATGGTATTTTTTGAGTGCTCACTGGTTGCTCGTCTCTCCTTCTTCTCCTGCCTCTCCCACTCTTTCTGTTCTCTTCTTTACCCCATTTCCCAGTAATAATAATAATAATAGTGGTTTTTGTTAAGTACTTACTATGTACTAAGCACTGGGGTAGGTACGAGCTCAGCAGGAACTACATGAATCTCACAGGTGAAGTAGGAGGGAGAATAGGTATTGAGTCCCCATTTTGCAGATTAGGGAACTGAGGCACAGAGATGTTAAATGACTTGCCCTACATCACACAGCAGACGAGTGGGGAAGCAGTGTGGCTCAGTGGAAAGAGCCCGGGCTTTGAAGTCAGAGGCCAGGGGTTCCAATCCTGGCTCCACCAATTGTCAGCTGTGTGACTTTGGGCAAGTCACTTCACTTCTCTGGGCCTCGGTTACCTCAACTGTCAAATAGGGATTAAGACTGTGAGCCCCTCGGGGGACAACCTGATCACCTTGTAACCTTCCCAGCGCTTAGAACAGTGCTTTGCACATAGTAAGCGCTTAATAAATGCCATTATTATTATTATTATTAAGTGGCAGAGCTGGGTTTAGAATCCAGGTCCTCTGATTCCCAAGCCCATGCTCCCAGCCTCCCTGCTCCCACCTTTATTTCAGCTTTCCACATCAGAGACTTCCCCCATCCCAATTTTACTTTGGGAACCTGAAAATCTTGTCACCTAAACTGGCTGCTCTGTGTCATTGTTGCTGACCCAAGTCCACAAATATGTCCAAATCCCAGAACATCAGCAGCTCTAATGGGACCCAAATGACTGCCTTTTATTTTTGTTTTCAAGTTTAGGAAATACCCTCCTAATGAAACCAAAAGCCTGACCCTGAAGCTGTGGTGGGAGATTATGTAAATGGCTGCTTTAGCTTAGAAACCAAGTACTCTAAACAGATATGAAGTGTCTCTCAAGCTGTTCAGCCGTTAAAACCTGCCTGGCAGAAGCAGTAGAACAAATCACTTCCGGAAATGCAACCCAGATTTTGTTTAAAACCATAATCCCATTGTACCGGAGCTCTCTTCCTTTGTGGGCCGGAGCCAGGGCGCTGAAGGTTGTAGTTCACCTTGTCCCTGTGGGCCTCAACAGCGACAGTAGAAAGGAAGTGAGGCTTAACATGCAGGGGATTCAGGAAGTTCATTCATTCATTCATTCAATTGTATTTATTGAGCGCTTACTGTGTGCAGAGCACTGTACTAAGCACTTGGAAAGTCCAATTCGGCCACATAGAGAGAAGTTCTCCAGTTAATGGAGCTGGGACCCCTTTTTTGACCAGGACCAGAACAAAAGGCAAGCAGGAAGGGGAACTTCCTCTTCCCCTCTCGAGTTGTCTACACGTGCTGCCTCCAATTCCTCAACAACAACACTCTCCTCGACCCCCTCCAGTCTGGCTTCCGTCCCCTACATTCCACGGAAACTGCCCTCTCAAAGGTCACCAATGACCTCCTGCTTGCCAAATCCAACGGCTCCTACTCTGTCCTAATCCTCCTCAACCTCTCAGCTGCCTTCGACACTGTGGACCACCCCCTTCTCCTCAACACGCTATCTGACCTTGGCTTCACAGACTCCATCCTCTCCTGGTTCTCCTCTTATTTCTCCGGTCGTTCATTCTCAGTCTCTTTTGCAGGCTCCTCCTCCCCCTCCCATCCCCTAACTGGGGGGGTTCCCCAAGGTTCAGTGCTTGGTCCCCTTCTGTTCTCGATCTACACGCACTCCCTTGGTGACCTCATTCGCTCCCATGGCTTCAACTATCACCTCTACGCTGATGACAACCAGATCTCCATCTCTGCCCCTGCTCTCTCCCCCTCTCTCCAGGCTCGCATCTCCTCCTGCCTTCAGGACATCTCCATCTGGATGTCTGCCCGCCACCTCAAACTCAACATGTCCAAGACTGAACTCCTTGTCTTCCCTCCCAAACCCTGCCCTCTCCCTGACTTTCCCATCTCTGTTGTCGGCACTACCATCCTTCCCGTCTCACAAGCCCGCAACCTTGGTGTCATCCTGGACTCGGCTCTCTCATTCACCCTTCACATCCAAGCCATCACCAAAACCTGCCGGTCTCAGCTCCGCAACATTGCCAAGATCCGCCCTTTCCTCTCCATCCAAACCGCTACCCTGCTCGTTCAAGCTCTCATCCTATCCCGTCTGGACTACTGCATCAGCCTCCTCTCTGATCTCCCATCCTCGTGTCTCTCCCCACTTCAATCCATACTTCATGCTGCTGCCTGGATTGTCTTTGTCCAGAAACGCTCTGGGCATGTTACTCCCCTCCTCAAAAATCTCCAGTGGCTACCAATCAATCTGCGCATCAGGCAGAAACTCCTCACCCTGGGCTTCAAGGCTGTCCATCACCTTGCCCCCTTCTACCTCACCTCCCTTCTCTCCTTCTCCTGCCCAGCCCGCACCCTCCGCTCCTCTGCCTCCGCTAATCTCCTCACCGTACCTCGTTCTCGCCTGTCCCGCCGTCGACCCCCGGCCCACGTCCTCCCCCGGGCCTGGAATGCCCCCAATCCCTCTGCCCATCCGCCAAGCTCGCTCTCTTCCTCCCTTCAAGGCCCTGCTGAGAGCTCACCTCCTCCAGGAGGCCTTCCCAGACTGAGCCCCTTCCTTCCTCTCCCCCTCGTCCCCCTCTCCATCCCCCCATCTTACCTCCTTCCCTTCCCCACAGCACCTGTATATATGTATATATGGTTGTACATATTTATTACTCTATTTATTTATTTATTTATTTATCTTACTTGTACATTTCTATCCTATTTATTTTATTTTGTTGGTGTGTTTGGTTCTGTTCTCTGTCTCCCCCTTTTAGACTGTGAGCCCACTGTTGGGTAGGGACTGTCTCTATGTGTTGCCAATTTGTACTTCCCAAGCACTTAGTACAGTGCTCTGCACATAGTAAGCGCTCAATAAATACGATTGATTGATCGATTGATTGAGCCCCTTCCTTCCTCTCCCCCTTGTCCCCCTCTCCATCCCCCCATCTTACCTCCTTCCCTTCGCCACAGCACCTGTATATATGTATATATGTTTGTACATATTTATTACTCTATTTATTTATTTATATATTTTACCTGTACATATCTATTCTATTTATTTTATTAGTATGTTTGGTTTTGTTCTGTCTCCCCCTTTTAGACTGTGAGCCCACTGTTGGGTAGGGACTGTATCTATATGTTGCCAACTTGTACTTCCCAAACGCTTAGTACAGTGCTCTGCACACAGTAAGCGCTCAATAAATACGATTGATTGATTGATTGATTGAATGAATGAATGAGCGAGCGCGGCGGCGCATGCGTAGTGCTTCCCCGAGGACGGGCCGCGCGCCCGAAGCCCGTGTCAGATTGACAGGTCCCCGAGGGGGGCGGGGCCATGGGAGGCTGCGCATGCGCCGCCCTCCTTCTGGCAGCGAACAGGGAGCAGGAGCCTCGCGGCTTAACAAATACCACGATTATTATCATTATTATTAATTGAGCCTGATAATATACTGTGACCCCGCTGTTGGGTAAGGACCGTCTCTAGATGTTGCCAGCTTGTACTTCCCAAGCGCTTAGTACAGTGCTGTGCACACGGTAAGCGCTCCAGAAATACGATTGATTGAATGAATGAATGAACGAGCGAGCGCGGCGGCGCATGCGTAGTGGCCAACTTGTACTTCCCAAGCGCTCTGCGCACAGTAAGCAATCAATCAATCGTATTTATTGAGCGCTTACTGTGTGCAGAGCACTGTACTAAGCGCTTGGGAAGTACAAGTTGGCAACATATACAGACAGTCCCTACCCAATAGTGGGCTCACAGTCTGAAAGGGGGAAGCACGTCTAAAAGCACGCCAGAAATACGGTTGAATGAATGAATGAATGAATGAATGAACGAGCGAGGCGGCGCATGCGTAGTGGCCAACTTGTACTTCCCAAGCGCTCTGCACACAGGAAGCGCTCCAGAAATACGATTGAATGAATGAATGAATGAATGAATGAACGAGCGAGCGCGGCGGCACATGCGTAGTGGCCAACTTGTACTTCCCAAGCACTCTGCACACAGTAAGCGCTCCAGAAATACGATGGAATGAATGAATTCAATTCAAGCGCTTATTACGGTGCTCTGCACACAGTAAGCGCTCCAGAAATACGTTTGAATGAACGAGCGAGCGAGCGAGCGCGGCGGCGCCTGCGTAGTGGCCAACTTGTACTTCCCAAGCGCTCTGCACACAGTAAGCGCTCCAGAAATACGACTGACTGAATGAATAAATGAATGAACGAGCGAGCGCGGCGGCGCATGCGTAGTGGCCAACTTGTGCTTCCCAAGCGCTCTGCACACAGTAAGCGCTCCAGAAATACGATCGAATGAATGAATGAACAAGCGAGAGCGGCGGCGCATGCGTAGTGGCCAACTTATAGTTCCCAAGCGCTGTGCACACAGTAAGCGCGCCAGAAATACGATTGAATGAATGAGCGAGCGAGCGCGGCGGCGCATGCGTAGTGGCCAACCTGGGCTTCCCAAGCGCTCTGCACACACTAAGCGCTCCAGAAATACGACTGAGTGAATGAACGAGCGAGCGCGCGCGGCGGCGCATGCGTAGCGCCTCCCCGAGGACGCCCGGGCCGCGCTCCCGAAGCCCGTGGCGGATTGACAGGTCCCCGTGGGGGGGGGGGGGGCGGATTGACAGGTCCCCGTGGGGGGGGGGGCTGCGCATGCGTAGTGGCCAACTTGTACTTCCCAAGCGCTCTGCACACAGTAAGCGCTCCAGAAATACGATGGAATGAATGAATGAACAAGCGAGAGCGGCGGCACATACGTAGTGGCCAACTTGTACTTCCCAAGCGCTCTGCGCACACTAAGCGCTCCAGAAATACGATTGAATGAATGAACGAGCGAGCGAGGCGGCGCATGCGTAGTGGCCAACCTGTACTTTCCAAGCGCTCCGCACACAGTAAGCGCTCCAGAAATACGACTGAGTGAATGAACGAGCGAGCGAGGCGGCGCATGCGTAGTGGCCAACCTGTACTTCCCAAGCGCTCTGCACACACTAAGCGCGCCAGAAATACGATTGAATGAATGAATGAACAAGGGAGAGCGGCGGCGCATGCGTAGTGGCCAACTTGCGCTTCCCAAGCGCTCCGCGCACGCTAAGCGCTCCAGAAATACGACTGAGTGAATGAACGAGCGAGCGCGCGCGCGGCGGCGCATGCGTAGCGCCTCCCCGAGGACGCCCGGGCCGCGCGCCCGAAGCCCGTGGCGGATTGACAGGTCCCCGTGGGGGGGTGGGGGGGGGGGGGGGGGGGCCGAGGGCGGCTGCGCATGCGTAGTGGCCAACTTGTACTTCCCAAGGGCTCTGCACACAGTAAGCGCTCCAGAAATACGATGGAATGAATGAATGAACAAGCGAGAGCGGCGGCACATACGTAGTGGCCAACGTATGCTTCCCAAGCGCTCTGCACAGAGTAAGCGCGCCAGAAATACGATTGAATGAATGAATGAACAAGGGAGAGCGGCGGCGCATGCGTAGTGGCCAACCTGTGCTTCCCAAGCGCTCCGCACACACTAAGCGCCCCAGAAATACGACTGAGTGAACGAACGAGCGAGCGCGCGCGCGGCGGCGCATGCGTAGCGCCTCCCCGAGGACGCCCGGGCCGCGCGCCCGAAGCCCGTGGCGGATTGACAGGTCCCCGTGGGGAGGGGGGGCGGCTGCGCATGCGCCGCCCTCCCTCGGCCGGGCGGCGACGGGGAAGGCGGAGGCTCGCGGCTGAGGCGGGTCGTCGCGCGTGGCCTCGACGCCTTCCTCCTCCTCCTCCTCGTGGTGGTGGTGGTGGTGGTGGGGGGCTACCGGGGGGCTACCGAAGATGGCGGCGGCGGCGGCGGGCGAGCCCCAACCTCCGCCCCCCGGGCCCCCCGGGCCCGCCGGCGGGGGCCTGCAGCCGCCCCTCAGCCGGGGGCTGGAGCGGGCCCTGGACGAGGCCGCCGGCGCCGGGGGGCTCAACCTCAGCGCCAGGAAACTCAAGGACTTCCCCCGCCCCGCCGGGCACGACCTCTCGGACACCGTGCAGGCAGGTGAGCACCCCTAACCATCATCATCATCAGTTGTATTTATTGAGCGCTTACTATGTGCAGAGCATCATCATCATCACCGATCAATCTGCGCATCAGGCAGAAACTCCTCACCCTGGGCTTCAAGGCTGTCCATCCCCTCGCCCCCTCCTACCTCACCTCCCTTCTCTCCTTCTCCAGCCCAGGCCGCACCCTCCGCTCCTCTGCCGCTAATCTCCTCACCGTACCTCGTTCTCGCCTGTCCCACCATCGACCCCCGGCCCACGTCCTCCCCCGGGCCTGGAATGCCCTCCCTCTGCCCCTGCGCCAAGCTAGCTCTCTTCCTCCCTTCAAGGCCCTGCTGAGAGCTCACCTCCTCCAGGAGGCCTTCCCAGACTGAGCCCCTTCTTTCCTCTCCCCCTCGTCCCCCTCTCCATCCCCCCGTCTTACCTCCTTCCCTTCCCCACAGCACCTGTATATAGGGTTGTACATATTTATCACTCTATTTATTTATTTATTTATTTATTTTACTTGTACATTTCTATTCTACTTATTTTATTTTGTTGGTATGTTTGGTTCTGTTCTCTGTCTCCCCCTTTTAGACTGTGAGCCCACTGTTGGGTAGGGACCGTCTCTAGATGTTGCCAATTTGTACTTCCCAAGCGCTTAGTCCAGTGCTCTGCACATAGTAAGCGCTCAATAAATACGATTGATGATGATGATGATGATTACTCTATTTATTTATTTATTTATTTTACTTGTACATACCTATCCTATTTATTTTATTTTGTTAGTATGTTTGGTTTTGTTCTCTGTCTCCCCCTTTTAGACTGTGAGCCCACTGTTGGGTAGGGACTGTCTCTAGATGTTGCCAACTTGGACTTCCCAAGCGCTTAGTACAGTGCTCTGCACATAGTAAGCGCTCAATAAATACGATTGATTGATTGATTGATTGATCATCATCGGATTTACTGAGCTACGTGAAGCGACTTGCCCAACGTCCCGCAGCTGACGAGTGGCGGAGCCGGGATTAGAACCCACGACCTCGGGCTCCCAAGGCCCGGGCTCTTTCCACTGAGCCACGCCGCTTCTCCCCACTTCCATTCAATTCATTCGATCGAATTTATTGAGCGCTTACTGTGTGCAGAGCGCTGTACTGAGCGCTTGGGGAGCACAAGTCGGCAACGTACGGAGACGGTCCCTACCCAACAGTGGGCTCACAGTCTAGAAAGGGGAGACAGGCGACAAAACAAAACATGTGGACAGGTGCAAAAATCGTCAGAATAAATAGAATTACAGCTAGTTCCAAGGCTCTAAACATTCAATCCATATGGGATAAAGGAACTGCATCCAAACTGATCATCCCAGCACTTAGTACAACGAGAAGTACTTCTCATACTTAGTATGAGAAGCAGTGTGGCTCAGTGGCAAGAGCCCGGGCTTTGGAGTCAGAGGTCATGGGTTCCAATCCCGGCTCCGCCAATTGTCAGCTGGGTGACTTTGGGCAAGTCACTTAACTTCTCTGGGCCTCAGTTACCTCATCTGGAAAATAGGGATGAAGACTGTGAGCCTCCCGTGGGACAACCTGATCACCTTGTAACCTTCCCAGTGCTTAGAACAGTGCTTTGCACATAGTAAGCACTTAATAAATGCCATAATAATAATAATAATTGCAATGCGTGGCTCATAGTAAGAGCTTAACAAATCCCATAAAAAAAAAAGTTTCAAGTTTGGCTTCTGGGAGTCCATTGCTTGGGGAATTAGGCGGGGAATCAATCAATCACTTATTTATTGAGCTCCCACGTCCTCCGGGAACTCCCAAAGCCGGTCTCTTGCCACTAACTTGTACTTCCCAAGCGCTCAGTAGAGTGCTCTGCACACAGTAAGCGCTCAATAAATGCGATTGATTGATTGATTAACCCGTGCAACCCCCCCCCCCAGCCTCGTTCAAGGCCGCGGGGCAGGAGCCTGGGTGGGTGGGAGGAGGTGTTTAACCTGTTGGGCTGGTAGGTGGGGGGGGGGGCGCCGGGTTCACGGGCAGGGAGGGGAGCCCATCATTCAGTCAGTCGTATTTATTGAGCACAAATAAATACATAGTAAGCGCTTAAGAAATGCCGAAATTATTATAATAAATACGAATGAATGAATGACGTAACCGAGGCCCAGAGAAGTGACTTGCCCAAAGTCACACGGCTGACAATTGGCGGAGCTGGGATTTAAACCCATGACCTCTGACTCTGTTTATATGTTTGTATGTGTTTATTACTCTATTTATTTTACTTCTACATATCGATTCTACTTATTTTGTTAATGTGTTTGGTTTTGTTCCCCGTCTCCCCCTTCGAGGCTGTGAGTCCGCTGTTGGGTAGGGATCGTCTCTATATGTTGCCAACGTGTACTTCCCAAGCGCTTAGTATGGTGATGGCGTTTGTTAAGCGCTTCCTACGTGCTAAGCGCTGGGGGAGACACCAGGTAATGGGGCCGCCCCACGTGGGGCTCATAGCCTCCATTCATTCATTCATTCATTCATTCATTCATTCATTCATTCAGTCGTATTTATGGAGCGCTTCCTGTGTGCAGAACACTGGACTAAGCGCTTGGGAAGTACAAGTCGGCAACATATAGAGACGGTCCCTACCCAACAACAGGCTCACAGCCTAGATCACTAACCTATATATGTTTGTACCTATTTATTACTCTATTTATTTTGCTTGTACATATCTATTCTATTTATTTTATTTTGTTAGTATGTTTGGTTTTGTTCTCTGTCTCCCCCTTTTAGACTGTGAGCCCACTGTTGGGACTGTCTCTATATGTTGCCAACTTGGACTTCCCAAGCGCCTAGTACAGTGCTCTGCACACAGTAAGCGCTCAATAAATACGATTGATTGATAGATTGTACAGACCCATAGCAGGGAAGCGGCTGGCCCAAGGTAACACAGCTGACAAGTGGCCGAGCCGGGATTAAAGTAATGCTAATGATGGTATTTAAGTGCTTTACAATGTGCCAGGCACGTTTCTAAGCGCTGGGGGAGATACAAGGTGATCAGGTTGTCCCACGTGGGGCTCACAGTCTGAGTCCCCATTTTGCAGATGAGGGAACTGAGGCACGGAGACGTGAAGTGACTTGCCCAACGTCCCACAGCTGACAAGTGGTGGAGCCGGGATTAGAACCCACGACCTCGGACTCCCAAACCCGGGCTCTTTCCACTGAGCCACGCTGCTTCTCCCCACGTCCTCCGGGAACTCCCAAAGCCGATCTCTTGCCACTAACTTGTACTTCCCAAGCGCTTAGTACAGTGCTCTGCACACAGTAAGCGCTCAATAAATACGATTGATTGATTGATTAACCCGTGCAACCCCCCCAGCCTCGTTCAAGGCCGCGGGGCAGGAGCCTGGGTGGGTGGGAGGAGGTGTTTAACCTGTTGGGCTGGTAGGTGGGTGGGGGTGCCGGGTTCACGTGCAGGGAGGGGAGCCCATCATTCAGTCAGTCCTATTTATTGAGCGCTTACTGTGTGCAGAACACTGGACTAAACGCTTGGGAAAGTACTGTACAGTGTAGCTTAGTGGCAGGAGCACAGGCTTGGGAGTCAGAGGACGTGGATTCTAATCCCCTCTCCTCCACTGGGCTGCTGTGTGACCTTGGGCAGCTCACTTCATCATCATCAATCGTATTTATTGAGCGCTTACTGTGTGCAGAGCACTGTACTAAGCGCTTGGGAAGTACAAAGTGGCAACATATAGAGACAGTCCCTACCCAACAGTGGGCTCACTGTGCCGCAGTTACCTCCTCTGTAAAATGGGGATTAAAACTGTGCCCCCTCCGCGGGACAACCTGATTACCTAGTACCTACCCCAACTCTTAGAACAGTTCGTGGCACGTAGGAAGCGCTTAACAAATCCCATAATTATTAATAAAGAGAGACAGTCCCTGCCCACAACGAGGTTACAGTCCAGAGGGTGGGGAGACAGACATCAAAACAAATATCAGTGTAAATAGATAAAATTTCAGATATACACCCAAGTGCCCATCCCGCAAGTGGGTCCCGTCTCCCACTTGAACACCCTGCGGGTCTTGGGGAGCACGTGATAGGGAAGAGGGTGCAGGCCGCCCTGCAGCTGCATTTTCATAGATTGCAAGGGAAGGTGCATGCAGCATGGTGTAATGGTGTAATGGTATGATGTAATCAATCATATGTAATGTCTCACATAGGCCTGTGAGACAGAAGGTCATGGGTTCTAATTCCGTCGCTGCCACTTGTCTGCTGGGTGACCTGGGGCAAATCCCTTCACTTCTCTAGGCCTCAGTGACCTCATCTGTAAAATGGAGATTGAGACCGTGCCCCACGTGGGACAAGGAACCGTTTCCAACCCGATTTGCTTGTATCCACCCCAGCGCTTAAGTACAGTGCCTGGCACATAGTAAGCACTTAACAAAAATTTTGATTATTACTATTATTATCACGTCCATTACATACGGGGCGTGCCTTTCCCCTTTCGCTCCTTGGATCGGGAGGTTACACACTTGCTGACCGTCTAATGGGTCTAGATCAAACAAAAGCCCACGTTGGGGCTTATGTCATCTCCTGCCCCCGGGATGGCCCTCTTTTGGGGACTATACTCATTCCTCTCCTGGTTGTAGAGGAATATACAGGATTGCACCTTTGCAGTCTAGTAGGGTGGGCATTTTGAGTGATGTAGTGGGCCCAACTCATTGTGATGAAGCAACTTTTATTTGGATTTATGAATTGTAAGGTTTGGAGGAATGAGTCTTCCTTTTTTTTTTGTGGCATGGCAGGGAAGAAGCCACCAGGACGGTCTTAAGTTGGAGTAAACAGAGTCTATTATGCTCTGATTGGTTAACTCATTGCTATTTAACGTTCATTAAACGCCCACGTAGGTCTCTTCGGAGCACAGAGCCTCTACATATGTCTCCTGAATGTGATACCTTTATGGGGCCAAGGAAGTTGCGGTGTATTAAAAGAAAAGTAATTAAAGTTAGCCACGTCTTGTGTGATCCCAACAGGTTGCAACCCGTTCCTTTCAGCAGCTATCGTTGGCGAGTTATGTCATGTATTGACACATTACTGGTAACTCTGTTTTCTCTGTTAACAGAAGAAAAACAGATGCAGCCTGAGAAATGTCTGCTGTATACACAACCTGAAAAGTCTGTCTAGTGGAGGAGGGAAGTCAGACCCAGGCACTAAGATTTTGAGAGAACTATTTTTGAGCAGTGGCTTTTTGGGATCAGTCTGAGTACTTCATGGCAAATTCAAGTGCTTATTAGATCTTGGCACTCGCTCTTACTCCGTGTGTGTGCGCGCGCTTAACAGTCAGTTCCCTCTGTGTTCGGTGGTTAATTATCTTCTTTGGCCCCGGATGCGCCTTTCCACTGCTGACCTTCCCCAGCTCGGTCTGATCCCTTCTCTTTCCCGGCTGGCTCCTCCTTCCCAGAATATTGGAGTTTAGAGAGAGAGGGATTGAGAGCTAGGGCAGGAACAGGCCAATATTCGAGAGTCTGGAGTTAGAGGAAGGCAGCCTCTGTAGCCTTGGCAGAGAGAGACTTCAGACAGCGGCTTTTTAGTTTGGATTTAGAAGCCACCAGGAACAACGCAGCAGGCAGGGGGTTTCCAGAATTGAGCTGGTAGCAGCTGAGGAGCCTCTTCCCCAGAACATCACACTTCTCAGCTGCCTCCTCTCAAGTGGAAGTTATTCCCAGAATCGGCTGAATCATGCAGATGATGCTTATGGTTGGTTTTGCCTTCTTCAGAAGACTCTTGAAAGGCTCTAAGTTCTTAATCGTTATTTGAATAGTAATATAGGTATTTAAATAGTGCAAAAGCAGAGGCATCTAGGGAGTTCTTTCTAAAAGTCAGGGCTCTGATTTTCAGCAAGTTGTCATTTGTTTCCTCCAAGCTTTTCTTGAAAGGATCCCCATGATATGTTTATCTCCTATATTGCTTCATGGTTTATTTTTTTTAATGTAAGCATCCAAGAAGCAGGGATCATGTCTTGTTTAATTTTGTACATTGCCTTTATGTTTATGATTATCATTCAACAGAACCGGGTATCGGTTGCCTTTGATTCTGTTTCTAATTTTCCCTTTAGCTGTACTGAGCTCATTGTGCTGAAGCTGAATATGATTCTATGTTCCCTGTTCTCCCCCCCACCCCCATTCTACTGGGGCTCAATAAATTCTTATAATGCAATTCTAAAATCTTTTGTTGTACAGTTAAAATAGAATCTGCCAAAGGTTTCGAAGACTTTCTGAAGCCTAGGGCTACTAAAAAGAAACTGGGGTGGTGTGTTGTTTGCCTTGTCGTCTAATATGGGGTATGAACACATAAAATGTATTATCAGAAGCTTTCAGATGTTGAAAACAAATCCTTTTGTAATGTAAAACGTGTTTGTTTCAGTTCACTTGCAGTGGTGTAAACCCTGCATGTATTCTGCACCTTGTTTATTTGGCTACTTCTCCTTGTTTGAAAAAACAAGTAGAAGAAAGAAAGGGTTTAAATGCCTCTGATCTGCTTAGTGTTAGCGTTTCCTCTAACAGAGGCTAGACTTGGGGAAGCCCATGAGTTTATGGAAGTACACTGATTTCTTACTGATTCACCTGTAGTTTTGAAAGGGTGACTTCTTTAACAAACTGGATGGTATATGCAGGTCGATAAAGTCAAGGAGTGCAGAGGTGTAAATTTCTATCCTCTCTGTGCTCCAGTCCTGAAGAATCTTAGGAAGGAAGCAGAAATTATGAATATCGTGAAGTTTAGTATTGGCTGGTTGATTTCCAGCCTCACGCTACTACTGTTGTAGACATGACTCCAGATCAGCTTTGCTTGCTGTTCAATATAAGATGTGCTAATAACTGGGAGGCAAGATGCCACCCCATCGGGGCATTTGTTACTACACTGGGCCTAGAGGGTGGGGCCCTTGTTTTGTTCTTGACTCTGCTGGGTGATTTGTTACCTAACCTTCCTGTACCCTAGTCCAGTAAGAGGAATGCATGACATTAGTGAATGTTTGGAAAGGCTGTTGAGATCTTTTGTAGGTGTAGCCTCAGGATCCTTGGGAGTAACAAGCCTGAATTGAGTGTGACTTCTCAGGAATTGTTCCAGTGCTCTCTCTCTTATTTATTTATTTTTTTGTGGATGTGATATCCACCTGCCAGCCCTACCTTAATATGTCCGAAACAGAACCCTTTATTTTTCTTGCTAAGCCTCTCTCCCTCTTAACGTTTACCCATTGCAATTGACAGTCCCAGCAGCCTCTCCTGTTCCACAGGCTTGCAGCGCTGGTGTTTTCTTTGACCCACATTCAGACTGAGACCTGCTTATTACTCCTCCATAATGGTCCAAGGATCTGTCCCTTGTTGTCCCCACTCTGAAAATGACTGATTTACGCCTTCGTCACCTCACCTTAGAACTACTGGAATAAGCTCTTTACTGGTCTCCTTGCCTCTTCCCTCCTCTCTTTATTTTCTATACAGCTGCGTGTATCAGCTAAAACATTTATAATAATAATAATGATGGCATTTGTTAAGCGCCTACTATGTGCAAAGCACTGTTCTAAGCGCTGGGGAGGTTACAGGGTGATCAGGCTGTCCCACAGAGGGCTTACAGTCTTTATCCCCATTTTACAGATGAGGTAACTGAGGCACAGAGAAGTGAAGTGACTTGCCCAAAGTCACACAGCTGACAGTTGGCAGAGCCGGGATTTGAACCCACGACCTCTGACTCCAAAGCCCGTGCTCCTTCCACTGAGCCACACTGCTTCTCACCTCAAAATTTATCCCACTTCAAAAATCTCCAGGGGCTCCCCATCAGCTATTTCCCTCTTATCTATATGTTTTGTGTTCCTTCCAAGCTTCTAGCTGTCCTCACTCTTGACTCTGAGCAATGCTTGTGTTTTACCGCATGCCTCAGTTTCCCTAACCCATCCTTCCACCATCATTCTCCATCTTCAAAGGTCTTTCATGGGGCTGTTTTTAGATTAGCTCCATCTGGCATTTCCTGGTTATGGTCTTAAATATTTTTGTCCTTGGTTTTTGTTTATTCGTTTGTTGTCTACACCTCCTCATCCATTTGTGTAGCTTTTTTTCCCACTGAATGTTTCTCAGTTTATGCCTATCAGAGGCTTTTAGATCAGAAGCTTATCAAGGGCTAGGATCACTTCTTTTTGTACTCTGTGATCTCCAAGCACCTAGTAAGGTGTTCTGTCCACAGATTAGATCAATAGAAGGTGACCCAGGGTAATTATTAGAGATGAAAGGCAGTCAGTGGAGTACCTACTATCAGAGTGTAATATTGTAGGCAGAGGGAGTCAGAGGTAATTTATTTGGCTGGAGCAAAAGGAATGGGGAGAAGAATAGTGAGGAAAGGAAAGAGGAAATATGGGTTGGGATAGACAGGAGGAAGGCGATGGAGTCAAAGAATGCCAAAAGCCCCTGGGGAGTTTCAAAGATGAGAGAATGATTTGGATTCAGGAGGTTCTATTTTGAATGGACTGAGGTAGGGAGAATCAATCAATACTATTGATAGTGTGAGCAGAACACTGGGAGTTAGATGAGACAATCTTGGCCTTCAAGGACTTTACAATTCAGAGGGGAAGGTAAGTACTACAATAATTTACAGATAGGAGGGAGTAATAGAGTTTAAAGTTATAAAGGCAACAGGGGTGTGTGAGGACTCAGGTGCTTAGGGGTGTTGCTGAAGTGGTAACTATGGAAGATGTAGAGTTGGGGGATGAAATTGACTTAGGGAAGGTTTCCTGAAGGAGATGTGGTTTCCAAAGGGCCTTGAAACTAGGGAGAACTGTGGTCTGCTGGATGGGAAGGGGAAGAAAGTTCCTGGCAGAAAGGGTATGAACAAGAGGCTGGCTGGTGGCAGCTGAGCTGAGAGCGAGGCACAGTGAATAGGTTGGCTTGGAACCAGTGAGAAATATTTCGAATAACTGAGGCAGGGGATGAGTAAGGCCTAAATCAAGGATTTAAAAAAGTATTTATTGAGGGCCCACTGGGTGCAATCCTCTAAGCATTCGGGAAGTAGTTCTAGGGATGGCGAAGAGAAAGGACAAAATCTCAGTGATGAGGGAGAAGCAGCAGACAGGTTAGGGAGTAAGTGCAGGGAACGTGGCCATGAGGAATGGGGAGGAATTGAAGATAATTTGAGGTATTTGCCACTTTTTTTGCCACTTTCGCATGGTGTCCCATATGGTGAAATGGAATTGTTAGGGTTCTCAAGGATGCTGAGGTCCTACCACTGGTGTAACCGAAGGGCTTTGCCAAGATTTACTGTCAGATTAGTTTACCTTTAGATAGTAAACTCCTCAAGGGCAGGGACTGTCCTTTATTTTCATTTTAGTCTCCCAAGTTCCTAGTACAGTGCCAGACTTTGAATAGGCTCTCAGTGAAAACCACTGATTGAATTTACTAACCATTTTATTTGACTATTAGAAAGGTGAGGAAAAAATCCATCCTGAATATGCACTTAATGCAGATTTCATAAATAACAAAAACTGAGTAAATTTTATAAGTGGTGACATGTTTCATAAATAACTAAAACTGATTACATTTTATAAGTGGTGACATGTTTCATAACACCATTCGCTGTCCTTGTCAGTAAACAGTGCATGGGGAAAATTTGAACTGCTGTATTGTGAGAAACATACCAGTATAATTTTAAAGCCACCTGAATGTTATTGTTAGTTCGGGTCTTAATGGGAAAACTTCGTGGTAATGTAGCTTGTCTGATTAATGGTTGGAAGGAATCTTGGGTAATGAATGAATAAGGCTAAAGGAAAGGCCTAGAGCCCTGAGGGAAAGGTGAGGTAAGAGGGAGGGAAGGGCCAGGATCCTTTTGTCTAAAAGGGTCCCTGGTGGGCAGGGTGGCTTAGTTGAACCCGTAATTCTAAGGACCAGAGGCTCAGAGGGACAGTGACTGCTTTTCTGGATTAAGTTGTGTAGGGATTGGCCACCTGAACCTCATTTCTTATTATCCACACAGTATGTACAGAATTATTTCTTAGGGCCCTAGGGGCCTCCAACATCCAGATTTGGTTGGAACGTAATCAGTCGGTCAGTGGTATTTATTGACTGCTTATTGTGTGTAGAGCACTGAACTAAAAGCTTGACAATCTAGTGTTGAATATCACTACACCATAATTTGAATTGAAATGGTTTTATTAACCCAGATTTTACGAGCTCCCTGGAAATCAAATGCGTTTTGAATTGACTTTCACTTCTGCCCCGGTGAACCTTCTGCAAATCGATTTTTGCTGTTTATTATTTCAGTATTAGTGATCCATTCACATATGAACATTCCATTCACTTATTTGTCCTTTCCATCATCTCTCCTTAGATTGTTGCAGTTACCGTAATCCAGTTTTTCATAACCTGTGAGAGAAAGAGCTTCAGTGATTAAGGCCTTTATAATAGAAACTATTGGTACTACATAGTGTTCTGAATTCTGGTCAGATATTTTATACAGCAGTATCATGGTATGGCC
This sequence comes from Tachyglossus aculeatus, assembly GCF_015852505.1. NCBI lineage: Eukaryota > Metazoa > Chordata > Mammalia > Monotremata > Tachyglossidae > Tachyglossus > Tachyglossus aculeatus. The sequence continues at coordinate 10,623,880 of NC_052085.1, read as the reverse complement.
AACACCATTTCCAAAATCATAAATGCTATATTTATTCCTATTACAGGCTTTTGTTTTTTTTGCAAAAAGCAGTTGCACCACTAATCACACTTTAAGAATAATAGCAGACAACTGTATGCCACTCAACCCCGGGGGAATTTAGGAGCATGTTCGTTTGCAAAAGAAAAATCTGGTGCCTCAGCTTCTTCATTTAAACTGCCTTTAGTGGTCTGCCTGTCATTATAACATCTTTTGGATCGTCGTTACATTTTTATTGGTTTTACATTTTATATTGCTGAAATTTGGCATACTTGAACCAATTTATTTTTCCTTATGCACACAATGCTTGAACTCAATTATTGAGTGTGAATATGGTTTATTTTGGGAGTTACCTCTTCCAGTACTTAACTTTAAATGATCAGATTTCCCTTTTGGGTGTGTTTTCTCTTATGTTCAGCCGTCATTTTAAATTGATGCGGATCCCACCATCTGTTCTCACCCCAGTCAATTTCCTATTGTTCTCATAGTTAACCTTTGTTTTTGCTTAGTCTTTTCTACCTATTCAGGGTTTGCCTATTGCTTCCTAGTCAGTAAAGCAGTTCTCGTCCCCTTCATGCATTTTTCTAGCCATTCACCTGAAGTGCTTGGGTTTTCTGGGCTTGACAGCATTTAGTTTCCTCATAATCATCTCCTTCCAGATCCTTTGTTGAGTTTGCCTTTCCGGACGTGGGAGTAATTATAGTTGCAGAGGTGCCACTACCTCCACGTAGGTTGGTCAATAGTTCATAAACTAGATGAAGCATCTTGAGTTTTTGCTAAAGCCATAGCTCTACCTGTTTGTGCAGGTACTTTCCAAACCCTACCCAGCCCTAAGGAAAGCCAGATCTCTGCCTTCAAGGATATCGGTTTGTGTGATAATTCCCCAATATTGAATATGTACTATTTTCAACGAATGTCAGCTGGGAGAGTTAAACTAATTTGGTCATAATTGCAGTGATTACAACAAATTACAGTCCATCAGAAGATAATGTTTAAAAGATGTAAAACCAAAAAAAAGAAACCCAGCAGAATAGCATATGTAATGTTTGAAAAAGAAAAACCCAATAACACACACACCATGGTAGTCTTGTTAAACTGTAGGAATTGAGGAGGTTTTCTTTAATGTTATTCCCCTGGGCCTCAGCCCTTTTAGATTTGAACTGTATTCCACAGATCCAAATTTTCAGCTTTTTCTTAAAGCACTTTAAGCATATTTGAACTCATCATGTGAATAACTAGCTTTGCTTGAACTGAAGAACTTATTCCATGATAAAAACCGTTGCTTCGAGTTGACTCCAATTTGAATTTGACATGAAAGACTCCCCCCCCACATCCCATTTAACTACTAGAACTGATGTGCCTGCATATAGTAAGCAGTAGTACATTTGGAGAGCATCTGTTCCCACAGAGTGATTAAAAAATGAAATGGGGTTGTTTACATGAACAAAACGTGTTGGGTTGATGAACTGTGAGAATTTGGTTTCTTTTGCTCACCATAAGAGCGCAACCGATGAAAAAAGCTTTTTCTAATCAGAATTCCATACTTCCTCTTAAATGTTCTTTATCCTGGATTGCAGAGTACTTTTGATCTAGCAAAATAAGATTCTTTTTGGACAAAGTAGAATTTTTGTTTTGTGAAAACAGATTGAGAGAAATCATGCTTCTAAATCTCCCCAGAATAAGAGCCCAGTTTCTTGAACAGTGTTGATGACATGACAATTTGGTAGGAAACCAGCTAGAAAAAAATCCTACCTGCTTTGTACTGCCCTTTAGGAATGTGATAATAAGAAGCCAATCCGATTAGTCAACTCTTATTATTCAGAGCTGATTATCTAATTTGTAGGTTATTCATACTTTGTTTTTTCTCCCCCTCCCTCCTGCTGTCTGCCTTTTGGCCATTTTATTACATTATTGCCAACTTCAACAGTCAGTGAAAGAGGAAAAAAGAGAAGAAACTTAAATTAGTCCAATATTTTGTCTGCCACTCCGGTAAAACTAAGTGAGAAAGCAGGTTGAAATTAATGGCCAAAATGAGACTTTGGGATTTATCTGTGCATTTCATTTTTGAATCAATAGTATTTATTGAGTTCTGTGTTGGCAGAGTGCAAATTAATTGACATGATCCCTACCCTCAAGGAGTTAGCAATCTAGCAGGAGTGATGGGCTCTAAAGTAAATTACAGAGTGGAGAAAATAATCGGAGTATGTAAAATATATACATGTTTTGGGGGGGTTGTGAGTCAGTCAATTGTATTAAGTGATTACTGTTTGCAGAGCACTGTACTAAGCACTTGGGAGAGTCCAATATAACAGACATATAATTTCCTAGACAGACATAGAACATATAATTCCCTGCCCACAATGAGTTTACAGTCTAGAGGGGGAGACGGACATTAATATAAATAAGTGAAAGTACAGATATCTACATGAGTGCTATGGGGCTGGGAGGGGGACACCATGGTATATACGGTATGTATGAAGGGAGGGAGTGGAAGAAAAGGGCTTGGATCATGTGTGTTAATTCATCTGTTTGCTAGCCGAGTCACTTTTCCTGCATGATTCCTCCCCGCAGGTGAGTCTGGCTGCTGCTGCTGTCCCTGCCTTCTCTCAGCCAGCACTATGCTGTCTCAGATTTGTGCTTCAGTGTCTCCAAACTGTTCCTTCTGTTGTCTTTGCTGACGGTTCCTCATCCCAGCACACCCAGCTACAGGTGCCTTGGTGTCCCATCTTAATCCATTCTCTTTACATTCTCCTATTCAGGAAAAAGGGCGATTGAGACCGACATCGCTTCACTAATCCGAAGGTACTGTTGAAAATTTTTAACTACAACTTCAAATGAGCACATCATTATTCGTGTACAGAGCACAGAGATGTAATTTTCACAGGTGATTCATTTTATTTTTACTGCATGATGAGATTTTCATATTAAGGTAACTGCACGTATCTACAGTATACATTACTGAAACATCACAAGTTCCTGTGAGGCCTAGATTAATGGGGTTCAAGTAGTAGAAGAAAAATGTATATGCATTTAGAAGGTGCAGCACTCCTGAAAGAGGCTTCTGAGCAGTAAGCACATTTGGGTTCACTTTTCATTTGTTTCTCTCCGGAGAAGCCAGGAGTCTTACAAAAATGCTACCTTAAAATGACTCCACCAACATGCAAATATTAAGCGTAAAAGAAGAGCATAAGCCAGGACCATTTCGGCTCCCAGGTGTTGAAGTGGCAGTTGAATATAAAGTGGGGGGATTAGAAATGAATCAGGAAAGACTTCCTTGAGGAGGTGAGATTTTAGAAGGCCTTTGAAAATGGAAAAACTGCCCTCTTTCAAAGGGGGAAGGGTGTGAGCCAGAGGTCCATGGCATGAGAGAGATGTGAATGAAGAGTGCAAGCTGGGTTTTAGTGGGAGAAAAGCATTGATGGGAAGGAGGGGGAGAGAGATGATTTAGTGCTTTAAAGTCAATAGTTTTTGCTTGTTGAGATTAGAGTAGATTGTTCCTCGAGACCCAGTTATATTAAGCTGTAATAATGGTGAAGATTCAGATAAATATCGTCATACTCCTGGAGTCTTCTCATGTGTGGTTGTGTAACTCTGACTCTGATATCAGAGCCACAGGAAAATGCCCTCGGAGGCTGGGACTGATAATAATAATAATTTGCATTTGTATTTGTTAAGCGATTACTATGTGCTAAGCACTGGAGAGGTTACAAGGTGATCAGGTTGTCCCACGGGGGGGGGGGGGCTCACAGTTTTAATCCCCATTTTATTAGATGAGGTAACTGAGGCACAGAGAAGTGAAGTGACTTGCCCAGAGTCACACAGCTGACAGTTGGCTGAGCTGGCATTTGAACCCATGACCTCTGACACCAAAGCCCGGGCTCTTTCCACAGAGCCACACTGCTTCTCTAAAGGTGCTGTTCTTTTCCCCATGGCGAATGGAACAGATTTTTCATGCCTTGTACGGCAGTTATGAGATAATAATCATTAGTAATAATTATGGTATTTGTTAAGCGCTTACTGTGTGCCAAGTCCTGTTCTAAACAGAGTTAGATACAAGGTAATCAGGGTGTCCCACATGGGGATCACAGTCTTAATCCCCATTTTACAGATGAGGTTAACTGAAGCACAGAGAAGTTTGTGACATGCCCGAAGTCCCACAGCTGACAAGTGGCGGAGTTAGGATTAGAACTCACGACCTCTGATTCCCAAACCCGGGCTTTTTCCACTACGCTCCACTACAAAGGCCAAACAGCCTTTGAATCGTCAGTATGTTAATAAAGACTTAATATTCCAGGCTGAAACACGCACACTAAGAGTTTTGCAGTAATTGCCTTTTAAGGCTTATCTTTTACCACGGTGAAGGCCTAGTGAAGAAAGCTTTACTTTAAGGGCTTTCCAAACTGGACAAGCCTTCTTAGCCTTAGGCTATTGTTATATAAAGCCTGTTGGTTTTAGGATTCATCTCTCTCCTGGGAAAGTTAGTTGTTTAAATAATAGATGGACTTGGAGCCGATCAGGCCTCCTCGTGTGTAGAACTGGGTGAATTTGGAATAAGCCCGGTAGGCGAGTCCCGGGGCCTTGGGAGGGAAACTTGTTGTATCACGTCCTTTGCTAGGGAAATTCTGGATTTGGATACTTTTGCTTCCTTTAATGTCGGTATCACCGTCATTGGGCTATAAAAAATATCAAACACTGTCCAGGCAGCAAATATTGTCTAGCCTTCGCCGGACGGTACTAAGTGCTCAGATGCACATGGTAATATTTACACTAAGGACCCGCCCACAGGTTGCTAATATCTTTTAAAAGGTGGACTGCTGTGCTGTCTCTGGAGTGAGAGCTGTCAGAACTCTGGTTCTAAACCATTTAATTGTTGCTCAATGAGGGTCTTCGTAGGTATGAATCACTGGATTTTTTTGTTTTGCTTTTTAATGCAAGTCACTGAGAACACATTCCCCCTCAAAAGGATTTAACACGGGGCTACAGTGACTCAGAGAAAGCCCATGGTGGGAGGGAAGAAAAGCAAAAGAAGTGTAGGGAGATGCAGTGAATATATTTTGAAAATATTGTGAGTGGCCAAGGGCCCCCGCAATCGACAAATTAAAAGAAATCATTAAAATAAAAAAATGCTAAGACTGTAGTGACAACATTAGAGGTTCTCTTTGGAGGGAGATTCAGCTCCTTCTTCCCAGTTTCTCACCCCTCTTTCCCGTCGACCCAACCAAGCCTTGGGGCTTGGACAGGATGGGGTGGATTGTGGGTTTAGGAGACTTCCTACACCAGGGAATGCTTCCCCCCACCCCCCATTGCATTAATGCCAGATCCCCAGTTCCTTTGCCAGTAGGGCAGCGGCTGGGGTGTTTCTGCCCAGCTGAGCTTATGCAGTGTGTCACAGACATGCAGGAGGCTTGGCAAGCCCCTGGGCCTGGGTTCCAGCAACCCACAAGGACAGCTGCTTGCCCAGTTAATTGCACCTGTGCAGTCCACCTCTGTCCCCTCTTTCCTCCCCATTGCTGGGGCTTGGGTTAGCCAAACCTCAGATTTCTGGTGGGTGCAAGCTCTACCTTGGGGAGCCACCGTGGGATGGCAAGAGCAGTCTGGGCAGTCAGCCGGGAGATTTTTGTGTATTCAGTGGGCAACCACAAGGACACCGCCTCAGGAAAAGCCTTCTCTTTGGCACCTGCTACATTATGCTTTTATATCCCTTGTTTCCCTACCTTCTTGCCTCAACCATCGAAAGAAAGCTTGGGTCTGTGGCCCGACCCCCCGCGTTATTTCGAAAATCAATGATCCTAGTATCTAAAAATGGAAAATACCCCTTTCTTCCCTGCCTCCAAAGATAATACAATACTCCCAAGCTGAAATTACCGAACTCAATTCTTAGTCAAAGGGAAGTGAAAAAGGAAGTGTCATTTTGTTCTCCTGGTTCTGCTGAACCAATCTCTTTCGATCCTTAGCCTCCCAGTCCCGGTGTCCCATTGTTACTGTGTCCTGTTATCTTTAATTGTTCTACTTCGAGTTTTGATCACTTACAGAGTTCATTTATTTTGCTCAGTTTCCATTTTGAAAACTTTCTCTGCTCTTCCCCTCTCCACAAACATAAACAGTCAGGTCTGTGCTCTTGAGTTTCAGATAAAGAATACAAAAAAAAAATTCATGTTAAGGGCCTAAAAGATCATAAAATGAAAATTAAAGTAATTTAAAAATAATTATGAAGCACCCATAGTGTAATTTGCATCAGTTTACTTTGCTCTTGTTTTCAGATAAAACATCCAAGCTGTACTTTTTTGGCAGCCGAGAGAGTAATGGTCTTAGTTTATTCTCTTCTTTTATGCTTAATGTTGGCATTTAGGTGCAGTCATCTTAAAGTAGCATTCTTGTAGGATTCTTGGCTGCTCAGGAGAGAAACAAATAAATAGTGAACCCGTTATGTGTTTATTGCTCAGAAGCCTCTTTCAGTTGTGCTGCACATTCTATATGCATACACATTCTTCCTTTCTATATTACTTGAACCCTATTAATCTAAATCTCACAGGACCTTGTGATTCAGAAACCACGGGTACGTGTAGTTACCTTAATGGGAAAATCCTCATCATGCAGTAAAAGTAAAATGAACCGACTGTTAAAATCTCATCTCTGGTTTCTGCACACTAAAAACGATGTGTTCATTTGAAGTTGTAATTTATAATTTTCAACATTGCATTTGGATTAGTGAAGCGATGTCTGTCACAGTCGCCCTTTTTCCAGGGTACAAGAATGTGAAGAAAATGGATGAAGACGGCACACAAAGGCACTTGCGATAGGGTGATCTGGGATGAGGGAATTGTCAGCAAAGATGACAGAAGGAACAGTTTAGAGACACTGAAGCACAATCTGTGACCGTATGGTGCTGAGCAAGAGAAGGTGGGGGTACGGACAACGGCAGCAGCAGCCAGATCGCTTGCAGGGGCGGCACACGGGTAAGGTAACTCTCGGACCACAGTGGGCTTCGAGAAGATCTAGATACGAGGCAGAATCACCAAAGCCCCCCGGAAACAAATTCAGGAACTCAATGAGGGTCAGTCTTTATATGCAGGCTGAGCAGAAGCGACTCTTGGACACTCACTGGTATCCCAGGCCACACTTGCACAACATAATTAAGAATCTCCCCATCTGTTTTTGTCTTTGAAGCCCAAGGACTGCTGTGTGTGAGAAAACAGTGGAGAAATTGTGACTTTGAGATCATTGCATTGGGGTTTTTGTTCTGACTTCCATTGAGGAATGGAAGGGTACTTCTTCATGAGCATTACTACAAGAGATCACCCTGAAAAGCACACACATGCCTCTGAACAACAGTGATCCTGACTGTCCTTCGGTTTCTTTGCTGGATTAAAGTTCTGTCAGGGTGAATTGCTCTTGCAGTTTAACCAATCAGCATTTTCAACTAGGTTCCCACGCATGGGCAGTCTATTCTAATAATAGCGTTCCCTCTATATGGCTCCTAAATAGCACGTACAGTACACGGTCTTTTTTTTTTTTATGTCAAGTAGGGGTGGGCCACATTTGGAAACCAGTTGCTTCACTTGGGGATTTTAACAATTTAAAGATTATTTTTAATTTCCACCCCCCATAGATGCTATGAAAATGACATTTAGTATGATGTTTGATCTCTTCCTTATTAGATGACAGAAATCAGTCTCTGCATGTTGGTGTGAATGAAAGGTGTGACCACCAGGCCTCCCCACAGTATGCATGTTTCGAGTCCTTTGGCTTGTCGCTGCAGCCACAGTTTATACATTCAAGTGCTTTTTGCTGGTGGCTGTATTTAGATACTCAGCCTTCTGAGCACGTTAATTCAAAAGGAGCTACTCTTTTCCTGGCTGCTGTCTGCCAGGCTGGCCTTGCTGGTCACTGGTGTTTCTCAGCCATTCACAGCTAAAAATATTACTACTGCTACTAATAATAGTGGTATTACATACCAAGCACTGTGCAGAATGATGGGTAGACATAGGATCATTAGATTGGATACCATCCCTATCCCTTGTGGGGCTCACAGTCCTAGAGGGAGAGAGAACAAATATTTTATCCCCATTATAAATATAAGGAAACTGAGGCACAGAGAGGTTCTGGGACTTGCCCAAGGCTACACAGCAAGAAAGTGGTGCCACTTTGTCCCAAGCCGGACTTGAGAAGGTTTTTCAAAACATTACGTCTTCCCTGCTTGCAGTTACCCTTCTCCAGCTGAGCCACTTGGGAATCCTTCTGTCCCCTTATTCTCTGACTTGTCCAGACTGGTGAAATTATGTGGGGGTGAGCATCGTGTCAGGTTCAGGCCTGAAGGCCAGCAGAACAGTGGAAACTGTCAGAACTCCAGCTTGGTTTGCGACCAGTACTAAGTTCCACCAATTACCTTTCTAAAGGTAAAGTCTGCATTTTGCAACTTAGCCTAGTCCTTTCCCCATTAGAACACCAGTGGACAATGTATTTTGAGGTGCAGGACTTCCCTGGCGGAAGCTGGCCACACACCCCAGTCATCTTTAGACTTCCTCATTAGCCAGAGTTCATTCAGTCGTTCATTCAGTTGTATTTATTGAGCTCTTACTGTGTGCAGAGCACTGTACTAAGCGCTTGGGAGAGTACAATATAACAATAGGCACATTCCGTGCCCACAACTTTGCAGTCTCACTCTACGGAGTGCTGCATGCTAATGAACAGTACTGAGCTATGATCCCCATTAGAGCTTTGGTCACTGAACTTTGAAATGTAAATATTGCTTATTCAGATGTAAGCTAGACGTAGTGCAGGACCTCTGTTTTGTCCTGTTTCAGTGGCAAGAGGACTGGCATTTACAGTACCTTTCAGTGTGGTTTCTGTTGTAAAATCTTGGGCAGCAAGATACAAATCTGCTTTGCTCCACCTTCACCTAAGGCCTAGGTACTGTGGTGCTAAATTCCTTTCTTCTAATTTATATTATTTTATATTTTCTCTTTTGTTTGTCACCAGCCTCCTCCCACTCCTCCCTCTTAATCCCCCCGCCCCTCCCTCCTTATTTTTAGATTGTGAGTCCCTAGGGGACCAGGGGCCTGGTCTGTTTCTCTTCCATGGTTTTTTCTCCCCCAGGGTTTAATACAGTGCTCTGCACAGAGTGGGTGCTTAATACATCCTATTGCTACTAGTACTTGCACTTCAGGGAGAAAAGCAGTTTGTAACTTTTCCCAAGGAAGCATATTTTAGTAGATTGTACGTGGGAAAACTATGAATTATAAGGAGATGAAAAGCAAAATTTTGCAGCTGTTCTCCAAGCAAGACTGAGATTTCGGTAAGGAAAATGGCTTCTGGGGAAGTGGTGAGGAGAATGATGAGACCTGGTAGTTGGCAAAGCCTTCCCTCAACGTCAGGACGAGAAACGGAACTTCAAGTTCTGCTAACTGTGGAGCTTCCCCGCTGCTTGGAAAGCCTCTAGCCCATTAAGCTCCTTGAGAGCAAGGACCGGGTATACCTACTCTGTTGAATGGTACTCTCCCAAGCACTTAGTACAGTGCTCGGCACCTGGTAAGTGTTCAGTAAATATCACCGGCTGATTGCTTTGAAGGGTAGCACCTCCTGTTGGTCCCAAGTCCTGGAAAAATTTGCCGTTCCTCTATGTGCCCGGTTTACAGGATAGTGTCCCTAGAATTAGAATTTCCTTGGAAACAGAGGCCTGTAATACACGGTCCCTACTCAGTCTGGCACCAGGGAAGACATCGAGCATTTCTCCTGACGTGGGCGGCGTCCAGTTTTCCCACTCGGGAACCTTAGACAGCTTAGGCAAGGGCTCCTTTCATTGGGACCTTCAATCTCTATTTTCACCCCTCCCCAACAGTGGAGGTGGGGGTGGAGGGGTGTCATTGCCTTCTTCCGTGGGGTTAGACCCTTCTCATGAGGGGGGGACAGGCAGGACCCTGCCTTCCCAGCACAACTTTGGGAAACTTATGTCTTTGGGGCCGGAGGCATCTGACCCTCATGTGGTAGAGCCAGAGAACGGTCCCTTTCAGCAGTGCTATCCCACAGCTTTCCTTCGCGTCCTTGTGTTATTGTCTGTGCTGTGTTTAGCAGTCACTTCTTCCCTGGGCTGTCATCAGTTCTCCTTTCAGAATGGAAACCCCCGAGGGCCAGGGCCTGGTTCTCCAATAACCTTGCTCTTTTCCCCAGGGCTTAACGTCCTGCACCAGACCAGGTGAGTTGAGTGTCACAGCGCTAATTTTCCATAATGTGGAGTTTTACAAGAACACAACTCCCACACTGTAGGAAAAGTGGGTGATTATCAAAACCACACTTCTTTTAGGGAAGAGGGGGAACGTAACTGTTGGGCCTTCTGGCTATAGAGTTGATTGTAAAAATCACAATTGTACTGTAGTCGTAGATGTCCAGTTTAGAAAAGTAAAAAGGGTTTTCATTGCACCCACAAGATAACACTTTCCATTCTAAGGTTTCATGTGCAGATACACAATGGCTCTGTTTTGATTCAAGAGTGTTTCAGGGCATAGGTGCCACCTTGTGTAAACATTGTTGCTTTTAGTATTTTGCAGAGACAAAGGGATGACACATTAGTGGCAGCTGGAATGTTTCATTAAAATCCAGGGGAAACATATGACGGCAGGGCTCAGCAATGTGTCGCCCATGAAAGGGTCTTTGTATAGAGTGGGTAGCAAGCAGATAACTCTTCAAATGAGGCCTGGAACTTAGAGGAATCGGTGCTTCTGCCTAAAGTTTTAATTCACCATTTCTGCCCAAAGTGCCACATCTTTTTATCTCAAAATTTCCTCCTCTTCTCTTTCCCTTTTTCAAATGTCACATTGCTGCGCCTGACTTCCTTGAGAACTTGAAAGGGTTATTGTTGGCCCAGTGCCCCCAAACTCAGAGCAGCTTCTGGAGACTTGCACTCCAGCTCGCCTGCTGTTCACGGCCCTGGGCGGGAACGAAATAACTGCAGCCACTAACACGAAGATGGAAACGCTAGAGTTATAGAACCAGATGGTAAAATTATGGGATCCGGGCACAGAGGTTGGTCACTTTTTCAAAGCTTACTGCAGGTGAGCAGTCGGTGGCACACGGAACTTGCCCCCTCCCCTTCATTTGTCAGTGATTAACACCCAGATTGCGATGCCCCATTTTAAAGAGGCACATTTTTCGAGAACCAACTCTCCCCAGGCCTCCAGTAGGGAAGTGTCGAGCGGGGCCGGGAGAAGCGTGTGTCCAGGCCTTATTCTCAGAAGCTAATATACAGAAATTGGGTTTGGTCTTGGTCTTTTTCTCTTGTAACTCCGCGACCCCAGTTCCTGGGATCTTAGCTCTTTGGCCTCGGAGGCATCGTTCATCTTCATGGCCAAGACTGGATTGACAACACCAAGTATATTGGGTTCTGGGATGTTTGGCATCTGGGACTTTTGTTCATTGTCTGTGGCTCTTGATATTTTTGTGAGCATGACTTGTCACCAGACTGACAGGAAACTCAACACCCGTTAACATCAAAGTTACCTTTGAGATTGACAGCCCCCCAAAAGTCTTAATTTCAGTAGTAATAATAATAACGATTTAATTAAAATAACGTGCTACAATGGAGAATGAAACCCCAAAACAATGGTGACAAACAGCTGAAAACAAATTAGAAAATGTTTTAAGGCCCATAGCTATGAAAGGAGGTAAACCAATGAATATTGCCAGGAAACATTTAATAATTATGGTATTCATTTAGTTCTTATTATTTGCAAAGCAGTGTTCCAGTTGCTAGGTTGACACAAGATAATCAGATCAGACACAATCCCTTCTCTACCCAGGGCTCCCAGTCTCAGAGTAGGGGAGAACTGGTATCTTAACTCTGTTTCAGAGGAAGGTGGGACACAAGAGATTTTAAGTAATTTACTTCAAATCCCCTAGTTGGTCAGTGACAGTGCTAGGATTAGAACCTGGGTCTTGTGACTCTCTTGTCTTTTCCACTATGTCCTGCTGCCTCCCTATTTTACAGAAGACAAGTAGACCCCTAAGCATTTCCAACAGAATAGAAAACGAAACTAGAGAATAGAATTAAACCCTGTGTAGGGGGTCGCTACAATGAATCCTGTCTGGGGTTACGGGAATGGAGTTATATGATTTATAGTTTGTGCTTAAGGCTGAAAGGAAAGGGAATTTGAATTTCTTCATAACCTTGGTTCAGGTTACAGTTTAAATAGGTGGCACAGTCATTTTCTTAATCTGACAAAATGGTCATTAATCATTAGTGAGAACACACCAAAGGGACACAATTAACTTAATAGAGTTTGGGGCTTAAAATTCCACATGTTTGATGGGTGATCATGTGATCTTAGGTAGGGGTTTTTCTGTTGTTTGTTTTAAATCTGAGACTCTTCAAATGCCTGATGTGGAGAAAATGGAATGGAGGTTAATTCTAAATTAGGTGAATTCATATGTAAGGGAGGAAGAGGACTGGGCAATCACTAGCCACTAATACTGGGTTGGATGTAAACCGTAAGGGGGAAGTTGTCAGCAACACAGTATTATCAGTTGACAGAAATCTTCTTGAATCACTGGTTGTATTGATCTTGAGCTTGTCAGGATCCTGTTTGAGAATTCTTCTGACAGTCATTTGGGGTTGCTAGCACAAAATTTTCTTGATATCAGTCAAAACTGCAAACGTATTCAAAGTCATCATCCAAATAGCCGCCTAACTCAGAAATAAGAGATTCCGAATCATTGTCTGAGTTGTTCATCATCTGGAAATTTAAAATGTCGAACCAGAAAGGGTTGCAATCTTTGCCTGTCACAGTGAAAATATTGCTCACTTTGAGATTGATTTGAAAAGCATTTCTAAATGTCTTCTTGAAATGTTGAGCTTAGGAATGATTGGAAAAATGTGGGCAGGGATCATGTCTACCAACTGTATTGTTCATACCCTCCCAAGTGCCTAGTACACAGTAGAGGACAAGGTGAGCACTCAAATACCATAGGTTGATCAATTTGATTGGGTCTAGAACAAGCATGTGCTAGTGAAGCTGTAGGAGGAATTCGGTTTTAGCAATTGTTTTGAGTTTCCAGGTGAAACTTTTTATTTCATTCCCACTTACGTGCTCACTCCCTTAGCCTCAAAATATTTAGTCTAGGTTCTATAAACTGTACCTTGGTTGTATCTGTAAAGTAACTCAAAAGTCTTTGGGCAGCAACCAGTAATGGAGCAGGAGATTTAAATTTCTTGCTACTTTTCAGGTCAAGTAGACCAACTTTATGGTTCCAGGGTAGACCATAGCCTTAAAAATATTCAATTGCTTTTTGGTATTTTCCTTCTTTCCTACTAAAATCACATATCCCTATGAAAAAGTGCCATGTTGTGATTACTCATTTCTCTCCCCCCCCCCACCAAATAAACACAAATGTCCATGAAAATGGGTTCTTGAAGGCAATGAGTATTGCTCTCCAAGTGTTGTTATGCTGAAGCACCTGTATATATGTATATATTTTTGTACATATTTATTACTCTATTTATTTTTTTATTTATTTTACTTGTACATATCTATTCTATTTATTTTATTTTGTTAGTACGTTTGGTTTTGTTCTTTGTCTCCCCCTTTTAGACTGTGAGCCCACTGTTGGGTAGGGACTGTCTCTATATGTTGCCAATTTGTACTTCCCAAGCGCTTAGTACAGTGCTCTGCACATAGTAAGCGCTCAATAAATACGATTGATGATGAAGCAGCAATTAGATTGATAATTTGGTTAGGGCTTTCCTTTCTTCATTGGATTTGCATTGGGTTTCAGTTTTCCCTTTTCTCAATCTGGAAAAAAAAAAAGCTCTTCCTTCCTAGCATTCCAAGCCTAACAAAACTGTATTTGCTTAATGTTTGAATAGTACAACGGTATGCCATTGTTAAATGATTTAACTAACATGGAAAAGGGGTACAGGCTGCATTGGTTGAAGCAGAAACTACCTAACCTGGGTCGGGCCTGGCTCTACTGTTTAATGAGGAAAGCCAAATAGTACGGAGCCCCTCTCTTGGTTCAAAAGCCATATGTGGGATTGCTCTCCGAGGTACATCTGTGGAGGATCACTCAAGTACTTCGATCAGTCCTTTAACCCCCAGTGTCACCACGGGGGTCGTATACATTCCTATTATTCTAGCTGTCCGTGTTCAGAGACAACGCTGAGGAGGGTGAGATTTCTTCTGGGTGCGTGTGAGTGTATTTGGAAGACAATCTCTTCCACTCTGCCAAAGAAAACATAGTAGGGCACTTGTAGTGCTTCTCGCCTTTCAGTGCAAGCCCAGCAGCCTTCTTGTAGGGCATCTTGGACACTGAGGATGCGAGCAAATGGTGCTGTTGTCAGTAAGAGACCAGATGGGGCTACCTGTATTCCATAAGGTTTTACTACAGGGTTGTGGGGAAGGGAACTCTGTAGCTCCTCTCCAGCAGGACATTCCCTTGACTTGTTTTTATGGTAGTGGTGTCGGATTGGGATGATCCATCTGCTTTCGTGGGCCCACCCCCATGGGCTCCCTCTTCTTCCTCCATCCCCTCCTGACCTGCAGCCCACACTGTGAAATGGCTGGCCAGGGGTAACAGGGGCAGCCTTGGGCCATGGCACAGAATATCTCAGGGAAAGTTTATCAGTGGCAAGTACTGCCCCGACCAGAACCATTTCTTAAGTCATCGCTAAGTATGACCCATAGGTTAACTTTCATAAGAGCAGAGGTTTTATTTCCGTGTTTTTACGGAAACCATTAGAAAAGCAAAAACCAGAACCAAAACGGAAACGAAAGACAGATCCAGTGCACATGCAACTTTAGCATGCAAACAAGATCAGCATAGAACAGAGTTAAAATTGTTAATCATTGTCTTAATTTGGTAAGGGATGATTAAGCGAAATAAACTGCCTTGAATTCTATTGATGCCGTGTTCTTTTTTCATTTAATTAATTTGGCCTTTGAGTATGTCTTTATCATAAAAAAATAAATGTACATTTTAACAAGCCTTTTTAAGGGTAAGCAGGTAGATTGCAATAGACAAGAGGAGTTAGAATTCACTTTTGTGGCCCTGGAAATTAGGTGCTAATTGGAGAAACATATTAAAATTAAACTTCAGCCTGTGTAAAGACATAAAGGTCTAAGGGAATAGAGTTCTCTGTGTTTATGAAATGAAAATTGGCCTAGGGAGACTTCACGGCAGAAAATTTACTACCCAGGAGTACTGTTTATAGAAACAGGATGTTTTGGTTTTGAGACATGTGAGTTTCTCAGGAATACACTTTTGGGAAACATAATGTTTGCCAGTCTCCGCCCATGGTAGAATGCAACTGGCATCAATTTTCTTCATTCATTTCTGGCAAGTTTGTGAAGAATCTTAGTGAAAGGGGTGATACCCATAATTAAGAAGGTTAGTGAGGAGAAAAAAGAAAGTGTTCTATGGAGGATTATCAAGCATCCAACTCTCTGATATTGACTGGGGGCTGTAGAGTCCTTAATTAAGTATACTTTTCAAGAACTCAGTATACATATTCATTCTTCTTGGAAAAAACTCGGCCACACTGAGACTTTAGAAACAGCTCAGTGTGAGTCCTATCCATCTGTAGTCTTTGAAAAATAATAATGATGATGGCATTTGTTAAGCACTTACTATGTGCGAAGCACTGTTCTAAGCGCTGGGAGTCTGTTGTATAATTTTAGTAACAAATTGAGGGGAAGAGTGTTCTCTTCCTTTAGTGGCAGTGATAAAGGGCCATTGTGACTTCATGGTTTCACCCGCTAATTTGTGGTGGGCCCAAGTCAGCAAAAGACCCTGCTTCATTTCATGAGGTGAAGTGGATACGGGGCTGGCTACGTTCAGTTCGCTCTTGAGCGGTACATTTTAAACATGATTTTAAAGTGTTTGAACTATATCAGCAAAGAAAAGAGTGGGTGAGCGATTGAAAGGGGAGAGCTGGGCTGGTGGATGATTCATTGGGGAGAAGAAGAGCCATGTCAGAAGAGCCATGTCGTGGTCTTTCCCTTCAGCCATTGCATGCCAGCAATGTGTTATGTCTGTTTCCCTTTTCCTACTGCCTTACTCAGTGTCTGGAGCTTCCCCTCTTTTTCCTCCTTTCTTATGACTCCCTTCACTGGCTTTCTCCTATTTCCCTGCCTTGTGTACATTTATCCTTCGTGCTTGCTCTCTTCTCCCCCCCCCTTTGAATCTGGACTACCTTGGCCAACTGCTGAGCTGGCTTTTTTGCAGGAAATGTGGAATGCGACTTCCTTAGCACAGTGGGCTGTTAGTGGGCCCTGGGGCACAATTGCAGCAAGGAAAGGGGAGAGGCCAGAGGCAGGGAGGTCAGTGAGGAGGCTGACGCAGAGTCAGGCCAGGATGTGACAAGTTGCCTGGATTGGGGTGATGGCAGTGTGGATGGAGAAGAAGGGATGGGTTGTGAAAGTGATGTGGAATAAGAACCTGTGGGGAAAGTGTTGGGTTTGAGAGGGAGGCAATTGTGACCTATTACATAAGTGGCTGCCTCAGGAAGTGCTTCCTTTTACAATTTTTGCATGGTCAGCAGTCCTAAGTTACAAAAGGTAGTCCGTTATTAAGCTCTGTCTGTTTTGAATTGTTTTAAAGAAGGCTTGCTTCTTCCAACTAACATTTTATAATAGACTCTATCGAATGGGTCAAGTTGTTTCTCTTCGTTTCCATTGTGGAATTAAACTGGCAGAGAAATTGAATTATGTTTCCTTCTTAGTTCAGCTTGTCAAATGCTGCATCTCAGGGTTATCGTGGATTTAAATCAATAATATAATATAATTGACTAATATAGATTTTTGGATTGCGAGCCCCCCCGAGAGACAGGGACCGTTGTCTAATTCCCAGCCGTGTTTTCTCTCCCAGCTTTTAGCACAGTGCTCTGCACACAATGAGCATTTAATAAATACTATTACTATTGGCGGGATTATGGACATAGCTTCCAGTATCCTATACTGGGTGGCAGCGTCCCTCCTCCGTAGCACATGTGAGCAGTATGTGTGTGGTGGGGGGTAGGGGAGCTGTGTGTGAGGAGCGATGAATAATATGTGGCTTGGTAGTGGGGTTCACCGTGGGGAGCCAGGGATTTAAGGCAGAAAAGGAAGGACTCATAGATGGGCTAATGGCGAAAGCGAGAAAGTTCTCCAAAATCCATTCATTTTTCCTTGATTACAACTAGTCATCTGTAATCTGTGAAACAGAAATGAAAAATATTTAATATAAAATGTTCTAAAGTTTGGCATTCTCCTTGCTTCCATTTTCATTTGGGGAATAATTTCATTAAAGTAGATTTCTGAAAAAAAAATTGATCTCCGATAGCACTCTATTGCCATGGTTGTTTTGTTCTTCATAAATTTGAGTCATCCCCCAATTCCATAAGGCCATGCACACTTCAGGCTTTAGGGCACTTGACAGTTTCCTTTCTTCAGAGTATTTCTCTAATAGATTAATAAAGGCTAAGTCCTTTCATTTTTTTCCCCGACTGAATTTACATCATGTTATTGGGTCCGTAATTGGTAGCTTTTAATTTACAGTGTTGTCCCAAGCCATAAAAGATATTTTTGAGTGTGTGCATGATAAATACTGGATAAACATATTAGGGGTTTAAAAACCCACTTATATACTTGTTCCAAGTAAGCAGGTGTCAGAGATGAATAGCTAAACCAATATGGGAGTTCTGTATTCTATTCTGTTCTTATCTCTAAATCCATAGGAATATATAAGACTTTTTGTTCACTGATGATTTGGTAATCAGTCAATCAGTGGTTTTTACTGGGTACCGGAGTACTGTACTAGGCACTTAGGAATGTACAATGCAACAGAGTTGGAAGACATGATCCCTGCCCACAAGGAGCTTACAGGCTAAATTGGGAGGCAGACATTTAAAATAAATTCTGGTTATGTACAAAAGTGCTGTGGGACTAAAGGAGGGGGGGAATATTAGTGCTTAAAGGGTCTCCAAGTGCATAGGTGACAAGGGAGAGGGAGTAGGGGAAATGAGGTGTGATTTTAGAAAGGCTTTGAAGGTCAGGGAACTGGGAGGTCAATCAGTGGTATTTTGAACACTTACTGTGTGCAGAACACTGTACTTAGGAGAGTACATCAGAGTTGGTAGACCCGTTTCCTGCCCACAAGAAACTTCCAGCTTAGAGGGGGAGGAGGGAGTTTTAGGCCAGAGGGAGGATGAAGGTAAGAGATTGGCTGTGAGGTAGATGAGATTGAGTTAGAATGAGCAGGTTGGTGTTTGAGGAGCAAAGTGTGCGGGCTGGGTTGTAGGAGAGCAGGGAGGTAAGGCAGGAGGAGGTCAGCTACTTTAAAGCCAATGACAAGGTGTTTCTGTTTGATGCAGAGGTGGATGGGTAACCACTGGAGGTGCTTGAGGACTGCTTCTCTTGTGTGTATCAGGATTATTTCATCTCCTGGTTTTTGCATATAAGAGGGCAGGATCAGGAGGCATGTGGGATTGGCTTCCTGAAATCTCTGACCTCTCCCTGCCGCCATTTAGTTTGCAGAGGAAGGACCACTCTAGCGTGACCCAGCATTAATTGAGTTGCTAATGTATAAAAACTGAACTAGATTATGATTACAGAAACTTTAAACTAGTTCCCATACAAAGCCTTTCATTATTACTTGGCAGTTTCAAGACTTAGTTGTCACCATCTGCGGATTTTTGCTGCAGAACAAACTTGTGTTGCCCAGAGATTTTAGGGAAATATTCCAGCGGGGCCTCCTTAAGTGTCAGCTCTTGGGGAAACAGTTTTGCTTCATCTGCCTTTTAGCTGCCCGTGTTAATTAATCATTGAAGGTTTGCTACCCAGAATAGGTGGTGAATGGAATGGAAAGAAGTTTAATAGAATAAAGCAGTAATACTTATTGACATTGATATCAGAAGTGGCCCATTAGCCTCAGCTGAAAAGGCTCAGAGGGAATCTTGAAGAAATCCTTTGGTCTTGGAAGCACACAAGGATGACGTTCATTGTCTTTTTGGGGTGGAAATGGTAAATTAATTGCATTAGGAGCATCTAAGCAAAAATGCCAAAAACT
Organism: Tachyglossus aculeatus; assembly: GCF_015852505.1. NCBI lineage: Eukaryota > Metazoa > Chordata > Mammalia > Monotremata > Tachyglossidae > Tachyglossus > Tachyglossus aculeatus. Next base: position 10,604,830 of record NC_052085.1, on the reverse strand, counting down.
GCTCCTTTTTTAATCCACTTCACATTTATCAACCCTTTTCAACACCCATCGAATGTTTTTATTATTGAGAGAAGATCCACTCTCTTTCACCTGTTTTTATCCTTTCATCGGATGTGATCTCGGAAAAACGAACCAAGGCAAGTCAGTGACACACCACTCTCTGCTAGCTCCAACATGTTCCTCATCCGTTTCGAACAGACAGCTTTTTCATCTGATGGCCCGGCATTTTCTCAGCCTTCCACGCAGACATTTTCTGCTCCTTGGAATTTGGTCAGTTGGGAGATTCATTCATTCATTCATTCAATTCATTCAGTCGTATTTATTGATCACTTACTGTGTGCAGAGCACTCTACTAAGTGCTTGGAAAGTACAATCCACCATTACCCCCCTCTAGTCTATAAGGAATAGGGAACGTGTCTTACCAACTCTGTTGTATTCTCTCAAGCACTTAGTACAGTGCTCTGAACACCACATTCAGTATATACCATTGATTGATTATTTGATTCCTGTCTTTGCAAGACTGATTGGGAAAGTCCCCATGTTTTCCCATCCTAATATATTCACTTGAATTGTTCCTCGTCCCCCAGATTTGCATCCCAGACATTACTGTTCTTCAGTTTTTCCCTGTTTTAATTCCCCAAGTCTTTGCTCTTGCTTCTCTCCTTTCTTTTTTCATTCTCACCTTACTTTACCCGCCTCATACTCATGACTTTCCTAATGTTGTCTGCATAATCTAAAGTACCCAGTTGTAATTAGACTTTCAGGTTAATTTGATTTGGGCAGGCAAAATGTTGGTCCCAGTAATGGAGCTAGACACAAACAAGAGATAAACAAAAACTGACTGTGGGTGGCAGTTAGTTACCCAGCGGAACTCCGGACTCTTTGTATAAGGGGGAAAAAAGGGAAATACTCCAGAAAAGAAAAAAAAAATCTTCAAAATGAGCTAACATTTTGCAGATAGCATGTTTCAGAAACGTGGAATGGCAGTGAAAATGTTGAGATACTTAACCAAAAATAAAATAAAATTTTTGGGAGCCCTTTTAAGGCTTGCCTCTATCTTTTTTTTTTAAGAGAGTTAGGTGACAAAATCGGGTCAAATGGGACAAAATCCTAAAACCTCATGCCCTAACTATAAAATGCTCTGATTGGGGGGCCCTGTATAAAATGGATGAATGATATGCAAGAAAAAAAAATCAAATCAAGAGGAATCAAAAGAAGGAAAAAAAAACCTCTTTCCTATCACAGTCCCCATACTTTGTTTTAATATTGCTGTTTCATTTCTTTTTTTTTTTTTTAAAAAAAAACCAACAGTACCATTCTTTTAGTTTTGAGGAAATGGTTTTGTGGGGGTGGTTTGGTGAGACAATGAGCTGAAGGAGTTAGAACTTCCGTAAAGGGCTTTAGAAGCGGGAAGTCCGGCAGAAGAGTTGGGAATTCAGGTTTCATAAAGCGTTGGTTAAGAAGACGTTTTGTCTGCTTCCAGGATCCCCTCTACAGTGTGTAGTTTCCTCAGGGGGTGTAAAATTAGGGTATGTGTGCACTGCCTGGCATCCAGGGGTCCCAGTTAGCATCTTGGACAGCCATTCCATTTAAGCAGTTAAAAATGTTGTCAGTACAGATCGAAGCAGGAAGGGTTGTTTCTTTGTATCTTTCCAAGTTTTTCCTGACTCCTAGAGGATGGAGGGTGTTTGTCCTTTTTTGGTAGCACTCCCAAGCTCCTAGTTCAGAGCCCCTCCTTTGGGAGCTCCTTTGTGCATCCTGGATGCACAATCATTGTTGGTCTTTGATTAACTGCTTTATTATTTCATTAGTGACCAAGATACTTGTGTTTCTAGTGCCGTGATTCCATTAGATGGAAGACAAGGATTCAGTCTCAACCACCTGGACTGATTCAATTTTAAGTAACAAAATTAGATGGCAGCAGTCTTCTGGAGAATGAAAAACATAGGGGGAACATTTCACCTTGTTTTAACTAGTAAATATTTTAGCCTTTTTACAAATATAAGCTTGTACCAACTACAGGTGTCCAAGAATCAACAAAATGTTTTTCTTATTCTAAAAGGCTTTTTCATTTATATATTCGAAAGAATCAGGTGGTTGTTTGTTTCTCCGTGACTAATTCCTTTTCTCCTGAGAGGCGTGGTGGTGTATTCGAGATTGGTCTGTAGGACATTTTGGGGGTTTTCACCTGGAGAGGTTCAGTCTGATGTTTGCATTGGGCCCTTTCTGCTTGACTAGCCTTTTAATGTACTGATAGACGTGTTTTTCTTTTATTTCTGAGGTTTGGCTCCACATTCTTGTCTTTGAAAAAGATATGTCTATTTTTGGGGGTGGTTGTGGTATATGGGGTGTGGGTGTGTGTGTGTACGCACATGTGCCCGAGTGCATTACAGGCACTTGCATTTTTAAATCTTTCAGGTGTTCTACAGTTGTTTTTCCAGTTTTTTTGTATTTGCTTAAAGCCAAGCCAAGAACAACAAATATATATGGGTAAAACTGAACCGCTATATGCTTATCACTTCAAAGGGCAGTATTTGTTTATGTTCATTTTGTTTTTCTTTTTTGGGGTCAAGCTCTCCTTTGGGCTTTTTTTTTTAAACTATTACCAAGGTAATCAAAAAAAGTTGTGCTGTGATTTGACTATTTCTTACCAAAATAGTGAGAGAAAGATGTCCTTTAATATTTGGAAATAATATTTGGAAATAATATCTGGTTTGGAGTTCTTGGAAGGTCTTTTATTGCAATACTGTTAACAAAATGTAAATAAAAACAGGGAGTGTAGTCCACACTCAGTTCTACCCCAGTGCTAAGGAGCCCTGTAACAGGGACCATGTCTGATTCCTACCTATGCATTCTCTCCTGGGGCTTAGTACAGTGCTCTGCACACAGTATGCGCTTAATAAATACTGTTACTACAGTGTTTCATATGTAGTAAGTGCATAACAAATACCACAATTAGTATTATTATTAATAATAATTTTTGCTGACTAGGTTGCTGTGTTCTGATCAGTGTTTTTGAGTAATTGAACTATCCTCAACTCTTCTTCACCCCACATCCATTTTTTTCAACAATTATGAGGACTGCTCTGGATGAATAGTAAGAGTACCCTTTCCAATTCCAACGCTCAATGGGAAAGACTAAGCCAAGAAAAATCGGAAGGTGGAGGAAGTGCTTAATCATGCACATATTTAAAACTCAGTGGCTGATTTTATTCTTTCCTGCCGAAGAAGCAGTAGCTCTAGCTAGTCGGCAGGGAATTAATTAACATTGTTCTCTTCCAAGTGCTTAGTACACTTGGAATTGTACTGTACACTTCCAGTACAGTACACTTAGTACACTTAGAGAAGCAGCGTGGCTCAGTGGAAAGAGCATGGTGAGGGTGGAGATTGTGCAGCGGTTAGAGATGATGAGATCTCATGGGTTCGAATCCCTGCTCTGCCAATTGTCAGCTGTGTGACTTTGGGCAAGTCACTTAACTTCTCTGTGCCTCAGTTCCCTCATCTGAAAAATGGGGATTAAGACTGTGAGCCCCCCATGGGACAACCTGATCTCCTTGTAACCTCCCTAGCGCTTAGAACAGTGCTTTGCACATAGTAAGTGTTTAATAAATGCCATTATTATTATTATTACAGTGCTCTGCACAATAAATAAAGCACTCAGTAAGCAAGATTGATAAATTAACTCTCTGCTGACTGGTTTTTGAGTATCCATCTCACTAGAACTACTGCTTCTGCATGAAAGAACACAGCCATTGAATTTTTAAACTTCGTGCATTTAAGCACTACCCTACCCCACCCTAATAAATCTTGGTTACGGATAACTCCCATGAACTTAGACTTGTATTGGGGGAGAAAGGGAAATTATTTGGTCGTCTGTGATCCCTAGAGGTTTATTTTCGTCCTTCACAATAATCAAAAGCTCTTTTTCTAGGCTGGTAGAAAATTCACATCAGGAAAACTTGCAAAAGTACCCCCTAGTTAGTTTAAAGCTTTTAATGGAGGAAATTCAGGTGTTCAGCTGGAAAAATTATTATTTCATGTTAATGTCTGTCTTCCACTCTGTAAACTCGTTACGAGCAGGGAACATGCCTGCTAATTGAAGGCTACCCCCTCTATTCGAGCCCAGTTTGTCCCATCCTCACTGGAACTGGTGATAGAAGAGGAATCCCAGCATCGCTTCTCGCTGGCCTGGTGGAAATGGAAAAATGAAGGGTCAGGGCCGGAGCTTGCTAGGCCTTCAGGTCACAGGGGTTTGTCCCACGAAGGAAGGAACGCGAAATGTCCCCTTGGTCTGCTTCTCTTGCCGTGTAGCCCCGGTTCTGTCTCAGCATCCACCCCAACCCTTGTGGCTGCTCTGCACATACTAAGCGCTCAGTAAATACCATTGATTGGTTGGGAAATCAGCTGGGGAGGTGCTTGATTAAACCTGAGCCAGGGTAGGGCTACCTCCCCAGAGCTGGTTGTGAAAACCTTGACAATACAAAGTCATGAGGGTGGGGCACGCTCATCACCCACTCACAAGCAACGCACTTCTGGGCTGTCATCTCATTCCCAGCCCTGTCCTCATCCCACGCTCCCACTGCCGGGAAATGCGCCAGCAGAACCCGCGGAGGCCACCAGCTATGGGCTTCGCAGAGTGGGTTTGTGGGGAAAGGGGAAGAGATCAGGCTACTAAGGTTGGGGCCAAGAGAAGTCGGGGTCATGTTAGTAACGCCTGTGCCTGTGGCAACATTTTCCAAATGGGAATGTCCAGGATGTCGTGGAATTAAGGCTGAACAGTCAGTTAATTGCATTTATTCAGAGCTTACCATGTGTAGAGCACTTACTGAGCTCTTGGGAGAGTACAGTAGAACAATAAGGGGACACATTCCCTGCCCACAACGAGCTTACAGTCTAGAGGGTCACCCTGCCCTACTTCTCCGGGCTGGCAAATGACCACTTCCATCCTGCAGATTGATTCCCTCAGGCCCCCACTATGTCCAGCAAATCTGCAGGCTACCATCACACCTGAAAACGCCCTGATCAAGTATAGTAGCCCATCTATGAATGTGTTAAATTTGTGAGGAAGTGACCTGATAATTCAATAAGTGTGAGTGCGGTTTGGTAAACACCAAATATTTTATGCATATGACCCACAACAGTTTCCCCAAAACTTGTCAAGTAGCCCTCCAGTCCAAATGATTTTCTACCACTGGCTTAAACCAGAGTGATCTGGGATTGCTTGGGGAATCTCATATCCCCAAGAAGGGGGGCCCAGGAACAGGGCATAGAGTTTGGAGACCCCATTGGCAAAAATGGATAAGAGTATATTCTCTGGGTTTGCATGACACGTTTTAAGCACGGAAGACAAGAAACCCACATTTTGTAGCCATAAGCATGTGTTCTGTTGGTTGTCATGTGTCTATAAATATTTTGGTTAGGCGTTCTCAACTGGAATCTCTAAACATCCTGAAAAGTGGGAAGAGGTTTTTTTTTTTTAAAAAAAAACGCTCCTCTTAAGTGAATTAGAAAGGACTTTTGATTTTTTCTGTTCTCTACTTGAATTTTTAAGCTTACAGACGTTCTGTGTCTTGAGGCCAAATGCTGTTCAAATTGTCACGAATTCAAACATAGGTCTGATTCTGTAGTTACTAGATTACATTGTGAAGAGACAGGGAACGGAATCTAGGAGTTCACTTTGCGTGCTTACTGTGTGCAAAGCACTGTGCTGAGTAGTTGAAGTGGGCTGGTGAGGAACCACTTTCTAGGGCTTCTGGAAGTGTTTGAGGTGCTGCAACGTGCGATGTTGGACATGATGTTCAACCTCTTGTGTTGGAGTGGTGATTTCTGGTGTTTGCCAGTGAAGCAAAACCTCAGATTTTGAGGCTTAGCTGTGGTGAGTTGGAAGAAAGCAACAGATGAAAAAGACGTGAGCACGTAAGGGTTGAGGGAGGTGTCCCAAATCATACAGTAGGTGCTCAACAACTTCAGCTGTTGGTGATGTAAAGGAACTGGAGTAGGGGTGGTAGAAGCAAAGATATTTATGAGTGCCGAGCACTCATTTGCATTGGGCAGGTTCCATGCTTGCGAAGTATAATAGAAGCCAGCCAGCATAGATTTTTCTCATCTGATTTAATAACGTCTGAACAAAATACTTCAAATTAACCACTTGATTAAGCCTTACAGATTTCACATTACGACAGTGCATAGTTCTCACATTGGAAATGGATTTAGGAGAGGTCCGATCTCCTCTCCTCTTGAAATAGTAAGCTGACATTACAAAAGGCAGCTGCACAAATGCTGTGTAAAGTGAAATCCGGAGAGATTTCATGACTGGAGTATGGTATGTGCGTTAACAAATAGGCTGTGACGTAAATCTTACGGCTTATGTCTTTGAAGTGTTCTTTCCCATCTCTCATAGATCAGGGCCCGTGATATTGGGTATCTGTGTTTATTTATGGAAGTTGAGGAGAAGGTTTTAAGTCCTGATGGCCAGGTGGTGGTTGGCCAGGAGAGCTGGCGTAGGGCGTTTTACACCACCCCTCTTACCCCCCTGGGCCACAAGCACACTCACACTTTACTGTGCAAAGCAACCTCCCATCCAGAATCTCCTTCTCCTCGCCATCTCTCCCCAGCCTCATCCTCCTCTGAGTTTCAGTCCCTGCCCTCATCACGTTCCCACACCTGCACACCCAAAGAGATGTGCAATGGGAGTTTTGGCAGAATGAGGAATGGGTGTCAAGATGACCTTTCCCACAGACAATTTCATTCCACTCCTCGATGGTGAAGGAATGCGGTGTTTGCCTGTGTTGGTTTTGGATCCTGTGTTAGTTTTGGATCAGTGCTAGTGTAGTGCATTGCCCATGATTGAGGCCTTCTTTGGTCCGGTCCTGCCAGACTCTTTAAATAGAGTGAGAGCGAATGTGCGTAAATATTGTTTCTCATGGCTGTGACTGCAGCGAGCAGGAAGGCCAGTGATTTGTGAAGGGTTCTTTACTGCTGTGTTTCAACTGCTGCCAGGGCCTCAACCCTTCAGAGGCATTTTTTTTTCTCTTAAAAGAAAGAAATAGAAACTTTTTCATGTTGGTCATAGGGCACTGAAGAAACAAAAACACATTTTGAAGCATCCCTGCCACTAATAACAGCTCGTTGCAGTTGAAGAAGAAGGAAGATGGCCTCGGTGTGGCAAGAACTGGGCTTAAAGGGTTGTTTTGTTCATCCTGTGAAAGTAATAAGATCTCATAGGTTGTGATGTCTATTGTGGGTCATTTCTGCCACAGGCAAAGCCTCAAGCCATCTGGATCTGCCCGGATTTGGCCTGCTTTCCACTCGACAGAAACGACTTTGTTCATTTATGTAATTAAGTTCCTCCTGTGTGCAGAGCACTGAGCCACACTTAAGAAGAGTAACCGACATGGTCCAGGCCCTCAGGAAGCTTATTATCGAATGGGGAAGGCACCGAGGCCGACAGCCGGAGTTGTCCCTGTGGTGACAGCGCTCTGCGTCTCGTAGTCACTCGATTTATCTTGATGAGGAGGAGTTTTAATATGACAGTTTGTATAAATAGAAGTCCTTGATTGGAATGCAATGCTGAGGTTCAAATACATCACCCAGTAGTGCCCTGGCTCCCCACCTCCCCCCTAAATCCTTGGTGAGGCTGGGCTGGGTCACGTCAAGTGGAGGATCCACATCTGCTTTGGCCTGCTGGGTCTTCCCTGGAAGAAGCTGTCCTTTGACACAAGGTGCACCATAGGACGGTCTGGTTTGGGGAAATCCTAGTGGTAGCTCCCAGTTCATCATCATCATCATCATCAATCGTATTTATTGAGCGCTTACTGTGTGCAGAGCACTGTACTAAGTGCTTGGGAAGTACAAGTTGGCAACATATAAAGACAGTCCCTACCCAACAGTGGGCTCACAGTCTAAAAGGGGGAGACAGAGAACAAAACCAAACGTACTAACAAAATAAAATAAGTAGACTAGATATGTACAAGTAAAATATAAGCCAAAGCTCTTCAAGCGTTTAACTCCTCAGGGCCCTTGTTTAAAGAAAGACTCACTCATGTGGAATGTCAAAAAAAGCGTGGTCAGCTGTTGTTGTCTCTAATGAAGCTTCTTGTTTCTTTTCAACAATTAACATGGACGTGCCCATTTGGAGGGCGAAACTTGATTAGCAGAAAGATGTTTTTATGGTGCTCTGACATTTCATTTTATATGCATTTGGACATGCTTTCTAGTAAAACTGATACTGATGTAAATTAACTAAATAGTGCTCTGTAATTTAAGATTATAAGCCTAGATGGTATGATCGCCATGATTTCCAGTGCTCAAAGATTGGATTAGTCATTTATGTTACTCATAACCAGGAGATTGTTAAAGTCATTTGCTTTTTCTTCAGAGGGAGACAGGGACAAGTGAGCATTACCTTGAAATAATTATGCCTCATTAACCCAGGCAGTTAAAATTGGAACCTCTGTGTTTGCACCTTGCCATTTTACTCCTTCTGAAAGTGAAGAGGGTGGTTATTTCGGTAAGTGGGTGGGAGGGAGAGGCAGGAGAGGGATAAAGACCAAGAGGAAGGCAGTTAATAATGCAGCAAGTGAGAAATGAGAAGTAGCATAGCTTAGTGGATAGAGCACAAGCCTGGAAGTCAGAAGGACCTGAGTTCTAGTCCTGCCTCCGCCACTGGTCCGCCGGGTGACCTTGTGTGCTGTGTGAAGTCACTTAGCTTCTCTGTGCCCGTTATCTCACCGGTACAGTGGGGGTTAATACTGTGAGCCCCATATGGGACATGGACTGTGTCCAACCTGATTCACTTGTGTCTACCCCAGCGCTTAGTACAGTGCCTGGCACGTGGTAAGCAGTTAACAAACACCACAAATGAGCCCACTGTTGGGTAGGGACTGTCTCTATATGTTGCCAATTTGTACTTCCCAAGCGCTTAGTACAGTGCTCTGCACATAGTAAGCGCTCAATAAATACGATTGATGATGATAGAATTAAAAAAAGAGTATTTCTTACACTATTTATGCATGTCCTTTAGGACATTTCGGCAGACACTAAGGAAACAAAATTCTGTGTTTAGAGGGTAATTTAAAGATACTACCTGTTTGTCTCCCAGAAACTAGTAGAGAGCCAAATTTAGTGTGTTCTCTGTAGTATTCACAGAGCCATACCTAGGTGATGATGATGATAATAATAATGGCATTTATTAAGCACTTACTATGTGCAAAGCGCTGTTTTAAGCGCTGGGGAGGTTACAAGGTGATCAGGTTGTCCCAAGGGGGCCTCACAGTCTTCATTTCCATTTTACAGATGAGGGAACTGAGGCACAGAGAAGTGAAGTGACTTGCCCAAAGTCACACAGCTGACAATTGGCGGAGCAGGGATTTGAACCTATGACTCTGACTCCGAAACCTGGGCTCTCTCCACTGAGCCACGCTAGATGTATATTCAAGAGGCAAGCATGGATTTTATAGATGATTTTTCATTAGGCAAGTCTGCCTGGGACTAGTCTAGTGCTAAGCATCAGTCTAGTGTCAGCGGGCATTGGGTCAGTCGGAGAAGAGCCGTGTTTTTGTATCCTCAATTTTGGCTCAGATGGAAGCGTAGGTGCTGAATTGACAATATTTCAGAACCCTAAACCCAGTCCTTCCACCCCAGTGCCATCCTGAGGTCCTCAATTCCCTGAGGGCAGGCTGGCGGGCAGTGGGGTGGCTGTAAGGAGCAAGCCACCCCCGCCAGGCAGCAGTTGCCAGCGAGATAGACTCCAGAGACAGTCAGGCAGGTGCTCACCAGAATGTAATCTGACAAAAGTGCCCTGTCTGTGTGGTCTGACGATCAACCTTTCAGCTCCGGCAGACTGAATTGCAACAGAAAGTCATAGTGGCAGTTGCCTCTATTACTTGCTGGCCAGCGATGGTTGCTATGAATGCTGTTTGTCCCAGCTGGAGGTGATGAAATAGTTTCAGCCTACCTTTTGTCCACCCCATACTTGCCTAGCCGCCACCATGAGGGATATGGAGAGCCTCCCCTCCCCTCCGGTGTAGGTGTGTTTAGTGGAAATCTGATGGGGAAGAGGTTAGGAAAACACTTAGGTTGTGTACCCAGGAGTGGTGATTTCTTAGGATGGAAGTTAGTTTGACTAGGTTTGTGGATACTTTAACTTCCCCAGTTTTGCACCAGTCTTTCCCAGTTTCCTGTTTTCTAAAAGATGTTTGATGACACAGAACATTAGACACGTGACAAAGTGCAGTCATGTAGAGTCCTGGGCTTTTCAGACCCTGCCTTTCAGGGACCGTCATCACACACACACACATTTTGGGTATGCTCAGAGAGCCGCTTTTCTGGCCATCCTTCGTAACTGAAATAAGGAAGCATGTCTTAGTCCAGCTCTTTCTCTGGCTGTAGTTCTTTTCTTTTTTGCGGGCAGGGGAGTCAGGGATGGCTCTCTTCCGAGCGAGAACCTGGCTGAGGAAGGGCCAATCTGTACATAGTGCAAGGCTTAGCACAGGACAGTATCTGACTCAACTTTAGTCCCCATTCTCCAAACACTTATGTAACAGTGCGCACAACATTTTAAGACATTTAGTGGGAAATATTGGGGGCTGGGTTGAAGTTAATATATTCATTTTACTGTTTGTTATTACCATCTTAGGGATAGTGGCAGAGGTCCTTGAGGGTGAGCAAGAGAGGATGGAGGAGGGTGCGGAGAGGGACCAAAAGGGAAGATGTGAGCTAATGAAAATGATGGGTGAAGCCAGGAGAAGCCAAGGATGTGAGCACAGGATGTGGTGAAGTGAGAATGTACTGTCCCAGTGTGGAGTATCTTCCTCTTTTTGCGTGTGTGTGTGTGTGTGTGTGTGTGTGTGTGTGTGTGTGTGAGAGAGAGAGAGAGAGAGAGAGAGAGAGAGAGAGAGAGAGAGAGAGAGAGAGACTCCTGCAAAGACCAAATTGAGTCCAACAGCCCCTCCCACATTTTCTCCAATCCCTTAGGATTTAGAGGAGGTCTAGGAAGTTTGTTGCCAGCAACTCCAGGGACAACTACACGTAGGCAGTAGCACCCTTGGAACGAGTCATGATCAATGTTTGATTTGGCCTACTTTCAGTTCAAACCCTGTAGAAACTTAATATTTAACCTTAAGTGAATGGTGCTTTTCTTTTGATGTTTCCTTTTAGATAATTCTGCAGAAACCTTGATTCACATTGCTAACCAACACTGGAATCATAGCTACCGGAATCCTAATTTTTTCTAATGCTATTTTAGTGGAAGATCTAAAAGGAACTTTTAGATCACCTATTCATTTAGGACTTAGTACAGTGCTCTGCACACAGTAAGCACTCAGTAAATACCATTGATTGATTCATATGTATTAGTCGTATTGAGTGCTTATTGTGTGCAGAGCACTGTACTAAGTGCTCGGAAGAGTACAATGTAACAGTTTGTAGCAGGTTCCCTGCCCACAAGGAGCTTGCAGTCCCCCTTTTAGACTGTGAGCCCACTGTTGGGTAGGGACTGTCTCTGTATGTTGCCAACTTGTACTTCCCAAGCGCTTAGTACAGTTCTCTGCACACAGTAAGCTCTCAATAAATACGATTGATGGTGATAGAAGGAGCTTACACATACACTGATTTATGTACTCAAATCATTGTTTTACTCAGCTCCTGCCTTCCCAGGTGCTGCATAGGCATTACATTTTTTTTTAAATGGTATTTGTTTTAAGCGCTAGGTAGATACAAGCTTATCAGGATGGACACAGCCTCTCTTAATCCCCATTTTACAGATGAGGTAACTGAGGCATAAAAAAGTGAAGTGACTTGACCAAGGTCACACAGCAGACAAATGGCGGAGCAGAGACTAGAACCCAGGGCCCTACTCCCAGGCCCATGCTCTATCTACAAAGTCACACTGCATTTTCTACCTTTCCATCACTCTCTCTAAGTGTCATGTGTGTAGCCTGTGGTGCTTGCACTAGATAATGCTGTATGGTATAGTGCTTTGGCTATATTTCAGCCCATCCAACTTCACATCTCCAAAATTCTCCTGATGTTTTCCCAAGTGCTGTTGTATTTTTTCTTTCTTTACCATTGGCAGATAATTACCACTTGGCCCACAAATACTTTTCGTTGCTTGCTATTGCTAGGCTCGTTGGATGTAATTCTCTGACTGTTTTTTCATTAATTATGCCTTTTGAGACAGTGTGGTCGGTGGTTTCAGCTGGAAGTCAGCCAGATGAGTGTGTTTTTGACTGGTTCCAGGGAGGCAAAGTTTATAAGAAAAGGTTATAGGAAATAATTTTTAAAGAGAATATTAAGGTGACAGTTACAGAAAATCTTACAAGTGGTGGTGTAAAAATTTTTTTCCAAGAAATGAGATAAAGCAGAAGTAGAACTCATTAAGTTTCTATAAAAGAAAAAATGTATGACCAAGAGAAAAACCTGAAATTTGAAGAGCTTTAAGTGCAGTCCATTTTGAAGTGTGAAGAAAAGCTATTATCCAAACAAATCCAGAAACTGAGCTATTATGTTTGGATTATTGTATTTTTCCCTTTAAAGTCATTTCAAACTATTATTAATAGGTTTTTCTCTAGGAAGTCAATACCATCAGGTTACTGAATGGGCTTTACTTTAGGCCTAGGTCCCAAACAGTTTAAAGCCTCTGCTGTCTGGAGCTAGTGACACGGGATGTTTTAGTGGCTAGGTAGGTAGGTGGTTTCTCTCCTCAACCTCTTTAGGTATTTGGGGAACAAAAAGATATATAACCCTCTGAGGTTGAGGTAATTACTCTGTTTTTGTTTAATAAACACACACCAATTGGCCCAGGAAACTTACCAGGATCCTGAGAAATTCGTGTTGGATTTGTAAGCGAAGAGATTTCACAATTACAGTGTATAGCCACAGTTCCCCCAAAAATTAATATGGGAAGGAAAGGAGGAGGTGACACCATCATTTCTATATAGCTTATCCCAGAACAGCTGTATGAAACTGAATTTATTTGAGAAGCAGCACGGTCTACTGGATAGAGCCAAGGGCCTTGGAGTCAGGAGGACTTGGGTTCTAATTGTGCCTCTGCCACTTGTCTGCTGTGTGACCTTGAGCAAGTCGCTTAACTTCTCTGTGCCTCAGTTACCTCATCTGCAACATGGAGATTGAGACTGTGAGACATGGGCTGTGTCCAACTTGATTAGGTTGTAGTTACCTCAGCACTTGGTACGGTTCCTGGCATATAGTAAGTGCTCAACAAATACCATTAAAAAAAGAGAATTGTCTCTATAGCACATCACTACTAACGATCTATTTCTCAGATTTTCGAAAACAAACCCAAAAAAGGAAAAGCTTTTCTCAAAAGAGAGAAAAGTGGGCATTTAAGCATTTTATCTTAATTTTAATACCTAGACTACTTTCTTCCTAGTCTTTTGTTTAGGCAGAAGGAGCTAGAGGCCTGAAGACAAATTATTCTACTGTCAGGTTAATTTTTTCCCTTTCTTCAAGTGTTCATTTTTTCCCAGTTGTTTCTCATAATTTAAAAATGTATCCACAGATTCAGCTCAGGCTTTTGCTAAGTCATTTGTTATTAATGGTCTGACCCAGAATTTTCCCAGTGAGCTCCGTGCTTTGAATGTCAATCAAGGGAGTAATCTTTAGATAGTTTAAGTTCCTTTTCCCTTCCCTCTCTCGTGGAGTATGGCACCCTAAACCCCTGTATGGTAACCTATTTGAAAACATTGTAAGGAAGCAAATTAATTATGGCACCTAAGTAAATCAGAGCTTTAGGGAGTGCAATTCTTAAGTAAGCTAACAAGTATTTTTTTGGCAGGGAGGAAAGGCCAATATATGAGAATGAGAGTTGGGAAGTTGGGGGAGGAAGGAAGGAGAGGAAAGAGAAGAGGGAGAGGAGAGGCCGTCGACCCCCGGCCCACGTCCTCCCCCTGGCCTGGAATGCCCTCCCACCGCTCATCTGCCAAGCTAGCTCTCTTCCTCCCTTCAAAGCCCTACTGAGAACTCACCTCCTCCAGGAGGCCTTCCCAGACTGAGCCCCCTCCTTCCTCTTCCCCTCCTCCCCCTCCCCATCCCCCGTCCTACCTCCTTCCCCTCCCCACAGCACCTGTATATATGTTTGTACATATTTATTACTCTATTTTACTTGTACATATTTACTCTTCTATTTATTTTATTTTGTTAAAATGTTTTGTTTTCTTGTCTGTCTCCCCCGTCTAGACTGTGAGCCCGCTGTTGGGTAGGGACCGTCTCTATACGTTGCCAACTTGTGCTTCCCAAGGGCTTAGTACAGTGCTCTGCACACAGGAAGCGCTCAATAAATACGATTGAATGAAAGGAAAAATCCTGTAATAGTTTTCACTTTTTAGGTAAGCAAAGTGAACTCACCCAGCAAATCGGAACAGTCCAGAACCATTTGCCCTGATATAAGTACTGACTGTCCTCCAATGAGTCTGCCTGGGTCCAGTCCAGATTCTAAGATAAAACATGAAAATAAGCAAAAAACAGCCACAGTCCAATAAAATGTCTTCCTATGCTACAGCACTATAAAAATAATTTATTTGCTATCAAAATAAGCTTAAAACATGATAAACAACATCTCTTCTGGCCTCAGTGAAAATATTCTCTCTGCCCCAAGACTTTTGGCCTCTAAAAGCATGATTTTCAGTTAGAAGTGCGTGGTGAGGCCAAAAAAGAACTGTAATTATGCAAATTATTTAATATTAATCAATCAATTATATGTTAGTATGTGCAGAGCACTGTTCCCAGCACTTGTGGGAGTACAGTATAACAGAATTGGTAGACTCGTTCCCCCACCACAAGGAACCTATAGTCTTGAAGAATTTTAAATTCTCCTATGGGGATTTTTAAAGAACAAAGATAATTTATCACTTGAGAGCAGAGGCTATGGTTAAGCAGTCTTCAAATGTGAAGGCTGCTGACCTGGAAATATATTTTTTTCTAGACATTTCACTGATGACGTAAAATATTATTCAGGTAGACCTTGCTGTTCACAAGGATTGCATGTTAAAGACCATGACTTGAACTAAAAACCACAAGTAAAAGCCTTGCACACAGGACCAGATGGAAACTTCTCTGGAAAGACTTTTGGATTTTCACTGATATTAGGTATAGATTTGGAAACAGATGGCTGTAGAAAATCTAATTGGTCAGCCAGATTGAATTTGAGTACTTGCTGTGCACTTGAAAGAGTACCACTAGGGTTAAAGACACAGTCCCTGCCATCTTAAAATCTGAAGGGGGAGACACACAAAATAATTTACAGTTAGGAAAAAGTTTGGAAAGATGGTTATTTGCCTAAGTAAGGGCTTGAATATTAGACTATGTAAATAGATATCAGCAAAAGGGTCAAATGGTCTGTGAGTTCATAAGTGCCACAGTGATGGGAGGGCGACTGGATCCGGAAGAAGAAAATTGGGTTGAGCCTTCTGGAGGAGTTGGGAGTTTTAAGAGGGCTTTTAAGACAGGGAGAACTGTGGAGTGGCAGATTAGAAGGGGGAGAGGAGTTCTCAGAAAGGAGAAGGGCATGAGGAAAAGGTCAGAGGCAGAGGAGTTGCGAAGACACAGTGCAAATGTTAGCTTCCCACTTGGGAATGAAGAGAGTGAGTTGGGATGTGGAGAAAGAAAAGAGTTGATAAAAGGGTGAGAGGATTAATGGATAGCCTTTAATCAGTGGTCAGGAGTTTCAGGTTGATGCAGTGAGGAATTGGTTGGTAAACATTAGAGGCTGAGGCTTCCACAAAACCTTAGGAAGACTGGTGACTCGGGTGTGCCCAAAATTCCGCTCCTTTAGACTCGATGGCTCTGAGTTCCCGACTGATTTGGCATTTAGTTTCTGTATTTGTTCGCATTGTGTTTTTCGCTTTAATGTTTCATTATTTCTGTTGTCTGTCTCCAGTCCCTTCTCCCCACTTATACTCTTAGACTGTGAGGCCTTCCCTGACCACAGAGGCCCCCCCCCCACTCCGCCAAAGACCATGTCTAATTTCACCTGTGTATTTTCTCTTGTACATACAACAGTGCTCTTAATAAATAGTATTACTACTATGACTTCTGCTACTATTAGGAGAGAGAAAATTGTGCAGAATGACATTTTAGAAAAATGATCTGGGTAGTAGAATCAAGTAGAGCTTATAGAAGAGTCAGTCAGTTGTATTTGAGTGCTTACTGTGTGCCGAGCAGTGTACTAAGTGCTTGGGACAGTACAAAAGAGTAGACACATTCCCTGCTGTGAAAGATGGACTTAGGGTCTGTCCGCTAGCTAGGTACCTCATTGACCAAATTGATGTCCCAGAGGTCTGACAAACTCCCTAGCTTTAATTAACACCGTCGTCCCGAGAATGTACTCTCCTACCAGTTTTCATTGACACCGACCACATCACCCTCTCTAAATGACCAAAACCCTGCTGTGGCTGGACAATACTCTGGGAAGAGAGCAGCAGCAGTCAGATCAACCAGGCAGCTAAGACTTCAGGAAGGTTAAGGTAGCAGAAAATTCCCATCTTTGGGGTTCACCATTTCTTTAAGTAGTATTAGTAATAATGTTAAGCGCCCTTTTAAGAAATTGTGATTTGTCCAAGGTCACACAGCAGGAAGCTGGCAGAACTGGGATTAGATCCCAGATGCTCTGACTCCCATGCCCTATTAGGCTACAGCTGCTTGCCAGCGCTTCCCTTTAGGAAAGACTTGCTTGCTTCAATAGTTTCAGAAGATCAAGTGCCTAGTGGTGCAGCATAAATGTTTGAAGCATTTTTGGAAGTAACGGCTTTGGGGGTAAGACCTGTGGTAGCGGAGCAGGATTGGCCTGACTCCCAGAGTCAGCAGAGTTGGAAGCTTTTCATGCAGTTAAAGAATGATGGTCTGTCATTTGTCCCAACTATAATTGGGCAAAAGGTTTAAGGCAGAGTTTTATATTATGTCTCCATGGAGAGCAACTGGTGAAATAGGGCAGTCTGTCCCTTAGGAGCCCAGGAGGGTTGATCATCTGATGTGTGCAGTGCATTCCTGATCCTTCTTGTGAGAGATGTGTGGGATCTGATAACACACAGGCATGGTTAAAGGAAACGTGTTTGTGAGAATGTGGTGACGGTACATGGACTTTTTCAGCAAGGTAGGCTTTGTTTAAGGAGGGCTGGGTGTAGGGTGTGTTGGTGGTGGGCTTCAAACTAATGCAAAACCTTGATTCACCTGTAATCCCATTTCCCTCCCACCATCCATCCATGCACAGCTCTTCTGGTGGCATCAAAACTCACCGCTCACTGGCTATATCCATTTCACTGAAACAAAGTGAATTTTCTTTTCCCTTCACATGGGAGCATTTATTTAATAATAATAATCATTATGGTATTTGTTAAGCGCTTACTATGTGTCAAGCACTGTTCTAAGTGCTGGGGTAGGTACAAGGTAATCAGGTCGTCCCACGTGGGGCACACAGTCTTAATCCTCATTTTCAGATGAGGCACAGAGAAGTTAAGTGGCTTGCCCAAGGCCATAAAGCAGACAAGTGGTGGAGCCGGGATTAGAACCCAAGTCATCTGACTCCCAAGTCTGTGCTCTTTCCACTAAGCCATGCTGCTTTACTTGTGTGGATCCCACTGAGGTTTTGCTTGGGTTTGGAGACTAAAGCGGGGACATATGTAGGGAGCATGATGAACCTGTCGGAATTCCCTTCATCTGGAGCAAAATGATATGGATTTGCAGCTACCCACAACTCCTCCATTCTTGCCAAAGAAGGCCTGGGTCACAGTGACCTTTAAGCTTCCTCCACTTCTAATAGAATGTTGTCGTGTATTTGCAGCCCATTTCCTTTCCTATCTGTTCACCACAAAATGGTCTAGCTGTTTCCTCAAGCTGGAGGTATTGAACTGTCCAGGGAATGGAGTGCTGCTTTGTGTAATAGTGGAAAACAGCGGGCCACAGTGAATTTGAAAGACTGTACAGAAGAGACACCTTCAAGCAAAGTTGGAACTCTTCGGTCTCCCTCATTGAGGGTGGAACTTAAATCTGTTTAAAGTAGGAGGAAAAGCATTTCCTGGTGTGACATGCCCACAGGTGAAGCAATATCAATGTCATAAATTTAATTTGAGCATCCTAGTTAGAAGATTTTTTCAGAGTGCTTGCCACATACCCCTTGAACAATACTATTTGCATTTCCTTATTTTCAGCTACATCATCTTCAGATATGAAGGGCAGCTATGACAATAATGATTATGATATTTATTAGAGTGCTTACTAGGTGCCAAAGTACTTTGCCAAGTACTCTGACAGATTGAAGCAGCGTGGCTCAGTGGAAAGAGCACGGGCTTTGGAGTCAGAGGTCATGGGTTCGAATTCCGACTCTGCCACATGTCTGCTGTGTGACCTTGGGCAAGTCATTTAACTTCTCTGAGCCTCAGTGACCTCATCTGTAAAATGGGGATTAAGACTGTGAGCCCCACGTGGGGCAACCTGAACACCTTGTATCCCCCCAGCGCTTAGAACAGTGCTTTAAACATAGTAAGTGCTTAACAAATGCCATTATTATTATTATTATTATTATTATTATTATTATTATTATTCTAGATCATCAGATTGGACACAGGCGCTGTCCCAAACATTTTACACTCTTAGAGGTAGGGAAAGGCAGGTATCTTATCCTCATTTTGCTCCTGAGGAAACTGAGGTAGAGAGGTGTTCAATTACTTACCCCAAGTCATTCAGCCAGTAGTACAGCTGTATTGGAAAAGCTTCAAACTGTGAGATTTGGAGGGGGCAGAAGTAAATTTGAACTAAACTACCTTTATAGCACAGAAATATCCAGAAACCATCATGGAAAATGGCTGAAAGTATGGTGCTATTTCCTCAGCGAAATGGAAGGCATGTCCGTCTTCTCAAGGAGATAATTCAGTTGTCTCTTTAGCTCAGTGGCTCAAAGAACAGTGTCATCTAGTGTAAAGAAAGAAGGGTTGAGGGGTCAGGAGGCTCAGGTTGTATTTTCAGCTCTGCCAGTGACTTGTTGGAAAACCTTAAGTCACTTATTTTCTCTGGACCTCAATTACTTTATCTGTAAAATGGGAATAATAATATTTGCCTCTCCTTACTTCACAGGGATGTTGTGAGCTTAAAACTGTATTTTTACTTCTGTCTTTCCTCCAAAGTTTAAGGCACTGTCAGTAGCCTTTGCCTTAGACTGTGATGGTGAGATCTTTGTGAGGTGCTGGTTTAAATGAAGTGGTATTTAAATTGCGTTTGACTGGGCAGTTTACTTTCCAAGAGCTAAGCACATTCCCCAATATTCAGAGAGCACACATCCAGTTCTCCTATCATCAGAGGTTGTGTCCTTGCACAACTCTGCATTTAAGAAAACCTGTACAATAGTATTCATGGGGCCTGAAGTCACAGCATACCATATACACAGTGAGCCCAAACATTTCTTCTGGCACCATGTCGGGCTCTAACAAAATAGGGTCGCCTTATCAGAAGAACTGTCCCTAACGATACTCTGCACAGAGTAAGTGCTCGGTGATAATATTGATTGATTGAATGGTTGGTTGGGAATCCTCATCCTGTAGCTGGGCTCTGCACTGCCTTTTAGCACTTTGCCTTCACTAGACCCATGCCATACATGTGAAACAGGCCTCTGTAGTACCAAGGGAAGTCTGCCGTACACCACACTCCAGGTGTTTTCTTCTTGTGGTCTCAAATTTGGGCTGTCGTGTTCTCCCCTTAATGACTCTCAGACCTCTCCCTTCGACTTCCTGTGGTTCTAGTGACAAACGGTCAAAAAAGGCTCATTTCCATGGGGAGGAAACACTGTTGTTTTGGTTTCTCATCATTCATTTAGGTGGAAAGTTATCCGGCTTCTCCCAGAAGCTGTTTGGAGAGGCTCCTCAACTAATGAGTTCTGCACAGTGGGATTAGGACACTCATGATGTTCCCTGTCATTGTCGACAGGGATTTTGCTCTGCGTTTGAGTACCAGATGCCTGCAGCTGGCCTTTTAAGGCTCTTGCAGGGGGATGATTGGGGCAAAACCGATTTTTACTTTGTAAAACCCCTTGGGGACCAGGGACTGTATAATTCTTCTCTGCATGTTCTTTCCCAGTGCTTTGCACACAGTAAGTTCTTAGTAAATACCAATATTACCACTACTAAGTCCTCATTCCCAACATGTGCCCCTCACCCCCAACCTTTTTGCGTCACTTATGTACTTGGGTCCGTAAACCATATGTACTTTAGTTTTCACCCCGCCTCCACCACATATATCCATCTGTAATTTATTTTAGGGTGTTTCTTCCCCACTAGTCTGTAAGCTCTTTGTGGACAGGTCTCAGGTTTACCTACACTTTTGTATCGTACTCTCCCAAGCACACAGTTTAGTGCTCAATAAATTCTATTGATTGATTACTCCTGAAACAAGATACTTCATGGGAAGGTACTTTAAAGAATAATAATAATAATGGCATTTGTTAAGCGCTTACTATGTGCAAAGCACTGTTCTAAGCACTGGGGGGATACAAGGTGATCAGGTTGTCCCATGTGGGACTCACAGTCTTAATCCCCATTTTATAGATGAGGTAACTGAGGCACGTAGAAGTTAAGTGACTTGCCCAGTGTCACACAGCTGACAAGCGGAGGAGCCGGGATTAGAACCCATGACCTCTGACTCCCAAGCCCGTGCTCTTTCCACTGAGCCACGCTGCTTCTCAATTACACTATTAAAATAGCTTTTATTAGTTGAAATCTAGCAGTGAAGCAGTGAAAGTTTCACTTTCACTTAGAAGTGTTCTCTCACATAGGAGTAACTTCTTATTTTTCTCATCAACCCTGGGAAGTTAATGGTGTTAACCCTAAAGTTGCTGTTGAGAAAATGGCAAATGTGAGAGGAAAACACACTCAATGTGAAAGACGTACCTTGAATTTGGAAGGCAGTGGGAGAGTTCATTGAGCTATTTTCTGTCTTCTCAGATGTAGATGAGCCTGTCAGTGATGGCACAACTGATGATGGCTCCTACCCCTGTGCGAGTGTGGCCGAAAAGACAAATGTGTGAGCGGCACTCCCTTTCAAATGGTTTGCGAGCAAAGATAGATCCTTGCTGCTCTAATGGAGTGTCCCCTATATCAATCAATAGCATTTGGAGTGCCTACTTGGGATAGAGCCCTGGAATAAGTACTTGGGAGAGTGCAGTAGAATTAGTTGACCTAATTCCTACCATCTGGGATCCTACAGAGGAGCTTAGGCAGGTCTCTCACCCTCATCCTGCCTCTAACCTGGAACGCCCTCCCTCCTCATACCCGACAGACAGTTACTCTCCCCGCTGCCCCCCCCCCCCAAAGCCTTATCGAAAGCACATCTCCTCCAAGAGGCCTCCCCTTTCATTCATTCATGCATTCAATCGTATTTATTGAGCGCTTACTGTGTGCAGAGCACTGTACTAAGCGCTTGGGAAGTGCAAGTTGGCAACATATAGAGACGGTCCCTGCCCAACAGCGGGCTCACAGTCTAGAAGGGGGAGACAGACAACAAAGCAAAACATGTGGACAGGTGTCAAGTCATCAGAATAAATAGAAATAAAGCTGGGTGCACATCATTAAGAAAAATACAATCGTAAATATGTACAAGTAAAATAGAGTAATAAATCTGTACAAACATATACAGATGCTGTGGGGAGGGCCCCTGACTGAACTCTCCTTTCCTCTTCTCCTCACTAAGTGCTCGGGAGAGTACAACGCAATAGAGTTGATAGGCACATTTGTAGAAGCCTTTCAGTCGAATTCTTCTCTAGAGACCTGCCTGGGCGCTGTAGGAATGTTCTCAGAGTGGCCTTGGTCGGTGACTAGGCTGACCGTTTCATTTTTCTTCACAATTTTGGGGGAGAATATGCCAGCCCCAAGTGCTCGGGTCCAAAACTGGAAAGCTTGGTGTGCAGAGAGCAATGAGAAGCAGAGTGGCCTAGTGGAAAGAACACAGGGCTGGGAGTCAGAGGACCTGCCACTTGCCTGCCGTGTGATCTTGGCCAAGTCACTTCACAGCTCTGTGCCTCAGTTTCCTCCTCAATAAAATGGGGAGTCAGTCCCTCTTCTCCCTCCTACTTAGACTGTGAGTCCCAAATGGGTCAGGGATCAGGACCAACCCAATTCATTTTTATCTACCCTGGCACTACGAATAGTGGTTTCATTCATTCAGTCGTATTTATTGAGCGATTACTGTGTGCGGAGCACTGTACTAAGCACTTGGGAAGTACAAGTTGGCAACATATAAGCGCTTAACAAATACAGTAATAATAGATAACTTTTCCATAAATGTCGTTCTGACACTTTAGTCTCAGTGGCTGTTGTATAACTGAAACTTTAGAAAAGACTCCTTCTGGCAGGTTGTTAATTCAAAATTGTTTAGAGAAACATTTTGTGATGTAAAAATAAAAGCTATTGTTCATTCATTCAATCGTATTTATTGAGCGCTCACTGTGTGCAGAGCACTGTATCTTCATCATCATAGCTTTGGAAGTTTCGTCTCAAAACTGAGGTTTAGAAGGGTTATAGAGCTTTTAGTTTAACATCTAAACGCTTACCCCTTGAAGCTTTAGTTAAAAAATTTGTTTTCATTTGGAAATGTAAACAGCTGTTATTTGTTATTTCATGATCGTTAACAGATATTCATATAAATTTCCAAATGGCAAGGTCACATTAAAGGGGGGAAAACTGAGCATATGAAGAAATATTGTTTGTTTAAAAAACTCCCACAGGAAACTATCTGTTAGTGGAGTAATGAATCAAAATCTGGTAACTTTCCCCCCTCATGCATTCAATTTATGCCATTCTTGTGTTTTATTTCCCGGCAAAGAAGCTGAAATGGGAAATAATCAGAGTTATAAAAATCATCGGAAAATGATATATTTATAGACTTAAACTCCCTTGTTCCCACACTGGAACTGTCTGTATTTAATCACCATCACAAAGTCGTCTGTCTTATCAATTCTTTGGTAGCTAAATACAAACTTCAAGAAATGGAATGCGAGGCAATTTGTAGACAGTTTGTCCTTTGTTCTGAATCTGTTTGGCCAAGGGAAAAGAATGCTCAAGGAAATATTTCCAGAAGAAAGTCTTGCTCTATAATTCTGGTACAGCTCTTTCATAGGTCCCAGTGTTTAGAATGGTGCTTGGCACATAGTAAGCGTTTAATAAATGCCATTATTATTATTACTGAATTTAAAATATTTTTGCCTTTTGGGAATTAATAGTGACTCTATAAGTAATTCCCAAATCATGGGCGTCTGGGGGATTTTGAAATTAGCTGCTATTATGGAAATTAAGTATTCTTGCTCACTTGGATATATTGATCTGTATCCTTAACTGCTGGTAGTGATGATAAATTTATTGCTTCCAGTGTGCATATTCATTTGTAATTCACTGCTTCTTAAGAAATAAGTGGGTCCATATGCCAAACTCAGTTCGAGGTGACACGTCACAGGGCAGTGGCAAGAAATACTCGTTTTTTGGCAAGTCAAGCCAATTAATCAATCAGACTTAGTGCTCACTGAATGCGGAGCACTGTACCAAGCGCTTGGGAGAGTACTGAGTTGGTAATGGAGTTGGTAGGCAGATTCCCTGCCCACAAGAGCTTATAGTGTAAAGAGGGAGACAGATATTAATATGAATAAGTCAATAACGGAGAAGTACATGAGTGCTGTAGGTCTGAGTGTGTGGGATGAATAAAAATAATCCCCATTCCCGGTTAAGAATCAGGGCCCCAGGAAGTTGAACCCTTGCCTGAGGTAACGCAGTGAGCTGCAACCACTCCTGTAGACTTTCCTCTTAGAAGAAACAAAGTTGCTAGAGTTGTGGATTGTTTACCATAGCAAAAAAGTTTCCCCTTGTTTTGCTCCAGTAGAAACAAAGAAAAATGCCTAATAAAATGTGCCCATTTTCAAAAGTAATTATTGATAGCTATAGGTAATAAAATAATCGTTGTGAATTACTTTATAACAGGCTTAACTAAATGTTAATCTTTAATAATGAATACTTAATAATTTTTAATAATATTGGTAATAATAATATAATCATAAAAATCTTTAATAATAAAATATTGCAGCCATGTGAAACCAAAATATATTATTTACAATTAATGATGCTTTACATGTATTTAAACTTGCTAAAAGAGGTTCAAACCACTTCCCATTTATCCATTCTAGCAATGATTTATTTTGAAAATGGACAAATCTCATTTTTATTTTGTTCTAATGGGTGTGAACGTTAGCTTAGTATATGAATTTTCTGATTCATAGCTACATGAAACATCCATCACCACTAATGTTTTTGTAGCTTTTTTAAAAATTTGACTAGTGTATGGCCCAGCTTCCTTACTTAACTCTCTTGATATTTCTCTGCAGTGTGTGAACTGGCAGACTAACTTCAGAAACACTGCCTTGATTAAGATTAATCAAGTGCTGTTTTAACAAATACCATGTGTTCTCAACATTTTAGTCCAACTAAGCAAACCATTTTTGGTTCAAAGCACTGGCCACTTTTCCTCCCACTATATTATGCCAAGTAGTACTGGTGAAAATGCTAAGG
Organism: Tachyglossus aculeatus; assembly: GCF_015852505.1. Classification (NCBI taxonomy): domain Eukaryota; kingdom Metazoa; phylum Chordata; class Mammalia; order Monotremata; family Tachyglossidae; genus Tachyglossus; species Tachyglossus aculeatus. The sequence continues at coordinate 10,580,282 of NC_052085.1, read as the reverse complement.
TCCCTGGTATATTTGTCTTAAATCCCTAAAACAAAAATAAATAGCCTAAAAAGGCTCTAGTAGTAAAACTGAGTTCTTTTAGAGTTTGATGTTGACAAAATAATTTGACAAGAGTCTTGTGTCAGTTCTTGATCTTAATTGGGAAATAAAAATATCATTCTAGAAAACATTTGGTTCCCCTAAATTATCTTCCCTTTCAAAAGTAAATTTCTCTCCTCAGGCTTCGAAGTTTAAGAAAGCCATAATGGAATGATTCACAGGCAGCTGAAGGAGGAGTTGCTTCTTGTTACCACTTTTGAGAATACAACTTGAAAATTGTTAGAATGTATTACTGATCCACTGGGGTCCTCTGCCAACTCAACAAGCTACGGGTACCTGATCACCTTGTATCCTCCCCAGCGATTAGAACAGTGCTTTGCACATAGTAAGCGCTTAACAAATACCAAAATTGTTGTTAGTAGTAATAGTATACATTAAGCACCTACTGTTTTGACGGGCGCTGGAAATAAGTGCTGGGAAAAAATTCACAGGTGAGAGAGCCGGTTCCTAGTGGTCCAGTAATCCAGTGGCTCCCCATCTGAAAAGAAGGTAAAGAAGGGTTGGGTGACACGCACAGTAGGAAAGATGAAGTACTATAGAAACAAAACAACATAAGGCATACATACAAATATCAGCAGTCTTGTACAGTCTTTTCACGCTGCCTCTAGACCAAAAAAGTACTCATTAGGCGCCATGCTGCTTCCCCAGTTCTAATTAGATTGTGATCCTTACGTAGGGCAGATCCTACAGGATCATGCTCTTTCCACTAGGCTAAGCTGCTCAAAAGTTGCAGAGAGACAATGCTGTGGGCCGACCTAAAGAAAACCAAGTTGAGTACCTGTCAGAACCGGGGAAATCCTACTCTCAGTACAGATTTTCAAAGGCAGCACAAGTCATGCAGAGGACTTTTGTACCTCACCCCCATGGAGAGGCCCTTAATGTCGTCATTTTCAAATATAGAGGAGAGAGAAGGCTTACATTTACTGTTTGGAAAGATATCCCAGGAAGGACAAAGGCTTGGGTTCCATTTGATTCCATGTGGCAAAATGGTAACGGAATGTACCTTCTCCTGAACAACAGGAACAAATCTCTCCTCTTTCCAGTTGGCCTCTTTTTGTAATTCAGCATGCACAGGCTGAAAAGGGAGAAGAAGGGGTGATCAGAAAGGATGGGCTGGGCATGCGACAATCATTTTGTGTGTGCCTGAGATTTGGGCTGGGTGGAGTTGTCCAGGGCTGCTAATGCCCTCTTACCCACCACCACCAGCTTTACATGACCTCTGGGATGGCCCTGAACCGAATTCCTCTGACAAGCACTGTTAGTCCCTGCTTCAGTTCTCAAAAGAGAGTGGTGGCCGAGGAATTTAGTACTCCCTCGTCCTCTTTGCTCAGCTAAGGCCAGAATGGACAGTATACTGAATCAGTCAATCAATCCATCAATCATATTTATTGAGCGCTTACTGTGTGCAGAGCACTGTACTAAGCGCTTGGGAGGTACAAATTGGCAACATATTGAGACAGTCCCTACCCAACAGTGGGCTCACAGTCTAAAAGACCTGGTGGTTACCAATCTAGATGGGAAAGTGTTCTGAAAGGACAAAAAAGATAAACCAAAGCAGAGTCTGCCAGTTAATTCACATTTTCCTCATTTTATTTTAATTGTGAGAGTGTTTCAATATTAAGAGGTTTCTGTTTTTGTTTCACAAAAGATTTGTTTATTGACATTTGAATAACATCCCTTTAGCAAATAAATGGGGAAGCAGTGTGACCTAGTGGCTTGGGCAAGTGACTTAACTTCTCTGTGCCTCTGTTTCCTCATCTGTAAAATAGGGAATGAGACTGTGAGCCCTGTGTGGGACAGGGACTGTGTCCAACCTAATTAGCTTGTATCTATTCCAGCGGTTAGTACAGCGCCTGTCACATAGTAAGTACTTAAATCCATTAAAAAATCCATTCTCTTATGCAAGCACCCTGACTTGACTGCGTGGGATTTCTCAAATTCAGAGCAGGCGATGCACATGCCCTTCAGTGTAGACTGTGCAGAACTTGATTCATCATGGCTTTGATGATAGCCTACCCCTTTATCCTGCTGCCCACCTATTTGGCTATTGCTTGCACTTCCCTGAGGGTCCAGACAAGGGCAGGTTATAATTTGTTACCACTCTGTTAATATTTTGAGGTGGGAGAGTGAAATCAGGAGATGACCGAAACTGAAGTTAAGATGAGGGATTTTTTTTTCTATTATGGATTTTAGTTTTACAGATTTTATAGATTTTAGTTGCTTACCCATTTCCATGGATAATAGAAAGTTAGCAGTATGATAGGCTGCAGGAGTGAAATAACTTAGTGTTAAAACAGTTTACAAGCACCAACAAATTATTGGGACCTTAAGAATCATTCCAGCATTTTAAAAAGTCCGGGATTACAAAGTAGAAGCTCTGTTGAAACCATAGACTGAAAATGTTTATTACTAGGTTTTGTTTTTTCTGGGTTCCTTGGGTTGGCCAGACCCAGAGTCTGATTTGTGCGATTCTTTGCAATATTGGCAAAAAAAAAACACCCAGTGACCCCAAAGCACACAAAAAACCCAAAAAATAAACTTTGTGTTAGGTAGAGTGTTGGTAGTAGAGTATAGGAGAGAGATAAATGATCTCATGTATTTTCTGTAGGGATTTCTTTTTCCTTGTTTTGTCACCTGAACTAAGGTAATAAGGGGACTTTACGTTATGGAACATGAGTAATAAGTATTGTTAGTAATGTATGCTTATGACTAAGCACTCAAACTTTTCAGTCACTGAAATGCTGGTTATTGGTACTACGTTGCTGAATCGCTCAGCAACCAGTAATAGCATAAATAAAATTCGGGCAATGACTTGCAGTGCTCAGAGCCCAAACCCTTTAATTAGATTTTCTGTAACTGAGGTTTATTTGGTTTTGCAGGACCAGCCTTTTTCATTTCATTTTTGGAGAATATTCTTTTGAGGGTAAAGTTTAAGGATTTCTTAGTAGTTTTAGCCCATTTTTAGGGTTTATGTCGGCCATAACTCAGGATGTTGTGTGTAAAACAGGGCCCTTGTCCAAACCTTTCCGGAGCACTACTTTCCTTTTTCTTACAAAAACAAAATCTCCCCCTACAGATTGTGCTGACTGAACACCCAGATGCCATTGACTGTTTTTCTAGCTCAACTTGCTTATTTTTATTCATTTCATTGCTTTATTTTGGGGAGCTACATGGTTTGTTTTGGCAGTGAAAGGACGTATTGTTTTATTTCTGGCTTCATGCATTTCATATGGCTGATGACAATTGAAGTGTATGCATCCACTAAAAGACGGATGCTCGAAAAATGTGCTTTGTTCCAACTGTTGTCTGTGTTCTTGGGCAGAGTTGCTTTGTGAACTGACCTGCTACCCATATTGCTGTGGTTTTCAGCCAGAGAAGGGTCAGGTCAGAATATGTAGCTTGTAAGACTGCCTGAGAAGTGTAATTTAAGGAAGCACATGTCCTGGGTTGAAGTTTCTGCTCCCAGCCATCGTTCTTAGATCTCTCTGGAGCCTCTGATTTAACCAGTCAATCAAGGGTATTTATTGAGCACTTCCTGTGGGCAGAGCACTGTAATACGCTCTTAGAGAAGCCGCGTGGTTCAGTGGAAAGAGCCTGGGCTTTGGAGTCAGAGGTCATGGGTTCAAATCCTGGCCCAGCCAATTGTCAGCTGTGTGACTTCGGGCGAGTCACTTCACTCCTTCTAGACTGTGAGCCCACTGTTGGGTAGGGACTGTCTCTATATGTTGCCAACTTGGACTTCCCAAGCGCTTAGTACAGTGCTCTGCACACAGTAAGCGCTCAATAAATACGATTGATTGACTGACTCTCTGTGCCTCAGTGACCTCATCTGTAAAATGGGAATTAAGACTGTGAGCCCCCCGTGGGACAACCTGATCACTTTGTAACCTCTCCAGCGCTTAGAACAGTGCTTTGTGCATAGTAAGTGCTTAATAAATGCCATTATTATTATTATTATTATTGTTACAGTACAGTCAAGAGGGCAGAGATGATCCTTGCCCACAAGGAGTTTACAGACTAGAGCGGCGAGGCAGACATTAAAATAAATTGCCAATGGATGTGGGGCTGGGGTTAGGGTAACTATCAAAGTGCTTCAGTGGTACAGACCCAAGCGCGCACGTGACACAGAGGGAGGACGGATGGGAAAGTGAGGGCTTACGGAGGGCCTCTTGGAGGAGATACGATTTTAGTAGGGCTTCTAAGATGGGGAGAGTGGTGGTCCGTCAGATATGGCGGGCCTTCTCGGCCCCTCATCACCCTGGAGCTAAATGAAACATCTGGGGCTTGCCGTCTGACCTCCTTGTGCCACCCTGTGCCCTCCTCACCACAGCCAGGCCAACCGCGTGTCTTCCCCGCCACGCAGTAGCGGCCCAGCTCCCCTCTGCACTGTCGAGGAGACCCCAAAGCTGTCCCGCTTTCCCCTGTCCCGGCCAGAGTGAGAAGAGCACCTGCAGCCTGAAGCCTTGTAGAACCGCAGGAAACCTAGTGCCTGCGTTGCCACCTTTGTGGGCCTTGACTCTCAAGAAGTTCGGCTCCTACTTAGCTCTCTACCCAGGCTCCGGTTTTTATTCAGTGCATTGCAAGTCTGTTCTTGCCCCTTATGCTGTCTAAATGTTTTAGGTTTCATTGCAGTGAATCTGTCTGCAGGCCTCCTTGCTTTCCCCCAACCACCCGTATTGGTAGATGGTGAGCCCCTTGAGGAAGAGCATCCACGTCTAATTCCTATGCGTTTGCTCTTCTCCCGGTGCTTAGTACAGTGCACGGAGTAAGTGCTTAATAAATACTGTTAATACTTCTGTTACTTGAAAGGGGAGGGAGTTTTAGGTCAGGGAGAGGATGTGGGCAAGGAGTTGGCGGCGAAACACATGAACTTGAGGCACAGTGAGTAGATTGGTGTTAGAGGCTGGGTTGCAGTAGGAGCTCAGTGAGGTTAGGAACCAGGGGAAGAGCTGACTGGGTGCCTTAAAGTTGATGGCAAGGGGGTTTCTTTTTGATGAGGAGGTCGGTGGGCAACCACTGGAGGTTTTTGAGGGGTGGGGAGGAGATTTTAGAAAATTGATCTGGGCAGCAGAGTCAAGTATGGGCTGGAGTGGGGAGAGACAGGAGGCAGGGAGGTCAGGAGGAGGCTGATGCAGTAGTCAAGGCGGTGAACTAAATATTAAATAGGTCAGGGGAATAGGATCCTTTGATGGATGAAATTTTAGAATTAAATAAGAAACATCGGCACATCAATGTAGTATATTCCTGAAATAAACTAATCAGCTGACTTGTTCCTAACCTCTTTATATTTGTTCATTGTGCTTGACTTAGTTCTTTCTTTGACTCTGGCTTTGTGTAAAGTTTATTTTGGTTGAATTTCGAATATCATAATATTGAAAAAAATGCAACGAGTGTTTAATTACTTTATCCTTTAATTCTGATAAAAGTAGAAAAAATATTTTACTTCCTGAGTTGCTTCCCTGGTTAAACATGAACCTGATAAACTTGAACAAATTCAGGAGCAAAATATTTGCTTTTACAGTGGTCAACTATGTTTCTGTAAGTGCTTTTTTAGGCATTTTTACACATCTAGCAGCAAGTATTTTTTTGGTAAAGAAAAAGACTTACTCTGAAGCATGGTCAACACGTTTTAACATGTCACTGGAAAAATACTACATGGAGGCAAACAAACATTTTAAAGGAATTTTGTAATTTTTTTTGTCCTGTTAAACAGTTGTATCTAATCTCTTGTGAAGTGTGCATACCCTCTTAAAGGGTAGGTTATAGCAGTAAGGACCAAGTGGTTCAAACACATTCTTAGCTAGTTTACTGGGACTGTTATATACATGCATGTGCTTTTTGGAAAATATTAACTTAGATTTACTTAAAATATCATCAAATTCCATTGGCTTTTAATTGGTAAGCACAATGTCTTCAAATACAGCTGTTGACAAAGAGTAGTGGATGATGTGTAGGACATTGACATTTAAAGAAAGCACGTTTTCTTAAAACAATTGCAAATAGTTTCTTGTGCGTCAGTATAATATATGTTTAATAGCTACCCATAATCTCATGGTGAAATGTGATTCACCATCATGTGAAGTAAAGATTGGGATGCAAGTTAGTTTTAGTGGAGTTAAATGTAGTTAAAGATTTCCAGAAAAACCCCAAGTTATATTTGATGGCACTTTGTAAGGAAATGTGAAAAGTGTCCATTATTTTGCGGTAGAATATTTAGTTTCTCAAGGTTATGTGCGAAGGATGTTGCAACATTGTATTTTCTCTCTTTCTGTTAGATCTGTCGAAGAATAAATTGACGGAAGTTCCAATGGAATTATGCCATTTTGTATCACTGGAAACACTAAATCTTTATCATAACTGCATCAAAGTTATACCAGAAGCCATCATCAACTTGCAGATGCTGACTTACTTAAATTTAAGGTAGGTAAACTTTATAGATTTTTTTTTCCCTTCTTTGCTGTTTCTATTGCTGAAACAACTGATGGGTATTTAATAATTCCTTCCACATTCTGTACCTGCAGAGTGTTTTCTTGTGCTTGTATTCAGTGTTGATTATTTGTATTCAAAATTAACTGTACTGCTAGTATTGTTTTCTCTGCTTACCTTAAAGGGGCTTAAGAGATGGTGACTAGTGTCATCTGTCCAACTCCCACTCTGCCTTTAGCCCTGCAGCTTTTTACTATGGGTAGTCATTTACTTAAACTTATTCTTAGACAGGCCTGTGAGGAAGAGGAAAAAACAATTTACTTTTGCTTGCTCTGTCCCACTCCTTTTCTTTCTGCACCCCTCCTCTCTGTTTCCTCACCCTGTTCCTTTGTTCCTTTTTGTTCTGACATTCTCTACTGTTTCTTAGTGTTTTAGTGTTTAAGCGATGTTTACGTAGCAGTGCCTGAGCCCTTGGGGGGACTTCTGCTATGACGAGCCATCCTTCGATGTGGAGACGATGTTGCTGATGAGATTGTGTCCCTCAGTATGAGTGTTGTTGTGAGAAAACCTCTTGTACACTAGGCCCAGGAAAATTCATGGCTCCACACCATTAGGTGTGAACATTAAGACACCAGAGGGTTGAGGGAGAAGATATCCTACTGCCAGCACTTTGGATATTTGAGTTGTTTTTGCAGTAGTGGTGAGGGTTTTTGTTGAGGGAGCGCCCCACTGCCACCCTGGTTCCCCTGTGTCCAGTGGCACGCAGTACAAAATAGCTGACGGGGATAGACGGATCCTGGTAGAGTATATTTCTGAGATTCATCCATTTTGAAAGCCATTGTGAAGTAGGACACATCGTTAGGATTGAGTGGGTCTTTTCCACTTCATGAAAGTCAGGGAAAAAGAAAAAATAAAGAATGAGAAAAAGAGTGAGCTACAGCTGTCGCACAGCTAAGCAGAAAGGAGCTGGGCAACAATCCGTAAACAGTTTATTGAGTACTTATTGTGTGTAGAGCACTTGGGAGAGTACAATACGACAGTTAGCAGACAGGTTCCCTGCCCACAGCGAGCTGACAGCGGGAAGATCAGGTCTCAGATGTCTGCAGCCCAGGGCAGCGGCTTCAGAGGGCAGCCAGCGCAGCTTCACCAGAAAGGCGTTCTTCCCTCTGGGCCCAGCCATGAGCCCAGCCGTCGTCTTACCGCCAAACTTCCTCCTCCCAGCTGCCACCCCGAGGAGGAAGGCCTCTCCAAAACAAGGTGTATCCAGCACCTGTCTCGGTGAGGCCGTCCTTCACTGGGCCATACAGCTCTGCTCCATACCATGATAGCCACTCTGCTCATGGCCAACTAATCCACTTTCTGCAGTTGCCGCCCTCCTCTCTGGGCCAGAGCCGGGCTTATCATTGTGGAGTTCCCCGATCAGATGTGGTAAAGTAAGGACGTGACACTCATAGAGAGTGATGAAAAAGGCAGGCATTGTTACAGGTTAAATGCCCACACTCCCCCAGGTAGCACTTGAGTATGGAAAGTAGTATGTATTTTAGCTCCCTCGATTTGTAAGCTCCTTTTGGGCAGGGAACATATCTACCAACTCTGTTATGTAGTATTTGGGAGAGTACTAAAACAGTGCTTAGTACAGTGCCTGGCACATCGTAAGTGCTTAACAAATACTATTATTATTATTATTACTGTAATCAATCAGAGTTGGCAGACCAATTCCCTGCCCACAACAAGCATAGAGTCTAGCATTAGTAAGATTGCTGCTGGTAAAGAGTATGTGCTCATACAATTAAATTTTTGGGCCTCAGTGTGAGAAAAACAAGTCTCGTTGGTAAACCAAGCTTGGAAATTGTCATCCTCCAATTTAGGAATGACGTGGGCGGGAATGTCTATGCTGTCCTGACCAAAGGGTTTCACTTTTAGTGGGGGATACATAATCGTCCACATCAAAGCATTTCTTGACAAGTACAATGCACATAGTACTCTGCTAGACATTTGGGGATATAAAAAGAAAACTGAAATTCAAGACAGTCTCTAGTCACAAGGCACTCATAATCTAAGGGGAAAGGGAGGAAGGAAGTCGAACCCAACTCATCCTTAAAGAGAGCATGACACATTTTCAACTAGTGCTCTCCATAAGATTACCCAGAGCAGCTCAGTAGTCCATGTCTTTTGCCTCCTGCTCCCCTCATTCCATTCAATGGAACGATTCCCTCAGCCGTCTGAAGTTTGTCAGGGTCTTCTTCTTGACCCTCCCCTCCTTTGTGGCAGGCAGGACCCTGAGCTTTGGTGGTCCGCAGAGAGGGAGTTGTGATAAAGGGCCTGAGGCCTCAGGACACGTGAGCGGCCCGGCCCCGGAAGCCGAAACCCCTGCCCACTCTCCTCTGTCACCTGCTCACCATGAAAGCCATGTAGAAGCAGCGTAACTCAGTGGAAAGAGCACGGGCTTTGGAGTCAGAGGTCATGGATTCAAATCCCGGCTCCGCCACTTGTCAGCTGTGTGACTTTGGGCAAGTCACTTCACTTCTCTGGGCCTCAGTTCCCTCATCTGGAAAATGGGGATTAAGACTATGAGCCCCACGTGGGACAACCTGATCACCTTGTATCCCCCCAGCGCTTAGAACAGTGCTTTGCACATAGTAAGCGCTTAACAAGTACCATCATTATTATTATTATTATTATTATGTAGTAACTGTTTTCCGAAGTGGAATTATTTCTAGGAGTAATAGCAATCCCTGGCTGTTGACAGTGGAAACCATCCCTTTATTAGTACCTGCCGTTAAGGCTTCTGCTCACCAGCAAACAGTCTGCGTGATGTGATGTCAGGACAGTGAAGACTCGTTACGTGTGGCTAATAAAATGAGCTAACCTAATTTTTTGTTAGGAATGGGAAAGTTCTCTGAAGCCCCGCCCCAGCTTTTGTGGCATCTGGATTTGGGGCTGTTTGTTTTTTAATGAGAAACAAGAAAAGTCACAAGCTGTAGGTTTCTGCAGGTTGTCAACTTGCTCAATTATCCAGGGAATTTGAGGGTGGTTTTTTTGTTTTACTGTAACAAGCATAAATGTCATCTGGCGTCAGAGACAAGTAAGCCGTAGCCTGGATTCAATTGTAGAATCAAAGCAAACCTGTTTCTTCTCTGTGTAAAATCATTTTATGGTGCAATAAATTACATAACAATAATTATGGTACTCGTTAAGCCCATACTGTGTGCCATGGACTGTTTTAAGCATTGAGGTAGCTACAAGTTAAGCAGGTTGGACGCAGTCCATGTCCCACATGGGGCTCACACTCTTAATCCCCATTTTACAGATTAGATGACTGAGGCCCAGAGAATTGAAATGACTTCCCCAGGGTCACGCAGCAGACAAGTGGCAGAGCCGGGATTAGAACCCAGGTCCTTCTGACTCCCAAGCCCATGTTCTATCCACTAGGCCACACTGCTTTGTTTGATAATGTAACTGCAACTTTTCCTTGGAAAGTAGCATATTTCATTTCCCCTTGGAACCTATTGCCTGAGTTCTACATTATCCAGAAGTCCTTAGGATCGGAGTTGTATATCTCCTAACCAAATTATTATGAAGAAGGTATCTAGGAGGCAGATACCTTTATATGCCACAAGCCCCCATTGATCAGTACTTGGAGCTGAGAGTATCTAATTAGCCTGAGGAGATGTTAGAACTGTGAACCCAATCCCGTTGCGAAAAGTTTTGTGCATTTACTGCTAACGATGTTAAGCCCAACAAAGGCCCTGTACACAAGGATGGATGGCGCACTTTTAGAGTGTAGTGGTTTTAGCCACTCGACATTTACAGTGTCGAGATTATGCTGATTTAGTGTATTGTCAGTGTGCTTTTTCCTGTCATAAAGAGTCCTGCTCTAAGAATCGAGGCCAAGAATAATAAAAAATAATGAACCAGTACCACCATATGGAGTGAGCCACCTGGGTCTTTTTGGCATACAGGAAAGCCCCTTTTGTTTAATTCGTATCATAAATTCATTCAAAAAGGGGCAGGGAGCTTGTCCATCCACTCTGCATAGTGTACTCTCCCAAGTGCTTAGTACAGTGCTCTTCACGCAATAAATATGATTGAATAAAAAACAAGAGACCGCTTTTCAATCGCGGTGAAGAACCAGGGTATCTACTTGCCTGTAAGTGCCGATCTCTTCATAGAAGTGTCAGACGAACGCAAGGACAGTAGTTGATGATGTGTTGGGCCCCGAGCCCCAAAGAAACTCACACTTGCAGAAAAAGAACTTTTGGCCTTGGGCATTTTTAGGCTGTTTAGGTTTCTGATGCTGTCTGTGGGGCTGACCCACGAAATGACTTGCCCAGAATAACGATCCTTTGGGTTGAGACCTCCTAAGCAAATGGAAAGCGCTTAGTACAGAGCTGTACACACAGTAAGCACTCAATAAATACGATTGAATGAATGAAAGTCTCTGGTAGAGCCGTGCCCAGGGTGGCATTGCCACACCTGACCCAGTCCTGCCTTCTGTCCTGGCCCACTTTCAATCTTGGATCTCTAGGTGCTGAGTCCAGCTCGGTAGTAGTATTTATGCAGTGCTTACTGTGGGCAGAGCACTGTTCTAAACACTGGGAAAGAGAAAACAGGTGGGAATTAGACAGTGCCCCTGTCCCTCGAGGGACTCACTCTCAGGTTCACGTGTACCAGAAGATGTGAAGGGGCATTCTTTTAACGAGGTGGCATAGCCCTTGTGTGGAGAATTCAGGCTTGTGCAGTGCCCTTGCAGAGACTTTTGAGACCAAAGGCGTATGCACAAACCTAGTACTGGATACAAGTGAGAGGGTACCTCAGGAAACTGGAAGCTTTGGGTTGAAACAGCCCCCGAAGTTCCCAAATCTGGCTCTTTGGAGGGCATAAGAGCTGCTTAACCCCTCTTCAAAGTGTAGATTCTGGGGTAACCGTTTTGGCCTGGTGATTATAAGCAACCGGAGTTGTCTCACTGGGCTGCTTTCTGGGACACGGTATACTTTCAAGGCCGCTGGTGCCAGGCTAGGAAAGTATAACTTCCCTCTTGTGGTTTAACCGGCATTCCTGCATTCCTTCAGGGGTGGGTCTGGGAACTAATTGGATGCACTCTGAGGTGCGCAGACTTTCCTCTGCAAGACACTGTGAGCTATGGTTGGCACCAGTACTTGGGATCTCCCCAGGAGGCCTTAGATTCTTGTTCTTTTAGGTCAACCTCTATTTTAATCTAAAATTTTAATTGCCATTGGCTCTCTGGGAGTTTCATACCATCCTGAGCACATGCAACCTCTCCCCAGAGCACTGTACTAAGCACTTGGGAGAGTACACTATGCAGAGTGGATGGACAAGCTCCATGCCCATTTTTGAATGAATTTATGATACGAATTAAACAAAAGGGGTTTTCCTGTATCCTCCTTTTGCATTGAGGTCTTGAATAATAATAATAATAATAATAATGGCATTTGCTAAACGCTTACTATGTGCAAAGCACTGTTCTAAGCGCTGGGGAGGCTATATGGTGATCAGATTGTCCCACGGGGGGCTCACAGTCTTCATCCCCATTTTACAGATGAGGGAACTGAGGCGCAGAGAAGTTAAGTGACTTGCCCAAAGTCACACAGCTGACAAGTGGCAGAGCCGGGATTTGAACCCGTGACCTCTGACTCCCAAGCCTGTGCTCTTTCCACTGAGCCATGCTGCTTGAAGTGATTCCTTACAAAAGTATTCTGCTCTGTTCGCTGCCGTATTCCCCCAGAAATGCAGAAGGAATTTGAGTTTCCCTGGGCAAACTAGAAAGCAAATGGAATTCCTCCTCATTTTTACTCAGGAAGGTAAAAGTCATTCCCCTTCAACAGTCCCTTCTGCTTTCTGCTGGCTTTCTCATCTTGTTATTTGGGATGTTGTCTCACCACCCTTCAGAAACCTCCAGTGGCTACCCATATCCCTCCACAGCAGAGTCCTAAACTTTGGACTTAAGGCTCTCCAACTCCCTCTTGCCTGCCTCTGACACCTAATTTGTGCCCATCCCTCCCGCCCCCCGTCTGGATCTCCCTCCGTTTTCAGATCTCCCCAGTCTGCAGCTCTCCCCGTCTTCAAAGCCCCACCTCAAACCCCATTCCATACTGGAAATATGCTTTGATTAGATTACACCATCCCACCTGGAGTCATCCTTAAATCCAGCCACAGCTGGGTACTTAAAACCATCCTTTAGTATTTATGGTCTTATGTGATCACACTGCTTGTTTGCTCACATATTTATTCGGTGAATTCAGTCAATCAGTGATATTTATTGAGTACCGTATAACGCACTTGGGAAAGTACAGTGCCGTAGTGTGGGCAGACTTGATCCCTGCCTTTAAGGACCTTAGTAGCTACAGGGGGAGTCAGACAGTAAAAGAAATGATAGGTAAGGAAAATCGAATATAAAGAAGAATATTGACATAAGTGTTTGGGGCTGGGGTGAGTACCAAAGTCCAGCTAATGCAGAGTAGTCACAGAGGAGAGGGTGGCTAGGCCAGATGAGAGCTTAATCAGGAGGCCAAGTGATTGTAGGAGGGTTTTGAAGGTGGGGAAGAGTGGTGGTCTGTTGGATATGAAGGAGGAGGGAGTTCCAGGCCCAGGAGAGGTGGTCAGGGGCCAGAAAGACGAGATCAAGATCCAGATCCTGGATAAGTTGCACTGAACTTAAAACTTATCAAATGTTGTTATTCTGGGCTTGTGCCCATGAGCTATGGCCCAAGCATCTTATTAAGCACAAGAGTAAATAATTGCTATTTCTTATCACATTCCATTCGGGTTGGTTCAGCCTATACTTATTCCGGCTTGGCGGAAAGGATTTTTCCCCTGTAGGTATCACCTGATCACAGAGGTTGATTGAATCTTTCAGATCACCGTTTGTGCCGAAGATGGCCAGCGAGAACACAAAGGAGGCTTTGTGGTCTGGCGGACTGGCGGATAAAGCATTAATTTAGCCTCCGAGATGCCTTAGTTCTGTTCTCGGCTCTTCCATCGACTTTAGGAAAATCTTTTGCGCCCTTTGGACCTCAGTTTCAATGTCTGTGATATGGGGCCCCTCATCTACCTGCCAAGTCTCTTGTAAGAGATATTTGATTTAAAAGCCTTTCCCCACTCATACGAACCTCTGTAGAGTTTTAAGGGTGTTGGAGGTGGCAATAGGCATTGTAAATCCCGGGTGCTGTGTGATGGTGATAATGAGCTGTGCACACTCCCTGGTTTTTGATACTGCTGGTGTTCAGTTGCTTTTGTGAATTTACCCCTTTATTTTCTTCCCTGTATGAGTTGTCAGTTTCTCTCCCCGTAAAATTGAGAGCCAGGGAGGGTCTTAACTGGTGTCTTTGTACCTTATCCAGTGCATAATACAGTACTTTTTAGAACTGTGTAATAAATGTCAAATAATCAGCATCCCCAGTTAACAATAATTTGCTAGCCCTGTATTTTGATATTTCATGATAGACTATAATGAGGTTGCAGGGGGGAAAGAGAAAGTATTGGCAAACATGTAAATTGAGTGTTTTTTGTTTGTTTTTTGTTTTTTTTTTTTAAAAGGAACTGATTTGATCTCTAAAATAGGCCAGTCAGCTAATGAACCCCCAGTTTTACAATGGTTTCTCCTGCCCAATTAGGTCAGTGTAGACTTGAGGAAAAAAAATGTCCTGGGTATGGTTTCTGTTAGCCCCAGAATGGAAATAAGGTTAAAGTCCTTTAAATGGTTGGTGGTAAATTAATGTGTAATCGCCACGGATTGTACTGTTCATTCGGGATCATTAGTGCAGTTCTCTATGTCATCATCAGTCTAAACTGCAAATGACTGCTGACACGGCATATTAACCCTCACAAATGTTGTTGATGCCGAACTGGAATGAATAAATTCCGTTCTCTTCAGTTTTGTTTTGTTTTCCCCTACGACTCCATTCTTCGCACTCAGGTGCTCAGTAAGTCCCACCGACTCTCGCAGAATCCTGCAAAATGATTTTTGAAAAGTGCAGGCTTCCCAAACTCCAGCAGGCCACAGTCCGGAACAACAGCGCTTTGGTTCTTCGTCGTCGGCCAGCCGGTCTCCAGTAAGTGAATCTGGGCTCTTCCAGCGTCCCCCTTCCCACCTACTCAGGTGCCACTTAGTTGGACAACAGTCGGGTCGGTGGTGAGAGAGACAGCCTAGGCGCCTGCGCAGAGCGGGCTTGGGTCCTATAGGGTGGCAACTCCAGGAGAGGGAGGGGACTATGTGACCAGTGGATTGGGAACATCCGCCAGTGTTCATTCTGTGGGCGTGTGTATGTGTGATTAGTAATTACAGTAGTGGGGCAAGTGGTAAACATTTTCTGAATTGTTTGGTGTCCCAGGGGATGAGGCATAAAGGCCTCGCTCTTGAACAAAAACATTAATTCATTGTTGGAGAAACAAAGCAAAACCCAGACTCCATACTTGTTTGCGCTGCAGTGGCTGGAAAATTGCGGAGTGTGATGTTAAAAATATCATTCTGCCTTTGAAAGAATGTTTTTACTTTTAAGAGCCCAGGGAGAGGAAGTCATGATAAAGTATGGGAGCCAAGAATTTTTTTCACCGTGTATGAAAACCTAAACAGTGTTTTCTTCCCAAAGGTGTGTCCAGAACAAAATGTATATTTTGTTGCCCTTGGTCTAGAAGAGATGAAAGGGATTGGGGTGTTTTACGGAGGAAAAAGGGGCAATTTTGGTGAGGGAAGATCATGCAGAGGGTTGCTTTTTCTTCTGATTATATGCTGCGCTGTGTGGGCTCCAGTGCCCAGAAATTCTGCTGAGACGCTTGTTGGAAAGGTGCCATTTGTCACTGGGCTTCTGTAACCCCTGGCTGTTCCACTTTAGCTACCCGGGAGTGGACACTGTCTTGAGATGACTGAGAAAGTGTTGGTCATTTTGTCAAAGTAAGAGATTCCGCTGTTCTTGAGAACTCAACCCGCCAGATTCTCCATGTTCAATTGATGAAATGGATTTCAAAGACGTTCGTCAGAGAAATGCCCAGGATCTGACCCAACCGTTGTAAGCAAGACACCATTGCCACCCTTCCTATTTATTCCAGGGCAGTTGAGAATGCAGCCAAAATACCACCAGGGGCAAGAGGGGTTTGGATGTAGTTGTGGAAAAGAGGTCTAAGGATGAAAGTTATGGATCTAGAGGGAAGAGTCGGGGATGGCTGACGGTACATCTCAAATGAACGTCAAAAAGGCCGAGCCGTCGTCTGATTTTTCCGAGTATCCTGTTGCCTCAGTGAGAGCAGAATATGGGACTGGATGGACCATTGGCTTGGCCAGGAAGTGACATTTCTTTTGCTATAAAATGATGCGGATGTGAGAGAGAGAGGGAGAACACACATACTCAGACCAGACAGAGCTTTCTGCTAGTCAGTGTGACCAGTGGACTGAAGAGGGATTTGAAGTGCCCTTCATATCCTCCTTAAACACTGGCCCCCAGATTCCATTTCAGGACAGAATGTTCCCTGCTGCTTCAGAAGCTCTAAGGTGTATTACCCTGGGGTGGAAGTAGAAAAGAAAATGACGAAACGATATAGCAGTTATAAATCCAAACAGGTCTTGAGAAGTACAAAGCAAGCAAGTGACCCGTTCCCTGCCTATAAGAAGCTTTCACTCCTTTGGGGGATGCAGACATAAGTATTTTTACAGAGTAATCAAAATGAATAATTGAATGCACATTTGAATAAACATTTTACGTTGTGCCGAGGATGGGTGAAAGTAAAGACAAAAATGCTAGGAAGCTTCCTTCAAAGCCCTTGTTGAAGCAGCCTGTTGGTAATAGTTAAAAGAATGATAAAAACATAAATTCATGTTAAAAGAAATTAGAAAGATCCAAGTGGTTTGCAAGGTGCATATGAGTGCCCCTCCCAACAACGGCATAGAATAATAATAATAATAATAATGATGGCATTTATTAACGGCTCACTATGTGCAAGCATGGTTCTAAGCGCTGGGGAGGTTACAAGGTGATCAGGTTGTCCCATGGGGGGCTCACAGTCAATCCCCATTTTACAGATGAGGTAACTGAGGCACAAAGAAGTTAAGTTACTTGACCAAAGTTACACAGCTGACAATTGGCAGAGCCGGGATTTGAACCCATGACCACTGACTCCAAAGCCCGGGCTCTTTTCGCTGAGCCACGCTGCTTCTCTACAAAGTAGGCAAAGGCAGCTTGCTGTTGCCTAGCTTGCTCAGATAGGCCGGTCAGCCATCTCGTAGTGCCTGCCACGCGTCACTGGGGGTTTGTGAGAGGGAGTGCAGATAGCTATACAAACAATCCACCTGTGTGGGAAAAACAACTCAAGTGCGTGTCCTAACAACAACAGTGGGTCACTCTCTAGACTCTAAGCTCGTTGTGGGCAGGGTATGTGTATGACAACTTTGTTGTACTCTTTCAAGCGCTTAGTACAGTGCTCTGCACCAGTACCAATGATTGATTTGACTGACCCTTCCTCAGAGTCTCCTGCAAGTAGGTGGCTCCGGATATTGGTAGATACTGTCACTGATGAAGCAGCAGTGGATGTCCGAGCAGCAATATTTAGGATTGAATTGCTCAGCCCTTAATGATGGTTGGAAATAGTGCCTGCTTCACCAAACTTAATAATGGCCTCCCAGAGGAGCTGGCCTGGTGAGCTTAATATCATAAAGAAAACTAATATAGAGATCTATCTCGTCTGATAAACAGGTCAGGGGGTGAGTTGCACATTGGCCTGTTTGGCCGCCCTCTTAGATGTGGCTAGGACGACCTCACCAACAGCAGTAGCATCTTCAATTATGGAGGGCAACTAAGACAGGTACCTCACTCCTTGACTTGAAGCCCTTATATGCCTGACAACCTAAATATAACGCTATTGGAAATGGTTGTTTTATCATGGGAAGCACTTAGTACATCATTATTATTATCGTCGTCATCACCAGTAGTAATATGCCACATGACATATAGACGTGGTATTTTCAAAAGAAACATCTGAAAAAAGTTCCCTGAGGAAAAACCCATAAAAATCTTTTTTTCACAGTGTTATCATTCTATTGTATATAGATTTTTAGGAAAAAAAATTACCCTGCAGTCATAAAATCTTCCCCTGGATAACAGAAATTTCTGTGAAATTGCTGCTTAAAATAACCCCCACTATTAATAAGTCTTGTGCTAATTCTGTGGTTTTTGAAGAGCAGTCTTCAATAGTAACCTCTTAGCTCTGGCCTTTATTAGAGAAGGGACTCGGGAACATAGCACGGTGTTAAGGATTGCAGGGCCATTTTACAGGAAATTCAATGCCGTGTTGTTGGGAGGAAAAAATAGCCTCTCCTCCCAGAGTTGGAGAAGACGGAAAGGGAGGAAACGAAATTTGCTACGAGTCAAACTCTCTGTAACAGTAATGCCATGGTGATGTTGGGTTTTGTGGTCTGAAATGTAAAAACAAATATTTGAAAGCGGTCTAAAGGGATTTGGGTGTTAAACAAATTTGAATATTTTAGGCAGCGGTTTATGTTCTGGGAGGATTTATGAACTGGCATTATGGGAAAATAGTTCTGCTGCAACAGTCCAAATATGGTGCAGGTATGCACTGGGGAAATACTCATCCTGTTCCACCAGTAAGCTTGGGCAGCTCATTGCTATGGATACTATCTTTTTCCTTGGGCCTCTGTGCTGCATTTGCTGCCTTCCTCCTTCAGCTTGTTGTTTGTAACGAATGTTGTTGCCGTGGTGTAAAGTTTGTATTGCTGAACTGGGTGGCTCCCACCGAGGTGACTCCTTTTGGGGGTCAATTGAAGCCGTGTTTCTGGGTGGAAAATTTTTAAACTGGGGTTACTCAAAAGATGGGTCTTCTGTAGGCATACTTGGTTTTTATCTGGTTACAGTTATTTCCATGGAAATCACTAGATGTCATAAGCTTAGAGTTCAGGATTTTAGGGTTTTCCTCTTAGTTTCAGATGACTCCAATGTGAAATAGGTTATGGTTTCAGCTACAGGGCCACCGGAAGTTTATTATTGTTCTTTTGCTAGGAACAGCTTTGAGGATATGCTAAGTGCTGCCGGGTGAACCCAAATTAAGATTGAGTGAGAAATCAAGCCAGGGTTGGATTTTAGGGTAGTTTGTCTGGGGGTTGGAGGAGGAGATAGAGAAAGGTAAGAAGGGGAGGTGACTTTTGGGGGAAAACTCAAGTGAAAGATTTCATCACATCGAAATTTCCAGAATGGAGCAAGCAGGAAAAAGGAAATTGTTGTTTAAAGTCCTGGGTGTACATGATACTTTTCAAGTGTCAGAATGGAGATAAAATTAAAATACCCTCCTTGAGGGACTTAAGGCAAAACAGTGAACACTTAAGGCACTGTGTGCAAACACTCAATCAATCAATCAATCGTATTTATTGAGCGCTTACTATGTGCAGAGCACTGTACTAAGCGCTTGGGAAGTACAAATTGGCAACACATAGAGACAGTCCCTACCCAACAGTGGGCTCACAGTCTAAAAGTACTCAAAGGTAGTGCAGAGTAGGTGATTATTGCAAGTGGAATTGTTCACAGAACTAGCATAAAGAGAGCTCAGTAACATC
The DNA here is from genome assembly GCF_015852505.1 of Tachyglossus aculeatus. Classification (NCBI taxonomy): domain Eukaryota; kingdom Metazoa; phylum Chordata; class Mammalia; order Monotremata; family Tachyglossidae; genus Tachyglossus; species Tachyglossus aculeatus. Next base: position 10,561,183 of record NC_052085.1, on the reverse strand, counting down.
CCCCAAGTTGAGGAATCCCCGAATTTACCCTAGAGATGGGCTTCCAGAAGCATTTCCTTGCTGTTTTTTGAATTTTCGAATGGTGGTTGGCTTTACATCATCACTTCGGAGGCAAAGCCATATTTCTCAGCTTTTCTGGGAGAAGGGAGTGGAACAGTCATGAGAGGGGAGGGGATAGAGAGAGCAGTTCATTTGGTAATTCTTGTAGGCTCTGACTGGAGATGGTAGTTTTTTGGTCTACACTCACTCCCTTGGTGACCTCATTCGCTCCCACGGCTTCAACTATCATCTCTACGCTGATGACACCCAGATCTACATCTGTGCCCCTGCTCTCTCCCCCTCCCTCCAGGCTCGCATCTCCTCCTGCCTTCAGGGCATCTCCATCTGGATGTCCGCCCGCCACCTAAAGCTCAACATGTCGAAGACTGAGCTCCTTGTCTTCCCTCCCAAACCTTGTCCTCTCCCTGACTTTCCCATCTCTGTGGACAGCACTACCATCCTTCCCGTCTCACAAGCCCGCAACCTTGGTGTCATCCTCGACTCCGCTCTCTCATTCACCCCTCACATCCAAGCCGTCACCAAAACCTGCCGGTCTCAGCTCCGCAACATTGCCAAGATCCGCCCTTTCCTCTCCATCCAAACCGCTACCCTGCTAATTCAAGCTCTCATCCTATCCCGTCTGGACTACTGCACTAGCCTTCTCTCTGATCTCCCATCCTCGTGTCTCTCTCCACTTCAATCCATACTTCATGCTGCTGCCCGGATTATCTTTGTCCAGAAACGCTCTGGACATATTACTCCCCTCCTCAAAAACCTCCAATGGCTACCGATCAATCTGCGCATCAAGCAGAAACTCCTCACCCTGGGCTTCAAGGCTGTCCATCACCTCGCCCCCTCCTACCTCACCTCCCTTCTCTCCTTCTACTGCCCAGCCCGCACCCTCCGCTCCTCCACCACTAATCTCCTCACTGTACCTCGCTCTCGCCTGTCCTGCCATCGACCCCCGGCCCACGTCATCCCCCGGGCCTGGAATGCCCTCCCTCTGCCCATCCGCCAAGCTAGCTCTCTTCCTCCCTTCAAGGCCCTGCTGAGAGCTCACCTCCTCCAGGAGGCCTTCCCAGACTGAGTCCCTTCTTTCCTCTCCCCCTCGTCCCCCTCTCCATCCCCCCGTCTTACCTCCTTCCCTTCCCCACAGCACCTGTATATATGTATATATGGTTGTACATATTTATTACTCTATTTATTTATTTATTTATTTATTTTACTTGTACATTTCTATCCTACTTATTTTATTTTGTTGGTATGTTTGGTTCAGTTCTCTGTCTCCCCCTTTTAGACTGTGAGCCCACTGTTGGGTAGGGACTGTCTCTATGTGATGCCAATTTGTACTTCCCAAGCGCTTAGTACAGTGCTCTGCACATAGTAAGCGCTCAATAAATGCGATTGATTGATTGATTGATTGATTTGGTGGTTCTTTTCTGGCTCCCCTAGACATCTGGAGTACTAGGTGCATTTCTAAACAGGACTTAGCAGCCCCCTACTGCAGTGTGCTCCTGAATTATGCTTCCACCTCATCAGCATCCGAGTGACCAGAGTCCCGGGCTCCTACTTATCCAGTACTTGAGCTTATCTCACTAGCAGGACATTCTCTTGAATTGTATTGCCAGCAGTTGTGATGGGTTGTGCTGAGCTGTCAGCATCCTCTTGCCCAGCCCCATTTGGCCAACAGCATTTGCTGTGAGGCAACTTCCCCGGTTTAGGGGTGCCATTTGTGGTCCAGGAACAAAATACCCGAGAAGCAGTGTGGTGGCCTAGTGGATAGAGCACAGAGCTGAGAGTCAGAGGAGCTGAGTGAGTTCCAATCCCAGCTCCCCCACTGGCCTGCGAGGTGACTTTGGGCAACTCACTTAACTTGCTGGAGTCTCGGTATCTTCATTGGTAAAGTAGGGATTAAATACCCGTTGTCCCTTCCTCTTAGATTGCGAGCCCCATGTGGGAAAGGGACTGTGTCAGGCCTGATTATGTGGTGTTTTTCCTAGCGCTTGGTACGGAGGCCTGGCACGCAGTAAGCAACTAACAAATACCACAATTATTATTATTTATAGGTCCATCTTAGTGACAATCCTTGCTAAACTCGTAGTCTTTGCTAGTTGCATGCTTAGTTTAATATTGCTTACGATCTAACGTAAGAGTGTTGTGCAGAGGAGTGTGACGTGGGTGAAAAGTGAGAACTGAAGAATTGTTAGGAAGAAAGAAAAACAAAAGAGAGATTGTTAGATCTGCTAGATTGTAAGTTTCTTGAGGCAGGGATCATGTCTGCTGTTGTATTTTCCCACATTGCTCTGTGCTGTATAAATGCTCAATCGATTGACTGATCATGAGGAAAGATTTGTCAGTACACTTTGTAGATGCATAAAACTATACCCTGTGGTGTATATGTCTCTCTCCCCCTCATTGTTAAAGGTATGCAGTCCCACAGCCTGGTATGGACAGCAGGTTGGAGGGTTGTTCCTCTGTTCTGACTTCCCATCTTCTCCCTATCTCCCAGCCTGTTCTCCCCACTCCACCCCCAAAAAGAAGCTGGTAGTTTGGCTGCAGTGTAGAGGGAGACCACCGGAGTTGAAGCAAGCAAACCTTGCCTTAGGACACTCTGCCAGGCCAGGCATGAAAAATGAATCGGCAACAGCAGCCAATTGGCAAACAGTTGCAGGGTGATTAGTAGGAATTGTCAAGAGGACAGAAGACCAAAGCAAGACCTCAGACAACGGACAGCTGGTAGGTACCGGCAGAGGACAGACTAGCGTGGTACGTGATTATTAAAAAGAGAGTGACTTTCAGAGCAGAGATTTCAAGAAGATTGTGACACCAGAAGGCAGAGTGAAAATGGGGTCACACACAGCTGGGCAAATGTTAAAGAGGAGCATGGGATAATTCCTATGTGCACAGTGAGGGAAAGAGCATTTGCCAGATAGCATTCTTTTCAACCACAGACATACCCAGGTCACACAATAGGCAAGTGGCAGAGCCGAGAGTAGAAGCAAGGCCTCCCGACTCGCAGGCCTACGATCTTTCTCCTGGTCCCTGTGGTCCTGTCTCGCGGAGCTCTGCTGCTGCCCCTGAGGTGTGGGGCTTGGTGTAGTTAGTGACTTTATTCCACCACAACTTCTGGATGGCCCCTATGGGGACCACCTCACTCACGGCTGAGCCGGACTCCAGTACTTTGCCCCAGCAAGAGCCTTATGGCAAGACCTGCCTTGTGAGATGAATATGGAAGTGGAAATACACAAAATTGCTCTCTACAGAATCTTCCAGGCCCTGGAATATTTTATAAAAGGAGTTATTCTTATGGGAAGAAAAGGCTTTCAGTGCTAGTGTGTTCTTTAGATAATAATGGTTACAGAAAATTCTCTCTCCTACACAAGCTTTCTATTCAAACGGTGCCTACTGTGGTGAGCAACCCTGGGATTTTAAGGCTGGTACATACACCTAGCTGTCATTTACAATACAGCACAGCACCATTCTGGAGGTGGCCATTTCATTCCGTTCATTCCTTTTTTTCTCTGGTAGCACGGGCTGTGCTGTTTCCATTTTTTGTCTTTCAAAAAACAAGAAAGGAAAAGCACCCAAAAGCAGTAGCACATGTGTGAAATGGAACAGCAAAACAGGTTTTTTACAGCTTGCCCATTCACAACCTACCAATTAGGACCTGGAGGTTTTAATCGTCCAAAATCAATTTGAAAAGAGTTACATGTGTCAAAGCTAATAGCGAAGATCCCAGTTTGTTCTGCCCCTAGTCACTCTAGTCTGGGGGTGCAGCATACAACTGAGAGCAGAGAGATCAGTGGAAAAAGCATGGGCTTTGGAGTCAGAGGTCATGGGTTCAAATCCCGGCTCCGCCACTTGTCAGCTGTGTGACTTTGGGCAGGTCACTTCACTTCTCGGGGCCTCAGTTACCTCACCTGTAAAATGGGGATTAAGACTGTGAGCCCCAAGTGGGACAACCTCATCACCTTGTATCCTCCCCAGTGCTTAGAACAGTGCTTGGCACATAGTAAGTGCTTAATAAATGCCATCATTATTATTATTATCTAGGTAAGCAGACTGAAAAAGCATAGAACAAATTGCTCGACTATGTAAAACGGGGGCCAGGATTGGATTTCACATCCAGAGGGTTACTTTGATGCTTGTGGGGGGTGAAATTAAGATACTGTTCTTAATGAATCAAATGCAATTTAATAGAAAAGGTAGTGGCTGACCATGTGGAATCCCAAATTTTGCCCCGATGGCGAAATTACACCCAGTATGTATCTGTGACTGAAAAGACTGCTGTCTGACAAATACTCCTTTCCTCACTGTGCATATAGGAATTGTCCCATGCTCGCCTGTAACATTTGCCCAACTGTGCCTGACCCCATTTTTATTCTGCCAATTAGTATCACAATCTTCGTGAAGCCTCTCTGTGAGAGCCACCCTCGTTTTTAAAAATCGCGCACCATGCTAGTGTATCTTCAGCTGGTAACATGCCAGCTGTCCAGCGCTTGAGGTCTTGCCTTGGTCTTCTATCATCCTTGCTGACAGTTACTACTAATGGCGTTGCAACTGTTTGCCAATCGGCTGCTTGTTGTCCATTCACTTAACACTTCTAGCCTGGCAAAATGTCCTAAGGCAAGGATTGCTTGCTTCAATGCCGGTGGTCTCCGGGAAGTTGGATAACTGCTTGGTGTGTTTCCTTATCTGTAAAATGGGGATTAATCAATCAGTAAAATACCAACCTCATGTGTGATAGGGTTGGGGTCCATCGGATTATGTTGTATCTGACTCCACACGTAGCACAATGCTTGGACCCTGGTCAACCCTCAGTAAATGCCATCATTTTCTTTCTCCTAGCTGAGGCCCAGTGTGGATGCGAGGGTGGGGGCGGCAGGAGGGAGAAAGGGGAGGGGTGGAGAGGAATGGTTTAAGGTTGAAGCCACTGCTCAAGCAAGTACTTCCACTCCTTCAGCCTCCCCTCACACTCCTGGAACGGCATTCCCTAGTGGCCCTGTTGACCATAAAGCTGTTGGGGCCGGGGGTGGGATGGGGGGGTAGAGCCATGAACAGTATACAGCTTCGTTTCACCTTTGAAAGAAAACAGTAGTCACAGGTTTGTTAACTTTCCCCTAACTAAACACGCTGATCATCTCCCATCATGCCTTCCCAGACTGAGCCCCTTCCTTCCTCTCCCCCCATCCCCCTCTCCATCCCCCCATCTTACCTCCCTCCCTTCCCCACAGCACCTGTATATATGTATATATGTTTGTACATATTTTTTTACTCTATTTATTTATTTATTTAATTTATTTGTACATATCTATTCTGTTTATTTTATTTTGTTAGTATGTTTGGTTTTGTTCTCTGTCTCCCCCGTTTAGACTGTGAGCCCACTGTTGGGTAGGGACTGTCTCTATATGTTGCCAATTTGTACTTCCCAAGCGCTTAGTACAGTGCTCTGCACATAGTAAGCGCTCAATAAATACGATTGATGATGATGATGATGATCATATATATGAAATCAGTCGTGCCTCTCACCCGGTAGACACTCAAATATTGTTGAGGAAGAGGAGGACAATCAACTCACAGTGCCCTCTGACTAAGCCTGAGGCCTATTTTAATAAAGGAAAGAAGCAGAATACTTGCAGTGGAGCGTTATAGTGGAGAATTAATCGTCCAATTTTGATTATTCTGGGACCAATTTATCCCACTCCTTTCCTTCTTCCCTACCTCCCGCTGGCTGCCCTCTGGCCATTTTCTTGTTGATGAGCCAATCTACCTCAGGAAGGAAGGAAGGAAGGAAGGCAAGGAAACTCAAGCTGGTCAATTTTGGGAACCATTTGGGAATGATTTGGTTGGGGGAAAAGATTGAAGCCATTAGTTAAAATGAGGTTTTTGGATAATCTGTTCATTTCATTTATCCATAGTTGTTCATGCCTTTATCTCTGCCTTCACATCTCAGTTCCCTGAGCTTTGGCTATAGAATGTTTGCACTAGGAGGTGAACTTTATCTTATACACTAAAGGCAAAGCTTTATGAGAAGCAGCGTGGCTCAGTGGAAAGAGCACAGGCTTGGGAGTCAGAGGTCATGGGTTCTAATCCCGGCTCCGCCACTTGTCAGCTGTTTGACCTTGGGCAAGTCACTTAACTTCTCTGGGCCTCGGTTCCCTCATCTTTAAAATGGGGATTAAGACTGTGAGCCCCATGTGGGACAACCTGATTACCTTGTATCTCCCCCAGCACTTAGAACAGTGCTTGGCACATAGTAAGCGCTTAACAAAAGCCATTATTATTATTACCATTATTATTTATGGAAGCCCTTGGAAGGGAGTGGCAGCAAAAGAGGGGAGACTCATAGACTATTTATCCCTTTTTATGTCATCCCCTTACTCTCAGTGTGGATATGGGATGGTTTCAGAATCATTTTGTTGTTGTTGTTGCCCTAGTTCTAACTGAAGAAGCCTGTGAGTCCTCCTCATCTGAGAATGGGCCCCACCTTTAATGGATTAGAATGGAGGCCTCATCCCCACCCTTATGAAAGTAGAGAAAATGATGCTGGTCAGCCTCTTGCTTAATTGCATTTCCTGTATCCATTGTCTGGGGAAAACTGCTGGCCCTGTCTTCCTGTGGCCATTTGTCCCTTGGATGCCGAAATGGGGATTCCAACTTGATTAAAAGAGACCATTTCCTAACTGTAGGGATGTTCTTTGCTCCTTATATGGGAAGAGTGGGTTTCCTCCCTATAATCTGCTTATCCTTGATGCAGAAATAAAACTGTTTTTCGTTTCCTGGGCTTTGTTTTCTTTACTCTTCGTGCTGTCCGCACACTTGTGACTTGAGTTTTCACAACAGCCTGATAACTGGAATTGAATGACTTTACATTTTGTAACGTTGCAGCTGTGTCCTCTCATGCCCTTCTGTCCCCTCCAAGTGATGATTTTTATAAACATTGAGGGCAAGGAGGTGTGCATTTTCTTTTTCATTTGTTTGGTTCTGTATTCTCTTGCAGTCGAAATCAGCTGTCATCCATGCCAGCCTCCCTGTGTGGTCTCCCTCTCAAAGTCTTAATTGCCAGTAACAACAAGCTGGGATCTCTTCCAGAAGAGATAGGGCAACTCAAACAGTTAATGGAACTGGTACGTGATTGGTTTGAATGTTTGCATTACTTCATGTCATTTTGACTGCTAATTACAGCTGGTTAGATTAAGCACAAGGTTTTGCTGCAGTTGCTATTGGGTCACCCTTGAGTGGATTAGTCTGGATGGAGTGAAAGGTAGGCCAGTAAGTGGGATGTTAAAGTAGGTTAGGGTACTTAGTGAGGGGATTTGAGGAATCGAGGATAAATCTTTGCAATGTTATCTGTACTGAAAGCTGAAACAGTAAGAACTAGGTTGTCGTGCGCAATGCAGGAATGTAGCTTTGACTAAAAAATTAATTATCCTAAGACCCTTTTGAAGTATTGTTACAGTTCACTTCACAGCCTTTGCTTTGGAAAATATGTCCAATTATAAGAGGTCAGTCAGTAGACAGGGTAAACTCGGTCAAGGTCACCGTAGTACCAAACTTCTTAAAAAGAAAGCCCAAGTACATTCTAGGTGATTCCCTATAACAAAGAGTTCATTATATTCCTATTGCTTTTGATACAGGATGTCAGCTGCAATGAAATCACAGCTTTACCACAGCAGATAGGACAACTGAAATCTCTAAGGGAATTGAATGTCAGAAGAAATTACCTCAAGGCTTTACCTCAAGGTAATAAAGAAACGAGACATCAATCGTATTTATCATCAATTGTATTTATTGAGCGCTTACTGTGTGCAGAGCACTGGATTTTAAGGGGTTTTTCTGGCAATTAAGTATATGAGTCCAGTCTATAAATGAGAAGGCTGAGTTCCATTTGTATGTGCAAATTTCATTTAAAATAGAAGCAGCAGCAAACGTTTCAAGAAATGGAGACAGTTAAGTTGTAGTTTTTCCTTTTGAAAAAAATATTTAGTTTTTAATAATTGTGTGCTACAAGTTTGGAAGTAGTCACAAAATAAGGGCATTCTTCTAAATGCCCTTGCTTTGTACCTGTCACTTGATCCTGTTCTTAAGCAGGGCCAGATCAGTCCTTCCGTAGGCCTTGGGGCTAATAGATTTTTGCAGGGCCCCCAAGAGAGGCGTGATGTCAGTACTTCACGCATAGGAAGGCATAGGAGTTGTCTCTCCGGCTCCTGCCCTGGTCCTGAAGTCCCTCCCTTCAGGTGGTCTGCTGGGTGAGGCTGCTGCAGGCCAGTGCTACTTTTCCTGGCTTTGCCCCACATTTCTCCTTACTCCAAGAACGTGGGAGGTAGAATGGCCAAGATGGGACCGGCAAACGTCCTGGGGCTACCACCACCCTGCCTGGTCCAGTCCTCCTTCCCTATCTGAAACCCTGCAGCCTTGGAGCGCTCACACAGTCCCTGCAATCCGCAATGAGGCTGTGCATGTGCTCAATTGTTCACAGTTGTTAAAGAAATGAAAGGTACCTGCAGCGCTTGCACAGCATCATTGTGGGTCGCATGGAGTTTGTGCGCAGCCCCTTTTACCCCTTCCTGCCGCCCTCCCCCCAAGTTGCACATGAGCAGCCCCATTATAGTAATTTATCGCACGTTCTCCATCTGAGCTATCTTGGTAGAGTCAGGAGGTACACGATGACCTTGGAAGCAGCCACTTGAGTTGCGTGGCTCTGGGACATAGCTGGCCTCCCATTGCCACCCCCACTTAGCCAGGGCTTCGGGGCTGCAGAAGCTAAATCCCCTGCATTAATCTGGTTCCAGGGAAAGGTTCTTTTCAACTTCTGTTCCAAGAGAATATGTAAGAACCTTTTGAATGTTAAATGTGTGACTTGCAAGTTGGAATGCAGAAGAATTTAATTAAGTTTTAAAAATAGTCAAAGTGAAGAGAGATCTATTTCAGGGTCAGAAGGATGGGCGGGGGAAAGACTCCATACAGAAAAGGACAGTGGGGGATATCCAAAATAGCAACCAAGTTAAGTGATCTTAAAATCCATTTATTATGTATTAATCCCTGCACAGAACATCCTCTACTCAGGAAACTGAAATGTTGCTCTGTATAGTTTCTGTTCTAATGCAGACAGCAGTACGCCAGGTACTGTCTTCCCATCTGCCTGACTTCCTATCTTCATCTCTCCAGCAGTGGCAGACTTGGTCTTCGAGCTCAGAAAAAAAGTGAATCAATTTCACTTCTGAACATTCCCTCACCCTTTAAATGAATTGTTACAGTGATTTGCTGCCATTTCCGTTCTGCTTCTGTGCCGTCCTATTTTTGAAGGTGTGAAATCATATTTTCTAAGTTGAGCCAAGATTTAGGCAAACAGGGAAGCAGTTAAAAAAAACAACCCACCAGTTTTTCTGACCTTTCAAATTAAGATTGATTGGAGCTTAAAACCTAAAATCTTTGGTGGGCAGAGGTCCTGGAGACTCCAGGGAAGTGCTAGGTCTCTCAGGATGGGTGAGGATTTGGGCAGATATGGCAGACTTGACCTTGAACAGTGGGAATATCTTTTTTTTTTTTTTTTTTTTTTAGTGGTATTTGTTAAGCACTTACTGTGCTGGGGTAATTGCAGGGTAATCAGGTTGGACACAGTCCCTGTCCCACATGAGGCTCACAGTCTTACTCCCCATTTTACAGATGAGGGAACTGAGGCCCAGAAAAGTTAAGTGGCTTCCCCAAGGTGACACAGCAGACAAATGGCCGAGCGGGATTAGAAACCAGGTCCCCTCTGCTTCCCAAGGCCGTGCTCTATCCACTAGGCCTTGGCGCTTCTCTTAGGAATTGCTGCCTAAACTCAGTTCTGACTTTCCTGCCTCATAAATCTGCAACAAATTTCCTTTTAATAATTTTGAAGTCATTAGAGGGAAATTATGCCTGAAAAGTGGAGACAATCTCTTCCTTCCTCACAAGTCCCTTCTTTAGTGATTTTTCCCTCCTCCGTGGGTTAGTTTACCAATTGTTAGAGTTTATATTTGCACACTTTCTTAGTTATACTTTAAATATGCCCAGGATTGAAAATGTTCCAGAAACAGGGGAGCCTTGTTGTGGTTCCTGAAAAACAAATTTCTTTTACTTATTCCCTAAGAAAACCTTGAACATAATTTTCTTAAACTGGACTCGGTTCTCCAGAAGCTTAGGCTCTTGATTCTCGGTCCCTTGAAATCGGGCATCTGCTGAGCTGAGTTTGTGCGAGTACCTGGTGGAGTTTAGTCCTATCTCCTGGGCGCGGGGCTCCAGAATCGACAGTGCAGCCCTGGCACCCTTAGGGTGCCCTTAGGGGCACGTGAGTTGCACTGTGAAGCTCCCAAATAGGCTAGGAGGAACATTGGCTGTGGAACCAAGAACCTCTTCTGGCTGGGCATGAGCTCTTCAAACTCTTCTCGCTGCCAACCTCCACTGCTTCAGCATCCAAGGTGGGAGAACATTCGTTCCCCCGAAGAGCCTGGGAGGGAGTGCTGTTATTTAGTTCCCGGGCACCTCTCCCAGTACGAATTAAGCACCGAGTGCTGTTTTTCACTAATTTAATACAAGATGACCTCCTGCCCAAAATTACCCCGTTCCTTAAAACCATCATTTAGAGAGGAGATTCCTAACAGGGTGTTAATTAGGAGCAGGAAAGTGCCCTCGTTCCCTTAATGAAAACCTGCTGGAGCTCTTGTGCGGGGCAGTGGCTTTCAGTCCTGGAAATGTGGGTCAGAAGAGTGATCATTTTGTGGAGGGGGACAAACTTGCTTTCAAAGCTACTTACGTTGCTCAAACTCCCAGGATTCCTGACATTGTTCAGCCTTCCTCTGCTGAATGGAACGTATTTGATTTTGCTTCCAGCAGCTGCCAACATTAGAGTCCAGTTGGCCCGGATACTTGGAATTTCTGAGAGTCTGCCGTACCCCTGAAGGATATTCTAAACTAAATATAATCAACTTTTGCTTATGGGGAGGCAGAGGGGTTTCAAGGAAATAGTAAAGGGATGTAATCGTAAATATTCAAATAATAAAATCATCCTGGGCACACACTGTGTGGTGTTTCACCCTAGAAGGCATTTGGGGCAGGAAGGTTTCCTTCCCTCCCAACTCATCAGATTCTTAAACTATTCCCAGAAGCCCTAGAGGCTCCTCCTCCTGGAACACCACTCCCTAGGACTCCTTCCCTTTTCTCCACCCGTCCCCACCCCACGTTTCCCTTCTGCACGACTCGCCTTCCCTGCACTTCCTCAATCCTCAAATGTCCTCATTCATTGGTGCTCCCCGCCCCAACCCCAATCTCCCTTTCCTACAGCAGCCCGTCCCTCTGTCTCTCCCCCCATCCCCATCCTTCTAATTGCAGAACTCCCCACCCCTAAGCACTCCCTCTTCTGGATCTTCTCACTGCCAAGTGCCACTCCCTCTGAAATCCCTTTGACGTAGCCCCTGAGATTTCCCTCTCCTGGACCCCCCTTGGCCCACGTGGGTTCATGCACACGTGAGCATGTGTGCCCACCACGAGCAGAAAGGATATTCAGGCTTTGCGGGAGTCAGCAGACCTCGAGGAACTTTCTTCCAAATTAGAGGCAGAGGACGAGCCAGAGAAGTCTGCGGGGACAAATGTTGGTCCAAACAACTCAAATACCACTTTGTAAAAGACACCGAAGGAAGAGGAATGGGATCCTGAATATACCCCAAAGACCAAGAAATACTTCTTGCCCAGCCTGTACACTCTGCTCCTCTGCCTCTAACCTCCTCACTGTGCCTCGTTCTTGCCTGTCCTGTCATTAACCCCTGGCCCACGTCCTTTCACTGGCCTGGAATGCCCTCCTTCTGCAAATCTGCCAAACTAGCTCTCTTCCTCCCTTCAAAGCCCTACTGAGAGCTCACCTCCTCCAGGAGGCCTTCCCAGACGGAGCCCCCCCTTTTCCTCTCCTCCTCCCCTCCCCATCGCCCCCCCAACCTTACCTCCTTCCCCTCCCTATAGCACTTGTATATATTTGTACATATTTATTACTATATTTTATTTGTACATATTTACTATATTTATTTTACTAATGATGTGTATATAGCTATAATTCCATTTATTCTGATGGTATTGACACCTATCTACTTGTTTTGTTTTGTTGTCCGTCTCCCCCTTGTAGACTGTGAGCCTGTTGTTGGGTAGGGACCGTCTCTATATGTTGCCGATTTGTACTTTCCAAGCACTTAGTACAGTGCTCTGCACACAGTAAGTGCTCAATAAATACGATTGAATGAATGAATGATTGAGCATCACCTCTATGTATGACTGCAGGTGAACATGTCAAAGAATAGACATATTTTCAGCTAACCATATATATTTTTTTCCCTGTAGAATTAGTAGATCTCCCTTTGGTGAAGTTTGACTTTTCCTGCAATAAAGTCCTCGCAATCCCAATTTGTTTTAGAGGGATGAAACAGCTGCAAGTATTGCTGCTTGAGAATAATCCCCTACAGTCTCCTCCTGCACAGGTGAGAGATGCCTTAGTGTTGCCCTTTTACTCTAATAGTAGGTAAGTTGGTATATAAGTGAACAAACACAGTTTGGGTCATTTTTTAATAGGTTTAACGTATTGAATTATTGAAATGGTTCCAGTTGACTTGCTCTCAGCCATCATTAGCCTGTATTTTGAAATGAGGGAACACGGTTTCACAACTGCCTATATTGAATTGACCTGCCGGTGGAAATAGTGCCTATCGTCTTGGTCACCTAAATGATTTTCTAAAGCAAAACACTTGGGCACTGATTGAGAGGTTGTCTCCTGCCATGCCTGAGTTGACTGCTGTCATTTTGTGTTCTCAACTGTACAGGCCCCAGACCACTAGAATATAGTGGGATGGCTTAGTTTTCCAGCCGTTGACCAGCAATCTGCTCGTCGTGTGTTTGTATGTATTTAGTACGGCTTGAATGAAAGGATCTGTATGACTTGCCCAACATTTTAAAGGGTGGACAAAGCTGAGTTGAGATTAGTAACCAATTAAAAGATAATAATAATTGAAGTTTTTGTTGAGTGCTTACTGCGTGACAAGCCCAGTACTAAGTCCTGGGGTAGACATTCAGTTCAGGTACAGTCCCTGTACTTGTTAAGCACTTACTATGTTCCAGGCACTAGACTAATCTCTGGTGAAGATACAAGATAGGTCAGACACAGTTCCTGTCCCACATGGGGCTCTAGCCTAGAGCATGTAAGCTCGTCATTGGCAGGGAACATGTCTCCCCACTCTGTTGTACAGTGCCCTGCACATGGTAAGCACTCAGTAAACACCACTGTTTGGTTGATGGGGCTCACAGTCTAAGTAAGAGGGAGAATAGGGATTTAATCCCCACCTCTTCAATTTCTGTCCCTCCAACTTTGTCACCAGAGCCCACCATCCTACCCATCTCTGAATCCCACTTCCATGGCATTATCCTTGACTTCTGCCTCTCTGTAAGCCCCCACATTCAGTCTGTCACCAGATGAATGTTTCCTCCACAACATTTCCAGGATCCACCCCGTCCTCTCCATCCAAACGTCATTACGATGGTCCAGGTGCTTGCCATACATACCACCGCTGGCATTCATCTTTCCTCTCAAGCTGACCTCTCCATTGTTCCTCAATTTTTGTCTCTCCCACTGCCGACCCCGGGGCTTCCTCCCTTCCCGCCTCCGTTAGGCTAAGGTCCCCCACTGATGCCCCTAATGTACTATGCAAAGAGCTAGAATGCTTTAAGAAGCATTTATGAACAATTGTTATTTTCTCAATAGATCTGTATAAAAGGAAAAGTGCACATATTCAAATACCTGAGCATACAGGCTTGTCAGATGAAAACCACCGACTCGCTTTAGGCTAAGGTCCCCCACTGATGCCCCTAATGTACTATGCAAAGAGCTTGAATGCTTTAAGAACCATTTACGAACAATTGTTATTTTCTCAATAGATCTGTATAAAAGGAAAAGTGCACATATTCAAATACCTGAGCATACAGGCCTGTCAGATGAAAACCACCGACTCGCTTTATCTTCACACTATAGAACGACCACATTTGCAGCACCACGTGGAGGAAAGGTGAGTTTAAAAAACCTTTCCTTTTTGATCATGTGCATGTTTACAGTTCCTGAGAACTGAGGTTTATTGGAATGCCACAAAAATGCCAGCTTTAGTAATTTCAGTTCAAGTTCATTGGAGTGTCTGAATGCGTAATTGTGGGGACAGATATGATGGTTATCAAATCACCCCTAGTTGCCTGTCCTTCCCACGGTTATTTCACATTTGCTTACCTGTGCATTTTTGTTGTGACAAAACCTGAATTGAGTGTATAATTCATATTCAAAATAAACCCGTGATATCAAATTTACACAAGCATTTATTTAACTCAAGGTGTCAGGTTGGAGCTTTCCTCAGAATAGATTTTAGCCTTTTCATTCATATGCCAGGAATGTTTTTCTCTGCACTGCGGTAGCATTGTCAATAATGTTTACTCGTCCTTTGAAGGTGACCTAAAATTACACACGCCTCATTGTTCTTAAAATATAAATCATGGATTTTCATAAATGATGAACGGGTGGTTTTAGAATGTCCTAGTCATTTTTTGACTACAAATAGGAAAATAGGACATTAAAACCCCAAAGGGACCCAATATCCGTGCCCGTTCATCAGAAAATATATTTATACAGAAATTAGATCAGCTTGGTTAAAGAATAGTTTAACTTGAAAACCTTTTTAAGTGTTATTAAAGTGAAAGCATCTGCTGTTTAAATGACAGTGGACTACTCCCGTAGCCTAGCAACAGCTGTCCAAAACAAATGCACAAAAATTCTATTTAACTCCAGATTTTTTATGGACCCTATGCTGAGAGAGGCCAGACCACGTCTGTCCAGGGGGCCATGCAGTCCAGTAGTCTGTTTTTGACAGAGGCACAAAAAGGATGATTAGAGGACAAGACCGATGGTTGCTGTCCTCAAACGGCCATCCTCATAGTTATGGATATATCACCTAACACTGTGAATTTTTCCCTCTTGCAACCTGAAAGGAGCTATATTGTACACCCAGTTCTCCATTAACTCGGGAGTTGCATTCGTGGAAAACTCTACAGGAAGGAATACTCATGCTGTAGAAGTGAGCTGTCCCACTGCTGTATGTATGCCCACAAGCCATTTCTTTCACTACCGCAGCCGCCGTAACTAAACAGGCTTGCAGTGTGGCACAACAGTTCTCTAATTCCCTGACAACATTCTAACCAAAATGTGGAGTGAAAGCACACACATCATTGTAAAATTGAGTGAGGATGAATCTAAATCATTTTGGAGCTTTTAACCTTTTGGAAGTGTCCTTGACCTTCTAACGCATATCTCAAGTAACCCATGGTATGTACACCTTTCACCCATGAACTCACCCTGGCCCTTTTTGTATTTGTCAGGGGTGGGCTCTGAACTTTGTCATGACACAGGAAAGGAATGGGGTAGCTCATTGTCGACCATTCCTTCCAAACGTCAGCCTGCCGTGTGGCAAATATTGGCTATTACCGTGAAAAGCATGGAAAACAATCCAAAAGGCATTTAGAAGGCATAGATTTTTCACCACGTGGAATATAGTTTTGGTCGCTGTATTTTCAGAATGATTTAATATAGCTGGAGAAGGCGCAGCCGACCATGAGAATTAAGGGAGTGAGCAGTTTCTTATAAGAATAAATTGAAGAGATTAGGGCTCTTCAGTCTCTAAAGAGGCAGGCTGAGGGAAATGACTGAAATATATAAAATCACGAAGGGCACAGAACAGGGGAGAGAATAGGAATGGAATTTTGCTCATCAGATCCCACAGCCTCAAGATGAGGTGTCCATTGAAGTGTGTTTTATCCATTCATTTTTCAGGACTTTTTTTAAATGGTATTTTTTAAGCACTTACTATGTACCAGGCACTTGTACTAAGCGCTGGGGTAGGTATGAAGTTGGACACAAGCCACGATCCACATGGGGCTCACGGTCTTAATCCCCATTTTACAGGTGAGGTATTGAATCCCCATTTTGCAGATTAGGGAACTGAGCCACAGAGAACTCAAGCGACTTGCCCAAGGCCACACAGCAGCCAAGTGGCAGAACTGGGTTTAGAATGCAGGTCCCCTGACTCCAAAGCCCGTGCTCTTTCCGCTAGGCCTTGGTGCTTCCCATACTTGTTGAATGCTTAGCATGTGCAGGGAACTGTGGTAGGCCTTAGAACCATATAGTAAAGGTAGATGACATGGCTCTTGTATATGATGAGCGTAGAATGTAATGGGAGAGATAGGTAGACACAAGTATACAGACAGTGGGAACAAGAGTAGAATCATAGATGCAACAGAAAAGAACAAAAATGGACAATAAATTGATATATGCAGGAATGTTAAGGGTGACTGCTAGGGTGACCAAGAATATGGGGATTATTTGGGGAATGCCTTTAAAACAGCAAAAGGAAACACTTTACACAGTGGATGGTAAACAAAAATTTTTTGTTATCCCCCCTTCCCCCCCCGGAAATTGCCTAGGCTAAAAATACCAGTACTTTTGAAAGGGCTTGGAATACATTTATTAAGGAAAAATCCATTATAGGTTACAGGAGAGAAAAGTTAGGGATGTTAACTGGCCTAGTCAGACCATCACACTGCATCTTGTTTACCCCTGTTAGAGAGCGAAATGACATTTTTTATGCTTTTCCGAATGCCTCGTTGCCATGTTCAGACTCAATACCAGGATAGACGGACTGATTGACAGTGCCACCCTAGCTTAGCTATGTTCTTAGAAGTAGAAAAGCTTCCAGGTTGGGCATATGATCGTGGGGAGGAGTCAGGAAATTCTCAGGTGAGAGCAAGGCCACAGGAGTTCCTGGGAGGCAGCGCTGCTGGAGGAAAGGCCCAAAGAGAAAGTGTTGTGAGAAGAGCAGGAGGCAGAGAACTCCTACAAACACACATCCACAAAACAGTTACATCCACATGCATGTGCAGGTACACTTGCATTCTCCCGAGGAGCTCCTTTTGGGGGATGAGGGGTAGCGAGGTGACCGGCTGATAGGAGGCCTTCCTCCGCTGCTCACCAGTGTTCCCCAAAAGTCAGAGCTCTCCACCATCATTGGAGAAGAACAGATTTCCTCAGTTCAGCCCCTCCTGCCCCTACCCCTCTCAGACATGCTGTTTTAGGTGAAGTAATCAGGAAGGGGTAACCTAGGTGGTGAGAGGTCTTCCCTTCCCTTCTTTCTATTAAGCCTCCTTCGTAAAAGCCAGCTATTTTTCTGGTTTTTGTTCAGGCCCCGAAAGGAGAAAGCTGAACAACTTTCAATTGCCTGTGAAATTTTAATAGCATCGTACCTTCATGAAGTGGTCTGCTCACAGCAAGCACTCAGATACCACTGATATAGTACAGTCACACGCAAATAAAGTTCATGGGAACAGAGCTACGGTATATTATGTTTGAGGCATACATCTTTTTTTCTTTGTTTTCCTCAGAGGCTTGGGTATGTGCTTATTTTCGTAACTTAGTACAGTGCTTTGCCCATAGGAAGCACTTAACAAATACCATCATTATTATTATAACTGATTTACAAAAAGTGAGATTTTTTACTAGAATTAACCAGAATTTTTTTCTTTGTTTTATAAATTCAGTATTGATGACATTTATCCCAGCAAAAAGGACTCTGATTCAGGTGTTGGAAGTGATAATGGAGATAAACGTCTATCAGCGACAGAGGTAAATTGGCTGAACTTTGCGTTTTTGATTATCCTTTCATTTGAATAACAGATACCTGAAAGGATTTTTTTTTTATAATGGCATTTATTAAGCGCTTACTATGTGCGAAGCACTGTTCTAAGTGCTGAAGCACTGTTGCGGTAGCCTACTCCCTAAATTAAAGAACTGCCTGAAGAGATGCTTCTGATGAGGGTGAAGTGAAAGGGAACTAAAAAATCCAAACTCTAGGGAATATCTAGGCAGGTATTTAAAATTTTTTGCTAGATTTAGTAGCATTCTGTTGAATTGTGTGAATGTGTACATTTCCTCATTGTACTCATACTTGAGGAGATTGCCAAACCCCTAACTTCCTGGGAGAAGGTGCTTGTTTTCTTTGAGGAAAAGAAGGTGGGGTGGAACAAAACCAGTGCGAATTTCGATGTTAGGTTTCTAGCAGTTAAGAGGGCAGGCCTGCCTGTAGACAGTTTATTATTCCTAGTTGTTTTCCTGGTATTCTAAACATTTGTCAGAAGGACTTTCCTCAATTCCCTCATATTACTGTAATCATAATGGACTTTTGCTGCACATTTTGGCTGGAACGATGCTAGGAAACTAGGATGCAAGCTTTCACTGTACATCGTGATGTAATAAGTGAGAGCCTTGTGCCATTGTTATCCACACACGTGTCCCACAACAACAAATTATGAAGAGAAAAATGAAAGTTGGTCCAGAGATTGGCCTTGAATCACGGGAAAGCCAATAACGGACAAGCTGGTTGGTCGTAAGAGATTTCAGCGCTTGTATTGTGCTAAAATGTGGAAAAAATTCATCACAGGATGTGGGATTTGTAAACTAAATAGACGGCAGTATACAGAGTGAGGGTGCCAGATATTTGCTTATGATCACCAACATGATTTCGTTAGGCAAATCAAAGCAAGATGTCCTGGATATGCCCTTGATCTAAACAGTCCATTTTGTCAATCACAGTGTGACAGGGGAATCTGAAAAGAACCACTGATCGGCCTTGTCAGTCAAGGAGCTAAGTGCTGTGCTGACCAATACTTGATGATAAATTCCAAACACCTCTATCAAGATTAATGTCTTCTCTGATTAGACCCCAGTTCCTACTGTCCAGTGGACCCTAGTTGTCTTCTTCTTGACCCCTCCAATAATTCTTTTCCTGTCCTTAGCCGCTGCCTAAATAATAATTATGGTATTTGTTAATCACTTACTGTATGTTAAGCACAGCTCTAAGTGCTGGGGTAGATAAAAATTAATCAGGTCGGACACAGTCCCTGTCCTACAAGGGGCTCACAGTCTGTGTCCTTTTTCTGTGGAACAATCTATTTGCCATAAATTCCAACTTAAGGCTAACTTCCTTAAAATCTCTATTTCCCCCAACACACACTCTCATTCTTTTCTCTTGTTCTTCCTGTTACTGGGCTCTGTGTTTCTGTGTGTTTTTGAACGTATAGCTGCACTTTACCATTTCTTCCCATTCAGCTGGATACCTCGAGGGTGGTTCTCGATATAGTTCTGCTTTCTGCTCGCCTCTGTCTCAACTTATATGATCTACACAGTTTACAGGCTTCTTGCTATGATCACTGTCTGAGTTCAGAGAATGCAGCCTGTGAACAGCACTGATTTAACCTGGTTTAGCCAAGACAGGACAGGCCAGGCCACTGCACAGAGAGCCATCTTCAAGATGTCCAGTGAAACTTGATGGAATATTGACCAGAGCTGCTGCTAAGGGAACAAATAAAAAATCTTACGAGGCATGTTAGGAAATATGAAGCTCTTACCGTTATTACTGACCGCGGAAAGCTACGTAGCAGTTGCTGCTTAGGGATTCCCAGTTACGTGTATATGTGCTAATTTTGGGTGAATGTTGGCTGTTAGAGTGTAAGCATCTTATGGTCAGAAATTCTGTTTTATTAAGTGCCCCTAGCCCCTGTGGATTCAGCAAGTATTTGTTGAAGTGAGCCTCTGAAAGAATTGTTTAATGTGTTATGTCCTGTAGAGTCCTTACCACTTCCATTTCCATCCGTATTATTATTAGATCTAATATCTTGCTCTTATTTCCTTTTCCTTTCTGTGTTTAAATCTTTTTTTCACTTTGCTCAGCCTTTCATTCGGTTTAAGCTTTCTGATTTTTTGGTATGCTTTATTATTTTCCTATACAAGCTGTAATTGACTGTTTTTCCTCCAGTTCCCTTTCCCTCATTCCAAGTTTGAGTGGTGGTTGTATATTTTTGTTGGCTTGTTCTTAATTTCAGGCTTTGAGAATCCCCTCATGAAACCCCTTTAATTTTTGTCTGTATATTTCAAAGAACTGTAGGCTTCAGTCATTATCCCTCTAACCCTCATTAAAATTAGCCCGGTCCTTGACTGTATTAGAAGCCTACCTTTGTTATATACATGTAGATATGGAAACAATGTCATTTATGAAGTGCTAAGCCCTGCATAATAATAATAAGCAAGATAATTAGATCGGATGCAGTCTCTGTCACAGTTTAAGGGAGAGCAGATATTTGCTCCCCATTTTACAAATGAGGAAACTGAGGCACAGAGAAGTTAAGTGACTTTCCCTTAATCATCACTGGGCCTGTGGAAAAGCTGGGACTTGCTCCTGGATCTCCTGATTCCCAGTCTCATGCTCTTTCCACTAAGTCACGATGACTAAACGCATCTGGCACACACTTTTATACAGTATCAGTCAAACAAATGACACACTGTACTTGGTATGGTTAGTCTTGAAGGATTATATTATATTTCAATTATAAAATTGTTTTTAAAGGGCTGCTGTCATTTGCTTCTGCTAGTTCAGAGTATATGTTGGTATTTTTAAAAGAAAATCTCTGTTATTCAAAGCAAGCAATTCTTTACCTTTAGTTTTCAACGCACAACTTGGGAATTTTATGTAGCAGTGTAAGACCAAGGCAAATAGAAGGTGGAGAGGTTTTGTCCCGCAAGTAGATCATGCCCATCCTCCTTCCCTTCTGCCGATCAGCACAGTCATGATTGGAATAACCTGGCAACACTTCTGAGAATACATTTTCATGCAGAAGAAATTTTTTACTTCTTTCTGTGTTCAGTCTTATAAATGATTCTGTCTTTACCTCATTCTTTTCTGGCTAGTCTTCTACTGCAGTTGCAGGTAAATTTCCCCCTCTACTCTTGTAGGATAAAGAACATCAAACATAGTTTGTTTCTTTGAAGCAAGAAAAGGGAAACTAGATTCTTGGATGCGTAGGATATCAGGATTACAGGACAAGCTGTATCTGTGGTTCTCAGCAGGAGACTCCATCGTGTCTTAAGACGTTTCTCAAACCATTTGCTGCAAGTGGAGCATCAAGCTAAAGTTTGACAAAGTTCTAGAAATGTCCAGCAGTTTGCCACAGAAAGGCACACCCACTTTCTTGAGTCATAAGTATGAACTGTATTGTTGATTTGATGTGACTTGTAGGGTTTGGGAATTAATTGGAGAAGCCTTTTTGGAGGAGGTGGAATGTTAGAGCTTTGCTTGCAGATGGGTAGGACTGTGGTCTGATGAATCTGGTGGTGGTGGTGGTGCTGGTGGTGGAGAGAGAACTCATTAAATTCAGGTTTCCTGATTTTTGATTCAAATCAAATTCTTCCTGCTCAGTAATTGATGTATTGGTAATTTATTCCTGAAGCACTTGGATTTTCTAAATTGCCTTTTGTTTCCGCATCGCTTAAGTACTGTCATTTCTTTTGAAGTGATGTATTAAGCATAGGATAAAGATACTAGTATAGTTAGAATTATCTCTGAATTCTAATACACATTATTCAATCTCCATATCTTTTCCTCCCATCTGATTCCTGGTTTTATGAGTTTGAGGAGACAGATTGGTCACAATTTCCAGAAACACTTCCAGAAAATCATTTTAAGGTTTAATTCTGCCTTCAAGCACTTAGCACAGTTCTCTGCCTAAAGTAAGCACTCAGTAGATGCAATTAATTTCTACAGCTAGGAGTTTCAGTTTTGTTAAAGAAAACCATTGCGCTTTTTCTTTTCAGCCTTCTGATGAAGATACTGTCAGCCTCAATGTGCCAATGTCTAACATTGTGGAAGAAGAACAGATAATCAAAGACGACTCATGTCCTCGCCTTAGTCCAGGTAAAGGTCTGATCCTCCAAACTAAGTATACTATTACTGAGTCAGATATGACAGGATCTGAATTCCTTCTCCAACAATGGCAGCAGGATTCTTGGCAAAGTAGGGTGCTGAGTGCCCTCTTGACATTTACCTGAATGATTTTAAAGAATAAAGAGGAAGGGAAGGATTATTTTTTTAAAACTTGTTCTAATATTTTCATTTTTTCAAATGATCATGGAAGCAGTAACAGGTCTGTTTGTCCAGTGAGATGCTCAGGGTGAGCTCAAGATGCTCACTGATTGATTTATTGAGAAGCAGCGTGGAAAGAGCCTGGGCTGGAAGTCAGAGGATCTGCGTTCTAATCCCAGCTCCACCACATATCTGCTCTGTGACCTTGGGCAAGTCACTTCACTTCTCTGTGCCTCAGTTTCCTCACCTGCAAAATGGGAATTCAGTACCTGTTCTCCCTCCTGTTTAGGCTGTGAGCCCCATGTAGGACCTGATTATCTTGTATCTACCCCAGTGCTTAATACAGTGCTAGGCACATAGGAACACATACCAAAATTATTGTTATACAAGCCTCATTGAGAAGAATATTGATGCCATTTTACTTCCAGTGGCTGGAGGAAATTAAACACCCATATGATATGGTATTTTTTAGATTTTGTGTATAAGCCTGTTGTAAAATATCCATGTGGATTGAGCAAGAAAATGGCTGATCTTAAGACTGCTTCAGTGAAAGGGTAGGGATTTGTATGGGATCATTTATCAAGTATAGAGAGTCAGAATCACTGTTATCTATGTACTAGAGCAGGATTACAGGGCCTAGGACCATGTAGGAGATGGAGCAAATAGGGCACCTACTATAGCTATAGGTCTATGTCAAGTGGGGCCTTGTCCAGGCTGACTGACAGTCTTGCTCTGAGCCCACTGATACCTTGGGCCTGCAGTTGAGGGCAAAAGACAGGGCCTTCCCTGGCTCCTCATTAGTAACATAAACCACTCCAAGCAACACTACCCCAAACAAGGCTTGGTGTGGATTGGGTTGTTTGTTTGATTTAGTCAAAATGAGGTTTTTGCTTTCTGTGGATTTCAGTTATTCACGCTCGCTCCATCAGTCAGTCAATTGATTGTATCTATTGAGTGCTCACTGAGTGCAGAGCATTGTACTAAGGGCTTGGGAAAATACAGTATAGCATGGCAGTATAATACAGTATAACACAGACATGTTCCTTGGCCACAATGAGCTTAGAGTCTGGGGGTGGGGGGGAGGCAAACATTAAATAAATAAATTACAGAGATGCACATAAGTTCCGTGGGGCTGAGGAAGGGGTGAATAAAGGGTGCAAATCCAAATGCTAGGGTGACACAGAAGGGAGTGGGAGAAGAGGAAGTGAGGGATTAATCAAGGAAGGCCTTTTGGAGAAGATAAGCCTTCAATAAGACTTTGAAGGTGGGGAGAGTGGTTGTCGGGTATGAAGAGGGTGGGCGTTTTGGGCCAGGGGCAGGATGTGCGTTGAGAGGTTGGCAGCGAAATAGACAAGATCAAGGTACAATGAGTACGTTAGCATTAGTGGAGCAAAGCGCACTGGTCAGGTTGTAGTAGCTGAACAGTGTTATTAAATCTGAAATCATTCTTATACCTTTTTCTGTTTTATCCTTCATGATCTCATTAGTGGAATTTCACCAGGAGCCTCCTTCCCATTTGACTAACAGTGATAATAGTGGAGAAGGAAGAAACCAAATCACTGCTGGGACAGATGCACTCACTACCGAATTTATGAGCTACATCAAGGCAAGTTTTTAAGGACCATTTGTAAAAATAAGCTCATGTCTACTCTGAAGAGTTGAGCAAGCGGTTGGGACAGATTGGTTGGCACTGTTCTCTGTAAAAATGTGGGCAGTTGAAATGACACTGCAGTTGAGCGTGGTAGTCAACGAGGACACAGATGCATCGTGGCTGCCATTTTGTAGGAAGACAGTTCCAGTAGCACAGCTGCAGGTAACTGAGAAAAGGTGTCTCGGGTTTTATTCAGGATCGATTGGTCTTGATCTTACACCCACTTTTCAGATGCAGGGGCTAGCTGGCTATGCCCAAACTATGAGATTCCCTTCTTCCTCCGGACCCCTGGCCCACCTACTTTGCCCCTGCCAACACACAGTATTTGGGATAAATTTCTAATTTTGTGTTCAGCTGGTCAAGGAGAGATAGTCACACAACCGTCCTGTGATGCTAGAGGAGATTTTCAGTTAACTAGAGATCCGTTTTAGAACTTCCATGGACTAAGTAAGGTTAGCATCACAGTACCTTCCCCCAGAACTATCTTCCACAACAGAATATTATTTAAAATGGCATCAAAGTCTTAGGTTGACAATTGATCTTTCTAAGACGATAATTAGGCGAGGAGATGGAAACTACAGCGGGCTTAAGGAGGGCCTTTGCATCTGTACTTTCAGATAGAACCAAATGATGGATATGACTGCCTCATTGCTCTCAGTAAGAGCTGGTGCTGAGTGCCAAAGTCATCAAAGTTAGGTCAGAGCAGGGCTTAATTTGTGTCCGGTTCACCTCTGGTGCCTCTAGACTTGGCACTTCGTGGACTTGCTATTTTAGTTATGCTAGTAAAAATGAAATCTACATTTTTAGATTGTAGTCAGCTGTCCTAAACTTCTACCTTTCTTACACTGTATAGCAGTAGCATTCTCCTTCAAGTGTACTTTCTATGATTGTATATGTGGTAGCATTGTTGTCATTGGCAGTGATAGCAGTAATGCTACCACACATTCAAAGCCATTGCAGATTCCAAAAGTGAGATTACAGAATCACTGGAGCCCTGGAACTTCTTTCTTTGCAAATTAAGGTCTGCGTCTAAGCCCCGTGAGCCGTTATTTGCCTGAGGTGTTAAAAGATCATTGCCACCCTGGGGCTTGGGTTCTTTGCCGTAGTTCTCCTTTACTAGCCTGCAGCTCATGCTTCTCCCTGGAAAGGCCTTCCTGTGAGGAGGCTCCTGTAGAAATCAATCAATCAGTCAATCAATCGTATTTATTGAGCGCTTACTATGTGCAGAGCACTGTACTAAGCGCTTGGGAAGTACAAATTGGCAACATATAGAGACAGTCCCTACCCAACAGTGGGCTCACAGTCTAAAAGGGGGAGACAGAGAACAAAACCAAACATACTAACAAAATAAAATAAATAGAATAGATATGTACAAGTAAAATAAATAAATAAATAAATAGAGTAATAAATATGTACAAACATATATACATATATATATGTGAGAAAGGCTCTGTTGGCTGTAACCAAAAAGTTGTGTAGCAAAAACAGAGTTGAGAAGCCTCCGTTTTTTGAACGGACCCCATAGAACCAGTGGAAGTATGTCCCCTTGTTCCTGAAATGTTCAGAAAGGGAGGGATTTCTTAATTGACGTGGGGATGCTCCAGTTGCTGCTCCCCACTCACAGGATCACCCATTTCCATCCTACTCGCACAGGACCTGATGGCCTCCAACCTCCCCCATACTGACCTCTGGCATGCGTCATATTCGACTCAAACTAGAACTTGTGAACTAAACATCCACTGAAAAAGCAAGAGCATAGTAAGCTAGGATGATAAGGTGATCAGAGCTGTTTCCACATTGTCTCACCCAGGGCCACAGTGTGGCAGATGGGACTTTTATTCCAAATTACAAGAGGGGAAAGTGAGACGATGAGATGCTTGACTAATTGAAGATCACAGTGAAATGAGTGATCGAGCAAAAGCCAATGCCTGGTATTCCTGCTCCTCTGCCAAATGCTCTGTTGGTTGTCTCAACCCAAGTTTTCAATTTTAGCACTTCTGGTTGTGTTTGTTTTCCTGAAGTGTTTAAAACCTGCTCTAGGGTGAAAAGGTCACCACTCAGCTGTTGGCCCTGGTTTACATTACACATTTAGTGAACAAGAATAAAACAGTTTGCGATACAATGATTAGCAGCTATCAGCGTTGCCGGATCTCAGTTCCACTGAGTTAAGCATGTTTGTTATAGAATATAATCACAGTTGCCCCCTGTCTTCCTGTGGAATTATAGGAAGTCACGAACATTGGTGCCAACATTTTATGTGACTCCAGGCATGAATTGGGGCAGCGTTTCAAGAGTGGGTGTGTTTTCCAGGAGGTGGGACCAAAGGGAAATCCAGGGGCCAGACAGGAGGGAAAGGCAGGGGCTGGAAGAGGATGAAGATGAAGAGGAGGTGGGGGTAGTGGGTGGTGGGTGACCAGGGTGGACTGGCAGGTAGTCTGGAGAGGATTCCTGTAGCTCCCACCCCTGGAGTCAGATTGGGGACGGGGAGGTGTTTTAGCCACTGATTGCAGGAGGGTCAAATGCAGAAAGTGGCAGCTCCACTTCCATCTGCAGGGTCTCCTCCTGAAACCCAGCTCCAAGGAGCAATGCCGGTAGCCACTCATATCCAGCGCTTAGAACAGTCCTCGGCACATAGTAAGCACTTAACAAATACCATCGTTATTATTCCCGCCGTCATTTCCCAAGTTGAGGAGTGAGGCAGGGTAGTGTACAGCTAGTTGCCTTTCTCATTTCCATAGAGTCGGCTTCCCTGGACTTGTACCGTAGCAATTACTGCGGCATAACTTTACAGAAAGCCACCCAAGCTCACATTATGTTCTGAAAGAATAAATTGGGTGTTTGACTCCGACGGCCGTCATGTTTCAAATGCAGATGAGAGGGTAAACGTTTGTAGCTGCTGTAATTTAAAAGCAGAGATAAAAGCCAGATGTTTCTGTAGGTGGTTTCTGACAGGCAAGGGTATATTCCCGAGGAAATTGAAAGTACACAAGAACTTGCGCCTTTTGAAAAACAGTGTGCATTGGCATGAACAGAGGAGGGATCCAGTGACGTCTACTGCATCCTGCACATGGTTAAAGGTCAGCAGATAAAGGAAAGGGCTGTGTTTTCTCAACCAAAGACTGACCTTGGGCTGCTGGCCACCTACCCAGGGAAAAGCCTGCACACTCCTCAGTGGCACATCTGGCCAGGATTGGCTAGTATTCCCCTGCCTATTTAATGGGGTGCCAGAAGCCCTGACATGGGCAGTCCTTTCATCTTCCAGGAAAATGGACGCCCATTCCAGGCTGGCTTTCAATTTAGCCTTTGGGTGTATTGCTGCAGATGTTCCTGCCAGGCGGAGATTTTGGAAGGTGGAAACCCATGGAACGACAAAGGGAAGAAGTCACTTAAAAACTCACAGAGGAAAGGGAGCTCTCCTCTATGGACTAGCTCAGCTGTTGAGTGCATTTGGAAAAAAAAACCCAAAACATTTAAATTTGAGGAATTTATTAGCCAATTTTCTGTGAGTACGTGGCCTTGCGCTCTCTCCCTCTCTCTCTCTCTCTCTCTCTCTCTCTCTCTCTCTCTCTCTCTCTCTCTCTGATTACAAGGGCCTAATAATAATAATAATAACAATAATAATAGTATGAAGTGCTTAATGTGTGCCAGACACAAAACTAAACCCTGTAGTAGATACAGGATAAATCAAATCACATACAGTCCCTGTCCTATATGTGACTCATAGTATTAGGGAAGAAAAAAAAGGATATTTCATCCCCACTTTACAGATGAGGAAACTGAGGCCCAGAGAATCAAAGAGTCTTGGCCAAGATCACACAGCAGCCAAATGGCAGAGCTGGGACTAAAACCTAGGTCTCCTGACTCCAGGTGCTTACTCCTTCCGTTAGGCAACACTGCCTAATCAGGTTCGAAACTGATGAAGGATACTGAGAAAGAGAAATGCATAGCTTTTTAATCTGCTTTGATTACCCTCTCTCCAGTTTGTATATGAGGCAGGCCAAGCACTGATTCTGGTTGTTACAGAGCGCCTTTCTCAGGTCCTTTGTGATCTCTGTCCACAGGGCAGAACAGATGGCTGTGAGGAATTGTTACGAATAGAAGAGGATGCCCACTGGCAAACAGAAAGAATGTGAGTACTGATTTATGCGAGTTTGAAAGCAGTTATTGGCCGGATCATTTTGGTCCTGATCATTCCTGGTCGGGAATCCTTACTCATTTTACTTCCAGGTGGAGAGTATGTCGGAGAAGAATTTTTGAAGATTTTCTATAAGGTAGTATTCTCCAGGTTTATAGTTGAAAAGAGAGGCACACATAATTTTTCTGAATATGGGGTCGCTGTCATCTCTGGGACTGTGTCTAATCATACGTAGGTATTCTCTTCCCATCACTCCCAATGCTTAGTACATTGTTCTATACACAGTAAGCGCTTAACAAATGTTAGTACTACTAGTACTGTGAACTCTATTGAATCATATTATCTCACAGTAAGCCTTCAGTAAATATCATTGATTGATGGATTACAGAGGAATTGATTAAAGTGCCGGGGGCGGTTCTCACATTCTCTTGTCCCTGTCTGTTCTGTTCCTGCTAGAGCACAGGGTAAAATGAGCTAATGGGTAGGGCTTTCAGCACATTGGCAGTGCCTGTGTGGTCTCTGTCACTCAGTCATATTTATTGAGTGTTTACTGTGTGCCGAGCACTGTGCTAAATGCTCGGGAGAGTCCACTAGAACAATAAACAGACACATTCCCTGCCCACAACGAGCTTACAGTCAAGAGGGGGAGACAGACATTAATATAAATAAATAAATTACAGATACGTGCATATCTCTGTCCACATTATTTTGGATGTGGGAATGACCGAGGGGCAAGGGTCAAAAATGATTCCAAGAGTCCAAGTGTGTGAATCAGTAAGGGTTGTGGGAGTGTGAACATCAGCATCATGGCACTTGAACAGTTCTCTCCCTCACACTTATCCCCTCCTCTCCTACTGCCCCCGCCCCAGCTTGCATGCTTTGTTCCTCTCAACCTAATCTACTCACTGTCACTGCCTCATTCTTGTCTCTCCCACCTGTCTGGAGCTCCCTCCCTCCTGAAATTCGATCGACTACAACTCTCTTCATCTTTAAAGCCTTTTTAAAATCACACCTCCCCTGGGAGGCCTTCCTGAATAATTTCTGTTCTTCCCAGGATATGTCCCCACAACTCTCACCTCAGCACTTCTACACCAACCCACACCCACGGTTAGCATTTCTGTACATATCTTACCTTCCCATAAGCAGTAGGTTACATGCTTTTCCATTTATCCTCTGTCCTCCGATTGGTAATTTACTTTTAGTGTCTGTTCTCCCCCCTCCAATTCCTCTGCCACACCTTGAGGGCAGAGAATCATGTCTACTAATTTTGTTGAACTCTCCCAAGTGCTTAGTACACTGCTCTGTGTGCAGTAGGCACTGAATGATAATGGTTGATTAATCCGTCAATAATATTTGAGAGCTTACTGTGTACAGAGCCCTGGACTAAGCTTTTGGTAAATGTAGCAGAGTTGGTACATGTGATCCCTGCCCACAAGGAACTTGCAGTCTAAAGGGGGGAAACAGAATTAAGATGAGTTACAGTTTTGGGAGTTATTTCAGAGGAAGATAAGACAGTTGGATTCTGATTGTTGAAGTGAGAGACCTGGCCCGGGCATCCTGAATGCCCTCAGAGGGTGGGGAGAGGAAGAGGAGGTGGCAAAGGAAACAGAAAAGGAATGTGGATGAAAGTGAAACAAGAATTAGGACATCTCATTTTTTTTCCAAGAGAAGGCGTTTCAGCCCCTTCCAGGAAAGGCTTCCATTAAGCAAAATTGTCAAGACCTAAAATGTCTGAGGGAAGATGTCAGCAGCATGCTAACTGGGGGATTACCTGTGGTTGGAATGGCTAGAATTCCTCTTACCTGACTCTCATGTTTCTTATCTCTGCACCAGATTCAAGTTAGAGCTAAGGAGATTTTCCTGATTGTTGGCAGGGCATGCTTTTCTCTGTAGGGAGCCAGCTTGGGTCAGAAACAGCTGGAAGGAGGCCCAGAGTCGTTTTTGTTCCTGGAATGTCTACTTGAAAGCTTTCATCTTAAGTAATTGGTCGTTGCTCATAGTAACTTCTTTGTTTTCCATGCCCGGTTTTATGGTGCAGAACAAGTTCATCAGATAAAAAGGACATGGACATAGCAATGATAGATCAACTAAGAGAAGCTGTCGATTTGTTACAAGATCCCAACAGGTACGTTTATGTTCCTTTGATCCTCGATCCCTCTGAAAGCCGTGATTAAAATGTGTGTATTATTGGGATTCTTGAATTTTAAAAGAAACATGCCCCACTTTCCTTATTTAGTTTTCTCAGTTTTAAAAATGCAAGCAACTCACAAGCTTTTTTCTTTTTGCTTTTCAAAAGGTGAGTAAACCTGTGCTTTCCTATTTGAGACCATAATTCACAATAACTTTTATGATGGGAGGTGTTTGCCCACCTATTTACTTGCAGATTGCCAACAGTTATTCTTTTTATGCTGGTTCTTAAACTTTTGTTAATTTTTGTAGATTCAATTCTTTTATCAAGCTGATTTCAGATATATGTCTGGAGAATATTTTGTTTGCCCAAGTGGTCAGTGCACCCGGTTCTTTCCTAATGTGTTTGTTCTGTGTTTTTGATCAAGCACTGTTAGGAAATTAGGGCATGTTTGTCTGACAACTTCTGTTGGTCTGGATAGAATATGATCCCATGTTGGAAGGAATGACTGGGTTCTTACCAGTCAAGGTGTTGGGATGATCAGTCGATCAATCATTCACTAGTATTTGAGTGCTTACTGTGTGCAGAACACTGTACTAAGTGCTTAGATAAGTTCCCTTTCCGTAACATGGGATTCATCACGGGATAGAACTGCATATTTAGGGTTTCACAATGTAATATCTTGAAAACAGCGAAGAATGGCGAATTCGGTAGTATCTGAAAGTTTGCATTTAAAAATGAGAAATCCCAGTTGCCTAAATGAATTGCAGAAGCATTGAGAATGTGTCCTGAAAGGCAATATGTTTTTGCTACCACCCAGGAACATTCCCAGGGACCCTCTGGGCACTCAGTGGCTGGTAATTCAATCAGCATTACACTCAGAAGGTCCTGGGGTGGGGAGCCATTTTCACCGACCAGACTATTTTTCAGCAGGTTGGTGCAGTTTGTAAGCTTCTCGAGGGCAGAGATCAGGTCTACTTTTAATGTACCCTCCCAAGCGCTTAGGGTAGTGTTCTCCACACAGTCTTTTTTGAGTGCTTACCGTGTGCAGGCACTTGGGAGAGTACCATACAACAGAGTTGGTAGACATGTTCCCTGCCCACTAAGATTAATTGATTGCTGCCCCTAAGACTGAACACCATATTGTTCAGGAAATGGATTGAATATAGGGCATTCCAGGCTACAGTCTAGAGGGAAGCTTGAAGGGGTAGGTTTTAGGCCCAGAGAGTTGAGTGGCACCTCAGATAGCCTTGGGCAAGCCATTTAACTTCTCTGTGCCTGTTACCTCGTCTGTAAAATTTGAGCCCCAGGTGGGACAACCTGATTAATCTTCTATCTACTCCAGCGCTTAGAACAGTGCTTGGCACGTAGTAAGCACCTAACAAATACCATTATTATTATTATTTAGTACCTCAGGGAGTTGTGAAGGCCAGTGAGAGATCCAAGACTCGAGGTTTGCGGATCCACTTGTGGAAGGGTTCAAAGTGGTTCTTTAGAGAGCAAAGTTAAAGCTGAGAGTGCTCTCAGGAAGAATAATGGATGGATAATTGACTAGGCTGGTTAATTAAAGGGAGGGAGTTAGGGATGTTAACACATTGTTAACTAGAAGGATAGATGTCAAAAGGCAATTATCTTCTTACACCAAGGATCCTTTTATGCTGCTCTGGAGACATAGAATAGGTTAACTGTTGGACTGACTCAGCCAGGCTTTTTTTTTTATGTTCTGTGTAAATATCCTTACACTCTACTATTTCTCCTATCCCTCATTTTTTGAATGTTTGTCTCCTGTAGACGAACCTTGGACAAGGATCGTGTCTACCAACTGTTCTGTTGTTCCTTCCTAAGCTTTTAATACAGGACATAGAAAGCACTCAATACCATTGATTGATTATTCACTTGGATTCCAGGAAGTGAACTGTACTGGCTACCTTAGTTTCATATGTTCCATTATTTGAACTTATTGTATAGACCATTTAGCACTGTTGATATTTAACAAAATGATGATAAGTATGGCCTAAAGATTTTTGGTTTGTTAAAATTGAAAGCTTCATTACCTAAAAAGCCTCATTTTTCCTCTACTTCACATTTTTCAGATTAAGCACAGACATTACGGAGAGAAGTACTGTGAATCTCTATCCCATGGAATCTGCAACTCCCTTAGAGTTACAAGACACCACAGTGAAGTGTGTTTCCCATTTTTCACATAGAAACTGAAATTTTTTGGTTCCACTTTCTGTGCTTTACATTTAAATGTTCTGTTTCTCCCTCCCACCCTTTGTTCTACTACAGTGGTCAAATTCAGCTGGAGACCTCTCCCACGTGTCAGGTACGACCCCAAAATTCTGATTAAGGAATATCCGTCAGCGAAAGAAAAAAAAAATTGCCCAGTTGGAAGCCCTCTTTTCTGCTTTTTTCGGAGAATTGATTTTACTGCGGTGACTTAACACAGTGCTGAAGGCCTTAAAAAAAAAAAAATCCATTGAATCTCATTTGCCTGGCCCAGTAGGAAGCAGTGTTGCAGACAATTAACACTGCAGATAATCCACTCCAAATCTGGTTCTGGACCATTTCTCCCTTCCTCCTTTCCCTTCTCCCAACCCCTCCATTCTTGGAACCGGCCCCAATAGCAAACACTCGAAAGCACAGAATGCTTTAATTTAGGCTTGAAACTTAAAATCCAGGTGCCCACCTGAAGACTGCCCCATTCTTAGCAGCTGCTTTGTTTTTATTTAATTTTTTAAAAAATGATCTGGTTCGGGTGAGGCTTCCAGGTAAAATGACTAGGGCCACTTTACCTCCTGCAACAGAGGACTAACAGCCTTCCCCAAAAACTGAGGAACTTTAAAAAGAGGCTGTGTGATGACCTGTGTGCTGCCAGCATCCTTATTCCTCCCTGCAGCCCAGGGGCATCAGGGTAACGGGACAAAGGCAGATCAGGGTATGTAGGCTATATAGCCAAGGACAGATATTTCTCTTGGATGGCTAAACAGCTGCTATGTGCAGATGTAGACACTGTATCCTTGGAATGCTTACTGTCAGTTCAGCGTAGGAGACAATGCATTCTAGAAAATTATCCATTCACATGTTTTGGTGATTGTTCTAAAGGCAAAAGGGGTGGTAGAAGAAGGGGGAAGAGTGAGAAATGGATGATTGAAGAGAGCAGTGCGTTTAACTCTACAGAGTTCAAGCCTGCCTTTTATGATTTGGACTGTGAAGCCACTAGTTTCTGCTTGGTATTCTTTTCCACTGTGGATCCGGACTAGGTCCCGCTGTATTTTGCGTAGCGTGTTTTCACAAAGTTGCGGGCTGTTTTCATTAATGAAGCAAACGAATTTCAGGATGAAAATGCAGAAGAAGAATTAGAAATTCTGACGAGAAGAGAATTGCTCCTAGAGAAAACCAAGTCTGAAACCACAAGTACATGTGAACAGTGTGAAAATCAGCCCTTCAGTCAGGTAGGGGTGCCTGTTTCTCCCCCACCCCCCCACCCCCCAACCCTTTGAAATGATAGTTTGGGTGATGTTCAAAAACAGTTTTGCAGGGAATTTAGAACAGGCTCTTTGTGGCATTTCTATTCATTCGTTCATTCAATCATATTTGTTGAGTATCTTTGTGGCATTGCTATTCATTTGTTCATTCAATCGTATTTATTGAGTGCTTACTGCGTGCAGAGCACTGTACCAAGCGTTTGGGTTCCTCTTGAACCGCATCTGGAACATTGATGAGGTGTGAAGAGGAATGAGGACAAAGAAGGTGGAGAGAAAAACAGGGTGACTGTCGCTCAATTCCAGTTTAGATCTTTATGAACTCAAACTGTCTCCATTCCGTCACATATGTGGCAGCTTCCCATAGCCAACTACTCCTCACCTTTCTGGGCTGTTGGAATGCCCTCACGAAGAGGAGACCCAGTGTCAGCTACGAGGGGGTAGATGTTTGAATGTGTAATGGAGCCAGATCTGAAATTGGGGAGTTGCTGCCTTGGTTGTGAGCCATGGCTCTCACTGGGACCGTTTATCTGCAAAGAAGTGGGCTAACTGGGGACAAGCTTCAAATGTTGTATAGGGGCAGATGAACCCTTCTCGAATAACCATAATTAGGTTATTTCCTGATTCTTAAAATTCCAGGGAGGTTTTAGCTGTGGCTTGCCTTTTTTTTTTTGTTGTTTTGATTTACTGAGGAGAAATGTGCACAGCTTGTGAAGCTTTTAAATTCTAAGGGCACAAAATTCCCACTTCCTGTCTCGAGTTAGTTTTGTAGGTTATTATTGAACAAAGCTGTACCGTTATAAGAAATGATTGGCTAAAAGGTAAATGATTTTTTGGTTTGTTTTTAGGGTAGGAAAATTATGTTTTAGAGCTTTAAAATTTTTAGTCCATTGGATGAAACTGAAAATTTAGGATTTAGAAACATATCATCTAAAGGATGATGAAAGAGGAAAAGTTTCATTTCTAAGGGACTACGGTAAATTCAAAAATAGTTGAAGAATCAGAACTTTTGTGTGAAGAAAAAAGTCCTGGATCCCTCTCTTCCTTTTCCGCTGAGCACAGATTTCCCAACCTTTTCTCCCACCCCTTCCCACAGAACTTCCCCAGTGGGAGATAGGAAGGGATCCTGAAGAATTTCAGGCATTCAGGTTGGGGTTCTACCTGAATTCCCCACTCTGCCTGCTTCTATCCTCATCTTCAGCAAAGGTCAATGCTGCCAGAAAGGAAAATCTCCAGTGTTCTGAATTAGAAGTATGTGAAAGTGTTCAACTTGAGGAGCACATTGGAAAACAGTGTGGCATTGGGAACTGAAGAGAAAGGGCCCGGAAAGATATTGAGCTACTCGCTAACTCAGTCACGAACGTGGCTGTCAAGTCCCTCGGACTGACTCAAACTTGAGAGTGTGCAACTTTCCTAAATTGAAGGGGAAAAACAAAGCACTACTATAAGTTAACTTTAATGTATGAGTTTCATTAAATACAGTGATAATGGTGCTTCTTAGTAGTGAATTCCAAAGCCTCAAACCGTGCAGACTAAAGCCCTCAGGTCCTAGACCATTTTGAAGATCTGGTACTGTGGTCAGCTTGTGTGAGAGGTGGGTGAGCCCCGGTGAGTGTGGTGGGCTTAGTACCCTTAAAGACAGTGTTTTCAACCGCATGACTCCCATTGTCCCCAAAGGAAAATGTTGGCTGTGTCTGTGGCGCAGCGATGCCCAGGGACTGAATGGAGCTGACCTACTCTCTGGTTTCTCTGTGTGGAACCGGTGCTGTTT
The DNA here is from genome assembly GCF_015852505.1 of Tachyglossus aculeatus. Classification (NCBI taxonomy): domain Eukaryota; kingdom Metazoa; phylum Chordata; class Mammalia; order Monotremata; family Tachyglossidae; genus Tachyglossus; species Tachyglossus aculeatus. Next base: position 10,525,979 of record NC_052085.1, on the reverse strand, counting down.
GCATTTACCCTCAATTCAAAAGAATTCTCGGCATTATCAACCCAGACTGCCATTCTCCTGAGAAAGTCCTGTGAAGAAATTCGCTCCTATAGGGAAAGTTCCCTCAATTTAATTTTCGTTTTGAGAAAAAACCTCCCTCTTCCTCTCTGCTCCTTAAGAGTTTGCTGGTGTCCGGGGCAGTGGCGTGTAAGTCACTGTTTCCCGGGTGACAGTCTGCCGTGGGCGGTCCTATTGGACGTGCCACTGGCCTGAAACAAACTTGTATCAGACTGTAGAAAAAGCCTTAATGACTGCTTTCCTCAGGGGTATTTTTCTTGGGTCTGGGGGTCAGATGGTTCTGTGGTTTTGCAGCGTTGATGATGATGATGATGAATGATACTGCATAAATGAGTTCCAGACCCTGCTAGCCCTGCCACCTGCTGTTGATCTTGTTGGACAAAACTCGTTGCTAATGCGCTGGTCTATTGCAGGGACAGAGGAGAAGGAAAGGAGAATAAATAGTTCAGTAGTATCATGGCTGTGTGACAGTGGGGGGTGCCCAGCAGAAGCGCAGCCAAGTTTTTGCCCATTTTTCTTTCTCCGTTTATTGAAAAGAAAAGGATTTTCTGGCAAAAGACTCTGCATTTTGTTTAGCCGCAACAACCCCGGTCTCCCTCCGTGTGCCGTAGTTTTTCTTTTATTCATCCTCTGCCGAGGGCTGGAGTGCAGTCATCCCATCCATTTGTGTGAATGTGTGAACGGGCCACCCAACGGCGTGGTCTTTGTTCTTGGAAACATTGGCCACACAGAGGGCCCAGAATACTTAATGCAGCCTATGATTTTCACGTTAAGGTGCAGCCCGATCTGACATCAAGGACCCAGTGTACTCAGACCGAGGTGAGTTGCCTGCGAGAGAAGATTGGTGTTCTTTTGAAAAAAAAGATCCTTTTAAACTTTCTGTGGTTGCCGAGTTCTTGAGCTGACTGACTGTTACAAGCTTTCAGGGGAAACCTCTCTCGATCGGATGTGCTACTGCATGCCTCATCTGGTCCTATTCCTCACTAATGTTCGATTTGTCAGAATCCATAATCTTGAAAGAAACTCAAGGGCGTTTTTGTAAAGAAGTGTAATTCGTATCATTTGTCACCATATGGCCAGGCAGAGAAGAAAAGCAGCACAAGGGACACAGTGTTTGTAAGAGGCTTTCTGGAAAAGTGTTTTATGAAACTGTCCGTTGGGGTTTTCTGTGGTCACGAATGCTGTGTGAGACGGGGGTTCTCCTTTTACTGTTTCCTCACTAAGCGGAGGTTCTGCTTTTTATTTTAAATTCCTGTAGTTGAGATTTTCATGATGGATAAAGCAAGCCACTTAAAAGAATTGATCTGTAGGAAAGTAAAATCATTATTTTCAAAGCACTTTAAAATCCTGCTTGATGAGTAAGCTTTTCTTGATGGTATTGGTTAAGCACTTACTATGTGGCTGTCACTGTACTAAGCGTGGGGGTAGATACAACCTAAATTGGTTGGACACAGTCCCTGACCCATATGGGGCTCACAAAGCTTAATCCCCATTTTCCAGATGAGGTTACAGGCACAGAGAAGTGAAGTGACTTGGCCAAGACTAATGCAGTTAGAACCCAGGCCCTTCCAACTCCCAAACTCGTTGCTGTATCCACTAGGCCATGCTGCTTCTCTTCTTCTTTTTTCCTGATTCTTCTTTTTTCCATTATCTCAGTGTGTCCTAGTTCAGTGGCAGTGCCCATGAAAGCTAGGATAGCAGTGATGTGTGTTTGTATTTCCATGACCTAGCCGTGTTCTGCCATCATTGATTCGTACTCTTTGTCTTCCTTGTGACCCCCCCAGAATAAAGAGAGACTACCTGCGGGCTCACCTACTGCCAACAACACAACTCCTTTTGGCCTGAAGCCCCGATCGGGTAAGTTTAAAACGGTGGTGAGATTTGCGCTCCCTGCAGAACGGGACCTCTGTTCATCCTGACCCCTACTCGCGGGTTGATGTACCTGTCAGACAGGTATCTTGAGATTTAAACAGCATTATTGGGATTTCAGTGTGCTTCTTACTCGTCAAATCATGTCATCTGAAATCATCTCCCTTTGAACCAGTGCAGTCCATGGTGGCAGGATTCTGTGGGGAAGAAAGTCCCTTCAAATTTCCCCTTAGAGGGATTAGATCTCCCTGTGGTATAGTGATTGAGAGACCACTCGCCAGATTTTGAGTTTGCCTGTTTAGCATTTTCAGACTGAACCTCTCATCTCCGAACTCCCAGATAGCTCCTGGGATCTGCTCCGGTTTGAGTATCTCCCATTCAGTTAATGCCACGGCGGAGAATTCAGTAGGTAGCATTTGTTGAGCACAGACCACTGGAACCCGGTGTTGGGAGAGGGTGGAGGGGCCCAGGATAAGGGAATCATCAAATACAATTGTGGGCCAGTGCTTTTGTCTAGTTAGAGATCATTTGGAGGATTTGGGGCTAACTAACTATCCCACCCTCCAACTGAAGGCTCCAACCCCCAGAACAACCAACCCAACAGGAGCCCGCTCAGAATGAAAGCCCCAGCGTGAGTTCCCAGTCCACCTTGGGCAGCCCTGGGGGTTATGTTTCCAGGATTGTGGCCCCCAAAACCAGCCCACCGCCCCGATAGAAACAGTGCCAAAATGTAGGCTTGCAGGTCTAGTTCCTCTACCTATTTCTTCTCCTTGCTAGTGTGTGCACTGAGCTGCAGAATGAATTATAATAGGGAAGAGAATACCTGAGTTGCTGTCGATTGTAGCCACTTGGCCGTTTCCTTATTTCGCAGCTTCATTTCCTTTGGTTGGTGTCAAACAGTTATTCTTTCACTGTGGAGTAAAATGAGGTTTGTGAGGATAGTTCTTATCCACTGCAGAGAACTCCTCGCTGAGTCCATGGCCCTTAAATATAATTAGCAGTATTAGTGGTATTGATTAAGGGCTTACTGTTTACAGAGCACTGTAATAATAATAATAATGATGGCATTTATTAAGCGCTTACTATGTGCAAAGCACTGTACTAAGCACTGGGGGAGAATATACAGGTGGGAATCCCAATCTAAGACATGTGTTAGACAAGGATCAGCTATTCCTAGAATTCTTGTTAGAAGGGATATTGTGAGGCTGTTAAGCTTGGCCCCACAGCCTCTAGCATGGGCACCAGGAATTACCAGATTCCCACAGTTCTGTGTGTCTTGAAGTCCCGGTGTTGCCGTTCCATTGGGAGCTCCCACCGCCATCCTGGGCTCTGGCGCAGCTGTCGGGTACCTTAGGGAGGCCTTGGGATTTGGGGAACAGTGGGGAACGACGGTCCCACATGGGACAAGAAGCTCTGGGAAACCAGGAGCTGTGAGAGAAGTAGCTCTCCATCTCACTCAGTTCCCAAATCTCCTCCCCTTCACCCTGCTCCCCTGTAGAAATAGCCTAGACCAGAAATTCACAGCGGCCCTTGTAGTGATAATAATTAATAGCAGTAATAATGGTATTTGTTAAGCGCTTACTATGTGTCAAGCACTGTTCTAAGCGCTGGGGTAGATGCAAGCTAGTCAGGTCGGACACAGCCCCTATCCCACAGGGGGCTCACAGTTTTAATCCCCATTTTACAGATGAGGGAACTGAGGCCCAGAGAAGCAAAGTGATTTGTCCAAGGTCACACAGCAGATTTTGTACTAACAGTATTACTAGGACAACACTGCCGCCGGAAACAAAATCGATCTTTAACCCCAGAACCTCCAACTCACTACATTCTAATCCCACTTAGAACCAGTACTGGGTTTCAGAAATAGTTTTCTGGAAAGGGAGGCCTTTTCTGTAAATTCCTTGTTGTGCCGGCAGCCACCCACTCACAGATTTCCTGAATTTAGTTCCTCCAATGTGTCGGTGTCTTTGGACTCCAGTGCTGTCTCTCACTATTCATGCTTTGATCCTTTTGATTCCTATTTCTTCATAAAATGTTTCAACTCCTTTGTAGTTAAGAAAGAGTACCTATAGAAGAAAAGGTGGGGGGGGGGGGGGGGGGGTAATGGTTTTACATAAAATGATTTCACATCTTCACACACACAAGCCCCTTTGTCCCAGGGCCACTGTGTACATCAAGGGAGCAAGTGGCTAAGGGTCAGTTCCTCCCCAGAAATTTTGTGTGTGGTTTGAGGCCGAGTCATTTTCGGTGGTAAGACATGGTAAGATTTCCTTCAGTGTTTTATGCTGGAGAACCTCCTGCCCCTTGCCTTCAGAACCTTTTTTTGCCCAAACACATTTCTCTTGCCTTGTCTTTTTTGGGATAGATGTTTTGTTTCCCAGTTGGATAGTTCAAAGGGATTTCAGGGCCTTTTTCCCCATATGGATTTTGTAGTTTTTAATGTGCATCCACTGTTTCATATACTCCGTACTTGAGAGATGTATTTTAATAGATACTGACGCTCTGCTGAAGGACCTACCGCTTCAGTAGAAGAGCAAAATCAGCAATAATAATGGTATTTGTTAAGTACTTACTATGTGCCAAGCACTGTTCTAAGCGCTGAATCATTCTGTGGTATTTGAGTGCTTACTGTGGGCAGAGCACAGTACTAAGTACTAGGAGAGCACAAATACTAGCCCACTGTTGGGTAGGACTGTCTCTATATGTTGCCAAGCGCTTAGTACAGTGCTCTGCACACAGTAAGCGCTCAATAAATATGATTGATTGATTGATTGGTAGACACAATCCTTGCCCTCGAGGTGCTTACAATATACTGGAATTAACGTGTACTCCACCTGCCTTGTTGGAAGGCTAAACCAACCTGAAAGCACTGCATTCTTCAGTCACTGAAGATCGTGCAAAATTTGCCCCGAAAAATTCCAGGGAGCATGAAGAGACCTTACAAATGTAGGCATATTTAATGAAAAATATTCACTATATGGCTGTGACTTTAAATGGATAAATTGAGGACTTTTTCATGTTGTGGAAAGGGCTATCAACTCACCCAGAGAAAATAAGATGAAAACTTTATGCGTACATCACATTAAGCTGATTTTTTCCCCCAAAGTTCCCGAACCATTTTATTTCTTGTAGCATGTCACCTTTTTGTGATAATTCTGAAAAAAATTACAGAAGTAGAACTCGAGAGAGTAGTTCAGGGTGAACAGATTTGAATGGACACTTGTATTCTTAGTGTGGCCATTCTCTTTTTACATTGTATACGTGCTCTTAAAAATGACCTGCAGTTGTTTGTTTATTGCACTTATTGGGTACCCAGTGTGAAGGAAGATATTGAATTGGACACAGTCCCTGGCCCACTGGGAGCTAATGATATGAGAAGAGCGAAAGTTGGTGGCATACACTCAGTGAAGGAAATAGCGTGAGAAATTTAGGAAGAACCTAGTTTTTTTGTGTGGCTCTGGTGATGTGGCTAGGCTGACAGTGGAATAGGACTCTAGAAGTGGACATACTAACAGAGCAAGATTTCTCAGAATATCCTCTTATAATCAACTTCCAAATTCTTCTAATCCAGTGCACTGTGGATGCCCTAAAATAGAACAGATAGAAGGGTCTGTGGTCTGCTGATAGAAAAGAGAGAAAGAGGAAAGAGGAAGAAAGATTGAGTATTATGGGAAATGTGGAAGGCTTAGAGGAAGATAGTATAGCTACCCAAGATGCACACTGTAAAATATAATTCGTAGTCCTTAAAACAGCTTGTCTATGTTTCTTTCCGGAGAAATCCTCTAGTAGACTTTTTCTTTAAGTGAATGATTTGATATTTTACGATTGGAAACATCCCATCGTGTACATTTGCTAATCAGGAATATTCTGTGGGGTTCGTTTTCAATATCAGCATTAGTCACTCAGTACCTCCTGATCAGAAAATGGCCCAGGAACATTAGGAAGAATGTTTGCAGAGTGTGCAATCTCTAGCAGTAAATCCATTGGAGAGATTTCTGAAAAAATCCATCCCTGACTTAAGTCAGATCTGTGATCTATAGATACTCTTTCTTGCTATTGAACTGATAAACTTTTAGAAAACTCTGAGATTGAGGAAACTTTTGATTAACACAATTAACTGCTTACTTTTCGTAATTACTAACACACCTTTTTAATCACTGTTTATTCCATGCACCATCATTCTTCTCTTCCAATATTATACATTTTAATATATCCATGCAAATGAAATCGTCTTCATTTCCATGCAACCCTAATGCCGTGTATAAAATGCTGTGGCTCCTCTGGTTTTTCCTCATTCCATGCATGGGCTCACTCCTCTCCTACAGACCCATCCCTTTCTCTCCCTCCTATCTCCTTCAACAACCTTACACAGGCACAAACATGGGACAACTATAGCTACAATATTCCATCAGAAGGAGACAGTGATGATGGTAGGTGGTTTGACTATTTTTTTTTCCTAATTTGTACATTAACAGGCCAGTGAACAGTGTATGCCTTGCTGTGGATCTCAACAGCAAAAGATACAGTACATTCAGCCGCATCCTTGATTATAAGGAAACCAAACAATACTCGATATGAGAAAGAGAGAAAAAAAATGCATGTTAATTGCTTTCCACCATGTTTGCAGTCACCATTTATTTAACTGCAGACTGCTAATGTTCTGTGAACGTGACATGACTGTCAAAATGCTTGCACCATTTTTTTTTTTAAGCACAAAGATTTGGGCTCCTTGTTATGCTGAAATTTGCATTCATGTGCTTTGGTGCCTGACCTGAGCTAGGAATATGCTTGCTCTTTGATTACTATCTAATAGACTAGTAATAGTATTTACTAAGTGCTTCCTGTGTGCTGAGCACTTCACCAAATGTGAAGCACAGAATATGCTATTTGAATAAATCAGAATTGAATTTCAAAGTCCCTACCACGGCATATTGAAGGGGGCTTAGAGTACAGTAAAGGGGAGGGGTAAACTATTTTGGAGAAGAAAAATGAAGAAAACCCATCATAAATCACAGGACAAACATATGTTGGGAGTGGGGAGGACTCCTGCAGTTGCCCTCGTCCATGATCGTAGTGGGGATACGACCCTTCCGGGCAGTGGGGGTGGGCGGCGGCTGCGGGAATAGTAGCTTCCTTAGAGAATTTGTCATCTCAGGTGAGTGAGCTCATCTGTTCCCTGGCCTTCCATTAACATTTCTAAACTGTCTGTTAGCCCTGTCAGTCTTTCCTGAACTTTTACCTCTTGAGTTCTGCCCAATATGTTCTTGCATCTTGGGCCAGTAATTGCAGTAGTCTAACAGATACTTAGATCTTCCACCCACCTTTTGCATGAGACATATTATCCCCCACTTATCCCTCTAGTAACCCACTATGTACATCATGTCGATCAAGTTATTCAAATCTCTCTTGAACTTACTAATGTTTTCAGTCCGGACCATGTTTTGTGGTATGAATTACCACCCACTATGCATCTTTCGGTTGTTTTAAGCCTACCAGCCTCAGTTTCGGTTGGAACACCTGCAAATTCATTCATTCAAGCGTATTTATTGAGTGCTTACTGTGTGCAGAGCACTGAACTAAGCACTTGGGAAGTACAAGTCCGCAACACTTAGATGGTCCCTGCCCAACAACGGGCTATTGCCCTCTCTACTATGCTCCTTCGTGATTTTGTAGACCTTAATCACATCCCCGTGTATAAAAATCATTGGCCATGATGGATACGGTTGCAAGCGTGATCTTTTAGCAACCAGAGAAATAGATTCTGAATCCAGCATTGTCCGTTCAAAATCTGAAGCTCAATTTCAGACAATAATGTTTTGAAATCCCAGAAATGAAACCATTTGGGAAAAAAAAACAATCTTCTGGGCAGCTGGTACTGTTGTTTATGTATATACTGTCTATCCATTGGGTGGAGGAACTGGCTACTGCCTACAGGGCTTATCCGTTTGTACATCCATCTCCTTGATTTGGAGTTAGCGTGGGCTGATGAGCAAAGTTTTGTTTCTCCTTTGTACTGTTACACCTCTAAAGCTAAAGTGAATATTTTTACTTGCATTTTCAGTCTCCCTGTTTCACCTAAATTAATTTCTGAGTTCAAGTAAATAGAGAAAAAAATGTTTTTAAAAATGCTGAAGTTAAATGAAGTTAAAGCAAAAATGATTTGTAGCTGTAGAGCTTTATTCCCTACTTTGAATAGCTCAATGCACTTATTTAAATTGGGCTGTATAAAATTAAAACGAAGTAATGCTTGATGAGCTAGACTTCCCAAAGGCTTGACTCCCATTAACTCTAACTTTATTGTTCAGCTATAATGAGAGAAAGAGACTGAGAGTCGCTGATACCGAAACCCGTGTTACTGTTGTAATTATTGTCACAGAATGAAAACAGCCTAAGCAGACTGCATTGTAATCGTCTGAAGTCTTTTTACGCCAAACAGATTAAAAGCCAAGTGCAAATATTAACACTAATACCTGAAAACTGTTCTTTGGTTTCCAAAACCTACCCTGGTACAGTAATTAAATAATCTGGACACCTGGATTATTATTCTGGGTTGCAAGCGTCTCCCGGCCATTTTTAAGTTTTCATTTGATAAACTTCTAAGACTTTATAAAATAATCTCTATTGCGTAGCCCTCTTCTAGAAAAAAAAAAAGAGGCAGCCGTGGCCTAGTGCCTGAGCCCCCACTTCTTATGTTGACATGGGACAGGCATAGAAGAGGAAGTGATGCCTGGAAATCGAAGCCCAAAGCTCTTAAGCCCTGTTGTTTCTGAACAAAGTAGCAGTGTTAGGGGCTCGCATAGCAAGTTAGGCAGAAATTTGTTTTTAGTTTCTTTGCTGCAACTTGTTCCCTTCCTCCCCTCTCCCCCCACCCCCATTTTTTTTTTTAATTTCGGCCAAACTAACCCAAAATTGAAAAACCCGGCTCTCGAAAGTGTTGTGGAGGCTCTGGCTGCTGGTGCAAATAGGTAATGCCTATTCGGTGTTACTTAGTTCGTGTGCCATGCTAATTGTTTTTTATATGTTGATGTACGTGAACACTCGAGGTTTTTTTTTTTTAATTGCTTGGTTAAATAATGCACCTTAGGAGTGTCTTAAGGTGAGTAATATCGAATAAACTAATGCTAACTGATAACTATTCTGTGTGTAAAAGCAATTAGTCAATAGTATTTGAGTGCCTTCAGTGAACAGAGCAGTACTCAGCATTAGGGAGAGCGGAGCAGAAGAGTTTGAAGGCATCATTCATACCTAAAAGAGCTTACTTACATTCTGGAAAAGGAAGCAAACTCCAAAATAATTTGCAGAGAGGCGGAAAGGGGGCTATTTGCACGAGTTAAAGCTTAAAATAAAGTCAGTGTGAAAGATTTGTGCATAAGTCCTGTGGGGTGTTGGGTGTTCACAAGCGCTCAGGTGGCTGGAGGTGGGGAGTTGAAAAAGGGGGAACTCTGTGGTTTGTAAGATTTTGGTTTGCGGGGAGAAGAGGGGAGCGTTCCAGGCAGGGAGAGAGTGGTCATGAAGTGAGGGGCAGGAGGGTAAAGAACAAAGTACAGTGTGTAAATTGGCTTTAGAAGATATTGCCGTTTTGTGCTTCCCAAGCACTTAGTACAGTGCTCTGCACACGGTAAGTGCTCAGAAAATGTGATTGAATGAATGAATGAGTGAAGACTGCAAAGCTGGGGTGTAGTGGTAGAAGAAAATAGAAAAGCAGGAATGGCCACTTAGTTGGGAATGCAGCTTGTCATTAAAAGATTTTACTTCTGTATTTCCTGTCAGCAATAATGATCTCTATTATGTTTGAAATTAAATAATTAACTGAGATGAATGTCTTATTGCTTCCTAGCCAGAGCCCTTTAATAATAATAATAATAATAATAATAATAATGGCATTTATTAAGTGCTTACTATGTGCGAAGCACTGTTCTAAGCACTGGGGAGGTTACAAGGTGATCAGGTTGTCCCACGGAGGGCACACAGTCTTAATCCCCATTTTACAGATGAGGGAACTGAGGCACAGAGAAGTTAAGTGACTTGCCCAAAGTCACACAGCTGACAGCTGGCAGAGGTGAGATTTGAACCCACGACCTTTGACTCCAAAGCCTGGGCTCTTTCCAGTGAGCCACACTGCTTCTCATTAACATTTCAGTACCTTGACTCTAATGCATTGCCCTGTTTTCAGCAGAAAAAAAAATCTTTAAATGATTTAAAAATTTGAAATATCAAGATTCATTCCAAAGAAATACATATTTTACCTTTTTTGAAAAAATAGCTTTGAAAATGAATGCAACTTATGAGTCAAATACCAATGATGACACTGAACCTATGAAATCAAATTCCAAAGCAGTGAGTGGGTGAAATGAATGAAAGAAGTGATGCAAGGGTGGTTTCCGATGAATGATCAGAGCCTTTTCCTAAGTTTCAATTCATTATCAATTAAAACATAAAAAAATTAATATTTGTACAAAAACCAGTGTAAATGGTAGTAAATGCATTATAATTCTAGTTAAGATTTTGTGTTTATACAAGGAAAATATTTTATGAGTGGGAATTTACTATTGTTTTTGTGGCTTGATTTAAAAAAAAAAATCATTTGCCATAAAGTGCCTTGGTTTGAGATGTTGTCTGAATATCTTTTGTGGCAGCAAATAAACTGTGGTACATGAAGGATTTTTTTTTTTCCTGTCACATCTCAGTATTCCTAAGACCCCAGAGGAATTTGGAATCCATAGATCCTCAGTTTACAATTCGGAGAAAAATGGAACAAATGAGAGAAGAGAAAGAGCTTGTGGAGCAGCTTCGTGAGGTACATGAGCAGCGGTGGTGGATCTTACACTGTGTCATAGTGACTGATGGAACCCTCACCTTGAAAATGAATTTCTGGGGGCCTGAGGGATCCCAGACCAACTCCTCAATGAGCAGTTATTGGGGGGGCTTAAAAATGTGACAAGTATTGACACCCTCTCACTGTGCTCAGCACTGGTGACACCCCACTTCCCTTATTTATTTATTTATTTTACTTGTACCTATCTATTCTATTTATTTTATTTTGTTAGTATGTTTGGTTTTGTTCTCTGTCTCCCCCTCTTAGACTGTGAGCCCACTGTTGGGTAGGGACTGTCTCTAGATGTTGCCAACTTGGACTTCCCAAGCGCTTCGTCCAGTGCTCTGCACACAGTAAGCGCTCAATAAATACGATTGATTGATGGATTGATTCTGGGCCTTACAACCTGGAGCATCAGAAAAATGAGGGGAACTTGGGAGGTGTTTCCGGGTCGAAAGTTTTGCAGACGGAAGCAGTTGGAAAAGAGGTCAAGGGAATCAGAAGACGTGGGTGACAGAAGAGAAAGCAGAGTGTACTGAGAATAATTCCTAGGTTAGGAAGGAGTATTTTCATGCCCCAAGCATGCCCTGAATATGTTCCCCCATCTCTTCTTCCCAGCCCCAACCCGTTCTTTGGCCGCCGCAGCAGCCGGCTTTCTCCCCCGGGCAGGCAACCGGGATCGACTCACGGGTCTTTGGCTCTTTTCTCCCTACAGAGCATCGAGATGAGACTGAAGATCAGCTTGCATGAAGATCTAGGAGCCGCTCTCATGGATGGGGTCGTCCTCTGCCACCTCGTCAATCACATCCGCCCCCGATCTGTAGCGAGCATTCACGTCCCCTCACCAGCAGTTGTAAGTGCAAAAATCTAAAGAGAAAAAGTTGGCCCTGCCTTCTCCAGAGTCTACCCTAGGGAGCGGGTGGGTTTCATAGGTAGCGCTCGCTGCTAAATCTCACTGGGACCGGCTCCGGAGGCAGGAGCCCTGTGCGCGCTGTACTTCCCCAACTCGCAGCACTTCGTCTTGAAACAAAGCCGCGGTACCTCAGGGATGTGGTTCCTCTTTGACTAATGCCTTTTCCTGCATTTTCAGCCCAAACTTAGCATGGCCAAATGCAGAAGAAATGTGGAAAACTTTCTGGAAGCCTGCCGAAAACTGGGAGTCCCTGAGGTAACTTTAACTGAGGCTCAGATGGCTCTTTAAAAGTGACATTTTTAGAAGGCAGTCCACAGTTCAACATGGAAAGGCTGGGACTTACTACACAGACTGAAACCCTTATTGTTAAAACTTGTTGGAGCATTGCTGTTGAGGAGAAAGTGTCAAATATGTATGTGGTTTTCAGGAGTGAAGACTTTGCTTGTTACAAACAAAGACGGTGGAAAGTGATTTCTCGCAGTTTTCACTAAGCAGATTTGGCAAAGCACATCAGAATTCCGGAAAGAAAATGTGTTCTTTTCAGTGCGTTTTTCGGTGATTTGATTAGTATCTCTTCCTTTCATGACAGTCGTAAGGACTGGTCTGACCATATACATGGTTGGGACGGTTCAGTGGTTTGTTTAGATAACGCACAACTTAACTGAGAGAGTATTTCTCTCCTCATCTCAAGAGTGGGTGGAAATGGGGACTTGGTAGAGAAATTTCCTGTCCTGTCCTTAGAGGGAATCTTACCTTTTCCTAACCTAAAATTCTAAAGTCTTTATATTGGGACTGGATTCTTTTTTTCTTCTGAATGGCTGATAACCTGCAAACGATATTTAAATACATGGTAACTGCTTTTGTTATGTGTATATTATTGTAGAAGTATATACTGCTACAATAGGCATATTGTATATATACAATATGTATATATATTGTACAATATACATATTGTAGAAGTATATACTCCTACATCTGTTCAGAACTTTGAATATGAATATATACACATTTGCAGCGACTCTTATGGGCTACAGAGCTTTTCCATAAGAGACTCGGCACTCAGTCACCATGTTGGGGAAGGCTGCTTGACCTCTTTATACCTCCCTGTTGTTTAATGCTCTTCAATAGTTTTTCCAAGCCCAGAGGAGCCAACTGAAATGGAAATCCCCGAAAGCGGGGATGCATTTGTTGCAAGTGATGAGGAGTCGTTGAAATGAAAGAAATAGGAAATGAAATGCCAAACAAATATCCAGACAAATTGGCTGTGCTGTCCGAGTGATCGGGCTCTAATCAGAGACGCTTGAGATTCCCAAGTGTGCCGAGTCAAAATGACCCTGCCTGCAATACTCCTGCCTTGTTGGGCTAATAGGAACCACATTCTTTCCTTTTCATGCTTGGGGTGACATGTGGAATTGCATTACATTTTTTTCCTGGAGAAAATCCAAGAAAGTTTCAGAAAGCTGCACCTGACACAGTTTATTGATTAAGTAGCCTTGCCGAGGTGCCTTTTGAGCAACCATGTGACTGTTGAAATGGAAAATCAGAAACTGCTACTGATTGATCTAACACAGAAGTTAGCCTTTCTGAATTTTACAGGTCCAGGGAACGGGTATTATTCTTAAATTGGCAGTCCCGCAAAGATTAGGTGTTTTCAAGTGATCTCATTTTCCCCAAAGACTTCCGTCATCTCTACAGTGAAGGGAGACATTTTGAGAGCAGATGTGCCACACTGCAATTGAAGGACCGTCATTTTGAAGAGATTTCCTATCACCAAAGTCTTAGGGAAAACTTCTAAAGCAACTTAGGCCACATTTAGTAGGATCACTGAATTCAGCCCAGTAGGCATTTAGCAGATGGTGAGGGCCGGGACAGAAGTAAGGGGGATTTCATGCCGGTTCCAGCCAAGACCATTCACTAAGTAGAATTTTTATCTGGTGGTTTGGCTGGGAAATGGTCGTCGGCAAGTTTACCAAGGTGGCAAGGTACCAAGCGGGCCCATGGTAGAATGAGAGAAGGCCGAGCGGTGGGCTGTGTGTGTTGGCTGAGGGGACCCAGCCCTGCATCAGTCCTGTACCGTATGTTGTAAGTTCGCTGAATGACTGTTTCGAGGCAGACGTACTACTCTTTTCACTCAGAAGCTCACTGTGAAAAATCCAGGATAAAGGCTGGGCTTGCGCTATGGAGCGAGCCCCCTGGGCCTGGGTGGGATGCAGGGAAGGGCCTCATGGAGGAGACAGCAGGCAGCTCGCCTGCGGCTTCTGATGATAACTCTGCTGGGTTCGAAGTCCCTGATCCCTAGGGGGTCCCTGAACCAGGAAGAAACGAGAGCGAAAAGCAGCTGCGGGGGAAACCGGGAAAGATGCTGAGAAGCGAAAGGGGAGGGCGCTGACGGAGCAGTCGTGGTTCGAATTTTGAGTAGGGAGGCACCGACCTCATCGGGGCTCTTGAAAGTGTTTGACCCCTTTTGGGTGGTCACGTGTACTTTTTCCACACAGGGACCATTTTGTGTGTGACAGGGACCTAGATGGGCCATGAGTTCAGTCGGCTGAGTTGGAGCAGAGCGAAAGGGTGGCAGTGCAGCCAGGGCAGAATCACCTTGTCCCTTTTTTGGTCAGAACGGGGTCAGTGCGGGGAGCAAATGCCGGGCCCACAGCAAGACTAACCCTCTGTCCCTCCAGGGCCAAATAATAGATGTTTCTGTCGCCTTGGGTTTTTGAGCCGCCCGGTGCCAAGTGGTTGTACTTCCTACCCGTCCGCAGCCTTTGCCCAGCTGGGCTGGGATTCGCTCAACTTCGGGGCATCTGGCAGGGGCTGCGTGTTTTTGTTCCGTCCTGTCGGTGGGACCCCCTCATATCGAGAATCAGACCTGTTTCATTAAGGTCGTAGCGGAAATCGGAGGCTGTGGCGTAATGAGACCTTTCAGCTGGAGACTTTACTATCCCTGAAACTTGTTTTGTTTGGATTGCACTAAGCCCTCTAAGGATGGAAAAGGAGAAAAAGTCTTGTTCAGCCAGCTGCCTGGCCATCTCCCCAGCCCCTCACCAGCCCAGGGAGGAAATGAGGAAATGACTGGTAAGGATCCAGGCCCAACTTCTCCCTGTCCACAGTTGGTCCCAGAAGTTGAGGGACTGATTGCCAGGGTGCGGCAGTGGGTGGGTGGGTGAGGGAGAGGAGACGTCGGAAGCATCGGGGACGTGGCCGTGTCCACTGCAGCTTCCCGCAAGCACAGGAAAACCATCAAAAGCCCCAGATTTGTTGAGTGCCTACTGTGTGCAGCGCTCTGCATTTGGTACTTGTGGTAGGCACACAAGAAGCAGGTGGGTCAGTGCGGGGGAGAATCCTCGCCCTGTCCTAAGTGGCAGTCAAATGGAAGGAAACCTCGTAAATTTAGGATGACCGTTTTTCTCCTTTCTAAGGGATTTTCCTGTTTTGAAACTGTCACGGTGCTCTGACTGCTTTGGAGGACTTTATTTAATGGCATTCTTTAAGCACTTACTATATGTCAGGCACCGTACTAAGCATTGGGGTAGGTGCAGGTCAATCCGGTTGGTAACGGTCCCTGTTCCACATGGGGCTTCCAGTCTTAATCCCCATTTTACAGATGAGGAAATTGAGGCAGAGAAATGTATTGTGCTCTCCCATGTGCTTAGTACAATGCTCCGCACATGGTAAGTGCTCAGTAAATACCATTGATTGATTGATTGAAAAGACTTGCCTAAGGCTCCACGGCGGACTAGGCTTAGAACCCAGGTCCTTCTGACTCCGAGGCCCGGGCTCTGTCCACTCGGCCATGCAGTTAGCAGTCTTTTTTGTTTGTGACTTCTATTGTGCTCTCCCAAGCACGCAGTTCAGTGGTCTGCACACAGTAGGCACACAATCGATAGCAGCAGTTGATAATTGAAGTGAGGAAGGAGTAAAGAGTTTTGTGTGGGCTGAGCCCAGGGGGTTGGGGGCTGGGGCAACTTACCTCTTTTGGCTTTATCCCCCACCGTGAGGAGGCTGGAGCAAAGGAAGAATCTTGGAATCTGTCTTCCGGAGTGCTTCTGTTGGCCCCGGCCCTGTGGGAACCAGGGTCTTGGTAAGGCCGAGGGTGTAGTCGGAGCCAGCTGGCCAGCCAACCCTGGGGGTTAGCAAGACAGAGGGCTGCACGACCGAGTCTTTTTGTAGAAACCCAGGATTGTGGAGGGGCCTGCCAGGCTCGGACCAAGTTTAGGCCAGAGAGAGCTCGGGACAGGTCATTCGGCCTACCGTTCTGGCTGAACTCCCCACCGTAGGCACGCTGGAGGAAGGAATGCGTCATTAGAGCCGTTTTCTTTGAAACCCCTGACAGGACATCTCACACTGAGGAGCCGTGTTCTGAGCACTCAAGCCTCCTTTAGTGTGTGAGATCCCTTATGGGAGAAGCAGCTCCTGCCCGTCCGTGCGCTTGCGCTCTCTCTCTCTCTCTCTCTCTGGAAAGTTTGTCTGGGACATTTGAGGGGCGATCTCTCCTGTTTTCCTATTCTGATCATCTCTGAGCCTCTACAGATACCACTTTCCTAATGATGAGATGTCTCTCCTGTTTTCCTATTTTGATCATCCCTGGGCCTCTGCAAATACCCCTTTCCTAATGATGAGATGTATATGCTATGGATGAGTGGGTGTATGTTCCTGGAATACGTATACATTTTGTTTCACGAGGTGCTTTTGGCTGTCTGGATAAGGACTTACAGTCTGACCCCAGGAGAGGATAGGGTGACTTCTGGGGGCACTGAAAAAGGTTTCATTTATGTCTCAGTTTATCCTCCTGCATAATCAGACTGGACTGAGGCTTTTGAGGCTGTTGGGCGTGGATCGCTATTGGGAAGTGTATAGGCCTGAATCCTCAAGGTACCTGCTCCTCACAGCTCTCTTCTTCTTTTTACCAAACCCTTTTGGATCCTCCTTCCCTCCCTCCCTCCCTCCCAAGCCTCATGCCTGAAGCCTATCAGTTCTCCGACCGGGTAAGTGTCTTGCTTGGTTGGTCTGCATGAGCGGAATATGAACACGTAGTGCGACACGCACAGAGCCAGAACTTCTGGGGGTCAGATCTCAGGAGGGTTAAGGTTTCATCCGACAGCCACAGCGCCAGGCATGTAGAAGGTCCCGTCGGTGATTTGCCAGTGACCCAACAGCCTTGGTAGCTGTAGTGTGGAGCGGAGATTTTAGAGATAGCTTATTCAGCGGGTTTCTGATCACATTTCTGGTGAAACCAGCTCCAGGGTGTAGAATTCAGTACTACCCTGAGGGAAGGCAGGCCTTTTTTTCCACTTGTAACATTCTTGATAGGATCTGGACAGGTTTTTTTTTTTTTCCCCTATTAAATTTTAACTTTTGCCCCTTTCTCATGATTGGAGGTCTGTCCTATCTGAGTCCTTTAGAGGCCTTTAGTAGAAGACTCACTCTGCCTTGAACTTTTAAATCAAGGTGTCTAACCAGGCAATCCTTTCGAAGGATCACTAAAACACTGGAGTTCAGATGTGTCTCTTGGGTCCCAGGCTCTGCTTCCTTTCCTTTTGGTAGTACAACAGTGGGGTGGAGGTCAGGGGGGTCTGAGAACCTGAGATTGGGAATTGAGCAACTCTTAAATCGTAGGCCTAGCTTGTCAATTTAGAGATTGGTCTAAAATCAGTTGCTCAGCCTTTTGAAGTTTGGGTAGGGTCCCTACCCCATCCACTGTGTGCAGTTATCTTCCATCAGCCAAGGTTCTCCTCTTGTGCTGTTTTTTGTGGCAGTTTAATAAAAAGGGAGAAAACGTAACCTCTAAACTCACTGTTATGGCTGACATTTAGAAAATACAAAGGTCAAAAAACTCCCAAGTCCCCCCCAGCAGTCTCACCTCCGTCTTTCCCGTACCTATTAATTTTAATGGCTTGCTCACCTCTGACCTTGTAACAAGGTTCCTCGTCCGCTGGGGCCGCGGTCAGTCCAGGTTAAATAAAAAGCAAACAAAAAACTAACTAGGATCAGGGTTTCTGTGGGAGCCCAAATTCAGGTTTTTGGGTGGGATTAAACCCCCTGGATAGAAAACGGCTCAGCATTTTGAAGTTGCTCATAAGCCAGGGAGAACCAATCCACACTCATATCGGAGGCTCAGCTCTCCCTCTCTCCCTTCCCTCCCTTTCCCTTCCCTATTTTGTTGTCTCTATTAGGGAAGAGCACTGGTTGATTTTTCCGTGGGTCCTGTTGCTTCAGATAGATCATTGGGATGATAACAGAAAACCCACAGAGATTCTTCAAATTCAGTCCTCGGGCCTGGTCCCGGAAATGGAAAATATTCCAAAACATTCACTCCCACAACGATTGCTTGCTTTTAATGAGAAAATGCCACTGGTATCGCATTTCAGTTTATAAGTGTCACCGTTTCTCTTGGCTTTTTTCCTGGCTTGCTCGGATTTTATTGATTTCCTCACAGCTTCGCGGTAGGGATTTTTTTTTTTTTTTTTTGCATGCTTCGGCTTCGTTGCCTCAAACTGCTAATCCTCCATCAGCCCCGTCTCCCCCTCTCCCAGTTCTTCTCCTATGAAATTAGATCTCCAAACAGCTGCTTTCAGGCTTCAGAAACCTTTAAAGTAGCTGCTTCTCTAATTTCCTCCAGGAGTCTCGGTATCCACTGAGAAAAACCCTGCTCCCCAAGTGTGCGTCCTAGATCAGGAAACTGGGGTTTCCTGCCTGGACTTTTGTCGTGTTCGTGCATTTAAGAGTGCCCGGTAGGTATGGGGAAAAACAGTTTCTGTTCCCTTGGATAGTTTATGGCTCATTAAGATGCACTGCTAATAGGTTGCCTTGCACCTGTCTGCTTGGAGTCTTGGGGTTTGACACTGGCAAAAAAACAAAAAAAACCCAAAAAACCCAACCAAAAAAAGAAACCTTTGTAGGAAATATTTTGCTGGCATTTTAAGGCCTTTTACCTAGTTTAAAAAGTAAACTTGGTCATGCCTTAAAGAACTTCTCTTGTCTGGCTGAATTTATTTTCTGTGCATGGGCCTGCGCTTAGAGTTAACAGTGTAGGGCGTTTGAAAAGCCATTTACTTTTTGTAGAGAGAATAATGCTGCTGGAGATCACATTCATTTAGTATGCTTTTCCTGTACCTTTTGCTCTTTCAGAATTAAATGCCACTTGTTTGAACTTGGGTAAACATAACAGTTGCATAATGTACTTCCTTATAGTTAGTAATGGTAGCCTTTTTATAATGGTGGCCTGCCTCAGTATAAGAACATTTGGCTGGCCAAACAGCCCACCTAAAGAAACCCTCCAGATAATTGTCAAATAATATTCTTCGTGGGTAAGATTAGGACAGAAATATTCCTATGATTTGGCAGCAGGACTAGTCTCACTCTTGATGTATTGAAAAACTGTGTGAATCCTCTTACACCAGATAAGACTTCATGGTCTTGAAGTGTCGGTGTAAAAGGCTGAATTCAGGGAGTTTGGTGACTTTCTCCCCCTCCTCAACCTAAGTTCTAGGGAGAAGAACGAGCTTGAAATACTTCCAAAATCTTAGCCATCCATTGTCTTTTTGTCTTCATGTCATTGGGTAGCCTGGGGTACAGCCAACCAACAGGATTGTTTGTTCATCAGATTCCTAGTAGGAGGGAAGCAAACTGATGACAAAATTCATATTTTTTCTGGACTTTCCCAGGCAGAGAATAATAGGCT
The DNA here is from genome assembly GCF_015852505.1 of Tachyglossus aculeatus. Taxonomy (NCBI): domain Eukaryota; kingdom Metazoa; phylum Chordata; class Mammalia; order Monotremata; family Tachyglossidae; genus Tachyglossus; species Tachyglossus aculeatus. The sequence continues at coordinate 10,506,647 of NC_052085.1, read as the reverse complement.
GTGGATGGCTGTCATGCAGTTTTAGTTTGGATAATATTTGGGCAGAGTAGACGGGCTGTGTTCTTCTGTCGTGTCAGCATTCATTTTTGCAGGGGAGAAAGGGTTTGTGGCTAACGAATGGAGAAAAAGTCAGCAACGGGAATATTATGCTACTCTCCCACTGATGCCTCTTTTGTATTTTTAATTCTGTGCACTGTCTTTTTCTGTTCTGCCTGCTGCCCTTCGGGATAGGCTGACCTCTGCTCTCCGTCTGACATCCTGCACTTGGATTTCCGTCCCATTCGAAAGACCGTTGGCACCCTCCTGGCCCACGGGGAGAAAACCCCATCAACTTCGGCTTGCGCCTGGGACCTAATAGGCTTTTGTCTTTTCCACCTACTTTCCATAGTTTTTATGTATGTAATCTACCACTGGAGTACTCTGTCTGCATAATCTATTCGCGTGCACATTCAAATGCTCCGCTTTAGCTGCCGTATCACAGGTATTTTCATTTCATCCTTCACCTTCCTTCGTCCCAACTCCTGTGACCTCTCTCTGTTAATCTCGCGGCAGTAGATCCCCAAGTAAGTTTGAGGGCGTTTTTTTGGTTTGGTTTTGTTTTTAAGGAGGACAAGAGTTAGATTAAAGGCTATTAAATATCCTGTTTTTCCATTTGACTAATTTCCTTCCACTTGTGTTCTCCCATCATCTGTGTGGTATCTGTAGGGTGACTGCTTTAGGGTTTTGGATCCCCAGGTCCCTCCCCATCTGGCCCCCGGCTCTGCTGGGCTCGGAGGACCCAGGATGTGGCAAGAAGGGGAGCGAGTGGTTTGGGGCCCGTGGACATCTCTTTCTTTTGGTCAGTTCTGAGCCAGACGCACAGCGCGGGTCTGGGAGATGTGGGCAGACCCTTGCCAGTCATTAAACACCGTCACCTTCACCCTCCCCACCGTCCTCGGGGGACCTGGCTTGGATTCTTCCGTGCACCCCGCTGCTTTAGGTGAACGTGTGCCGCTGCCGCCGGTTCCGGGCCTTTCACCCGTCCTGGGTGAGTACCGTTCTGCTGGTAATTGCTCCCTTAGGGAGACAAGCTTTGTGCAAGTGTGCCGTGCTGTTAAGAGCATTAATGGGTGGTGCCGGAATCCCCAAAGAAATTTACTTTCTGTCCTCCAGATCTTGATGACCGCTTACTTCAAAGCCTTTTGCAGGAGAAAGGAAAAAAACAAAAGGGTAAAGTCGATCTTCCAAAAAGTGGAATTGGCCTTTTAGCATTTCACTCAGGCTTGATATAAAACCATACGTGAGAGCCTGATTCAACTTGTACTTCCTGAAGTTGGCACTGAGATGTGCAGAAGTGGGATTCGTGGAAGGGCAACTAGAGCAATTCAGAGTGATAATATTTTCTTTTAAAGGTATCTCTTTGTTCAATTGTATTTATTGAGCATTTAATGCGTGCAGAGCACTGTATGTTAAGCACTTTTTATTTGCAGAGCACTGTACTGTTTGGGAGAGTACAATACAAAGAAATTAGCAGACATGTTCCCTGCCTATATCGAGCTTACATTAATAGACATTAAGTAATTAATTTATATTAATTATTAATACTAGGTATCAGGCACTGTTCTAAAGGGCTGAGCTGATCAGGTTGGACACAGTTCATGATGATGGCATTTATTAAGCACTTACTATGTGCCAAGCACTGTTGTAAGCACTGGGGTAGATGAAAGTGAACCTAGCTGGGTAGCTGGGCCCTCATTTTGCCTGTAAATTTTAGCAGATTACTCACATGCTTGACTTGAGTTAACCTTTCAAGGGGTGGTGGAGAGGCCAACTGTTCCGGGGGCTTCCCTCCACCTGAGGGACAGTTAGGCCAAGTGATGGATGGATTAGTCAATCATATTTGAGCGCTTACTCCGTGCAGAGTTAAGTGGGTGGAAGAGTATAACAGTAGACACGTTTCCTGCTCAAAATGAGCTGACAGGCTAGAAGCCTAGTGGAAAGTGCCCAGGGCTGGGCTGATTCATTCCGTCATATTTATTGAGTGTATACTGCGTACAGAGTAGCGTACTAAGTGCTTGGGACAATACAGTAGCTTCTAATCCTAGCTCTCCCAGTTGCCTGCTATGTGACTTTGGGCAAGTCACTTAATTCCCCTGTGCCTCTGTTTCCTCATCTGTAAAATGGGGATTCGACACCTGTCTTATCTCCTACCTGAAACTGAACCCCATGTGGGTCGAGGACGGTGTTCAACCTGATTAATTTGTCTGTCCCAGTGCTTAACACATAGCAGTTAAATACAATCGTAATAAGAAATTCAAAACTCTAATTTGCATTGGACTGGTAGCTATAATTGGGTTCTCTATTTCTCCAAAGAGGAAGATAATTGACCACTATAATACTAAATCTTACTCTTCCCAATACTCAGTGGTTTTCATGTAGAATCACTGGGAAGGAAGTGGGGGTTTTCTCCACATCCTTAAGATCACTTAGTTCACTGCTCTGCACAAAGTAAGCGCTTAGTAGGTATTATTGATAAGGGCCTGAGAAAAGTGAACACAGAGTCTAAGGGAATTACCAGTTTAATTGTAGGTAACCTTGATCAGAGTGCTTGGGTAGTTCGGTTTCTTTTAAACATGGCGATTTACTAAGTCACAACTGGCACCAGTTTTCTGCCCTACCCAGCTGTCTATTTGAGTGAGAAAATGGGCTCCTAAATTCTTTTCCGGGTGAAGGTAGGAATATAACTTGAGAAAGAGCAAGCTGCATTTTTTTAGTCCAATTCAGATTTATAGTAACACATCTGGAGCCTTCCGCCTAGAGTTGCTATTTTCAGCTTTGTGTGTCTGCCTTCTTTACACCCACAAGCGAACAGCTGCTGCCGCTGCCACCACCACCACCACCACCAGCTTGCTCTCCTACCCTGCCCCAAACATCACTGGCGACCAAGTTTCTTGAGGTTTAAGTCGTGTGTTCCTGGCACGTTTCTGTCTTCCCACCTTGCTTGCAGACGTGCCAGTCGCGCTCCCCAGCGCTGCCATCCCCGGGGGCCTGTGGCCAGGGGCCGAGACCAGCTGCTCTGTCAAGGTCTCTTCTGGCCTCCAGCTCCGGCTTCTGCTTCACTCGCGGCTAAAAGACATTTATGTGCGGCCTTCTCCTTGCCAGGGTAAACTTACCGTTCCGATTCAGAATAAGCGCTTTGCTCTCGTAAGGTCAGTTGCTAGCTCTCGATACGCTGGGGCTTGTCTCAACTTGGCTCTAACCGCGTAGTGTTTTAATGAGTGCTCTTCCACCCTGTTAATGACAAATGCCGAAATGTAACATAATTGCTGCCAATTTGCAAGTTATTTAGGGGACGGGGATCCACACGGTCCCTACATACTGATCCCTCGGATCATTTCATTCCATCCGGTTTTAATTTTAGTTCCCAGAGTGAAATGAGGCCAGATGAGTGTTGTCAGGGTTCATTGGTGACTTTGGGTAAAAATTCTGCTTAGAGCATTGTTTGATAATGTTCGCTTGAAATGTTTTTTTAGATGGTGGTGGGGTTTTTATTTGCCAAGCACAATGTTTAAGCGCTGGGATAGACAAAAGGTCATCTGATGAGCCCCGATCCCCACCCCTTAGGGGGCTCACAGCACAAGAGGAAGCAAAAAGTGGTATTTAATAATCGATTTCACGGAGGAGGAAACTGAGGCTCAGAGAGCATTGAAGTGGAGGAGCTGGGATGTAGAATGCAGGTCTCCTGACCCCGTCCTGGGCTCTTTCCACAGGCCATGCTGTTTTGTGGGATGCGCATCGTAATGTACAGCATCAGGCTTTGTGTCTTTAGGGCCAACATCCTCTCATTGTAGTTTGGGGTGTGATTATTTACTAAATTTTGTCATGTGCCGAATATAAACATAAGTGGAAGCTGTGTGCACAGTGGATAGAGCGAGGGCCTGGGAGCCAGAAGGACATGGGTTCTAATCCCAGCTCTGCCATTTGCCTGCTGTGTAACCTTGGGCAACTTACTTCATTTCTCTGTGCCGCAGTTCCCTCACCTGTAAAATGGGAACTCAGAATGTGAGCCCCACATGGGACAGGGACTGTGTCCAGCCTAATTACCTTGTATCTACCACAGCACTTAGAACAGGGCTTGGCCCGTAGTAAGTGCTTAACAAATACCATCATCATCATTATTATTATTATTATTACACAGGGCTCACTGAAGGTAATGCCTCAATCTCACTAGACTAACAAAGTGGTGAAATGGCTATCAGAATTTTTCTGGCTTCTGAATTCTAAACATTTCGCTTGAGCTAAGCAAAATGTTTCTGGCCAATCTTCCCCTCTAATATTTAAAATTATTTTTTTTCCAAATAGCTGCCCACAAAGAGGGGGAGCAATGTCCAGTTTCCCAGGAGAGCTGAGGTCTTGGAAAGGCAAATGAGATTCAGAAAGATCCCACTGTGTCTAAAAGGAACAAAAATCAGGGTCTGATGGGAGGTTATTAATAGTAATAATAATAGTAATAATGGTAATTAAGCACTTAAATAATGGTATATAAGTACTGTGCCAAGCACTGTACAAAAGATATAATCAGGTTGGACACAGTCCAAGTGTGTGGATTTCCTGTAAATGAAAAGCCCTAGTAATCGATCAATCAATCAATCGTATTTATTGAGCACTTACTGTGTGCAGAGCACTGTACTAAGCGCTTGGGAAGTACAAGTTGGCAACATCTAGAGATGGTCCCTACCCAACAGTGGGCTCACCGTCTAGAAGGGGGAGACAGAGAACAAAACCAAACATACTAACAAAATAGAATAGATATGTACAAGTAAAGTAGAGTAATAAATATGTACAAACATATATACAGTAATCAGAAGAATGAGAGCAAATGGTACCCAAGTAAAGTTTTTCCCTCTTAAGTGAAGGAACATAAATGGAGACGGGCATTTCTTAACTGTTCCCCCAATTGCTAGTTCCATCTGTGGGTTTGTTCCCATTATTGGTGCCGAATGATGGCCTGGCCTTTCAGTAGAGAGAGGCATAAGGTGAATGGCTAGCCCCAAAGGGCTACTTTATTTGCAATGCAGTGGTCTTATGAACTTAGGGAATAGAAACGCATAATGAAATGTCATCTCATTTTTTGGCTAGCAAGACAGCAAATGTGCTATTATTTGCAAATAATGATGTAGTTTAATTTGGCATAGTATGTCTTTCAAGGAAAGCGTCAGAAGCAGTTCCTTTAAAAGCTGGTCATGGCTTTAAGCTGAACTTTGCGGCTGAAACACAGCACGTCTGAACCAGTAAGTTGGACACATTAAGCCTTAGTAGGAAACTGCTTATGGCCCAGCCTTAGTTGAAGCGTCAGCTAGTGACTTTGACTAGAAGCAGCACCATGCCCAACACACTTGTATTTCTCAGGCAGCTCTTTTCCATCTATTTGTCTATCAGCACAGTAGAAAGAAGGCCAAATCTTAACCGTGTCTGGGTGAGTGGATGTTCCCAGCTTTCTTGCTTCTCAAGCCAACCAGCTCCTATTGCAGCCCCAGTAACTGGGCTTGTTTGGTCCTTTTGACCAGTGAATCGGAAAAATAACAGTCTCTCGTTCGTAGCTGCTGGCCAGGGCAGTGTTAAACAGAGAACCTTGCTGACTTTTAATTGATTCTTCTCCCTCCCCAGCTCTATATCTCGGTTGAATAGTCTGGCGGTCCAATTCAGAAATCTAGAGCTTCATGCTCCCCTCTTAAAGGAAGGACTCCTCAGGACAGGGGTAATAATAAAAATAATAATAATGATGGCATTTGTTAAGCGCTTACTATGTGTGAAGCACTGTTCTATGAGGTGATCAAGTTGTCCCACGTGGGGCTCACAGTCTTAATCCCCATTTTACAGATGAGGTCACTGAGGCCCAGAGAAGTTAAGTGACTTGCCTGAAGTCACACAGCTGACAAGTGGCAAGAGTCGGGATTAGAGCCCATGACCTTGGGCTCCCAAGTCCGGGCTCTTTCCACTGAGCCACGCTGCTTCTGCTGTCTGTTGGTCAAGCAGAGCTAGGCCCACTGAGGTTAGTATGGGTGGGGGGTGCCATGCAGAACCAGCTTCCTTAAGGTGGTAAACGCAGAAAGGAGTGGGCACGATTAACACACCAGCACAGTTGCATAGCGATGTCTGCTGAGGCTGCCTAAGAATTTCAGTGCTTGGCTACCATGCTGCTCTTTTCAATATTTGGAAGTTTACTGAAACTAAGTAAGGAACATGCCAGCGCTTTTACTGTGTGACTCCAAACAGATATTTAATATAATTCAGTGCTTACAAGTGATCTGATACGGTGAAGGACATCTACTGACCTTTTCATTGTTTCTCGGGTAGAGTAACTAATTGTACTGAATTCAGACCTAATCCTCTGATGATGATTTCAAAAGAGGCGTATGTCTAGCCTTGGAGAGTCTAGTTTATACCACCCAGGCCGGGGGCTGGAAGATGTTCTTGTGTGTCTGTCCCGAGGTGGGCAAAGGAGGCAAAAGCACCACATTGAGACAGTTAAGCTTTTGGGGGGGGGTCCATTCAGAGAGTCGCCTTACCTTTAAAAGTGCTTTCCCACCTGGCCCACGTGTTCCAGAGGTAAAGCTGACCGCAGGCTGAAGCACGGGCGCCGGTTCCTCCCGTTCCCAACGCCGCGAACGGTGTCTCATCTGTCGGCTGGCACTGCTCTCAGCTCAGCCCTGAAGGATGGGAAAGGGAGAGGTTGGCTTGGCCCACCAGGCCCACGGGTTGCTGCTGCGGGGAAGAGCAGGGCAAGTGGCAACGTTGTCCACTTGGTGACACGGGGTGGCTATTAATGTCAGGTTTGGGCCCTGCGGTTCCGGGGCCCCGAACTGACTCTCCCCTCCCACCCCCGCTGCTTCAGGGCCGTGCCAGCCTTGCAATCAGAGCCGCTAATCACTCGGGCTTTCTCTCTCTTCTTAGGAGAAACTCTGCCTCCCCCACCACATCTTAGAGGAGAAGGGGCTGGTGAAAGTGAGCAGCACCGTTCAAGCATTGCTGGACGTCACCGTAAGCAAAACCCTGTTCACGTGAAGTTGTCGCCGCTGCCACAGTATTCCTCCCGCGGAGGTCCAGAGCCCTGCCACCCTGCTCCTCCGTTGGACCCGCCCCTTCCCAAACCGCCGGCCAACGTACTTTCATTCCACTGCGTAATTCCTGTCTTTCAGGACTGAGACTTTTCTCCTCTAAGACCGGGCCCCGGGGCTTCTCCCCCCTCTTCTCCTTCCTGGTGCCGGCGTGAATCTTCTTCCCAAGCAGTATACCGGCCTGTCCCGCAATCAGCATCCTGGGGAGGAGGAGGAGGAGGAGAAGAAGAATCAGGTTTTTGCCACCAAATTTTTCCTGGCGAGTAACTTCAAACCATTGCCTTTTAAAAATATTTAGACATAAGAAAATATTTATATAAATATTATTTATTAGTGAGGTTTTATTCATCCTTTGGATGCAAAATGTAAATTAGGAAACTGTATTTTATTACTGCTTTTTTGTGGTTAAACACTTTATTTTCATATTATAAATATTCAGTTATTTTTTATCCTATTTGGTGTGCAGTAGTTAGACCTCAGTAATCATTTTTCTAGCTAACCCTGTACCGTGAAAGGGGGGGGGGGGGAATCCCAAAGCAACAAAAAAACAGGCCAGTTGCTCCAAGGTGCTCCAGAGGCCAGAACAGCTTGCCTGGGGCCCGTGCGTTGTTCACCTTGGGCTGATCTTTCCTATATTCCAAGTCCCCATCTGGGAAAACCAATTGGACACAAAAGAGCACCCACCTTTGTATCTGTAAATAGCTGTGATGAAAAAGGAAAGATGAAACTTGAAGACAATGTGAACAACTACTTTTGACACTTACTGTACTGTGCACCAGGCATTAAACTTAACACAGCTAGGTAAGCGATAGGAGTGAGCAGCGTGTGTCTTGAAATATAATTTTGCACTGTAACAAGGGTTATGGTCAGGGTCGAGGCAAGTAGTGAAAAGCAGCACAAGGGAAGTGGAAGACAGAAGTGGTTCCCACAAAGAAGGGGAAACGGAATGGAAGGCGAGGCCGGCCCCACCGGCCTGGATTCAGGAAAACAAGCCCCCTCCTCAACCGCCAGTTCTCAAAGAGAAGATGATTCCGAGGTGCAGAGGAGTTGATATTATTGCGTGGTAGTGGCTGGCCAGGCCGGGGCGAGGGGAATCCCATGGTTTCAAAGCAGTATCGTACGACAGAGTAAAGCCCCTTCCCGGAGAGCTGAAAAGTTAGGAGCAAGACAGCGGGCCGACAGCTGGGGAAGCTGCATGTAGCACAGAGGTGAGCGACAGTGATCGGTGCAGCAGGGGGAAGGGCGAAGCAAGAGCACAAAGCGGGGGAGAGGAGATAGATAGAGAAAGGCTAAGGGAAAAGATTGGGGCTTAGAAGAATCATTTAAGCTTACCATCACACTTGGACCTACTTGGGGCCATTTATAAGCATGTTCACACAACAGACACTGCCTTTGACTGCCACTATTCCAATAATTAATCTTCTTGAGTCTCAAACACGTGTGAATGTGGACTGCATTTCCAGCACAGCAGCAAGCCAACACTGATTTCTCAACAGCAGCAACCTTTGAGAAGGGTGAGAGCAAAGACAACATCATGGAGTCCCCAATATGCATCAAATATTCCTTAACTTCAACCAAAGCAAAAGCTTTCCTTCAAGAGATGAAGCGTTTATTTACTTAATTTGGAGCAGCAGCTAGCATATTGCTTCCTATCAAATGTACTGTGCACTTTAACACTAAATTAAAATGTATTTTACTATTTCCTAGGGCTGCACAAATACCTGATCTGTCAGATAGTTCAAAATCTGTATCTTTACTTTTTAGGCTAAGAGTATATACAGTTTAAAAAACATTCAAAGATTGAGTCTATAAATAGGAATATTGATTGCTGCGTCTTGAAGGGCGAAATGCAGGGTCCTGAAGTATTTTTTTACCTGTATATATGGCAACATGAAGCTTTAATCATTATTTTCAAATTCTAAACAGTTTCTTTTGATATTGTTTTTCGTATCTGCTTGAAGTTGGCTGTAGAATACAAATGGCTCAATATTTTTTAATACAGCTTTTTTATGCAGTCTTCTTGTACGGCTAAAATGCCTTCGAGAACCTTTGTACACTATTTATATGTGCAATATGTCGTGCATGGCCAACTGACAAACCTGAGTGGACCTATGTACATAGTGCAAATATCTTGCTTTTATTTAACTGCCATTAAAATTATTATTTGTACAAACCATCTTGCCTTTGTTGCACCATGCTGTTTGGGGGAGGCTGGGTTCCCCACTAACAAGCTGCTTCATGCTAGTGTCCTGCGCCTCAAATTTGGAGGGCTTGTACAGCCACCGCCAGTGGCAAGGAGGACCTCTGTCCACTCTGCGGAAGACTAATAATTGTGGAGGCCAGGCAAGGACCCTGCAGTTGATTGAGAAGAGGGACTGCAAAAGCTGGGCTCCATCTTACTGTGTTGATCAATCAGGTAACTGATAAATCACCAACCTTTCAACCTCTCTTCTGCTGTCTGGCTCCCGTCGGGACCGTTCCCTCCATGCTGTGTCGGACCGTAGCTCGTCTGCAGGTGCCAAGCACAGGCCGCGCTGGGACTGCAGCTTGGAGGGAATGCAGCCTTAGGGACAAACGCGTGCCCTGAGCCTCCCCTGGGACAGCCCCGAATGATGCTGATAATGGTGGTGACACTGGGAAAGCTACAATAAGCCCTTAAAATACCACAGCCTCCCAGAGGAAAAACAACAAGTCCCTGTCTGGCTGCTTTTACCCAGCCTGCTTTAAAGGTGAAGCCTACCCACTCTCTCTGCACCCATCGCTCCACTGCAGATGGAGGAAGAGCAGAGAAAACACAGTTTTAAGCTTTGCCAACATTCCCTCGGGTAGCCTTAGGGCGGCAGGAGTTACCTACAGCAAAGGAAACTTGGCCTGCAACCTAATACTTTTCTGTCTCCCACCTTGCACCTACTATTTGGGAAATTCTTACAATGTGCAAACCACCACGCCAACTAAGACACAATGCCCATCCCTCGAACGACTCAGAGTAAGCGGGCTAGAGACGTTAAACTCTAAAAATCTAATCCTCCTCTTCATAACTGGAAGATAAAATTCAATAAGAAGAGTAAAACATACCGCCGGCTGGACTCACATGCTGAAATTGTTTTTGTGGGAGCAGTGCAGGCTTGCGCTGAACCATCCATCCTCTCACCTGGAGACTGACAGCAGATGTTGCCAGATAGCAGGAAGTGAAGACACGTGCAGGCTGTAGTGAAAGAAGAGCCAAGACATCATTGTAAACTTTAAAGCTACTGAGGTTCAAAAACTTCAGGGCCAAATTGATGACCTGACCAATAGAATCAGGCAATCAATTGTATTTATTGAGCGCTTACTGTGTGCAGAGCACTGTACTAAGTGCTTGGAAAGTACAAGTTGGCAACATATAGACACGGTCCCTACCCAACAGTGGGCTCACAGTCTAGAAGGGGGAGACAGATAACAAAACAAAACTTATTAACAAAATAAAATAAATAAAATATGTACAAGTAAAATAGAGTAATAAATACGTACAAACATATACATCATCATCAATCGTATTTGAGCGCTTACTGTGTGCAGAGCACTGTACTAAGCGCTTGGGACGTACAAGTTGGCAACATACAGAGATGGTCCCTACCCAACAGTGGGCTCACAGTCTAGAAGGGGGAGACAGAGAACAAAACAAAACTTATTAACAAAATAAAATAAATAGAATAGATATGTACAAGTTAAATAGAGTAATAAATATGTACAAACATATACATCTATACAGGTGCTGTGGGGAAGGGAAGGAGGTAAGGCAGGGGGGTGGAGAGGGGGACGAGGGGGAGAGGAAGGAGGGGGGCCCAGTCTGCGAAGGCCTCCTGGAGGAGGTGAGCTCCCAGTAGGGCCTTGAAGGGAGGAAGAGAGCTATACCATGTAGAAGAGAGGCACCATGTAGTTATCTGAAATCTTGCTTGGGGTTTAGTCTAAGATGACTCCCCCTAGCTTCCCTGGTGAAGCTTAAGATGACAGAAAAACTGTCAAGGGAGCAGGCAGGCACAATGCAGGAAGTTCTAAACTGTCTGCATTTTCCTAGTCCTTACCTGAGGACACCACTGGAGCCTGTCTCCACCCAGAATGTTCCAAGAACACTGGAGGAAGTATAGGCAAAACCCGTCTCTTTGTCCCATGGGTCAAGTTGTTCAGTGCCTCTGCTTCCTTGCCCACAACCTCCTACCAGAACTGTTTGGAAAGGGCATTTAAGGCATGCGGCTCTGACCATGTGCTCTAGCAGAACCAATATCAGGATGCCTGGGCACTTTTAAAACTTGGACCTCCAATTCTGTCAGCTCTGTTACTGTGGCCCTGCTTCACTTTCATCGGGTCCCGACCCCCGGCCAGAAGGGGTAGGCTATGGGAATGGCATACAGAGAAAGTTACAAACCTGAACAAAGTGTGGGCACGTTCCGCAGCACTCCGCTCAGGAAGCCAACGGCACGGAAACTTCTCCCAGGAGCCTCTTCCTCTGGGTCGTCAGGTCAAGAAAAGACACATTAAATGAACAAACAATTGCCTCTTACCCTGTGGCTGCCCTCCTGCTGCCTGGCTCGAGTTTACACACTATTGAGGGAGACTCTCACCACCAATTCCCAGAGCACTGGCAATTAGAAGGGGTTCAGTTGTAGATATTACAATTTTGTTTCTTTTTCCCCCACAGTCTGAACTATGTGGAATCCACACCTAAACTACTGTCTTCTGCACGTTAACCAATCAATCATATTTATTGAGCACTTACTGTGTGCACAGCACTGTACTAAGCGCTTGGGAAGTACAAGTTGGCAACATATAGAGACAGTCCCTACCCAACAGTGGGCTCACAGTCTAAAAGAAACAAAACCAAACATACTAACAAAATAAAAAAATAAAAAACCAGAAAGCACAGGATAGGGAAACCACCCTTCCCCAAAGGACTCCACGCTTAGGCTAGGCCAGTAAAAGGAAGGACAAGAGGATTCAAGAAAAAACAAAGATAAAAAGAGGTGGCTAACCTGCATGCTGCCTTCCCGCTGCCGGGTTCTGGAATCTGGGATGTGACTGCACTCTACTACAATAATGAAAAACTTGGAAAAAAAAAATCAGACGAGACAATAACAGCACTGTGCTAAGTGCTGGGGTACTTACAGGATATGATTTATTTAGGCAATTCAACTACATACCACCACACGTCTTGGGCTAAAGACAGAAGAGCGTTTTCACAGGCAGAATTTTTAACACGACACTGTCTCTGCAATTTCGTTTATATTGCTTTGAGGGGATTTCATCAATTTGAAGTGCTCATGCATTCAGGTACTTGGCATGGTGTCTGATGTGGTCATTAACGAACGTGGCAATGAAGAAGTAGCTATGATCATATCCCTGAAAGAGAGCACCCACAGCTGGTCAGCATCATGAGATTTTAAATTTTTCCAAAGGTGTGCAATCCATTTTAAGGACATTTTCCAGATTTAGTCTCTGCTTGGAAAAATGAAAGCTTTATACTGTAAGAATCACTTGCTATGCTGTCCCTTAGAATTTATATTGTATGGCTATACCGCTACCCTTACATTCTATAAACATTTGCCAAATAATAGATAAGGGAAAGTATTAGCATTATGCACAGCTTAGGTTACCTAACCACTTTTACCGGTGAGCTGGGAGAGCGGGGGCAGGAGCACATTAGTGAAGCTTGAGGAAGATACTCTCTATAGAAAGGATGCCAGCAATGGCGAGGGCTGAAATCAACTAAACAGGAGGAGGCGAGAAAGAATACATTGAAATCCACCCCGGAAAAGCAGTTGACAAACCTGGCTAGTCAGTAATGCCCAGACTCTTAGAAAGCTGGTTCAAATGGCTGAGAGCCAGGCACACAACCTTAAATCGGACCAGAGACGCTCTTTGCCCTCAACAGGGAAAGTGATTCAGTCAGTTGTATTTACTGAGCGTTTACTGTGTGCATGGCACTCTACTAGGTGCTTGGGAGAACATAACATAAACAGATACATTCCTTGCCCAAAATGAGGTCAGAGTCTAGAGAATGAGCTTAAGGTCTAGAGGACTGTCAGACTGAAAGTTTCCAACATCATAATTCCCAAAAGCCATCGAGCTCCAGAAAGAACCACGACGCAGTCTGGAGGGGTGGACACCACATCACTGAGAGGTCAGGTCTTATTTGTCTATTTCCACATAAATGTTTTGTTACCTGCAGAACACTGGGCTATCATTCAAAGCTAAGGGGAGCCTTTAAGGGAAAAGAGCATGAGGCTGGGAATTAGGAGACCTGGTTTCTAATCCGTGCTCTGCTCCTGGCCTGCCACGCAACCTTAGCTAAGTTGCTTAACCTCTCAGGACACCAGTTTCCCTAACTCTTAAATGAGGCTAACAATGCCCACCTCTCCCTACCTTCACAGGGACGTTGAGGAAAAAAATGAGGTAATTGACGTGAATGTGTTTCGGAAGCAAAAAAGCGCTAAGCAAAAAAAAAAAAAACTGACCAAAAAAAAAAACCAGGCATTATTATATTTATGGGGTGAAAATGTGGGTGAACAGTAGCTGATCTGGGCATTTTGATAGCAGACTTTCCCCTGGAAACACTGCCCAAATTCAGGACATTTCCAGTTCACTGCATGCCACTCTGTCGGGCTGCCAGTCAATGGAAATGGCATTCAAGGAGTTAAATAGAGTGATTTCAATATTTTTATTATTTTACATTTGGCTCTCAAGGAGGTCTAGACAGACTGAGTACTCCAACTGCCAGGGCGGCAAATCTTCTAAGAAAAAATGTGATTTTAAAAGAATCCTATCATTGTTTCTATTTCCTGGATGTTTTCAGACACTCAAACTCCCAAATTTCCTGGTCTTCGTTTGAAGGCTGAAACTCTTTCAGCATGAGCATCAGAGCTTCCTGGCATTGGCTATGACAAGCAGAAGAGGGACCAAATGCCAAGGAGTTTAATCCACTTTCGAACACAAAATCTGCTACGGCACTTAGAGCAAACTATTTAAGGCATTCTTTGTCAGACTGGATTTTCATTGGAATAGATAACTAAGAGTTATAAAGCACCTTAAATATATTGATAAAACTTCTTCAATTATTATTAGGAAGAAAGTATAAAGAAATAAAAAGCTCACCTAAAATAACCCACTTATTCCAAAGGTGAATAATGAACAAGGTTCACTGGGGCTAAGCAATCATTTGAAGGGGTACAGCTTTCCTCTCAATGACTTTTTTTAAAACTATCTGTTAAGCACTTACTATGCGCCAGGACTTGTACTAAGCGCTTGGGGAGATACAAGCTAATCAGGTTGGACCAAATCCATGTCCCACATGGGGTTCACAGTTTTAACCTCCATTTTAGAGACGAGGTAACCAAGAATTAAAGCAACTTGCCCAAGGTCACGCAGCAGACCAGTGGAGGAGCAGGATTAGAACCCAGGTCCTTCTGACTCCTAGGCCCGTGTTCTAACCCCAGGCCATGCTGCTTCTCACTGATTTATTGAGTGCTAACTGTGTGCAGGGGACTGTATTAAGTGCTTGGGAGAGCACAGTACAAAAGAGTACATATAGATAATCCTTGCCCTCAAGGAGCTTAAAGACCAGAGGGGAAGCCTTGAACTCACAGAATTTGGCACTTGCATCTATAGGACAGTCTATTTTAACGTTTCCAATAAACTCTTCATGTTTATTTAAACTATCACAATGCAAACCTCAGGCCTTATTTTTTCAGTGGTCAGATTTTCATTTTCAAATAAAAAGGCCTTGCCTCTGGCACTCTCAAAACCTTGGAATTCCCTTCTCTAATGGAACCTTAGGAATAGTTACCTGATCCTAATCTTCCTCAAGCAGAAGAGGAAGTATTCTAACAGACAGCAAAAGGAAACGTGTTCTGTGTTCTAAATTCCCGTAATGACTGAGACCAAGCCTTTCGAGGCTTCTCTATGCTTAAGCTTTTAAATTTTTGCTTCCCCAGGAGAGAAGGAAGTGATTGCACAAGAGCACTCGACAACTAAAATGTAGAGAATTCACTTCCAACTCTTTAGTAATGGATTATTCCAAAAGCACCAAAGGCCAACAAACAGAGCGCACAATTCTCTGTCTCAACTACAGCTCAATTTATGCACAAATAAAAGACAAAGTGCAATATGCAAGTACTGGGTCTGTTCTCAGGCAAGATTTCTGTTGAAAAAATGTGGTTTCTCCACTGCAGGGGAAAAAGGGTCCATCCTGGAAACTGCCCCTAGACACCCCTGAGCAACAGGCAGGCTGATTTTTTTCCTCTGCTAAGGGGTCAAACAAATAGAGCATACCCACGTTATCCCTGTTTTCCAGTATATAAGTTCTAATAAGTACTCACATTACATATTTAAGGCTCCACAAACAAAAACACCCAGGAGCCCCTAATTCTACGTAGATATATATTGCCTAACACCCTCTGCAGCAAACAGAGAGTCTTTACCATTGGCTTTAAGGCAATCAAGCTTCCCTCTAGCTTACCTCGCTCATCTACTACAACACAACCTGCACATTTCACTCCTCTAGCATCAAACTTCTCTCTCCATCTCATCTGTCTTGCTGCTGATGCCTTGGCCACAGAAGCAGCATGGCTCAGTGGAAAGAGCCTGGGCTTAGGAGTCAGAGGTCGTGGGTTCAAATCCCAGCTTTGCCATTTGTCAGCTGTGTGACTTTGGGCAAGTCACAACTTCTCTATGCCTCGGTTCCCACATCTGTAAAATGGGGATTAAGACTGTGAGCCCCACGTGGGACAACCTGATCACCTTGTATCCTCCCCAGCGCTTAGAACAGCACCCACAGCACCCGCAGATATGTCTGTATGTATTTATTACTCTATTTATTTTATTTGTACATATTTATTCTATTTTGTTAATATGTTTTGTTTTGTTCTCTGTCTCCCCCTTCTAGACTGTGAGCCCACTGTTGGGTAGGGACCGTCTCTATATGTCGCCAACTTGTACTTCCCAAGCGCTTAGTACAATGCTCTGCACACAGTAAGTGGTCAATAAATATGACTGAGTGAACAGTGCTTTCCATATAGTAAGCGCTTAACAAATGCCATCATCATTATTATTATTATCTTCCCTCTGGCCTGGAGCTCCCTCCCCCCTTCATATTTGACAGACCTCCCATTTTCCAGCCATCCTAAAATCACATTTCCTTCAGGAGGCATTCCTTGACTAACACTTTACTTCACTTATGCCTCCTGGATCTGCAACCTTGGGCACTTTGATATTCTCAGCTCCTCCAGCCCCTCAGCACTTATGCACATATCTCTGTAATAAACTTGACTGTCTCCTCTTCTAGTATGTGTTCTCCTTGTGAGCAAGGAACATGCCTACCTAGTCTATTGTACTGTCCTCCCCCTAACACTTGGCTTGGTACTTTGTATACAATAAGCACTTGATAAGTACCACCAATAGATGGATATATTTGAAATCTAGTTAACTTCTATTTAAGGAGTAATAATTAATCGAGTTCTAAAGCTAGCAAGAGATTTATGCAGAAAGCTGTTTATGTCAAGCATACTTCCACCAATATTACATATTTATAATGCTTAAATATTAAACTCTACTCAAAGTTCTTTCTGCCACATTAAGCTGGCAACAAGAAGCAAAATTACTGTTGCTACATCTTTCAGGGCCTTTCGTTGTTGGACACTTTATTTGCTTCAGAAATTCCGGTTCTAGAATGTTCAAATTTCTGAATATCATAAATGAAACTAAAGGTCTAGGAGGAGGCAATCTAAATCATAAGCCTGAACAACTTTAATTGAATTGGACAAGTGCCACCCCATTTGGTTACTTGACTCTCAAATGCTCAGAATGAGCCTCCACCCTCTTTAGCTGATGTATCCTTGACTCTACTGTCAAAGGACAAAATTCCCACAGGGCTGAGTTTTGCAGTTATGTCACTGGAAACAGAAAAAGTGTTTCTTGGCACTTGCCTCTTGCAATCTAAAGACAACTGGGATTTTCCGTTCTGTGCAGGCGGCTATGAAGTTGTCAGGAAGTAGCTGTCCTGCTGAAAGGAACTGGTCATCTTTGCCTTGATCGATTAGAATGTCCAAATGAGAACCTGGGCAGGACTTCACAAGATGGGTTGCATCATAGGCCTGCAAAGAGAAAAAATTTTTAAGGCTTTTCTTTTTTTTAAAGTCCTTGTATATATGTCTAATTTTCAGAATGCACTAAAACCACCATGTTAGAACAGTGCCTGGCACATAGTAAGCGCTTAATACATTATTATTATTATTATTATTATAGCACAGCAGAAATAAACACGACCCAAGCAATGGGGCTGACTGGATTTGAAATCTGCTTTTAAAACTGAGCAGAAGTAATGCGGCTCAAATCAACTCAAAATTACTGCTTCTGTTTTGGTTTTAATTCAAAGACTCCACGGCTCAGATTGCTCAAAACGTGAAATAGTTTTGCCTTGCAGCACTGCGCCTTCACAGTGAACTGTTAGGAATACTAGGAATAGTAATAATAATAATCATTATTATTATTATTAATAATAATAGGAATAACAGAATGACCAAACCCTAGCTCAGAGATCATCACACCAGATTCCTTTTCTCGTCAGAACCCGGAAGATGAATCTCACTACTTTCTCTAATCATCTTTCCCAGTGGAAACGGGATCTCTTAATACCTACAGTCCTAAGCCAACTAATCATAATGCGTGCACTCACTTGAATGTGACACCCTTGACCTAGAAGTGGAGTTTGTATTTGAGTTAATCCTGCTAGCACACAGCAGTGCAGAGGAGACTGAATGATTTTGTGCCTGCTTTGGGGAAGCACGTTTTTGTGAGCTGTTTCAAATGCAACTGTCAGTTCTGTGCAATTTTTATTCAAACAGCAGTCAAGGAGATAGTCAACAAGGCCTATCTTATTATAAGAATTCCTAGAAATCCAAATCAGTGATCATGTTAGTTGAAAGAGAGGTGCCTTCAATAAATATCCAGGCCTGCTAGTTTTTAATAGTAAAATATTAGGAATAAGCTTTTCAAAGTGAATTAAAAAGAAGGCTCCCCCAAATAATAGGATAATTTAAGACTAAATGCAAATCATTCTTTCAATATGTTTATTACAGAAAGGCTCCTAAGGTATTCCCCTTACAGGCTCTTAAAGAGAATGAAAACTTTTTACTAAATGTTTTCTTTTGCTATTTATACTGAATTCTCTCATAAATCTTCTGGATGAATTTACAAATCTTACTATGAGGAGGCTCAAATATGTAAAATATACACAACTCAAATATGAAACATTTGACAAAAGTCTATGACCTACCTCCCATTTACCTTGATCGGATCCCAAATAACCACCAAAAGCTTTTTTCCCCCAAGGACAGAGCACTGGATTGCAGATTGGAGCAAATGCAGAGACAGACTTTGGAAACAAAAATAGTTTAAACTACTTTACTCTTTTGATAAGCAATTCTAGAATCAAAATTAGGAAACTGCTTAAAAAGTTTCTTTAAAAACCCTCACTGAAAATTTTAACTTGGTGATCCTCAAAGAATAATAATTCTTAGGTTACTCTAGACTTCTACAGCACAAACTACTGATGGCCAAAGAATGGACCAGGAATAATACACATTAAAACTTCTTTAATTTACTGAAATCATGTGTCCTTACCACTTACCAAACATCCTAATGCCAAATATGAATTCAATTGATTATAAAGCTCTGCACTGGATAATTCTACTCCAAACACTATATGTTAATAATGAATAAAATTTCAATCTTACTGGATCTAAAATTGCCACTTAAATAAATGCTAAGGTCTTCTACAGCTTGGCACTTTCTAATTAACCTTACTTTGTATTTTCCAGGGTTCTTCAGAGCACAAATCAGGGCTCCATGACCACCCATGGAGTGACCAAAAATAGACACTCTTTCTGGATCAGTTGGAAAATTGGCATTTATCAGTTGAGGCAGCTGAAGGGGTGATAAAAATATGAAAAGAAGTTTAGTCTCTTCAAAAGGTCACAACACTGTGCTGTCTTCAATATCAAACTTTTCCAAGTCAATTAGTGCCTATTCTTTCATAGCACACAAACAATTATAGTCCTAGAACCATGTGAACTACCAATGAATAACATCAGTAAGCAAATGCATGCATGCAAGGCTATACAATAATCGTGTGGCCCAGATACGGAATGAGACACTGTGTCACAGTGTCCAGTTTTAACCTCAAAACCATGCATTCGTTCAAAAAATTAAGAGAATCACACCTTTCTTGGGAACCAGTTTTCAACTAACTCTATTTTGTCAAAATTACTCATTAGGGTTTGTCTACCACAGCCATTTCCAATAAAGTACTATGGAGCAGGCTGCACTTCTTGGTGTGGAGGGGAGAGGGGAGAGAGGAGGTCTGCAGAAGTTGTTATTTTTAACCAAGGACTGCTTGCCTGGAACAAACAGGTAGGTTTGATCCTGGGCCCATTTGGATACCCTTTAAGAACTGACATACCAACCAACCTAGTCAAAGACTCTGAAATACCTGGTGCTAAATGCCCAGCTTCAGGGCAGCTCTTTTTTCAAACTGCTAGACTGCAACAGAAGAACCTGCCACATGTTCTTCCCACTCCCCAATCCCCTTCTGACTCCAATCCAGTCAAATGCCCTTATAAACCCAAGCACTTAGGACAGTGCTCTGTACACAATAAGTGCTCAACAAATACGATTGATTATAAATCACCGAACTGGACAGGCCTCTAGCTTCTGGTACCTCCCCCAAAACACAGGCATCTTCCCTTCTTTATACTGCAAAAATGCTTGATCTTTTATTCTTTTTTGTCTGATGCCCAAATCTTACCCCATGTGGGGGGAGAACCAAAACCAAAAAAGCTTGACATAGCATGTTTTCTTGGTTCGTGATGACATGACTCTAATCTGTACAGTTCACCCAAAGCTGTATAATCACTGGTCTTCCTAAACATATAACTGTATCGAAAATAAGGGGAATGTGACTAGTAAAAAAAGTTTGATTTTATGCTGTGCACTTAATTACATTAACCGCATTTGACAGTAATATAATCCTATTAAGAATGGGCATTTCAAAGATCAGTGCTAGCTTTCAATAATAATAATAATAATGGCATTTGTTAAGCACTTACTATGTGCAAAGCACTGTTCTAAGCACTGGGATAATAGCATTTATTAAGTGATTATGTGCAAAGCACTGCTCTAAGTGCTGGGGAGGTTACAAGGTGATCAGGTTGTCCCACGGGGGGCTCACAGTCTTCATCCCTATTTTACAGGTAAGCGTGGTAACTGAGGCCCAGAGAAGTGAAGTGACTTGCCCAAAGTCACACAGCAGACAATTGGCGGAGCCGGAATTTGAACCCATGACCTCTGACTCCAAAGCCCGGGCTCCTTCCACTGAGCCACGCTGCTGCTGATCAAAACCAAATATTGGGCAATGATAAACCAATTCAGAATATCAGAATTATTAAAACACATTTTTCACTGGCAAAATCACCTCATCTCTTATGTAGGAGTACATTCTGTAGTTGGTTTTCCATGGTTCTTCAGTGGCATCGACATAAAAGCCAGCTCCACTGCCAAAGTCCCAGCTCTCATCTTCTCCTTCAATATTGCAGCCACCTACCATGGGAAAAGGACTATACTGATGATTACTGAATCAACATGTCCAGTATTTTCAAAATCAAATTTCTCAAAATTTCTTTCAGAATCTACCACCACAGAGGTGTCCACGGTCTCATCAGTAGACCAATTGCAATACTAACAGGGGAGTCATCTGCTGCTTGTGCAATGACCAGACTCAAAGCTCATCACTGTTTTTGCACACACCCTAGCGCTCAGCTCAAAGCTCATCACTGTTTTTGCACAAACCCTAGGGCTCAGCTCAGGGAAGGCTTGAGGACTCATGGACCATGCTACCACAGGGCCACAGAATGGAGTTGGGGATGTGAAAAGATCATTTTTCACACAAGGAATGGTAGATTCTTTGCCTTTCTACCACTTCCAAGCCTCTGGTAACTTCTTAAAATTCACCTTCTGTTGCTCTGTCTACCAGAGTGATTAAGAACTGGATTCTAAAGGGATTAGCGTGAGTAAAAACATTTACAGGCTTAGATCGCTTAAAAAAATTATGCAATTACCAGTCTTTTGGAAGATTACTCAGAAGTTTAATACACCTCACAGCTAGAATGTTTTTCTGGATATTCACTTCTCGTTTATTTTCAAGTCAATGTAATCCATTAACTCTGTTTCTTCAACAGCTGCAAATTCAGCCTTATTTCAGGCCTTCACCCCACTCCCTCATCACTCCCAGATTCTTCCACTTTTGTGACTCCTTTCCTGTCACTTTTTTGTTTCCCTGGTACCACACATTTTATTTGAGTTTCTCTTTTGTCCTTTCACTTCAAATTACTCCCATTCCCTCTTTTTCTCCAGTCTCCTGTTTATTATTTAATGTCAAGGATGTCCCACCCTTCTCTCCACTTCCTTCTGAAAAAAGTAGGCTTCAAAAGTTACCAGATGGGCATGCTGAGCCATGATGTCAGGGTGCCCCCAAAGGGGTGGGCAAGTTGGGTCCAGGCCACCTTTCTTCAGAGAAGGCCAGGTCCCTCCCACCTCAGGAGAAGCCACAGTGGGTATTCCTTAATTTGTGGGTCTGGTCCAAGAGTGTTTTGAACTGAGCGTGGCCTGCTTCTCAGGTACCCTGTTCCTACATTCACCTTGGCCTAGCTCATCTACTTGGGACAAAGACTGCAGCAAGGCCTAGGGGATAGAGCATGGGCTCGGGAGTCAGAAGGACCTAGGTTCTAATCCCAGGTCCGCCACTTGTCTGCTGTTGTAATTTTGGGCAAATCACTTCACGCTTTTGTTACCTCATCGGCAAAATGTGGATTAAGACAGACAGCCCCAAGTGGCACAGGGACTGTGTCCAACCTGATTAGCTTTTATCTACCCCAGCGTTTTGTACAGAGGTTGGCATACAGTAAGTGCTTAAATACCATAAAAAGACAGGCTGAAGTACAGAAGGAAGAGTTGGTTGAGGAGCCTTCATTAGGCACTATGTCCAATGTCATTTATGCTGTCTCCGCCGCATTCACTTGGAGGGCACATCCAAGTTGGGGAACCTCCAAGGGAAGGCCCGGGCTACAAAAGATACAGTACGAGGCTTGTGTAAGTCAGTGTGACAGGGCCAAGGGTGACCAGGTGTTTCGACCAAGCCATGGGTACATGTGCAGCAGAAAAGTGGTGTCACTCCATGTAGCAATGCCTTCAGAAAAATTTGCCCCAATTGTCAGCTCTGGGAAGCAAAGAGTTGCTTAAAGTTGCAAACTAAGTAATTCCAAGTAATTCTAAACTAACCATGGAGGGCAGTGTTCTTAAAGATAACTGAAATTCCAAAGAATCACTGACCTCTTGGAGTTGAAATCCCTGCAGTTTTTCTTCAAGCTATGGATCTGTTACACTTGGACATTTGCAAAAACCAGCATGGATTTCTCCCAGCAGCCAAAATAAATTAATTTTCCCTGTCGGGTATTCCACAAGTTTCTAAGTGATTCTAAATGTAGCACAGGACCAGATCTAGATGTATTTTGCTTTTTTCCCCAAAGAGGTAAATCTGATCATGCGAGGATATGAATGAGGAACACTCGAACCAAGTATCAGAGGCTTCAATTAAGTGATGAAACATACCCAACTGACTAGATTACATTTTTAAGGTAAGCCCCATGTGGGAAAGGAAATGTATCTGATCTTATCCCCCATCTAGTCTGTTAGCTCTTTCTGGGAAGGGATCAAGTCTACCAACTCCACTGTGTTATACTCATACACTGCT
This sequence comes from Tachyglossus aculeatus, assembly GCF_015852505.1. Lineage (NCBI taxonomy): Eukaryota > Metazoa > Chordata > Mammalia > Monotremata > Tachyglossidae > Tachyglossus > Tachyglossus aculeatus. The sequence goes on along the minus strand of NC_052085.1, from coordinate 10,483,715 downwards.
CTCCCCACAACAAGCACTCAGTAAATACCGTTGATTGATGGATTGATTATTCTTCCTCTTTTCCCTGGCACACGCTGTTCCAATGGCTTGGAATTCCCTCCTTTCCCCAATCTGCTCTTTCCCATTTCAAAGTCCCGATAAAATCTCACTTCCTTCAGGAAGCCTTTCCTGATTAATGCCCCACTCCCCAATTCATACATACCAATCTGCCATCTCTAGCACTTAAGTTCTTATATGTTGCCGATTTGTACCTCCCGAGCGCTTAGTACAGTGCTCTGCACACGGTAAGCAAATACGATCGATTGAATGAATTATATTCATACCCAGCCTTTTGTTTTGCTCAGATATGTATTCAATAGGTACATTCAAATTTTTACTTTGACTACTTTCTTTGTAAATATTTTTAGGTCTACCTACCCCATTAGAGTTTAAGCTCCTTGTGAGCATGGAACATGTTGTATGGCACTTCCCAAGTGCTTAGTTTGGTACTTCCCAAGTAGCACTGCACCCAGGAGGTACTCAAGTAATATTACTACTTCTAAGCCTGCCTTTTATTCTGAGGCATTAGATTTTTAGATTAAAGGTGGGTCACCTTTAATTCAGAGCGATCTTGATTTCAGAATAATATAGTGGATACTTCCAGTTATCCACTCATGTTATGGCATACCTTAATAATAATAATAATAGGTGTGGTATTTGTTAAGCACTTCTATGTGCTGAGCACTTTACTAAGAGCCAAGGTAGACACAAGATAACCAGGTCGGGCACCAAACTCCATTGTAAAAATCAAACCTGACAGCAAATTATGTTCCTAAAAGGCATTATAAAAGGACACCAGCCCCTTGCTTTATTTTCCTCAGCTATAAAGAACAATATGGATTTCTACAACTACTCCTGCCATGAGAAATAATGAAGGCTAGGGGATGAAATATAAAAGTTTGTGAAAATATGAACTGCATAAACGCATTCTAGTTCATGAATAATCCTGCTACTAAAATTTGTAGCACTGTCCTTTCTCCTCTTACCAATATTTGCACAAAAGTTGTATCTGTCTCTCTCAAAGTATAAGATACCTGAAAGTACGGCTCATGTCATTTTCTCACATTTTGTTCTTCCCCACAAATGCTCTACACACTATAGGTGCTCAATAAATAGTATTAATTAGAACATCTTAAAAATATCATAAAAGCACTTACGTGGGCTGGTATCTGGAGCAACTACAATGAGCCCATGTTCGGCTGCAGCTTGGTGATAACCAGATTTGGTTATAAAATTTTGTTCAGTACAAGTTAAACCTAGAGATCAAACACATTGTTAGCACTCACAGTTTTCATATTCTGAACACAAATCAAAAATCCTTTACGCTATCTGAAGTTAATAAAATGAGCTCATGCAGTTCTATGTTCACATTTCCACCACTTAAAAAATCATTTGCTCATGATAAAAATTATAGTCAACTCACATTCAGCAGTTGTAGCCACTTTGTCTTGGGAGTAGATAGATGTCATAAATAACTCAAGGCTATTGTGTGCAATATTTTGTCATTTGGCTGTGAAATGATGATCAAGTTTTCACATACTTATCTTGTAAGACCTTCTGAAATCCCACCTTGCTCAGGAGGCCTTCCCCCAGTTAGTTTTTTCTCTCAAGATGCCATATCCTCTCATTTACCAACTCACCACACTTGAATACCGCCTCCGTACTTATGCTCTCAGTCACCCACAGTACTTCTCTACTTGTTTTTTAGGCACTTATACATCTCCATATCTATCTTTCCATTCTATTTTTCTTCTTCTAAAGGTAAACAAAAGAGGTTTGTAGCATGGGAGTGAAAACAGGCATACCCAGTTCTGCCAGAATGTGCTTTTATTGCACATTTTGGTTAGAATATCGATAGGGAATTAGAGAATGTTCATCCACAAACCTAAGTCTAGCTGAAACCATTGCACCACAGTGTCAGAAGACATGGCTTTTGCATATGTGCACCGCGGAACTACAGCATGTGTTTCCCTTAACACAGGGTTTTGCACAAATACCCTCAGCCCCATCTTAAGGAAACTGGGTGTATTTTAAAAGATTCCTCCCAGCTGAAGTGCCCTTCATTTTCCCGTAATGCACGGCCTGCATTCAAGGACCTTATGTTAAGGCAAACCCCCGAGTTGTGATATGTACACCTTGACTGACCCCATGCCCGTGACCACAACACTTTCTTCTAACCCCACATCATTTTCTATCCAGATGCATGTCGTCTGAAGAATGTTCTCTAATTCTTACCTTGCATTGACTCTATTCAAAATGCAGAGTGAGAACATAAATTCTGGAAGAACTGATTGGTTGATATTGATCTATAAAGCCTTGAGTTCAATCTGTTTTGGTTAATTGGAGAGCATCCCTTATCCCAAGGTGTCTGCATAGCCATTAAAAATCTGTTGTGTACTCCTTCATACTTCACATCTAACTTCCAGATTGTTAGTGACACAGTTCTCCCAAGAACGCTAGGACCCATATTTTTCTCCTCCTAGGGTTTGGCAGGTTTCAAGGCTCTTGCCCTTCATGGTAAAACTAAAGGCCATTACTAGCTCTGTTGGGACTATCTGTAGTCCAGTTATTAGTTATCTCTTTTTTTGCCCTTCTTTTGCACTGCTCATCAGTTAGAGCTACAGCTGGTGATATGGCAGTCTGCTTTCTCACCAATACTGTTTCATTTTTTGGGGGGAGACGCTGGGGAAGTAAAAGACGATTTGTGCTAATGAACTAGAATAATTCAGCTATCACAGTCCTGTTCACTAAACTCAAATTCCAATTTCTTGGAGCTATCACTCTCCTGAACCAAGAATGGGATGGATGAATGAAAGAGAGATGACGGACTCAATCCAGGCCCTTTGAAAATGACTTGTCTAGACAAAAAAAGCAAAAACAAAACACAGAAACTTAAGGGGAAAGTGTAGGGGTTGAATTCTGCCCTCTCTCTATGCTAGGTGGAGGGAGGAACTCTCTACTGCCATCAAATCCCAGGAAAATACAACAGAACAAGAAGAGTCAATTCAAGAAATGGAAAAAAAGTGTCAAAATGATGAGTATTTACTTTTCAAAAAGTAGAAGTCTCCAAAACTCACCAGAGAGCCAATACAGCACAGGACACTTTCCAGTTTCAGCTTTTGGGGGCAAGTAGATACCAAATTTCATCTTGCACTTCAGCTCGGCACTATTTAACAAAACAGTTAATTAGCACCTGGTTTAAACAAGTTCAGGGCAATTGGGAAAAGTGACAATGATGTCCCCAAGTGACAATGGTATTTCGTGTTTCCACTGTGCATTTTTATAGGAGGGGGTGGAGAGGGGAAAAAGTCCCCAAGTCTTCTTGGATAGAGTGAGGATCAGGGATACTGTCCTACAATTTGAAGGCAATGCTGCTGGTGAGAGTACCACCCATAGACATAGCATCATCCCTAGAATCCCTTGCCCACTTGTACAGATTTATTACTCTAATTATTTCGCTTGTACATACTTACTATTCTATTTATTTTATTTTGTTAATATGTTTTGTTTTGTTGTCTGTCTCCCCCTTCTAGACTGTGAGCCCGCTGTTGGGTAGGGACCGTCTCTATATGTTGCCGACTTGTACCTCCCAAGTGCTTAGTACAGTGCTCTGCACACAGTAAGTGCTCAATAAATACAATTGAATGAATGAAAAAGTTCATTTTTCCTTACCTGTCATGCTCAAAAACCTTCTGAAAACCCTTAAAGCACCTGTTGCTGGAAATCTGTTTCAGTGCCATGATTCTGCCTGTTAACCAAAAAAAGTTCAAGTTAATTTCTCTCCAAATAGATGGCCGGATAAAAATTGAGAACGAAAAACATTTCCTCAATACCGTGAAATATAAAAGCTGTATTCCTTGTATTTAGCTGTTAATCTTTGTATCTCGGTTTGGTGCCAAAACAGAGTGATAGAAGGAATATAATTTTGCAAAGAAATGTAAAAAATATTAGGTAACTACAAAATATTAATCACTTAAAAGTATTCAATTGTAGAAAGGTAATTTTTACCTGAATTGAATAAGCATAGTATATCTTTCTGAAGCTGAGATTTAGGCCATGAACCAGAAAATCTGAGGATATCAGTGTCCATATTCTGAAACATGTATTAATGCAGATATTTTCACTCATCACTTTTCCTTCGCTGCCCTCTGTTCTGCCACAAATTTCCTGACAATGAGTCAATTATTTTGGCTAATGGAACCCAGTAATAGGCTCAGACAATATGGTTTTTTGTTTATTGTGTGGGGTTTTTTTTTAAGAGCCAATTATATACAGATAAATTTGATAAAACCCATGCTAATATACAGCAGGTAAAATAAATGGGCTAAATATGAGACAGACATTATTAGCCTTGAGATGATACAGAGGCTGGAATGTGGCATAATGGTTCTACTCATTTGTATTCTTATTTTACTTTCTATTTATTTGGGGTTATATATCAGTCATACTGAAATATCAAAACCTAAGAAAACATTTTGCAATGACCCAGCAATTCTATTATCATGAGTTGAATTGTTCTAGACTCAAATCCCACGAAGAAAGTTTTAAACCTATTTAAAATTTGTTTCAGAACCCTGATATAGGACTTCACTACGCTTTTCTGCACTATGTGCTTTCACCACTTGCTCCGACTATAACAGCATTAAGGAATTGTGGAGTATACTCCCCAAGATGTAAGCGTCAATCTGTCAACCTACAGCTCTCCCCATCTTCTAAACTCTTGTATAAATCCAGCTTCCTATAGATTCTCCCACTTTTTTCTTCTTGATAAGTACACCGGGGGTGGTTCAGGTGAGGGAAGAATGGAGAGGGAAATGGGGTGGGTGGGGCCAAGCAGCTCTTGGGCCCTTGAGGAGAATTACTGTCATTGTCTGATGAGGGCCCAAGCCCTAGGGCCAAACCTGTCAAGGAATAATAACAATAATGGTATTTGTTAAGCACTTACTAAGTGCCAAGCACCGTTCTAAGTGCTGGGGGAGACACAAGGTTATCAGGTTGTCCCACGTGGGGCTCACGGTCTTCATCTCCATTTTACGGATGAGGGAACTGAGGCCCAGAGAAGTGATGAGACTTGCCCAAAGTCCCACAGCTGACAAGTGGCAGGGGTGGGATTAGGACCCACGACTTCTGACTCCCAAGCCCGGGCTCTTGCCACGGAGCCATGCTACTTTCCTGAGGCTTGGTGGCAAGAGCACAGGCTTGGAGGGCATCAGTGGTTGTAGGTTCGAATCCCGCCTCTGCCACTTGTCTGCTGTGTGACTTTGGGTGAGTCACTTCCCTTCCCTGCGCCTCGGTGGCCTCCTCTGTAAAACGGGCACTGGTGCTGTCAGCCCCACGTGGGACAGCCCACTCACCTGGATTCATTCATTCAATCGCATTTATTGAGCACTTGCTGTGTGCAGGGCACTGTACTAAGCACTTGGGAAGTACAAATCGGCAACATATAGAGACGGTCCCTACCCAAACAGCGGGCTTACAGTCTAGAAGGGGGGGGAGGAGGACGGACAACAAAAAAAACACACATTAACAAAATAAAATAAATAGAATAAATATGTACAAGTAAAATAGTGTAATAAATATGTAGGAACTGCACACCATTAACAAAATAAATGGAATAGTAAATACCTAAAAGTAAAATGACGTACTAAATCTGTACAAATATATACAGATTTCCTGACAAGGCTTGTATGTCCCCCAGCGCTGGGAACAGGGCAGGGCATGTAGGGAGTTAAATACCATTATTGTGATTATAATAATGTTGGCATTTGTTAAGCGCTTACTATGTGCCAAGCACCAGGGCTCTTTCATTCATTCATTCATTCAATCGTATTTATTGAGCGCTTACTGTGTGCAGAGCACTGTACTAAGCGCTTGGGAGGTACAAGTCGGCAACATATAGAGACGGTCCCTACCCAACAGCGGGCTCACAGTCTAGAAGGGGGAGACGGACAACAAAACACATTAACAAAGTAAAATAAATAGAATATGTACAAGTAAAATAGAGTAATAAATATGTACAAACTGCACACCATTAACAAAATTAATGGAATAGTCAATACGTACAAGTAAAATGGCATACTAAATCTGTACAAATATATATACACGTGCTGTGGGGAGGGGAAGGCTTCTATGTCCCCCAGCGCTGGGAACAGTGCCGGGCACATAGGGAGCGCTTAATAAATACCATTATTGTCATTATAATAATGTTGGCATTTGTTAAGCGCTTACTATGTGCCAAGCACTGTTCTAAGCGATGAGGGTGGGGGGGGATACAAGGTGATCGGGTCGTTCCACGGGGGGCTCCCGGTGTTCACCCCCATTGTACAGAGGAGGGAAGTGAGGCCCAGAGGAGCAAGGTGACTCGCCCAAAGTCCCACAGTCGACAAGTTGCTGGGGCGGGATTAGAACCCAAGCCCGGGCTCTTTCATTCATTCATTCATTCATATTTATTGAGTGCTTACTGTGTGCAGAGCACTGTACTAAGCGCTTGGGAAGTCCTAGTCGGCAACATATAGAGACGGTCCCTACCCAACAGCGGGCTCACAGTCTAGAAGGGGCAGATGGACAACAAAACACATTAACAAAATAAAATAAATAGAATAAACATGTACAAGTAAAATAAATGGAGTAGTAAATATGTACAAACTGCACACCATTAACAAAATAAATGGAATAGTAAATACGTACAAGTAAAATGGCGTACTAAATCTGTACAAATACATATACACGTGCTGTGGGGAGGGGAAGGCTTGTATGTCCCCCAGTGCTGGGAACAGGGCCGGGCACAGAGGGAGCGCTTAATAAATACCATTATTGTCATTATAATAATGTTGGCATTTGTTTATTCATTCAATCAATCGTATTTATTGAGCGCTTACTATGTGCAGGGCACTGTACTAAGCGCTTGGGAAGTCCAAATCAGCAACATATAGAGACGGTCCCTACCCAACAGTGGGCTCACAGTCTAGAAGGGGGAGACGGACAACAAAACACATTAACAAAGTAAAATAAATAGAATAAATATGTACAAGTAAAATAAATAGAGTAATAAATATGCACAAACTGCACACCATTAACAAAATAAATGGAACAGTCAATACGTACAAGTAAAATGGCGTACTAAATCTGTACAAATATATATTCACGTGCCGTGGGGAGGGGAAGGCTTCTATGTCCCCCAGCGCTGGGAACAGTGCCGGGCACATAGGGAGCGCTGCTTAATAAATACTATTATTGTGATTATAATAATGTTGGCATTTGTTAAGTGCTTACTATGTGCCAAGCACTGTTCTAAGCGCTGAGGGGGGGGGGGGGGGATACAAGGTGATCGGGTGGTTCCACGGGGGGCTCCCAGTCTTCATCCCCATTTTACAGAGGAGGGAAGTGAGGCCCAGAGAAACGAGGTGACTCGCCCAAAGTCCCACAGTTGACAAGTGGCGGTGGCGGGATTAGAACCCAAGCCCGAGCTCTTTCATTCATTCATTCAATCGTATTTATTGAGCGCTTACTGTGTGCAGAGCACTGTATTAAGCGCTTGGGAAGTCCAAATCAGCAACATATAGAGACGGTCCCTACCCAACAGCGGGCTCACAGTCTCGAAGGGGGAGACGGACAACAAAACACACTAACAAAATAAAATAAATAGAATATGTACAAGTAAAACAGGGTAATAAATATGTACAAACTGCACACCATTAACAAAATATATGGAATAGTAAATACCTACAAGTAAAATGGCGTACTCAATCTGTACAAATACATATACACGTGCTGCGGGGAGGGGAAGGCTTGTATGTCTCCCCAGCGCTGGGAACAGGGCCGGGCACATAGGGAGCCCTTACTAAATACCATTATTGTCATTATAATAATGTTGGCATTTGTTCATTCATTCAATCGTATTTATTGAGCGCTTACTGTGTGCAGAGCACTGTACTAAGCGCTTGGGAAGTACAAGTCGGCAACATATAGAGACGGTCCCTTACCCAACAGCGGGCTCACAGTCTAGAAGGGGGAGACGGACAACAAAACACATTAACAAAATAAAATAAATAGAATATGTACAAGTAAAACAGGGTAATAAATATGTACAAACTGCACACCATTAACAAAATAAATGGAATAGTAATACCTACAAGTAAAATGGCGTACTAAATCTGTACAAATACATATACACGTGCTGTGGGGAGGGGAAGGCTTGTATGTCTCCCCAGCGCTGGGAACATGGCCGGGGACATAGGGAGCCCTTAATAAATACCATTACTGTCATTACAATAATGTTGGCATTTGTTCATTCATTCAATCGTATTTATTGAGCGCTTACTGTGTGCAGAGCACTGGACTAAGCGCTTGGGAAGTACAAATCGGCAACATATAGAGACGGTCCCTACCCAACAGCGGGCTCACAGTCTAGAAGGGGGAGACGGACAACAAAACACATCAACAAAATAAAAAAGAATAAATATGTACAAGTAAAATAAATGGAGTAGTAAATATGTACAAACTGCACACCATTAACAAAATAAATGGAATAGTAAATACGTACAAGTAAAACGGAGTACTAAATCTGAACAAATATATATACACGTGCTGCGGGGAGGGGAAGGCTTGTATGTCCCCCAGTGCTGGGAACAGGGCCGGGCACATAGGGAGCGCTTAATAAATACCATTATTGTCATTATAATGATGTTGGCATTTGTTCATTCATTCAATCGTATTTATTGAGCGCTTACTGTGTGCAGAGCACTGTACTAAGCGCTTGGGAAGTACAAATTGGCAACATCTAGAGACGGTCCCTACCCAACAGCGGGCTCAGTCTAGAAGGGGCAGACGGACAACGAAACACATTAACAAAATAAAATAAATAGAATAAATATGTACAAGTAAAATAGAGTAATAAATATGTACAAACTGCACACCATTAACAAAATAAATGGAATAGTCAATACGTACAAGTAAAATGGCGTACTAAATCTGTACAAATATATATACACGTGCTGTGGGGAGGGGAAGGCTTGTATGTCTCCCCAGCGCTGGGAACAGGGCCGGGCATATTGGGAGCGCTTAATAAATACCATTATTGTCATTATAATAATGTTGGCATTCGTTCGGCGCTTATTATGTGCCAGGCACTGCTCTAAGCGCTGAGAAGAGGGGGATGCAAGGTGATCGGGTGGTTCCACGGGGGGCTCCCAGTCTTCACCCCCATTTTACAGAGGAGGGAAGTGAGGCCCAGAGGAGCGAGGTGACTCGCCCAAAGTCCCACAGTTGACAAGTGGCGGGATTAGAACCCAAGCCCGGGCTCTTTCATTCATTCAATCGTATTTATTGAGCGCTTACTGTGTGCAGGGCACTGTACTAAGCGCTTGGGAAGTCCAAGTCGGCAACATATAGAGACGGTCCCTACCCAACAACGGGCTCACAGTCTAGAATGGGGAGACGGACACCAAAACAAAACACATTAACAAAATAAAATAAATAGAATAAATATGTACAAGTAAAATAAATACGGTAACATGTACAAACTGCACACCATTAACAAAATAAATGGAATAGTCAATATATACAAGTAAAATGGCGTACTAAATCTGTACAAATATATATACACGTGCTGTGGGGAGGGGAAGGCTTCTATGTCCCCCAGCGCTGGGAACAGGGTCGGGCACTTAGGGAGCGCTTAATAAATACCATTATTGTCATTACAATAATGTTGGCATTTGTTAGGCGCTTACTATATGGCAGGCACTGTTCTAAGCGCTGAGAAGGGGGGGGATACGAGGTGATCGGGTGGTTCCACGGGGGGCTCCCAGTCTTCATCCCCATTTTACAGAGGAGGGAAGTGAGGCCCAGAGAAGTGGAGTGACTCGCCCAAAGTCCCACAGCTGACAAGTGGCGGGGGCGGGATTATTTTACTTGTACACATCTATTTTATTTTGTTAATATGTTTGGTTTTGTCCTCTGTCCCCCCCCTTCTAGACTGTGAGCGCTGTAGGGACCGTCTCTCCACGTTGGGCTTCCCAAGCGCTTAGTCCATCATCATCAATCGTATTTATTGAGCGCTTACTATGTGCAGAGCACTGTACTAAGCGCTTGGGAACTACAAGTTGGCAACATAGAGAGACGGTCCCTACCCAACAGTGAGCTCAGTGTCCAGTGCTCCGCACCCAGTAAGCGCTCACTAAATACGATGGATTGATTAGAACCCAAGCCCGGGCTCTTTCGGCTAAACCAGGCCGCCGGTTCTGGCTGGGAAGGAGGTTTTGTGTGAGGAGAGGGAGGGTCCCGGGCTGGAAGTGAGTCAGGGGCCGAGGGAGGAAGCGGCGCGGCCTTACCTCAGGAGGGCGGCGCCTCAACATGGCGGCCGCGGGCCCCGCCTCCCCTCCCGCCCGGCGCGCGCCCCGTCTCTTCCGGTTGCGCTCCGGCCCGTGCACGCCCCCTTCCGGTCCGGGCCCGTCGCTCTCCGGCGCCCCCTGGGGGCCAAGGGGAACGCTGCGCCCGCAGGCCCCGCCGCCCGGCCCTCTCCGGCGCCCCCTGGGGGCCAAGGGGAACGCTGCGCCCGCAGGCCCCGCGTCTGCCATTCATTCAATCGTATTGATTGAGCGCTCACTGTTCATTCATTCACTCAATCATTCAATCGTATTTATTGAGCGCTTACTGTGTGCAGAGCACTGGACTAAGCGCTTGGGAAGTACAAGTTGGCAACATATAGAGACGGTCCCTACCCAACAGTGGGCTCACATATTCATTCATTCATTCAATCGTATTTATTGAGCACTTACTGGGTGCAGAGCACTGGACTAAGCGCTTGGGAAGTACAAGCTGGCAACATAGAGAGACGGTCCCTACCCAACAGTGGGCTCACAGTCTCAATCGTATTTATTGAGCGCTTACTGTTCATTCATTCATTCATTCAATCAATCAATCAATCAATTGTATTTACTGAGCGCTTACTGTGTGCAGAGCACTGGACTAAGCGCTTGGGAAGTCCAAGTTGGCAACATATAGAGACGGTCCCTACCCAGCAGTGGGCTCACATATTCATTCATTCATTCAATCGTGTTTACTGAGCGCTTACTGTGTGCAGAGCACTGGACTAAGCGCTTGGGAAGTACAATCAATCAATTCAATCAATCAATCGTATTTATTGAGCCCTTACTGTGTGCAGAGCACTGGACTAAGCGCTTGGGAAGTACAAGGTGGCAACATATAGAGACAGTCCCTACCCAACAGTGGGCTCACATCTTCATTCATTCATTCATTCAATCGTATTTATTGAGCGCTTACTGTGTGCAGAGCACTGGACTAAGCGCTTGGGAAGTCCAAGTTGGCAACATATAGAGACAGTCCCTACCCAACAGTGGGCTCACATATTCATTCATTCATTCAATCGTATTTATTGAGCACTTACTGGGTGCAGAGCACTGGACTAAGCGCTTGGGAAGTACAAGCTGGCAACATATAGAGACGGTCCCTACCCAACAGTGGGCTCACAGTCTCAATCAATCGTATTTATTGAGTGCTTACTGTTCATTCATTCATTCAATCAATCAATCGTATTTATGGAGCACTTACTGTGTGCAGAGCACTGTACTAAGCGCTTGGGAAGTACAAGTTGGCAACATATAGAGACGGTCCCTACCCAACAGTGGGCTCACATATTCATTCATTCAATCGTATTTATTGAGTGCTTACTGTGTGCAGAGCACTGTACTAAGCACTTGGGAAGTACAATCAATCAATTAAATCAATCAATCGTATTTATTGAGCACTTACTGTGTGCAGAGCACTGGACTAAGTGCTTGGGAAGTACAAGTTGGCAACATATAGAGATGGTCCCTACCCAACAGTGGGCTCACATATTCATTCATTCATTCAATTGTATTTACTGAGCGCTTACTGTGTGCAGAGCACTGGACTAAGCGCTTGGGAAGTACAAGGTGGCAACATATAGAGACGGTCCCTACCCAACAGTGGGCTCACAGTCTAACAGGGGGAGACAGAGAACAAAACCAAACATACTAACAAAATAAAATAAATAGAATAGATATGTACAAGTAAAATAAATAAATAGAGTAATAAATATGTACAAACATATATGCATACATACAGGTGCTGTGGGGAAGGGAAGGAGGTAAGATGGGTAAGGTAAGATTCAATCGTATTGATTGAGCACTTACTGCTCATTCATTCATTTATTCATTCAATCAATCAATCAATCAATCAATCGTATTTATTGAGCGCTTACTGTGTGCAGAGCACTGGACTAAGCGCTTGGGAAGTACAAGTTGGCAACATATAGAGACGGTCCCTACCCAACAGTGGGCTCACATATTCATTCATTCAATCGTAGTGATTGAGCGCTTACTGTGTGCAGAGCACTGGACTAAACACTTGGGAAGTAAGCAAACAACAGTAGCATTTATCAAACACCTACAAAGAGCAAAGTACTGTTCTAATCTTTGAGGATGGTACAACAGAAGCAGAACATAGTTCCTTTCCTCTAGGAGTTTGCCACCTAACAGGGAAGCCAGACTAAAATGGTTTTTAAATAGAGAGAGGAGGAAAGACAAGGATACACCTGTTAAAGCGGTGTGTGGCGGCATTAAATAGATGCACTTAAGGCAGGTTTGTCCTCTACAACATTTCACAGATTCACCTGATCTTCTTCATCCAAACAGCTCTAGCCTTATTCAGACTCCTTTTGAAATCCAGCTTGACTATTTTATCAGCCACCTTCTGGGTCTCCCTGCCTCCAGTCTCTCCAGCTGGTATTTCATTCTAATAGGACCATTTTCCTAAAGTATCATTTCGCATACATTTTCCTTCTCCACAAAACCTTTCAGTAGCTATCCATTTCTCTGTACATTAAGCAGAAATGCTTGCATATTGGCTTCAAGGCACTCCATCAGTTCCCTCCTTCTGTTATCCACTCTTCTCTGCCACTACACCCCAGCTCACACTTCATTCCTCTCAAACTAACGAACCTGGGATCCCCTCCCCTGTCAAATCTGCCAGAACACAGCTTTCCCCATCTCCAGAAGGCTTTTCCAATTAATTTTCCTTCTCAAGTCATAATAAATGTGGTATTTGTCACAGCCTCTCAAGTTTCACCTCAGCACTTTAGCGTCACACCTCTGCATGTATGCATTCACAAAACACTTATCCATATATCCAGTCTCTTTTTCCTCCTATCTGTAATAATTTTGTGCCTGTTTCCTTCACTAGATTACTAGCTCCTGTATAATTCTGTGTATATATCTATATACATATAGATGGAAATTATATTTATTTATATTGATACCTGCTTACTTGCTTTGATGTCTGTCTCACCCCTTCTAGACTGTACACCCGGTGTGGGCAGGGATTGTCTCTATTGAATTGTACTTTCCAAGTGCTTAGTACAGTGCTCTGCACACAGTAAGCCCTCAATAAATACGATTGATTGATTGATTGATTGATGACTGAATGAATGAGGGCAGGGATCACCGCTAACTATTGTACTCTCGCTCATGCATAGTACACTGTTGTGCACACAGTAAATACTACTGAAGCCCTAGGATGCAGCTCTTAAAATCCTATCCTGCTCTCAAGTAATTCAAGTAAATATAGGAAATCTAGATCCTCATAACACCAGTTGACATATTGAACTACCAGATGTGATGTTTTTAACCAGCTTGACTTACCCCACCTCATAACCTTTATATAGAAATATTTTCCTAAAATTCACATGCCGAAATGAACTCGTTTTTATTATAATTTGAAGGAAGTTACTTTGCCAGATCTAGTAAATCTCTGGAATCTTGAGTTAAAAAATTTTTGTGTGATTTTTGAATGAAAGCCAAATTGAAGCATATTTGATTTTTAGTTTGAATGAGCAAGAAAACTGTGCTTAAGTCAATCCACTCTTTCGGCAATGGTGCGTAAATGGGCAGTAGCAAACATTAAAGTGGCACAGTTTAGATCTATGAAAGGAAAGAATAAATTGATTTTAGGGAAAAAAATAGATTCTTCTGCAGTAATTACAGAGTTTCTCCACTCGAGAGTACTGTAATAATAATAATGATAGCACTTATTAAGTGCTTACTATGTGCAAAGCACTGTTCTAAGCGCTGGGGAGGTTACAAGGTGATGAGGTTGTCCCACGGGGGGCTCACAGTTTTAACCCCCATTTTGCAGATGAGGGAACTGAGGCCCAGAGAAGTTAAGTGACTTGCCCAAAGTCACACAGCTGACAAGTGGCGGAGCCGGGATTCGAACCCCAGACCTCTGACTCCAGTAACACAGAGAAGTTTTAAGTCTCTAAAAGCTTGGCTCATGGAAAATAAAGTGTATCTTTGAAAAAGTGGCCAAATCAATCACTCGATGGTATTTAGCACCTGTGTGCAGAGCACTATACAATGGATTCAAGAATGGTACAAAATTATTAGACATGATTTCCTGTCCTCAAAGAGCCTACCAGCTCCTGGCTAAGGCATTTTCATTGTGTATGAATCAGATCAAATAAAGATAGAAAAAAATTAAATTAAAAAATACTGGAAGATGAAAAGAGGTTTTTAGTACATACCCAGGGATTATAAAATTCAGGTTTATTGGCCAAATGTTTAATAATTGTTCTGAGACAACTAATTGTCTCATTTGCAAAGAAAAGTCTTAGGTTTATCCAGACACTTTAATTAGAACTGTAATGCTGCAAAGACAATGTCCACCAGGCCACACTGTGATTAAAAGCCACTCTGGGAGCCCGGAGTCTTTAGTCAATGATATTCCCTTTGGCTGTGTGCTCCACGTGGGACAAGGACTGTGTCTGATCCGATTGCATTGTATTTCCCTCAGTGCTTAGCACATAAACCCTTAACAAATACCACAATTATACTACTATATTCTTCAGGCTTCTTCAGTACCAACTTGTACTTCCCAAGCGCTTAGTACAGTGCTCTGCACACAGTAAGCGCTCAATAAATACAATTGATTGATTGATTCAGGCTCTGGTCCAGGAATATGTTGACTAGAGAAATGAGATGTCTTGAGAATTGCAACACCTTGATCCTTTACCTTTTTTTAAGATATTTGTTAAGTGCTTACTATGTGTCAAGCACCATTTTAGGTGCTGGGGTAGATACAAGTTCAGAAGTGAAGCCCCTGTTCATCATGGGTTTTACTCCTCTGCAAGCTTCTGCCTTTTCATTAAAAAAAAAAATTGTAATAGGCAAGGGTCTGGAGCTGGTTCTGAAACACGATTCACGGGCGCTAAAGGAATCAGATCCCTTCAATCTCAATTTTACCTTCATCCAGGGAAGGCTGCTTAATCAAAAAACAGTTCATCACCCTTAACGTTTTGGGGCCTGAAGATTTTCTTCTGTCATGCCTTCCCCTCTAGACTGTAAGCTCATTGTAGGCAGGGAAAGTGTCTATTAACTCTGTTAATTGTACTCTCCCCACTACTTAGTATAGTGCTCTACACATAGTAAGCGCTCAATAAATACCTTTGATGATGTCATAAAAAAGGAAAATAAAATGAGGAGAGGCATATGAATTCACAATTCCACAAAAGCAAAGCTAATGTTTACTTCAGCCGGAGTGATACAGCTGTGACATCCTTATTACAAAAGATAACGGCTGAGAAACTTCAACTGGGAGATGGAGGGATTAATATGCATCATTGGAAAACCTTGCTGGTTGTTGAACCCTGAAACCAATGTGATTTCAACCGAGAGAGACTTGGTAAAGTGCAAGGTGGCTCCCCAATTGTCCTGCTGTTCAGATAGAACTAGGCATTTTACCCTTGGCCCATTATCTTTGATTGAAAGTAAACACTCTTTTCCAGGGCTTTCTTTTCATCCCTGAGAAGAAAGGAAACAAGATGCTCTCAAGACAGAAATTGAGGCTGCTAAGTGATAGAGAACACACATTTCTTTTTCTCTTGCTTGTTTTTGGCCATGTCTAGATAGGTCTGTTTCTCTTTCTCTCTTCCAAGAAATGTATTTCCAAACACTAAGTGAGCCAAAAAGATGTACATGAGATAAAGCATCTATCTTTCTTTACCCATGAAAGGTGAAAAATTATTCACTTTCCTTTTCTTCCTCCATTCTTTTTGAAGATGTTAAATGCACATTCACTGCTAAAACTTCAACCCATCATCTGAATTAGATAATACAACATTGCCATAGATGGGAGAGCATCCAAAAGAGAGAACTATAGTTCCTTTTGTCCATGAAGGAACTTTGTTATATACAACATGCCACATACAATGCACCAAGGACTGATAGATATGAGGGATTCACAGTATATGGGGGAGGGAGAATAGATTATTAATCCCCATTTTACACACGAGGAAACTGAGGTCCAGAGAAGTTAAGTGATTTGCCCAAGGTCACACAGCAGATAGGTGGAAATGAAACTAGACCTCCGATCTGCTGATTCCCAGGCCTGTACCCTTTCAGCTAGGCCACCCTGCTTCTCACTTCCCCTGGGTACGGGATGCCCATCTCCCTCCAGTCCAGAGGATAGCTACAGCCAGGCGTCAGTGCCACTGGTGGGCAGATATCATCACCCTCCCAACCCTGCTAAATCATCTTATCTCCCCCCAAATCCTGGCTCTGCCAGACTGGGGCTTGGGGAGGAGAGATGAGTGGGTGGGGAGATGGGGAATTTTTATTTTCGGGGGAATTCGAATATCAAAAGGTGACCCAAAACCTTGTGTTTTCCAGGGAGTCTCTGCACTGCAGAGTGTCAGACAGCTGGCAGTGACAGGGAGATTTCTGGGAACGAGGCCAGCAGCCAGACGGAGCGTTTCTCTGACACCAGTGCCAAGCCAAGCCTGGGTGGAAATAAGATGGTTCTCTGCCAGCACCTCCCTCCTGGTCTCACCCTGCCTGGCTCTGCCCCCAGCCAGGGCACAGAAAACCCTGATATTCTGCATTTGGTGAAGCAAGGGCGAACACTCCTCTCTACTCATGTAAGACAAAAATCTCCACCAGTGCAACTTCCCCGCTTTCACTCCAGCAAGGGTGAAATTTTAGAATGCCCTGTTTTTAATCTTTTCAAGAATTTTTACAGTGTCAGTTGAGAAGCAATGTCATCTAGTAGACAGAGCAGGGGCCTGGGAAGCAAGAAGGACAGTGCACATAAGCCATGTTATGGCACACAACAGCAGTATGCTATAGTCACTTCAACCTGGATCTTGCATGTGAAAAACTTTTGCCAATACTTCTCAGCACGCTGCGCTCCTGCCTGCCTTATTTGTTGCACTCCATGTCCCTGTGGGAACACAACTGCAGGGATGAGAATGCAAGTGACACTGGGCAAAACACCAGCACTGTGATTATTTGGGAAGCAGCATGATCTAGAGAAAAGAGCACAGGCCTTGAAGTCAAAGAACCTGGGTTCTAATCCCAATTGTGCCACTTGCCCGTGGCGTGACCAAGGGTGAGTCACTTGGCTTCTCTGTGTCTCAGTTTCTCATTTGTAAAACGCATACCTTCCAAGCTCCCCTCTGGAAAAACTAAAGAAGGGAAGCATTCACTGAGAAATGCAGCCAGCTTGGGAGATAAGGAAAAGGAATAATAATAATGGTATTTGTTATGCACTTTACTGTGTTCTAAGCACTGGGGCAGATACAAGATAATCAGGTAGGACACATTCCCCATCCCACATGGAGCTCACAGTCTAAAGGGGAATGAGAAAAGGTACTGAATCCCCATTTTACAATCGAGGAAACTGAGGTCCAGAGAAGTTAAGTGGCCAGACAGCAGGCAAGTGGCAGAGCCAGGATTAGACTCCTGACCCTCTCCATCCCCCCCATCTTACCTCCTTCCCTTCCCCACAGCACCTGTATATATGTATATATGTTTGTACATATTTCTTACTCTATTTTACTTATACACATCTATTCTATTTATTTTATTAGTATGTTTGGTTTTGTTCTCTGTCTCCCCCTTTTAGACTGTGAGCCCACTGTTGGCTAGGGACTGTCTCTATATGTTGCCAACTTGGACTTCCCAAGCGCTTAGTACAGGCTCTGCACACAGTAAGCGCTCAATAAATACGATTGATGATGATGATGACCCTCGACTCTCAGGCCTATGCCCTTCATAGTAGGCCATCCTGCTTCTCAAATATAGACTTCAGTGTGAAGAACGGTAATCTAAGGAAAGAGACCAGATCAGCATGTCGGTTTCAAATGGTATGTCTAATCCAGGAACTGTCTGATGCACAGAGTTTGGGCCCCACAATAAGGCTGATACAGCTCCTGCCTTTTCCTTTGTCAAGATGAGATACCGATTTTCTCCATTAAAAGGGAAAATAGGAAATGTCACATTCACACATGAAGAGCACAGCAGAAATAACTTCGAGTCAAGATCAAAAGACAGAAAAACTCTTTCAACGCAATCTTGGCATCCTGGTGAGTATGAGGAGAGCATTTGCACAATAATACTGTCCTTTCATCTGCCTCGTTAAGAGTGCTCTAGCAGTCAGGTCTAAACTGCCCTGGGTTAAAGAAGTTCTGAGTTTCCCCCTTATTGGTTTGATGCAATAATGATAATAATAATAAGTATGGTATTTGTTAAGCACTTACTATGTGCCAGGCACTGTACTAAGCGCTGGAGTGGATACAAGCAAATCGGGTTGGACACAGCCCCCTGTCCCACGTGGGGCTCAGAGTTTCGATCCTCATTTTATAGATGAGGTAATTGAGGCACAAAGAAGTTAAGCGACTTGCCCAAGGTCTCACAGCAGACAAGCAGCAGAGCCGGGCTGAGAAACCATAACCTTCTGATTCCCGGCGCCATGCTCTATCCACTAGGCCATGTTGCTTTCTTCTCTAAGCCCGTGCCAGCAGAGTGTCAAGGGTGGGGTAAGAGAGGCATGCAGACAGGTACTTTGCCAAGAGGGAACCTTCAGCTCAAGTCAATGAGGAGCCAAGGCCATATTTGTTTTGTGATCACCACTGGGGCAAAGGTATCTGACTGAGTCAGAGGGTGTGGCAAGAAAACATGGATGGGAGTCTTACCTGGGCCAATCCAGAAGGGCTGCCATGGTGGGCACTGCCATGGGAATGTGGCTGAGGGAATGCCCTCAACTACACACTCTGTTATCCTCAGCAGCTCAATGTGCTACAAAAGAGTTAAGGGGAAGGAGAAGAATCTTGGAATGGGCCAGATAGACAGATATATTCTCTATAGCCTTTTCCCACCAGATAGGACTGAATCACAGATGTCCACACTGGCACTCTTCCATGGTTTCAGGGGCAACGGCTGCTTCGGGCAAGCAGCATGGTCTAGTGGAAAAAGCAAGGGCCTGGATGTCAGAGGATCTGGGTTCTAATTCCAACTCTATCACTTGCTTGCTGTGTGACCTTGGCAAGTCACTTGACTTCTCTGGGCCTCAGTTTCCTCAACTGTTAAATGGTATTCAATACCTGTCTCTCTCCTACTTAGACTGTGTGTCTCATGTGGGACAGGGACTCGATCTGACCTGATTAACCCGTATCAACCCCCAGAAACTTAGAACAGTAAAACATAGTAAGTGCTTAGATTTATATATAAAACAAACCTAAAAAAAAATAATAAACCTCACGGGGTGACTGCAAAAAGACAACGGTTCTTAAGAAAACCAATCCCAAGACCCAGTCCATGACTTTAGGCTGAAGTTCATCAAGATACCTGATTTGAGTTGTCCACCACTTGGGATGAATGAGGTACAACGTTTTGGAAAGAAGCCTCCAAAAGCCAAGTGAAAAATTCAGCATCATTTTTGCAGAGTGATGCCCTTCCAGGCATCGCTTTGAACCACTAAATCACAAGAAGCGGCAGCAGCAGCTCCTAGCTGTCAAGAAAACTGTCCTGGAAGACTGCAATTCCAGACTCAATTCTGTTCCTCACACGACCAAAAGATGCCTCACATCTGATCACACTGTACCTCACCTTCCCCTCCTGCTCAACAGAGCCAACATCACCACCTAAACAGATATGTATTGTCTTCCAGGACATACAGGGGCCCTACACTTTGCAATGTGTCTCCTGAGTGAAGAGAACTGTTGCTCCAAAAACATTTTCAATATTAATGCCTGCTCTTATCTCTCAAGAATTTTGTGGAAATTAAAGACATGTCAAACTAGCTTCTCCAGCTTCAGAAGCTAAACCCCAGGATTCACTTAAACACTTTTGGAAGCTGCTTTAACTATTTCAGTCCATTAATTCATTAAATGGTTACAGGACTGATCTGGAAGGGTAAAGGCCATTTCCCAAAAGACCCAATCTACAATCTAGAAGTAGCTCACCAAAAGAATCTGCTTTAATAAGTGTGAGTTTAAATAGAGAGCACTTTGGAAGAACAGTGTTCTGGTCATTACAGTTATTAAAAGCCCCACATTTTCTAGCTTTGAACAAAAAAGAACTGCAATCAATGAACTGTCAATGGATTCTCTTCTCTCCTGTAGAGCCCAGATTGGGGCTTCCCACTAATCCCAAAAACACAATTTTGGATCAATCAGTAAGACCAAAGCGCTGTAAAATCTCAGCTACTCTTTCAACTTTTCTCATGATGCTAAAACACAGTACGGCCCACGCTTTCACAAAGTACTTGCAGAAATTACAATGAAACAAACACAATAAACCTAAAACCCAAATTCCCATGCTTTCTAAACTTGTAAATGCTTCTTTTTAATAAATCAATTGGGAAATCACTCTTACCTTTTAGCCCAGGTTAGAAGCATTCTCAGGATGAGGATTTGGTGAACGTTTATCATTCCTTCTGGTCCTCTGGAGAGTAAAAGATCTACTGCCTTAGGCAACTGAATGGCGGTGGTAACTCTACAAGTCAACCTAGAACTGACAGAAATCATTATCCCCAGCAGCTGCTGCTGAGTGAATGAACATTTGAAAGATGAGTATCACTTGTGGGGTCCAAAGACATCTGGTGCCAAATTAGAATTGCTTTGTACAGTAATTGTTCAATTACACCCTGATGTAAATGCATTTGTATTTAAAACCTGCTAGCAGCCAATATTATTCTTCTACTTTTCATTTACATTAAGGGATACTGAATTTGGACATGTCTGAGTAACAGCAGGCTGAATGAAGCATTAAAAACCTGATAGCCTGATTAGCAGGTAGGTAAAACAATCTACTAGTAAATATTGTATTTTCCCCGAGGGCATAATGCAGTGCTCTGCACACAGTAAGCACTCAATAAATACAACTGATTGATAGATAAGGAATGGAACTGGCAATTTAAATTACACACGCTAGGTAATAAAGTTAGCATTTTATTCCTTTCATTTACTTAAGAGCTATCTCTTGACTTCTACAAAATAAATATTTCATTTAAAAAGAAAGACCCTTAAATTGCACCTGAAAGTTAGTTAGCAGAGTAACTCTTAAACCCGGTATATCTGGTTCCTGTTAGATTCAGTGTTAAAAGAGAGGAGTTTTACAGCAGGGGGATATTGCTAAAGCAGGATGAAAGACTCTACATTAGGTTCTGGCAAAAGAACTGAGGGTGGCAATTTACCACACCTGATCCACAAAAGAAAACAATCCCAAAATGTGTTTGGTTAGGCAGACCTGCAAAAGGATCTAAGGGCAGGAGCACAGGAGAGAAAAGCATGAAGTTTGCTTATACAGACGTACCATTTTTTTTTGAGTACGTTGTAATCAAGAGCTATAGAGACAGAGATTTTTTAAAAGCTTTAGTTGTAATAGAGAAGCAACATGCCTCATTGGAAGGAGCATGGGCTTTGGAGTCAGAGTTAAAAATGATCACCAGAAGGCACTGTGATCAAGCAGATTTTTTTTGTTTTTGGGGGGGTTTTTTGGTATTTGTAAAGCTCTTACTATATGTCAAGCACTGGGTAAGATACAAGTTAATCAGTCCCTGTCCCACGTGGGGCTCACGGCCTAAGTAAGATGCTTTATGATCCAGTGTACTCTGAAATGGTAAGGGCACTTAGCCATGCCCTTATGTTGGAAGTATAAACATATTTCTCTAAACTTTAGAAAAGGTTCAATACCCCTTTACATAGTTGGTGGAAAGACATAGATAGCCATAGATATATTAGCCACCCCCCAAAATATGCATTTTTATTGAAAGTAAGATCATCAAAGGCTAACCAAGAGTATAAAATACTCCAAGATATTAGCTTGTTTGAGATCATTAAAGAAGATAGTTCTACTATTTTTTTCTTTGAACAATTTAGTTAGCACATACAGTTTATAAAGGAGCTGGTGCCATTGAAACGCTTTAATCTACTTTGACAGCAATGGGACTTACTAAAAACATTAGAATACAATTTCACATTTAAATTTACAAATTACAAACATGCCCATTTGTGAACATACAGTGTTTTTTCATGAATATCTCCGTCTCTTTCCCTCCTGATAGACAAATGAAGGTTTAAGATACTTCCAGTGGAAGTGTATATACATATATACATGCATATATGCAGTCATCTAAATATATGCATGCACATATATTTATACTTCTGGAGAGAGGGAGAAACCCATTTATATTACACGTATTCAAAAGAAGCCAGTAAATAATTACATACATTCAGTTCAAGTTATGAGGTAAAATTTGCAACTTTTTAAAATGTATATTAAGAGGTGTGCAAAACAGAGGTTTAGTACTATTTAAATCTCTTCAGAGACTATTGAATATAGGCTTGACTGGTACATTATTAAATACCAGCAGTTGAATTAAAGAACCAATTCATTAGCCAACAGTATATTTGTTAGGTCATAATTATTTACCACAAAATGTAAAATGTTCTTTCAAAAATATCCAAAAGTTGCAGAAGTGACAAAAGCAAACCAGAAAGTATTTTCTACCAATATTCATTACCATAATCTGTTTGACAGATCTCTTGGTGAAAACTACCTCTAAATACAGTTAGCACTAGAGGAACTTTCAGATTTGGAATCAATCATTTTTTGCCTGGGTAACCATCTCTCATTTGATTTGCTATTGTACTTTTTAAGCACTTATTATACATCAAGCATCGAGAGGTACTGTGGAAAGAGCCCTAGACGGAGTTAGGAGAGCCAAATTCTAGTCAAGGCTCTGCAACTGGCTTGCTGTGTGACCTTGGGTGAGTCATTTAAGTTCTCTGTGACTTAGATTCCTTAGCTGTAAAATGAGGATCAACAGCCAGTCCTCACTCCGTCCCTCTTGGATTATGAGCCTTAGGTAGACCAGGAATTGTGTCCCATCTGATTACCTTGTATTTAATACAGGGTCTGGCAGACTGTAATCACTCAGTAAATATTATTACTCTTATTAGTCAATTAGACACACCCTTTCCCACATGGGACTTAGTCACCGAGAAAAGAAAAACTGGACCAATCACGTTTCATAGTGATGCGAAGGGAATAAGGCGAAACACCGAACATATTGCTTGTTTCGTTTTATGGAGACTCTAACCAGTGATTACCTAAATGATCACCAACTGAAAATGATCAAGTTTCAAAGTAAGCCCGACTTGGGAGCAATGGGATTGTTATGCCTCAGAAAAGTGAACTCACTTCCTATTTGCATTTTAGGCAACTTCCCTTTAGTGTTTTGGCCTTGCTTGGTTCTTCTATTCCCTTTTCTCTAACCCTACCACTGGAACTATTTCTCTTCTCTGTAGTGTTCCACTGATTTTTTTTTTCCTTTGTGCTGCCACTTCCCCCGCTTTTTTGCCTTACTTCTCCCTCCCCAACTTTCCCCTCACATGTCTCTCTAAAGCATATGACACCTATGGGCTCTCGGCAACAAGAAAGAGAAAGAAAATGAGAATGAGAGCAAGAGACTGAAAGAAAATGTATAAAGAAAAGACAATGAAGTGGAGATTAAATACCTGTTCTCCCTCCTCCTTAGACTGTGAGCCCTGTGGGGGACAGGGACTGGGTCCAGCTGGATTATCTTGTAACTGTCTCAGTGCTTAGTACAGTGCTTGGCACATAATAAGTGGTTAACAAATATTAAATTATTATTATTATATGGAGAGAGAACACACAGACTAACCAGTGGCTACAAGGCTAGGCCCAATGCAACCAAGGCAGAGTCAGGACACTAGCCCCAAATCAAACAATCAATGGTATTTATTGAGCGCTTACTATGTGCACAGCACTGTAACAAGTACATACTTTTGGGCTTAAAAAGCATGTAAACATTTGGGAACATACTCCTCCGCCCTACTTCCTAGCTCTTATGTACACTACATAAGAGATAAATAGATAAAGATAAATAGATCTTTATAGTCTATTGGTCCTTCCTACCTGATATTTATTTGTGTCTATCCTTCCTGCTAATGACGAAGTTTAAGCTCCTCAAGGGTAGGGATTCTGTCTTCCAATTCTACTGTTATCTCCCAAGTGCTGAGTCCAGTGCTCTACAGAGAGTAGGTGCTCGATAAATACAATTAATTAAATGATAGATATACATGAAATGGGTATTGAGGCAGGCTGTTGTGGGACTAACAGTAAAGACTCCAAGGTCAGGTTTTGCCTTCCCAGGGCAAACTGCACAGATCCTCCTTTGGCAATAGGATATTTTCTCTGCCCTGTGCAATTCTAGTTCAAGGCGAATAATTTCCTTTGGAAAACCCTCTCAAAAGTTTTACTCACAGATACCCACTTTAGTAGCAATGAAATCCCTTTGTGAACAACAGCAATAACGTCAAAGGCCCAGTATCAAGATTTATACATACATTTGAATGATCATTTTTCATCTTTCAGAAAACACCCAAGTTTCTCAGTTCTTTCAGAACAGCCTAACATTCAAATGAAGAACATGTTTAATAAAGAGAGGATAGAAAATATCAGGCCAAAATTCTGCTTGGAGCTACATGCCTTACTTAGAGGAAAATGTTTGTTAATGTTTAACATCCTTTCAAAAGTATATCGAAAATCTCATCCCAAAACACGTGGGAAGGGTCTAATGAAGCACTGGAAGAAATTCTCATTAGCAGCAATTTTTATCAGTAGAGGGTAACAGAAAAACATCTAATTTATTTTTAAAGGCATTTAACTTCAAATTTGGTCTAAAGGAGTGGAGAAACTCTTCACATCTTAGAGCAGTGTTCATTAAGGAATATGAATGAAAAAATAACACAAAATAATTCCATTGTTCTAATCCACATTGGTTTCATTTAATTTTCCTTGGTGCTTTTTTCAAGGCATGTACATGTATATGTATACGTACACACAAACACATATACGAGTGTACTGATAAACTAACATTTCTTTCTGTCAAAATGGCCCTAAAAAGTGCTCGTTCACTGTGATTTCTATGAATACTTTTGTTGTTAAAAAGTACAGCATAAAGTAACCGGTTCAATCCCATGCTGCCAATAAACCACACAATAATATATTTTCCTTTGCAAAAGAAAAAATAGCAAAATTGATTTATTCGGGACCCTTATTAGTATAATACAATAAATGATATTTCGTTTTAAGAAATATATTATTTAGGTTATTAAAAAAATAAGTGTAATAAAGCCTATGCTTAAAACAGCTGAAGTACCTTATGAACATTTCAAAAAAAGTGCACATTTGTGGCATTTAACCCTGGTTTTCATTGGCAGAAGAACATGAGGCTTATGTTATGCTGACAGTTCTATTGGACCTGCCTGGCTTTCCCAAGTCACCCTAGTTTTTCGGTTGCTTATTGTGCCACATCACCGTTGCCATAGTAGCCATAAGTGGTCCAGCGCAGTCACACAGAGCTGACCTTGTCCCCCGCCAGACCGAGACTTGTCTTTGATGCATTAGTGCAATGATGTTTTCCTCTGCTAGCCCTAGAAGTGTCCTTCATATTGCCCTCTTTTTTGAAGCTTTTCATCTGCGCCAGCTGGAGCTGACTAGAGTTGTAGGCCAAGGCAGGGATAGTGTTCACCAAGATCAACTGCAAAGGCTTCTTCTCTTCTTTGTACTGGCACTGGATGTACCGGGCGAAAGCCGAGCGGTAGGTTTTATTGAAGAGTGTGTAGACCAGCGGATTGACGGCTGAAGAGAGGTAACCGATCCAGACGAATACATTCAGGAGCACGCCCATGGCATTTTCGTTACACGACTCTTTGCAGATGACGGCCAACACGTTGGTGATGAAGAAGGGGCACCACATGACCACGAACAGGAAGAAGACGATGCCAAGAACCTTGGACGCTTTCTGTTCGTTACTGATCGACTGCATAGTTCTCCGCCCGGACATTCCTAGGTCCCTGTGCAAGGACCGCTGAAAGAGTTTTTCTGAAGACAGGGAACTTTGAGGGAGAAAACTGAACGAGGCCAATTTGGTCTTTGAGCCAATATCATTCACACACAAAGTGGCTTCTCTCTGGAGTGACTTTATAGTTAAAAAATAGGTGATCACCATAATAGTTAGGGGAATGAAGAAAGACACGAAAGAGCCAATCAAAACAAACTTCTCATCCGCAAGGAAGCAGTTTCCTTCTTTAAGGACTTTGGAATCATCTTGCAGTCCAAATACTGGCACTGGCATTGAAATACCTTAGAAATGTTTGGAAAAAGAGAGGAGATTAATAAGGATGTTCAGATGGAAAGAAACAAGAGGCTGATAGAGTGCTTCATATGCTCTATCATTACTCAGAGGTGGAATGCATGAACTACAGAGTTAGAAAACATTAGCTATAATTTCCCCCAAAGGTAGGCTCAAAGAGCTTATTCCCACGATCACTTATTAGGTTTTTTTTTCAAAAAAACCCTCACAAATCTCTTTATTTTGACTAATATATTAGAGAATTGCACTGATTGGTTTTAAAGAACTCACTTTTTAATCATTTTTTTGAGAGAGGCACTTGAAAAAGTTGACAATCAGTTCCTTATTATTTCCTAAGTGCCACAGAAATGTATGACATGACCCTGTTTTATTTCCCTCCTTTCCCCTTCGTGAAGGTACAGACTGGTTCTCTGAAATATGGCTGGCAGAGCACATTTTTGCAGCAGTTGTTAATGTCAAAATGCCACAACAGTAATGGATTCCCCATCCAAGAAAACAGTTCCACAACCTGCCTGCTGGTGACCTTGGGCAAGTCATTTAACCTCTCTGTGCCTCAGTTTTCTCATCTACAAAATGGGGATTCAGTAGCTGCTCTCCCTCCCCTTTAGATTATAATCTGATTGTAATTTATATATCCCCAGCACTTGGCATAAAGTAAGCATTTAGCAAATTCCACCATTATTCTGTCTCTCCCTTCACATAACTGTCTCCATCTGCCTCTGTTTCTTTCTGTCTCTATGTCTGACAATGTCTCTGCCTCTAGGCCTCTGTTTACACCCACACAAAGCATGTGTCTTTTTGCTAGTGAGCAATGTAGACCTGAACAAAAAAATGCTTATAGGCTTTACTAAACGCAGTTGGGCTGTACACTCTTCTGAATGTATAAAGAAATCGACTGCCTTTCATGCTCTTTTTCTTTCTTCTTCCCACTCCCCCAACTCCTATCCACTTTTCTTAGCAACTCTTTTTCAGCCAGGACCCTGCTGGCTGGTGAGGAAGCACGGGAGCCGGGCAACACATTCAAATAAACTGTGAGGCTGCTCAGAGGAGGAAATCATGCATGCAACTTTGTTGAGGGCTGTCTTTAGTCCGTGGTACCATACAATGGCATGGTGAGAGATCTGCTTCTGGAACCAAAAACTACTAGTAGCCTTTGTCACATCTCTTCTTGTGACTGGGTGGGCTGTGTACAGGACGATTGATACCAAGCCTTTGGAAGCCTAGTTATGCTCCTTGAATTGTGGAGGGCAGGGTTTGAAACTCTCTTCTCTGGCTCAACAAAGATTAGGTGTAACCTTATGCTCCCCAAAGACATCCTGCCCCTCTGCCCAACTATGCGGAGAGGAGAGGACTGATTTACAATGAACGCACTTTTCTCCTTGAATAGGGTGGAGTGAGACAGCATAAACACTCGCTTGGGTGTACTACATTTTTTTTTTTGCCCAGGAATAGAGAGTCTTGCTCTTCCTCCTACGCATGGCTGAAAGCAATGGTGGAGGTGAGAACGGGAGGTAGACACTTCTCCCCCTGTCACTGGTGGTGTATTTAGTGTTACCTCGGCCATTAGCAGGAGAATCTAGTGGAATATATAAAATGACATAGGAGCATGTCAAGAATTTTAACACCACTAGGGAGGGAGAGAGTCATGCATGGTATCAGACATAAGAAGTCCATGGTTTGGGTTTCTTTTAGCCATAAGGTTGAAGAAAAAGAAAAAGGAAGGGAAAATCACTGCAAATAATTCAATGTTCAAGGCAGATTTCATCAAATTCATTCACACAAACTGGAAGATGGGCACTGGGGCATTTCCAGTGCCACAGCTACAACTCCTTAGAAATAGCTTGGGCAGTAACGATATATTAAGCGCTTACTATGTGCCGAGCACTGTTCTAAGTGCTGGGTTTGATACAAGGTAATCAAGGTTGTCCCACATGGGGCTCACAGTCTGAATCCCCATTTTACAGATGAGGGAACTGAGGCACAGAGAAGTGAAGTGACTTGCCCAAAGTCACACAGCTGACAAGTGGCTGAGCCGGGATTAGAACTCATGATCTCTGACTCCCAAGCCCATGCTCTTTCCACTGAGCCACACTGCTTCTCACTACTTCTCTATTTTGGTGCCTGATGAAAGCTGGAAAGGAAAAAGAGTACTGAAATGGGTTCCCAGGCGAGCCAGGGTATAGCCTTGCCTAAGGTCCTTAAAATCAGAATAAGCAAGTGGATTCTTTTCAGCCCCTTTTGGCCCATTCATGTTAAACATTTCCAAGCTGAAACCTGGATTCACAACATGAAAGGAGAAAGATGACTGAACCCGGTACTCTTAATCTAAGGTCCCAAACAGCAGATACAGTGCTCCACTTACAAAAGGCATTCCATGAATACTGATGATGATGGAGGATGGGGAGGAGAAAAAGGGAGGAGGGGAAGGATAAGAGGAAGTAGAGAAAGAGGAGAGAGGATAGAAAGGAGGATGGATAGAGGAAGGAGGAGGATGAAGGACAGAGAGAGGGGAGAGGAAGGTGGAGGGAGGAGGAAAGAGAGGAGAATGGAGACTGGAGGGAGAATAAAGAGGATGGAGGTAGAAGGGAGAAAGGTGGAGGGAGGAAGGTGGGAAGAGGAGGACAGAAGGAAGAGCACAAACAATGGAAGTGGAGAGTGGAAAATGGAGGGAGGAAGGTGGAGAGCGGAGGGTGAAGAGTGAAGAATGGAGGTGAAGGGTAGAGGAAGGAGGGAGGAAGGACTGTGGAGAGGGGAGAAAAGAGAAGCAGGGTGAAGGTGGTGGTGGTGGTGGTAAAGGATTAAGGGTGATGGTGGAGGTACCAAGTTGGGCAAATCTTCCAGGTACAGATACCCCACAGAGAAACTATGAGCAAGTAAGAATGCTACCTTCCTTGATGAAACTTATATGCTGGTAGAATCTTTTAACTGTCATCAACTCTAGCCAAATTGACTCTTTCCGGTACAGCACAAATTGGATTCTTTCTTGTTCAGTTAACAAGAGTCCCTGCTATAGACTTGCATTCTAATGAAAAAACTTAACTGAAGCTGGTTATTCTCCAGCTTGGAGTATTAGATGTGAAATCACAGCAAAATAACTTTTCAAACATGCTTCCTGCATAAGCTAATGCATTTTCTAATTGCCATTTAATATACAATTGGATTGGATTTAAATGAAAGTGCTTCTTTTAAAAGTGCATGTCATATCAATTTATATGAACTATTAAACATTTCTAGGAGTAATGAAATTGTTTTATAATTGTAAAGGGCAACACTGATTGGATTCATTTCAATGTACATGTGCCATTATACTGCTATTTTAGCATCCAGAAGATATCTGCAGGTACAAACACTATCTTTTAAATGTGCATGTCTTTATCTTTACTTTCTAACATCATTGGTATTTTCTACAACATTTGCTGTATGAAGTAATAACTCCTATTTTGCAGGACATTTTTGCTTAACTTGGACGTTTAGTTATGTAAGTGTACGATTAAGTTCTAGTCTGCAGGTGAACAGGAGGAAAATAAGATAAACTCATTTTGCTAAGAGCAAAGAAAACATACAAATCGAGCCAATATTAGCTGAAGAAAATGCCAAGAGATGAAAATTTGCTTTTGGCAGTATAAAGTCAAATACATTATAGATAAGAGTTCTGTTGGCAAAGAAGGTTTTACCAGAAGTTCATGAATTTCACTTAATGTATCATTTGTTTTCTGATTTTTACTTTCATTATATATTAATCAAATGTGAGAGAATATTTTATTACGAAAAAGGAATAGGCGAGTTGCCTGCAGCTAACTCAGGCATCTAAAAAGTTTCAGATGGTGGAAAGGGGAGACAGGAGGTACTTGGTCTTCTGTTTAACCCAAAAGTGGGGTTCCGAGAGACTTCTTGGACCCCACATCTGGATCAAAATCCCTGATCGAGTCACAGTACCAATTTAATAAAGTAAACAATTTAAAATGAAGAATACCAATGAAGGAAACATGGCAATGAATAGTTTTCCAAATTCACTTGAAAACAGCTGAGAAAATACAGTATTTAAAATAAAACAATACACCTTAAAAATTTTAAAAACTAAATTCAATTTTACCCCAAATTAAGATTTTTAAAACCCTGATAATTCCCCCTGAATCACGGTTTTGAAATTTAAAAAATTCATATCCCAAGTACAAAATATTCAAGACTCTGGGTAATGTTCTCAGATTGTTGAGTTGAAAGACTTTCTCAAGGATTGGAACTGACTTCCGACACTGGCTTCCTTGTGTATTCTGAGTACAATAAGGTGAGTGAAACTGTACTAAGTATACAACCCTAGAAGCGGTCTAGTGGTTTAACAGAAAGACCAAGGGCCCGGGAGTCGGGAATCCTGGCTCTGCCACTTGTCTGCTGTGTGACCTTGGAAAAGTCACTTAACTTCTCTGTGTCTCAGTTACCTCACCTGTAAATTGGGGATTAAGATTGAGACTCCCATGTGGGACATGAACTGTGTCCAACCTGATTAGCTTGTATCTACCCCAGAGTTTGGTTCAGTGCCTGGCACATAGTAAGAACTTAATAAATACCACTTAGCAGCAACAAAAA
Organism: Tachyglossus aculeatus; assembly: GCF_015852505.1. Taxonomy (NCBI): domain Eukaryota; kingdom Metazoa; phylum Chordata; class Mammalia; order Monotremata; family Tachyglossidae; genus Tachyglossus; species Tachyglossus aculeatus. Next base: position 10,452,596 of record NC_052085.1, on the reverse strand, counting down.
AATCCTGCTTTTCCTCAAAAGATGATGGGGCAATGATCGGACAGGACTCTTCTAAGGATGATATAGCCAACCCTGGCATCATGGATTCTGATCAATTTTCCAAGCTCCATCAGGATTCTTGTGGTGCCTTTCGAACAATATTTTCCAGAAGCCGGGCCAGAAGGAGTTTGGCTTAGAGCTTGTAGTCCATTGCGATACTACATTAGGTTCTGCAGTCAGATCTCTCACCCCTTTACTTGAAGGTGGAAAACTTGGAGTGTCTGAACTCCTGAGGCAAGTCCTCAGAGCTTTCTTTATGAGGACGGAAAGCCAGTGCTGACTTCTAAGCAGTAAGACCTCTTCTGGATTGAGATTTCCTCAAGATCTCAGAGTTTACTGCTCTTTATGGCTTTACTGTGACAATGACTTCTTATTAGGTCATATCATCTCCCCAGACCCCTTCTCCTTTACACTGTCGTGAAAAGAACTTTCTCCTCTAAGTCATAAACTATAAAGCTAAAAGTAGAGCAGTGACCCAATAAATCTTCTTTATTTCTCCTTTTCTAAAATCTCGGTATCATTGAAACATCAGCATTTTATGCTCAGTACAATAAAAAGCAATTTTATTCTCTATCTGTGTTAAAGGATTTGGGATGATGTTACTCTGCCTCTATCTTATAAACTTAAAGGCTCAGAGATGAGTTCAATCTTTCTGTAATTACTTTCTCTGTTTTCTAAATATACAACAATAACTAACTGATATGCCTTGTAAAAATATGTATAACCACTTTGTACTCACAAAACATTTTCTTGCTTGTGAAGGTCCAAAAGGGTGTACTTGGATTTACACCATTTAGTCACCCCCTCCCTCAGTCCTACAGCACTTATGTACACATCTATAATTTATTTGTTTATATCATCTGTCTCTCCCTCTAGACTGTAAACTCATCGTGGGCAGCAAACACCTCTACCAACTCTGTTGTATTGTACTCTCCCAAATGCATAGTACAGCGCTCTACGTACAGTAGGCTCAATAATTATGATTGACTGAAAGGTTCTACCCACTTTGCTTTGCCGATAAGGAAACAAGGCATATAGGTGAAATGATCTGTGTAAGATGGCACAGAGATCTAGAAATTGAGAGAGGTCAGAAACTACAGCTCCAGCTGAATCCCAATACTAGAAATGTCATTCCTCGCCAAGGCAAAGGTAAGGCCACAAGAACAAAAGTCATTGCTGAGTCACACGCATCCAGCCCAGTATTCACTTTCTGACAGGGGCAACATGAAAGTGTTTTAATTAATGACGTAGCTTCTCCAGAGTAAGTTCTTGCCATCTGAAATGTGTTATCGGTGCAGGAGCCGATGACGTTGCTGCGGGCGCGTCGAGCTCCTTCTCCTCACCTTCCCCTCCCCCAGGCAGGACACCATGAAGGTTCTCAAGGTTTTGGAGCCCGGAGCCCAACCCACAAAAGCTACATGGATCACAGCTGGAGAGTTTCCAGTGCTCTACCGGTCTCGACTACTGGAGGGAGAGTCAAGCAGAGGCAATATCCATTCCATTCCTAGCTTGGGCAGTGGCTAGCGAGTGGAAGGCAATCTGCTATAAGTCAAAACTCCCCTGTGCCGGGCAGTAACAGCACGGGAGAGAGTCGAGGGTGGAAACTCAAGTTGGCTGCACTTCCACTTCCATATTTTGACCAAGAAAACTCTCCAGATCTGCTACTAGAAAGATTGCAGATAGAAGCGGTGCGTTCTGGGAGAGATGTATCCGTGGCGTCGCTATAGGTCGGACATGACTCGATGGCGGCATACGACAATAACGACCTACCGTTCTAAAATCAGAATTTTTCCACCCTTGCATTCTTAAATTCAATTTATATGATCTTCACGGATGAGGGGACTATATTATTGGTTAGTTTGGCAAGCGAGAATGAGCGATGTGGGGAAGACTGTAGCGGGGATTGCTGGCATCTCGGCTCCGAGGGGAATATGCAGGAGCAGCAATCGGGGAGGTTCGATTCAGGGGGAAGTCTGAGTCTGATCTAGCCTGATCTGGGGTTTTTGGACCCCTTGAGCCTCAGTTTCCCCATCTGTGAAATGGGCTTGGCGCGATGATCCTTTCCTTCCTCCTGCTGGGACTGAATTAATTCAAGGGGCAGTCCAATTAATGATAATACTAATAATAATGATAATAACTGTGGTACTTGGATGAGAAGCAGTGTGGCTCAATGGAAAGAGCCCGGGCTTTGGAGTCAGAGGTCATGGGTTCAAATCCCGGCTCCGCCACTTGTCAGCTGTGCGACTTTGGGCGAGTCGCTTAGCTCCTCTGTGCCTCAGTTCCCTCACCTGTAAGATGGGGATGAAGACTGAGAGCCCCCCGTGGGACATCCTGATCACCTTGTAACCTCCCCAGTGCTTAGAACAGTGCTTTGCACATAGTAAGCGCTTAATAAATGCCATCATTATTATTATTATTATTATTATTATTTGTTTGCTAGGCACTTACCACGTGCCAGGCACCATTCTGAGAGCTGGGGTGGAAACCAGCAAATTGGGTTGGACCCTCTCCCTTTCCCACGTGGGGCTCACAGTCTCCACCCCCATTTTGCAGATGAGGGAACTGAGGCACAGAGGACTTGGGTGACTCGCTTAAGGTCATGCAGCAGACAAATGAGAAGCAGCGTGGCTCAGTGGAAAGAGCCCGGGCTTTGGAGTCAGAGGTCATGGGTTCAAATCCCGGCTTGGCCAATTGTCAGCTGGGTGACTTTGGGCAAGTCACTTCGCTTCTCTGGGCCTCAGTTCCCTCATCTGTAAAATGGGGATGAAGACTGTGAGCCTCCTGCGAGACAACCCGATTACCTTGAAACCTCCCCAGCGCTTAAAACAGTGTTTTGCACATAGTAAACGCTTAATAAATGTCATTATTATCATTACTATTATCATTAAATGGCAGCAAACCTTGCGACTCCCAGGCCCATGCCCTAACTCTATGCAGCAGACAAATGGCACGAAACCTTGTGACTCCTTTTGGACTGTGAGCCTACTGTTGGGTAGGGACTGTCTCTATGTGTTGCCAATTTGTACTTCCCAAGCGCTTAGTCCAGTGCTCTGCACACAGTAAGCGCTCAATAAACACAATTGATGATGATGATGATGACTCCCAGGCCCGTGCCCCAACCCCATGCAGCAGACAAATGGCAGCAAACCTTGTGACTCCCAGGCCCGTGCCCCAACCCCATGCAGCAGACAATTGGGTAGGGACTGTCATTATGTGTTGCCAACTTGTACTTCCCAAGCGCTTAGTACAGTGCTCTGCACACAGTAAGCGCTCAATAAATACGAATGATGATGACGATGATGACTCCCAGGCCCGTGCCCCAACCCCATGCAGCAGACAAATGGCAGCAAACCTTGTGACTCCTTTTAGACTGTGAGCCTACTGTTGGGTAGGGACTGTCTCTACGTGCTGCCAACGTGTACTTCCCAAGCGCTTAGTACAGTGCTCTGCACACAGTAAGCGCTTAATAAATACGATTGATGATGATGATGGTGACTCCCAGGCCCGTGCCCCAACCGCATGCAGCAGACAAATGGCAGCAAACCTCGTGACTCCCAGGCCCCTGCCCCAACCCCATGCAGCAGACAAATGGCAGCAAACCTTGTGACTCCTTTTAGACTGTGAGCCTACTGTTGGGTAGGGACTGTCTCTATGTGTTGCCAACTTGTACTTCCCAAGTGCTTAGTCCAGTGCTCTGCACACAGTAAGCGCTCAATAAATACAATTGATGATGATGATGATGACTCCCAGGCCCGTGCCCCAACCCCATGTAGCAGACAAATGGCAGCAAACCTCGTGACTCCCAGGCCCGTGCCCCAACCCCATGCAGCAGACAAATGGCAGCAAACCCTGTGACTCCTTTTAGACTGTGAGCCTACTGTTGGGTAGGGACTGTCTCTATGTGTTGCCAACTTGTACTTCCCAAGTGCTTAGTCCAGTGCTCTGCACACAGTAAGTGCTCAATAAATACAATTGATGATGATGATGATGACTCCCAGGCCCGTGCCCCAACCCCATGTAGCAGACAAATGGCAGCAAACCTCGTAACTCCCAGGCCCGTGCCCCAACCCCATGCAGTGGACAAATGGCGGCAAACCTTGTGACTCCTTTTAGACTGTGAGCCTACTGCTGGGTAGGGACTGTCTCTATATGTTGCCAACTTGTACTTCCCAAGCGCTTAGTCCAGTGCTCTGCACACAGTAAGCGCTCAATAAATACGAATGATGATGATGACTCCCAGGCCCGTGCCCCAACCCCATGCAGCAGACAAATGGCAGCAAACCTTGTGACTCCCAGGCCCGTGCCCCAACCCCATGCAGCAGACAATTGGGTAGGGACTGTCTTTATGTGTTGCCAACTTGTACTTCCCAAGCGCTTAGTACAGTGCTCTGCACACAGTAAGCGCTCAATAAATACGATTCATGATGATGATGATGACTCCCTGGCCCGCGCCCCAACCCCATGCAGCAGACAAATGGCAGCAAACCTTGTGACTCCTTTTAGATTATGAGCCTACTGTTGGGTAGGGACTGTCTCCATGTGTTGCCAACTTGTACTTCCCAAGCGCTTAGTACAGTGCTCCGCACACAGTAAGCGCTCAATAAATACGAATGATGATGATGATGATGACTCCCAGGCCCGTGCCCCAACCCCATGCAGCAGACAAATGGCGGCAAACCTTATGACTCCCAGACCCGTGCCCCAACCCCATGCAGCAGACAATTGGGTAGGGACTGTCTCTATGTGTTGCCAACATGTACTTCCCAAGAGCTTAGTACAGTGCCCTGCACACAGTAAGCGCTCAATAAATACGATTCATGATGATGATGATGACTCCCAGGCCCATGCCCCAACCCCACGCAGCAGACAAAAGGCAGCAAACCTTGTGACTCCTTTTAGACTGTGAGCCTACTGTTGGGTAGGGACTGTCTCTATGTGTTGCCAACTTGTACTTCCCAAGCGCTTAGTCCAGTGCTCTGCACACAGTAAGAGCTCAATAAATACAATTGATGATGATGATGATGACTCCCAGGCCCGTGCCCCAACCCCATGCAGCAGACAATTAGGTAGGGACTGTCCCTACGTGTTGCCAACTTGTACTTCCCAAGCGCTTAGTACAGTGCTCTGCACACAGTAAGCGCTCCATAAATACGAATGATGATGATGACTCCCAGGCCCGTGCCCCAACCCCATGCAGCAGACAAATGGCAGCAAACCCTGTGACTCCCAGGCCCGTGCCCCAACCCCATGCAGCAGACAGTTGGGTAGGGACTGTCTCTATGTGTTGCCAACTTGTAATTCCCAAGCACTTAGTACAGTGCTCTGCACACAGTAAGCGCTCAATAAACACGATTGATGATGATGATGATGACTCCCAGGCCCGTGCCCCAACCTCATGCAGCAGACAAATGGCAGCAAACCTCGTGACTCACAGGCCCGTGCCCCAATCCTATGCAGCAGACAAATGGCAGCAAACCTTGTGACTCCTTTTAGACTGAGCGCCTACTGTTGGGTAGGGACTGCCTCTATATGTTGCCAACTTGTACTTCCCAAGCGCTTAGTACAGTGCTCTGCACACAGTAACCGCTCAATAAATACGAATGATGATGATGATGGTGACTCCCAGGCCCGTGCCCCAACCCCATGCAGCAGACAAATGAAAGCAAACCTTATGACTCCCAGGCCCGTGCCCCAACCCCATGCAGCAGACAATTGGGTAGGGACTGTCTCTATGTGTTGCCAATTTGTACTTCCCAAGCGCTTAGTACAGTGCTCTGCACACAGTAAGCCCTCAATAAATACGATTGATGATGATGATGATGACTCCCAGGCCCGTGCCCCAACCCCATGCAGCAGACAAATGGCAGCAAACCTTGTGACTCCTTTTAGACTATGAGCCTACTGTTGGGTAGGGACTGTCTCTATATGTTGCCAACTTGTACTTCCCAAGCGCTTACTACAGTGGTCTGCACACAGTAAGCGCTCAATAAATACGAATGATGATGATGATGATGACTCCCACGCCCGTGCCCCAACCCCATGCAGCAGACAAATGGCAGCAAACCTTGACTCCCAGGCCCGTGCCCCAACCCCAAGCAGCAGACATTTGGGTAGGGACTGTCTCTATGTGTTGCCAACTTGTACTTCCCAAGCGCTTAGTACAGTGCTCTGCCCACAGTAAGCGCTCAATAAATACGATTGATGATGATGATGATGACTCCCAGGCCCGTGTCCCAACCCCATGCAGCAGACAAATGGCAGCAAACCTTGTGACTCCTTTTAGACTATGAGCCTACTGTTGGGTAGGGACTGTCTCTATATGTTGCCAACTTGTACTTCCCAAGCGCTTAGTCCAGTGCTCTGCACACAGTAAGAGCTCAATAAATACAATTGCTGATGATGATGATGACTCCCAGGCCCGTGCCCCAACCCCATGCAGCAGACAATTGGGTAGGGACTGTCCCTATGTGTTGCCAACTTGTACTTCCCAAGCGCTTAGTACAGTGCTCTGCACACAGTAAGCGCTCCATAAATACGAATAATGACGATGATGATGACTCCCAGGCCCGTGCCCCAACCCCATGCAGCAGACAATTGGGTAGGGACTGTCTCTATGTGTTGCCAACTTGTAATTCCCAAGCACTTAGTACAGTGCTCTGCACACAGTAAGCGCTCAATAAACACGATTGATGATGATGATGATGACTCCCAGGCCCGTGCCCCAACCCCATGCAGCAGACAAATGGTAGCAAACCTCGTGACTCCCAGGCCCGTGCCCCAATCCCATGCAGCAGACAAATGGCAGCAAATCTTGTGACTCCTTTTAGACTATGAGCCTACTGTTGGGTAGCGACTGTCTCTATATGTTGCCAACTTGTACTTCCCAAGCGCTTAGTACAGTGCTCTGCACACAGTAAGCGCTCAATAAATACGAATGATGATGATGATGATGACTCCCACGCCCGTGCCCCAACCCCATGCAGCAGACAAATGGCAGCAAACCTTGACTCCCAGGCCCGTGCCCCAACCCCAAGCAGCAGACAACTGGGTAGGGACTGTCTCTATGTGTTGCCAACTTGTACTTCCCAAGCGCTTAGTACAGTGCTCTGCACACAGTAAGCACTCAATAAATACGATTGATGATGATAATGATGACTCCCAGGCCCGCGCCCCAACCCCATGCAGCAGACAAACGGCAGCAAACCTTGACTCCCAGGCCCGTGTCCCAAACCCATGTAGCAGACAATTGGGTAGGGACTGCCTCTATGTGTTGCCAACTTATACTTCCCAAGCGCTTAGTACAGTGCTCTGCACACAGTAAGCGCTCAATAAATACGAATGATGAGGATGATGATGACTCCCAGGCCCGTGCCCCAACCCCATGCAGCAGACAAATGGCAGCAAACCCTGTGACTCCCAGGCCCGTGCCCCAACCCCATGCAGCAGACAATTGGGTAGGGACTGTCTGTATGTGTGGCCAACTTGTACTTCCCAAGCGCTTAGTACAGTGCTCTGCACACAGTAAGCGCTCAATAAATACGAATGATGATGATGATGATGACTCCCAGGCCCGTGCCCCAACCCCATGCAGCAGACAAATGGCAGCAACCCTTGTGACTCCTTTTAGACTGTGAGCCTACTGTTGGGTAGGGACTGTCTCTATGTGTTGCCAACTTGTACTTCCCAAGCGCTTAGTACAGTGCTCTGCACACAGTAAGCGCTTAATAAATACGATTGATGATGATGATGATGACTCCCAGGCCCGTGCCCCAACCGCATGCAGCAGACAAATGGCAGCAAACCTCGTGACTCCCAGGCCCCTGCCCCAACCCCATGCAGCAGACAAATGGCAGCAAACCCTGTGACTCCTTTTAGACTGTGAGCCTACTGTTGGGTAGGGACTGTCTCTATGTGTTGCCAACTTGTACTTCCCAAGTGCTTATTCCAGTGCTCTGCACACAGTAAGCGCTCAATAAATACAATTGATGATGATGATGATGACTCCCAGGCCCGTGCCCCAACCCCATGTAGCAGACAAATGGCAGCAAACCTTGTGACTCCCAGGCCCGTGCCCCAACCCCATGCAGCAGACAAATGGCAGCAAACCTTGTGACTCCTTTTAGACTGTGAGCATACTGTTGGGTAGGGACTGTCTCTATATGTTGCCAACTTGTACTTCCCAAGCGCTTAGTCCAGTGCTCTGCACACAGTAAGCGCTCAATAAATACGATTGATGATGATGATGATGACTCCCAGGCCCGTGCCCCAACCCCATGTAGCAGACAAATGGCAGCAAACCTCGTAACTCCCAGGCCCGTGCCCCAACCCCATGCAGCAGACAAGTGGCAGCGAACCTTGTGACTCCTTTTAGACTGTGAGCCTACTGTTGGGTAGGGACTGTCTCTATAGGTTGCCAACTTGTACTTCCCAAGCGCTTAGTACAGTGCTCCGCACACAGTACGTGCACAATAAATACGAATGATGATGATGACTCCCAGGCCCGTGCCCCAACCCCATGCAGCAGACAAATGGCAGCAAACCTTGTGACTCCCAGGCCCCTGCCCCAACCCCATGCAGCAGACAATTGGGTAGGGACTGTCTCTATGTGTTGCCAACTTGTACTTCCCAAGCGCTTCGTACAGTGCTCTGCACACAGTAAGCGCTCAATAAATACGATTCATGATGATGATGATGACGCCCAGGCCCGCGCCCCAACCCCATGCAGCAGACAAATGGCAGCAAACCTTGTGACTCCTTTTAGACTGTGAGCCTACTGTTGGGTAGGGACTGTCTCCATGTGTTGCCAACTTGTACTTCCCAAGCGCTTAGTACAGTGCTCCGCACACAGTAAGCGCTCAATAAATACGATTGATGATGATGATGATTAAGCACTTACTATGTGCAAAGCACTCTAAGACTGTGAGCCCACTGCTGGGTAGGGACTGTCTCTATATGTTGCCAACTTGTACTTCTCAAGCACTTAGTACAGTGCTCTGCACACAGTAAGCGCTCAATAAATACGAATGATGATGATGACTCCCAGGCCCGTGCCCCAACCCCATGCAGCAGACAAATGGCAGCAAACCTTGTGACTCCCAGGCCCCTGCCCCAACCCCATGCAGCAGACAATTGGGTAGGGACTGTCTCTATGTGTTGCCAACTTGTACTTCCCAAGCGCTTAGTAAAGTGCTCTGCACACAGTAAGCGCTCAATAAATACGATTCATGATGATGATGGTGACTCCCAGGCCCGTGCCCCAACCCCATGCAGCAAACAAATGGCGGCAAACCTTATGACTCCCAGACCCGTGCCCCAACCCCATGCAGCAGACAATTGGGTAGGGACTGTCTCTATGTGTTGCCAACATGTACTTCCCAAGAGCTTAGTACAGTGCCCTGCACACAGTAAGCGCTCAATAAATACGATTCATGATGATGATGATGACTTCCAGGCCCATGCCCCAACCCCACACAGCAGACAAATGGCAGCAAACCTTGTGACTCCTTTTAGACTGTGAGCCTACTGTTGGGTAGGGACTGTCTCTATGTGTTGCCAACTTGTACTTCCCAAGCGCTTACTCCAGTGCTCTGCACACAGTAAGAGCTCAATAAAAACAATTGATGATGATGATGATGACTCCCAGGCCCGTGCCCCAACCCCATGCAGCAGACAATTGGGTAGGGACTGTCTCTATGTGTTGCCAACTTGTACTTCCCAAGCGCTTAGTACAGTGCTCTGCACACAGTAAGCGCTCCATAAATACGAATGATGACGATGATGATGACTCCCAGGCCCGTGCCCCAACCCCATGCAGCAGACAAATGGCAGCAAACCTCGTGACTCCCAGGCCCGTGCCCCAATCCCATGCAGCAGACAAATGGCAGCAAACCTTGTGACTCCTTTTAGACTGAGCGCCTACTGTTGGGTAGGGACTGTCTCTATATGTTGCCAACTTGTACTTCCCAAGCGCTTAGTACAGTGCTCTGCACACAGTAACCGCTCAATAAATACGAATGATGATGATGATGGTGACTCCCAGGCCCGTGCCCCAACCCCATGCAGCAGACAAATGGCAGCAAACCTTGTGACTCCTTTTAGACTATGAGCCTACTGTTGGGTAGGGACTGTCTCTATATGTTGCCAACTTGTACTTCCCAAGCGCTTAGTACAGTGCTCTGCACACAGTAAGCGCTCAATAAATATAAATGATGATGATGATGATGACTCCCAGGCCCGTGCCCCAACCCCATGCAGCAGACAAATGGCAGCAAACCTTGTGACTCCCAGTCCCCTGCCTCAACCCCATGCAGCAGACAATTGGGTAGGGACGGTCTCTATGTGTTGCCAACTTGTACTTCCCAAGCGCTTAGTACAGTGCTCTGCACACAGTAAGCGCTCAATAAATACGATTGATGATGATGATGATGAATCCCAGGCCCGTGCCCCAACCCCATGCAGCAGACAAATGGCAGCAAGCCTTGTTACTCTTTTTAGACTGTGAGCCAACTGTTGGGTAGGGACTGTCTCTATATGTTGTCAACTTGTACTTCCCAAGTGCTTAGTACAGTGCTCCGCACACAGTAAGTGCTCAATAAATATGAACGATGATGATGATGATGACTCCCAGGCCCGTGCCCCAACCCCATGCAGCAGACAAATGGCAGCAAACCTTATGATTCCCAGGCCCGTGCCCCAACCCCATGCAGCAGACAATTGGGTAGGGACTGTCTCTATGTGTTGCCAACGTGTACTTCCCAAGCGCTTAGTACAGTGCTCTGCATACAGTAAGCGATCAATAAAAACGATTGATGATGATGATGATGACCCCAGGCCCGTGCCCCAACCCCATGCAGCAGACAAATGGCAGCAAACCTTGTGACTCCTTTTAGACTGTGAGCCTACTGTTGGGTAGGGACTGTCTCTATATGTTGCCAACTTGTACTTCCCAAGTGCTTAGTACAGTGCTCCGCACACAGTAAGCGCTCAATAAATACGAATGATGATGATGATGATGACTCCCAGGCCCGTGCCCCAACCCCATGCAGCAGACAAATGGCAGCAAACCTCATGACTCCCAGGCCCGTGCCCCAACCCCATGCAGCAGACAAATGGCAGCAAACCTTGTGACTCCTTTTAGACTGTGAGCCTACGTTGGGTAGGGACTGTCTCTATATGTTGCCAACTTGTACTTCCCAAGTGCTTAGTACAGTGCTCCGCACACAGTAAGCGCTCAATAAATACGAATGATGATGATGATGATGACTCCCAGGCCCGTGCCCCAACCCCATGCAGCAAACAAATGGCAGCAAACCTTTTGACTCCCAGGCCCGTGCCCCAACCCCATGCAGCAGACAATTGGGTAAAGGGACTGTCTCTATGTGTTGCCAACCTGTACTTCCCAAGCGCTTAGTACAGTGCTCTGCACACAGTAAGCGCTCAATAAATACGATTGATGATGATGATGATGACTCCCAGGCCCGTGCCCCAACCCCATGCAGCAGACAAATGGCAGCAAACCTTGTGACTCCTTTTAGACTGTTAGCCTACTGTTGGGTAAGGACTGTCTCTATATGTTGCCAACTTGTACTTCCCAAGCGCTTAGTACAGTGCTCCGCACACAGTAAGCGCTCAATAAATACGATTGATGATGATGATGATGACTCCCAGGCCCGTGCCCCAAGCCCATGCAGCAGACAAATGGCAGCAAACCTTGTGACTCCTTTTAGACTGTGAGCCCACTGTTGGGTAGGGACTGTCTCTATATGTTGCCAACTTGTACTTCCCAAGCGCTCAGTACAGTGCTCTGCACACAGTAAGCGCTCAATAAATACGAATGATTGATTATGACTCCCAGGCCCGTGCCCCAACCCCATGCAGCAGACAGTCGGGTAAAGGGACTGTCTCTATGTGTTGCCAACTTGTACTTCCCAAGCGCTTAGTACAGTGCTCTGCACACAGTAAGCGCTCAATAAATACGAATGATGATGATGATGACGACTCCCAGGCCCGTGCCCCAACCCCATGCAGCAGACAAATGGCAGCAAACCTCGTGACTCCCAGGCCCGTGCCCCAACCCCATGCAGCAGACAAATGGCAGCAAACCTTGTGACTCCTTTTAGGCTGTGAGCCTACTGTTGGGTAGGGACTGTCTCTATAGGTTGCCAACTTGTACTTCCCAAGCGCTTAGTACAGTGCTGTGCACACAGTAAGCGCTCAATTAATACGATTGATGATGATGATGATGACTCCCAGGCCCGTGCCCCAACCCCATGTAGCAGACAAATGGCAGCAAACCTCGTAACTCCCAGGCCCGTGCCCCAACCCCATGCAGCGGACAAATGGCAGCAAACCCTGTGACTCCTTTTAGACTGTGAGCCTACTGTTGGGTAGGGACTGTCTCTATAGGTTGCCAACTTGTACTTCCCAAGCGCTTAGTACAGTGCTCCGCACACAGTACGCGCTCAATAAATACGAATGATGATGATGACTCCCAGGCCCGTACCCCAACCCCATGCAGCAGACAAATGGCAACAAACCTTGTGACTCCCAGGCCCCTGCCCCAACCCCATGCAGCAGACAATTGGGTAAAGGGACTGTCTCTATGTGTTGCCAACCTGTACTTCCCAAGCGCTTAGTACAGTGCTCTGCACATGGTAAGCGCTCAATAAGTACGAATGATGATGATGATGATGAGACTCCCAGGCCCGTGCCCCAACCCCATGCAGCAGACAAATGGCAGCAAACCCTGTGACTCCCAGGCTCGTGCCCCAACCCCATGCAGCAGACAATGGGGTAGGGACTGTCTCTATGTGTTGCCAACTTGGACTTCCCAAGCACTTAGTACAGTGCTCTGCACACAGTAAGCGCTCAATAAATACGATTGATGATGATGATGATTACTCCCAGGCCAGTGCCCCAACCCCATGCAGCAGACAAACGGCAGCAAACCTCGTGACTCCCAGGCCCGTGCCCCAACCCCATGCAGCAGACAAATGGCAGCAAACCTTGTGACTCCTTTTAGACTGTGAGCCTACTGTTGGGTAAGAACTGTCTCTATATGTTGCCAACTTGTACTTCCCAAGTGCTTAGTACAGTGCTCCGCACAAAGTAAGCGCTCAATAAATACGAATGATGATGATGACTCCCAGGCCCGTGCCCCAACCCCATGCAGCAAACAAATGGCAGCAAACCTTGTAACTCCCAGGCCCTGCCCCAACCCCATGCAGCAGACAATTGGGTAGGGATTGTCTTTATGTGTTGCCAATTTGTACTTCCCAAGCGGTTAGTACTGTGCTCTGCACACAGTAAGCGCTCAATAAATACGATTGATGATGTTGATGATGACTCCCAGGCCCGTGCCCCAACCCCATGCAGCAGACAAATGGCAGCAAACCTTGTGACTCCTTTTAGACTGTGAGCCTACTGTTGGGTAGGGACTGTCTCTATATGTTGCCAATTTGTACTTCCCAAACACTTAGTACAGTGCTCTGCACACAGTAAGCGCTCAATAAATAGGAATCATGATAATGATGATGACTCCCAGGCCCGTGCCCCAACCCCATGCAGCAGACAAATGGCAGCAAACCTTGTGACTCGCAGGCCCGTGCCCCAACCCCATGCAGCAGACAATTGGGTAGGGACTGTCTCTATGTGTTGCCAACTTGGACTTCCCAAGCGCTTAGTACAGTGCTCTGCACACAGTAAGCGCTCAATAAATACGATTGATGATGATGATGACGACTCCCAGGCCCGTGCCCCTACCCCATGCAGCAGACAAATGGGCAGCAAACCTCGTGACTCCCAGGCCCGTGCCCCAACCCCATGCAGCAGACAAATGGCAGCAAACCTTGTGACTCCTTTTAGACTGTGAGCCTACTGTTGGGTAGGGACTGTCTCTATGTGTTGCCAACTTGTACTTCTCAAGCGCTTAGTACAGTGCTCTGCACACAGTAAGCGCTCAATAAATACGAATGATGATGATGATCATGATTCCCAGGCCCATGCCCCAACCCCATGCAGCAGAGAAATGGCAGCAAACCTTGTGACTCCCAGGCCCGTGCCCCAACCCCTTTCAGCAGACAAATGGCAGCAAACCTTGTGACTCCCAGGCCCCTGCCCTAACCCCATGCCATACTGCTTCTCTATCGCCGGCTATCAATTGATCTCTGCTATGTACTGAGCGCTCGCTCGCTTTGTGGAGAGCCCCACCCCAAACGCTCAGGAGGGTCCACTCCAACAGAGTCGGCTGACGGGACCCCTGCCCACGAGGAATTTAGAGGAGGAGTTGGGCGTTCAAAACAGATGATTGGATTGGTTTCATCACACCCCACAGACGAACGTTTTCAGTCAATGCCTGCCCGTGACAAAGGAAGAAATCATCTTTAGGAGGCGTGAAGATGGAGCCATCTAGTCTCGGCTTGCTACCGCTTCAGCAGAACCCTTTCATTTTTCCCTCACGATGGCTTCGGCTTAGTTACTCGGTTTTATGAAGAAAAATTGGATCTGGCACCTGCAGTATTGGAGAACATCCTCGTTTTCCTCGCTTTTGGCCCACTACACATCCGCCATACACCCCCTGGCCTGGAATGCCCCCCCTCCCCACATCCGCCAAGCTAGCTCTCGTCCTCCCTTCAAGGCCCTGTTTGTACATATTTATTACTCTATTTATTTATTTATTTTACTTGTACATATCTATTCTATTTATTTTATTTTGTTAGTATGTTTGGTTTTGTTCTCTGTCTCCCCCTTTTAGACTGCAAGCCCACTGTTGGGTAGGGACTGTCTCTATATGTTGCCAATTTGTACTTCCCAAGCGCTTAGTACAGTGCTCTGCACATAGTAAGCGCTCAATAAATACGATTGATGATGATGAGAGCTCACCTCCTCCAGGAGGCCTTCCCTCCTTCCTCTCCCCCTCCTCCCCCTCTCCATCCCTCCCGCCTTACCTCCTTCCCTTCCCCACAGTACCTGTATATATGTATGTATGTTTGTACGTATTTATTGCTCTATTTAATTTGTACATATTTATTCTATTTATTTTATTTTGTTAATATGTTTTGTTTTGTTCTCTGTCACCCCCTTCTAGACTGTGAGCCCACTGTTGGGTAGGGACCGTCTCTATGTGTTGCCAATTCGTACTTCCCAAGTGCTTAGTACAGTGCTCTGCACACAGTATGCGCTCAATAAATATGATTGATTGATTGATTGATTAAAGGTGTCAGAGAGGCAGTGTGGCTCAGTGGAAAGAGCATGGGCGTTGGAGTCAGAGGTCATGGGTTCAAATCCCAGCTCCGCCAATTGTCAGCTGTGTGACTTTGGGCAAGTCACTTAACTTCTCTGTGCCTCAGTTACTTCATCTGTAAAATGGGGATTAAGATTGTGAGCCCCACGTGGGATAACCTGATCGCCTTGTATCCCCCCAGTGCTTAGAACAGTGCTTTGCACATAGTAAGTGCTTACCAAATACCATCATTATTATTATTATCTTCTCCCTCTCACCCCCTGCCCATACTGTCCCCTCCTTAGACTCTACACTCCACAGGGGCAGGTATCAGTCCTTTAAAAATGGCACTGTGAATTTCTTAGTCTGGAGTTCAGTTCTTGGCACCCCGTAACTGCTTGGCACATGGGTAACAGACTGGGGAACTGCCATGAGTGGCTGAATTGACAGCGCCCATTAGAGAAATAACAAGACTCGATGGCTCTTATGCATCTAGAGAATGGTGTTGTTGTAAAATAGAGTTGTTTCCCCTGCGGATTTCACAGTTGGAAAGCAAGAAAGAGAGTAATAGAGACCACAGGAACTGAGATGAAAAAGATGCATGACAGTAGCAAGTTCCTTTCAAAAGATTGGTAATAGAAAGATATACGTACATATGATTTGTAATAGAAATATATATATACTATCAAAACTGAGGGATAGATTGATGTCTGAAAACAGAGAAATAGAAGGCTAACTCAAGAACAAAATATAAATTTAAATTTTTTTAAAAGTACTAATTCTATAACACTGAACGCAAGAAGGGGACAGAAAGGGTAGAAAAAACTGGGCGAAGGAAACCACCAGAAGAAAGAAGAGGGGAAAGAATGCAAGGGAAAGGAAGAAGGACATGAATGTCTAGAAAACGGTTTTATATTATTATATCAGCAGTGGGCTTAAGGGCATTCACATCTAAGATCCTACAATATCCTGCCAATATTGGAAGAAAGAAAGGATAGTCAGGGTCCCCTTAACCACTGGGCTAAAGGGTCCAACCCTCCATCCCCAGGTGCCCCCGAGACCAACGTAATAGTACCCTCCCACACATCCACCTGCTGTGGTAGGAAGGCAGAGATACATATTTTTACTGCAACTTAGAGGAAGGCAGCCAGAGTAAAATTTTGGCCTGGGGGACGCAAAACAGCTTTAACCTGGCCCCAAGGACAAGCATTTTTGCTTCTATTTTCAGATGGGGAAACTGAGCTATGTGACTTGCCCCAACTCATGGTGTTAAGGCAGTGGCAGAGCTGGAAGCAGAACTCAGGTCTCTTTGCTCCCAGACCCCTGCTCTTTCCACATATTAGTGTTAAGAATATTGTGTAACCAAAATTCGGTTATGGAGGATTTATTTTTATGCCGCTTTGCAGAATGAGATAACAGCGAGTAAAACTAGGCTCATAAGCTTGGTGTGAACTGTCATCCAGCTGAGGGGGAATAAAAGGACTTCTGCTGGGAAGAGGATCAGCCTGTGACTAATTCAAGGTCACAATACAAGTGAAGGAAACTAAAACTTTCCACAGCCTTGAAAGGCAGAAGAAGGAGCAGCGGCAACAGTGGTTCTAAATACACGAGGAAAAATACAGGAGAATATCTATGCTAAATACCAGAGAAACCTCTTAATAGTTCAAGCAAATGGGCTGCAAAAAGATGGTAGAGAGACTCCATAAAACCAAACGAGACTTTGGAACAGGCATGAGACAGGGATCAGCTTCATTCCAGGAAAGTGACAGATTTATATTACTAAAGTCAAGGGAAGAACTGAGCAATTACCTAGGAAATTCCAGCCCCCAAATATACACTTTGCATCGATTTCCTAGGTTCTTCTGGCAAGAATGGTTTTCCAGGCCTCAATTACTTGGATATTGACCTCTGGGCCAATCATTAAACAATGGTTTTTGGTGAGCTCTTACTGGGTGCAGAGCACTGAACTAAGCATTTGGGACAGTGCAATGTAACAGAGTTGGTAGATATGTTCCCTGCCCACAACAGGCTTAGAGTGGAAGACAGACATTAATATAATTACAATTACAATCTAGTGGAGATGAGTTATGATGTCTGAGGGGTAAGTATGTACCTGTTGGGGTGGGGGGGATAGGCACGCACACATTACTAAAATTGAGTCAATTCCTTAATGAACCAGCAAGGGGTGAGGAAGACCATATTTAGCCTTCCATACCTGCAGGATTTATCCCATCCCACTTCTCTGGAAGCCGGAGTTAGGGCTGGGGCTAATCAGTGGGAGGGAGAAAGGAATCAGCTTCAGGATAGTGGTAGGTGGAAAGGGGCTATTTTGGGGCTCAGGACACTGCTACACAATGGCTCCTTGTGCCCCATTCTGCCTCCTCCTTGGACCATCTCTGAGCCAGCGATTCAGAGATAACACCTCCAAATATATATTCAAAATATAGAGTGTATGATAGTACCAACTGAATACCATTTCCTTAAAAACAGGAGCGTGTAATGAATTCCTGGAGAATACAAAATAAAAAGATGGCTAAAAATAGAGAGGAAGCAATGTCAGTTCTTATTTGCTTTGCCAGCACCTGAATCAGGGCACCAGAATTCTGGAGGGAAAATTAAGAGAAGAACAAAGGAAATTAATCAACCATCCAAGCCCGAAGCAGAGGGGTGGTTTGTGGGTCTGCAAAGAGAGAATTTTTTTTGTGTGTTCTCTTCAAATTCACTAACACCTAAAGGCAACTGGAAACCTGAGATAACACAAATCAATAGAGTGACTGTGACAGGGTTTTTGTGTCCAGAAAAATAAGGTGTGCTTCTATTTTCAGGATTTTTGGCTCTTTATCCCTCAAATAATGAGAAGCTATTTTGGGCAATGATTTATCTTTCCTGCACGGAGGTCATATGCCAGGGAGCAGGCACTTGTCATCCAAGTAATCCATCCCCTCAGCAGGATGAGGGTTCCAGCTCTTGTCTGCTGTGTGACCTTGGGCAAATCATTTAACTTCTCTGTGCCTCACAATTACCTCATCTGTAAAATGAGGATTAAGGCTGTGAACCCCTTGTGGGACACGGACTGTGTACCACCTGATTATCTTGTATCTACCCCAGTGTTAAGTACAGTGCCTGGAACAAAGTAAGCCCTTAGAAGTACCTTTAAAAAAGAAGATGAAGGGGGAAGAGCAAGTTTTTCTAATTGGTAATACCTCCAAGCTACCTCATAGAGTCAAGCCCAACAAGTTGCAAAGGGACACGGTGCTGCGTAGAGATGAAATAGTACCCAAAGCTCTAACTGCTTGTCATTAAGATTTCACATTTGTTCAGAGCTCTCACTGAGTGGAACAGAGAAATGCATTTCCAGGAGTTTATCGGGTTGAAAGTGGCATCCTTGGTTTCCTGGACAATTTCCAACTTGGATCATTATACGTTGCCCATCAAACATTTTCCCCAAATGTCACTGGTTGATACGTATGAATCCTTTAAAGGAAAAACACCGTCTCTGTTGAGTAATGCTGCTCATCCCCTGGAATGACTTGTTTTGTTTTCGGGGGTGGTACCATTTTACTAGTAGATGAATAACCCACACAAATATCATATATATATATATATAATTTTATATGTATATAATGTAGCTGAAAGTCCTCTGAGTCATTTGAGGATGAAAAGGTGCTATAAAATCCAAACAGTTTCTGCTGAATGACTGCTTGGGGGATGGATGTGGCTGAGAGGAATAAAGAACTCAGATGAGTAGGATCGGGTCTCAAACTGCATCCTGTTTCTCCCAGCTCCAGTCCATACTTCACTCTGCTGCCTGGGACATTTTTCTACAAAACTGTTCAGTCCCTGTTTCCCCACTTCTCAAGAACCTCCTGTGGTTGCCCATCCACCTCCACATCAAACAGAAACTCTTCACCATCAGCATTACATCACTCAATCTCCTCGTCTCCTCCTACCTTACCGCCCAACAGTCCCTTTAGAAACATTAGAGAAGCAGCGTGGCTCAGTGGAAAGAGAACGGGCTTTGAAGTCAGAGGTCATGGGTTGAAATCCCAGCTCAGCCACTTGTCAGCGGTGTGACTTTGGGAAAGTCACTTCACTTCTCTGTGCCTCAGCTCCCTCATCCGTAAAATGGGGATGAAGACTGTGAGCCCCCCGTAGGACAACCTGATCACCTTGTAACCTCCCCAGCGCTTAGAACAGTGCTTTGCACATAGTAAGCATTTAATAAATGCCATTATTATTATTATTATTATTATTACTATAACCCAGTCCACACATTTCACTCTTCTAACACCAACCTACTCACTGTACCTTGATCTCATCTTTCTCCCCCCAACCTCTCAGGTGCTTTGGATAAATTCACGGACAAGCAGTCCATACCAAGATACATTAGGGATGTGAAAGCACATCTGGGATGACTAGGATAGAAGTCTGAGAAGATGAGGACCATATGGTTCCTTTCAAGCACCTTGTTGCCAGAAGCCTGACAGAATCCTGGGCTGTAGGGAGCATGGGCAGGATCCAGGATTGGCTTGTTTATGTTCTTATACTCCCAGCTAAACTTCATTTTGCGCTTTCACACCTCATCACTGGTAAATGTATCTCTCCTCACCTTTCCTCCTTGCCCAGAAATCCAATCTCTACTTCAGAGGGAAAATACATGTGATAGACTAATGTCCAAGGGAAAGAAGCCCAACTCTGAAATTCAGAAACTCTTCTGATGTGAAGAATAAAAACAGAGTTGTGGTGTCTGATCCTGAAGAATAGATGATGACACAGGGAGGGGGCAGAGAGACAGTGGCAGCGTGTGTCATTTCCCTTATGGGTAAAATACTGTAATGGGCTAATTCTCTTTTGGGTTGTTTCTCTTAGCTGGAAACAGCAAATCTGGCTCTAAAACACAAAAATGCTGAGGAAAATCTTCTTTTCAAAAATTAAAATACGGCAGTAATAACTCACTGCAGGTAAGCATATTTTCAGCACTTCTGTTTACATCAGGTTGACTTTGTTTATTCAGGGCCTTTATCTTCCTTTCTGACCCTTTGAATCCCTTCACTTCTCTCCTTCCCTTGAATAATCTTCTCTCCTATATCTTTTATCCTCCTTCTGTGATTTCCCCAGTGAAATCCTACCTCACTCAATGGTATTTACTTGCCTCACCCAGAGGGGGATGAAAAGACAGACATTATTTGTCTGAACAGAAATACTTCACGCACAAATCTCCAAACTTCATTTGGAAGTTATATATGGACAAGACTTTTGGATCCATTTTATTTCTCTAATTCTACCACTTCCTGCCTCAAACTCCAGGTGCTTCTTTCTTTGGATATTAAGGCTTCAAACATGAAACCCAGATTTCATTTATAGACACAGTTTCTTGGTGAGAAAATCTTATTATTTAACTCTCTGCAACTTCCAGCTTTCTCTTTTACCTTAGCATTACTACTACTAATAATTATAATTATGGTACTTGTTAAGTGGTTACTGTGTGCCAAGCACTGTTCTATGGCTGGGGGAGATACAAGTTATTAATCAGGTTGAACACAGTCCCTGTCTCACATAGGGCTCACACTCTTAATCCCCATTTTACAGATGAGGTAACTGAGGCCGAGATAAGTGAAGTGACTTGCCCAAGGTCACACAGCAGACAAGCAGAGAGCCGGGATTAGAACTCAGGTCCTTCTGACTCCCAAGCCCGTGCTCTATCCTCTAAGCCACACTGCTTCTCTATTATAACCAGTAATATTGATTTAATGCTCACAGTGTTCAAAACACCACCCTAAATCTTGAGGAGAAATGCTTTCTATTCTCTTGCCTCTTTTCACTTGTTTTTCTATATCATGACTTCTATGACCTTTATCTTTGCACTGTCCTTGCAGAGCTCTCCATAGTAGACTATCACATTATTAATTCTCATTTTAAAAATGAGATAACCTAGGCACAGAGAAGTTAAGCTACTTGCCCAAGGTCTCACAGCAGATATGTGGCAAAGCAGGGATTACAACTCATGTCCTTTACTGCCTCTGTGATTCACTGTCTATCTATCTACCCATTTATCTAGCTATTTATCCATCCATCCATCCAGGGAGGGACTCTTAACAAATCTCCTACCGCAAAAACAACTCAAATTCCTGTCTGGCTGATAGTAGGACAAAACTTTCTAGTCTTAACCATGATGTCTGAACAATGCTCAACTCAAATGACAAAGGGCCAGAACTACTTTCTTTTCAAGGATAAAGTGTGTAAAAGCTTCTCTCAGTGGCACACACTCATAGATACAATGTTATCTCTGAACTGAAGAACGATTTTACTACCCTACCGAAGGCAAGCAAATACCCTGCTTTATCTTCTTCAGAATGAAAATTGACATATTGAAACTTCCTTTCCAAGCTAAAGATAGAGGGTCCCTAGGGAACTCCAGAGAGGATAAGGGCTGTCAGAGCTGCAGAAGAGCAGGAGGAAGTCTCTGGAGTGATCTAAAAACCCTGACTCTCAGTCCACCAAGCTCCCTTGGGTGGCCATTTGAACACTTGGCTCCTTCCTTTCCTTGTTTTCAAATAACCTAAAGTCAGCTTCGATGCTCTGTTAGAGGTAAGGAAATGTCCAAAGGGAATAGGATGCAGAGAGCAAAAATGGGAACTCAACTTGCTAAATGTCAGAGTCTGGCCAGTTCTGGCTGAGCAGTCTGGGGTTGATTCAGTAAATGATTTTGATGAGAGAATCTATGTCAAAGAGCAGGAACTCGGGGCAGGGGTTGTTTCTGCCCAGCTTTTACAATCCAAGGAGACCAGGTTGGTTCTTGGGCTTCCTTTGGGTTTCATTTGCTGTTTGGTGGATATGGGATTGGCATAGTACCAACTGGGGATTGGCCTAGCACCAGTTTCCCTGTGGTCACTGGCAAGGAGTAGCCCCTAAACAAGATACTTTTGAGTCTCAGGGATTAAGCCTGGAATCAGACAGACTGCCCTTGGGAATTAGAAGACCATTTGACTCACTACAACTGACTCTTTGAAAGTCTCTCCAGGGGCTACCAATGACTCAATCTGTCAGCGGTATTTATTCAATGTTTACTTTTTATTTTATGATGAGTGTTTTCACTGTGTAGAGAACTGGACTAAGTCCTTGGGCGAGTGCAATAGAGTAAGTAGTCATGATCCCTGCCTTCGAGGAAAATGAATGCTTGCACTGCATAGAAGAGAAACAGCCATTTTTCCATGATGGACTATCCCCCGCCACCACAACTTCATTATCCTACAACCAGCAGTGGCACAGGTAGAAGGAATGAGCCACCCCTCCCAGTCTGCACTTCAGGGTCAGTACCCTGAGAGGCTTCCCCAATCTTGGGATTGCTTCATGGCCACATTTGGACTATTTTTTGAGTACCCTTGTTCCCCAAAGGAACCGCAGACACCTCAAGGGATAATCAGAGGCAAGGGGAACAGTTGGGAATGTAGTGTGGTAGTACGAGTCCACTGGTGAGCGGGACTAGTCACACTCTCCCAGTCTAGGAGCTACCAGTGGAGAGCCGCAAACCATATCGCCTCAGGCTGGTAACCTGTCCAATCCAGACCATGCTTCACTTCATTCACAGTCCCCTCCGGCCCGCCAGGGTACTCTGGGCCAGACCATGTCATGAGGGATCCAGTCTAGCCCCGGGGTCTCCAACTGCTCCCTTGGGTTTGGGGGACAGGACTCCTGGGTCCCTGGCCGCTACTGTGTGGTGAGCATCTAGAGTTGGCCTCTGGGAAGCATCACCAATTTCCCTCCCATTTCCCTCCCACAGCACTTTGCCAACCTATGAAGGCAAAAAGTAAACATTTAAGTGGAAATATCAAAGGGGCAATCAAATTAAGGGGTGATAACAAAGGTATAACAGTCATGTCACCTGGGAAATACTAATTTAGATAAGGAAAAAAAAGGTCAGCTTAAAGAAAAAGCATCTTTTCAGTTGACTCGGAGAGCTGAAGAAGAATCTGTTTCCCTGGTTTGGGGGTTCCCATTTTGTGATCTCCTGGAGCATTATAGGAGGGGAGTTAGTGGGGAAACTTCATGAGGATCAACAAAGAACTTCCCTTTGTTGTGGGCAGGGAACATGTCAACCGATTTTGCAATACCGTACTCTCCTCAGCGCTTAGTACGGTGCTGTGCCCAGAGTAAGCACTCAACAAATATGATTGACTGATTGATTGATTAACAAGAATTGTGGTGGGTGTAGTGGTCCTGAGATGTCCTGATAAAGCAGTGTTTTCTGCTGCCTGGGAAATATAAGACTGTTAGATTGCAACACTTTCTCACTCTGAAGACTTCTGCATCTGTGAGAAATGTAAATATGTCCCAATAATAATAATGATAGCATTTGTTAAGTGCTTACTATGTGCAAAGCACTGTTCTAAGTGCTGGGGAGGATACAAGGTGATTGGATTGTCCCACATGGGGCTCACAGAGTCTTCATCCCCATTTAACAGATGAGGTAACAGGCACAGAGAAGTTAAGTGACTTGCCCAAAGTCACACAGCTGACAATTGGCGGAGCCGGGATTAGAACCCATGATCTCTGACTCCCAAGCCCATGTTCTTTCCATTGAGCCACCAAGTCATACTAATCTCATTTGTTTAATGAAAGATGCTCAAAAAAGCATTTACTGAATTAATAAGACTTTCCTTCCCACCATGCTGAATGCACTACACTGGATGAAGAGACAAAGTGTGGATTTTAGCTTTCCTCTAACAGCTGGAAGCCCAAATCTGCACGGCAGCCTTCTTTCTTTCCCTGCGGCTGGCTACTGGTAGCCTTGCCAATCGGTATCCATGGAAACAAATACTGGATCTATGAAAATGAGGGAAAGGGTATTGTGAAGATGGATTTGTCAGAAGTTTCGTTTCCTTTTCTTACACCAAACCAGCCACAGGGCTGGCGTTGGGGCCAGCTGAGGATAGGGAGGTTCTACACTCAGGGATTACATGATTGTTCTTTGGCTGTCATCTGGAAGCAGCCAGGGGCACACAAAAACACAAGCTTCACGGATATCTCAGGGACAGACTGCTGTTGCTGGGTGGCCTGAATTGAAGGAAAAATCAGAATTGCGTGTGTTTCTAGACTGTGAGCCCAATGCTGGGTAGGGACCATCTCTATATGTTGCCAACTTGAACTTCCCAAGTGCTTAGTACAGTGCTCTGCACACAGTAAGTGCTCAACAAATACAATTGTGTGTGTGTGTGTGTGAGAAATATGTAGAGAGACAACAGAGAACACTGGAGTAAGGAGAAGACAGAACTGCATCCTTATACATATAAGGATAACAATAATAATAATGGTTTTGGTTAAGTCCTTACTATGTGCCAAGCACTGTATTAAGAACTGGGGTAGATACACACAGGTCCCCCATGAGGCTCAAAATCAAAGTAGGAAGGAGAGCAGGTGTAGAATCCCCATTTTGCAGATGAGGGAACTGAACTGAGGCACAAAGAAATTAAGTGCATTCCCCATTTTACAGATGAGGTAACTGAGGTCCAGAGAAGTGAAGTGACTTTGTCCAGGGTCACACAGCAAACAACTGCCTGGGCCAGGATTAGAACCCATGACCTTCAGACACCCAGGCCCATGCTCTATCCACTATGCCAAGCTGCTTCTCTGAAAGCTACGTGAGCAGGTGGGGGAATCAATCAATGGTATTTATTAAGCTCTTACTGTGTGCAAAACACTGTACTAAGTGCTTGGCAGAGTACAGTACATCGGAGTTGGCAGACACATTCCCGGCCCACATGTAGGAAGAACTTCAATATATCTGTGTATCTGTGTTTCTCTGCATATACATGCATGTTTTCTATCCATTTTGGTTAATGGGCGATTGGAGAATTAGGGAACAGTCTTCTGAAAAATAGAATGCAATGTCACAGTGGAAGAAATTGTTCCACAGTGAGCAAGGTGGTTCTAGAGGAGCAAAGTGTGCGAGCTGGGCTGCAGTAGGAGACCCGCTTCCAAGCCGCGGGACTCAGCGGCAGGTGCCTAGGCAGACGGAGCTTGGGGGTTGAAAATAAACATAAAAGCATAAGGGTCAAAGCGGAACTGTGCAAGCCAAAAAACAGGTAATCTGGGCTAAAACCTGATGAATGGTCACTCTAAAATGAAGGCCCTTCTTCCTTCATGTCTATCAGGAAGAGCACCTAATTAAGAGCCTCCAAAATGCAAAGAAGAGGATATGGCTCAGGGTTAAGTAAGGTTACTCTTAATTATTGGGGGTAATGGAAGACAGGAAGAGCATCTACATCTGATTTCCAAATATCACTCTAGCCAGTCATTGCCTTTTGCTCTCCTACAAACCTCTAGCCAGAGCCACTACTAACAGAAAATCTGAGCCGGCCCAAATTGCATCGCTCTATTATATACTCTATACTTTAGAGAGGATTATAAACTATCCTCTATTGCTACCTGCTACCTGTAACTTATGTTAGCATCTGTTTTCCTTGCCAGGCTGTAAAATCCCTCAGGACATGGATTCTGATTCTACTATATTTTCCCAAGTGCTTAGTACAATGCTCTGCATACGGATGCTCTAAATACTACTGACTGACCAATTCTCCTGGCTGATAATAAGTAGTAAAATAATAGAGGAAGCAATGACCAAACTTGGTACTTGGTCTTCCTGTCACACAGACAAACCACATTTTGTTTCACTAACTGAATTTTTGATTTTCTGAGCTGCTCTTTATCCCAGGTAGTTCAAACAGCGGGCGTTCTCTTCAGTACCTCTTCAATTTTGTTACTCTTTCATCAAACTAAGCCAAGGCTCTCCAGCCAAAGTTGGCCAGGATGAGGTGTCAGAAGCAATTCAGC